>NC_060068.1:107776654-110176654 GCF_922984935.1 Meles meles
GCAGACCATGGGCAGTGTAATATCCTAAAGCCTCCGTTTTTTCATCTGAAGGATTGGTATAATAATAAAATACACCTCTAAAGATCCATGTGAGAACTCATTAAGATCATGTATAACACCTAGCATCAGATACTGAATAACATTGGTGGTCCGGTGGATATTTGCAAGACAAAAGCAGAGATCTTCGGATCCTCTTGTATGGGTTAGGATTAGTTTAAATAAGAGAGGCTTAAAAAGACAGGTATTTATTTATCTCTGACCTAAAAAGCCTAATGATAGGCAGTTGATGGCTGATACAGCAGCAGCTGCAGCAACAACAGCTGTAAAACAGAAAATCTCTCTGACCTGTCTCCTCTTCAAAATTCACTAGTTTGGTGAATGAAATTGTGACCTACCTTATCATAAAATAAGAAACTTAACCTACTAAGATCATTTGATCACCACATTAAGTCAATTCCAGCTCTTAATGATCCCTCAAATAATTTGTCCTTTCCACCCAATCCCTACCGCCTGTGCCTTACTTCTGCCTTGGACATGCTAACCAATGTTCTGTACCACACTGGCATTCAAAATAGGCTCTTAAGTCATACTCTACTCTAATCTCTCTTCTACACATTATCTATGGGATAGTCTTTCTAAATGTAAATCTGTTATCCTTGTCTTTAAAACTCGTCAGTGGCACCATGTTCTTTATAGAACTCAAAGCTGGAAAATTTTTGAAAGACATCCATAATCCTTCTGATCCAGCCCCTACTTATTCTAGCCTCATTTTCTTTTATTTCCATCTGAGGTAGGCAGTATAATAGTTACCTCAAAGATGTCTACATCTTAATCCCGGTGACCTATGTATATATTATGTTTATGACTAGAGGGAATTAAGGTTGCAGATGGCTTTAGGATTGTTAATCAGTTGACCTTAAAGTAAAAGGATTTTCCTGGATTATCTGGGAGATAGAAGAGTCAGTGTCATAATGATCCCATGTAAAACTCAACTGGCTGTTGATGGCTTTGAAGGTGGAAGGGTGCCAAAAGTTAAGAAATATGGGTGGCCTAAAGAAGCTGGAAAAGACAAGCAATCAGATTCTCCCCCCGTGACTTTGAGAAAGGAACATAGCCCTGCCAACGCCTTGATTTTGGTCTACTGAAAGATATATTTGATTTGTGACCTATAGACTATAAGATAATGAATTTGTGTTTTTAAGCCACTAAGTTTGTGGTAAGTTGTTATAGCAGCAATGGGAAGCTGATACACCATCACACCCTTGATAATTTGCTTGTGAAACTCCAAACACAGTAGGTATATGTATGATTTCCTGTACTTGGGATGCCATTACCTTTTTGTAGGCCTCTCACACCTACTTCTGAAGTTAGCTTCTATCAGAAGAATTTACAGATTGGATTTCTGCTCATTTCTGTCCTAACACATTATATTTGTAATCTCTCTTGTACTACTACTTCTTCCAAGACTGTTGAGCTTCTGAAGGCCAGAGACTTATCCATAGTACTTAGCCTATGAATGAATTCAGTATGATGAATAAATAAAAATAAACTGGTCTAAATGCTTCTATTTTAGGAGGCTCTTATTCTGGTATGAGTCTGTGCATGTGTTTGTACTTGGGTATGTGTGTTTAAGGACAGAGATATTCTGAGAAATGTGAAATTGTTAAGTCTTCTGTCCTAGTTCATTCAGGCTGCTATAAGAAAAACACAGAGACTGGCTAGGTTATAAACAACAGAAATTTATTTCTCGGGCACCTGGGTAGCTTAGTTAAGTGTCTGACTCTTGATAATGGCTTAGGTCATGATCTCAGGGTTGTGAGATTGAGCCCTGCATGGACTCTGCACTGGGTATGAAGCCTGCTGAAGATTCTCTCTGTCTCTCATTAAAAAAGAAAGAAAGGAGGAAAGAAAGAAAGAGATTGATTTCTTTCTCATAGTTCGAGAGGCTGAGAAGTCTAAAATCAAGGTCCCTGCAGATTTGGTGTCTGATAAGTACCTGGTTATTGGTTTGTAGTTGGCCATCTTCTCATTGTGTCCTCATAATAGAAGAAAGACTAGAAAACATTTTGGAGTCTCTTTTTATAAGGGTACTAATCCCATTCACCAGATATCCACTCTCATGACCTAATTACCTTCCAAAATACCTCCCTCAAAATACCAGAACACTGGGGATTAGGCTTCAACATATGAATTTTGGGGACACAAAACATTGTTTTTACTATTCTCTGGTTTTGGTAATCTACCCCAACCACCCATGCATCTGGGAGGTTAATTCAATATGTTATTCCTAGAGTTTTACATGTAAGAATTCCAGGTTTATTGGGGTCGGGAACATGAATCTGGTTCCAAAACCAAGGTAGTTTTCCTTGCTTCCAAGATAGTGTCCAGCCTCAGCTATTGCCTGTGTGTATGTGTTTGTATGTAGGGTCAAGTGGAATGGTAGGGCTCTACACTGGCTGGCCCCAATGGACAAAATCCAGAAGCTTCTGGTTACTTCTTCTTCTTCTTCTTCTTTTTTTTTTTAAAGATTTAATTTATTTATCTGAGAGATATCACAAGTAGGCAGAGAGGCAGGCAGAGAGAGAAAGGAAGCAGGCTCACCATTGAGCAGAGAGCCCGACGTGGGGCTCGATCCCAGGACCCTGGGACCACGACCTGAGCCGAAGGCAGAGGCTTTAACCCACTGAGCCACCCAGGTGCCCCTCTGGTTACTTCTTTTTAAAATTTTTTTTTAATTTTAAAAATTGAGAGTTTACTGACCTATAACATTGTATTAGTTTTAGGCATATAACATAATGACCTGATATATATATATATAGCAAAATGCTTACCACAAGTTGAATTAGCATTCTTCAACATATATAATTAGTTTTTTTTTTCCTTGTGATGAGGACTTTTAAGATCTACTATCTTAGCAACTTTCACATAAACAGAACATGATTGTTGACTATAGTCACCATATGGTTCATTATATCCCCAGGACTGACTTACCTTGTAACTGGAAGTTTGTACCTTTTGTCTGATCACTCCTCCTAAACTTGGAGGAAGCTGTCATTTTTTACACCAAGCCCTTCACCTTTCACATTTCTTCTCAGTGAAGGAAACTGATGTGATTCCCTTCTGAAAGCCTACACTTTACAAATACCCAAGGAAAAGGAATACACAAACAGTCAAATAAGATACAGTTAGTATCTCCACAGATTAAATAGGCCTGTGTATTCTTTTGCCTCAGGACAGTCCCTTTTAAAACAATCCTCATGGGGGCTTTTTATTTATATATATATATATATGTATGTATATATATAAAAATATGTATTTATATATAAATATTGTTATTTTATTATATATAATATTATATATGTTATAATATATAACAATATAATTGTAATTAATATATAATTATAACAATATAATTCTATTATTTTATTATTAAATATTATTTATTAATTAGCATATGAACTAGCATGGGCTACTTGATTCTTTGACACATCAGGTTCTTTTTTTTTTAATATATTTTTTAAACAAAAAGCATTTTTTCAGAGTTTTAATCTTAAATTGCCCAAGAGGGGAAGTGGAGAGAGGCAAGTGCCTTTGAGTGAAAAATGTGAGACGAGCCCCAGTAATGACATTTTTGCCTTTCTGTCAACTGTGTGGTTCAGAGTCAGACTTAATTTGGTAAAATAAATGACCTTTCACACATCATCATGATGGTGTAAGATTCATACCCAAACACAAGTCTTTTTTTCTCTAAAATATCACTTTTATGAGTGCTTCATAATACTGATAGCTAGAGAATAATTATTTCCTTATTTTTTAATTAATAATTTGAGGGAATTTAGGTAGTTTGCAATTTTTTCTACTATGAATAGTATTGAAATCCTTGTAGCTAAATTTTCACACAGATATTCACTTATTTCCTTGGCATAAATGTTCAGAAACATAATAACTGGTTTGAAAGAATGGGTCATATTTTAAGGCTTTTGATTTGAGTTGAAAAAGATAGAAAGATTGTAGCTCATCGTAAATGACAGAAAGTGCCCTTTTGAAAGGTACCTTGAATAAATAAAAATGGAACATATTTTTATGTTTTATGTTTGCTAGGGCTTCCGTGACAAAATGGTGGTAGCTTAAACATCAGAAAATAACAAACAAAACAAAATTAATCTTCTTGCAGTTCTGGGGTCTGGAGGTCCAAGATCAAAGTACCAGCAGGGCTGCGCTCTTCTGAGTCCTCTCTGTGGCTTACAGATGGCCATCCTCTTGCTGCCTCTTCATATGGTCATTCCTCTGTGTACATGTACCTCTGGTATAGCTTTCTCTTTGTATAAGGACATGAGTCATATGGATTAGAGCCAATACTAATAGCCTTTTTAAGTTACTTCTTTTTTTAAAATTATTTTTATTAACATCTAATGTATTCTTTGTCCCAGGGGTACAGGTCTGTGAATCATCAGGCTTCCACACTTCACAGCACTCACCATATCACATACCATCCCCAATGTCCATAACCCAACCACCCTCTCCACGACCCCCTCCCCCCCAGCAACCCTCAGTCTGTTTTGTAAGATTAAGAGTCTCTTATGATTTGTCTCCCTCCCGATCCCATCTTGTTTCATTTTTTCCTTCTCTACCTCCCAAACGCTCCACTCTGCCTCTCAAATTCCTCATATCAGGGAGATCATATGATAATTGTCTTTCTCTGATTGTCTTATTTTGCTCAGCATAATACCCTCTAGTTCCAGCCATGTCATTCAAAATGGCAAGATTTCATTTCTTTTGATGGCTGCATAGTATTCATTGTATATATATATACCACATCTTCTTTATCCATTCATCTGTTGATGGCCATTTAGGCTTTTTCCATAGTTTGGCTATTGTGGACATTGCTGCTATAAACATTCAGGTGCACATGCCCCTTTGGATCCCTACATTTGTGTCTTTAGGGTAAATACCCAGTAGTGCGATTGCTGGGTCATAGGTTAGCTGTATTTTCAACTTTTTGAGGAACCTCCATGCTGATATAATGTCCTTCTTCATCTCTCATTATAGTCTTTGACTTAAAATCTAATTTATCTGATATAAGGATTGCCACCCCAACTTTCTTTTGATGTCCATTAGCATGGTAAATTGTTTTCTATCCCCTCACTTGAAATCTGGAAGTGTCTTTGGTTCTAAAATGAGTTTCTTGTAGACAGCATATTGATGGGTTTTGTTTTATTAATCCATTCTGATACCCTGTGTCTTTTGATTGGGGCATTTAGCCCATTTACTTTCTGGGTAACTATTGAAAGATAAGAATTTAGTGTCATTGTATTGCCTGTAAGGTGACTGTTACTGTATATTGTCTCTGTTCCTTTCAGGTCTACTACTTTTAAGTTCTCTCTTTGCTTGGAGGACCCCTTTCAATATTTCTTGTAGGGCTGGTTTGGTGTTTGCAAATTCTTTTAATTTTTGTTTGTCCTGAAGCTTTTTATCTCTCCTTCTATATTCAGTGATAGGCTAGTTGGATTTAGTATTCTTGGCTGCATACTTTTCTCATTTAGTGCTCTGAATATATCATGCCAGTTCTTTCTGGCCTGCCAGGTCTCTGTGGATAAGTCTGCTGCCAATCTCCTATTTCTACCATTGTATGTTATAGGGTTCTTATTCCGAGCTGCTTTCAGGATTTTCTCTTTGTCACTAAGACTTGTAAGTTTTACTATTAGATGATGGGGTTTGGATCTATTTTTATTGATTTTGAGGGGGGTTCTCTGTGCCTCCTGGATTTTGATGCTTGTTCCCTTTGCCATATTAGGAAAATTCTCTACTTAATTCACCTCCAATATACATTCTGCCCCTCTCTTTCTTTCTTCTTCTTCTGGGATCCCAATGATTCTAATATTGTTTTGTCTTATGGTATCATTTATCTCTTGAATTCTCCCTTCATGGTCCAGTAGTTGTCTCTCTTTTGCTCAGCTTCTTTATTTTCCATCATTTGGTCTTCTATATCACTAATTCTCTCTTCTCCTTTATTTATCCTAGCAGTCAGAGCCTCCGTTTTTTAATGCACCTCATTAATAGCTTTTAAAATTTCAACTTGGTTAGATTTTAGTTGTTTCATTTCTCCAGAAATGGATTTTATTTCTCCAGAAGGGGATTCTCTACTATCTTCCATGCCTTTTTAGAGCCCAGCTAGCACCTTGGAATCATCGTTCTGAACTCCAGTTCTGACATATTACCAATGTCTGTATTGATTAGGTCCCTAGCCATTGGTACTGCCTCTTCTTCTTTTTTTCGTGGTGAGTTTTTATGCCTTGTCATTTTATCCAGATAAGAATATATGAATGAGAGAATAAAATACTAAAAGGTTGGCAAAGACCCCAGGAAAATGTACACTAATCAAATCAGAAGAGATCCAAAACCAGGTGGAGAAGAAAGGGGGAAAAATAAAAAAATCATACACACACACACACACACAAACACACACAAATAGTGTTGGAATATGTCTTCAAAGATGAAAATTTTTTAAAAAGGTCTAAAAAAGGAACTGATAAGTTGGTTGGGAAAAGAAAAGGAAAAAAAAAAAAAAAAAAAGAGGAGGGATTGTGCTCCGGTTGGAGAGTAGAAGAAAGCCATGTACAAGATTAGGGTATATTTTGATCTATTAGAAGAAATTGTATCCCAAAATGTTTAAAAAAAAAAAAAAACCCTATGTGTTACAAAAAATAAGTTAAATTCAATGAAGGGATAAAATAGGAGTATTACAAAAAGATTTTTTTTTAAAGATTTTATTTATTTATTTGATGGACAGAGACCACAAGTAGGCAGAGAGGTAGGACGAGACAGAGAGTGGGGGAAGCAGGCTCCCCACTGAGCAGAGAGCCCGATGCGGGGTTTGATCCCAGGACCCTAAGATCATGACCTGAGCCAAAGGCAGAGGCTTTTACCCAGTGAGCCACTCCGGCACCCCTATAAAGATTTTTTTTAAAAGAAAGGTATTGTGAAGATAAACTAGTTTAAAAAACGCTCAAAGAGGAAAGAGGAAAAGTTTTAAAAAATAGAGTAAGAAAAAAAAATAAAATTATAAAAAATTTAACTTTGCGGGGCGCCTGGGTGGCTCAGTAGGTTAAGGCCTCTGCCTTTGGCTCAGGTCATGGTCCCAGGGTCCTGGGATTGAGCCCCGCCTCGGGTTCTCTGCTCAGCGGGGAGCCTGCTTCCTCCTCGCTCTCTCTCTGCCTGCCTCTCTGCCTACTTGAAATCTCTGTCAAATAAATAAATGAAATCTTTAAAAAAAAAATTAACTTTGCAAGAGTAAAAGGTAGTGGGGAAAAAGCCATGAATTCTATGCATTGCTTTCCTCTAGCTCTGAAGTTTGGCTGTTCTCCTTGATTGGTGAGCTTGGTCTTGGCTGTTCTTGCTGATCTTCTACGGGAGGGGCCTGTTGCAGTGATTTACAAATGTCTTTGTCCAAGGTGGAATTGCACTGCCCTTGCTAGGGCTAAGTAACCTGCTCGGGTTTGCTCTTGGAGCTTTTGTTCCCTGAACGCTTTCCATACTGCTTTGGGGGATGGGAATGAAAATGGCGGCCTCCCAATATCTGGCCCGGAGGAGCTGAGAGCTCGGGGACCCACTCCTCAGTGCTCCCTCAGAGAAAAGCAGTCAATCACTCCTGTCTCTCTAGTCTCTGGGCGCACTCCGAGCTCACCCGGCCTGTGACCGAGCGTTTATATCTCTGGCACATCGCCCCGTTTGGAGTCTCCAAACCCAGAGGATTCCTGCTGCACTGCTTCTCCAGGAGCAGGAAGGTGAGTCTCCCCAGATCTTTGTGGGGTCCCTGCTCAAAGAGCAGTGGCCCGACTATGCCTTGGCTCACAGTTTAAGGTAACCTCAATCTGAAAGCTCACTCTTCAGCTCCGTCTTTGTAGCCGGCTTCCCCGCTCCGATACCTGGCAGCTCTGCCACACTCAGATACCTCCGATCTTTCTGTGACCCCATGGGACTTGAGACCACATTCCCTGCAAGGGCTCCACCCCTGCTTAGCCTCTGGAGCAATGTCACTTAGTGGAGCAGAATTCTAAAATTTCTGATTGCTGTGCCGCTTGCCAGGAGATGGCCCCTTCCGCCGTTTTTTATCTTCCCGTCGCTTTGGATTCACTTCTCAGCACGTCTGACCTTTCAGAAAGTGGTCAATTTTCTGTTCCTAGAATTGCTGCTCTTCTTCTCTTATATCTCCTGTTGAATTTGTAGGTGTTCGGAATGGTTTGATACCTATTTAGCTGAACTCTTGGGATCTGATATTGTTTCAGTCTGCTACTCCTCCACCATCTTGCCTCTCCTTAACGACCTTCTCATCAATTACAGTTACATTCAGAAGTATTGAGGGCTAAGGTTTCAACATATGAACTTTCGGGAGGGGAAACAATTAAATTCATACCAGAACCCTAACTGTAAAAAGAGACTCTTGGATGTCATAGAAGGTTGATTAAAAAAAAAAATTGGAGGTGCTGCTTTCTGGAAATATAGGTTATCATAGTTTTCCCTTTCTTCCCCAGCTCATCTTTTTCCTTTCCTTTCCCATTCTTTTTCTTTTTCTAGGTATAACTTAGGTACAGTAAAATATACCTAAGGTCTAGGAGTTGTGTAACCACCACATGCAGTTAGGTTTCTACAATCAAGCTTGCAAGAGGAACGGAAACCAAATGTCTAAATTTCAGTTATATTTTAAATTTTTGTTTTGTTTTGGAAGGCTGAGATACTGGTAAACAAGGTAAAACCAAGGAACAAACTCAAGCAGTGATCTGAAAGGTAAAGTAGGAAAAAAGTTTTTCTTCTTGAATGATCTGAGGGGTAGGAAACTGCTTCATTTAAGGGTTTATATAATACTCCGTATTCAGTGTGCCCACCTTTACCAATCTCATCTCCAAAAAGAATCTAACCTCCCAATTATCTTGCAATTATCCTGGCTTCCTAAATGTCTCTTAAACATGCTTGTGTCACCTCCCATCATCTCCTACACCCCTTTTATATATAAGCACTTTTTAAAAAAAATATTTAGTAGAGAGAGAGAGAAAGCATGTGCACACTCTTGAGTGCTTTTTTTCCCTGTACTGAGCCATCCAGGTACCCCAGGAAACAGAGCCCCTAAATGTAAGGTTTTTAGTCAGACATATGCCTCTGTGATGCTTTCCTAGTCTGTAGAAATTAAACCCATAATAGATTCCCAAATAAGTGGTATGGAGGATTTTTAAAAAACAATATAGAAGAAAACTATTAGTTTGGAATTTATAGTTGGTATGAGAAAATAAGTTATGATTTAATCACTTTCCTTCAGAAGTTCATCTTTTACTGTTATAACCTTTTTTCTGTTTTGTTTTTAATTTTTTTTTTTTTTTTTTTTTTTTTTTTTTTTTTTGAGAGCGAGGGGTGGGAAGGGCAGAGGGAGAGAGAAAATTTTAAGCATGCCCTGCGTGGAGCCCTAGCTAGGGCTCAATCTCACAACCCTGAGATCAGGACCTGAGCTTAAATGGGGTCTGATGCTTAACTGTGCCACCTAGGTGCCCCTAAAATTAAAATACTTTTCTTGTCTAATCTCTCATGTCAGGTGTAATCTTGGGCATAGTGAAAAATAGTGCCCTATAAATATCCCATATCACCTTAAACAGCTATGTTTAATCATCTCACCCATCTCCCTCCAAAATAGTTTCCTTAGTTTTGTAGTTCTTTCAGGCTACAATTTCAGTGTTCCAGATTTCAAACACTGGAATGCTTTTGTTTTCCTCATTCTGTATCATCAGTCTTAGCAAATTCTGACATACTTGAATTTTGTGTTTCTTTTCTCTAACAGAAAGGTAATAGTGTCCTACTGTCCTCCTTTAATTGGGAGCCCACTGACCACTACCATGCTGTGTGTATCATTCTTGTTATCTGCTTCTCCCCTCTAGAATGTAAGCTCTATGAGGCCAGAGAGTTTTGTCTGTTCTTTATTGCCATATTCCCAGCACCTGGTATATTTGTTGGTTGAATTGAGCATTTAGTATGTAGCAGCACTGTGTTTACATACAGAATTTCATTTAATTTTTACCACAGTTGGGGGGTGTTCAGTTGTTTTGAGTTTCACATAATAAAACTGGCTAAGTTTTTTAAAAAGTGACTTGCTCAAAGTCATACAATGATCACACAGTAGGTGGTAATACCAGACTCTAGTTTGTTCTCAAGCTATGAAGCTTAATCTATATGTCTTTGAACTAATTTTGACTACTACCTAAATTTCAAGGCATTCCGCAATGTCCAAGACTCTAAACCTATATTACCCATTATTTTCTATCAAAAACCTCTTGCTCCAAACTAGTCTACTTACTGTCCCTTGAACCTTATGTGGTTTTTGTTTCCTCTCTATTTGCCTCATGTAAAGTCCCTTTAGAAATTTTATCTAGCCTTTGAATCAGAGATTGAGGGCCTGTGCGGCCTCTTTGGCAATTCAATCCTGAATACTTCAGGATGCAGTGAGGAACACCTCATCTTTAGCATTTACCATGTCCCGCACCTTGAATCTTGCTTGGCACACAAAGGTTCAGTAAGTGGAAGCCGATCTAACTTGGTTGTATTTGCACCTGAGTGAGGGTCGGTAAGGCATTTACCAGCGCTGCGTGATATTTATGTATAATGTCTTTGTGTTTAACTCCTTCCGTCCCCGGTTTGTTATAAAATGCTTTTAAAGAAAGGTAACTTGTTGGGAAGGAAGGAACGCGTAGGTAACGTAAACCTATAAAAACGATGTGTTCCCTTTAGTTAAATGAAAATGCCAGCTGTCGGAGTGCGCGAGGGGAGGCTGAGGGGCGTCGGGAAGGGCTTCACGGATGGCCGCGGGGTGGCGGGGGCTCTCGCGCCACGCCTCGGTCGGAAATCGGAAGCGCTTGTGGCATACCGCCGCCCTTCACCGGCCTCGGGCTCGCTTTTGCTCAGGGCCACGTGCCAGTGTTTTAGTTTAACTGCGCGTCGGGCCCCCAGTAAACGGTTAGTAACCGCCTTTCCCGACCAGGTCTCTACCCTCCATCTTTGTGCGGACGGGGGGCGCGGAGAGGATGCCAGGTGTAGCGGCCCGGCTGAATCGCGGCTGGTAAACCCAGATCCCTAACCCAACAGTCACGTTTTCAAAAAGCCCGCGCGTGGGGCCCCAGGCCGCATCCGTTGGGAACGGCCCCCAGCGCGCCCCCGCTCAACCCCCGCCCCCCACTAAGCCCAGGGAGGTGGGTAAGTCATCTGGGTAGCACGCAGGTTCTGCACACAGGGAGCGCCGGAGCCAGCGCGCACCGGGTAGCGCGCCCGTCCAGCAGCGGCCGAAAACGGAAGTGGGCGCGAGCGGGTCGCAGTGATTGGTTGAACCCACATGTCTCTCAAGGGGCTGGCGCGAACGCCACTGCGGAGTTGGGCGAGGGGATACGGCAAGGGGAGGGGGCAACACACTGGGAACAGCCGCGGGGCTGGGAAGAAATGAATTGCGGAGGTGCGCGGAGAGCAAGGAGAGCCCTGGTCAGCGAACACGGGGGAGCCAGGGTGTGAAAGCGAGGCTGTAGAGGCGGTGGCGGGAGAAGCGCAGGCCGAGGGCTTGAATCGACCGCGGAGGGCGGGGAGTCCGTGACCGAGAGCGGCGCTGCGGCGCGGTAGGCGGGACTAGGGAGAGCGACGCAGGGATTGGCGGGCAGCGCTGGGCTGCCGTACGTCGGCGGTGACGCACGCCTCGGGGAGGGTGCGCGCGCGTTCAGCGGCCTCTTTGTGTGGTGCCCAGATAGGGGAGCGGAGGTGGCGGTGGCGATAGCGGTGGTGTTGGTTGTCTTTCAGTCTCCTCGGCTCGCCCTCTAGCCGGCACCTCTCCCCTTCCCTTCCCCTTCCTTTTTTCCTCCTTCCCTCCCCTTCCCTTTTTCCCTTCCCCGTCGGTGACCGGCGGTGGCGGCTCCAGCAACGGCTGGGCCCAAGCTGTGAAGAGGCCTTAGCCAACGATAACGGCGACGGCGAAACCTCGGAGCTCGCAGGGCGGGGGGAAGGCCCGGGCCGTGGAGATGGAGAATTCCCAGTTGTGTAAGCTATTCATCGGCGGCCTCAATGTGCAGACGAGTGAGTCGGGCCTGCGCGGCCACTTTGAGGCCTTTGGGACTCTGACGGACTGCGTGGTGGTAGTGAACCCCCAGACCAAACGCTCCCGTTGCTTCGGCTTCGTGACCTACTCCAATGTGGAGGAGGCCGATGCCGCCATGGCCGCCTCGCCCCATGCCGTGGACGGCAACACGGTGGAGCTGAAGCGGGCGGTGTCCCGGGAGGATTCGGCGCGGCCTGGTGCCCACGCCAAGGTTAAGAAGCTCTTTGTCGGGGGCCTAAAGGGAGACGTGGCCGAGGGCGACCTAATCGAGCATTTCTCGCAGTTTGGCACGGTGGAAAAGGCCGAAATTATTGCCGACAAGCAGTCGGGCAAGAAGCGTGGTTTCGGCTTCGTGTATTTTCAGAATCACGACGCGGCAGATAAGGCCGCGGTTGTCAAGTTTCATCCGATCCAGGGCCATCGCGTGGAAGTGAAGAAGGCCGTCCCCAAGGAGGATATCCACTCCGGTGGGGGTGGAGGCGGGTCCCGGTCCTCCCGGGGCGGCCGGGGCGGCCGGGGTCGCGGCGGTGGTCGAGACCAGAACGGCCTGTCTAAAGGCGGCGGTGGCGGTTACAACAGCTACGGTGGTTACGGCGGTGGTGGCGGAGGCGGCGGCTACAATGCCTACGGAGGTGGCGGAGGCGGTTCGTCCTACGGGGGAAGCGACTACGGTAACGGCTTCGGCGGCTTCGGCAGCTACAGCCAGCACCAGTCCTCCTATGGGCCCATGAAGGGAGGCGGCGGCGGCGGTGGCGGTGGCAGCAGCTGGGGCGGTCGCAGTAACAGTGGACCTTACAGAGGCGGCTATGGCGGTGGGGGTGGTTATGGAGGCAGCTCCTTTTAAGAAAAAAAAATCTAAAAATGCCTGGGAGTGGCTATAGGGGTAGCTCTTTTCAACAACCCAGCTAGGGTCAACTCCTAAGTTCCTTCCTCTCCCACCGCCTTCCCCATTTTGCCCTTGGGGGAGCCGCTTCTAAGGCTGCTTATCCTTGGGGGTGTTGCCCTATTTGCCTGCCACCTCTCTTGTCTCTCCCTCCGAAGATGGACTCGGCCTCACATACACATTTTTGTGTTACAGTCATTGATGGACTCTATTTTTTTATTATTACTTGGACCTTGGTCGTTTTTATACTAGCAAAATGTCTTGTTTTAATTTGTGTTTTTTGGGGGGGGGAGGGAGTGAACTTGCTGATTCTGTAGCAAAACCTGGGCGGGGGTTGGGGTGGGGGGGGTAGTTTACTTTGTTGTAAGGACTTGATATCTGGCTACAGCGTTTTCTATGAAATCTACTTGGATTCCATGCCTGAAATTTGGAAGCATATGTACAAAAATCATTTTTACGTTTTATTTTTAATAAATCATTGTGTTTGACCGTATATGTCTAACATTTTTTTTTCTAGGATCCATTCCTTACCGTTTTAAGGGATATTAGTTTAAACTTTTTCGTGTTCATTCTTAATTCTTGATGTGTACTTAGAGAAACTTTAAAAAGGTCCTTTGGTGGTTTGTTTTTTTTTTTTTTTTTCCTGTGCCTTTCTAGTGACGTGTTAAATTTTATCCCTTACAGGCAAAACTTTTGCAGTGGTGGATGTAGCTTTTTAAAATCTATAAAGTTTCTGTGCATCCATTTCTTGTACCAAGCGATTTGCTTATCATCTTGACATGGTTGGTCACTTCTTTCTATGAGAATTTACTTCAAAGTATGTACTGTGTAGTTTGAAAAGAAATAGTTTGTGTTAAGCATGTGTTTTCATTCATATAAGCTGTTTAAAAATTTTCAGATGGCCTAGTTTCATCCCTCTTACTGGTTTGTCTGTAATGAATGGTTACAAATAAGGGTTATATTTTACCCTTAAACTAAATGCATTTTTGTATTTTCAGAACAGGTTTAAATGTTTTTTCCTATAGCTGAATTGTCCTCTTGGAAATCCTTCCCCCAACCTTTGTAGCACCATCTACTGGCAGAATGGCAGTGTATCTGCAAAACAATTTGTTTAAAAAACTTGTTTAGGATAATTGCATCAGATTTAGAAGTTTTGCCATCAAAAATCTGTGCAGACTTTGGTTACACATTTACTTGTAACTGAGATGGGCTTTATGGGAATGTAGTTAACAGTCCATATCACAATTACCCTTTCTACATGAGATTTGAAAATGTAAACTGCTATGCATAGCTTGGGCGATGGCCCCAAATTGCTATGACAGCTAATGAACCAGCTACATGTACTGGTGTCTTAGGTGCAAGTTGTAAAGCAAAATATTTGTGTATTCTGCTTGGTTAACAAATGTATATTTGTAGCCCTTTCATGCAATAGAATTCAAGTTGTTGTTTATAAAAAACAAAACAAAACAATGATACAGGAGAAAATAGCCTTCCTGGATAGAAATATAGAATAGCAACGTTTATGGATATCACAAATAAAGAATTCAATTCTTTACATGATTGAGTGAGAGTATGTATAACCTGGTGGGTGTGTTCAGAGTACTTATGATATAGTACACTTGATTTAATGTTATGGTAAAACTTTTTACTTGAATATTGCATTCAGAAGCCCAAATGTATAGTAAGAAGCTTTCTGAAGGGGAGGTTAATGGGCTTTAAAGTAAAAGATTATTTTAGCATTGACTTTGTCTTAGTTCTTGCTACTGTATATTTCTTAATATCTAATTTGTGCCAAATTTTTTATCTTAATTGCTGGGGCTTTCATTTCAAGAGATAGGAAGAAAGGTCAAGATTGTGAGGCTAGATTATAGATTGTCCTAATCTAAGTCGTTTTGACAAAGAATAGCTGATGCTTGGTACAGATAACTTGAGTATACCTCTATGACAGATGGGATAGATGTCTTTTGCACATTGAATAAATGTAGTCAAATCTTGCTCTTAGTGGTTCTACAGCTCTTTAAATTTGTTTTTTAGTTTAGTGAAACATAATACATGTGGGCTTCTTCATTTGGTAGTTTAGTCCCATTTTTTGAGTGCCTCTAAGGTACAGAAAATGATATGCTTAAACTTTTCATTATAATTATTACTCTGTTTGCCTTTTATTCAGCTTTAGCGGGAAGATCCAATTCTTCTGGGTCAGTTGGAATAGTCCCCTTTTTGGAGGGTTTCCAAAGTCTGATAAGGTTATTGTTACTTTGTATTCCCAACATAGTGACTTCTAAAACGTAAAATGAATGATGTAGAAGGATTACCTGTTAATTAGAAAAGCAACTCAAGGTGCTGTTCATTTATATTAACACTTCATTGTTGTGTATTTATCTTTATAGATTTTCTGTGATCTGGACTGGTATTCAGTGAAAGCAAAAGCATAGTGATATTTAGTCTTTCTGGAATTG
This sequence comes from Meles meles, assembly GCF_922984935.1. Taxonomy (NCBI): domain Eukaryota; kingdom Metazoa; phylum Chordata; class Mammalia; order Carnivora; family Mustelidae; genus Meles; species Meles meles. Next base: position 107,792,106 of record NC_060068.1, read on the forward strand.
CTCTTGTCAATTTTTATAGAAGCATTTTTGATATGTAGGGTCTTTCTTTTTGGAGCCGCCAGTTGAATTTTTTAAGTCCTTTCACCTATGAGAACTATCTGAACGTTATTACTTAAAATTTAAGAATTCATGAGAGGGTGTGGTACAGAATCTAGTCAGTACTGAATAGAATTTTATGCCATGCTTGAATCTAATTTGAAAGATTATCAAAAAACATTTTTTGTCTTGCTCTTATGAAGAGCTTTTACGTTTACAGAATTTTTAGCATAAATTCAGTGGTAATTATTAGTTGAACATGTTTTGAAAGGTATTTAAAGATGGTAGTTTTAAATCTTAAGCTTGCAAATGGTTAATGTTTATAGGGATAACTATAGAATGATATGTTTCATCCAGTAACTTAGTGCTTTTGAACATAATTTCTTAAATATGCCTCACAAATTATTGCATTTGAACAAGGTTAAAGGGTTCAAGGATACTTGAAAATTTAGTATTGATGATTATTCCCCTCAAGATCAGAAGTGACAGTGTTGCTTAATTTGTAGGCTTCTTTAAGTGTTTGCTTTTCTCAAATTTGAGAATTTGCGTTCTGTTAAATTTTATATGCCTGTATCTTTGCTGACTGAAAGTGGACCTTTGGATGCTGGATTGATTTGAGTAAAACTGCAACTAGACAGTGGATTTTACCTAGAAAGATAACATTTGGGTAAGTCTCCCCTATTTTAACCAACTTAATGAGTGTAAGATTGTGATTACTGGGGAAAATGCCTTCTATTCTGTTTCAGAAGGTCTTATTTCATTTCCATCTGAAACTGGGCAACAAAAATTGCCTCTAAACCAGAGTAGGACAGTGCTTTTTTCTTAATGTCTCTTTGCAGGTTATTTTGATGTGCCTTTGTTTCATGCTTTCTATTAAAAGTGAAAATACATTGTAAGTTTTTTTTCAATAAAGAATCCCTTGAAAGAATAGGTAAAGCCTAAGAAACGTGTTTTCTGCAATACAGTATGTTGTTTAAAAAGTTACGCTGCATATCATTTAGACTCACAGAAAATGGCATTATTACTACTAGGAAATAGAAAATAAAAAAATCTTACTGAGTCTTGGGGCTGGTGTATTTTAAAAATAAATTTACTAATGTTAAATAACTGGTTATAAATCAAAATAAATGAAAAGTGAGTAAATATTCTACCAGTATGACCAAATCCTCTTCTCAAGGGTAATCGTTAATAAGTTTATATTCTCCTAGCTCTTCTTGTTAAGCACCTAAGTTAATTTTTTAAAAATAGGATTATATGGTTTTGCATTTTTAATGTATGTCAATAACATTCTCATAAAGACAAATACACCTTTCTGTTGTCTATATAGTTGACCCTTGAACACAGTGGGGGTTGGGGCAATGACCCCCCACCCCCGCTCCCCCAATGCAGTTTAAAATCTGTGTGTAAGTTTTGACTCTCCCAAAACTTAACTACTAATCCTGTCAGCTGGATGTTTTAGCTATAACATAGTCAGTTAGCACATATTTTTTATGTCATAGGTATCATATATTGTATTCTTCTAATAAAGTAAGCTAGAGAGAAGATAATTATTAAACTAATAAGAGAAAATGATATTTATTGTATTGTACTGCATTTATAGAAAAAGATCTCTAAGTGGACCTGTGTAGTTCAAACCTATGTTTGAGGGCCAACCGTAAATGTTTCATAGTACAGTTGTCCTATAAGGTAAAATATTTTTTTGATGGAATGAGGTTTTTTCTCTTGATTGATGAGTAGTGTGATCATTATCCTTGCAGATAATGTTCTTGCAGATCACGTGTACTTAATTGATTAGATGGTTAACTCATAGTTAAATGTAGACAGAATGCAGCAGTTTTGTGGTTTCAGAAGTATTTTTCAGTTCTTTGTATACATACAGAGAAAGATACATACTCAGTTGCAGCTTTTTAAAGCCTCAGGTTAAATTCAGTGAAAACATTTTAGAGAAAAATTTCAAAGCTAGATTATACACGATAGAACAGTTAATGGCCTTATCATTTCCAGAACATATTGCTGTCCTCCCCTTCTGTTTTCTCCAGTGGTTTTTACTGCAGAAATATTTGACAGTTTTTCCATATGATGGCTACACACTATCACTTAGGACATTTCATTACTGTCTGAAATAAAGGTTCCACTGCTGCCTTGTGTGAGGTATTCTGTGCATCATTTATTTTAGCCCTCAGTAACTGTATGAGGAGATCCTATTATCTGTTCTGTATTAGCTACAGGCTTACCTAGTGTAAGTAATTCGCCTAAGATCATGGAGCTGCTGAGAACAAGAAATAGGAATCTCCCGCTTGTTTTTAAAAAAAATTGTAAAGGTTAAAAAAAACTTTCTCCTGTTTTTTCGCAGTGCCCAGAGATAACCTTTGTTAACAATTTGTCCTCTAGATCTTTTTCTTTGGTAGGATAGGTAGATACATACGCATATATATGAATTTTAACATCAAAGATATTCTGTATTTATACATATATCTTATATAACTATATGGTGTACTATAGCATAGATGCACATGATTTATTGATTAGCATATTTCCAGTTTTCTGTTTTTAATGTAAGACTTTTGCAGGCTTCGTGTTGCCATTTACAACATATAAAATAGGAAAAAAGTCAAGTACTTCAGCCTGGCTGAAGCTATTGGTTATATTAGTGTATGGATAGTTCTCTCAGAAATCTGCTAGAGTCCTACAAGGATTTTTCTGATATTTAGTCATTTTCCCCTCCCAGCTTTTTGTTTCAGTTTATGAGAAAGTTGATTAAGAATATTTAATGTATCTACATTAAAAATGTGCCTTTATATTCTGAAGGGACTATACATTGGATTCTGGAAATTTATAACAATAGGCAGTTTATTATTTTCTAGTTTATTCTACGTAAAACTTGTACCATCGTATTTCAGGTGTGTGTGTGAATAGAGTTTTTTCACTGCGGAAATTGCTTTTAAGTTGAATTAAGCGAATTGCTAAATACTTCCTCAAGAAGCTCTTGAGAAAACAGAAAATAACCTGGAAAGGGTATGCTGGGAGAGGTTTACTCTGGATCAGAGGTGGGCAATATCCAAAATCTAAATATCCAGTTGAAACATCGATTCAGATCTTATTATTTAACCTTGGTAAGTCAACTTATTTTTCTTAGACTAATTTTTCCTGTGGTGTGAAAGACTTTAATTGCTTCGATCCTTTCTAATTTGATACTGTTAGTCCTGTTTGGTAATGAATTCAGTAACAGCCTTCAAGAGGAAACCCTAGCACTAATTTTTATAATTCTTTAAACAATTTACTGAGCATGACTTAGCTAAATATAGTAAATAAGGATGAGCCCTTGCTCACAAGGTACCCACGGTTTACTTTGGGTGGTGGGAATTTAATAGAGAGGATGGGCATTTTATTCAGATATGTATATGAGCAGTAGGGGTGACTTTCTGTGTGGATCAAGGGAAACTTTAGCGAAGAGACATTGCACTAGAATAGGTGGATGAGGTGGCTAAGGCCATTCCACAGCTTTTTTTTTTTTTTTTTTTTTTTTAAGATTTTATTTTTTATTTGAGAAGAGTGTGAGAGAGCACAAGCAAGCTGGAGGGGCAGAGGGAGAGGGAGAAGCGGGCTTCCTGCTCAGCCCCGACATGGGTCTTGATCCCAGGACCCCAGGATCATGACCTGAGCTGAAGGCAGATGCTTAACTGACTGAGCCACCCACATGCCCCCCCATTCCACAGATTATACCAAAATGCAGAGCCATATTAGTGTATGGATAGTACTCTGAGAAATCTGCTAGAGTCCTACAAGGATTTTTCTGATATTTAGTCATTTTCCCCTCCCAGCTTTTTGTTTCAGTTTATGAGAAAGAGTTGATTAAAGAATATTTAATGTATCTACATTAAAAACATGCCTTTATATTCTGAAGGGACTATACTTTGAAGTCTGGAAATTTATAACAATAAATAGACAGTTTATTCTTTTCTAGTTTATTCTACCTAAAACTTGTACCATCGTATTTCAGGTGTGTGTGAATAGAGGTTTCTCACTGCAGAAATTGCTTTTAAGTTGAATTAAGCAACTTGCTAAATAAAAGGCTCTTTACCTTTTTTCTTGTATTATTAGACTGCAGTGTAGACCCTAAAAACACATCATCCATTTTTATTTATTTTGCATTATTTTAAGATTCAGGGTTTTTGCTAAGTATTGATAGCAAAATCAGCTTAAGAGAGGTGAAACTTATTCAGTGATAGAAATACAAAATTGTGGAAATATTAAGAAATGATAATCACCATATATTAGTGGATTTTTCCATAAGGAGTGTAATTCACCTTTGGGAGACCCCTTTTATTAAGCTATAGTTAGCAGTATGCTCACCATTCTTGCATTTTCATCTTGTAAATATCTTATATTTTGATTTACTAGCTGATTTTAAAATACAATTTTGTTAGAAAGTAACTTTTACAGTAATTAAGTCAGTTTGTGATACAAAAGAAACTGAATTTGCCTTAAGTGAAAGGTTATATATTCTCTACATTTCATTTTAAAAATAAAGTTAACATTTGTATAATTTTGGGGGAGGCAGTATTTGAAAAATAAGTGGGCATGAATTATTAGCCTCAAATTGAATTTGACTTTAACACTTCGTGAATGTTCTTGATGTTTAAATTTAGTCTTTTGCTAATTATAATGTGTGGAATTATTTTAGTTGGGAAATAGAATATATTACTCATTTCAAAGAGGCACACAACTGGTTTGAGAACATTAGTCTTTGCGATTGGAACTTGCTTTTGGGTGAACTTCACATTATCCCTAAATGAGAATTTAAATGCTGCTAGATAAGACATTTATCATAAAAAGATATTTGAAAGCTGCTTTTAAAAAAGGAATCAGAAAGTAGGAAGGGCAGTTGAGTCTTCTACTTCTTCCACCTACTGTTTTGCTTGCACTTGGAGCTAGATGAGTTGAATATTCACAGAGGAAAAGGATTCACAAAGACACCTTCCTAGGAAAGCATTCTTTCCTTATATGTGTGCCTCCTTTTCCCAGGAAGATTCTCTTAGGCTCCTATGATTATTTTACCACTTTGGTTTGCTTAAATAAGTAAATATAAAACAAAACTACCTGAAATAGGTTTGTGTCATCATCTGCTTTAAAATTCTCTGATGTGAGCTAAAATTCTTTGATGTGTAGCATTTAAATGACATGCTTATTTCCCAGTGATTGCCATCATTTTCATCAGGTATTGATCACCTTTGTGCAAAAGACATCGAGAATCTGGAGATACATAGCAGTGGGAAAAACATGGTTCCTGTCTTCAAATAATTTGCATTCTGATTGAAATTCAGTTTCTTTGGAAATGATGGATCCTTTCCTTTTTTTTTTTTTTAAGATTTTATTTATTTATTTGAGACAGAGATCACAGGTAGGCAGAGAGGCAGGCAGAGAGAGGAGGAAGCAGGTTCCCTGCTGAGCAGAGAGCCCGATGTGGGGCTCCATCCCAGGATCCCGGGATTGTGATCTGAGCCGAAGGCAGAGGCTTTAACCCACTGAGCCACCCAGGCACCCCAGATCCTTTCCTTTTAAGCATCACAGCATCATCTTGAATTGTTAACACCACACAAACAATTTGGAGTGTGTCATTGTTATTTAGCATTCATTCTCTGATTATATTAAGGCTTTACCCATTCACTGGTTACTAGTTTAGATGCCATGTGAAAGGTGCATTTTTTCTCTGATGTTCATGTTGCAAATATAATTTGCTTCAGAGTAAGCATGATTTAATATTTCATAGTCCTTAAGGGCATACATTTTGGCATCAAATAGTCTAGATTTCATTCTTGACCCTGTCACTTTCTAGTTCTGTGGCATTGAACAAGTTGGCCTACACCTCAGTTTCTTTGTCTTTAAAAAGGAGAGAACATTAGTAATACCTGTCTCAGAGTTGTTGAACAGATTGAGTGAAAGAATGCCTTTAAAGGGCCTTAACTATATTCTCTGGTATGTAATAATGTTAAAATTATGACCTATGATAAGAGGCGTGACTGCCTAGTAAAAGGTGTATCTTTATTTCACCCCAACCACGTGGTATTTGCACAGTTAATGAGGTGAATGAATAGCCATCTTGAAGAGAGTAGGTAGTGACATAGGCGTATATAGTCTGTAGCTCAATCTCAGTACTGAGATAGGTTTTTGGTTATTTTTTTTGAAAGATTTTATTTATTCATTTGACAGAGATCACAAGTGGGTGGAGAGGCAGGCAGAGAGAGGAGGAGGAAGCAGGTTCCCTGCCAAGCAGAGAGCCTGATGCAGGGCTTGATCCCAGGACCCTGGGATCATGACCCGAACTGAAGGCAGAGGCTTTAACACACTGAGCCACCCAGGCACCCCTGGTTTTGTTATTTTTTAACGGTTTCATTTATTTGTCAGCACAAGTAGGGGGAGCAGCAGAGGGGAGAGACGGGCTCCTCACTGAGCAAGGAGCCCCAATGCGGGACTTGACCCCAGAACTCTGGAATCATGACCTGAGCTGAAGGCAGACACTTAAATCCACTGGGCCACCCAGGCATTCCCTGAGATTGGTTTTAAACTAGGCTTTGCCCTTGACTTGTTGGATGAGCTTGGATATGGGAACCTCCTAAACTTCTGCTGCTTCAACTGTAGTAGGAGAGGTAGGAACCATGTTAGCTATCCATAAGTGTTTAAGTATTTGTTGATATAAGGAAGGAATAAATAATGTGAATGCTGAGGAGAAATGTTTTCCATGTTGGAAGAAAGATCAAGAAAAGCATTGTGGAAGATACAGCCTTTGACCTAAAAAAAAAAATCACCACATAGGTAAGACTGGGGAGAAAAAGATAATTTCAGGTAGAGGGACAAATAGGTAGAGACATGGAGCCTATGTGCTAAACATTGTACAAAATACGTTTACATATGTTCTGACTGAATCTGTTCACTAACCCTCTACTGTAGAGGTGGCTGAAGCTCGTCTCAGAAAGATTCAGTAACTTTTCCCATGTCCCTAGCTGGGGAAATGGTAGAGCTGGGAGTTGAATCCAAGTCTGACCAATTCCGATGATCATACTCTTCACCCTAAACTTGATTTGTTTCCAAATACAGGTGGCTAATTTGTACTAAGGGTAGAGGAGATCTGTGGGAAATAAATTGAGAGAAGTTGGAACCCCATTACTAAAGTCTTTGAATACTATGCTAAGAAGTTTGGACCTTGTCTGGCAGGCAGTGGAAATCACTAATGGTTATTGAGTAATAATAGTGGTAGTGAGACTGTTAATTTAGAAAGATGAACTCAGTAGCACTGAGTGGAATAGATGGCAGTTCAGTGATGTTTCAGCTGACAAGGTTGTTAAGAGAGCTCATGTTAACCAGGTAAGAAAATGAGAGCATGAACGAGGAGGTAGTGCTGGAAATAGGGAATATGAGGGAAGTTGTGAAAGTCTTAATTGTCAAATGACTGGGTATGTGGGAAGAAGAATAGTTGCATCAGAATTACTGTGTGACTAGGAGGATGGTGAATGCTTGGGAATGGAGAGAAGAGATTTAGATTTAGGTGTGGAATATAGTTGAAGATGCTGGTAAGTACAGTGATGTGTCTTTGCAGATAGCTTTACAAAATGATTACTGTGCTGGGTATTCTCTTTTTGCCCCTTCTGGCCCACCCACCACCTTTCTCTTTCTTGTGTTCTTGGGAGCTTGATTCTTAAAGAACTGTGTACTTTTTTGGCTTCTCCTTTTTTGGTTTAGGCAGTGGGAGAAACCAGCAGATCTTAAGAGTGAGAGAAAGGCAAGATGCACATATTTGTACCCCTGCTCCCCAAATACACATACTCCACAAACAGGTTTTCGGTGGCCACAGCTCTGTTCCAATGGCCCTTTCTTACAGCTCTAGGTCTTTTCTGGTTCTGGTAAACACTCAGTCATATAGCTGCTTCAGGTTTGCTGTTGCTGGTCCCAAGATGTTTGTCAGACATTGTTGATTTTCCTGTGCCCACACCCTTGTAAATAATTCCTTTTATTAATACCTCAGTAACTCTGAGTGTGCCTTTATCTCTTCAGTGAACAATTTTAAGTCCTTTCCTCATTTTCTAATGCCTTGATCTCCCAGGCACCATCACCCTTGGAGAAGATAGAGCTATTGTTGTAAGTTACTGTCCTGTTCTGAGTTTTCTCACATTGTTTGAATTTTAGTGTCTCCCTATTTCCTACTATGTTAGGTTAGATTTATGATTATTTTCCTTGATGATTCAGCTGAAAATAGAGCAGTGAACAAGAGCCCAAAATCCCTGCCCTCAGTAGAGCTTATATTTTAGTGGAGAGAGGAAATGAAACATAATAAATTATATGGTGTGTTGGAAGATGATGAGTGAATGGTATGAAAAAATTACCTTGAGTAGGGAGTGCTGGGACACCTGGGTGGCACAGTTGTTAAGCATCTGCCTTCGGCTCAGGTCATGATCCCAGGGGTCCTGGGATCAAGCCCCGCCTTGGGCTTCCTGCTCAGTGGAGAGTCTGCTTCCCTCTCTGCCTGCAGCAACCTCTGCTTGTGCACGCGCTCTCTCTCGCTCGCTCTCTCTGATAATAGATAAATAAGATCTCAAAAAACAAAACCAAAACGGAATAGGGAGTGCTGTAAGGATGCTTGTGAAGAGAGCGCATTTTAAAATAGGGTGGTTTGGGTGGGTTTCTCAGAGAAAGTGACATTTGAGGAAAGACTTGAAGAAAATGGGGGAGTGAGCAGTGTAGATAAATAGGGGAAGAGCATTCCAGTTAGAGGATTAGGAAAGCAGAAGCTCTGGGGTGGGATTGTGCCTGGTGTTTTTGAGGAAAAGTAAGTTGGTCATGGTGGCTGCAGATGGGGGAAGAGGAGGAAAGGAGTGGCTGATGAGGTCAGACGGGCCAGACCACGTAGGCACTTAGAAGCTGTTGTAGGATTTTGGCTTTGACCACATGAATGGTGAACCATTTCAAGGTTTTGAACAGAATGTCATCGTCTGCCTTGAAGTATAAAAGAGTCTCTGGCTTTCCATCTCTTAGAACAGAATTCCTGTTCCTTTGGTATAATTGCTTTCACTGAGGGTTAATGAGGAAAGCTATGAGAGCAACTTGGCTGAAGGTATAAAAGACCCACAGTCTCTTTAATTCTCTGTTTATGTATCTCCTACATACATACACATATGAGACAGATTGATTCTTTTTGGCTGAAATGAATCTTAATCGCTGCTGGGCTGTCTTTAGAGGGGCTACCTGCAAGATTGGCCCTCGTTGAGGCACCTGGATTTAGGTAGTGTTCTTAAATTAACGGAGAAGGGTGGTTCACTGTGTCTAGACTGTGTAGCAATCTGATTTACGCTAACAACCTTTTCTTCATTCTGGGAGCCTGGAATTTTGATAAGTGCTAGGTAATGGATATCTATAAAACATTGAGTATTGAGTCCTTGAGCAGAAACATCACAGAGGAGAGAGCATGATAGGGAGAGAGCATAAAGAAACTTATACATGGATTCCTCGAGACTGCCCATGGACACAGCCAACTTTTTTTTTTTTTTTAAGTGTAATCAAATTAAGTGGAAAACATCGGGTTGTGGGTAGAAGGTGCAGTTTTGGAAAACTTATCACAAAGATCAGCCAGCCCTATGTTAAGTGGAGAGCTCTTCTGAGAAGTTTCTACTTTGTAAATTTCTTTTCTCTAAAAGCTCTAGGTCTTTTCATTATTGCATCTTCTAGCAGTTTTGAGCAGCTTCTGGCATTATTGAGTCTGGGGAAACTCCCTGCCATCATGTAAATTCTTTGTAAGCAAGTTTATAATAAGAACTGCCTTCTATCAGTCTTTAAAATTATCTAAGTGAAAGAAATTGTTGACATAGGCGCCATAAATAATTATTTAGGGATAAAAGAGGTATAACTATTAGAAGCAGTAGCATCCCATGACAGATACAGTTATGTCAGTATGTTAGAAGGATCACATTTTGTTTGCTTGTAAAGTCTCTGCAGTGAAATATGTAGCAAGCTGGTCTGATTTAGTGACTTCATATTACCAGGAAGTTATTCTGTCCTGATCATGTAATAAGATTTTCATACAGGAAAGATGAGACTTGTGTCACAGAAGGGAGATTATGGCAAAAATGCCTGCGTGACATATCTCTTCTCAATCTCGACTTTCTTTCTAACTACAGAGTCACAGTGGTTGCCTTTAAATCTCTAGATCCATAGAGCTATGAACTTGAAAGCTTTTATTTTCAATTGGCAGAACTGTTTGTTTGTCATCTTCCAATTGACTTTAACCACAGTTTTGTACTTTCACAGCTGAAACTGCATGACAGTAACTTCTCCATAGGCTAGGAAAGATGATGAATGAGGAAAGCAAATATGGATATATTTAGTAAGAACTATGAAATTATATCCTTTGGCTCTAGGGCTCTAGTACTAGGAATTTAACCTTAGAAAAAAATGCAAGGAAAACAGTTTTTGCACAAAGATGGTTATTATGATATTGTCTATAGCAAGAGATCGAAAACTATAAATATTAAACATTAGGGAATGTTTACTAAATAGTGCTCTGTGAAAAGGCAAAATGTTAAAATCTGGTGTTCATCAGCAGGTGAATGGATAAACAAAATGTGGCTTATGCATGCAGTGGAATATTACTTAGCTGTAAAAAAGAATGAAGTTGCAATACATGTTACAATATGGGTGAAACTTGAAAACATTATCCTAAATGAAATAAGCCAGACACAGAAGGACAACTGAATGATTACACTTCTATGAGGTCTCTAGAATAGGCAAATTGATGGAAACAAAAAGAAGGATGGAGATAACCAGAGGCTTGGGTGAGGAGGAGTGGAGAGTTAGCATTTAAAGGAATTCCTTTGGGAATGATGAAGTTCCGTAGATGGTTAGTGGTAATGGTTGCACAACATTGTGAATGTAAATGCACTGAACTGTGCGCTTATAATTGGTTAAAATAGTAAGTTTTATATGTATTCCACCACAATAAAAATTTATTATAAAAATATGTAATAACATATTATTGAATGTGGCATAATATGTAAGTAAAGTAGCAGGAATAAACCAATGTTTTATTTTTTAAATTTTAAATGAGGTGGGGAGAAACAAATTAGTAGCAACTATTTATATTTATGAATACCTTTTTTAAAGCTCCACAGAATTACTCAACATTCACCTTTATTTCTGTTCCTCCTGCCTCCCCCAAACTGAAAGTTTTGTTCTCCTTCACTGAGTTCCCATCGTTCCTCTTTTTCACCTCCCTTGAACCTCTCTCTCTTTCTCGCTCTTTTTTTTTTTTTTTTTTTTTAACTGCTATTTATATGTCTCCATGTGTAATTTCCCCAAACCAACTTGTAAGCTCTTTGACCTTCTGTTCAGGTAGGATTTATGTTGTAGCTCCCTGGCACACCCATTGCATAGACAGAGTTAGATAGTCAGTGAGGCTGAATTGTAGGAATGTAGTTGTAGAGAGTGATGACAATATTCGAACATACTTGCTCATGAGTTTTACATTACGTTAAGGGTGTGCCTGCCTCCGTTCTCTCTATCTGCTAGTTGTGCAGACCTGACCTCATTCACACACATCACTGTATTCTTGATTTTGTCACTATGTCACATCTGTATTTTACCTTTTCATGTAAAAAAGCCCAGTTTTCTTTGTACCCAGAAAGGAAAGAACTAGAGAGGGGAGACAGGAGCAACAATAAGAGCACCTAGAGGACAGCTACCTATGAAAGAGATGTAAGTAGGAATTAATACTCGTTCTTGAATACCATGTTCTGTGAAGGAGCATATTCACCCCCGCTCCTTTTTGAGCCATTCGGGGTAGTAAGTAGGTCTAGCTTTTGTTATGAAGGCATGCATGTATTTACCAGCAGAGGGCACCAGTTGCAGGTTGACGATTGGAGAGAGGAAGGAATTTTTAAAGATCCTGAAAGCTGCGTGTTTGCCGTGTACTTACTGTGTGAAGCACCCTGCTTACTGCTATAGTTGGTCTGGTTTTTCAAAGAAAACCTACTTACCCCTACTTTGGGGTCCAGTGGTGTGCCTCTGGGTTTGGTGTTTGGTTAAACCAGTGTTTGTTTAAGCCTGATTGGTAAGCTAAGGGACCAGAGGAGTCTAGAGTGAAAGACTGTAATAGTAAGTGTTTGGAAGCTTTGGATACCAGCCTATATTAATATCTTTAGGGGGTTCAAATACTGTTGTTCTCCATCTCTAGGTGAGGTGGAAGGGGCATTAGGCCAGGCATCTGAGAATCTGGTTGCACATCCCACTTGACTTCCTACTTGCCTGGGTGATCTTGAGCTAGTTGGTTTTTTTTCTCTCAGCCTCAGTTAGTTTATCTCTAAAATGAAGGTAGTTCCTGCTGTGCACAGTAGTTAGTAGTGGGTTTTGAGATCAGGCAGACCTGAGTTCGAACCTATGGGGCTGTGGTCAAGTTGTTTAACTCTCAGATCCTTTGTTTCCTCACTTATACGTATGTATGTATGTTCTGGTGGACTTATATTTATCTGATTACTTTTTAAAATAAAATATACCTGTTGATCTCCTTCACACATTTCTCCTTCCCCCAACTCCTGGTTCTGAAACGACGACCAATCTGTTCTCTGTATTTACGAGCTTACTTGTTTTTTGTTTTTGTTTTTAGATTCACATGTAGGAGAGATCATATGGGATCTGTCTTTCTCTATGTGATTTATTTCACTTGTCACAATGCCCTTGAGGTCCACCAATGTTGTCACAAATGGCAAAATCTCATTTTTTATGGCTGAATAATATTCCATTGTGTGTATGTATGTGTATGTATACCAGAATTTCTTTATGTACTCATCCATTGATGGACACTTAAGTTATTTCTGTACCTTGACTGTTGTGAATAATGGTGCATTGAACATGGGGGTCCAGATGTGTAGATATCTTTTTGAGTTAGTGTTTCTATTTTCTTCAGGAGTAGAATTGGTGGATCATATGGTAGTTACATTTTTTATTTTTTTGAGGAACATCCATACTGTTTGCCGTAGTGTCTATACCAATTTACATTCCAACCAACAGTGAATAAAGGTTCCTTTTTTCTCCACTTTCACCAACCCTTGTTATTTCTTGTCTTTTTGATACTCACCATCCTAACAGATGTGAGGTGATATCTCATTATGATTTTGATTTGCATTTCCCTGAGGATGAGTGATGTTGAGCATCTTTTCATGTACCCTTTGGGCTTTTGTACACATGCCTTAGAAAAATCCTTTTCAGATCCTCTGAATCCTCAAATTGGATTGTTAGTTTTTGCGCCATTGAGTTGTTTGAATGTCTCAAACAATTCAATGTCTCCTTATTTTGGGTATTAGCCCCTAAAAAGATGATTTATAAATATCTTCTCCCATTCAGTAGGTTGACCTTTTATTTTGTTGACTGTTTCCTTTGCTGTACAGAAGTATTTTATTATGGTGTAGTCACATTTATTTCTGCTATTGCTGTCAGATTTCTTTTTAAGATTTTACATATTTGTGAGAGAGAGAGAGTGTGTGTGTGTGTGTGTGTGCACGCGTGCGTGTGTGTGCATGCAGGGGGAGGGGCAGAGAGGAAGAGAGAGTATCTCAGACACAGAGTCTGGAGCTTGAGGAGGGCTTGACCTCAGGTCATGACCTGAGCCGAAATCAAGAGTTGGATGTTCAACCAACTGAGCCATCCAGATACCTCTGGTGTCAGATTTAAAAAAAAATCATTGCCAACACCTGTATCAAGAATCTTGCTGCTCATGTTGTCTTCCAGGAGTTTTATTATCTTAGGGGTTACGTTCAAGTTTTTAATCCATTTTGAGTTGATTTCTTGTGTATGGTTTCAGATACTTGTCCAGTTTTATTCTTTTGCATGTGGCTGTCCAGTTTTCGCTACACCATTTATCTAAGGGACTGTCCTTTTTCCCATTCTATATTCTTGACTCTTTGTTCTAAGTTAATTGACCATATATGCTTTGGTTTATTTCTAGGCCCTCTGTTCTGTTCTGTTGGTTTAGGTGTCTTTTTTTTTTTTTTTTTTTTTTAGCCAATATCATATTGTTTTAATTGCTATAGCTTTTAGGGGTGCCTGAGTGGCTCAGTGGGTTAAAGCCTCTGCCTTCGGCTCGAGTCATGATCCCAGAGTCCTGGGATGGAGCCCCGCATTGGGCTCTCTGCTCAGCGGGGAGCCTGCTTCCTCCTCTCTCTCTGTCTGCCTCTCTGCCTACTTGCGATCTCTCTCTGTCAAATAAATAAATAAAATCTTTAAAAATAAATAAATAAATAAATTGCTGTAGCTTTTATAAGATAGTTTGAAATCAGGGAGCATGATGCTTCCACCTTTGTTCTGTCTCAAGATTACTTTGCCTATTTGGGATAGTTCCAGACACAATATAGGATCATTTGTTATATTTCTTTGAAAAATGCCATTGGAATTTTCATAGGTATTGCACTGAATCTATAGATTGCTTCAGGTAGTACGGACATTTTAATGACATTAGTTCTTCTAATTGTAAGCCTAGAATATTTTTCCATTTCATTGTCTTTTTTTAAATTGCTTTTGTTAATATCTTTTGGTTTTCAGTGTATAGGCCTTTCACCTCCTTGGTTTAATTTATTCCTAGGTATTTCTTTTTGGATACAGTTGTAAATGGAATAGTTGTTTTTATTTCTCTTTCTGATAGTTCATTATTAGTATATAGAAATGCAATAGATTTTTGTATATTGATTTTCTATCTGCAACTTTACTGAATTTGTTTATTATAACAAAAGAGAGGAAGTCTTCCAAATGCATTTTATGAGGGCAGAATTACCCTAATACTAAAACCAGACAGGGATACCACAAGAAAATTAGAACATAGATGAACATAGATGCAAAAACACTGAACAAAATATTAGGAAACTGAAGGCAACAATACATTAAAAGGATCATACATTGTGATCAAGTGGGATTTGTTCGGGTTTGCAAACATAGATCAATATCTGCAAATCAGTCAGTGTTAAATCCCACATCAACCTAATGAAGGATAAAAATTACATGATCATCTCAGTAGATGCAGAAAGCACATTTGCCAAAATTCAATGTCCATTTATGATAAAAACTCTCCATGAATTATGTATAGAAGAAATGTACCTAAACATGATAGAGGCCATAAATGCCAAGTCCACAACTAACACCATACTGCGTGGTGAAAAGCTGAAAACTTTTCCTCTAAGATCAGGAAGAATACAAGGATGTCCACTCTCACCACTTTTATTCAACATAGTACTGGAAGTCCTTGCCATAGCACTCAGACAAGAAAAAGAAATAAAAGGGATTGAAATTATAAAGGAAGAAGTAAAACTGTCACTATATGCAGGTGAGATGGTATTATATATAGAAAACTCAAAAGCCTGTCAGCTTTTTGACAAAAAACCTGTAAACAAATTCAGGTCTTAGTTGGTTAAATGTCCACCTGTGGCTCAGGTCATGATCTCAGGGTCCTGGGATTGAGCCCGACGTCAGGCTCTCTGCTTAGCTGGGAGTCTGCTTTTCCCTCTCACTCTCCCTCTGTGCCCTCTCTCTCAAATAAATAAAATCTTTAAAAAAATAAACAAATTCAGTAAAGTTGCAAGGTATGAAATCCATCTACAAAAATCTCTTGTGTTTCTGTAGACCTCACATTTAAAACAGGGATAATGGCTCATTCTCATAGGTTTGCTTTAATGATTAAATGAGTAGGATACCTATAAAGCCTTGAGTGCAGAGTCTGGTCCCAAGTAAATAGTCCAGGGTTGGAAGCTGCTATTACTTTTCAAGGCATGTACTCTTAAGTTAAAGGTGATGAGGGACATGAAACACATTGTAAGCTTTATTTTTTTTTTTTAAAGATTTATTTATTTGACAGAGAGAAATCACAAGAGAGGCAGGCAGAGAGAGAGGAAGGGAAGCAGGCTCTCCGCTGAGCAGAGAGCCCGATGCGGGACTCGATCCCAGGACCCCGAGATCACGACCTGAGCTGAAGGCAGCGGCTTAACCCACTGAGCCACCCAGGCGCCCCCACATTGTAAGCTTTAAAGTGAGACGCAAGTCCATGTGTGATTATCCTCTTAAAACTATGCGTTCTTCTGCCTTCAGAGGAGTCCTGAGGGAAGCCAGGTATTCCTTGGGATAAGGTGCTGTTCTGTTTACCTTTTGACTTCTCTGAGCTTCCAAGTTCCTTTTCAGTTTCTGCCTGGCTTCCTGGGGCAGCTCGAGCAGCTCGAGGGGGAAATCGAGGGTAGGACAGAATCTCAGGGGAGGTTCTGGTGATACAGGTGTGGGTGGACCTTAATTTAGCTCTGTTTTTGCTTAGTTGTTGGTGGCTTGTTGGTATTGGGGATCATTGGTGATGTGGACATGGCTCCAGGGGAGGCCTGGCCCATGTTTCTGGCACAAGGTACCTTGAAAGAGTTTCTTCTTGACCTGAGAGCCGAAGACTCATGGAGCTGTGTTTGGTAACATCAGCATAGGCCATGAAATGAACTGCTGCTACTAGTTCCTGGGCCTTCCTTGCAGGCAGCGCTGTCTGCTGAGTCCTCTATATACTTTTCTTACTGAGACCTCAGGACACTTGGGGGGTCAGTACTATTATTGTCTTCTTTTTGCTCTTGAGGAAATTGAGACTTAAAAAGTGTTTTGCCCAGAGTCGTGTTTCTGGGAAGTACATTTGGATCTTGGTCTTTCTCATTCTGATGGTTTGAGCTCTATTCATTGTTCTAAGTGCATAAGGGTCACCTGTGAAGTTCATTGAAATTTTTGCTTCTTGGGCCCCAGTTCTTTAGGTTTGAGGGTTTTTTGTTTTGTTTAGTTTTCTGTAGTGTTTTTGTATCCCCAGATTTATTGAGATATAATTGACGTAAGATAAAATACACCCATTTTAAGTATCTGGTTTGATGAAACAATAGTTGTGTACAGTCATCTAAGTATCCTTGCGGTCAAGATGTGGAACATTTCCATAACCCTAAGAAGTTTCACTGCCCTTTTTGACCTCCTAACGTACAGTTTTAGATGTCTAGGCAGATGGTTCTGATGTGCGGGGAGGTGTAGGGACCAGTATACTGTGTTATAGTGCCTGCAAATGTGAGAAACTGAATGCCTGAGAGGGAGGATGAAAGTGACAAAAAAGTTACTTAAAAGAATGGCTGGCTTGTCAAAAAGAATGAAATCTTGCCATTTGCAATGATGTGGATGGAACTAGAGGGTATTATGCTAAGCAAAATAAGTCAGTCAGAGAAAGACAACTGTCATATGATCTCATTCATATATGGAATTTAAGAAACAGAACAGAGGATCATGGGGGAAGATTGGAGAAAATAAGACAAAATTAGGGAGACAAACCCTAAGAGACTTTTTTTTTTTTAAATTATTTGACAGAGACCACACATAGGCAGAGAGGCAGGCAGAGAGAGGGGGAAGCAGGCTCCCTGCTGAGCAGAGAGCCCAACATGGGGCTTGATCCTAGGACCCTGAGACCATAACCTGAGCCAAAAGGAGAGGCTTTAACCCACTGAGCCACCCAGGGCCCCAGAGATTCTTGATCTTAGGAAACAAACTGAGGGTTGCTGGAGGGTAGGGGAGCGGGGGATGGAGTAACTGGGTGATGGAATGAGCATTGGGTGTTACCTGCAGCTGATGAATCAATGACCTCTACCTCTAAAACCAGTACATTATATGTTAATTAATTGAATTTAAATTAAAAAAAAAAAAAGGAAGAGTTGGCTTTACTGTCTCTAGATAAGCTATGCTCTCTGGTTCCTTGGGGAGAGATGGAGTGTGGAGAAAAGAACTTGGTAGACCAAATTTGGTAGACCAGTTAAAAGCAAAAACAAAAGCAAAAACCAGTTTCTTTTCCTAACATGGTTTCTTCCTGAGCCACATAAAGCTGAAGAGTTCTGTACCAGCTTGGTGTGCATGGCTGGTTGATTGCTTTGGGATGGAGAGTTGGGGCGACTAGGTACTATTGGTAAGCTGTGGAAGAAGCCTTGGGTATGGGAAGGAGGGCTGGGAAGTGGGGGTTAGACACCACTGCTGTCAGTCCAAGGATGGGGCCTCTTCCTCCACAGACCCCACTCTGCTTCCATTGATTTTCTTCTGCCGCAAGAATCCAATAGCATCTCTTCATCTGAAGTTCAGTCAGACAAATTAGCCCAAATCAAATGAGTTTAGGCTGTGGCCCAGAGAACATTTGGATAATAAAGTAGAAAATGTAAAATATAGCTCTGAAATTAGGATGAGGGTGGGAACTTTGCCTGAGGAATCTGCAGACTGATTCTTGACTCAACTGTGCCCCTGGTTTTGGTAGGTGACCTTCTCTAAGTGTTCTCTGTTCTGTGCGCCTCCATGGAGAGAGTGAGTGGCTAATAAAATGTGTAGGTGGTAGTGGTATGTTTTCAGCACAGACACTAGTGACATCGGTTAGCACAGCAAAAGTAGGTTGCAAAGGAAATGCTATAAAATTTTTATACTGGCTGTCAAATAAAATCTGTATATCCTCAGCCTCAAGTATTTAATTTTCTAACCTTTTTCTTTTCTCTCTGGTTTGTTAGATGTGACATTTCCCCCCTTTCCTGTATGGTGAAGTGGTGAATGAAGGTATAAAGTCATAAAAGAGAGACTTCTCCTATTCTCATGTCCCTTTTATGAATCACTCAGTCATCTTCCTGGTGGATGCCTGCACTCTGGCACGGATTCTGGGATTCAGTTTCCTTATTTGTGGTGTTCAGCTTCTCCTGATCCCTGTGATTCACCTCAAGAGGAAATATCTGGAGCAGAGCCACAAGGCTGATTAGAGGAGGAAGGGACGGATGGAGAAAGATACGAGGGGTATTGTTGTGTAGAAGAAGTGTTGATCTGGGGCTGGAGGGTGTAAATAAAATAACCCAGACCTCTTCTCATTTGAGAGTTTGGGGAGTGCCCCCATCTCAGAGGACCCTGAGCTGTCTGTAGGAGGTGATCTTTGAGCATAACATCTTAACGTTTTGAGTTCAGGAGGCTATAAAGATTCAGTGTGACTCCTAGTTTCTGGTACCTCAGTGTTCCCCCCACCTCCTGTTACACTGTTTCAAGGCTTTGTAGCAGTGAAGAAATTTAACAGGTCCAAATTCTAAAAATCATGGATTTCATCATCATCTCTTCTACTTTCACATTATGTTATCCTCCCTGAAGCCCCCTACAAAATATTAGAGGCCAGTAAAAACTACTTCATAGGGGTGCCTGGGTGGCTTAGTGGGTTAAAGCCTCTGCCTTCAGCTCAGGTCATGATCCCAGGGTCCTGGGATCAAGCCCCGCATCGGGCTCTCTGCTCGGCAGGGACCCTGCTTCCCTTCCTCTCTCTCTGCCTACTTGTGATCTCTCTGTCAAATAAATAAATAAAATCTTAAAAAACAAAAAAACAGAAAACTACTTCATAAGCATTCTTATAGATGAGTAAGAAAGATGGAGCATTTAAGACATTTTCAGAATCATGTGATTTTTGGAGCTGAAAGGGACTCTGGACCAATCCTGTGTTAGGGATGAAGGGCTGAGGTTCTGAGTAGGAAGAATACTTGCTGCAAGTCACTCAGCTAGCCAGGGGTAGTATACATCCTGAAAATCCCCGGTGTGACGTGGATGGTTTGAGGATAGAGATGCTCATGTTTGATTTTTGAGGCATTAAGCAAGCTTCTGAACCCATTTCTATGGCTAACCAGCTGATCACCAGGGACTGATGGCTTCAGTTTCCTCTAAGCCTCTTGGCTATGGCTAGGAGACACAGACTGGCCTTGTGTCTTCCCAAGATGGTATCTTAGAGTTAAGTAAGTCTAAATCGAGGCTCAGCAGCTGGAGATTACAGGGTATGAAAGATCTTTGGCTGGAGATGAGGGTTCATTGGGAGACTTACTAGTTGGAGCCACATGGAAGTTAAATTTCAGTGCTTTAGGAAGGTATTTTAAGGTCTGAAATTTGTGGTCTTTCAGTAAGGCGTAGGGAAATCACTGTGTGCAGTGTTCATTGTCATGGCTTTGCTGCGGTAGTCTTTGGCCCCTTGAGGTAAGACAGTTTGTTTCAGTTTCACCTCTGTCTCCTGTTCTCTTTGTGAAATTTCTCTCAGCATTCTCAGTTGTATCAGGCTCTTCTCCCGTAACTTCTCTCCATCTGTCAGACTCTCAGAACTACTGTGGATTTTGTGAGGAGGAATTGGAATGTGAGCTGTGACCTACAAGCCAATTTCACCAGGTGGATAAACTCCACTACAGGCCACAGAGGGGCCTCCTTATTCCAGCAATCTGGCCAGGCTGACGGACTTGGAGCCTGTGGGGGCTGGGGTGGGGGCGGGGGCCAGTATTTCTTGGGCCGCTGAGGAACTGCCTGAACCTTCGCAGTGCAGGCGCAGGAGGCGGGAGCCCCTGGGGTGGTCTAGTCGCCTGTGCTGGGGATGCCTGGGCAGATGTGGAGGCAGCTGGAAAGGTGGCACCGCACTTGGATCGCTGGAGCCGCGCTGTTCCTAGGAGACGGAGGAGCAGCAAGCCTGCGGGGGAGGGGGAGCAAGTGGGTTGCTGCTTTTAGCAGCTGAAAGGGCTGCAGGGAGCTCTGGGTAAGACATTTTCTGTTGCTGCCGCTGCTTCTGCGGTAGAAGCTGCTGGGAGTAAGTCAGAGGAAGGAGGATCAAGAGGGAGGAGGCTTCGTTTGCAGCCATGCTGAATCACTGTTGCTGATCAGATCTCCTGTTGGTTGGCGGGGAGAACGGAGAACAGAGCTAGGATCTCTGGGTGCATGCACAGTTCAGCGGCTGCCACCCCAGCTGGGCCTCGCACAATGGACGGTGAAAGGTATGTATGGAATAAGTGTGTGTTGTGGTATGTGTGTGTGTGTGTGTGTGTGTGAACGTGTGCTTGTGGTGCAGCTACCAGCTTTTATATCTGCATTGGCGAGGCAGGGTGGGAAGACCTGGACACTGATGGATCCCAGTGGGTGGCAGAATCAGAGGAGGGAGCCCCCTTTTCCAGAGATCTGGCTTTGCAAAGGCAGGTCTGGGCGGTGGAGCCCCCTGAAAGAAGGGACTTCCTGGCTGGTGTTTGGGGATAGTTTTAGCATGGGCTGAATCAGGATTGCCTTTCTCAGGCTGTTTCAAGGAGGCGTTTCCCTTTCTTGGGTACTTTCCGGGGGGTGGTTTTTCTTTGGTGAGGGGTTTCTGATGTCACAGCAGGGCTGGCCTGGCAGGGACTGCTTACATTTTCACAAAGTGCTCAAATCTTAAGCATGCCATGCACTTGTCTATCCTAAAAGGATGTATGTGTGTGCGTGCGTGTGTGTCTGTGTGTGTGTGTGTGCCTGTATACACACACAAGTTCAAATAAGAAGGAGAGAAACCTATTCAGATGACACTTGCTCTGAACTGACTCTCATTTTCATTGAAAAGTTTATGAATGATACTGGAATATATGCTCTAGAGGAACTCTTGCTCTTTCTATTAGGAATTGTTTATGACATAGGAAATCCACTGAAGGGAATTGAAGTACTTCTGTTGAGCTGGATCTAACTAGCAAGAGTTTATTTTCTGGCAGGCACATGCATGTACGTTTTCAGCTATTATCTGAGGACCTGATTCTTTCATTTCGGAGGTGCTCAATGCAGTGAGGGGGCGGGTCATTCCTCTGTGCTAAAACGTCTCCTCCTGCCTTGTCAGCCTCTTCGTTCTGTGGGTCTGCGGCTGGTGAAGAGCGTGAGGCTTGCCATTTTCCTTGAGGGGGGGTGACGACAGGAGGCCTTAGGCAGGGAGGGGTGAGGTGTGGCCCTGCACCACTGAGGGGAGGGCTGCTGCTATGAGTTGTTGGTTTGATGCAGATGATAACTGTCAGGTGAAAATGATAACCAGTTCGCCTAACTCAGCACTGGAGAGGACCTCAGTAAACACTTTCCTTTGCCCATACCGGCTTGACGTCTGCATCTCATGCGGCAGGGTGATGCCATTAACATCTCTAGACCCTGTTAGAATTGGTGTGGTGGTGGGGTGTCTTCTGGTCTGAAGAGGCCCCAGACACTGCGTTACTTGCTGTGACTCCCACAGGATGAGTCTGGGACTTTTAGTGTGAGTGTGCTGCTGATGCAGCTTCTGCTTCCGTGCTGTCTGCAACAGGAGCTTAGATGTTGGACTCCATGGGGCCTACTGGGGGCCTATCTCCTAGGCTGGGTGCAGAGGTGGGTGGTGTCCTCACCTTCTATTGGTCTGATACCTAGCAGAAGGGCAGGGGTGATGTGAATGGCGCTTTAGGAATTCTGGATCAGGCCAATTTGCTTGACTGGTGGCATGTTGGGCCTGAAAGGTCCTTGTGAGTTGAGCCGCAGCAGATCAAAGTACTGCTTCCTGAGCATTTTGGGGCATCTGCTGTGTTCCTGTCCTCTTTTCAGAAATGTAATGATCCTTTGCCCTCTAGGAGATCTCTTGTTCTTTGACACTCGTGCCTTTCTGCTGGGATGGCTGATGTCCTGGCCTTTATGACCCCTGAATTTTGTTTTTCTCCTACTGGCGACAGAGAATAGGCAAGAAATCCAAACTGAGCAGCGTTCAGTGTTCACCACGTCACCCATCTCAGTACCTTTTGTTCCCAGCTTACCACGTCAGACATTCACGTCTTCTGAAATCTGGCCCCGTCTGCATTCCCTCTGCTCACCCTTACCCCCGCTGGGCAATGTTTTTGGTCTCTTTTGTGACTATACATCCTGTATACTGCTCCATCCAGTCCCAGATCCTTCGTTCCCAGAGTTCCTTTTACCTGGAATGCCTTTCCCTTCTTCTTTTCTGAAAGTTATCCATCTAACAAGGCTGTTTTGAAACCCTACTTTGTGTTGATAACCTCAGCTTTTCTAGTTTGAGGTGATGTTCTTCTGAATTCTAGTCTCTCCAGTTTGTAGCCATAGTTGGATACTGAATCATGCCCCCTCCCATCCCCCGATGTTTTTCTGATTTTGTTTTGTAAATCTTTCCAGTCCCCAAACTCAGAGACGGGTCCTGGAGGGTAAGGAGCATGCAAGTACCTCTGCATACTCCTCACTCATTGCTGTGCGCTGCATGCATCATAGGTGCTGCATAATTATTTGGCAATTAGCTGATAACTTTTGCTGGAAAGTCTGATAATTAAGAAGAAAGTTGGTCAGAGAGGAGATTGAAACCTTCGGCCAGTAGGTTCGTCTCTGGCTACTGGCCTTATTATCTCAGCACGGGTCATTGACCTGGTGGAATGCTTTGTGGGCAGAGAACAGGGGAAGCGGCCTTGTTTTACAAGTACCCTGAGAAACCCAGGGCCCAAGAAGCCGAGTGACTGGCCTAGGATCACATGTCAAACCTCCAGCGACTGGAGGAATCCTGAATCTGTGCTTGGTTCACACTTAACCTGCTACAGCTTAATTGGGGCTGTTTTTAAGCATTAACATTTTTTCAGCCAAGGGATTTTTAATGAACAGTTTCTTTGCCACGAGGGTATGAAAATAACTTCTCCCTTAAATGGCTCTTAATCAAAAGCATGGGATTTAGAGTAACATAGACTTTGCCGTGAATCTGCTTCGTAAACCGTGTGACCTTGAGTGTGTCACTTTTTTTTCACAAATAATTCTTCTCTCTGGTATAAAGGGAGTAATAACAGTATCTCTACCTCACCGAGTTGGTGTCATGATCAAATGAGGTAATGCATAGAAAGCACCTAGTAAAATTTTTGTGGCACAGACTGAGTTCTAGGTAAACGGTACTTGTTACCCCTTGTGTTCATCTATTGCCCTGTTGTACCCCATGACTCGTGCTGGGATTCTAACTGAGGCGTATTTTAAGGACTTTCTATATTTACTATCTGAAGCAGACTATGTGGGACTTTTCCCATGAGAGTATTGGGGAGGGCTTGTCAGGCCCATTCTCTTGCTTCTACCTGAGCCATCCATCTCCTCATAGTGAGATACCACACAGGGCTTGGCATTTCCTCTGCTAGGGTTCCCTGACACCTACCTTAATCCTCCTTTTTACAGACATCCTGAAGCATCTGGATGCCTTGGTGGTTCGGAATCACGAACCGGATACGCTTTTGTTCAGTCAGAGTGTCAAGAAGAACCTATGAATTTGCGCTCACCTTTGCCGTGTCCCCCAAGCTGTCCTGCTCTCTAAAGAACCTGTTGATGCTAAGATTGCCATCAGGCTTTGTGAAAAATTAGCGGAAGATGGCTCTGCTTTCTGTTTTGTGAAGAAGAAGGGTCTCTGGCTCTCAGCCACTCCAGTGATAAATTATGTGTGTGTATCAGCCTGTGTGTTTGTAGAGCAGATAGACAGTGAAAATAGCAATTGCTCTTGCAATTAAGATTGTATTTCAGTTCTGGAAATCAGCCTTGTGGGCTAAGCAGCCTTATTTATACTCCAGACATGGATGGTGGTGATAGTTGCACAACAGCGTGAATGTACTTAATGCTGCTGAACCACACACTCAAAAGTGGCTAAAGTGGAAAATGTCATGTTAAGTATATTGCCACAATTTAAAATATTTTTTTTTCCAGGGGTGCCTGGCTGGCTCAGTCGGTAGAGCGTGCAACTCTCGATCTTGGGGTTGTGAGTTTGAGTCCCACGTGGCATGTAGAAATTACTTAAAAATAAAATCTTTTTTTTTTTTTAAAGATTTTATTTATTTATTTGCAGAAAGAAAACAAGCAGGGGGAACAGGATCGGAGGAGGGAGAAGCAGACTCCCTGCTGAGCAGGGAGCCCAATGTGGGGCTTGATCCCAGGACCCTGGGATCATGACCTGAGGTGAAGGCAGATGCTTAATTGACTGAGCCACCCAGGCACCCCTAAAAATAAAATCTTAAAAAAAATTTTTTTTTTTCCAGGCATAGTGTCTGGCATAGCTGCAAGATTTGCAGAGAGCAACAATTTTAGGAAGAAGCATCATAAAAAGGGGAAGTTAGTTGTCCATTTTTCTTAAAATTATGTTTTCCTTCATCAGAAGCAATGGGGTGCACCTGCTTGAGAGGGTCACCATGTGTCCAGCACTGTCACATGATTTGGTGGGAGCAATTCTCAGAAGAATGGCTCATTCTTACTAAGGAGAACTTGTTCTGGACTTCAGGAGCTTCAGAGCCAGAAGAGATTTTTTTTCCACCCTTGATCGATGAAGAGAAAGATGATATTTCTTGAGAAGACATGACTTAGCTGATATTCTCTAAATGCTGAGGTTTGCACTCCAGGTAAAAATGCTAGCAAGACCCAGGGAAGAGCCAGTATTGAGCACTCTCGCCTTTTCTCTCTTCCATGGTAC
Organism: Meles meles; assembly: GCF_922984935.1. Taxonomy (NCBI): domain Eukaryota; kingdom Metazoa; phylum Chordata; class Mammalia; order Carnivora; family Mustelidae; genus Meles; species Meles meles. Next base: position 107,817,424 of record NC_060068.1, read on the forward strand.
GTCCTTAAGTCCTCTCCCATCCCTAGTAGTCATGGTTAGAAACTTTTGTAGACATTTTTGGGCATCACTGCTGCCTGAAGCAGATGTGCATTTCAACCATGATAATTGAAACCAAATTTTACATTTTGGAAATATTTATTGGTGAAGTAAGGTTTGTTTTTGTTTTTGTTTTTAACTGCAAAAAACAAAGTCAGTGAAGCCGCTTGATTTCCCCATACCCAGATTTGGGTTTTCAGGATTTTGCTTACTAAGTTTTAGATTGTTCAGACAGAGGCAGGCAAGAACATTTTGGGGTAAGTTTTCTAAAGCGAGTGCTTTATTTGATGAAATTTGCCATTGTAGAAGTGACCTAATTCTTTTCAGTTGCTGGATGAACCCTAAAACTAGGTTAGACTGAAAAGAGCATTAATAAGTGATAATAAAAAATAACTTGAACATACTTTATTCTTTGACTTTTTCCTGTTAAATAAGTTCAGTTGTTCTTAAGCTAGAAATCTGTAACTTTTTATTATCTTTGAGGATTTTTGAACTCTCAGCACAATTCCCCTGGACTTTTCTTTTTAACTTATGAAAGTCTGTCATAACCTCTATCAAAACCACACGTGTTCAAAGAGCTCGGCTCTCCTGTTCAATCTAAGTAGAAGCTTGGATCCCAAAATGCCATTTAACAAGGGGTGTTTTTCTCTTAGTCTTCCTCTCTCTTTGTCTCATTCTGACAAGTGTTTCTGTTATGTTTTGCATTTTTACACAGCCCATGTGAGAGACCTCACCCCCCGCCTGAACTGCCACCCCCGCCCTGGGTTTTGAAGGAAACTGCCTTTGAATTGGGCTCTTAGGAATGTGATTAGCAACATATAGATATTCTTTAGCCGGTTTAGCAAGGACCACATAGTAGGAAGGACAGCCCCTGCTCACCAGTTTGACGAATCAGGATGGCTTATGTGAGGATTCCAAGTTCACTACCATTAATGATACCAATTCTAATACAGACTGCAGTTTCCCTGCAGTCAGTGGAGGGAAGTAGTGCCATGTCACAGGTCCTGCAGGGTTTAGCCCTTTTCATTTGACCTGGTTGGGGCTGCATAATGAAGAACCTCAGAGAGTGGGGCGTAAAGATTGAGCTGGCTCAGCCAGATAGACTGTGGACATTGTCCAAGGCAATGAACATTGCTGTTAAGGACATAGGCCTTGGAGTTGCATAGACCTGGGTTTGAGTGTTAATTCTCTACTTAGTAATTATCTAGGACTTTGAGACAAGTTTTATCTCAGTGCTTAAGGAGATAATAGGGCTTTTAAAAAAAAATAGATTCTATTAATTTATTTGAGAGAGAGAGAACACAAGCAGGGAGAGCAGCAAGCAGAGGAAAGGGAGAAGCAGGCTCCCCGCAGAGCAGGGAGCCCAATGTGGGGGTCGATCCCAGGACCCTGGCCTGAGCAAAGGCAGACACTTAACCAACCGAGCCACCCAGGCGCCCCAAGGGCTGTTCTGAAGATAAAACGAGATCAGGGAGGCAAAGTGCTTTACCATATTATCCGCTTTCAGTTAATGCTGTTATTAATTGTTAGCCAGGAGCTACAGCTTACAATATATATCTTCCATGCGTCTGCGTGGGCTGTTGCAGAGGCTCAGCCTGATGCTGTGAACAGAGGTAGCACCACTGAAAGAGTATGGAGAATAATAGGGCTTTATAGTGGCCCATGTGTAGGTGGTGGTTCTTGATGACAGGACTGCACCATCAAGTCCTGAATCCTGCTGCCTGGACATCTTCAAGTGACAGGTCCTTTACTAGCCCAGAGTTGGAAGTTCAGATTTGGTCATTTTGGCCTTGAACTTTAGGACTGGGGTAACTGCTAGATCTGTAGTTGGAGCCCTGTTGATACAGAAACCCCGTTTCATCCTGTCCCACTGCTGCCCAGACTTGGAGACGCAGAGTCATGCTGATGAACTCTCCATGAGAACTGAAAGTACAGCAGTCAGAATGGCACCTGATTAATTTGCATTGAAGATGGCTATTGTAAGGATGTTCCTGAGCACCTGCTACTGCTTCCTTGCTTCCTTCCTGAAGGAAGGAGGACCAAATTGATCAAAGGCTGCATAGGGAGCTAGGGACTGAGTTATGGCACTCAAATGTATACAGGCTTCAAGCTTTAAAACATGCATCCGACCTGAGGTTGAACCAGGTCAGACCATGATTATTAAATCATTTCTTTCCTAGATAGTGTGTGATGAGCTGGATGGGGGGGCTTCCTCCATCTGGTTCTTGTTTTTCAGTTTCCCTTTCTAAATGACACTTTCTTTGTTGGGGGTTAGCACTTTGACATAGTCTTACAATGACTCAGAGCTGTTCTGCCTTCTTTAGGTGACTTTGCCTCTCTTTATTCTCCCTCTTCTGTAGCTTGAACATAATGTGCTTGGACTCTTTTTATGTGGCCCAGTGTCAGCCCACACTCTCTAACCTTCCTCTGCGTCTCTTGAAGACTCAGAGGGAACGCAGTTCCTAATGCTCAGCTCAGCAGCATTTCTCGGTCTCCCCTTTCCCCCACACTCTCATACCCTGGATCCTCTGGAGCTCCTCATTTGGCAGATCCCCCAAATTCCCTGCACAGTTGGCAGCTTAGAGGCTTTTCTATCTCCTGCCCTGCTAACATGCTTTCTGTAGCAGTGTCTTCTCTTTTCTATTCCTTGCATGAATTTTCCTCAGCAATGGAAGAGCCTAAGAACTGATACTGTAAGTAACCACCTACCTGCCTACCTTCCTTCCTTCCTTCCTTTCTCTCTCCCTGCATCCTCTTTATTCCATATCACTAATGCAGGGGACTAGACCAACCAAGAAAGAACCCCATGCCCTTCTATGGGGTTACAAAGAGGGGAAGTTGAGAAGGACAAAGCCATAATTATTTTAATGAGGCGAAGTGAGGAAAGATTGTATAGTTGGTAGTTACATCTTATTTACTTACCTATCCAATCATTTACTCAGTGATTGTTTACTGAGCACCTGCCATGTGCCAGAGGCTCAGAATAAGAGGAAAATAAGACACCATCCTGGTTGTCATGGAGCCCAAAGTCTAGGGTTGGCGGTGGTATGCTGGAGCCAGCACTCACCATTTATAAGGGCTGCTTATTAAATTGTCAGGAATTTTGTGAGTCATTCTAAGGAGTATAGACTTTATTAAAAATAAATTCTATAACTTAAGAATAAATTAAAACAAGTATAATGAATACCCCAAACTCATCTCTTCCTAGTTATTTTACTATGGTCTATGCCTTTTAGATTATGTCTCTCGTGTCTCTGTGGTGCATTGTGGTATAATGGTGTGGTGTTACCCATCTCTTTCACATGTTCAGTAAGATCACGTTGGTAGCTTGAAATCTGCCACGGTGGGAGTATTGACACCATAGAAATTGGCAAATGTTACAAATCAGGGCTCTCTTCTTGGCAACTAACTGTTAAACATGTCCCAGCAACGTGCTATGTGGGAGAGACAGAAAAGTAAGAGGTAATTACAGTATTACATGGAGGAAAGCACTGAGTACTGTGGAAACACAGAAAGGAAATTAATCTAGTGGGTGGTGGAGGGTGATAGGGAAGACTTCCAGCGAGAGGCTAAGAATGAGTAGGGTAGGGCAAAGGAGCCTGGTATATTTAGACAGGTGCAAATATTTTAGGAGTATGGTAGCAAGAAGTCTTCAGGGCAATGACAGAGTTCTGAAGGGCCAGGCAAGGTCTCTGAGATTTATTCTGAACCCAGTGAAGAACCAGTGGGAGGTTTCACATAGAACATCCCTTGCTCACGCTGACATTCTGTAAAGGTCACTCTGGAGTCAGGGAGCAGGTTATCTTAGGCAGGCAAGGGATTCTGATGGCCTGGCTGACATTGTGGTAGCAGTGACTCTGAGAAGGTAATGGAGTGGAGATAGATTAAAGGAGCACTTGGGACTGTATGTGAAGGGTGTGAGAGAGAGAGTGAAGAGGTTATCAAGGATGACATCCCAGTTTCTGCCTTGAATAGGTGAGTGGGTGGTTCGTTTTACCTCTGAGTACAAAAAGAAGAGTAGCCTTGAGGAAGATGTAGGGAGGGTAGAGAGCCTTCTGGATAGGGTGAGTATGAGTTACTGTGCAAAATGTGAGGGATTTAAGGCAGATGTTGGATATGTGCTATCTGGATGGTAGAGGACAAGGGTGGGCCGGAGAAAAGGCTGTAGGAGGTGGTGTGTGGAGAGGGCCTAACATTTAGAACTTAGATATTTTTATAATTTCTGTAATTAATATTTTATGTGTATTGTTATAGTTTAACTCTGAAAACCAACCCCACTTGTATTTTTTAAAATCATTAGCCTTGGAGCCATTGGTTGGGGCAAATTCTTCCACTCTGCTCTGCCGTCCATCACTTGTAAGGACAAGTGCAGGGTTTTCAGGTCAGAATTCATTGATGACAAATATGTAATGAGGGCCTTCTGAGGGAGGGAGACCTATACCTATACCAGCCATCTCTAGAATCATGAACTGAGCACACTGGGGCCTTGAGAGAATGGGAATGGGCTATCTATGGGGGCTAACGAAGATCTAGTACAGATGGAAGAAGAAAAATTTAGGGGAGGGAATGGTGGTATCTGGCAACTCTTCCTGAGCATGTGACCCTAGAAAGAGGCATATGTGTGCCTGTGCATATATGTACATGCTGGAGGGTGTAGGCTGTGGTGAATAACTTGGGCAGATTCAAGTCAGATACATGAGCTTAGCTTCCAGCCTTGCAATTTATTATCTGTGTGATCTTGTACAAGATTCTTAACTTCTCTGAGCAGTCAGCCCCTTTCTTTCCTCACTTTCCTGCTCCTTGGAAGGTCAGTGAGTTGCCAAGAAGGTTGTACCTTCCAGAAACCAGGGATCCAGAGTCTACTCCAGACTTGCCGTGTTATCACAGAGCTGCAGAGCAGGGGAAGAAAGAAACCTTAGGATCTTTCTGATGTCAACCCTTGCCCCTGTATCAAAGGTAGAAAGAGCTCTGGATAGAGTGAGGAGACCAGATGTTCGTTCCTTAACCATCCCAGTGGTCAGGCTGGCTTTGGTATGAATTGCTTTTTGTTGCACTTTAATACTTTGAATAGGCATTCAGTGTTTGAGACTTTTTGGTAAACACAACACCATTAACCATGCTACATCATTATTAGACCATTTTGACAGGCCAGAAAGTGCAAAGAGCAATGCAACAGGAAGAGCAAGCCTTCCTGTTCACTGGTCAGGCTGGAGCTTGTTGTCAGTGCTTCCAAGATGGCTCTATTCCATATATGTGAAATAGAACTAATAATGTCTGTCCACTGGGCTTTTAGGAGCTCAAATTAGTTCCTTGTCAAAAACCTTCAGTCATTCTTTAATCAGTACCAAATTACGTATTTTTTCTGTTGGCTTTTAAGTCGCTTTACAATTTGAAGACAGCATTTATAATGAATATTTGTGAAGTCTTTTTGTAATTTCTAGATTTATCCCAGGAATGCAAGTATGGTTTAGTTTTAGAAAATATATTAGTATTATTTACCCCATTGAAAGATTAAAGTGGAAAGGATGACTGGATGGCCCAGTCAGTTAAGTGTTTGTCTTCAGCTCAGGTTATGGTCCCAGCGTCCTGGGATTGAGTTCCACATTGGGTTCCTTGCTCAGTGGGGAGCCTGCTTCTCCATCTGCCTGCTGCTCCCCCTGCTTGAGCGTGTCCTCTCTCTCTCTGACAAATAAGTAAAATCTTAAAAAAAAAAAAAAAATCAGGGCGCCTAGGTGGCTCAGTGGGTTAAAGCCTCTGCCTTCGGCTCAGGTCATGATCCCAGGGTCCTGGGGATCGAGACCCGCATCGGGCTCTCTGCTTAGCAGGGAGCCTGCTTCCTCCTCTCTCTCTGCCTGCTTCTCTGTGATCTCTGTCTGTCAAATAAATAAATAATCTTGGAAAAAAAAAAGATTAAAGGGAAAAATCCATGTGATCAGGTCATTAGATTCACAAAAATATTTGATAAAATTCAGTATAACTTTATGATTAAAAAGCAATAAAATACAATGGAATTTTCTTAATTTGATTAAGGTCATCTGTAAAAATCCTACAACAAACATGCACAATGGGGAAACATTAGAAAACATCATCTTTAAAATCAGGATGATGATAAGAGTATTTGTTAGCACACTTTCTGTTCAACATTGTGTGGCCATCCTAGCAGCACAAAATTTCTTAAAAAAAAAAAAATTAGAGGCCTAAGCATTGGAAAGGAGGGGAAAAAAAACCCTCTGGCAATATATATATAATTTATATATTATAATATTATATGACATAATATTATATGACACATATATAATTATATATTATATACAATTATATATTATATAAATATATAATATAATATAATATTATATATAATAATTATATACTATATACTATATAATATAATAAAATATAAATATATATTTATAGAAATATATAAATAAATAATATATAAATAAATATATAAATAAACAATATATATTATATATAATATACTATATATAATATATTATATTATATATAATATACTATATATAATATATTATATTATATATATTATATGCCTAATATATATAATATTTATATATTATATATAATAATAATATAATAGGATTGCTTACATTATATTTATATAAATATATAAATATATAAACAATATATATATTGTTTATTTATATATTTATATATATAAATAAATAATATAGAAATAAATATAAATAAACAATATATATTATATATAATATATAACATAATATATAATATAATATAATATAATTATATATAATATAATATAATATAATAAAATATAAATATATTTAAAATATAAATATATTATATATAATATAATAAAATATATTTATATTTTATATTATATATAATATATTATGTTATATATTATATGTCTAATATATATAATATTTATATATTATATATAATAATAATATAATAGGATTGCTTACATAGAACACCGTATTGACTTTTCAGACAAATAAAGAAATAACATTTGGTAAGGCAACTGGATAGTAATTTGCAAAAATCAATTGCATTTTATAAACTGTAGCAGTCAGAAAATACAGTTCAAAAAAGCACCATTGCTATTGTTTAAAAACAACAAAAATCTTAGAGTACTTAATAACTTTAATCAAAAATGTATAAGATCGTCACAGAAAAATACAAAGGTTTGACATTAAAGAAGATTAAATAAATGGAGAGAGATATTACATGTTCATGGATTGGAAGACATAATATCAGAAAGTATCAGTTCTGTCCTAATTGATCCATAAATTCAGTGTGGTTTCCATCAAAATCCTATGAGTCGTTCATAGAACTTAACAAACTATACTAAAATTTGGATGAAAGAGTAAAGAAACTGGAATAGTGAGGACACATTTGAAGCATAATAATAGGATTGAGGACTTGCCCTGTCAGGTATCGAGCCTTATAATGAAGTTACAGAAATAATGTAGACAGATAAACTGACCAAATGGAATAACTTAGAGAGTCTGGAAATAGATCCCTGTATTTGGAACTTTGACATGTGACCTAAGGTGGCATGACAGGTAAGTGGGAAAAATAAGTATTCCGTAAGTGGAACGTATGGGAAAAAATTAGAACTGTATTTCACATCATGACATAAAAATCAACATCAGATAAAACAAGAGCCATTAATCAAAAGCAAAAATGTTAAACTTTTAGTAGAAAATAGAAAATATCTTTCTGACCTTGACATAAGGAAAGACACTGCCTTTTTTTTTAAATTTAGATTTTAGGTAGAGAACGGATAGTACAATATTGGTTTCAGGAGTAGAGTTCAGTGGTTCATCACTTACATACAATACCCAGTGCTCATCACAACAAGTGCCCTTCCTAATGCCCATCTCCCATCTAGCCCATTCTCCACCTGCCTCCCTCTGTCAATCCTCAATTTGTTCTCTAAGAGTCTTCTATGACTTGATTTCCTCTCTCTTGTTTTTTTCTATTCCTCCTCCCCGTATGTTCCTTTGTTTTGAAAGACACTGACTGTAAAAGAAATAACACTTGTAAAATTTCTCATATGAAATATTTCACCTTACTGAGTGCTCCTTCACCTTGATCATATCTTCTAATGTTTTTGAGATCAATTTTTTTTTTTTACCTCCTTAAGGATATCATTCTAATCATCTGCCTTTGTGTATGTCTTGCTATTTATCTTCCTGTGCTCAAGTAACTTCCTTGCCCCCAGAATTTGAATAGTCCCAAAGTTCAGATGACTGTAGTCTTACATTTGCATGCTGAACTGACGTGAGGGAAGGAAGCCAAAGGAGGAATCTGTCATGGTCAGACAAACTGTAGGACTTGCATGCTGGTTGTATTTGATTTTTTTTTTAAATTTTTTTTTTTTTTCTTTTTTGGTCAGAGAGAGACAGAGAGACAGAGAGAAAGAGCACAAGCAGGGGGAGCAGCAGGCTGTCTGCTGAGGAGGGAGCCCGATACAGGACTTGATCTCAGGACCCTGGGATCATGACTTGAGCCAGAGGCAGACACTTAACTGACTGAGCCACCCAGGCGTCCCTGCTGGTTGTATTTGAATGTTCTAATAGTTACAAATTTCACTGATCTGTAGAGATCAGTAGAGATGACCAGGTCTCTGGAACATTCTCTTAACCACAGAAGCCCCCCCCCCTTTTTTTTTTTTATTTGTTTATTTTCAGCGCAACAGTGTTCATTGTTTTTGCACCACACCCAGTGCTCCATGCAGTACGTGCCCTCCCCATTACCTACCACCTGATTCCTCAACCTCCCACCCCCCACACCCCCTCCCCGCCCCTTCAGAACCCTCTGGTTGTTTTTCAGAGTCCATAGTCTCTCATGGTTCATCTCCCCTTCCAGTTTCTTGAGACAGTTTGCAAGTCTAGGTGGTCTCCTAGAAGGAGGCACACCAGGCAAAGGCAAAGCAAACTATCTTTAAACTAGAGTTCGAGTGAACTGTGAGTCCCTACGTAAGTGGAGAAGGTTCTCTTTTCCTCTTAGAACAGATACATCTCCAAGGTCCTGGACTTGATCTTGGAGCTGAATAGTTTCATTGATTTAGGGGGAAAAAAGTCCTTTTTTGTGCTAATTTTTTTTAAAAAGTACTTTTTTTAGCTAATTTTTTACACCCCACCCCACCTTCCATAAAGCTGAGACTTACTGCTCAGGAGTAGTTGGGCATCTAGTTGGCATCCCATAGGGATTTGAGTGTTTTGTCTTCAGTACAGAGGACTTTGAGGTTATGAATGGCTCTTCTTAGTCCCCACCTGCTCACTTCGCCCACACAGCTAAACCTTCTTTTCATAACAGTGACAGTCCCTTGTCATTCCATGGGATTATAGTTTTCCAGAAGTTTTCATGCTCCATACCACAGCCAGTGTATGGTCTTTCTCAAGCACAAATATGTTCACCTGCTTCCTCTCCCACTTCTCTCTCCTTTTGATGGCTTCTCATTGTCTCAGAAGCTGCTCAGAAATCCAAACTCCTTAGCTTTGCTAATATGACACTTATAGAACTGTTCCATCTTCTAACCTTTGTTTTTGAGATACTCCTGGTTTTACTGAACTCCCTTGACTCTCTTTCTTCAGGTCTCTGTGTATCTCCTCTTTCCTCTGCCAGGATACTCTCCATCCTCCTTTTTAACCACCTTATTTTTGCTCTTTCTTGAGATTTCTGCTCTCACTTAGCTTCTGGCAAGTTTCCCCTCATCCTGCTAGCACTGGAGTAGTTATCTGTCCTCTGTGCTTCTCCACCTCCTGTCCAATCATCATACTTAAGATAGGATGTTTAGGTTATATAAGACTGATGAATCACAGACCTGTATCGCTGAAACAAGTAATACAGTATATGTTAATTAATTGAATTTAAATTTAAAAAATCAATATAAAATGTTTAGGTGTTTACTAGGCTTCCTCCTACACTGAGCTCGAAGCTTTGCAAGAGCAGCTGTCTATACCTTGTTTGTTGTTGTGTTTCCCTTAAATTTAAATACAGTGCCTCACACATGGTAGGCTCCTTTAAATGTTTGTTGAATGAACAAATTTCCCTGTGAAGTGAGTGGTATAACATTTACTTTCCTCCATGTCCCCACCTCTTTAGTGTGTGGTGGGTGGAGGTTAAGGTCTTCCCATAAAGTCACACAAGTGCTGGTAGAAGCTGACTAAGGACTTGGCTTCCATCAGGGGAACGTACTTTGCATTGGAAGATCCTGCAGAAATGGCTGACCCAGAGCATTTCTTCCCCTGCTGAGTCTGTGATGAAGAAAACAAGCTGACAAAGATGCTTCTGGTGGGTGGGCAGTTGCACTGAGTTGTGGCAGCTGGGTGAATGGGTTTACCAACATGTGATCCTTTCTTCACCCTCCCACTCCCTTCCTGTTCACAGCATCAAGCTGAGCTCCCAGCCCCCGGTTCAGGCCGGGGGTGATGAGAAGAACCAGAGGACGATCACTGTCAACTCTGCCCACATGGGGAAGGCGTTCAAGGTTATGAATGAACTGCGGAGGTACTTTTCCTCTTTTGCCTGTGCCATTTTGGAAAGAGCTTGTTGGGTGAGCGTCATCAGGGACTGAGAGCAGAAGTTAGGACACCATCACCTCGTGAATTCTCACTCTTCCCCACCTACTCTCAGTCACTTGGCTTCCGCTTACACTCCAGGCAAGACAGAATGGATTTCAGAAAGCGCTGTCTTTTCTTTGTATTTATTTAACACCTTTCATTTTACTCCTTAATCACAGGGGAATATATATATTTTTTATGGTTGTAGCATAAACTTGTTCATAAACTTGGTTTCCAACCAAACCAGCTGCTTAGAGACCAATAATAGAATGATTGCAATACTGAAACGTAGTTGCAGATGAAAGATTGTGGATGCTACACATTTTCTTTTGGCCTCCTCTCATTCCTTGGTCTGAATTTAGCTTGTTACAACAGCTCTGTAAGTGGATGAATATCTAGCTTCTTCAATGCAGTTTAACTCTGCAGAGAAAGAAATGTAATGCAAATGGACTCATCCTCCATGAGCTCATGGTGAGTGAAGTGCAGGCTATTTATAAGGCCGATAAGTACATTTGGTGAGCTTCTTGCAAGGCAGATTCAGGACACTGAACAAATTTCTCTGTACAAAGGCTATATACCCAATCTCCTCCTCACCAGAGAACCCAGAAGCTTCCTTTGCCCATAGTATTATTTACAGTGTTCTTTACCCTATTGTGAGCTATAATTGTAAATCTCCTCTTTTCTCTCTTGTTTATGAGCTCCCTGAGAGCAGGGGCAACTTCTGAATCACTCTGATCTCTAGCACCTGATACTTCGTGGGAGCCTCAAGGCATTTACTAAGGATGCCCAGAGGCACTGATGAGGTTCTTGGATGGATATGAGTAAAAAATGTAAATAGTTCAATGAAAATAATCCTCTTATAGTACAAAATAGGTGTTATAAAGGGGAAATGCATCAGGTGCCTGTCAGATGACAGATGTGCAATAATTATTTGTTTCTGAAAGGCTACTGTGAAAGCAAGTATGTCACACTGCAGCTTTGGAGAACACTTTCTTAAGGGGATGATGTTTGAGCTAAATCGTAAAAGACAAGTGAGAGTTAAAGAAATGACAAGTGGTGGGATGAGGGGGAAGTCTTCCAGGCTTTAGAGAAAATGGCATAAGTAAAAGGTCATAGAGCTAAAAATGTGTTTGTTGAGTAGGGGATTGAACTACTTTTAAACAAAAATTCTATCTGGTTCTATATTTGTTTCCTCATTTCCCCTTTCTGCAGGGCCCAGTCTTTGGCATTAAAAACCAAGTTAAATTAAATTTGTCTTATGCAGTACTGCTCAGTTTTTATTAGGCCTCCTGCCAGATTTCCTGGAAGCTCTATCTGTAGTTGTCTGAAGCAGTGGACAATGTCCATGCTTATGTTCACACTTATGGGTACAGTTGTCTGGTCATTGAAGAATTTGTGTTGTGTTCCATAGATACTAGTGATATTCCTCATTTATTTCCCTTCGGTATGGCTTGTGTCTTTTGCCTGATTTGAGACTTCAGGTCTCCACATAAACAACCTAAATTTACATTTCAAGGAACTAGAAAAAGAAGAACAACTTAAGCCCAAAGTTATCAAAAGGAAGGAACTATTGAAGAATAGAGCAGAGGTGAATGAAATGAGTCTGGAAAGACAATAGAAACAAAATCAATGAAAGTAAGAATTGGTTTTTTGAAAAATTAAGTATAACTTTAGCTAGACTAACCAAGGAAAACAGAGAAGACTCAAAATGAAAGAGGGGACGTTACAGTTGATACCATGGAAATACAAATGATCATAAGATGCTGTTATAAGCAATTGTATGTCAACAGATTAGATAATCTAGAGGAAATGGATAATATCCTTGACATGTACAGCCTGCCAAGACTGAATCATTAAGAAATAAGAAAATCTGAACAGACCAGTAATGATTAAGGAGATTGAATCATTATAATATAAATCTTCTAGTTAAAAAAAAGCCCATGACCAGATGGTTTCACTAGTGAATTCTATCAGAGAGTCAAAGAAGAATTAATGCCAGTCCTTCTCAATTCTTCCAAAAAACTAAAGAGAAGGGAACACTCTCAAACTCATTTTAACAAGGCCAGCATTACCCTGATACCAAAACTCGATAAGGGCACTACGAGATGAGAAAACTAACAACTCAGTATTCCTGATGGATATTGATGTAAAAATTCTCAACAAAGTACTAGGAAACTGGATTCAACAGTACATTAAAAGGATCATATGCCATGGTTGAGGAGGTTATATCTCCACAGTACAAGGATGGTTCAACATATGCAAATCAATTAATGTGATATACCATGTTAATAGAGTGAAGGCTAAAAATCATATGATCCTCTCAATAGATACAGAAAGTGTTTGACAAAATTCAGTACCCTTTTATGATGAAATCTTCCAACAAATTGGATAAAGAAGGAACATACTTTAACATAATTAAAGCCGTGTATGACAAAGCTATAGCTATCATCATACTCAATGGTGAAAGGTTGAAAACTTTCCTTTGGAGGTCAGGAACAAGGCAAGATTCCTTATTTTCATAATTTCTATTGAATAAGGGCTGGAAGTCCTACACAGAGCAAGAAAAAGAAATAAAAGTCATTCATACCAAAAGGAAAAATAAGATTGTCTCTGTTTGCAGATTACATGATCCTATTTATAAAGAACCCTAAAGATGCCACCAAAAAACTCTTAGAACTGATAAACAAATTTGGTAAAGCTGTAGGATACAAAATCAACATATAAAAATTACCTGCATTTCTATATATGAACAATGAGCAATCTGAAAAAGAAAGAGAACAGTTCCACTGACAGTAGCATCAAAAACAGTAACATATTCAGGAATTTAACTGAGGAGGTGAGAGATCTGTACTCTGAAAACTATTAGACATTGTTGAAAGATATTGAAGAAGACAAAAAGAAATGGATAACATTCCACTTTTATGTATTGGAAGAATTAATATTGTTAAAGTGTTCATAATACCCAAAGTCATCTATAGATGCAACCACTATCAAAATTCAAATGCCCCCCTTTTTTTTTTGCAGAAATAGAAAACAATTCTAAAACTGTATGGAACCAGAGATGACCCTGAATAGCCAAAGCAGTCTTGTGAAGGCAGAGCAAAGCTGGAGATACCGCATTTTCTGATTTCAAATCAGAAATCACGGAGTGTAGCAATCAAAACAGTATGGTACAAACATCGATCCAGGAACATAATTGAGAGCCCAGAAATAAACCCACACATATATGTCAACTAATATTTGACAAGAAGCTGGAATACTTCATGGAGAAAGGTAGTCTTTTCAATCAGTGGTGTTAAAAAAAACTAGACAGGCACATGAAAAATAATAAAATTGGACCTGTATCTTACCCTGCTCACAGAAGTTAACTTAAGGTGGATAAAAGACTTAAATGTAAGACCTAAGATTGTACCACTCCTAGAAGAAAACAGGAAAATCCCATTTTACACATGAAAGCCTTAGAGAGATACATTTGTAAAAATCACAGAATCCACAGAAGTAGTATTTTCCCAGTGATTTGGGCATCCCTGAGCTCAGTTTATTTCACACGTAGAATAACCATTACAATCTTATTCTTCCCTTTTTTCCTTTTTTGGCAAATGGAGCACAATCTGTATATGTTTTGCCAGGATATCTCTAATGCAAATTTAGGCATAGATTTCCCTTTTATTTTTCTTTTAATTTAAAAAATTTCCATTTTTCTATTTTCTTTTCTTGGGAAAAAGGATATATTATAGAACATTTAGAAAATACGGATGAGCAAACAATCATCTATAATTTTAATACCCATTGGTTACCATTGTTAACACTTGGGAGAGTATTTTTCTTTTAAAACATGTCTCAACCAGAATTTTTTCTCTTAACCCTGTATTGAACAAGTTGTTTTTTTCCTTAAATTCCTTTTTACTTATTTTCAGTAAATTCTTTGCCACACGTAGGGCTCCAACTCACAACCCTGTGATCAAGAGTCACATGTGTTACCAACTGAACCATCAAGGCACCCCAATATTGAACAAGATTTTCTATGTCATTGACTATTCTACAGTGTTATTTTAAGTGGATGAATGATTTTCTATATTTTTGTTTAATATTTGAAAAACAGTTCCTTGTTGGTAGATGTCTAGGTATTCCAGTCCCTTGTGTAAATAGCACCTGTAGGAATTATGTCGGGATCAATATAGCATAGTGGTCACAAGCATAGACCCTGGAGGCAGGCAGCCTACTTTCAGATCTTGGCTCCAGCAGTCCAGTTCTATGACCCTGTACAAGTTAATTAATGTCCCTGACCTCACTTTTGTCAACCATAAAATGAAGCTAATAATAGTTCCAGGGTTGCTGGCTTGTTAAGAGGATTAGTAAGTCAAGTGCTTAGAACACTGATAGTATGTATATTACTGTTGTTAAATACTGGTGCATGTTCACAGTTATTTCTGTGGAATTAATTCCTTAGAAGTAGAGTTGCTGATTTCAACAACCTGTAGGCTCGTAATCATAATACCGATTCCTTAGATATTGTCACAAAGCCCTGGCGTGTAGAGAACGTTCTGTAACTGTTAGCTATTATTCTGATGATGATGATGTACTAAGCGCTGGGCTCAGTTGCACGAAGGTGGCAGTAGATTAGAGAGTGAAAGTTTTGTTCTCAATGAAGCTTGCATTCTAGTGGTGTTTAAAGATTTTATGAAGTTCTAAGGTACTTCATAGCTTTAAATTCTTTTAATTTCTAAAGTATTAAATATATGGCTAATTTTTAAAACTAGAGTGGAATGGGTGGGCGAGGGAGAGAAAGGGAGCCTGAAAAGATACTTCGTTGATCTGGGTGAGCTTAATGTGACCTGGAGGGAGGCATACTTTGTTTGAGTGAAGGCCTGGTAAAGCATCTTGCTGTCAGGGACTAAGCTAATGAAATGTTCCATGATATTCCAGGGACTGGGGGTGATTTCTTGCACTGTTTTCACATCTTCCTCCCGCAATTTTAAGCTATTTTAGTTCACGCACACATGTTCTATGCAATTTATGAATCACACAATTCATGAGTTTTCTATTCTTTTTACTGCCATGGTGGAGAATGGGCTGTTGGCATGGTAACCACCTAGTCTTCCTCTTCCTTTTGCATTTTATCGCTCTGCTCTCCTCAGACCAATAGCTGCCTCTGGGCAACAGTGTTCTAATGGACTTTGGTTCCTGATTTGCCATCCAGCCAGCAAGTGGGGATATGGTTCTTTTTGGAATAGCACCCTGAAAAGGGGAGACAATCTCTTCTATCCCATTTTGACAGTTTTAACCATCACAAACAATTCTCTGCCCTTATCCTTTTTTTTTTTTTTTTAAAGATGGTCTGCTGCTGTGTCTGTATTATTAGTAATGAACCATCTTAGCACATTGCTTTTTGTTTTTCTTTTTTTGGTAATGGCTTTATTAATATGTAATTCATATGCCATATAATATGACCCATTTATAGTATCAATTTAATGGCTTTTAGTATATTTAAAGAATTGTGCAATTCACAGTTGATTTTAGAATATTTTCATCATTCCCTCAAAAAAAATCCTATATATAGCAGTAATCCCACTACTCTCCCTATTCCCCCACCATTAATCTACGTTCTGTCTCTACGGTTTGCTTATTTTGGAATGATGTAATATGTTTTTTTGTGATCTTTCTTTCTTTCTTCTTTTTCCCCATTCAACTTTTTTTTGATGGTTCTCAAAATTCTGTGACAGATTCTTGGTCAGGCCGTTTCCATTAAAAAGTACTGATTTTAAAAACTATTAACTTAATTTTTTTAAATTATGTTAGTTAGCCAGCATATAGTACATTCTAAGTTTTTGTTGTAGTGTTGAATGATTCATTAGTTGTGTATAACTTAAAACTGCCACACACACACACACACACACACACACTATAAATGGTCCACAAAATATTCTCCTTTCCTTCTAAAGGTTTTATGATGCATTGTTATCACAAGTACTTAAAGGTCCAGTTGATTCACCCCAACGGTCTGAGACTGTTCTCCCACCACTGATTAAGACTGGCTGGCAGGTACTGGGGATAATATTTACTTAGCCTTCTGAGCTTTCTGGGCAGATGTGGTGACCTTGCCAGCTCTAACTGCCATCTTGTCCACTGCCTTGATGACACCCACAGCAACTGTCTGTCTCGTGCACAAACAGCAGGATAGTCCATAAGAGGATAGTCAAAGAAGGTCTCAACACACCTAGGCTTGCCAGGAACCATATCAATGATGGTAGCATCACCAGATTTCAAGTACTTTGGACCATCTTCCAGCTTTTTTCCAGAGCGACTGTCTATTTCTTCAGCTTAGCAAACTTGTAAGCATTGTGAGCTTTGTGACAATCCCACACAGATCTGTATCCAACACTGATTTAGGCTGGATGGTTCAGGATAATCACCTGAGCTGTGAGGCCAGCTGCTTCCATGGGTAGGTCTTTTTTGCTGTCACCAGCCATATTGCCACGATGAACATCTTTGAAAGATATGTTCTTGATGTTGAAACCCACATTGTCCCCAGGAAGAGCCTCACTCAGAGCTTCATGGTGCTTTTCAACAGATGTTACTTCATTTGTAACATTGACTGGAGCTAAGGTGACCACCATGCCAGGTTTAAGAACACCAGTCTCCACTCAGTCCATAGGAACAGTACCAATACTACTAATTTTGTAGATGTCCCAGAGAGGCAGATGCAAGGGCTTGTCAGTTGGATGTGTTGGCAGCAGAATGCAATCCAGAGCTTTGAGCAGTGTGGTTCTATTGGCATTCCCATCTTTCCTGGTGACTTTCCATCCTTTGAACCAAGGCAGGTTAGCTCTTGGCTCCAGCATATTGTCACCATGCCAACCAGAAATTGGCACAAATGCTACTACTGTGTTGGGGTTGTAGCCAGTTTTCTTACTGTAGGCGCTGGCTTCACTAACGATTTCCTCATATCCTTTCCGATGGTAGGGTGACTCAATGGAATCCATTTTGTTAACACCAGCAATTAGTTCTTCTACACCTAGTATGTAAGCCAGAAGAAGGGCATGCTCATGGGTCTGCCAATTCTTGGAGAAACCTGCTTCAGATTCACCACCAGCAGTAGCAACAATCAGGACAGCAGTCAGCCTGAAATACACCTCTAATCATGTTTTTCATAAAGTCTCTGTGGCCTGGGGCATCAATGATGGTCACGTAATACTTGGTGGTCTCGAATTTCTGCGGGGAGATACCATTGGTGATACCATGTTCATGTTTAGCTTTCCATTTATCCAAGACCCAGGCATTGTCAATTCCACCACATGTGTACATCAGATGACCGGTAGTGGTAGGTAGCTCGACTGCGTGTCCAGTGACAATGATGTCGGTGGGAGTCTTTTCCTTTCCCATTTTGATTTAGGTTTAGTGGTGGTTTTCATGACACCTGTGTTCTGGTGGCAAACCCACTGTGAAAAAGTTTTATGACTTATTTCTCAGGATAATGTTTTCAAGGCTCATCCATGTTGTAGCATGTCTCAATATTTCATTTCTTTTTATTGCTGCATAATGTTGCACTCTATGGGTACATCACATTTGAGGCCAGCCATCTGGCTGTTGTGGATAATGCTGCTGTAAACATTCACACACACATTTTTGTGTGGATGCCTGTTTTCATTTCTCTTGGTTATATACCTTTTGGTGGCTGGGTCATATGACAACTACATGTTTAACTTTTGGAGGAACTGCCAGACTATTTTCCCATAGCACTGCACCACTTTACATTTCTGCCAGCAGTGTATGAAGGTTTCAGTTTCTTCATATCCTTGCCAACACTTGTTATTTTTTGTGTTTTTGATTATAGCCATCCTAGTGTCTGAGGTAGTATCTCATTGTGGTTTTGATTTGTATTTTTCTATGATCATTAATGGTGTTGAGCATCTTTTTGTATGCTCATTGGCCATTTCTATATTTTATTTGGAAAAATGCCTACTTAGATCCTTTGCCCATTTTTAAATTGGGTTATATGTCCATTTTTGAGTTAAAAGGGTTCAGGTCTTTAGACAGTCCAGATATAAGCATCTTATCATGTATATGATATGCAAAGTTTTTCTTTTGTTCTTTTGGTTGCCTTTTCACTTTTTTGATACCCTGATGGTGTCTTTGGAAGCACCAAGTGCTTGGTGTCTGTTTTTTTCTTTTGTTGTTTGTGGTTTTGGTGTCCTGTGTAAGAAACCATTGTCTAATCAGAAGTCATAAAGCTCTACCCCTGTTTTCTTCTAAGGGTTTTATAGTTTTAGCTCTTATATTTAGGTCTTTTATCTATTCTGATTTAGTATTTATATATCATGTGAAGTAGGGGTCCTATTTTTGTGTGTATGATATCCAGTTATCCCAGGACCATTTGTTGAAAAGACTGTTTTTTCCCCTGAATTGAATAGTCTTGGCACCCTGTCAAAAATCCATTGACTGGGGGCGCCTGGGTGGCTCAGGCAGTTAAGTGTTTGCCTTTGGCTCAGGTCATGATCTCAGGGTCCAGGGATTGAGTCTGAGTTGGGCTCCCTCTCAGTGGGGAGTCTGACTTTCCCTCTCCCTCTGCCCCTTCTCCCCTGTTCATGATCTTGCAAGCTCTTGCTCACTCACTCTCTCTCAAAAATAAATAATTTTTAAAAATCCATTGACAGTTTTGTGCAGCAATGGAAATCATCAACAAAAAGAAAAGGTACCCTAGAGTGGGAGAAGATACTTGCACATGATAAACCTGATAAGAGGTTTATATCCAAAAGACATAGAGAACTTCTACAGCTTAATACCAGAAGAACAGGATGCCTGGGTCACTCACTTGTTAAGTATCTTCCTTCAGCTCAGGTCCTGATGGTCCTGGGATCAAGTCCTCTGCTGGGCTCTCCTTGCTCATTGGGGAGCCTGCTTCTCCCTCTACCTGATCTGCCTACTTTGCCTGCCACTCCCTCTGCTTGTGCTCTCTAACAAATAAATAAAATATCAGAATTAAAAAAAAAAAACCAACACCAGAAGAACAAATGATCTGATTAAAAAGGGGCCGAAGATCTGAATGTACATTTTTCCAAGGAAGACATACATAAGGCCAACAGACACACGAAAAGATGCTCAACATCACTAATCTTCAGGAAGCACAAATCAAAACCCCAATGAGATACCACCTTATAGCAGTCAGAATGGCTAGTACCAAAAAGAGAAGAAATATCAAATGTTGGTGAGGATATAAAGAAAAGGAACCCTCATGCACCAATGGTGAGAATAGAAATTAGTGCAGCTACTGTGGAAAGCAGTGTGGAAGTTTCTCAAAACATTAAAAATAGAAATACCATATAATACAGGAATTCCACTACTGGGTATTTACCTATAGAAAATGAAAACACTTAATTTGAAAAGATATATGCATCCCTGTGTTTATCCCAACATTATTTATAATAGCCAAGATATGGAAACAACTTAAGTGTTGATTGATAGATGAATGAATGAAGAAGACGTGTGTGTGTGCGTGCGTGTGTGCATTCCGTTATGTATATGTATACAGACTAGAACATTACTCAGCCATAAAAAAGAGATGCCATTTGTGACAACATGGATAAAACTAGAAGGTATTATGCCAAGGGAAATAAGTCAGGCAGAGAAAGCCACATACCATATAATTTTACTTATATGTGGAATCTAAAAGAAACATGAATTAAAAAAAAACAAAACAGTCACAGGCTTGTAAATACAGGGAATAAATTGGTGGTTACCAGAGTAGAGGGGAGTGGGGAGTGGACAAAATAGGTGAAGGGAATTAAGAAGTGCAGACTTCCATTTCTGAAGTACAGAAGTCATGGAGATGGAAGGTACAGCATAGGGAATAAAGTCAGTAATATAATAACGTGGTATGGTGATAGATGGTAGCTACAGTTACCATGGAGAGCACTGTGTAATGTGTAGAATTGGTGAATCACTATGTTGTATTCCTGAGACTAATACAACATTGTATATCTGTTATACATCAATAATAAACATTTAAAAAATAAATGATAAAATATTTTAAAAATGAATTGACTGCAAATATGAGGGTTTATTTCTGGATTCTCAATTCTATTCTCTTGATCTTTGTATTTATTCTTCTATTATTACACACTATCTTTAGCTTTGTAGTAAGTTTTGAAATTGGGAAACATGAGTCTTTCACCTCTGTTCTTTTTCAAGATTGTTTGGCCATTCCAGATCTTTTGCATTTCCACATAAGTTTTAGGGTCAACTTGTCAGTTTCTGCAAAGAAGCCAGCTGGGAGTTTGATAGAAATAGTGTTGAAATCTGTAGAACAATTTGGGGGAGTATTGCCATCTTAACAATTTTAAGTGTTTCAATCCATGAACACTGGAGGTCTAAGTCTTCTTTAATTTCTTTCACTCTTTCTTTTTTAAAAATTTTTTGGTGGGCACCAAAGTAAAGTTTATTGAATGATAGTACAAAGCTCCCAGAGAGGGAGGGGATCTGAGAGGGTCACCCTCTTCTTTAATTTCTTTCAACTGTGTTCAATAATTTTAGAGACTAGGTTTTGCCCTCCTTAAGTTTATTCTTAAGTATTTATTCTATATGATGCTATTATAAATGGAATTTTTCTTAATATCATTTTTTGTTCATTGCATGTATATAGAAATACAGTTGATCTTGTATATTGATATTATGTTCTGTAACCTTCTTAAACTCAAAATTTGTATTAATTTGTATTAATTTTTTTTGGTGGATTCCTTATAGGATTTTCTATATATGAAATCATGTCATCTATGAGATAGTTTTATTTCTTCCTTTTACATTTATGTTTTTCATTTTCATGTTCTATTTCATTTTGTTGCTTCATTGCCCTGGCTTGCCACCCTAATCTTCTCTTACTTATCAGCAGTATTTGGTATAGTTGATTATTCCTTGCTTTTTTGTAGCCATCTCTTCACTTGACTTAATGGACACCATAAATTTTTGGTTTCCCTCCTGTCTCTGTGGTTACTTTCTCATTTCTTTAGCTGGTTCTTTCCCTTCCTTCTGAACTCTTAACCATCTCCCACCTTTGAAATTAAGACTTATGTATCCATTTCCCTATTTGATAAACCCCACTTAGATGTCTAATATGCAGCTCTAATTTAACCTTAAATGAAGTGTTTTGTGGGAAAAAAAAGGAAAGAAATGTTAACGTTTACTGAATGTTTACTATTAGCACTATTCATTATATTGTTTTCAACACATCTGGACTCTGATACCCAGAGGACATGAACCCTGGTCTCTTTGATTCCAGGGCCTGAGCTTCCTTCCTAACAGCTATCCCAAAGTGTATAGCCCTACTTTTTGTTTCATGAGATTGTCCTTTGGAGTAGGGTGTGACAGCTCAGGAAAAAAAAAAAATCCTATGGGGTTTCCAGTCAACGGAATTAGAAATGCTTCTGAGCCATGCAGTGCTTTGGAGCTGCGGCTTCTCTTTTTCGTACAGAGTGGTTACACTCAGTGTGCAGATGGCTTTACCATTTGCAGGCAAAGCCTACATTGAGTCTCTGGTGAGTTTGTCTTGGTCACTTTTCTAGTTTGCAGTTTTTCTAGCCTTCAGATACACTTCCAGTCCCACAGAACCGTTCTCATTCATCTGCTTAACTGGAGTCTCCATCTTTATTCCTCATTCCTTCTTGTCTCTTTCCCATTTGTTCATGAACTATCAGCTCCTCTGGCTTTGTGCAAGACATGCCATTCCAACATTTCCTTTTTCAGCACCTGGCTCAGCTTTTGCTCAGCATTTCTGACCCATCTGTTTTACTTTTCCTTATTAAAATACTGATTACAAGAACGACAACAACACGTTGTACTTTTTTTGGGGGGGGTCAGTCGTTCTTTTTTTTTTTTTTTTTTTAATTGAAGTATAGTTGACAAGTTACTTGTACTTTTAAATAGTGATGAGAGAACTCCATTGTCTCCCTGGAATCTTTAATGAAAGTTAAGTGCAAATGTTGGGAATACATTTTTACAATAAATTTAGGCCAGATTAAAAACTAGCCTATTCTCAGGTGGCATTTGCAATTTATTTGGTACCCATGGTGGATATCCCTTTAAGAAAGATGAGAATACTGTGGTGAGATTGTTTGTCCAAGTTCTCATAGCCAGTTAGGGGCAGAGCCAGTTCTCTTCACAGTTGAGCTGGTTTATTCTGATAAAGTTTGTATGTAGGGTCTGCCGTCCACTGTCGGGTGAAGTCTCATCCCCAGGTTTTGCCTCTTGCTTCCCAGAGATCTCACCTTTCCCAGAAACCCTCTCCTGGGGACTTTATTCTATTCACCTTTCCCTATTAGGCCTAATTATCTTTCCCTTTCCAAGTATCAGCCTGTCATGAGTCACTATGGTAGTATATCCAGAGTCAGAACTAGATGCAGAACTCAGCCTTCTGTGACTTTGGGCCACCTCTCTGAACTTCATAGATCGTCTGGCATTTATAGCTCCAGCCTTTTCAAGCCTTGTGATTCTATGATAAGCAATCTTGGGCTAATGTCTGAATAGTTGGCAAACGCTTAATATGCGACACCAAGGATGACAAATAGGTAGCTTCTTTTCCATCATTTGGTCCTGGCAGGCTCATTAGAGTCATTTCATCGCTGTCACATGGAACCCGGCCATGACTCAGACTTCTGAGTCAAGTAGTGCCCTAGGTAACTGCTGCCACTAGACTGCAGCTGATATGTGTTTGTCCTATCTTCCCTCCCACATTTAGTGCTTCACTCTGAAGGAAGGATTAGTGGTAACCGGGTTACCACAGATGTTAGGAACATGGGATCTGGGGTTTAGCTACCTGCATTTGAATCTTGTTTCCACTACTCCCTTTTTGTATGACCTTGAGAAAATTACTTCTCTGGGCCACAGCTTCCTTTTTTGAAATATAGAACATAATAATAATGCTACCTCATGGGGCTTTAGAGAGGAATAAATGAAATATTAGGTATAAGAAAGTGCTTAGAACAGTGCCTAGCACATAGAACTTAATGTTAACTCTTGGAAGGCTGGTGGAAGAAAAATTCTTGGGTTGAAATGGTCTTGTGGCACCCTTTCAATCCTTCAAAGTTGTCTGATATCCATTCTGTCTATGAGTGTGGATTGATCCCTTTTCAAAGCTTATTCATTTATTCATTTATTTACCAAAAATTTAGGGCTTTCTATATGCTGGGCTTGTACCCAGGTGTCTAAGATCTAACAGTAAACAAGTCCCTTTCAGAGAGCACAGTGTAGTGGGGATGACAAGTAAAAAGGTAGTTACAGTAGCCTTAATAATTGCAGAGATTGGAGCTTCAGGAGTAACTCCAGGGTATTCAAGCTGTTCAGGAGTAACCTTCTTGGCGATAATGTTAAATCTGGGTGGGAAGATGAATACTTGAGGCCTCCAGACCTGGCTGGCCTCTTACGAACATTTCATAGGTATTGGATCCCTTGGGGGATTGATAATGTTCTCGCTGGTGGCACACCTCAGTGGCATGCTTATGCTCCTTGGCATTCAGCCAGTCACCCAACACAGCCCCAGACTTTCTCTGTTCCTCTCTGAGCTACTGTCCCAGGGTTTCAGAGCAGATAGAGTTGAGAAGCAGAGATGTGCAGACAAAGGAAGGAGACTTGAAGTGGCAGCTCCTGGATAGTTGGATCTCTCTGTGTGCCTTAGGAAAGCATGAACACCAGGCTCATCAGGGACTTGGAAAGTCAAGGAGCTTATCCCCTTGCCTCACTCAGTATGGCAAATGTCCCTGACGCCTTGTATGGTGGCAGTGTGGAATCTGGGTGGAAGGAAAAAAAAAATGCCCTTGTGTGGCTGGGGTTGGGCATTGGTACTGTGACCCATGCTGTCCCCTCGCTGGTGTTTTACAGTAAACAGCTGTTGTGTGACGTGATGATTGTGGCAGAAGATGTCGAGATAGAAGCCCACCGTGTGGTCCTGGCAGCCTGCAGCCCCTACTTCTGTGCGATGTTCACAGGTATGGTGAGGGGCAAATAATGACCCACAGTTACGGGCCCACAGCCCCGCTGAGGGAACGTTTTGGGGGGTGGCATGAGGGGAGGGGGGAAGGAGGATGCCATGACCCGAACTGGGAGGAGCTTCTGTGTGTCAGAGACTATGTTTTGCACCACGGAGGACTTGATGCAACTAGCCTGGCGTTCAACCCCCTGCCCTCTCTGAGGAAAGAAGAGGTAGAATCAGAGCTTATTAGTTCTCAGACTTCAGCTTGCATCAGAATCGTGTAGGGGAGCTTTTAGACATGTAGGCTCTTGGGCTCATCCCCACGCCTCTGATCTTTCATTTTACAGATGGGAAACACTGAGGCTGGGAAAGGGGAAGGAACTTGCCCCAGATCACCCAGGATATGGGTGGAACTTGGCTTCTTGATACCTTGCCCCATGCTGGACTAGTTTCTCCTTCCCTAGCCATTCCTCCCAGGCAAGGTCTGCCAACCTCCTTGAGCCTTTACAGGAGCGTAGAAGACATTTGGAAGAAGTGATGGTGGGGCTCGGAGGGGAGAATAAGACAGGAATTTTCACCATCTGGTGTTCAGTTTCAGCACCTTCGCCAACTTTCTAGAGAAGCCATGCTTCTTGTGCATGCCAAATAGCCTTGTCCAACTAGTTCACATGTGAGACTGAATTCCTTAAAACCCGTGGGTGGAGCTTCCTGTCTGTAGCACCTCACAGCACCTCCCCTGCTCTACAAATCAGTGCTGTCTGAGGGCCAGCTGGGCGGGGTGAGACCGTCAGACTGGGTCAGGTGTCCCTTCTCCACGTTTGCCAAGTACCCAGTGCTGATTTTGAGCGTGGTCACTATCCCTCTGTGTTCTTGTCTGTTTCCTGGGGTCTGCTGTGCCCGTGCTCTGGGGTCTGGTGTATCAGCTGCTTCTCATTCTGCAGGTTTTTTGTTTTTTAATTTAAAAATTTTAAGAGATTTTATTTATTTGTCAGAGAGAGAGAGATGGAAACAGAAAGCACACCCAAGCAGGGAGAGGGGC
The DNA here is from genome assembly GCF_922984935.1 of Meles meles. NCBI lineage: Eukaryota > Metazoa > Chordata > Mammalia > Carnivora > Mustelidae > Meles > Meles meles. The sequence goes on from NC_060068.1 coordinate 107,843,006, forward strand.
AGAGGGAGAAGCAGACTCCTTGCAGAGCATGGAGCCCAATGTGGGACTCAATTCCAGGACCTTGTGATCATAACCTGAGCCAAAGGCAGAGGCTTAACTGACTGAGCCACCCAGCCATTCCTCATCCTGCAGTTTACAACTCAGGTGTCTCCTCTGAGAGGCCTCCTTTGATGACTCTTGCCATAGTTCCCTGCTATGTATTTTTTCATAATGTTTATCCCTGTCTAAAAATCCTGTTGTTGGTTGTCGATGTGTTCTTTATCTTTCTCTCCTCACTAGACTGTAAGCTCTGTGAAGACAGAGGTGTTGTTGGATTTGTTTAGTGCCACATCCTAAACATCTGGTACACAGTAGGAGCCAGACTTTTTTTTGTTAACATGTAACATATTATTTTCCCCAGGGGTACAGGTCTGTGAATCATCAGTCTTACACAATTCACAGCACTCACCATAGCACATACCCTCCCCAATGTCTGTCCATCACCCAGCCACCCTCTCCCTCCCCTTCCACCCCCCAGCAACCCTCAGTTTGTTTCCTGAGATTAAGAGTTTCTTATGGTTTGTCTCCTTCTCTGGTTTCATCTTGTTTTATTTTTTCTTCCCTTCTCCTGTGATCCTCTGTCTTGTTTCTCAGATTCCTCATATCAGAGAGATCATATGATAGTTGTCTTTCTCTGAGTGACTTATTTCACGTAGCATAATACCCTCTAGTTCCATTCGTGTCATTGCAAATGCAAGATTTTTTTTGATGGCTGCATAATATTCCATTGTATGTATATACCATATCTTCTTTATCCATTCATCTGTTGATGGACATCTAGGCTCTTTCCATAGTTTAGGAGCCAGATGTTTTTAAGTGAATGAATGAAATGCCTCCACAGTTGATGGTGAACTTTGAGCATCAGAGGACCATGTCTTGTCACATTCGAATCCTCAGAGCCAACCATATGGGGCATGGTGTTTAGGAGACAGTAAATAAGTAAAGTTTGAAAAATGTGAGCTTGCTAAGAATGGTTGAGTGCAGGCACCCAATTTTTGCTGAATAGGCTCTTACTCTCTTCCTAATACATAGTTTGTGGCCTTTCCTGGGCAAGAGTTGTTCTAGTTGGGATTGACTTAGCCCTTGTGTATTGAGAGTTCCTCCCCTGGGGTTCCCTGTTGGCTCATCTTGTAAAGGACCTGTGACTCTACCAAGTGGACCAAGGCACTTATCTCACTGGGAGTCTTTGTCTGGGAATTAGTAGCCCAAAAAAGGTGGCTTAGAAAACCAGCCAATTTGGGGACACCTGGGTGGCTCAGTGGGTTAAAGCCTCTGACTTCAGCTCAGGTCATGATCCCAGGGTCCTGGGATCGAGCCCCGCATCGGGCTCTCTGCTTAGCTGGGAGCCTGCTTCCTTCTCTCTCTCTGCCTGCCTCTCTGCCTACTTGTAATCTCTATCTGTCCAATAAATAAATCTTTAAAAAAAAAAAAAAAAAAAAAAAAAGAAAACCAGCCAATTTTACTACCTGGAAATTTTGAGCTGGATTCTCTTTGGTGTAGTTTCATACTCTAGTAGTAAGGTTTTTATTTCTTTGTTTGCTCCTCTCCCTCATCCATCTCTCTATATGTAAAATAATTCATTTTGTTTGCAATAGTTATTTAGCTGCACCTTCACTAAGTAACTCTGCCGGTCCTTTTTCTCTTGCCTACGTGGTTTGGAAGGTCCAGTGTTGAGAGAGTTAATCTATTTGGAATTATAATATTGGCCCCACTTGTTGTTAATAAACTTGCCTCTGGGGTAGTGGAATTGCCTACCCAAAAACAAGGTGATTCTATCAACAGGTAGAAAAGATGCTTCTGGAGCAGATCTTGGATTCTAGCCATTAAAGGGAGGAAAAAAATCAAGAATAAAACAGTCTAATGTGATCCCCAACTCACATCTTCCTTGAATCTGGTTACTGTCCATCCTTGAATCCTTCCAGATATCTAGCCAGCCAGCCAGCCATCTGCCTGTCTCTCCACCCACCCATCTATCTACCCATCTAAATACTACTCACATATGTTCATTGCAGGAAAAAAAAGAGAGAAAGAAAAAACCGTGGACAAGCCAAAAAATAAAAATAAAAAGTTACATATAATACAACATATATATAATATTATAGTTTATATCCTTTCAGAATTTATATTTATAAATACATACAGATATAAAATAATTTTTTAAAATTTATTTGAGAGAGAGGTTATGAGAGAGAGAGCATGAGCAGGGGGGAGAGGGAGAAGCAGGACCCCCACTGAGCAGGGAACCCGACATGGGGCTTGATCCCAGAACCCTGAGATCATGACCTGAGCTGAAGGCAGACACCTAAACAGCTGAGCCACCTGGGTGCCCCCAAAATAAATTTTTAATATAAATTCATCTTGTATATACACAGTTGATGTAATGTGATACTTAAAAAAAATTGCTGTTCATTGCCCTGGAATGTTCTCCCCACCCCATCCTCTTTGCCTGTCTAACTCCTATTCATCTTTCATTACCACTGAAGCAGCACTTCCTCAAGTCGGCTTTCCCGTGATCCCCTTGGATTAGGTTAAATTCTTTTGCTATTTACTCTTATGGTACTTCATGCTTGTCTTTAGTATTAGCGCTTGTCTCATTACTTCCTCAATACCTGATTGCTCTGGTCAGTCAGTTAAGAACTGTACCTGAGGGGTGCCTGGGTGGCTCAGTGGGTTAAGCCTCTGCCTTTCGCTCGGGTCATGGTCCCAGGGTCTTGGGATCGAGCCCCGCATCGGGCTCTCTGCTTGGCAGGGAGCCTGCTTCCTCCTCTCTCTCTCTCTCTGCCTGTCTCTCTCCCTACTTGTGATCTCTATCTGTCAAATAAATAAATAAAATCTTTAACCAAAAAAAAAAAAGAACTGTACCTGAACTCAGTGCTGTGTCCTCACTGCCTGGCTTGATCTTCCATGTAGTAGGTGCCCAGTGAAATTGGCTTAATTGAACCAGCAATGCATCTTCATGTCAGTGAAATCACAACTACATCATCATTTTAATGGCTTCATAAAATTCCATCGTATATATCCTAATTGAAAATCCATTTCCTCTTTGGTTAGAAAAGATAATTCTTTCTCATATTTTGCTATTTTAAGTGATAGTATAATGGGTATCTTTGCCTCTTAATCTTATTTACCTTATGATTGTATCCTAGCATAGATCACAAGAATAAGGGTGTACACATTTTGAAGACTTGTGAAACCATGTCAGAAATCCAGTTCTTAGAACAGTTGTACTAGCTTGTACTTCCTTCCATTGACAATATATGAGATTTGTGTATTTTTTCAGGCCCCTTGATTTTGCTTAAGTCTTGATAAACAGGTACAAAAAAAAAGTAACATTGTAAAATTTTGTTCTGTTGATCAGGTTCATCTTCAAAATCCATAAATTTAGTCATGAAAAGGCCCAGCTGACTCTCGTTAAGCCCATTTCTATCAGTGTGTTTAAGGCCCAAATGAAAAGGAAATACTCGTGACATTCTTCTGACTTGAGTGGTGTGATTACGATCTTTTTACTCAGGCTTAACATATTTTTATTTTTTTGTCCTCTCAGTTCATATTGCCCAAGCGTTCCAGATATTAGCCCTGGTTCTTGACCATGTCCTGCCCAGGGTAACTTGGAATAAATGTGAAACAGGTCTGAGTGCTCACAGGAGGGTGTGGAGAGGCAACCGGCTTGTGAGAAGATCTGGGGTGGGCTGTCACTCAAACAGTCCTGCACTCCTTCAGCACAGTCATTGGAGAGGCCAACAATGCTGCGCTCTGCCCATCTTTGTCCTGTCAATATGGAATACTTTAGATGCCCCTGCTTCCTCCCTATGGAGCACCTCCATCCCCTGGGAAGCTAATTTTACCCAAATAGCTGAGTCCATTTTGGTCTTCTTTCTTATGCCTTTTACTAATAGTTCTGTGTACTAGAGTATTTTTTATTCCATGTGAGTCCCTACATGTTGTCCAAGTTTATGAAAAACAACACCATCTTATAGTGTTAAAGGAGCCAAGTTTTCTTTATTTTTTTTTCCCATTTTATTTATTTTTTCAGCGTAACAGTATTCATTCTTTTTGCACAACACCCAGTGCTCCATGCAAAACGTGCCCTCCCCATTACCCACCACCTGTTCCCCCAACCTCCCACCCCTGACCCTTCAAAACCCTCAGGTTGCCCCAACCTCCCACCCCTGACCCTTCAAAACCCTCAGGTTGTTTTTCAGAGTCCATAGTCTCTTATGGTTCGCCTCCCCTCCCCAATGTCCATAGCCCGCTCCCCCTCTTCCAATCCCACCTCCCCCCAGCAACCCCCAGTTTGTTTTGTGAGATTAAGAGTCATTTATGGTTTGTCTCCCTCCCAATCCCATCTTGTTTCATTTATTCTTCTCCTATCCCCCTACCCCCCCATGTTGCTTCTCCATGTCCTCATATCAGGGAGATCATATGATAGTTGTCTTTCTCCGATTGACTTATTTCACTAAGCATGATACGCTCTAGTTCCATCCACGTCGTCGCAAATGGCAAGATTTCATTTCTTTTGATGGCTGCATAGTATTCCATTGTGTATATATACCACATCTTCTTTATCCATTCATCTGTTGATGGACATCTAGGTTCTTTCCATAGTCTGGCTATTGTAGACATTGCTGCTATAAACATTCGGGTACACGTGCCCCTTCGGATCACTGCGTTTGTATCTTTAGGGTAAATACCCAGTAGTGCAATTGCTGGGTCATAGGGTAGTTCTATTTTCAACATTTTGAGGAACCTCCATGCTGTTTTCCAGAGTGGTTGCACCAGCTTGCATTCCCACCAACAGTGGAGGAGGGTTCCCCTTTCTCCACATCCTCTCCAGCATCTGTCATTTCCTGACTTGTTCATTTTAGCCATTCTGACTGGTGTGAGGTGATATCTCATTGTGGTTTTGATTTGTATTTCCCTGATGCCGAGTGACGTGGAGCACTTTTTCATGTGTCTGTTGGCCATCTGGATGTCTTCTTTGCAGAAATGTCTGTTCATGTCCTCTGCCCATTTCTTGATTGGATTGTTTGTTCTTTGGGTGTTGAGTTTGCTAAGTTCCTTATAGATTTTGGATACTAGCCCTTTATCTGATATGTCGTTTGCAAATATCTTCTTCCATTCTGTCAGTTGTCTTTTGGTTTTGTTAACTGTTTCCTTTGCTGTGCAAAAGCTTTTGATCTTGATGAAATCCCAATAGTTCATTTTTGCCCTTGCTTCCCTTGCCTTTGCCGTTGTTCCTAGGAAGATGTTGCTACGGCTGAGGTCGAAGAGGTTGCTGCCTGCATTCTCCTCAAGGATTTTGATGGATTCCTTTCTCACATTGAGGTCCTTCATCCATTTGGAGTCTATTTTCGTGTGTGGTGTAAGGAAGTGGTCCAATTTCATTTTTCTGCATGTGGCTGTCCAATTTTCCCAGCACCATTTATTGAAGAGGCTGTCTTTTTTCCATTGGACATTCTTTCCTGCTTTGTCGAAGATTAGTTGACCATAGAGTTGAGGGTCGATTTCTGGGCTCTCTATTCTGTTCCACTGATCTATGTGTCTGTTTTTGTGCCAGTACCATGCTGTCTTGATGATGACAGCTTTGTAATAGAGCTTGAAGTCCGGAATTGTGATGCCACCAACTTTGCCTTTCTTTTTCAATATTCCTTTGGCTATTCGAGGTCGTTTCTGGTTCCATATAAATTTTAGGATTATTTGTTCCATTTCTTTGAAAAAAATGGATGGTATTTTGATAGGGATTGCATTAAATGTGTAGATTGCTTTAGGTAGCATAGACATTTTCACAATATTTATTCTTCCAATCCAGGAGCATGGAACATTTTTCCATTTTTTTTTGTCTTCCTCAATTTCTTTCATGAGTACTTTATAATTTTCTGTGTATAGATTCTTAGTCTCTTTGGTTAGGTTTATTCCTAGGTATCTTATAGTTTTGGGTGCAATTGTAAATGGGATTGACTCCTTAATTTCTCTTTCTTCAGTCTTGTTGTTGGTGTACAGAAATGCAACTGATTTCTGTGCATTGATTTTATATCCTGACACTTTACTGAATTCCTGTACAAGTTCTAGCAGTTTTGGAGTGGAGTCTTTTGGGTTTTCCACATATAGTATCATATCATCTGCGAAGAGTGATAGTTTGACTTCTTCTTTACCAATTTGGATGCCTTTAATTTCTTTTTGTTGTCTGATTGCTGAGGCTAGGACTTCTAGTACTATGTTAAATACAGTGGTGATAATGGACATCCCTGCCGTGTTCCTGACCTTAACGGAAAAGCTTTCAGTTTTTCTCCATTGAGAATGATATTTGCGGTGGGTTTTTCATAGATGGCTTTGATAATATTGAGGTATGTGCCCTCTATCCCTACACTTTGAAGAGTTTTGATCAGGAAGGGATGCTGTACTTTGTCAAATGCTTTTTCAGCATCTGTTGAGAGTATCATATGGTTCTTGTTCTTTCTTTTATTAATGTGTTCTATCACATTGATTGATTTGCGGATGTTGAACCAACCCTGCAGCCCTGGAATAAATCCCACTTGATCGTGGTGAATAATCCTTTTAATGTACTGTTGAATCCTATTGGCTAGTATTTTGGTGAGAATTTTTGCGTCTGTGTTCATCAAGGATATTGGTCTGTAGTTCTCTTTTTTGGTGGGATCCTTGTCTGGTTTTGGGATCAAGGTGATGCTGGTCTCATAAAATGAGTTTGGAAGTTTTCCTTCCATTTCTATTTTTTGGAACAGTTTCAGGAGAATAGGAATGAGTTCTTCTTTAAATGTTTGGTAGAATTCCCCTGGGAAGCCGTCTGGCCCTGGGCTTTTGTTTGTTTGGAGATTTTTGATGACTGTTTCAATCTCCTTACTGGTTATGGGCCTGTTCAGGTTTTCTATTTCTTCCTGGTTCAGTTGTGGTAGTTTATATGTCTCTAGGAATGCATCCATTTCTTCCAGATTGTCCAATTTGTTGGCGTAGAGTTGCTCATAGTGTGTTCTTATAATTGTCTGTATTTCTTTGGTGTTAGTTGTGATCTCTCCTCTTTCATTCATGATTTTATTGATTTGGGTCCTTTCTCTTTTCTTTTTGATGAGTCTGGCCAGGGGTTTATCAATCTTATTGATTCTTTCAAAGAACCAGCTCCTAGTTTCATTGATTTTTTCTATTGTTTTTTTGGTTTCTATTTCGTTGATTTCTGCTCTGATCTTTATGATTTCTCTTCTCCTGCTGGGTTTAGGGTTTCTTTCTTGTTCTTTCTCCAGCTCCTTTACGCGTAGGGATAGGTTGTGTACTTGAGACCTTTCTTGTTTCTTGAGAAAGGCTTGTACCGCTATATATTTTCCTCTCAGGACTGCCTTTGCTGTGTCCCACAGATTTTGAACTGTTGTGTTTTCATTATCATTTGTTTCCATGAATTTTTTCAATTCTTCTTTAATTTCCTGGTTAACCCATTCATTCTGTAGAAGGATGCTGTTTAGTCTCCATGTATTTGGGTTCTTTCCAGCTTTCTTCTTGTGATTGAGTTCTAGCTTCAGAGCATTGTGGTCTGCAAATATGCAGGGAATGATCCTAATCTTTTGATACCGGTTGAGACCTGATTTGTGACCCAGGATGTGATCTATTCTGGAGAAGGTTCCATGTGCACTAGAGAAGAATGTGTATTCTGTTGCTTTTGGATGAAATGTTCTGAATATATCTGTGATGTCCATCTGGTCCAGTGTGTCATTTAAGGCCTTTATTTCCTTGTTGATCTTTTGCTTGGATGATCTGTCCATTTCAGTGAGGGGAGTGTTCAAGTCCCCTACTATTATTGTATTATTATTGATGTGTTTCTTTAATTTTGTTATTAATTGGTTGATATATTTGGCTGCTCCCACGTTAGGGGCATAGATATTTAAAATTGTTAGATCTTCTTGTTGGACAGACCCTTTGAGTAGGATATAGTGTCCTTCCTCATCTCTTATTATAGTCTTTGGCTTAAAATCTAATTGATCTGATATAAGGATTGCCACCCCAGCTTTCTTCTGATGCCCATTAGCATGGTAAATTGTTTTCCACCCCCTCACTTTAAATCTGGAGGTGTCTTCGCGTCTAAAATGAGTTTCTTGTAGGCAACATACTGATGGGTTTTGTTTTTTTATCCATTCTGATACCCTGTGTCTTTTGATTGGGGCATTTAGCCCATTAACATTCAGGGTAACTATTGAGAGATATGAATTTAGTGCCATTATTAGCCTGTAAGGTGACTGTTACTGTATATTGTCTCTGTACCTTTCTGATCTACTACTTTTAGGCTCTCTCTTTGCTTAGAGGACCCCTTTCAATATTTCCTGTAGAGCTGGTTTGGTGTTTGCAAATTCTTTCAGTTTTTGTTTGTCCTGGAAGCTTTTGATCTCTCCTTCTATTTTCAATGATAGCCTAGCTGGATAGAGTATTCTTGGCTGCATGTTTTTCTCATTGAGTGCTCTGAATATATCATGCCAGCTCTTTCTGGCCTGCCAGGTCTCTGTGGATAAGTCTGCCGCCAATCTAATATTTTTACCATTGTATGTTACAGACTTCTTTTCTCGGGCTGCTTTCAGGATTTTCTCTTTGTCACTAAGACTTGTAAATTTTACTATTAGGTGACGGGGTGTAGACCTATTCTTGTTGACTTTGAGGGGGGTTCTCTGCATCTCCTGGATTTTGATGCTTGTTCCCTTTGCCATATTAGGAAAATTCTCTCCAATGATTCTCTCCAATAGACCTTCTGCTCCCCTCTCTGTTTCTTCTTCTTCTGGAATCCCAATTATTCTAATGTTGTTTCGTCTTATGGTGTCACTTATCTCTCGAATTCTCCCCTCATGGTCCAGTAGCTGTTTGTCCCTCTTTTGCTCGGCTTCCTTATTCTCTGTCATTTGGTCTTCTATATCACTAATTCTTTCTTCTGCCTCATTTATCCTAGCAGTGAGAGCCTCCATTTTTGATTGCACCTCATTAATAGCTTTTTTGATTTCAACTTGGTTAGATTTTAGTTCTTTAATTTCTCCAGAAAGGGCTTTAATATCTCCAGAGAGGGTTTCTCTAATATCTTCCATGCTTTTTTCGAGCCCAGCTAGAATGTTCAGAATCGTCATTCTGAACTCTTGATCTGACATATTACCCATGTCTGTGTTGATTAGGTCCCTAGCCTTCGGTACTGTCTCTTTTTCTTTTGTTTGTGGTGATTTTTTCCGCCTTGTCATTTTGTCCAGATAAGAGGATATGAAGGAGCAAATAAACTACTAAAAGGGTGGCAAAGACCCCGGAAAAATGCGCTGTAACCAAATCAGAAGAGACCCCAAATTGTGGGGGGGAGAAAGGGGATAAAAACAGGTTCTTTCAGAAAGTGGTTGATTTTCTGTTTCTAGAGTTGCTGTTCTTCTTCTCTTCGCTCTCCCGTTGGATTTGTAGGTGTTTGCAATGTTTAGATAAGCTATCGAGCTGATCTCCTGCTACCTGATGTAGTCTCAGGCTGCTACTTCTCCGCCATCTTGACTCCTCCCGAGGAGCCAAGTTTTAAAGAATACATGGGCTCAGGGTATGAGTGCCCATCATCACTTGACCTGATGGAAGTGTGGAATTGTTTGCTGTCCTGGGCTCTTTGTTGTTCTCAGACATGTCTAGGTACAAGGACCTAAGGTACCTCCTGAGGATTTAAAGAAGTTTAACAGCTAGTCCTTAAGTCCAGGCCACCATCATCTTTCACCTAATTTCCTACCAGCAGCCTTTGAACTAGTCGCCCTGCCTCCTATTTTGTTCCCTCACCTCCAGCTTGTTCTCTGCGCTATAACTATCACATCCAAAATATCAATTGATGTATCCCTTAGCTTCTTCAAATCTGTCAGGGGCTTTCTCTTGGCATGAAGTCTGAACTCCTTGACATGGCCCACAAGGCCCTCCAGTGGTCTAGACCCAGCTTATCCCTCCAGCCTTGTCTCCCCATTCCTCCCTTTGCATGCTGTGCTTCTGCCAGACTCAACTTCCTAGGGGCCTAGAACAGGTCATGTTCTTTCTTACCTCTCTTTGCCTGGAATATGTATTCTTCCCTTATACTTACCTCTCTTCTGAATAGTTATGACTCCTTCTCCAGATCTCATTTTAGACCAGTGGTTCTTAAACATTATGAATCAATCTGATGAAAACAGTGGACTCTGCCCCCCCCAAAAGCAAATATGGGCTCTTGTGTGCTCATCATTTTGCATATAGTTCAAGGTCCAGGAATCCCTGCTTAAGAACCCTTTAAGCTGAGCCCTCTTTTCTAGTATTTAATTACTTTGTAATTGTTGGTTTATTTCTCTCTCTCCACTGGACTGAGCTCCGTGAAGGTAGGGCTCTAACTTATTCATCGTGGTGTCCTCTGGCCTAGCACAGTGCTTAGCACACAGGGACTGTTTGATACACGTTTGTTGAATGAATGAATGAATGAATGAATGAGTGGGTAAATGAATGAATGAACAAACAAAAGAATGAATAAATATCTGCCCTCGATTATGCTTATTTTGGAAGAATGCAAGGTGCTCATTTTGGAAGAATGCAAGGTACTCCGTTTTTACACTCACCGACATAAGGGGGCTAAAAAGATGTGAAACTAACAGACATTTTCTGAAAGTTCAGAAACTGAACTTTCTGGGTGGGGCCTCCTGGGAAAGACAGGAGGAGAGCTTTTGGATTGACCTTGAAGACGGAAGGACTCATAGGATTCATGTTTTGTTTTCTAGAAATATTTTGTCAGTATAGTAGAAGTGAGGAAAGGAACAAGAATGACCAAGACTTTGTTGACTTCTGCCCCTCAGGAATTGCTGGAGTCCAGGGAATTATGAAATATCAAGAGAAAGCCCCTTTTCTTCCTTCTTTTTTTTTTTTTTCTCCAACAAATATTTTTTAAGTGTTATACGCCAAGCACTTTGTTAGGTGTTGAGGATATTTTGGCAAATAAGCTTGACAAGATCTCATCCCTTCTTGGTTCTTGCTTGCCTAGACCTTATGTACTAAGTTGTCCTCAGAATTTGGACCAAAGCCTTGTTTGGGAATACTTTTATCAAGGTCATTAGTTAGGGTGAGGTTTATATTACAGAGGGATTTATGAGAAATGAAATGCGGTCTATAGTTAGGCCAAGATGCAAATCCCAGCCCTTTCTCTCACAAGCTATATGCAAATACCTTTTGAAATGCCAGTTCTTTAATTTGTAAAATGGAAATAATATCTACCTCCTGGAGTTGTCACAAGGATCAAGTGAAATAATGTGGGTAAACCCTTCGCAGAGATCCCAGCACACAGTAGTAGCTATTACTGCTACCATTTTCAGAGTCTGTTTAAGCTGAAGCCTTAGTTTGGTGCAGTAACTTCTGCTGGTCTATAAGAAATACTTAAGATTGGATTTGACAAGTCTGCGTGACTTAAATAGGTTTCCACTTTCCTATAAGGGAACTTTCTTAGAGCAGATTTTGTTTTTGAGGCCATGGTCTTTCTTTCACATGTATTTTCCCCCTTGCTTATTGAAGTCTTAAGTATTTGATATAGAAAACTAGAAACTTCAAAGTCATGTTAAAGAAGCAGGGGAAAAAAATGCCTTGAAGTTCCATCCTCTATAAGACTGTGTCTTAATGTTTGCTGTACATTTGACTAATAGGAATGATCTTTCATCCCCCAGAAAAATAAAACTTTTGCCCATATATACTAATATTTTCATATAATTTCAGGAGTTTCCACTTGTTTATGCCAAAGTCACAAAATTAATTAATTAATTAATATGACTCCCAAGTACAGATCCGCAGAGAGAAAACAATCAAGCAGGGCTCCGTTTTCACATTCACATAAGAGCTTCTGAATCTCTTGGTTCTCCTGTTCAAGTGGTTCTTTTTTCAGTCTTTTTTTCTAAGGCCCAAGTTCTTAACCAAAGAATTGATTTACTATAATTATCGCTTGCATTAAAATTGTCAACTGGATTCTTATGGATAAACTTCTTAATAGCTGTTTAGAGACAGATGAGTTGAACTTCTGATTTCCTTAGGTGTGTGTTTTTATTTATGTGTCTTGGAGTAAACTCAAAAGGGGGATTGTGAGCTCCTGTCTAATGGGTGCAGCAGAAATCCACTGTCCTTTCCTATTTCCTCTTAGCCTCTTTGTGCTGCCTCAGGGCCCTTTGTCCTGAGATCTTTTCACTGGCTTCTACCAGCAATCAGAGAGAGAAGACAGAGAAGAGTGGAGGGTTTCTGGTCTACCTGATCTGGCAGTGGAGGGAGTGAACAGGAGTCAGAGTAGGTTTTTCTCCCTTTCCTCCCTGTTGCAGACTCATTCAAATCTCTAACTGTGTCAGGGTGGGAATTATGGATTGGTGGAAGAATCATGGTCCTCCTGTGCAGCTTGGAGGTGGGCGTCTGCAGCCCACACACTGTACTGTACTTTATTTTCTTGGCTCCATTGCACAAATTCCACAGAGAGAAAACAACTACCCAGGCTCTGTTTTCATACTCATACAAGGGCTTCTGAATTCCTGTTTCTTGCAGTCAAGTTGCCCTTTATTTCAGTCTGCAAGGCACATGTCGAGCCTGTCTCTTCCTTCTGAAATCAGCAGTGTTTGTTGAATGAGCCTGGCTAGAGATAAATCCATGTGCTGTCTAGAGAGCACAGGCTGAGCTAAGGGCCCTCAGGACTGCACATGTGCCACGGCTGCCCCACTTTACAGGCTGTGTCCTTCCTTTGTTGGATTATTATCAGGGCCTCCCAACTGTTTTCCCTGCCTCTGATCCAACTTCCACCATATATCCAAAATTTCATTCAGAAATACCCATTTGTTGATGTCATTCCCCATTTATCACCTTTCAGTGGTGCTACACTGAAGATAAAGTCCAACCTCATTTGTATGGCTTACAGAATCTGCAAGGCCTAGCCCCTGGCTACCTCTCCAGCTTCCTCTCACCGTCACCCTAGACCACCCTCTCACTGTTCCCCAATTTTATCCTTTGGCACTTTCTTGCCTCTATACCTAATGTTCCTGCCTCCAGTTCATGCTCCCTCATCTTTGCTGCCTGTGGAAATACCCAGCTTCACTGTGACCTTCTACTAGCGTGGCTTCCCAGGGTTGGCTGCTCCATCTTCTGCCTTCGTGGGATTTAGTAGACAGTAGTGAGAATGAATGTGGGCTCTAGGGTCCTACTCCCTGGTTTCAGTCCCAGCCTGGCCCCCTCCTAGATGTGTGACTATGGGCAAAATGAGTACCCTCCTGTGCCTCAGTTTCTTCATCTATAAAATGGGAGATAATATTAATGAAACTCACAATTGGTGGTCGTGAAGATTGAAAAGGCACCACTTTCAAGTGCTTCGCATAGTTCTTAGTCACAGCACTCAGTAAATGTTACTTTGTATTGTTATACTGGTACTTTGTATATATCTCTATTAAGATCCTATCATCTCATATATTTTTATGTATCTGCAGTGCTAGGCCACGTGCTCCTTGAGGACAGGCACATCTCTTATTTTACTTTTCCTGGCCCTGTGTATATAAACCTACAGGAGATGTTGGTTGAGTTACTGCACACAGATGTGCTTCAAATGGAAATGTGTGGCAGATTGGGTGGGGCATGCTTCAAACTGGTTTGCAGATGATTCTAGACCCAAAGTTGGTGTGACCCAGATGTCAGCTGTTTGAATACTCTTCCATGCCTGAATCTCTTCTGCGGCCTCCTGGTGCTTTCGTGTTGCTAAGACAGGGCAACTTTCCCTGTGAAAGTTAAGCACCAAGTTTGTGTCCATTTGGTTTTGTTTTGGACTGTAGGTGACATGTCTGAGAGTAAAGCCAAGAAGATAGAAATCAAGGACGTGGATGGGAGGACACTGAATAAGCTGATTGACTACATCTATACAGCGGAAATTGAGGTGACTGAAGAGAACGTCCAGGTAAACTCCAACTCAGCCCCAGCTCGCAGCTCATCACGCACTTGGGGTCACTGTCTTATAGCCACATTTCACTGAACCCTCACAACAACCCACTAGAGAGGACACTAAATCTCCAGAGAGGTTAGGTGACTTGCCCTGTGTCACATGGCATGTGGGTGGGTGACTGACCCTTGGAGTCACACCTGCCTGACTGTGGCACCCATGTCCTTAACTGCAAAGCCATGATACCTGTGAAGGAGCTTGGACCCTGAGCACAAAGTCTATATATCATGTTGGTTCCCACTCTGGGTGAAGGAAGAACTCAAAGCCTGGGTGACCCCACTTCTCCCCAGTTGTCATCTCATTGCAGGGATTTTCAGTATGGATGGTGAGATTGTTAAACGTTTTTCCTGTTTCAACATGAGTCAGCCGAGTTTCTCTGAGCACTCAGGCTCAGCAGTGGAAGTGCCAAGCCCCCAAATCTGAGCTTTAGCAGGGGTGTGTGGCTGTGAAGCCTGAGCCTTTTCCTCCATTTGCAGCCCTGCCCTCATCCTTGGCCATCTAGAGCCTTGAAAAGAGGAGCCAGGGAAGACAAGGCTTCACCCAAAGGCGTGTTTCTTTACCATGGGGACATGACACAGCATGGACCTGCTTCAGTAGGGGAGATGGTTGAGGGTGTGGCCCGCTCTGGAGGCCTCCGAAGCCCTGGGCTAAACCCAGACCCAGGACAGACTATTTCTTGTCAGTTAGGGCCTTACTATTTCAATGAAGTGCTGGAAGTTGCAGGTGATACAAAGGATTTTTCTTTTATCTTCTTTTAAAAATTCCACCTGATTTATTGTGAGGCAGATACCTCTCCAGTGACCAAAATACCACTTCCCCTTCTCTAGAACACCACTTCCTTTACTAGGATAAGGTATTTGGGTGGCTAAGTTGGTCCTCATTCATTCATTCACTCATCCAATTCAACCCAAGTGTTTGAGTGCCAATCATATGCCGGCTACTTTGTGGGGCACAGTGGTTGTAACAGGAGCTGTGGCGATTCCATCGCCTGCTGTCATGCAGTTTGTGGTCTAGGGGTGAAGACACATGCTCGTCACATAAGCACACAGAAAGTGTCTGTGCACAAATTGTCATAAGTCCTTTGAAGGAAGGAAACAGGGTATTTAATATCGAGGGGACTCAGTCTGGATGGATGAGAGGATCGGAAAGGGCTCTTTTGGGAGATAGGATTTAAGCTGTGGCTAGCACAGGCGGGGGAGTTAGCTTGGTGTGCTGCAGAGTGAGGCCCACAGTGAGGGCGAAGGGTACATGGTGCAGGCAGGTGGGGGGGTGGGAGGTGCCCTGTATTCCGTCCTGCAGAGCCTGCCTCTCGATAGAGCCTGCCTTTGTCTCTGGCCTCTGGACTTGGATTATTCAGTGATCTAATATAATAATCCCTTGCTCTTTTAACAATGGAGTTATATTTTATACGCTGTAAAACACATAGCCTGCCCCTTTTGTTTCTAGTCCTTTTCATCCAGCATGGAGTGGGCAGCAGAGCACTCACATCTCAGGTCTCGTAGCAGAATTGAAACAGTGGGATAACTTTGGGCACTAACAGTGAGTGCAGAGTAATTTGGTATGAAATGAGTATAGTATGTGTGTTGAAGAAACATGTTAAATAGATGCTGGTTATACCATCGCCGTCACATTCATGTTCACTTGGATACTTTAAAAAAGTGATGTAAATATCGAGATTTACAAGATCCAAAAATTACATCTTTTGCAATGATGAAAAACGCTAGATGTCAACCTAAAAATATGCAGGGGGTAGATAATTTTTAAAAATCTTGCATTAGGTTCTAATCTATAACTTTAAACAGAGATTTATTTATTTTGGAGAGCAGGGGAGAAGGAGAGAGTTTTTTTTTTTTTTTTAAGATTTTATTTATTTATTTGACAGACAGAGATCACAAGTAGGCAGAGAGGCAGGCAGAGAGGAGGATGCAGGCTCTCAGCAGAGCAGAGAGCCCGATGCGGGGCTCGATCCCAGGACCCCGGGACCACGACCTGAGCTGAAGGCAGAGTTCTAACCCACTGAGCCACCCAGGCGTCCCGGGAGAGAGTGTTTTAAGCAGACTTTGCACTGAGTACAGAGCCCGATGTGTGGCTTGAGCTCATGACCCTGAGATCACAACCTGAGCCAAAACCAAGAGCCCGGTGCTCAACCAGCTGCACCACCCAGGTGCCCCTAATCAATAACTATTAATCCTATAGTGTGGTAGGCAGAGTATGCCCCAATGTTCATGTCTTAATTTCTGGAACCTGTGAATATGTTAGGTTAACTGTCAAAGAGGAATTAACCGGGGCACCTGGGTGGCTCAGTGGTTAAGCCGCTGCCTTCGGCTCAGGTCATGATCTCAGGGTCCTGGGATCTAGCCTCGCATCGGGCTCTCTGCTCAGCGGGGAGCCTGCTTCCTTCCCCTCTCTCTGCCTGCCTCTCTGCCTGCTTGTGATCTCTCTGTCAAATAAATAAATAAATAAATCTTTAAAAAAAAAAAAAGAGGAATTAACCTTACAGATGGAATGAATGTTGCTGATCAGCAGAACGTGTGATGAGATTACCTCAGATTATTGGGGGGGAGGGTGTGTGTAGTCACAGTGGCTTGCTGAAGTGGAAGGGGGAGGGGAATAAGGAGAACCAGAGAGATGTGACCCAGCACAGGCTCAATTTGATGTTTTCATCTCTGAATACAGGGGAGCCATGAACCAAGGAATGTGGGTAGCCTCTAGAAGCAGGAAAAGTGAGGAAGCATATTCTCCCTTAGAGCCTTCAAAAAGAATGCAGCCCTGTTGATGCCTTTATTTCGGTCCAGGGAGACCCGTTTGGGACTTACGACTTCCAGAAGTGCCAGAAAATGAATTTAGCCACTAAGACAAAACCAATATCCACCCTCTCCTCCCCTGCAAAAAAAAAAGCAAACAACAACAACAACAAAAAAAACCCACAACGCTGTAGGTGAGGTTGTAGATTCTATGACTAGAGCCAGCTTATTCTTCCCTTTATAGCATGTATTTGCCTATTTGCTGAGTAGTACCTCCCCCACCCCACCCCCGTAAAGTGCAAAGTGTTTACAAACTTGAATAATTAGAAGATGTTCCACTCTGGATCCTCATTGCCTGGCTGGGTGTTGATCTTTGCAGCTTCGATCTAACACGGTGGTAGTGTGTACAACTCTGTGTTCTTAAGACAGGAGCAGCAGATAGACTCCCCAGAGGACTGTGTAGAACCTGGCTTCACCATTGCTTCCTGTAAAGCTACTTTACAGGGGGAGGGCAGGGAGCCAGCGGTGAAGATGTGCAGGTTCAGAGGAGGAAGTAGAAGTAGTGGGGAGGCAGGAGTTGAGTGCATATGGAGGCCTGACCCCATGCCTTAGCCTCCTCACCTCACTGATGCGCAGAGTGCTCTTACTCTAGCCGCGTCCCCCTGCAGGGTGTCGTTTTCCCAGCAAAGTGAGGCCATGGGTTTCCATGAGCTCTGGCCAGAGGCGAATCTTACTGTATCAGCCTCTGATTTGTGTTCCCTCCCTTTTACCGCAGCCTCTCTGACACCCTTACCAATAGCTTGCCTCAAGGATCAGTTTTCTTTTTTTTTTTAAATATTTTATTTATTCATTGGACAGACAGAGATCACAAGCAGGCAGAGAGGCAGGCAGAGAGAGAGAAGGCAGGCTCCCTGCTGAGCAGAGAGCCGGATGCAGGGCTCGATCCCAGGAGCCTGGGATCATGACCTGAGCCGAAGGCAGAGGCTTTAACCCACTGAGCCACCCAGACACCCAAGGATCAGTTTTCTTAATTGTACCCATTCTGTGGGGTGGTCACAAGTCAGACTCTCTGCCTTCAAATCCTGGCTCCAGCATTTTCTAGCTGTGAGACACCAAGCAAGTTACTTAACCTTTCTATGCCTCCGTGTCTTCATCTGTAATATGGGCATAATATTAGCACACAATCTCAGAGGGTTGGTGTGAGGATTAAATGCATTAATATAGGTAAAAGCCTTAGAACATTGCTCCCCTGTGCCAGCAGAGGTACGGACACTGTGAGCACACAGACCCTGTCACCAAGGAGCACATGATCTAAGCCTGGAGACAGATGGCTAAGCAACTGGGTCCTCCCCGCTGTGGTAGGGCCAGTTTGGAGGTGCCCAGGATGCCGGGAATGGCCATCACTGCCTTGATGAGGCTCATCAGGGGGCCAACCTCCCTGAGGAGGTGTTGTGTGGACCCCATCTTGGAGGAAGACCGTGAGGTCAGGCTTTCCTCCTTGGCTCCCGTGTCTGTGCAGCGCTTGGTGTTGTGAGTCCCTGAGGGGCTGGCTGCGTGCAAAACTTAAAAGGCTGAGAGGAGCCAGTCGGGATGAGATTGTGGCTGCTGCTTCATGCTGTGCTGAATCTGCCGAGGCATTTGCACCATGGAGGTGGGCATGGGGCCACCTGGGCTCCCCTGAAAGCCTGAGAAACAACGGTCGGAGAGTTGGAGCTTGGTTAAATGGCTCGCAGAGCTCCACCCTTAATTCCTTCCCAGCCCACCCTTTCCCTGGAGAGACTGCATTGCCTTTCCGTGGTGGAGGTAACTGCCGTCAAAACTGGCGCTTAGTGAAATGGGTTGTAAGCCAAGCCTGCTCGGGTCACTTCATGGGCTTTATTTCGCCCAATTTCGTCACCACCAAACCAGTAGTCTAATACGGTCCTTCTTTGCCAGCTGAAGAAGCTAACGCTCCGGGGTAGTTAAACAGGTAGTGGCATTGGGGTTTGAACCCTGCTCTCTGCCTCACTGTGCTCTGTTGACGTGGTGACCTTGAGTTTCTGGTTAAATGAAGGATCAGCATCTTGACTCCAGCTCATGATAATCAATAATAACAAACACTGATTTCACTGAGCCCTCCCTGTGCACCAGGTGCTGTTGCCTGCTTTCAGTGTATTATCTCATTTGATTCTTGGAAGAAGCCTTAAAGGCAGTACCATTAGGGTCTTTATTTTGAGGTTGAGGAGGCAGAGCACAGAGAGGTTAATTTGCCTTTAGTCACATGGCTGGTAAGTGGAGAAGTCAAGATTCTAAGGGACACTTTTTACCCCAGTAGTGCTAGTTTGCTAGCTTTCATCTTCATCTGCGTACCGCTCTCCCCCTCCCTCCTTTCTTCCCTCCTTCTCTCTCTCAGTCTCTCTCTCTCTTTTCCCTCCCCACTTTCTTTCTCTCTCTTTTTTTAACATTAAAAATTTTTTTTTTTATTTAACAATGTTTTTGTGCCAGGCCTTATGCCTGAGGTTGGCAGAAATGGACCCACTGTGTGGCTGAGACCTTTGGCCTGTCACCTGGCCCTCTGCTAGGTGGTCTCCCTCCCTCTAGGAATGGCCCTGCCTCCCTGAAATTCCAGGAGTCTGAGGCAGGGCATTTCCTTTTGTTTTTGTTAGAGGAAACAAACTCAGTGACGGGATATCCTTTGCTGTGTTTTCATGTTATCCGAGGGAGAGAAAAAAACAAAACGGCCTGCTGGTGGAAAATGGAGGGGAGGCCATTTGCAAGCTAGAGGGAAACCTGTCAGCTCCTGCTGAGGGTCATTCTAGAGCCTGTTTTCCCAGAACTAAAATGCTGGGGTGGCAAGAGGCAACCTGAAGGCTTTTGGACCTCGAGTCTTCTTGCATCTCCATGGTGGTTCCAGCCAGCAGCTCCTCTGGTGTTGGCCCCTCCTTCCAGGGACCAAGCGGTACTACCCCTGTGAGCCCACCAAGCTGAGGACCTGAGCTTGCCTTCTTGCTCACACCCCGTTGTTGCTGCCCCTCAAGGGAGTGGAGGTGCACTCGAGATAAGAGAAGAGGAAATCCTCTGAAAGCCCTTGTTGATGTGGGAGGGGGAAGCAAGGACAGCCACCTTATGGATGTTTTGCTGTCTTTTCTTTCACAGCCTCTGGGGATTTGTGTCTGTTGGCATCATGTGCAGTCCCCAGAACCCCAGCGAATGGGACCCCAGTCTATCCCTGAGATGCAGAGTTGGAGCAGTGATAAATCTTCCAGCCTCCAAACCTTGCCCTCAGATTTCTGACTTACTTTTCTTCATGCCTTCCTGTATGAAGCAAGTAGTGGGAAGAAAAGGCCCTTTGAGTCATAGCTAATCACAGTGTAAGATCAAAGAGAGGGAAGGAGCAATTAGAGAAACCACAAGCCCCCCGTTCACTTGAGGAAGTCATCTTGGGAATGCTTTTGGGCAGGAGTGGACCTAAACAGGATGGTGGGGGGGAGGATGTTGTGGAAAGGTGGAAAACCTTATAATTTTTGCCCACTTAGTGTGTTTTGTGAACAGTAGGGGAAAGCCATGTGGGTAGCTCTATCCAGGGAGGTTTTAAAAACTGAAAGGATAACCTGAGGAATATGTTCAGGAAGTATTTATTTATTTATTTATTTATTTTTTAAAGATTTTATTTATTTATTTGACAGAGATCACAAGTAGGCAGAGAGGCAGGCAGAGAGAGTGAGAGGGAAGCAGGCTCCCTGCCGAGCAGAGAGTCCGATGCGGGACTCGATCCTAGGACCCTGAGATCATGACCTGAGCCAAAGGCAGCAGCTTAAACCACTGAGCCACCCAGGCGCCCCCAGGAAGTATTTATTATTTAATTTCTTTGGATGATTGTCATGAGCTTGAGAATTTAAGCACCAAACCCTGCCACTGCCTTTGGGGGGCAGGGGGTTGGGGGAGAGGTGTGTGTCCCAGGCAGGCTGTCATGGTGGCTTGTCCGGGAATGCAATGTGGGGGCGGACTGGACTTGTGGAAATCCTCCCCTTTGGGGCTCAAAGGGCTGCTGTCCCCTTCCTGTTTCTTCTCAGCCTGACCTTTTTGGGGCTTGTCCCACCACTGAGTATGGTGTGTACTGGACAGTATTTGATTATTCCTCTCCATCTGGGGTTCCTAGGGTAACTGGTTAGAAGTTCCTGGCCCTGAGTGTGATCAGCTGCCCCAGTTTGCCTAGGACTGTGGGGTCTCCTGGGACAGAGGACTTTCAGTGCTGAAACTGGCAAAGTTTCAGCAGACCAGGATGATTGGTCAACCTGTAGCCCCAACTGTAGAGTTGGTAGCTAGTGCTGGCCCAGGGGGTATTGTAGAGGTCATTTGGGGATTTGAAGCATAGCTTTCCATTCCTGCTATGTGTTCAGCAAGGATGGTTAATGGTTGTCTACTTAACTAGCAGTCCAAGACTTATCTGGTCGTAGAATCTGTTTGGCTAGGCTGAGCAAGCTCCCAGGTTAATTGAGGTTCCCAGTTTATGGCTGCTTAGTGGGGATGGAGCTCAGGTGGCCAGATGTGGAGCTACTTTATGGCCTTAAACTCCCAAGAGTGGTGCTTTTATCTTTCTCCTCCGGAATGAACCAGTGGCTCAAAAAATACTAAGGACATGATGTTAATTTACTGTTGGGGACTTAAGAGAGTAGAAGAGAAGAGAGAGGAGCATGCTTTCTTTAACTTCCTGGAACTCAGCTGTGTGAGGGAGGAAGTTAAGCTCATAGGAAGGAAAACCTTGCCTAGTGGAGAGTAGGTACTTAGCTCGGGAGTAGGACCATGGGTGGTGGAGGCTCTTGGTGGTTTCTGCAGGTGGGCAGGGATGAGGAAAGGTGACCAGCTGCCCATGTTTTAGCACTGAAAGCCCTGTCTCCTAGGTCCCAAGAAAACTTGGCTGCTTACCATAGTTGAAGGACAAGGCCCCAGAATCAGCAGTGGGCCAGGGTTTTTGGCCTTTATGCATGGAGGAATTCAGATATGTTTTGGAAGAAAGTCAGGGTCTAGGATTTAAATTGCTTAAAAAAAAAAAAAGTGCCCTGGATTAAGAAAACAAATGCATCATTAGCCCATGTCTTCCTGGTCAAGCCCTTGTGGATGAGAACAGCTGAAGTCTAGCCAGCTTAGACACTCTCTCTGAGAGACAGGGGAGCAGCAGAGAGCAAAGGCCTGGGATGCGGGTGTTATTTTGGGGTGAAATGGATGCTGGGGCCCCTGAGCTAAGCAGCCTCAAATGAAACTATAATGCTCAGTGATTTTTTTTTCTTTTTTTCTTTTTGGAAAGTCACTCTTAGACTATCTACCCTTTCCCTAGGTCACGGGTGATGGCAAGCAGAGCTGGGGGTCTGGAGGACTGTGCCATTTCTTCTGGATTTTTGATCCAAGGGGCAGGCTTTGGCAGCTGTGGGAAAGTCCTCAGGAAACTAGAGTGCAGTTGGCGGTCTGAGCACCCCTCTGACCTGCTCAAGCCAGTCTTCCCTGGCTTTTAGGAAAAACACCTGCCCAGGAACTATTTCTGTTTTCCAAGATACAGTGTAAATACCCATGTGTTCTATGACCTTTTAAAGGAAACTTCTCTCTGCTTTCTGTGAGAATGTACCCAGAGATGTTCTTTACCATGTATCTGTTAGGTGGGAGTATACAGTGTGACTGTGTGAGTCTCGAAGGATTTGAGGGTCACTCTTTTTATCCAGTAGATTGTAAGCTCCATAAGAACCAGGGTCTGGCTTACTGCACTTACCACTAAACCCCAGAGACTAGGCCAGTACCTGGCATACAAATGCTTAGTAATTAAGTGGTGGAGGCAGTAGTGAACAATTTACTCAGCACCCAAGGGAAAATGGTACACTAAAGTCTGTAGGGAAGCTCTTATCAAGCTTGGATGTATGTTAAAAACACCTGGGGAGCTTTAGAAATGTCTCACTGCCAGGCTGCACCTCATACCTCTGAAGTGTGAATCTTTGGGGCTGAGACCCAGGCATCAATATCTTATTTCAAAGATCTTATTTATTTATTTGGGAAAGTAAGAGAGAGATCTTGAGAGAACGAGTGGGGCGGGGGTGCAGATGGAGAAGATTCCCGGCAGAGCAGGGAGCCCAATGCAGGACTCGATCCCAGGAGCCTGGGATCATGCCCTGAGGTGAAGGCAGACGCTGAACTGACTGAGGCACCCTGGTGCCCCTCGTAGTTTAAAAATTCTCCAGGTGATTCAGTGTGTAGCCAAGTAGGAGAGCCAATCTATCTTGGCCGGTTTGGGCTGCCATAACAGAATGGGTGGCTTAAAAAACAGAAATTTGTTTTTCTCTTGGTTTTGAACATTTGAAGTCTGAGATCAAAGTTCTAGTTGATTCAGTTGCCGGTGAGACTCCTCCTGGCTTTCAGAAGGTTGCTCTCTCCCTGTGTCCTTACACTGTAGAAGAGAGAGCTCTGGTGTCCCTTTCTCTTCTTGTGAGGACCCCATCTTGATGACCTCATTTAACCTTTATCACCTCTTCATAGGTCCTATCTCCAGATACAGTCATGTTGGGTTCAGGTTTCAACATACACACCTGGGGGAGGAGGGCACAAACATTCCGTCCATAAGGGGCTTGTTACTCAAAGTTTGGTTCTTGGGCCAGCAGTTGCAAGCAGCACCTGGCTGTTCGTTAGAAATGCAGGCTCCCAGGCCACACCCTAGACGTCTTGAATCAGAATTTTAATAAGATCCCCAGAGATTGCATATATACATGAGTGATGGGGAGGTACTGCTGTGGAATGTAGGGATATAGAGACTCTGCTGGGGCTTAGGGCTGTGAAGTGGAGAGTCATGGGAAATAAAGGTCGGCTGCCCTGGAGGAGGTTTGGACTTCGTTGGACAGGCAGGGGAGGGCCATGCAAGGACCTTGAGCCAGGGGCTGCTGTGATCAGAACAGTGCTTTGGGGAGATGAGGGACTGCTAGAGAGGATCTGGTGTCTCAGCATGTCACCTTCTCCTGCAGGTGCTGCTCCCAGCGGCCAGCTTGCTGCAGCTCATGGACGTTCGGCAGAACTGCTGTGACTTCCTGCAGTCTCAGCTGCATCCCACCAACTGCTTGGGCATCCGTGCGTTTGCAGACGTGCACACCTGCACTGACCTTCTGCAGCAGGCCAACGCTTACGCAGGTAACGGCGAGCCGGGTGCCCCGCTCCTCCCCACCAATTTGTGGATTTAAGCACCCGGTCTGCAGTGGACTCCTCAGTTGTGGTGAGAAGTGCACTCTCCTGGGAAGCAGTTGTAACTGAGTCAGGGAGTCGAGATGTGGAAAGATAGAAGAGAGAAACGTCACGCTCCTCGCCAAATGGAATGGGATTAATTGCCAGATGGTACAGACAGTCATTTTCACGGGAGAAGAGGAAAGACATCTGAGAAGACTTTGGGGAGGGAGGAGTCGTTTGAGCTAGGTCTTGAAATAAATTTTTGTCGTTGTTGTTTAAGAAAATTTCTTTTTTGATCCAAATGTTCTATGGGTATGATTTTAGAAGTCAAATACTACTGCACGTCTTCTAAAGGGAAGCCAGAGGCTCCGGCTCTGCCTTTCCACAGCAGGTCTTCTTCTGGAGGTCTACTCACCCTCCTCCAGTTCTGAAGGAATTAAAGTGCAGGTTCTGATTCCATTAAAAGCTCCTTCGTCTACTCTTTCCCTCTATTTATCTAACTAAAATGTTTGTATCACTATTTCAGACTTATTCTTTGGAAATAGATCTGTTGACTTTTCACAGAAGTACAAGATTGAGCCTTCACAGACTTTCCCTTATGGATACTTGCTTTTCCCCACTTTATTCTCGTAGTACCACTTCTACAGCGGACCTGAGTTATAGATTATAATTAGTTTTTTTTAAATCAGAAAGGCAGTTAATTAGTGTCCTTTTTCAGGCTGGAATTTTATTCAATTTGTAATCTCACAGACATTTGAGAACATCTGAAGAGTGCTGATTAATAGGAAATTAAGGGTTAGCAGAGTTGGTACTAGGCATAGGCTATGAGATCGCATTGTGCTCCTTATTTGGGGAGTACGTTTATTCAACAGTGGCTTGAATGCCTACTGCTAGACCATTTTTAGGTGCTGGACAAATCTTGGAAAACTAAACAATTGAAGTGTCTGCTCTCATGAAAAAGAAATTGCCCTTTTCTTTTTTATAGTGAGCATTCCTACCACTAATTCTTAAAAGGTAGTTTTTTGTAAGAATTGAACAGTAACTGTTCATCAGATAATGTGCTGATTCCAGTTTGTTTCTCTGCTAAAGCTTGTCATCCTCTTGTTTTTTTAAGTTTAAATTCAATTAGCCAACATAAAATATATCATTAGTTTTTGGTGTAGTGTTCAATGATTCATTAGTTGTGTATAACACCCAGTGCTCATCACATCGTGTGCCCTTCTTTTTTATTTTATTTTATTTTATTTATTTGACAGAGAGAAATCACAACTAGGCAGAGAGGCAGGCTGAGAGAGAGGAGGAAGCAGGCTCCCTGCTGAGCAGAGAGCCCGATGCGGGGCTCGATCCCAGGACCCTGGGATCATGACCTGAGCCGAAGGCAGAGGATTTAACCCACTAAGCCACCCAGGCACCCCCATCGTGTGCCCTTCTTAATGCCTGTCACTCAGCTGCCCCATCCCTCACCCACCTTCTTCTCCACAACCCTCAGTTTGTTTCCTGGAGTCAAGAGTCTCTCACCGTTTGGCTCCCTCTCTGATTTCTTTCCATTCAGTTTCGCCTCCCATCCCTTATGGTCCTCTGCACTATTCCTTATGTTCCACATATGAGTGAAACCATATGGTAATTGTCTTTCTATACTTGACTTATTTTACTCAGTGTAGTCTCCTACAGTCCCATCCATGTTGATACAAAAGTTGGGTATTCATCCTTTTTGATGGCTGAATAATATTCTGTTGTGTAAATGAACACATCTTCTTTATCCATTCATCTGTTAAAGGACATCTTGGCTCCTTCCATAGTTTGACTGTTGTGGCTATTTATGCTTCTCTGAACATTGGGGTGCATGTTTTCCTTCTTTGCACTACATCTGTATCTTTAGGGTAAATACCCATTAGTATAATTGCTGGGTCATAGGGAAGCTCTATTTTTAACTTCCTGAGGAACCTCCATACTGTTTTCTTTTCTTTCTTTCTTTCTTTTTTTTTATTAACATATAATGTATTATTAGCCCCAGGGGTACAGGTGTGTGAATCACCAGGTTTACACACTTCATAGCACTCACCATAGCACATACCTTCCCCAGTGTCCATAACCCAACCACCCTCTCCCTCCATACTGTTTTCCAGAGTGGCTACACCAGCTTGCATTCCCACCAACAGTGTAAGAGGGTTCCCCATTCTCCACATCCTCGCCAACACTTGTTGTTCCCTGTGTTGTTAATTTTAGCCATTCTGACTGGTGTAAGGTGGTATCTCATTGTGGTTTTGATTTGGATTTCCCTGATGTCATCCTCTTGTTTTAATGGGGTTTTGGGAGGGAGTCTAGAGATGGACATGAATGCTCAGTCCACCATGTTTAGCTGGAAAGAAATCTTCATTTTTCAAAAAGATTTTATTTATTTTAAAAGCACAAGTTGGGGTGGGGAGGGAGAGAATCTCTGGTAGACTCCACATGGAATGCAGAGCCCAATGCGGGTCTTTTTTTTTAATCTTTTATTTTTTAATTTTATTTTTTAAAATTTTTAAGAAAGATTTTATTTATTTGCAGAGAAAGATCACAAGTAGGCAGAAAGGCAGGCAGAGAGAGAGAGAAGCAGGCTCCCCGCCGAGCAGAGAGCCCGATATGGGACTCAATCCCAGAACCCTGAGACCACGACCTGAGCCGAAGGCAGTGGCTTAACCCACTGAGCCACCCAGGCGCCCCACCATTGCAGGTCTTGATCCCACATCCCTGAGATCGGACCTGAGCCAAAACCAAGAGTCCGATGCTTAACCAACTGAGCCACCCAGGCACCCCAGATATCTTCACTGTTATTTATTTCGACTTGAGGACAAAGAAAGACCATGAGTGGTTCAGGTAATTTTAAACAGTAGGTTCAGGCTTGACCCCCTCCTTTCCTTCCAGTAAAGCATTTCATTCTTCCCCCTGGCCGTACAAATACCATCAATCTTCTGTTCTGTGTCTCCTGTCCAGCCCACGTCTGGATATGAGCCGAAGGCCTGCTGGGTGTCCACCTGCCAGCTCCCTGTGCTGTGTTGGCCCCTCAGTCCACAAGGCACTGAGCATGTGCTCTATTTCTTAGAATCCTTGTGTTCCTTTATCAACCCCCAGACCCCAAGAGCCTGCATAGACTCTCATTTCACCCTGAACTCTGTTTTGGATCCAAATGGGGCTAGTTGTTAAGATGATGATTTTTGTGAAGGACATTCCCCAGCTGGCCCAATCCTGAATTCTGATCACTCTTCAGACTCTGAACCTTGACTCTCTTGATTCTCCGCTGTCCCTTCTCTGCCTTCTTTCACGTTCCTGTCTCTTACTTTTTTTCTACTTTTTCCTCAAGGAGCCCTTTGGGCTCCCTAGCCCAGCATTTGAAGAGGTCACTTTTTTGAGGGACATGCTCGGGCTTTGCTTCAGCAGGAGCCAAGAGCTTGGCCAAGGCCCAGGTCAGCTTGTGAACATCTGCTGGTGTGGGGGCAAAGGGAGAGTATTTCCACGCCAGGAATTCTCTTTCTCTCTTCCCTGTCCCGCCCCCAGCCTTCTCCTTCTGGTTAGCATGTGCACGCATGTAGGGTTTTGTGTTTTGTAGTTGGCTGATGCAATTTTCCAAGGTTTGGGCTGTGTCCTGAAACCCCAACTTTGACAAGGCTCCCTCCTTCTTCTGGCCTGGCTTTCCCACACTTTTACAATCTGTCTTTTCTCCCTTTGGCCTTTACTGTCTGATGGTAACAGACACCAGTGGGAGAGTGGGGAAGACGCAGTTGGAACACACTGTGGGGTGTACTCCCTGGTCCTGGTGCTGTCACAGGGATTGGGTCCTGTCAGCATTGTGGGTATGTGTGCACGTGGGTATGTATGCAGATATGCTGGTAAATTATTTTTAGTTGGCATTTACTGAGCCATCACTATGGGTCAACCCTGGCTAAACATTGTATACACATCATCTCATTTAATGCATGCAGCAGCTATGGAAACTAAGGCGCAAAGATGGGGTCACACAGCTGGTAGAGGCAGAGATAGGGTTCAAACCCAGATAATGGTGACTCCAGAGCCAATGTTGATAACTACTATATTCGTTGACTTTGAGGCTAACATTTGGACATAAAGAGACCCTGTGGATTAGCAACCAATGAGTGTTAGTGCCTAGAGTTGACATTTTTCACTGGAAGTGTGAGCCTGGAAGACCATACTATGTAGTCACCAAATCCCAGCAGCCAGACAGATGACCAGCTTCTCTGCTAGACTTGGAGTGTTTAGTCATCTTTGGGTGGGGAAGTGAGATGTAGATGTCTTCCCTTCCCTGTTGGCAGACTGTCCTCTGATGGCACATGTGAGTCCTCCCACTGTCCCTGGCACAGCTAGTGTGATTGCAGACTGAGAGTCTCCTCCCTGTGGTGCAGGCCTTCTGTGGAGCCCATGACCATCTCCTGTGTGGAGCTTTCTCTGTAGCCCTCACCGTGCACAGCAGAGAAGTCATGGTAATGCAGAGGTTGGTAAGATCTTGACAGAAAGATTTTAGAAGAAGCAGGGTGAAGGTGGGATTGTGAAATGTTTAGAGAAGGATATGTAAAATGATTACCCACACTTAATCCCTCTTACATACCCACGGATATGAGTCGGCTTTGTTTGTTTGTTTGTTTCTTTCTTTCTTTCTGTCTTGTACCTGCTGACTTTAGATGGAACCTGGAATTCCTTGCCATCACTGCCTCTTGAGACAGAGCTGATGGCTTGTCTCAGTCCCATTGTAAGTGTGAGGATGTGGGCACTGACAGGGGTCACATACAAGGGGCAGGCAGTGTCAGCCCTTGTGGTCACAGGCTTCCCTGCACCATGCCTCACGTTAGGAGGTGTTTTAAACCCAGAAACTAGAAGGAGACCTTCCATTTCAGAACCAGGGATTAGACCAGCCAACACTTGGAGCTGAGCGACCTAGTCCTTTTTTCCTCTCTGTGATGGGGTAGTATATGCATCATGCTGTGTTTCTGGCGTGGCTTGGGGGATGGGAGGATGGTGAGGAGGGCCACCTGCAGATGTAGATGTCCCCAGCAGCTGTATTCCAGAGCCTCCCTGCGGGTCTCATGATCTGCAGTAAGAGGACCTCCCATCCGATCCTGGTGGACAGGTGAGGCTCCCTGGGACACCACCACTGCTGCTACTTATGGGGAGAGGACCATTTCCAGACCCTCTCTGGTCTCTGGCTAGCTGGCCTCTGCCTGCACTTGTCCATGACCCAGAGCTCTACCTACGAATTCTATTATGTTTTTCTTCTCTAACACAAACTTTCTTTTGCTCTTGTTATTGCTTTTGTTACTGCTATCTTCATAGTAAAAATCACCCCTGATGGTTATAAAAAAAAGCAGACAGGCAGAAAGAGTAAGAAAAGCACCACAGTCCTACTCAGAGAGAACCACAGTCAGCACCTTGATACAGAGCCATGCCCATCCTTATCATGGCCTGTGTGTTTTCCAGTTTGTTTTTTTTTTAATATTTTATTTATTTATTTGACAAAAATCATCACATGGTGTGCCTGGGTGGCTCAGTCAGTGTCCAATTCTTGATTTTGGCTTAGGTCATGATCTCAGGGTTGTGGGATGGAGGAGCTCTGTGCTGGGCTCAGTGCTCAGTGGGAGGTCTGCTTGAGATTCTCTCCCTTTCCCCCTCCTCCACCCCTGGCTCATGTGCACTCTCTCTCTCTTAATTAATAAATAAATCTTAAAAAAAAACCTTGCAAAATAATTAGAACATCCTTCCATATTAGCAGATACATTGCTATATACCGTTATTATTGAAACAAATTTATTCAATAAAATTCAGTGTCTACTCATAATAAAAAAAATTCAAACAGTACACAGAGTTATAAAATGCAAACTAATCTTCTCCCAGGCCTTCTCTCTGAAGGGGCTGGGAGACTATCTTGGGTAGCCCTATGGAATATGTATATATATCGATAGATAGATAGATAGATAGATAGATAGATAGATAGTTTTCTAACATACCTAAATAGAAGCATTATGTATTCATTGTACTTTTTCTTGACTTAATACAAAATCTTGGAATTCTTTCCAGGCCTTTGTGCATGGCTGTATCTCATTCTTTTTTCTCTGCTGCATCATATGGATGAACTATATAGTTTACTTAACCAGTCCTCAACTGATGGACGTTAATGTTACCAGTTTTTTCCTTTATAGAAAATGCTTGAGTGAGAATTGTTATACGTGCTATTTTGGAGAACACTTGCCAGTGTGTAAGTAGTAGTACGATTGTACCTGTAGAGTACTAGCTTAGTAGCATAAAGCAGCTCAAAGAGAGTGTGCATTTAAAAAAAAAATGATTTTGCCAAATCGTTCTCCAAAAAATGAAACTTTTTTTTTTTTTTTTTAATGAAACTATTCTTAAGGTGACCTCTTGCCTTCTGTTAAGTCATCAGCCCTCTGGTGAAGGTGCTAAGAGGTAGACACAGTAGAGCTCTGGGAGGACTGGAGCACCGCCTCTCCACCCCGCTGCCTGTTTGCTTTCCTGTTTGGAACGGCCGTCTCTTCCTGCTGTGGCAGTCCCCTTTGCTTCCTCTGGGTCCTTCCCTCTCAAGGCTATGCCCCCAGATTTTTTTGCTGTGGTATTTTATTCTGGGGTGGGGGAAGGTCGTCCCATGTTTAGAAGCTGACTGCTTAGACCCTTGCCACCAGCTGATGGGTCTCGAGCAGCTGGGAAAGGGACCCTGGCCTTTTATGCAGCCCGTTTCTTATACCTCATTATTGTTTCCAGGATTGCTTAATCTTTAACTGCATCGGCCAGGGCCCAGGTTTATGGGGATTCTGTTGCTTGATAATTGGGCAGCCCTGTACTGGGCCATCAGCAGAGTTGGTTGGGAGGGATGTTAATGGGACCCTATTAATGAAATGGCAATTAAAATTCTTTGGCCATGTTGTTTACATCAGTCTGCCAAAGCTGAGCTGAAACCCTTCAGCCATGGGATGGAAAAGCCATCGGATTTCATGTGCTCATGGAGAGAAATAGCCTTTTTTTGACTGAGTCACTTGAGATCGTGGAATGAAGTGATTAAATTAAGGGCAACAAAAAACGTTGACAAATCATTTAAAAAAACATGAGCCTCTGACTCAGTGAGGGTTGTCTTGTGAAATTGCTTCCTCCGGCTTGGCATCATGAAATGATGACAATGACGGGTAATGATGATTGTAGGAGTTTTTTACCCTTTTCTGAACACTTGCTAGGTGCCAGGCCTGGTGCTGCACATCCTGTAGGCATTACTTCATTTTGGCCACGTGACTGTAAGACATGGTTATTATTTCTCCAATTTATAGATGAATAAACGGAAACACCAGGAAGCCTGAGTAACTTGCCCAGGATCATGTCGTTCGTGAGTGGCGTGAGTGGCAGTGCAAGCTTTCACAGGGAGCCTGTGATACCAGAGCTCAGAGCACAGGACAGGACAGCTTCTCTGTCTGCGGCGCTTGCCTCCTTCTTGGCTCCCCCTGATTTTCTGCTTCTGACTCAAAGATGCCCAATGAAGGAAAGCAAGATATAGCTAGTTTTTGGGGAGCAAGTTTCTTTTAGGAAGCTTCCCTTATCCTTCTATTCCCTGGGTAACAGAGAACCCTGCTGTCAAAGCAATAATGCTGTGAACTGTGCAGTTTTGATGTAGCTGCTTAGTGTGTGTGTGTGTGTGTGTGTGTGTGTGTGTGCATAAGTGTGCACCTGCACGCATGTGTGTTAGAAAGGGAGAATTCAGTCACCTGGGAAAGAGAGCTCATATCCCACCATCCCCAGGGAATGGAGAGGTAGTAATATTTGGGGTCTGAGGGCTGGTGGTCATGACCCTTGTGGGAAATGGTCAAGGTAAGAGCCCTGTTACTTTCTATGAGACTTTTTCCTGGAACAGGGAAACGGTGGGCCTTGAAAGCCAAATCCTGATTCAGGAAAGCTTACTTCTCCAAAAATAGGGCAGTAGGGTACAGAGAGGTTTAAAGCGGTTCCGTTTTATCATTTTATCCTACTAAAATGTTTTAATTCTGTGTGTCCACCTGAGTCAGCCTGTCTTTCCTTGGTGGTTGAAGGGAGGGCAGTGACCAGTAGTTCAAGTCAGAACTACTCATTCCTATTCCCTGGGGCTGTTGGCTCTGGAATAGTGGGGTTTATTTCATCTGTGTGGGTCAGAGAAGTCATAGATGGGTTTAGTTCCATTTGTTCTGGGCTTGTAGTTTAGATGAACTTGATTAAAGGATAGTTTATTTTATCCCATCAGGGAGGAATGGGTTGGGGATTAACTTGGGAGGTTGCCCAAGCCCTAGGCAATCCTGGAGAATGGGCAGGGAGGCATAGGACATGCAGATGTGTGGACACTGAGAGTTCAGCTTTGAGCAAGACAGGTTCACACCCCTGGTAGGAAAGAAAGACCTCACATGATATGATCACAGCCCGATTGGGGCATGATAATTTTTATTTATTGTTTTGGGTGTTTTGAAAACACATGAATGCACTTCCTCTAGTCTGGTGGGCAGGAGGATTAGGGAAACATATCAATCCGGGGGTTAGGTCTAAGATTTGAACCTTGGACTGATGCCAAAGGGTTTAGAATACTACTCTCCTTACCTTTTGTTTTGTTTGTAAAGAAAGGTTTTTAGATTTGTGCTTTTTTTATCTCTCTGCAATCATAACCCTAAGAGGGATTCTTAGGGTGTTCTGACACCTACATTGGATTTTACTACAGTGGCCTGCTTAGGACAAATTTCTATCATCTTGGGGACTAAGAATGTTTGTTGTTGTCATACAGTCTTGGTTTCAAAACCTGGCTATACCACTTAACTGCTCTGTGATCGTAAGCACATGGCTGAATATCTTTCTGAGCTTCCATTTCTTGATTTGTACAAAGGGGCTATTGATACTTCGGTAGGACTTTGGGGAGAAATAAGTGCCTAGCACAATGTTAGCTACCGAAATGCCCTCCACTTTCTCCAGGCCTGCGTCCTTGAAAAGATCCAGCTGTGCCCCCAAAGCAGGCCTGTTCTCATTCTTGCAGCTTTGGGAAGGTGTGTGTGTATTGCCTGGTGCATAAAGGACGTCAGGTTATCTGGTGGTCCCCTCAGCCCCCATAATTTCTCATCCAAATGGACAGGAATGGGCATATAAAACTTGGAACTTAGTGTTTGACACTTACAGTAATGGTTGGTTAATTAGGACTCTTAATAGGAAGTGTTAAGTGACTTTTCCCCCTGCCCCTGTTCCCATTCCTCTTTAAGAAAAAAGAAGCTAAAAGACTAGAAGAGTTAGAGTTTATTATTGGAGGAAGATACTCTGCTCCCCGCACACCCCACCAGTCTGCCAAAATCTAGCTTTCCTACCTCTCCATTGTATCTCCTGGAGCCTGGCACAGTTTTTTAGTAAACATGTGTTAGAGGAATGAAGATACAGCCTAGGCTGTAGCTAGACTGGGCTGTTGTTGTTTTCTAGACATGCTCTGCATTTTCCTGCTTCCATGCTGTCATTTATACCTGGAGTGCCTCTCCCAGTCGTGGCCCTGTGGACTTGGTGTTGGAGTTGTTGGTGCCTTGTCTTAACGCCTCTTATAAGCCAGTAGGCTCCTTGTAGGCATCAGTTCTGCTTTCTTCATTTTTGAAGAAACACTGCATCTGGCACATTATACATTAATGGTTATCCAACATTTGCAGTCATCTCAGTAGATGTGAGTTACTTCTATTTGCTTATTTAATGCCCACACACCTTTATAAAACAGGAACTCTTATTAGCCCCATTTAACAGATGAGAAAACTGTAGTCTTAGGAAATTGAATATCATATCCCTAGACAGTTTGTTGAACTTGATGGAATTAAAGTGGGTCTCTAAGACCTTTGGGGTCCACAGCCTTATCCATAGGACCTGCAGTCCCAAGGGATGTCCCTGATGGAATGGAAACACTTCTCTTGTTGGAGAGCAGTGCTGCCCATAGAACTGGACTTTGTGAAGCAGGAGAATGGGCTGATACAGTACTCATCCTTCCTTTCTAAAGTTTCTTTCTTTTTTTTTTTTAAAAGATTTTATTTATTTATTTGACAGAGATCACAAGTAGGCAGAGAGGCAGGCAGAGAGAGAGAGGAGGAAGCAGGCTCCCTGCTGAGCAGAGAGCCCGATGTGGGGCTCAATCCCAGGACCCTGGGATCATGACCTGAGCGGAAGGCAGAGGCTTTAACCCACTGAGCCACCCAGGCGCCCCTCCTTTCTAAAGTTTCTTAAAGATCTCAAAATGGACTCATCAGTATACGTAATGGACTCAGTATATATCTCTGAGCTTCAAAACAAGCTTGAGACCTAGGTCAGTTATTACAGTCCTACTTTATGGACAATGAAGCCAAAGGCTGGAAAGAAGAGACTATTAAGAGGTGGAGTTAGGACACAAACCCAGGCATTCTCACTCTTAGCCAAGGGTCTTCACTCCATTCTCCTCTAAGAGAATGCAAAAGCAAACAGAGAATCCACAAACAAACAAGTGTTAAAGCTAGCAGATTCTCAGGGAGGTGTCTTCTGGGAGCAGAGGTGTTCCTTTCTGGGAAGCGGCTGGGGAGAGGGCTGACTTGAATATAAAGTCTTCTGGGGAACTTGTGTCTCCCAGGAAATCAAGTTGGCCAGAGCATCCTGTTCCTGCTTTTCTATCTTGTTGAGTGTTTCTAATAGAAAAGGGGCTCTGGGGGGTTGAGCTGTTCACACAGCAGGAGAGGGGAAGAAGGAGTTTCCCTCTTTGTTCCCTTTCTCTGTGTTTCCCTGCTCATGCCCTGCAAATCTCCTGGGTCCCAGAGTGCTAGTCCTGGGTGGGAAGCTGCTGCTTCTCCCTACCAGCTGGTGCTTCCTGGGAGGATTTCTGGAGGGATTTCAGTGGGAGGTCCCAGATGGGCAGAGCAGCAGCCTGCTTTAGAAAGAAGGGACCTAGATGGAAATTCTTTAGTGCCCCAGAGGTTGAGAGATGGGAAAGTGTGGGTGCTGACTGTTTTCTGCCTTGACTGATCTTTGAGAATTTCTGGTTTGTTCACCAGGCCACCTAGAATACATACCACTACACTTTGTCTTCCTTTGCAAAATCCACGCCCATCTACGTTTTGCTTTATGAGCTTTGTGGAAGGACTTTTCACACCCCAAATTTTAACTTCTTACCTCCTCCTATTCTCTTCATTCTTTTCCCTCCTCCAAATGTCAGGTTATTGGTCAGCCAAAAAAAAGGCAGGAAGGCTCCATGTGGCTCTGAGCCTCAGGGATGTTGGAGCTGGTTTGCCTGACTCTCCTGCTCAGCCTTGGCGGGTCCACAGAGTCTTGGTGTCCTGCATTTTGTCTCGGAGTGGTGACGTCACACCAAAATTTTCCTTCTGTTATTTCTTGGTGTTGCCAACAGTTGGAGGTCTCTGGTCCAGAGACTTTTTTGGAACAGAAAGGGCATGGAGGGAGAATCCTGTTGCTTTCCCAGGCCTCCAGGCCAAGAATGCATTCCTATCACCCAAAGGAGATTGTTCACTTGCTTTTATTTAAATTTTTTTTTAGGAATGGACACTTTAAAAATAGTATTATCTACTCTTAAATATTCCCTTAGTTAGGGAAGTCTTTGAATGTCTAACTGAAAATCCAAGCTTTAACCAAAGGCATTTTCCTGTTCACATATGGAGAAACAAGACCAGATTTTTACTTTATGACCTTTGCTTCCCATTGTAAAGGATCTGCCTTTTAAATTTGTTTTTTGTTATGTACAAACATTCCTGAACTTCATGATGGACAGGGCTTAATTGTGGGCTCAGTGATACAGTGGGCCACTGGGGAGCAGGTGGGGAGCTCTTTCTATTGAAAGATGGAGGAGGTTGTTTATAACCAGATCTCTGAGAGTAAAATACTGGCATTTGGAAGCTCTGGTTGAAGGGTATATGGGAATTCTTTTGAAATTATTTCAACATAAAGTTTAGAATCAATTTTATAAGAAATGATTTAAGTCTTCTTTGTTTGACTTTTGAGAAGCCGATGAATGTGAGAGCAGAGCTGAGCTTGCTGATTTCCCTTTCCATGCAGCTTCCTGGGCATGGAGAGACTCTCAGTCTCCCCCGAGGGCCTGCCCAGACCATGTCGGGGTAGCTCTTGCTGGGAACTGGGAGGTGTCACTGCTAGAATTACAAGGCCAGAGAGGGTCCACCAAAGAAAGAAGAAGGGGGTCCTGGAGCCTGAGGGGCAAGGGGCATGGATGCTCCTGGGGACGGTGGGGCAGAACCATGAGAGTGCTGAGAAAGGAGCCCTTTCTGGGTCACATGACAAAGGACCCTATGATCTCCAGAACCTGCCGCACCAGGAATTGTCGGCTCTTGGGCCACTTTACCTTGGCATAGCTTGTGAAACTACTTTCATCCTTCCTTTCCCATCACAGCATTGGAGTGAAGCAAGATGAACCCTTGTATCCTCATTATACAGAGAGATAGTGGGGCCTAGGAAGGAGAGGCCATTGGCTTAGGGACACATCTTGCAAAAGGCAAAGCCAGAACTTGAATCTAGTGGCCTTCTTTCTGAAGAGTACACTCCTTCACTGACATGTCACTGTCTCTGTGGGAGCAGAATGGTGGCCTGGGCTAATGTCGGGGTAGGAATTGCACTTGGCATTTCCCTTGCATGGACATCCGGCCTGCGTGTTTTGTCTCGGTTTAGGTGTCCCCAAATTCCCCTCCATTTTAATGGTTCCCACTAGCCTGCCTGTCATGGACTGTTGCTTGCAATGGTGGGGCCAGCTGTGTCTGGCCAGTCTGGACAGAGGCTTAGTTGGGCCTCCTTGTGAATCAGAGACCATGATAGGCTTGACT
The DNA here is from genome assembly GCF_922984935.1 of Meles meles. Classification (NCBI taxonomy): domain Eukaryota; kingdom Metazoa; phylum Chordata; class Mammalia; order Carnivora; family Mustelidae; genus Meles; species Meles meles. The sequence continues at coordinate 107,879,740 of NC_060068.1, forward strand.
TTGGGCACAAAAGGATGATGTCTTCTTCCAGCCTTGAAATGTTGACTCCGTACCAGAACTCCCAGAGACTTCCAGCCACACAGCAGTTCTGACCCACTTTTGTTTAGCTGAGCTACAGGGGGCTTCGTCTGCAAATCTGCCAGCTTGCGCCTTGAGGGGAAATGAGCTCAATTAAGTAGACAGGTCCCAGTGAGGCTTTTCTGCAATGCCATTAATAATCACATGGAGCATGGAAAAAAAAATATAACCTCACATCTCTCTGCCCCATTTTCATCTGTGTCGATGTTCAGGCTGGAGTATCACACAGAGGGATGCCTTTGCTGCCAAATTAAGAGGCTAGTTTCCCTTCAGCCAGGATGTGCTGTCTTTCTCTCTGCCTCTGTCTGTCCCTTTCCCTCATGCCCACCGCCAGAGTACCCAGGACTCCACTGTGAACTTCACAGATTGCCAGGGCCATGGAAGAGCAGAAACATATTGTTAACTTCTGCTTTTTTTTTTTTTTTTTTTTTTTTTGAACAGAGCAGCACTTTCCAGAGGTGATGCTGGGGGAAGAATTTCTTAGCCTAAGTCTGGACCAGGTATGCAGCTTGATATCCAGTGACAAGCTGACTGTTTCTTCAGAAGAGAAGGTATGGCACGACCCCTCAGTGAACCAGGATCCTCACACATGAGGCGGTCATGGGAGGGACAGTGAAACCTTTTCTCTTTCTCAGCAGGAAAAAAAAGGAACTTATTTTTTGGCTCTTTAAATAATTAGGAAAGGACCTTCTGGCTCGTGATCACTACATTTACTGTTTGGACACTTTGAGGAGGGAATAACGCTAGTGATTATTTTGATGACAAAGCTGCCTCCATTAACCGGACATTTATAGTTTACCAAGCACTCTGCTAAGAGCCTTCTTCTCTTCAGTTCCCTCAGCCTTCACCACAGCCCTGTGAAGCAGGCATTGGCCTTGTCCCCCGATTGCAGATGAGGAAAACTAACTTGGAGGAGTTAATTAGCTTGTCTGTGGTCACTCAGCTGGTCACTGCAGAGTTGCAGTCTTCTTGTCCCCTGGTCTTAGCCACGGCCCACATGGCCTCTTGGGAGCATCATTGGGCATTTAAGCCAGAGCTGACCTTTGGGAAACATCTAGTGTAACGGGGGATTGGAACTTTTACTGTTGAGGAAACTGAGGCCCAGAGAAAGGATAGGATCTGTTGAAGGTCCCAACATGAGTGACCATGGCAAAACTAGAACCTGGGTCTGTTGACACCTAGTTGCCTAACTCACTGACCACACACCACTTCCTTGGTGCAGCAGGCTTGATTTCTGCCCACTGCTTTGAGGGCTCATCTGTCCTACCTCTAGGTCTTCCTTCTCTCTGACCTTCTGCTTGGATCATTCTCCCCTTGCACTGTCACCTGCTTGAATTCCAAACCAGTTCCTATTCCACTTCTACCAGGAAGAACTTCTTTACTCTAGGAGATGTAGTCTTCTATATTGAAAGTAACATACACTTTGGTGTTGGCCAGTAGAGTCCAAATCTTATCTCTAGTCTTTACAAATTAATGGGTGACCTTGGGTGAGATAGTCTGCTTCTTCATCTGCTTCTCATGTATAAAGTGAGAGGGTAATAGGAAATACTTCACGGGGTGTTTATGAGCATAAATGGGATAAGGTGTGTCAAATGCCTGGTGTCTACCTGGTAGGTCGTACTTGGTAGGGGCTCATTCGATGGTAGCTGAGTTTATGATTGACCATGCATCTGGAATTTATTCCTTTCTCCTCTGTGTTCCAGGATAATACTCACCTTGTTCTGCTTTTTACTGCAGTCAGTTCTGAGCCCATCTTACCTCCTCCACTTGACCATGAGTTTCCTGATGGTAGCAACCACATCTTACTCTTCCCGGCATCCTCAGAGATGCTCAATACATGTGTCATGGATTGTCTTAGTCCACTCATTATGTCCAAGCTTGAGGTCCTTTTCTGAGGAAATAATTTAAGGAACATCTCTTAAAAGAGATCTTGCATTACCAATGAGTGTCCAAAGTCACATGTCCAGAGAATAGGGTGACGTCACAAGCCCCCACCTGTTGTCCTGCAAAAGTTTGATCCAGAAGAAAAACATTTGTGGATTGGAATCCTGGGCTGCCCCAAGACTTCAGAAGGATTTCCAGAAGGTGGCTGGCACACCCAGCTGGACTGTCCCGGCTCAGTGAGGCTTCTACTTCCATTAACTGATGTGAGATATTGCCTGCAGGATAAAGGATGCCTCCAGCCAGGCCACTGCGTCTTCCTGCCCCAGCCCCAGCAGCAAAGACTCCCTCACTTCTTGCCAAGCCTGTTTAATGTCTTCTCTGGATCGTGCTACTAAATGGGCACAGCTTGAAGGAATGAACTAGTTAGTTGATCGACCATGTGGTAGTTGGTGCACTTGGCCTGTTTGGGGCCTGCTTGAGCGTGTCCTTCAGGTGTAGTCTGAGAAAATGTCAACAGCCATATAAGCAACAGGATTTGGATCACCTTGGAGGTATTTGGGTTGAGGGGGGGACCCTTGCTGCCTTTAAGTCCTGCAGGCCCATCCTGCTGTGAGATTGCAGTAAGCTTTCCTCAGGTGAGGGCTTACCTGGGTTTGCTGTGTTGGGGTGGTGGAGGAGACAGGTTGTTAAGAGGGACAGGCATTTTAGTGGCCTGGAAACCATTTGGGCTTTGGACTCAGGAAGACCTGTTTCCATGCTCCACTTGATGCTCACTGGCTCCTTGATTTTCAGAAGTCAGGGGTCTCTTTGAACCTCAATTCTCTCTCTTTTTTTTTTTTTTAGATTTTATTTATTTGACAGAGAGAGAGAGAGATCACAAGTAGGCAGAGGCAGGCAGAGAGAGGAAGAAGCAGGCTCCCGGCTGAGCAGAGAGCCAGACGCGGGGCTCGATCCCAGGACCCTGAGATCATGACCCGAGCCGAAGGCAGAGGCTTTAACCCACTGAGCCACCCAGGCGCCCCGAACCTCAATTCTCTTAAACGTGAAGTGGGACTACTAAGAGTTTAGAGTAGAGGTATGTTTGTTTAAGATTTTATTTATTTATTTCAGAGAGAGAGTACGAGCAAGGTATAGGGGGAGAAGGCAAAGGGAGAAGCAGGCTCCCCACTGAGCAGAGAGCCTGATGCGGGGCTCGATCCCAGGATCCCGGGATCCTGACCTGAGCTGAAGGGAGACACTTAACCGACTGAGCCACCCAGGCTCCCCAAGAGTAGAGGTATTTCCCATGTTAATGAAGTTGTATATTATATTTGCTTCTCACAAGTTATTTGTAACTTCAGAGTTATGTGGTGCTTTTCATAAAGGAGATTACTGATGATCTTGATCCCTTTGGTACCTTTAAGGTTGGCAGTATAGTTCCTTTTTTATTTTAAAAGTTTTATTTTTCAGTGATCTCTGTACCCACACTTGGATTCACAACCCCGAGATCAAGAGACACGTGCTCTACCGACGGAGTCAGCCAGGCACCTCTAAGGTTGACAGTATAATTTGGAGGCTTATCAAAGAACAGTGGGGTTTGGCCCATGTTTTCTATTTCTAGTTTTATTTCCCTTTAATTGATTACATATTGCTAGAAGTTAAATAGCTGGAAACTTTTGACAATTGGATATTTGTTGTTTGAATGCTAGCTCTTGAGGCTTTGAAAATTCTTTGAGGTGTTCCAGGAGATTTCATGATTTCTACTTCCTTTAGTTACATTTCATAATAGGTAATCTCTTGCATATACAATAGCCTTTTCTTTCACTATTGCATTGTAGTGAACTTAATGGAGTTTGAAGAAATGTAAGGGATCTATCTTAATTTAAGCTAAAATTCAGCTGCATTTGATGTTAGCATTTGCTGGGGCATGCCCGTGTAGCTCAGTCGGTTAAGTGTCCAACTCCTGATCTCTGCTTGGGTCTCGATCTCAGACCCCATTCAAATCCCACCTCAGGCTCCATGCTGAGAGTGGAGCCTACCCCAAAAATAAAACTAAACAAAAAACAGAGTAAAAAAAAAAGCCTTCAGAAACAGTTGCAGAAAACAACTGCACTCGTAATCTAATAACCTGTATTGAGCTAAATCCATATTTGAACAGTCAATCAGCTGTATTATGATTTACTTCTTTGCCTACAGCCCACAGATTTCTTTGTGTGGCCAGATATCAGATATTAAAATGTGAAAAAACTATGCATCTTCGAATAGAGGAAATGTGGCATTTTAGTTAATGAGGATTCTAAGTGGCTGTGGCTAGGCCCCAGGCAGTTTGCTGGTCGGGAGTTTGAAAAAGTAGAGGTTCTGTGGTTGAAGTGGCTGAGTTCCAGTCCTGCCTCCACTGTTCTAATAGGTTGTTTGTCTCCCACCAGAATGGGTGCATCTTACACAGTCAAGGATTTTCTCCATCTCATAGTCACTGCCAGGGTGTTACTGGTATCAGGGTCACGGTAGACACAAAACAAACACCATTTGTTGAATGAATGAGTAAGAGAACTTCTCCATATCTCAGTCTTCTCATCTGTATAAGGGGGGCAATGATAGTAGAGTATCCATCTTACAGAATTGTTCTGAGGATGAAATCAGATAACATGGGAAAAGTTCTTAGCCCAAAGAAAGTGTTCACTACTTTCTGCTTCATGATTACTGCTGCTGCTATTACTACCACTATCCTCCTCCTCCTCTTCCTCCTCACTGTTGACTGGGGCATTTCTCAAGGGGAAGCTCTTCCCAGAGCCCGTGTTAGTCTAGGTGGTTGTGCAACCCGGGGCTTGGTGCCTAGCATGGACAGTGGGAGTAGCTCTTGCTCCCCAACATTCCCAGCTCCCTTGGCCCTGTCTGGGCTTCTCCCAGGACTCAGATACTGTTCTTCCTAGCATCACTTGCTGTTACCCATGCCTCTGTCCTCCAGTAGCCTCAAGCTCCTTGAGGGCTTCGAGGGTGCCTCAGCCATCTTTGAGTCACAGCAGTGCCTGATATAGAGACCCCGGCCTCCTCTGTGGAGCTGCTAAGCAGAAATGCCCTGAGGTAGTGAGGGGCAAGCTGGGGCCGGACACCGCCCTGAGCCAGCTGAGGTTATGGGAATAATTTTCGCATTTTTCCAGAGAATAAGGACAAATGTGGGAACTAGAGGTCAGAGGAGGCATGGATCCCTGCCATTTTTTTCTCCTGTTTTTCCTTCATGTAGTTTTGGTTTTAAAATTCCTGTTATTTGAGGGAAGACAAAAGGACCTGGTAGGAGTTACAAAATCACGATTTCTTTGGGTGGGACCCCTCCCTGCCCTACCTACCCCTCCCCTTCCCCAGCACAGAGCAAAAGCACAACGGAGTATGCCCTTCACAGTCACCTGTTCCTTCCACAGGGAGGTATCTGGGCTCACAGCTCAGCTTGTGGGCAGGTAGTCAGTTTATTGGATTTGCCTTTGAGACCCAGAGTTTGTCCCTCACCGTGGACAGCTTCTGGGACCCAGGTGCAGGCAGGGTAAGCAGCCCTCCAAGGCAGACCCACTCTAAAGAGAAGAGTGATGACTCTCCAGTTTTAGTGTAGGTTTGCCACCAAATTGCAGGTTCTGAATCTTTCCTTTCTTAGCCAGTATATATGTCTCTACTTTTCAGGAATTCTCTGCCTTCTTATGAGACACTCTTGAAGTTTTCAGAGTGAGTGCAAATGGGGAAAAGGCCCACAGTTTAGATACAGGTCAGAAAGACATAGTTTAGGTCTTTTAAAAAATCAGAGTCAGATATATATTATATCGAGAACTACACTTAGTTTCTCTCTGTGAGATCACCTATTTAACATGCTGTTGTTTCCTACACCTGTAATCAGAAGCCAGATTCTGGTGTCTTCTGAAATGGATTGGGACCTTGTCTCCCAGGATCATTGGTGTTGCATGCTCTCCCATCTGAACGGCTAGCCTCTCCAGCCTGCGGTGTGTGGATAATGCTGCCTTGAGCTCCTTGACCACTAGGCTAGACTTGAGTGCTTGCAGCCCAGGTATTACCCGGTGATTGAACAGTGCACCCTGCTGCCTCGCTTGAGCTGTTGGAAGCCCCATCTTCCTGTGAGGTCAGTAATTAGAGTTGCCAGCTTCTCAGCTTGCAAACAACCATCTGGCCTGGTCCCTGGGCACAGCATTACTCCTCTTACCGTTCGCCTTTGGAAAGTACGATTTGGTGTAGGCACCTATGAGCAGAACACCACAGCACTAGGACCAAAAATCAACCCTGACGGCCCACCATTCCCCACCTGCATTTCACACAGCATTTTTTCCCCCCAAAGTGACATTTATATTGAACTCAGTGCACAGGGACATGAACAAAGTGAAATACCCACCGAACTAGCTCACAGATCTGGTAACAGAACCCCGGAAGTCCCTTTCCGTCACTGCCAACCATCCCGAGAAGCATAATTACCAGTCTGACTTCTCATGGATCCATTTTGCTGTTTTTGAACTTTATGTAAATGGAATGCTGATGTGTGTATACCTTCTGTGTGACTTCTTTGGCCCAGCGCATCATTTCTGCTTCTCACACAGACTCCCAAGTCAGAGATTATTGTCCCCATTCTGCAGAGGAGGAAACTAAGGCTGTTGACTATAAGTAGCTTTATGATTTGAAGCTGACATGTCTGCCTCCTGGGCCTCTGCTCACTATGAACACATGCCCACTCTGACAGGGAGACGGGGGTGAGTGACACTTAGCACTCTTTTAGAACTTGCAATCTGGATACGAAACATGCACCTTATGTGACTGAGAGAAGTAGTTGCATATGGTCAAAGTTCAAGGAAAGTGCCCTGGAGTGTTTTATTCCAAACTATTAGGTGGGGAAGACCTCCTAAGAAAGGGAATATTTGAGCTAAAATGTGGAGACTAAGAGTAGGATTTTGGAAAACTATTCAAGTTGAAAGGGATCATAGGAATCCAGACATGGAAGTTTGGAATACCTTATTCTACTTGGGGGAATGGTAACCGATGTGATGAGAGTCCAGGGTCTTTGGTGGGGGTCTGGGAGATGGGGCTAGAAATAGAATAGGTTAGGGGGTGAAGACTTTCTTCTCTAGGTCAGTATGTATCCCACAGTGTGCAGTCAAACTGCAATGTTTGTGAGAAGGTCTCATGTTTGACACATTCAGGAGACATTCCTGGCCAAACACAGGAACCAGGTTAAGAAACTGAAGGACTTGCCAGAGCTTTTGTATGTTAATGAGCTCTGTGAATCTCTGAGGGAGGTTTGAGGGTGTATATGATGTGCTCTCCAGGTTCATTTGGTCCCAGAACATCCTTTACAACAGAATGTCTCCTGCCCATAATATTCTGAGGACGACATTGTGAGGAATAGTCTTGAGGCCGATTTTCTTTGGTTGCCCCAAATATTCTATGATTTATTGATTTTCCTATTTTGCAGTTATTTTCATCAGGGATATATACTTTTTGATTATGAGACCATCTTCAGAGGATGTTTTGTCTATGGGAGTCAGGGTTACCCTGGGCTGTGGAAGTGCCCCTCAAGGGCAGGTTTACTGGTTTAGAAACTGTTTTTGTACTCCTTTTTGTCTTGAGTATCCCACTTCAGACCCCATATCTGTAGTGGTGTGAGCCTGGGGTTATTTCTTGAAGATACGTGGTTCTTAAAGTCCCAGCTTCCAGGAGATGGGGAGCTCCCTTCCCTCTTCCCAGAGCAGATGGATGGAGTTCATCTAGTCCCAGTACATGGGACACAGGTGGGTAACACTGTCCACATAGAGCCTGTGGTATAGACATTCTTTTTTTTTTTTTTTTTTTTAAGATTTTATTTATTTATTTGACAGAGAGAGATCACAAGTAGGCAGAGAGGCAAGCAGAGAGAAAGAGAGGAGGAAGGAGGCTCCCTGCCAAGCAGAGAGCCTGATGCGGGACTCGATCCCAGGACTCTGAGATCATGACCTGAGCCGAAGGCAGAGTCTTAACCCACTGAGCCACCCAGGCGCCCCTGGTATAGACATTCTATCTGATGAGACACCACTTTGGAACCAATCGAGTCCATATCTAAATTGTATGGGCCTGTGACCCATTTTGGCCTCAGCTTCCATTCAACTGCCAGACTTGTATTCCTTGTTTAAAACACTCAGGCACTTCCCTTTTTCTTGTGACTACAGCTCAAAGCTTTATTCGTTGGTGAGAAGTCACTTTCATGTGTTTGGAGCTGCAGGGGAAGATTTCTTCAGCTCTGCCCACCATATTGACTGCAAGGCATTCTCCATCCCTGTGTCATGCTCTATTCATTTGTAGGATTGGCGCCACATGAAATTGTCTTCCAGCTTGTAGGCATTTCTCTCAAACCACCATGCTCCAGTCCTTCTCCTTGGCAGAATCAGACTGCATGTCTTTATCTTGGCTATAGGTAGTAGTGGAAAGCCGAACAATTTCCGGGCAAGGCGATATCCCTCTTTTACTTTCGTCATCATTTTTATTGTTTATATGAAGTCACATATTTGGCAATATGCTGTCGTAGGAAGAGAACCATACACCCAGTCATTTCCACTTTGACTAACTTATTTATTCTCTCAGTAAATATTTGTTGAGTGCTGTCTATGTAGCAGATAGTGTGTTATTCACACGAGAGACATTGGTGAACAGATCAACATAGGACTCCTGCCTTTGTAGAACTTAAAAATCACATGAGGGAGATAGATTTTTTTTTAATGTCATTTGTTTTTTATTATTAGTATTTTTTATTTTTTCAGTGTTCCAGTATTCATTGTTTATGCACCATTCCCAGTGCTCCATGGAGGGAGATAGATTTTATAAAAAATGTACAGAAATAAATATGTAGCTACAAACTATGAAATGTGCTATGGAAAAAGTGTGGATTGAAAGCTAGGGCTTCTCATTGCTGCTTCATTCCCAATTAGCTGGGCAATGTTTGGGCAGACCACTTCCCCACTGTCTACCTCGCTTTTCTCTTACATGAGTGATTCTTGATGTTCCGGGGCCCTTGTGGGTCTGAGATGAAGTAACTACAAGAAGGAACTGCTAAGTGCCCTATAAAATCTTATGATGATGGGCCTGTCAGAAAGATGAGTGCAACTGAGTTGGTTTTCTAGAGTCTAGGGAGCCTTCAGACCAGGAAGTCTAGCCAGTGTTAATGCTGGTAAATGTTTAACAACAGGCTCTGCAAAAAAATTCTGAAAGCCCTGATTTGTTTGCTGGTTCATTTGCTTATTTCCATGGTGTAAATATTTCCACAACAGCTGATTTCAAACCACCAGTGTAATGTCACTAAACACCAAGATGGGAAGAAACATGCACGATGAGCTCCAGCTCCAGCATACCGCTGCTCCCAGTGGTCCCTGGTGTGGTGCGGGACAGTGAGGTGGGGGTCTGGTACATAAAGTCCTGTTAAATTTCAGTTGAAGAAACAACACAAATCTGACAGACTCATTCTTGTGTCTAGTAGTGCTGTCTTTTTCTAAAAAAATTTTTTTAAAGATTTTATTTATTTATTTGAGAAAGAGAGAGTGTGAGTGAGAGAGAGCACAAGCAGGGGGGAGGAGTAGCGAGCAGAGAGCCCCATTCAGGACTTGATCCCAGGACCCTGGGATCTTGACCTGAACGGAAAGGCAGACGCTTAAGTGATGAGCAACCCAGGTGCCCTAGTAATGCTGTCTTCTTGATTGAAAGTCATGTCAGTGAATAGCAAAAGCTATTGGCTCAATCTCTGGGAAATAAAAGAGTATCTGGGTGGGGGGTGTCCTAAGACCACTTGGTGGGTATACTTATGATTACGGGTTTAGGAAAATAGTTCCCCAATTCAGTGGTCTGCGCAGTTTTTCTAACTAATTGTGCCTCTGAGATATAATATTGCATAATGTTAGAACTTGGGTTTTCAGAGTTAGGGGTGAATTCACATCTCAGATGCACTACTTCTTGGCAGCATGACTTTGGACATTAACCTTTTGGGGCTGTTTCCTCATCTGTAAAACGTGAACACTGCTATCTATGTCACAGGATTTTGTGTGGATTAAAGGAGATCATGCATGTAAAATGCATAGCATTGTGTCTCTTGGTAAAATTAGCCTTTCTCAAATCTTGAGTAACAAATTAAGTCCATGTGCAGGAACCTAGTTTTTCCCCTGATCTTGTCAAAACTGGCTTCTTTTCCTCCATCCTATGCTTTGCCGTGAATCACCCTCAACTGGACCTTTTCCCTTGCCAAGACATCACCCTGCGTATTTTTAACATATGCCCCTGCTTCTTGATTTTCAAAACATGTTTTGAAAGCAGATGTAAGTGCCCCAGTGCTCTGCACTTCCCTCCCTGGGTGCAGGTACAATGGGGCGTGGCTACCTACCTCACTGGAGGTAGGAAGGGTGGAGGGGGTCAGCTTCAGCTTCATGGGGGGGGGGGGGGTCCTGGCCAAGGCTTCTGCTTACATCGGAAGCGGAAGCGCGGGGAGCCAGGAGCTGTAAAGTTCAGTTTTCCTCACCCTTTTCGCACCTAGCAACCTTGTAGTACTCAAGAGATTGGGAGATTGGTTTTGTAATATAAAGCAGTGAGGAAATGATGCTCTTTCTTTGTTGAAAAGTAAAACCCTCAGCGTGCCTCCTGGAAGCTGATTTCCTCATGGGATCCACAGAAGGTGTTTTCATCTGAGTAGACATCACCCTGCCCTGTGATCAGAGCCACAGGGTTTCTGCTTGGATTTCATAGACCCAGAGTTGATACCCTTTTCCTCTAAAGCACCAGAGAGTAAACATTTCAGGCTTTGCAGGCCAGAGAGTCTTGATTCAGTGCCACTGTTAGAAGGTGAAAGCAGCCCTAGACAATATGTAAATGAGTGAGTGTGGCTGTGTTCCAGTAAAATTTTATTTATGAAAACAGGTGGCAGGCTGAACGTGGCCTGTGGGCTGTAGTTGGCCAGCCACTGCTGTAGGCCCTGACAGGCAGCCGAGAGCCGTGGATAAGAGCGTGAGGGCTGGTGTTGGGTCTGGGGGGGAACTCATCCCTGCTGCTTTGTGGCTCTGGGCTTGGGAGAGTCATTTAATGTGGGTTCAGAGGATCTGTTCCCTGGGCTCTCCCGGGAGTCCGGGCTGCCAGCGTCCCCGAGAGCGAAGAGCATGGCGCTGGCCTTGGCGTGCGGTAAACACTGGCTCCTTCTGCTGTTACACGTTGCCCCCTTTGCGTTAGCCAGTCCCTTCGTGGGAGGCACTCTTGGGAACCATTTTAGGCACACTAAAGGCTAGAGCTAGTTGAAAGTTTATTGACTTGTTTATTTTCTAAGCATGGAACCTCAAGAAAACACGTGGCCCTCTCTAGCTACTGAGAAGGTCACCGTGGTTGGCGAGCACCATGGCTTTCACAGCTGAGTAGGTAGACAGTGCAACTGAGCGGAACCAGTTAGGCAAGTCAGGCCAAAAATAAAGATAAGGTTAAATATCGACTTTATTAGACTTAGCTTGCTTTTTAGCTTTTATAACAAAGACGAAGACGAAGCTGGTTGATGGGGAAGGGCATCATCAGGAAATCTCACCTCCTCGAGGACTTGCAGTTCGTTCTTCAGCAGAGATTTGTCACCTGGCTGCCTGCTCTGTGTCTAGCATTGTGCTTCGTGGCTTGCAGGAGCTCCCAGTCCAGTAAAGTCGAGCAGAAGAAAGTTGGTTCGCCAGGCAGAACCGGACTGTGGTTGCCCACCACCTAATCCAGCATGGTCTGATTTCTCCCTCTTCCTTTGGTCCCTGCTTTGATTCCAGTCCCCTTTTCCCCAGCCTGGACAGCTTCCACTGCCTCCCTTTGTGCTTATTCTGAACTCGTGTGTCCATTCATTCATTAAAAGAATCTTTGAGTATGTATTATTTGCCATTAAATAAGACCAGGTCTGTCTTCTCACGGATCTTTAAGGCTGATGGAAACAACAGTAATGATTCACAAACTGCTGCTGTGAGGGGAGGGATAAAGCTCTAGGAGGGCGAATAATTAAACAAACAAACAAACAAACAAACTGGACATCGAGGATTTCCATGGCATGTGTATGTTTATGTCTGTGCATATAGAGGTTATTTTTTACAGAACTGAGAGCGAACTATCCAGGGATAGTGCTCCTTTCTTTCTGTTCCATTCCATTCTTTTCTCGTCTCTTCCTTTTCTGATTGATTTTTTTCCTATTTTGAGTACACCCAGCCTGACTGAAGTTTATGGTTAGGAAATAGGACCAACGTGTCATTAACATATCAATACACACAAAACTATTCTTAAGGTTGGAAAAATTATAGAGATTTTTCCCCCACCCCTGGGAGTTAGCTTTCATTTTGACTTTACACCACATTGTAAATTTTGTTGTCATATTTTCCTTTTCTTAGAATTTCTTTTCATCTCCTCTCTGATTTTCATTTTGAAAAATTTCAAGCCTACATTAAATTTTGAAAGCATGCACATTCATATACTCTTAACCTAGATTCACCAGTTAACATTTGCTTCATTTAAAAAAAAATTTTTGCTTCATTTGCCTTATTTCTCTCTCCATGTATTTGAACTTTTATTTTGCTGAGCCATTTGACAGTAAATTGGCGACATGATAACACTTCATCCCTAGTATTTGAGTATGTACCTCCTAAGAACAAGGAAATTATTTTAAGCCATAAAACCATTATCATACCAAAGAAGTTTAATGCTAATACAAATGATATTAGCTAACACATAGTCAGCATTCAAAATTCCTAACAGTCTCAAAACAGCCCTTTATGGCTGTTTCTTTTAAATCCATGATCCAGTGAAGGATCATACATTGCATTTAGTTCCCATGTCTCTAAATCCCCTTAATCTAGAACTATCTCTTTGCTCTTTTTTTTTTTTTTTTTTTTTGGTCTCTTATAATATTAATGGTTTGAAGAATTCAGGCCAACAATCTTGCAGAATTGCAGAATGTTCCAAAGATGAAGTTGTCTGATTATTTCCTTAGTATAAGATTCAGATAAAACATTTTAGAAAGAAACTACTTTAGGGGATGCTGTGTCCTTTCCCATTAAGTCAAGATCGGGAAGATTAGTTTGTCCTGTTATTTGTGGTGCTAAGTTAGGTCACTTGCTCAAGGTGGTATCTGTCAGATTTCCACAGGACAGGGTGGCTGTCCCTGCCCCTGCAACCATGTAGTTAGTAAGTTATCTTCGACGTGATAATAGTTAGTAAGTTATCTTCGACGTGATACTTTGAAAACTATCCTGTTCCCCAGCCAATTTTCATGCAGTGATTTGAGCATCCCCTGATGAATTTTTCTGAATGAGTTATTATATTGATGGTCGCAAAATAATATTTTTTGCTGTCATTCCTTCTACCTTTATTGGCTGGTATTTGTCTGTGAAGAACAGCCCTTTGCACATTTTTAAATGTATCCTCTGGATTCATGGGTTCTTTTTTGGTCATTATGTTATGATCCATTACTGTGTTTTTCTTTCATTCTGAGAATGTTTCATTTTATTTATTTATTTAAGTAGTTTCCATGTTCAGCTTGGGGCTGGAACTCACAATCCTGCGATCAAGAGTCACATGCTCTAGCAACTGAGCCAGCCAGACGCCCCTCTGAGAATGTTTTACACTGAGTTATGAGTTGGGCACCGTGAAACATACAGATACTATGTGTACAGACTAATCAGTTTCACAAATGCATATGTACATGTAACTTCCACCTTGGCAAGATCTAGAACATATCCATTCCCCCAAAAAGTTTCCTTTGTCACCTCCCCATTCTCCCAACCCACTTCATCAAGAAGCACTAACCTGATTTTGTCATTATTCTCTTTGATGTTTTGTCCCAGATATTGGCAACGAAAGCCCCACTTGTTGTCTCTGTGTCCTTTTGACGTGTCCATCTTAATCTTTGGGTACTTTCTTGGTTTCTGGCACAAGAAGTTGTTTTGTTTTATTCTTTCCACCAGCTGAAAATATCCGGTAGTATGCACGGTAGTTAAATGATTTCTCCACTGGTCAGCATTAGGTTGTTTCCCTTTCTATTTTGTTACAAAAATGCTGCAGCATACATCCTGGCATGCACATTCTTTTGTGAGCACCACCTTTGTGAGTATTTTTGTAGGCGAGATCCGAGAAGTGGTATTTCTAGGTCAAAGAATGTGCACATTGACATATTTGATTGATATTGCCAAATTCTTCCCTCTTCTCTTAAAAAGCTGTGTTAATTAAGTTTCCAGAAATAGTGCCGGCTTCCCTGCAGCCTTATCAACATTGAATTTTATCCGTCTGTGTGTATATGGTGGCAGACAGTGGGCTTCTTCTTAAGCATGGTGGAGATCCAAACCCAAGAGCCTACTTTTTGGTTCCAAGCCCGATTTTCATTTGTGGAGAAATGAAATCTCTCCTCAAAGGAGAGGTTAAGCCAAGGTGAAGTTTTTGACAGAGAAATTCTCTGTCATTTGCTGACACACTCACCATTTCATAGCCAGCTTTTGGGCAGATGATATTCTTACTGTCTTGATTCTGCATTAGCCACATCTGGGACACGAATGAGGCGAGGGATGTGGGGGGCGAGGGGCGTGGTAGGCTTGCTCCCAAGGCTTCTGGTCTTCTGCATAGTCTTTATAAAATTTGGTTCAGAGTCCCTGCTTTGTATTTATTTATTTTTTTAAAAATATTTTATTTATTTGACAGAGAGAAATCACAACTAGGCAGAGAGGCAGGCAGAGAGAGAGGAGGAAGCAGGCTCCCCACAGAGCAGAGAGTCTGATGTGGGGCTCGATCCCAGGACCCTGGGATCATGATCTGAGCCCAAGGCAGAGGCTTTAACCCACTGAGCCACCCAGGCGCCCCCCTGCTTTGTATTTCTATCTTTAAATAACCTGATACTTACTTTGCTGCGAACCTTGGTGATTCTGTGTTTGGGGGTGCAGGTTTATTATAACCTGTGTGTGTGTGATGCCACTCTGACATCAGGTAGAAGACAAATTCTTTCCATCTTTTGTTTATTGTAAACATTGAACCTTAGGTTATCCACCTTTGTGAATGATTTGGACATTGGACTTCCCCTCCACCCCCCGGAATGAGGAAATTGTTTGGAAGGTCTTCTCTCTGTTATAGTTACCTGTGTTGGTTTTCTTTGTAGGTGTTTGAAGCTGTGATTTCATGGATCAATTACGAGAAAGAAACCCGTTTAGAGCACATGGCAAAACTGATGGAACATGTCCGTCTTCCCCTCTTACCGAGGGATTACCTGGTCCAGGTGAGTGCTGTGTGGAGAACCAAGGGCTTTCCTGCTTCCCCAGGCTTCTCGGAATAGCAGTGGGCAGCTCTGGTTGTATGGGGCAGTTGAGGAGTTTTATGGGTCTTTTGTACAGGTTGAGAGCACCAACCCACTGGCCTAAGGGGAATCGTGGTAGTCTAAGGGTCTTTTTTTTTTTTTTTTTGATTTTTATTATTGAAGTATAGTTGACATGCAACATTCTATTAGATGGTAGAGTGAGGTTTAAGAGTGTAGGTTTGAGAATAAGACACTTAGGGTTTAGTTCCTGCTCCACTACTTGTTAGCTTTGAATTTTTATTTAACTCTTCAAGCCTTAGTTTCTTCTTCGATAGAAGGGATATTATACGAGAACCCTGCAGGACTGTTGTGAGGACCAGAGGAGTTGTAAATATGCAAGTCAGGTGTTTAGCATGGAGCTGGACATAAGAAATGTTCTCTGGAACTCAGCCACTTTTACTGTAGGGGACCTAAGCAAGAAGGGTCATTTCCATGTTGCTGTGTTCTCTTTACCTTCACAGTAGGCATCTTGGAGCCCAGTTCGGGACTGCAAAAACCAGCTCCTCACAGGTGCCTGGGATACATATTGCTTCTACTTCCTCTGAGGAGGAAAGAAAAATGAAGAATTATGGGGGGTCCCCTGCAGTGTCACATATTTAATCCTTGTAATAACCCTGTGAGGCAAAATTAAATAACCCTCTTTTTATAGGTCTGGGCCTTGAGGTTTATGGAGGCTGGGAATTATTTGGCAGAAGAAGGCAGAGTCAGGATTCAAAGCCACATCTGTTGACCCAGAAGCCCCTGCCTTTCACCAGGAAGACTGTCACCTTTAATACTCTCTGTTCTTTTGATCTATTGGCTTTAGATAATCTTGTAAGTGGGCAGAGGGTGAAACTTAAATATATGAACAAAACAAAACAGAACACCAAGGCAGTAGGCCAACCCTCATCTGTTTCCAGGAAGTTTCTGGAAGGAATGGAAGGTGTGAAGCAAGGATAAGAGAGATCTAATTTAGCAACCCAGTGGTCTAGCTCTTTCACTTCCCAGGCATCTAACGCTCCACCTTTCTCAATCTCAGCCTTCTCATCTGGTAAAATAGCACCTGCCCTTATAGGATTGTTTGGGGATAGATAGATAATTCACATAAAGATTGCAACACTGTGAGTGAATGCTAGCTGATATGTCTACCAATGTGATGACCACAGATGCTATTGGGAGTAGCGGGAGAATATGGTATCCTCACAGATGCTTGTAAAATCATCATCTTGGGACGCTGTTGACCTAATGGGTCAACATTATTAATTATTAATTATTTATGTTGGTCTAATGGGTCAGTGAGTTGTCCTCTGACTCTCTGAACTTCTGTCCTATTCCAGGTGCTGAGGCACACACTAGCCCCCAGTCCTTCTCTGGGCCCTGTGTTTTACACTTTGGATGGTACCACTGCCCCCTGGTGGCAGCATCTCCTTCCTTTAGGAAAGGTTCCCTAAGCAGAGGGACTGAACTGGCCTGAGTTCCCAGGGTCAGAATCAAACCTCCTGTCTTGTGAGAATCTGACCAAAGGCAGATGTAGACGTCTGGCCTCCAGCACAGCATCACTTCCACAGGAAGGGTTATTTGTGGACCTGAGTTCCAGGGAAAACTGAAGAGACATTAGAAACCCTTGGTCATGACCTCCATCTATCCACCACTGAAACTTAAAGATACTAGAAAATAGTTCTTAGGTTATGAGGGCAAAGTAGGGTTTAGATCTGGAGAAGAAGGGGGCCAGAAGCAATGGGCATGAGCACTGTTGTGTGGGACCCTCCCCCCACCCCCACCTTTCCAAAGTACTCTTTTTAGAACACCTCTGGAAAAGGATGTTTCATTAACACTCATTTGACCTCAAAACTTCAGGCTAGTATAACCTGCTGTGGGTGATCAATCTTGGTGGGGGAGGACACAAGGAGAGCCCTGGGCAGACCTGCACCAACACTGATTTCTGGGGAAGGTGTTTTTGTTTGTTTGTTTGTTTTTATCCACTAACACTAATTAGGCTTTACTAAATATTTTGAAATATATAGATATGTAGAAGTGTGTAACATGTTACATCTAAAAACTTTTTAAAGTTGTGGTATGTATATATATATTTCATCATTTTGACCATTTTAAAGTGTAAATTCAATGTACTAATTGTATTTGTCATGCTGTATAACCATTACTCTATCCATTCTTAAAACTCTCTTATCACCCCAGATTGAAACTCTGTATGGCGAAGCATTAACTTTTGGAAGATCTTTTCATTCAAGCCGAATGCATTCTTTGGGAGAAGTAGCTGTTTACGCATTTCTTTTTTTTTTTTAAGATTTTATTTATTTGTTTAAGATTTTATTTATTTATTTGACAGAGAGAGATCACAAGTAGGCAGAGAAACAGGCAGAGAGAGAGAGGGGGAAGCAGGCTCCCCGCTGAGCAGAGAGCCCAATGTGAGGCTCAATCCCAGGACCCTGAGATCATGACCTGAGCTGAAGGTAGAGGCTTAACCCACTGAGCCACCCAGGCACCCCACTGTTTAAGCATTTTGCTTTCTATCCAAGCTTTGGAAGGTATCTTCTCTTGGAGGCGTGTGGGTGGCTCAGTCAGTTGAGTTTCCGACTCTTGGTTTCTGCTCAGGTCATGATCTCAGGGTTGTGGGACTGAGCCCTGTGTTAGGCTCCACACTGAGTGGGGGGTCTGCTTGTCCCTCTCCCACCCCCTCTGCTCTTCCACTTGTTCATGCTCTCTCTTTCTCTCATAAATAAAATCTTAAAAAGAAAAGAGATACTCTCTCACCCTTTTAAATTTGTTTTAACTGACCCTAAAAGCTTATAATTTGCCTCAATCTGGGTCAGTCCCTCAGTGGGGGTAGGGCGAGTGGGGAAAACTTCCCCCAAAATGGAGTGTTCCTGAGGATCACTTCTGGCGAAAGAGGTGCCCAGTGCTGACAGAGGCTCTATCATGCCAGTCCTTCTTTTCCTGCCAGCTCCAGTGCTGCCCGGCAGGTGATGGCCTGGCCATATTTCCATTCCTAGTTACCAGTGAGGCTAGTCACGCCTTGTGCACGACTAGCTTGAGGGCTGAGGTGATTGAGGTGGGGAGGCCCCTCTCCTTCTCTGACTGGACTTGAGTACCTCAGAGTCAGAACCCTTGTCTTGTTTATCTTTTTTTTCCCAGAGTGTAGCACTGGGCTGTCCAACCAGGAGACATTCCATCTTTGTTAGCTCTTGAATGAAACTGATGTCTCCTGTTAGCTCCTAAATACTCCAGCAAAGAAACTGTGAGGTGAACTCCAAAGACCACGCTACCCCTTACAGATACACCACATGACAACCTGACCTAGGCCAAAGGACAGAGGTTTGAGGGTCAGAGCACCAGCATTGGTTCACCCTTGGTCTTGGTCATGAGATACTTTGGCTTATACTAAGCATCTGCTTAGGCCAACAGCTTTGTGGTATGTGAAGAAGCCATAGTTCCAGTGTAGTTAGGGTCCAAGATGCAGTCAGTAGATAGGACTTCTGTGCAGGACATTCTTTCTACTCTGATATCACCACTCTGTTATAGAGCACCTTGTTGGCCAGTTTTGTCCCTGAGGCTTCAGTGTAAGAAAGTGGATATGAACTGTTCTTCTTGACTCTCACCTTGTTTGACTCCATGCCTCCAAAGGTTGGCTGAGGGATCCTGCCCTCTTCCTCTTTCCCTCCCTCTCCTCTCAGATGTCTGACTGTTTGCCCTAAACATTGTAAAGCACTTAAACCAGGAGGAATGTGGGATGAAGGCTTCAGGACAGCTAATTGTATTTGTTCTCCACAATTCCATTTAAGCCTACAAACTAACATACCAGACAGACCTAGCCGGTGAGGTTATATCCCTGTCTGTTTGATGCCAGAACTTAACCACTTACTCCACTGTGCTCTTGAAATACGAGGTAGGTAGGCACTCAGTTGTAGGTCTGTGATCTTCCTCCTGGGGTCTGAGATGAGGTGGTAGGGGGATAAAAGAGCGTGGGAATACAACTCAGCCCAGGGGAGAGGGGTCAGATTGGGGAATGAGGCTGGGCTCTGCTCCTGGCTTACCTGTGGGTTGTTACCTCCAGACGGTTGAAGAAGAAGCTTTGATAAAGAATAACAACACCTGTAAGGACTTCCTCATCGAGGCCATGAAATACCATCTGCTCCCTCAGGATCAGAGGCTCTTGATTAAGAACCCAAGGACCAAGCCCAGGACTCCAGTCAGCCTTCCCAAGGTAAGCCCCAGCCCACCCAGTGCCAGCTGCCGGGACTGTGTTCTGGGCAAGTGGCCTTCTGCTCCTGCCTCCAAGTCTTTCCTCACCCATGGCTGCCCTGCTTCTTGGTTGCATTTATGACTTAAGAGATGGAGTCTGCTGGTTCCTTTTGAGTCTGCTGGTACCTCTCTTTTCCATGGTCTTCCTTTCCTAAGAATTTCCAGGTAACCTCCAGAGTCACCAGGGAGTTTTGAGAATAACTTAGAGCTCTTTCCTCTCACCTCTTTCTTTGGTCAAGGTTCTGTTTCTTTTGGAAGCAGAGGAGTGGCTGGGTGGCTCCTGATGATGGTCTTACCAGTCCTTTCTGGGCCATTATTTGCATCAGAGTAGTTCTAGTCTGGTTTTTTTCTTTCACTGCTGAGCCCTGAACACTCAGGGCTGACAGATGTGTACTGGCTGCTTCCGTTCCTTGCAAGGCCCTTCCCCTCTCTGGTTCTCCTGTCCTTCATCTGCAGCACGAAAGCCCCTGCCCTAGCTGGTTTCTAAGGCCTTCCCAGTTTGGCATTCCAGTAGGCTGTCTAGGAGCCTAACGTCCTGACCTCTCAGGACAGGTCCCAGCCCCCAGGAGGAAAAGGGAGCAGATTGGAGTGAGTTGTGCCGACTCATTGACTGCACAGCAGGCAGCCCCAGGGAAATGTTTAGACCTTTGCTTTGTCCTCCTCCTCCTCTTCTTCCTCCTCTTTGTGGCTGGCTGCCACTCTCCTTGCAGGCTGCTTCCAGAAAGGTTTTCAAAGTGCTAGAGGAGCATGTTGTCCAAGATCAGATGTTTGGATTCTCTGAGATCTGTCATTCCTCTCTCCACTCTGCTCTGTGACCCTGGGTCATGGAGAATTTAGTGAGTGCGATGTGAACGAAGGTTATATATATATATATACCGGTAAGAAGGCAGGCTGCCGACCTTTCCTGAGGGCTGTTTCTGTGTCAGGCAGTAAGGTGAGGGTCTCACACGTGTATCTTTTGTAATCCTCCCAACAGCCCTGCCTGGGGGAGGCAGGGATCCTAGCTCTACACAGAGGAAACTGGAGGTCAGAGAGATGATGAAGTGGCTTGCCCCAAGTCCACACAGCCACTGTAGTAGAACCCAGGTTTGAACTGGGTCTTTTCCCCCCTCCACACCTGTTCTGTGAACCCATACCATCCTGCACCTGGCTTCATCTTTGTAAACCTGAGCCTACATACATACCTACCTGTCTGCTTCCTGCTGCCTCGTGTGGGTCAGAAGGGGCAGCCGCAGGGCAAGGGCCTGGGTCCTGCTGGCCATTTGCCTTATTGCATGTTGACACTTCGGTTTTATTTTACTGAAGTATTGCATTGAAACTACTCCATATTTTCCAAATGAAAATAACTTCAATTATAGAAATATATGCTCATTGTAAACTATTAAAAAGGTACTGCATTTCTGAGGTACAGTAAAAATCACCTGTAACTTGTCCACCCAGGGGCAATCGCTGCTGTTCCCTTAGTGAGTTTTCTTCCAGACGTATCTCTGTGCGCCTGTTCATAAATGGATAGAAATGTACCCTTTTAGGTAAATGGAATCTTGCTCCATAAATTGAAATCATTGTTTATCTCCTGCTCAACAGACTGCTTTCATTGTTACCAGTATGAGTGAAATCATATAATAGGTACATGATATTTAATTATATTTATGTGTCCTAATTTATTTAACTGCCCTCTGTGGATGGGCCTTCTAAAAATTTCCATTTTTTTAATCTTATAAACATTTCTATGTTAAATATCCTTTAAAAGATGGCATCTTGTTTTAGTTTACATTTCTTTCATTGTGAGTGAGACTGATCTAGGCTTCCTATGATTATGGCCCCTGTATTTCTCTTTGGGGGAATTTTCATGATGTCCTTTGCCTGTTTTTCTATTGGACTATATATTTTTTATGAATGGACTTTAAGGGCTCTTTTTATCTTGAAGAGGTTAGGCCTTTGGTATGTATTCCCAATATTTTCTTCTTAGTTTGTATTTTGCCTCTAAACTTGCTTAAAACATTTTTTTTGAATTCCCAAAAACAATTTTAAGTAGTCAAATTGGTCTTTTTCTTTAGAGCTTAGGTTTTACAGTCTGCTTAGAAATGTTTTCTCTGCTCTGAGATTAAAAAAAAAAAAAAAGACTCCCATGTTTTCTACAAGTACTTTAATGATTTCTGTTTTACATTGAAATCTTTGATGCACTTAGAATTTATTTTAGTGTAAGGAGTGAGGGTAAGAATCCAGCTTTATTTGTATGACAAATGATGAGCCATTTGCCCCAAAGTTATTTTATTGACTAATCTCCCTCCCCTGCCCCCATTAGTCTGAATACCACCTTTATTAGGACCTAAATTTCCACAAGCTTGAATATTGGCATCTTGAGAATACTGATTCTGAGGTTCAGTGTTATTCTTTGTGGAGGAGGCTTCTTCTGTGCCAGGTTCTCAGCTGGCATTGTTGCCTGTCTTTGTGACTTTTTTCTTTGGAAAAGGAGGTTCTTCTCTTCTGTCAGATTACTGACATCTTTCTCTGGGGAGTGGGTTCTGAAGCGAAGGAAATGGTGCAGAGCTGGCCCGGTTTCTCTGTGTGGAGACCATACTTAGTGACCTTTCCTTTTCTAGATTCCACATCTAGCTTTTACCACACATAATTATAAGAAGACTATTTTAAAAATCAAAGCCAAGTTTGTGCCTGAGTCCCCACTCAGCCTACTGAGACCACCCCTCCCTTTCCAGGTCATGAATCTGTGGTCGCAAAACACCCATCCCTCTTTCAGGAGGCCACAGTTTGTCCCTCTGTCATCTCTACTCCTTAGGAACCACTCTTTTCAGAATGAAAATGTTTAGGTTCTAGAACACATAGACTTCTGCAGGCAAACAGAACCAAGACTTCTTGTGAATGAATCTGTTGAAGGGATTTAAAAAAAAGACATCACTGCTCTTTGCCTCATTGTCCCCCCGACTTTAGTCCTTGAATGGTTTAGGGTTATGTTGTCCAACCTCTTTCTCAAACTCTACTCTGTCATCATTGTTGGGGCACTTAAATTATGAGGGGATCCCCACTGTGGGTTTGAGGAGTGGGGTATGCTGAGGGAAACTATCACTTTGAGTATTATCAGGTGGTACATTATCTCATTAAATCATTATAATATTAGGACATTACTCTTCATATCCCTACTTTACTAAATTTACTCAGATAGGTTAAGTGACTTGCCCAGTTACATAGCTAGTAAGTGCAGAGCTGGGGTTTAAGCCAAGATCTGTTCCACTCCAAAGTCTGTGCTTTTTCTCTTATACCAGATTGCCTCCCAGGGACAGGTTTTCAGGTTTTGGTGGCAGATGAAAAAGATCCTTTTCTTTTATTTTTTTTTAATATCAAAATCTCCTTTAACTGAACCCTGTAACATCCCATTCATCTCATGAAGAGATGCATTTCCAATAAATTTACTACCTTTTATTTTCAAAGTAAGACTTTGTATTTTTAGAGCAGTTTTAGGTTCATACCAAAATTGAGGGCCAGGTTGAGAGATTTCCCATATACCTTCTGCCCCTACACATGCACAGTTTTCCCCATTATAAATATCCCAGATTATTTTCTTGTAACTTCAGTTTTATTAAGGTTTAATTTGTACACAATAAAATTCACTCTTTTTAGGGATACAATATGATGAATTTTGGCATATGTATATCACTATTTAATTACCATCCTAATCAAAATACAGAATATTTTAAGTACTGCACAAAAAATTCCCTTGTGCTGCTCTATAGTCAAGCCCCTTCTTCTACCCCTAAGCCTTGGCAACTACTGATCTGATTTGTGTCCTTACAGCTTTGTCTTTGCTAGGTTGTTATATAAAGGAAATCATGCCATATGTAGCCTTTTGAGCTTGCCTTCTTTCTTTTAGCATAATGCTTTTGAGATTCATCTGTGTTGTTGCATGTGTAAAGAGTTTATTCCCTTCCATTGCTAAGTAATATTCCATTGTATGGGTGTACCATAATTTGTTAATCCATTTCACCTGTTGATGGACATTTGGGTGTCCATTTTTGGCTATTAAAAATAAAGCTGTTTGAACATTCACTTACAGATCCCTCTGTGGACTTATGTTTTAATTTCTCTTGGGTAAATACCTAGAAATAGGATTGCTGGGTTGTATGGTAAGTATATGTTTAACTTTATAAGAAGTTTTATAAACTGTTTTTTGAGACAACTCTACCTTTATGTATTCCCATTAGCAATGTATAAAAGTTCTAGTTACTCCACAGCCTTACCACTACTTGTATTACCTATTTAAAAAATATTTTGCCACTGTAGTAGGGATGTGGTGGTATCTCAGTGTGGTTTTAATTTACATTTCTCTAATAACTAATGATGTTGAACATCTTTTCATGTGCTTATTTGCCGTCTCTGTACCTTCTCTGGTGAAGCCTGTTCAAATTTTCTTCCCTTTTAAAAAAAATTGGGTTATTTTATTCTTACTAATTTCTAAGAGTCCTTTGTATATTGTGGATGTAAGTCTGTTAGCAAAATTGTATTTTGGAAATATTTTTTCCCAACCTGTATCTTGTCTTTTTATTTTCTTAAAAGTATCTTTGGGAGAGCAGAAGTTTTAAATTTTGTCAATTTTTTTTCTGTTATGATTGATGTATTTTGTGTTCTATCTAAAGAAAATCTTGGCATAATCTAAGATCAACAAGGTTTTTCTACTATACTTTTTAAAGTTTTAGGTTTTACATTTGGGTCTATGATCCATTTTGAGATTTCTTTGTAATATGGTGTGTGATGTAAGGGTCAGGGTTTTGTATTTGATGTACAATTTTTCCCACAGCATTTACTAGAAAGATTCTACTTTCTCCATTGAGTGGATTTGATACCTTTGTTGTAAATAATTGACTGCATATGTGTTGGTCTTTATCTGGATACTCTTCTGTTCCTTTTATCTATTTGCCTGTCTTTATACCAATACCATGTTGTTTTGATTACCAGCTTTATAGTAAGTCTTGAAATCAGGTAGTATGAGTCCCCCAGTTTTTTTGTTCAGAGTTGTTTTTCATATTCTAGGTACTTTGCATATTCATTTATCTTTTAGAATCAACTTGCCTATTTCTGTAAAAAAGGCTTGGATAGGGATTGTGTTAAATTTTTAGGATCAATTGGGGGGTGGAATTCACATATTAACAATACAGTAGTCCCCTCTTGTCCTGGGAGGATATATTCTAAGACACCTGGTGGATGGCTGAAACCATGGATAGTACTGAACCCTATACATATTATTTTCTTCCTATACATGGATACTTCAGATAAACTTTATTAATTGAGCACAGTAAGAGATTAGTAGCAATAATTAGGGATAAAATAGAGCAATCATAACAATATACTGTAATAAAAGTGACATATATACGTGGTTTCTTTCTCTCAAAATACCTTATTGTACTGACTCACCCTTTTTTTTGTGATGATGAGAGATGTTAAAATACCTATGAGGTGAGATGAAGTGAGGTAATGACGTAGGCTGCTATTGACCTTCTGACCATGTGTCTGAAGGAGGATCATCTTCTGGATCAAGGTTGTTCATGGGTAACTGAAACGGTACAAAGCAAAGCCGTGGGTAAGTTGGGGGGATCTGCTGTACTAATCTTCTGATTTGCAATCACAGTGTATATCTCTACTGATTTTTGTCTTCTTTAATTTCTCTTAGCAACATTTTTAGTTCTCAGTACATGGATCTTGCAGGTCTTTGGTTAGATTTATTCCTGAGTATTTCACAGTTTTTGAGGCGCTTATAGATTTTTTCTTTCAAAGTCTAGTTTCTAATAGTTTATTGCTACTATGTAGAAATACAGGTGATGCGAAAGACATTTAATGGAGGGGAGGTCAGGTTGGTGATGGCTTCATTGTTTTCTGAAAAGCAGGGGCAGTAGTTCCAGAAGGTGACCACATGCCCTGGGCTGACACTTCAGGGAGGTATTCAGGGTTCTCTTCTAGGGTGTTACCTCCTTCATTAAACTATATGTTCCATGATGGCAGGTGTTACTCATCTCTGTCCTTGGTACATAGCCTGGCACAGGGTGGGCATTAGTTAAAGTTTTCATAAATGAAAGAGATATCTTTCATAAATGAAAGATATATATATCCTTCATGCATGACAACTTTTTTAAAAAAATATTTTATTTGGAAGTAAACTCTACACCCTGTGTGGGGCTCAGACTTACAACCCTGAGATTAAAAGTTGCATGCCCTACCAGCTGATCTAGCCAGGAGCCCTGAAAGGGATATTTTAAAATTTTTATTTATTTTTTCTTTGTATTTTAAGATTTTATTTATTTGAGAGAGAGAGAAAGAGAGAGAGAGAAAGAGAATGATTGGGGGAGCGGCAGAGGGAGAGGGAAAGAATCTCAAGCAGACTCCACGCTGAGAAGAGAGCCCAACTCAGGGCTTGATCCCCTGACCCTGAGATCATGACCTGAGACCAAACCAAGAGTTAAATGTTTAACCAACTGAGCCACCAGGTGCCCCAAGAGATGTAATTCTAAAGAAGAAATAACCTCATAGAAATTTATTACCGACCTTTTCCATCACCCCTAGTTGTTTTCTAATCCTGTCAGTATTCATACTTGTTTTTGCATGGATGTAGTGAGGATTTATCCCCTACTTCATATTCTCCTTTGATCACTAATGTAGATTGACCCTAGGACATTTGGCTCAGCCCACAGGTCCACTATCAATTGAATCTGGTTGTTGTGCCTGGGGAGTTAGGTGGTGAAGAATTTAGATGAAAAAGAAAAATAACACCCTCAGTAAAGTAATAAACCATCATGCATGCATTAACTTATTAATTTATTAATTCACTCATTCACCATACTTCCATTGAGAAGTCACTGATTGCCAGGCGCTGGGCTTGGTGCTAGAGCCCCAGAACCTCATGAGAACTGGTCCCTTCCCCACAGTGCTCCAGAGTCGGGAAGGGAGACAGACATTAAAGGACAATTAGAGTGGACCATGTAAGTGCCACAGAGGAGGTATGGGCAGGACAGTCAGGGAGCATGAAGAGGGGTAAGGGCTTGGAGAAAGCTTTCTGCCAGAGCTGATGCCTGAGCAATCTCCAAGGTCAAAGGGATGTCTCTGAGAGTGAACATCCAGAAACTGGTTTACATGACTGCAGGAGAGGAGGGCTAGCTCACCACCTTGGGTGACCACTTATAGAGTAAGTTGTACTTGGTACTCTGTTCCTTCCTTGGGTTACTGTCCTTATCACCCAAGGATAATTTTAGGATCATTTAAATAGGATTTCCTTACGTTTTAGACAAAGCACTTTATATATATTATTTTATCCTCATAACAACTCTGGAAGTTCTAATGTTGGAGGAAACTCCATGTTGGAGATTCAGTGGGATGGAATGACTTGCCCAGGGCTCCACAACTAAGTGGGCCTATGAGGACTCGGATCCAGGTCTGCAAAACCTGTACTTTTTGACCACTTCACAATACTAACTCCACAATGATGATAACAGCAGATAATAATGATAATCTCCCACCTGTGAGCCCTCAGAATGTGTCAATTCCTGGGCTAAGTGATGTCCATTTATTATCTCAGGATTTACATAAATATGATTATCCCCATCTGCACATGTGGAAATTGGATCTTGGGTTATGTCACCTACTCATTATGTACTAGTTATGTATATCTGCATTACAAATTACCCTAACTTTGATGGTTTAACACATTTAGTGTTTATTATCTCACAGTTTCCATGGGCAGGAGTCCCGGATTGGCTCTGTTGGGTCATCCTGGCTCAGGGCCTCTCATAAAGTTGGAGTTAAGCTCTTAGCTAGGACTGCAGTCATCTCAAGCCTCGTTTGGAGTTGTGAGGTGGGGGGACCTGATTTTGAGTTCATTGTTGGAGTTGCTTGTAGGCCTCCTTTCCTTACCCTCCGGGCCTCTCCATAAGCTGCCTGAGTGTGCTCAGAACATGGAAACTGGTTTCCCTCGGGGTGAGAGATTCTGCAGGAGGCCAGGCAGAGAGCCTGCCCAAGACAGAATCTGTAGTCTTTTAAGACCTGTTCTCCAAGTGATGGGACATTGTATCTGCTGTATTTTGTCTGCTGGGTGTAAGTCTGTAAGTCCAGCCCACCCTCAAGGGAAGGGAGGAGTAAGTTCCATGTCCCAAGTGGAAGGGTGTCAGATAATTTATTACATATCTTAGAAGCACAGCTAGTAAATAGCTGAGTTGACATTAGAACCCAGAAGGACTGACTCCAGACACTGTAGGTTGAGCTTTTCTATTATAGTGCCTCCATATTTCACAAAAGCATTTTTTCTGGGTACTGTGTGGAAAGAAACTCGATTTCTGCCCTCTGGGGACTTTTAAGAAGTCCCATGAGAAAGTAAAGTAGAAATATGAGTGGGCGGGGTACCTGGGCGGCTTCATCGATTATGGGTCTGACTTTTGATCTCAGGTCAGGTCTTGATCTCAGGGCATGAGTTCAAGTCCCATGAATTCAAGCTCCATGCTGGGTGTGGAGCTTACTTTAAAAAATATATAAATATAAATATAAATATAAATATAAATATAAATATGTATATCTCCAAATAAGTAGAGGAAGAGAAGTAGGGAGATAATTGGACTAGTTGAAGGAACAGCCACAAGAATTGGAAGGGCAGGCTAGTATTTCAGGCTTTCATGAATTCAATCCAGATAGGTTTTCTGACAGAGCACACTTTAAGAAACACAGCAGTGGTGAGGGATTTGAACTGTCTTCAGCAATTCTCAGCAGCGAACCTGTTCGCCAGCCAAGCCTGCTCCCTGAAAGAAATAGACTCTGCCTGGAGATAGCTGTAGGGGCTAATGAGAGTGTTTTTTCCTGAGCCATATATGCACAGATCATACTGACACATTCAAGCCGGAACAGCTAATAGCATCATCTGGGCTCCCACACATTCACCACCCAGCACTTCCCTGAGTCTGGGTTGCCATGGACAACCAGAGGCTGTCTCCCAGTCTCTCAAAACACTCCTACGTTACCCTCTTCCACAGATGGCAGCAGAGAAATGAGGTCCCAGCAAGATGCAAATGAACCTTTGGAGATGTACTGAGCCTGGTACTTTTCACTGTCATTTCAGTTCAAGTGACATCTCTATTCAGCTCTTTAAAAATGACACTGAAAAGCGATTTGGGCCAGAGGTAGGCGACTTCCTCCTGAGCTGGGCTGTCCTGCTTTCAATAGCTGGCATTGGAAACAAGGCTCCTGGCAGGCTGGGTAGGGTGACTTCTCAGTTGGGCCAGGCCCCTGGGTGGGCACTGCTCCTCTTCCATTGTGATCCTTCAGATGGATGCAGGGCATACCAGGAAAACACTCTGGGGTCCTGAAAAAGCCCCATGATCACCCTGGAATTAGTGGTACTCACTCAGCTGGTTACAGGTCATAAGTGTCTTTTTCTACCACTTACGGGGAGTCTGTATTTTAACAACTGCTTTAAACAATAGTCATGATGCTGGTGTCGACTGAATAATAGAAGCTAACATTTACTGTGAGCTCTGTGCTACGTGTTTGGTGTCCTTGAAGACTCCTGACACCCATGAGAGAAACATGCTATTATCCTGATAATACAGGTAATGAAAGTGGGTTTGGCAAGATTAAATGTCTTGGCCACGGTCATACAGCTGTGTGGTGACTGGGCTCATAGCTGAGTCCGGATGCGTCTGACTCCCAAGTCCATATTCCCACTCCTCCTTCCTTCCCTGGGTCTGGCTCTCACATTGCTGGTTCTCCACCTCCCACTGTCTCTGCACTTTGGCTGTCAGTTCTTGCCTCGAGCACCTGTTGCTCAGGAACCTGCTGGGACAAGTCTTCTGCCTCGACCTCGACATGCTCCTTCGGATGAATTGGTGTTAGCCCTGCGGCCCCACGCACCAGGGTAAGAGAGACTCTCGCTTCCTGCCCTGGCCCGAGGGACCGACTGGCTGGGCCTGCCTTCTGCCCAGCTCACCGGTCATGGAAGAGAGTTTGGACACACCCTCCACTCTTGCCTGATGAAAAAAAGTTTACAGAGCCCAGGTCATTCCTCTCACCATAGTGAAGAGTCTAATGACTCAGAGGTTAGGGTCATGACTGACAGGTGAGCCAGAAAGCTCTGCTCCGTTCCCCTATTGCATCTGTCCCTGACTGGTCTCGGGTACCGGGGACCTCATGGCTCTCACACAGAGCAGTCATCGTACTTTGACTCACATGCCTTCACTTCCCTAGGCGCAGTGCTGGAGTCTAAATCCTCCATGGAGGGAGATAGACTTATATATTTATTTTAAAACCACCTTGTTAGGCTGGGAGTGAAATTTCCTTCCTAAGGAATCAGGTAGTCTTTCCATGGTCTCACTAAGCTCCCTACAATAAATGGCCATTTGACTTTCCAAAATTAGAGTGTTTCCCTTGGGACTTGTCCAACAGCCTTGCCACCCGTAGTTGAGTCTGGCTCACCTGTGATCTGTCAACCGGAGTTCTCCATCCACCAGAGCTTCTGCAGCTTTCAACACCGTAGCTCTTGAGACTTGGGGTTAGGACCCTGTGGTGTGCTGCCAGACTGCCAAGTACACTGCAGTTCTTGAACAGGAGTAAATTATGTTTGGTCTAACATAACTGTTAGCTCAGAACCAGTTCTTTATTGTGATGCCAGTATGACACCTGGTAGTTCTTATTCAGAGTTACCTTAAAGGACACCTGTTAAAAGTAGCAATTATTAAACTGATTGGATTCAGTAGTTTCCATTATTGGCATTATAAGTTTTTAGTAAATTGGGACTTAAGGGTGTGGGAAAGAAAGAAATATGCCTGGGAAACATCCTGGGCCTGAGTTTTTCTGGAAATGTAAAATGAGGGCTTGCAGGAGAGAATGTGTCTAAGTGTCTTCATGCCTGACATCTTGTGGTCTTCCTAAGTAGCTAGAGGTTTATAATTTCAGAGATGTCATGCATGTAGACTTGAGGGAGTACTCCTTTTTGTCTAATTGGTTGCTAAGATCAGGTATCTATGGAAACAGCCATCCGTTAGTATTCAAGATAGGAAATTTATTTCTTTTACTCTGCACAATTACTGCAACAAGTATAGTGTTCCTTGTGTGATGGCTTCTTGCCATCAAATTGGATTTCTTAGGCCTGTGAAAGAAGCAGAAAATACACCTTCTCCTCCCCCTGCCTTGAGCTACCTCCACAGTCTCAGAAACCAGTGGTCCTACCCCACAAAATCTCATAATTACTCTTCCCAGATTATTGTGCACGTTTTGAACATCAAAAGCCATGTCTCAACAGTGCCTTATGAGCTCCAAAGCAAATTTATTTTCAAAACCTTGCTCTGTATTACTTTTGTCTTTCTACTCAGGTTTTACCTTACCATTGAAGTGTTTGCATTTGTATAATACTGTTTCTGTGTGACTGAAAATTCTCAGAGATGAGTACTGGATTTTCTCTGGTATGACTATACCTCCATACTCCTATCATAAGATGGTTTCTGGGGCATGGTGAGGTTCCTTGAAAGCTTTGCTTATTTTATTTTATTTTTTAAAACTTTATTTTTTAAAATTTTACTTACAGAAGAAGCTTGTTAACTTGTACAAAGAATAAGCAATCTTTCTTCTGGTGGTTGAATGAAAAGATGGAAAAAGTTCTCTTTTTCTCATTTTATGTATTTTTTTCCTCTCAAATTCTGTCTCCAGAATTGTAATCTGGTGTCCAACATATCCTAACCCCAGAAAGTGACATTCTGGACTGTGTATTTTCTTTCATTTAACTCTGTATTTTTTTGTTTGGCTTTTTGCATATGCTACTGACCATTCATTTGTTCCTTCTTCCAAATATCTGAGTCCTACTTTTACCTGGCACTGTTAGGCCCTAAGATTATCTTGGTGACTGGGGCAGATACACTTTCTGTCCTGGCAAGGTTCACCATCTCACCAGGGAGACAAGGTAGCCAGGCAGCCACAGTTTTAATGAGAGAATCCAGGGTATGTGTGGTCTCAGAGAAGGGACAGTAACTCAGATGTGAGAGCAGAGAGGTTGTCTTGGAGGAGGTGACAGTCAACTAAGACCTGAAAGACAAGCGTGTGTTAGAACAGAGGGATCCAGACAGGGGGAAGGATGTTTCATGGAGAGGGGACAGAGGCTGTGGAATGCCTGAGGTCGTTGCAGAAAAAACTAGAACCTGGTTTTGTTCTCGCTTAGTCCCCAAAACCAGATACCATAGAAAATCGTTTCAGTATTGTGCCTTCATTTTAGCCTTACCAACTCAAAACCAGGACAGTGCACATTTGAGGCATGTTTAAGAATGTGCAGCAAGTCCCTGGGCCCCGGAGGAGTAAGGTGGGCATTGTCTGAGTTTGCCAAGGGGCTGTGTCTATTAACATCCCCCCCTCAAACTGTTCATGGATGCTTGTCTAAGCAAAGAATTACAGAAAGGAAGTAGAGTCGAATTCAGCTTTTCTCTGAAAAGGCCACTCCTGGCACAGGACAGCAGACCCTCTGAGCTGTGTCACGGGGAGCCAAATGTGGAATGTTTATTTCCAGGAACAGTCTCAGTATCTCTAAGCTTAGACTGCTTGTCCTGGGGTCCTTTGGAATGTTCCAGAAGTCAGAACAGACTTCTCAGTTTTTGAACATTGGATACCCACATTTGACCACAGATGGCTGTGACCATTCATGTGGGCAGTGGGTGAGCCTGGTTCTCGAATCTTGGGGCATAAATGATGGATGAGCAGTAGTTGTTGGCCCTGGTTCTGCCTCCTGGGGTAGATACTGGTCACCCGAGGCATGTACTCCTGTGAACTCACATAGATATTGCTCTCCCCAAACATTTATTGTGGAGAAGTGAAAGTACCATGGTCATTCATAATGGCAGAAATTATTAATGGAACATCAGCAAATCCCTGCAGTCCAAGGGTGAAATCAGTAGTTATCAAAGTATGAATCTTGGAAGAGCAGCATCAGCCTCAACCCAGAACTTGTTAGGGATGCCCATTCTCTGTTCCACTCCAGACCTGCTGAATCAGCACCTCTGGCAGGGGTCTGGTAATTTGTGTCTTTACCACCCGCGAGGTGATTCTGATGCACACTGAAGCCTGAGAACCACTGGAGAAAATAATACAAGCTACAGGTAATGAGAACATCCTGAGGCTCCTACTGATGAGCGGCCTGTGATTTCCACTCCTTTCTTGTCATATAAGAAGGCATCTTGGAATGCCAGTGAGCGGGATGTCCTTATGGGGACAACCGTGAATTTGCACAAGTTTATTAAAATGTGTAAATTTATTTATTGATCAATAACATGAGACAAAAGTCACAGCAACAGGGATACCACAGTTAAATGCTATCGTTCTTTTATATAGGTGCAGCAGTGGCTTTCATTCTTTCTTTTTCTGACAATACCCTATAATAAGAATTATGTTTAAATTGTTATCCAGGAGACACCTACATGTGTGTATAACCCCAACAAATGTTTCATGAAGTAACATCCTTATTGTACTTTCTGTGCTGCTCTATGAAAAGTATGCTGGTTGCAAGGCATAAAATTCATTTCATGACCCACTCATGAAATGTGACCTGCAGTTTGAAAAACATGGGTATAGTGAGTTGTCTTTGTGGGGACCCTGTCTCTAGAGCAGGAGAGGGATGGGGCTGCCTTCACCTCCAAGTCAGGTAGACTTGGTTTTTGGTCTCTGTTCTGCCGCTCTCTGCTGTGTGACCTTGGGCAATTTACTTGTGTTCTCCGAGCTTTAATTTCCTCGTCTGTCAATTTGGATAATCTCTCCCTCACAGGGTTATGGTGACACGTAAGTGATAACACCTCACACAGTGACCGGCAGTGTTAGCTACTGTCATACTTGTGGGAACAGTATTGCTAGCACTATTTTTCAGTAAATCATCAGTTACATACATTTTGGGGGTCACTTCTCCAAAGCCTCTTTCACAGTTTTGCCCCAAATTTTAACGAATAAGTGCTCCCTGTAGTCTGTGTATTCAGAAATACTTCTGAAGTAATTTTCTCTTAAAAACATTCCCAAATTCTGTATTGTATTCCAAAATAGATTCAAGTTTTGATATATATTTGGAATATTTTGTTTTGATACAAAATTTCATCCCCCTAGCCCAAATCCTTGAGGTCAGCAAGATTGTAGATCATGCCCTGAGTATCTACACGTACCACCAGCATAGCCCAGAGCATAGGTATGTAGGAAGTGTAGACCTCATGATGGTGTTTCTGTGGCAGGATGCCCTTGCAGACTTTTCTTGAATTGTCCTGTTTGTTGGTATTTTGGGGGTAGCATCTCCATGTATGTAACTCTGTAAGGTGGCATGTCAGGTCACTCGTGGACCCCGGGCAGTTGGCATGTGCAAGGACCAGGGATTGATCACACAAATATCCATTAGCTGGGGAGACCCAGCTAATGTCTGTTTGTCTTTC
Source organism: Meles meles (assembly GCF_922984935.1). Lineage (NCBI taxonomy): Eukaryota > Metazoa > Chordata > Mammalia > Carnivora > Mustelidae > Meles > Meles meles. The sequence goes on from NC_060068.1 coordinate 107,913,679, forward strand.
TGGAGGTCATGATTGTGGTTGGTGGCCAGGCCCCCAAGGCGATCCGCAGCGTGGAATGCTATGACTTCGAAGAAGACCGGTGGGACCAGATTGCTGAGCTTCCCTCCAGGAGATGCAGAGCAGGTGAGCGGCACCATCTGTCATCTCGCAGCCTGCCTTTCCCCAGCTTGTCTCTGCTTACTGCCGGAAATCCTCCCTTGCTTCTTATTTCCACAAACATCTGTGCATTAGAGTCTCTTCCTCTTCCTTCTCCACTTGCCCAGTTTCTGGCTGCCCCTTCTGGGGTTGGTTCTTACGTGTGTGGTGACTTCACGCCAGGTCAAGTACTTGCTTGAATCACACAACATTGGAAAAACGTATGTGAATAGAAATCCAGTGAGCCCCATGATGACTTCCGGTTCTGTGAAGTTAGAGATCACTGTCTGTGGTGACTTATTCATGGGACCGTCTGGCTCCCCCGTTGTCACTCAAAGCCACTGCATGAGTGATTGGCCACCTGAGATGACCTCGTTGTCTTGGTTTCCTGTGCCTCAGGTGTGGTGTTCATGGCTGGTCACGTGTATGCCGTGGGCGGGTTTAACGGCTCTCTGCGCGTGCGGACAGTGGATGTGTATGATGGCGTGAAGGATCAGTGGACGTCCATCGCCAGCATGCAGGAGCGCCGGAGCACTCTGGGTGCGGCCGTGCTCAATGACCTGCTCTACGCCGTGGGGGGCTTTGATGGCAGTACTGGTAGGTCTGGGATGTGGCCCCCGCTCCTCCCAGCCTGGGATAAGCCCTCAGTGCAACCCTGGTTTGCTCAGCCACTTCTTGGGCCAACCTTCTGTCCATCCATAGCTCCTTCCTCAGTAGCATACCCCTTCTACCTCATCTATCTTGCTTGCCAGAGCCAGGCCTTCCTACACACAGAATACATAACTGCCCACATGCTATCATTTCTAGGACTCTGGGAAGGATCCTGCACTCAGAAGAGGTCCTTTTCTCCTTTCTATTGTTTGGGAACCCATATTTTTCAAGACAAGACTTAGAAAGAGAACATACTCAGCTTCAGGGCATCTCAGGACTGTCTGAAGCCTCTGCTGGATGCACAAGGGACCTGGGGTTCAGCCATGGGAGAGACCTGGCTCAGGCCCTTCCATCTTTGTCCATCGCCTTTTTACTGCCCCACAAAGCTTTGCCTGGTTGTGCCACCACAGGAATGTCCCCTTGCTCCTGGCTTCTAGGTCGCTTTAGAGTTCAAATCAGAAACTACAAATAGACATGGACTTGGAGAGATTATCTCATCTCTCCTGTACCTCCAGGTGAAAGTCTCTGTGGACACTAACTCTGTTATACTGAAATCCCCCCCAGGGATGTGGAAAACAATTTTTTTTGTTTGTTTTAAAGATTTTATTTATTTATTTGACAGAGAGAGAGATCACAAGTAGGCAGAGAGGCAGGCAGAGGAGGGGAGGGGAAGCAGGCTTCCTGCTGAGCAGAGAGCCCAATGTGGGGCTCGATCCTAGGACCCTGAGATCATGACGTGAGCCGAAGGCAGAAGCTTTTAATCCACTGAGCCACCCAGGTGCCCCGAAAACAGTATGTTTTGACTTCTGTGAATTTTCATTTGTGTCTTTACCGCTTGGTAAAGTCTTTCCCAGTCTTCTCTTTGCCTCACTCATAAAATTCCAGGGTGTGCGGCAACTCCAGGGGCTGCCTTTGGTGGGTAGGACCTGAGTAATAAGGAGAAAAAAAGGGAGTGGATTGTTTCTTTTGGAAATTGCTCTCAGCCGCAAGTAGGAAACCTCACTAAACTGTGGCAGAAACGATTGAAAGATACTGTTTTACCCATGGGACAGGGAGTCTGGAAGTTGGCAGTTGCTCACTTCATCCGCTTGCTCAAGAATATTGGGGCCAAGCTCTTTGAGCATCCCTTGGCTGTACCCTCCTGATCAGAAGGTGTCCGTTACAGCTCCATCCAGCTACATTTGTATTCCAGGTAGCAGAAGGCAGGTTGGTGTTGGCACCTGTATCAGAAAAACAAAGGTTATTTCAGAAATGCCCATGAGACTTCTACTTGGGCCTTATTGACTGGGTCATCCCTTTAGGGGTTCTGGGAAGGTAAGTGTTGAGCTTTCTGGCTTCTAATGTAGAGGAAGGGAAGGCAAAAGAAGGTATTCAATGAGGCAAGCTCAGATTTTCCCTCCGTTCTGTAGGAGTAACAGTTTACATTCACAGGGCAGTAGTGTTGTACCCCTGTGTCCTCTCTTGACCCGCCCTGAGTCAGACCTCAGTGGACATCTCAGGTAGACTCACTGTAGATGTGCTGCAGGGAGGTGCCCCAGCCTGCATGGCGAGGGAGACGTGGTGCTCAGCCACACACGTGGGTTTTTCACCCTTTCCCCAGCCTCGCTTTGGCACACTGGGTGATGCCTCCCACTGTAGAAATCTCACGAATCTCTTGTCTCCCAGGCCTAGCATCTGTGGAAGCCTACAGTTACAAGACCAACGAGTGGTTCTTCGTGGCCCCAATGAACACGCGGCGGAGCAGCGTGGGTGTGGGCGTCGTGGAGGGTAAGGAATGGCAGGGGCTGGTGACCCATCCATGCCCTAGCCCGCGGGTCAGGTCCCAGTGCCCTGGCTCTGCTTCTCCCATGAAAGCTCTGAGGCAGGTACTACCATCTTGATGGAACAGGTGGGGAAGGTTGAGGTGCAGAGAGCTTCAGTTATGGGCTCAAGGCTGGCAGGTGGTCAGCTGTGCTGGGAAGAGTACGAGGAGTCTGAGGGGAAACACGGGGCTGTCCCTTTGCCGCTTGTCACCGGTTCTGTCATAGGTTGAGGAATCTAGAGTCAGCATATAACCTAGGAGTATACTGGGGTGGGGGTAAGAGTCATTTTGTTTAATTTTGTCCTCCTCTGCCTCTGTTGACCATTAACACATTAACAGAGCTTTGAGTGGGGTGGGCATTTCTTCCCAGGTCTGATTACTGTCACTGCAAGTCAGGTGGGTGGTGGAGTCCTGCTATCATCAGGAAGGTTGTGTGGGTGAGGTGGGTGGGAGGGATGAGGTCTGGGGCACACTTAGGGCTCTGTAGTCTATAATGCGCTCTTTTATATGCACATTTTGTTCCCCAAATCCTTTTGAAGGAGGTAGCTGGAGCTTAGGTGTTCTCCATTCTCCACATAGGGCAATGGAGTGTCAGAGTGGGGCACGTGATGGGCCCATTAGTCGAGAGCACAGCCAGTCCTTGAGCCCAGGTCTTCTGATTCCCAACTCAATGCTTTTTCCATTATGCTACACTCTTTCAGACCATTAGCCAGTGCTAATAGGGAGTTTTATAAATACATGTGAATTTAGTGTATTAAAGCATAGAGTATGATTTGGACTAAAATGTTATCCTTTGTAGGACAACGCTGATTCATTAGCTTGTCCTGAAAGAGGGAATTTAGCTAGAATATCTGTGCATTTAGACTTGTATGCAGACATTCTCTCTCTCTCTGTCTCCCTCTCTCTGTCATGTTCACTCCCAGGAGCACACGTACTTGCTTTGGGGAGAATGTAATGTGCAGTGATTAGACATTAGCAGAAATATTTTCTCTAACTGCATATCTTGGTTTGTACCAGCTATTACATAAGTTTCCACTTAAAAGTACACCACCCTAACATACTAAATAAGTCATCTTGGGGAGCACAAGGATTTTGTCCTCCTCTCAAGATAAATTGGTTTTTTTTGCAATCTCATCCATCCTCCTGGTGGAACAGAAATTGATTTGTCTGCCAAACGTAAGTGCTTTGTCTAGCCACCTTCCCATTTCCCCCCTTGTTCCTTAGCCAGGAATATCAAACAATAGAGTAGGGGTTAAAAATAGCAAGTCCCTGTTAATAGACTCAAGGAGAAACCTTGAGTGGGTATTTTTTCAGCTGACGCAAGGTTGAGATGGTTGGTGGGGGTTTGAGAAGTTGCTTCCATGATAGTGCTTTGAAATACTCCCCTTGACAAGGGCTCCTCAGAGCACGTTGTGTGTGTGGAGGGAGTACTGTTTTGTTGTGTGCCTGTTGACACAGAGGGCAGCCTGGCAACGTGTTGATCTTGTCACCCTGACTTTGAAGCTCTTTAGCTCGGGTTTACCTGGGGCAGCAGAGGGTCGCCCTCACAGCTCTGATGAGGAGGGTTTCACGGGACCTCTGCTTGCCTGTGGCCTTATAGATACAACTCTCCACGTTGTCACAGTACTCTCCTCCCTCTCCCTGTCTCCTGCCACGGCTGCCCGGTCTCAGTGACTCTGGGGTTGTCCTTGGGAGCTTCTCGTCTCCTCTTTACCCCAGGCCTTCCTCCCCCTGGCCCCGAGTGACTTAGGCTTTGGTGAGCGGTGGGCAGCTGTGTGGGCCGTGGTTGTGTCCTGGCCAGCACATGTCGCAGAAACAGCCTGGACCCTGGGAGAGCTTCTGGATCAGGCATTTTTCTTCTGGCTCAGGTGAGGGCAGAACTGGGGAGGAGGTATCCCTTTCTTTTAGAAGGTCCACTGGAAAGGGGCAGAAAACAAAACCAGCCTCATTGATAGAGGAAGAAATAATTTTACATATGATACAGCAATAGTTGTGATGTACAGCACAGTTTTGAGCCTCTTTCTAACTTGAAAGAATTGCAGACTTCCAAATAATAGTTGTACTTTTGTTATCTCTCCCTTAGTAAAGCATATAGTGACAAAAACCCCCTCTTTTAATTGGTAACTATCAAGTGCATTTGCATTGGGTGGTGGTTATTTAGTGTACAGCTAGGGTTTAAGATCTTTGTCATCACTCTCTCATTCCCCATCGGTCTGTGCCCACAGGTGTGGTAGGACTTCCCCTGCCCCCACCCCAACACATGGGGAGGGAGACAGAGGGAGGGAGAGATAGGAGACCTACCATATTTCTATCTCTGCTCTGGGAAAACGCTAATGCCAATTTCCTGCCCCTTGTCCAGCCTCACGCCCAGCTCCAGGCAGAAATGATGCTTTTGGGTAGCAGCTTATGGTATGTTTATTTTAAAAGTGGGTAATGGTGCTTCAGGGATCTTGTGTATGGCTCCAACATCACAAGGGAGGAGGTAGATGAATTCCAGCCATCCCAGCCCGGAGTGCACACAGAGCACTCCACCCACATACTCCATTTGCGGCATTGTGGACAGAGCACACAACTGATGGTGAAGACAGGCTTTGAGTTCTCACTGAAGAATATTTTCCCATCTTTGTTTTGTCTGTTGTTCTGAGCCTTCAGCCAGAAAGTCAAGCAGCCTGCCTGGAGCTGGGGCCCTCTAACTTTCTGTATCTTTGTTGCCTTACTCTGAAGAAGGTCTCGTAGCGTGCTAGCACGAGTAAGCCAAGTCCTTTTGGAGCCAGGCCAGAGCTTTGCAGGGGTTATTTAGGGTGCTTATTTAGAAAGATGCCCAGTACTGCTTCAGGGAGCCTCACAGCTCACGAGGAAGTAAAAGGCAGAGATGTGAAGCAGGCTTAGTCTGGTTTGTGGTCTGTCCGGAGGAAAGGGGCCCTGGACTCTGATGGAGGTAGAGGGGCCCCGGTGGGTTAAAGATGGAGTTTCAGCCTCTGCCTCTGTTCCAGGGAAGCTGTATGCTGTTGGTGGTTACGATGGGGCTTCCCGCCAGTGCCTGAGTACCGTGGAGCAGTACAACCCGGCAACCAATGAGTGGACATACGTGGCGGACATGAGCACGCGCCGCAGTGGCGCAGGTACGGGGCCGGGTAGGGTGGGGAGGCTCGGGGCGCGGGCCTTGTCTGGTCCGCTCTCAGGCGGGACTGGGCCCCAGCAGGTGCACAGTCTACCTTATCTTCCCTTCCCTTCCCAGTCTGTTCTCTACACTGTGAGCTTTGTTGTTTGTTTTTTTGAGACCACTCATAAAGGTCATATGATATTTTCTTTGTCAGACTTACTTCACTGAGTATAATGCCTTCAAGGCCTTTCTTTTTCTTTTTTTTTTTAAGATTTTATTTATTTATTTGACAGAGAGAGAGATCACAAGTAGGCAGAGAGAAAGGCAGAGGGGGAGGCGGAAATAGGCTCTCCACTGAGGAGAGAGCCCGATGCAGGGCTCATTCCCAGGACCCTGAGATCATGACCTAAGCTGAAGGCAGAGGCTTAACCCACAGAGCCACCCAGGTGCCCCAAGGCCTTTCTTTTTTATATACTTTTTTCTCTTGTATTTTTGAAGATCGAGTTGTGATCTCACTTTATAGTAACAAATATGTGACCACTTCCTCAGCAGTCCTTAGAAATTATGCCATTTTAATATTAAAAAATCTTCGTGTGCTCGCTGGTTAGAGAAGAAAAAAAGGTGTATGGTCCCATTTAAGAAGCATTTGTGTTTGGAATGCTATTTTTAGTGGGCTTATTTCTGCTGATTCTGACCAGTCGGCCCTTCCTGAGCAGAACGTGAAGCAAATGCCTAGAGGTCCCAACACCTGTGCTTTAGTGCTGGGTCTGCTCGAACTTGCCTTGTGACCTTGGGCATGTCCCTTCCTCCTTTCTGGCCTCCATTTCCTCAGATGTGAAATGAGTGGGTTGGAGTAGACATTCCTTAGGGGCCAGTGCAATTCACACATCTCATGCCTCCCCTCCCTTCATAGAGCTCTTGTGGTATCTGTGGTGTATAGAGGCTTGGTAGAGTTGTCTTGGTACCTCCTAGGAATCCTCTGTGACTTTAGGTGTGAGATCAGGTTCAAAGCTCAAGGATGTAGGGACAGCTCAGGAGGAGTGGGGCAGCCCCGAGATAGGGGGCTGCTTCTAGGAATATCTCAAGCAGAAAGCCTGGAGGGGCAGCCCCAGGTGGACTCCCCGACCTCCCTCATCTGCCTTAGATCTGCTTCTGGAGGCGGACCTCTCTGTCTCTCCAGGCTCTCCAGGGGTTATTGCTGCGTGGAACTTTCTTGAGCTGCTCTGCACTTTTCCCTGGGCTAGCGGCCCTCGACAGTGGCATCTCTACTGCCTGTGTCCTTGGGTGAACTCAGTTTAGGGGATGCTTTTTCTCCTAGAGGTGGACTCTCTACTCACCTTACTGTTGGAGCCCTGGCGTCAGGCTCCCGGATCAGCTTTCGTTTTGTGCTTTGTGTCCCTAAAGATTCGAGAAAGCCGTATCTCTGGAATGGAGAACCCACATACTTGTGATGGTGGGTGTTCTTTGGTGGCCAAAGACTCAAAGACTGAGGCCTCTGGCTGCCTTTGGTCCTTTGAAGGGCCAAGAGCTGCTGTGACTTGGGGTCTGGGAGACCTCTGTGTGAACATTTGTGCAAGAGGCTACGGAAGGGCAGGAGGGGCCCCCAGGGCCTGGAATGCTGCTTGCTTCTTCAGTAGAGCATGAGCCGTGCTAGCAGATGGTTGGGGGGTAAAGAGTTCATCTCTGGGAGCCAGGCTGAGCTAGGTCCTGCTGAGCACAGAAGAGGGGCAGATGAGGCTGCTTTGGAGCACACTGAACAGTCTTAAACCCGGGTCTGTTAGCTAGCCGTTGTTGATACAATACCACCATCTGCTGTTGGTTTCGGGCAACTGTGAGGAACTGCTAGCACAGCCGCGCCATTGCTAAGTGGGATTTTACGTATCGTGTCATTCAAACAATAAACCCAGTACCCTCAGGCACAGGAAACAGATGTGGTAAGACAGATAGGGTCCTTGTCCCTGGGAAGCTTACATCATAGAAATCGAGGTCTCACGCTTGGCTGCACATCCCAGTCACCCGGTGTCCTTGTTCTGATTCCCAGCCAGGGTCTCCAGGAGGGAGGCCCCGGAATCGCTCTTTTCAACATCTCCCCACCCTATCGAGATGCAGCCTACTGTGGGGCAGGGTGATCTGTGGGCCCCTGGAGCTCCCTGTGCAGTCCAGCTCCCTCACTTTGCAGGTGGGAGAACTGAGGACCAGAAAGGGCAAATTAGAGACTCTGATCCAGACCCCACGAGTCCTGGCCTCCACATTAGTTGCTCTTTCAGGGATCCTGTGCCAACCTTCTGCCTGCTGGCTTTTATTCCCGTGATTTGCATGGGAGTTTATTCTTTTTTTGTCTTTTTTTTTTTTTAAGATTTTATTTATTTATTTGACAGAGAGAGATAGCAAGAGCAGGAACACAGGCAGGGGGAGTGGGAAAGGGAGAAGCAGGCTTCCCGCTGAGCAGGGATCCTGAAGTGGGGCTCAATCCCAGGACCCCAGGATCATGACCCGAGCCGAAGGCTGACGCCCAACAACTGAGCCACCCAGGTGCTCCTTAAAGAGTGATGCCACTCTAGGAGTCAGCTCTGGCTTCTCAGCATGGGGCGTGTGGAATGCCGCTCTCCTCTCTGCAAGAGGAGAGCACGTAGCGGAAAGAACCGGTCCTGCATCCCGGTGGGACAGTCTGCGTGGTAATGACGTCACCACAGCTGCTGCGCAGCTCGTTTCCGTGTTGCAGTCTTTCTCTGCAACCAGTATAATAGAAGGCTGCGGAATCCGAGTGAAACAGCATTGTAGGAAAACGTGGCCACACAGATAGCCCAAAGGGAGGCCAATTTTGACCCTCTGGAAGTAACTACTCCTGAAGTTTTGGAGGGTGTTTTTCAACCTTTTTTGGCCTTTTTTCTATTTTTCTTTGCATATGAACTCTTCCCTCCCCATTATATATAACCATGAACATACACACATATATGTTACATATATATGTATATTTACATTTCTTAAAATTAGCCACGGAGTGATTTTTGCTTTATCTGTTGGGGATTCTCAGATTGACAGGCTTAGACAGGCAGGGTGTCATTCTGTGTGTTTTACAGATGAGGGCACTGAGGTCTGGGGGAACAAAGCAGCACTCCCCCAGACCACCCTGCTGATAGTAGCTGCCCAGGACCAGACGCCAGGCCTCCTGGTTTCTAGTCGTGGTTGCCAGCCGGAGGCTGGAATGCTGTGCTCTGCGTTTCAGGGGTCGGGGTGCTCAGTGGCCAGCTGTATGCCACAGGCGGGCATGACGGACCCCTGGTGAGGAAGAGTGTTGAAGTTTATGATCCTGGAACAAACACCTGGAAGCAGGTGGCAGATATGAATATGTGCCGGCGCAATGCAGGTAATGAGACTGCTCTCTCTTTCTGCCCTTGGGGGTATGGGTGCAAATAGTAGCTGTAAGAGACAGTTGGAGGGACAGAACCTGGCCCAAGCTTATACCTCAAACAGGAGTATCCATTCGTCAGATCGGTGCTGGGCTAGATGAGGGGAGAGCTGGGGAACACAACCGCTAGCCACAGGGTCCGCCTGCTTAGATGCAAGGGGCTGATGACTTTCACTGTACACGCTAGGACACAGACTCCATCAAAGCCCCGGCCCACTGGCTCTGTTGGGTAGCTAGACACGGGGCTGTGTGGCATGGCCAGTCAGTGACACTTGGTTCTATGTTCTTTGCCTGTACCTGGCTCTGAGAACCTCTCACTTCCCACCTGAAACCCATCTCCCTTCTTCCTACGGGTTGCCAGGGCCCTGATTCATTGTCCAGTGGGAGCACTTCTCATATTCCTCACTCTGTACCTCCTGTCTCTCTGTCTCCTCCCTGTTTGCTTTCCTGTGGGGGTGACCTATCTTAGAGTGTTTAGATTTTTGTTCTGGGAGCCTGACCTCCCTATAAACTCTGCTTTAACAGCTTTATCTTATGGATCGTGTCCTATGTTGGTATATCTTATTTTATGGCTCTTTACTCTAGGAAAGTGTTGGCTTAGCTTAGCTTCCCATGCTGGAAAGGCAAACAGGTGACTTTCAGGCAGATTTTTTTCCTTTATACTCAAATTACCTGTTTGCTAAACTCATTTGTAGGTCACATGTTGAAAGTGTAAACAGAAGGGAGTTTATTAATTTGCGCACTGCCTGAGTCTGCTATGATATAACTTGGCATTTGGCCTTAAGCCCCATGAGTGAGGGATTACAGCTAATCAAAAATCCAAGAATTAAGTTTTGGTGTAAATGAATATATATGTATACGTTCACATAGAGATATTTCTATTTTTTATAGCAAAAGTGGAATCCTACTCAGTGCTGTTCTACAACCTCCTTTTCTAATCGACTTTACAATCTTTCGCAACTGTCTTTTTATAACGCGAAATAGACTTACATGATATTTTAAATGGCTGTATCACAATTTAAGTATCTCATCTACTATTGGGCTTTTAGATTATTTCCATTTTCTACCAATAATGCTTTTGTTATTTTAAATGGTCCTAAGGCTAATCAGTGCACACATCTCAAATTATTTTTTTAGAATTTAAGTCCAGGAGTGAAATTCTGAAGCTAGAGGCAGCATATTTGCTTCCAGTGCTATCCAGGAAAGCAGCACATTTTATCCTCTCATCAGGATCTGAGATGATCTTCATCAGTACTGACAATTATTGCTTCTTGAATATCATCAACCCTCTCATGACACAGCATATTAGACCAAGGCCTTGTAAACTCTTGATGAGCAAAATAACGTTTTCCTACTCTTGGTCCCTGCAGCATGAGACTTTGCCCTTACACCAGCTCTCTGTGAGATCAGGGTAGGAGGAATACCTTGTCGCTGGGGGCTGTGTGTATGTTTAGATCTAAGTCACGTGGAGGCATCCCAGATACAACCACTAGGCACAGGGTTTACCAGAGCAAACCTACAAGCAGAGCAGGAGTAGTGTGTGTGAGATTCCCTGAGCATAGCTCAGTCCACGTGTGGGAAGTCCACATGCTCCAGTAGAGAGGGGCCCGTACCCATAACGCATTAAGTATTTATAGGGTCAGGGGCCAGGAATGTCCCTGAGAGCACGTAGCAGTGAGAGCTCCCCGGTCAGAGAAGAGACCTTCTTAGAAATGGGGGATCCTCAGGGCCCAGTGGTTATTGTTGACATGGTCTCCCATTGAGCAAAATCAGACCTATGAGCCAGTTCACTGGGTCACCTTGAAGGAGAGGAGGAGTGCCTCCCGGGCTCTCCATGCTTGTTTCCCATCCATTCTGATCCCCTCGTGGCTCCTGCTCTGGTGTCTCCTATGGCCTCTGCTTCCTAGGAGTCTGCGCAGTGAACGGGCTCCTGTATGTGGTTGGAGGGGATGACGGATCCTGCAACTTGGCTTCGGTGGAATACTACAACCCCATCACTGACAAATGGACGCTGCTGCCGACCAACATGAGTACGGGGCGGAGCTACGCAGGTCAGTGTCCTGCCCCCAGTTCCACCTTCACCCCCCCCCCACTCTTGCACCCGTGGAGCTGAGTTTACTTAACTTGGGACTTCGTGCCTCCTGCAGCGATAGTAGATAATTGTCACATGCCACCACTCCGTCATTCTGTGCCCACAACAGATACCCCTGCTGAGCCTGGGTTTCCCCAGTGAACCGGAATGTAGGCCCAGAATTCTTTTTAACACCCGTGTTCGCAGGGGCCACTTCCAACTGCTGTGATTCGTCCTAAGCTTATGGGTTTAGAATTTCATTGCCATTTCTGGACTCCTACACAGAATAAGATACAGTTCTTGCCTTGCAGAAGTTTAATTGGAAAGATAAGATCTGTCTACATGAAGTAGCACATGCAAGGCAGTGTACCCGTGACTTCTCGATAGAATGTGCTACGCGGTCTATATTTTAAGATGTGACAGATGAGAACTTCCTGGAGGAAACAAGGTTGGGTCACCTCTGGAGCTGGGAGCTGCCCTGTGCCAGAGGTTCCCTCCCTGTGCCAGAAGGTGGTGTGTTAGGCGCACCGTACCCATTCGCTGTCATCCTTTCAAGAACGCCCTGGGTGAATGGGACTGTATCCTTCCATTTTACATGTGATGAAACTGAGGTTTGGGGAGTCTAAGTCACCTGCCCAAGACCATGGCTAAAAAATGGCAAAGTCGGAATTTAGACTCAGGTCTGACTGCTGAGCCCATGCCCTCTGTACTACCCCAGTGGAGGAGGAGAAAGCACGCCAGGCAAGAGGGGGAGGCAGCAGTAAGCACCACGCTGCTGTGGAGGCTCATTCGTGGTGAGCATGTGCGATGGGCTCGGTGAGGTCTGGGAGGTCGGAGCTGCTGACGACAGGGGTCTGTAGGGAGACAAGCAGACTCCCATACCCATGATGTAGCTCAGCAAACCTGTACCTTGTCTTCCAGAAACAGGAATAGTTAGAGCTAACAGTGATTTACAGAGCACATAACAACATCCCAGGCATGAACCTAAGTATTTGACACCCATGATCTCCTTCAGCGTGCATCACAACTTCCATGGTGTTCTGATTCCCTTTTTGCGGTAGAAGGTCCATCAGTCTTGTTTGGATTTCAGTGCAAAGAAGGGCTGTGCTGTGCAGGCTTGAAGGGGCTCATATCCTAGATTGTCAACACAGGCTGTCAGTTGCAGTGAACTGATTTTACTTTTTTTTCCTTGTTTAGGATTTTTCTCAATCAAACAGAAAAATTTTTAGAGGCATGTTGGTCTTTGAGTGCTTCTTTTCTCATGATTAATTATTAAAATGAGTACTTTCATTTTCTTTTCAATACGGTCGTGGGAAGAGCACGAGTACAGACAGCTTCGAGTACGAGACAGTGAGGCCAGTGAGGGGTCCTCCCTCAGCTCCTAGTGGATCTTAAGAAGAAGGGAAGATTTAGGTGTATGTGGTTAGAATTTCACATATGTGCTGAATATTTCATGTCTACCTCTTCATTGTCCACTCTAGAAGTAGCTGCGAAACAGACAAGCAAACGTGCAATTTGTCTTCAACTCCATTGACTGAGTGTATCTGTCTTTTTTTTTTTTTTTTTTTTTTTTAAGAATCTCAAGAAATTGCCTGCAATGCAGAGGTAGATGGATTTGGAGTATTATTTATGATAGCAAAGAACTGAGAACTACTTAATGTCTGACATCAGAGAAATCGTCAAACTGTGAAATATTTGTATAATGCAAGTGTTTTTAATGTCATGAGAACATGTTCGTGACAAGCTGTGGGTTTAAAAGGGAGGATGCTCAAGGGATGTGCCCTGTAAGCTCAGTCACGCAGTCCTGCATCCTGGACTCCTGGACATTTGAGTAGCAACTGCTTAAAGAAGGGGACATCGGAGTCAGATCTCATGGGTTCCAGTTCTGTGCCTTGGACTGGTGCTCTGGGCAGGGTGATCGGTCTGACTGAACTTCTTGTTTTCTCATTTGTAAAATGAGAATGAAATCACAGCAGGTTCCTCACAGTTGTTGTGCAGTAGGAGTGGAACGCTTAGCACAGTATCTCCCTGGTATGTAGATGATCACGGTTATTTTTAAAAGCCAGGAAATAGTCCAAGAAGACAATGGTGATTCTCTTTGTATGTAGGGTTTTTAAAAACTTTCTTTCCTTGTTTTCTTCTATGTTTTCCAAATTTCCTGAAATGAGAATATTTTACTTTTTTTTTTTGAAAGATTTTATTTATTTTGAGAGAGACAGTGTGTGTGAGTGGGGGGAGGGGCACAGACAGAGGGAGAGAGAGAATCTCAAGCAGGATCCCCACTGAGGGCGGAGCCCGACCTGTGCCTCATCCCAGGATCCTGAGATCATGACCTGAGCGAAATGAGGAGTTGGACGCTTACCTGACAGAGCCACCCGGGTGCATCAAAAATTTTTTACTTTTATAATCAAAAGAGGAGGTTTATTTTAAAAATTTTTAAATTTTATAGGTTTTATATATTTATTTGAGAGAGAGAGAGAGAGAGCACAGCCAGGGAGAGTGGCAGGCAGAGGGAGAGGGAGAAGCAGGCTCCCTGCCAAGCTAGGAGCCTGATATGGGGATTATGACCTAAGCTGAAGGCACATGCTTAACTGACTGAGCTACTAAGGTATGTCCAAAGAGGAGGTTAATATAACAAAAACAATACAGGACCCGGCCTTTCTTTTCTTTCTTTTTTTTTTTTTTTTAGTGCTACCTTATGAAAGAATTCTGAGGTGCAGGCGAGATGTTGTCAAGGTCAGGCAACACATCTGGGTCGGACTGCAGGGCTGCCCACCTCTGAGCTTTTCTATCTGCACCTTTCTCCCGAACTCACATGCAGTGGGTATCTTAGAATCTCACTCCTGGGATATCCTGGCATTTCTCTCAGTAGTGTTCTCTCAATCTCCTCTGTAGCCAGAAGATTTTATAGTCATGGGACCTCGCTAAAGTAACTGTCAGTTACACCGGACCAACAGACCTTACCTGTAAATTAGGATTTTGTTCGGTTGAAGGTACCAGAAGAGCAGACATGTACTTGCTTAAGCAAGGAGGGAGTGTACCTATCTCAGGCAGAAGGAAGACCAGAAGTCCAGGGCTGGTCTAGGGCTCGGGCTGTCGTTGAAAAACCAGGCATGTTCTCCCTTTTCTGTTTTGCTGGCTTTACCAGTAGCCACCACCACCGTGGGCTGTGTGTAAGCCATCTTTCGGGTGGGGCACCGGGCAGAGCCAAAGCTGCAGCCCCGGCAAACATGTGTTTGCAATGGTCTCGGCCAGACCTGGGGCATGTGGCCCTGCCAGGCAGTCTGGGAAGCTGAGTCAGTCATATGCTGTCTCTGCCGTCGTGAACAGCAAGTAGAGGGGAGGTTGGCTGAATCCACTTAGGGTATTTGCCACAGAGGCATTCTAGGATAATCTGTGGATTCTTAAGTTAGCCGTGGAGTATAGTTCACTTTGGCTAAAGTCATTTTGGAGACAGACATTGTCTGGACTGTTGTTCCGAGCACAGTGTTTAGCACGGGAGCGGTCTTTCCATCAGGTGACATCACACAGCATGGGAGCTGAGCCTCAAGAGGTCAGTGGTCTTGCCTAAGGCCTCCCTGCAGCTGGACTGGTGGCCAAGCTAGGACCAGCATGCAGTTTTTCTTACTTGTTTGAAGTCAGTTCACTGTTCTTTCCAGTTCATTTCAGTATCTTGTAAAAGTAGGTATGAATCCTTGTCACTTATCTTATAGTGATGGACAGGAAGAGCCAAGGAACTGCCTCTGGGCCCCCTGTGACAGTGCGGAGTGTCATGAGGCTGAGTTCTGGTCTTGGAAAAGAACTCCTTGAGATAGGAACCATGTTCATGTGATGATGCTAGGGGAGCCCACTAGCTGTGGTGCTGAAGGCCTGTGCGTGCAGGTTCAGGTGTCTTGCCGGGCCTTGGCCATAAGAGTGGGAAAGAGCCCACTGTGGGCAGCCTGAGTCCTCAGGCCCTGCGGGGCTTGGATACAGACATGCCCCTTCCCCTTGACTGGGGCTTTAGGATGGCTCAGACCCATGAACCCCTTGGTTCTCTGAATGCCTTTGAAGAAGCTGAGGTGCTCACTTTCTCTCCCTTTCATCATAGGTGTTGCTGTGATTCACAAGCCCTTGTGACCCACAGGCCCACGGCCAGGAGGTGGAGGCGGGGGAAGGGTGCTGCCTTTGGTTCAGAACAGCGGCGCCGTGGCTGTCGGTGCCACTCGCCACCGGAGTCCGCAGCGGATCAAGACATGCCCTCCTCCAAAGTGGCTGAGTGGCGTCCGGCATGAAGACTGGTGATCGCCTCCTGCTCCCCTGAAGTGTTCGGGACTCCCCCCTGAGCAGTGGGCTCCTAAAGCTCCAGGAAGCACTTGGGGGCTTTTTTGTGTGTTTCTACATGAACACCCAAGAACATGGGGACAGTGTGTGTGTGTGTGTGTGGAACATGGTCTTTCACGAAGTTGGGGGATGTGTGACAATCTACTGGATTTCTTTACTACTGATCCTTCTGTGCTAAAAATCAAATCACAGAAACCTCTCTTCTGGATTTGCCCTATGGGAACCCCAAGATTCCTAAAGCTGCTGGCCTCTGGAGGTCTGGGTGGATAGGCCAGGAATGTCCAGAAAATGACTGGTGATGGGGGCGTTGCTTTGACCATGCCCACAGACTGACTTTGATTCCTGCCATGGTCTGCAGAAGAGCTGGGCATTCTTGCATCTGCACTGTGTCTTCTGTGTGCGAGAACTGGGAACAGATGGGGTCCCCAGCCCCTCCACTGGGTGCTCTTCCTTGGGCTTTCCTTCAGGAAGCAGATGAGAACCATCTGGTCCTTGACCACTGGTCTTTGAGGTTGTGGATTCCAGGCTTGGGAGATTTTGTGTCTCTTCAATTGGGAAAACTAGCTCTTTGGAGAAGTCCTGAGTATCACACTGGAGAAAAAAAACACACCCCCCCACATATATATACACAAACAACTAAAACAAAACAACAAACCAAAGTGGTAAGGCAGTTCCTGCCAAAAATGGTCTCAGAGAGGATCCTACTTCTGGGTTTTCCTGGGATGGGACAGTCCCCATCTATCCTTATTATCCATGCTTAATTCTTCCTAGCACCCATTTTACTCTCAGAAGTGTTCTGGTTTGGAGAATAAATAAAAGGTCACCCTACCTCCAAACCCAGAGATAATTTTGCCCCTGCCTTGGGGGTCCTATATAATCTAGATGGCTGTGGATGACTTCAAGGGAGTATACCAGCTGGGGCTGGGCCTCAGCACTAGATGGCAATGGTCAAGTCTGTCTGAGGTCCTCGTCTTCCTTTCCTTGTGCTCTCCCCCTGTTCCAGGGCCTGTATCCTCAGAATACTCCTTTCCTCCTTGTTTCTCTGAGAGGGAGGAGATGGTGGTAAATGCCCAGGATGTGTGATCTCTCTCAGAGAAACTTGCATTTTAAAAGAGGAGCTTGGTGAGAGCTTTGCTAATTCACAGGTAAAAATTATTAATGACAGAATGTCAAGCATCTGGAGGGGGAGGTGGGTATTTTAGGGTGGGTATTTGAGGACTGATTTTCATTAAAGAAAGAAAGAGGAAGGAAGGCAGGAAAGGAAGGAAGGAAGGAAGGAAGGAGAAACTGTTCCTCACCTTGCAAGTCACTTATGTTGGGATCTGTGGCATAAGGAGGGAAGGTCTTGTGTCTGGAGAGTACTCTGACATCATCAGGGCTGGGCTTTAATGCTCCCTGATTTTGGGGTCTACTTACAGGAGTCACGGGGCGTTATGAAACCTAATGTGGGACTTCTGATCTAACTGGGCTACTTCCAAGCAGATCCTGCAGGAGCCTGGCATCCCCTCCAGCTCCCGGCTACAGTTAGAAAGCCAGTAGCCTCCCTAGCTAGCTGGCCTCTCTGTGTATTTACTGTGTATTTTTTGTGCACTAAACACTCAACTCTCTTGAAGAAGAAACGACTTCTGTTGTTGAGAAGATGTTATGTCAGTGAGACATTTGGAGGGCAGCACCAAGGCATCCGGAATTCTTAGCATCAAGGCATCCGGAAGAGGCTGAAATATCCAGCTTTGTTGGGCCTGGAGGAAATGTCTCCCAAGGAATCAAGGCCTGCCTTCACTTGGGTGCTGTACTCTCACTTGGCACTGGAAATGACTGTGGCTTCCGAGCTCTGCCTGGGCTCGGAGGCTGACAAAATGAGCTTTTTGTCGCAAACGTTCTTCTTCCCGGCCTGAGGAGGGTTTGGGACTTGGTTTTGGTTCCTGGCGCCGATGAGGCTGGGGGATGGGGTCCCTCGTGTGCTGTTCACACAGCTCCTGATTTTCAGATGAAAGGTGAACTTCCCACCCCCTTTCCCAACACCTAGGAGCTGGACTTTGATTCATATGTGGGGGGAGGTTCTTGTTTTTAATCTGCCCAGAGTGAGTCCCTTCCCTGAGAGCACACCAGCCATGGTTTCTGCTCTTGGGGTTTTTGCTATTGGTTGGGCCTCACACCTGCCGGGAAGCACTGCCCCCTGCTGGTAGTATTGCTGAGGCCATGGTCACCTCATCCTCACGTGTCCTTTCTCACAGAGACTTCCAGCACTGGTACGCCACCACCAAAAAGCCATTTGGCTCTTGCTGCCCACAGATGCCATTTAAAACCTGCTATCTCTCTATCACTAGGTACGATTCTCTCTCCACGGTGAACACAGCCCACTTGATTTCAAGTCTGCTGGTCACATGGTAGGTGAATCCCTCACTGCCCACCCCCCCCCCAATTTGGTGGCCGCAGCTGCTTGTGCATGCAACTTTGCGGGGAGGTGTATCTGAAAGCTGATCACGGTAGTGAAATGGAATTGCGACCCAAGGTTAGAAGCTGCTTAGACGCCGCTTGGATACTGATTTGGATATCACAGAAGTCAGACTCTGAATTCCAAAGTTCCTTCTCCTCAGTACCTAATGGCATCTCTCCTAAAAAGTTGCAGTATTATGCAAATGAAACTGACCTCATTTTCTTCTATGCAATAAGAATACTTAATTCTGTTTCACGACAAACCAGTTGCAATATCCCCTAACATGCTTTTTGAGCGGTGTTACTTTGATATCTGTTGTGTAATATTTGTATATTCCTGAGCCAGAGCCTTTCAAAGATTGCCTTTTTATAAAACTGAAGCTATAGCATTCAGGTTAAACTTTTAATGTAGATATTTTTATAAGATCATTTTTTAGGATACCTGAATTGATTTTTATTATCCATGATAATGAAGTGTTGTGTTCCGTAAGTCATTCCCTCTCCTAGTTTATGCCTGTAGCTATTTTCCGTCTGCTTGTCACCCTCCAAAAACTGATTTTTTTTTTTTTTTAGTACTTCCAGATAGATGACTCTTTCTGACTTTGAGTCTTCTTTCTGATGCCATATTCAAGGGAGATTGCTGGAAAACACAATCCCTGGTGTTTCTGGAATTGCTTAGGGACTAATGTTTAGCCTGACTCAGCAATTCCCCAACTACGTTGCCCGGTCACTTTTTTTTTGGAGTCTGCTCTTTGCAGAGGGGAGGCTGGCTGGCCCATCTCCTGGTGGGTCTCACTGCCTGGTGCTGCGCCTGGCACGCGGTGGCATGGAGGAGCTCGAGAAGGGACTGCCCTGCAGTGCCTACTCCCAGGAGTTTCCTAGGTCTGGCAAACCAGTCCTCATTCTCTTCTGCCCCTCGTTCTTCCAAAGCCTCCACCAGCTAAAGGCCTTTGTTGCTGGAGGATGTCCCTTTTGGAAGCATCTTCTCTATGAACTTTAGAAGAGGGCTTACTCCTCACGATCATTAAGAATGTGTTAAACGTGTGCTTTATAGATGCTCACAGTATACCTAAAACTTGTTTCTTGAGCCGTGTCTGCACTCCAGGCTCTATTTTATGTATTTATCTGCCATTAGCCTCGTTAAACCAGTCTTTTATTTTTATTATTATTGGGACAGGTGCCATTTGAATTGCCTCCATGCTCCCCATTTGCACCTTGTTGGATCAGGTTGGGAGGCTGAGCAAACTCATATTCCAGTTAGCTGGAGTTTTTAAGGCTTTGTTTGCCTGGAGAAGCAAGGAGGTTAGAATGTATTTTTTTTTTTTTTTAAGTGTTTGCACTGTTTAGAGTCCTAAGCCCCTCATGCTTAGCTGTGCTGTGTGTGCTGTGTGACCGAGCAGGTGAGCCAGCAGCATTTTCGACATTTGGGAAGGGAAGGGACTTCTCTAGTGGATAACCACTGCCTCATAGCCCCTGCCACAGCCTTTGTCATGGGGCTGAGTGACCCATGGGTATGGCATCAGCCAAGGCAGGAATGCATATGACGGTGGCATCTGGAGAAACAAATCGCCCTAGTACTATGTTCTTGCCCATGGCTATGAGACTGAAAACCATTCTCCCCTGTTTTTCAGTGGCAATAAAGGACCCTGGTTGGATTTTTTGTTTAATTTGTATATGATGTATAAAATACTTTGAAAGAAGACTTAAGATGTTGAATGTGTATGTCTGTGTGGGTGCTCTGTCCATGTGGTTGTCCATAGGTGACCTGACTTGATACTGATTCCCTGTGAACACACTGCTTTGGTAAGGTCCTTGATCTCCTATTCTCTGCTTGGATGTTAGAGCCCATCTATCCAGCAAACGAACACTTGTCCCAGGCTCCATCAGTTACAGCGATAGCCGAAGAAACCGTTCCTCAAATGGATGATTTCAACAGGAATCAAGTTCTAGTTTCCCATACTTAATGTTAATAAAAGCTGAACTGTGAAAACCTTTCTCAGTATTTTATTTCTATAGTCCAGGCTCTCCACTTTGTCTTAGTCCCACATTATCTTCAGATTAAAATTTCTTTTTTCTTCAAAATAAAGCTACCCTGTGACCCTGCAATTGCACTACTGGGTATTTACCCCAAAGATACAGATGTAGTGAAAAGAAGGGCTGTGTGTACCCCAATGTTCATAGCAGCAATGTCCACTATAGCCAAACCATGGAAAGAGCTGAGATGCCCTTCAACAGATGAGTGGATAAAGAAGATGTGGTCCATATATACAATGGAGTATTATGCCTCCATCAGAAAGAATAAATACCCAACTTTTGTATCAAGATGGATGGGACTGGAAGAGATTATGCTGAGCGAAATAAGTCAAGCAGAGAAGGTCAATTATATGGTTTCACTTACTTGTAGAGCATAAGGAATAACACGGAAGACATTAGAAGAAGGAAAGGAAAAGTGGGGGAAATCGGAGGGGGAGATGAACCGTGAGAGACTGTGGACTCCAAGAAACAAACTGAGGGTTTTAGAGGAGAGGGGGTGGGGAATGGGTGAACCTGGTGGTGGGTATTAAGCAGGGCACGTATTGCATGGCACACTGGGTGTGGTACATAAACAATGAATCCTGGAACACTGAAAAAATACAATAAAAAAAAAGTGGGAGAGAAGAGAATGGTTATCCTACTTAGATGGATCAGAAATGACAATCAGTAGTGGTGTTCTCAGTTGGGTAGCCAGAGGATTTCTCAGAGGATGCCCATCTTATTTTCATAATAAAAATAGCCAACATCTAAAAAATAAAAAAATAAAATAAAATTTCTTTTTTCTTTAACATCCGCTGGACAGGGTCTGTATCCCAAGGTCTCTGTTCCCTGGCCTCAGCACAGTGTCAGACCCACCAAGACGATCAGTGAGGCCCAGAGAGGCCTGTCCCTCCAGTAGGTGTTTGGTAGTATGGGCATCTGTCCAGTGATTGTCAGGTGGGTGTGCTGGTCTCACACACAGCGAAGAGGAAACAGAGATCTGCCTGTAAATAAACATCAATTTTTAGAAGTTTTTTTTATAAGACCTACTGGTTTTACAGATGTTGTTATTATTATTATATATACAAATATTAGTTTTATTTTGTTAAATATGTACAACTTTTAAATGTCTATTTATAAAACAGCAACATATATGAAATCATGCTAGATAACATTTACTGAGTATGTACCACGTGCCAAGCACTTTTTGAAGTGCTTTACCTCTGTCAATGCCTTTAATGCTCATCATTGGCTTCTGGGTTACTGTTATCTTTTATAGACGAAGATATGAAATGCACAGAGGTTAAATAACTTGTGCAAGGTAGCAGAGCTGCCAAGGGATGGAGCCAGGATATTGGCTGCACTCTGGAGTCCTGTCTTTAGGCATCTGTGGCTGCATCTTTGAGGAGATCATGAGGGGAGGAAGGGGTGCTAAGAAGCACGTAGGAGTCCCTGGGAAGTGCAAGAATGGCTCAGGAAAAATACTGAAGCTCAACTTGCCAGGCCATTTGGACCAATGCTGTCCCCACCTTCTTATCAGTGGTAAATAATCCTATTTGTTGCTGTGGTGATAGCAGTAGGAGGCACATTTGAGTAGGTACTTATTTCGTACCCGGCACCCTGCTAAGTGCTTTAGAACTTGATCTTTAATCCCTGTGGGAGGTGGCATTACGTTTTGGAGGCTGGATGTTTCCTATTGGCTGCTGTGCCTTGCCCCTTGCCTGGCTCCTCCTCTTGAGTAACTGTGGTCACCAGGAGTCTGATCCCAAGAGTCAAATGACCAATTCAGCTGGGCTTCACCATATGGCAGGTGAGCCTCCTACTGGGACTTGGCTCAGCGGCAATTCTCAAATCCACATGTTCAGGGATAGGGGTTCCCCTCTGGTGAACAAACTGGACTGTCCCAGGATCCTTGAGGATGTCATTGGTTCTGTCCTGTTCCAGGTGACAGGCAGACAGCTCAGAGAGGTCAGGCTCCTCTCCAGGCTAGAGAGACCCAAGGGACAAGTGGGAGCCTCTTGGCCACATCCCTCCCCACATTTGGAAAAGTGTATTTTGAGATCCCAGGGGACACGGCCTGCTTAACTCTGTCTGTATGCCCTGTGCCTAGCACTCGGTTGGTGCTGAGTATTTACAGGAAATGAAGAAAGACATGTGAGGAGGGTTCAAGTGGTGGAAACCAGCAGGTTCAGTCTGGGGTGTTAATGGGGGCTGGGGTTTGAGAGGGGAGAGACACATGTGCATCCAGAGAGTGGGGGACAGACTCCAGAGACCTGGGGAAAGGGGTGTGAGTTTTTCACCAAGCAAGAGACCCAGAGAATGAGACAGAAACAGAGGGAGACAAACATAATGAGAAAGATGCACACACGTGCACACATACAGATACACATAGCCAGACAAGAGACCTCTCCTACAGAAATACAGATGCAGAGACCCAGAGGGAGGTGGAGAGAGAGGCCATTGCTTCTTTTTTTAAGATTTTTTTTTTTTTATTCATTTGACAGAGAGAGAGGTCACAAGTAGGCAGAGAGGCAGGCAGAGAGAGAGGAGGAAGCAGGCTCCCTGCAGAGAAGAGAGCCCGATGTGGGGCTCGATCCCAGGACCCTGAGATCATGACCCGAGCCGAAGGCAGCGGCTTAATCCACTGAGCCACCCAGGCGCCCCAGAGGCCATTGCTTCTTAAAATGACAGAAGATAGGTCAGCCCAGTGGCTCAGACCAGAAGCATTCATCAGGAGACAAGGGTCCTCACCTGACCTCTGGTAAGCTGATGCCATGGCCTTGAGTCAGGCTCGAACCCTTGGCGTCCTTGTCTCCACCTGTAAAATATGGATGCTAACACCACTTTTTGATTTCTGAAGGAGGCCGTGAGGCGCAGCGATGCAGAAGGGGCCATTAATGGGCTTCTTTGTTTCCTCCTTCCCTCTGGGTGGGATGGGGGCACTCCTCCTGAGTTGACTTTCTGCTTCAGGAGTACAGAATCTTCCTAGCTTTGACCCCGTGAAGTCCCAGGAATGGGGAATTAGTAACAGGTGTAACCATTTTATTATTACTATTACTATTTTACTATATTACTAAGGAATTTCGTGGAATTTTTTGTTTCTCAAAAAAGCCCAGTGAGGTAGCTAAGGCAGGTGTTACTTTGAGCGGTATGCCTCTACCTGGGGTATACCATGGGTACTTTCTCAGTATGGGTCGGTGCGTGTGGAACACTCTGTGGGTGAAGTATTAGCGGTAGTGGTTCTTACTCTCATTATTCCCATAATGCAGATGGGGAAACAAGCTAGACAGAGGTTAAGCAACTTGCTCAGATTCCCAGAATCAGAGCTTGGACTCCATCACCCAAGATTGTTTCGCTCCACAAGACCGCAAAATGACACCCGTGGCTTACCCAGAGAGCGGGTATGGTGCTCACAGGGCTGTGAGTCCCCAGGTAAGCAATCCAGGATTGGCACAGCAGATCCATGCTGTCACTGGGGATCTGAGGTCCCTCTATCTTTCTGATCTTTCATCCCTTCCGTGTTGCAGGAGAGATGTGCTATAGCTCTTGCCCATCTGTACAAAGGCATGAAAAAGAAGGAAGAGTACGGTACAAGGGGCAATGCCTGTAACAGGAAAGAGAACCCTTTCTAGAAATCCCTAGTAGAATACCACTTAGGTTTCCTGCAGGGCCCTCAGCTGTAGGGGAGTTGAAGGAGGTGAAGGCCTTTAACTGGGCTCGTTGCTGTTCCAAACGAACTCAGGAGTTGTACCTGGGAGAAGGAAGCGGCCCATGGACACTGGGGTACGCAATGAGCAACGTTGGCTTCAAAGCTATTAGCCCCCTGTCTCCAAATGCCATGCAGTTCCCTCTCCACCAGTCAGTTTGTCCATCCTCCCACTTCTTTTTTTTTTTTTTTAAGATTTTATTTATTTATTTGACACAGAGAGAGAGATCACAGGTAGGCAGAGAGGAAGGGGGAGGCAGGCTCCTTGCTGAGCAGAGAGCCCGATGCGGGGCTCGATCCCAGGACCCTGAGACCATGACCTGAGCCGAAGGCAGAGGCTTAACCCACTGAGCCACCCAGGCACCCCTGTCCATCCTCCCACTTCTGCCCCTGAAATTACCTTGGCTGAGCACTTATGCAGGGCTCCTTATCCTCCAGAGCCAAGGGTGCTCCCTCTGCTCTGGTCACCTGCTGAGGGGCTTGAGTGGGGGTGCTGGGGCAGAGCTCCTCTTGGAGACTCCCTCAGCAGTCTCCCTTGCTATACTGGCATCAGGGGCAGATGGCTCTCCTGAAGGATGAGTGAGAAGTCCTAAGCAACGCAGACCTTTAGGAGTCTGTCACTGAGGCTTGAGAGACAGCTCATTTATCAGCTGTGGAAGTTTCCCTGAAGCGCTGATTGAGGAGGCCTGTCAGCTGCAAGATCTATGACCTTTATCTCAAGAGTGACCCATGCAGTCAGTGCCATAAATCTTTCCGAGCCACAAACTGGGAGGCAGGGCTGGGTGAGATTTGGTGTTGGTCTCATAGAGGCAATTTCCCCAGCTCCCTTGTCCTCTTGTCCTCCAGGATGTCCTCACTTTTAATGGTGGCTGCCTGGGTGGTGTCTAGGGCTTGGTGGAGCCGCAGCAGGTCAGGAAAATGATGCATCCAGTCTGGCTGCCCCGCGGCTGTCCTAGATCTGTCCCTGCTGGGGACAGCTGCCGCCCAAGCCCTGACCGCAGAGCAGGAGGAGGTGCTGTCTGAGCTGCAGAGACTGGGCCCTCCCTGCACCTGGCCAGGAGGCTCTGGGTGCCATGGAGAAGGTGGAGGGAGAGCCCGGAGACCTTGTCTCAAAGGATCATTTGACCACATAGTGTGCTGGTTAAGAGCTTTGAACCTGAGTTCAAAGCATTTAAACCCCTGTTTAGCATGCATTTAAACCCCTGTCCATCCATGACCAGGCCCTCCTCCAGAGCCTCTGAGGATAGACAGGTCAGCACAGGGGTCACACTCCAGCCCTGAGGGAGCCCACACTTTGGGGAGCTAACGGCCTCCTCCAGGGCCTTCCTCTGGATCCGGACCTCGCCTCCACCTTTAAACAGCAGCCTGGATCTGAGGTGAGGGGATCAAGGTAGGAAAGGCTGAGGCTACAGAGGGCATCCGAATGTATTTTTTTCAGCCCCAGATCCATCATTTTAATGTAACCTGGCCTCCTGTTTCAAATATTAACTAAGGAACGGTCTCTCTCTGTGCCTGCGATTTCTGCACAGCCCTGATAAGGAAAGCCATAAAATCATCTATGGGCACCAGAGGAGATTTTATGTATGTCCCAGAAGGGTGTTTTGATTTTTAGCAGCTTCAGACACAAACCTCCTGCCTAGATTTGGGAGACTGCTAGATTCCAGGATCCTGTGAGGGCAGGAGGGCCGGGGGAATTCAAGAAGCCCAGGAGGAGTATCAGCCAGGCTTTGTCGTGGTGCCGACTACAGACCCCGGGGCTGCCTCACTGGAGCCCCCCAGCCCCCACTGTCAGCCTAGGAGCCCGTGGGCACCCCTTCCTGAGGCAGTCTCTAGTTAGCTACTGCCTTCTCTGCTTCTGTACTTTGCGTGTATTTCATACATATTAACTCATTCATTATATATTTGTCCAGCTCTCCTTGGATGTCGGGCTCCAAGCCAGCTCCACAGACATGGTGCACATGAGAGGGTCCCTGTCCTGGGAGGGTTCCTGTAGAGGTGTGCGGACAAAGTGGTAAAGAAGGAACCACCATACATCATGGTAAGTAAAGAGGTCTTTGGACATGTATAGTAGGGTCAGGAAAAGTGTTTTAGTGGAAATGATGGTAAGCTAAGACCTTACTTTGGATGGATGATGGGTGTTGGCCTGGTGAAAGGATAGTTGGAGGGGTCGGGGAGAGAGGAAGAAAGGACAGCAAGTGCAGAGGCCCAGAGGCTAGAAACGTGACCTTCTGGAGAAAGCTCCAGTCCTTCAGTGTGGCTGGATCCCAGAGCACAAGAGGGGCATAGAGAGGGACAAGGCTGGAGTATTGGGCCGGGAGCCATGTCACAGGACTTGAAACCATGGAGTGGAGGTAATTCTTTTTCTTGAGATCATTGGGAAAACATCACAAGAGCCTCAATCTGGGTTCCCAAGGAAGAGGGGGCTCTGAGATAAGTATGCTGAATCTTCCCAGTAAGTGTTCCTAGCCGGAACGCCTGTGAAGGAGAGCAGGATGCAGAATGAAGGGGACGGGGCGGATTTAGACTATCACACACTGTAACAGAGGCCTCTGACAGTCTCTGGAAACTCTGGAACTGGGATGGCCTCTCAGTGTTGTCTTGAGTTGACCCAAGGGGGATGAAATTCTGTTTCTCTGCAAAAATCAGTTGTTGACCAAATAATAAGTAAATTGGACTTCATCAAAATTCAAAACTTCTGCACTTCAAATGATACTACCAAGAAAGTAAAAAGACAATCCACAGATGGAAGAGAGTATTTGGAAACTCTGTATCTGATAAGGATTTAGGATACAGAATATATAAAGAGTTCTTACAACTCAAGAATAAGAAGATAACCCTATTTAAAAAATGGGCAAAGGAGTTGAATAGACAGTCCTTCCAAAAGATATACGTAAGGCCAGTAAGTACATGAAAAGATGCTTAACAGCATTAGCCATCAGGGAAAAGTAGATCAAAAGCCACAATGAGATACCCTTTCTTTTTCACTAGGATGGATACAATCAAAAAGACAATAACAAATACTGTGGAAGATGTAGAGAAATTGGAACTCGTGCCTTGCAGCGTGGCGGGGGGCAAGGGGAGAGGATGGGGAATGTAAAGTGGTGCAGCCTCTTTGGAAAACAGTCTGGCAGTTTCTCAAGGAGTTAACACAGGTTTACCGTCTGACCTAGCTGACTCCACTCCTTGATACACACATATGTCTACACAAAAATTTGTACATAAATGTTCATTCTAGCATTATTCTTAATAGCCGAAATGTAGAACCTACATAGTCATCAGCTGATGCTTGCTCAGGACAGGGAGAACCTCGAAGGCATTATGTTAAGTGCAAGAAGCCAGAGACTAAGGCTGCCGATTGTATGGTTCCACTTACATGAAGTATGCAGACTTGGCAAGATCAGCAGAGACAGAAGGTAGATGAACAGTTACAAAGGTATGAGGGGAGAGGGAAAAGGGAGTGACTGCTCATGGCACTGAGTATCTGAGGTATTTTGGGGTGTGTGTGATGAAATGTTCTGATATCAGATACTGACGGTGGTTTTATAATTTTGTGAATGTACTAAACTCCACCGAATTGTACTTTACAAGGCTGAATTTTTAGGGTGTGTGAATTAGAACTCCATAAAAATGGTCATTTTGGATGAATAACCCCAACCTCCTCCAGGTCATGTAACCTTGAGTGAGACAGCCCCCTCAGGCAGAGAGCCTTGTCTGGGGAGGGGCTCAGCTGTGAGCAGTTAGCAGGTCCCACAGAAAGGCCAAAGGAACTCTGGGTCTGAGTTCCCTCCCTTAACATCCACCACAGAAGGCTTCCGGGTGGAGTGGTGGAGTCTGTGTTTTCCTTTAGCACACAACCTTCATGACAACTCTAAGAGGCAGGCGCTATTCTCCCTCTTTTGAGATGAGCAAACTGAAGCTCGAAAAAGTTAAGCAATGGGCTAACTGGGTGGCTCAATTGGTTAAATGTCTGCCTTTGGCTCAGGTCATGATCCTGCGGTCCTGGGATTAGGCCCTGCATTGGACATCCTGCTCTGTGGGGCACCTACTTCTCCTTTTCTCACTCCCCCTGCTTGTGTTCCCTCTCTCTCTCTCTCTCTCTCTCTGTCAAATAAATAAATAAATCTTAAAAAAAAAAAAGAAAGTTTAAACAACTTAGACGGGATCTCCACAGCTAGTGGAAATTTGAACAGGAGGGTGAACTTGTGTCCAGCTGGGGTCAAAAGTTAGGCTCTTCACGATGATTCTATGCTATTCTGTGCTCAGTCATCCACAGATTTGTTGCCCCTGAAAAATTAATTGGCTTGAAAGACAATTAATGAGAGGGACCGTGTCTGAGTGCGTCTTCAGCACCCACCACAGAGTATGAAAATGTGCATCAAGCTGAAGGAGTTCCCTTTCCAATGACTGCAGACACCTCGCCACTGCTAATACTCAGCAAAGGTCATTTGCTCTAAGTTGCAGGAAAAAATGAACAGAATGAGCAGATTCTCCTCATTTTTAATCCATTTTTTCGGAGGGGGATGCAAATTCTTGCTTGTTTGTGCTAAAATCTAATATCAGAAGGCATCTTATTTATCAAAAAATGTGTAGACTTCTCTTCATCAATATTTCAGTTTCCCGTCAAAGGCTCCCACACCTAAACACATTTCCTTGAAGACATGAGGAGAGTTATGGATTTCAATAAATTGAAGTCAGGGCTGACGGAGGTGCGATTTGACTGCTGTTTTCCCCTAGGCTTTCCCGTGAAGCTGCTTTTTGTGGCTCATGGAGGATGGAGGACTTTATCCTCAATGTATATCCCAACTACTCCCCCTGTCAGACCTGCTATTTCCAAGGCCCCAAGCTGCTGCCTCTTGGAGGCCTCCTGGCTAGGGATAGGGTGCATCTGGGTTAACTTTGGTAGATTTTTCTCCCTGTGGGGGAGACTGGGAGGAGGTGCATGGGTGGGGGTTGCTTAGCTGGGAGACAGTACCTGCAAAGGCACTTTTCAGACTCGCTGACTGTGGGAGGATTCTCTAGAACCCAGGGAGGACCACACATGTCACTTTGCTTTCGTGTGAAGTTTCATCTTGAGGACTCAACGAGGGCCTCAATGCTATTAAAGTGATAACATCCCTGTCTGTCAAGGCTGACAGCATCAACAGTTGTTCCTGTCCAAGCGTGAAAGCCTAAGCAAACTTGCAAAGGGAGGAAACAAAGTGCTCTGGGGACCGGCGTGGGGGCCAAGAGGGCTGGGAGGGAAAAACTGGGGGAGAATAGCATAGTGGTGAAAAGTGAGGCTCCTGGGACCTGCTGTGCCACTCGACCTCCTGGCTGTACTATTACACACTCTTTCCAGGTTGTTACCTCATTTTTGAATCGGGGTAATAATAGTCCTCAACAGCTAGGATGGTTGGAGGGATAAAATGAGATAGAACATGTATGGCAGACATAAGTGGAAATACAGTCACGGGAACAGGGAGAATGCACTGTCCTTTTCTCTCACAGTGCTCTGATTTTCCTCACAAGTCTTCCACCTGCTGGTTAATGTGGAGGGAAAACCCTTCCATTTTAATCTAATCTGGTAAATTTAGTCTTATTCAAAAATATGAACTGTCCCTATAGTAGTTCTCCCCGTCTCACGGGTGTCTGCTTCCCTTTTCTCTTACCTCCACTGGGATCCATGAACGTGAAGGTTTAGGTCCTTGTGCTAGTGGAGGAGAATCGCTTCTGGTCTGGTCAGGGTTCAGTTGCAAGTGAGGGACGTACTGGAGGATATGTAATGGCTTGTGAAATTGTTGGAAGAGGTACAGACACAGACTCGAGGCTACTGCGGCTCTCTCCACGGGACCCCGCAGAGCAGGACTGCCGGGGCAGTGCTGCCTCTGGCCCAGGTGGGAAGCCACAGAATCAGGAAGAGCCATCACAGCTCCTGGCTGGATGCATGCTGCCTGGACCCCAGCCCACACCAGGAACATGGGTGCCCCACTTCTCTCCCCACATCCTTAGAGCCCAATCCCTATTTTGCTTCAGTGCATCTTATTAGCAGAACCTAAATCACATCCAGAAACCTGTCAGTGTGGGAAATGTAGTTTGAGGCTTCCCGGCCTCTGTACCGTATCAGAGGGGTTGGAATGCCTTTCCTGCTCTCAGTCCTCATTAACGGCTACATTCCTTCCATCTGCCTGCTTCACATCCATACATGTCCTTTTCCCCAATGTCTAAACAACTGTGGCAACAAAATTGCTCCCCCCTCCTTTTCTTTTTTGAAGGAGGCTCCATGCCCAATGTAGAGCTTGAACTCGCAACCCTGAGATCAAGAGTCCCATGCTTTACAGACTGAGCCAACCAGGTGCCCCGCAGATTGTTTCTTTATAACCTAACATTACCATCCTCTGCAAAAATTAAATGTGTTTACCTTTATCCTCTCAAAAGGATGGCGCAAATTTCATCAGTCACTGCGTCTCTAGGTGACATTATTCCTCTTCTAGTTGGGTGATGATTCTGCCTTTATATCATATAACCTGAAGCTTCAATATATACTGAACAATCAAGATATATACTAGAGCCTATAAAAGGAGAGAAAAGGTGAAGAAAGGGATGATTGGGGCCTGTGTGCTTATATGCATGTATATGTGTATATATTGTGTGTACTTAACATGCATGTGAATATACATCCGTGTTTTACTGCACAACAAGACACTTCTCCACTTACTGGCTTGAAACCATCCCCATTTATTTGTAACCATTCTGTGGCCTGGCTGAGAAGTTGTGATCTGATATGGTTTGGCTGATCTTTGCTGGGGTTACAGGTCACCTAGTGGCTGGATGATCTAGAATGGGTTCTCTCCACCAGCTGGTGGTTGGTAGGTTCCCAGAGGGGGTCTCATTTTCCAGCAGGCTGGCTCAGGATTGTTCACTGGGTAGTTTGAGAGTTTTAGGCTCCACAAGAGATCAAGCCACAAGGGGCAAGAGTTCTCCAGTCTTCGTTTATGGCACATCCACTAATGTCCCATTGGCCAAAATAAGCCCATGGCCAATGCTGAATCACTGGATGGAGAAATAGACTCCACCTTCTGTTCGTAGGAGTAGAATCTTAGGCCATTTTTGCCACCTGTCATAATGTACATGTACACCAAGACAGACCATATGGCAGCCATGAAACGAGTCTCAGTAAATTTAAAAGGATTAAATCATACCAAGTTCATTTTCTGGACACAATAAAATTAAACTGGAAATCAGTAAAAATAGGATATCAGGGGAGACCCCCCAAATACGTAGAAATTAAACCGCAGTCCTTATCGTGTTTGGAGGAGGCTGACAGGATTCTGTCTTTACTTTTCTTCATCCCTTTCTAGTCCTAATTGTTTTCACAAGAATGGCAAAGATATGGGATATTTGTCAGCTAATGATTCTTAATTATCTTGGACACAACCTGTTACCGTGTTTGCTCATTTTTACCCCCAAATGCTCTAAGGATTACTACTGGAGTCAAGTGACAATTTGTTAAAAGGTGTATTAGGATTTTCCAGAGAAACAGAACCAAAAGAATATATAATATATATTATATATATATATAATTATATAATTTCATAGGAATTGGCTCATGTGTTTATGAGGGGCCAAATTTATGTGGGACCAAATGGTCCCACAATTTGCCATCTACAAGCTGGAGAGCCAGGAAAAGTAATGGTTTTCAGTTTTAATCTGAAGATGTGAGCCTGGGGGCCAATGGCTTAAGCCCTGGTCTCGACCTGAAAGCCTGAAAACCAAGAGCACCAAAGTCCAAGTGTAGAGGACAGATGTCTAGGTTTAAGCAAAGAGAGCAACTTCTCCTTTTTTGTTCTTTGGAGGCCACCTACCCACATCTGTGAAAGTAATCTTCTTTCCTCATTTCACCAATTCAAATGCTAATCACTTCCAGAGACACCCTCCCAGACACCGCCAGAAATAATGTTCCCCCAGCTCTCTGGGCATCCCTTAGCCCAGTCAAGTTGGCACATAAAATCAACCATTGCAGATTCTTCTCATGTCTCATTGTCCAAGTTCAGTTCTTCCATGTCCTCCAAAATGGTGCACTTTCATCAGGCACTAAGCCCAGGACCATTTCCCGCCTGCCAGAGGAGCCTCTCCTCAGGCAATCCCTCCCTGCTTTAGCTACTGTGGAACCACATCTGGTCTTCCTCAGTAGCTGGAGGATTAGCATAGAATCTGTTGATACCAAAAACCTGTCCTGAGAGTCCCATGTACCCTATTTGGAGCCCAAAGGTGGGAATCACTAATCAGTCATGACGCTGTCTCACTGACCTCTGGAAGGCAAGGCACAGGCAGCCCCTGCCAATCAAATGGAGTGGGCACCAGCGATGAACCTGATTCATCATCTCAATTTTAAGTACTTGCCCTCGTGTCCCTTTGCCCACTGGAAGGCAAGGCACAGGCAGCCCCTGCCAATCAAATGGAGTGGGCACCAGCGATGAACCTGATTCATCATCTCAATTTTAAGTACTTGCCCTCGTGTCCCTTTGCCCACTGTAACCCTGAAAAGTTGTTCTGATGTTCTGGGTATGGGCGGGAAGGGAAGGAGAAGCACATATCTTAGAAATATGCTATCATTGTCAGAAGTGCAGGAAAATGACCACACAAAATAGTGAAACAAGGCATGACATCCCCCCCCACCGACCCCCTGCCCATAAGAGTGTAAGATTTATGGTGCTTTTCAAATCATAAAAATTTTTTTAAATACCATAAGCTGTTGCTGTGTGGGGAGACTTAACCTCAGGCTGTCTGTGCTCTTCTTGAAGCATTTTTCTCTTAAAGAACTGTCTTCTGTCCATATTTCCAGGGAACCTAGAAGCCTTTCCCCTTGTGGATGAAGGGGGTCTGTTGATTCGACAAGCCAGTGCTGTCATAGGACTTCAGAAAATACCTTATTTGCACACCAGAGGCCCCTCTTTGATTTAGAAATACAAATAGTGTACCAGCAATCAGTTCTTGAATTTCTTCTGTGTGCTGGGCACTCCCCTAAATGATGTGTCCGCCTCAGCTCCTTTATTCCTCAACATAGTCCTGGCAGCTTCGTTCTCCTGATGATGAAATGGTCCCAAGATGTCAAGAAATCATCCAAAATTGCACAGCCAGCAAGTGGCCAGGTTAGAATTCGAATCCAGGTCTGTGTGGCATCAAAGCCTTAAATAATACTCTTCCTCGCCTCTCTCTCAGGAGTCAGAGAGCTCTTGCTTTTGGGGGTCTTACAGACCTCTCTGCCTTTTTTCTTGCTTTCCCCTACCTGCTTCAGCTTGCACTAAATCAGACAGTTTTCAGTCTCTCTCTCTCCCCTTTCTCTCCTCCCTCCCTCCTGTTAGTCCGGGGAGGCTTGGACATTCCTCAAGTATTGCATGGAGCACTGGGTGTGGTGCAAAAACAATGAATACTGTTACACTGAAAAAAAAAATAGGAACACCTTTCATCCCAGGGAATCTGCTTAAAATGCAAGAATCCCTGGATAGAGAAAATCATCTGAGACCTAAGGAAGCTGTCCTGTCAGGTCCTATTGGGAGAGCAGGATTGAGGGAGGCAGGAGGAAGCTCAGGAGGGGAGAGGAAGTACGGGAGGGCAGGAGGTGGAGGTGCTAAGTCAAGGTCCTCTTAACCTCACAGACCTTAGGCCTTAGTCCTCCACAGTTCTTCTTTGTGAATCCTCTTCCCAAACCCTCCCCTGAGCACCCATCATAGGCTAGGCTCTGTGCTGGACTCTGGTCATCCTTGGAGAACTAAACCGTACCCCTGGGAAGTCAAGAGTAGGGAGCAGGGCAGGTGCACCTGGGGGCCTGCTGTCCCTGGAGAGATGCTTTCGGGGGAGGAAGGGTGGAGAGGGGGCGGGGAGGAAAGACCCTCTCTTCGGAACTGGCTCCTCTCAGCCCTGGTCACCCCAGAGCTTCAGGTGGTTGGTTTTCTTTTTTGTTTTTTTTTTTTTTTATAATATAAAGTTTCTTAGATTTCCGATTTATTTATTTATTTGAAATAAGACCAAGTACTTTATTATGTAACTTAAAAGTCTGTGTGAAAGCTACAAATAATGCACCAAATAATATTATACACTTATGCTATGTATAACACAGAATATATATACAATATTAAGGTAAAAATTCCTAGGCCTACAGACAAATTTAAGAAAAAGTTATAGTTGAGCATTTTTTTTCTTTCTTTTTTAAATTAACATATAATGTATTATTAGCCCCAGGGGTACAGGTCTGTGAATCATCAGGCTTACACATTTCACAGCACTCACCATATCACATACCTCCCCAATGTCCATAACTCAGCCACCCTATCCCTCCCCCCACACCCCCAGCAACCCTCACTTTGTTTCCTGAGATTAAGAGTCTCTTATGGTGTGTCTCCCGATCCCATCTTGTTTCATTTTTCCCTCCCTTTCTCCCACAATCCCCTATGCTGCCTCTTAAATGCCTCATATCAGTGAGATCATATGATGATCATCTTTCTTTGATTGACTTATTTCACTTAGCATAATACCCTCTCGTTCCATTAACATGGTTGCAAATGGCTAGATTCCGGGTATTTTTTTGATGGCTGCGTAATATTCTGTCGTCCCCCAGAGCTTCAGGCCATGCTCTGCAGTTTTCCGTTCTGCTCTCTGGCTGGTTGTGAAGACCAATACACCTCTTGACACCAGGTCTTGACATCATTAAACCTCATGAACTAAATCCTTCCTGGAGCTCCTCACTGCCTGGGAGGAAGCTGCTCTCTCACGAACCCGATTCTGCAGGCCGGGCATCAGTTTTGGGGGTTTCAGATTTCAGAGGCCCACCAAACACTTGCCTTTGTTTTCTCTGCTTGTAGCATCTAAATATTTTACCTGGGATGTGAATCATTGCCCGTCATTTCCCAGCTGGTTGGGAGGAAAGGGTTCTGCTTTTCGGTGCTTCCAAAATGGCTCATGTGTGTCCCTGTGTTTTAGGTCAGACCACCTCAAACGTACTCTGAAAGAGAAGGAAAAATGCCTTCTGCCTTTTAGGGGTGCTGTGCTACAACACCTCTACAAATTACCTTTCTCTCTGTAGATACTTAGAGATGTTCTCTGCCCAGTTCCTTTTGTCCTGGCCTTTGGAGGGAACTTGCACATGGTTTGCTTGAATCCTGGCCTCGCAGAACTCCATTCCAGAGGCACCCAGTGGGCTGCCTCTCCCCTCCCCCTGCAAACCACACCTAGCCCCCTGGGGTCCAGTCATATATAGATTTGACTCTGAGCCCACTCCCCGCTTAGCCCCGAAACAAAATGGGGAAGCCTCAGCCCACCCAGCAGGACCCAACCCAAGAGATGAAAGCAGTGACTCATTGTTCTGATGCTGGTTGTTCTGATTTCCTTGAGACCTGACGGAGCTTGCTTTAGACTTCTTGGTGCTAGCAGTGCTCTCTCTGCTCTCCTGTTGAATGCTCAATGGCTTGATACTTAAGATTAGACCCGGTTTCCACTGTCCCTTGGAGAAAACTGATGGCATGGCCAGATGGCATAGGCACCTGCAGGCCCTCGGCCTCTACCTCTGCTATGAGCCCTGGGCTGATGATTCCAGCACCGGTTTTTGCAGGAGTGCTGTTCCGAAATCGTAGGAGAGAGGCGGAGTGCTCTCAAGGTTTCAGCGTAATTTGGTTTTATTACAAGGGTTTTCATTTTGATGGCAACATTATTCTTTTCATGGAAGAAATTATCTTCAAATTATTTAATCTTACTCTTCTATCTCTGGGGATACTTTGGGGTATATTGCTGCGGTCTTTACAGAGTCCTGGAAAATAGCGGGCCTCTCATTTTAATCATTTGCACAGGCCCACATTTGGAGGGGGAAGGAGGATCTTGTTATTACAGAGACATTGGGTCCCTGAAATAAAGCTAAAATATCTGTGCTTTCCTGAGTAGAAGACCTCAGGTTCTTTTTATTACTCCAAAGGAAAATATTAGCAGTGAAGAGCTGAAGCTTCCTGTCAAGGAAGGTTCTGGAAGAGATAGATTCAGGTATCTTTCTTGGGGTAACACGTGTTACCATGAATTGTAGATCCTGGGCAGAATACTCATTTTAGTAAAAAAAATTTCTTTGGCGTGAAATAGAGTAGGCATTAAGAAAATAGCTGTTTCGGACAATGACAAAGCAGCTGAAGAAGCAGGCTCGGTGAAGCAGGGGGTTGGGAGGACCATGGGGCTGGAAGCAGGAAGAGGCTCTGACTCAGCCCGACCTCACCAGTTCACAGGGCGCTGTGGCCCAGAAGCTGCCCTGGAGGAAGGTACGGGTGAGGGTTTCCCTGAGCACCTACAGCTGAGGCTGCCTGGGGCTCACTGGCTTCTCCAACCAGGGTCAGGAGCCAAGTACATGCCCAGACCACTGTGGCCTCCTGGAAGACAGCACTTGGGGAATATCATGCCTAGGGGTTGGCTAAGTATTAAGTGGCCTGAGGAAAGAGCTAGGGCAGCTGCTGGGGAATCAATCAGGGGGAACGCTGGGAGAGTGGACTAAAGCACCACGCAGACAGGAACACAAGTGTCGGTGTCCCCCACCCCCCACCCCAGACCCTTGCAGTACTTCTCAGGTGCATGGGTCCAGATCCCCTTCCTCAGTCCTTCCTGTCTACCTGGCTGGGCTGTCTGCTCTCCTCTCTCAGGCTGGGTTGATGACGACCTCTTTTCTGTCCCCAAGAGAACTTGGCAGGTGCTTTGGGCACCCTCCCCTGGAACTGGAATCATCTGTTTACACCAGCAAGTCCATCTTTGAGGGCAGAGCCTAGCACAGTTTCTGGCCCAGAATATGGTCTCAATAAATAAATGGTAAAATACTTCCTGGCATGCCTTAGACAAGAAGGCACAATGGGAGGGTATGAAATAATGGAGCACGCATGGGAAAGGGGCTCACTTCTTCCCAGGGTGGCCCTTCCTGGCTGTATAGCCTCGGCTAAGTCACTTTGCCCCTGAGTCTCTGTTTCCCCATCAGTGGGGCAGAGAAGGTGATTGCAGACGTGTCTGGCGAGGCTCCCACGGGTTCCTGACTTTGAGGGCTGCTGCTTCGCCCTGTTCTCCTGCAGGCAGATGTGAGCCCGCCCACGTCCGGAAAGTCTCGGCAGGGCCCACAGGGTCCGTGCTGTTCTTGCCGAATGCAGGGACCTTTTTCCAGCGTAGAAGGGGTGGTGACAGTCAACAGAGCCTCCCATGTGTTCTTGTGACAGCCCTGCCTGGTGAGTGTTACTATTGTCATTCCCATTTTGCAGATGGGAGAAATTCTGGCTCAGAAAGCGGAAGTGATTTTCCCAAGCTTCCCAAGGTTGGAGTCCTAGTGGTCTGCCTCCAGGACCTCAACTGGTTCCGGGGACCTTAGAGGAAATGGCAAGCAGGGGGACAGCCAGGTCAGACTTCCCTACCCAAGGCCCAGGGGGATAATGCTGTCAGCTCTGGATACAGGTGTGTTTTGGGGGGCATTATCCCCAGCCTTGGATTTGTGGTGTTAGGTCATCCCTTTCTGAGAGCTGTGCTCCAGGGGCCTCAGCCTGCCCAGTGCCCAGGCTCTTGACTTACAGCTCTGTAGTATCTCTCCTCATTTCAGCCCAGGGACAAAGGGGCTTGCTATCAGATGGAGGGACGGGATAAGGACTGTCATTCTCACTCTCCCTGCAGGACAGGGTACTGCCAGCCAATTCTCCACTCCCCTGGCTACAGCTGACTTAGGCGAAGTACTTCCAACCCAGTGGGAGGTTTAGCAAAGTGGTGAAGGGTGACTCAGATGTCAGGTCTGGGGTTTGAGTCCTAGTTAAGCTGCTTACCAGTTGCTTGACCTTTCTGAGTGTACAATTCATTATCAATCTAATGGGGATGACCCTACTTATCTGCATGGCTGGTCTGGCTCCCAGGAGACGTTCGTAAATTGTAGCTGTTGTCAACATTAGTAGGTTTACGATGGAACTAGCAGCCCTGGGGTGTGTGTGTGTGTTGGGGGGGGGGGGCAAGGGAACAGGGGGCTGGTCTGTGGAATGTTAGTGGGGGTGGGCTTGTGGAGGGCTCAGGGCTGCCGTGAAGGGCTGGTCAGAAAGTGGAGAGCATCCCGGCCCCTGGCTGTTGGCTGTGCCACGCATGGTGCCTTGTCTGGGTGGAGTCATCATCCATCTCTGTTTTGTGGATTCAGCCATTTGATTAGAGCCAATATGTCTACTGAAACTGCCTAGAAAAGTTGGTTTGAGATAAGATAAAGGATGGCATTTAGAAATGATGGTATAGATTTCTGATGGTTTTGGAATTTGTCTTTAATTAGAAAGAATTTATTTGGAGTTTGGGCTGGGTTGAGTTTCCCTGACTCTATTTTATTATTTTCTTGAGAGAGAGTGAGCAGGGAAAGGCACAGAAGGAGAGGGACAAGCAGACTGTGCAGAGCATAGAGCCTGACTCAGGGCTTGATCCCACGACCCTGAGATCATGACCTGAGCCAAAACCAAGAGTCAGACTGAACTTACTGAGCCACCCGGGTGCCCCTCCCTGCCTCTTGCTATATTGTTTCTCCCTTTTGCAGGGCATATTGGCCACACACTTCCCCTCTGCAAAAGAAGAAAGTTTGCTTTTTTTCTGTTTTCTTTTCAGAACTGCTGCCTCTTCCCCAGGGAGCACTGGTTGGGGATGGCCGCATAGTATTCAGTGGGGAGGGAACCCACATGAAGGAGAAAGCTGGGGGAACAGGTATCCAGAGCTGCCCTTGGCTTTCTCCAAATGGGAAGAGGGGTGTTTGAAAAGGTTGAGACTTCAGATAACCTCATTTCTGGTGCTCATCTGGGTAGTCAGCTCTCCTGAAACTGTTGCAAAGTCTGGGTGGAAGATATCAGTTGGGCTTCAGCTCTTCCCAGTCATATTTTAATGCCCCCATCCACATCCCTGCCACAAATGTCACCCAGCTCAGCACACCTCCATCTCACCACCTCCATCTACCCCCCTCCCCAGACCACCCTTTGTGTTAACCTGGATGAAAGCATTAATAACTACTCTCTCTGTTTCCAGCTTTCCTAAGCCCCCACCCATTCTCCGCACAACAGCTTAGTAACTTCCCATGGTTCTTGCAATGTAGTGGAACACCCTAAGCACTGCCCTAGAGCCTTCCAGGCCCATCTGTCTTCTACACCAGCCCTCCTTCAG
This sequence comes from Meles meles, assembly GCF_922984935.1. NCBI lineage: Eukaryota > Metazoa > Chordata > Mammalia > Carnivora > Mustelidae > Meles > Meles meles. The sequence goes on from NC_060068.1 coordinate 107,952,477, forward strand.
CACCCAGCAGGACCTCACATATGCTGTTCCCTTACACTATAATGCTTTTCCCACTGCCACCCTCCTTTGCTTTGACGAACGCCTGTGCATCTTTTATGCTTCTGCTTAAACGTCTTCACCTAGGCCTGCCATGACCCCATCAAACTAAATCAAATCGCCCTAATAAATCCTCTTGTAATTAACTTTTCCTTCTTGACTCTATCACAGTGGTTAGTGCCATATCTTTTCAAGTTGCTTTATTCAGGTCTGTCCCCTGTGGTCTCTGTGAGGACAGAGACTGGAGCCCGGTATGTTTGCTGAATGAATGAATCAAGTTTCTCCCTTGTCTCTGTGTGCGGTCTCCTGCATCCCTTTCCCCATCAAGACCTTCTCTGGAGATGATTCCACTTTCTTTTTTGAATCCGATGATTTTTGACTGCACAATGAATCAACCCTCAAGAAAAAAGAAGCTCAGGTTAGTGTAAAGACCAGGCACCACCCACCCTACATTTGTATTCACTTTGGGCCTTTGGGGAGGGGTGTGGCTACCACCCCACACACCCCCACGCCCCCCACCCCCGCCCCGAGCTGTGTGCACAGTATCCCTGAGGCTCAGAGCTCTGCTTTTTTAGTAGCATGTTTGTAGGCATGTGTGAGTTTCCTCCCAGAGCTCAGGCACTCTTCCCTTGAAGGGCTCCCTGTCCTTTTACCATATGGACATGCTTGCTTTTCAGCACGCACTTGGCGAGCACCAGGCACGGTGCCAGGCCCTGGGGGGAGCAGCTAAGAGTGCAAGCTGTCAAGTCAGAAGACCTACATTTGACTCCTGAGTCCTTCCCTTCCTAGTGGTGACTGTAGGCCAATTATTTAACCTCTGACCCTCAGTTTCCTCACCTATAAAACAGGAGTAACATCAGTGCCCATAGCCCAGAGTTGTGGAAACGACGGAAAGCTGCACACTGTTTGAAGAACTGGGGGCCACACTTGGCATGCGGCAAGGGTACACAGATGGCCGCAGCTGCTGCTATTATTAATACCAGGAAAAGGAAGTCAGCCTTGCTTGAGCTGGACACTCAGATTAATCCCCTCCCCAGTGTGGCTTGGTCTCTGGGCTGTAGGTTTCTGCTTGAAGGATGGAGGGCCAAGACAGGTGGGCTGTGGAGAGGTGCACAGAAGGCTGGTGGCTCTGTGGGGCATTCAGGATGTTTGTTCTGGTTGTGTGTTTGGAGGCCTCCCACTCAGCAGATGAGGCTGCCTGGCCAGAAGCTACATTTCCTAGGGAATCCTCAGACTAGTGCCTCTGACTCGTGCACCAAGAACCATAGGTATCTTTTACCTGGAGAGGGACAAAGGAAAACTCCATTGGGTTTCTTGCTTCTCAGAGGACAGCTCTTCCTCTTTGGCCTGGGATGGTTTCAGAGAGTGTGGCTTGGCCCCTGTACACCAGGGAAGGAGCTGGTAAGTGTGAAAAAAAGACCCAAGTGTTTCCCTCCACTGCATGGTAGAGCAGTGTCTTTGTTTTTCTTGGACTCATGGGTTCTTAGAGGCCTTAGAGATCATCGAGTCCAATCCTTCAATTTCATAGATGAGGAAACTGAATCCCTAGCAAGTCGTTTTACTTTCCTGTGACCCAGTTTCCTCATTTGTAAAATGAGGACAATAACACTTCTTTTGCAGAGCTAAGAGGAATGCGACTGGTCCAGTAGAGTGGTTAACTTCTAGTAGGTATTTAGCAAATTTAAATTCCTTCCTGTGTGTATGCCACTCCCATGCTCTGCTAGATTTCTCTTACTGAATTGAGGTAATAGGGGATTTTCGGGGGGGGGGGGGGTATTTAAAATTGTTTTTATGTGTGTATGTGTGAAGAAGAGCTTTAGTACTAGACCCATTAAAACCTGAATTTGAATCTTCACCTGGTTACTACTGGGAGAAAAAAAAAAACCACACCCCATATCCCAAACTTGGGCCAAGTCACGGAACTTCCTAGAAACTAAGCTTCCTCATCTGTAACATGGACATGTCTGCCTGCTGACCTCACAGAGCTGGTACAAAGCTTGAGAAGAGGCATGCACACAAAAGGGCTTCAAAATGTATAAAATGTACAGTAAGTGGCCGGCACCATTTCTCCCTCTTATCTGTGTGGTGGATTTTTCTGCTAGAGGAATGGGTTCTTAGGGAATGAGTGAAGAGTGGAAATATGAGTGGGAGTTTGATCTGGTCCTTTGAGTGAGCCTTAAGTGTAAGCAAAGGCCATGAGCTGGTCTAATTGAAACCTGCAGGTTTTCTCCCCCTTTCTCTTTCCACTCCCCTGATTTGTGTGAAAGCTGGGCCTTCTTTCCTATATTTTAATTTTGGTAGTGATCTCTTTAACCAAGAGTGAACAACTTCTGAATTGGATAGAAGTAATTCCAGTCTTATCAGGCAAGAATGTTACAATCTGATCCTGATTCACAAGAGCCAAGGGTTGAATTCCATTAAAGAGGAGACAAGTCTGTAGTTTATTTGTAGGGAAAAGGGGCAATTTAATCTGATGCATGTGATGAGGTTCTTTCTGAAAACAGCAATGTTTTTTTTTTTTTCCATTTTATTTATTTTTTCAGCGTAACAGTATTCATTCTTTTTGCACAACACCCAGTGCTCCATGCAAAACGTGCCTTCCCCATTACCCACCACCTGTTCCCCCAACCTCCCACCCCTGACCCTTCAAAACCCTCAGGTTGCCCCAACCTCCCACCCCTGACCCTTCAAAACCCTCAGGTTGTTTTTCAGAGTCCATAGTCTCTTATGGTTCGCCTCGCCTCCCCAGTGTCCATAGCCCGCTCCCCCTCTCCCAATCCCACCTCCCCCCAGCAACCCCCAGTTTGTTTTGTGAGATTAAGAGTCATTTATGGTTTGTCTCCCTCCCAATCCCATCTTGTTTCATTTATTCTTCTCCTATCCCCCTACCCCCCCCATGTTGCTTCTCCATGTCCTCATATCAGGGAGATCATATGATAGTTGTCTTTCTCTGATTGACTTATTTCACTAAGCATGATACGCTCTAGCTCCATCCATGTCGTCGCAAATGGCAAGATTTCATTTCTTTTGATGGCTGCATAGTATTCCATTGTGTATATATACCACATCTTCTTTATCCATTCATCTGTTGATGGACATCTAGGTTCTTTCCATAGTCTGGCTATTGTAGACATTGCTGCTATAAACATTCGGGTACACGTGCCCCTTCGGATCACTATGTTTGTATCTTTAGGGTAAATACCCAGTAGTGCAATTGCTGGGTCATAGGGTAGTTCTATTTTCAACATTTTGAGGAACCTCCATGCTGTTTTCCAGAGTGGTTGGACCAGCTTGCATTCCCACCAACAGTGGAGGAGGGTTCCCCTTTCTCCACATCCTCTCCAGCATCTGTCATTTCCTGACTTGTTAATTTTAGCCATTCTGACTGGTGTGAGGTGATATCTCATTGTGGTTTTGATTTGTATTTCCCTGATGCCGAGTGACGTGGAGCACTTTTTCATGTGTCTGTTGGCCATCTGGATGTCTTCTTTGCAGAAATGTCTGTTCATGTCCTCTGCCCATTTCTTGATTGGATTGTTTGTTCTTTGGGTGTTGAGTTTGCTAAGTTCCTTATAGATTTTGGATACTAGCCCTTTATCTGATATGTTGTTTGCAAATATCTTCTCCCATTCTGTCAGTTGTCTTTTGGTTTTGTTAACTGTTTCCTTTGCTGTGCAAAAGCTTTTGATCTTGATGAAATCCCAATAGTTCATTTTTGCCCTTGCTTCCCTTGCCTTTGCCGTTGTTCCTAGGAAGATGTTGCTACGGCTGAGGTCGAAGAGGTTGCTGCCTGCATTCTCCTCAAGGATTTTGATGGATTCCTTTCTCACATTGAGGTCCTTCATCCATTTGGAGTCTATTTTCGTGTGTGGTGTAAGGAAGTGGTCCAATTTCATTTTTCTGCATGTGGCTGTCCAATTTTCCCAGCACCATTTATTGAAGAGGCTGTCTGTTTTCCATTGGACATTCTTTCCTGCTTTGTCGAAGATTAGTTGACCATAGAGTTGAGGGTCGATTTCTGGGCTCTCTATTCTGTTCCACTGATCTATGTGTCTGTTTTTGTTGAAAACAGCAATGTTAATTGCATCTTTCTCATGTACACCTCATCACATCTTTTAATATTTTCCCTCTAATGGCTTTCATTCTTTTATCTTCCAGGCATCCTTGGTAAATTCCTCTCTTCTTTCTTATTAACATGTTCATTAATCCTGAAACATTTATTGTGCTTCATTAATCAGGTTAGAGGATTAACAAAAATGGGGATTTTGAGCAATTAAAGATACAGGCAGGTCAGACGCCAAAGTAAAGAATTTTAGTAGGCTGATGGCTTCATTGACCAGCCTGGGTTTTGTGGATAAGGAAGCCAAAAGTGAAGGGCAATTTGAGTTCAGTTTTCTTCCTGGGGTTTGGACTCTCAGCTGAGCCCCTGAGGCATTATGGGTAGGCAAGGTGCAATCTTGCTGGTTCAAAACATATTTGTCCTAAGAGGCATGTTCCTAAGAGTAATCGTCTCAGGGTCTGTAACACATTAGGGTTTATAGTTGAAAAGCAATTATTTTAAAATACTGTTCTTTTATCAAGTCTTTTTGGGACTCGAATACTTCATTTCTTCATGCTTAAGATGGAAATGCTAATGACACTGGTAATAATAATGAACTGTCATTTATTGAATATTTACTATGAGCCAGACACTATGCTAAGTACCTCACTTGAATTATCGCATTCAATCCTCATATGAACCGAAAGAGAAAGGTTCGTATTATGTGCCCTTTCAACAGATAAGAAATTAGAGCACAGAGAAGGTGATTTTCTCATTCATGGACACATAGATAGTGAGTGGTAAAGCCAGAGTGACCATAGCATAATAGAATAGGCACTGGATTGGAATAGGAGCCTTGGATTCCAGCCTTGATTATCTCATTAATTCTGTGACCTTGGAAGTCATCCAACCTCTCTGGGTTTCAGGGTTTTATTGTCTGCTTGTAAATGAAAACGATGGAAAACACGGACTTTATTTAAGCCCTTTCTATCTCTGACATTCTGGAATACTGAGAAATTATATGGAGTATAAAAAGGGCCACCAAAGTGGACTGAATAGAATTATCTCCCATGCAGAACACTCCAGCTGGCCCTGATATCTAGTTGTGACCCCTCTGTGCTGGTGCCCATGATTACTCTGTGGAGAAGTCCTTACCAGGCTCTGAGCTATTCTCAGCCATCTCTAGCCATCCAAGCCCCTTGAATATTGCCCTCAATTTTGCAGTTTCTCTTCGTGTGCCCCGAAGCCCAGATGACATGTAAACACCCAGACCAAGAACAATAATTCTGCTTCTTGGTATTGAGAAGTGTATCAATTTTCTGTAATTCCTTGTAGCAGAATGAGCATACGTTATAGAGTTCAAGTGCTTTGAAAATAAGCTATGACGAATTGCTATCTGCTGAAAGAACTGGCAATTTGTCAACTTTCGGTGGCTGGGCATCTGAGTGTACTCTATGTGGTGTGTGCTGTCAGTGCTGGTCTCAGAGAGGTGTGGGCAAAGGAGAAAGATGAGGGGGAGGGGAATGCCCCTCATCCTCTCAGGGAGAAAAGGAATTAAACTGTTGGAGATGTGACAGGATTTTTACAAGAACTTGAAGGAAGCTATGTATATTACAACATATGGATCTCAGTTTACCTCAAGATAGAAATGAAAAACAAGGAAAAATCATGGAAATTATGACATAACATAACTCAATCATACCATCCCTACTACCTGCTATTCTCATCCAGCCCCAAGAACTTATTTACCTGTGTCAACACCAGCAAATGTCAGCATCGCTTGGTACCGTTGAAACATTTCCTACTTTCCCTCAGTAACTTTGTAATGCATATTTCAGTTATTGTTGGTTATGGCTTCTTGGTAACTGTAAAAGATAGAATAACATTCTTCTTTTTTCCTTGGCTAATATTTCAGTGGTGTCTGCTTTTGCAATTTTTTTCCCCCCTCTCTATGTCCCTTCTCTCATTTTTCCTCCCTTCCCTTCTCCCTCACCACTGTCTTTCTCTATATGTTTTTTAAAGATTTTATTTATTTATTTGACAGAGAGAGAGAGAGATCACAAGTTGGCAGAGAGGCAGGCAGAGAGAGAGGAGGAAGCAGGCTCCCTGTGGAGCAGAGAGCCCAATGCGGGGCTCGATCCCAGGACCCTGAGATCATGACCTGAGCCGAAGGCAGAGGCTTAACCCACTGAGCCACCCGGGCGCCCCTTTCTCTATATTTTTAAAGGATTCTTGGAAGAGGTTGATCAATGATCACCACTATCCCAGTTTGGAAAAAACTGCATTTTAGCAAGCAAGATCAGAACCATGGACAGCATCACCATTATCGGCTGGCATCTCCAAATTCATTATTCCTTTATTTTATTTAATTTTTTTTGAAAACAGCAATTTTATTTATATATTTATTTGACAGACAGAGAGAGAGAGAGAGCATAAGGAGGCAGAGCAGCAGAGGGAGAGAGAGAAGCAGGCTCCCCACTGAGCAGGGAGCATGATGTGGGGCTTGGTCCCAGGACCCTGGGATCATGACCTGAGCCGAAGGCAGAGACTTAACCTACTGAGCCACCTGGGGCCCCCATTATTCATTTTAATTAAAATGATTAAACAGTATCATCTTTGGGCATGATTGAAATTTGTAGAAAAAATTGTGTATTTATTTAGAAGCTACAGAGCTGAAAGTGGACTATTACCTCCTCTATTGCTCTAAGAAAGAAAATGTCTTATTTCTAGCATTCTCACAGCCTCAGCCAGAATTTGTGGCAGAAAGTTAACTGTGGTTAGTTTTGTGTAAGGAAGGAGGACATGACTCTTGCTGAGATTGAAAAAGAAGAAGAAGCCAGAATTGACTGACCAGAGGTGGTGGGTCTGGAGTTCGGCTGTGTATTCCTAAGTAGAGAACAGTGAGTGGCTTGTCTAGGAATCTTGGTCTCATGGGCATTTATAGGCATCATGGGTGAGAAACTGGTGTACATTTTATTCTCATAGGCATAGAGTATCAAATGACATGCAATCGGCTATTGTTATTTTGCTGCTGTTAGCTCATGCAGTTTACAGAATATCACAGAGCTAGGAGAATAATAATGTAAATATCAAAAACATTACCCAGAAGTAAGGGAGAATCTGATTAAGGTAAACAACCTTTCCCCAGTAGTCAAGACTGGGGGAGGCCCTCTGTTGAGGAGGCTAAGGCTGAGATGCCTTACTGCCCAAAGGAACTGGACCTAGAATGGGTGGTAAGGTAGACCGAGGGATGGGAATGTTATGAGGACCATGTGCTATCAGAAATTCAAGAACATTTAAATATTAATTACATTATGTATTTTTTGAATAAGCAGGACACGCAGAAGTTGCAATGTTTTTATTGTCATGCAGGATTATTTAATTTTTGGACATTTGAATTTGTCAGTCTGTTCCTTTATGCCATCTGGATTTTGTGTCATATTTTAAAAAGCCTTTGACTTTAAAATGATAAAAATACATATTGCTATGTATTTTGTGAAGCACTTTAATGATTTGATTTTTTTATGTTATTTTGAAAATTTTCAGGCATATCTCTCTGTTTTTCCTGTATCCCAGCCATCCACTTCCACCCAGAGGCAATTTACTGTTATCAATTTCTTATGAATCTTTCATGAGATATTCTATGCATATGGAAGTATAGGCCTAACATACATTATCTTTCTTTAAACAGAAGTTAGCTTACTGTACACACTATAATGTATCTTGCTTTTTTTTTCAGTTAAGAAACTGTCTTAGAGGTAGTTCCATATCAGTACACATCAAGTTGCCTCATTCTTTATAGAGTTCGTGGATCTTTAGTAGGTGTGATATTATTCAAGCTTTGTATCAGCTCTGTGAGGTAAATGGGCAGACATTCCTGTGATACAGTTGAGGAAACTGAGTTATCATGAGATTCTGTGACTTGTACAGTTTTATTTCCCTAGTGATAGAGGGCTTTGAATCACATTTAGGTCTTGTGGTTTCAGTGCTAAAGCTCTTCTTCTAATACACATGAAAATTATGCCAGATATTCGCTAGAAAGTTTCCTCTCAGCTTATTCTTTTAGAGTTGAAATCTCTCTGTTTTTTTATTTGTCTTTATTTTATGTAAATCTAGATTGATAGTAATTTTATTTTGGTACATTTTACATATAATTCCTCACCTTCAGACTTCCATTGTTGCTACTGATAAGTCAGCTGTCAATCTAACTCATTCCTCTGACACTTTGCTCTGTGTGCCTTTAGAGGTTTTTTGCTCTCTTTGCTGTTCTATGGTTTCATAATAGGACATATCAGATAACTTTCTCCTTCCCTCCCTTCTTCCCTGCCTCCTTCCCTTCCTTTCTTCCTCCCTTTTTTTCCCTCCCTCCCTCCCTCCCTCTCTTCCCACCTGCCTGCCTTTTTCTTTTTGCTTATCCTTTCTGGGGTTTGTTGGGTTTTTTATTTTTATTTTTATTTATTTATTTATTTATTTTTTTAAAAATTTATTTATTTGTTAGAGAGAGAGAGAGAGCAAGCGTGCGTGAGACAGGGTGGTAGGCAGAGGCAGAGGGAGAAGCAGGCTCCCTGCCGAGCAAGGAGCCCGATGTGGGACTCGATCCCAGGACGCTGGGATCATGACCTGAGCCGAAGACAGCCGCTTAACCAACTGAGCCACCCAGGCATCCCAATGTTGGGTTTTTTAAATCTGTGGATTGGTATCTTTTATATATTCTGGAAAATTTTCTGCAAATTTTCCCTCTGGCTCATTTTCTCTTCTACTGATTAAATTTGTAGATCCTTTTATCCTATCCTCCTTGCCTCTTCATTTTTATAACTCCTGTATTGAAATGTAGTTCACATTCCATACGATTTATCAATTTAAAGTATATAATTCAATGGTTTCTTCATATATTCACAGAATTGTGAAACCATCAGTAAGCACATTTTAGAACTTTTAACCACTGCAAAGAGAAAGTCCTTGTCCTTTAGCTATTATCTCCTAATTCCCTATCCCATCAGTTATGGACTGAATGTGTCTCCCCCAAATTCATATGTTGAAATCTAATCCTCATTGTGATGGTATTTGAAGGGGAGTCTTTGTCAGATAATTAGGTCATAGAGTGGAGCCCTCATGACTGGGAAGAGTACCCTTATAATAAGAGGCCAGAGAGCTAGCTCAGTCTTTTTCAGCTATTTGAGGATACAGTGAGAAGTTAACAGTCTAAATCCTGGAAAAGGGCCTTCACCAGAACATGGCAATGCTAGCACCTGATCTCAGATTTCCAGCCTTCAGAACTGTGAGAAATAAATTTCTGTGTTTTGTAAGCCACCCAGTCTATGGTACTTTGTTATGGCAACCTTGACTGCTGAACATCACCAAACTCTAAGCAATCCACTAATTTACTTTCTGTCTCTGTAATTGTCTGTTCTGACATTTCATGTAAATAAAGTCATATGATCAATGGTATGTAGTGAGGGTTTTTTTTTTCACTTTGCCTAATGTCTTCAAGATCCATTCATGTTGTAACATATATCTGTACCTCATTCGTTTTTATGGCTGAATAATATTCCATTGTTTAGGTATACAACATTTTGCATACACATTCATGAGAGGATGGACATGTAGACTTCCACCTTTTGGCTGTTATGAATAATCCTGCTATAAATATTCATATACAAGTTTTTGGCTAGACAAGTATTTTCATTTCTCCTGGGTATACACCTACAAGTGGAATTGCTGGGTCAAATATTAAATCTAGGTATAACTTCTTTGAGAAACTTCTAGACTATTTTCCAAAGCAACTGTGCCATTTTATATTCCCACCAACAGTATATGAGATTTCCAGTTTCTTCATATCCTTACCAACACTTCTTATTATCTGACTTTTTTTATTACAGCCATTCTAGTGGATGTGAAGTGGTTTCAATTTGCATTTCCTTGACACAAATGACGTTAAACATCCTTTTAATGTGCTTACTGGCCATTTCTTTATCTTTCTTGGAGAAATGTCTCTTCAGATTTTTGGATCATTTTAAAATTAGGTTATCTGTATTTTTAAAAATATTTTTATTTTATTTTTATTTTTTTAAAAGATTTTATTTATTTATTTGACAGAGAGAGATCATAAGTAGGCAGAGAGGCAGGCAGAGAGAGTGAGAGGGAAGCAGGCTCCCTGCCGAGCAGAGAGCCCGATGCGGGACTCGATCCCAGGACCCTGAGATCATGACCTGAGCCGAAGGCAGCGGTTTAAACCACTGAGCCACCCAGGCGCCCTAAAAATATTTTTAAATTAACATATAATGTATTATTAGCCCCAGGGGTACAGATCTGTGAATCACCAGGTTTACACACTTCACAGCACTTGCCATAGCACATACCTTCCCCTATGTCCATAACCCCAAGGTTATCTCTGTTTTTATTATTGAGTGTAATTATGTTTATATAGTTTAGATGCAAGTCTTAATCAGATATGATTTGTAGATATTTTCTACCATTCTGTGGATTGTCTTTCACTTTCTGGGTAGTGTCTTTTGAAGCAAAAGAGTTTTTAATTTTGAGGAAGGGTTCAATTTATCTATTTTTTCTTTCTCTTTTTGCTTATGCTTTTTATGCCATACTTAAGAATCTATCATCAAATCCAGGGTCATCGAGATTTATTATTGCATTTTCATCTAAGTGTTTTATAGTTTTTACTTTTACATTTAGGTCTTTGTTCCATTTTGAGTTCATTTCTGTATGTGGTCTGAGATAAGAGTTCAACTCCATTCTTTTCCTTTGGCTATCCAGTTGTCCCAGTAGCATTTGTTGGGAAGAATATTATTAGATCCTTGTTGAAAATCAATTGACCATAAATGTATGGATTTACTTTTAGATTCTCAGTTCTAATCCATTAAGCTATATGTCCATCCATATGCCAGTACTACATGGACTTGATTACTATAGCTTTGTACTAAGTTTAATTACTCTTATTCCTAAGTACTCTACTATTTTTGATGTTGTTATAAGTGAAATTGTGTTCTCAATTTCATTTTCAGATTGTTTATTTTTAGTATATAAAAATACAATTGAGTTTTCTGTATATTGATCTTGTACTCTGCAATCTTATTGAACTTATTTACTAGTTCTAGTAGTTTTTTAGTGGATTCCTTAGGATTTTCTATATACAAGATCATGTCATCTGTGAATAGAGATCGTTTAATTTCTGCCTTTCCAACATAAGTGTCTTCTATTTATTTCATTTTCTTGCCAAATTGCCATGGCTAGAACATCTGGTACAATGTTCAGTAAAAGTGGTAGGGTGGACATCCTTCTAGTTGTTGTTGTTTTTGTAATGCTAACTTGTTGCTGTTTTATTTTTTATTTTTATTTTTTTTTTTATTTTGACAGAGAGAGATCACAAGTAGGCAGAGAGGCAGTCAGAGAGAGAGAGAGGGAAGCAGGCTCCCTGCCGAGCAGAGACCCCGATGTGGGACTCGATCCCAGGATCCTGAGATCATGACCTGAGCCGAAGGCAGCGGCTTAAACCACTGAGCCACCCAGGCACCCTGTTAATGTATTATTTGCCCCAAGGATACAGGTCTGTGAATCATCAGGCTTACACATTTCACAGCACTCACCATAGGACATACCCTTCCCAGTGTCCATAACCCAGCCCCCCTATCCCTACCTCCCAAGCCCCAGCAACCCTCAGTTTGTTTCATGAGATTAAAGTCTCTTATGGTTTGTTTCCTTCCTGACACCATCTTGTTTCCTTTTTTCCCCGCCCTGTCCCCCATGACCCCACATGCTGCCTCTCAAATTCTTCATATCAGAGAGATCATATGATAATTGTCTTTCTCTGATTGACATATTTCACTTAGTATGATACCCTCTAGTTCCATTAATGTCATTGCAAATGGCAAGAGTTTGTTTCTTTTGATGGCTGCATAGTATTCCATTGTGTGTGTGTGTGTGTGTGTGTGTGTGTGTGTGTGTGTGTGTATATATATATATCATCTTCTTTATCCATTCATCTGTTGATGGACATCTAGGTTCTTTCCATAGTTTGGCTATTGTGGACATTGCTGCTATAAACATTGGGATGCATGTGTCCCTTTGGATCACTACATTTGTATTCTTAGGGTAAATGCCCAGTAGTATGATTACTGGGTAATTGTAGGGTAATTGTAGGGTAGCTCTATTTTCAACTTTTTGAGGAAGCTCCAGACTGTTTTCCAGAGTGGCTGCACCAGCTTGCATTCCCACCAACAGCATAGGAGGGTTCCCCTTTCTCAACATCCTTGCCAATATCTGTTGTTTCCTGACTTGTTAATTTTAGCCATTCTGACTGGTGTAAGGTGGTATCTCACTGTGATTTTGATTTGTATTTCCCTGATGGCAAGTGATGTTAAGCACTTTTTCATGTGTCTTTTGGTCATTTGGATGTCTTCTTTGCCAAAATACCTGTTCATGTCTCTGTCCATTTCTTGATTGGATTATTTATTCTTTGGGTGTTGAGTATGATGAGTTATTTATAGATTTTGGACATTAGCCCTTTAACTGATATGTCATTCATGAATATCTTCTCCATTCTGTCAGTTATATTTTGGTTTTGTTGACTGTTTCCTTTGCTGTGCTAAAGCTTTTGATCTTGATGAAGTCCCAATAATACATTTTTGCCCTTGCTTCCCTTGCCTTTGGCGATGTTTCTAGGAAGAAGTTGCTGTGGCTGAGGTCAAAGAGGTTGCTGCTTGTATTCTCCTCAAGGATTTTGATGGATTTCTGTCTCAAATTGAGGTCCTTCATCCATTTGAATCTCTTTTTGTGTGTGGTGTAAGGAAATGGTCCAGTTTCATTCTTCTACATGTGGCTGTCCAATTTTCCCAACACCATTTGTTGAAGAGACTGTCTTTTTTCCATTGGACATTCTGTCCTGCTTTATCAAAGATTAGTTGACCATAGAGATGAGGGTCCATTTTTGGGCTTTCTATTCTGTTCCATTGATCTATGTGTTTGTTTTTGTGCCAGTACCACACTGTCTTGATGATGACAGCTTTGTACTAGAGCTTGAAGCCTGGAATTGTGATGCCACCAACTCTGGTTTTCTTTTTCAACATTCCTCTGCCTATTGGGGGTCTTTTCTGGTTCCATATAAATTTGAGCATTATTTGTTCCATTTCTTTGAAAAAACTTGATGGTATTTTGATAGAGATTGCATTAAACATGTAGATTGCTTTAGGTAGCATAGACATTTTCACAATATTGTTCTTCCAATCCATGAGCATGGAACGTTTTTCCATTTCTTTGTGTCTTCCTCAATTCCTTTCGTGAGTACTTTCTAGGTTCTGAGTACAGATTCTCTACCTCTTTGGTTAGGTTTATTCCCAGATATCTTATGGTTTTGGGTGCAATCATAAATGGGTTTGACTCCTTAAATTCTCTTTCTTCTCTCTTGCTGTTGGTGTGTAGAAATGCAACTGATTTCTGTGCATTGATTCTATACCATGACACTTTACTGAATTCCTATATGAATTCTAGCAGTTTTGGAGTGGAGTCTTTTGGATTTTCCACATAGAAGATCATATCATCTGCAAAGAGTGAGAGTTTGACTACTTCCTTGCTGATTTGGATGCCTTTAATTCCTTTTTGTTGTCTGATTGCTGAGGCTAGAACTTCTAGTGCTATGCTGAATAGCAGCAGTGGTAGTGGATATCCCTGCCATGTTCCTGACCTTAGTGGAAAAGCTCTCAGTTTTTCTCCATTGAGAATGATATTTGGTGTGGGTTTTTCATAGATGGCTTTGATGATATTGAGGTATGTACTCTCTATGCTTACACTGTGAAGAGGTTTGATCAAGAAAGAATGCTGTACTTTGTCAAATGCTTTTTCAGCATCCATTGAGAGTATCATATGAATCTTGTTCTTTTATTAATGTATTGTATGACATCGATTGATTTGCAGATGTTGAATAAAACTTGCCGTCCTGGAATATATCCCACTTGGTTGTGGTGAATAATCCTTTTACTGTTAGATCCTATTGGCTAGTATTTCAGTGAGAATTTTCACATCTGTGTTTATCAAGGATATTGGTCTGAAATTCTCCTTTTTTGGTGGGGTCTTTGTCTGGTTTTGGGATCAAAGTAATGCTGGCCTCATAAAATGAGTTTGGAAGTTTTCCTTCCATTTCTATTTTTTTTTGGGGGGGGGACAGTTTCAGGAGAATAGGTAATAATTCTTCTTTAAATGTTTGGTAGAATTCCCCTGGGGAGCTGTCTGGCCCTGGGCTCTTGTTTGTTGGGAGATTTTTTTTTAAAGATTTTATTTATTTGACAGACAGAGATCACAAGTAGGCAGAGAGGCAGGCAGAGAGAGAGAGAGAGGAGGAAGCAGGCTCCCTGCTGAGCAGAGAGCCCAATGTGGGGCTCGATCCCAGGACCCTGGGATCATGACCCGAGCCGAAGGCAGAGGCCTCAACCCACTGAGCCACCCAGGCGCCCCTGTTGAGAGATTTTTGATGACTGCTTCAATCTCCTTACTGGTTATGGGTCTGTTTAAGTTTTCTATATCTTCCTGGTTCAGTTTTGATAGTTTCTATGTTTCTAGGAATGCATCCATTTCTTCCAGGGATTGTCAAATTTGCTGGTGTATAGTTGCTCATAATATGTTCTTATAATTGTTTGTATTTCTTTGTGTTGGTTGTGATCTCTCTTCTTTCATTCATGATTTTATTAATTTGGTCCTTTCTCTTTTCTTTTTGATAAGTCTGGTCAGGGGTATATTAATCTTATTAATTCTTTCAAAGAACTAGCTCCTAGGTTCATTGAATGAAATAGAAACCAAAAGCACAGTAGAACAAATCAATATGGCTGGTGAATAGAATAGAGCCACTCACTTGATTTTGGGTGTATTTTGGTCAGTTAGCAGAAACTACCTCCCAAAATTTTAAAGAATGAAAAACTTATAAATATACAAAAATAAGGGTAAACATGATGAAGGGATGGAATATTACTGTAAAGATGAAAATTTAAAAAGATTCTAAAAAGGAGTTGATAAGATAGGAAGTTGATTGGAAAATGGTAAAAAAAAAAAAAAAAAAAAAAGGAGAATGGAATGTGATCAGGCTGGCGACCAGAACAAACCCATGCACTAGATTTAGGGTATATTTTGATCTATTAGAAGAAATTGTATCCCAAATTTTTGAAGAAAATAACCCCTGTATACAAAAAGAAGTTAAATACAATGAAGAGACCCCTTCCTCGGCTCCTTCTCAGTAGCCGGCTTCCCCACTCTGATACCTGGGAGCTCTGTCACACTCAGACACCCCCGGGCTTTCTGTGACACCATGTATCCTGAGACCACATTGTCCCCATGAGGGCTCCCCTCCCTTAACCTCTGGAGTGATGTCCCTCAGTGGAGCAGACTTCTAAAAGTTCCAATTTTGTGCTCCACTGCTCCATTGCTTGCTGGGAGCCTCCCCTCTCCCCGAGATCTCTCTTCCTCTCACTTCAGATTCACTTCTCCTTACATTGTACCTTCCAGAAAGTGGTTGATTTTCTGTTCCTAGAATTGCTGCTCTTCTTCTCTTCTATGTCCTGTTGAGTTTGTTGATGTTCAGAATGGTTTGATAACTATCTAGCTGAACTCCTGGGACCTGATGATGTTTCAGTCTGCTACTCCTCCTGCGTCTTGCTCTCCCCCACCCTTCTGTTGTTTCTGATCTTAAGGGGGAAAACATCTAGTTTTTGTATCATCTAGTATGATGTTAGGTATGGGTTTTTGTGAATGTC
Organism: Meles meles; assembly: GCF_922984935.1. Taxonomy (NCBI): domain Eukaryota; kingdom Metazoa; phylum Chordata; class Mammalia; order Carnivora; family Mustelidae; genus Meles; species Meles meles. The sequence continues at coordinate 107,968,299 of NC_060068.1, forward strand.
TTTTGTCTTGTTGAGGAGGTTTCATTCTGTTCCTAGTTTATTAAGGTTTTTACCATGAGATGGTGTTGGATTTTATCAAATGTTTTTCTGCATCTACGGAGATCATCTTGTGGCTCTTGTGTTTTTGTTTTTTTCCTACTGGTATAGTGTAACAATTGATTTTCAAATATTGAATATCTTCTTTGTCTCTTTCTCATATTTTTCACCTTATTATTGCACTTATACTTTATTGTAATCTGTGTCCCCCCCACCCAGAATATGAGTCTGATGAAGGTTGAGACTGCATAGTATAATAGATTCTTGACTTTATGAGGGAGATCTTTGTAGATTCTGAAATACGTGAATCCCCTCCCTTCAAAATGTACCTGAGAAAAAAGGAGAGAAAAACTAAGTTGAATTAAAATGTATATTCTGGACAATCACTGGGGCTTGGGAAATGTCTTTTTCTTATATACCAGTCTACAAGCAAAAAATTCAGTTTTCAGCCTCAGCAAAACAACAAATCATGAGACTTTCAGGATCACTCTTAAATTCAAGGGTCACTCTGGAATAACATAACCATCCAATTCCCTAGGGCCAAAGACCAGTAGTGTTCATCCCTGTAGTACCTGGCATATAGTGAGAGGGAAAAAACGTTTGTTCATTTCTTTAGGATTCTGTACCCTGTACTAGGTGTTAGATTTGATGCTGAGATTATAGGAATATATGATATATGGTCCTTTACCTCAAGGAATTCAGAGTCAATGGAAGTAGAGATGATTAAAATACAGGGTGAAAGTCCTATAGTGATGTAAGCACAGGAGAGAGGAGAGGATGAGGTTTCCTGTCGCAGGTGAGGTCTGAGTTTTCTCACCACTTCTACTACCATCTCCGGGTCCACATTACCATCACTTATCTCTTAGAATAATGTAGGTCACCAAATGACCTGTCTGTTGCTACTTTGCTGCACAGGGAGTCCATTCTTAATAGAATGCCCAGAGTGTTCCTCATATCTCTCTTCTACTCTCTTCTACTCAGAGACCACACTGACTGCCAGTCTTTCCAGAGTTAAAACTCAAGTTGCTGCCATGGTACACAAGTTTCTACCTGATCTGGCTTTCTACTGTCTCTCTTATCTCTTCTCCTCCCTTCACTCCTATAACATAGTTGTACACACTCTGATCATCCCATATGTCTTCTAACACATCAAACTCATGATGCTTTCACTTAGGGTCTTTGTATTTGTGGTTTCCTCTTCCTGGAATGCTCTTCCCAGGTATCACTCCCTCACTCTCTTCAGGGCTCTGCTCAAAGCTCCTGGTAGCAAGGCTTTCTCTGACTACTGTACATAAGTTGGGAGACTCCATTTTTCCTGTTCCCTCTCCACCTGAGCCTGCTTTGTTTTTCTCTATATCATTTCTTTCTTTATTTATTTATTGTCTGTCCTCCCCAACTAGAACATAACTTCCATCAAGTTAGATATTTTTGCCCATTTTATTCATTCTTATTACCTCCATTGCCTGTATCTTCCTAGAATATAGTAGGTGCTCATTAAATAATTTCAGATCCAATTAATGAAGGGTGACTAGGAGTGACTTGGAAGAAGTGATCTGGGATATGAGGTAGATGGGGGGTTTATTGAATTGAATGATGAATTTCCCCATGTATGGGTTTTGGTTTTGGACTAGATAGTTGTTTATGCCCATTTTTGTTCAGTCAGCTCTGAAATAGCATAAAAAATGGAAATGTTGAAGCTGCAAATGGACCAATGGTCCATGTGAATGACACTGACAGTTATTAGCAATCCGAGGATGGAAGGATGACTGAAGGTTGGTGGCACCAAAACACATTGCCAGACAATGAATAAGGTTCCTGAGACCACAGTTGAATCATGGTTTTTAACCAGCAAAGTTTTGGAAGACACTTAGTTCTCTCATCCCAAGAACAGCCTCTGCACCAAATCTCAAAGCTCAAAGTTAATAAGAGTCATCTGCAGCATAATGCATTATTAATAACTACTGTTTATTGAGTGTTTCCCTTGTGCCATGCTCCGTGCTAGGAACTTTATAATGTTCTCTCTTATAATCCCCTGTTGTCATCTCCATTTTACATATAATAAACCAGGTGCTCGAAAAAGTTGATAACTTGCCTAGGGCCATGTGGCTGTTAAGTGGCTGAACCAGTAAATTTTTAATTTTAGTCTACTAGAGTCTAGAAGCCATGTTCTTGGCCACATTGTATTTCCCCCAGATCAACCACCTGTAACAAGTATTTTACCTCTTAGGGCAAGAACACATCTCTCCAGTTTCTCTACTTTTCTGCCTTTGGAAATGAGGTTTGGGACATTCCAAAAGCAGGTGTGTGTTTAACCACAGCTCTGATAGGGTTATGCAGGCCTAGACTCTCTTCTAACTGTACTAGCTATGATTTAACATACGATATCATCATAACTCAATTAGGGAAGTTATTAGCAGTGCAAAGGACAGGGAAGATAGAGATTACTTCTAAGAATAAAAACATTCTTGCCTAGGAAATGTATTTTCTTAAATAATTTTGGGATTCCAGTTTCCATACACTTTATTGAAAGGAGCCTAATACATATTGGGAAGAGAATGTGGAATAGCCCAAATTCTCTTGAGGAAGGAGCAGGGAGATGTGTAATAAAGTGAGATGGTGAGTTTCCTGTAATTCTCTTGTAGAGAACTAGGAGGCTAGACAGGAGGGTGTGGGCTTCATAAAAAGAGAAGCAGGCCACAGGTGGTTGTAGGTTTTTCAGAGGGGTTTCAGACATTGTTTGCAGTTCAGATAATAATGGATTCTTCCCTTTGGAGGCTGGCGTTTCATTTTAGGGGCAGTTGGGGATAGGAACTCAGACCACAGAGACTGTTCTAGGGATTAAGAAACCAGGTGTTTTCAGAAGAAACCCTGGTGTAGCTTCTGACTGGATTACATCATGGGCAATATTGCAACCTCCCTGGATTATGTCAATGGACAGTATGTGCCACTTCTCGATGATGTCATGGATGGCACTCAGAGACCCCTCGGTGGGCAGCACAGTGGGAAGCATTGTGGAAAGTTGTGGCATCCAAAGTTAGAGGAGCCATTCATGAGGGACCCATCATCTTACAGCTGGTATAAATCCCTCCACGTATGTCATCCTCTGATAACATCTACTTCATGGGGGTGGTCCTCAGGGTCTGAGACTAGGAGGGAACCCTGGGGAATATTAGGTAAGTTAGAACATTGTCTAGCTTTCTTGGCATTGCCTCTAAGCCTCTTTAAGGCAAGGAAAATGCTCAGAATTGTTGTGAGGCAAAAATGAGTTTATGTAGTCTATTAAGTCAGTTGTCAGCAGGTTTAACAAAATGAGTTTTGTGAAGAGAGGCATGACATTTTGGTTTCCGGTTCAAATTGTTACTCTTGTGTCTTGTGCTAGGACTGTGCTCTGCTGGTCATGCAAGTTCCAGGCAAGTCTGACCAACTCAGGCTCATTAACTTTATCAGGCAACATGATACAGGATGTGTGTGTGTGTGCACACTTGTTTAGAAGGCACTTGGAGGGAGTCAACGTCCTTGAGATTCTCTGAGACTACTATACTGCCTCTACCATGCATAGGCACCCTACAACAAGGGAACTCTGTCTCAGTTCTGAGCTACTTACCTTCACACAGTCCCACCTCACACCCCAGACTTCGCTGTTCACTCTCCCGGTTCATTCCTACATTTCTTTAATTTGGACTTGAGTTTTGTTCCTCCATTCAGTGTCTTAATTGAGTTTCCCCTAGGAATGAGTTTCCTTAGTCCCCTGGAATTTGTTAACTCTTTAAAAAACATTTGTTCATTTGTTTTTATTTATTTTATTTGTTTTAATTTTTAATCCTCTCAAATCACTACACAGCTTTTATTACAACTTTAAAATATCACAGATAAGTCTGAAAAATCATCCAGCATCTTGCTGTTTCTAAAGATGGACAACTTAAATCTTACTCATCAGCCTGATGAAGTATTCCTTTTTCAGAAACTTCTATACCATTCCCCAGTTTTTAAATATCCTTATTTTTAACTGTCGTGGCTTACTCAGTCAAAGCTGCTGAGTTTGATACAAGTTTGCTGTCATTTTCTTTAAGAATTAACTCATTGACGCACTTGGGTGGTACAGTCAGTTGACTATCCGATTTCTGGTTTCAGCTCAGGTCATGATCTCAGGGTCGTGAGATCAACTCCCGTCAGGCTCTGTGCACAGTGCAGAATGTTTCAGACTCTCTTTCCTTCTCCCTCTGTGCCTCCTCTCTTCTCTACTTTCTCTCTCTCTCTCCTCCAAATAAACAAATAAATCTAAAAAAAAAACCAAAAAACAAAAAACCAAAACCCTCATCTTTCTGGACTTGAGATACTGCACAAGCAATGCCTGGGCTCATCCAAACTCTGCAAATGTATTTTTCATCCAAGAAATTTCAGATTTCATCAAGGGAAACATCATCCTGAGTAATGAACAACATTGCTGAGAAAGTGAACATACACAGTTCTCATCTTATAAGGGAAGCCCTTGAAATGCTCTTGATCATGTTCTATATGTGACTCCCAATTCCTGTTTGTCCACTCAGTGCCTTTTGTATTTCTTTTCCAGAAACTGAGTTCTCCACTGACATGACTGAAGGCCTTCTGCAGGTTCCTTTGGGGCCCTTCACCATAACAGTGCGTCCCTTCAGAGGGATGTTGACATTTTCTGGAATGGCGACCATTTGATGGCTAAGAATTGTCTTCATTCTGGCAGAAGATGCAGCAAAGAGTATTTTTAAATTTTTAATTGAAGTATAGTTGACATAGTATTAAATTAGCTTTAGGTGTACAACATTGTGATTCAGCAGTTATACATACTATGAAATGTTCACCATGATAAGTGTATTACAATGATATTGATTATATTTCATGTGCTGTACTTTTCTTGAAGAAAGATTATCTGACAAGCCATTAATAGTGAATAGTGGCTGCTTAGTGTGTTCTAATAGGTGCTTTATGGAGACAATGTCTCACTCCATGGAATGACTCTAAAGATGGCTACTATAGTCACTTGGCAGGCCAGGGGTCCAGGTCCATGGTCTCCCAAATGTGGACAGAAAGATCTGGCTGGAGGAGCCATGGGAACAGGAGGGAAGAATGAGGAATGTGGGAAGGAGGAAAACTCCATTCTGTGGGGGAACCGTGGAGATCATGGAGAGAATACTATGTGCAGGAAATATTGGACCATGTGTATGTATCACAAGTTAATTAGGAGAACAAATTAAGCTGCTTTGGTGTCAAAATAGCTGGGGGGGAATCAACCTTAATAGCAGGTTGCAGATGAAAGAAAATGAAATGGGAAAGAAACGAGGAGCATTTAAAAGAAGACAATCAGGCTGGAGGGAATGGTTAGAAGAGGGTAGAACAGAGCATTTAAAAAATTAAAGAAGTTGGCATGGGATAGCGTATGTAGTTCTGATGAGCAGGAGGAAGAGAGACTAGCCTCATGTTTCCTTAGCCTCAGTGTCTGTCATGTTCAAGGCATGGAGTTGCTAGGGGACAGGAGAGAGGAGACAAGAGAAAGGAGGGGTAAGCAACTTTTGGGGGAAATCACCCAGGAAGAACAATTTCAGGTGACCAGGCTGTACTGTGCCCATGCTCAGTCTCTGCTCTGCTACTCCCTGTGGTTCTGCCCTCTGTTTCCCTCTTCTTATTTCTTACAGTGAGACATCTGGTCCTTCCATTGCTCTCAGGACTTTTGTTGCTACCCCTTAGCGGATGGCTTGCACACGCAAGACTCTAGCACACGCGCATCTCCTGAACACTCTAGCTTCTCCCTGCTCCATGCTGCACTGTCTCAACTGCCACATCTAATAGGGACTCATGGAGCACCTGGATGGCTCAGTGGGTTAAGCCTCTGCCTTTGGCTCAGGTCATGATCTCAAGGTCCTGGGATCAAGCCTCGCATTGGGCTCTCTGCTAGACAGGGAACCTGTTTCCCCCTCTCTCTCTGCCTGCCTCTCTGCCTACTTGTGATCTCTCTCTCTCTGTCAAATAAATAAATAAAATCTTGAAAAAAAATAAAAGAGACTCACTCCTCTCCCCAAGCTTCCCCAACATGCTTCCCTTCTGGTCTTCCCCATCTCAGCATGGGGTATCATCATCCACCCAGTCTCCTAAGCCAGAAGAGTGAGACTCTTTTTGATCCTTCCTCCAGTTATTCATTGCATTCTGTTGACTCTACATTCTATGCATATCTCAGATCAGCGTGGCATGTCTCTTCACCTCCCTGCCACTGTCTTGGTTGCCACTTACCTGAACGACTGCAGCAGCCCCATGGTTATTCTGCTCCATTCTCTCTACCTGTTAATCATTCTCCACACAGCAACCTGAGTGCTCCTTCCAGAGCAAACCTAATCATGTTACTTCCCTTCCCCCAAACTCTCAATGCTCCTTTGCTGTCCTGGTGTTCTACTGCTGCATAAAAATCCTACTCCAAAACTTAGTGGCATAAAATAACAGCCATTTTATTATATCTCATAAATTGTCAGGAATTCAGGCAGGGGTGAGCTGTGGGAGTCATCAGAGGTCACTTGGTGGTGTTCAGCTGGTAGTAGGTTGGTCTAAAGTCCAAGATGGTTTCACCCACATATGTGGCATTTTGGTTGGGAGGGCCAGCAGGCTGGGCTAAGCTGGGGCTGTCAGGAGGAGCACCTACATGTAGCCCCTCCAGTGTGGTGGTTTTAGGAATCTGATATTCTTACATGGTGGCTCATGGCTTGAAACATGAGCGTTCCAATGAACAAGGTGGAAGCTGCATGTTGTTTCGTGGCTTAGGTTCAGAAGTCATATGGCATCCTTTCCATAGTACTACAATGGCAGTTACAGGCCTGCGATCTTTCAAGGGCAGGGGACAAAGACCCTACTTTTCAGTGGCAGGAATGCAGCATGTCTTCTGAGGACAGCTTCTGTAGTATGGCTTGTGTGGGTCTTCATGGCTCCTCTCTGGCTTCCTCTCTGCTCATCATTTCCTAACTCACTGCATTTTTTGCTCCAAGGCTTCAGCTATCCTTAGCAACTTATAACTCTTTGAGTAGGCTGGGCTTTCTTCCGTTGTTAGAGTCTTCCATGTTTAGAATGGCCTTCTTGCCCCTTCTTCATCTGACAAACTGTTATTTCCCTTCAAGTCTTAGCTTAAGTGCTGCTTCCTGCTGGAGGCCTTCCATGAATCTGTTAGTCTAAGTTAGTTGGCTTCCCACATGGTCAAATAATACTCATTACAGAGTATTCTGAGTCATTAGAGAACAAGACTGTGTCCTTTTCATCTTTTTATCTTTGGGATCTAACACAAGTCCTGTGACATATTAATTGCTCAACAGATGTTTATCGAATCTCTTACTCTCTGTGGACCTCAGTTTCCCCACTTATAAATTGGGACAGTTGGTAAGCATTGGGATGGCAAGTCGGTTTATCCAATATGCTGTTGTTTCACTGTGTTGCTTCCTTAGCATAGAGTTGTAAAGGATTCTGAATCTACAACTGGGATCAGTAAGAAAGATGGTGATCCACTGGTGATATCTGCCATGGGCACAGTATAGGAAAGTGGTGGCTTATATTCAGTGTACTTGGCATGAGTAGATTAGATCAACTCCAAGTCTTCTCCAACTTTAAAGGACTATCCATAGTACCATCTATTTCTTACCTACTTAGACTCCCAGACTATAAGATCTAGGAGTTTCCCATGGGATCACTCAGTCCAATATTCTCGTGACATAGATGAGAACTAAGGCTCAGAGGGAAAGCGATTCACTTGAAGTCAGAACCTGAGTCCAGGTTCTGATCTAATATAATGAATTAATTTGCATTCATAGAGGCAGGGCAGGAATAGAATTCAGTACAAAGATAGATGCTAATACCAGCTCAGTGTTAATTTCCTTCCTTGTCTCCTCTGAGGTTTCAAGCATCTTGGCAATAGAACAACCTGATTATGAGTCCTGGGCACACTTACTAGCTATATGTTCTGAAAGAAATTACTTGACTTTTCTGAACTTCAGTTTCCCTTTCTGTACAATGTGGGAATAGTAGTATCTGTCTATCTATATCATATAATGAAATAATATATCTATTATTTCATTCTGTCTATCACATCTATCTTATAAATGAAATTTATCTATTTCTATCATACAAATGAAATAATATAGGAGAACTATCTCCCTATCTATCGTATAAATGAAATAATAAAGGAAGAAGTCTTTCAATTGTTTCTAGAACATGGTGAAGACTCACATGTTAACTATAATTAGTAGTAGTGTTAGTATTTTGACTGCTATTGTCACAAGGCTTTTACATGGCTTAATCCTTGGACCTAGCACAGAGGCCTGAGCAGCATGGGGCACAAGGTACGGGACATAGGTTATCTGAATTCTCAGGGCTGACTTGAGACTATGTTAAGGAAAATCTGAAGAGTCCCATTTTTCTTTGAAAGCGAACTCAGTGACAAATTGTGACTTTTGCCAGGGAAATGTCTCTAGACTACTATTGGAGCAGCGACATTTTCAATCAGGATTTCTGTAAGGGAGAAAAGGAAGCTCATCTAACAGGCCAGGTGCTTTATCAGATCTAAATAGTTTTGTCTACTGCAAAGAGAGGGAAGAAATGGTAAAAGTCAAGAGAAAGCAACTGACTTCAGGTTTTAAATATATATACACACACACACACATATATATATGTATATATACACACACACTATATATATACATACACACACAAACACACATATATATGCACAGATATATATGCTTCAGATTATATATGCACACACACATATATATACATATGTCAGACTATCCATATATATGTATAGTATATACATGTATATATGTGTATATATATATATATATATGGATAGTCTTCAGTGTGTATGTATATGTGTGTGTGTATGTATATATATATTTATATGTATCTACATAATTTTTTTAACCTGTTAGGACCAGAGTCCTCTAGGGTTTGGGAGTTTGTCCCTAAGTGTTGAATAGTAATGAGTTAAGGTGAGCTAATTTTGAAATTTAAAAAAATAAATAATTTGAGAAAAAAATTAGTAACAGATGATTGTTGCAGAGGCCAACACTGTGGTGAGGACCCAGGGAGTGGCAGGGATGGTTAGGTGTTGATCTAATTTCTGGAGGGCTAATGCATGAGGCTCTCCAGGCAACAATGACAAATGCACTTCTAATCATCTCCATATTAAATTTATTATCAAGGAGAGGGACACTTCTCTCTCTTCAATTTCATAAGAATGTGATTAACATAGATATAAAAAAAGTTAAAGGAAAGAGAATTTGATTTGAACTTCAGAGTCTATTTCATAGTGAAAATTAAGATGTTTTTGTAAGGTTTTCAGGGATAAGTTTCGAGGGATTCTAAATTGCGATTGAACAAATTCTATCTTGTACTTTGCCTCCCTCCCTTTCCCCTCTCCTGGGGGCTTATGTCTGTTGAGAATGGAGCAAAAGGAGGACAGAGATAAACCAGCAGAGTGCGAGGAAGAGGCTATGCTGGGGATGGGGAAGAAAACTGCATTGCCAGCATTGCAGCGTGAAGGATTTCAGGCTCATGTAGATGAAAAATGAACCCCTCTGTTGGCAGTGAGTCCTTTATCAACATGAGATTGGGGCTCTGAATTTGGAACAAGAGAATTGGACACCGTCAAGGAGGAGGATCTCTAGAAAAATTACAAAGCTTGTGGTCAGCAGTTGGATTCAGTGCTGACATGTAGTAGGCTGTAATTCCCCTGACAGTCGTCTGGGCTGGGACACCTCTGAATCCTCCGCTTCCTCCTATATCTCTCTGTCACCTTCTGATCCAAATATTTAAGATTCAAAGACTGAGAACTTGGAGAGTCCTCTATGGACATATGCACCTGGAACAATCCCCTCTCTCCTAAGATTGTCACCCTCAATATGATGATTCTCGGGAATAGTGAAGAAAAAAGGAGGACAGTAACTGGGGGCTACCTTGACTTTGGGAGTAAAGGCACCTGTAGATTTCAAGTTACATCTTGAAAACAGGCTGTGCTTTGTAACTCTCACCCCATAGTGTTTTAGATTTGTTTTTTATAAGAGATGATTTCATCGAGTACACTTACAAATTTATTTCCTTCTTTAAGGAAGGGCTTTCTGGGGTGCCTGGGTGGCTCAGTGGTTTAAGCCTCTGCCTTCGGCTCAGGTCATGATCTCAGGGTCCTGGGATAGAGCCCCACATCAGGCTCTCTGCTCGGTGGGGAGCCTGTTTCTCCCTCTCTCTCTGCCTGCCTCTCTGCCTACTTGTGACCTCTCTCTCTGTCAAATAAATAAATAAAATATTAAAAAAAAAAGGAAGGGCTTTCTTTGGACATGATCTACCATTAGCAAGTAATGAAAGAAACAGATTCTTGGTTTGGCCATAAACAGTAGAAAACAGTGCAATTAAAGAGATATGTTTAATTGGGAAATTGACCCAAAGCCCAGTTTAGCAGCATCATCTAGACCAGACAAGGCCAGGCTGACAACAGCAACAGTCTGCCTGCTTCAGGAGTTGGGGACAGAGCTTGCTTGATTAAGATGTTTCCCGGGAAATGGAATTAAGCCTAATGATTTCCAATGGAAGGGACTGCTAATTGGGAAGGCAATACTGCTTAATTGGGACACCTGCAGGTAATTAAAGGCTCCTTTTTGATGGCCTTCTCTATACTTATGACTCTAGGAGGTTAAGACAATGTGGAGAATACAGGTGCTCTCAGCCCCTACACCATATCTCTCCCTTGACCATCTGCCCAAAGTCATGCAATTTGGTCATCTTTCTACTCTTTGGAAAACAGTGCTTTGAGGGAGGTCTTCTAGGGACCTCAGGAGCTTGGGTGAGTATAGGTATCCTGAGGTAAGCTGCTATCTGGGAGCCTTCTGAGCTCCCTGGAAATGGGAGAAGGCTCCGAGGGAACATGGCAGTTCCCAGAAGAGGCCCAGATTCCAGAGACCTCTGTATCATGTTAGGGCTGAATGGGATTTAAGGTTGAAGATGTCACCTTCTATGGAGATGGGCAGGCCCAGCCCCTTGTGGGCAGGGAGTCCTGTGGATCTTCGACATCGGCCACAGCAACTTCTTTCAAGATATGTCTCCAAAGGCAAAGGAAACAAAAGCGAAAATGAAGTTTTGGGACTTCATCAAGATCAAAATCTTCTGCACAGCAAAGGAAACAGTCAACAAAACAAAGAGGCAACACACGGAATGGGAGAAGATATTTGCAAATGACAATACAGACAAAGGGCTGATATCCAGGATCTATAAAGAACTCCTCAAACTCAACACACACATAGCAGATAATCATGTAAAAAAATGGGCAGAAGACATGAACAGACACTTCTCCAAGGAAGACATGCAAATGGCTAACAGACACATGAAAAAATGTTCATCATCACTAGCCATCAGAGAGATTCAAATCAAAACCACATTGAGATACCACCTTACACCATTTAGAATGGCCATAATTAACAAGACCATAAACAATGTGCATTGGAGAGGATGTGGAGAAAGGGGAACTACCGTCTTACATTGTTGGTGAGAATGCAAGTTGGTGCAGCCACTTTGGAAAACAGTGTGGAGATTCCTTAAGAAATTAAAAATAGAGCTTCCCTATGACCCTGCAATTGCACTCCTGGATATTTACCCCAAAGATAGAGATGTAGTGAAAAGAAGGGCTATCTGTACCCCAGTGTTCATAGCAGCAATGGCCACAGTTGCCAAACTGTGGAAAAGCCAAGATGCCCTTCAATGAACGAATGGATAAGGAAGATGTGGTCCATATACACTATGGAGTATAATGCCTCCATCAGAAAGGATGAATACCCAACTTTTAGCAACATGGACGGGACTGGAGGAGATTATGCTGAGCGAAATAAGTCAAGCAGAGAGAGTCAAGTATCATATGGTTTCACTTATTTGTGGAGCATAACAAAGAACATGGAGGACATGGGGAGATGGAGAGGAGAAGTGAGTTGGGGGAAATTGGAGGGGGAAATGAACCGTGAGAGACTATGGACTCTGAAAAACAATCTGAGGGTTTTGAAGGAGTGAGGGGTGGGAGGTTGGGTGAGCCTGGTGGTGGGTATAATGGAGGGCATGTATTGCATGGAGCACTGGGTGTGGTGCATAAACAATGAATTCTAGAACACTGAAAATAAATTTTTAAAAAAATTTTTAAAAAAGAAAATACTCTGGATTAGAAGTTGGGTAAATTGAAACTGATGTCTAGATCCAAGTCTACTGTCAACTGGCATTGTGAATCTTGCCTCTTTGACCTCAGTTTCTTCAACTATAAAACAGAAATGATTTTACCCTAATTCTGGACAATGCAAAGATCCTTTCATTCTACAGATTGGAGAGCGGACTGGAGAAGGATGAAATTTTAGCCTACGTTCTAAGTGACTAGTGGAGTAGACCAACACTTGTCATTTGGTGTTACATGTCCTACTGGTCAACGGAAGAGGGGATCAGTTATCAGAGAAGATCAGAGAAGTCTTCAGAGGGAACTTTTTTTTTTTTAAGATTTATTTATTGATGTGTGAGGGAGAGGGAGAGACAGAGTGAGGGGGCAGGCAGAGGGAGAAGGAGAAAATCTCCAGCAGACTCTCCACTGAGCACGGAGGCTGACATGAATCTTGATCTCACAACACTGGTGTCATGACCTGAGCTGAAACCAAGATTTGGACACTCAACTAAATGAGGCACCCAGGCACCCCAGAGGGACAGAACATTTAGGTGACTATTTTGAGAGAAGTTCTATGAATGGATGAGGCAGAGGAAGAAAGCATTCCAGGCAGGGAGAATAGCATACACAAAGGTACAGGCGTGAAAACCCTGTGGCACATCCTAGGAGTTGTCGCTGGTTGTATGTTTCTGCCGAATGGGAAGGACGTGCATTGTGGGGGAAGATAAGAGTAAGGCAGAGGGGAAACTGGGATGGGGGGGTCAATGAGTGAGAGATCACAAAAGGCCATGCATGTTATTTTAGGCAGCTTGGTTGGACTTCCTTTAACAGGCAGTTGTTGGTTGTTGAAAATTGTTCACTCTGGGAGAGACATGGCCACAGCTGAGTTTGAGAAGAGCCACTCTAATGGATGTGTAGTCCCAGTCTGGGAGCTGGGTAGGAGGGGCAAGCCTTGAAGCGGACACTTCTCTGATAGTCCAGAACACAGATGGCCAGTCCCTATGTTCGGCGAAGGCAGTGGGAAGTGAGAAGATAGAACAAATTGAGTTTGTGTCATCGGTTGCTTTGTTTGCTGATGTTTAAATTTGTAAGCTTTGGAGAGCTCTGGAATCACAAGCTTCACCTAGTCCTTGCTTCCCTTTCAGCCAAAGGCCTCTTGTTCAAAGTTCAAAGGCCTCTTTGCCTGTTCTAACCCCTTGCTATCCAGAAAGTGGCTTTTGGGACCCACCTTTTCACAGGAAACTTTGGCAAGTCTTGGGACTCCCCACCCAATGTCCTCAGACAAGAGGCATGAGATACGGCATGAACTGGGCCCTCTGGCTTCCCCAGGAGGTTTTGGTAAGAGAGCTCTGGCAACACAGAGGAACCCAGCTCAGCACTTGAGTTGCAGTGGGTTTGGAAAAAAAAAACACCTGATAGAAAGTCAGTGGGGATGGGGGAGCACAGAGGTGAGCCGGAGCTGGTGGTAATTGCAGCTTTCACTGTGACCGCCATCCCATGTTCTCATCTTCATACCTGGCAGTTTGGCTAATACACACAGTATTCATGCCTCAATGGGTAAGGCAGGGACTCGTTTCCAGTTTTTCTGAAAAGCTCTTCCCAGGGGTTGGGTCACCTTACATGCTCAGAACGGGTTGTTGGTGCCAATGCTGACTCTCGAGATCAAAGCTATTACCTTCTCTGCCCCATCAAAAAAGCATCTTCAGTGTTCAAGTTTTTTGAAGTGTTCAGCTAGGATTCTCTGAAAAGTGCTTCTGGAATAGCCCATGCAGAGTCTGAGTTAATGGGGATGAGGTAAACTAGATGGGGAATTTTCTTGCTTTTTGGTCTGAAAAAGCAGAGATCCATCCCTCCTTCTTTTCACTCTGACAGCCCTGACTTCTGGGTCACTGTTTTAGCAGGGAATTCCTCTGAAGGAGTTCAAAATATGGGAAAAGTATTGTGTGGTACATTTTCATGATTCTCATTCCAGTGCGAAGTTCATTTCCTTTCACGTCATTTGTTTCCTTCTGAAGTCCTGAGTTCATTAGAACTGGAGTCTGATAGGGGCTTTTTCTGTTTGTGGAATCACAGGTTAACCTGCCTTTTCTCTCCAGCCTTCTGAGAGCAGAGGCTGTGTTTTTTCCCCCAGGAAAATGGAGCTGGGACATGGAGATGTCCCTAGACAGACTGAAGACCACAGCAGTCCTTTAGGACAAGCTTTCCTATTGACCACATGAGCCTGATCTCTTCTGGTGTTGTGGGAGAGTTAAGTTTTACTACTGTGGTATATAATTGATGGATGAATGAATTAACTTATTTTATTCTAGGGAAGTGTTCCTCCAAAGTAAAAAGAAGGGACTATGCTGTAAAGTTTATGCCCAGACATCTTCCTCAGACCATAGAAGGTGGTGTCCTGCATTCATAAGTAACTCCCCACTGTTCTCAGGAGGAAATCCAACCCTCTTTCTGTGGCCCATCTGGTATGGCATAATCCAGCCTTTGTGGTTCCCTGGCCTCATCTTGTTCTGCTGTCCGTTTTGGCTGGCTATGTCTGCTGGACTAACCACTTCTCCCAGTCTTCCATGTGCTCTGGCACAGAGGAGGCGCTTAACAATTATCTTTTAAGGAAATGAATGACTGATTTATCCTTTTAGTCCAGTTAGCAGCCCATTTGAGCAGAGCCAGGAAGCATTAGCTGCAATGCAGATAGCTTAACAGTGATGGTCACAATGCTTCTAGAACTTTCTTGCATCTACTCTATAGGGGCTATCAGAGTGGGGCAAAGAGGCTCATTTCAGGGCTTTGATATTTCCAACTCAGTAGTCTTCCTGATTTTGCTTTTCCCATCCTCTTTGGGTCCTGAAAATGTCTTTGGTATTTTCTTTTGTTCTTGTAGGGTTGGGTGGTCTGATGGGTAAGGAGCCAAGGTGGGGAGGGAGGAAGGTGGAAATTGTTTGGCCAGAATGGAGGCCCGCAGAGCAGTTTTCCTAGCAGGATGTCTGTTGATGAAATACCTACAGCCAGTTGTGAGAGGCTATTAATCTCAATTAAACCTGATTAGGACATGATTGGATTTGGGCTGAGACTGGCCAAGTCAATCCAGTCCACTTGACAGTCTATGCAGCAGCAGGCTTGTCTCATACCAGCTGGCATCCACATCCGTACAGAAGGAGAGTCTTTAGCATCTCTGGGAAGGAGGGTCCAGGTGCCATGAATATTCAGATCCCCAGCCCCAGGGGCTTCACAGATTATTGGGGCCTAACTGGAATTTCTGGGAATAAGGTGGAAGGAATGGGAACTGAAGTTAACCTACCTTTTTTTTTTTTTTTAACATATACTGTATTATTAGCACCAGGAGTACAGGTCTGTGAATCACCAGGCTTACACATTTCATAGCACTCACCATAGCATATACCCTCCCCAATATCCATAACCCAAACACCCTCTCCCTACCCCCCTACCCCCCTACCCCTGGCAACCCTCAGTTTGTTTTGTGAGATTAGGAGTCTCTTATGGCTTGTCTCCCTCCCAATCCCATCTTGTTTCATTTTTTCCTTCCCTATCCCTCAAACCCCCCACTTTACCTCTTAAATTCCTCATATCAGGGAGATCATATGATAATTGTCTTTCTCACTTGACTTATTTCCCCCAGCATAATACCCTCTAATTCCATCCATGTCATTGCAAATGGCAAAATTTCAATTCTTTTGATGGCTGCGTAGTACTCCATTGTATATATATACACACAACTTCTTTATCCATTCATCTGTTGATGGACATCTAGGTTCTTTCCATAGTTTGGCTATTGTGGACATTGCTGTTATAAACATTCAGGTGCATATGCCCTTTTGGATCACTACATTTGTATGTTTAGAGTAAATACCCAGTAGTGTGATTGCTGGGTCATAGGGTAGCTCTATTTCAACTTTTTAAGGAAACTCCCATGCTGTTTTCTAGAGTGGCTGAACCAGCTTGCATTCCCACCAACAGTGTAGGAGGGTTCCCCTTTCTTGGCATCCTCACCAGCATCTGTCATTTCCTGACTTACTAATTTTAGCCATTCTGACTGGTGTGAGCTGGTATCTCATTGTGGTTTTGATTTGCATTTTCCTGATGCCGAGTAATGTTAAGCACTTTTTCATGTGACTGTTGGTCATATGGATGTCTTCTTTGCAGAAATGTCTGTTCATGTCCTCTGCCCATTTCTTGATTGGATTATTTGTTCTCTGGGTGTTGAGTTTGATAAGTTATTTATAGATTTTGAATACTAGCCCTTTATCTGATATGTCATTTGCAAATATCTTCCCCCATTCTGTCAGTTGTCTTTTGGTTGTGTTAACTATTTCCTTTGCTGTGCAAAAGTTTTTAATCTTGATGATGTCCCAATAGTTCATTTTTGCTCTTGCTTCCCTTGCTTTTGGTGATGTTTCTAGGAAGAAGTTGCTGTAGCTGAGGTCAAAGCTCTGTGTTCTCCTCAAGGATTTTGATGGATTCCTGTCTCACATTGAGGTCTTTCATCCATTTGAGTCTCTTTTTGTGTGTGGTGTAAGGAAATGGTCCAGTTTCATTCTTCTACATGTGGATGTCCAATTTTCCCAACACCATTTGTAGAAGAGACTGTATTTTTCCATTGGACATTCTTTCCTGCTTTATTGAAGATTACTTGACCATAGAGTTGAGGGTCTATTTCTGGGCTCTCTATTCTGTTCCATTGATCTATATGTCTGTTTTTGTGCTAGTACCATACTGTCTTGATGATGACAGCTTTGTACTAGAGCTTGAAGTCTGGAATTGTGATGCCACCAACTCTGGCTTTCTTTTTCAACATTCCTCTGGCCATTCGGGTTCTTTTCTAGTTCCATATAAATCTTAGCATTATTTGTTCCATTTATTTGAAAAAATGGATGGTATTTTGATAGAGATTGCATTAAACATGTAGATTGCTTTAGGTAGCATAGACATTTTCACAATATTGTTCTTCCAATCCATGAGCATGGAAAGTTTTCCCATTTCTTTGTTTCTTCCTCAATTTCTTTCATAAGTACTTTCTAGGTTCTGAGTACAGATTCTTTGCCTCTTTGGTTAGGTTTATTCCCAGGTATCTTATGGTTTTGTGTATAATGGTAAATGGGTTTGACTCCTTAATTTCTCTTTCTTCTGTCTTGCTATTGGTGTATAGAAATGCAACTGATTTCTGTGTATTGATTCTATACCATGACACTTTACTGAATTCCTATATGAATTCTAGCAGTTTTGGAGTGGAGTCTTTTGGGTTTTCCACATAGAGGATCATATCATCTGTAAAGAGTGAGAGTTTGACTACTTCCTTGCTGATTTGGATGCCTTTAATTCCTTTTTGTTGTCTGATTGCTGAGGCTAGAACTTTTAGTGCTATGTTGAATAGCAGCAGTGGTAGTGGATATCCCTGCCATGTTCCTGACCTTAGTGGAAAAGCTCTCAGTTTTTCTCCATTGAGAATGATATTTGGTGTAGGTTTTTCATAGATGGCTTTGATGATATTGAGGTATGTACTCTCTATGCTTACACTGTGAAGAGGTTTGATCAAGAAAGAATGCTGTACTTTGTCAAATGCTTTTTCAGCATCCACTGAGAGTATCATATGAATCTTGTTGTTTTATTAATGTATTGTATGACATCGATTGATTTGCAGATGTTGAACAAAACTTGCAGTCCTGGAATATATCCCACTTGGTTGTGGTGAATAATCCTTTTAATGTACTGTTAGATCCTATTGGCTAGTATTTTGGTGAGAATTTTTGCTTCTGTGTTTATCAAGAATATTGGTTTATAATTCTCCTATTTTATTAGGTCTTTGTCTTGTTTTGGGATCAAGGTAATGATGGCCTCATAAAATAAGTTTGGAAGTTTTCCTCCATTTCTATTTTTTGGAACAGTTTCAGGATAATAGGTAATAATTCTTCTTTAAATGTTTGGTAGAATTCCCTGGGAAGCCATCTGGCCCTGGGCTCTTGTTTGTTGGGAGATTTTTGATGACTGCTTCAATCTCCTTACTGGCTATGGGTCTGTTCAGGTTTTCTATATTTTCCTGGTTCAGTTTTGGTAGTTTCTATGTCTCTAGGAATGCATCCATTTCTTCCAGATTGTCAAATTTGCTGGTGTATAGTTGTTCATAGTAGGTTCTTATAATTGTTTGTATTTCTTTGGTGTTGGTTGTGATCTCTTCTCTTTCATTCATGATTTTATTTGTTTGGGTCCTTTCTCTTTTCTTTTTCATAAGTCTGGCCAAGAGTTCATCAATCTTATTAATTCTTTCAAAGAACCAGCTCCTAGTTTTGTTGATTTGTTCTATTTTTTTTTTGTTTCTATTTCATTGATTTCTGCTCTGATATTTATTATTTCTCTTCTCCTGCTGGGTTCAGGATTTCTTTGCTGTTCTTTCTCCAGCTTCTCTAGGTATAGGGTTAGGTTATCTATTTGAGACCTTTCTGTTTTCTTGAGAAAGCCTTGTATCACTATACATTTACCTCTCAGGACTGCATTTGCTGTGTCCCACAGATTTTGAACAGTTGTGTTTTCATTATCATTTGTTGCCATGAATTTTTTCAATTCTTCTTTAATTTCCTGGTTGACCCATTCATTCTTTAGTAGGATGCTCTTTAGACTCCATGTATTTGAGTACTTTCCAACTTTCCTCTTGTGATTGAGTTCTAGCTTCAGAGCACTGTGGTCTGAAAATATGCAGGGAATGATCTCAGTCTTTTGGTCCTCGCTGAGACCTGATTTGTGACCCAGGATGTGATCTATTCTGGAGAATGTTCCATGTGCACTAGAGAAGAATTCTATTGCTTTGGGATGGAATGTTCCGAATATATCTGTGATGTCCATCTGGTCCAGTGTGTCATTTAAGGCCTTTATTTCTTTGTTGATCTTTTGCTTGGATGATCTGTCTATTTCAATGAGGGGGGTGTTAAAGTCCCCTACAATTATTGTATTATTGTTGATGTGTTTCTTTGATTTTGATATTAATTGGTTTATATAGTTGACTGCTCCCATGTTAGGGGCATAGATATTTAAACTTATTAGATCTTCTTTTTGGACAGACCCTTTGAGTATGATAAACTGTCCTTCCTCATCTCTTATTATAGTCTTTGGCTTTAAATCTAATTTATCTGATATAAGGATTGACAGCTTTCTTTTGATGTCCATTAGCATGGTAAATTGTTTCCACTCCCTCACTTTAAATCTGGAGGTGTCTTTGTGTCTAAAATGAGTTTTTTTGTAGACAGCATATTGATTTTTTTTTTTTTTCCATTCTGATACCCTGTGTTTTTTGATTGGAGCATTTAGCACATTTACATTCAGGGTAACTATTGAAAGATAAGAATTTAGTGCCATTATATTGCCTGTAAGGTGACTGTTACTGGTTACTGTATATTGTCTCTGTTCCTTTTAGGTCTACTACTTTTAGGCTCTCTCTTTGCTTAGAGGACCCCTTTCAATATTTCCTGTAGGGCTGGTTTGGTGTTTACAAATTCTTTAAATTTTTGATTGTCCTGGAAACTTTTTAATCTCTCCTTCTATTTTCAATGATAGCCTAGCTGGATATAGTATTCTTGGCTGCATATTTTTCTTTTAGTGCTCTAATATATCATGCCAGTTCTTTCTGGTCTGTCATGTTTCTGTGGATAAGTCTGCTGCCAATCTAATATTTTTACCATTGTATGTTATAGACTTCTTGTCCCTGGCTGCTTTCAGAATTTTCTCTTTGTCACTAAGACTCGTAAGTTTTAGTATTAGACGATGGGGTGTGGACCTATTTTTATTGATTTTGAGGGGGATTCTCTGTTCCTCCTGGAATTTGATGCTTGTTCCCTTTGACATATTAGGGAAGTTCTCTCCAATAATTCACTCCAATATACCTTCTGCCCTCCTCTGTCTTTCTTCTTCTTCTGGAATCGGAATTATTCTAATATTGTTTTGTCTTATGGTATCACTTATCTCTTGAATTCTCCCCTTGTGGTCCAGTAGTTGTTTGTCTCTCTTTTGCTTGGCTTCTTTATTCTCCATCACTTGGTCTTCTATATCACAAATTTCCTCTTCTGCCTCATTTATCCTAGCAATAAGAGCCTCCATTTTTTATTGCACCTCATTAATAGCTTTTTAAATTTGAGCTTGGTCAGAATTTTAGTTATTTTATTTATCCAGAAAGGGCTTTTATTTCTCCAGACAGGGTTTCTCTAATATCTTCCATACTTTTTTCGAGCACAGCTAGCATCTTGAGAATTTTCATTTTGAATTCTGGATCTGACATATTACCAAGTCCCTATAAATTAGGTCCCTAGCCTTTGGTACTGCCTCTTGTTCTTTTTCTGTGGTGAGTTTTTCTGCCTTGCCATTTTATCCAGTTAAGAACATATGAATGAGAGAATAAAATACTATAAGGGTGGAAAAGACCCCAGAAAAATGTTCATTAACCAAATCAGTAGAGACCCCAAATCAGGGGCAGAAGAAAGAGTGTAAAAGGTACTTTTAAAAAATTAAAAAGAAATATATATATATATATGGAAAGAGGAAAGTTAAAAAAATTAGAATAAGAAAAAAATAAAATAAAAAAAATTTAATTAACTTTGCAAGACTTAAGAATAATGGGGGAAAGCCATAAGTTCCATGCTTTGCTTTCCCCTCCTCTGGAATTCCACTGTTCTCCTTGATCAGTGAGCTTGGTCTTGGATGGATGTTCTTGCTGATCTTCTGTGGGAGGGGCCTATTGCAGTGATTCTCAAATGTCTTTGCCAGAGGCAGAATTACACCGCCCTTGCCAGGGTCTGGGCTAAGTAATCTGCTCAGGTTCACTCTGGGGAGCTTTTGTTCCCTGAACGCTTTCCAGTAGAGCTCTGGAGGACAGGAATGAAAATGGTGGCCTCCTAGTCTTCTGCCCGGAGGAGCTGAGAGCTCGGGGCCCCACTCCTCAGTGTGCCCTCGGAGAAAAGCAGTCAATCACTCCCGTCTCCCTGGTCTCTGACCAAGGTCCAGGCTCACCCGGCCTGTGACTGAGTGTTTCTGTCCCTGGCACATGCTCTGTTTGGAGTCTCCAAACCCAGCAGTTCCCTGCTACTCTGCTCTTTGGCGGATGAAGGTGGGTCTCCCTGGATATGCTACCTGTGGGGTCCCTACTCAAAGAGCAGTGGTCTGATTGTGCCACAGATCATAGTTTAAGTTAATCCTGAGCTGAGAGCTCACTCCTCAGCTCCGTCTCTGTGGCCAGCTTCCTTGCTCTGATACCTACGAGCTCTGCTAAACTCAGACACCCCCAATCCTTCTGTGACCTCATGGGACCTGAGAACACACTACACCCGCAAGGGCTCCACCCCCGCTTATACTCTGGAGCAATGTCCCTCAGTGGAGCAGACTTCTAAAAGTTTGAATTTTGTGCTCCATTGTTCCACCACTTGCTGGGAGCTGGCCTCTTACCCCGTGGTCAATCTTCCTGTTGCTTCAGATTCACTTCTCCACAAGTTCTACCTTTCAGAAAGTAGTTCTTTTTTCAGAAAGTAGTTGATTTTCAGTTCTTTTTTTCAGAAAGTAGTTGATTTTCTGTTTCTAGAATTGCTGCTCTTCTCTTCAATCTCCTGTTGGGTTTGTAGGTGTTCAGAATGGTTTGATAACTATCTAGCTGAACTCCTGTGACCTGATGTCATCTCAGTCTGCCACTTCTCCACCATCTTGACTCCTCCTCCTGAAGTTAACTTACCTTTGTCTCTAATATGCATGATGTCCCTGAGTCCAGAGCCTAACTAGATTAACTTCTTCAGAAAATAAAACTTAGATTTCCTTAGGGTGGATAGAGTTAGTCAACTGGTTATTTGGGGGCTATGAGCACATTTTGGAGCAAAATACTTTGATATTTTGACTTCCAATAAATCCTCCCATTTTTTGCTTCATGCCTTCATGCTCTCTACTTTCTGCCTTTTGTGGTATTTAGAACCTTGAGTCCTGAAGCTGTTCTGGGGTTCTGTGTTGAGGTGAGAGAGAAAGGGATTAGTTTATGTATCATAGATATCTCCATTTTGTGGGCATATTGGTGGTAGCTTTCTTGGCCCTATTGTGCAAGTTACCAATACTCTATCCATTTTCTGTCTTCTCAAAATTTGTGGAAATTTTTCATTTACTGATTATTCCTTTAGCATTCTTTTTTCCTTTGGATAGTTATACTTTAAAAAAAATCACTATTATTTTAGTGAGTTTTCAGAGGGAGAAAACATAAATCCTTGTGGCCATTTGGTCATACTTAACTTAAAGTCTTATATGTTTTTCTTCTTTTTCAAAATTAAATACATAGTTGTTGGCTTACATCCACTGAGTATTGTTGGGAATAAAGAAGTACTGATTTTAGTTCACCACATAACTCTCACCTTTTTCTAATTATACAGAATTTATTTGTATTTTTTCTCTAACAATAGCCTTTTGGTTTCCCACCTGTAATCTAATCATCATCATCATCATCATCATATCATCTAATAATCTAGTATTTTATTTTATTTTTATTTTTTTTAAGAGAGAGAATCACAAGTAGGCAGAGAGGCAGGCAGAGAGAGAGAGGAGGAAGCAGGCTCCCTGCTGAGCAGAGAGCCCGATGCGGGGCTTGATCCCAGGACCCTGGGATCATGACCTGAGCCGAAGGCAGAGGCTTAACCCACTGAGCCGCCCAGGCACGCCAATATTTGAGTATTTTAAAAAAGATTTTATTTATTTATTTGACACACAGAGATCACAAGTAGGCAGAGAGGCAGCAAGAGAGAGAAGGGGGAAGCAGGCTCCCCACTGAGCAGAGCACTCCATGTGGGACTTGACCTGAGCCAAAGGCAGAGGTCCAATCTGCTGAGCCACTCAGATGCCCCTATATTTGAGTATTTTTAAAATAAGGACCCATGTACAAATGTAGGAAACCTTACCAAACATAACTGCTGTTTAGGGAACAAGACTATCCAGTGATAGCTTGGAGTGTTTCCCAGTTAAGACAGTCCAAATTGGGAGTACAAGGGCAGTTTAGAGTTAACAATGCATAAGGTACAAAAGTCACATATATGGACATTGAGGACTCTTAAGTGATAACAGGAGTTCAAAAATGAGGTTGATGTTGTGCTTCTTTCTCACTACCTGCCTTCACTTCCAGTATATCTGTACAACTCCAGCATCCCCACTAGCTGAAGCTGTTTTCATCCTTCTGCTGGGAAACCTTCCTTCTTTATCCTGGGCAGGGCCAATTGCTCCTTACCTACTTGGCCCTTGCTTTCTTTCTAAACCCTCTTGTGGTGGTTTCCAGATGCTCTTCTGTGAACTGGTGCTGAACTGTGACAAAATTTCACCAGTCTAGAAAAATTAGAAAAGGAAAGACATGTAACCATATGTGTGTCTGTGCATTGTTGAGTTTATACATGGTGTGAAGTTTCAGTTCTTTTTTCTTGGTAAGGATACTAATATCCTTTATTCTTATTAAATAGCAATGAAATGGTTTTCTTTTATAAAATGATTATGATAGTAGATGGTGGTCAAATAGATGTGTACTTGACAAAATAACAGGTTGGAAACACCAGAGCTGAGCTCCGAATTAGGGGACTGTTGTGATACACAGGAGAAATTGTTCCAATAAACCATCAATGTACTTAGCCATATCCTCTCCACTTAGATTTTGCCTTTCTTTCTTTCCTTCTTTTTTAAAGATTTTATTTATTTATTTGACAGAGAGACACAGCAAGAGAGGGAACACAATCAGGGGCAGTGGGAGAGGGAGAGGCAGGCTTCCCGCCAAGCAGGGAGCCCAATGCGGGGCTCCATCCCAGCACCCTGGGATCATGACCTGAGCCGAAGGCAGATGCTTAATGACTCAGCTACCCAGGTACCCCTAGCTTTTGCCTTTCTTAAAGTACATAGCTCTGTCATGAGTTTCTATTCCTGAACTGCTCGTGTAGAGTCCTTAGAAGACAGTATATACGTGGTAATTAATGAGTGCACTGGTCACGTTCCATGGCTAGTGGGTCAGGCTCAAGAGCTTGCTCTCAGGAGGCTAATGCTCCTAGTCTGGGACTCAGGTCTTCACATTAATACCATCATTGCCTGTTCTGTGCTGAGGTTCCTCTCTGTCCTCACCCCACCTGCAGCTTTCACAGGGCAGCAAGGTCAAAGCTTGGAAGCCTCACTGGACTCAAAATTCTTCCAGCATTTCCTCCTCCTTCCCCCTCGGTATAGCATGCATCCTCCCCTTGCCTCTCTCTCTGATCCCCTTCAGGGATCCTATTTGATTCATCAACACATCCTTCCTTGCTTCTGGCAACTAGCCTGGTGCCTGGAACATAGTAGGCACTTAGTGTTTTGTAGAATGATTTATAAATAATCATGTCTAAACATTTCATAATGCATATAATTTGCAAGTTCCTCCATGCTTTTGCCCTGTACTAAAAACAAACAAATGAACATTGGGTATCTTGAAAAGCATCAATCTATGGAATTCGTGGATAGCCTTATGAATGTCTTAAAATTATATGCAAAATCTTGGGTACGCTTTGTGTATGTGTACGTTTTTCTGGGGAAGAGTTTTCTTTGCTTTTTAAAAAAGATTTATTTATTTATTTAGAGATTGAGAGTGCAAGTGGGGGGGGCAGGGAGAGAGGGAGAGGAGCAGACTCTGTGTTGAGCTCAGAACCTGATGCAGGGCTTGATCTTAAGACCACTGAGATCATGACCCAAGCCAAAATCAAGAGTCAGATGCTTAACTGACTGAGCCACCCAGATATCCCTCTGGAGAAGAGTTTTCAGTACTACACCTTTAAAAGTTTAAGAACCACCAAGAATGTGAGGTTTGGAGCTATGTACAAATACATCTGAATGTACATTCTAAGGTGAGAAACTCCATAGGTTTTGGGTTTTTTAACCCAAAAAACTTTTGGTCTTTGGTTACTGGAAACCAATCCTGGAGTCTTAGGTTCAGAGTCACTAAATTCCCTGCATGAGTCTGAAGCTCCAGGTGACTCAAAGAGATTTCTAAGTTAATAAGTAACTGGATTGGAGAGAGCATTTTGTTTCACAAACATGATCATAATTGGTTCTTATTTACTTTTAAATTATAAATGATTATTCAGTAGTTTTTCCCCCTCCTTTCTAAATAAGCTCTTGAAAACATTGCTTTAATGAAAAATAAAACTTAAAAGCAGCTGTAGTGTTGGTATGTAATGCGTGAAGTATAATTAAGAGTTATGATTATTCCCAATTAGGCATTTGGCATGCCAAAGTAGGGACCCCAATCAACTCAACCCAGGCAAGGGAGCACAGGGCCTGAGGCAGGGACAAGGTACAGGGTGAGGAGGAGTTGACTTCGGGGCCCCTGATCATCCAATTGAAGAGATCTGGGCATGGGATGGGCACCTAGGGTTTGATTCCAACCTTCCCTGGATCTGGGAGTAAAGAAAGCTCTGTACAGGGGAAGATGTTTCTCAACAATGTGTCCCTGAAGACTTCTGAATCTTATCTACTTTAAAGCAGACCGACACCCTGAAAAAATCTTCCTCCTCTTATGAAAATGTATCTCATTTGTAATTTCTAGGCTGATAGGGCTCCCCATTGCCATAATTTTGTGCTGCCTCACCAATACCCATTTTCCTCATGGCCCTGGTAGAAACCTTTACAGTCCCCACCATTTCTCACAGTTAAAATTACCAGACTTCCATAACCCCGTGGTCCTATTATTTGTTCATCAGCGAACCTGAGCTGCGACTTGTTGCCATGGCCCTAGCATGGAAAGCAGTGAGTGGTGTCTGGAACATTTAGCTTAATGGGTTGGTCCTCCTGATGGTGTTATTTCCTCTTGAGCCCTCCTTCAGCAACTGGGTAATATTAATGCCTGGGTCAGGGTGGACGTAGGAGGCGTATCTGAGGAATGGCACACCTAGCAGATCTGTTAGTTGGGGATGCAGGTTGAGCTATGGTGGAACGGGGCCGAAAAGGTCCCTTCCTACCAGCTCACAACAGTGGACTCTGACACTTGAGTTTTATCGCCAAGTGTGGGCTAGGAGGGGCTCACTGGAGGATTCTAAGAAGAAACCGGCCAGAGGTGGGCTTTGGTCAAGCATCCTATTTGTGGGGGTCGATAGGTGGGGAGAACAGAGAAACAGAAAGATGTGTGGAGACCACTGCTGCAGCCCAGGGGAAAGTGACAGCGGCAAACTGGCAGGGAGCCAAGGAAGTGGTGGGGTCATGAGGAAGAGTGTGGGGAGTGGCAACACGGGAGACTGGGTGCCCAGCAGCATGGTTTGGGGGAGCGTGGAGGGAGGGAGGGACTGGTCAGAGATGTTGAGGATGGGATATCTTGAACTTAGATAAGTGGAAGCATTAAGCAGGGGAGTGGGGATGCTGGGGGTGAGAGGAAAGAGAGAATGAGTTTGGGGTGAGTCCTTTTACTTGAGAGAATGTCCTTTTGGAAGTGTCCAGCTGGAAAGGGGGATAGGGGAGCTGGGTGAGAGAGCAGAGTGGCCATAGAAGAGTACTGGGGACCAAGTCCGTTACGGGGATGCTCTGTGAACCCAGGGCCGGAAAAGACCCAGGAGAAAAGCAGTCCTACTGTGATACCTAATGGCTTTCCTTAGATCTTCATCCTGAATACCTGGCAAAGCTGTGAGTTGCATCTCTTATCTCTTAGGCTGTGAGAGGGAGCACCTGGGCTGGTTAGGAGGCTCTGACTCTGGAACTGGGCAGATAGGAGTCCTGATCCTTCCTTTTCCACCTCCAGCTCTTGACACTGGCTAATTGACTGAACCTTCTGAAGGTTCAGTTTCCTTATCTGTTTCCTTATCTGTAAAATGGGATAATAATAGGACCTTCCTCATAAGTTCGTATAACAAATATTTACTTCTGTCTCTTAGGTACTGTGAGCAGGACTCCACCATGACCAATGAAATCAAGTTCTGGGAGGACCGGTGTGAGCAGATGCTCAGGCACTGGTGTATTTTTAAGGCATCCTGTTGTATTCTAATGTGCAGCCAAGGTTAAAAACAACCGAATCAGCAAAAGAAAGGGGGAAATAGGGAAGAGAAGGGAAATCCCAGCAGAAAGAAAGGCACGTGAGAAATCTCAGAGGGACAGAAGGAGAAGGCGATTTGGACAGACAGCGGAAATCGGTTTAGTGCATTGTTACACAAACTGTAGTTCATGATTTGCTAGTGGAGCATGAAACCAATTTAGCATGTCATGACCAGCTTTAAAAAGAAACAGAATAAGATGGAACTGGAAACATCAGGGCTCATGGTACACATTAAGGATCACGGTTTCTTAAAACTTGTGTTTCAGAAACCTGTGTGTGTGTGTGTGCTGGGTCTCATGCAAAACGTACTCTTTGTCGTGGGCACGGGGACAGGCTTCTGAGAAACACTCATTCAGATGGGTTGAGTGTTGTGAGTGGGCCAAGATGGCGGGACTATAGGACACTCAGACTTCGTCTCTAGGGCAGTGTGTGGCATTGGGAGGGTGTGCAGGGGAGAGAGCATTTGAATGACCCCTCCTCTGCAGTATGGGCTATATGCCAGAGGAGCTGAGGCTGCCCCTGTGGGTCCCTGAGAGAGGTAGTCAGCAGCCTGGGGGACACCAGGCCACACTGCTGAGCCTTGACCTCTGACCTCGCCTTTTCTACTTGCTTCTTCCGAGGCAGTTCCGTGGGTCTCTAGTCAGGGTGCGGATCATCCCCTCAGGCCCAGTCACAAGGGCTTAATTTCGGACCTCAGTAGTGTTTGTCTCTCTTGTTTCCATCTGGGGAGCACAACTTCACTTCAGTGATTCAAGCAGGGGAGAGGGAGGCCTTGCCATCTTCCTTGAACTGAGGCACTGTTTGGGTTTCCTGCTCCTCTGCGTACAAAAATACCAGGACGTACAAAACTAATGCTTTGAGAGAAAATTTCCTTTGAGCTGATATCAAACATAGATGTTGGGCCTGAAGGGGATGTTCAGAAAGTTGCGGTTTGGAAAACACTCCATTTTATCTCCGTGAAGGCTGGGTACTCCATGGGGTTCCTCTTAGGGCTAGGGTCTAACTGGGTCTTACTGGCGCTGGAGGCTCAGGTTGGGGGTGGGAGCCACCAGAGTGAGCCTTCCTCCCACATGTCCCTCTGGGGCCAGGACATGGGTGGGATGGGGAGGAAGATGAGTGGCTGGTGGCTTGGCACGGGAGCCCCTCCTACCGTGCCCTGCTGTTTACCTCAGCCACCCTGGCCTTCCCTTGACCTAGCCACTCTCTGGCCTTAGGCCCTTTGTGCCTGTTCTTCCACTGCTAGGAACGCTCCCCCTCTGATCTTCCCAAGTGTCTCTACTCAAATGTCACCCTTTCCGCAGGTGACCATCTAGATAAGTTTTCTTCCAACATGTTTTCATTCTCTCCTCTTGTTTACTTCTTTTTAGCTGCATCAATCCCTACCTGAAATGATTCATTCATCAGTTTTTGGTTGGTTTTCTCCCCTAACTAGAGGGCAGGCTCCACGAAGGCAGGGCCCATGTCTGTCCATGGCTCCCTAGCTCCCTGCTGTATCTTGCGGGCTGTGTGGTATATGGCAGCTGGGGCCTCGCGAACACTTCTTCAGTGAATGAACAGTAGAGTGGCCCTCACTTTTTCCCAAAGATTTTTACTATTTATTTGACAGAGAATGAGAGAGAAAGCACAAGAGAGTACAAGCAAGGGGAGCAGCAGGCCGAGGGAGAAGCAGGCTCTCCACTGAGCAGGGAGCCTGATGCAGGGCTCTATCCCGGGACCCCAGGATCATGACCTGAGCCGAAGGCAGACGCTTAACCTGATGAGCTAGGGCCAGATGGACAGACTTCTTCATTCTTCATTCAACCATGTCCCAGGCTTATTTCTTGCTGATGAAGGGAGTTTGTGAAACCTGCTTCGAGTCCTGGGGCTCTTGTGGGGACCACCACCTGCCGTGTGACACAGCATGGCCTTCTTACTGAGGCCAGAACTCTGCTCAGTGGGGGCTTCTTTGGGGGCTTCTGGGTGGCCTTTTAGTGGTTTGCCCTGGGAAACTGACAACAAAGCTCCACGTATCTACTGAGACCAATAGGGAAATCATATCCAAAGAACCACGGTGGTTCCATCAGCAAACCTCTTTTACCGGCCCCAGATCCGGAACACACACACCTTCCACTCTCTGCTCCTAGAGCCTGTTTTGCAACCTCTGCCCACATGTTCTCAATGCCTCCCTCCTCTGCACCGAGGGTGAGAGCACACACTCTGTTTCTTTTTCCCCTGTGTCATTTATTGAGCTAGATTTGAGGCCAGTGGAAATTTCTTTGCACAAACTCAGGTGGGTAAGCGTCTTACATTCCGTAAATTGGAGCCTCTGTCCTACTGGTTTGGTGGGAGCGGAGTCTCAGTCACTGCTGGGAGCTCCTCTCCTCCAGAGGGTGTCAGGGGTGCAAGGCTCAGGCAGTGCCAAGGGTTTGGAAACGCACTGCGCATTGGCCCATCCCCCAGCCACATGGTCCCCCAGGTCCATGTTCCTGCTGTTTCTTCGCTGTGCTTAGAGCTCAAGGCTGATGTCCAGACTACTGCGTAAGGGTGGCTCTTCCAGCAGAGGGCCCACCGCATATGTGCTTACAAAGAGAAGTAGGAGACTTTGTTCCACCTTGAAGGACCAGCTTGTTTAGCTTCCAGTCACTCGGGTCCCCATGTAAAAAGGAGAAGCAATAATTTGAGGCAGCAGGGTAAGCGTAACATTCACCAAGGACTCCTGCTGTTGGGAGGAAACAGTGGGATGGCTGGAGAGAGGGTGGAGGGCTCCCTGGAGGAAGTGATGGTACACCAGCATCTGGAAGGTGGGCTGATTTGAGGGTTTGTTTTGGGGAGAAATCTATCCCCATCCCAGTATAATGCCTGGCTGGCCAACACCACGGCCCATAGCAGCTGGATTTGCTGGAAGAAAGAGCTACCATGAACTCTTGAACTCTGAAGGACTTGAGAAAATACGCCGTTTCTGCAGTAGCATTCTTCCCGCTGCCGCCAGCCAGGACTGGCGAAGTTGTATGTGGGCTGCCGCAAGCCCCCAGCTGGAATTGCCTCTTTATCTAATGGTGTGTGGCTTGGAAATGGAATATAACGGGTTCACCTGCCACAGGCCCCAGCAGTTCCTCAGCTGTCGCCCCCAGCTCTGCTCCTTCTGCCAAGGGGCCACGTAGGAATCCAGCCCCAGAGCAAGCGAATCTGGAGTCCATTGAGATGGCGGGTGCTTTTTATAGCTTTCAGCGGGTTTTGAGTGGTGCACAGAACTGACAAAAACAACAAAAAAAACCCACCAAAAAAAAACCTCTCAAGGCAACAGCTTCACTGGACGCAGCGTTTTGAAAAGGATTCAATTCCATTTAAATGATGGTATTTTTGAGTATTTTGCACGTTCCTACCCCTGTCTTCCCTTTTATTTTCTATAGCAAAAGCGCAAATGTGAATTAAAATTGCCTGGGAAAATCCAGGCATAAATATTAAAACGTTTGGCTGCTGGTTAAAGGGAATTTATGTCCGCATTTTCTCTTTGTTGCAGGAACGTGTTTTTATTTTCCATGAAAGTTGTTATTCCAGGCTTCAGAAAATGTGTTTCGTGGTGCTTTCCCCCACCCTCTTTGGCAGTCCCTGTGTCCATCAGCTCTGTGCCTACCTCCCAGTCTCGTGGTTTGGAAACAAGACCAGCATCTACAAAGTAGTGGGGGTCACACCCCAGTGCCCACAGGGCCCAGCAGGTAAATCAATGAGGGGGAAAGAGTCAAGAGGGCTGGGGTGAACTGAAGGGGATGTGTGCATCTGGAGAGATAGAGACCTGTGCCAGCTCATGGATGCCCTGGAAATGCAGACCCAAGGTGGCCATGTCCCCTGAGTTTTCAAGAGAAGCAGGATTCCAGATTTTAAGATGAAATTTCTTGACTCTTGAATGTAGACAGCAAAAAAAGAACCCAGTTGTGTGGATTGAGTTAAACCAACATGCCAGATTCAGCCCAGAGGCTGTCGATGGTCAGGTTCTCCTGGCCCAACGTAGGCTAGGCTTCCTTCCCAATGTGAGGGAGTTCTCTCTGGTCGCAGACATGCTGGGCCTTCGGCTGTCTCTTCCAGTGATAGTTTTCGAGTCAAAGAGTGACCTGACCCACAAGGGGGAAGAGCCTTGGATGGAGATGCATGGGACCAGAAACTCTCTTTGCACTCTGTAACTTCTGGGGCCGGGTGACCTTGAGAAACCATGGGTCTCAGTTTCTCCATTCTTTGAAATGAAGACAACGGTATCAGGACCACCCACTGGTTTCTCATGAGACAAAAAGGACAGCATCAGCAAGCATGATTTGAACAGTGTAAATGCTGATGGGTGCTCTTACTTTATGTGACCAGCATGGGGAGGGGGTGGTGGTGGTGAAGAAAACATGAACTTGAAGAGGAGATTCTGCTCCACACCTGCCTAGGTTCCAGCCTGGTTTTTCATTCTGGCATAAGCCCAAGGGCAGGGAGCCTCGGGGGCTTTCTGTGCACATCTGATCGGCATGATTTCCGTAGACCATGGAGGAAGGGCAGCGTCAAGGCAGGTGGGAAGCAAAGCCTGGGCACAGCAGACCCCCTTAACATGATGGCTCAGAGCAGTTTTGAAAAATTGGGGGTTTACTGATTTGTTGAAATAGAATATTTAAAAACAGAAGTGGTATCCAGATCATGTTTCCCAAACTGGTGTTCCCAGGCACCCACCCCATTCTCTCTAGGATGTTGAAAGGATTGAGGAGAGGATCTCAGACTCAGGGAAAGGGAAACATGGGATTAAAGTTAGATGTTTATTTCTTGCAGGACTCCTCCGAGTTAAAAGTAATATGCCAGTGAGTATTGTGAGGTGAGTGTACAGTGTTTCTCAAACCTGTGTTTACTGAGCACAGGTTAACAGTTCCTTAAGACACAGGTTGGGAAATGCTGACCTAGGTCAACAGATCCTTCCTGCACTCCACTTGAGTTTTGGCATGTTCACCTGAGTAGTGCAAGACACAGGGGATGGCATGGTGAAGTAAAGCCAGTCTAGTTTTGGCCCTGCCCTCGTGATGTTGACCATCTCATGGGGGACACCGACATTAATCAAGTAAGCATGCATGTGGTACAAAATTGTCACAGGAGAGACATGTGCTGCTGTCGGGGGTGTGCCCCTCTCTGGAATGACCTGGAGGGAGGGAGGAAGGCTTGGGGGAGCTGTGAAGTATCCAGAGGTACTAAGCAACTGGATGGGCCCTGAACCACGGCTGTAGACACTTCCCAGATGCAGAGAGCAACCAGTGTGACCATAGATCTGGGGGTGAGGGCTCGTGGGGGTCTGATGGAGGTGGGGGGGGAAGCACAAGGGCCTCCTTCAGCCAGGGCTTGCTATGGCTATGGTCTGGCATGACTGGGGGCATATGTGCCCCAGGCAAGTTTGCCCTGTCCCACCCACCCCAGTCTCACACAGGCTGAGCGCATGGAACGGTGAATAAATGCCAAATGCCGGGGGGAGTACTTCATTTCTAGCTGCTGTGTCTGGTCCTTGACCTGTGGCTGCTGTCAGCTTGCCATGCAGATGTCTTGTGTCCATCGGAAGGAGGCTGTGGCCTGCTGGCAAACTCATGCTGGGACCCCAGTGGGTGGCTCAGTGCATAGTAAGTTTCTCCTTGTTCCTGTTTGCCCTGGAATCAAGAATTTGTTGATTGGGCTTCCCTGGTGGCTAAGGCTCTTCCCAGTTTCGTGCTCCTTGGAGTGTACGCCCATCCAGCACAGCCTCACTGCCTACCGCATATTCACGATTCACACAATAAATGTTTATTGAGGGTTATATGTGGGGCATGAAGATAGAGGGACAAACGAGGCAGCCAAGACCCCCTGCTCTCATTGGACTGTCCTTTAGGTAGGGTGGTGGGCAGGGATGGGGGACAGGCAGCTGAACAAGACTGATAAGCCTTATAAGTGTGGGAGCATCTGCCCGGGATGAGAGAAGAGATGGTCGCTGTTCGGGGGGTGGCTCAGTCATGAGGCTGGAGCATGGGTGTGGGGCTGGCAAGGACACCTTGTACAATCTCTACTTTTCCTGGCTTCCCTGGAGAGGCTTCCCTGGAGTTTGTGGGGGCGGGGGGCGGGTTCCTGAGCAGCCTGGGTCACAGTCATCCAATGCAATTGTATTTTTTGCTCAGAGCACACCAGTTCCCAGGCACACCAGACGGAGCTGAGTGTGTCTCAGCTACCGCCTAGAGGAGAGGGGGTGACACTTGAGGTGTCGGAAGGTGCAGGAAGTAATCACTGCAGACTCTCTGAGTACACGTCCTCCTAAGAAGCCTCTGCCTGGATGCCCTGAGCCCTGTGCCAGTGAAGTGATAGAATTGCCACGGCAAGGGACAGCTTTTTTCATTTAACAAGAGGAATGGGGGTAGTGGGAATACATCGGCTGCAGTGACCTTTTACGGTAGGCAGAGATATGCCAGTGTGGAAACAATTATCTCAAGTGCCTGTGGGTACCGGCTTCCTATTGATAACATGTGGTGCTAATTACCTTGACGAATTCAGGACAGATGTTGGTGCCTGGAATTAATTGGCCAGCAGCGGATCGAGGCTGGCTCAGGACCGGCAGCCAAGGTGGGGCAGCTCCGCCTTCTCACTTCCCCTCTCGCACCTGCAGGTGTGGTTCCTCACCTCCTCCAGTCGCTGTGCCCACTGCCCTTTCCTAACCTTTTCAAGGGAACCCGAAATGCGATTGGTTGACTGTTCACCTCTCTCTGTTTATAGCCTTCTAGAGCTGCAGGGGAGGAATAGGATGCCAGTTAATCAAAACACTCTGTGTGGAAAAGGTCAGCATGGTGGGGCTCCTACTATATATTTTCCCAGAATGGGAGGTATTAACATTCTGCCTCCGTGTTCCTGCCAGTACGGCCCAACTTGAACCATGTGGTCAGGAAATTGCTTCAGTGCTGCGGATCCCTGATGGCCACGATTTTAATTAGAGAGAGTCGTGTGCCAAGTCCGATCACAGTCTTCCTTCCTCTTATTAGACGTGTTATCTGGAAGGTGGACAGTGACCCTGGGGCAAGCTCCGTCCTTCCCTGACGCAAGTGCTTTCCTCTGAGCTCTACACTTGGGTCTTTCACTGCAACTCCTTAAGAGTGTAAATACTTATGACAATATCAATTAACCTTTGTCTGGGGCCGCCGTGTGCCGGGCCCTGTGCTGAGCATTCCACACGCATCATTTCATTTAATCCCCTAACAACTTAATGAGGTTTATTGTGCCCCTTTCACAGAAAGGAAAGCCAATGCTCAGAAAGGTCAACCAGCATAGTCATGGCACCCAACTAGTCCATGGGATGCCAGGACTTGAACTCAGGGAGTGAATCTCTGGAGTCACCTTTGTTATCGCCCTTTCTTCCACCAGAACCTGAGTTCCAAAAGGATGGAGACAGTGCCTGTCTTGTTCACCTCCGCAGGTTAACTGCTAACGGAAGCTAAGTCCTTGGGGTCGGAGGGGGGAAGCTCAGTGTTTGTTAAGTGAATAAAGGATCATAAACCCCAAGCCTTGCTTGGGTGTGAGCACAAAAGGTGGGTATGAGGCTGAGGGTCAGGGCTGAATGCATCTGCTGTGTGTTTTGTAGACATAGTCTGGAGGGTTGGAGTGTAGGAGGGTGTTTTTAAAATTTTTTTAAAATTTAAATTCAATTTAATTAACCTATAGTGTATTGTAGTTTCAGGGGTAGAACTTAGTGATTCATCAGTTGCAAAGAACACCCAGTGCTCATTACATCACGTGCCCTCCTTAATGCCTATCACCCAGCTATCCCTTTCCCCCCACCCATCTTCCCTTCAGGAGGGTTTCCCACTCCAGCAGGATGAAAAGGAAGTGGCTTCCCTTACTCAAGGGAAAGTCACTTTTCCAGAGTGGAGAAATTGCTGTCATGGAAGGTAGTGGATACTGTGGGTCAGTTGGTATTGTTTCCTTATTTTCCAAAATCTTTAATTTCTAACACTCTAGTCCATAATAGGTAGCTAAACAGGATGGAAGAAAACTCTAGACATAGCCATTCACCTTTGAGGGGATCCTTAGAGAATCCTGCGTTCCGTGTGAGTAGGGTGTGTGTGTATGTGTGTGTGTCTGTGGGTGGGGGTAAGTATCTTCATTACTGAACTTGCACGTTGAATTTTCTCCAGTGAGTGCCTCTCATTTTCACCAGAGAAAGCTCTTTCCTTTGGAAAAAATTAAATTGTACAAACAAAACAGCGAAGCAGGAAGGCTAAAGTAAAATCACTTGAAAATGTACCACCTAGAGCTAACTGGTAGATCATTTGGTGAATATCCTTTCAACATTCGTGTGTATACAGTATAATTTTACAGAGTAAAATACTGTAACTATTTTACAACCTGCTAGTTTCCCTCCAGTAACTATTGTGGAGATCTTTCCATGTCAATGAACGTGGTGCAACATTATTCTTTTTAATGGCTATATAGCACTCTGTTGTATTGCTGGTTTCATGATTAATTTAACCCGCCCCTCATGATGTACATTTATCCACATTCAGATGGCACTATAATTATCCATTTAATCACCTGTCCCTCCCTGTAGGCTGTGAGCTCATTGAAAGGAGGGACATTTCTGAATCCACATGTATCCAATAGGTGTCCAAAAATTTTTGGATGGATGGGTGGGTGAGTGAGGAGAAGAAGAGGTTTTGTTTTGTCGTTGCTGTGGCTTGTTTTGGGCTCAACCCATGTTCAGAATGACAGTCTATTAACCTATGGCTGGTGAGGGCATTTTAGTGATTATAGAGCTCGATGTTGGCTGTTCTTTTGGTGTCATGAGTTCAAATCCTGGTGCAGCAAGGAAGTATTTCTGACACTGATCAGATTAAATTCTGATCTTTTTGAAGCAAAGTCCTTGGGTTTCTTAACACTGTGAGTTACTCTGCATGCAGTTAGAGCCTCTTTCTGCTCTTCTCTTCCGGAGCCACACTGGCTGCCCCGGCGAGATGTCTCTTACACATTCAGGGAAAGAGCAGTAGGCTTTTTCAGGGGAACGGCAGTGTCAAGCTTAATGGTTCCCCCCACTCCTCTTGTCTTTCCTTTCAGTTATGAGCTGGATGCCTTAGCCACATTCCAGGGGGATAAAATGTGCTAAAAAAATAAGGATAAAATAAAACCCCCTTCAAGGTCATTAACTGAAAAAAAAAAAAAAAGTTAAAATTCTAGATGCCTTCTTCTGGGGAGAGTGAAAGATGTTAATGTGGAGTTTGTTTTTTTTTTTTCCTCATTTTATTTATTTTTTCAGCGTAACAGTATTCATTCTTTTTGCACAACACCCAGTGCTCCTAATGTGGAGTTTTTAACCCAGGGTGCACCACTAGGAGACGTAAGGATTTCTTCACTGTGTCTGCTAAACCTTTGGAATAGTATCCAGGACTTTGCATTATATGCATATGTATGAGATATATATATATAATATGCATTATATGTATACATGTATGCATATGTATATATGTATGCATATATATTATATTTCCATTATAATTTTTAAGCATGTGTATTTTTCTGGACATGGGGTTCATAGCTCTTGTCAGATTCTCACAGGGTTTCAAGACCTCAAATAGGTTTGGAACCTCTATTAATTCAAGTACATGAACTTCGCTTTCTTCCCCTGTAATAGGGAGCAATAGCTTCTACCTCAGAGTTGGGTAAAGACTGGCAAAGTAAGATATTTAAAGTACCTGGCCCAGGTGTATAGCAAATGACCACTATTACTGGTGTTCTCAGAGTAATTTTTCCGATCATGGGTGACTGTCCATCCCAACATTGCTGTGTGGACATGGAATGGGCCATGAAGAGAGGTGTGCAATAGCTGTCTTGCTCTTGTGAGGTGGTGGTCCCACAGATCGGAGAGAGGGGGAGGAGGGCTCAAAGACCTGTTAGGGGCTGTCTCACTGTCTGGGTGTGAGACAGGCAGTGCTGGGGCTGAAAGAAGGGAAAAGCAAAGTAGGAAATGCCCCATTAGGGCTTGGTGACTGGGAGTGGAGTTGAGATAGGAGTCAGGAGGACTCTGAGGGTCTGGTTCCCTCTGAGAAGGACAATTTTGCCAATGGACATAGATATTGGGTAGTTGTGGGGCAGAAACCAGATTTACAGGAAGGGTCAGTTTACCCACCATTGAGCCTGAGGCTAGAAGGTCCATATGAGTGGATGTAGGAAATATAGGTCTTGGAGATGTAATCACTTGGACCCTCTTAACTCTTTATTTGCTTGAATTAAAATTTATGGGGCTTTGGAGATTTTGGCTGAAAGAAAGGAGCTGACTTCTTGTGGCCAGAGCTCGTGGAGCAGTGTGAGAAGGGGAAGACAGGGAGGTGGAGGGGATGCTCTAGTGTCTGATCCCAGCCCATCCCTAAACTTGTTGGTGATCTTAGGGATGCAAGCTGAATTTGTTGTTGTTTTCACAAAGGACCCCATGAGCCATGGCAGTGCTGGGGGAATGCTCTGGTGCCCACGTGACAGAGTGATATAGGTCAGGCAGGGGACATTCTCCATGTGGATATGGAAGGTGGTGGCTCTGAAAACACTGGGGGCATCAGGAGAGAGTGCTTTGGGCATGGACGTTGGCATGGATCCATGTGTTCATGATGGGTACTGTCAGAAGCAACAGGGGTGAAGCTTGTTGTAACATGAGGGGAGGGCATTGATAAGGCAGAGAAGAGATGTGGTAGATCCTCCACACTAGCCACAGATGACAGTCTCAGGGATTGTTAGGGAATGGCTGTTCTATTGGTGTCATGAGTTTAAATCTTGGTGCCATAAGGAAGTGTTTGTGACACTGATCAGATTAAATTCTGATCTTTTTGTAGCAAAGTCCTCGAGTTTCTTAACCCAAGGTTTTGTGGGGTTGGCTGTTGAACCTCTCTGATTTTTCTGTTCAGTTGTTGTATTCTTCAGTCCTGTGACTTCTGTTTGGCACTTTTTAACATTTTCTGTCTCTGTTGAAGTTCTCACTGTGTTCATCTATTACCCTCCTGAGTTCAGTGAGCATAGTTATGACTATTACTTTAAACTCTTTATCAGGTACATTATGTACTTCCACTTCATTCGGGTTTATTTCTGGGGTTTGATCTTGTCCTTTCATTTGGAACATATTCCTCTATCTCTTCATCTTACTTCTCTTCATCTCTCTCTCTCTGTCTCTCATTCAGTGATATAACAATGTCAGTTTAGAAAGAACAGCCTCGTATGGGCAATGAATTTATCTTTCAACCTTCCTCTCATTCTTGATTGTCTTTTAGACCTTTGTGATTGTCTCAGTAGCCTGATTTATTCCTGATAGGTCCCAGTTGTTGAGGTTGTACCAAGCCTTGTCTGTTCCAAAGTGAAAGATCTTACGCAGCACCTACTTTCAGGATGATTTGAAGCCAGACCCTCAGGCAGCAGCTTTCAAAGTATGTAAGTTTATATACTCTTATGGGACCACAATTATAATCCCTGCTGGCTTCTAGACCAGGTGATTTGGAGGTATCTCCTTGGTGAAAGTTGTCAAACTGGGTCTCCAGACAAGTGTAGGAGCTCCCTCTGGGAGGTACTGGTGAGCTGTAGTGAGGCCAAGCAGAGCACAAAGCTGGTGTTCTCCTGGCCAACATTCCCTGAGAGCTTCTGCATAGCCTCTGGTTGTGTGGCCAGTCTGAATCTTGTCCCTCAGGCTGAAACTCTAGGACAAGTACATAGGCCTTTTCCACAGGAAGACTAGGGCTGGGTTTCAGTCAGCCTTCTGGTCTGCACTCTGGTGATGGTGGCCTGCCATGAAATGTCTCTCCAATTGTTTCAGTCCCATGAGGTCCAGCAACACAGGCCACAGAGCCAGGCATTCAAAGGGCATTGCCACTGTGGACTGTGTATGCCTTCTGGTTTTAGCAGAGCCATGTGGGAGCCTGGGGTTGGGGTTGCTGCCATTTACTGGCTGTTGTGGAGCCTCAGGAGCATGTGTGGGTAGGGCAAGCCTGCCTTCTTCAGGGATGGGAGAGGGACAAGCCTGCCAGCTCCTAGCTAGCAGGTACCTCTAACAAGGTAGAGAGAGTGCAAAAATGGCACCCAACTGGGCCTCCTTCCACGGAGAGAGCCCTCTCAGACTCCTGTGTCTCTGACAGATGCTTGAAGATTTGCAAATAAATCTCTCTTGCATATGATGTAGGCGCTTTCCAAGCTGCTGCTTTTCTGCTGGGTCCTGGGGTGAGTAAGCTCGGGTACATGCCCTTTAAGAGTGGACTTGGCAGTTCTCCACAGCCTGTTGGTCTCCTGGACAAAAGTCCTGTTGGTTTCCAGAACCAGATGTTTTGAGGGATCTTCTCTGCAGTGTCGGCCCTATGGGTTGGGGTGCCTGATGTGGGGTATGAACTCCTCAGTCCTCAAGGACAAACCCTGTGTTTGTGAGTGACCTCCCAATTATGAGTGGCTGCTCTGGAGTTGGGCTGGTTGGCAAGACTACATCTCTCCCTATCTCAGTGTGGCTCTTTTGTTCTTTGTAGTTATGTAACTCTTTAGCTCATTTTCAGAAGGAATTGTTCTGTATGTAGCTGTTGATTTGGTGTGTCTGTGGGAGGAGGCGAATTCAGGAGTTTCCTACATCACCACATCGAACCCCTCCATAATGTCTCCAGGGCATTTTGACACACAGGAAGTTTTGAAAGTTCTATGGTGAAATCAATTTGGTATTTGTCTTATGTTTTCCCATTTTCCCAATGTACAACTTTTAATTCTGGAAAAGTTGGTAATCAACCTTCTTAAGATGTCTTATTAAACAAGAGTGGATGAGCCTGTAGGGTGGGTCTGTGAGATCTGTCTACACAGCACTGTGTGCGAGTCTGGTGACAAGTGTTTCAGCCCTTTGAGATCATTTCTTCCCAAGTTTATTGTGTTGCAGAACTCTAAGGTAAAATCACTGTGGACCTCCATGTGATAGTGATTATACTTTTAAGGTCTGTTCAAGGAGATCATATAATGACCAAAAAACCATAAGTTCAGTTACTTTTTTTTTTTTTTTAAAGATTTTATTTATTTATTTGACAGAGAGAGATCACAAGTAGGCAGAGAGGCAGGCAGAGAGAGAGGAGGAAGCAGGCTCCCCATGGAGCAGAGAGCCTGATGCGGGGCTCGATCCCAGGACTCTGAGATCATGACCTGAGCCGAAGGCAGAGGCTTAATCCACTGAGCCACCCAGGCGCCCTGAAGGGTTACTTTTTAATATGAATTTGCATTGTCTTAATCACCAGAGTACTTACATGCATTAGAGAAATAGTGCACAGGTGTGTGAAGCATGTATTCGGTCTACAAAGTTTGGTGTGCTTGTGGAGGCTCCATTCCCTGTAATCATTTTAAGATCTCCCTGATTTGGGAATCCCTAGTGAGATCCACACCTTAGTAGGCCTTTTGTTTGTGTTGAAACCTGTGCCTTCCTCTACAGTTTCTTTACGTGGGAATTGTGAGACTGTGGACTTGGGGCTTTGGGGAAGCCTGAATTTGGGGTTAGTGGAAATATTACCAGGCTTTTAAAATATTTTGTCTTTAACCTATCTTTCTTGATTTTGAAGGAGTATGTTATTCAAGTGGGAGTGGGTGAAAAAAGACATTAATGGTACTCCCTCAGCCATTTTCTTTCCACCTGGAAGTGTCTTTGCCCATAATAATCAGCAAATGGCTTCTCCGGGTCTCTTTGTCGTTTCCTCTCAGGGAACTCAGAGCGTGCCTGCTTAAATGAGATAACGTACATGAAGCACCTAGCACAGGGCCTGGCCTACAGTTCATGCCCTTCAAATCTTTATTCTCCTCCTTCCAGTTCTGATAGCAGGTTCCAAGCTCACTTGCAAATGTAGCCTTGATCCCACAGTAAATATGTTTTGGCTTAGCCATGAGTCCACTCAAAAGAAGGGAGAGAATTATTTAAATTATTAAAACACCTTAATCCATAAGCTCACATAAATATTGTTTTGAACTAATAGTTTTATGCTCTTGGGCTTCTGTGCTCCATCATATTGGTGGTTAATGTCTCTTGCTGTCACGTCCTAAAAAAATTCAGGCTTTTTTGAAATTTTCTTTTGTGTTAAACTTGCAATGGAGTATTGGATTCCTTGGTTCATTTTTTAAAAAGCCTTTTATCAAAATGTTAAGCTTGGTTAATTTGCATAAAATATTTCCTCCGCAATTTACTCTCTATTACTTTTGAAACGCAAATTGCTTCTGCTGCAGCGTGGGGCTGTTGTAATGGCACGCTAGCTATCAGAGCTTTCGATTCCAGGGATGAACAAGTCTCAGGGCTGAAGCTCAAGGAAATAAATTGGAATCTTGCCTCCTCTCACTCCCTTGGGTGATCTGAGCTCATCGGGAGAAGAAAAGGAAGAAAAGAGAGCAGGGGTTGCGAAGAAAAGGTTCAAAGGCCTGGCTGAGGCATGTAGAAGTGTGTGGTTGAAAGCTGCTCATGGCTGTGTGCTCCTGCAGGCTCAGAGAGTGGAAGAGGGAGGAAGAAAAGCCTTGGGGCCTCTCCACGAAGAGGCTCAGTGACAGCAAATCTAATGGGCGTACAAAGCCAGGTTCTTCTGCCCAAAACCTAGCTCCCATCCTACCATTCCGTTTACTGCCTCCCCACCAACCCAGAATCAACTCAACATTCACATAGGGAGCTGGTGGACTTTGGCACTGAAGGAAAGAGACAAACTTAAGTGCACCAGGCAGGATTTTGGGAAACTAGAGGCCAAGAGACTCTGCTGGCAACAGAGACCCAGGGTCACACCCCTGCAACCTGGGTGTTGACACCTCCGTGCAGGGCAGGGGAATGGAGCCTTTTTAAAATTTCTTTTTAAAATTTCTTTTCAGTGTTCCAGCATTCATTGTTTATGCACCACACCCTGTGCTCCATATAATACGTGCCCTCCACAATACCCACCACCAGGCTCACCCAACCTCCCACCCCACTCCCCCCCAAAACCCTCAATTAGTTTCTCAGAGTCCACAGTCTCTCTTGGTTCCTCTCCCCCCTCCAATTTCCCCCAACTCCCTTCTCCTCTCCTTTTTGCCCTCAGTAACAGGCTCCCATTAAGGTAAAGCTGCTCAGCCTCCAATAATAGCAGATGGGCAGGCCAGGCTGCTAGCAGGCGGCTGCTGGCTCCTCACACTCCCTTTTCTTAGAAAGGGAAAGACTCACAGGAAAGAGGGAGGGCTTCCTTTGGGGAGGGGTCTTCCCTCTGCACAGAAGAAGCTCTTTCCCTGACTCGCCCTAGTCTTTTCTCTGAGAGCTCAGAGGGAGCTAATGTTAGTAGGAGTAAATGAATGTATTTGCAATTGAAAGGTGGGATTCGTGTGCAAGGAGATGGGGTTATATTTAGACCCGTGTAATTAAAGATCCATTTATGTCTGAGCATCCTTAAACAGACAAATATAAAACTCATGAATACCAAATTCTATTTGGGTAACTGGCTGGAAGCACACACGCTCACACATACATACTGTGAGCCCTGCCTCGGTCTGTGCAAGTAGAAGAGAAAAGCCTGCGGTCTCAACTTGGGTCACCAGTGAGGGCTACCATAAAAAAAAACTTTGTATTTTTGTCTCTTTCCACTCTCTCTGATTT
The DNA here is from genome assembly GCF_922984935.1 of Meles meles. Classification (NCBI taxonomy): domain Eukaryota; kingdom Metazoa; phylum Chordata; class Mammalia; order Carnivora; family Mustelidae; genus Meles; species Meles meles. Next base: position 108,011,127 of record NC_060068.1, read on the forward strand.
AGAAAGTCTCTTTCCCCGTTGCAGCATAAAACTCTAGATGATTCTAGTTTGATACTGACAAGAAAGAGACTAGCATTTCTTCTGAGTTACTTTTCCCCCTGGGACTCAAGTAGATGTGTTTCTTGAAACTTAAAAAAAAGGGGGGGGGTCAATGATTTGTACCTGTGATGTAATAAAACATACATTTGATCTTTGTCCCTGGTTATGACTCAGAGCTCTGAAAACCCTTGGAATTGGCTGCGGGACAGTGTCTTGTGTTATTCATTTTTTTTTTACATTTTATTTTATTTATTTTTATTGTTTTATGTTAGTCACCATAAAATACATCATTAGTTTTTGATGCAGTCTTCCAATATTCATTGTTAAGCTCTGCACAACAAAGGAAACAGTCAACAACAACAACAAAAAAACGGACAACCCACGGAACAGGAGAAGATATTCGCAAATGACACTACAGACAAAGGGCTGATATCCAGGATCTATAAAGGACTCAAACTCAACACACACAAAACAGATAATCATGTCAAAAAATGGGCAGAAGACATGAATAGACACTTCTTGAAGGAAGACATACAGATGGCTAACAAACATGAAAAAGTGTTCATCATCATTAGCCATCAGCGAAATTTAAATCAAAACCACATTGACATACCACCTTACACCAGTCTTGCATGATTCATTATTAGCTCCTTGTAGCCACATGTGTGTTTGTGCTAGTAAGGTGAGTTCTGGGACCCTAGATAGCTTCAGGATGGGGACTGGTAGCCAGAGGAAGCAGCCATGCGGTTAGAGGGTTGGAACTCTGAGTATCCTCCCTGATCCTTAGATAGAGAAGTGGGGCTGGAGGTTCAGTGATTTTTAATCAGTCATACCTACTTAATGAAACCTCTATAAAAACTCATGAATGAAAGGATTCAGAGAGCTTCTGGGTTGGTGAATGCATCAGAGTGTATTCTATAGAGTAAGGTGTATGCTATAGAACTGCTGTGTCCTTTGCTATGCCCAAAGAGGGCATAGAAAGTCCATGCCCTTCCCTCCATACCTTCCCCTATGCATCTCTTACATTTGGCTCTTCCTGAATTGTAGTCTTTATAGTACTCTGGTAATGATAAGTAAAGGGCTTTCCTGAGTTCTGTGAATCATTCTAGTGAATTATTGAACCTGAGGAGGGGGTCGTGGGAATCTCTAGTTTACAGCTTCTTGGTTGGAAGTGTGGGTGGTCTGGGATTTGTGACTGAGCCCTTTAACTTGCAGAACCTGATGCTAACTCCTGGTAGTGAGTGTCAGAACTGAATTGAGTTACAGGATACCCAGTTGGTATCTGGGGAGTTTGGAGAATTGATTGGTGTGAGAAAAACCCTTGACCACTTTGCGGTCCGAAGTATGGCTAGTAAAAACAGCTCAGCACCTATTGAAAAACAATTTGTTTTTCACTTAAAATACTTCAAAAAGAAGAAAAATAAAACCAATTCCCAATCAAAATCCCTGCTAGCATAGAAACTGGAAAAAGTTTCCATTTTCAATGACTTAGTGAGAGAAAAGCCACTGGTAGCTGACTTTCTGCATCCAATATCACATCAGAGATAATCATGTGAAATTACTGCAGTCATGTTGTTTCCCAAAAACGTGGGCACGAGCTCGTCTTTGGATTTCAAATGTGCTGGCGTTGAACTGCTGGGTCCTTTGCTATAGAATCCAGGAAAGACCCCTTTCCCCTTCTCCCTCCCTCCACTGAATTACACACTCTTCTCTCCTCTCCTGTCTGATGTTCGTACCCCTGTGATGCAGCATCTGAGGTGAAAGAAAGCATTCAGGGGAATCATGACTCTGACTGTCATTCTACACCACAGAGGGGACTGCACGGGAGAGTAGACATGCTGGGGAATGTGGGGCAAGTGGCCAAGTCATCCTAGCGCTTTCTTATCAAGGACCTGGATGAAGATAGAGAGGGTCTGCTCATCAACTCATGGATGAGAAAGGTAGGAAGAATGACCAATATGTTTAGTGAAGATTTAGGAATCAGAGAGATTTTGACTGGATGGAGGCCAAGTCTGAAACCCAATGAAGCAAATGCTAAGGGAGTAAAGGTAAGGTCTAAAATACCAAGGGCACAGACACAGCCTGGGGAAGGAAGGACTTGGTCAGTGTGGATCTAACCTGGGGTTTTAGCCAACTGTGAATACATTCTGAATCAACAGTGGGATGTGGGATTCAGGAAAGCCCGTGATCTTGGGCAGTGTTCTTCGAGGCATGATGGCTACAGTGAGGGAGCTGATAGGCTCTCTCTGTTGTGGTCTGGTCACCCTGGAGCATCCTCCTCAGGTCTGGACCCCCACTGACAACTTCACAGGCAGACGGTGCATGTGAGAAGAGGGCCCCAGAGGAGGAACTGGAGGTCATACCACTGAGAAGGAAAGAAATCATACTTTTTTTGATCGAAGAAATAGAAGGGTTCTTGTATTCTTACAGGCTTTGTGGGACTGCCCTGTGAAGGAGAGATTTGATCTTGTTCTGGGTAGTCTAATGCAGGTGATGGCAAACCAAGGTCCGTTGCCTGCTTTTATAAATACAATTTTACTGGAAACAGCTATAGCCATTCCATATATTGTCTATGGTTCCTTTTGTGCTCCAATAGCAGGGGTAAATGGTTCCCAAAGAAACTGTGTGGTCTGCAAAACCTATTTACTATCTGGTCCTTTAAAAAAAATGGGTGCTGACCTCTGTATGGGAATAGGGCTTGTTTGGAAGATTTGATGGTGAACTCTGTAGGAAGGCTATTTTTATACAATGAAAGGAAGAAATTGAGGGTATTAGTTGAAGGTAAGAATTGAGTTACTTTCTTGGTGGTATTGATTTACAGGTGATTAAGTGTTAGGGGTGGTGGGACTTGAGTGGCTCTTGGCCCCTTTCCAGCTTTGGAAGTATCTGCTTTACTGCCTTGTGACATGACTTAAATTACTGTGGGTTTATTTTCTGACATATTTCAAATATGTCTCACCTTTACCCTTCCTTACACTGTTCACTCTCCTTGTGCGCAGGACCCACATTCTGCTCTCTCGCTCCTGGTATAGGTAAGGTAAATCTTCTCTAAACTCTCTCCAAGTGTGTTTATAATGGAAGTTCCAAGAGGTCTTCCTCTTAGAAGAGTTTCACCTATGAGTGCGTCTAAAGGCAGGCATTTCAAAGACAGTATTATAACAAAAATCTTGAAATGTGGCATGGACTAGAAATAATAAAGGCCTTGGAGCCAGACAATCTTGGGTTTGACTATCATTTCTACTACAGTTTTAGAAAAGTTCCCTCCCTCTTTCCCTCCCTCCCTCTTTTCCTTCCTTTCACCTTTCCTCCCTCCCTCCTTCCCTCCCTTCCCTCCTCCCTCCCTTCCTTCCTCTGAATGTGTATTGAGTACCTGATTTGGGCCAGGCACTACTTAAGGCACTTTCAATGTATCATTGAACAAAGGAGTAAGAATTTCTACCAGTGTGGCATGTAGAGTCTTTTGGAGGAGACAGGTAATAAGTAGTAAACAAGATAAATTGGAAATAATACCATATGTTAGAAGGTGATAAGTGGTCTGCCACGAGAAAAAGCAGAGAAGGGTAAGGGTATTTGGGAGCTGGGGCTTGCAGTCTTGGTCGGGACAGGCCTCCTTGAGGAAGAGTAATTTAATGAAAGACTAGAAGGAGGTGAAAGAATCATTACCCAGATCTCCAGAGAGGCTCAAGGTCGTATGGTGGGCGTGCCCGTGGTGTGCTGAGGGAAGAGTGAGGAGGCTGCAGTGGAGGGGCAGGAGGGAAAGCAGAGGGAGGCAATTAGGGAAGTAATGGGGTGGGAAAGAACATAGGAAGCAGATCATCCAGGACCTTTGGAAAGACTTTGGCTTTACTTGTAGGGACATGGGAAGCCATTGCAGAAACTTGTCTCTTGAACAAAGGAGTGTCCAGAATTGACTTTTGATTGAAAAGTATCCTCTGGCTGCCAGTTGAGACTGGACTACAGAGACATGTATTTGTTTTCTGTGGCTGCCCCAGCATATGGCCACACACTGGGTGTCTTAAATCAAGAACGCATCCTCTGACAGTTCTGGAGTCAAGGTGTTGGTGGGGTTGTGTTTCCCTCTACATTCTAGGACAGTATCTGTTTTTGCTGCTTCCAGCTCCTGGTGGCTCCAGGCATTCCTTGGCTTGTGGCTGCATAACTCCAATTTCTTGGAGTTCTCTTCTCTTGGCATTCCCTTCTCTTCTCTCTGCTCTCTCCCAAATCTCCCTCTCCCTTAATCTTATAAAGACACCTGCCGTTGGATTTAGGCCCTACCTACATAAATCCAGGATGACCTCATGTAGAGATCTTTAACTCATCTGCAAAGACACCTTTTCTACATAAGGACTCATTCACAGCTTCTGGGGATTATGACATATCTTTTGTTGGAACATCCAACACCCTGCAGGGGGCAAGGGCAGAAGCAGGGAGACTGGGTAAGAGGCTTTTGCAGCAATCCCCGCAGGGGATGCTAATGGTTTATCCAGAGTGGTAGCAGGGGAAATGGCGAAAAGCCAGAAAGATCTGATGATACATGGGACATCAGCCTGGAGGAGAAGAGTCACGATGATTTCAGGTTTCTTATCTTAGCAAATTTGAAAGAATGGAGTCACCTTCCACTGGGTTGGGAAAGGCTGGTGGTAGAGCAGGTGTTTTTCCTCTTGTTATAGCTGGTTGGTTTGTTAGCTCTTTTAATTTTGGTGGGGGGTACAGATCCAGAGTTGAGTTTTTGGCATGTAAGTTTCAAGTGTGTTGGACATTCATGTGGAGATATGAAGCAGGCAGTGGTATTTATAGGTCTGGCAATGAGGGGAGACATCCAGACTGGGGATATGAGTTTGGGAATTGTTGGTGTAAGGAAGACATCTAAAACCACGAGGTGAAGTTTCTTCACTTCAAGGAATAAGGATCCAAGTATGGGGGAAATTGTGTGGAATCAAATCTGTCTGTGTAGGATGATTTGATAGTCCATGGGATGAGACACTTATGTCTTATTACTGCTGGACCAGCAGCACTGGCATTGTCTGGGAACGTGGTAGAAATGTGGACTCTCACACCTCACCCTGAACCACGGAATCAGAATCTGCATTTTAAAAGATTCCAGGTGATTTGAACTCACGTGAAGTCTGAGATGTGCTGGTCTCGTAGGTGTAATAACTGACCTCACTTGAGGTGTTTCTGGCATGGGTTTAATTTAGATTTTCTGGGAACACTCCCTTAGCATACCTACTGGGGTAAAACAAAAAATCAGGAAACACTCCAGAAGCAAGGGCCAAACTTTTGTTCTAGGGACATTCAAGCATCTTCATTGTTTCATTTTGAAAAGGATCCCTCCCCCCACCCCCGCCCCCAACCTCCTCACCATCCATCCTACAGGTTGCATCAGCTTCAGAGGAAAGCAGGTGTGTGAGGACAGACCTGTGAGGTGAGAAGTGATCCTGCTTGTTCACCTACCTCCTTGGTACCATTCTGTTCACGGTAAGGCTTCCTTATATTAGTGCTTCTTCTCAGTCCTTAAGGATCTGGGTCCTTCAGGTGAGCAGAGTAATTTTCTTAATAGATAAAGTGTGATTTTTCAAAAACTCTTAAAACATGTGTTTTAGAAAGCAAATTTACCTCCCCCCACCACCGCTACAACCCCCCCACCGCCCCATCAATGAGGTGTATGCCAGAATAATGGGTAAATCTTATGTGTGTGAATGGACTTATTTCAAATGCTCTCTTGGGAGAAGCTGGCTCACAGCCTGAGGACAGAGGTGCTGAAATAATTCACTTGAACACGTGATTTAAGAAATCCACTTTCCAATATTTGATTTATGAGGGTTTTAAAAATAGGTATGTCTTGCTTTATGTAGTGGATGCATTTCAGAAGACTTCTCCCTAACTCTAACTTGTAGAAATCAGGCTGTATTTTCCCCGCTCACCTTTGTGATCATTTCAGAGAGACTTTGCCCTCTTTGCTCAGTGAGGCACAAACAGAACTCATCCTAGCATGGGAGTAAGGGGACCACCTGTCCCTATTTGCCCATTACTGAGGGATTTCTCAAGATGAGGGCCCGCCCTCTTTTTTTTTTTAATAGATTTTATTTTTTAGAGCAGCTTTAATTTCACCGACAGCATAATTCAGCAGAAAGTACAGAGAGTTCCAATACACTTCCTGCCCCCACACATCCACAGCCTCCCGCACTTTCAGCAGCCCTCCCCAGAGTGGTGCATTCATTACCACTGATGAACCTCCACAGACAAATCATTATCATGACCAGAGATGGTGGTTTCTATCAGGGCTCACTCTGGTGTTGTATGATCTATGGGTTTGGACAAGTATGACATGTATCCAAAGTTATAGTATCACACAGAATAGCTTTAGTGCCCTAAGCACGTCCTCTGTGCACCATCTTGTCATCACCCCCACCCCCCCACCCCGCCGCCCCGCAACCCTGGCAACACTGATATTTTTACTGTCTTCCTAGCCTTGCCTTTTCCAGAATGTCTTAGAGTTGGAATCACACACTGTGTAGCCTTTTCATACTGGCTTCTTTCACTTAGTAATGTGCACTTAAGGTTCTTCTATGCCTTTTCATGGCCTGATAGCTCAGTTCTTTTTAGTGCTGAATCACACTCTGCGATCTGGATGGACCACAGGTTATTCTTCCTTTCATCTATGGGAGGACATCATGGTTGCTTCCTCATTTGGCCATTATGAATAAATCTTCCACCACCGTCCTTGTGCAGGCTTCATGGGGATGAAGTTTTCAGCTCTTTTGAGTAAATCCCAAAGAGTGTGACTGCTGGATTGCATGTGAAGAGTGTTTATTTTGTGAGAAACTGCAGTCCTGACTTTCAGAGGGACTACCGTTTCGCATCCCCACCAGCAATGAATGAGCATTCCTGGTACTCCATATCTGCGCCAGCATTTGGTGTTGACAGTGTTCCAGGTTTTGGACATTCTAATAGGTGTGTAGTGGTATTTCACTGAATTAACTTATAATTCCTAATGATACATGATGGGGAACACCTTTTCATAGGTTGACTTGCTGTCTTTATATCTTTATATATCTATATATCTCAGGCAAAGTCCTGAATGGATAGTGTGGTGTCTGTTCAGGACTTTGCCTGAACTTGTTTTAAAATTTTTTATTTTTTAATTAACATATAATATATTATTAGCCCCAGGGGTACAGTTGTGTGAATTGCCGGGTTTACACACTCCATAGCACTCACCATAGCACGTACCTTCCCCAGTGTCCATAACCCAACCACCCTCTCGCCACCCCCCTCCCCCAGCAACCGTCATGTTTTGTTTTGTGAGATTAGAGTCTCTTATCCTTTGTCTCCCTCCCGATCCCATCGTGTTTCATGTATTCTTTTCCTACCCCCCAAGCCCTTCACGTTGCTTCTCAACTTCCTTTGCCTAAACTTTTAAACTGTTTGTTCTTGTACTGTGAGTTTGGAGAGTTCTTTTTATATTTTGGACGACAATCCTTTGTCAGACGCATCTTTCACCAAATGATGTGTAAGGTGATTCTTGATAGAGTTGGATCAATATCTACAATATTCGTTTTCTGTTTGTGGCTTTTGTTCTTTATTCCTGTTTTTGCCTATACCTCTTTTTTTTTTTCTGCCTGTGGTTTTAATTGAGCATTTTATATGATTCCATTTACTGATCTTTTTAGCCTATCGATTATACTTCTCTTTTTTACTGTTTTTAGTGGTTATTCCTAGTGTTCATAATATATGTGTATGACTAATCTAAGTTCACTTTCCAATAACATTATACTGTCCCGTGAATAGTGTTAGTACTTTGTAGTAACAAAATACGTCTCTATCTCCCTTTCCATCCCGTGTGTCACTGCTGTCACTCATTTCACTTACACATAAAGTTATAATCATTGAATAATATTCAACATAATCATTGACAATTATTATTTTGAATAAGCTATTATCTGTTAGATCAATAAAGAATAAGAAAAATAAAAGTTTTTAATTTTACTTTCACTTTTTATTTCTCTAATGCTTTTCCTTTCTTTAAGTAAGATCCAAGTTTCAGGGCACCTGGGGTGTCTCAGTTGGTTAAGCATCTGCCTTCAGCTCAGGTCATGATCCCCAGGTCGTGGGATTGAGTCCCACATTGGGCTTCCTGCTCCCTGCTCAGTGGGGAGTCTGCTTCTCCCTAAATAAATAAAATCTTTTTTAAAAAAAGAAGTAGATCCAAGCTTCTGGCCTATAAAGTTTTTCCTCTTTCTGAAGAGCTTCTTTTAACATTTCTTACAAGAAACGTCTATTAGTGGTTAGTTCTCTCAGTTTTTGTTTCTCTAAGCAAGTTTTTATTTTTCCTTCATGTTTGAAGGATAATTTTGTACAAAATAGAATTCTAGGTTGTTTTTTTCTCTCAATACTAAGTATTTCACTCCATTCTCTTCCTGTTTAAATAGTTTCTGAGGAGAGGTCAGATTTAATTCTTACTTTGGTTCCTCTCCAGGTAAGGTGTTTTAGTTCTTCTGGCTTCTGGCTTCTTTCAGATTTTTTCCTTTATCTTTGGTATTCTTCAGTTTGAAGATGGCATACCTAGGTATAGTTTTTTGGGGCATTTTCCATGGTTGGTGGTTTCCGAGCTTCCTGAGTTTGAGGCAAATTCTCAGTCATTATTGCTACACATACTCCAACTGTTCTGTTCTCTCTTTTCCTTTTGGTATTCCCCATTACATGTATGCTCTACTTTTTGGAGTTGTCCTACAGTTCTTGGCTATTCTGTTCCATTTTTTTTTTCCCAGTCTTTTTTTGTCTTTGCTTTTTTAGTTTTGGAAGTTTCCATTGACATATCCCCAAGCTCAGAGATTCTTTCCTTAGCCATATCCAGTCTAGTAACAAGTCCTTAAAAGGGATTTTTTTATTTCTGGTACAGTGTTTTTGATCTCTAGCATTTCGTTTTGATTCTTTCTTAGAATTTCCATTTCTCTCCTACATTACCCATCTGTTCTTGCATGTCTTTTTCCATTAGAGCCCTTAGCATATAATCATAGTTTAAAAAAAAAATCCTGATGTGATAATTCCAACATTCCTGCCTATCTGACTCTGGTTCTAATACTTGTTCAGTCTCTTCAAACTGTGTTTTCTGCATTTTAGTACACCTTATCATTTTTTTTCCCTGATAGCCAGACATGACATATTGGGTCAGAGGAACTATGATAAATACACGTCTAGTGGTTCAGCGGTAAGGTATAGGGGGAGTCCTACCATCCTATCTATGTCTAGGTCCCAGTTGTTTAGTGAGCCTGTATCCTGGAGCTGTGTACTTTATAGTGTTTGTAGAATTTCCCCCCCCCTTTCCGTGGGGCAGACTGGCTAGCGGCGACTGAGTAATGTATTTATCTTTCTCCCTGTGGAAGTCTGGAGTAGACCGTTTCTAGGTATTTCCCTCCCCCAGTCCCGTTGGGCTCTGATAAAACCCCACTAGTTTAGGTTCTAGTAAACTAGTGGTTCTAGTGAACTCGTTTCTCTTGTGGGCAGGTCTTGTTGAAAAGAACAGAATGCTCTGGTGTATTTCAATTTTATATTATTTTTTCTTGCTCTCTTGCTAGTAGCTTGGGGGGATTTTTCTTCCATCTTCACTGTGAGAACCTGGTTGGTCTCCAGGAAATGAAATTCACGAGCATGTGAGGACCTCCTGTAACTGGGGTCCCCTGCAGTTTTTAACCCTCAGATCCATCTAAGCTGAACCATCCGTAATCCATTAACTACAGTTTAGGTTTTCCTATCCCTGCCCTGGTTCCTGCAGAGCTTTCTTCTTATAGGTTTCTCGTTTAGTAGGTTGTGATTTTCTGTATCAGCCTGGCTGTCTCTCTGTTGTTGAGGGTAGTAGTTTTCTGTGTCCTCACTTCTCTGAGGGATTTAAGAAAATTTGGTGATTTTTCAGTTCATTCTGCTTTTTACTTACTGTTAGGCCAGAGGGACAACTTCTAACCCCTTACATGCCAGACCAGCAGGGGGATGTTAGATGAGGGCCTTCTAATATTAAAGTGAGTACCGTTCTGGGCAAACCAGGATGGATGGTCAGCCGATTTGGGAGTCAAGAAATCTGGGATCTTGTTCTGGTTGTGGTGAATCCTCTTGGACATGACGTTCAATGGTTTGGAGCCTCAGTTTCCTCTCATGCAGAATGAGAGAAGGTACAATGTGGATTTATTTCTAGTTCCTTTTTCATTTCACACAATCTAATTTCTTTATGCTGGATGTTCTTAAGGCAAGGCATTTCTGGACTTAAACTAATGGAGTCTCCTTGCTGGGAGATGAAACCAAAATTCTCTTGTTAACTCTTCTTTTTTTTGGACTCAGGCTAATCTTGGTTTGGAAGACACAGTAATGCGTCAGTTTTAAAAAAGGCCTTCCCTGCTGCTTTCACCCATTATGATGTTTGTCACACAGCAGGGAGTTTTCTCCCTTTGGCACCATCTATTTGAAAACAGAACATTTGGTCCTTGTTAAGGATGGACTTAGACTCTTCTCTCCCTTTTGGTTGAATTTGCCTCAAAGTGTCCAGAGTTGAAGTAGGAGTGAGGTGGAGGCGTGCTGTGAAGGCCTGGCCCAGTCTCTGAGCCTAGGACACCATTCTTACAGGACAGCCCTGGTTCCTTTCTTTCCAAATACTTTCAGTCCCTACTTCTCCAGTTATCCCATGGCCCTTGATTTGCCCGGCAACATAATCAGAAACATTAAGCACATCATCATCTTCCAAAGTCCTCAGCAGAGAAATAGCTAAGACAGTTTTTATGAAATTGTAATGTGCCCACTTGAACACAAACCTTAATTTCCTGAAGTCTAGCTCTAGTTTGAAGAATTGCCTGATTTATTTTAAAATTGGATTTTGCTGTCAGAGAAGCTGCCAATACTTACTACCAGGGTTGTTATTTTTCTTTACATATTTTAGTCTTAGCTCTTGAGTCTAAAAATCTCTCTCCCTCCTTCCCTTCCAAGAGTTGAGTTTCAACTGCGTGACCAGATTGTACAATTTTACATGAGTTTAAGGCTTTGTAGAGAAGTGGAAGGTGCTGCTAACTCATTGTTTCTTTTTGTAAATGACAGATTTTCTGGTGGCAAATAGACACAGGGTGAGGTTAAACAATTCCAGAAATTAGAAAAAGCCTTAAGAGATCTCTTGCTTCAACTCTCTGTCCATTGGCAGAATTGTATTCAAGCCATCCTGACAGAAAAGGGGGTGTCACAGTGTCCTTTGGGAATCATTTCATTCTCAAGAGGGTATTGTAGAAAGTCTTTCACTTCAAGCCAGTTCAGTCAACAACCATGGAGGACAACATTTATATAATAGTTGTGGTTTCAAGTACTTGGGGTACAGCAGTGTGAATAAATAAGCAGGTGAATAAATAAAAAAAATCAGGGATATGTACCATAAAGAAAATGAAACTGGGACACGTGTAGAGTTGCTTAGAGGTCAATACAACTTGAGAGAGAATGGGCAAGGAAGGGTTGTTTAGCTAAGTAGTGATAATTTAAGATGAGATCTTAATGATGATCATTTCCATTCTGTCCTATATAGACACCTGGGAACCAGCCAACGTTTCTCAGTTGGGCAGCCACAATGTAGTCTGGTCAAATATCCTTTACCCCACCTAGATAAGTGTACATGTCCCATTTTCTTAAAAGAAACTTTGTGAAGTAACTGTCATGTCCATTTCATGTAAGAACACATATTCTGAAGCCCTCAGTGTCCTTGTGCCTCAGGACTCCTTTATTTTCTTATTCACTTTGATTTCAAACATTGAGATCTCTTTTCCTTTGCTCATTCCTTTCCTTTGTTCAAGGTCATAGAGATAGTTAAAGGAACTGGCTTTTTCCTACATGTTGGCTGTTTGACCTTGGGTCAGCCATCTTTGGGATCAGTTTCCCAACTGTAGATGAGGAAAGGACCTTTAAGAGACCTCATAAACGCTTTTTCACAACGGGTTTGCCGCCAGAACACAGGTGTCGTGAAAACCACCACTCAACCTAAACCAGAATGGGGAAGGAAAAGACTCATATCAACATTGTTGTCATCGGACACATAGATTCGGGCAAGTCTACCACTACTGTTCATCTGATCTACAAATGTGGTGGAATTGACAAAAGAACTATCGAAAAATTCGAGAAGGAGGCTGCTGAGATGGGAAAAGGCTCCTTCCAGTATGCCTGGGTCTTGGATAAACTGAAAGCTGAATGTGAACATGGTATCACCATTGATATCTCCCTGTGGAAATTCGAGACCAGCAAGTATTATGTGACCATCATTGATGCTCCAGGACACAGAGACTTTATCAAAAACATGATTACAGGCACATCTCAGGCTGACTGTGCTGTCCTGATTGTTGCTGCTGGTGTTGGTGAATTTGAAGCAGGTATTTCCATGAACGGGCAGACCCGTGAGCATGCCCTTCTGGCTTACACACTGGGTGTAAAACAACTAATTGTTGGTGTTAACAAAATGGATTCCACTGAGCCACCCTACAGCCAGAAGAGATACGAGAAATCATTAAGGAAGTCAGCACCTACACTAAGAAAATTGGCTACAACCCTGACACAGTAGCATTTGTGCCAATTTCTGGTTGGCATGGTGACAACATGCTGGAGCCAAGTGCTAGCATGCCTTGGTTCAAGGGATGGAAAGTCACCCGTAACGATGGGAATGCCAGTGGAACCACACTGCTTGAAGCCCTGGATTGCATTCTGCCACCAACTCATCCAACTGACAAGCCCTTGCGTCTGCCTCTGCAGGACGTCTACAAAATTGGTGGTATTGGTACTGTCCCTGTGGGCCGAGTGGAGACTGGTGTTCTTAAACCTGGCATGGTGGTCACCTTTGCTCCAGTCAATGTTACAACTGAAGTCAAGTCTGTTGAAATGCACCATGAAGCTTTGAGTGAGGCTCTTCCTGGGGACAATGTGGGCTTCAATGTCAAGAACATATCTGTCAAAGATGTTCGTCGTGGCAATGTGACTGGTGACAGCAAAAATGACCCACCAATGGAAGCAGCTGGCTTCACAGCTCAGGTGATTATTCTCAACCATCCAGGCCAAATTAGTGCTGGATATGCACCTGTGCTGGATTGTCACACAGCTCACATTGCTTGCAAGTTTGCTGAGCTGAAGGAGAAGATAGATCGTCGTTCTGGAAAAAAGCTGGAAGATGGTCCCAAGTTCTTGAAGTCTGGTGATGCTGCCATTGTTGATACGGTTCCTGGCAAGCCTATGTGTGTTGAGAGCTTCTCTGACTATCCTCCTCTGGGCCGTTTTGCTGTTTGTGACATGAGACAGACGGTTGCTGTGGGTGTCATCAAAGCAGTGTACAAGAAAACAGCTGGAGCTGGCAAGGTCACCAAGTCTGCCCAGAAAAAGCTCAGAAGGCTAAATGAATATTATCCCCAATACCTGTCACCCCAGTCTTAATCAGTGGTGGAAGAACGGTCTCAGAACTGTTTGTGTCAATTGGCCATTTAAGCTTAATAGTAAAAGACTGGTTAATGATAACAACGCATCGTAAAACCTTCAGAAGGAAAGGAGAATGTTTTGTGGACCATTTGTTTTTTTTGTATGTGTGGCAGTTTTAAGTTATTAGTTTTTAAAATCAGTACTTTTTAATGGGAACAACTTGACCAAAAATCTGTCACAGAATTTTGAGACCCATTAAAACAAAAAGTTTAATGAGAAAAAAAAAAGAGAGACCTCATAAACTTCAAATATTTTAAGTTTGAAGTTTGTATTTATGTGCCCCGTTCAGGCCTGTCAGAAGCAGGGTGTCTAAAAGGGACCCTCTGGCTTACTTTATGAGTTGTCTTCTCCAGGGGTGATGGTAAAATGGGAGGTCATTTCTTCTCCTGTGGGCCTGAATGGAAAATCACAGAATGCTCTAAGTTCCTTGCTGAGGTCCTGCTAGCCTAATTTGGAGTGTTTGTCTTTTTGGTGACCACACATTTTATCTGGTCCTTGTAATAAATAGGTATCCATACTTTATGTCTCCCTTTGCTACCATCATCATTATCGGGGTTTTAACACTGACCTATTAGGTTATTTATTAAAGGTGATGAGTAAAAAAATTCTTTATTCATTTCTCAAAAAGTAGGTCAAACATAGAAGAATATGCTATCGTGTTATTTAATCTTCAGATATTAACTCCCATCTATTTTGCAACCTTCCCTAGGGCGTCTGCAATGGGAAGGGCTGTTTTATGGCTTGCGAAATGTGTTTGATGATCTCTGCTTCATTAAATTGGAACAGAATCCATCATTTGATCTTCTAATAGATGCTTAACAACACACCATCTATTAACACTTTTTGTTACAGTTTCTCTTTGAGACACCTAAGTAGTCAGAGCAAGATCAAGGCTTCCAAGCTCTGTTTTAGCCTTTCCCCACTCAAATACCCTGAAGATCTCTGGGACCGTTTACAGTATGTATGAGAAGACTCATCCCTCTGCCACAGAGCAGTAGCGCTGCCTCGGGAGACTTGTCACTTCTCCACTCCTTTCCCCTTTTTGGGAGGGGGTGTGGTGTGGTGATGACTTAACTTTTTTTTTTATTGAGATAAAATGCATATAACATAATATTTAGCATATAACCATTTTTAAGTGTATAGTTTATTGGTATTCAATACTTTCCCATTGTGCAGCCACAATGACCATCCATCTCCAGAACACTTTTCATCTTTTAAATCTGAAACTCTATACCCATTATACTGTAACTCCCCATTCCCTTTCCCTCCAGCCCCTGGCCACCATCATTCTACTTTCTGTCTTCACCGTAACTGAACCAAACAGGAGTTCGTTCACCTGATGCACAGCAAGCCAGTAAAAAATGATACTGACCTTTTGCAAAGGGGAAAGAGGGGCTACTGATTGGTATGGTGCCCCAAAGGAGAACAAAGAGCTAGTGCTCAAAAGTCCTGAACTCCCTGGTGGCTTTCAAGTGAGGGTTTTTAGGGGCAAAATTTGGGGGAGGGGCATCTCCTGAGAAGGTAGATACCATTCATTGGGGACCTATGAGGTCATGTTAGCAGATGTCACTTGATCCTTTCTGGATCGGCTTTGTCCAGTCCCCTGGATGTCTGTTCCATCTCAGGATACTTGGAATCCCAAAACTATTTTTATTTGTCATGTTAGAGATTTCATTAGTTACATCTGGTGATAATATCTCTAGGGTAATGTGGATTAACTACTTCTACAGGTTCCCTTGAATGATACACAGCATTCATATCCTCGGGGTCTAGGCCTACATGGTCCTTGGCTGGTCTGGTTGAGTCTGGGGGTGATATGACTTATAGTCTTTATTATTCCATATGAACTGACAAGGTGGATACCAGCTTCCCTATAATTTTGACTGTTCTAGATACCTCATATAAGTGGAATCATATTTGTCTTTTTGTGACTGGTTCATTTCACTTAACACAGTGTCCCCAAGTTTCATCCATGATGCAGCGTGTATCAGAATTTCCTTCCTTTTTAAGGCTGAATAATATTCCATGGTATTTCTACACCCCATTTTGTTTATTCATTCATCTGTCAATGGACACTTGGATTGCTTCCATCTTTTGGCTATTGTGAATAATGTCACTCCAAATGTGGAAGTACAAGATCTGTTTGAGTCCCTGCTTTCAATTTTTTATTTATTCAGAAGTGGATTTGCTAGGTCATATGATACTTGTCTTTTTAATTTTGGGGGGAGACACCATACTATTTTTCATAGTGGCTGCACCATTTTACTGAATTTATATATAATTATTTTTATCATTTCAACTTAGTGATATGTGATTCATTATATATTCAAAAATTTTATAGAAAAGTTTCCTTTACCTTAAAATATTCTTTGTAACTTTCTTTTTTTATCCTTGTCAGATCTTCTTTTGGAGTCATCTCTGACTTGTCTTTTGTTTCCATATCCAACATCCTAATCATGAAGAAACAGCGTCATCTCTGTCTTCAAAACATATCCAGAATCCTAATCTACTTCTTACCACTGTACTCTCTTTGCCGGTGTATTCTCCCCACAGCAGCCAGAGCAATCCTTCCAAAACTTAATCAGATCATGTCACTCATTTGAAACTCTTCTAAGGCTTTTCCCATTTCATAAAATCCACACGCCTCTCAAAGTTCTCAGGATCCTGCCTGTCCTTCTGAACTCACGTCCTTTCTCTCCTTTAGCTCTTCCCACAGCCACATGCATCTTCCTACTGTTCTTTGAACACACAGGTGTGCCGTTCCTCCATGCTTAGCACTAAAGGGATCTTCTCCTTGGAGCAACCCCACTTCCATCACCTACTTGACAGCAGCTCTAAGGCTTGTTTCTCCTTTTCTTACTCTGCTCACAAGTCACCTTCTCAAAAAGGGCTTTCTGGATGACCCTACTTTTAAAACATTTAAAACCTTCTCATTCATAATCACCTTCTCATTCTCCCCCTGTTCGCTTACTTGATTTTCTTCTTAGTCTCTATTTCCACTGTCACATTTGTCTGTCTTCTTCTACTGGAATATAAGCTCTATGAGTAATATAACCTTGTCTGTTTGGTCAATTCTGTATCACAGAACCCTACAAAGGGCCTCACATATATAGGTATTCCTTTATAGTTGTTCTTCGATGCATGCTTGTATCTGCATTTTCACATAGTAGTGATAAATGTTTGAAAGATAAGGCTATAAAGTCAAATTTCCCTATTTTTTTAAAAGATTTTACTTATTTAATTTTATTTTTTATTTTTTGAGAGATAGAGCATGAGCAGGTGTGGGGAAGGGGCAGAGGGAGAAGGAGGCTCCCCGCTGAGCAAGCAGCCTGGTAAGGGACTCCATCCTAGGACCCTGGGATCATGACCTGAGCTGAAGGCAGACAGAGGCTTAACCGACTGAGCCACCTAAGTGTCCAGATTTCCCTATTTCTAGAATGAGTTCTATTCTAATTACTTTGGGTACTTGACTTAACCTGAGCCTCAGTTTCCTCATCTGAAAAGTGGGGATGAATAATAATACCTATTTTACGGAATTATAGTTGAGGATTCAATGATATAATTCATGTAATATGCTATTCATAGTAAATGATCAAACAAAGTTATTTTGTTGTAACTGATGTTATTCTTTTGTCCCCCCCCCCCTTTTTTGCTTGATCTTGTTTCATGTACAAAACAATGAATATCAATTTTTGGGACTACACAATCTCCCTCTTAGTGATCTAGGGCACTTGGCTTGGCCATTCCCTAGGTGGATGTTTCTAGATTTTCCCCTTCATTATAAATAGTGTTGTGGTGAGCCCCTTTAATATATATTGGAAATCCATACTTTTTATTTATCATTACTCCTTGGGAGATAGTCTTTTACTTGGATTCCTGGGTGAAAGACGTAGTAGTGGTCATTGCAGACACAACGTCCTCAGCACCTCTCCAGTCATACAAGCTCAACACAGGTATTTCCGCGTGGGCCCCTTCTGGTAAATCTGGAAGGTGATGAAGGATAAGAGTTTCTGTGGAGGAACATGACACATTGGAAAGGGAGGGTCTTTTTGCCTAGCCAGACCTAGGTTAGAATTATGGTGCCAATAATCCTGTGCCAATAATCCTATGTGACTTGTGACATAGGGTCTCAGTCAAATAGTCTAATCTTTTGGTTTCCTTGTTGCACCAAGGAGACTAAAATCATGGAACTCTGAGCACTGCTGTGGGGATTGGACAAACAGAAATATGTCTAGTACTGGCACATAGTAGCTACACAGACATTTGCTAGCAATGTTGCTATTGTTCCTGGTTTTCAGGCAGGTGGTCTCTATCCCATAGGAGGTTGGCTCATGGAAGAAGGTGGGTAAAATGTTAGGACTGAATGATAACATTGTAACTTGACTTGATTAAAATACTACGGCAGAAAAAAACACCCCTCCCTTTCTCTTTTAGCATAACGCTTCCTTATGTGGCCCAAGAGCTAGAGCCTGTGTCTTTAGGTTCCTTTCCCAAGACTGAGGAGCTCATTGTGGCTGGCATGAAAACACAGGTCACTGCAACCCAGCTGCCTCTCCTGTTAGAATGAACTTCCCGGTTTAACCACATAATGACCATGCAAGGCTTTGTCTCCCCAGGTTGCTATCCCTTTTTTCATTTGTTTTAGAGCTTAGAGAAAATTCAAAGCTTGAGTTTTAGAGGTTTCAAATGTGTGACACTTGGGGAAAAGGGTAGGTGGAACACTTGATTGCTCTGGGAAGAGGTGAGATTTGTACATGTTATTGAGATGTGAGATGAGAGGGAAGGCCAGGAAAGTGAGAGAGAGGGTAATTAGAAAAATTACAAAGACAGGATCATTTATAATGGTATAATAGTAACTGAGTGTAGAGACAGATCTGGGTGCTGATATTTCAAATGAAAGATTTTTTTGGTGGCTGGGAAATCTTTATTTTAAATTTTTTATTACATTAGTAAATATTAGAAGCCTAATTACAGCTGGATTTAGGAAGGAAGGAAGGAGAGAAGGTAGGGAGGAAGGAAGGTAGGAAGGTGTTGACAAAGGTACCTGGCTGCTCAGTCTTTCCTCTCTTAGCTCTGCTTTTCTGCCTTTTGGCCTCATTTAGGATCTCTTCCAAGGTAACAGGAAGGTGGGCACCCCTAACTCTGGGCTTACCTTAAATCATCTTTAGTGTCATCTATGAAAGAATGAGCCCTTCTCTTTCTTAGTAGTTCAAACAGAAGCCCTAGAATAGAGCCTTCATGGCCAGGCTGGGGTCAATGCCCTTCCCAAACCTTCCAAAACTGTGGCCAGGGGAATTAATTACATGCTACTGGGGCAAGGTGGGGTCATGTGGCCACTTAGGCTGTGGCACCTGCCCTCTGGGATCATATTGGTCAAGAGTAGGGAGGAGGTGCTGCCTCAAGGAAAATCAGGGCATATTTACAGAGGAAAGGAAAAAGAATCCTGGGCAGGCAAAAAGCTACAGGGTTCTGCTCCATTTATTATGTGCTGATTTTACTCACTTGAACATTTCCTCTGTGCAAATGAAAGGGTGCTCCATGAATGGCTTGTGTCGGATGAAACACCCAACCTTCATAGGAATATAATTATAATGTATCACCTTTTATAATTTTCCTACAGCCTTTGTGCACACCACAAATAGTGGAATTGTACATGACTATTGAATTTGAGTTCAATAAAGGATTTGTACCACCTGAATTACACCTCTATACACAAGATAGGATACATTAACTTAATTACTGCTGGACTCAATAACATAGGCCATTGCCCTGGGAATTTATCTTGTGTTGTACTCAGAGAGAGAAACTGGTCATCGTTTCTAAAGGCAGTCAATTTCCAATTATCCATGTTAATGGAAGAACACAGCATGTGGAAACTCTAAATACATTTTCTGTTTGGTTTAAGGAGTAGACATGATTTTTTTTATTTTTCTACCTGAGTTACTTGTTTTGCTTGGACTTAGGTAACACTAGAAAAAGTTTGCATTATCTTGGTCTATACTTTTTTTCCTTAGTTTATAAAACTTGAACTGCATTTTATTTTTTGGATGTTTATTTTTTAACTTTTCACCTTGAACTAATTTTAGACCTATAGGAGAGTTGCAGAAATAGTACAGAGAGCTTTCTTATATCTGTTATCTAGCTTACTACCTTGATGAAGACATCATACAGAACCATAGTACAAAACCAGGAAACTAACAATTGGTAAAATACTATGAATCAACTATAGACTTAATTTGAATTTCACCAGTTTTCCACCATTGTCTTCTTTCTACTCCAGAATTCCACATTTGCTCATTATTTGTCTTTAGTCTCCTATAACTTTGAAAGTTTCCTCAGTTTTTCTTATTTTTCATGATCTTACACTTCTGAAGAATACCAATGAATTAATTTGTAGAATGTTCCTCAATTTGGGTTTGACTAATGTGTTCTCATCTTTGGAATGGGGTTATGCATTTTTTTTTTGCAAGAATACCAAAGGAATTAGTTATGTTCTTCTTCTGCATCATATCAAGAGGTCATAGATTATGGTGTTGATATATTGTCCATTACTGATGATGTTGTCTTTCTTCGCTTGCTTAAATGGTTTCCACTGGGTGTTTCCACTGTAAAGTTCCTATTTTCCTTTTGTAATAAATATCTTGAGGGAGATGCTTAGAGACTAATTATGTCCTGTTTCTCTTCAAATTTCAACCTATTCATTTTACCACCCATCAGTGGATCTTGTCTGTAACAATGATTACTGCGGTGTTTGACTAATAGTGATTTTCTACTTCCCTTTCCTTACACATTTATTAATTGGAATTCTACTATAAGGAAGAGCTGTGCATGCTCACCATTAATTAATTAATTAATTCTAGCAGTATGGACTCCTGGACATCTATATTATTATTTTATGGTTTAAATCCAATACAGCAATTATTTATTCTGTTTCCAAAATTTTTCCAGCTTTGGCCATTATTAGGAGCTCCTCCAGTTTGGATCCTGTTCTTTTGATAAGCTCACATCTTTTTGAACACTTACTTTCTGGCACTACAAAATATGCCAAGCTCATCTTATTTTTCCTGCTGTAGCCCAGTAATCAATCACTTCTCAAGGGGCCCTGGTTACTTTTATTAGAGAATAGTATTTAGAAACCAAGACATGGGCACTAGGGATTCTCATTACTACTAGGATATAGTTGTTCTAGACTCTTGTAGTAGCTGGGTCTAGGAAATGTGTGTGTGTGTCTGTGTGTGCTAATATATGCATGTGCACACATCTATAGTTCTTGCACAACAGACAGATGAATGTAGTGGCCTTGGTCACAGAGATGAAGGCTATACATAGTTCCAACAACATGGGTTCCCTTTCCCTAAGGGAAGTTTAGCTGCTGCTAAGTCAGCTTAGCTACTGTGAGGGCTGAATGTTGACCTACCAGAGGCAGAAACGATTGCTGCTGACTGGGACTGACAGATAATCTGCCTTCAGATTTGCCTTTCCAGCATGCCTTGGCTCAGCCAGCACCACTAGCAGATGTAAGGATCAAATCAGTGTTTGATATACTTACAGGGAAGAACACATAGCATCGCCTTGGATCAGGAAACTATTTTATAGCAAAGGAGGTATGGCAATGAGTACATAACCATGGGATCCTCTGATCGTTTTGGATACGGCACCATCCCAAAGCTGCTGGTCTGATTAAGGATCGGAACAACCTCTTAAAGGTATAGCTGAAGTATTAATTTAGAGGTGACATGGGCAAGGATGGGGTAACAGTCTTTAGATTGAGTATACATCTTCAACCAAATGCCATTCTATGGTGGCATGTCCCTAGCAGAGAGGACACACAGGTCTGAGAATCAAGGATAAGATAAGAAGGAGCATCCTTGTTCATCATCACTCTCATCGACCCATCTGGAGAATTTGCACACTTCCTCTTTAACTCGAGATCCTATGTTCCAGATGGGGATGCTCTTCCACTTCAGTACATGGTAGGTGTTCCACTAAAGTATGGGTGCTCCCTTGTCACTTTGGGCTCCCCATCTCACACCAGACGACCAAGAACAAAATGGAAAAATTGATCTTCACCATCATGAGGAGGTGGGACTTTGGTACATGGTGGTGGTAAGGAGATACCCATTTTGCATCATGTGATCCCCTGAGGTCCCTTGTCACTTTCACGGCACATTTAAATAATAGCTTTAAATGTGCAAGGCTAGCAGTTACAACCTGGTAACGGTACAGTGATCTGGGGCTCAGACTGTTCATGGATGAGGGTCTGGGTTGCCCCACCAGGCAAGTCACCTAGGTTAGCAGAAGGACTAGCCAAAGGGAGGGGAAGGACAATCATCAGATATAACTTCAAGACCAAGTGCAGCAAAAACTAAGTAATGCTTCTCTTGTGTTATTTCCCAGAGACTATAACCTGTAAGAATCCTGGAGAAGTTGGGTGAATGGGGCGAATTTAACATGAGGAGCAAGTGGATGTCAGTGGTGTTTCAGGAGACTTACCTTTTTTTTTTTTTCAGTCATTCGAAAAAAATAAATTCAAGTTAGTTAACACACAGTGTAGTATTGGTCTCAGGAGTAGAAATTAGTGATTCATCACTAACATATAATACCCAGTACTCATCCCACCAAGTGCCTCCTCAATGCCCATCATCTGTTTTGCCCATCCCTCCACCTACCTCCCCTCCAGCAACCCTCAGTTTGTTCTCTATATTTAGGAGTCTCTTATGGTTTGACTTCCTCTCTGTTTTTATCTTTTTTTTTTTTTTAAGAGAGAGAGAGAGAGAGAGAGAGAGCCCTGCAGGGAGAGGGTCAGAAGGAGATGGGGAGGGAGAATCTTAAGCAGGCTCCACTCCTAGTGTGGAGCCTGATGGGGGGATTGATTTCATGACTCTGAGATCATAACCTGAGCTGAAATCAAGTGTTGGATACTTAGCCAATTGAGCCATATATATATAGTATATAAATCAATCTATTTATCTCTCTCTATATATATATATGTATTGTGTATATACAACATTGTCATCTTTATCCATTCATCAGTCAATGGACATTTTCCATAATTTGATTATTGTTGATAGTGCTGCTATAAACATTGGGGTGCATGCATCCCTTCTAATCAGCATTATATATCCTTTGGATAAATACCTAGTAGTGTAGTTGCTGGGCCATAGGGTAGTTCTATTTTTAACTTTTTGAGGAACTTCCATACTGTTTTCCAGAGTGGCTGCACCGGCTTGCATTCCCACCAATAGTGTAAGAGTGTTCCCTTTTGTCTGCATCCTCGCCAACATCTGTTGTTTCCTGACTTGTTGATTTTAGCCATTCTGACTGGTGTGAGGAGGTATCTCATGGTTTTGATTTGTGTTTCCCTGATGATGAGTGATGGTGGGCATCTTTTTATGTGTCTGTTAGTTATCTGGATATCTTCTTTGGAAAATTGTGTATTCGTGCTTCTGCCCATTACTTAACTGGATTATTTGTTTTTTGGGTATTGAGTTTGATTAGTTATTTATAGATTTTGGATACTAACCTTTTATCTGCTATGTCATTTGCTAATATCTTCTCTCATTCCATTGGTTGCCCTTTAGTTTTGTTGATTTTAGATTGTTGATCTTCTTGTGCAGAAGATTTTTATCTTGTTGAGGTCCCAGTATTTCATTTTTGCTTTTGTTTCCTTTGCCTCTGCAGATGTGTCTCATAAGATGTTGCTGTGGCCTAGGTCAAAGAGGTTGCTGCCTGCTTTCTCATCGTGGATTTTGGTGACTCCCTCTCTTACATCTAGGTCCTTCATCCATTCCAAATTTATTTTTGTGTATGGTGTAAGAAAGCGTTCCAGTTTCATTCATCTGCATTTCAGGAGACTTACCCTTGGCAGGGATGTCTGGATTGGTTATGTACCCTCATACCTCACACCTCTGCTAGTCAGCAGTCAGTGCCATGGGGAAATGAAAGACCAGTCCCTCATGGGACACGAACATGGGGGTGCAACCCTATTCCAAAGCTCCCGTGCGTCCAGGCTAAAATTCTTCTCCAGATTTTCTCCCCCTATCTCCACAGCATCTCTCAATAATCACTTTCTCAGGAATCCTTGCCTCAGACTGCTTCTGTGGAACCGACCTCAGATAACACTGACAGATTATTTTTATTTGGTTAATGTCATATGTTCCTGGCAGTTTGACATTTCCAAATAACCTAATTTAATGGCCACATATTATTCTTTTAAAAAATTTTTATTTAAATTCAACTTATTTAACGTATAGTATGTTATTAGCTTCAGGGGTAGAATTTAGTGATTCATCAGTTGCATATGACACCCAGTGCTCACTCCATCACGTGCCCTCCTTAATACCCATCACCCAGTTACCCCATTCCCCTCCACCCCCCTTCCAGTGACCTTCAGTTTGTTTACTGTAGTTAAGAGTCTCTTATGGTTTGCCTCCCTTTCTGTTTTCATCTTATTTTATCTTTCCTTCCTTTCCTCTATGTTCATCTGTTTTGTTTCTTGAATTCCATGTATGAGTTATTGACAAATCTTTGTATGCTCTCTTGGTTATCTTACTAGGTTAAATTCCTATGGGTCAAGTTGAAAGGTCAAAGGTCACAAACACTTTATGACTCTTAAAATAAGTGTCAGGAACTTGGCCTCCAGGAGCATTGTGCTAGTTTATGAGCCAACTGACAGTGTAGAAAGGAGACTTTCCCCATATCTGTCAACAAGAAAATAATGAATAAAGACATCTTTGCAAATTTGATAGGTTGTTCTTTATTTTAATGTGCATTATTTTGGTTACTAGGCTCATATAATTTGGCCATTTCTATATCTTTGGTGAATTGTCAGTTCAAAGCCTTTGCCCATTTTCTCATTGATTTATTCTTTGCTTCACTGATTTGTTTGAAGTCTCTTTGTAATGGATTCAAAGTATGGAACCTTCTATTGTTAATGTCAAGGGTACCTCCCACCTCCTCAGAGTTGAATGCTGGAGTAGAGGCACTATAGCCCTCTTCCCTCACTTTAGGAGAGCAGAAATGGAGTCCTGGGGACATGCAGGAAAATAGGCATTAATTGGGCCTCATGGAGCACTTGGGTGATGTAAACATTTAAGCATCCAACTCTTGGTTTTGGCTTAGGTCATGGGTCATAAGATAGAGCCCCATGTTGGGCTCCACACTCAGCACCAAGAGTGCTTGAGGTTCTTTCCTCTCCTTTTCCCTCCCCTTCTGTTCCTCCCCCTCCTCAGGCTCTCTCTCAAATAAATAAATGAATAAATAATAAAATCTTTTTAAAAAATTGGACCACACAGGGGCGCCTGGGTAGCTCAGTGGGTTAAAGCCCCTGCCTTCTGCTCAGGTCATGGTCTCAGGGTCCTGGGATAGGGCCCCACATCAGGCTCTCTGCTCAGTGGGGAGCCTGCTTCCTCCTCTCTCTCTCTCTCTCTCTCTCTCTGCCTGCCTCTTTGCCTACTTGTGATCTCTTTCAGTCAAAATAAATAAATTTTAAAAAATTAAAAAAAAAATTGGACCACACAACCAATCTAATTCTCTCTCCACTACCTTCATTAGAACATGAGGACTAATAGGAGTCAACACCGTAGCAAAACTGCTGGCCAAACCCCGATGTTAAAGAGGAGAGAGGGGGTGAGGAGTGAGGTTCTCCTTTTGCTTATGAATACTCATTGAAAGTTAATTGAGCAGGTGTGGTTCAAAGCACTGTTTGCTTATATTATCGTCCCCAGATCCTGATAGGTATGTGCTATCATTACCTACATATCACAAATAAGGAAATAGAAGCTGAGAGGGAGTGAAAAACTTGTGGCAATCACAGAGGCGTTAAGGGACAGAGCTGAGATCCAAACTCAGGTCTCTCTATGTCTAGGGTGTATGTTCCTCTTACAGGATATACTATTTATGCTACACTTCCACACTGAGATATCTTTGGACGAAGGGAAAGAACACTGCCCACAGTTCTGCCTTAACATAGCCACTGCTAGCCTGGGGTGTTTACTTGTTTTTTCCTACCTTCTTTCCTGCTGAAATACTTCTGGACATCCAATTCTACAACTTGATTTTTGCTTTTATTACACTATGTGTCTCCATATTGCTTGATAGGTTTTATAGCCATCCTTTTAATGACCTGTGTAATATTCTTTTGTTGGGCACTCACTAACTTTCTAAATTTAGTCTTCTCCCACTGAAAATCTTGGGAGAGCTTCTCAGGACCCCTGCTGTCTCCCCTACAATTCTCCTTGGCTCGATAACTCCATTTTTGCTTCATGCCTTCAGTGAAATGATACAAATTTAACTTGCAAATTGCCTGAGGATGCCTTTCATAGTTGTAGGCAACTGTAAATTATAGGCGAATCTATGTGTAGTCAGGCAAATTCTTCCCAACACTTTGACTTTAAAGAAAAATCTACTGGAGAGAAGTGTGTAAGTGATTAAAATTTTTACTCTGAGTCTGTGTTTCTCAGTTTCTAAAGGGGTGAATGCACCTGCTGTGTGAGCCGCATATGTGAGACTTTAATAAGAAATCACACGATACGCTGTAAAGCATCTTATAGGAACAGCACTGACAGTGTTTCCCATGCGTAGACATTAGGCACGTTTTACATACCTCTTAACCTTCCTCACAGCCCTATAAAGAAGGTAAACCATTATTTTCTTCATTTTACAGGCAAACAAATGGGTCCAGAGGGATTAATCAGTTAGTCTTTGAGTCCAGAGCTTGTAGGAGGCTGAGCTGATGTTTGAACCAGGGTTCATCAGAGCCTCTGGGCTGTGTGTAGTTACCACAGTGAGGGAGGTCTGTGTCTTTCCACTGATACACTAAGGCCTTCTGGCACTGTCTCGCCTTGAGATGATGCCTTCATAGCATTGTTCATTCCGGGGGCTTGAGCCCGTTCAGTTTAGAGGGTTGGTCTTTGCTGACCCATCTGTATTCCATCTGGGGTATTTGGGTAGGAAATATTTATGGGAAGTTTGGTTTTAGTTCAAGACAGTTGCTGAATGGTCTTAGAAATCTTTTCCAGTTAGTTCATGTTCCATTAAGACAGTTAATGCTCAGACTCCTCTGGGGACTCAGCAGACTAGTCTGATTCATTTCTTTGTGTTTCTAAGGCCCACTTGGCTCTGCATGGCTTCTCCAGCTCCACGTTTGCTCTCTCATCTCCATTTCAGCTTGAAAGATTCTTGGAGAGCTCCCTCCATGAAGAACTGCATTTTTGTGCTCAGTCTTGGGATCCTTGCTGAGCTGGGGCCCCTTTCCCCAGCCCTTGTTCTCTGGTGGACCACCAAGCTCTCTGTTGACTTCGTACGCCCTGGCCTCCACCTCTGCAATGGGTGAACCTGCAGGATCCCCAAGCGAAAGCACTTCTAAAGGCAGAATTCTGATGTAGACCCTGAGAGGGAAGAAGGTCCCTGCCAGCCCCCCGTGAATCTTTGTATTGTGTATTAAGGCTGACGCCAACATGTGGGTGCTTTTCTCATCTTTAAATGAACACAAAATTGAGAAAAAAAGGGAGCTTAGATGGCTTTTCTGGGAGGAGAAAAGATAATTATCTTCAAGTCTCTAAGGGCTTGTTATTCAGTCCAGAGATGAGGTATCTTCCTATTTCCCAACTCAGAGCATAGTGTAAGGGGAAATGAGTGAGGCTGTCCCATCTCTAAGTGTAGAGAGGGACTTAACCACAGTGCCTGGGATCAGATCCCTTATAATCCTGAGCAAGCCATTTAACCTCTCCAGATCCTCTTGATAACCCTCTGGGCACTGCATTGTTTTATTGATGGATGCTGTTTTAACTCCTCTGAAATGGGATGCATCTGACAGCTAATGGGGTCTCACAACCTCCAAGGATTGTTTTAGCTACTGAGGAATTGGGAAAATATTCTAGGCAGAAGGGTGTCAGATTTTGGGGGACCTGTAAGAGCATAGAGGAATCGAACAGAGATGAATTCTCTCCAGCTGGTCCAAGCAAGCAGGACTCCAGTGCTGCAAACCAGCACTGAGGTCTTCCCTGTGAGAAGAAGCTCCATGAGGGCAAGGGCTCTAACTGTCCCATTCAACTGTTGTGTCCCGAGGGTCCTCTAGCCTGGCGCTAAGGTTCTGCTCCATAGCTGATTGTTGAATGATGAAATAAAGATTCTGAGGTGGCCTCTCCATCCCCAGTGACTTTTCACAGATGCACCCATCCTTGGAAGTCTTTGACCTGCAGTCCTTGGACACCTGATACGATTCTCCCTGCAGGACCACAGAGCTGGGTGAAGACAGCACCTTACGCCATTTCACCAGGTACCCTGTAAGCAAGCAGCCATCACTTTCTGATGTAGAGATGTGGATGAGGACAACACATGGGACCGCTGGCACCCAAATGCTAGTTTACACTCCATGCTGGTGAGCTTACATCCTCGTTGCGGATCCCGAGTCACGTTGAGCCCTCGGGCCCCATGTCTACGGAGTTGCCATTATCAGTGCTTTCTGAAGTGCAGACAGTCAAGTCATCAATACTGAGCGTGATTTCCCATTTTAACATCTTGCTGACGAGACTATACACTCATGAGAACAACAGATATTGTGTATAAATGAATTAGGAACAGCCCATTTACTAGTGTGAGATTTCATGTAGGAGATGAGGGAAGAGCAGAGGGCAGAGAGGGAGATGGTGGTGGTGAGGCTGAGTGCTCTGGTGGGTCGGAGCAAACCTTTGACATCAGGTAGTGCCTGGTTCAAATCCTGGCTCTTCTGTTTACTCACTGAGGGATCCTGGATGAGTGGTGACACAACTCTGGGACTCAGTGTCTCCATCTGGGAAATGGGGCATACTTTATAGGAGGTTGTTGTGAACATTATATGACACATGAGATTGTAGGATCTGTAATACGTCCGGTGTACATCAGCAAATGCTTCTAGTATTTTTTTTTCTCCATGGGCAGGACTTCGGCTCCTTCTGCTTTGTCCCTAGGTAGTTGCTTGGCCATTAGTCTTTTCTGAGGGTTATTTTCATTTCTTTGTGAGGTATTCATTTGCTTAAAATCAATTTCTCCCAAGCTGGGTTGCCCATGCACAATGGCTCTGCATGGTAGGAAAGAGAGCAAGACAGTATGTGTGTGGGGTGGGAATGGCCATGGGGGCTGCAGGGAGATGGAGTGAGCCTGCCTCACCTGGATACATATAATCAATAGGAGAAATGGACATCTTAATAAAAGTTATAGGTCCTGCTGGGTGGACTCTTTTCAGTGGTGCCAAGAAACGTGCCTATTTCATTTTTCCTCTTCTTGGGGCCAGGATCTGTTCACACTCAAAGCAGCAGCCAGCCTGGGAATGGAGTGGTCATGTCATCCCTCATTGATCCCAGCTTCCATCCATGGAGAGTTTGGGGGTGAAGACGCCAACAGAAACCTGGGAGCTGCTTTGCTTTTGAGAAAGGAAGGAAATAAATCCATTGAGTCATAAGCATTCACTGATTGACTCAGTATTTATTGTGTACCTCCTGGGTACCAGATGTTTTTTTTAAGCACTGTGGGGTTAACAGCAAACAAAACAGATATGCCAGACCCCTGTGCCCTGAAGGTCTGCTGGGGGATGGACATTTTACAGCTGTGAAGAGTGCAGTGAGGAGGCTAGGGTCAGGAGAGCCTTTTCTGAGGACTTGGAGTGAAGCCGTAATTAATCAGAAGGGTGAGCAGGGGCTGGCCAGGAGAAGGGCAGTGAGTGAGGCGAGCATCTAGGCTGTAGGCCCTGAAGTAGAGGGAGCTGGTGGGGTGGGGGGCAGGAAATCAGAGGGAAAGGAGAAATGGGCTATGTGGGACCAAGGGGGCTGGCAGTATCCAGGCTTAGCAGGGCGCAGAGGGAGTCACGGTTAGGGACTTGATCTTCATCCTGACAACATGGGCAGGTCAGTAAAAGGAGAGAGATGTGGTCACGTTTCCAGTGAGAGAGGGCCATCCTGGTGCCCGTGTAGAGAGTGAATCACACATGTCTAGTGGAGAGACAGAGACTCTTGTTGGGGGCTCCATGCGGTGTGGATGAAAGGTGGCGGGGGAGTGGATTCTAGAGGTGTAGCAGTGGGCAGAGTGGGTATAACCAGAAAGACCACCGAGGGGGACTTGGCATATTGGTGATTTGCTGAAAGTGCGGGCTGAGGAGGGGGTCGGAGTGACTCTGGCATTTGGGGTGGTGCTGGTTTTCCTGAGGTGGGCACACGGGTGGGGAGCAGCTTTAGCGAGGAGGCAAGGCTCAGGCGTTCCAATTTGGACACACTGAATTCAAAGTGGCAACGAAATGACCCAATGGAGATGCCATGTAGGAGGGAGATAAGAGGCTGCAGCTAAACATTAATCTGGGTTGATGACAAGGTGAGTATCGCAGGCGCCTCTTTTATCCCATGGAGCCCAGTGGGTGGTTCTCATTCCAGCCAGCAGAGCACCCTGGAGTGGGGGCTATACTTACAACTTCCCACTCTGAGATCCGCCTTCCTCCTTCTGCGACCTTCAGCAATTCATCTAACCTTTCTCTGCTCCCCTCTCCTCAGCATAGAACGGTGATGGTTATGTCTGCTTCAGACTCTCCAGGAGCACGTGTCTGAGGCTCCATTAAACGGAAAATAAAACACGTGGAGCACTTTGGAAAGAAGAACTATGTTAAAAAAAGGAGTTATTATAGTCGTGCGTCAGCCAATGAAAAGCAGAAATACAGCCCCAAGGCTCAGTATTGATTTTGGTCCCGGGTACTTCCCGCAGCCGAATAAATCTGACATTTCTGCCCTCAAGAGCTGGCTGTGTTCATGGCAGGACTCCAGCTTCCAGCCTCCTTGCCCCTGTTCCAAGGTTACATCCTTTCTCGGCTCCGGCCAGATTCAGCGCCCCCACACCTGCCGGTGGTGCTCTGGCTGCCCTGCCCACCCCACTGGGTGGTTCCCGGGAAGGTTCCAGTTGTGCACTTGGAGAATGGCCAAGAGCAGATGCCCTCTGATTAAATGGGGGACAGGCCCTGCCAGAAAGGCAGAGCTTGGATCAGGAGAATGAGGGATTTAAGGGCTACCAAAGGAAACGCCTCTAGACAGTTTCCAAACTTTGGAATGCATGAAGGGTGATGGAAAATGTGCTTCATTCATTCTTTCATTCTTTCATTCATGGGTAAATATTTATTGAGTGTACATTAACTGCCAGGCTCTGAGATAAGCCTGGGGGATACAGGAGTAAAAAAGATGCTATGTATGTCCTCCTGGAATTAACCTTTGGACTGGGAAAGAGACAAAGGAACCAAATACTTTTACGGGACAACCAGGTGCAAGGCCTAGAGATTGGTGATGCAGCTGGGCTGCGGAGGATCTGTTTTTAGATGCGGTGGTCAGGAAAGCCCTCCCTGAGGGGGTGTGACACCGAATTGAGCTGGGAAGTGCGGGGAGAGTGCATTCTAGGCCAAGTGCCTGGCCAGTGCGGAGTACCTGGGGTGGGAGTGTGCTTGCATTGTGTGCAAGACCATGGCAAGGAGTATGGTGAGGATCCAGGGACTGGGAGGGAGGAGAGGGGCCAGATGGTACAGGCCTTCCTCAGTCATGGGAAGGAGTTTGGGGTTTTGTTTTCATGTCATGGTGAGCCACTGAATAGCTTTTCTAAGGGAATGATTTCTGTTAGGAAGCGATTATCCTGAATGGATAATGGATTGGAGGGGAAAGGAAAGAATTGGGGAGACTAAGGGAGAAGCCAGTGGGGTCCTCCAGGTGAAGCAGCAGTGGCTGCGGACCCCGGGGTGCCATGTGGGTAGAGCGAAGTCGATGGACTGGAGGGGTGGTGGGCAGTAGAACAGGTCAGCTCACTTGATAGGAGGTGAGGAGCGAGGACAAATAAGGGACAGAAGATTTCTCCCAGGTTTCTGGCCTTCACAGTCATGCATATGGGATTATATTTACTTCAACAGGGAGCTCTCAGAGCATAGGTTCACAGAGGAAAATCTAGACTCCTGATTTCACCCAGTCCAGTCTGACATACTCTTGGGCATTGAAGGAGATGTCAAGTACGAAATTGGATGTACAGCTGGAAGTCACCAGACACTT
Source organism: Meles meles (assembly GCF_922984935.1). Taxonomy (NCBI): domain Eukaryota; kingdom Metazoa; phylum Chordata; class Mammalia; order Carnivora; family Mustelidae; genus Meles; species Meles meles. Next base: position 108,042,683 of record NC_060068.1, read on the forward strand.
TGGGGCTAGAAATGCAACTGCAGGATCTCAGGGCAGGACTGGATGGGAACACCCAGGGACACAGTGTAGACAGAGGAGAGGGCCCAGGCCTGAGCCCTGAAAATGACCTGTGGGTGTGCCCAGCAGGGAGTGGGAGAGCCAGCTAGGCTGATGCCACAGGAGCCTCTAGGAACCTCTCGGAGGCCAAGAAGGGGAGGACTGAGGTCTCCCACTCAGTGTGATGACTTGGAGGAGGTTGCGGATGGTGACAAGTCACTTCAGTTAGTCAGTGAGGATGAAAAGCACATGAGAGTGGGCGGAAAAAAAGTAAGAACTGGAGCTGAGGAGGCAGAATGACATTTGGGGACAACTCTTTGGAGAAGTTTTGCTGTCAAATTGGGCAGAGAAATGGCAAAGTGGCTGCTTGGTTGGGTTTCTATGAGAACTAAGAAACGCTCTCTCCATCATTTCTAAACCTCTCTCTGACTCTGATGCAGCCAGGACAGGATCCTGAAATACCGAACATCTTTCCATAATAAAATAAACTGTGGATAACATGGGGCCCCCAATACATAGCTGTGCCTCTACTCCTTTCTCTCCCTCTCATGAATGCTTCTAGGAATGTAAATCAGTCAGAGAAATGTTGGGATAAGCATCTGCTACTTTTTAGGAAGCATCACAATCCAATTTCCACACATGAAATGACATGGAACCAAATTTGTTGCGGCACGACCTGTAATTGACCACACCATGCAGGTAGCGGAATGTTGGCCAAGTGTGGTCCCTGACCACAGCTAGGTGCCATTCATTCATTTGTTCATTCACTTCTTCATCACTTATTTTCTGAGCCCTTGCTGTGTGTCAGGAGCATGGCTCTGGGGAGTGAGAGCAGAGAAGAATGAGCCAAACATGGCCTCTGTTCTCCCCTTGCTACAGCCAGGTGGGGAGCACAGACGTGGATAAGGGATTTCAAGGACAGTGAGATGACAACTGGACAAATGTGTTCTCAAGGAGGCCCTCACTTAGCAAGTCTTGGCTAAGAGTCTTAGCAAGCGTTACTCAGAAGATGTCAGGATGTATAGACTACAGAGGTGAATTAATGAAGCCAATGTTGGCCTGGGTGTGGACAGTGGCCCAGGCAGGAATGAGCACCCCGTGCGGGGTGGGGTGGGGTGGGGGGAGCCTATTCCCACTAGGGTCTGCACCAAGACCAACCTGTCCAAGAAGTCAGGGAAGGAGGAAAGTGTGGCACAAGAGGCATCCAGAGGGGGGCAGATGTGCAGGGTCTGGGGGCTTCACTCTGAGTTTGGTTTTCAACAGGAAAGCACCTCAAATGGTTTTAAGGGTGTTTGTGTTGACAGAAGAGGGGAGAAGGTATCACTCAGATGTCTGAGGAATGGGGTGTGCTTGTACAAGAGAAAGGTAGCAGGTGAGTGTCACCTGTATGCACACAGTGCACTGCATTAATTCCTTTCCAGCCCTATTTGACCAGGCCCTGGAAACCAGATGGTGGGGGAGGGGGAGGTCAGGTTCAGCGCCCCACTCTTTCCTCCCCTCCAAGCCTGATCTAGTTTTCCTCTTTCTCCTTCCTGCCCTCGAGGAAAATCCAACAGGCTGGTGCCGGGGCCAGTTCTCAAGAGATGGGAACAGAAGCAGACATGGGTTTCTCTGCAGAAGAACATAGATACGCACAGGTCCACCGTGGGGATACAAGGGTGTAGACATAGAAATGGAGGTCAGACGGACTGTTTTAAGGCACTGACAGCCGTGGGCAGAGTTGTGGGGCATGGAAGTGCAGAGACGCAGGTGGGCACACGACCAGGAATGGCCAGGGCAGAAATTCATTCACCTGGGAGGAGCGGGGAGGGGACAGGGTGCCCTCCTAAGGAATGCTGATTCAGCAGGTCTGGAGCTTGAGGCAGGAATCTGCATTTTTTTTTTTAAAGATTTTATTTATTTACTTGACAGACAGAGATCACAAGTAGGCAGAGAGGCAGGCAGAGAGAGTGAGAGGGAAGCAGGCTCCCTGCTGAGCAGAGAGCCTGATGTGGGACTCCATCCCAGGACCCCGAGATCATGACTTGAGCCGAAGGCAGCGGCTTAAACCACTGAGCCACCCAGGCGCCCCGGAATCTGCATTTTTAAGAAGGCCTCTCCACCCCCGACCTAGGTGAGTCTGACCTGGGTGGCCCAGACGACCTTCCTTCTGAGAATGTCCAAACCCTGGCTGGCTTCTCGGCCTTGTATCCTCACTCGTCTCGGCCCGCCCTCAGCAGCTTGAGCCTGAAAACTGGTTTCAGCCTGGCCTTGAGCTGTGGATAACCACATCCCAGGCTGCCGGCCCAGGGGCGGCGCGGCTGTCGGGCGGGCGGCACAGCAGCGCGCGGCCGCCAGAGGTCGCCAGAGGCCTCGGCTCGTGCGCTCGGGCTCCTCCGCCCGCGGTCGCCGCGCCCGAGCGAGCCGGAGAGCGAGCGGAGCCAGAGCGCTGCGGGCTCACAAAGCGGCCGGACGCGCGGCGGCGGGTGGCAGGAGCGTAGGAGAGCGAGCCGGCACATCAGCCTCCTCCGCGACCGCGCCACGCGAGCTCCAGCAACTCGGACGCGGGCACCAGGGCCGGCCCCCACGGTACGTGCCCCGCGGAACCCCGCGCCCCAACTTGGCGTAGTTGGGACCTCCCCGCGACCACCGGGAGGTTGGCAGGGTCAGGGCCTGGGGGTATCTCCGCGCGCCCCTCGTGCCGAGGTGGCGGGGCGGGCGAGGGGGACCCCCCACCCCCGCCGCGGGTACATCCTCCCCGCACCCCGCGCCCGGTTCAGCCGGAGCCTGGGCTGCTGCTCCGAGCCCGGTTCTCCCCGCTCCCTACCCCGGAGCTCTGGGCACCGTCTGTGGGAGTGCGGCTTGCGGATCCCGGGCTCCCGGTTTTTAGGGAGGGGTGCTGAAAGCCCTGATCTGAGAGTAGCGGTCTGTGGGGCACCCGGAGAATAGGCGACAGGGGTCCTCTGTAGTTTGGTAGCAGCCCCTAATTCGTGACGCAGCCTCTTCATTGGAAACTAAGCCCCCCATTCGTGAGAGGGGTCCCCGGGTCTCCAGATCCGCGACAGGCGCCCCGGGTGTGCGGGGGATGACCGTTTCCCCGCGGTGAGATCCTCAGTCCCTACAGCCCGGGCGGGTCGCCGAGGCGCCGAGAGCCGGGTGCAGCGCGAGGGGCTCGCCTGGCCCTGCCCTCCCGCCTCACGCCCCGGCGTGCCCCCTGCCCACAGATGCCAGCGATCGCCGTGCTGGCGGCGGCCGCCGCGGCGTGGTGCTTCCTCCAGGTGGAGAGCCGGCACCTGGACGCGCTGGCGGGCGGCGCGGGCCCCAACAACGGCAATTTCCTAGACAATGACCAGTGGCTGAGCACCGTCTCCCAGTACGACCGGGACAAGTACTGGAACCGCTTTCGAGACGTGAGTACCGCTGCTGCTGCCGGGCCCTGCGGGGGCCGGGGAACCTCTCAGAAACCGGGGGGGGGGGGACTCTGGGGCGGGGTGGAGCGGGCATTGGTGCAGACCTGCTCACCGCAGCTCGTTGGTCGGGGTTCCGAGGCTGCCTCTTGCCAGAGAGGAACTTTAAAGACAACTTCGAAGGCTTGATGCTCTTTGCCTGCGACCTGTGGTCCAGGTGTGTGTTATCATAGGACTGGGGGAGGAGACTGATTAACAGAATTTGAACAGCGAGCGACTCGGAGAGAGGCTTCCTCAGGCTCTCAGTCCCCCTCATGTTCATGGTTGACTTTACCGAGGGCCCTAGAGAACCTTCCTGGGGCAGCAGTGATTTAGACCGTCTCTAGGCTGTACCAGAAGATTCCATGCTACAGATGTTAGGCTTGGGGCTGAGCTCAGCTGATGTGTTAGAGACAGGTGTTCTTGGAGCTTTGGAGGGTCGTGGCAATGGGCCTCAAACAATGTTGACAGTACTAGTGTGGGGGAGGTGTGGTGGTTTTGACCCTCGGTGTCTTAGGGGAAAGGGAGTCCACCGACTGTTCATGGGGTTGGTCTCCTGCCCTCTGGGGGAGCCCCGGCAGGCACATCTGCTGCCTGTTTCTGTCCCCGAGGCTGGCTGCTGCTCCACAGGTATGTCCCAGAGGATGCAGGACAAGAAACACCTGGCACAGTGTTTCCAGCAGATGGCAACCCCTTTCCCCTGCCCCAGGTGCTATGGGGGCTGCTGACAGCTCTTCTAGAGGCTTTCCCAGGTAGCTGGGGCCATGCGCTTGGAGGGGACTGGGAGAGAACTTGTATGATAACATGAGGGTTTCCTGCCCTTGAGACAGATCTGCCCCAAGAGTCCCTGTTCTTGTCACTGGGCTCTTTTAGGTGAGAGATGTGTGGGAATCTCCCTTTCCTGGATTTGTCTAGCTCCGTTTCTGGTAGCCTCACACCGTTGCAGGGGAAGAGTCTGAGGAAATCCAGTGAATCCAGATATTTGCTTGTATTTGTAAAGAGCATCTCTCCAGGTCCCATCCCTGAGGAGCAAGCGTGCCCATAGTCTCCAGTGAGGGCTTCTCCCTCCTCTCTCTGTTCCTCTTCCTCCTCTCTTTAGTTGACTGTGGGCTGCTTCTCTTTGAAACATGCTTTCAAACACTTCCAATGAACTTTCACAGTAATTTTGAGCTTGGCTTAGGCAGCAGACTTCCTCTTTGCTTCCTCCAACCACGAGATGCCTGGCACACCTCCCCCTGTTCCTGACCTGCTCTCTTCACCATCTTGCATCCCCTTTCTGTTCCGTTCGGAAGAGTCCTGTGATGACTTTATTTGCCTTAGGCTGAAAAAGATGCTGAACTGCCCAAAAGGTGCCCCCAAAGAAGGCTTCATTCGCAGACTCAATAGGGTAGAAATAATTTTGCATTTTAAAATGTACTTTATCATTCCATTTTGGATAGGGTAGAGGGACAAGGCAGTTGCTTACTTCAGCTAGAGGCGGAAGAATTGGGCCAGATGTAGAGGAGAAGGCACACCTTTGTCAATGCCTTGGTTAGATTGGCACCTGGGTCAGGTTGAAAACACCTATGCTCGCTGGCCTTCAGGGTGTGGAAAGGTTTACTGTGCTTTTGTGTCTGCTCAAAGGTTTCTACTCTTGGTGTATCAGAAGCACGGCATTATTATTTCCCATTAAGCTTTAAATTTTTAAAAGTTGAGCTTTCTCTATTTCTCATCTTGCTTGCAAATGGTGACATTTTTTTTTATCCTTGGGTCACTGTTGTCCCAACCTGATGGATCATGAAGCTCGCCTGGGGTGTTTGTTAAATTCTAGCACACAGACTCCTCCCCTGGAAAGCCTGATTCCGTACGTCCAGAATGACTGCTGGAAAACTCTGTTTTAAACAAACATTCTAGGTAATTCTTACAATGTTTAGGAAATACTGCCTTAACTATTGTAGAAATGTCTGAAACTTAATAAGAGAAATGCTTCTGTGTTCAAAGAATTCTTGAAATCTTTTTTGTTTCTGGAGAATTTTTTGTTGTTTCTGGAGAATTTTAGGTGTTAAGATTTTTATGAGCATATATTCTTTTAAAATGATCATTTTATCCAGCATACCATTTAAAAACATCTCAAAATGTTGAGACAGTCCCAGACAGGTTTTATCATCAACCATTTTATATGCTTCATGGGGTCTTGTGATACCAGCTGTGGCTAGTAACCGCTTCAAAGTTGTGAAACTCAAACTAGACACTCCTTGGCTCCACCTTCAAGCATCTTCACTGGGTCATTTACTCAGAGTAACCACAAAGCCTCTGTTCTCTGGGACCAGGCTGTAAAGGTTGGTTGCTCTACAGACTGGATGTTCAGTAGACAGTGGACAAAGACCCAGCTAATGGGGCAGTTGCCCAGCCAGCCTGGTTGTTTGCACTAAGCCAGGTCTTGCTCAAGGCTGACAAAGCTTGCTTCTCTGCTAGTGTTTTAGTTGTTTCATTGAGGCCTCTGATACTTACAGAGACTGTGTCCTGAGATTACTGTTAAGATGCTTGTCAATATTTGAAAGTCATTGTGGAAAAAAGCTTGTTGCCTCAGGGGAGAGAGATTTGTTTTAAATTTTTAAAATTTTTCTTTTTTAAAGGTTTATTTATTTTTCTGAGAGAGAGAGAGAGAAGGAAAGAAAGAGAGGAGAGGCAGAGGGAGAGAGAGAATCCCAAGCAGACTCCCACTGAACACCGAGCGCAATGCAAGGCTTGATCTCACGACCTCAAGATTATTACCTGAGTTGAAACCAACAGCTGGCTACTCAACCAAATGAACCACCCAGGCACCTGGGGAAGAAAGATTTAGAAGTGATTTTTGGTCTTGTGAAACTGAAAATGAGGTCCTAAAGTCTCCTTTTAGAATGTTGATCATATGCTTTGGTGATGGTTATTGGGCTTACTTGGAAATGGAAATGATGGGTAGGCTGTGTGCTCCCTGCTCTCCTGCATTGAGTGTCCTGTGGCATTGCCAGCGATGACCTGAGAGCCACTACTTAGCACTTTGAGGTGGTCCTGTTGCTCTAGATACACACTTAATCACTGTCTCCTTTACAGAAACAAAACTTTCAGAACCACTCCATGGCTTGTTGCCTGGAATGAGGGATCCAGGAGAAATAGAACAATATTGAGATGTTAGGAGAGGTTTGCTCCTAAGTGTAATTGGTGGTCTGTTTGGTCGTCATTCTTTTATAAAGATGAGCTGTTGGGATGTTTTGGTGAGATGGAGACTGGGACTTTTGCACAAATACAGTATTGCACAGGAGAAGACGAAGAAGGCAGGTGTTTGTATTAAGTCGTACAATAATTTCCAGTTTTCTATGGTCATACATTTAACTTCTCTGTGGTTTGAGATAGAAGGGTCAAGGGGCTACAGTCATTTTCTAGATTTTTCCTCAGTGTAATTTTGCTTTTCATAGTCATTCCTCTAAGGAAATTTTCCTCTGTTTGTTTTTACATTTATTTGCACATTCATTCCCACACCTATCTGACTATCTAGTATGTGCTAGGCAGCATGGGCTGTAAGCATGCACAAGATAAATAATGTGATTTCTTTTCTCAGTAACCTCTTGTCTACTGGAGAAAATATTTTAAAGTTTTCATGCATTTCTATCTTACTTTTTTTTTTTTGAGACGTTTTTTCTTATAACAGTCATACATTCTGGTTGTAATTAAAAAATTAAAATATTGCAGAAGTAGGTAATACATGATGTTAACCAGCCACATTGTTTAAGGCCCTTTACATATATTATCTCATTTAAAATTCATAATCATCCTAGGGGAGAAGTACTGGTATTGACTTCAACTGGGAGGTTGAGGCTGTTGCCCCAAGTTACAGAGCTGGGCTGTGGAAGAGCCTGGTTTGGACCCAGGCAGTCTGATTCCAGATTCTTGCTGTGTTTTGCAGTCAGTCAAGAGTGGAGTGGATTTAGGGTGTGAGGCTTCTTTGGTATCACGTTGTAAGTCTTTTGTACTTCGTGCCTGAGGGCCATCAGTGAAGAATCTTAGTTTGAGGCAAACTGGAACAGAAGCCAGGTAGATACGGTTTACTGTAGGGGTCACATCAGGGCTTATCTGCTAATAATGAGCTTCTGATATGATTAAAATAATATTGTTGCTTACACCAAACATGACATTTTCTTTCTTATGCACACACGAAACTAGACTTGACATTTAACTCCAGGATAATTACCTTGAGCAGGCCTGAAGAATCAGAAATGTTGCCTTGGCTGGCATTTATCGTAGTCCAGAGTGACCTGAGTTTGTAATTCTAATGAGACCATAAGGACCAGCCTGCATTCTTTCTCCTCTTGGTGTACACTCTGGGGGATTTGGTGGTCTCTGTAGCAGAACTGGGGTGGCAGTGAGTGTCTGATCTGCTCCTTTGATCTTAACATCTCAGCTGTCACGAGTTTCAAGGGCAAATGGGGCTTATTGATAGAATAGTGCCTGGCTCTGTCAGTAGTGTTGGTGACGAGAGGTGGTGGTATGGCTTAGTGGATCAGTCATTAATCTGTCACCACAGAAACTCGGCTTGTAATAGAGAGTAGCAGAAAATAATTTTGATTAAACAGGTTCAAGGAGACTTAAAAGAGTTTGTGATCCTGATTCTCTTTAATGAACCTGCTGTCTTAAATCCCCTGTACTAAATGACCACTGGTAGAAATAATTATTTCAAAGGAATCATTGTAAAGAGACAGTTTGGGAGTCTGTAGGCGTGAGACCATTCTCGTGTTTTCTGTCCTTACCGTCAGTTTGTTCTTGCCAGAGAAAACCTAGTTCTTGCCTGGTGAGGGTGGGAGAGCTTCTTGCCTCAGTTGACCTTCCTGGGCTGAGTTCCCTGCCTCTCCTGGTCCTCCCCCAGGTCTGCTGAACTGGATTGCTGAGAGGATACTCCTTTCCCATAGACTGATGAAATTATTTCCAAAAGCAAGAAGTGGTCCCAAATGGATCATGGGGCCTGTTATTCCCCTAGAGGAGTAGGACGTAATTATGAGTTCAACTCTTTTATCTTGCTTGGAGAGAGGCAGTAATGTTAGTAATAAAATATTTTATAATAAATCATATCTTATTTACCTAATATACTGTGTTTCAGACCAAACACACTCAGTATCTAAACTTGAACACTTGGAGGATGACTCTTTTTACTTTTTTTCTGGTGAGGTGACTATAGATGTTCCTCAGGAAATCCCTCAGACCCAGGCACACCGTGGATCTCTCCTCTCCCCAGATGACATAACTACAAACAAAATAAATTTCCGTAGGGGATTAAACAGTTTGCCCAAGGTTACAAGTATCTTCTTACCCTATTTCATCTAATATAAGATGCCATTACTTTTAAAATGCACTGTTTTTGTGTACTTCCAAGAAAGAAGACGGTGCCCAGAATGAAGAATTTAATAGACCCTTGGGTAAACCTGGGTCCTCAGAGGACTGCCCACTCACTGTAAAGGTAAACAAGAAATGAACCCACCATGCAGAAAAAGGAGTGTAGGGAGGTGACTTGCATGTCTCCACCTTGGCCCTCGTGGAGGGAGAAAATACGCCCCTGGCATTTGAGCAGGCTGACTCAAGGCTTCCTACCATGCGGCCTCCCAAACCTTGGTTAATTAAACCCAAGGTAGTCAGATTACTTGTCCTCTCTGAATCCTTGACTTTCTGTTTGTTAAGTGGGGATAGTAACCCTCTTATTGGTGAGAACTCTAGATTTCAAGTAACTGAAATCCATTTCAGGCTGGCTTAAAGGGAGAAGAAAACCTCCTTTGTAACTGAAGATCCTGCTGATAAGCTATGCCTTTAGGTAAGGTTGGATCCAGACACTCAGCTTACACGTAGGACTTGGGTGTCTGTGCTCATTGTTCTCCTCTCCCCCCACCCCCCAGTCTTTGGGCTTTCTTTCCCCTATGTTGGTTTTGTTCTCAGGCTCATTAATTCCATGTGGTAGCTCATGGCAAGTACAAATTTATATCATCATAAAGTTTTTATGTCTCAGCAGTGCCAACAAAATTCCCAGAATTGAGACTTGTCAGATTTAGCCGTTTTATATACCCATCCCCAGTCAACAATTCTGGACAGTTGTGTAGAATATGCTAATTATCCAGGCCTGGGATGTGGGGCTAAAGTGGTGGTGGGGGCTTCGTTGAATCCCGTGGGGGAAGGGAGGGTTGAGCAGTAGCTCCTTAAGGGGACAGGGGTATCCAGTATGTTAACCAGCCTTACAGGGCTGCCATGGAGAATAAACCGGCTAATGCCTGGGAAGCTCTTAGCACAGTGCCTGGTTAATAAAGGCTGAAGAGGTGGAGGCTTTTTGTTTTGTTTTGTTTTTAATGTTAACAACAGCTCCTATAACACTTAATGTATTATTCCTCAATTTTAGTTGTATATATTTATATTTTAGCTTTTAAAATCACTGGATGCCTCCAGACGTCAGAGCTTGAGTCTTATTGTGCCTGGCACAGAGTAGGTGGTCAGTAAGCATTGTGTTGACTTGCGTTTTTTCCTAAGCACAACTCTTGCTGTATCCCTGGGAAGGAAAGCTTATAGGAGAATTGCAGACGTGTGTGCTTTTAGTTTTGGTAGTTTGGGGTAGGTAGGCGTGATTCTATATCATACACACATAAGTGCAAAACATTTTGGGGAGTTTCTAATCTCTATCTTTAAGCTTGGACCTTACAACTTTATAACCCTTTCAGGATACCATGTGGTATAGAGTTTGGTATTCCCAGACCTTTACCGTTAAGCTCAGCACAGAAAGCTGCTCAGTGAATGAATGAATGAATAAGTGAATGAGTGAATGAGTGAGTGAGTGAGTGAGTGATTTGGGATCAGGACTTTCCAAATCTCCAGGATGGGGACAAGTTGTTTTTTTTTAGAGGGCTGGCCCCAGTAAGTCATGCTAGCTTTGGACACGTGTCTCGTTCTTTTAGTAATTGGTGGTGATTATGGGTACCAACAGATGGAATGCTGTTGAGGGTCAGGGGGAACTGAAAAAGAAACGCAGCCCCTGCACGAATGGGACACAGCTCTTCGGAGCTGAGTCCTGTCATAGGGAAGAGCCTGCTCTTTGACCCAAGTTCACCTTGTGGTCTTGCCAAGTAAAAGCTTGGGTCATTGGCCAGAGCATCACTCTCCTCATTTGTACAAAATCGAGGGATCATATCTACTTGTTGGGTTTGGGGGAGGCTGAGTGGGATCGTGACACAAAGCACAAAGTAAGACGCTCATGATCTTTGGGTGGCTGGTGTACCGGCTCCTCTGATTTGCTTTCCGAGGGTCACCGTCTTCTGCCCTGTGAGGGAATTGTTGGCACACAGCTCCAGGTGTTGTTTACTGTCTCCTGTCTTCAAGGAGTGTTGGGGAGATTTCCCCCATTATCCTGTCTTCATTCTTTGCCAGTCTGGAAGGCTGTGTGAGGTTCCATATGGTCTGTTCTCTGCTAATTTCCAGTTGCAGCTTCTGGCACCGAAGACTTTGCCATATATTTCCCATCATCACTGGACCTCCTGAAACTGGCAACTCATCATGACGGGTATGAGAGGGTTTTGTGCCCAGCTGTGCCTGAAATCTGAGTTATGTGAAGGGCTCCCCAGGGAGTCCTGTTTTGCCAGCTCAGCCCTAATCAGTATCACTTTGAATGTTAAGCTCTGATCCTGTGGTCTCCAGCCCATCTCAAAAGGTATAAACCTCATCTCGTCCTACAGACACAGATCCAGGCTGGCTTTAGGGTGGGTGGGGTTCTGCATTACTGTCCTTGAGGAAGTTCCTCCAGGATCTAGCAAGTGTTGCTTGTTGGAGTTCGGGAGTCCCCAAGCTCCTGGTTTGGCCTCAAAACCAACAGGAATATACTGGTATGATTGGCCAGGCCTTTCTTCCTTCTTTACTCAGGCCTCTCTCTCTGATCTCAATCAGACAGAGATCACGACAGGCTCTCAGAGGACCTATAATTCACTAAAAGCAGAGCAGGTTGGCTGTGGTTTAGGAAAACCCAAGCAGTCAAAAATCACTAATGCGGGCCATGATGGTTTGTTGGTGCAAAAATGTTCTCCAAATGCCAGCTCTGCACCAGGCCTTTGCTGGGTGCTGAGTGAAGAAGATAGAGGGGGTTTGTACCCTCCAGGGGTTTACTATCTAGCAAACAGATAAACAGTCAAAAGGTTATCATGTAGGTACAGGGGCGCCTGGGTAGCTCAGTAGGTTAAAGCCTCTGCTTTCAGCTCAGTTCATGATCCCGGGGTCCTGGGATCAAGCCCCGAACCAGGCTCAGGCTCTCTGCTTGGTGGGGAGCCTGCTTCCCTTCCTCTCTTTCTGCCTGCCTCTCTGCCTGCTTGTGATCTCTGTCTGTCAAATAGGTTAAAAAAAAAAAAAGATAATCACGTAGGTACAGTAGACAAAAGTGCTACAAGGTAGAGGTATAGATGCTTGGAGACTAGGTGAAGAGGAGGGAAAGGCACTAATGAACATGTTTGGTCGGGGAAGCCCTCCCCAGGAAAGCCACTGGAGCTGACAGGTGGCAGATGACAGGAGCGAGCCAGGTGACAAAAGGTGCTTGTGTTCAGGGAGCAAGTGGGAAGAGCAAGTCCCAAGATCTTGAAGTGGGAAGGACCCTGATGTGTCTCCATTAGACGTGTTTGCTCTGGGATTCTGTTAAGCAGCAAGCTCTCTCCTGGCTTATTTAAAAAACACACTTTGCCCATTTTCACCTCAGCTCCTATTTTGGGGGCAGGGGCATGAGTCGCCTGGGACAAATGAGGTATGCAGATGGGCCAAGTATGCGGAAGGATGGCCTATTCTTTTCTTCCCCCTCTCTGCCAGCTTCAGCAGCCTTCTCTGATGGGAAAGTATCCATCCCCTTGCTTTACCTCCCCCTTTTAGAAAGTCCTTCCTCCTCTAGGGTCTGCAGCCCATGAGCTTCTCTGTCCCTCTGTGGTCCAGTGTCCTGGACTATAGAGCTCCTACAGTTTCCACTGCTGTTTAAAAATAAAGGTGCCATGGAGTTTCTGGATGGAGTGATGATTTATGAAGTATTTATTTCAGAAATGAGAATGCCCTCCCCCATTCCCTTCTTCTGCCATCACTGCTGAGAACCAACTGGGTACCAGGCTCGGAGACTAAAGATGAGAACCCAGATTACCACCCTCAAGAGTCACACTTTAGCGGGGGAGATGGAAAAGCACGTAGTTCCTTTAGCACCATGTCGAGGGCTGAATAGAGCGGGTGCGTTTCACAGCCCCTCTGTCTGGGTCCTCTCAGCATCCCTCAACAGAGATGAGGGGAACGGTTTCTTTTTGGGAAGGAGGAAAGAAGCATTGACAAACCAGTGATGTGAGTTATTGGAGATTCTTCTGGAAGGGTACCGCTAAAGTCCACAGTAACTTGATTGGGCTGCTTTTCTTATAATGCTATTCAAATATGTCCCTCAGGAGACTTTCTCTCTTGATCCTTTAAAATGAGCTTGCTGGGATGCCTGGGTAGCTCAGTTGGTTGAGCGGCTTGCCTCTCATGGGTCATGATCCCAGCATCCTGGGTTCGAGTCCCACATCTGGTTCCTTGCTCGGCAGGGAGCCTGCTTCTCTCTCTGCCTCCACTCTGCCCGCCTGTGCTCTCTCTCTCTCTCTCTCTCTCTGACAAATAAATAAATAAAACCTTAAAAAAAATGAGCTTGCTTTTATATTTGGCATACTGGGGAAGGGCAGGAAGGACTTATTATACAACTAATTGTAAGAATTTGCAAACTCTTCCGGTGTGATCTGCAGTGTGTCCCACCGTGGAGGGCACCGTCAGCATTCCCCAGCGTAATTATGTGCCAGGAGAGCAGGCATTTAGGAAAAGCCCGTCGGTGCCTGTGATTGGAGCCGGGAAACAGAACTTAGTGCAGGCGTTCCAGGCAATCTTTGCACAGATGAAACAGACAGAAAACAAATATGCAGCGAGTATAAGCCTCCACTCTTCTATTGCAGTTCTTTCTGTCCCACCATTGACATGGCTTCACTCTCAGTTCTAAAAATGTCCAGGTCAAGGCAAAAAGAGAAAATGCCCAGAATGAGGTGCTGGAGTGGTGGTTTTTATACTCATGGCTCTGTAATCTTGAAACATCACTAATGCCCTTCTTTAAACTGTAGATCTCCAGGCACCTGGGTAGCTCAGCGGGTTAAGCGACTGCCTTCTGCTTAGGTCATGATCCCAGGGTCCTGGGATTGAGCCCTGGGTTGGGTTCCCTGCTCAGCGGGGAGTTTTCTTCTCCCTCTACTGCTCCCTCTGCTTGTTCTCTCTCTCTCAAATGAATAAATAAAATCTTTAAAAAAAAAAAAAAAAGCCCTGTAGATTTCAGCCTCTGTGTCCAGAGCATTGTCTTCAGTAGGTCGAAGGTGACACCCAGGAAGCTGCATTTTAAATAAGTAGTCGGGATAATTCTGATGCAGATAATTTTCAGACTGTATTTTCAGAAAAATCCTGGAGAATTATTATTCATCCTAAATAGTCGACATGATAAGATCCAATGAATAATAACATTTTAGAAAAATGAGCATTTTGTGTAGTAGGAAATTATTATGGATGCAGTGTTTTTCCCTTTGGCCAACAGAGCTACCTTTGATACCAATAGAAAGAAAGGTCTTGCTTTCCAGAGTGTGTGTCTGCATATTCTCAGCAGCAGGCATTGTTAGAAGGTGCTCCTGGAGCAGAAGAACATTTGACTCTCGACTGGCTACTAGGGACACTTGTGTACATGAACATGGTGAAATTGATGTGGGGCCTTTTGCAAGATAAACTCTTTTGGATGTCATCTCAACAAATATTCCTATCTCTGGAGGGGCCTGAACCCAGCCAACTCTGGGCTAACTTTGCATGCAGAATTGATGTGTTTTGTGCATCAATGACCTGAAGTAACCTGACTCTGACCCTGGCTTTAGTTTACAGAGAAATGGGTATCGAAGCTTAAGTGGTGCCAAGAGTATGTAATGAACAAGGAATTTTGAGGACCATCAAGGCATGGTGGTACTTCTTGTTCTGAAGCCATTCCGTTGCCCACTGAACCAACTCTCAATCTTTTCTTTACCCCATGTTGCTGAATTTCCTACAATTAATGGTACCTAAAATTGATAAAACCTTTGCCAGGAGGGAGAAAATAGTTAACAGATAATAACTGAACAGATTTGTGTGCCTGTTTGGGGTCTTTCCATAACCCCATTGTAAGGGATGGTTAGGTAGTTTCCATATCTTTTTATGGTCCTTTATATCCTGATTCCTTTGTGGCTTCAGTGGGCATGACCGGCTGGTTAGTGTCCAGAACTTTGATTAGGCTGAGGCATCACTTCCAACATCTGGGCCAGCTGGTCTTACCGTGACTCTGGATCTGGTCTTCAACCTTTGACCAGCCTACTTGAATCAAGACCTATGTGATTTTCAATGAAGGAGAACATGAAAGTGTTATCCATAGTAGAGATAAAATACTGCTGTTTTTACTCCTGTGAAATAAATTGTGTGATTTTTCTTTATATGACAAGGTTGATGGTTTAAAAATTTCTCCTATCTCAGAAAGACCTTTGCATCGGTTTTTATTGTTTTGTTTCTTTCTATTGTCATCCTTGACCTAGATCTTGCCTTTCTAGTGACCAGGTGCTGGTACGCAGATTCAGTAGTTCTCTACTGACACATTCCTACATTCCTAGCACAGATGCTTATTAGCCAGCCTGCTCTGTACCAGAAACCGTGCTGGTGATTTAGGATGTAGCAGGGAGCCAAACAAAGGTGATTCCTATCCTCTGAAATCTGTAGACTCGTTGTCTGAGATCAAGTGAAGAATAAGCGGTGCTTGTCAACCTGTTGGGGGTTATTCCACAAAGGAAGAGTTATGGTCCACAAAGGAACAAGAGCAGTCCTCGCCTGCTGGACATTCAGGGGCATTGTGACGGGAGCCATGCTTCTGTGGGAAAGTCGCACCAGCCTTCATCTCTCAATCTGTCTGGCGGTCAGGCCACTTGAGCTCACCTCAACTCTTACACATATGGGGTGCCTCTGATGTTCTGCATAAGTGTAGGGACCCACCTGCTGCCAATAGAAGGGTGTTGGTCTGTGTAGTCAAGGTGAAGCATGTAGATGAGAGAGGACTTGATGTGTACGAATGCTGAAGTTCGGTGTTGAGCCTTGTCTGTCCTGTAGGTCAAGGTCTGGATTGGTAAAGAGTATGTTTCACTGGAGTATAACATACATAGAGCAAAGGGTGCCAGTCGTGAAGGTACGACCGCTTGATTTACTTTCATCGAGTGAACACGCCCGTACAAACTTCAACCTGATCAAGAGACAGAATCTCCTCAGCATCTTAGAAGTCCGTTTTGTGTCCCTTGCTGTCGCTGCCTGTCCCTGTCCCAAGCAAGAACTGCCCTGACTTCTAACACTGTAGATTAGTTTTGTTTATAATGAAATTGTAAGGATGTCTTTCTAGGTCTGGCTTCTTTTGGTGAACATCAAATTTATGATAGATTGTTGTGTGTTGCTTTACTTCATTCATTCTCATTGTTGTGTGACTATTCCACAATTTATCCCCCTGTTCTATTTTTTTGGTCTTTATTTAATTCCAATATAGTTAACGTACAGTGTTGTATTAGTTTTAGGTGTACAATATAATGATTCAACAATGTCTATGCATTTTACTTGGTACTTATTAAGGTGAGTGGACTCTTCATCCCCTTCACCTATTTCACCCATCCCCCCTCCCACCTCTCCTCTGGCAACCATCAGATCTATAATTGAGAGTCTGTTTGTTGGTTTGTCTGTATTTTTTTCTTTGTTTTGTTTCTTAAATTCCGTATATGGATGAAAATTGTATTGTATTTGTCTTTCTCTGACTGATTTATTTCATTTAGCATTATGCCATTCCTATGTATTCTTGTTGCAAATGACAAGATACCTTCCTTTTTCATGGCTAATATTCAATCCAGTGTGTGTGTGTGTGTGTGTGTGTGTGTACACCACATATTCTTTACTTATTCATCTATTAATGGACACTTGGTTTGCTTCCATAATTTGGCTTTTGTCAATAATCCTGCAATGAACATAGATGTGCATATATCTTTTTGAAATCATGTTTTTGTATTACTTGTGTAAATAGTAGTGGAATTACTGGATCATATGGTAATTCTATTTTTAATTTTTTTAGTCTTTTTTTTTAAGATTTTATTTATTCATGAAAGACAGAGAAGAGAGAGGCAGAGGCATAGGGAGAAGCACCAATGCAGGGCTTGATCCTGAGACCCCAAGATCACAACCCAAGCCGAACACAGAAGCTTTGCTGATTGAGCCACCCAGGCATCCAATTTTTAATTTTTTGAGGAACTTCTGTACTGTTTTTCACAGTGGCTACATCAGTTTGAATTACCACCCATTGTGCATGAGGATTCCTTTTTTTCCATATCCTCACCAACACTTGTTTCTTTCTTTTTTTTTTTCTTTTTTACAGAGAGAGAGAGAGAGAGAGAGAGAGAGAGATTACAAGTAGACAGAGCAGCAGCCAGAGAGGGGAGGAAGCAGGCTCCCTGCCAAGCAGAGAGCCCGATACGGGGCTCGATCCCAGGACCCTGAGATCATGACCTGAGCTGAAGCCAGAGGCTTAACCCACTGAGCCACCCAGGCGCCCCACCAACACTTGTTTCTTGTTTCTGATTTTTGCCATTCTGGCAGCTAGGAGGTGATATCTCATTGTGGTTTTGATTTGCATTTCCGGGATGTTAAGTGATATTGACTATCTTTTCATGAGTCTGTTGACCATATATATATCTTCTTTGGAGTGGTGTTTGTGTCTTCTGCCCATTTAAAAAAATGGATTATTTGTGTTTGTGTTGAGTTGTATGAATTCTTTATATATTTTAGATACTGTTTATCTGATATGTCATTTGCAAATATCTTCTCCTTTCATTTGATTGCCTTGTAGTTTTGTTGGTTTCTTTGCTGTGCAGAAGCTTTCTATTTTGATGACATCCCAATAGCGTATTTTTGCTTTTATTTCCCTTGCCTCAGGAGACATATCTAGGAAAATGTGCTATAGCCAATGTCAGAGAAATTACTGCCTGTGCTCTTTTGAGAATTTTTATGGTTTCAAGTCTCATATCTGGGTTCTTAATCCATTTTGAGTTTATTTTGTATGTGGTGTAAGGAAGTGGTCCAGTTTCATTCTTTTGCAGATGGCTGTGCAGTTTCCCCATCATCATTTGTTGAAGAGACAGTCTTTTCCCTATCGCATATTCTTGCCTCCTGTGTCGAAAATTAATTGGCCATATAATAATGGGTTTATTTTTGGGTTCTCTGTTTTGTTCTGTTGACCTATGTGTCTGTTTTTGTGCCAGTACCATACTGTTTTGATGGGTATAGCTTTGTAGTGTATCTTGAAATCTGGGATTATGATACCTCCAGCTTTGTTTTTCTTTTTCAAGATTGCTTTGGCTATTTTGGGTCTTTTGTGGTTTTGTACAAATTTTGGGGTGTTTTTTTCTAGTTATGTGAAAAATGGTGTTAGTATTTTGGTATAGATTGGGTTAAATCTGTAGATTGGTTTGGGTAGTGTAGACATTTTAAGAGTATTCTCCCAAATTGGGAGAAATAATAAAATAATAAAGACACTAAATATCTTTCCATTTGTGTGTGTTGTCTTTAGTGTCTTTTATCAGTGTCCTGCAGTTTTCAGAGTATAGGTCCTTAACCTCGTGGTTAAGTTTATTTCTAGATATTTTATTATTTTTTGGTACAATTGTAAATGTCATTGTATTCTTAATCTTTCTGGTCTTTCATTATTAGTGTATAGAAATGCATTGATTTTGTATCCTCTGACCTTAATGAATTCGTTTATAAATTCTAGTAGCTTTTTGGTAGAGTTTTTAAGCATCCTGTCCTCTGCAAATTGTGAAAATTTTACTCCTTCCTTACTCGTTTGGATGTGTTTTATTTATTTTTCTTATCTGATGGTTGTGGTCAGGACTTCCAATACTGTGTTGAATAAATGTAGTAAGAATGGACATCGTTCTCTTATTCCTGACTGTAGGGGGAAAACTCTTTAGTTTTTCCCCAGTGACTCTGATGTTAGCTGTGGGTTTTTCATATACGGCCTTTATTATGTTTTGTTATGTTCCCTCTAGACTTACTTTGTTAAAGGTTTTTATCTTGAGTGGGTATTCTACTTTGTCACATGCTTTTTCAGCATCTGTTGAAATGATCATATGGGTTTTTTTTTATCCTTTCTCTTGTGATGTATCATGTTGATTGATTTGAGAATATTGAACCATCCTTGTAAACCAGGAATAAATCCCACATGATCATGGTGAATGGTTTTTTAAAATGTATTGTTGAATTCAGTTTGATAATATTTTGCTGAGGATTTCTGCATCTATCTTCGTCAGGGATATTGGCCTGTGGTTTTATCTGGTTTTGGTCTCAGGATAATGCTGGCATCCTAGAATGAATTCAGAAGATTTCCCTCCTCTTCTATTTTTTTTTTCAATAGTTTGAGAAGAATGAGTCTTTTTTTTTTTTTTAAGATTTTATTTATTTATTTGACAGAGGGAGAGCACAAGTAGGCAGAGAGGCAGGCAGAGAGAGAGGAGGAAGCAGGCTCCCTGCTGAGCAGGGAGCCTGATGCGGGGCTCGATCCCAGGACCCTGAGATCATGACCTGAGCCAAAGGCAGCGGCTTAACCCACTGAGCCACCCAGGCGCCCAGAGAAGAATGAGTCTTAAGTCTTCTTTAAATGTTGGATAGAATTCACCTATAAAGTCGTCTCGTCCTAGACTTTTATTTGTTGGGAGTTTTTTGATTACTGATTCTATCATTGCTGGTATTTGTTGTGTTTAAATTTTTTGTTTCTTTCTGCTTAAGTTTTGACAGGTTTTAGGTTTCTGGGGATTTATCCATTTCTTGTAGGTTTTCCGGTTTCTTGGCATATTTTTTTCATAATAATTCTCTTCTAATCCTTTATTTCTGTGGTATGAGTTGTTATTTCTCCTGTTTCATTTTTCATCTTGTTTGAGACTTCCTTTTTTATGAATCAGCAAAAGGTTATCAATTTTGTTCATCTTCTTACAGTAAGTACCAGTTCCTGGTTTCATTGATATATTCTTTTTTTTTTTTTTTTAATTTTTGTTTCATTTACTTCTGCTCTCATCTTCATTATTTCCTTCCTTCTGCTGGCTTTGGGGTTTGTTTTTTCTTTTTGTACCTCCTTTAGGTGTAAAGTAGTTTATTTGAGATTTTTCTTGCTTCCTAAGGTAGGCTTTTATTGCTATAAACTTCCCTCTTAGAACAGCTTTTGCCATAGCCCAAGGATTTTGGATTATTGTGTTTTCATTTTCTTTTGTCTCTGTGTATTTTTTTATTTCCTCTTTGATGTCTTGGTTGACTCCTTCGTTGTTTAGTAGCATGGTATTTGTGCTTATTCCAGATTTTTTTTTTTTTTTTTTGTGGTTGATTTCTAGTTTCAGAGTGTTGTGGTCATGAAAGATGCATGGTATGACTTCAGCCTCTTTTAATTTGTTGGGGGTTGTTTTGTGGCCTAATATGTGGTCTGTTCTGGAGCATATTTCACGTGCACTTGAAAAAAATGTGTATCCTCCTGTTTTAGGATGAAATGTTCTGAGTAATTTGTTAGATCCATCTGGTCCAGTGTGTCACTGAAAGCCACTGTTTGCTTAGTGATTTTCTGTTTAGATGATCTGTCCATTGATGCAAGTGGGGTATTAAAGTCCTCTACTGTTAATTGTATTACTACTGATTACTTCCTGTTTGTTATTAGCTGCTTTATGTATTTTGGTGCTCTCCTGTTGGGTGCATAAATAGTTACAATTATTAGATCTTGTTGGATTGTTCCCTTTATATGGTGTCCTTGTTATAGTTCTTGTCTTAAAGTCTTTTATCCCCCAATATCAGTACTGCTATCCCAGCTTTCTTTGCCCTTCCAATTGCATGATAAGTGCTTTTCCTTCCCTTGATCTTCCATCTGCATGTGTCTTTAGGTCTGAAATGAGTCTCTTGTAGGCAGTCTTGCTTTTTCATCCATTCTATCACCCTATGTCTTTTGATTAGAGTAATTATTTTTTTCACCTTTTAAAAATTTCTTTTCAGTGTAACGGTATTCATTGTTTTAGCACCACACCCAGTGCTCCATGCATTATGTGTCCTCCGTATTACCCACCATCTGGTTCCCCAACCTCCCACCCCCCGCCCCTTCAAAACCCTCAGGTTGTTTTTTAGAGTCCATAGTCTCTCATGGTTCATCTCCCCTTCCAATTTCCCTCAACTCCCTTCTCCTCTCCATCTCCCCATGTCCTCTATGTTATTTGTTATGTTCCACAAATAAGTGAAACCATATGATACTTGACTTTCTCTTCTTGACTTATGTCACTCAGCATAATCTCTTCCAGTCCCATCCATGTTGCTACAAAAGTTGGGTATTCATCCTTTCTGATGGAGGCATAATACCCCATTGTGTATATGGACCACATCTTCCTTATCCATTCATCCGTTGAAGGGCATCTTGGTTCTTTCTACAGTTTGGCCACCGTGGCCATTGCTGCTATAAACATTGGGGTACAGATGTCTCTTCTTTTCACTACATCTGTATCTTTGGGGTAAATACCCAGCAGTGCAATTGCAGGGTCATAGGGAAGCTCTATTTTTAATTTCTTGACGAATCTCCACACTGTTCTCCAAAGTGGCTGCACCAACTTGCATTCCCACCAACAGTGGAAGAGGGTTCCCCTTTCTCCACATCCTCTCCAACACACGTTGTTTCCTGTCTTGCTAATTTTGGCCATTCTAACTGGTGTGAGGTGATATCTCAATGTGGTTTTAATTTGAATTTCCTTGATGGCTAGTGATGATGAGCATTTTTTCATGTCTCTGATAGCCATTTGTATGTCTTCACTGGAGAAGTGTCTGTTCATATCTTCTGCCCGTTTTTTGATATGATTATCTGTTTTGTGTGTGTTGAGTTTGAGGAGTTCTTTATAGATCCTGGATATCAACCTTTTGTCTGTACTGTCATTTGCAAATATCTTCTCCCATTCCGTGGGTTGCCTTTTTGTTTTGTTGACTGTTTCCTTTGCTGTGCAGAAGCTTTTGATCTTGATGAAGTCCCAAAGTTCATTTTCGCTTTTGTTTCCTTTGCCTTTGGAGACATAGATTAGAGTAATTATTGATAGGTATTATATTCAAAGTACTTACTGATAGGTGTGTACTTACTACCATTTTGTTTTCTTTATGGTTGTCTCTGTGGTTCTTCTCGGTTCCTTTCTTCTCCTGCTTTGTTTTCTCATGGTTTGCTGACTTTCTTTCGTGATATACTTGGATTCCTTTATCTTTTTTTAAAACTTTTATTCCATTATAGTTAACATACAGTGTTCAATTAGTTCAATTAGTTTTAGGTCTATAGTATAGTGATTCACTAATTCTATGTATTACTCAGTACTCATCAGGATGAGTGTACTCTTACTTCCCTTAACCTATTACACTCATTCCCTCACCCACCTCCCCACTGGTACCCATCAGTGTTCAATAGGTAAAAGTGTATTTTTTGGTTTCTCTTTTCCCCCTTTGTTCCTTTCTCTTAATTTTTTGCATAACTGTTACTAGTTTTTGGTTTGTCGTTACCATTAGGTTTGGTGTAACATCTTATGTATATAGCATCCTATTTTAAGTTGATGGTTACTTAAGTTTAAATCTGTTCTTAAGTTTAAACCTGTTAAACTACTCTCCGCAACCCACATTTTAGCTGTATGATGTCATCCTTTACATTGTTTTATTATTATTTTGTGAATCCCTTGACTGATTTTCATAGATACACTTAATGATTTCTACTTTTGTTATTCCTACTTAAGGTCTTTCTTTTCCACTCAAAGAGTCCTCTTTAATATTTCTTATAGGGCTAGTGTAATGGTCATGAATTCCTTTAACTTTTGTTTGTCTGAGAAACTCTTTATTTCTCCTTTTATTCTGAACAATAGCCTTGCTGGATAGTGTATTTTTTGTAACAGGCTGTTTTCTTTCAGTATTTTGAATATATCCTGCCACTCCCTTCTGGCCTGCAAAGTTTTTGCTGAAAAACCTACTCATGGCCTTAAGGAGTTTCCCATGTAGGTAACTGTTTTCTCTTGTGCTTTTATTTTATCTTTTATTTTTAAAAAAGATTTTATTTATTTATTTGACAGAGAGAGAGAGATCACAAGTAGGCAGAGAGGCAGGCAGAGAGAGAGGGGAAGCAGGCTCCCTGCTGAGCAAAGAGCCTGATGCGGGGCTTGATCCCAGGACCCTGAGATCATGACCTGAGCTGAAGACAGAGGTTTAACCTACTGAGCCACCCAGGTGCCCCTCTCTTGCTGCTTTTAAAAGCCTCTCCTTATCAGGTTCCTCAAAATGTTGAAAATAGAACTACCCTATGACCCAGCAATTGCACTACTGGGTATTTACCCTAAAGATACAAACATAGTGATCCGAAGGGGCACGTGTACCCGAATGTTTATAGCAGCAATGTCTACAATAGCCAGACTATGGAAAGAACCTAGATGTCCATCAACAGATGAATGGATAAAGAAGATGTGGTATATATACACAATGGAATACTATGCAGCCATCAAAAGAAATGAAATCATGCCATTTGCGATGACGTGGATGGAACTAGAGCGTATCATGCTTAGTGAAATAAGTCAATCGGAGAAAGACAACTATCATATGATCTCCCTGATATGAGGACATGGAGAAGCAACATGGGGGGGTAGGGGGATAGGAGAAGAGTAAATGAAACAAGATGGGATTGGGAGGGAGACAAACCATAAATGACTCTTAATCTCACAAAACAAACTGGGGGTTGCTGGGGGGAGGTGGGATTGGGAGAGGGGGAGCGGGCTATGGACATTGGGGAGGGGAGGCGAACCATAAGAGACTATGTACTCTGAAAAACAACCTGAGGGTTTTGAAGGGTCAGGGGTGGGAGGTTGGGGGAACAGGTGGTGGGTAATGGGGAGGGCACGTTTTGCATGGAGCACTGGGTGTTGTGCAAAAAGAATGAATACTGTTACACTGAAAAAAATAAATAAAATAAAAGCCTCTCCTTATCATTTTTTTTTTTTTTTGCCATTTTTAATTACTATGTGTCTTGGTGTGGATATCCATGGGCTGATTTTATTGGGGACCCTCTGGATTCCTGGACCTGGATTTCTGTTTCCTTCCCCAGATTCAGAAAGTTCACAGTTATTACTTCTTCAGATAAATCATCTGTCCCCTCTAGTCTCTCTTCTCCTGGGTTCCCTGTAATGCAAATGTTATTACAGTTGTTGGTGTTGCTGGTTTCCCTAAATCTCTTTTCATTTTTTTATTCTTATTTTATTCTCTTTACTGTTCAACTTGATTGCTTTATATTACTCTGTCCTCCAGGTCACTGAATCATTCTTCTGCTTCCTCTAGTCTACTGTTCTCTCTAATGTGTTTTCAATTTCAGTTAAGTTCTTAATATCTGATAGGTTCTTTTTTATGCTTTCACTTTTTTTGTTAAGGAGTCTCACTGAGGTCCTCCACTCTTTTCTCAAGTCTAGTGAGTATCTTTATGACCACCATGTTAAATCCCCTATTAGGCATATTACTTACCTCCATTTCCCTTAGGTCTCCAAACTGCAGTGTCCTGAGGTGCCTTTGTTGATGGGTGGAGCCTGCAGTCAAGACCAGATGTCTGCTCCCTGTCCACTGCTGGGGCTGCAGTTGGACTGAGATGTGCAGCTATCTTTGGATGGGCTACAGCCAGGGACATTTTAGAGGGGGCTAATCTGCAGGAGATCATGGGGGTGGGGCACCCTCTATTAGGAGAGTTTGCACTGATCTGCTGTGGTTGGGGACCTGGAGCTGAGGTATAGCTAGAGGGTCATGTACAGAAAAGAAGGCAGGGGCATGGTGCACTGCGATTACAAGGTCTCACCTATTGGCTGTGGGAGGGGACTTGCAGTGGCAGGGAAGAGGCCGGTAGGAGGAGGCAGATCTGTAGAAGCTGGTCGTGTTAAATGGACATGTTAGATGTCACTGTGCTGGTTCTGACAGATGTCTAGGCCTGGGAGCATGAGGTGGGTGGGTGTCAGGAAGAGAAATGGCCGTCACTCTGAAATTAGTAAACAAATATTCCTCCTGTATAAACCAGGCATTTTTAAAACCGCTTTTCTATGCTGTATCTCTGTGGGGCTGTTTCTTGTCCTCTTTCTTTCTTTCTTTCTTTCTTTCTTTCTTTCTTTCAGGAAGGCTTCATACTCGATGTGGGGCTGGGACTCATGACCCTGAGGTTAAAAGTTGCATGCTCTACCAGCTGAGCCAGCCAGGTACCCCATTGTGCTGTCTCTTTACAGGTGGGGACTCTGTCTCCTGTCACCCTCCCAGTTCTCCCAGAGCAAACCTGATTTTTAAAGTTCCAAGGATTAAGCACAGCTTACTATAAAAGCCTGTGGAATACAGCCCCTCTGGTTTTCAAAGCCAAATTCTCCATGCCTGGAGTGGCTGAGATGTCTGTTTTTCTGTCCACTCAACCACAATGATCCTCCCTCCCCAGGCAGTCCTGCATGTTCATTTAGCTCCTAGCTATGTCTCTGCTCTTCCTCGCTCTTCACTGTGGCCTCTTGTTTACATTTAGCTGTGGAGAGTTTGTTCTGCCAGTCTTTGGGTGGTTTTCTGGGTTATTTACACCGATATGTATATTATCTAGTTAAATCCATAGGATGAGGTGACCTTATGATCCTCCTACTCTACCATCTTTCCCAGAAGTTTCTGCCTGTTCTGTTATTGAAGGACCTTTCAGTAATTTCCAAGTTTTGGTTCTTATATAAAGCACCTTTTCAGGAATGTCTTTTGGTGAATCTATGTGTGCCTTTTTTATAGGTACATACTGATGTGTAGAATCCATTGGTCATAATAAGACAGGTGAACATTGTACTTTCAAGTTTTCCTAAGTGGTTATTCCAACTATTCTCTTCTACTCTTTTACCAATACAGCATTTTTGATTTATTGACAGAGAAATTAAAAAACAAACTCACTCAACAATCTAACTTGTACATTTAATTCAACAAACTGCATTGAGAATCTATTATTTTTTTAGGTACTTGTCTACCCTTATGGAGCCTGTATTCTAGATAGAGATAAAAATAATGCTGAGAATAAGACACAACAGCACAACTTTGTAAGTGCTACAGACAAAATAATTGGGTAACTTAAGGGGGAAAGGATAGTCTCTTTAATAAGTAGTATTGTGGAAACTGGATATTCATATGAAGAAGAAAGAAATTGGACCCATATGTTATACCACTCACAAAAATTAACTTAAAACAGATTAAAGGTTTATTTAAACAAATTTAATTTTTAAATAATCTCTACACCTGTCATAGGGCTTGAACTCACAATCCTGAGATCAAGAGTTGCATGCTGTACTGACTGAGCCAGCCAGGAGACCCTAAAGATATAAATGTGAGACCTGAAACCATAAAACTCCTAGAAGAAAACATATGGAAAAAACTCCTTGACATTGGTCTTGGCAATGATTTTTTTTGTATATAGACCAAAAATACAAGCAACAACATAAAAATAAACAAGTGAGATTACATCGCATTTTAAAAAACCCCTGCACAGCAAAAGAAACAATCAACAAAATGAAAAGGCCATCTACAAAGTGGGAGGAAATATTAGCAAACTATGTATCTAATAAGGGTTATTATACAGAATATGTAAAGAGCTCATACAACTCAATAGCAAAATACAAAATGATTTCAAAATGGGAAAATGGGCAAAAGACCTGGACATACATTTTTCCAAAGAAGATACACAAGTGGACAACAGGTACATGAAATGCTCAACATCATAATCATCAGGGAAATCTGAGATAAAATCTCATTGATATTTCATCTCTTGCCTGTTAGAATGGCTATTGTAAACAAAGTAAGGGATAACATGTGTTGGCAAGGATGTAGAAAAAAGGGAACCCTTGTACAGTATTGGTGGGAATGTAAATTGGTGCAGCCACTACGGAAGGTCCCCCCAAAATTGAAAATCCAACTACCATATGATCTAGGAATGTTATTTCTGGGTATATATCCTAAGGAAATGATCACTGTCCTGGAGAGATATCTGTGCTTCGACGTTCACTGCAGTATTGTTCATAGTAACCAAGACAGGGAAACTGACAAAATGTCCTTTGACAGATGAATGGACAAAGAGAATACACACACACACACACACACACACACATACATACATACATACATACATACATACATATATGGGTTTACCATTATTCTTTTAACTTTTATTATTTTTTAAGATTTTATTTATTTATTTGAGAGAGGAGAGAGAAGGAGCAGAGGGAGAAGGAGAAGCAGACTTCCTGCTTAGGAGGGAGCCAGATATGGGACTTGATCCCAAACCCTGAGATCATGACCTGAGGCAAAGGCAGATGGCTTAACCATCCAAGCCACTCAGGTATCCCAGTTTGTCATTATTCTTTTGACTTTAAATTGTTCTTATCCCATTGTAAAGAAATAGATGATTTTAAAAAGAGAATTTAGAAGATACAGAAAAAGAAATAAATCACTTCCTTCCCATATGCAGTCATTGTTAACAGTTTTTTGTTGGGGGGCGGGGAGGTCTGTTTGCTTTTTTTTTTTTCGGAAGACTTTTTAATGCCAAAACGTTTATTTTCATGGTTGATGTCATGTTGTTGATATGATTTGGTGTTCTCTCTTTCTGTTTTCATTTAATGACATGGCATAAACATTTTAGTATCGTATGATGGTATTCTTTGTAAATGACATTTTAATGGTGTATATTAGTCCGGTGAACACTACGATATAACAAACTACAGTACCTGACAACAGACAATTGGTGGTTTCTTTTTTTCCTTATTGTCTGTGATCACATGATGAATATTTTGGGCCTGTGAGCCTTTCTACAGTTAGAATTTATTTCCTTATGATTTAGTCCCAAAAGTAGAAATATGTGGTATTAGTGGCATGTGCATTTCAAAGGCCACTGATGGATGTTACCACGTTGTAGTGGTTCTACACCCAGAACAATAGAAGGTATGTTTTACTGCCCCCCTGCCAGCATTGGCTATTAGTGAGTTTTTGGGTAAAGAAGAATATGATAGAAACATGCCATGCCAAGGTAGGTGCAGTTACTCAGTCAGTGCCGGGAAGTTGATACTTACCAGGAGTCCTGACTGGGAGGAATGTTTCTCTGATACCTGTGTCAGGGAAACAGATGTGAGAGCCCAGCAGCTCACCCAGAATTGGGGAACATAAAGCTGTTGCCCTTTCTCACATTTGTACCTGGCCTTATAAATGCTGTACAGAGCCCATTCTCTGAAGAGCCCTTCATTGTGGAGCTATTAATGAATCCTAGCCTCGTTCGTAATTAGGAAGAGGAGCAGATGCTCCAAGCCAGATTTCAAGTCAAATTGCTGCTTTCGGATCCCCTGCTGCTGGTACGATGTATAGATACTTTAATGTGCTTGTGTTGGAGGAGGGTGAGAAGAGATCATTAAAAACCAAGTCCATCCCCATCACGGTGGTAAAGTGGTTTCTCCTTCGAATACAGACAAGGCCTGAGCCCACATCTCCATCTTCATTTGTGTTCAAGACATCTGCCTGATTTTCATTAGCCAATATTTCCTCCCACTGCTCTCACCATGGACGGGCCTGTCTGGTGCACTTAGCTCAGAGTAGGCAGGGAGAGGAGTTCCCCTGGCTGCTGTCTCAGCATCATGAATAAGATGAAAACACAGTTCTCTGGATCTGTCAGCAGCTGGGGAGCTCTCTCCAGGCGTAGACAAGTGATTCCTTGCAGGGAGGGTTTTGCCCCCAGGGAACATTTGGCAAGGTCTAGAGATATTTCTGGTTGCCATAGCTAGGGAGGGTGGGGGGAGATGCTATTGGCGTCTTGTGCGTAGAGGCAAGGGAAGCTGCCAGACATCCTACCATGTAGAGGACAGCCCCTCTTGCCTAAAATGTCTACAGTGCCACGGTTGAGAAATGCTAGCCTAGAGATGTGGTTGCTCCTTTTTTTTTTTTTTTTTTTTAAGATTTATTTATTTGAGAGAGCGAGAGAGCGAGCAGAGGGTAGGGGGAGAGGGAGAGAGAAACTTAAGCAGACTCCACACTGAGCACAGAGCCCGACACAGGCCTCAGTCTCACAACCCCGAGATCACGACCTGAGCTGAAATCAAAAGTTGGACACTTAACTGACTGCACACCCCTAGCGCCCCATGGTTTCTCCTTTTATGATGACTCCCCCCCCCACCCAGTTTTGTCAAGAAGCAATTGACATACCATATGTTACTGAGTAAGTTT
This sequence comes from Meles meles, assembly GCF_922984935.1. NCBI lineage: Eukaryota > Metazoa > Chordata > Mammalia > Carnivora > Mustelidae > Meles > Meles meles. The sequence goes on from NC_060068.1 coordinate 108,071,503, forward strand.
AAGACCTACAGCCTGGTGGTCTGATTTACAGATTTTGTGATGTGATGACCATGGTAGGTTCAGTTAATACCCATCTTTTCATACTTATAAAATGAAAAGAAGAGAAGAAAGGAAAAAAGGAAAAAAAAGTCTTGTGATGAGAGCTCTTCTGATTTACTCCCTTAACAACTTTCCCACACAGCCCTGTTAACTTTAGTGACCTATGTCATAGTTATATCCCTAGGACTTTCTGATCTTATACAGCTGGAAGTTTGTGCCTCTCGACCACCTTCTTCCATTACTCCCCCTCCCCCAGCTTTGTGTAACTACAGATCTGATTTTTCTTTTTCCTTTGGTTTTGTTCTTGTTTTGTTTAGGATTCCGAAATAAGCAAGATGATACAGTGTTTATTTTTCTCTGCCTGACATATTTCACTTAGCATAATGCCTTCACGGTCCACCCATGTTGTCTCAGGTGGTAGAATTTATTGTTGTTTTTTAAAGGCTGAGTAATATTACATTGTTTAGATAGATAACACAACTTCTTTACCCATTTGTCCATCAGTGGGCCCGTGGGCTGTCTCGTGTCTTGGCTATTGTCGATAATGCTGCAGTGAACACGGAGGTGCAGGTAGCTTTCCAAGTTAGTGGTTTTGTTTCCTAGGTTTGTATTCCCAGAATTGGAATTATTGGATTGTATGGAAATTCCGTTTGTTTTTTTTTTAAGATTTTATTTATTTATTTGATAGAGAGATCACAAGTAGGCAGAGAGGCAGGCAGAGAGGGAGGGGAAGCAGGCCCCCTGCTGAGAGAGAGCCCAATGTGGGGCTCAATCCCAGGACCCCGGGATCATGACCTGAGCCGAAGGCAGAGGCTTTAATGCACTGAGCCACCCAGGCACCCCTTATATTTAAGTTTTTAATTAATGTCAAGTTAATTTTTGTGAGTGTTGTAAGATATATGGTTGGGTTCGTTTGTGGGCTCTCATTTCTGTCCCATTGTTCTGTTCATCTGTTTTTATGTCAGTACTGTACTGTTGAATGACTATAGTTTTATGGTGTAGCTTGAAATCAGAAAGTATAGTGCCTTTGGCTTTGTTCTTCTTTCTTAGAATTTCTTTGTTTATTCAGGGTCTTTTATGGTTCTACATAAATTTTAGGAGTATACTTCCCATTTCTGTGAAAAGTTCTATTGGAATCTTGATAGGGATTACATTGAATCTATAGATGGCTTTTGGTAGTATTGACATTTTAACAATATGAATTACTGAAATCTATGAACACAGGATATTTTTCCATTTGTGTTTTCTTTAGTTTCTTTTATTGTCTTATAGTTTTCAGAAAAGGGATCTTTCACATCCTCAGTTAATTTTATTCCTATTCTTATTATTTTTATTGGTATTATAAATGGGATCAATTTTAAAAAATTTTTAAATCAAATTTTAAATTTTCCCAGAAAATTCATTGTTCTTATATAAAATCAGTACTTATTTTTGTATGTTAATTTTGCTTTCTGCAACTATACTGAGCTCACTCATCAATCTAACAGTTTGTTGGTTGAGTCTTTGGGATTTGTATATAGAAAATCATTTAATCTGTAAATCGAGATAATTTTACTTCTTCTTCTCCAGTTCTGATACATTTTATTTTTATTACCTGATTGCTTTGCTGGACTTTCAGTACTACAAGGACTGTCTTGTTCCTGATCTTAGAGGAAAGGTTTCAACCATTCACCATGGAGTATGATTTTTACCTGTGGGCTTGTCATATATAACCTTTATTATGTTGAGATATGTCCTTTCTGTACTTAATTTGTTAAGAATTTGTATCATGAATGGATGGTGAATTTTGTCAGTTACTTTTTCTTTGTCAGTTGAAATGATAATATGGTTATTTTCTCTTATTCTATTAATGTGATATGTCACAGCCATTGATTTGTTTATGTTGAACCATCCTTGCAGCCCAGGATTAAATCCCATTTGATCATGGTGAATGGTCCTTTTAATATGCTGTAGAATTTAGTTGCTAATATTTTATTGAAAATTTTTGCTTCTGTATTCATCCAAGATATTGGCCTGTAGTTTTGTTTTCCATTACCATCCTTTTCTGGTTTTGGTATTAACATGATGCTGGCCTTGTAAAAGGCATTTTAGAGTGTTCCTTCTTTCTCAATTTTTTGAAGAGTTTGAGAAGGATTCACATTAATTCTACTTAAATACTTAGTAAAATTCACAGCTGAATTATCCAGCCCTGGGGCTTTCTTTGTTGAGGGGAGATTTTGCTTACTGATTTAATCTCCTTACTAGTAATTGGTCTATTCAGATTTTCTCTGTTATAAGTTGTATGTTTCTAAGAATTTTTTTTTAAGATTTTATTTATTTGAGAGAGGGAGAGAGTGAGTGAGCATGAGGGATGAAGAGGGGCAGAGGGGAAGGGAGAAGTAGACTTCCTCTAAGCGGGGAGCCTAATACGGGGCTTGATCATGACCTGAGCTGAAGACAGACGCTTAACCTACTGAGCCACCGAGGTACCCCATCAAGAATTTTTCCATTTCTTCTAGATTGTCTAATTCATTGGCATGTTTCACATTTTTCACAGTAGCCTATTACGGTTCTTTGAACTTCTGTGGTATCAGTTGTAATGTATTATTTTTTGCTTGTAATTTTATTGATTTGGGTCCTTTCTCTTTTTTCCTTGGCTATTCTAGGTAAGGGTTTGACAATTTTGTTTATCTTTTGAATGATTCAACTTTTCATTTCTTTAATCTTCTCTGTTGATTTTCTGTTCTCTTTTCATTTCTGCTCTGATTTTTATTTTTATTTTTTAAAGATCTTATTTATTTATTTGACAGACAGAGATCACAAGTAGGCAGAGCAGCAGGCAGAGAGGGAGGGGGAAGCAGGCTCCCTGCTGAGCAGAGAGCCCAATGTGGGGCTTGATCCCAGGACCCTGGGATCACAACCTGAGCCGAAGGCAGAGGCTTAACCCACTGAGCCACCCAGGTACCCCTCTGCTCTGATTTTTATTATTTTCTCTCCTCTGCTAATTTCGGGCTTAGTTTGTTCTTTTTCTACTTAAAGTATAGAGTTATTTATGGGGGGGGCGTGAGGTGGGTATTGTATCTTAATGTAGGCATGTTTGCTATGAACTTTCTTAGAATTGTTTTTGCTGCATTCTATAGGTTCTGGTATGTTGTGTTGACATTTTTGTTTTTCTCAAAATTTTATTTCTCCGTTATTTTTTGATCTATTGATTATTTATAAGAATATTGTTTAATTTCCATGTTTTTTGAATTTCCCAGTTTTCTTGTTGAATTCTAGTTTAAAGCTGTTGTGGTCAAAGAAGATACTTTGTATGACTTCAGTCCTGAATATGCTAAGATTTGTTTTGTGGCTTAGCATATGGTCTATCATAGAAAAAGTTCATGTGCATTTGAGAAGACTGTGTATTCTGCTGTCGTTGGATAAGAGGTCCTGTATATGTCTGTTAGATCCATTTCATCTATAATGTTCAAATCTGCTGTTTCCTTATTGATGATATTCTGTCTAAATGGTCTATCCATTGTTGAGAGTAGAGTATTAAAATTCCCCACTATTATTGCATTATTGTTTATTTCTCATTTTAGCTCTGTTAGTTTTTGGTTGATGTATTTAGGTGCTCTGATGGACATATAAATATTTACAATTCTTATATCTTCTTGATGTATTAACTCCTTTATCATATAATGGCTATCTTTGTCTCTATCATTTTTAGCTTAAATTCTATTTTGTCTAATACAAGTATGAGTACCCTTGTTTTTTTTGTGTGTGTGTTTTTTGTTTTTTTTTTTTTTGGTTATCATTTGCTTGAAATGTCATTTTTCATCCCTTTTCTCTCAGTCTATGTATGTCTTTAAGGCTAAAGTGAGTTTCTTGTGGGCAGCATATTGTTGAGCCTTGTTTCATTTTGTTTTTTAATCCATGCCACCATTCTATCTTTAATTGGAGAATTTTATTTGTTTACATTTAAAATAGTTCTAGATAGGTAAGGAACTACTATTGCCATTTTATTCTTTGTTTTCTGATTGTTATGTACATTTGTTATTACTTGTTTCTTATCCTTCTGTCTTGTGTTTAATGTGTATTGGTATCGTTATGCTTTGACTTCCTTTTTTTTTTTTAAATTCTTTTGTGTATTTACTAAAAGATTTTCCTTTGTGGTTACCATGAGGGGGAGAGTGTGAGTGCAGAGGGAGAGAACTCTGTGCTGAGCAGGGACCCCCCAATGTGGGGCTTGATCCTGGGATCATGACCTGAGCTGAGGGCAGACACTTAACCTACGGAGACACCCGGGCACTCCACACTCTATTTTAAACTGGTAACAACTTACCTTTAATAACACTGTTATTTCTTCTTCCCCTCATCTTTCAAGTTATTGCTGTTAGAATTTACATGTTTTTTTATATTGTGTTACTAATAACAGATTATTCTAGCTAGGGTTATTTTTGCTCCTTCTAAAAAATTTTTCAAACTAGAATTGTAAGTGAATGTGCACCCCTATTACCAAACTGTAGAGTCTAACAAAGACTGTATATGTGGCATTACGAGTGAGATTTATGCTACCTTCTCATGGTTTTTATGTTAGTGTTCTTTGACTTCCACTCAGAGAACTCCCTATATATCTCATGTAAGGCAGGTTTAGTGGTAGTGAATTTCCTTAGCTTTTATTTGTTCTGGAAGTCTTTTACCTCTTCATTTCTGAAGGAGAGTTTTGCTGGGTATAGAATTCTTGCTTCACAATTACTTTTTGAAAAAATTTAAATTCAGTTGGCCTACATATAGTAATCATTAATTTCAGATGTAGTGTTCAGTAATTTATCAGTTGTGTGTAACACCCAGTGCTCATCACATCATGTGCCCTCCCTAATGCCCATCACCCAGATGCCCCATCCCCCACCCACCTCCCTTCCAGCACCCCTCAGTTTATTTCCTGTAGTTAAGAGTCATGGTTTTTCTCCATCTCTGATGACTCCCCATTCAGTTTTCACTCCTTTCCCCTATGGCCCTCCATGCTGTTTCTTATATTCCAATATGAGTGAAACCATATGGTTACTGTCTTTTACAATTACTTTATTTCAATATTTTGAAATGTCTCTCCATTCTCTCCTGAGGTGAACAGTTACTGTTGAGAAATCCATTGAAAGTCTTATGGGGATTCCTTTGTGTGTAACTTCTTTCTTTGCCTAGTCTTAAAATTCTTTGTTTTTGACACTTGACAATTCATTTATAATGTACCTTGGTGTTGGCTTAATCAGAGTCATTGTATTTGGGATCCTTTTGGCCTTTTGGATTTGGATGTCCATTTCTTTCCTGGTTTGGGAAGTTTTCAGCCTTTATTGCTTTAAATAGACATTTTATCCCTTTCTCTCTTACATTTCTGGAATTCCCATAATGCAAATATTGTTTCTTTTCATTATGTCTCATAATCCCTGCAGGCATTCTTCACTCTTTGTGATTCATTTCAAAATTTTGCTCCTCTGACTAGTAATTTCTAATATTTTTATTTTTTGTGTCACTAATTCCCTCTTCTGCATGTTTGAGTCTACTTTTGAAACTCTGTGTTGAATTCTTTACTTCATTTATTTATTTTTCAACTATAGGATTCTATTTGGTCTTTTGAAGATTGCTATTTCCTTGTTGAACTTCTCACTTTGTCCATGTATTGTTTTCATAATTTTGTTTAGTTGTTTGCATGTGTTTTCCTGTAGTTCCTAAACTTCCTTAAGACGATTATTCTGAATTCTTTGTCTGACAGTTAATAGATCTCCATTTCCTTAGGGTCACTTATTAGAGTTTTATTAGTTTCCTTAGGTAGTGTCATATTTACCTGATTTTTTAGTGATCCCTGATTCCTTACATTGGTATCTTTGCATTTGAGTGAGTTCCTCTTCCAGACTTTGTAGATCCTTCTTTACCGATCAACTCATTGTGGGTTTACAAGTGTTTCTGCTGGTAATTTGCTTTGGCAGGTGGGACTTGCTATTATGACCTAGTTTTGGGAAAGACAACTGTTTAAGCTCTGAGGACAGGGATGGGAGGGTATTCCTCTAGGAAAAATTAGCTAGAACTGCTGACTTTGTTTCCTACCCACTGTAAGGCTGTATGATGGCTCTGTTGTTGCATGGATTCTCTGGTCAGGCTTAGTTGATGGTTGGGTCTTGGTGCAAGTCAGCGGGGTGGGACCCATGCCCGTATAGCTTGTTGTTTGGAGGCTCAAATCAAACCAGAGTGAGTGTGCACTGAATTTCCTGGTCAGGTGAGGCCATTAGTTTTGCTCTGTAGGTGGGGACAGCCACTTGCTGTGGTTTCTCTTCAAGTGCCGCTCTATGTAGAGCTATTAAATAGGCTACGTGGCTTCCTCTGTGCTCTGGCTTAGGTTCTTTGGTGGGACAGGCTGAAGACTATATTCAGTAATGAGCAGGGTTATGAATTAGATTCCCTGCCTGGAGGCAGCAGGAGAAGCTGCTCTAAAACCAGTAAAACTCTTTGTTGTCTTAACTCAAGCTGACCCACACTCCAAGTTTGAGAGCTGAACAGGGCCACTGCCTGCCCCATCAAGATCAAGCACTGCTGGTCCTCACAACTTGCAGGAGTTGTGACCTTCCCTTATGGTCAGATGGGGCCAAAATACTTCATACTTCATAGTGGTTGGAGTTATGTATCAGCATCCATGCTAGGAAGGGGGACAGGCCACTCCAGGTTACTCTCAGGTTCCTGAATAGGCTTTCTGGTTGGGAGGGGTTGGTTTGGCAGTGAATTAATCCCCATCCCTGTGCATAGCACAGGAATCCTCTATGCCTGGAACTGGTTTGATCTGAGGGCAACCAGCTCTGCTTCCCACCTCTTGGCTCAAGTGGTCCTGGGCCACATAATTTCCTGGAGTTGTCTCCAGTCCTGATTAGATGTAGCTGGAAGTTACTATGCACAGTGGGCAGGGCCATAATTCCATTCCTTGCCTGAGCATGGGAAAACTAGGTCTAGGGCTGCAAAATTTCTCATTTGAGAATCTGAATCAGGTATATCTGCACCCCACCATATTTCCTGGTCAGAGTACACCCCTAGTGGGTTGTACCGATGAGCAAAACTGCTGGTTGGGACTACTTGGGTACTGCAGATATGAATTTGGTCTTCCAGGATCAATGTACTGGTGTTTGCAGGTCTCTCCCTCCTTCTCCATTAGAGTCAGATTCCTAGTCATCGAACCTTGCAGGTTCCCCTACGATATATGTGGGGTGAGATCAGAATGGGAGCTCTCACAAAGTGACCCCAGTGCTACAAGTGGGTCCTGGTATCCCCTGTGGGTGGATACCACTCCTTTTTCCCTTTGGAGGAACTGGAGCCTCAGAGGAGACCTCTTTTCTTGATATTGACCTGGCTTGGGAGAGGGGCAATGTGTTCAATGTGTATCCACTTCTCTGACCTTCTAACAGTCTTGGTCTCTCTCCTATACAGCATGCTTCAGTTTCCTTCTCCTATTCTGGGATTCTCTTGGTGGTGTCCTATTCTTGAGTAGTTGTTAGTTGTTTTCATGAAGGGGAGCAAAGACAGGAATGACTTGTTTTGCTATCTTGGTGACATCACTCCCTGATGATTGTTTTTTAATGTAAGGTGTTGTCTAACTAGATGAAGTTAAGCATGAGGGGCATATGATGAACCTTTCTCTCCGTTGCTCATTTAAGAAATAAATCTACCAGGTACTGTCCTAGGCTCTGGGGTATAGCCATAAACAAAATATACAAAATTTTATGCCCTCATAGACTGTACATTCTAAGGCATAAACTCCTCTTGTTCCAGTTAGATTTGACTTTTCCAGAGCCAAGAGAAGAGGGGATCAATCAAATAAATACCTTATATTTTATATCCTCAGGAAATGTGATGCATTATTGCAGCCAATCAGGTGTAATAGAGATCCTGCAATTTTTATTATTTTTGTCAGGATAAACAGTCATGGGGAATTTTTGTGTGAGACGTGTATTTACCTGTGAGTCACTGTAAATTGGCTGCACTGTGAATCAGAGGGGCTGTTTGATTTTGTTTCCCTGAGGAGTCGGAAAATTCAGTATAAAAATATTTCTGTTCCCTAAAAGAAGTGATAGTCTCCAGATGGATGGCCTGGTTACTCTCCCTTGGATCTTGTTTTACCACACATCCTAGGAAGTAGCCATTATTTTCAACAAGGTGATCTCTGTTCACAACTCACTTCTTTTTCACATCCTCTACAACAGATTTTAATGACCTACTCTTCTGAATTCCATAGCACCGATGGCCAGTGCCACGTGGCTCTCTCTCCTGGCTTATGCATTCCTCAGGTTGAGTTCTTGTTCTATCTGTTGGAGACACACCTGGATTGTGAGCTCCTGCCTTCCAGGACCTGTGCTGATGAATTCTGGTCTCTCCGAGGCTGCTGGATGTACAGTACATATTTAAGGTTGTACTGGGAGCCTTTTCTTTTATGCTGTGTAATTGTAGCGCTCTTCCTTGCAAGGGGAAAGGGGACACAGCCCACAAGAAGGTGGTTGAGTTGTCAGCTTCCCAGTGCATATCTTGTGAAGCCTTTGCTTCAGATTTCAGTGGGTGTGAGTCCATACCGAGTTCATATTGTTGTGGAGATGGGGACAGTAATGTATTGTGTCTGTTTGGCTATTTCTGTAGCTTCTGTTCATGGATGTGAAGACTTAGCTCAGGATTATGGGGTGTACCATGTGTCCTGTCCCATGGAAATGCCCTTGGGCATTTTTACTGTGTCCCTTTCCCACCTGTAAAGACCAATCTTCTATTTTTCCTTTACTCTGCATCTGTCTTCAATCCTCACCACTTACTGCCCCTAACGTCTAGCATGGGTTGCTATCTCAGCCCTGTTTGGTCTCATTCCTAGGAATGAGAAATTAGGCATGGGTAGAAGTATGGAGAAAAGGTCTTGTTTTTGCAAGAGTCTCAAAGACCCTTTCCACTTGGAAGATTAACTTCCTGTCAGCATAACTCCTGTGTGATGCTAAACCAAGCTGCTAAGCTCTTTCTCTTTTCTAGCCTTGAGGTCAAAAGTTCCACTGAATTTTGGGCCATACTTGAGGAGGAAGGAAGGAAAGAGAAGAAGACCTCTATTGTTACAGCTCTGCTCTCCTTCCCACAGCTTTGGAAGACCCCTTTGTGGGTCTGTAACTGACTTAGCCACTCTGTACGTAGTTCTCTAACGTGGGGCCTTCACACGTTACATACCCAAACTTATTTTCTACAGTGGCTTTATCAGGTACTTTTCTCTCCTCTACACAGCGTTAGTATTTGTGTGAGCTGTTTTCATAGCCCACGGAACCGGCCTGCAGAGTAGCTGAGCCTCTGCAGAGATGACGACTGTTGATACATAGGCAGGAAACTCGGTTCAATGGATAAGGGGAGCAGGTTAAGAATCACTTTTCTTCTGTTACGTTGGTCAAGTAAATTTTTGAGTTTGAGAGAGATTATATCATCTTAATTATTGAATACCTTTGAGCTAGGCATGGTGCCAGACTCAGGAAGGCGGAAACTCATGAATACATCTTGGCCCTAAGGAGCTGGCTGCTCTACTTGGATAAACAGTTACATAGGAGTCTCTGTGGCACTGTCTGTGGCTCAGTTAAATGCTCGGGTTCCACACGGCCGCAGCTTTGTTTACAGTTCCATTCACAGGTGCACAGTCCGTCCCAGCCTGCAGAGGATTTCAAAAGGGATTCCAGTTTTCCCTTCTATCCTTCAGCACATGTTAAACAAGACCTAATTAGAACACACAGCTACAGTTCTCAAAAGCTGTATTCTTGTCTTTCTCATTCTTTGGGTCCCTGTGTTACCCAGGAGTCTTTTATATGACAGTACCTACAAGAAACCTCTCCTTTTCCTGCCTCTTCTCCCAGCAATTTGTTTTATAGTTAGACCTGGTCTTTCCTGGCTAAGAGCTCTGCAGCGTCCTCTGGCTTCTTACCTTGTTTTCCTACCCCCCATGATGCCTAGGCTGAGAAGAGACAAAATTGTTCTGTAGAGGATAGGTGGTGGGTCAAACTGAGTGGGAAGTTGGAGAACCTTTACCTGTTCACAAATCACCTCTCCTTTGTGCCTGTGGTCCACGTTTTGGCTTTTCACTGCACACCCTTCTCATGGTAATAGTTGAGTTCTAATCTACTTCCCTCAAATACATTATTTTCAGGTATCCTAATCTTTTCATTCTCCCTGTAGGGTGTACCTTCTTTGTGCAGAGAAAAACAACTTCATCTCAAAGAGAAGCAGGAAGCCCACATAATAGGATTAATGTGCTATGGTTGGTAGGGCTGATTAGAACTGATTATTTGGGGCAGTACTGATTGTCTTTTGTGAATTATTTTAGTAATATGTGTGTGTGTGTGTGTTTTAAGGACAGCAAATGTGAACAGCTGCAGTTTTCTGAGACCAGTCATAAACACATGTCCTTGTTTATCAAACACGTATGAGCAACCAGCTTATTGAGGAATTTCAGTTTGGGAAATAAACATGAGACAACTTTGTTTATTTTTAATTTCTGCTTTCTCTGAATAACATCTTGGAGGAGATTCCATAGTCTCCCATCATTTGGGGCTTTAAAACTACGTCCGGTGGACATGAAAACTTCTATCTCCTACCAGATTTGAAGAATCTTTTCCTCTTCTCCTGCACAGTATAGACTTGCAGGTTTGCTGATTTAGTCCTCTTCCTCCCAGGGTGGGTGTCAAGGTGGGCCCTTTTGGAGGGCCAGGCAGGGGACCTGCCTATTACATAATTTCCCCCATGTGGTGGATTCACCCAGATCAGCCTCTTTTTTTTTTTTTTCCTCTCCCCTTTTTATCCGCGAGGACGAGTTAGGTTATACTGCGGTAACAACTTTAAAAATCATTCTTCTGTCTTAAAACAAGGAAGGCTAATTTTCCCCTTATGCTATACATCTCTCACGGGTTGGTAGGGGCTCTGATCTGTGTTGCCCTGAGGACAACAGGCTGATGAAGACTCCATCTCCATGCTTTCAGAATCATGCTGCAGAGCCTGACTTAGCAAGTCACTGCATCTTCTTAGATGAGCCACCATTTTTTTTTTCTTGAGCAAGGAAGTTGCATGGCCAAACTCCACTTCCAGGGGGCGTTTGAGGGTAATCATACCATGTACTTGGAAGGAGAAGTCCTATATTTGGTCAATGGCATCAATAATATTCCTGGAGCATGTTCTCCTGGACATCTGTATCATATCCTTGTGCTAATAAGACCATTTACTTTGTAGGGGGTCTCTATGGAGAGATACACACACCATGGTGCTAGAGCTGCCTTTTGTGTTCTTTCGTTCTCTCTACTCCAATCACTTTGCTTTCCGAAACAGTGGGGACAGATGCTTCCCTAATGCTGTGGCTTCTTTAGATTTGGCCAGTCCTCTTGAGTTTTCTTCTCCCTGTGAAGTTAGTCCTAGGAGAGACTAGCAAACCCACTGCCTGAGAAAATTTTCATTTGGGGAAACAAATATTCTCCTCTTGTAGGTGCCCCAGTTTTTAAGCTGTTTTCCTATAACACCCCTAAAATTTATTCCTGAACGGGGACGTACACATGACTGGGGGAACCTGTTGAACATTGTATTTTCCAGAAGATTGATGACCACTGTCTCCCACTCTGTTCTTCTCACATGTCCTAAGGAGAAGGTGAGGGCCTATACAAGGTATTGGTAGCATCAGCTCTGCCCACTTCTAAAACCATCTCTAGGTAGGAGTAGTTTTTGAACATCTGGAAGCTTATTACCACCCCACTCCCCATTTTTTTCTAGAATATATAGGAATTTTATTCCCACACTGGGTCTTGTGTCAAATTTCCTGGAGAGCAATGTAAGTCTCACTGAAACAAACACTTTGGATACAAGGGGCCTAACCCTTTGCTTGACAGCATAGTGGTTCTTTGATAAATAGGAGATTGAACTAATATATACTAATTTAAAAATCCTCTAGACATGCAACTTGTCTTGGTTAACCCTGAGACCTCTGCTGAATGCAAATTTTTTTTTGTTGTTGTTCAAATTAATGAGGGGCTTGAGAGAGAGTTTAATTTTTTTTTTAAGATTTTATTTATTTATTTGACAGAGAGAGATCACAAGTAGACAGAGAGGCAGGCAGAGAGAGAGAGAGGGAAGCAGGCTCGCTGCTGAGCAGAGAGCCCGATGCGGGGCTTGATCCCAGGACCCTGAGATCATGACCTGAGCCGAAGGCAGCGGCTTAACCCACTGAGCCACCCAGGCGCCCCGAGAGTTTAATTTTTTAAAAGAGATTTTATCAAGTCATTCAGTTTATGTTCCATTTAAAGTGAAACCAGTGATTATTTCAAATCTGAGCGTCCTTGATCTGTGTGGAACTTGGATGTGATTTTTTTCTTTAATGCAGTGATTTCTTCCCTCTTTGGAATACTGATGCCAGTCATGTCCTTGGAGACTTTGGGTGTAACCACACGGGGTTGGGTTTCAGACCCTTCTGTTTGGTTTATCTGCTCTGTTGGTGGATGACTCTAGCTCAGTCATCTTCGCTTTCGCAGTAATAATCATAGCTAGAGTCTAGTGAGACAGTGTGTGCTAGGTGCTGTTCTGTGGCAGCCTCGTTACCATTTTGCTTTATCCGTCCTCCTTCTAGTATGTGTATACGCACACATACACTCAAGCTGTTGTACCGAGCTCTCTACACATAGCTGGTTTCATCTTTGGTGCTCTCCTAGAGATCCCTGAGGAGCCTGGGGCTTGGACTGAGTAACAGACTTGCCATGCAGGAGGGCTAATGGAAAGCTGGAGAGAGCTTCACATCTGGATTGGACTCCCACCCTTCATTCTTGAGCATGCTGGGCATCTATTGGAAATAAACCTCGTTCTGTCTGCTGGCTTGGCAGCCAGCAAGCTGACAGAAAGTGGGATTTTCAGTGGTGTTATTTGAAGACCGCGTCCTTCTTCCCAGAGTCACGAGGACATGCTGATAAGTGTGCGCCGCTTCTGTCAGCTTCTTACAGTGGTCTTTAGCTTCAGGTGCCGCCTGAGCTGACGGGGGAGCTGAGCCAGGGGTGCTCTGTGGAGATGAAGCCATGTTTCACCCCTCAAGTGTGATCATTCCCTGGGGAGTGAGCGGTGAAGCATCGTCATGGTCCAGTGGATGTTGACCTACTCTGGTGTAGAGCGGCTCATATGGGTTGCTGGCAGGCTGACAGGTTTGTTTTGAAATCCTAGCCAGCGAGCCGGTTCCCAGTCCCCTAACCCCCACAAGTTATACTGAGAAATGTTCCAGGAGCTCCCCAAACTCTGAGTATCCTGCAAATCTCTGCCCAGCCTTGACGTTGGTAGGAAAGGTGTCCGGATTATACCTCTCCGGAAGCTTTCCACACACAGCTTTTCCACCCCTATTTACAAAAATGAATTTACTACTTAAAAAAAAATTATAGCCATAAAATAAAGCTCATATTTTTGTAGAAGTTAAAGCAAATAAATAGAAGGAAGAAAAAATAAAGTACATGTAATTTCATAGAAGCTATGTTGGTTTAGCCTTTGTATACCTACATGTTTATAATTTTAAATGAAATCACGTCATAGATGTGCCCTTTTCATTTAAAAATGCTGAATAAACATCTTTCTTTCTCTTGTCATGTACTTTGACTGTATTTTCCTAATATCCCTTTAGATGGATAGTCCATAATTTATTTAAATAAGCTTTTGTTGTTTGCTTTCACATTTGGGCTATTTTCCATTTTCCCCTAGTGTAACAATGTTGTGATGAACATTTTTGGTGATTAAATATTTGTTTATCTTTACAATTATTCCCTCAGCATAAATTTTAGAAAAAGAATTGCTGAATTGCTAGGAAACAAGAATGTGGAAAATTTTAAGACTCTTGACATGTTCTGTTGGACTACACACTACTCTCCCCATTCTGCCAAGAAGACCATCTTTTGTCATCCCAGGATGTCATTGACACTTCTAGAAAGAGATGAGGGCCTCTCTCCAACAGTTCCCAGTTTCCTTCATTGACCTATTCCTTCTACTTTCTAGGTCCTTGGGTTCCTTTTCTAAAAACAGTATTCACTTTTTGTTGTAGATAATACACAGTTATGGTTCCAAATATTTTTAAAAATATTTATATATTTCAGAATGAGAGGGAGAGAGACCATGCATGCATAATGGCAGGTGAGGGGCAAAGGCAGAGAACCTCAAGCAGACTCCCTGCTGAGTGCAAAGCTAAGGTGGCACTCAATTCCAGGACTCAGGAGATGCTGACCAGACATGAAATCAAGAGGTGAACCACTGAGCCACCTGGGCGCCCCCCCTCCGATATTTGAAGAATATCCATTGAATACCTTTGCTCCCAACTCTGTCCCTTATGAGCACCGTTTTGTTCCCTGCTCCCCTTTGCTACCTGCCCCAGGTAACTGCTGTTAATAATTTCTTGTATACCATTTCCCAAATTCCATGTGTATATACAAGCTAATAAAATTGTATAGTTTATCCTATTTCACCCATTCTTGAAGCCAAGGTAGGATTCTGTATACATTTTTCTGTATCTGGCCTTATTTGATGTGAAATATTCAGGAGGGTCTTTGGACATAGTAGAACAGAGAACTTCTCCCTTCATTACTTTTTTTTTTTTTTTAAAAGAGGGAGTGGGTAGGGGCAGAGGGAGAGGGAAAGAGAGAATCTTAAGCAGGCCCCATGCCCACTATGGTGTCCAGTGTGAGGCTCGATCTCACAACCCTGAGATGATGACCTGAGCTGAGATCAAGAGTCGGACGCTTAACCCACTGCGCCACCCAGGTGCTCCCTTCCTTCTTTACTTTTAAGACAACTTTATCTTATGTATTTCTTACAAGTGAAATGGTACCCCACATTTGAAATAATAAAATTATTTGCCATTAATACAAAAATGTTATCCAATGTACATAAAAATTTCTTCTAGAAATATCATAGGTAACTTTTTTCACTCCAGAATCTAGGCAGATATTGAATATTGATTTTGGTTGTAATGTTTCTTTTGTCTAGAAAAGAGTACCGCCACCTTTTTTTCAAAGGGGGGTTCCTTTCAGGACACTGATGTCTTTGAAGAATTGAGGCCGATGTTCAGCTTAAGGTCCTGCAATCTGTTTTTGTCTAATAGCTTCTTCATGATTCCATTCAGATTAGACGTTTTTCCCCTGAGACCTCATGCGTGATGTTCTGTACTTCCCACTGTATCATGTAAGGCACCCAATGCCAATTTAGGGGTGGTTACTTTGAAGGTTTAAGGTGGCGTGTACCAGATCCCTTATTGCAAAAGCACCCTCTGCCCTTTGTATTTAATAATCTGTGGGGTTAATTTTGAGACCTTGTGAATATCCTGTTCTTTTTTTTTTTTAAGATTTAATTATTTAATTAATTAATTTGACATGGAGAGAAAGAGAGAAATCACAAGCAGGCAGAGAGGCAGGCAGAGAGAGGGGGGAAGCAGGCTCCCTGCTGAGCAGAGAGCCCGATGTGGGGCTCAATCCCAGGACCCTAAGATCATGACCTGAGCTGAAGGCAGAGGTTTAACCCACTGAGCCACCCGGGCGCCAGTGAATATCTTGTTCTTAAAAACATTTTACCCAATGGTTTTAGCATCCACTGGTGGTTCTTGCCTGTATTAGTTACTACACTGGCGATAGCAAAGTAATCATTTTCCATTAAGTATTCTTTCTACATTTTTAACAAAATCCGTAAAATACCAGTCAGTGTGTTGTCATCATTATTCCTCTTGATTCTTTTTTTTTTTTTTAAAGATTTTATTTACTTATTTGACAGACAGAGATCACAAGTAGACAGAGAGGCAGGTAGAGAGAGAGGAGGAAGCAGGCTCCCTGCTGAGCAGAGAGCAAGATGCAGGGCTCGATCCCAAGACCCTGGGATCATGACCGGAGCAGAAGGCAGAGGCTTTAACCCACTGAGCCACCAGGTGCCCCTATTCCTCTTGATTCTTAAATTGTCCCAGGTTTGACTGTGTGAAACACTTAAACATCTGCTTTTATGTCCTTTTGGACACTCCCTTGCTTTCTGGCATAATGAGATGTCCCAGGGATATCTTGTATTTCTCCTTTTCTACTCCTGGAATCAGACATTTATTCAAAGAGTGCTGGTTCCTTATGAGAACTGGTATTTAGAAACCTGAATTTGGGTGTTGGGTGTGCTTATCGGTCCTGGGTCTCGTCATTACTTTTATACTCTTTAAGTGCGTGCAGTTTAGGTATGGAGTAAATTATGAGCTAATGCTGATACTTTCATTGTAAATCTCACAACATGCTCCTCGATATAACTCTCTATTATTCCCAGAATGAGACCCCTGGTTCTTATCAATACAACTCATTTATTTTATCCTCTTGTATACGTAAAAGAATCTGGGAATTACAGCACCCGTGCAAGTACTCACAAGTTTTCTGAGTAGAGTATTACTTTGCAGTTTTTCTTGTGTAAACCGTAGACCATGTCCCACCAAGAGTTTGTAGTCAGAGTCATGTATGCAAAATTACTTGAACAGATTTTTATTTTCTAAGTGATTTTGTTACCATTTTATTTTTATTATTTTTTTAAGACTTTATTTGTTTATTTGACAGAGAGAGCAAGAGAGCACAGGCAGGGAGGGCCGGGAGGAAGAGGGAGAAGCAGACTCCCTCCTGAGCAGGGGGCCTGATGTGGGGCTGGATCCCAGGACCCTGAGATCATGACCTGAGCCAAAGGCAGACACTTAACCGACTGAGCCACCCACGCACCCCATTTTGTTACTGTTTTAATATGCATTTAGGTTTATTACTGTTCATACTGAACAAGTCTTCCATCTTGTGTCATTTTAAAATTTATTTATTGAAAATATGAAATATTTACATGTTTAAAATCAAGACTATATAAGAAGATCTATTTAGGAATCTTACTTCCTATTGCCATCCTTTCCTCTCTGTCACATGTACCTTCTATAGGTAACCTTTTTCATTAGAAAAACAAGTGTATGTTTTTATTTCTTCTTTTCTCATGTGTGTGTGTATATCATATGTACTTTTTCACTTTGCTTTTGGCATTTAATAATATATGCTGGAAGGAGTCCATAGTGGTCCATAAGGATCTTTCTTATTCTTTAATAAGGATGCAGAGTTTGTCCCATTGTATGGTTTTATAGTAGTTTTTTCAGCCAACTTCCTGGGGATGGGCACTTAGATTGTTTCAGCATTTTTTTTTTTTTTTTTTTGCATATGCATGATGTAAGCGAATAACTTTGTGTGTCCGTTGTTTCATGCTGGTGGAGTTACATCACTGGGGTAGATTCCTAGAAGTGGGATTGCTGGGTCAGAGTGAAAGTATATGCATTTGTATTAGATATTGCTAAATCCCCCCTCCATGGGCTTAAAGCATTTTGCATTCCAAGCAGTGACATGTCAGCCTCTCTGACAGACTATGGGATGAAGCTTTTGAATTTTCACAACCATGCCAGGTAAGAAATGGTATTATGGTGTCGTTTTAATTTGCATTTTTCTTATAGCAAGTGAAGTTGAGCATCTTTCTGTATCTTTTGTGTGTCTCTTTCTGTGGACTGCTTATGAATTTTGCCCATTTTTCTCTTGGGTCCTCATTATTTTTTAAGTTGCATAGTATTTCACTGTCTGCATATACTTTATTTACCTAGCCTCCTGTTGGTGGAAACTGGAGTTGTTTTTATGTTTTGCTGTTAATGACAGTGCGGCAATGAATGATGTTAGGAATGCTTCACTCACGTGCAGCTCCGTCTGCATGTTAAATCTCAGAAGTAGATTTGCTTAGTCAAAGGGTTTATGTGCTAGGGAGGTGACTAGGTATTGCCAAATTTTGTGCCCTTGTAATGGGTGGCCCTACTGAACACCCCCACCAGCAGCATATGTGAGTGCCTCTTTCCTCCCAGCTGGTGAGCCTTCTGGGTTGTTGCCTTTCTAATTTTTGTCCCGATAGGGAAACTTCCCAATAGTGAAGTGTTAATTTGCACTGAGCATTTCCCTTATACTTGAGGTACTTGTTTATGGTCTCCTACAACATTCTTTTAAGCCCCCCCCTTTTTTTTCCTGGAAGATCTCCCTTCTTTCTGGACAGATGGTAATAGGGATGTTAAAAGGGAAGATTGCATGACTGGGATACCATCACCAGCCCAACCAGGAATTCTGCCTCTGGGAAATTGCAGCCCCAGACAGAGCCATTCCTGAAGTGTCCCCCTTCCTAAGGTCCCCTCTAAACGTGTATATGGTCTGTTAGCAGCGCTTGAGCTCAGTGCCCTGATGTCATGTCCTCCCATGAATTCATGAACCTAAGTCCTTGGTCTGCTGCTTTCCAGCTGAATTCCTTGGTGGATAGAGAGCCTGACTCTAGGACTGCCCCTGGCAAGTGGGGGGATGCTTTGATCACTCTTCTCTGCTCATCCCAGTCAGCAGCAGGCTCCCCTTCTCCAGCACAACCTCTCTGGGCTGAGTCACTTGGCCCCATTGTTTTCCATGCCCTCAGGGCATGTGGACTGGTGGTTCCCTCTGTGCTGATGGCCAGGCAGCAGAGTTTCCCTGTGCCCCTTGTGCCCATCTGGCCCTGTGTTTCCTCAGAGGTGGAGGGAGTGCTGAACTCCCTCCCTTTCTGAGGAGGAACCCTTCGCTTACTGCTGCCAACTCTGCCTCACTCCCTCCCCCTCACAGTCTGTCCTGTTGTCTGATCTGCTGATCTTTAGCTTTTCAGTGACTGAACCAAGTAGGTGCTATGAACATCTGCCTTTTTAGAGATGAGGCTGCTCAAGCCCTCACAGCTATTAGGTGAAGAAGCAAGAAAGAACACACATAATTTGACTTTGGGGAATATTCTGATTTGTTGGGGAACAAGCAAAATCTCCAATTGTAACTATGTGAAAAATATTTTGGATTTCTTGAGCATATATTATGTGAAGAGGTTGGTGCAGGATCGCCCTGTGGGATTGTGGAGACCTCAGTCTAGGCTGGAGATTTGGGCAGAGCTGAGGCTGGCACGAAGTCCAGTGTGGTTAGGGGAAGCAGTGGTTGGTAACCACGGCCAGTGTGCCCTGAGCATTTACTCTGTGTCCAGTGTTGGGATCAGCCCTGTGTGTGCTTATCTCACACATGCCCACAGCATTCTAATGGAGAAGGAACGATTTCACTCCAATTTATATATGTGAAGAGACTGAGGCTCAGAATATTAACCGCGTTGCCCAAGGACAGATAGCAGTTCCCTGCAGTGTGGTGATTCAGACCTGGGTTGTCCCTCTCCAGACACGTGCTCTTTACTGTCCTGCTGCACCACCAGAGATAGGCCACCAGACCTCGAGGTAGCTTCCTCCAGGCACGTCCTCTCTTCAGGTATTACAGGGAGGGAAGCCAGGATCTGTGGCCATTCATGTTGGTGATGGACTGGACCAACGGCTTTTATAAGGCCGATTTCTTTTCCGCCTCTGGTGAGCCTGTTAACTGGGATCATCCCCAAATGGTGCTGATACCATGGCTCTTGGGCAGCAAGAGCTACCAGACTCCCTCTCGGGCCTGCTGGGCCCTCGGGGGCACCACACTCAGCAGACACACTTTGGAAAGTTTGGCCTTCTTCCCGGGGGCACCGTCACAGCAGGGGGACAACTGCACCACTCACACTGTACCCGTGAATCAAGCAGCATTGCACTTCTATCAGGTGGGCCAGTGCGGGGCTGGCTGGCCCAGCTTGGTTGACCTCTTGTGATCATAGTATCCTGCATTTTTCTCTAAAATTTCTTCAGTCCATCAGCAAAAAATTGAAAGCCCATGTCCTTGCTGTCCCAGGGAGATAGAATATCTCTGCCCTTGTGGAATGCATTGTTTAGCTGAAGGTATGCCCACAAATCCTTCCACAAAGAAATGGTCATATGGGACAGGAGTCCCAAAAGGAACCACGGGAAGGGTCATATGACAGTGCCCACGTGGGTGCCAAGAACATCTTGCAGGCCATTTGTGCTCTGAGTGGGGCAGGAAAGGGTCAGTGTGCTCTGGAACCTTCTTAAAGGAAGTGAGACTTTCAAGCGTGTGGGTAAGTTGCAGTGGAGCAGCATATGGGGGTGGAACATTCTGGAGCTTCATAGCTAGCATCTGGGTTCCAGGTAGAGTATCCAGGTGGTGCTGCTCTGAAGGCCTTCCCCCCCCCCCCCCCCCGCATCCCTCCCATGACACAGGTGGTTGTGCAGTGTGATTGGGTGGTGGGCAGTACTGCCGCCGGACACAGCTCATTGTGCCAAGGGTGGCTGGTGGAGGGAAAGCATTTTCTGTCCAGTTCTCCCTCATCTTCAGCCCATGGCCGTGACTCAGCCTCCTGATAAGACAATTCTGAGCCAGCAAGAGCATTTACTTAAGGAGAAAGGGAAGTGTATAGCATAGTCTTTCCAAAATACATGGCACAGAACCTTAATCAATGAGAGAAAGGATTCCCTAGAGAAGTAAATCATATCCTTCTTTTAGATGCTCACAATTCACAGTAGTTTTTTAAGGCTGTGAGAAGTCCTATAGGAAAGAAGCCTATTTAATTTTTCAACCCATTGTTTCGCAAACTTATTGACCATGAGACCTTCTAACATTTTTTCTTTTGGGGCATAATTCTTATTAATATCCAGCAGAACCATTTCTGCAGGGTTTTCTTTGAAAATCTTTGGAAATGCTAAGATCATATATTTCTGAAAGATTTCCATCTTAAAAGCATTTAGCTGTGAAAAGCTCTTGTGCTTAAAATTTTAGCTTCCAGCTCTGCAAGGCCTTGGTAGCAAGGAGTCAGTCCTTGCAGGTGCTAGAGAGCTGAAGTTTTAGTACATATCTGTTTCTAGTCTCAAGTTAAAATGTTAAGTTCCTTGAGGGCAGCATTGGAGCCTTAACCTCCTTTGGGTCAACCCCACAGCTTGTTGAGCACTGACCACATAGTAGCTACTCAATAATTACTTGCTAATTACTCAATTGAAGATGTTTGCTAAATGCCAAAGAGTTAATTACTTGAGGCTGGAATCCAGTACTTTTAACTTTTAGCCAGAGGCTTGTTTTGCTAGCCAAAAAACTCTAATGTAGGGTCTCCCAGTCTCCTGCTGTTTCCCATAGCTACCTTAAAGCTGTCTCAACTCTCTCATTATGCTATTTTCTCCTGGTCCATCCTTCTTGATTCCCTTTCTCCACACTATCATGGATGAAGCTATGATGATCACGAGGTCGACCAGACGACCAGCTGGAGATTTTATGTGTGTGTGTGTGTGGCCCTTCTTTCTCAGTTTTATCCCACTATACCTCATTGCTCCAGAAGAACATGCAATTTGGATCCCCTCTGCTTTGTTCTGCCTGTAGGCTTTACTTTGGCAATTCCATCCTAATGTTAAGTCTGTGGGGAGTGCAGCTGGAAGCATGCTGTTACCAGGGCTAGCTGACAGTTGGCGTTCAACTTTTGAGTGCAATAAACATGTGTCACCTACTCCCAAAGCTTAATTACGTTCTTATGTATGGATTGACTATGACAGTGTAGTATGGGTTTTCACAGCATCGATAGCAAAGATAGCCTTTTGTCAATAGGATTACAATGTCGGCTCTTTATCATAAGTAGCTCAGCTCAGGTTAGCATGAAAATAATGAAGATCTACTGATTTCTTCTCTGGTACAAATGTATTGGATTTCGGACTTATTGAAATGTGTCCTTCTGTGGCTGTTTGACACTTGAACTTGCAGCTTGCTAGTAAGCAAGAGAGGGCATTGAACAGAATTTGAATGCCTTGGAGGAAAGTTCTTTATTTAACTCCCCACTGGGCTGCAGCTGTTTCTGGGTCTGTTCTCTAACCTTGGGAATCAACAGAAAAGCATCTTTATTTTTGAGTGTTTCGGTCTGCCTCCTCCATGGATCAGCATTTCTGTGTTCTCTTTAACTCCAGGAGTCATTTAGCGGCATTATTTATGGAAAAATTGATTGAATTTAATGAAATGGAATGAGAAGGAGTCTTCATCATTCTAACTGGGTGCTTTTCAGTTAGCAGTAATCCTTTGGAATGAGATCTGATTTTGGTTAGGGGTAGTGTGTCTTAGTATGGAAGCCCGTCTTCATGGAAAAACCATTAAAACAACCCTAAGCCCCCAAGACACTGCAGGTTTGAAGGTCTGGAAGATTGAGACCATCATGGTTTTTTTTTTTTTTTTTTTTTTGATTTTTTATTTATTTGACAGAGAGAGAGAGATCACAAGTAGGCAGAGAGGCAGGCAGAGAGAGAGGGGGAAGCAGGCTCCCTGCTGAGCAGAGAGCCCGATGCGGGGCTTGATCCCAGGACCCTGAGATCATGACCTGAGCCGAAGGCAGAGGCTTAACCCACTGAGCCACCCAGGCGCCCCCCATCATGGGTTTTATTCACTGTTTATTTGGTGGTTTGTAGATCTAACTCAAACCATGAAGGGCCAACATATCTGAATCGTGTTTTCTGAATTTAATGTAGCTGAGAATAGGAGTCAGTTGGAAACTTCCCTGTTTAGTCCTGCTTGGACACCATTCTGCCTCCACCACTCTGTTTATTGAGCCCAGCATGTGCAGGTTATGTCTGACCTCACAGCCTTCCTGTGGTCCATTCTTTTGTGTCTGGACGTCTGTTCTCTTGCCTGGCCCTGCCTTTTGCCTGGTGAAATCTATCTTATCCTTTATGCCTCAGCCTGCCTCTCTTCCTCAGGGAAGCCCTCATGAGTTCTGAGTGGATCCCATTCTTCCTAGATTTATACAATGTCTTCCTCCTCATGGCCCTTGTCAACTTTAATTCAATCATAGTTTATTTCTTTGATGTCTGTTTCCCTTGCTAGAGTATCAGCTTCATGAGAACAAAGGCATGTCTCTGTTCTATATTATAGTCTCTGGGCACTTGATATGGAATAAATACTCAAATATTTGTTGAAGGAATGAAAAAAAGAGTTACAAACTCATTGTGAAAATTTTGTCTTTTTCACCATGCACTAGAGCCCGAAGATGACCTTTAATAATCCCCACCTCCTGGTATTCATGCCCTTGTGTAATCCCCCTCCCCTCCACGAGTGTAGGCTGGACCTAGAGACTAATTTCTGACAAATACAATATTGGAAATATATTGGATGCCACTTCTGAAATTTGGTTACAAAGAGAATGTAGCTTCTGTCTTGTGTCCTCTCTCTTACCCTGTTTGCTTGGTCTGGTGGAAGCCCTGTTATAAGTTGCCTAGTGGGAGGCCCAGGCCGTGTGCTGGGGAACTGAGGGAGGCTTCTCATTGCTGTCTAGGGAAGAACTGAGTCCCTCAGTCCAGTTGCCTGTGAGGAACTGGATCCTGACAACTACCATGTGAGTGAATTGGAGAGGGGATCCTCCCTCATTTGAGTCTTCAAATGAGCTGTCAGCCAGTAGCCTGACTGCAGCCTTTGAGAAATCTGGAGGCAGAGGCACTGAACCCAAGAGCACTTGGGTTCCTGACTCACAGAAGCTGTGAGATCTACATGCTTGTTTTTTTAAGGCACTGAGTTTTAGGGTGATTTGTTATACAGCCATAGCTAACGATTGCATGAATTTCTCTCTATTAGTTTATTAGATAATGATAATAATGGGCACTTAATACATGTCGGGTCTTGTGCTAAATAAACACTTAATATGTACACTTTTATCTGCTCCTCACATTAACTCTGTGGTGGAGGTTCTATTATTATCTCCTGTTACCAGATGAGACAAGTGAGGCTAAGAGGTACTAAGTAACTTGTTCAAGGTCTTGGGAGAGTGCAGGTAGTGTGTGTAATCCTGGAGCCTTTGCCACAGGTAGAATATAACCTGTAGTGGCTTTGGGCTCCTTCCTCACCTAAAGACAAGGAGTCCTGGCTATGTGGGTTTCTGGGACTCAGTGCAGGGGGGTGTGAGATTGTTCAGGACTTGGGCGGTGGCTCATCTTGGACCCTGTCTCTTTAAGGAACTGGAATTAAGCCCCTTTAGGAGAGATCCAGCTGTCATTTTATTTACACATGCCCTCTTAATGCTCTGTGAATTAGCATGCTTAATGTGGAAGCCCACTTCTCTTGTGTCTAAGAATAAAATCCAATCAGGAACAGAAAAGATGGTGGCTTTTGGAATAAAATGAACAGCGACCACTGTGATTACAGCTTGTTTTTCAACTTCTGCAAGATGAAATTAAATTGAATAATTGTTTGCCCGCTTAACCACATGACTCTGTGGCAGATAGTGGCATTGTGAATATTTTAACCAGCAATAAAGTCTTTTAAGCTTACGTTCCATTCTATTTATCTAGAGATCTAAAAATGCAACAGAACAGAATGTAAGATGTCTAAGAGAAAAGGTTAGTGTTGTGTAAGATCACCATGGATTTCGATTCTGAAATTCCAGGACCATTTCTTGGGAACTAATTTTTGGTGCAGAATGTTTCTAAGCCCTGAATTCTGGAGTTCATGTTCTTCCTGAGATATTTGAAGACCAGGTTTCTTTGTTTGTTTGTTTGTTTTTGGTCCTCTGGTGTGCCTGTGTATCTCCTGCCTCAGGATTGATTTTTGCCAACTTCTTGAGTACTGTGGAGTTGCATCATAATTGCTAATTCAAAGAGATTCACTTTGAGTGATGGACAAATAGCCAAGCATGTACAGACTGCAAATAAGTGTTGGGTATAAAATGTATACTAGGCGTGTTACTATATGAAGTGTTGCTTCAGATAAGACCTTATATTCTGGAAACATACCTGTGTCTCTTTTAGTAAAAACCTCCAACAGTTCAACAGAACTTTTCCAGATAAACAAGAATCAAGCTGGGGCTCTTATGAAAAGATCATTTTATAATTTGTCAAAAGTATAAGCTTGTACATTGGTCTTCCTGTTGTTATGAAAAGGAATTTGGATGGAACTGGGATGTTATATTCTAAGCTCTACATTGCCCACAATGTTCAGCTGTCATGATTTGAATCTCTCTTCAGCTGTCATGAATTTGGCAGCCTTTTGATGTTGGGATTACTTTCCATTCTCAATGAGATCACAAGTGAATTAAGTAAGTATGTTTAATTGGGTAGTCTCTTCAACTCTCTAAATTTGGAGAATTATGTTTATTTATATTAGTAGCTTACATTTTTCTCATGGAAGTATTTTATGAATGTAATCAAATTGATGGCCTGGGTGCTTATTAGTTATACCTCCTCATTCAGACATGAATCCTAGGCTTTGGTATTACCTGTTATCTCCCTTTTTTCCATGGGCTTCCAGAACACTTTCTCTCATGGTTTTCTGACATGGCCTCCCTGGTTCTCTCTGACTCTTTTTGTCTAGGTCCTACTCTTCCTCCCAGACTTTTTATATTGGTGATGCCTCAGCGTTCTGTCCTCAGGCCGGTTCTTTCTTTGTCCATCTCCCCTGCATAATTTCATTCAGCAGGGAAGTCTTCACAACCACACATACCTCACACTCCGAGTATCTGTCTCCAGCTTCAAGACACGAGGTTCAAGACACGGCTGATCCATTGGTACAGTTATGTCTCTACTTGGAGGGCCTCTCTCTGATGCAGTTCACACTCAAGTCTGTGTAAAGTGGGGCTCCTTTTCTTCTTCTTCTTGTCATGAGTGGTATTGCTGTTCATCCAGCCACCCAAGTCTGTGGGCTGGTTGTGTTCTTTCTCACCCCATACCTGAGCCCGCCCCTCATACCCCCAGTGCTCTAAAGGCATCTTTTCTTCCCTGGCTTCCTGTCACTGTCTTAATTCAGCCCCCCACTCCCTAATTTCTTTCTACATCATTTTTGAGCCACCTTCTCTCTGGCTTACAGCTCCATATTTCTGAAACCTAAATCAGTCTTGTCCTGTCCCTGCTTAAAATGCCTCAGTGGCTCCCTGTTGTCCTCAAGATCAAGCCCACATTCTTCCTGTTGGCCACAAGGCTTCTCTGTGATTTGGTTCTTGCTCACCCCTGTAATGTTGTCTTTTGTCATTCCCTGAATCAGACCCCACATCAGGTTACTCATAGTTTCCCAGACCTGATGTGCCATTTCTTACCAAGGTGCTTGACCATGCTCTTCCTTTTACCTAGTGATCTTCAGCTTCTTCCCCCCAGGAGACATTTGTCAGTGTCTGAAGACATTTTTGGTCATCACAACAGGAGGCAGTTGCTACCAGCATCTAGTGGGTGGAGGGCAGGGATGCCGCTCAACTTCCTACAAAGCATAGGCCAGCCCCACAATGATGAATTATCTGTCCCAAAATGTCAAGAGTATTGACATGGATAAACATGACCAAGCCACTTGGTGAACTTTTTACTTTGTCCCAAGTCAAGCACAGTCAACCTCTTAAGACTTTGACCAGCTCTGCAACCTTGGATAAGTGACTTAAGTTCTGTGTCTCGATTTTTCATCTGTAAAATGCAAGTAATAATATGTCTATCTCATATGTATGTTGTGAAGATTAAGGGAGTGAAGTGTATGTTAGAACAGCATGGGACATAGTAATTGCTCAGTAAATGTTCCTTGCTGATATCATCGTCATCCTTATTATGTGATCTCTGTAAATTTTTTGTTATTTTTGACCTACCGGAGCACAGCTGATCACTCCTTCCTGTGTCACACCTAGACTGTGAGCACCTTGAGGAAGCGATCTGGAACTTGTTCATTGCTACACTGCAGTGCCTAACATAAATTAGGCACCTAATCAGTGTTTGCTGTATGAATGAATGAATGATTCCATTTGCATATATTTTTATGTTATAAATTCAGCTCTTCACTGATGTAAAAATCAACGAAATGCTAGCTCTATTAAGCAGGAGCTTCATAAGTGTCAGCTATTACTGTTAATATATAATTGTTAATGTGATTTAAATTTATATAATATAATAACAAAAATATCTGCTGATTGAATTTTTAATTTTCAAAGTTTTTTTCCATCGCAATGTTTTGATGTCACCCCTTCGATTATCAGTGAATTTCCCCCATAAAAGTCTTTCCACATCATATGGCATTTTTCCATTGGGTGCTGGAGAGAGCCCCTGTCTCCTGCTTTGATGGCAATATAGGGTAAGACAGTTGTTAGTTACCTGACTGAACTGTTGGAGTGCTAACCTCTGGAAAGATAAGTGGAGGTTCAGAGTGTAAGTAGGGTTTTACCACACTATGGAGGCTCATATCATGGGAAGTCATCAAACTTCAGGCCAGGTACACTTTTGCCCTCGTGGGAAAATCCTTTCTCAACCTGGAAAATTCCCATCCATTCTTCATGGCTCATTTCAGTGTCCAATTATAGAGTCTGCCAATGTTGTGCATCTAATCTGTGTTAGGCCCTGTTGAAGGCCCTAGGAAAGCACCAGTGAACAAAACAGTCTACATTCTTGGCTATGCATAGCTACTATTCTGATGAAGGAGTAAGCAGTAAGCAGTTGAACACAGCAAATCATTTCTGAGGGTGATGACTACTGATGGGGGAAGTCTTATTAGATGGTGGGGGGGGGTGCGGGTGGTCAGGGAAGCCCTTTGAGAAAAGGACATTGGAGCCAGCCATGGGGGCCTGTGGGCATAGACCTTGCCAAGCCGAAGGAACAGCAAATGCAAAGGCCTTGAAGCTGGAACAGATTTGCCATTCTTAGTCAAGTTTTCCCTTTCTTCGGTGAGTTTTTGGTTTCACATTTGGCTGTTAATCTTCTTGGTTCATCTCTCCGAAATTTTATGAAGCACACTGCATTGTGACTTAGAGGTAGGCATGCTTCTTCCCATCCCTGCTCCTTTGCAAACTCTCTTAAACTTTCAAAAATACTGTATCTGAAATGAGAGCAATTAAGGGCCGCAGCCAGCATGTATGAAGGGCCTGCTTTACAGTAGTAGACGTTATTCTAAGTCCTCTGCAGGTGTTTGCACATTTGAAGCAGGAGCCTCATGGGGTCGACACCCCTGCAGTCCTCACTTTTCAGATGAGGAAGCTGAGTCTCAGCCTAAGTCACTTGCCTTGGGTCATTACAGCTGGAAAGCTGCTGAGCTGGGGTTCTGAGCCAGACGTTTGGACCACGAATCTGCCCTTGAATCCTCCAGGGTCCCAGTGCCTTGGCTCACGGGAGAGCTTCCAACTTGAGGGGCCCTCAAGTGTATGACCAGCAGCCTTGTCTTCGTCCAGCTGCAGAGGCCCCAACAACTTCACTGGCTGGAGGTGTCAGCCTCTGGCTGCCACCAAAGCAAGAGGAGGCCCAGCGGACACGGCTTCTGTCTTCTGGGCCTTTCTGCATCCTTGTGGCTGAGGAGAAACAAGCCAGGGGAGGAAGTAACCACCCGAAGAGGGAAGTTTTTTGTTTTTTTTGTTTTTTGTCTTAAAGATTTTATTTATTTATTTGAGACAACACAAGCAGGGAGGGTCAGAGGAAGAGGGAAAAGCAGACTTCCTGGCTGAGCAGGGATCCCGATGCGGGGCTCGATCCCAGGACCCGAGATCATGACCTGCGCTGAAAGCAGATGCGTAACCGACTGAGCCACCCAGAAACCCCCCGGAAGAAGTTTTAAAACAACAAATTCCATCAGCACAAGATAAGAGAAACTAAAGTGAGTGCCCAGGGCTAGCACAGATATGAGTGCAGGGGGCAGAGCACAGGGCCCTGTGGGACCTTCCCACGCCCTCTCATGTCTGCCTCAAGGGCCGAAGAGCAGCTCCCAGTGGGGGTTCCTTGCCTCAGTGGGCCAAGGGTCTTGCTTCCCATTCTGCCCCCATCTCTCTGAGCCTCTGTTCCTTCATCTGCAAAATGCTGATGATGCCAGCCCTGGCCTCGCAGGGAGTTTGAGGATTCTGGGAGACAGTGAGATGTGAGGGTGCTTTGTGTGTGATCAAATGCCACAGACATGGTCATAGTTGTTATTATTAGATCACAGGCAGGTTTGCCGGAAGAGGTGTCTGAATTATCTGAAGGTTTCATTTATTGTCTCTCCGCCTTGTTAGCCCCACTAAGTGAGGCTTGGCTCCGTTTCGCTCTTGCCAGGTTAGGACGAAATTTTCTTAAAAGGCAGCTCTGCTTTTCCTAAAGCCTCATTAGAGCCCAGACACGGGGACAGAACAAAGACACCACCAGAGAGCTCATTGCCGTGATTTGCGTGACTTCAGCCTGGGTCTTCCAGGCTCTCTCACTTCTGTCGCAGGTGGACGCCTGAGATCTTACTCCTCTCTTGCCTAGCTTTCATTCCACAGTGAGGGGAGTTTTATTGCCAGGGATATGGTGTTTCAAGGGACTCTCCCCTAAAAGCCACTTCATTAATGAAGGCATTTCTGGAAGTTTCTTTTCTCACTGATAGTATATTGAACAAGTTCCCTACTGCTTTCCTCAATTTGATGTGAACACACATAATGCCCAGCTGCCAACATTTTAGATGCAGATGGTTAAAAAAAACAACAACACAAAAACTAGAAACTCTAAGGCTCTAGTCTCTTGAAGATGTGCCTCACAGCCTTTAACAGATTTTCTACTCAGGGGGGTGGGATTTCATTGATCTTCAAGGCATGGCTTGGTTCATTAATTATTTCACTTATTTGACAGATATTTTTGGACCACCAACAGGCCAGGCACCTTTATAGACATGGGAGAGACAGAAGTGAATGAGAGGGAAGAAGGCCCCTGCTCCTCCAGATTTTGCCTTGTAATAGGCAAGGACTACAAAGAAAACACTTAGCTCAGTTAGATTTCTGATATATATCTAAGTGCAAATAAGAAGGCTGTGGAGGGTGGCAGGGGAGTGAAAGAGGTGAAGGGATTGAGGAGGTGCAAACTCCAGTTACAGGGAAAGTAAGTTATGGGGAGGAGAAGTACAGCATAGGGGATGTCGTCAATAATACTGGAATAATGGCACATGGGGGACAGATGGCAACTACGCTTCCTGTGGTGAGCATTTCATGATGTATATTAATGTCGAGTCACTGTGTTGTGCCCCTGAGACTAACAGAACATTGGCAACTCTACTTCAGTAATAGCAATTAAAAAAGACGGTGTGGCAAGGTGATGTGGTTGGTGGGCAGGTGAGATGTACCTCTTGTGTGGGCAGAAAGCTTGGAGTGATCAGGAAGCGCTTACAAAAAGGGAGGAAAGCCGAGCAGAAGCAGCTGAGTTAAGATGTGAGGAAAGGCATGCTTAGGTGGAGGAGTAGTGAGTGTGGAGGCCCAGAGGTGGGAATGAATGTGGTGCAGTTGAGGAATGAAAAGGATATATGGAGTATATCAAGTGGGCAGATGTGTGGTAAGATTGCCAGGCAAGGCTTTGCAGATCCTGCAGAACCCCTTGGCTGGTATAAGGAATTGAATTTTATTTGAAATTAGAGATGACTTTCTCCTCAAGTTCAAGTGCAACAGGTAGAAACCCACAGAGTGAACTTGCCTGGAGAGGCTTTATGACCCTGTGTTACGAGCCTCTGTGTGGGACATGGTTATTATTTTCTTCCCTGTGTCTGCAGGATCTACCTAGACCCTTAGTCCAGTGGCTGAATGAACAAATTGGATGGGACACATGGGGAGGGTAGGGAGTAGCTGCTGAACTCTGTTCTTTTGTTCCTGTCTGTCCCCCCGTGAATCCACTAAACAGGTAGATCCTTGACTTGTCCTTGACCTGGAAGAGTCTCTTTAGGGGCTTGCCTCCAAGAGGCTGACTCCTCTTCCAGGAGCATGGACAAGCAGATAGGGCAGGAGGTTCAGAAGAATCATAGTCCATAACCTTCTCAGTCCTGTGTATACAGGAGCCAGGCATCTTGGACTTCTGGAACCTTCACCCATTCTCCAGTATAGGCTTCCCCTACTCCAGACCATCTGCCAGGCTGCTCCATATTTATCTTCTATATTGTCTTTCAGTGTACCTGCTCAGGTGCTTTCAAAGACTGCCCACTCCTGATGAATTAAATCCACACTTCTTAGCCTGACCTTCAAGACCCTTTATAATCTAATCCTACTGACTCATCCTTCTCATGCTCCTGCAGATTCTCTCCTCTACCAGATTTATTTATGTGCAGTCTCTAAATACTGCTTGTGCTTTCTGCCCTCATGCACTCCTGCTTGCCAAGCCCCCCTTGCAGCATACCTTTCCCTTGTCCTAACACCCCACGTGCACCATGAACTTCCACTTCCAAACCTACTCTTCCAGGAAGCCTTTCTCGATTGCTTTAATTCCCGAAGATATTTTGTATACCTATGAGTGGTGCAAGTGCTTACGGTTTTCCCCTGTAATAACTCACCAGGTGGTTATTTTTCCTTTGTGTTTCTCCGAGTACACCATCAGCTCCTGAAGGGAGCAGGGGCCTTAGTATTGATGTTGATAAAAACCTCAGGGATGATAAGAATCTGTGAATGAGCTGGAAACCACGCACATCTTCAGGTCTGGGTGGAAGTATATTCCAGATGAAACAGTCCCCAAAGAGGGGGCAGCATCATTTAAATTTGCAGACAGTCTTGGTCAGCTCTGTAGAGAGTTTGCAAAAGGAATCCCTTGCTGACATGTCTCCTCAGAACTCTGGCTGTGAGGAATGATGTTTTATTTTCCCTATAGCTTTGAATTAGCTTCCGTCTCTGTGTAGAGTACAAGGACATCTTGTTCTTGAGACCACCTCTTCACCAATGGGGAACCCCACACCCCCCATCCCCCAGACTTTGGAGTTGGAGGCACCCATTTTCATCTGAGAAGTGAAGTCAGGTCTAGGGTTGGTGGGGCCTGGTCCCAGGGACAGTCTTGTTGCTTCCAGCATTTATTTGAAAAATGTTGTTGTCTCGACTTCAAAGAGCTTCCCCTGCCCTTGAATTTGGTAGAGTCTTGTGTTAGTTCCTAGGAAACCACATGACTTAAACATCCACACCCACTTGCCTTGAGTTGGAGGAGGGCCCTGCTTGTTCAACAGTTGGTCCCCAGCCTGCTCATTCAACCCAGGGCTGCCTTCTCCGAGCGGCTCACTCACCCCTAACTGTGTGTAAGTCTTCCCTGAGAAAACCATGAGGTATACCTACTCTTGCCACTGTGTGTTTTTTCTTTCCTGTGGGTAGACATCATTTCAAATAAGCACGACCAAGCTGGTGGTCTACACTTAGAGTCTCAGAAGGTGGTAAAGCTGTCCAAATCAGCTTCCTCTCCTCCTCATTTTGGCACGTGCTCCTGTAGCAGGGGGACTGATTGGTGTATTTTTGTTTAGTGGTCAAGTGCTTCCCTTCTGTCCACAGGTCACATGAGGTTCCTCCAAGGGACAATATGATATACTCAAGAACACTAGATGCTGGGGCGCCTGGGAGGCTCAGTTGGTTAAGCGGCTGCCTTCGGCTCCGGTCATGATTCCGGGGTCCTGGGATCGAGCCCCGCATCAGGCTCCCTGCTTGGTGGAGAACCTGCTTCTCTCTCTCCCTCTGCCTACTGCTCTGCTTACTTGTCTCTCTCTTCAAATAAATAAATAAAATCATTTAAAAAAAAAGAATGCTAGATGCTTCCCCATTTTTATTGGTAAAAGCCGAGAATCAAGAAAGTGAGCTCTTACTCGGAGAAATTTCAGTGGAAGAAAATCAGATATTTGAAGAACAGAAATGTTTCCTCAATTTCATAGCATAAACTCCCATTGTGGAAACTTGACCAAAGGCCAGATTCACTGACTTTTTCAAGAATGGCTTATTTTGCAAAGTTAAGGCATCCAGGGCCCAAAGATTTTGCCCCAGGCAATACTTAATGTTTTCTGTTTTTTTTTTTTTTAATGGTTTCTCTTGTTACAAAGTAATATATATCTGCTATGGGAAATTTAGGAAGAATACGCAACTCTTTTTTTTTTTTTTTAATCCCCTGAGTCTCTTCCATGCTGGTGAGACTGTGATCTGGGAGCCATTTTTGGAAATGATGACCAAAGCTGTGGCTTCTTGTGGAATGTTTTGCTGGCCCAGTGCACATGTCTCAAATCTCCAGTAAATTGTGTCCATTGACATAGATGCTTTGCCAGGTACCAGTTCACCCACAGCCTGTTCCTTCTGAAATGTACTGCCCTGAGCCATCAGTGAGGATTGAGCCCAGTCTAGAATGAGGCATCACTGGAATGATGATGCTTAGTCCCCAAAGAAACCATGTCTCCTTAGAACCCAGGTCAGCATTTCTCTGAGTACCTGCCTATATTTTTGGCAATGCACAGATTACCACTGTATTCTTTATTTTCAGTAACCACTGAACAGGAGTTAGTTATTCCTATGGGTTATCTCACCTGTGTCCTTTGGTTTATCCCCCACACGCAGCTCCCACTTGGTTTAGAACTGAAGGAGATTTATGTTGTTTGAAGAACAAATTCCTCTTTTGTCTCTGAGATCATTAGAAAAGCCAGCACATTTCTGTTGAAATGACAGGGATATGTAGTACTGAGTGTGTGCTTTTTAATCTGTGCATCTCCAGTGTCTTCCACACTTTTTAGCATATACTAGGTACTCACACTTAAGACTTGGCTAATTAGATTTGCTGAATTAAGTGCTCACACAAAACTTATTGGTTAATTTCCTTGATACAGGGCTTTCATAACTGCGTATAACTTCAGCAACTTTGTCTAGAAGGAATAGTCATTCCAGGGTATGAGGTTTGAGTAGCTTTTTGATTCTTGGTATGGTTGTAATAGTCTCCGAGTGGTATTGAGTTGAACACCAGGAACTGCTCATACTCTTCCACTGTCCCAACACTGACATGACACATTTGTCTCCTGAGCCTAGGAACGTTGTATTCTGCTCAAGCTCATCCTGCTTAGTTAGACTTTATCTAAATTCCAATCCATGCCAGCACAGTTTCCACTTTATATCATTCTGCTCCAACCCATTCATGTCTATTTTCTCTTTGATCTTCCTCTGAAAAATTCATGAGGACCTCTGCAGGTATCTCTCTGGTCATGTGTGGGTTTTTGCTCAGAATCAGCCATATGTGAAACTCTTCCTTGATAGTGAAGCCTCATCTTACCTAGTGATTTCCCCGTCAATGAGTTGCTCTCCAATTTCAATTTCCTCTCTCCTGGATATCAAGCTAAACGGAGAAGCCCTAGACCATTAAGTGGGATGAGCACTGGAAGACACTGTGACCGAACTACTTGCAGCCTTATTTCATATTTATTGAATAGTCTCTTGAAACAAAGGTTAATATTCCCACTAGCAGATGTGCAGTAGTTGGTAGTGTGTGTTAACAATGAATTTCTTCCGTAGATGTTAAGCTATATTATATTGAAGTAATATACTTGGTATCATTATTATAGTCTCGGATAAAATTTGTACAAATTTCCCACTGTATTTAAGTGGCCAGCTATTGTTTGCAATCCCATGATATCCATTACAGACTTCTGTTTTAGTTCCTATAGATCATCATTTTACTGGTTATGGATTTTTGCCACCATCATTCTTTATTAGCTCCTTGAGGAGAAGAGCAGTCTCTTTTCATATCATTCCCAGGGATGATAATTATGCCAGAACATAATTTCTGCTCATCGAGTGTTTGTTGATTGAATAAATTCATCAAAAGTCTTAAGCTGGTCTGAAGATGGGTGATTGGATATGAAGATAGTATTTGGGTTGAAGTGTTACTGAGATTCTTTTTTTTGTTGTTAAGATTTTATTTATTTACTTGACAGAGATCACAAGTAGGCAGAGAGGCAGGCAGAGAGAGAGAGGAAGGGAAGCAGGCTCCCCACTGAGCAGAGAGCCTGATGCAGGGCTCTATCCCAGGATCACGGGATCATGACCTGAGCTGAAGGCAGAGGCTTAACCCACTGAGTCACCCAGGCACCCCTCTTTTAGCATTTCATATAGCTGGAGATGCAGAAGCAAGGTATAAGGGGTGCATCGCATCTCAGTTTACCAGAAGAGGGGAAGAACTCATTCTATTAGCAAATATTAAAAGATATACAAGCAGCTACATAAATTGTGATGCATGAATTATTGGTCACGTTAGTTTTATAGTACTATAACATATTTTTCCCTCTTGTCAAAAGGAGAGCTAAGAACACTGCATTGGGCAGACTTACCTGATGTCAGTCTTGTCTCCTGATAAGTGGTAAGGAGTATCTGAAGATTAGGAGAAGCAGCTAAGCGCCAGGGAGCAGTCATGATAAAGGACCATGCATAGTTACCAGGGTTTCTCCGGCTTAGCCCATGTGACTGATATGGTATATTAAATTAGACTGGGAAAATAAATTAGTACCTGAATTCCAAGATGTGAAGAGAATTGGTGGTTGGCAGAAAGAAGTGATCCCATTTTATCTTATTCATTCATTCATTCATTCATTCATTCATTCATCTATTTTAGAGGGGCTAGGCAGGGAGGTGCAGAGGAAGAGGGGAGAGAGAATCCTAAGCAACAGGTGTGGAGAGAATCCACATGCAGTGTGGAGCCTGACATGGGGCTTGATTTCATGACCCTGATCCTAAATTCAGAGTAGGAGCTTAGCTGACTGAGCTACCCAGGCACCCCAGGAGTGGTGCTATTTTAAGTACAGATCCTAAAGCTTCTTAGACTTTGGGTCTGCAGGTCTTAAAGATGAGGACCAACCTATTGTGGACCAGATAGACACACACACCCATGAACAAATGGTTTCTACCATTCAGAACTTCTCAGGACTATGACATTGGCTGCCATTTCTCTGGTATTATCTATATTTAGACTCCATAAAGCAGCTCTTCTTCCCACATACCCTGTTAGGCCAGCATGGCCCCTGTCTCCTAGGAGACATGTTGGGTATTCTGAGAGCAGATAACTTGGTTTGATTCAGGCAGATTTGGTGTCTGTAGTGCTGCCCTGGAAATAAAACCATCTGTAAAGCAGGATCCTTCCTTCTTGATGAGTTACTGCGGGACAAGTCCCTTCACCTCTTCTAGTATCATAGACCTCTCATTTGAAGAAAATAACTTCTTTATTGTCCTTAGAATAAAGTGAAATCTGTCAGTAGACCCAGATCTTTCAAGGAAAGATGGTCTGGAAGATGATAGTGAAGCAGTGTTATGGTGATGGAAAATGGGTACATTCTCTTGTTTAAGGCACAAAGTCTGTTGTTAATTCTTCACAACTTACCTTAATTTCTTCTTAGTTCCTAATTGAATGAACGTACTGTACAAGGATTTGGGAACAGAACATGCATCCATCTGAAGGATCCCTTTTAAGACAACGTGTGTCTGCTTGGTGTTAAATTTAATTTGGAAAAAAGAGTACATTTTCTCATATATTATTTTCTCTGGGTTAAAAAAGAAGAACAGATAGATTTCTGCTTTATCTTCAAGTGTTCCAAATTATATGTGACAGCTTTTCAAAAAGCTGGTATCTAAAGGCAAAAAAAAAAAAAAAATACACTCTTTGCATATATATGATTTGACAGCATCCTTGGCCTGGAATTGAGAAGATCTGTCATTTATTGCTGTAATTCAGCAATTGTGATTAATTGTTCAAGGGCCTTCATTGTACTTTGCCAAAACAAAATTAAGGGAAAACAACATTCTCATCATGCAAATCATGTAACTTTCATGTTTATTAATGCTTCCATGGAGGAAACAATATCCACTTTTCATTGAAAGTACTAATCACTGTGAACCCCTCTCAAACATTGCTGGGTGAAATCATTTTGAATTTCTTTAGTGGACTCCCTTAATTACCCCAGAAAGTTAAATCTGCCACCCTACCCTTTACCCCCCATCAGCAGGTTGTTGAGATGCTTGTGTGGATTTATGGAGTTGTGACATTTTCTTCAGAGTCTATTGGTCATTTAAAAGATATTTTAAAAAATTTTCTTAACTAGGCTCCATGCCCAGTGTGGGGCTTGAACTCATGATCTTGAGATTAAGAGTGATATGCTCTACTGACTGAGCCATCCAGGTGCCTTGGTCATATAAAGGAGATTTTCAGTGCTCTTTCATGTGATTGTTACTGAACCACATCTAAGCAACAGCTGCCTGATCCTCTGAATGTGTTTTCCCCTCTCCTGGGTATTTTGGAGGGTCTTTGTAGTCAACTCAGAATCTACCCTGCTGGTACCAGAGTTGGGATAGAAACAATTGCCCTCTTAGACCTGGCTTTCTGTCGGTTACCAAGTTGTCATCAGCACTCATCCAGGCCAAGGTTTTGCTTGTCAGATAAGCCGGTCTCAAGTTGTGCAGACTGGGCCACATTGATAGAGACAAAATGATGTTATTTTTGTTCTGTGAGGATTTATCTTCACTCTTCTCACCTACTCTTTCCTTGACTATAGTGGATGGCCTCAGAGGTTTTGTGTTTCTTACATTTTTTCCCCCTTGATCCTGGTTAATGCTCTTCTCTGCTTGCTTGTGACATCTTCATGCATCATAATATTTACTGTTGGGTAGCATGGTATGTGTTTGTATTAATTCGTGCACACACAGCTAAATTTAGTTTAGAGAAGTGAAACCCTGAGGGTAAGAGGATACCACTGCAGTCACAATAGAACAAAGATCTTGATACATTTCTTTTCTTTCTTTTTTTTTTTTGTACTTTATATTGCCTCCCCACCCCTTACCCCATGTTGTCTCCCAACAAAACAGGGCAAAATGAAACACACAATGACATCTCCATTCCTTGTCTCTCCCTGATTACATCATTGGTGTGATGTAGTGGTTTTTGACTCTGTAAGGGTTCTCAGAATTGTCCATGGTGCTGATAAACTTACTGTAAACCAATCTTGAGCAAGAACACAGCTTCAGACGAAATGAAACCTTTTGCTTCTTGAGTGTAAAGCTTTAGATTCTCATGGCTAGGTTTGTTTGTTTTTTATTTATTTAAGATTTTATTTATTCATTTGAAAGAGAGAGAGTGAGAGAGAGCATGAGAGGGGAGAAAGTCAGAGGGAGAAAGGAGACTCCCCATAGAACTGGGAGCCTGATGCGGGACTTGATCCCGGGACTCCGGGATCATGACCTGAGCTGAAGGCAGTTGCTTAACCAACTGAGCCACCGAGGCACCTCTCATGGCTAGGTTTTGTCATACTGAAACAAGTAGAGAATCCAAGATAGTTATTGTACTGATTTGAGTCAAAATAATGGTTTTAGCTTATGGTACATTGATATTTTGGGCCCAAGTTCTCTTATTCTTAGGTATTGGGAGAGTTCCTCACTTGTGGGCTGTTTTTGGTAGATACAGCTCATGTTTTCATTTTTTCTTTCTTGTAGCTACCCCAGAGGATCACAGAGAGCACACAGGGAATTGACAATTATTTTTAATGAGAGGTGTATGTGAAGCGGTTTCTCATTCTGAATTCCCTGCACTGCTTTTTAGTGGAATCAGGGGGTTTGGGAATGTGTTTCTGGAGCTGTTTGCATTGACAGCGGATTCCATAATCACTTTCTGGCAGGACCAAATACGCTCTGGTTTTGAGTTTTATTTCAGAAGCTTGCCTTATTTTGCTTAGCAAAACAACTACTTATGACATTTGAGGCAAACAGAAGCTTTCTGATATTTGTCTTTGGTTTGAAAGAAGGTGAAGAACACAGCAAGGTGGAAAGGGATTTAAAAGTCAAATAATATCCATCTTCTCTTTTCCTAAAACTCAGATTCATAGGCTTGAAGGTATCCTGGATTCATAGGCTACTAGTGTCCTAGAAGATTGTCAGGAAACAAGGGAAAGCTTTTTTTCCACCCACATTCCTGTAGTACTTTGTTAGCAGTACCATGATCAAAAGTGGAATGTATAGTTGAGTATATATATACACACATATAACTGAGTATATACCTATTATATAATAATCATATCTATCTATCTATCTTCTATCTGGGCCTTCATAGAGCTAACAGTGCAGTAGAAAAAACAGACATAGGATAAATAATTGCCATGTAACCAGAGAGTGAAACTTTGTGTTTTCATCTGAAATACTAGTCATAACAATACAAATACCACTGTCAGAATTATGCCCAGGGAATTTGTTGTTGCTATTTTTCCACAAAGAACTACTATATGACTATTGAATGGGGCAGGTTAGCCATGCATATTACAGTCTCAGTTATTAGGATGTCTGCTAGATACATCCAAATTAAAAAGGGGGAGTTCTTCCAAAGTGACTATGTTACAAACCTCGACTCAAATCTACTTTTGCTGTTTTCCAAATGGCGGTACACAATAGCCAGCTCAAATGGGGAGGAAGCATAACTAAATCACTTGGGATTCAATGAGTCCCACCCTTTCAAACTGACGGTTCCATAATAACTTGGCAAAGCACACTATTTTTATTTATTTTACTCTTTGCAACAGTAAGCCCTCAGAATTGGTACAAAAATATATTTTCTTGGCAAAAAGCTCTTCTAATCACAATACTATTGTGAAAAAACACACAGCACATGGTGGTAACACATACTAAAAATGTAGATCATTAGATTTTGGTTTATTTTATAAAACACATTTTTAAGATTCTCTGTTGGTTCATGGACTAAAATGGGCAATTATTATTATATTTGAAATTACCCTAATCTGTAGAAGTAGAAAGCATACATGCATATTTACTGAGCTAAACCATTTTACAGGGCTCACTGAAGGAAACTCACATAAACGGATGAAGCAAAAAACTGGATTCTGCTGGTACCATTTTACACAAACCAGAATTAATGTTCTGTGATAAGATTAAGACTTCAAATGGAGTCATAAAATGTATGTGCAAGACCAGACACAGTCTGAATGAGCTAAATTCACTTTTTTATTTCTACATATCAAGGGAGAGAGGTTTACCAAGATGATGCTTGTTAAATATTCAAATGAGAACCAGATCTCAGTGGGTGTTGGAGGGAAAGCACATTAGCTGGATTAGTAACGATTTTTCATACTACACTGAGGTAGATTTCAAGAGTCTGTTCATGCCTAATGAAATTCCTCTGTGTTCATTGTCACTAAAAAAAGAAGGAGAAAAGGAGGTGACAGATGTCCTGCAAAATTGAGTACGTTGTCAAAAGTATCATGATGGCAGGGAGTTCACCCTGCAAAGGCTCTAACAGGAGCTTGGGGCAACACTGAAAATGTGTGTTGTGAGAAATCACTTAAAAAAAGAAATTATTCCTTGTGCTGGAGGGCTGGGGGTAGGCAGAGCTGGAATGGATCAGGCATGGATTCTGACTGCAGGGAGCAGGCAGTATAATAAGGATGGCACGTAAATCAGGAAGAGGGCAGCATTCTGTTGTAGAATAAGAATCAAGGAGAGAGAGGGGACCTGGCTCCTGGCCTGTGGCTTTCCTAAAAGATACAACAATCCTGGGCAGGGTGAGTCTCCTCC
Organism: Meles meles; assembly: GCF_922984935.1. Classification (NCBI taxonomy): domain Eukaryota; kingdom Metazoa; phylum Chordata; class Mammalia; order Carnivora; family Mustelidae; genus Meles; species Meles meles. Next base: position 108,111,709 of record NC_060068.1, read on the forward strand.
TAGACGGGTCCAGGGTAAGGCTTATCGGCAGCTTCAGAACAACAGAGCTGCTGCCTTAGGAGAGAGTGAGGCTCTTGGAGGGGCTTTGAGTAGGAGGGCGCTCCGATTATACTTGCTTTGGTGGCACTAATCTGTCATGGGCAGGCTGAATAGATGAGTGATAGAAGGGCCTAGAGGAGGGGAGACTAGCTTTCAGGGAGGGGTATTTTTTGAGGCCAGGTGTGGGAGAGAGAGGTGGGGCAGCCACAATGACGATGGAGAGGGGGATACGGACGCACAATATAAATAGAACTGAAAGTGCCTGGCAGGTCTCAGTGTGACGGCTCATGAGCCGGAGGGTGTCTGATTCCAGACCCAGGTCGTGGGGAAGATAGCAGGGCCATTATCAGGAATAGGAAGAGCTGGTTTCCGAGAAAAGTGGAAAGTCGTGAAACAGGGAGCTCAGGACTGTGTACGTGATTTGCAGTGGCTGGTGAAACACCAAAACTCGCGGCCTCTTCGAGAATTAAGAAGAATTTAAAGATGGTGACAGCACAGTATGGTTCTTCCAAGCCTGGGACCCTGTATGAATGCACTGGTCACTAGGCATGAGGGCAGCCTTGGTTGAATTGGGGGTGCCAGAGTGCCTGTGCCCCCCACGCCCTTCCTGAGTACCTGCCCCAGTGCCTGGGAAAGCTTGAGCAAAGGACCGCGGCGAGCTTGCCTGCAGTGCTGCAGGGTGCCTCCTGGTCAGGACCGAGGCTGAGGGGCGAGAACCACAACAGTCTAGGAGTGGAACTGAACCCCTTCTGTCCCACTTACTGGTGATAGGCTCATTATCAAATGTGATCAATTCCTCAGAATAGGTGAGGAGTTCATGGTCTTCCCATATTTGCCTCAGCTGAAATTTGAATGAAAACTCCAGAAGTGGAGGCTTTTTAGAAGGCGCCCAGTGTCTTTGCTCTCTCCACGAATCTCGCACTCCCCAGGGGGATGGCTTGATGATTCCCTGGGCGTCCTGGCCTCCTGGGAAGCAGATACTAACGCTGGTTTTGTTTTTGTTTTTTAATGCCTGCTCTGCTTCTGTTAGACCCACTCCTTCCTTCTAGAACCTATTCATGAATGCTGCCTTATTGAATCCTTTGATATGAGCATTTTTACCCTATTCTACAGGCAGGAAAACTGAGGTATAGAGAGGCAATCTACTAAAACCCGATAGCCAGTGGCCGGCAGGGCCCTTCTGTCCCTGTGATGCTGTCCTTTTTTGTTGGCCATGAAAAAACACAAGCTGCTCAAGATTTGTTTAATAGTTGTGGCAGGAGATGCCTGGGTGGCTCAGTCAGATACATGTCTGCCTTTGGCTCAGGTCCTGGGATCAAGTTCTGCATTGGGCTCCCTGCTCAGAAGGCAGTCTGCTTCTCCCTCTCCCTCTGCTTGTGTTCTCTCTCTCCAACAAATAAATAGTCTTTTAAAAAATAAAAAAATAAAAGTTGTGGCAAAACTCATGTGAAAAGCATCTTCTGAGGGAACTGGCTGGTTTTTGGATGCAGGGCCAAGAGGAGAAGCTGAGAACTTCATGGAGCTGGAAACACAGTCAGGTGGCCCAGATGTGGAGGAGGGGCAGTGTTCTGCTGCAGGACATGGGCTCTTTTTTTTTTTTTTTTTTTTTTTTTTGTCTGACTAGGCACAAGTTTTGAGCCTTTGGGTTGGTTGAGGAGAAATCATTTTCCTCTGTGTGTTTGTGATGAGCCAGTTGATGGGATGGGGAGCAGTAACAGGTTATCCAGATGTCCTGTGGACCAAAGCCAAGCCTCTCCTTCCTGGTTTCTTAGCCATTCCAATGCAGGGCCTGAGGGAGGGAGGTGACGGGGAGGTTGTGGAAGAGATGTGGGCCCCTGAGTGGAAAGGGCTGTCTCCTCTCCCCTGGCACCGAGCCGGCAAGTCCAAGTCGGTGGAAATAGTCTCAGTCCAGATTCCAGCTGCCACATCAGGTCAAACCCCCTCCTCCTCCCCTACCCCCACCCCCCACCCTGCAAGGCTTTTCTGAAAAGGGGCTCTCTTTGATCTGGAGGAGGAGCACGAGAAGGGGCTGGGAAGTCAAACAGCTGCGGAGTGCAGGCTGTGTTTGTACAAGGTCTGCTAAGCCCACGATGTCACAACAACGGAGAACCTGCTTGTTTTGGAATCTGAAATCCATCACTGAATTAATTCTAAATTAGTGGTTCAAACTGACTGACAGGAAAAACACGCCTGTTTTTTATTTATTGCTGTTTAAAAACTGAAAGTTCAAGGAACTCTTAGTTGTCAAATTTCAAAACAGGTCCGTTTTTTTTTTGTTTTTGTTTTTGTTTTTTTTTTCCCACTCACACGTGAACTCAGCTGTATTCCAACCATCCTTGGTGGCTATGCCTGGTGGGAAGGGGACTTCTCATCCCTGCGCTCCTGAGCCCAGGCACACTGTGGCTCAGCTGGTCTCTGTCGGTGCTGGGGATCTCACAGTTTACATGTCATAGTGGATTTCTTCCCTCCTATTTACCTCCCCTTGGGGTGTCTGCTGCAACTGCCAGGTTTCTAATCAGATGTTAGAGAGAAGGGGCTGGATGCTGCCTGCTCTCAAGGGTGACCACCTCTGTCTGGCACTAATGTGAGGGCAGGGGTAGTTCTTTTTCAGGTGCTCGTAAACTTGGGCTTATTTTTTAAATACTTGTGCTTAAGGTTTACTTGATATTAAAGACTGAATGTGAACAGTAGGGAAAACCAGGCATTAGGCTGCTGGGCTCTTGAGCCTAGCCAGATTATATTCTATCCCTTGGAGTTATTAATGTTGCTGGCTGGCCTTAGAGAGGTGTGTGGAGTTTATTTAGGACTTTTCTTGCAGGCATAGATTGAATTCTCGTCATTTCTTCCAGTGCTTGTCATGCCACTCAGGTGTGGGCAGTCGGCCAGAATGGGCAAGTAGGGTTGGCGTAATGAGCTGGTCCCGCCCCTGGATCTTGGATCCTGCGCAACTTGGGTGGAGGGGGTATGTGTCCTCTGGGGGGTGATTTCTGTAACTGCATGTGCTTACCAAGCTTGCTTATATTATCTCTGTGTATTAGAAGATGCAACTGACGTAATGAAATACCAATTTATTTTAAACAACTCTGAATTACTAGTGGCTTGTCACCCTACTTTTTTAAAAAGATTTTTGTTGTTGTTCTTGTTGGAAGGAGTCTCCTTATAGAAACAGACACCAGGTGGGAGACTGCTGGTTGAGGGAAAGGCTATGGTCCTTGCGACTAGGTCATGGGCTGGCTGGTGGATGACATGTTTCTGGTATCACTATGACCTCCCCAGCATGCAGATAGTCTTCTAGCTGATGGAAGACCTTTCTCAGTTGTTGCCCTCCTTTTCTCCACTGTAGATAAGAAGGAATGGTAGTTCATATGAGAAAATAGTAAGTAAATTTTTCAACTGACCTTTTGGTTTGGAACAGTTGATGAGAATTCTACTTAGAAGAATCATGGCCACGCTTTACACACCCGTGTTCATGGCAGCATTATTCACAATAACCAGGAGGTGGAGTCACCCTGGTGTTTACCGATCGATGAGTAGATTAAAAAATGTGGCATATCCATATAATGGAATATTAATCAGGCTTAAAAAGGAAGGAAATTCTGGCCCAGGCTGCAACACGGAGGGACCATGAGGACATTTTCTAAGCCAAAAAAAATCCTGGTCCCAAAAAGACAAGTGCTGTATGATTCTGCTCAAGTGAAGTGCTCAGAGGAGACGCATTCATAGAGACAGGAAGTCGAATGGCGGTTCCCAGGAACTGGGGGCAGGGGACACGGGGATAGTTGTTGAATGGGTGTAGGGTTTCAGCTTTGCAATGAAAAGCTTCCAGAGATTGTTACCCAAACAGTGTAAGTAGGCTTCATAGCACTGAACCTTACACTTAAGAATGGTTAAGATGGGACCATCTGGGTGGCTCCGTCGGTTAAGTGTCTGCCTTCAGCCCAGATTATAATCCTGGAGTCCTGGGATGGAGCCCCGCATCGGGCTCCCCGCTTCTCCCTCTGCCTGCAGCTCGCCCTGTTTGTGCTTGCTCACTCTTGCTCTCTCTCTGACAAATAAATAAAAAATCTTTAAAAAAAAAAAAAAGGGTTAATTAAGATGGCAGATTTTATGTTCCATGTTTTTTGTTTTGCTTTTTTGTTTTTTGTTTTTTTTTTAACCACAATTTTAAAAAATACCATCACCTTTTGTGTCTCTAAGCCATGTTGACTTATGTGGGGCTTTCTTCTTGGCCCAGTGTTGGCACGTTCCCAATTTTCTCTTACCTGTGCAACTCACATACCTTCCTCCTGTGGGAGTTCCGCAGAATCCAGGTTAGACTGACTTTGGGATCCTAACCCGTGGCACCCTACAGAGACCAAAGGGGATGCTGCCTTCCCTTTGGGGTCCCTCCTGTGGTGGTTGCTGCTCTTCATCTCTGGGTATCATCTGTGATCTGTTTCTTCCCGGCCCAGCTGCCCTCTGGAGAGCCAAACAGTGTGTTGTTTTCTACAGCTGCATTGATGAGTTGCGTCATTGTTTTGGTTTAATTGCAGTTGCTCTGCTGTTAACAAATTTATACAAAGTTTATCAGGAAGAAAGTCTTTGGTACTTCCTTGTCCCCAGCAGATAGAATGTTTTTTTTTTCCCCCCCTGCATCATTTGAGTTTTTTTTTTTTCTTTTTTACTGCTAATAAATGCCTGGCACTGGTTTTTGGTGTGATATTTAAGTCCACAGGGATATTGTGGAGCCTGTGTCTACATAATTTAATGCAGAACATAGAATTTTAGTGCCGGCTGGGATCTCTGAGACTTTGTTTTGCAGCTTTCTCATTTGATGAAGGAGGAATTTGGGGTCCTTATTAGGGCAGTGGTAATGGTGGAGCCAGAACTAGGTCTCGGTCCCAGATTGTCTTGTCAGCTCCTTCTCTTCCTTGAGGCACCCTCTTGGAATTTAAAAAACTCTATTTAGTGCCAGGTGTCCGAAGACCATTCATTTTGGAGCATATTTCTATTAGCTCGAAGTGATTGTGTGCTGAGTCTGTCAGTGGCGAGAAGTGGTCATTACCGTGCTTCAAGTCCTGTGTGGGACGCCCTCCTTCTTCCCAGGAGAGGTGCTTCTGATGCTGCGTGCGAAAGTCAGCATTTGAACTTAATGCTTCCAAGGGGCCAGCTCTTAGAGGATGGCTGCATTAAATCGTTTTGAAAATGGAAAACTTGCAGAACATGAAAAAATTCACCCTCGAATTAACCTTTCTCAGGAAATAATGTTTGCATTCACCCTTGACTCCCTCTTACCTTTACTTACTCTGACACGTAGAACATTCTTCGCAGACCTCGTGAGTTTCTTCTTAAGCGTTGATAACACTTCCTGAGACTCAGAGGAAGCCTCTAGCCCAGGCCCAGCGTGCAGGAGGGGCCCTTTACGTCTGGTCGTACAGAATTCAAGTAGACAGTTGGCAGAGTTGAGGAAAAGGTATAGCTACAGATGAAACACAGCTACCTTAAGTGATGTGAATAGTGTTTTGTAAATAGAGAGAATGAACCCTGTAGGGCTTCCTGGTGGAGGTGAGATTTGGTCTCAGTTCTGAAAAATGGACAGAAAATTGAGGAAGATGAGGAAAAAGCAGCTTACTTAGGGGGAAAGGAATATGGACAGAGGAGAGGGAAAAGCAAACTGGCCAGGGTGGAGGTAGGCAGCACACTTTCCTTGTGGAATATTTCCAGAACTCACAGTGAGCTCTGTCATTTCCCCCTCACTTCCCACCGTTTATACAAGTGAGACCCTCAGTGGCTACTCTGTTGTGAAGCCTGCTCCATGGTATCTGTTGTGAGCTGAGCTGGAGATGGGCCCTGAACCCAGGCTGGGCCACTCTGAGTCACTTTCCTGGGCTGTGGACTGGGAGCTGGGAAGGGAATTTGCATCACTGCATCTGCCTCGTGGCAGCTGGAAGGCTGGTACCTGTCCGGAGGTCAGAGAAGGCAGAGGAGGATCATTAGCAGAGGGAGAGAAGAGCTGTGAGAATGAGTAGGGTGACTTTCCACTCGCCGGGACCCAGCCCTGTCCTCGGGCCTGGCTGCAGCCTTGTGTGCCTACAGTGTTCCTGTGCTTACGTTGTAGACACTCCTTTTCTCCTGAGCTCACCTCTGAACTCGACTGAGGCTGGCTTGGTTATTTGGACCTAAAAAGGTGTTAAGGAATAGAGGAAGAAGAGCTAGAGTTCTGGTTCCATCTCACAAGGTTGTTGGGGAGGTCTGGGTTTGAGCTCCTTGGAGGCCCGCTCAGTGGTTGGTCCCACTGTGCCTGGGTCAGCTTGTCACCTCTGCTGTGACTCAGTGCCCGCATCTCATCTGGACTCAGCACCAAGATAGGTGCTCGTGGTTTGGATGCTTACATACTTGTTGGGTGAATCTGCACACGTCTGCACCCGACATCACTGTCACATGCGGCCGGAATCCAGCAGGAGCACACAGGTGGAGCCCATGTGACAAGGGCTCTGCCAGAGCTGTGTGTCAGGCCTTAGGGGGGAGAGAGGGTGGGAAGGCCTTAGTGTATTGGTGAGGGGGAGCAGGGAGCATATCACAGAGGAGATGTCATGGGAGGGGCAGTGCAGGAACTTGTGTCACAGACACTGGGGACAGAGGTAATAGGGCACGCCAGGTCAGAGAGACAATGACCCTTGGGAAGAGCCATGGGAGGCAAGGTTGTTAGCATAGGCAGGACGTGGATCAGGGATCATGAAGGGCCTTTGAGGCCTGGCGAAGGGTGACCACCCTCAATTTCCTGGAATGGTCCCAGTTCGTTCCTCTTAAATGGTACGGTTATGAGCAGTGGGTCAGGGTTGATAATAAGTGATGTGTTGATCCATTTATCTTACTCATAGTTGTTGGGACCCACTGTAAGATTTTCAACATCAGAGAGACAGGGTGATATTTCAAGTCGGGTGGATGATTCAGGAGGCGGTAGAGAGGTTGGTGGGGCCAACGCAGTGGTGAAGGCCTGCAGAAGGCAGCGGTAATGGAGTTGGCCAGGAGAGCACTCATGGCAGAAGCAGCCAGAATGTACAGACTGTGGCATTAGATGAACCTGTGGCTGTCTATTGAGGGGACTCTTAAAGGTCACTGAGTAAGAGCAGACTTAGCGGGGTTTTTTGGACGGGTGGTTTAAGGGCCCTGGGGAAGCCAGAGAAGAAGTCGAGTAAGGAGCTGGAAAAAAACGGGCTGGGGTCCGGAAGAGAGGACTGGGTTACAGGCAGCCATGTGGGAGTCATCAGGCTGTGGGTGATTGTCCAGGAAGAGAGAGTGTCGAAGAAGGAAAGGAAGTCAAAGATGACACCTTTAAGGAGAAGGGTGGGAGGGAAACCCTGAGTCTACAAAGAGCACTAAGAAGGACTAGCAGCAGAGGTAGGAGGAAATCTAAGGGCTTGGCCAGAGGAGCCGTTACCTTAATTGGGGTCTCATATGATCGAGGCACCACGCTGAAGGCTTCTTGTATCTCACTCTCTACACCTGCACCAACAGACCTCTTGGCAGACTTGTCTTTTTTCAAAGCCAGGGTTCTTTTCCACCCTGGAAATGAACTCATGGTTGTGGCAGGGATGAAGAAACCAGAGTCCAGAAAACCCTCCTCCTTCAGGTGACCCCAGCAACTTGGGCAGATTTCAGGTGCAGGGAACTTGACCATTTCAGGTGCATGTCTGTGGGGGGGACACTGCCTCCTTCCTCCCCTGGCCCCACTCTGCAGTCCCCATCAAGGAGACCTGGGCAAGGAGGCTGTTGAAAATGGAACGGGGAAACAATGCCAGTGATTTAATTGCATCATGAATTGTGGCCAGAAGAGGAGCCTAGCAACAAACTCATTTTCTGTTGGGCACAAGACACAGAGGACCTACTATAATTAGTTCTGTTTGTTTTTTTTTTTTTTTTTCCTTGTTGGCAAGTGCCTCTTTATTTATTTTTTCTTCCTTGAGTGCACATGATGGATCAGCTTTTATCTAAGGTCCTGGTGTTAGAATTGTCTCGCGTTGTTATAAATTGTTTGTGCTGGTCCTTTGCGTGTGTGTGGGCGCACGGTTATGTCTGACATTCAGTGAGCACCTATGGCCTGCAAGGTAATGGACTTGAGTGTCGTGCATGTATCTTTTTATTTACCTCTTAGCACAACCCTGTGTGTTAGGTCATATTACCATCTTTGTTGTTCTGGTGGAAAAGTGGTCCTGAGGGAGAGAATAGGTTGTCCAGAATCCCATGGCTAGGAAGTGGCAGACTGGGGATTTGAACCCAGTTCATGCTGACCTTCCCCAGTTACTCTGTACCTCTTGTCTCATTTGTTGTGGGCTGGCATCTCCGCCAGTCAGAGCCTCCATGGCTTTTTTTTGACCCTAAACTATCACGCTCCTTGAGGACTCCAGAGGACTAGCAAGGCTGTTACAGAAGTAACTGATTGAATGGCCCAAAAGAATTACAGCAGTCTGTGCAGAGGCCTGGCTCTGGCGGGAGTAGCTGTAGTTGAGGAGCAGCGGGTCACACTGGTGGGAGTAGCCATAGCTGAGGAGAAGTGAATCACACTGGTGGGAGTAGCTACAGCCAAGGAGTAGCAGGTCACACTGGCAGGAGTAGCCACAGCTGAGGAGTAGCCGGTCACACTCTGCAAGAACATCATCTGTGGGCAAGTGTGCCATACCGGGACTTTGTTGATTTGCTTCTTTAGAGGAGGAGTGAGCTTATTTCTGAGACTCTAGGGAATTATGATGCCATTTAAGTACCCCGTGGCCTGTAGTAGCAGTTCTGGGGTTGGGGAGGGGTCTGCTTTCTGGCCCTGCTGGGAGCTTTGCACCTGCCTAGTTGTGAATAGGTGACTGCGCATCCCCAGAGACCTGGAGAGAGTGTCCTACTAAAAGCCAACATCTTAACCCCTGGAGACATTTTCTTTGTTTGAGGCCTCTTGCTTATGGATTTTCTGTTGTCACCGGGGCAGTTCTCTGCTCTCTTGCTAATGAATTATCCAGGAGTCAATGACCCATGCACGGTGGATTGGTGTTTGCCATCTCTGCAGTGTAAGACACAGCTGCCTGCCCTGTGTGACCGGAACCGAGGTCAGAGCCTCCAAGGAGATTACAAAGCTATACCATTAGCCATTTTCCCATTTCCTTCCTGTATGCGGTAGTCCTGCAAATAGGCCTTTGCTCACTGGCCTGTGGTGAGCAGTGGTTTAAGCCTGGCAGGCGGCTAAGACTGCTGATTGGATTTATCTTCCTAAGTAGTGTGATTTGATCAAATTTGGAATCACAGACTTTGGGAGCTGAAAAGAACCTTGGTCCAATCCCTTTAACTTGCAGCGAGAAAACAAAGGCTGGAGAAAGGAGGTAATTTCCACAGGGATGTCTTGAGACTGAGAGCCAACACAACCCTCTACCACATACCCCTGAATTTGGGGCCGGGCCCTTCAAATAATCTCATTGACATACATTTCTAAGGCTGGTCCTGTTGCCCGATGAAATTGAAAAAGGAGATTAGGAAGAGATTGGCAAAACCTCATGAGTCTTCCAGTGGACATTGGGTGGGCTCCTTCTCAGACGCTGATGTTGAACATTTGATTTTCTCCCCTACTTCTTTCCAGATTTGCAGGGATAGTTTTGATGAGGGCTCCCCCACTTGCGGCCCTGTGCACGAAGATCAGTTGTCATGTTAGAAAACTCCCTTGCTCTTCAGGTTATTAAAGAACTATTAGTGCCCCCCGACAGACATGTAATAAATGAAGCCTCCCAAGGCTTGGAGAGCAGTAATAAGTGCCTCATTTGCACCCAAGGATTCGCTTGCTTGCTCAGCGGGATCTGGGTCAATAGACATCATTTTCATAAGTCATTTATCTTTCTTTTTTCACATTAGATAGGCTTATATATATATATATATATTTTTTTTTTTTTTCTGGAATTTGCTTTTGGGGCAATGGGCATTTGGGAAAAAGTAAAACCGGCAGATTGTAAGAATAAAGCTGGAATCAAATTTAGGTATGAAATGTAAAATGTAACTTCCAGGAAACCGAAGCATGTACTATTTCCATTTATATCAGCACTTCACCATGATGAGGTTTAGATTCAGAATTGAATTCTGAGTCTTGTAAGATGATTGCTCATAAGGAAAGGTGCAGTTAGGCCTTCTGGATGGTACTTAGGGAGGCTGGAGCGGGCATTTGAGAAAGATGGTGAACAGCCAGTGGTAGAGGTTAACATCTGACATAATCAGACGATGCCATGTATCTGAGCCCTGTTACCCAGCCCTTCCTATTGATCTGGATTTTGCTTTTTGATGAATACTATTCCAAAGCTAGGTGTACATATTCTTCCGTATCATTACATCCTCAAGCCATGTAAACTCACTCTCTCTTTCTGTCTGAACTGAATTGTCTCCCCCTCCCCAAATTTTGTATTTCGAGATAGGGCTTTAGAAAGTGATTGCGGTTATATGAGGCCATAAGGGTGGGATTGTAATTCAGTAGCATTGGTTACCTTAGAAAAAGAGGAAAAGAAATCTCTCTGTTTCTTTCTGCCACATGAGCGCACGGCGAGAAGTCAGCCATTTGCAACCCGGGAAAAGGGTCTCACCAAAACCCACCCCTGCTGGCACCCTCAGCGTCGACTTCCGGGCCTCCAGAACCATGAGCAAATAAATTTCTATTGCTTAAGCCACTCAGGCTATTTTAAAGTCTTTTAAAAAAATATTTAATTTTGGGGTGCCTGGGTGGCTCAGTGAGTTAAGCATCTGCCTTTGGCTCAGGTCATGATCCCAGGATCTGGGATCGAATCCTACATGGGGCTCCCTGCTCAGCTGGGAGCCTACTTTTCCCGCTTCTTCTGCTGCTCCTCTTGCTTGTGTGCTCTCTCTCTCTCTCTCTGTCTCATCAAATAAAGACATAAGATCTTTAAAATATACTTAATTTTTAAAATATTCAAAGAGATCTTTTACGTAGGCTCCAAACCCAGCCTGGAGCTCAAGGTGCGTCTCAAACCCATGACCCTGACATCAAGACCTGAGCTGAGATCAAGAGTCAGACACTCAACTAACTGAGCCACCCAAATGTCCCTCAGTTGTTTTTTTTTTTTTAATTTTTTATTTATTTGACAGAGAGAGATCACAAGTAGACAGAGAGGCAGGCAGAGAGAGAGGGAGGGAAGCAGGCTCATTGCTGAGCAGAGAGCCCGATGCGGGACTCGATCCCAGGACCCTGAGATCATGACCTGAGCCGAAGGCAGCGGCTTAACCCACTGAGCCACCCAGGCGCCCCTGTTTGTTTTTTTTTAATTTAATTTCAGTGTAACAGAATTCATTGTTTATGTACCACACCCAGTGCTCCATGGAATACGTGCCCTCCATAATACCCACCACCAGGCTCCCCCAACTTCCCAGTTTTTAAAATTGTTCCCCCCAGTGTGGGGCTCAGACTCACAACTCTGAGATCAAGAGTCGCAGGCTCTCCCAACTGAGCATCCACGTGTCCTCAGGCTATTGTGCTTCTTTGTGGCAGCCTGAGCTGACTAATCCTTTGTCCTCCCTGTTTCTTTTCCTTCTTTCCATCTTATTTCTTGGCAGCAGCTTGAACTTAATGTATATTAGTTTCCTTTGTTTGCTTATAGGTGATTGGTTAGGCAGCCTTGAAGGCATCGGTCCTGGAACTAATGTTGGAGGGCGTGGCCGCTTGCCAGGTGGCTCAGGAAAATCTCTGTAAGCCCTGAGGGAGCTCATTCACATTCCGGGAAGGGTCACGTGGTAATTAGGCACCATTAAAAAAGTGGATAATACATTCACATTGTTCAACAAGGTCTATGTGAAGAGTTTTCTTTTCTCCCCTCCCTGTCCCCCATCCAACCATTTCTTCTCTTGGCTTCCCAGGTCACTATTTTTATTAGTTTGTGCATACCTGTGTGTGTACCCATCCTTCCAGTGTTCCCAAGCTGAAGAAGGAAAAGCAAGAATTTGTTTATATCTTATCGTTTTTTTAAAAAAAAAAAAAAAGATAGGTTGTTATACTGTTTTGTCTAGCTTTCTTTTCTTTTCTTTCTTCCTTCCTTTTTTTTTTTTTTTTAACTTCTCAATGTATCTTGGATTTCCATATCAACACATGGAGAATATCATCATTCTTTTTTATGGGTGCCTAGTGTCCCATCTTAGGAATATACTATAATTGAACCGTGTAGCAAACCATGTTTACTTTTCTTTCCTCCATAACTAACTATTTTCTCTGGTCCTAAGGATTGTATTTCCTTTTGTAATTTCTTGGTTTTATATATATTTAACACTGATTTAACCTCTGGACCATTCCAAGGGGCAGATCTCCTCTGAAGATATTCAGTGGCATCTGGATTTCCATCAGTTCCCTTTTTCTGGGCAGCTCTCTCCTGGGGCCCAGGGCCGTGGTCACTCCGGATGGCTCTCCTCTGGGTCCTGGCGCAGAGCTTTCTTCCTGACCTCAGGTGCCATCGCCTGGGGATTCACTGCATTTGTCTCCCATTCCGGTCTTTTTAGTTCCTGCCTTACGTCCTGGCGTTGTTTGCATTGACCTCCCTGGCCGGTGAGAACACCTTCCAGTAGTTGCCTGAGAAAGACAGTGAGGTCTTGAAGGAGTACAGATGTCCCCTTACGCATTCCTGGTAGCGTGGCTAGATACACAATTCTAAGCTGGAAATATTTTTCTTCCAGAATTTTGAAGACAAGTCTCAACTGTCTTCGGTTGCTCCTGAGAAGTCAAGGCCTGATTCCTGCTACTTTCTATGGTGCTCATTTCCTTTTCCCTCTTTCTATATTTGTCGGACTTAACTTACCTCTAAGTATTTTATTTATTTATTTACTTATTTTTAAAAGATTTTATTTATTTATTTGACACAGAGAGAGAGAGAGATCACAGGTAGGTAGGGAGGCAGGCAGAGAGAGGAGGAAGCATGCTCTCTGCTGAGCAGAGAGCCTGATGTGGGACTCGATCCCAGAACCTGGGATCACGATCGGAGTCGAAGGCAGAGGCTTTAACCCACTGAGCCACCCAGGTGCCCCACCCCTAAGTATTTTAAAATTTCATTTTGCTGTGCATTAATCTGTGCTGATTTTTGTTTTTTATCTGGGTAGAAGGCCCTTTAAATCTGGAAATTCCTGTTTTTCTACTCTGGGAAATATTTTGAATTCTTTTCTGAAATTGTTTTGAATGATTTTCATTTTCCCTTTATTTTGCAACTCTTAATAGTCAAACTTATATTTCTAATTATGTCACCTTCTATCTTCTATTTTCTGTCTTTTTGCTCTGGTTTCTAGGAGATTTTCTCAAGTTCATTTTCCAATTACCTGTTGACTTTTTTTTTTTTTTTTTGGTGAATGCACACACATAAACTTAACTTTCTTTCTTTTTTTTTTTTTAAGGTTTTATTTATGTATTTGAGAGAGAGTGAGAGACAGCCAAAGAAAGCATGAGCAGGGGCAGGGAAGAGGGAGAATCAGGCTCCCCGCTGAGCAGGGAGCCCAATATGGGGCTCCATCCCAGGACCCTGAGATCATGACCTGAACTGAAGGCAGAGACTTAACTGACTGAGCCATCCAGGTGCCCCTAAACTTAACTTTCTAAGACCTTTTTTTTTTTTTTAAATTTTCCAGATAGTCTTTTGTTGTACCATACTGTTCATTTCAGGGTGAGAGTTTCCTTACCTATCTTTCTGAGGATATTAATGGTAATTATTTTCAAGTTGTTTTCTCCTCCTTGTAGAGTCATTTTTCTTCCAAGTTCATCACTTTCTCCCCTCCACCCCATTATGGTCTTTGTCTCTCTTGTTCAATGTTTTCCTCCAGTGTTTTACTCAGTTGTTGGTTCACCTATAAGAGGGACTACAAAGCTGGAGCCTGTGGTGTGTGGGTATGGCTCGTTGACATTGAGTCTTTCTGTAGGGTGATCTGCCTAGCTGTTTGATTAAGAATTAATATTGGTGAGCACCTGGGTGGCTCAGTCATTAAGCGTCTACCTTTGGTTCAGGTCAGGGTCCCAGGGTCCTGGGATCGAGCCTCACATCGGGCTCCCTGCTTGGTGTGAAGTCTGCTTCTCCCTCTCCCACTCCCCCTGCTTGTATTCCCTCTCTTGCTGTCTTTCTCTCTGTCAAAAAAAGGAAATAAAATCTTAAAAAAAAAAAAAAGGAAAAAGAATTAATATTCGTATCTTCAGGTCTTCCCTCTTGGGTTACTTGTGCTGTCCAGAGAAGACTCATAGCCTTTCCTGCCTAGAAGGTGAAGATGGGACTGCTAGTGCTTCTTGAAGCCGGTGGAGATGAGAGGGCTGGGTGTGTGCTCGGGGGGGTTATCTCAGCATCCCTCTGTGTTTGCTTATCTCCCTTATTTTATATGAGGCACACCAGCCTTTGACCTGTGCCTGGGGTCCTTTGATGAAGAGACCTTCTCTTATCCCCTGTCCTGTGAATAAATCTCCTGTGTTTTGCCTGGGGAGAGAAGGCACAGTGCTTAGCTCTGTAGAGTGGCGGATAGCATTTAGGGGCCTGATTGCCTTTTTTTTTTTTTTTTTTTTTAATGTTATGTTAGTCACCATGCAGTACATCATTAGTTTTTGATGTAGTGTTCCATGATTCATTGTTTGCATATAACACCCAGTGCTCCCTGCAATACATGCCCTCCTTAATACCCATCACAGGGCTCACCCATCCCCCTACCCCCTCCCCTCTAAAATCCTCAGTTTGATTCCTGGAATACATAGTCTCTTGTGGTTCATCTCCTACTCCAATTTCCACCCACTTCATTTTTCCCTTCCTTCTCCGAATGTCCTCCATGGTATTCCTTGTGTTCCACAGATAAGTGAAACCATATGATAATTGACTTTCTCTGCTTGACTTATTTCACTCAACATAATCTCCTTCAGTCTCATCCATGTTGATGTAAAGTTGGGTATTCATCCTTTCTGATGGCTGAGGAATATTCCATTATATATATGGACCACATCTTCTTTATCCATTCATCTGTTGAAGGGCATCTCAGCCCTTTCCACAGTTAGGCTATTGTGGACATTGCTGCTATTAACTTTGGGGTGCATGTGCCCCTTCTTTTCACTACATCTGTATCTTTGGGGTAAATACTCAGGAGTGCAATTGCAGGGTCATAGGGAAGCTCTATTTTTAATTTCTTGACGAATCTCCACACTGTTCTCCAAAGTGGCTGCACCAACTTGCATTCCCACCAACAGTGTAAGAAGGTTCCCCTTTCTCCACATCCTCTTCAACACATGTTGTTTCCTGTCTTGCTAATTTTGGCCATTCTAACTGGTGTAAGGTGGTTTCTCAATGTGGTTTTAATTTGAATCTCCCTGATGGCTAGTGATGATGAACATTTTTTCATGTGTCTGTTAGCCATTTGTATGTCTTTACTGGAGAAGTGTCTGTTCATATCTTCTTCCCATTTTTTGATATGATTATCTGTTTTGTGTGTGTTGAGTTTGAGGAGTTCTTTATAGATCCTGGATATCAACCTTTTGTCTGTACTGTCATTAGCAAATATCTTCTCCCATTCGGTGGGTTGCCTCTTTGTTTTGTTGACTGTTTCCTTTGCTGTGCAGAAGCTTTTTATCTGATTGCTTCTTGATTAGAACTTCAGTGAATCCTTCTTACGTTAGCCTCTGATCCCCTGTCTCTGGAGGACCTTAATAACATGAATTTAGTATATTTTATTAATCCAAATTGTGTCTTGAATTTATCTACTCTTCTCTCCATGGCTGCTCTAGGGTGGGCCATCATTGTCTCCTGCTGGGACCAGTGCAGGAGCCTCCCAGCACTGGTCTCTGTCCTTCTTGTCTGTTTCTCTCCTAACCTCTCCCTCTCTCCTTTTGCTCTTAAAAAAAAGCTTATAATGTATTCAGCCTTATAAAGGCAGGAAATCCTGACACATGCTACAACATGGATAAACCTTGAGGGCATTTTGCTAAGTGAAATAAGCCAGTCGCCAAGATTCAAATGCTACGTAATTCCACTGCAATGAGGGATCTAGAGCAGTCAAAGTCACATAAATGGAAAGTAGAATGGTGGTTGCCAGGGCCTCAAAGGGGAGGAGAATAGGGCAGTGTTATTTAATGGGTACAGAGTTTCAGTTCTGCCTGATGAAAAGGTGCCAGGTGTTGGTTGCCAAACAGTGTGAATCTAAGTAACACTATATACAGTACACCTAAAAATAGTTAAGATGATAAATTTTATGTTAGATGTATTTTACCATAGTTTTTAAACAGCTTAGAATGACTACAGGTTTTTTTTTTTTTGGTTGGTTGGTTGTGTTTTTTTGTTTTTTGTTTGTTTGTTTTATTTTTGTTTTCGGTGGGGGGGCGGATGGTGATGGTTGCCAACCTCTTGGTTCTACACACCATAGCATTGTGCCCCTGAAGTGGATCACCTGTCTGGCCTGTGGCCGGTATCACAGTAAAACTGTTCTTTCTCTTACCTCAAATCACCTTTGTAATATCCCTCAGGGCTGACAACAGCCTGACTCCGTTCCAAGGGCCAGGGCCATTCTCTTCAAAGCTGAAGTTCACAAGAAAGACCTTGGCATGGTTGTGCCCACCCCTGGGGATGGTGGCAAGAGCGGGAGTGTGGGAAAATGTAGTTTAAGGGACAGAACTACTACCAGAGCTAGGTGGATCAATATTTGATGATGATTTCTTATTCTTTGAGAATGTCAAGTGGGCACTGGGCGTTAGAGAGGCATTGGGAGTCTGCTACGGGGCCTCGCTCACCCAAGTCTTCTCTACCACCAGGGCCTCTGAAGCCATTTGTTACCCATCCATTCATTCGCTCATTCATTCATTTCTTCATTCTCTTCATTTATTCCTGAACTGTTGAGCCTCTCTGTCAGGCCCTGGAGAGACAGGCAGATCTTTCACAGGCTGTGTTGAAATTTCGGCATGTCATTTCAGACTTCCCTTGCTCAGTGCGGTTTACTTAGGAGTAAAAATACGTAAGACACGTAGGAATAACATGACAAGAAATGCTGCAGAATCCATATGAAGAAAATCACAAAAATTTATTGACTGACAGAAAAGAAGACTCGAATAAATGGAGGTATGTGCTGCCAGTTTCTCAGTGTGATAAAGATGTCAGTTCTTTCCAAAATAATGTGTCATTTCACCCCATTCCAATCACTGTCTCAGCTCGGGACTCCTTTCTTCTTCATCTTTTTTTTTTTTTTTTTTTTTTTTTTTGGAATGTGTCAAATTATTCTCAAATTCTTAAAGAAGAAGCTGGCTGGAATTGCCAGAAAGTTTAGAAAATGATGTATAATAGGAGGAGATTTGCATTTCCAGATTTAGAATGTACCCAAACTATGCTCATGAAGACCATGTGGTTATTAGTGTAGGAACCTAGTGTTGGATGGAACAGAAGAGTCTAGACACGGAGCCTGTTAACCAAAGAGGGTTTAGCGCATGATGAAGGTGAGAGATGAGCTCTTTGATGAATTCTAAAGTAACCACTTGGAAAGAAAATAGAATCCAGCCTTTCCTCACACAATATACCAAAAAAAATTTTAGTTCTCTTAAAGGGTTAAATACAAAAGTTGCCATCATAAAAATAAAGCTAGGAAAAATTGTGAGTCTCTTAATACCAGTCAACAGAAGTAAGATTTCAAAGGAGGAAAATGACTGATGACTATACATAAAATGAACATTTCTAGAAGTTAAAAATCTTGCCCAAGAAAAAAAAATGCTGATAAAATATCTTGGAAAAATATTTTTTTCCAGAGGATTTTGTCAATGTACAAACGCATAAGAATAATACTAAAGCCCTCCTGGGAAAATTGATAAAGGGTATAAACTGGCAGTTAACAGAAAAGGAAGCACCAATAGCTAGTAAACATGAAACACTTGTCAACTCTTCAACACCTCTCCCTTTAAAGAAATACATTTGAAGAGCACCTAGGTGGCAGTTGCCTTTAGCTTAGGTCATGATCTCCAAGTCCTGGGATTGAGCCCCATGTCAGCTCCCCACTCAGCTGGGAGTCTGCTTCTCCCTCTGCCCCCACAAACTTGTGTGTGTTTGTGTGTGTATGTGTGTGCATGCACGTGTATGTGCACTCTCCCCCTCTCTCTCTGTCATATACATGACTTAAATCTGAAAAAACATTTGATATAATGGTCTTTGTGTGTTCAATAAGAGAATCATGTTTTAAAAGAAACTTTAAAGACCCTAATGTTAATTGTAATGTTAATGGAAGTAGGACAAAATAGCAGAATTAGTAAAACAAGGAGAAATGTATGAAAGAAACCTGGTCAGGCATGCACTGAAAGTCAAATAATGCATTTGGAAAGAAAAAAGATAGTTTTCACTTTGAGCTATTCATTGACTCTGTTGGTAGAAATGTAGACTGATATGTAACTTTTAGTTAAAACAATTTGGCTGGTCTTATCAGGAACCTTAAAAAGTCAGTGAACAGTGTTCTAGAAGTGAGTTTCTGAGAATTCCTCCTCAGGAATAAAAGATGTATATACAGGTTTACACATGTGGATGAGAGTCCGTTTATTGATAAAAGCTTAAATGTGGGAAGAAGCTGGAAATACAGAAATAGCAGATTATTTAAAGAAATCATGTTAAATGTGCTTGAGAGAATAACAATAGAATGAGATGTAAAGATTATAAATACAGCATGGTCATGTTGTGATAAAAAAAATAGATATGCTTAGAAAATACTTCAGAAAGAAAGGGGCCCAAGTTTTATATGTGGTTGGCAGGCTTGTTGGCAGCTTTAATTTTTTTTTTTGGTACCTTTGGGTGTTCTCTCTTTTTTCTTCTTTGAGCAGTTCTTAGTTTTTTAATAATCACAAGCTTGTCTACAGGGAATACTTAGTATTTAAACAGGCAGTTCATTGATATTTCAAGACTTGTAGAACTTCTCGATGCTGTTAATATTTGATTGTTAACATTCTTAAAAAATGGAGGAAGGACTTCTCTTTCTGTCACTTGAGGATTTGTACCTGTTTCCTTGAGTCCTGATTGAGTTTGGATGTAAGACATGAAAGGTAAGTAGTGGGGGAGTTTCCATTTATCCTGGAGAGCTATTGAAGATCATTGGAATGGGGGATGTGTTTGAGGAGTCGAAGTAAATTCTATTGTGAAGGACTGAAGATCAATATAGAAATGTCTCTCTGGGTTTTTTTTTGTTTTTTTTTCAAGTGACAGTTGAGGGAGAAAGACCATTACTCACTGCCTATTTGGAGGCTGTTCACGAACTGCTTTTAAAAACCAGTGCATGGTTCAGCAACTTTGCCATTTCTTTAGCTGGCCAGTTTCAGTGGATCTATTTAATTAGATTTCAACACGGCATCTGTAGCCTCAGTAAATTCAAATAATTAAGCTTCATGATTTCTTGTGTGTTATAAATGTCACTAAAATTCCTGTTGCAGAACAGATCATTTCTTTGGTAATTGCAATTTCTGTCATGAATTGTTTCATCACTTATAGTGATCAGAACTTTGAAATAATTTCTTAAAATTGGACCCAATTGAATAATTTTTTTTTTTTTTGCATTGGATCTCCTTATCCATTTTTCTGCTTTTATTCCTCAATTATTTGGGCTCGCTTACTTGCTTTGAATGTAGAGAAGGATATGGGCAGAGGCTCTCAAGAAGCCAGATGACCAGATTTGGAGTTGGGCTGGGAGGAAGGTGGGGCTGGTGTTCCTTCAGGGTGATAGCCTGTTCTGTCTGGTGGGGTCTCATCTGGGAGCATGCATAATAAGGGATTCTGGGGGCCAGAACTGGCCTTTGGTGTCCATTAGTAACTGCAGTCCTTTTCAAGTGTTTGTTGTGGCTCTTCATTCTCTTTAGAGGTAGACCAGGCAGTAGAAGTAGATCAGGCAATACAGGAGGGGGTTGTGGCAGCTGAGTGGGACCTCAGGAAACCATTGCTAGTCGTTTGGAGGATCCCTGCAGATGCTGCTGGCCACTGAGTGAGTTAACAATTATTGAGAACTTGGGGTGTGCTTAGAATAGGCTTCAGTGCCGTGACTACAGACACACAACTTAGTCTCCTGCCCTCCTCTGTGAAGCAGAGGTATGACTTTCTTGCCTGGCATTTGGGGCTTCTTCATCTGGCTTTCATCTTCCCTGCTCATCCTAGTGCCCAGTTCTCTCCAACTGCGTGGGATGGTCTGCCATCTTGGCTCACGTTACTGTTACTGCTAGCTGGAAATGACTTTAAAACCCCTTGTTTCTGTAATACATGGGCTCATTCCTCAAGTCCAGCTCCCATGCCGTCTCTCCTTTGAAACATTTCTCAGATTCCAAAGCCATGAGCAGTGGCTCTGATCTCTGAAGATGCTGCATTTTTTTTCTCTCACTCTCTGGAACAGGTGTTACATTCTACCCTGGGTTGTGGCTCTTGGTTGAAATCTTTTTGCCTTCCTCAGGGCAGGAAGCCAATGGACTCATGTTTGGTTTCCTGGAGAGAAAGCCATTGTGCCTGTTGGTTCCACAGATGAAGTATTCTGTGGATATATTGATCTGGGACAAATCCACATGGGGGCAAGGACTACAGGGATGGTGGTCAGCCCAACAAGCTATGGGGGTGGTGTAGTCTGACAAGCAATTAATTCACTAACACCTCTTTTCATTCTATTTAATTTCTAAAATAATTTAAAAAATTATCTTTTATTAATTAAAATTATTTTTTTTAAATTGTGGTAAAATATACACAACATAAAATTACCATTTTAACTGTTTGTAAGTATGCAGTTCAGCGATGTTAACTGTACCCACATTAAGAGAAACCATCCCACCATCCATCTCTAGAGCTTTTTGTTCACCTTGTAAAATGGAGATACTGTTTCTCTCTCCCCCCTGCCCTCGACAGTTACCATTCTACTTTCTGTCTCAATGAATTTGACAATGCACCTTATATAGAAAGAATCATGTAGTGTTTGTCCTTTTGTGATGGGCTCATTGCACTGAGTTTAATGTCTTCAGTTTGATCCATATCGTAGCAGGCGTCAGAATTTCTTTTCTTTTTAAGGCTGAATAATATTCCATTGTACACACATCACATTATGCTTATCCAGTTACCTGTTGATGGACAACTTGGGTTGCTTCCATATCTAGCTCTTCTGAATAATGCTGCCATTGGCGTGGGTGCACAAGTACCCTTTCGAGTCCCTGCTTTTGTTTCTTTTGGTTACATACCCAGAAGTGATTGCAGCATCATAAGGTAACCTTGTACCTCATTTTTTTGAGGAAATACCCCATTGTTTTCTATAGTGCTGTACCCTTCTACATTCTCACCAGCAGTTGCAGAGTTCTCATTTTATAGATAGAAGATGGAAAAAACTGGGGGCGCCTGGGTGGCTGAATGGGTTAAGCCTCTGCCTTCAGCTCAGGTCGTGATCTCAGGGTCCTGGGATCAAACCCCATATCGGGCTCTCTGCTCAATGGGGAGCCTGTCCCCCCCGCCATCGTCTACCCCTCTGCCTACTTGTGATCTCTCTCTCTCTGTCAAATAAATAAATAAAGTCTTTAAAAAAAAGAAGAAGAAGGAAAAAACTGAACACTGAGGAATGAAATAACTTGTCCAGACTTGTGTAGTGAGGAAAGGACCACACTGGTACCTAAGCCCAAGTGTGCTTCATTCAAAGGTTTGTGCTCAGTCATGCCCCGAGATATGCATTCTAGGCTTGTGTGGCTGCAGGTAACAGAAAGGCTCTCCTACAGTGCTGTCAACACCCAGGCCTTGGTCTTTCCTAGTTAATGAATGGTCTTGAAGGGATATAGCTGTTCTCATTGTGTCAGTGGCTCTGCACTAGCAATGAGTGACTCTGGTTCTTTCCCTTTGGACTTCCTCATTGCCTCCTGTTGGTAAGATGGCTGCTACAGCTCCAAATATTACATCTCTGTGATGTGAAGATGGTGGGAAGGAATAAGGGCCAAGGCAGCTGGAAGCATCTTTCCTTGAAATCAGAGCAAAAGCTGTCCCAGATTCTTAGAGACATGGTATGGCTGGAACTAGGTTGGATGATGATCCCTCACTAGAAGGGAGGCTGGCAAGTGTCTTTGTGAGAGGCAGTATGGAAAAGGGGGCTTTGCAATGGCTCTTGGGCAGCTGCTGAGCAGTCTGCCACAGTCTTTGCTAGAGAAATTCAGGATTTGTTCCACCCACTTAGAATCCTAAAGCTAAAATGTAGGTAATTAAGCAATTCAGCCTAATTTTAACTGGTAACAAATTTTGTTAAATTCTTCTCAGACCAAGAAAGGCATATGCAATGCTAATAGAGCACTGGGTGTTATGGCAAAACAATGAACACTGTTATGCTGTAAATAAACAAATAAAAATAAATAATAAAAAAAAAAGAAAAAAAAATGCCGGGAATGATGGGCTAAAGGTTTCATTGAAATCACTTAGTAGATTGTAAAGTGCTTTACAAGTATAGTTCACTGGACTGTGAGCTTCCCAGAGCAGAGGCTGTGTCTCATCATTGCTGAGTCCCCAGGGCCTCACACAGGGCCTAAAACACCATAGGCGGGGGGAGTAGGTGATTACAGGATTGGCCGAACCATCACTGTAATATGCCAGTGATGACAAGCTTCCAGGATGCAGCTTTCCTGCATGAGGCTGAGGCTGTCCAGTCATGGACTGAGTGTGAGCTAGGCTGTGGGATTGGCTCTTTCACCCGCGTCAGAATAGAGCCGTTGGTATATTCAATAATAATGCTTTCAGTACATTGAAATGAAAATTTAAATTCCTCATAAACACCTGGCTATGAAAACTGGAAGCCAGAAAACCGGAAGCCAGCCCTGGCAGGATACCGGAAGCCAGCACTGCCGTCTTGTTAAGCTGGATCACCTGTCACATGGTGCTGTGTGCCTGATGTTGAACAGCCGCGATGGTGTGGTAAGAGCAGTGTCGTGTGTTAATCAGCACCAATCCCTGTTTGTTGCTGTGTGGTTGGGGGGTGGGAGTGGACAGTAACTGCTCATCACAGAATGCTTTCCTACCTTCTAAGGACAGGACCATTCTGGCCTGCTGAGAGCTGACACACAGGAAGCGGAAAGCCTTCACAAGCTGTTTTCTGAAGAGCTCCATCCCTGGAGAGCTCGTGTGTGCCAGAGCCTGTGCTCGCCGCAGCAGGACATTGCCTAGTCTAATTTCTACCACTACCCCGTGAGCTTTAAGTGCAGATCCAGGAGTTGAACACAGATCTTTGGGTTTTAAGCTGTCCTTTGGATAACTGAGTGGATTGATCACTTGGGGCTGGAGTAATGTAGGCATCAGTGTGCGCCAGGGGTTCAACTGAGGATTAGAAGTCTTGGGTTTAAACCCTGGCTCTGACAAAGATGGCAAGACTTTGGGAAGGCCCCTTCCCATCTCTGGGCCTCTGTCTCTTCATCTCTTACACAAGAAGACTGAATTTATGGCTGGGCGCCAGGCCAGGGGTGTCGTGGGCCCTGAGGATGTGGTACCAAACCGTGGAGCACATTCCTGCCTTTCTGGAGTTTACGGTCCAGGGGAGGAGACAGCTATTAAATAGTTACCCAAATACGTATTTAATTACAGTCGTTTGAGTGCTGCTTAGGAAAAGTACAATATAATGGGATTATAGGCATTTCACATTCATCTGGTTATTTACATTATATAATCTAGTTACAGTCATTATTTTGGATCCAAAGCACAATATAATGTGTATGGTATGTAATGAAAGATCCAGTTTAACGGCATGTGGCTAGGGGTGGGCTCGAAGGACTTCACTGAGCAAACTGTGCCATGAGCAGAGATGAAGGATACATAGGAACAAGGACAGGAAACGTGGTGACATGCTCACCAATGGGCTCCCAGAGACAGAGCACCCTGACAGAGTTAGAACCCTGAGACATTTCAGGGAATGAAAGGAGGAGGCCAATCTGGAAATAGAAGGAGAAAAGCACAAAGACCCCTGGAAGTGTAGGCAGGGACCAGAGATCATTATGGTGTTGTGAATACCCCATGTAGATTTGTATTTATCTTAAAAATAAAAGCAAACCACTCCAGGTTTTACGTAGAGAGTGCCATGATCACAACTAAGTGGTTAAAAGGTCCTTTTTGGTGCAGTGTGGAAAGTGGGTTGGAGCGAACAGGAATAGATTGGTACCTCCAGGATGGGAGGGCATTTGTGTAGTCCTTCTGAGAAGGTTGCTGCTGGCTTGGATTATGTGGCATTGTTGTAGAAGGATGGGAGTTGAAGGCCTTGAGACATACTCAGGAAGTAGACTCTATAGGATTTGGTGTTTTAGCCCAAGGTGGGGGAATCAGGGAGAAAGTTTGTTGATGGCTCCCACAGTTCTGATTGGTCATTGATTGGGGATGGGTGGTGGTGGGTTAGGGACCAGTGATGAAAGTCAGAAGGAGAATCAGAAGGCTGGGAGCAGGACACTGAGGGGATCACCCTATTGAACAGGAGGGGATTACTCCTCTTTCTTTCTCTTTTTTTAAAATTTAGTTTCATTTTTTCAGTGTTCTAAGATTCATTGTTTATGCACCACACCCAGTGCTCCATGCAGTATGTGCCCTCCTTAATACCCACCACCAGGTTCACCCAACCCCCCCCACCTTGTTCCCCTCTACAACCCTCAGTTTGTTTCTCAGAGTCCACAGTCTCTCATGGCTTATCTCCCCCTCTGATTTCCCCCAACTCACTTCTCTCCATCTCCTGTGTCTTCCGTGTTGTTCCTTATGCTCCACAAGTAAGCGAAACCATATAACTGACTCTCTCTGCTTGATGTCTTTCACTCAGCATAATCTCTTCCAGTCCCATCCATGTTGATACAAAAGTTGGGTATTCATCCTTTCTGATGGAGGCATAATACTCCATTGTAGATATGGACCATATCTTCTTTATCCATTCATCTGTTGAAGGGCATCTTGGCTCTTTCTGAAGTTTGGTGACTGTGGCCATTGCTGCTATGAACATTGGGGTACAGATGACCCTTCTTTTCACTACATCTGTATCTTTGGAGTAAATACCCAGTAGTGCAATTGCAGGATCATAGGGTAGCTCTATTTTTAATTTCTTAAGGAATCTCCACACTGGATTAATCCTCTCTTAAAGTACATTTGAACAAACAAAGGCACAGAACTCCCATTTAGTAAGTGGACAGAGCCTCCACATTTTTCAGGGAAGAATGCAGAATGAGAACAGATGATACAACCAGAGCAAAGTGATCCTAGATCCCATGCATCCCTGCAAACCAGAGGTACATGCTGGAGGAGTTGAGGCAGTTGCAAGGAAGGACGGTGTGGGGACTGGAGGTCATGAGGCCATCGTTCATGGCTGACTGTGACAGGCTCCCTGCCTTTATATTTTCCCCACCTCACTTTGATCCTGAATCACAGATGTGATTGTGTCTTAGATTCCTCTTGCCTCACCCCTCTGAAGGCTCTCTGTTATCTCAAGGACAAAGTTTCCCATCTCACCC
The DNA here is from genome assembly GCF_922984935.1 of Meles meles. Classification (NCBI taxonomy): domain Eukaryota; kingdom Metazoa; phylum Chordata; class Mammalia; order Carnivora; family Mustelidae; genus Meles; species Meles meles. The sequence continues at coordinate 108,137,171 of NC_060068.1, forward strand.
GTCACTTTTGTCATTGCCTCTCCACTTTCTCTCTCAGCTGCAGATGCAAACCCATTTGTAAGGTAAATCTGGCCAAGGTAGGAGACGGGTCAGTATGTGTGGTTGTGGTCCCAGGGAGCAGGTGGTGGCAGGTCATGACTGGGCAGGTCCATCCCTTTGACAGAAATGGGAAATGTCTGGGCTCCTCAGTTTGGACACAAGCTAGGGAGGTTGCTCCTGGCACAGCTGTAATTTAGAGCCTGGAACCTGGAATGTGTCCAGGGTGATGTGACTTGCTCAATAGTCCAAGGATTGCCTTATATGGTGGTTTAAGTTGTTCTGGGTTCTGAGGTGGTTGGAGGTAGCGGTGAGACCACAGTTCAGAGTAGCCTTGTTCTGGTGGGCATCTTACTTCATAGCGGGGTCCATGACCACCAAACTCTGGCCAGACCTTCGTGAGAAAACAAGGGAGACAAAGGAGAGCCTGGATCTTACCTGTATCTTTGGTTTGTTCCTAACACTGGCACTCCTTATTTCTTTCTTTTAGAGTAAACCAAAGAAACAACCTGTTTTCCTTGGGGCCTTGGCAAGACTTGTGAGCACAGTCCACACTGCTTTGGGGCCACAACATCCCAGGGCCTTCCATACTTCAGCAGTGAACACAGATGGTGATTATGGCAATTGTAGCTACTGTAAGAGACAAATTCCCCAGTTTCTGCTTCCCAGAGTTATCCAGGGACCCAGGTTATTAGCAAATTTACTAGTTTTAACCTGTGTCTGCTGGCAAATAGGGAAAGAGACAGCATGGAGAATACATACCCACTTCTTTTAGCCATTCAATCTGGAAAGGACATACATTACTTCTACTTCATTAGTTAGGGTTAGTAATGTGGTCCTACCTAGATGCAAAGCAGGCTGGAGAATGAAGTCCACAGTCTTGGCAGCTGCTTAACAAAACTTCTTATGTAGGAAAGGGGAACATAAATCTTTGGTGGGCCACTGACTCACTCTGCCACACACAGCAATATTGTGGTACACTTCCTGCGTCATTGGCCTTAAACCCTTAGAGACTGCGCCCTTTGCAATGATAGCAGCATTCTCATGGTGTTGCTCAGATAGTCCACAGCTACTAGGGGAGCCAGACTGGGAAGGATTATTTGTGAACTTGGGTGTTTTACTCCCAGGAATTCAAGAAATAACTGGAAGAGGAATCTGGAACCTTGAGGTCTTATGTCAGTCATGTTGGGGTCGGCTCTGGGGAAAGACCCTTTGATGAGGCTTGAGGCAATTTAGGTGACACATAAGAACTTTCCAGTGTTTCGTTGAGGGAGATTATTCAAGTTATTTGAATAGAAATATTCTTAGAATATAGGAGGGTAATTCGTTGGGTTGTCACTGTTAGAAACATCCCTTGAAAACATGCCTCTGTCTTGGCTGTCATTCTGTACTTGCAAGGCAAACTTCTGATTGGTAGTGGTCTTCTGGGAGTTCCTTCTCAGGGGAAAGGGGCCTCCTTGTGTGGATGGCAGACTCTTGATCATGGCTATTCCTGTTGTATACGAATATATATGAATACATAGCTGGACACTTGAAGTTCTCAATTGGTCTTACATTTGTTCAGAAGCACTGAGTTACTACTTAAGCTCAACTGCATGGCATAACTGAAGACCAGAGTTTGCTTTGGGTCACTTTTTGAAGCTCAGCCAGAAAAAGCTGTTAATTTCTTTTGTAGCTGTGAGTTGATACCCAGGGGGAATACCATGTCTCAGTAAGGATTCCTAAAAGGCTGTGCATGCAGACCGCGTGTCCAGAATTCTCATTACCTCCCTCTGCATTTGAGAGTGAATAGTCAATAATCTATTACTGAATGGATTGCAGTTGGTAAATAAAAAGGTTATGCTATGGTATATAGAGATTAAAAACAGTAATAAAACAACAGCAATGATGATAGGCAGCTAGCATTCACTGAGTACTCATATTGGCCAGGTAATTTAAGTGCATGGTATTTTATAAACTAGCTATTGTTGTCATTTCTGTTTTATGGATGTGAAAACTTGGGCAGTTCTGAAGTGGTATCAGAGATGTGCCTAAGTCAGGGTTAAAGATGTGGCTGTTGGGTCTAGCACATGACTTCTGCAGAACCTCTGGGTTATAATGAGTTGGTGGGAGTCTAGGAACATGATAGGAGTGGAGTTTTCTGATCCTTATCAGTTTAATGATTTTGAGCATATTCTGGTTCTTTTGGCAGCCTTTTTGTTGTTGTTCTAGAGTGTACCCTCAACCATATAGAAAAGGGAATATGTACCCTAAAAGGGATTTGAGGACTTTTGGAGTTTAATCTGAAGTAGCTATAGCTAGTAGGAAATGTCTTGGAAGTGTCTTTCCAAAATCTTAACCAGGCATATGAATGTTGCTTTCTCTTCTATAATATCACATGACTATTTTTTTTTTTACCATAGAAGCATTTTATTCTTGTTGTATTTCCATGTAGAATTAATTGATTCTCCAAAAAATATACACCATGTTATTTTGTGGCTTGCTGTGCTCCCTGGTAAGATGCAGGACACTGCCAGGGCTATGCAGTTCCCAGCTTGAGAAGCTTCAACACTTGTTTGGGTAAAGTAGAAGTTATAGATGTGTTATTAGCCTTCAAGAACTGGGATGTGAACATGGCTGCCTGGGCAAGCCTCGGTATTGCTCAGGGCTGTATTGTACTGTCATTCATCAACATTATGAGAACTGCTGTTTGCTTCCAGAAATGCAAACCATATTTCTGGTTTTGAAGATGAATTTGGCAGCAGAATACCAGGTCATTCTCTTTTGCAGAGCAGGTTGGGAAAGGTTGTTTGCATGGTGACACAGATGGGAAGATACACATGGGACCAGGAAATTTTATGCAGTGGGATATATTTGTGTTGAATATTTCTTCTGTGTCTTCAGCATCATAGTCTTTTGCCATACCAATGGCTTTATGGGACTCTGGAAAATAAACAACCAAGGCAGATCAATAAGTACATTAGTAATAAATGTGTCTTCACGTGGTAAGGCCATCCATTGTGCTAAGCCCAATCTTAAGTGTTGGTTTAAAATATTAGCCTTGTGAAAGCATTCTAGAAATAGTCAATAGAAATAAGGGGCAGACAGCATCTTTATATCTGTAAGCATGATCTTTCATACTTATGAATGTAAACAGACCCTTTGGTAGACTTTTAGAATAGAAAGTCCATACTGATAATAGGGAAGACTGCCTTTTAAAAATCAATTTTATTGAGTAATCATTTTCATGCAATACAATTCACCAATTTTAAATGTACAGTTTCACTTTTAACAAATGTATACACCTATGTAAATACCACCACAATTAAGATTTAGAACATTTCCATTACTGTAAGTTTCTTCTGGTCCCTTTGCAATCAGTTCCCTAGCCCAAGGAGATCTGATCTATTTTCTGTCACTGTGCATGAGTTTCACCATATAAATGAAATCATACAGTACATAACCTTTGATGTCTGGCTTCTTAGTCTCATCTTTTTAAGATTTGATCATATTATTTTGTATATAATAATTCATTATTTTTATTGCTGATTAGTATTCCCTTGTGTGTGTATAACATTATTTGTTCATCTGTTCACCTGTTGATGGACAGTTCGTTTGTTCCCAGCTTGGGACATAGGCTATTTGAAACAGCTCATGAGGCAAATGAGAAACAAGTCAGAGGCTGGGAGAATATATTTATATCTATATATCTATAGCTATATCATTTATATCTATATTTATATCTGTATATGTGTGTGTGCATATGTGTGTGTGTGCACATATATATGTATATGACAGAAGACTTAGATATGGAATATATAAAGAAATATAACTTTAAATATAGTAATTTTAGGGCACCTGGGTGGCTTAGTGTGTTAAAGCCTCTGCCTTCGGCTCAGGTAATGATCCCAGGGTCTTGGGATCCATCAGGCTCTCTGCTCAGCAGGGAGCCTGCTTCCCCCACCCTCTCTTTGCCTGCCTCTCTGCCTACTTGTGATCTCTGTCTGTCAAATAAATAAATAAAATCTTTAAAAAATATTAAAAAAATAATAAATTTATAATGAGAAGAAAACCCAGTTAGGAAGCGGACAAAAGATTTGAACAAAATCTCATAAAAGGAGGTCAACAGATAGGCAGTGAGCAGATGAAAAGATCAAAACCATTAGACATCATGGAAATGTACATTAAAGCCATAATAATACACTGTTTCATGTCCATCCCATGGGATAACATTTAAAAGACTGACAGTGCCTGGTGTTGGTGAAGGTATGAAATACCAAAACACTGATGGAGTGCTGTCAGTGGTGTAAAATGGTATAATGACTTTGGAAAAATACTTGGCAGTTTCTTATTCATGTTATTTTTGATAGCCTTTTGATTTTTTTCAGTGAGTTATAGGTTGCTTCTTCCACTGTATATTTTATTTTATTTATACCCGTTTCATAGTTCTTGAAGGAGAATGATAGATTTTCTGGAATCCTGAGTTTTGTTATCTTTGAACAGTGTTATACAAAGCAGCTATTTTGCTCTTCTGCTTATTAACTCAAGACAATATCAGAGAAGGCAATACTATACAGGCATGAGCTAAAAAGTTAAAACATATTTTAAACAAGATAATTACTGTAAGGAAAGCAATGCCCAGGCAGTTACCACTTCCAGAGCTCTTTGTGTGTGTCTTTGCATAGGTCCATCTTTCCATTTGGTGTAGCCTTCCTTCTTCCTGAAGTATTGCTTTTAACATTTCTTGTACTCCACGGCTGCTGGTGAGGAATTCTTATAGCTTTTGTTTGTCTGAAAAATTCTTTATTTCAGCTTCATTTCTGAAAGACTTTTTTGTCGGGTATAGAAGTCTAGGTTGGCAGTTTTTTTTTTCTTTCATTACTTTAAAGATGTTGCTCCTTTGTCTTTTTGTTTGTGTTGTTTCCCTGAAGAAATTTATTTTTTTGCTTTTCCCTTGTTCTTCTATAGCAGAAGACATCCTCTTTTCCTATGGCTACTTTTGAGATCTTCTATTTGCCATTGGTTTTGTGCAATTGATTATGATGTGCATTTAGTTTTCTTCCTGTTACTTTTGCTTGAGGCTCATGCAGGTTCTTGGATCTGTGGGTTTATAGTTCTTATCTGTGCAGGTTTTTAAGAGTGAACAAGGTGAGATTTTATAGTGTTTGGAAGTATGTGATTTATCAGGGTTACCAAAGTAACACTGAAGTGGGCTAGCTAATGAGTTTTTCATTCATTTGAATTAGCAGGAAAGTAAGTGGGTGTGGTTCAGCAGAAGTTTTTCTTTTTTTCTGGAAATAAGTGAATTTGCTTCCAGACTCTGGGTTATGAAAATAAGGGCCTTTAATTTTGATTCATTTGGTCACTTGACCAGTTAGCCAGTTAAGGATTTCCCAATTGTGACTTTCTGGCTCAGTGCTTGTTGAGTGGAGCTTCTGGGATGTGATGAATGGCTTGTCTGGACCAGAGAATTCCTCTTTACCTCATAGGGGAATCCATACAGTGTCCACTTTTCTTTACAATGGAGGGAGAAGGTAGGACCTAGCTGCCACCTTGATTGCATCCTAAGGGGCCTTTTCTTCTACCTTTGGTGCATGTCTTTCCTCCCTGAATCTGTGAACTTAACAGTTTTTCCTTCTGCTAGTAGCCTTCAGTAGCCATGTAAACACATGGGGTGGAATCCTCATACTCCTTCAGAAATCCATTTTAAAAGCCAGCCCAGAGAGTTATCAGTAGCACTGATTCAACTCAGAACTGCCTATGTGTTTGTAATAGGAAGGGACTGCCTTTTATCATAGGAATCTCAAACACTGGGGACCTTCTCTATCTATGTCACCTTCTTTCCTAGTCCAAGAACTATTCATAAATCTCTATTTACATACTTATCCTGAAATACCTTTTTTTTAAATCTACTTGAAATTTGACACCCCCCCCCCCCCCCCGCAATGGCTCAAATCCTCTAATTAGGGCTTAAAAATGTCATCCTCTGTCTCTTCTTCTGGTTTACTTATAACTGTGCTAGTCCAAATCCAAATGCTTTCCTAGTCCTAATTGAATGTTCATTTGTGGATTCAGGCCAAATTCAGAATCAAGGAGGTCTCTGGTAGAACAGGCTTTGATCAGCAAAGCTACAGCACATGAGGGATAGGTTGTAAAATCCTCCAGTTAGTGCAAGGGGGAGAAAGACTAGGATCATCTCTGACTCTATTTAGCACCAGAATATGCAGCACTTGACATTCTGGGCCTTAGGGGGTTAAAATATGAAGTCTTGGAAATATTTTCTAATACCTCCAGGAACACAGAGTGCTTATTTCAGGAATTACTGAAAATGTAAATCTCTGTTGTTTTCTTTTCCCAGTGATGTAATTGATAGCTAGACACATGGTCACATCCCAATTTAATAAAATTCCTCCAGCAATAAATCATGACCAGAAGGGTATTTTCAGTGTTTTGCCACCAGCAAGAGAATGTCTTGCATTTAATATAGGGAAATGTAAAGAGAGCAAAGCATTGCCATTTCTTTGGGTTTTAAAATCATTAATAAAGATGTCTTTACTCTCGAAGGAAAGGGTGGTGAGCAGTCACATTTTTATTATTCTACTGAATAAGGGAATTTACCCAGCACATAAATTAGCAAATACATTTTCTCCCTGCAGCACATGTTGACATTTTCCTGCAGATGGCTTGGCAGAAGGGGAAACGAGAAAGGTGGTTAGTGACAGAGGACGGGCATGTTTGGTCACTGTCTTGTACGTCTCAGAGACACTGGTCTGCGCACCCCTCTCACCTAGTCAGTGGGCTTGCTGGGAGCAGGAGGGTCCAATGTTTCAGACACTGTTGGGGAGGGCGGACAGGGGATGGGAAAGAAGTCACATCTGCCTGACCCCTTAGAATGGATTTTCCCCTCTTCTATACTAAATGTGTTTATATCATTATGAGTTGGAGAAAGGATTTTCTCTATTTTCTTTCCATTTGGAATCATTTCTCGTAGTTTGTGTATGATGATCTTTTCTTAAACCATCCATTAGTTGGGGATGGGCTATTGACCCATACAAGTGCTCTCATTTTGGTTTAAGGCAGATTGGAGGCAGGAGAAGACATGAGTGGAGCAGGGGTGCTCAAAGAAAGGCGAGTGCTGTGTTGATTGAATACAGCCTCTTGTCATCCATACACTGTTGGACCCTGGTGACCAGGAAGCTGGTTGTTGGTGGAACAGGTAGGGGCTCAGTGTGAGTTGTTTGGTGTTTCAGGATTGTCAAGGGTAAACATTTATTCACGTATTTGGGATTGAAGTCTGTTGAGAGGCAGAAGATTTCCAAATAGGACTGTAAGATCTGGGTGTGGTACAGCTCCCGCAAAGTGGTAGTTACAGAGAAGCCACAGCGGTAGCTCAGGTCTCGGTGGGGGTGAGGGGCTGTGATTTGTGCTCAGGTGGGATTGGAGCTCATTCCTGGAGCTGGGAATGAGGAGGTGTGGAAAGGAAGGCAGCCGGAACTACCCAGGTAAGTGAATTTCAATCCCCTCCATCTATCCACTCACCCATTAATTATCAACTTCTTAAGATGTTCAGTATCAAAGTCGCTTTTGAAATAGGAGAAGTTATGGATTATAGTGCATGTTTGGTATTTGCTTATGATTTTTCCCCACTTGTCACAAATGAAAGAGAATTACTGTTTTCCTGTGCACTTTAATTTTAGTTTTTTGACAGTTCTTGATCAGATGAAGTGGAATCCTGGGGAAAAACTGAGGATACAGTAGGAGTGCTTTATGCTGGCCCCTGGGAAGCAGCATAGCCTGTATTCAGCAGGATTGCCTGGGAAGAGCTTTCAGTTAATGTCCTCAATTATGAGGTGACATAATGGTAGGCATCTGTCCATCAAAGGGTTCAGTGAGATGACGACTGTAATTTCTTGATACAGCACCGCCCCCCCCCCCCAAAGTGAACTCTTAAGATTTCATAAAAATAGAATCCCACGATACACATTGTATTCAAAAGTAACTCCTTACCACTTGCCATTACATTTTGGACAGCTTTGTGTATTAGAACATGCAGACCCAGACACATGATTAGAGTTTACTTGGACTCTCTTTTCTGAATTTTCTGTTGAATGAAATTGAGTTGCCCTACCCGCCCGGAGGATCCCCCACCCCTGCAGGACCCCGGAGGACATTCTTGCATGTCTATGTCAACCTACCCACCATGCTCTTCCCTAGGAGGACCTCTCCATCTCTCGTACTTGAGGCCTGTCAGAAGGCAGCACGCTCTCCCTGCCTTGGGTCCCAGACCCTGGTGGATACTCCACTGATGTTCCCAGGCTTCCCCTGAGGATTTGGAGTCATTCCGTCCTCTTTCCATGCTCAGGGGCTCTCACTGAGCTAGCAGGGTTTCCTCCTGTGGGCCTGGGAATTCTCTTCTCCAGGCAGAGACCTGAGCTTTCCCCCATGCTCCTGGTTAAAACGAAGTGGACAGCCATGCAGTTGGTTCATCCCTTAATGTCAAAAGTGGCACATTTTGGTTCCAAAAGCTCTCCCCACACATACCTATCAGCCCTGAGTCACCTTTTTTCAGGCCTGTTGGCTACAGGCTGGAACCCCAGCTCATTTTTCACTCTGGCCCAACTTCTCTGTGGCCGCTGGATGTTCAGTTTGGAGCCTGGCACCCAGCGGGCAGACACTGGATGACAGCACCATCTGGAGCCCAGATACTTGTCAGTGAGCTCCCGAGGCTCCATGGGCCTTCAGGTGCACCCCTGCGCTCTGATGAATTAGCAGTGTCTTCTGAGCTGAGTGGGGCTGTGGTCCTGGACAATGAGGTCACCGTTGCATTGGGCTCCCGCACTCCATCTTCATGACATGTGGTTTATTTCCCTCAACCCTTTGTCGCTGGGGTGGATTGTTTATCTTGGGGGTCATCTGGAGTCTGAGGGCTCCACCTCAGAGTCCTGGGGTGCTCTCATCCACATTCCTCTTTCTCCGTAGTGGCTATGTCAGCTACTCAACTTCTTTGCTGTGGGGTTGAGGACTGGAGGCAACAGGGGAAATTCATATTCAGTGCTTCTTTTCTTTTCTTTTTTTTTTTTTAAAGACCTAAATAGTGCTTTTTTTTTTCCCCCTGGAGAGGATTAAAGCCGTGGGATGAAGTGAGACTTTGGTGTTCTGGGGAATTGTCACTATCTGTTGCATTTGTTTAATTTACTGCAGTTTGGGGTGTCCTCATTTGCATGACTAGATCCCTGCCATGCCTGTGTCAGGCCCACAGAGCCTGGTACGTGGTCATCGTGACCGACCCTGCAGGCCCCAGCTCACAGGCCCCTGTGGGAAGTCTTAGCTAAATCCCTGTCTGGGTTAACTAGCTCTTCCAGCTGCTCACATGCCACCTGTCTCCAATGGCTTGTGTCCCCCACTCGACTTTGAGGACATGGAACACACGGGATCCTCAGTAGGGCCCAGAACTGTGCCTGGTCCCTAGGAGCATGCTGGGTGACGTCCTTCCTGCTGGAATCCATGCTGCCACTGGTATTGGCAAGCATAGGAATTTGTGGCTTGACCCTGGGTTTTCTCAAAAGCCAGATGCTAGGAAATGTCCTTTCCTGTGGTCCCCAGACTTGGTGTGCTCCTCGGTGAATCTTGTCCCTCTCAAGGTAGCATTTCTGCCTTTCCCGCTATGCGCAGCTGTCCTTCCCGCCTCTAGTCCTTCAGCTCATTGCAGCCTCCTACTCCACACAGACGTATAAGAAGAGAACGCCACTGTCCCATGTGTATGGGACAGCTCTGACTGTTCCCTGGCTGGTACCTGCTCAGGAACTGGAGTGGCACACTCCCTTCCTGCCTCGAGCTCTGCTCAGGGCTGTGAACACCAGAGTCAGCACCCCTCCCGCTCGCCTCTTCTTTGCATCATGCCCTGGACTGCGTGGGCCTTCGTCTCTATGTAATACTTGCTGGCTCCGTTAAAATGCAGTGATGTCTCCTTGGCCAATTATCCAATGGGCACAAAACGGAACTTGTTGGGAATAATGAAACTAATAACAGATTTTGACAGCAGTGATCCGTGCAGCCACTGAGATGGTTATCAAAATGCAGACTTTTCCCTGCTTCCTGCAGCCAGCCTGCTTGTAACATCTTACAAAGGCCTGGTTGTCCCGATAAACCTCCCTGGCCATCAATTCCCAAAGTCTGGTTCCCCTGAACATCTTGATCAGTGCTTAAAATTAATTATCATCACAAACATGTGGAATGATACCCCGGGAAGATCTTCTCAAACACCAGCGGGTGCCGTGGTGGAGCTGCCAGATAAGGGGAAATAGATCCGCTGGAAGGTGTTGTAATAAACCAGGCGAACACCTTGATTAAGTGTCTGTGAACACAACAGTATCAGGAGCATGATAATAAGGGTATAAAATGGGAAGCATGGAGAGGTAATAAGGTCTTGGAGTAAAGATGGGAGATGTGGTGAAGCCAATGGAAGACGTTCTCAGGGTGCGGAAAGGCTGGTCATGTGATGGCCCGAGCAGGCTGTTTCCAGTCGTCCACTGCCCTGCCATCCACACTGGCTTTACTTTAGCATCCTTCCTCCTCCCCCAGGGCTTAGCACAGGGCCTGAAATGTACGGGGTGCCTGCCCAATGCTGAACTGAGCTAAACTGAATGTTCATTGGGCCACAGGCTCCCCGAGGGCCAGACATCTAGCATTTAATAGATGCTGAGGGACTGAGTCATTGCAGTGTTTGCATGTATAGCCTTCCAGTCTAACAGAAAAACCTCAAAAAGCAAGACGGAACTGACTTTGCCAACCCAGTAACTGCTGCTACAACAGCTAGTCTTCCATGAGCACCTGCTGTGTATCTCTTACCCATGTAATACTTACTGTGTGCTGAGTGTGTCTGTGCCTCCTCTCAACCCTCACAAGAACTCGAGGAGTTGAGTACTGCGATTAAGCCATTTTACAGAAAGGAAGGCAGAGGCTTGTACACATAGGACATGTCAGATCTGAGATCTGACCTGGGCCCTGCGCGGAATCCCTTGGCTACACTGCCTTTTCCTCTGGCCTGCCGCCCAGTCCCACATTGATTTGGGAGCCTCATGCCAATGTCTGGGTACAGCCTCCCTCTCCACCTGTGCTCTGTTCCTGGATTTAGGATTTCCCTGAACTCATGGATTCTGTTCAGTCCTTCTCTCTTGGATTTCGGGGCACGTGTGCCACTTGTGAAGGGCATATAACAGGGCTCAAACATATGCACTTGTTGCATCAGCAGTACAGTGTCCTTCCAGGCTGTGAATGAAGAAAGGGAAAATCATCTCGGAGGATGGGGGAATTTGGGGACCACATCTGGCAGTTCTTGGACGCAGTTGGCAGTGGGTGGTCAGGACGCTTTGGAGAATGTATGATGACCTGGGGTTCCCTCAGACTTAGAAGTTCCCACTCAGGGCCTAGTGGGCTGTGTTCACAGTTCTGTATCTGGGGAAGGTGTTGAGAAGCAGATGGGACTGACCTTGACACAGTGCCCTCTGGACATCAGCATCAGACACAGTGTGGGACCTGTCCTCCCACCCACCCAGGGAGGAAGGTGGAGTTACCCTCCCATTTTACAGTCAAGGAGACTGAGCCTCAGAGAGGCTAAGAACCACTGTCAAAACTGCACAGTAAGTAGTAGAGCTAGGACATCCCCCAGTCCGCTTCCTACTGGAATACATGTTCTTTCCTTGATATACCATTTCACCTTTTCCAGGGAATCAGTCCTTGGGGGAGGCCTGTATCCTCTTCCACAACATAAAACTGGAGACTCACTGCACTGCAAATGACTTTAGAAGTCCTGCAGTCTTAAAAAAAGAACGTTAATGGGAGTCCAGAGATGATGTCTTCTCTATGTGGTGGCCGTGTCTGGTAGCTTAAGATGCTTCTCTCTCTTTCCTATACTTTTCCTCAAGGACAAATTGGAATTAAAGACCAGTTTTTTATCCCTGAGAAGGTGGGCGAGGATTGATGGGCTTCACGGTCAGGAGTCCTTAGGAGGTAACATATTCCAGAGGGGGAGCTCACAAGGTGTTGATATCACAGCAAAGGCGTGTGGTTTTTCTTGTCTTTTTTGTCTTTGACATCAGTGGGGTGAGGATCCTGGTGGGGCCTTTTGAGAACAAGACCAGAGAGTCGTCCAAGAGTCTGGGACTTTGTCCCTGTCTTTGTTCCTCATCTCCACTCTTCCATCTGGTTGGTCAGACCATTCCATCATGGCAGACTTGGGGAGGCCTGGACCCTTTGCTGAGTGCTGGGAACATGGCAGTGAATGACAGAGACAGGCTTCTGTCCTTACGGGACCTACTGTCTAGGAGGTCAAATAAATAAATAAATAAATCATATGTTTTCAGATGATAGTGCTAGGAAGGAAATAAATGGGGATACAGTGAAACAACCTTTTAGGGAGATGAAACAGCATTTGCAAAGGCTCCAAGGTGGTGAGAGTTGGGCCTGTGGAGGGGAGCAGCAAGGAGCAGAATGAGTGAGAGACAAGGGCTGGGAGAAGGGCCAAGCAGGCACAGACCCTATAGAACCTTGTGGCTTGGCAGTGGCCCTTTGAATGCCATTCTCTGCATGGGGGAAAACACGAATGGGTTTTAACTTAGGGAGTGATGTAACCTGATGTATATTTCCAAGTATTCTTACATTCCTTGCTCCATTTTACTCAAAGCTGGTGGGTGTACAATGGACTGGTTTTTCTCAGAACAGAAGGACTTGGGATCTGGTTTTGTGTTGGGAGAATGAAGATCTTAGTGTTAGCCTGGTGATAGGAATTGTGTGTGCGGTCTAGCCAGGATCAGTGTTTTTTTATATTGGGGTCTGAATTCACAGAAATAGTGCTCTGTGCTTTTCTGGTCATCTGTTTTCCTCAAATCTTGAGGAAGAGAGGAAGATGGGCCCGGGCAGGATTGAAGCACCCCTGGGTCTAGGGCACCTGGGTGGCCCAGTCAGTCAGTCAGTTGAACATCTGACCCATGGTTTTGGCTCAGGTCATGAACTCAGACTCGTGAGATTGAGCCCCGTGTCAGGCTCACAAGCAGCACAGTCTGCTTGTCTCTCTCCCTCTGCTCTTCTTCCTGCTTACTCACTGTCTCTAAAATAATCATAATAATAGTAAACCATCATAGGGTCACCATCTAATGGGCTCATTGAATACTTCCCTAATATAGTCACCACTTCCCCTTTCAGGTACACCCAGCCAGTTAATGACTGCAAGAACCTGGGGGTCCTAGGTCCCAGGTCTCCCAGGTGACATCCTGCCCTTGGGTTCAGCCTGTCAGTGCTGCCCTTTCCTGTCTCCTGTCTCTTCCCAAGTGTCTCCGCAGTTGTGAAGTATAGCTTAAAGTAAAGCATAGTGTTGTCATCTTTCCCTAGAGGGAAAAAAAAAAAGATCAGTTCCTTTAAAATTGCCCATTCTCCTCGGACAGGAGTTGGTTTACAATGACAGCTATGGACTTGAAGTATAGATCTTATATCTCTTTTTTCCAGACCATGAAATTATGTCCAGTTCCAGTACATATCTCATGGATATAATTAAGCTGTTAATTCTGAGTTTGTTTTAACCATTTTAGGCAGGATCCCAGGATGCTCTTCATGTCTCACAGTGTGGAAGGATGAGACCGTAGTCCAAGTCCCAGCTCTGCTACTTCCTAGCTCTTTGGCCTTTGGCAAATTACTTTTTTCCATGCACTTCCTTGTTCTCTATATAAAATTGATATGATAACTGAATTAATTGTACCTAACATGCACCCTTAGGCTTCTGAAGCACTGACTTAAGTAATTCATTTAATCCTCTTAACAGCCCTACTTGGGGATTACTATTGGCAGGGACTGTTTTATTTCCATTTTGCAGAGGCAAACATTGAGGTACAGTTCAGTCGTTGGCCCACAGTCACTCCACTGGAAAGCAGAAGAGCTGGGATAGAGAGCCAGAGTCTGTGCTCTGAGCACCTAGGCAAGCTCCTTGTGGCTCCTCCCTTAGAGACTTCAGTGGAAAATGCATGTGTTGTCCTTATCATAGTGCCAGACACGTAGTCGGTGCCCTTCCCATCTGTCTGCCTGTAATTCTGAAGAGTTGTCCTCTTGGAGGCCTTCTAAGTAGAAAGATAGAAGCTTTGAATCCAAATGGGCTTTCTGCTCATGGCGACAGTCCCTTGGCACCCAGTGCTCAAGATGGATTGCAGGCTGAGCGGGTAGGCGTTGACAAGTTCGAGTTGTCAGGAAACTGGTGTTCTGCCATGCCCCCAGTCACACGGGCTGCCTTCAGGATTGTGGGCAGGTGTCCACACCTGTCTGGCCTTCCTGCTCTTGGGGGAGTCCTCTCTCACTCACACCTCATCCTCAGAATTAATACCTTCTTCCAGATGTCTTTAACACCCACGGGGGCTGGCGTCCACATGGAGTGCCAGGGGTTGATGCTGCTTCTGTGTGCAACTGTCTAGCAAGCCTCTGCCTTTGTAGATGCCTGGCTCCTGGGCTACGGGGTTTTGTCAGCATCGAGTCCCCTCTGTAGGATGCTGGGCTCCTTCAGCAAGGGGCCCACGACCTCTCATTTTACCTCCCTAGAACTATGGACCTCCTCCTGTCAGTGGGACCAGGATGGGAGCCTGAGAGTAGAAGCTCACCTGGAATGCTGAATTGAGGATGATGGAGTCAGGCTTGCCTGGTCCTGAAGGCTACTGTGTCTTCTCTCTGCTCAGCTGTCAGGGCCAGATGATGACTAGAGCAGAGTTCGGGGCTCAGCCATTGCAGGAAGCCTATGGGGTAACTCCGTGAGGCTGCACGGTTCATCCAGGACACAGCTGTGGGCTCCTTGCTTGGTGTTCTAAGCCTCAGTAAAGACAGGTCCTATCAAATTAGGACTTAAAATGCATTTGGCATGACTGGGAAAGGAATTAGCCAAACCTGCCCTTTTCTTTGGGCTCTGCAGTCTGCGTCTTATCAGCAGACTGGTCCCTCTTGGTCCTTCTGGTTGGGTAGTTGGCAGGAGGGGGGGTAGTGTGGAGCCTCAGAGAAGCAAGAGCACCCCCTTTTGACCCAGCAGGGGGCAGGACAGCCTGTAGGCTTGTTCATGGCGAGTGGGGTGTCTGGTGGAGCTTGTCCCTCTGTGGCTTGGAGAGGATCTTGGTTTCTGCCTGGAGGAGAGAGCATGGCGCAGCAGTTGCCATTTGTGCCTTCTGCCTCCTGCCTCCTGCCCAGGCCCTCCTCCCACAAAGCACACCTCCAGCTTCTCTCCCCTTTCAGACACTTAATAACTTGTGGTTCAGCTGATTTATGAGGCTAAGATAAGCTCATTATGCGAGGTGTCAGTAATTATGTGAATTGATGAGGAGATTTCCCTGTTCCTTCCCTTGGATGCTTGCAAAATCATTTCAGGTGGATTTTGCATTCTTGACCTAAACAGTGATGAATTTAGACAATAGCTTCTTTCAGCTCAGGATAGCTTCTGCTCTGCCTCCATTACTTTGTAACAAGCTCTGTCTCATGTGGGGTTTCTGATGATGGAGTTTTCCTGCACCGTGAGTGACAAAGGCTCCCCGCATCTTTGACGAGCGTGTCGTCTTTATTTTCCTAATTATTAATTATAAGAGCATTCACCTGGAAGGAATTCAGCCTGCCAGCTCCTGTTGTAAAGGCTCGCTGCATTTACAGATGGGTTCAGAGTGAGCGGCGGTATGTTCTTAAGGATAAAAAGAACCGTAAGCCTCTGGAAACAAACTTTATGGATCATCCTGACATAGTATAACTCATTATACGTGCGTTGGCTCACTTTTCAAAGATTAAACTATCAGTGTGCATGCATCAGCAGTGACAAACCCAGGCATTTGTCAAATCCACAAGGTGGATTTTACCATCGGCTCAGGTCATGATCCCAGGGTCTTGGGATGGAGCCCTGGGTCGGGCTCCCGGCTCATCAGGGAGCCTGCTTCTCCTTCTCCCCTCTGCTTGTGCTCTCTCTCTCTCTCAAATGAAAAAATAATATCTTCTTTAAAAAAAAGAAAAAAATTACAAGATGTCCCCCCAAATCCCACAGATTTGGATCTCCTATTGTGGAAAATCCTCAGACATAGCCACCTGGCTCCCAGTGCCCTCTGAAGACAGGTGGCTGGTCAGCGGCCACCCCTTCTCATGGGGCGCTCGTGTGCTATCTAGTTGGCCTCCTTGTGAACCTGGTCGACCTTGTCAATTCAGTTCATCAGTTTGACTCCAGCTGGCATTTGAATGTGTGGCTGCAGGAGTAGGGGCGTGAGCACTGGTCTGGTCGCTGACTGACTCCTCACCCCCGTGGCACCTATCTTGGCCACAGTTAAAGTCTCTCTTCTGAAGAGTGCACATGCCTTCCACCTGCTCTGCCTGCATCTCTAGTGGCAACCTCCCTGCTCCACAGTTGTGTCCTTGTACACATCAGAACGTTTCACTCCTCTGCTCAAATCCTGGCTAAGGTTCCCCGTGTGTCTTGGAGGAAAAGCCAGAGCACTCTATGTCCTACAGCCCCATCATGATCCAGCTTCCTGTAGCTTCTCTGAGTGATCTCCTCCTCTCTCCCTTGCTCACTCTGTTCCAGCCACACTGGCCTCTTTGCTGTTCCCTGAACACACTGGACCTCAGGGCCTTTGCCCAGTCTCCCTGGGAGAGCTTCCCCTTGATAACTGCTCAGCTCACTCCCTCACTTCCTGCAGGTCTTGGGTCAAGTCCCACCATATCAGTGAGGCCTCCCACATCACCTGATTTATTACTCTAACCCATTTCCATCACACTTCTTGTGTTTTTCATCCCCACCCACCGGGATCTACGTTTTCATTTTTGTTAGTACTTATTCCCTTCCAACATGTTCAGTGCTCTCTTTATCACATGCATTGTTTGCCTCTTCTCTCTGCTGGAATGTGAATTTGACAATGACAGGGATCTTTGTTTTGTTCACCATTTTATCCCAGGCATCTAGAACAGTGGCTGGCACTTCATAGACATCTGTAAATGTCTGTTGTTGGATATAGTTGGGAAATCACGGAGTGTTTTTTTTTTTTTTTTTAAACATCAAGGTGATTGAACTTAAAGAGGATGGAAATGGGGAGCTATTTTCATACCCCTGTCTACACTGCCCAGAAGGTAAGCTCCCCAGAGGAACCGGCAGTGTGGATGTTGTCCAGCCTGCCATGTGAGGGCCGAGGTTCCAGAACTTTCCCTGGAGCTTGATCCCTGCGTGGCCCTCTTGCTCCTTCCTCTTTTCCTCTGTCACTGCGGATGTAGTGGCAGCCTGTTTTATGTCACATGGAGCCGAGAAGAAATGGAGAAGTGGTAAGAAGAAGAAGGGACACCTGTAGTGGCTGTCGTTCTGAAGTGACCTTGCCGTGTGACCCCAGGTGCGTCGCCGACCTTCCATGTGAGCATGTACAGAGTGAGCCCATTGTTTCTGATCTGCCATGAGGGCGGGTGCCGCTCGTCCATGCTGCGGGCTGATGCTTCTAACGAGGGCTCAAGCCGCACCATGGGAGCTCACTTTTAGGGGAACCTCTCAGTGAACTTGCTTGTGCCTCTCAACTTGTACTCTAAGGCTCAGAACTATTTCCAAAATCGGGACTGCGGCTATAAAAAATAGACTTTTTCTTATTTTTCATATTTTTCTTATTATTTCATATATTAGAAATCACGTTTTGGGCTCCTTTCCCCCCTACTTCGTGAAGAACAACATGCTTTGGAGCCCCTGTCTTATGCAGCCCCAGATTTCGTGTTGCTGGGGGAACCAGCTGAGATCTGACTTCCTGGGGCTGCTTTCAGGGAACCCCCATATCTGCACTGTGGTGTCTAATGTCATCGATCACATTTTCACCTCCATTCCTACTCACTAAGAGAAAATTCATTACAGTGAAATAGGAAGTAACACAGGCCAAACATCACCTCGGCCAAGTGGCATAAAACACACCTCATCCCCACTCCAGATGGTTGTCAATAAAAAGTGACATTTAAAAATGCTGACTAAATTCAAACCTATGAAATGCTTCCTTCTATAATTTAAATTCATTTTAGGGGAGATGCACAAGTCTGTTTTGTTATTATGCCTATAAGCATATTAATCTCACGAGAACTAGATTATCCGCAATGGTCGTACATTTTCCTAAAAGCTTTTCAGAGAGAAACCTAACAGCTTCTACTGAAACAAATGAAGACCCACCTCTGAGCGGGGGGAACTAGAATAAACGGGCCTGTCTTCTTCCAGACACGCAGTGTCTTCCCTGGCTTTCCGGTGTTGATTTTAAGGTGGAATCTTCAGAAACAGGCGGGACTCTTTGCAGCTCTTTGGGAAGGACAGAGAAATTCCTCTAAGAGAACAGTAATAAAGGAGCCCTTTTTCCCAGAGAAACCTGAGGCCCGAGTCTTGCGATCTCAGATGGAATGCAAGCCATCTGGAGTAAAGACCACTTTAGCTTTCTTCTAAAAGAAAGAGGTGCTGGGGGGTGCCTGGGTGGCTCAGTAGGTTAAGCTTCTGCCTTCGGCTCAGGTCATGATCCCAGGGTCTTGGGACGGAGCCCCGCGTAGGGCTCTCTGCTCAACAGGGAGCCTGCTTCCTCCTCTCTCTCCTCCTGCCTCTCTGCCTACTTGTGATTTCTCTCTGTCAAATAAATAAATAAAATCTTTAAAAAAAAAAAAAAAAGGAAAGAGGTGCTAGGATCCTGGGATTCACGGGGTGACAGGGGACCATGCATGCACTGTGTGGGGAGAGGGGCATGGAGAGTGTGCACACCTATACACACAGGGGCTATGGCAAGCAGGCTTTTCTTGGAGTTAGCTGTGTCAGTTGGGGTAAGTTACATAGCCTCTGGAAGCCTCCTTTTCCCAGCTTCTGATGAGAATGTGAGCAGTGCCTCCTGCAAAGCATCAGTGTCAGGACTCAGTCCAGCGATGTAGGTAAAGCCAGCACATGGCTAGCACTTAATAAATCTTAGCCTTTATTGGCTATCATTTTTTTTTTAAAGATTTTATTTATTTATTTGACAGAGAGAGAGATCACAAGTAGGCAGAGAGGCAGGCAGAGAGAGAGGAGGAAGCAGGCTCGCCGTGGAGCAGAGAGCCTGATGCGGGGCTCGATCCCAGGACCCTGAGATCATGACCTGAGCCGAAGGCAGCAGCTTAATCCACTGAGCCACCCAGGCGCCCGGCTATCATTTTTTTAATTAGCAATCATTTTGCCAAGTTTCCCCAATCCCCCAGCGTGCATCTGTTCCTTATGCTTGTTGGAACAGTGCAAAGAGGCACTGATGCATTACTGCTTTTCCTCCCGCGACAGTGTTTCTCTGAGTGGGACTTGGTACACACCTCCCCTGATGTTCTAGTTCGCTGGAACCATCAGAGATGGCCCCTGGTTCTTGGCCTTTCATTCTATGTTGGGTTTGGTGCAAGGATGCCTGGCAGCCTCAGTTGGAGACAGGCTCTCTCTTTGCTCTGCCCCAATACCTATCTATTGACTCTGGTTCCAGCTAAGTAGGTTGTTCTTGGGTGGGCTGGGGAGGGATTTCCAGTGGGTGCTCGGCTGGTAAGTGTGTGAGTGGAAGTGGAAGACCCTTCCGTTGGGCAGTGGACTTTCTTCTCTTTGATCCGCCCTATTCTTTCCTCCTTGCCAGCTGTTCTTGGCACCATTCGTGTTTGGGTGTGTGCCCATGTAGCACCCAGATCCTTGGCTGGGAGCAGTGCTTGCCTTCTCGAGAGCCATCTCAAGTCCCAAGGGCTGTGCCAAGGGCCTGGTAAGGAGCTTTTGAATGGCCACCATGGTGTCACCCTGCCATGTTCTCTGTGTGACCCCAAAGACCAGTTACGTTAAAACCTCTTCCTCTTGATCCCTCCAAATAGGAGTAAGATATTCTAATTCCAAGGCCCCCCTTTCTAGAAAATGCAGTGTATGTTGCAGATTTGCTCTTCTGGGTAGACAGAGAGTGTGGATGAGCAGAGAACAGGCATCTCTTGGGCACTGGTGGGTGGTCAGGACTCTGCCTAGCTTCCTTGTAGGACTCACTGGTCTCTTTGTCCATTTGTGAATCTTCCTGTCCCAAGCTGGCTTGATCCTCTTCCCAGTGGAGGCTCCAGGAATAATGAGAGTCTCTCCTGGAGTCATTCACACATGTCACCGGGTCTGCAGAGGCTGGTGGGGGTTATGGTGGTCTGGCTAGGTGCAGCCTCTGGTTGTGGGGACAGGCAGTAAGAATGGTCCCTTACTGGAGCTGCACTTAGCACACTGTTGTCTTCTGCCCTATGACCTGGTGATTACCCCACTGGCCAGTGGCTTCAGGGTCCCTGGCCGCAGCTTTGGAATGGATGCGTGGCTGCCCACAGTGAGGGCAAGAAAACCTCAGTCATCTTAAAGTCTGTGAGTAGACCCCAGGCCTTTGACGATGAGTTGCCTTATGCAAGCTGAGTGGATGAAACTTGCTTCAGGACAGTTGTGAGAGCCTGAAGACTAATTATGTTATTTTCAGGGACTGTTGACCTCCGAGAGGGCGAGTCCCGCAAAGAAGTTAAACTCTACCAGAGTGTGCAAGCCTTGTGGTTTCTTTATTCTTTATGGAGAAAAAAATCTTGCTCTTGAAAATAAACATAAAATTCATTAATTTATAAAGATATATTTTATAAATAAATATATATATATAAATTTTAAATATATAAATATATAAATTAAATATATAAAGGCTGACTCGTCCCTATGCGAACCTTCCCTCTACAGTTGGTGAGGACTCAGTGCAGATGGTCTGTCTGGTCTGCCCCCAAGACACCGTTTGGCTGTGAGCTGTTGTGGTGTGGACCTCTGCAGGCAATATTTTTCAATAATGGAAACAGTCACAGATTTTTCTTTTTTTCCCCCACAACCCAGCAGTGAAGAACCCGGGCTCTGAATTCTCCCTCGTAGGTCTGCTGGAATTAAATGAGCTCTTGCTTGTGAAAATTTGCTTCACATATTGCCAAGCTCTCAATAAGTATGAGCTATCACGGTTACACAGATAGAGTCTTTCCGTGATGTCCTGACTCCTGGCATATTTCAAACATTTTCTGGCAATATTGTCACCATCCAATGTGGGCTTCTGTGACTTAGAAAAAGAGAACTTTCAGTAAAAATAAAAAGCTTACTTAAATATAAATGGTAAGTACCCATCTCTGAGGGGACATACATATTCTTGCCTTCCATTGTGCGTCCTTCAGGATCACGTCATTGGTACCCAGATGGCCCTACTCTACCCAATTCCTTTGGCTAAGACCCCTGGCCATCTTGGGGTCTTCCAAATGTCTGCAGTGTCGGGCTGTTGGGAAATCAAATGGCTTTGTCCACAGTATACCTCCTGGGTAGGTCTCTCTGCCCTGTCTAGGGATGCCAGGTAGGGCAGGCTGGTGGTATGGTCACAGTTTTTTTCTCACTGCTTATTCATTTTCAGGAATAAACAGGTGCTATAATGTTAGATTTTATCGATCACTTAACTAGGAAGAAATTATGGAAATATTATCCATAAAATTGCAGTAAAACCCTGTTAATCTGCCAAATTCCCAAATTAGCGAATCAATTAGATTTGTTGAGTATTTGTTTAGCTGTGGTTTCCTGGTGACTCCTGCTTTATTTACTCTCATAATTTCCCCAAAGATTTGTTTCTGTCTTCCTGAGAGAAGAATGTGTTCTGCATATCCTATCAGAAGCTGCTAGAAGGGCTAGGGCAGAGAGATAAATTAAGCAAATATTTCAGATTTGTTACTGTATTTTCATCAGCCATACAAGTTAATGAATGATCCAAGGCCAGATACATTGCTTAATGGCAGGTGCCGCCAGGCTATGTTCTGCTTTTCCTTGGGTGGGGGTGGGGAGGCACGGACCGATGTTTCTCTGGCCTGGTCCCGGGGTGATGGGGACCTGCCTCATGACACTTTATCTTGGACTGAATATAGTCTCTGGGCACCAGTTATTTCAAAGGCACAAATTATTGTCATCCTGCTACCTTGTCCCAACCCATCAGGTAACAAGGCTGCCTCGCTGAGGTATGCACATACCTGGAAAGGGCTGGCAAGCAGGCCAGCCTCATTGTAAGTCTTGTCAGCTTGCAGAACAGTCCTGTATGTGGGTGATAGAGGCAGTCATCAATACAGTGTGCACTGGTGGGGACTCTCTGGTGTCCTGCGCAGTCTCCCTAGGCCACTGGAGAGGGGCTCTACCACTGGCATCCCAATAACTAATCTTTCTTCTTTTGGGCTCTGAGGATTCTCCTTTGTTTAGGAAATTCCCCGTAAACATTCACTTGATAAATATTTATTGAATATTTGCTGTGTGGTGGATGTGGAACTAGTTATCATGCATGGGGGAGTAGGGTGTCCAGGAAGGCTTCCTGGAGGAGATGGTTTCTAAACTGAGTCTTGAAGAATGGATAAGGGAGCCAAGGGAAGGGACTCACACAGATTAACTCAGTTGGGCCCCTCAGACCCTGAGTAGTGGGCATTAATGGCATTCCCCTTTGATGGAGGAAGAACTGACTCTCAGAGAGGGTAAGTAATTTCCCCAAGATCAAGAATTGGTTTGTGAATTTAGGAAGTCTCTCTAGAGCCCACACTCTGAGTCACTGGAACTCAGCAGTAGACAGGCAGGCAGAACCCACCATTTGACCCATCGTTAACAAAGGAAAGAAGAAGGCATTAGTGATGACTGAGAGGATGTTGAATACATCTCACCTCCTTCAGGGCTGGTTTTGTGAAGGGAGGGAAGTTGGGGTGCAGAGAAAGAGTGTCTTGATTGATCCTCCTTCCTAGAGGAGTAAATGATTCAGCTCGTAAAGGCCAAGAAAGCTCTAGTTGATAGGAATAGTAACCATGGCCACATGTACAGCCAGATGTTGATCTCCTGGGGATAACGGTGTGAGCCACCCAAAACCACTGACATCAACTCACTGACCATGTGAGGATACCGTCCTCAACTACAGAGAAGGGATGGGCATTGCTCTCTTGGACTCTTGGACCAACCCTTGCTGGGTGGGACACCACTGTAATTCTAGAGGTCATAAGACATCCATGGAGCTTTCTTCACCCCCTCTCTGAGGGAGTTCTTTGACCTGGCCTCCTGGAAAGAGCATGGAGCAGGATTTTGAACTTCTGGATCAATGGACTAAAAACCTCCATTCTGATCCTGCCTCTATTGCTCACTTACTGGGTGACCTTGGGCCCCTTGCTCAACAGTTCTGGGCCTGTCTTCTTTATCGGTCAAATTAAAGTAATACCTTAAGGTAAGGAGATGTTGATGGTTGTGAAAGCATTTTGGAATTTTAAAGTATAAAAGTTCATGTTCTTTGCAGAGTATGTTCTTACTGTTCTATTTTCTCGTTCTGCTGGGTAGAAGGGAGGTAACTCACCACTGAGATGCCTTGTCTTGGGTGAATCCGCGCAGCTGCATTATGAGGCCAGATGAGACACTTCATATGCCTAGGATTGATAGTGTTATGTTGGAGGAGTGTTGAACCTGTCTCTCTCTCTTGCTTGTTGATAAAGTAAGGAGACCAAGCTGTCCTTTGCAGGATCACTATGGAAAATGTGATGACGCATGAAAGGCTCTGGAAACGGCGTTGGTGCCTGGAGAACGTCGAAGCGCTCCTCCCCCAGCCCCTGATCCCCCGCCCCCTGCCGTCCAACCTAGTTGTGCGCATGCTCACAGGTAGCTGCAGGTGCCCCGGGAGCAGACTTCCGCTCTCACGTCCAGTCCCACGTCTCCCAGACTTGTGGGTGCCTCTCTTCCTGGTTTCGGCCACATTCCTCAACCCCTGAATTTATTAAAATTTTTTTCTTTAAATCAGTTTCCCTTTCTCTCCAATTTCATCTTAAATAATGATGGATCTGAAACGACAGGTTTGATACATAGAACATAAATTACTTAAACGAAAAAAATTTTGTGTGCTTCCCAAATCCCCTGTGGTTTACGTACAGCACTTTGAGAAACGATGTGCTAATCGGATGTTTCTGAGATCCCTTCATGCTTGCTGCAAGTGTTTTCTCTGATATTTCTCAAGAAATACTGGAGGCATTCTGGAGGTTGTTTGGTGAAGGGAACATTTTAATGTGAGGAACTCTGAGGCGTAGAATGGGCTGAATTGCCGGGCACATTTTTATCTGAGTGCAGTGTGAGGAGTCAAACTGGCTGAATTGAGATCCAGTTTGGTGTTATTTGGGTCCTGAGGTTTGAAAGCTCCATCTCTGCAGATAGTGAGACCCGGAGGTTTGAGGCAAGGTAGTCCTCGACAAAAGCAGAGTATTATAGACTGCACAGAAATGTAACGTGGGTTGGAGAGACTTTCAAAGCTCTGATTGGGTGCCACTGGCATGAAATCACAGGTTTCAGGCTGGTGCTGGGGGGCCTGGATCTTTCTAGGAGCAAACTAAGGGAGTAACCTTAACTTGGCATTCTGACACGGGCTCTTTGTGGGCAGTGCACACCCAGGATAGAATTGCACCCTGGCTGGCAGCATCCTTGAGATCGGCCTCCTCGCGTCCTCTATTCACCTCTGGGCAGTGCTGTCTGAAGGCCTTGCAGGGGCTGAACTTGAGCCTCTTCCAAGCTGCACTGCAGGAATGTGATTTCTGCTCCATCAACCACCTCCCCTCATCACAGCCTGTTTTCACTGCGCGCTCACAGTGTAGCAGCTGCCTGTAATTTGGCTGTAGATGGGTGATCATCGTAGGTATTAAATGCCATCAGTTGGGAAGGAGTCGCCGGGTGCAGATCTCATGTTGGTGGGAGGAGAGAGATGCGCAGGTCTGGACTGGGTGTCCTCCTGTTTACCACTTTGCTTACTGACTACGACCTGCTCATCCCAGACCAATGAAAACGAATCCTGTTTGTCGTGACTGCGCTCTCCTTCTCTTGTGAAGAGAGAAATGTGGTTTTAATTCCAGAGATCAGATGGGATGACTTGTGTTCATATGGCCAATAAATCATTTCAAAGAAAATTACTTTGGCATGCCTGACATTTGTATGGATTGCTTATGAATTAAAGGAATGAATCCCAGGCACGTCAAAAATATTTTACCATTACAAAAAATTGTGGTCTGCGGAAAACAAAATTCAATAAAGCTATAAAGCTGTCTGACCATCTTTCTGAGCTGCAGAAATGCAGCATTCTGGGACCTTGTCATGCATAGTAGCATGCAGCAAGGTGGACAGTCTCTAAGAAGAGAAGACTCAGGCTAGAAATGAGGAGGTCTGAGCTCTGGCCCCAGGTCTGCCCACTGACCACCATTTGCCACTGGGCAGAAGTCATGTCATCTTGCTGGACCTCAGCTTAGCTGGTTATTGACTCTACTCGAATATCTGATACAAGCTTTGCCCTCTCCTTAGGAAACAGGAACACAGCCAGAAAGTATTTTTCACACAATGCCCAGACTCGGTGCCTCTCTTGCAGCTCATCAATGAGATAGGCTCTGTCACCTGGTTCAGTGCAGTGGACATGAATCGAGCCCATTTTGGATGGGAGACAAGCGGGACAGATGAGTGGGTACAAAGATGAGTGAGGCACATAGACAGTCTCTGAAGGGAGGCGGTTCACAAGGGCAAGGCGTCGTTGCCGGTGATGGCCAGGGGCGGCGCTGGCACCAGCACCGGAGAAAGAGGCCGAATTTCAGTCCGATTCTTGCCTAGTGGTGAGTTCTCATTCTGCCTTTTGTGATCCCAGACAGTCCCCTGTGCCTTAGTTTCTTCATATATATAATAAGGTCAAGGACTCTAGGACTTGGTTTTTTTAATTCTCGCATGGTGACATGAAACATTATGTTTTCGGTGATCTGACATCTCTACACACAGCGAAACGATCTCCCTAAGAAGTCTGGTTACCATCTGTCTTCGTACAGAGTTAGAAAAAAAAATTTTTGGAAGCTTTTAAGATTGACTTCCTTAGCACTTTTCATATTTTCTGTACAGTGTTTTTAACCGTGGACTCCGTGCTGCACGTTACCTCCCCGTGACTGACTTATTTCACAGCTGGAGGTTTGTACCTCCCCATGCTAGGACATTCTACTTTTCAGAATTATTGTGAGGAGTGGATATACTCCTGTGTTCATCTGTGTAAAGATTTTATTTATTTGTGAGAGAAAGAGGGGAAGAGAGCACAAGCAGGGAGAAGAACAGAGGGAGAAGGAGAAGCAGACTCCCCACTGAGCAGGGAACCCAATGCGGGGCTCAATCCCAAGACCCTAGGATCATGACCTGAGCCAAAGGCAGGCGCTTAATGGACTGAGCCACTCAGGAGCCCCTTGTGTATTCATTTTTAAGAGTTTAGCCATCTACGCATGGTAACAAGATCTCTGCCAACAAAAAAGCAAACACAAGTGTAAGAAGGGTTGGGAGCATACACTGAGAGTATAGAGAAGGAAGCTATTACTCCAGGTTCTGCTGATGGGGAAAGCCTGTGCCCTGAATCCAGGGACCTTCATCTTGAAGAATTTATTTTAAGTCTTATTGCTTTATTATATAACTCATCATGTTAATTGTGGAAAAATAGAAAATACTGTTTATTTAAAAAGAAAACACTAAAATCTACACCATTGGTCATTGAAGCAGCTGGGGATGACTGCTTCTGATCATTTGGTATAAAATCTCTAGACCTTTGGATGCATGCACACCGGGAAAATCCACTTATTTATTCATCTAACAGTATTTATTCAATGTCTACAAGCATTCCTGGCTTTCAGTTAGGCACTTAAGTCTAAAATGGTAAAGAAAGCAGGTGTGGTTCCTTCAGGCTGGAAGACAATTACATAAATAAATATTTGCATTTGTCACTTTCTATGAATGTAAGCATGCACACACACACATGTATGCACACACACACACACTCTCAGCTGGAACACTGTATGTTCTGTGTTATTGCTTTGCTCTGCGTCAGTTACCCCATCGTGCACTGTAAGCTTTTCTCCATGTTGGTCAATGCACGCGTCGGTTACTGTTGCCTGTTAGACAACCACAAAGCATCACTGACGTACAACAGGAAGTCTTCATGTCTTGAGATGGCGGGGTGGACTTTTCTTGGCTGGTCTTGCTGGCGTGTCTGTGGGTCCTCTTGCTGCTGGCTGATCTAGAATGGCCTCGGCTGGGACAAGTCGGTATTTATTGAATAATCCAAGGGTGGGCTTAGAGGTAGACGGAAGTGGGAGGAGCTGAACCGAGACCATGGGATTAATCACTTCAACTTTCATTAACTGAATTCTTACTGTGTGCCAACAGGTACTGTGCCAAATGCTTTCTTTGCCCGGTTATCTGTAATCCTCATGACTGTCCTGTGAACCAAGTACTCGATATCATCGCCCCTTTATAGACGGGGAAATCGAGGCACAACAACGAAGCAGCCAGGCATGGTCCCACAGCTGCTTAGTGGCAGCCCCGAGATGTGAACGTGTGCGGTGTGTCTCTAGAGGCTGTACCTCCTGCTTTCCCTCCGGGGTCGCTCTTGCTGGTAGAGGATCCTGTTGAGAGACCTGTGATGAGACTTGGTAACAGTTTATGGAAGAAAAGAGGAAAAGATGTAGGCTGTGGAAATGAGCTTTCTAGCTGTAGGAGTGGCGCTCTTGGCAGAGCAGAAAGGCAGCATGCAAGTCCGTCTATGGCCTGGGGTTGGGGTTTTAGAGTTGCTGGGATCCAGAGGGAGTGGCCCATCTCTGGACAGTGCATGGAAGCAGTGGTCAAGGGTGGACCTGTGGCATCGCCCAGGGGAAGGAAACTAGGAAGAGCAGAGGGCACTGAGAGTAGAGCTTTGGGGCGGGTTTTCATCCCAGAATTAGGAAGAGAAAGGAGAGCCAGCGAAGGAGTGAGCTGAAAGGTGGGTGGAAATTGCCTAAATTTAGTGTTCCATCCAGACTGAAGGAGGAGAGTTTTACAGCGGATGGATGGCCTATGGTCAGGGGTGGAAAATGCCACCAGGAGGAGGAAAACTGAGAAGAGTTCAAGGATTTGGCAGTAGGGAGGTCGGGGGTACTGCCCGGCAGAGTGGTTTTGGAGAAGCTGTGGAAGCAGAAGGCAGGTCGCATTGCCGCCTGAAATGAACAAGTGAGAAGGACAGGACTGAGGGTCAGCTTTCAAGCCTGTGCTTAGGGTGCCTGGAAGCCAAGGTCGGGCCACTGAGGGTGTGGGGGCATGGGTTGTCTGAGCGTGGGTCAAGAGGAGACAGTCGGGGACGACTGGGGATATCTGAGAGAGGAGGGCGCATGACAGGTGGGGTTCAGGGACAGGCAGGGAGGAGGTAGGGAGGGCTGAGTAGAACCATCAGGGAAGGCAGTGAGCACAGGTGAGGTTAGGTGTGGCTGGGAGGAAAGGGTGTCCAGAGGCAGGACAGAATCTTTATTGCTGCATGTTCCATTGGCTTCATCTTTCTCACAGTTCCCCACTTCCTGCACAGCAGCCAGAGGAACTTTTGAAAAGAATACTGTTGACATTCGCTTTTGCCTCAGCATAAAGCCCGCTCTCCTTAAGGTGGCCTCCATGCTGGTCGCCTTTTGTGACGGGGTTCCTGCCAGCTTTTCAGCCCCATCCAGCCCCACCCCCTATACTTCCAGCCCCTCTGTTCCTTTTGCCTGGAGCGCTTGACCCCCTGTACCTGTACCTGCTCCCTTCCAACTCCGGGCCTCCGTTCAGATGGCTGACCTCTGGCTGCTTCCCTGCATCTCTTCTCTGGAAAGCACCTTGATCTCTGCTGAATCCCTAGCATCCAAGACCATGGCTGGTGCACAACAGGGGCTCAGCAGAACCTTCCTGAGGGAAACTGACATGGGCAGCGTTGACACACGAGGAGTCGGTGCTGTTTCTGGTGGCTGAGAACCTCTTTGCAGGTAGGGTTTGCCCTGGTGCTTTTAAGGCCCTTTGTGATGCTCGCCACAACTCGTGTGTGGTTTTCAAGCCTGACCAGCTGCCCTCTGCCCTGCAGTCCTCTTTTTCTCTTTTCTTTTTAAAAATGGAAATAGAACAGGCAAAGCGGACCTCACAAAGACCTCTTTCCTTTAGACAAATAGCTGGCATTCCATTAAAATGGTAATTTCCTTTGTTTAAAAAGGCAGATGTGGTCAAATTAAGCTAATCTAATTTGCAATTTTTCATTAAAAATATATACCGAGTCAGGCCGGGAGGCTATTTGGGTCCCCAGGGTCATTGCGTTAGCAGTCACGGGAACAAATGTCCTTTATTTGCTTAGAGATACATAGAGCTTCCAGGCAAGCATCATTTCCTCACATTGACTCCTCCATGACCTTGTTTCAGACCACGGGGGATTTCTGTCTGCCAACTTGTCTTGTATTTTGCCCTTTTTATTAAATAGAAAATCCCTAAGTACCCCTGGATTGCAGAGTCCCTTGTAGAGAGAACAGGAGAAAGGTTCTCCTCTGGCTAATAGGGAACGCAAGACAAAGACATGGGATTTTATGCAAGAGCAAGGAAGAAAGTAGAGTCCAGCGTGGAGCTGAGGGGGTGTGGGCACGTGCGCCAGCCCAAGTGCATGCGTCAGGGTGGGTGGGATGCCAGAGCACGGAGGAGGATGAGGCCGTGGTCCCTTGACATTCTCACATCCCCGAATTTGTTGGTACCACTTATAGCTTCGGGTATCTCCCGTGAAACGCATCATTCATGCCTGGAACTTGCGTGTCCCCATCTGAACCTTAAGGAGAATTTATCTGCTCTTGGCCATTTGCATAGCACAGCTAAGCTGTATGGCACCTGGGTGAAGTGGCCCACCGGGGTGGCGTGGTTTCTCTTCTGCACTCCAGCTGTGTCGGACTTGCGTCTAGTCCATTCCTTAGCAGCACTTGCACCATCTAAGAGACCTGGATCCAAGTGCCAGCCCTGCCTCTTGCAGCTTTGGGGGTCCCCATCTGAGAAGTGGGACTGCCGTGTGGCACTCTGTATGTGCTGCGCTCACAGCAGTGGTCCTCGGTGGTGCCTCTTCCTAGTGCCCCCAGCCTTGGGTTGGCTGGTCTGGGGTGGGACCGTGCCTGTGACATCTACCAAGCCAGGGGTTCTTCCTGCTTCTGTTTTTTCTCATCAGTGATACCTCGAATCCTGAAGAAAGCTGTTCCAGTCACTCACGGTGCCGTTAGTATGTAAAACATGGGTTAGCACAGAGAAGTGAAAGCAGTGTTAGGACACAGGGATGAAAACATGTGGGACCCACAGAGGCAGGCAATGCCTAGCAGAGAAGGCAGTAAGCTTCCAGGGTGAGGGGCGGACAGGACCTGGGCAAAGTGTTCTTGGCATTCTAGAAAGCTCTTGGTTCTTCTCATCCTGGGTGACCGTAGAGCATGGGAGGAGCTGGAGGTGCTTCTATACTATTTTAAAGAGGGCTGAGATCCTTGGATTATCATTTTAAGCCTGTGATAAAACCCATCTCCCAGGAGGTATGTGGCAATGTGCTTTATTTGTCCTTCTCACATCCTGTCTTGATTGGTCTTTGGAATGAGCCTTAGGTATTTTGCTGTAGCTGCCCTATTTTCTTGCCTAAATTATGCCAATTTGTGCAGAGGATGGTACGTGATGACAAGTGAATGGTCTGCGGCGAATTCTGTCTTCTGCCGCCCTTTTCTTGTCACTGTCACAGCTGTGAGCATTGGCAAGTCCTCCAGATAGATTTTCCTTTCCTCTTCAATGTTTGTCTAAAATTAATTTTGACTGTTTTGAAGAAGTGGCTGAGCACTCAGAGGGTTTTGCAGAGCAGAATCGGCAGCCTGGGCAGAGGAGCCAAAGGTGTCTGACTTGGAGTGCTGTGTGATTGCCCTCCCACCCCCCAGAGGGGAAACTGGGTCCACGTTCATGCAGAGCTGGAAGGGGTGAGTGGCCAACGTACCTTCGAGCAGACCTAGAGAGGAACCCTTGAGGTTGGAGCCTTATATGCCAGTATACCGCATGGGCTCCCAAGGGCACAAGATGGCCCGAGTTCTCATGGGCTTTCCAACCCTGGACAGTTGGCTACCTGTCAGGAAAAAGTCATTTTCTAAGAATATAATTGGGTGACTTTGCTTTTGCTCTGTAGTTTCTAGTGAGATCACCCACAGTTCCCTCTGTGCCCTGTACCCACAGAGATCACATCAAAGGACATAGATAGAACCTGGCTCAACATTTGGAAGGGATGCCAGTGTGTTTAATGGGTTTCTCTGTATCCTGTGGGTCTGGATGGTCTGAGGTCCTTTCCATTAGCACTGGCTCCATGCTTTCATCCAGGGAGTGGAACTCTTCTCTGTTCGCTGTGGGCCCTGTGAGGGACTGGGTCCGCTGTGCTCACATCCCTACGGCCCGCACATAGCAGGCGCCAAATACATTCTCACTGAATGTGTTATGAACAGACTCTTCCTGTTTGCTGATTGGACTTCGTATTAAAAATACCTCCTCTATGCTGTGAGTTTTAGCTCAACTTCTCCTGTTTCTCCTTGGCTTTAAGTGCAATTTTAATTGATCCTGGGTGGACAAGGTAGGACTTCATTCAGTCTGAGGTGGGAATGAGACCTCTGTTCTGTTCTCGGCTTGTCCCTTCTTCTCTGGAGGAGTTTTGTCTGTCACTGTGTGGCCCCCGAGTCTCCCTCATTCATATGTCCTCAGAAGCTGAGGCCCCAAACTATCGCCCAGCACCTGTTTTTGTAAAGCAAGTGGTATTGGAACATGGCCACGCTCACTGGTGGACAAGTTGTTCGTGGCAGCGCTCATGCTGTAACACCGAGTTGAGCGGTTGCGGCAGGATCCATATGGCCCAGAAAGCCTCCCCCACCCAAGTTGTTTACCGTCTGGCCCTTTATAGAAGAATGTTGATTGGCCCCTCTTCAGGAGCTCCAGGAGGTGCTAGGCACGTGGTGAATGCCTGAGAGATGGATGAAAGGAGTGGTTCGTCATTCTGCAGGTGGGGTGTCCATTCCGAGGTGCCGTGGAGGAGGAGGGGTTGTGGACTCAGTCTCTGGACTGAGGCCCAGAGGACTCCCCAGAGATGTCATCGCTCAGTGTGACCTGGTGCTTCTCTTGGAAGAGGAGTGGCTGACGCTATGCATTCACTGATTTATCAGGTATTTCTCGAGCCAGACGGTTGGCGAGCACCAGGGAGGTGACAGTGGTCACGGGGTACATACAACTTGTTGGCCCCCTCGCGCTGTGTACATGTTTTCTGAGGTATTCCTCACAACCTCTCTGCACGGCTGCAACGGTCCTGCTCCTCAGATGATAATATGAGGCCCAGACATGACTTTGCATGTCCAACGTCGTATCATGAGAATACCAGAGCCGCATTCCAAGCCTGGGTCTGTCTGACAGCTGAGCCGTTCCCCTCGGCTCGTGGAGTGCTTAGTGAGCCGGTGCCCACAAGCTGATCTTAAGGGGTTTGTAGTCCAGAGGAGAAGCCTGAATCGTCTCAGATGCTTTCTGGAGAAGGGTACCAGGCAGTCAAGGAGACGTCCCAGAGAAGATAAAGATGGCAGTGGTCAGCGGAGTAGCATGGAATGTTTCTGTGTCCCGTGGGACTGGTACCATTCAGAGCATACTCCAGGCATTGTTTCTTTTAATCTGAAGAACCCCACATGATGGGCACTGCAGACATGAATTGTGTCCCCCCAAAAGATAAGTTCCGGTGCTTGAATCCCACAGTACCCCTGGTACCTATGGAGGGGACCCAGGTTGGAAATAGGGTGTTGCGTCTTGCTGGGGCAGAGTGGGGCAGAGCAAAGCAGGTGCCTGGCCTCCAGGCCTTCAGGTGTTAGGTGTAGCCCTGAGTCCTTTCCCTCCAGTCAGTGTTGACGCAACTTCAGGGCATGTACTAGTGAGAAGGGCCTATGGCCCTCTTCTGTCTTCGGTTGCGTTCTTCAGCAAGCAGAGGGGAGGGCGTGAAGTCACCCTGACGGGATCACTCTATGGGAAAGGCTGGCAGGACCCCGGCCTGCATTCATCTGGGGGAGCTGCTGCCAGCTCCCCGCCCCCCAGTCTCCCTTTCCAGCCCCTCTTCTTGGGGGAAGGCAAGTAGTTAAAGATCAGCCCACCAAGTAGCTGCTCGTACTGTCAGAAAAATCAGTTTGTCAGATCAGCCATGGAAGAGACACGGTTGGAGCCCACCACGTGCTAGGGGGTGTGCTGAGACTTTTTGTTCTTGTTTTTGCTCATTTTTTTATGTTGTTAAAAATCACAGCAGCTCTTTGCGATGTTCTCATATCCTCATTTTACAGATGGGAAAAAGAGGTCTGAGGCTTTAAGGTGACCGAGCCAAGGAGTCACAGAAAGTGGTCAAGCTGGGATTTGAACCCAGGGTCTTTCTGACCCCAAGGTCATGTTCTTAACAGCTGCTTCTGGAGCAGGAGGTGCTCCCAGGGAGGGGAATGCGAGGTGGGGCTGCTCAGTATGGGGGGGTGCTCTCTGTGGGGACTGTGGAAGATGGATAGAAAACCAGGGGACCCTCTGGGGGTTGTGCTTCACAGTTTGAACTAGTCCTGACCCAGCACCTAATCAAACTTCTGAGTGCCACGTCACGTGCCTTCATTTTAAGATGAGTGTGGATAGGCTGCTTGGTTCACCTGGGCCGTGCTGCCCAGTCTTTCCCTGACCTCCCTGGCTTCCTGTTCCTCAGCCACGGCTTCTTTAAGGAACTCATGCTCACATACTGGATATACATGGGCTGTTCCGTGACCTGCTTAGGGAAACGTACCCAGAAGCTATTGTCATGACTTCACCAGTAAAGCAAATTCATTAATGAATTTTCAGCCATTTCTAGCTTTGGGTATACCTAACCTGCCCCATTACCTCCCGCATGCTCCCCCTTTCCCAGCTCTCCCCTCAACACCCCCCTTCCCACTTCTCTGCCCTTACTGAGTCCCTTACAGTGGACGGTGGATATATTAGCGCCCAGATGAGCCGTGATTCACACGCACAGCATTTACCCACCAAGCTGTCGGTCTGCTGAGTCTGTTCGGTGTGGGTCTCAGGGAGTTGTTATATGAATATCTTAGAGGAAGCAAAGGAGAATGATGAATGCTTGGAAAGCTCTTCCCTGACATTCTAATTCTTACTAAGTGTTAAAGTGGCAATATTTAGTCTGATGACTCAGTCTGTGCAGGGGAATTGGTTTTAGTGCTCTCAGCATTGGGGCTCATGAACTGATCCACCACTGAGGTCTGAATTACCCGAGAGATGAGTTTATTTGGACCCGGGAAAGAGAAGACAGCCTTCAGCCCTGCTCATCCCATAGCTTCTGCTGTCTTGTCGAGTCCTGGCTGGTGACTTGGCTGATGGTACCGCCAGACATGTCTTGGCTTCTTGAAGGAAAATTTCACATTCAAATCAGATGCTGACTTAATGTATGATATATGGCTATTAAGCCAAAGAAAGGAGCAAAGACTTTAAAATCATTGGCTTATCTTGTGTGAAGTTTGAGCGACATCAATATCGTCCAGTGGGCGAGAGATGCCACTCGGGAGAATTTGCAGCTTGCTTGGGAAACAGAAAATGTATTAAGAGACCTTGTCACTTGAACAGTGTTTTTCTGAACATGAAACCCTCCTTTTTTGTTACTTCAAGCCACAGGATGGCACAGAAACACACTTGCATATTACCCAGGATTTTTTTTTTCTTTGCAGTAAAGATAAATCTGTGTATGTTTGATCTCTCGTGTCTGAAGGAAATTAAAACAAATTCATTATGATGAAACTCTTTTCAGATGGCTAATCTCTCTTTGTTGTGATAGAAAGCCAGAATGAGTTTTCATTCTAGTGGCTTGAAAACATGATCCTGACTTTAACAGTCCTGGGAAGTGGGCAATGGGCTGATGCTCCTGGCCTACCGCTGCATGTACCCAGCACCCCCAGACCCGGACACCTGCTGTTGAGGTTAGATGGCAATGGGAGGATGTTCTGGTCCCTTTTAGGCTTTCTCTGCTTCCTGTGGGAAAGCAGGGTATACTGCATGGCCAGAGAGGGTGGGGGGTAGAGGAGTAAGCCCAGGAAATCCCAGTCTTGGGAAAGCTAAGTCTGTGGAGAACTATGAGGTGTCTGGGTTGCAGGAACCATTGATCTGATGGGGTCTGAGTTCTTGGACACCTCAGAGTGTAACAGGCTGCCCTCCTGGTGCCTTTCCATGCCTCTGCTGCTTCTCTCTTCCCAGCTGCTGACTTCCCTCAGGTCTCACGTCCTCGCTCCCCAGGAGGGAACTGAGTTAGTAGTGGTGATCAGGGGCTGCTGGCTAGACTGTGGAAGACAGCCCTGAGGCTGGCCACTGGCCTCTGATCTGGCCACCTGAGGCGAGGGATAAGGGCTGCCTGGTAGAAAACATGCTCACCTGTGGTCATGAAACCCTATCTGGACACTTTTCCCAGAAAGGGGGCTGCCAGCATGTAGCCATTGGTAGCATCTTCCATCTCCTCGCTGGCTCAGGTGGGGACTGTGATCTCATTTGCACGAAGAGCCCTTGGCCACTCATGTTTCCAGCTCAGAACCTATAGCCGCCCTTGCCTGAGACATAGGGCAGCTCATTAGCTCAGCCTTTGGCTTGGTTCTGTTGATCAGCTGGCTTATCCTCATCTTGCAGAGCTGCAGGGGCTCAGCCAGTCCCACCTGGACTCCCATACCACTGCTCTCTCACCTCTGCCATCCTTACCCTCTTGCATCCTCCCACAGCTGCAGAGCTGCGCTAACCCAGCCATTGCCCTGACTGTCCCTCAGGCAGCAATTCCTGTGCAGAGCGAAGCTGAGACGAGGAAGGGGTGAGGTGATCACGTTGCATTTCTGCCAAATCTGTCTCCTGATTCTCATATGGACTTGTCGGATTTCTTTCGGACTGGTCTGATGGCTTTTCAGGACAAGGACTTACTATCAAGACTAATTTGATTAATTTGCTGACTGGAATCTGTCCCTTGGAGAAAACACCAGAGTTTGCTCTTAACACACTGGAAGAGAAGGCTGAGTGCCGCTGCAGCTGGCGGACGCAAAAGAAGTAGCCCTCCTCTCACGATGTAGCTGGCAGCTTATTTAATTGCTTGTGTCTTGCCTTGTGCCAAAAACTTAATTTATTATTCCACAAGTAATACATGTTCCTTGTACAAAATTTAAAAAAAAAAAAAAAAAGAAAGAAAGAAAGAAGAACAGGAACAAATTGTTCCTTGATACTTGGAGAGCAAGACAGCACACATTACTTTCCCCCTGAAGTTAAATCAACTTTCAGCACAACTTGCCAGAGATAGACAAGAGGCTTGGTGTCACGCATGCCTCAGGGCCCCTTCCCTTGGGAAAGACTGGGGCTCTACAGAAGAGACTGGAGGGCCTGGCACTGAATGCTCCCCTTCTTGTGGGGACCCCCATGGCCTGCCGGACACCAGCAGTCAGACTCCCGGCCTTGGAGGCCTCTGTGTGCTCCGCCCTCTCCCGTCCCACACCCTGTGCGAGGCCATTCTCTGGTTCCTAGCTTGAAGCTCGGGCCTACATCACTTGCCTGGTGGAGACGGGTCAGGAGATCAAAAGCGCAGAAATAATATTTACTCTCCCGTGGAGCAGGGAGAAGCCAGCCCTGGAGAACTGTCAGGCTGGTCATCTCCTTCATGTGTCAGCGAAGCCGGGCTCCTGTCCGTGAGCTGCCGCAGCAAAACAAACAGGAGCAAAAAAACAGCAATAAACTTCTGAATAATGTACTGTTTGGATGTACGTGGGCGCAAAGAGAAGAAAGCATAAGCTGTCCCTGCTTCTGTTAGCCACGCTTCGAGGCTGCTAACATCTTGTTGCTGACCTTCCAGTCTTCACTCTCTGGGGTGGGGGGCGGGGCGCGTGTGAGGAGGTGTCCTGGGAACGCAGGGCATGGAGAGCTGAGGTAGGGCAGTACTGAAACAGTAGGCAGAGATCAGGAAGGCAAACCAGGGCATGGCAATCAAAGGAATCCAGGAGCTACTTTTCCAAAAGGCACACTCGCTTCCCTCCAATGCCGGATGCTGGTGTGGTGGGGAGGTGGGGGTGGGGAGCACTCTTCCTCACCAGGCAGCTTTGGGAGGGAAACCTGTTGGTAGGATGCATCTCATTTCCTTATGAAAAGCCCACCTCCTGCTACATCCCAGGGGGAGCTCTGCTGGCCAAGGACCTTGTAATTGCTAAAGTGCAATTCAAATCCGAGTGTGATTGTGGTCCAACCCAGTGACTCTCATTACTCCTTTGCTTCCTGCATCAAAACCACTCACATCCACAGCAGCGAAGCCAGCGCTCTGGGCCCCTGATAATGGGCAGGCCAGCTTCACTTTTATTTTATTTTTGTAAATATATATTTTTCTTAAAGATTTTATTTATTTATTTGACAGAAAGAAAAAAAAAAAAAAGCGAGAGAGGGAACACAAGCAGGGGGAGTGGGAGATGGAGAAGCAGGCTTCCCCTGAGTAGGGAGCCTGATGTGGGGCTGGATTCCAGGACCCTGAGATCATGACCTGAGCCAAAGGCAGAGGCTTAAGGACAGAGCCACCCAGGTGCTCCTGGCTTCACTTTTAATTCGTGGGGGGAGCGCGGGTGGGAGAGGTGCCTGCTGGTGGCCCACAGAGCCTGTGCTGCTCTCTTCCTGTGACCAGAATACCTGGGGCCTGGGTTGTTTTCTGGGACTGTAACTGGGTAGGGTCCCTGGCATTTATTCTAAGCTCTGTTTGTTTCCAGACCTGGAAATAATTAGAGGCAAGTGTGCCTGGAGTGGGCTTCTCTGTGTGAATGGCTGGTGGCTGCTGCTTCTCTTTTGTTGGGCGTGCCCATTTTACTTCGTGTACTCGGCTGCTGAGATGACCAGCAAGGGTTTTATTGCATTCAGTGCTTTTGAGATTGCTTTTGAGTTTCTGATGGTGCCTTCTGAAAACGCCCGATGCTCCTAGGCGCAGAGGAAAGGCATATTCTTCCAAGATCCTTTGAAGTGGCTGGGCGGCATGGGCTTTGTTCTCTGCAGACAAGTCTTTGGAGATTCCATCTGTGGATCTCCCCAGCGGACAGGACTGGGGGCAGCTGGAGCTCACTATCACCTGAGTGGACCTGGAGCCTGGGGCTCCTCTCGCTCATTTCCACTACTCAGGAGCTTTGGTGTTGGGATGGAATTTTTTCTTTTTTTTTTAACAACAACGTTATTTTAGTTATTGTTTCAAAAAGCAGGAGAAGCCATTGCCTTCTTTCTTAAAGGAGTCTGGGTTCATTTTTACCTAAAGTCAGGCTGGTGGATTAAATAATTTATGGAGATATTTCTGAATTTTTAAAAAATCACTTTATGGAGGTATGATTGACATGAAAAGCTGTATGTATTTCATGTCTACACTGAATGAGTGCGTAGGTAAGTATATACCCATGAAACCATCACTATAGTCTATGCCATAAACATATGCATCACCTCTAAAAATTTCCTCCCACTGTAATTATTATTACTATTTATTTATCATGTGAGATAAGAACACAGCATATGATCTACCCTCTTGCAAATTTTTAAGACTATAACACAGTATTGTTAACCCCAAGCGCTATGCTGTACAGTAAAGCTCTAGAACTTACCTCATGTCACTAGAGCTTTGTACCTAATACGTATGCGTTTTCCTCTCCCCACCCAGGCTCTGATGTTGCCATTTTATTCTCTGCTCCTCTGAGTTTGACTATTTTAGGGTCCTCATATAAGTGGTGTCATATAATATTTGTCCTTCTGTGTCTGGCTTATCTCACAAAACATAATGTCCTCCAGCTCTATCCACATTGTTGCAAATGGGAGGATGTCTTTCTTTTTTTAAGGCTGAACAATATTCCACTGTATGTATATATCACATTTTCTTTATCCACCCATCCACTGATGAACATTTGGGTTATTTCCATGTCTTTGCTGTTGTAAACAATACTACAGTGAACTTGGGGTGCAGCCTTCTCTCTGAGATCCTAATTCCTTTTGATATATATCTAAAGGTGGGATGCTGGATCATAGGGTAGTTCTATTTTCTACTTTTTGAGGAATCTCCATATTGTTTTCCATTATGGCTATACCAGTTTACATCACTAATGTGTGCAAGGGTTCCCTTTTCTCCACATCCTTCCCAATCCTTGTTATCTTTTGTTTTTTGATGAAAGGTATTCTATTTTTATTTATTTATTTTTAAAAAATATTTTTATTGAGATATAATATGGGAAAGCATCCAGACCCTAAGTGCACAGGTCAGTAAGGTTAACCCTCAGTACTCTTCTGTAATCTTATC
This sequence comes from Meles meles, assembly GCF_922984935.1. Taxonomy (NCBI): domain Eukaryota; kingdom Metazoa; phylum Chordata; class Mammalia; order Carnivora; family Mustelidae; genus Meles; species Meles meles. The sequence goes on from NC_060068.1 coordinate 108,176,365, forward strand.
TAATTAAGATCTATGAGCCTTTCCAGAACCCCACATGATCCCTTATGCCCTTCCCAGTCACTGCTGCCTTAGCAAAGTTACCTGCTTTTCTGACTTTTATCACCATTGATTAGTTTCGCCCATTTTTGATCTGATAGAAAATGAATTCCTCCAGTATATATTTTTCCTCATCTGTCGTCTTTCACTCTTCACGTCTGTGAGATTATCATGTCGTATCTGTGAGTAGTTCCCCATCTCTCTGCGGTATTCCATTATATGAATGTGTTACCGCTATTTATCTATTCTGTCGATGGACATTTGGTCGTGATGTTTTTTAAAGTTTGATGGATAAGCCAGCTTTTGATATTGGCCATCATTTATGCCAGGGATTTGAAAAAAAAAAAAATTAGCAGTGATGCTTTTTTTGTTGCCCCCCAAATCAAATGTCATCTGGATTCTCTTGGTAAGAAATAGACGGAGTATGAAATGGTGCACCTTCACTGGGGGCTGATGGCTTTGAGTCCTCAGCCGCTTTGCTTCCCCTGGCCCCTGCGGAGGCCCTTGGGTGAGGCCGTTTAGCTTATAGGCTTATCTGCTGGAGTTGGACTGTCTCCCTGCTTTCCGCTTGCTCGTGCATGTTTGGAAAATTTTCTTAACCTCAGTTTCATTATCTACAAAGTGGACATTAAAAAAATGAACGCTGCTATCATAGGGTTATTGGCCACAGTACGTAAGACCATGCAAAGCAAGCACCACGCACAGCATGGACACTTAGCATGGGCTTCATGAGTGGTGTGGGGAGCCCTACTGTCTTTCCGGGCATCGTCATTCCCATCTTGCAGAGCCCTGGTACTCCCTGGGGCACCACTGCAAACCACAGATGCATGTCAGTGGCAGGATCGCTGCCCTTACTATCCCTCCAGCCCTGGGAGGATGTGATAACCCACAGTGTGTTGGTCCACAGTGTGCTAGTGCATCTCCGAGGCACTTCTCCCTACCAGTTTGCAAGCATCTTGGAGAAGGGCATGTCACTCCGCTTTGAGAGCTGGTAGAAAGCTGGTGCTCCACTGGTCGGTAGAACTGTGCTCCCCAGAGCCCTCTTTCTCACACCCACCTTTGCTGTGTACCCGGGCTTTGTGGGACAGTTAAGTCTGTTCAACGAAGACTGTGTGGTACTCCATCCTTATGGTGGGACATCCTTGCGGCCCAAATCCAGAAAGATGTTAGGATGGGAAGAATGGAGTGCCTTTCTGGCTTTTATCCTTCCCTGACTTCTGGCCAAATTGGACTTTTGGAGCCAGACCGAGGCCCAGGAGGAGCTGGAAGGATTAGATGTATAACTATTACTACTCTTCCTAATAACAACAGCTAACATTTATTTAGTGTGTATAGTCTGCATTAGATGTGCTGTTGAATTGAGTTCCCACAACACCCCTGTGAAGTGTAGGTACCATTATTCTGTGTGTTTGTGCACGTTCATCTGCCCACTGGGCGCCACCTCCTCTAACTAGAATTAAGAGTCATGGGGAGAGATTTTTTTATTTCTCCTTCACTGTTGTATCCCCAGAAGCTAGAATAGTACAGGCTTAAGAGATACTTGTTAAATGAATGGATATATCTATTACAGAAGAAGAAATTGAGGCCTAGAGCCATTAACTCAGCCAGAGTCACGCTGCTAAGAGGCAGAGTCAGGTCTGTTTGAGGCCTAGCGCCTGCTGGTGACCGTCTCCCTGGACAGGAGTTGGAGACCCTTCCCAGAGGGACAGAGGTTTGGGTTTGGAGTGGGATAGAGATCTCCTGGAGGCCTTCCAAGCCATCTTGGTTCTTGGATGCACTTTTAGTCACAGTACAGTTGGCAGCAAGTCATTACCATTATGCCATTACACTACAAATTATAGCTGCAAAGAGCTTCTGTCCCGAATAATTTCTGCATCTTTCAGGCAACAACTGGACTCTGAGCTGAGACATGGGCAAGTGTGCGGCTGCTGACCTATAGCCCCTTCCCCTGTTGTGTGGCCGTGCCCCACTCTGTCTCAGGTGAAATGTGCATTTGTCTATTTACTGTTCAAGTATATGCTACCTCCTCTGTTACTACATTTTTTTTCTTCCATTTTTAGCCTTGTCGTTTTCTGGCACTTTACTTTGGAATCCTTACCAAATCGTAGCTAATCTCTGCAACACTCATTCTCTCTTCCCTTCCCTTCTTGGGAATTTCTGACATAGAGTTGGACTTTTTTTTTTTTTTTTTTTTTTTTGGACAGCTTTGCACCAACTTTGGATGTCAGCTGGGTGCTATTTTTAAAAAAGTGCTTCTCTCCTCTTTAGCTGTTTCTCCGTCTGGGGTCATTTTTAGCAGGTTTCAGGGATGGTGCCTTATCAGGATCTTATCTTTAAACACCCGTTTGTGGATGTCTCTTGTGTTTGCCCTCAGCATTCACGAACGGATTGGCTTCCACTCCTTAGCATGAAGCTACCATTTGTTGGGGGCAAGTGGTGGGCTGCAGAATGTGGGGCTTAATGGCTTCAGGAGGTGAGAGGCAGGACAGCGTAGCAGCTACGACCTTGGCTCTGGACCGACTGGTCATGAGGGACTCTGTCCAAGGTTTCTCATGACTTTTGCTCATTCTTGAGACCTCCACTGTGCATGGTGGTAACCACCAGCTACGTATGCCTGCTGAGCACTTAAAATCAGTCTAGTCCAAATTGAGGTATGCTCTGCATATGAGACATACACCGGATGTCAAAGTCTTAGTGGAGGAAGAAAAAAAGTGAAAGAGATCATTAACATTTAAGATACTGATGACACGGCTATGTGATAATATTTTGGATACGTTGGGTTAAATGAAGTATGAAAATTAATTTTGCCTGTTTTTTTCACTTTTTAATGTGTCTGCTAGAAAATGGAAGCGACATACATGGTTCACAGTTGTGCCCCACGTGACATTTCTCTGGGATAGCACTGGGACAGTGGGACTGAGGTGGTGTCGTGAGGACAGGTAAATGGATGGGGGTATTTAGTTTGGTACTTGGCACGTGGTAAGCACTCACGGCATCAAAGGGGCTGTCACTGTCTGCATCATGTCATCATCAGGTTGGATATCTAAGTTAGGAGGAGAGCATTCGTAATTGGAGATGTCTGAGTCCCAGAGAGTTCCAGGTAAACTCATCTCCTTCCTTCCAAGAGGTTATGTATGATTTAGGGTTCACAAGTGTTCCTGAGAGTCCCACTCCTCTTGACTGCCCATTTCTGTTTATAATGGAAGGTTGTTTGTACAATTCATGGTAAGCCTCTTACCTAAAGGGATGACTGCTCATTGCAACCCAATCGTAGAATCCCCTGAGGCTTCTTTATTTACCCAGCTACTTTGACTGTTGTATTGGCGTGGAAAATCCATTTTTTAATGAAACCTCTTATATAATAGCTAACCTTTGCAAAGTGCTTCCCATATGCCTAGCTCTATGCTAAGTGCTTTTCACGGTATTGACGTGCCCCATTTGCAGTGGAGTGAAGCCAGGATTTGCCCTAAGGCAGAACCCCAAGTTTTACAGCACATGAGGGAGCTGGGCCTTGAATCCATGTCTTTCTGATGCTGAAATGACACTATTTATTCCATCTCATTAGCACTCAAAGCAAGTTTCTCTTCATCAGGAAACCCAGGGCACTAGTGGACTGGGTATTACCGGGTGTCCGAGAAATCAGAGAGACCATATGTTTCAAGGCAGAGAAAGCCCAGGAACTCATTGAGAATCCTTTGACCAAGGCTGATTGTGGAAGCAGAGTCAAGTGCAGGGTGGCTGGCCACATGCTGGGGTCAGGTGGTCGGGTGAGCCGGGAGGGCACTAAGGCCCTTGTCCCAGGCCGTCTCTTCGTCTCAGTGAGCAAGGTTTCATACGGTTCTTCTGTGGACCCAAAGTCCATTCACCAGAAGGGTTTTCTTCACCAAGCCCCTGGAGAGGTAGAGAAAAATGCTGCCCCAGACACTTGACAAATGCATTAACTTTGGCAGGGCTGCTTCAAGAAGGCATTCGATAGAATGTTTCTAAGGCCATAGTGTTTTCTGGGAGAAATTTCACGACAGCTAGAACTCTAATGACTGCCTGTGTCAGGAAAGGACCTTATCTTTCACTTAGGCCTGATGTAAATTTGCTGGTGATTTTACCACGTTAGCTAAATGCCAGGAAGGATACGTGTCACGGAGCTGGGCGTTTCTGTTGCCGCGGGACACCGAGCAGCACATTCTTTAATGAATGAGTGTCAGTGATTGGAGCAGCTGCCTTTCAGGGAAGCCATTCCTCTTGAATAAAAGATTTCTATTTAGTATCCCGATTATTTCCTCTTTGACCCCCTTTCAGTCAAAATATGCAAGGCTTAGTCCTCACCTCTTGACATCCAATGCCTGTTAGAACCTTATTAGCATTTGTTCTCATTGATGTTCGTAGCATTTTTCTGTCCGGCAGGGACCTGATTAAGAGGTGGAAAATCAGCCGACTGGGTCCACGTGCAACTGTCAGCCTGTGGCAGGATGACCAGCTCAGCATTTAATCACATCTCTTGTGTTTTCAGTTTCCTTTCATACCCCTGGAGGGAAAAAGTTCAATTCCAAGTCACGCTCTGGCTTGGCAGGGGGAGGTGGGAGCCAGAAGGAGGGGTGCAGAATCCTCATGCAATACAGGCTGGGGCCTGGATGACAGATTCCACCTGCCATTTGCACAAGGCACCTTCCCTGTGTTAGTCGCAGCAGGAAGATGCACGGTAGCAGTGGCGTGCCGTCACAGGGCAGACCCATCCTCACAGGGCCCTGACAAGGGCTAGTCCCTGGACTATCTTGTCTGCCTGTTGGATCTCAGTCCCTGCGCTGGTCCTCTGAGGTTGATAGTTGCTACAGAATGAACTGTGTCTCTTCAAAATTTCTGCATGGAAGCCCGTGATGGTATTTGTAGGGGGGACCTTTGGGAAGTAATCAGGTTGAGATGAAGTCATCAGGGTGTGGCCCTCCCGGTGGGATTGGTGATCTCTAAGAAGAAACTGCAGGGAGCTTGCTGCATCTCCCTCTCTGATGTGTGAGGACAGGGTGAGAAGCTGGCCAGCCAGAAGCCAGGAAGCAGGTCCTCCCCAGGAAAATGAATGAGCTGGCCCTTGTTCTTGGGCTTCCAGCCTCCAGGACTGTCAGAACCCATTCCTGTTGCCTCAGCCGCCCCGTCTGTGGTGGTTAGTTGTGGCAGCCCGAGCTGATCAAGACCGTGGTCCTCGTGGATCTTCATACGGTTTTCCCCATGTAAGACGTTTGGCCGAGTTCCCCAGTCAGCTGCTCGCAGGGGAGTCTGGGACCTTGACCTGAAGTCCAGTCTCCCGGGCTCCTCTCTGCCTCCGTGGGGGTAGCACCTGTGGGGGTTTATGCCTTTGTATTCTCCCTGGGCGGATCTCTTCCGGGCTGTCCTTTATCTCTGGATCTGTCACAGAGCCTGTGCGGAAGAACCTGTAGGTAGAGGCAGGAATAAATGCATGGGAGGAGTGAATGTGGCAAAGGTGTGAGATGAGACCCCCTAAGGAAAGAGGCAGCTGGAGGGAGCCACAAGTCATTCACCTCCCTTCACTCATGACCTACGTCCGAGTCTCCACGAACACAGGTCCCCAGAGAAGTCTCCGCTGCAGCTGGCCTCCCCAGAGATACTCTCCCATAAGGGGGGCACCACTGTCCTGGCCATCTGGAACAGTCCCACTTGTCAGCTCAGCAGAGTGCACCCAGTCTGCCCCTACCTCCACTCTCTACCTGCACACGGGGCAGGATGGAAAAGGAGGGGTTAAAGCCTGCAAGTGCGAGTCTGTTGTACAGAGCAGCATCTAGGTCATTCCTCCAACACAAAAGAAATTAAATACAGCTCGCCCAGCTGCTGATTGCTGCATAAACCCCGCTGCTCTGTGTGGAACACCAGGCAGGCACCAGGCCATTTTAATAAGATACAACAAGATTAATAAGGAACCAGATCGCATGCTTCATGCTTCTACAGAACATGCTATCCTGTTCACAGTTATTTGGGGGGGGTGCCCAAGGGGAGAAGCTGAAGCCATAGGGACAGAGGGTTTTGGGGGACAGGAGAGGGAGGCACTGGGGGCATCAGCCCACAGAGCATCTATGGGGGACGTTTTACGTACGGCAGCGGTCCCACACCTGGGTCCAGCCTGGGTTTGTGTGGTGTAGGGCCTTCCTGGAGCTGTGTGGAGTGCTCCCAGGCCTGGCCAGCTCTGTTGGGCTTGCACAGGGCCTTTGCATGTGGTGTTCTCCTAGCATGGATCATCCTCTCGCGTCTCTGCCCGGGCAGCTTCCTTTCCCCTCCTCCTTCGGGTCTCATTTCCTGTGGAAGCCTTCCCAGACCCCCAGGTTGGCTCATAGGGGCCGTGCTCCACCCCCGGGACCCTGATCTCCCCCTCCTTATGGTACTTTTCCCAATTGTAATTTTATTTTTATTTTTTTTTAATGGAATGACATCTTTTTAAAAAAATTTTATTTATTTTATTATGTTATGTCACCATACAGTCCATCATTAGTTTTTGATGTACTGTCCCAGGATTCATTGTTTGCGTATAACAAACACCCAGTGCTCCATGCAATACGCGCCCTCCTTCGTACCCATCACCGGGTCAGCCCATCCCTCCCACCCCCTTCGCCTCTGAAACCCTCCATTTGTTCCCTGGAGTCCATCGTCTCTCCTGTAATTTTAGCTTCAAGTGTCATGTTGTCTCCCTTCCTCACCCTGCTTTGCTTGCCTGGTTTGGTCTCCTACTTCACTAGGGTACTAATTTGCAGAAACTGAATTTGTCTGCCTGTTGATTAGTATGTTTGTGCTTGAAAACTGTTCTCCCAGCCTGAGCTCCGCAGCACCTTCTGGGTCAAACGCCCATCATTAGCTGCCCCCGGTCTGGTGACTATGAGGTACAGATAGGCGTTTGAGGGAGAATTTCGCCCAATGAGTTCGAGCTCCTGACTGTGTCTTCTAGGATCAGGGTTGCACTCCAGTTCAAACGGCGTTCTGAGGAGAGGCTCATGAGATGGTGAAGCTGCCTATTGGGGCTGACTGGGTAGGCTAGGGAGTGCGGGGAAGCCCGGGGTGGCGGGCATCTTGGTCGTGGCACGTCTCCTGCAGACATAGCAATAGCATCTCTGTCTCCTGCCCTGGACGTTGAGGGCAGAGCTGTGCTGTCTCTCTGAGCGTCCTGAGACCTTGGCACAGTTACTAGCAGGTAGCTAACAGCTGTAGGCTTCAATAGTGTGTGTAGGAGATTTCTAGACTTTGTGTGCTGAGAAACTTTGTTGGGCTGTCTGGTTTATACAGGTCAGCATGAAAGACTGGGGGCAGAAAAAAAAGGAGAGGCAGACGGAACTGAGCATGGGATGGTAATGGTGCTGTTGGATCCTGTCCCTTCCTGTGTTCCCCTCGCTGTATGCCTCTTGTCTCTTTTAATGCTTGTAGACCTCTGTCTACTGGAGTTACTTATATTTCTTCCATGAAGCTCTTCTTAAGCCCAAGTGTCTTCCACATGCCAAATCTGGGCCACGATCTCCTGGGGCTGCCCTAGGCATACCCGGAGACTTGCTTTGGTTTAAACTTCTGCTGTATGGGAGATGCGGTATTCGTGTGCCATGGAATATTACTCGGCCATAAAGAAGAATGAGCTGTTGCCATTTGCAATGACATGGGTGGAGCTAGAGAGTATAATGCCAAGCAGAGTCAGAGAGCGACACCGTATGATTTCACTTGTATGTGGAATTAAAGAAACAAAACAAATGAATAAAGTGGGAGGAAAAGTGAGAGACAAACTAAGAAATAGACTCTTAGAGAACAAACTGATGGTTACCGGAGGGGAGGTGGCCGGGGGGAAGGGTTGGATAGTTGATGGGGATGAAGGAGTGCAGTTGTGATGAGCACGGGGTGATGTATGGAAGTGTTGCATCACTATATTGTACTTCTGAAACTAATATTACACTGTACGCCAACTAACTGAAATTTAAAGAAAAACTTAAAAAAACCCCCAAGCCCTCTACCTTACGGTGCTCCCCCGCAGTGCTCAGTGGCAATGCTATTTCTTACTGACGGTTGACTAAAGGGATGTGGAGTGCTTGACAGGACGCAGGAGAGGCCAGGGCTCCCCCTGCACACCATAACTTACTAGCAGTGGTTGTCATGTGGGCTGGGTGCGGTTTGCTCTGGAACACGGAGGAAGGGCATTAGCTGGAGCAGGGAAGGTTTAAAGGAAGCAAACCACATGTGCAAGCCGAGCCCCCTCCAGGGATGATAGAGCAGGGATGATACAAAGTCAGTGGAACCCAGGTCATCTCGCTTCATCTACTTGAAAAGATAGGAACAGATGAACAAACAAAACCATTGAGAGCGCTCCACGCACGGAAGCCCGGATGACCGACGTGTGACACTGCGCTCACGCTGTCTCTGTCTCCCTTCTGTCTCTGGCTCAGGAACGGTAGCGGTCTAAGGTCTGGTGTTTAAAAAACTGCACCCCCAGTCTCATTTACTTGGTCTGATTTATTTTTATTTATTTATTTTTTTGAAGTAGGCTCCACACCCAGCATGGGGCTTGAACCCTGAGATTAAGAGTGGCATGCTCCACAGCCTGAGCCAGCAATGCCCCCCTGCTTGGTCTGATTTGTTGCTTTGCACACAGTTGGACCTCACTTAGCTGGAGCATCTGTCTCCCGTTCCCCACCCCCACCAGCCTCCAACCCCCAACATTTTCTCAGATCCATGCTCTTTCCCTGCAGAGGTGATGATGGAAGGTCTCTGGATTTTCCCTGTGAAAGCAATGATGAACTCCCCTGCTTCCGCTGCTTCTAATTAAATTCCTGCTTAATCATTGATGTCTCTGCATAACTCACCAACCCGTCCATTTGAAGAGCAGAACTACTCTGACAGTTGACAGTAGTAAATGGCGCACACTAAGGCTGGGGTGGGAGGGGACTCGAGCTTTGACCTTCTGGGCCAGGTTGGTATAAGTAGTTCGGGCCTGTGTGTTGGAATCCAAAAGGTCCCAGCTCCCAGCTTGGCTCTGCTACTTTTTTTGGTCGAGTGGCGGTGGGCAAGTCTGTTAAAATCTGTGTCTTTCTTTTCTTATCTGAGAACTGAAGGTGATAGTGCTTATCTCGTAGGATTGTCCTGAGGGTTGAACATCTTAAATCTCTATGGCATTTAGCACAATACCTGGTAGTGATTGTTCAGTACCTGGGAGCTATTTGTGGCCTTATTATCTAGCTTATAGATGGCAGTGAGACAGTTTCAAGTTCTCTATTTTGAAAACATCATAATTGTCCTATTACCCACGTGACATCCTGACTTTTAGTAGGATTGAAAGATGGTATCTCGTCCTTGGAGCACTTGGAGAGGATTCTTAGAGGATTCAATGGAGTTCTGGGTTAAAGTGCAGAGAACCCAGATCTCAGTCTGTTTGCCCACCTACTGAACTTCTGTGCAAAGAGCTCTTCTGGGGGCCCAACCTTGTGTTTGCCTCCCATGGCATCGGTTGGCTGGCTGTGCCATACTCAGAGCCTTTGCTGCTCCTTCTGGGACATTTCATGCAGATTCCCTTTTTCCTAGTGCTGCCAGAAGCTTTAGGACTGTACTTTTACATGTTGTTATGTGTAAGTGGTATTACGGAATATTTAATAAGGTCAACTACATTACATGTTTGAAAACTGTAGAAGTTGAATTGGGGAAACAGCTTTGATTGCATGAGTAATATTTAAAGTGCTTGCTAAAAATACAGTAACTTTTCTGTCAATAATAGAAAACCTTCTGAGCTCTGGAGAAATTTTTAAAGCAAGATCCAGTGGCTCTTGCCCATCTTGGTGAAAGTTTCCATTAAACAGATGATTCATCTTATGAGAGTAGAGTGATTAACATGAATTATGGGAAAATTATTCTTAGACTTGAATGGCTGAGTTATGAATGGGTTAGGAGGCAGATTGCTTTAGCAATTGGTGTTTTTAAAGGAAGATTTTAGCCTATGGTGGAAGACCCTCAAAAAACAAGGTTTGCCCGAATATTGTTGTTCCCTCTGAAGGAGATGTCCGAGAGTCCCTTAAAGAGGGAAGACTTGCTTTTGGGGGTAGAGGAGTTACTTCCATCCATTCCTGAATAGATTCTTGAATTCTTCCCAAACTTGACTCTAAGTAAGGTTTGAGAAGGTCAGAGCTTGGTCTTGAAGGGTGAGCCTTTAAATCCAGGCTTTGTGGAGAAGACTGGGAGGAATCCAAGATTATTTGCAGTTGGCCAGAGACTCTCATGTGGTGACTCTTGTGAAGGACAAGGCCGAGGCTTTCTTAAACCTTCTCAGCAGCCTCAGCACTGTCCTCAGGAGGGTCGCAACGAGACCCCTGGGCTGATAATTGCAGCCACGGGAGAGACGGCGACAGAGCCGGCCAGTGGCCGAGGCAAACTGGCTATCGTGCAGATGCCGCCTACAAGCTTGGGTAAGCGTCCTCATCGAAAGCAAGACCTGAGGCCCTCCTGTGTGCCAGGATCTGTGCCGGCTGCTTAGACATTAAGTGGAACCTCTCGTGATTCCTGCCCACGGGGAGCTCCCATTCCATCGGTGGCAGAGGATGGGGGTGACCATCGCCATGCAGCAAGCTCAAACGAGCAGATGGCCCGTGTTCAAGTCATCTCAGCCCAACAGCACCTCTTGGAAGGGGACACTAGGACTAATCCTGTCTTACGGAGGAGGAGACGTAAGCCCGCACAGATGGTGGCGGGTGACGGAGCCATGCATTCAACCCAGCTTTGCCTAACTCCACCTTCAAGCCTTGGCCCTCAAATCCTGCCTGATCCTGGAGGTGTAGAAGTGATGGGCACGCTCCTAATAGTACAGGCCCTGTGCAAGGATGGTCCATGTTTTGCCCTGATTATGTACCGTCCCTGAGTAAGAGGGTGAATTCACCCCCTTGTCTGTCAGGCATTGTCAGAGCTGTGGGACCTTTGTGTAAAAGCTAGTTAAACTCTGCAGCCTGGTGTGTAGCAGCCCCTTACCCAGTGCTTTATTAAAAAGACAGTCCATTTTGCCTGGTTTTGTGTGCCTTCTTTCATCAGGCCACTTGAATGGCAATGGCGAAAAAGCCAAAGTGGCAATAGTGTCTAGAAATGACATGAGCAAGGTTCAGCATGGAAATTGCAGGGTAGGGCTCTGTTATCATCTGAAGGGAGTGGCGGGTGGTTTGTAATCTTGGTTTTCTAGAAGTTAGCATGGGTGGTAAATTGTGTATGTGTGAGGGTGAGTCATTAATGCTTACGCTAAACTCAAGGAAGATGATGATGTTAGGGCCTCCCAGAATGTCTGGGGAGTGTGTGTGGGTGGTCCTTTGTTCATTTGTTGGCTCGTTCATTCATTCCTTCATCAGATACAGTTGAATACCTGTGTCTCCCACTGTGGGAAGTGCTTGGGTTCAGTAAAAGACTGACATTGTTACTGCCTTTCCTAGAACCCACTGTCCTGGCTGGGAAACAAGCCGTAAAGCAGCCTTGTCCGTCTTACATTGGATTACAGTGCCAAGAGGGAAAGACCCGGGGCCACAGTAAAGGAGACAGTGATGAGGGTAGAGGGTTAACCTAAGCTCTTGTCGTGGGTGGTGGCCGTCGGGGAGGGGTGGGGGGCAGGGATCTTGCTTAGGAAGTCGCTACTGAGCTGAGAGCCACAGGCTGGATAGTCAGATAAAGAGAAGGGGTGAGAACATTCCAGGGAAGGGGAACATCAGTTTCCTGGAACAGAAAGGAGGCCACCGTTTCTGGTGTGTAGTGGGCAATGGGGAAATGGGGCCAGATGGGCTTGGTGAGGCAGGGCGGGACCGCCCAGTGCCTTCGCTGTTGGGTGAAAGTGAAGTGGTGAGCCCTTGAACTCATATCTAGCCCTTGGACCTGGATTTGCCCCATACTAGCTATGTGAGGTTGGACTTCTGCTATAACCTCTCTGAGCTGCGGCTCCCTCTTTTAAAATGTGAAGGAAAACACCCACCTCTCAGGATTGCCCTAGGGATAAAATGGCACCATTTGACTGTGTAGCTCGGGGGGGGCCCGTGGAACGCTGCAGGTGCAAAAAATATTACTACTCCCCCCCCCCCAAGTCTCTAGCATTGCAGCTGATGAAGGAGCCACAGGTGTGCAGGTGGTGGTTCTGCATTAGGGAAGATTGCAAATTCATGTTTAACCCTTATCCTCCTCCAATTAGGCTGTCCCCCAGAGAGGCCTGTGGAAGGGGCGTGTTCCCTCTCCATTTGCTGGAAGTTAATAAGGTCAGGGTTCATTCTAGGGTAAGAAGCAGGAGGAGGCAGCTTAGGGAAAGGCAGGAGCCACCAGGTGGCTGGAGGTGGGAGCAGGGTGTCCTTGGAAGCTTTGCCGTTCCCTCCCTGCTTACTTTAGCTGCCATTCCCGGCCTTCAGCAGGGAAGGGCCTCCAGGACTCCGAGGGAGGGTGGGTTTGTGCAGCTCAGGGCTGGTCGCTGGTGTCTGGGGCTTGAGTTCTAGGACAGTTGGTTGTGCTTCCGCACAACTAGCAAAGACACTAGACGTCTTTTTTTTTTTTTTTTTAAAGATTTTATTTATTTATTTGACAGAGAGAGAGAGATCACAAGTAGGCAGAGGCAGGCAGAGAGAGAGGAGGAAGCAGGCTCCCCGTGGAGCAGAGAGCCTGATGCGGGGCTCGATCCCAGGACCCTGAGTTCATGACCTGAGCCGAAGGCAGCGGCTTAATCCACTGAGCCACCCAGGCGCCCCCCGCCGCTAGATTTCTTTATCGGGAAGCTGTTCACAACGTAAGTCTTATTTTCCTGCTGACTTAAAATGCAAGTTTTCAGAGATAATTTATTTTTCTGCCCTTGATTTTTTTTAAAAAAAATATTTTATTTATTTGACAGAAAGAAATCACAACTAGTCAGAGAGGCAGGCAGAGAGGGAGGAGGAAGCAGGCTCCCCGCGGAGCAAAGAGCCCGATGTGGGGCTCGATCCCAGGACCCTGGGATCATGACCTGAGCTGAAGGCAGAGGCTTTAACCCACTGAGCCACTGAGGCGCCCCTTCTGCCCTTGATTTTGAACCTACTTTGTGTGCCCACTACTGCAGATAGGAATGCTGAACAAAACACACGCAGCCTCTGCCCCCCATGTTGTCTCCTAGCGGCCCCAAGACCCTGAGGGTTTCCAAACTTGCGTTTATAGGGGAGCTAGCTGGAGGCTTAGGTCATTTGCCCAAGATCACACAGAGCTGGGATTGCCATCCAGGTCCATCTGACCTTGGGTCATATACTCTTTCTTTCTTTTTTTAAGATTTTATTTATTTATTTGAGAGAGTGAGAGAATGAGATTGAGCAGGGGGAGTGGCAGAGGGAGAGAGAGAAGCAGATTTCCTGCTGAGCAGACAGCCCCATGTGGGGCTCCATCCCAGCACCCTGAGATCATGACCTGAGCCGAAGTCAGATGCTTAACTGACTGAGCCCCCGAGGAGCCCCTCAGGGGGTAGAGTCTTAACCATGAAGCTGAACTGGGACCCAGTACATACTGTGACTCTCAGGTAGCGGTTCCTCATGCTGCATCTTACCTGTTGGCTTCTGCACTCAGGACTCAGAGATGTGTAAACCAATAATTTAAAGGCCCATTGAGCTAACTTTCTAGCAGTGTCCTTGTGTGGGGGGTGAAACCGTGTTGTAAAGGAATTCGGTCAACCTGTAATATGTCTCTGCTGTGGATGGGAGAGTTCTGGACACCTCTTCTTCTGCTGGGAGGGGGTGCTGGGTAGGTACGTTGGGAGCAGATGCCCATCCTCAGGATCTTGGGATGGCGAAGTCTGGACCTTGTTCATCCGTGGGTCCCCACCGTCAGCATGCTGCTGGCCACAAGTAAAGAGGGGGTTCTTTGGAGTCAGCTGGACGTGGGGTTGAAACAAGTCATGCCACTTTTTGAAGGCATAGCCTGGGGAAGTGATGTAATCTCTGTGAGCCTCAGTTTCCCATCTGAGGACTGTAGGAGTTAAGCTAGTGATTCAGCAATGCCTGCTGTGTTAGGTCAGTTGTCGGCAAACCACACGCCCCCGCCACACCTGGCTGCTGTTCCTTAGGTAGAGTTGCTTGGTGGATGCCTTTGGGATTCCCTTGGTTTTGGTCTTCAAAGCTCTCAAGATTTGGGTCAAGTTTCGTTCCTTGCCTTTTTCTCCTGGTCTGATGACCCCTCGCCTAGTTTTTGGTTTGTCCCCAGACCATCTGCACCTCTGCGTAGCCCTTGCTTCAAAATGACTGAGGCCAGGGAATGCCTGCTGAGAAGGCATCTGAGCAAAAGGGGGGATTGAGGATCTTCTGTGCTCCTGGGAATCTCAGAGACGTGTAAACTCTTGAACTCTTGGTTGTGAATTCACCCATGTCTTGACTTGGCCATCCTGAGTCTCTCTGCCTTGCTTTTAGAGGAGAAAATCCCCTAAAACACAGAGGTTGGTTGTTGTGGTTGTTTTTTTTTTTTCCCTCCTTCTTAGTAATTTCCTTTTTAAAAACGTAATCTTATTTTGGATCATAAATGTAATACATGCAATTTATGGAAACATGGGGAATGAAAACTCCAACAATCAATCCTAATCTTACCACCCAGAGATAATCATTATTAGCATTTTTAGCATATTTCCTTCCAGATTCCTAATCATGTGTAAATGTTTACATAATTGAAATCACATTGTTTATATAATTTTATTTCCTGCATTTTTACTTATTATGTCATAACCATTTCCTCCAGCAATGAATGTTTTTCAAAACCGTAATTTCCCTCTCTGCACACATACGTGCATTCCCTCACCCATCCCCCCCACCATGTGTGTGGGGATGCAGCCCTCCACCTAACGTGTCTTTCCTGTGTGCGAGCACCAGTAGAGCCTCTTCTTCCCCAGTCAGAGCTCCTGGTCTACCAGAGAGGAGAAGGAGAGAGAGTCATCCTCACATCGTCTTCCTTTAGGCTGCAGCGACAAACGCCTGTAGCCTGGGGGGCTTCCATCATAGCTGTTTGTTTCTCATGGCTCTGGAGGCTGGACGTCTGAGATCAGGGCGCAGCATGGTCGGGTTCTGGTGAGGGTTCTCTTCCTGACTTGTGTGCGGTCGTCTTCCCTCTTCATCCTCACACGGTGGAGTAAAGGAGGTCTGGTGTCTCTTCCCCTTCTTAAAGGGTGCTCATCTCAGGGAGCCTGTGTGGCTCAGTCAATAAAGTGTCTGACTCTTGGTTTCAGCTCAGGTCATGATCTCAGGGTGGTGAGATGGAGCCCTACCTTGGGCTCCATGCTCTCCTGGTCCTTCTCCCTGCCCCTCTGCTCCCTACTCCCCCAGGGTGCACTCTCTTTCAAATAAATAAATCAATGAATCTTTAAAAAAAAAAAAAAGGCACTAATGTCATCAGCTGCACTCCACCCTCATGACTTCTTCTAAACCCGTTGACTTCCCAGAGGTCCTATCTCCTGACACCACCGCATGGGGGTTTAGGGCTTCAATGTAAGAAGTCTGAGGCAACACACAGGTTCAATACGTGATAAACATCATATGATAATGCTTTAATGTGGGAAAGGGATATGTAGGAACATACAGCGATGGGTCCCGTCCCTGAAATGGTGTCAGAAGTCTTTTCGGAGGAAACTAATCCCGGTTTCTTTGGTCAGCTTTTTGGAGGAAACTCTAGGAATCCTGACCTCCAAGTTCTTTTGGAAGGGTAGACATTCTTCTGAGAAATGTGCACGTGAATGAGGTGGAAGGAAAGGAAATTAGTGTACGATGAGTGATATATGCGGCAAATATTGTTGTGCTATGGTATTACCAAGACTGTCTTAAAAAAAAAAAAAAAAAAAGGCTGCCTTAGCATGGGGCACTTACGAAATCACAGGAGGTACTGTAGGGATAAAAGCTGGCAGGCTTATTCGAAAACGTTGCACTCATTCCTGAAGTCGGAGGCAGTGTTCCACAGAGAATTGCTTCCCAAGACTTAAGGACAACATCCTGGGATGGGTGGTACTGGGTGATGCTCTTGGTTTTCAAGGTTTACCAGCACTGCTGAGAAATCACGGCTCCACTCTGCTTCCTGGTGACTTGGAAGATGATCAAGACCCACGTGGGTCCCAGTGGCCGTTGCATGACTAGCATCAAGGTTGCATACCTGCTCAGAGGCGACAGGGCACATCAGTCGCAAGGGCAAACCTCAGACCGAGGCCTGTTCACAGGTTCTGAGCTCACAAATGGTCAGCTTCTGCCCTTTGTGCCCACCTTTGCCTTTGTCTTGCTTGCAGTGTGAGTGTGTTTGTTTTTACATGTTTCCCCCGAGGAGTGACAGTGGGAGAGATGGCTGTTGTGACAAACTGATTGCAGTTTGAGTCTGGCACATTTATGTTTGGCAGCTGAGCTGGGCCCGAGAGCCGGGCACGTGCAGCAAAGGGAGGGGGGTGTGGCCCTGAGGCTGTTTTTCTTCCCTGGTCTTGGAGTGAGTAAAATGGATGTGGTCCTCTTTATTCCTTGGACACTCAGGAACAGCCTTGTGGGTACGCAGCAGTGGGTTTGTCCCCACGAGGTTCTCTCCCGTGGTCGCAGGCTGATCCTGTGGGTTGCAGGCGCCTCCCAGCAGGGGACAGGGTGGCCACAGAGATGTGTGCATGGTGTGGGGAGAGCTTGGTGCTATGGGATGTCCAGCACAGAGGGGAAAAAAGTCCAACTCAGGAACTGCATCTCTGTGTTTCCTTTTGGCTTTTTAATCCATGTTGGGCAACCATATAAAAATGCTGACCATATTTGCTCCTTAGTGTGGAAGGCAGTGCTTTATTAAAGAAAAAAAAAGAGTTTTCATTAATGAAGGCCTGCAAGCAAGACAGAAAGTAACAAAATTTGCATTTCCTCACCTTCGTCTGTACAACGTGGGAGTTGCCGCTACCCTGTAGGGTTTGCTGTTAGGATTACATTAGAGAGAAAAAGTCTTTGACCTGTTGCCTGGTGCACAGTAGGTACTCAATACATGGAATTTCTAATTTCTACTGATATAATAGCTAGTTTTGATTCAGAGTTCAAAATTCCGTATAGTCACTCTCTTAACCCATTTTGTATGCTCGGGATCACCCATCTTGGTCTTTAATCAGAGACGGAGTTGTCTGTGGAAATGCATGCCTGTGCGTTGTTCACCTTCCTGGGGGCGGCTTTTGTCCTGATGATGAAATGTCAGAGAAGTATTTTATAATTAAATGAGCGTATTATCCAAATGTAAATTTCCAGTTCAATCCCCAGATTGCTTTCTAAGTTACAGTAATATTCCCGTTAAAGAAACGTGGAGTCTTAAGAGGGCCTTGTGTCCCACTTAGAGGGAGAATTTGTATTTCCTAAGGGTGGGAGACTTAAAAGGTCTCTTCTAATGTAGGTCTCAGACCTCTGGCTCTCAAGCTTAGTTTGCTGAGGCTTCTTGGGAGGCTAACTGGCTGTGGTAGACAATTTTTAGCCTTCATCCCAGGAATGATGCCTTAACATGCTCTCTTCCGTTCTCCCATCCTGTGGGCTTTGCGGTGAGCTCATTCTTCTGGTACCATCCGAAAGTGCCTATTAAATTGGAGTCCAGGATATCTAGGTCCTTGATTTGATCGTGTTAAGTCTTGAAATTTTGTCCAGGAGGCATAGAAAAACGCTTCACAGTTTGGAGTGTTTAATCTGTTTGAACACGGTTTCAGAAAGGGTTTAGCCCAAGAATATCAAACTCTTCTATAAACAGTTTATCAAAAACCAACAGAAAGTTTCTCTTAAGTACACAACCACCTGGAGCATTTAAGTTTTGGAGGAAACTGATGCAGAACTGCTGGACAGATTGCCTTTTTTTTTTTTTTTTTTTTTTTTTTTATCATGGCTGGTGGAAAGTTAGGGCTGTCTGGGGAGATATTATTGGCAGACAAAGCAGTATATCCACCCACCCACCTACCTACCTGTCTCCCTGCCTATGTATCTGTCTGTCTAATTTATCACGTGGAAGTGAGCAGAGCTAAATGTGTTATATAGATGGAGGGCAGAAGAATCATGCCCTAGGGGAGCACTGTGTCCCTTCTGTCACGTGGGCAGTGGTCTTGGCTGAACTTTGCCTGGACGCAGCTGCTTGTGCCAGTGCATGTGGTAAGTATGAAGGAAGGTAAAGAAATGCTTGCCTTGGGAGCGTGACTGGTCTTAGTCTTTGCTCCATGTTGTCTCTTAGGGACACACAGCCACAGCCACACCCCTGCACCCTACCCTTTTCCACTGAACATTCCGCTTTTGCTTACTTGCTGCTGTCTGACTTGTGCATAGAAAAACCTTCAGGGTTTGCAGTGACTGGTACATTCCCCAGGAAGGGAACAGGGTTCCAGAAGCCCTTGGCTGAAGATGAGGTTTCTGTTATTTTTTTATTTTTTATTTTTTTTTGCATTTGTGTATCAGGATGAGGTGGGTCTGGCAGTGATTTCTTGGCTCCCAGGAAGAATCTTTTAAACAGAATGGTATCTAATGGGCATAATAGTTGACTCTACTGGACAGTGAATTATTAACAGAGGATGAGGACGGGGGCTGCAAGGGTTTGTATTATTCTATTAGGAAAGAATGGAACAAATCCCATTTCCTTCCAGCTTCACAAAGATTCTGCAAGAATCATTAGTCCCAGATGAGGCAGAATTGGGCATAGCAGCAGCAGGGGTGCAGTGTGCCCCTTCCAGCATTCCTGTATGCTGATCCGTTTGCGGTCCCCCCATATGTGCCTGCACTTATGTGACTGGGAGCTTTTGCCCATATTGGTCCTTCTTCTGAAAATGCCCTTTCTCCTTGCGTGCCTGGCAAACCCCCACTCCTCCCTCCAGACCCAGCTCAGGCTTCTCTTTCTCTGCGCAGCTTTCCTTGAGCCTCTTCTTCCGCAAGCAGAACTGATCGCAGACTCTTGGACGTCCCTACTGACTTGAACCTGGAATTGTTACATACAGTCACAACTCCCCCGCAGCCTGTGCTTAGAGTGGGCGTCAAGTGGGCGTCACAAAGTGGGTGTCAGGGCTAATTTGTTGCATAGTGGTTTGCGTGCAGTGCACGAGTACCTTCCCCCTGGTCTGTGAACTTCCTAATAGCAGAGAGTGTCATCTTTTCATCTCTGTCTCCTCAGCAAATAGTGCAGTACTTGGATACCGCAATAGATGTTCAATGATGATGAGTGGAATTGATGGCTTCAGCTCAGTGGCCTGAAGGCTGGAGAAGGATGTGTGTATCAGTGTTGGAGTCACTGTGGATGAATGGTTTGCAGTGTAAGCGCCTATTCCCTTTTCTGGGAGCACCTGTATCAGGAAGGTAGAGCTGTGGGTGAGCAGAAAGTCAGTTCTTTGTATCAACTTGAGGAGAGGAAAGATGCTGCTAATTCCCAGGTCAGGAGTTAGGTGAGGTTTCCCTTTGTGTTCTCGGGAGACAAAACCCGCTGATGTGATAACGGTGCCCTCCAGCTGTTGTGACAGTGCAGTGTGGTGTGGGGGGGTGAGCGGGGAGAGGTTGGGCTGAGTCGCCGCCACCCCCAGCCTCAGGCTGGACACCGCTGCAGCTCTCCAGCCGTCTTAGCAAGAGGGGAACGGAGTCCATCTGCTCAGGTTCCTGGCGAATAAAACAGCAGCAACAACCACCCAGCCAGCACCTTGTGCATTCTGACATGACGCTGGGCAAATGCCCACTTCTCTTTTAAATGTCCCCCCAAGTTCCCTAAATGTCCAGATGGCAATTTGTGGGTGAATAATTTATAACAAGATAGCTTATGCATTATGCAGTGCAGATTTAAATTATAAATGGACCTTAGTTGGCAGCTTACCTCAGTTAATCGGTGGACTTTGTGGTGGTGGGCTTGAGAAGTTAAATGGGGGCTGCGTTAGGAACAGGGTGGGTGGCCTCACCCCCATGCACCAGAAGGAGGTTCCAGAGCCTAGGGCTCTTTGACTTGGCTGAGCTGAGGCCACATGGGCCCAGGCCCCCAGTCATGATCTTGGCAGTCCGCAGCTTCCCTCCTGGGAAGAGCGGTGGAAGGAGTCACAGTGGAGGAACAGAACTTTCCTCTAGGCTCCCAGCTTTCCCAGAGGGGAGACGCCCTGGCAGGATGTACTTAAGGAGGGCGAGGTCCCAGAGCCTGGCCTAGGGTCCTTTGAGCCCTTGGTGCTCTGGATCCTCCACGAGGGAGGTGTATGGAACCCCATCTGGGGGTGGAGTGTGTCCAGAGCTGAGGGAAGTAGTGGGAACAGGGGGGCTGGAGATGCTTCCAGGGAGGGGTGCAGAGGCCGCTGGGGACACGGTCCCAATCACTGAAAGTTACACTGAATGGACCGGATTTTTAAAGCAAACTGGAGGGTGGAAGAGGTATGGTGGGGACATGGGTGATACCAGCCCATCTCCTGCATGGTCATCGCGGACGTCCACCTTGTCCAGCTGCTCGCTGAGCCCTTGTCCAGAACTGCTTCACTTATGCCCTATGACAGCACTCTGAGGCGACCCTGTCCTGTTCTCCCATTTTACAAAGGTGAGGATGAGGATGTAGAGTGAGTCATTTACCCACAGTGATACAGCTAAGTGGCAGAGCTGAGAGTTGAAAGCAGATCATTCAATTCACAAAATTTTCCCAGAGACCTAGATCCTGGCCTGCATGCTGGGGTCAGCAGGGACCAGCAGAGAGGTCTCTGTTCTCGGGAAGGTTAGGAGCTGCTGGTGGAGATGTGAATTAAAGTTGTCAACAGACAAGGTACCCGCTCTCTGCGGTTGCTGCCCAGGCCCTTCCTGTAAGCAGTATGCTCTATTGATTGATTAGACAGTATGTTCAGCAAAGCCTGATCAAAAGTCTATGGTGTGTACAAGTGCACCGTGAGAGGCGTGCTCGGGGGTGAGGAAGATTTAGCCCAAGGGAGCTCAGATTTGGGGGTGGCGAGGGGGGAAGCAGAGCACACAGCTGGGCAGCACAAGGGAGGCCCTTCTCCAGGTAGCACTTGGGGAGCAGGGGGAGCTCCGGTGAGGGCGGGCCCTGGCAGGGGCATGGGGTTTTGGCTGGAGCGGAGGGGGTAGGTAGGAAAGTGTGGGACCAGACAGGTGCTGGCCAGGACCAGGGATCTGTGCTTAGTGGGATGACGAGTGGGGAACCAAGCCCTGGATTTCCCTCCACAATGCTTCGGAGGCCCACCTCAGCCCAAGCCTAGGGAGCCGTTGTGAGGCAGAAGATACTGGAGTCAGGGAGATAGGATTTTAGCGCTCTTAATCTAGGTCCGAAATGGGGTGAAGACGGTGGAGTGCAAAGACGACGGTTGAAACAGAAGCTTCTTGGAGGTAGCATCATTGAGGCTTTTTAAAGACTGTAGGTGATTTGGGGGATCCTCAGAGTAGACCCCCCCAGGGCACCTGTAACAAACGCCGAGAAGTCAAGCTGGCCACACGGGTTGGCAGGGAGCCATGGTGTTCAGCTTTGCCACCTGGTGCCCGAGAGGCCAGTAGCCGTCTGCCACCTAGAAGGAGTTGGGCTGCCAGGGAGAGTGCCCCGGGACAGACCACTGAGGAGGGGGATGCCTCTGCTGCCCCCTGCTGGGCTTCCCCTGTGGGAGGGAGTTTTAGGGGATGAACTGGAGCTTGCTGAGCGTGCTCTGTTCTGGGGACCTTTGATTTGTGCATTGCTCCTGTCTCTGTTGCTCAGATCATCAGGTACCTCCCTGGAAGGACTGGTCCGTGCATACAGGATTCTACTGGGCTGAATAATTGGTGTCTGTCATAGGGGCCACCATATCTGATCAGAGACACTGGTTTCTCAGGTGTAAAGGGAGGCCATCTGCTACGTTGTTGGGTGGCAGTGGTGAGGCCAGCAGAACCCCTGGTGATTGGGCTGCCCCTGGTTTGCTGGGCAGAAGCTGATGCATCGGCTTCTCATCCCGTGTCACTTTTGGGAAAATGCTCTGTATTTCCTGTTTGTCCTCCGTCAGCCTATCTTCTGTGACTTGACCACAATGGCAATGGTGTTTGATAGCTTCAGAACTGCAACACTGTTGGCCACATACATGCTGGAAAACAGCTTTCCAGAGGGCTTTTGTAGGGGATTCACAAATACAGGGTCACAGGTGTGCGTGTGGGTGTGAAGAGCGGTGAGGATGTGGGGATGCTGCCCCATGACACCCACACGTGGAAAATCACCCATTCTGCCTTTCTCTGTCCTCATGTTGAACTAGGAAAGTTATTTTATTTGCCTTTTCAAATGCCGAGGAGTTGTTCTTGGCTCCAGCCTGTCTGTCTCTCAGCATGGGACATGGCTGCTTTCTCCAGGGGATCTCTGACTTGCCTGTCTCCCCCCCCACCCATCCCCGTCTCTTCCCTGCCCCACTGCTTGCTGACCTTCTGTGCGTGCTGTCTTGGGCACTCTCCTAGCCCTGTACAGACATGGTCTGGTCCTTGCAGGGGCTTTCCGTGTAGGGAAGCCACAGTCATGGACATAAAAAGATGAATTACAGGTTGGTGAAACATCCAGAAAATTCTTTCCACCTCATGGGTCCAAGAATGGAGCACGCGCAGCAGTCATGCCTGATGTCATAGCTACCTTGAGGTGAGATGGCACACCTCAGAGTTGTCTTTCTCCCCCACAGTGTTGGACTACATCTGAGGCTCATTGCAGATTTATTGAGTGATTAACAGAGATGTCTTTTTAGATTTTATTTATTTATTTGTCAGACAGAGAGAGAGAGAGCACACACAAGCAGGCACAGTGGCAGGCAGAGGCTGAGAGAGAAGCAGGCTCCCTGTGGAGCAAGGAGCCTGATGCGGGACTTGATCCCAGAACCCTGGGATCATGGCCTGAGCCGAAGGCAGTGGCTTAACCTACTGAGCCACCCAGGCGTCCCAGAGATGTCTCTTTAGATGGAATTGGGTTTGTGCCTTGAAGAAAAAGTCTAGTCTATTAAAATACTTACTGGCACCATGATAACAATAACAGTAGTTGACGATTCATTGGGTCTCTTCATTCCGTCATCTCGTCTTCCTGATTATTTCTCCCACTTTCTCTCAAACCTTTTCAACAACCTGGCAAGTCTGGATTTGACTCATGAGTAAAAGAGAAGGCACAGAGAAGTTGAGAGACTTATTGGAGGTCATGCAGCCAGTAAGTCCTTCTGATCCAGAGCCTGAGCCCATCATGTCTCCCTGCCTGGCCTTGCTGTTATCTGGTCTCCAGCTCTTCTTAGAGCCTCAAACAAGGTTCTCACACAGGTTCTCAGCTATGCCTTCGAAAGTACGGCTGTTGAGAGGCTGCGTTAGGGTTAATGTTGCTCCGTAGCTGTCATATAATTTTGGTTTCACCAGGCCCCACTTCGATCAGAGTTGTGTGGCTATTCTGTGCCACATGATAAAATCGTGTGTCCTTTTTCGTGTTTCAAATGTGATGCTTTTATAATCTTTTTTTTTTTTCTTTTATTTTGACAGAGAGAAATCACACTAGGCAGAGAGGCAGGCAGAGAGAGAGAGAGAGGAGGAAGCGGGCTCTCTGCGGAGCAGAGAGCCCGATGTGGGGCTCGATCCCAGGACCCTGGGATCATGACCTGAGCTGAAGGCAGAGGTCTTAACCCACTGAGCCACCCAGGCGCCCCTCAAATGTGATGCTTTTAAAGGGTACGTGACGGGGCATCCGGGTGGCTTAGTTGGTTAAATGTCTGACTCTTGGTTTCAGCTCAGATCATGACCTCAGGGTCCTGAGATCAGCCTTGTGTTGGGCTCTGCGCTCAGCGTGGAGTCTGCTTGAGATTCTGTCTCTCCCCCTCTCTCTGCCACTCTCCTTCTCATGCTCTTTCTCTCTCTCTCAAAATAAATCTTAAGGAAAAAAAAAAAGGGAGCCGACACATGCTGGGGACACATTTTATTTCCATAGGATCGTGGCAGTGTATGTGAACTTCCTGCCATCCACTGGGATCTGCACTTGAAATGGGCTCTGCATTCACAACCCTGGTGTCTGGCCTTCTTGCAAGAGGCTAGTATGGTGATGCAGGACTGGGAAGGCATGGAGGGCAGATGCAGGCATTTCTTCCTCTCCGGGAATGGAGGACATGATCGTTCTCAAGCTGGGTTCTGGCCCAGCTTGGGATTCTCATGTCAGGTAGGATTCTCATGTCAGATAGACAAGGGCATTGTGGTTTTAAGGAGGACCACTGGAATCAAACACAAGGCCCGTGACCATGAGAATACCTCCCATAGAGGGTGGCGCCCAGAGACCAGCCTGCTGGTGCGATCTCATGAGGCGGATGCATCGTGAGTGCATTTGATCAGTGAGGAGACTGAGAGGCTGAGCACCTTGCCGCAGCCCCGGGCCCATCAGTGACAGTGTCGGTGAGCAGACTCAGATCTTTCTGCAGCCTGTCTGCTCTGCTCGGAGGTGGGACTCCATCCCAGATTTCCTCCCTTTCCTGGCCATCCTGCTATGTCCCAGCATCTTGCTTCTCTGGTGCTCTCGTCTTCATCCAGACACTTTCCACTCTGGGGTCCTCTCAAGTGTTGTGGTCCTTGATGGGTCAGGGTTATGCTTTGACCTGTTTCCTGGGACACCTAATGTCCACCTACCAACCCTGCTGCTGAGTCCTGGTTGGAAAATGTGACCGCCTGCACTTAACTGGATCCTGATGGAACTGGCTTGTCCTGACCTATGATGAAACCAGTTCTTCATGTGCAAGTCATCAGGGAATGTGCCTCTTGACACATGTCCCAGCCAGACAGCCTGTCGCCTGATCCCCCCGAAAGCTCTTAGGGCAGTGGTACTCTCGTGCCCACTTGGATGCCAAGTTCTACATATCATTTCTCCTGATTTTTGAAAATATTTGACATTTAACCATGTAAAATAGGGTCAACTATATTTAAACGTAAAACATGGAACTTGGAGTTGTTGAGTAACATTTTATTTTTAAAAAGATTTTATTTATTTGAGAGAGACACTGCAAGAGGAAACAGAAGCAGGGTAGTGGGAGAGGGAGAAGCAGGTTCCCCACTGAGCAGGGAGCCCGATGCAGGGCTTGATCCCAGGACCCCGGGACCATGACCTGAGCTGAAGGCAGACACTTAACAGACTGAGCCACCCAGGCGCCTCTTGAATAACATTTTAAACCAATATGTTTAATACATGTTTGAGTAATATGGATGCTGTGAATACCAGGCATGACTAAGTAACTTCATGTCTTACCTCCAGTGCACCCAGTAGCACTAGAATTTCTTAGAAAACCCTTTTCAGGGAGAGTGTTGCATCTTCTCATTAACTGAGAATTGCAGATTTTCTTTAAGGGTTAGCTATCTATCTATCTATCTATCTAGTCTTAACCACTTTTAAAGCTTTTTCATTTTTGAATTTGATCAGACTTAATCTCTTTATGCACAACCCATCCCTGACGTAAGATAATGCTAGTTTATAAAAATAGCTGCCGCCATGCCTCCAGGGAGAGGGAAATGAATGTGTATATTGCTTTTCATAACAAGCCTTGTAGAACTGATTAAGTCATAGCGCCCATATAATGGATGATTAGCACTTGCCAGACTCTGGGCTGAGTGTTTTCCTTGAATTATTTCATTAAATTTTCTTTTTTTATTATTATTATTATGGTAAGAACACTTCCTTTTCTACATTTGATGACACTTTTTCAAGCTTTTTCTACAAGAAGTTCTACACTGTCTATTTTGCAGCTGAAGATTGCTTCTGCTGAGACCTGGAGGGTAGAAGAGTATGGACCAGGGAGAGCCTGCCCTTCCACTCTGCCCCTGAGACCTTGTGTCTGAGTGGCCTGAGTGGGCGCCCTGCCTCACAGTGGCAGCTGAATCCAGCCATCTCCTCCCCGCTGCCCCTGGGGTTCCAGACCTGTGAAGGAGGCAGTATTGGAATCCCTCCAGACCAACCCTCCCTGACACAAATACCACCAAATGATGGGGGTTGACACCATGGTGCAGAAGCATTGCTCAGCTAAACCCCACCTGCATTCCTGACCCACAGAACCGTGAGAGAGGACCACCGGCAGGTGTTTTAAGCTGCTAAGTTTTGGGTAGTTTGTGATAGAGTGATGGACACCTTGGAGCCCTTCATGGAAGCAGTGACCCGCCCCCTGACCATTTCCCTTGTGTCAGCGATGTTGCCTTTCTGGGTCTTTCCCCCTTGTTGGCAGCCCTTCTCAGACTCTTCCGCAAGCCCCACTTCTCTCGTCTGCCTCTGCGGCGCTGCTGTTTCGAGGTTCTCTTCTTAGCAGCCCTTGTTTACGAAGCACTAGAACTTCTCTTGGGGGCACTCCCCTATCTGTGGCTTCAGCCATGCCATCTCACCCAGTGCCTGACCTTCCAATACCTATTCCTGTTTGAGCAGATAAATGGGTTACAAAGGTATAAACTTACATCTCTCAACTCTCTGTCCCGAGTGCAAATTTGCCTTCTGATCTCAGGGTCCATGCATGCATGGCTAGCTCACCCTCATCAAGCTAAGAGTTGGGCTTCTCTGTTCAAGGATGCATCACGTCCCTCCCAAAAGATGCATTGAAGTCCTAACACCTCCTTCTGAAGAATGGGAGCTTATTTGCAAATAGGGTCTTTCTAGAGGTAATCAAGTTAAAGTGAGATCATTGGTAGTGGGGGGCTAAACCAATATGACTGGTGTCCTTAGGAAAAGAGTAAATTGGGCCAGAGAAATAGATATGTACAGATGGGAGACCATATGAAGGCACACAGGGAGAAGGTCATGTGAAGGTGAAGGTCAGGATTGGGGCTGTCACTCTTCAAGCCAAGGAATGCCAAGATTGCTATTAAAACCATGGGTCGCTAGGAGAGAGGCCCGGGACGGATTTTCCCCTCATAGCCCTGGGAAGGGACCAACACTGCCAGTGCCTTCATTCGGATTTCTAGCTCTGGAATGTGAGGAGATCCATTTCTGTTGTTTCAGCTGCCTGGGCTTGTGGTTGTGTTTGCAGCAGCCCGAGGACGCCAACACTCTCCCTTACACCATCCTCACCGCTGACTTATTCTTCCTCCTAGAGTCTTGGTCTCCGTGAATGACTCTCCCATCTCTCCACTTGCCCAAGCCAGAAACCTGACTTCTTGGCCCCCAAAACTGGGCTGGCTACAACCAGGCACTCAGTACCATAGACTCCTTAAAGAGATGCCCTCAAATACTGGCAATAGTAGAGATTACCTTGAAGATATGCAGAATTGGAATTAGAAAGAGCTACAAACCCCAAATATCTTTTATCTCTGGCCAGTCCCTGTGTACTGTAGGTTTCCTGAGAGAAGCTATTGATGTCTTCTTTCAGCCAAGGGGCAGGCCTGGACTGAGAGCCACGTGTATGTAAATAAGATCTCGGCAGCATGCCTGCCATCCTATTCTTCAGAGAAATATTGATTTTTGACTTGGGAGACTTACCTAAAAGTTCTCTTTTCAGCCGTTTCTTCTTGATTGTGTCCAACTCGCGTCGGTGTGTTGAGTCGCACAATGTGATCTTTGTAAGGAGTCTTGCAAGTCGGACCTGCTGCTTTGGAAAGCTTAGGACGGGGAGGGCTGTGTTAGCGGCATTGATTTGCAGCGGGTTATTGAAGTTCCTCCAAGTGCTTTGCCTCTGTTTTTTTCCCATTCAGTGATATTGAAATCACTGGTCTGCAGAATTAAGAGTCAAGCTTCCAAAGAGATGTTGTGCTCCTTTTCTCGTGACGGTGATTTAAACAAGTCCCTGTGCTCTGTCCTTTCTGAGCATCCACATTATCCTTGGCAACCGAGGAGCAATATAATTATTGCAATTTCATTTTGTACTGAGAGTACTTCAACACATTTCCTATACTTGGCCTATGCAAATTGTTTCTTTCTTTTTTTTTTCCTCCCCTTGGTAAAGAAATTACAGTTGTGTGTAGAAGCCCTAAGCAGGGCACAAAGACATCAAAGTCCGCCATAATCATAAAAAGCACATGCAAATCTTTCACATTAATAATTCACAGTTAGGCCCAGGCGCTATGGCCCCCTGTCTGAGACTGTGGCAAGGAGCAGTTTGTGTAGCTTTGGTAAAGGGCACACAGTCACACAAGTTCAGATGTTCTGTGTTGGTCTTGCACTTGCTCTCTGGATTGAATTCACACAAATTGCCAGCCTTATAAACTTACGTGTTCATCTGGAAGGCCTGATCTGTAGGGGACACTTTTAATTTTGTGGACCTGGTCAGTGTTCTTATCTCCTGAGGCCCTAATGGAACTGTTATCTGAACCATGAATTTCCTGAGTGTCTCCATTCTTCCCTCTGCCCTCCTGTATTCATTCTGTAGAAGTTTATTGAATGCTCACATGTGCTAGGTTTGGGCTTGGTGCCAGGGATGGTTGGTGACCACGATGAGCATGACCCTGCCTGGCCCAGGGTACACCCATCGGGGTCCTCTGGGAAGCATCGGCCTCAGTTGGGAGCTAGTTAGAGGGATGGCATCAAGCTTCCCACTCCAGACTGAGTCGGTTTTAACAAGATCATTGGGTGATGGCGATTTCTGTGAAATACCTATGGAGCAGGTCATGATAATAGGGTGTGAAAATGCTCACCTGGAGCGCATTCTTGGGGCGTGGCGTGGGTTATGCCCCTGCTAGAAAGTCAGGAGGTGGTGCCCTGGGGAAGGAAGAGCCGGTTTCAGCTGAAATCATAAAGGAGCACAGCACGGGGTGAGTGCAGGTGTTTTCAGGCCCCAGAGAGCCACCTGTGCTTAACCCCTGCGGGGAGGGATTAGGACCTGTTGGAGGACTGACCAGCTTTGTGGCTGGAGCTCAGAGCACTACAGGAGGGCCAGAGATCAGCCCTGAGCTAAAGGAGGGCTCCAGGCCCACAAACAAGGACTTTGACCTTTCCCCAGAGAGTTACAAGGAGCCCTTGAGGTATTTAAATAGGATTGGATTTAAAAACCTGCTGGGTAGTTGCAAAATCTCCTTCACTAACACGTGGCGGATGGGTTGGGGTAGGGCTGAGCACCCCCCACGCAGCCACTGAGGGTGCTGGCACTGGGGTGGGGCAGTGAGAGGGCAAGAGTGGAAGCCTTTGAGACCAGCTGGCAGGCGGAACTGGAAGGACAGGAATGTGGGGAGGGAAGAGTGGGGAGAGCCGCCCCAGCAGGTGCCACGTGCTGGGGGCCCAGTGGAAGGTCTGGGTGCCGCTTCTCACTCTCCCCTCCTGTAGACTGTCCCACTAGGCACATGCACCCAGGGCTGGGGTATTTGTTTTCCCCTCTCTCCCAGATCGTCAGCTTTTTGAGCGCAGGGCCCTGCCTTGTACTTTGTTTTGTTTTGTTTTCATAAGTAGTGCCTGCACAGGGCCCGGCGCTCAGGGCTACCTGGGGTCCTCTTGCGGAGCTGGGACCCAGTTCGTATGAGAGCTTGCCCTTCTTCAGCTGCAGAACGTGACTCTCAGAAGAGAATTGGCTGGAAAAAGCTGTGTTTCCCTGTTTATGTGTCTGTGATGTGAATGATAAGGCCTGTCTGTATGGCGCTTCACAGGGCCGGCAGCGCTTTCACAGCCTCGGTCTCATCTGCATTCCTTCCCACAGCCCTCCGCGTGGCGTTGGCAGGGGTGGTGCGTTTGCAGCTCAGCCTTAATCAAGGGCTGATTATCTCAGTCTTTCTCTCCTCCCTGTTCCGGCTTCCTGCCTTTTGACTTGGGAGTTGAAGCTGGAAGCAGGTTGGGGTCAAACAACGCAGAGTTAAGTCAAATAAATCTTGTCCATTCAAATTAGCCATTCGAGAGAAGGACTGTGGAGGGAGAGGCCGAGTGAGGAGGGGAGAGGGTTTCTGCTCACTCTGTGGCTCAGGCTTACAGGTCCCTGGATCCGTGGGCTAAAAGAGACCATGGGGGAAATGCAGGCTCCCAGCCTTCTTGCGCTTCGTACTCTTGGGGGTCTATTCTGCTATGCTCCTAGGAGAGGAAGCCTGAAAGAATTTGGTGGAAGATGGAAAATCCAGGCCTTACTAATATTGCCCCTTGCCTGTCTAAATGAAGAAAGGGGCTTTTCGTGGAACAGACTTAAGTTTGATCCTGGCTCTGCCACACTCTAGCCCCAAGGCCTTGGGTAGCTACTTAGCTTCTCCAGGTCTGTTTCCTTAAAAAAAAAAAAAAAAAAGTGATAAAATGGCGGTGACAATCCCTTTCACACAGGTTTGTGAGAACTAGATGAGGCCGAGATGAATGCTAACAAGCCATATGCCCCCAGCGTCTGGTGGAGTGCTTGCAACAATGCTAATAGCTTTGTATTTATCCAGCAGCCCCTCATCCTTGTTAGAGATGAAGATGATGCTTCCATGAGACAGGGAGTGACCTCAGGTGCAAGGGTTCTCGACGTTAATATGCAAAAGAATCGTTCAGGAGGTTGTTAAAACACACATTCCCAGTGCAGTGGGCACCTAGAATGGCACCCATTTGAGTCTCACAGGGACCACATTTTGGAAGAGTTTGGAAGGGACCCACAGCTAAAGAACCACCTAGCCTAGTGTTCGCTCAGGTAGATTCTCAGTCCTGCTCCAGACCTACCGCAAGTGTTCTTCGGAGGGTAGGATCTATGTTCCCACCAAGCCCCATGTGATTCTTAGGACAAAGCCAAGGGTGCATAAGCCTGGGCTCTGGGATCCAGGTAATGCCCACCTTTGTGGGCATATTTAGTGCAGGAGGGTCAAGCAGCTGGGGAGGTCCTTTTGAGGCAGGCAGGTAAAGACCTTAAGTGGGAAGGAGTTCTGTTCCCTGAGGTTCCACTGGGCACCGCCTGGCAGGTAATGAACTCTAGAAACCAGCTCTGTGACCTGGTTAGTTAAACCAGGGCTCGAGGACTGGATGCCTTTGGTCTTACCAGCTCTGAAGTCACTGTGTTCTAGAAGATTGAATAGAAGTTAAATTAGGCAGAGGTGATTATATGTTAGCAGGGTGTCCCCAGTGTATGGTATTTGCATTTATTTAAAATGTTGAACTATATTATGTGGATTTATTCTGTTTCTGAATTCAGTCCGTGTTGGCACTTAACCGTGGGTATGTTTTTGTGGGGAAATAGAGCTGCTGTGGTTGCCTGAAACTGCCTGGGAACTTGGTAGGTATGTTACCCAAGCTAACAGCAGTGCTCCCTGGTGGCAGATCATGGAATTGCAGGGCTGTGGTTTTGAGGAAATAATACAGAAACCAGCTGTTGGGTAGGCAGAGAGGTCTTTGTGTAGGGGGTGGTGGGAAACCAAACTCCCACTTCAGCTGAATTAGAGTCTCTGGGATTGGGATACAGAAACCTGCATTTATAGTAAATCCTTCGTGTAAACCTTAAGCCCAGTGTCATTTGCCAACTGGTCTGCGTCAGGGTTTCTGAACTTCAGCACGATAGAATGTTTGGTCCGTGTGGGGAGATACCTTGTGTGAGGAGCTCTCCTGTGCAGGGGCAGATGTTCACCTGCATCCCTGGCCTCTACCCACTAAATGTCAGTAGCGCCTCCCCTCCCATTGGTGACAGTCCAAATTGTCCCCAGACACTGCCAGTGTCCCCTGGTGGGCAGAATTGCCCCCACTTAAGCACCACTGAGCTGAAGTGTGTCATGAACATCCAGCCCATTTCAGTGACAGCACAGAGCGCAGGGTGACTAAAAGCTAAGATGTGTCAGCTGTCATGATGTGAGGTCACTAATGCAAACGTGCACTGACTTTTTTTTTTTAATTTTATTTATTTATTTGACAGACGGAGATCACAAGTAGGCCAAGAGGCAGGCAGAGAGAGAGAGGAGGAAGCAGGCTCCCCGCTGAGCAGAGAGCCCGATGCGGGGCTCGATCCCAAGACCCTGAGATCATGACCTGAGCCGAAGGCAGAGGCTTTTAAACCACTGAGCCACCCAGGTGCCCCCGTGCACTGACTTCTGACTGGTAGTAGAAAATACAGCTAGCCCTATGACCTCGGTTTTGATTTTTACATAGTCCTAGGGGAGAATCATGAAGTTTGGGTGGCGTTCGGGACTCCCAACACTTGAACTGGGGCATCTGATCGCCCCCACGGAGGCCCCCCACATACCGTGTCCACTTCATCCGGCTGGTGCATGGGAGCCCCAGAGATGGGGATGGGGCAAGCGTCATTTCTTCAAGATTCTTTAAAGTAACTATGTTCTGTCAACTTTTCCAGTTGGGTAAAAGGGATGTTTATTGTGTGAAATCGAATTCTGTATAGCAGACACCTCTTTGAAAAGTAGGACAAACAAGACTGGGAATGGGGACGAGAATGCAGTGGGCATCCTTGTGGGGCACATTTTGGTTAAATGGATGTTGCTTGTTCTGTGGGATAGAGCTGAATTAATCTCGGGTGGGTACCTGGGAAGTCTGGAGGGGGAACACTTGGACTTAACACCTCCAGTGAGAATGGGTTAACTGGGGAGAGCCCCTCCCTTGTCCTGACAGCACTGATAGGCAAGACTTCTGGTCTCTTCACACTGGGACAGAGGGTCTTGTCAGCAAGACACCAGAGAACCTGTGACAGGATGAATGCATGAATATTACAGAAGGCCTTGACTTGCTCTTCTCTAAAAACAGAGGGTTGGGATGGGATTGGCCCTAAAGAGGGTCTGTGTGAGTCTATATACTCTGTCACCCACCAGACCTGAGAGCCACAAGCCTCCCAGGTTGTGATAAGGGATTTGTATAGAGGCTGGTGACTGGGTTGGAAGCAACAAGGTGTTTCTTTAAGGTTCTCCCACCAGTCCTCTGAGGGATCCTCGGGAAGCCCCTGCCCTTTGGGCCTCATTTCTTCCACTGTTGAATGGGAGCGCTGAGCTTGGACTTCTCTAAGGCACTTACAACTGTTCCATTGTGTGGCTCTTGTACAGAGAAGGGACATGGCTTCTGCACCTCTTCTGATGTGGGTGAGCCTGGACAAGAGGGTCCTGAGCAGGGGAAGGGGGAGGGAGAAGGAAATGTCGTGGAATTTCTGATCTCATTCTGCTTCCCCATGTCAACTCATCATCCCCTCCTGAAGGACTGTGGATATGGCCAATCTCTGCATCAGCCTGCACACTGAAGTTTGACCTGGAGTAGGTGTGGCCAGCCCTCCCATCCATCCCCCCAGCCCACCTCCCACCTCGATGCCTGTGCTCCTGCCACATCTTCGGGGCGGGGCATGTTGGGGAGATAGCTTGGATGGTCTTGGACTTTAACCAAAGGCCTTCCATTCAGAGACTCCCCCACCAGCTCCGAGATGGCTAAAAGTCCGTTTCAGGAATGCTGTTCTTTTGCTTCAGTGCTTGATCCAGCATGAAATCATTCATCTAGTGCTAGTCATTATGTTTTGGTGTGAATGAATTTCAGCTCATTTTCAGAGGTGAGATTTTGCTGGGAAAGGGGAATGTAGATACTGCACTCCCCAGAGGGCCGGCAAGAACAAAGAATGGAACAGTAACCCTGGAGGAATGAAAACGGCATACAACTTGGAGACGAGAGCTGATAAAAGAGACTTCTGCTGCCCTGTGTTGCCAAGGGGACAGGTCCTCTGGCGGCTTCCTCAGCCAACGTCCTTGTCTGTGAATAGCCAAGCGACTTCCATTTCCTCCTGCTCTTGCTGGTCTGAACCAAGCATTTTTCATTGTTGTCAATAATCAGTGAGAATTCTTCTTCCCGCCCAGAGGCCCTACATCTCTGTCCTCCAACACTGGGGCTCAACCTTCTGCCAGCCCGGCTTCACGGCAAGTTCACTTATCTGATCCTGGGTGGGTGGGAAGGAGGTCCTGAAAAGGCCTCTTGAGGGGGCGGTTAGGACCACCCTCAGCAGATGCTGTGGAGATTGGCTGGACCACTCCCTGAATTTCTGACTTACGCTTTTATTTATTCACGGGGGTCAGCTCTGTGGGGCAAGCTGAAAGAAGTGCCCAGGACACAACACTTCTTAGTGATGGAAGGAACACAGTGGCTTTCAGATTCTAAATTGTATTTTCTTCTGTGGAAAAAAATGCTTGTTCTGAGAGAAACATAGGAGTAAATACGGGCCTGTTGGGAACATGGGATACGAGGTGAGGAAAGGACATGGTCATGCTGGATCTTCCTGCCGTCCTCGATCGTAGGGTCTCTGAAGAGCTTTCAATGGGACACGGGTCCCCAGAATCTTCTACGGGAAAGAGCTGATCACACACATACTGACAAACTTGCGCTCACTTCCTGGGGTTGGACCAACTCCACGTGCCCTCATGCTGCGGCCTTGGCTCTCCTGGAGTGTCTGGCTAAGCACCTTTGCAAAATGAAGGATGGGAGAAAGCCTGTACTGGAGAAACTGGGGCTCCGGTTTTTTAAAAACAGGCATTCTCCACTAATTGGGCCACAAACGCTTTTTGTTTTCTTCCCTTGACACCTTATTAGAAGGAACACGTTCTTAGAGATGTGGCTCCCTGAAATGATTTTCTCCCGGGACGAGTTGTTACCACATCACCGTAAGAATGAAGTGTTGGCAAACCTGTGTTGATCCGGGGATCCAGGCCCCTGAGAGGCACCGGTTGCACTGCCAGCCAGAGGCCCCAAGCCTGGCTCTTTGGGGGCTGGAATCTGAATGGTCTGCCGCTGGGCCCGGCACACAGCAGCTCAATGAAAATGTATGGAACCAGTGACTAAAAGAAGGTGTGTGTTTTTTTTTAAAGATTTTATTTATTTATCTGACAGACAGAGATCACAAGTAGGCAGAGAAGCAGGCAGAGAGAGAGGGAATCAGGCTCCCCTGCTGAGCTGAGAGCCCGATGCGGGGCTCGATCCCAGGACCCTGGGATCATGACCTGAGTCGAAGGCAGAGGCTTTAACCCACTGAGCCACCCAGGCACCCCAGGAAGGTTTGTTTTAACAATCGGATAGTCCTGTGAACCTCAAGTGGTTTGCAGAAATGTCTTCTGTGCTCGTAGATACAACCTCAAAATCCAGAGAGGGCTGTGTTTCCTTTTTTCAATGGTTTTATTTGTTTGTTTTGTTTTGTTTTGTTTTGTTTTCCCCACCCTGAGACATGATGATCACATCCCCCATGCCTAAGCCGCCTTTCTGGCAGCATCCTAATGTCCTTTGGTGACACACCTATTCGATTACTGGGGCTTCTTGACACTTAGGAAGAGAAAAGGCTGTGGGAACAGGTTTGTTTATTCTGAGCCAACCTGAAAACACAGCTCCATTTTTAATGGGCCTGCCAGGCACCCCAAGCAGACACACACGTTAGAGAAAGACAGGACTTGCTTCTCATCTCTGAGATCCTGCCTCCCAGAGTGTTAAGTTTCTGCAAAGTCTGTGCAGAACGCAACACTTGAAGTTGCCCCGCTGGAGGGGACCGCAGGCTTACTGACAGGGCACCTGCGCGAGCAGGGACGTTCGGGGAGGGGTTTGTCACACACGTGCTCCAGCGCACTCTCAGTCATGGGCCCAGACTTGCAGGTACGAAGAAAGGTGGCCAGGGCTCTGAGGTCAGACCTGGATGCAAGCCGCACACACCACAGGTAGGGGCTCTGGGACCTGGCACAAGTCACCCAACCACTCTGGCCTCTGTCTTACACACGGAACTGAGTGAAGACCTCCTACCCACCCAGGCATTGAGTTCCTCCTCGTTCCAGCCTCAGGACTGCCTGGTGAGAGAGTCAGATTAATAGCCTCCGTTTATAGCTACCACTGTCAAGGCTCAACGAGCTGGAGTGACTTGTGGTAGGTCCTCGTTAGGAAGTAGTCCAGTCAGGGATGCAGTGCTGGTTTGCCTCCACGGCGTGGCACTGACCGTTCCCTGCATTGCCTCTCGGTAAGGATCCTTCCCTGGGCTTCAGTAAGGATCTGGGGTGACTGTGGGCGCTGACTGGCAGAGATCATCAAGAATTCAAGTGGCTGCGATGTCTGAATAGACCTGTGACCAGAGTGTGGCAGAGGCACGCCTATCATCCCAAGTGTTCACAAAGTCCTTGCGACAAACCAGGATCAGGATCTCATTCAGGGAAGACAGCTGGAGATCGAGATTCCCTTGGCTGTCCAGCTTCTCTTATGTGTGTCTTAACCAAGAGTTGTTTTGTTTTGTTGCCTTAGTAAAGTAAAATTTATGAGGGGCTTTGACACTGTGTGCTCCAGGGAGCTTAACCCTTGTCCGTGCAGTAGTTCCTGCCATGGGGAGGGATGGGGCAGACGGGAGGTCAGAGGCTCTGCTGGGCCCGGGCTGACCCCATGGGCAGACCTCAGGTGCTCAGGCTGGTGTGCCCTTTCAGCCGAGCAGCCCGCATCCTATGGCTTTTGGATTTGCTGTTTGCCCGGTGTGCCCACTTCTTGAGGACATCTGTTCCACAGTCCAAAGTGAATCTGAGCTTAGCAAGCATAATCTGGACACCTGTGCCCACTCTGTACCTCTAATCAGCCCCAAACACTCTGACTCCGTGCATTACTTAGGGCTGTCCCAGTGGCTCGAGATGCTGTTTTGATTTCAGATTAGCGGAAGGGGAAGAAAAGATCTCTAAGACACAACCAAGAATTCCAGAGGTATTTCTGACTTGAGATTGAGCTGGGTATAGGGGCTCGTAGAGGTCATTACAGCCTGGATTCCCACTTCCCGTCTCTGACATGCTGTCTGTGTACCCGCTCTGTTCTCAGCCGGGCAGTATCCCTGTGGAGGGAGTGGGGGCGTGTGGTGGCAGCAGCTTCCAGCTTCCAGCCTCACACATGTATGTTGAGTAGAAAATGTCTTCCAGCCATCCTGGCAAATGCCTCACTGCATTACATTGGCTCTGATTTCAACATGGCGTCCATCCATGAACCAGTCGCTGTGGCCAGGAAAATGGAGTACATTGATGTGCTTGGGTCTGGATCACATGCTCCATCTCCTGGAGCTGGGGTGGAGTTTGGTCCAAAGCTGAGAACTAAATGTGGGGGGGGGGGGGAGCTCGTTCCCCAAAGGCACCCATAAAAGGGGAGATGAATGCTTGTGGCATGATGTGAACCCCATTCACTTCCTGTTCTGCTAGCTCTCCTTGGCCCCCGGGTTGCTGGCTATGCTCTGGCATTGCTAGAGGAAGGGGCTCCATTTCTGATCAGATTCCAGAAGTAGGTATGTACTTGTGGCCTGGTCATGTGCTTACACTGACCTAACAACGTTCACTTCATAACATCAGAAGAAGGGATCACAACTCCTGTTTGTTGAGTTCTTACCGTTGGGCAGCCACTGCTAAACACTTTGATGAGTGTTCTCTGAATTAGTCTTTGAAATTACACTTGAGAGTATTGTTAGTCCCAGTTTATGATGGAGAAACAGACTTTGGGAGATGGAGTGCCCCGCAGGGTCACATGGTTACTTTAGATGTGGGGGTGGAGGTGCAATGGTGAGGAATTATTCTGGTCCACTGGCAACCCCTGTTGACAAATCTCATAGTCTCACCTATAGGCATACTTATTTGAAAGAGAATTGGATATTTAGGGATGTTTCTTGCTAGACCACAGCAGCAGAAGTGTCTGCATTCAAGAGGGCCAGAATTCAGTGCACTTTGCAACTGAGTTTGGGTGTGTGCGTGTATGAGCATATATGTACATTTGTATACATGTGGGTATCTACGTGCTGTTGGGAAAATGGAAAGAACTGAGTGGTTGGTCTTCGTGTGAATTGATACTTGGCCTTTAGTGGGGTGTTTGTTGAAGCTGCTTTGGTGTCTCTTGATCGGTCAGTTGGTGCCTGTGGCCAGCCTGTCCAGAGGTGGAGGAGGCTAGGGAGTCTGAGAATGCAGGGTTACCAGATTGGGGGTATTCACGGTACTGGTATGGAAGGAGGATGCTACCAAGTCTTAGGGGTAAGTAGGAACATTGAGAAGGTAAAGGGGCACGACAGAGTACAAGTGGGGGATTCAGGAAGTGCATGGGGAATGTGGTTTGGTCCCTAGCAATGATAGCTGTGGTCTGGGCTGACCTGCAGACAGGACTTCTATAAGCCTGTTTCTTTAGCTTGATACTCAAGGCTCTCTCTCTTGTTGTTATAATCTGAAGGTCTGCAAATATGCTTGGTGTTGGCACCAAATGGGGCTTTCCCCTGTCCTTGGACAGACCCTGTACTTTCCTACTTCCACATTGGTATATGGAACTTCTTAAACCTGTGCTTGAAAAGGACTTTAGCAAAAAGTTGATGTTAAAGTATTGAGGCATCCACTAGTTAATTCAGTGGGAACAAGTTGAGCCCCTGCTAAGCACCAGACAGTGTTCTAGGTATGTGAGATAGAGTGGGGAGCAAGGCGGGCACTGTCCATGGTCCCTACTCATGGGGAGTTTTCCCTTTGATCCCCTGAGTAACTCCATCCCTCTGGAGGCGCCACTGGGCTTCCAGCCTGGACACCTGCTGTGGGAGCCCTTTCCTTAGGAACTTGGACTTGAAGTCTCTGGACCTCTTTCCGGGGAAGGAAAGCATTGTATTCCTCTGGCCATGCCTTTGCTAATGCCTCTGAATGGAGAGCCCTGAGAAGTGTTTGCTATTCTCAGAGAGGCATGCATTTTGTAGCTCTTCTAAGGTTCCCTTGGATGTGACTCACGAAAACTCAAGCTCAGTTCAAGCCAAAAGAAGGAGTCATCAGGACGGGCACGAGGTGGTGTACACATACCGAAAGCTGCCCTCACAGGGACTGGCGGACAGTTGGGGATCCAAAATTCCACCGTCAATCTCTTCCATCTGTGCTCTCTCCCGACCTGGCTTGCCAGCATCGCCAGGTGTATGGGTGGAAAAAGGCTGCCCCAGAGCCCTGGAACGCATAGATCCATATTTCCAAGGACCAGGAGAGAGCAATAGTATGGCTAATCACAGTTCTCATGTCAGGAGAGAGGATACTTGGATCAGAGGTCTGCCCATAGCCCCAGCAGCTGGGATCTAAGGGCGGGGAGTGGGTTCTGTAGTGCAGATGAAGCTTAAGGGCTCATCCCTATGACAGGCAGAGGAGTGGTTCTTGGAAAAATGCTGGCAAGCTGAGGATTCCACCATCCAGATTCCTACTGGGCCGTGTCAAGGAAACATGCCGTTAGCCTCAGTTCAGGATAATTCAGACTGGCACATTGTAGGAATGGCCTCAGCTGACCTTGCCCTCAAGCTTACCACCTGTGGTGGAGAAACACCTGTGTTAGCATGGTATCAAGTATTTATTGTTTTAGAAAATTCTGTATCAGCAAAGTACCTGGAGATCCAGTGTGTGATATTAATTCTGAAGGATAGGAAATCATTAGTTGGGGCTAGTAAATCCTCTGTCCCAGTAAGACTGTGTATTCCAAGAAAATAAAGAGCCCTTCTTGTGGGGGGAAAAAAGGTGTTCGTACAAATAGGCTCTGTTCTGGGTTGGTGATGGGCACCTTGGGGCATCTGCTTGCTAATGTCATTCCAGCTACTCTCGTCCATATTTAATTGAATTGAACACATTGAATTTGTTCCAGTATGTTAACACGGAGCTCGTGAATGCATGTGCAATGCGTGACAATTAATGTTTGCTTTCCCCTGTGCTGACCCCCCTTCTGGGAACACCCACAGAAGACCCACTGAGGAGAGGATGTGCTCAGTTGAAAAGAGAGGCCTGAACACTTTCAGGTCCTTAAATTTCAGCAACAGCCTGGAGTTAGGAATCCGCTCTGTCTCTACGGCTGGGAGTGGAGTCTTCTCAAACATGGCTATGAACTTGTGCCTTTATGTATAATTACTTCACAGGCGGATTACTGGGTAACAGTTTTGCTTATTCTATTTTAGAGAGAATACACGCATGAGCGCACACTGGGGCAGAGGGAGAGGGAGAGACTCTCTGGCAGACTCCACCCTGGGCACGGCGCCCATCACAGGGCTCCATCTCCATCTCCATCTCGTGACCCCAAGACCATGGTCAGAGCCAAAACTTAGGGTTGGTGGTCCAATCGACTGGGCCACCCAGGCGCCCCAGAGGTTTTATTTCTTAGTCACAAAAGTGATGCATGTTGATGATCAAACATCATCATAGAAACATCATAGAAACATGATGTTTCTGTGGAACACATAGAAAGTATGACGTGATAATATCACCCGTAATTTCATTATATAGAAAATAATGACTGTAAATTGTCTGGTGTGTTTCTTTCTTTTATTGCTTTACGGCTAGCAAGTATATTTAAAGTAAATTAGGAGCCTATTATTTCATATCTGATGTTCTCTTTTTTTAATTCGTTTCTCCTGTCATTAATGAATGCATGTGCTTTTTATAGTCTTCCCCAGGTCTAATATCATAACACCAGCCCGTTTTAAGTGTGCAGTTCAGTAGATTGGAGTACAATTTTGGAATTGTGCGACCACTGCCTCCGTCCAGTTTGAGAACGTTGCTGTCTCTCCCTCCCAGGTCTCTGAGTCCCCACTTCCATCCCTGAAATCTGTCTCTGTAAATGTGCCTTTTAGAAACAGGGCTCAGAAACATAGTCCTACCACATGTGCTCTTCCTCGTCGGACTTCTTTGCCCCAGGATCATGGTGGTGGCCCCGCCGCCGAGGGGGCTCTGTCGGAGACAACACTAGAGTGCCTGCCTCTTCTGGGGGGGGGGCTCCTGAGCGTCACAGGCACCCTGCTCTCCAGAGAAAGGCAGGAGTGCACCCATATCTGTCGTCAACATTGGGTTGGATTCCTGCCTAAGTGCCGAGAGGGCAGCGATTACAAATGTTAACATGATTGTGAGGAGAAAATGAGGTTTCTGTGTCGGCGTCCCGTTGACCTCAACAGGGGATCTCATCTTAGGGCCAGGGCTCCTGCTTTATTCTGAACCAAGGACTGAGTTATTGCTATTGATTTTCACCATGAAGGTTATCTTTGAAACCAGAAGGGCCAGGAAAGCATTGTCTGCTTTGGAGACAATGTGGGGCGACAGGGCCAGAAGCACGGGGACCTGGTTCCATGACAGAATTCTCCCCTGAGCTTGGAATTCAAACATGTTTTGCTCTCTCTTTGCAGTCTGCTCATTGGAGAGACCTTTCTCAGACCATTTCTTTTCTTACAGGGAGCTTCAGAGACACCCCCAAAATCTTTCTGGAATATTTCCAGCCTGTCTGCCTCTAGACTGGGAGAGATGATGGAGTTTCTTTTGGCTGGAGCTTGCTTATTGCATTTCAAAGAGCAAAGCTTTTTAAAAGTCACTCCTATTCTATTTATCTCAGCAGAAAAGGAAGTTGTTTGGGTGCTCACATACTTTATCATTTTGGGTCCAAGTTGTGCAACTTGTTCTGAGACAAGTCTATCTCACAGAGTTTGTGTACCTGTGTGAAGGCCATGAATTTGGCATAACTCAAAAAGGGTGACCCACATAGACGTGGGAATGGTGAGGAGGCAGGACGGCTCCCTTGCCAGACACCCCTGGAGGCTAGGGTTCTGCTGGGCTCCCATGGGGGGCCGCTTTTCATCTCCCCAATCAGGAGAGAACCTGCCCCCTGCGTTTTTAATAGTGATGGTTTGCCTGTGATGTTTATATATCCTCCCACTCCTGGTTTCTTTCTTTGTTTCTTAAATCATAGAGGCCATTGAGATTCATCTCACAACCAACAGACACGACTTGTTTAGAAAATATCACACTTACATTCGGCATTCACAGAAATCTCTGTGTATTTATGGATGCAACGTGCGTGTGCCAGCTTTCCCCCCAAAAGCAGGTTCTCGGCTTTGACCGGATTACAGTTACTATTTATTTGTTTCCAGGAATTGGGCGCCTGGCACACTGCACATCTCTGGCAATGCCAGTGTTGGAGCACTTGAATTCTGAAGGATCGCTACTCTCTTGGCCCGCAAATATGATTTTTTCACTCGTGCCTTGAGATCCTGGGTGTTTCCTTTTTTTTTTTCCAAGATTTTATTTATTTATTTGACAGAAAGAGAGATAGAGATACATAGATCACAAGTAGGCAGAGAGGCAGGCAGAGAGGTGGGGGTCGGGGAAGCAGGCTCCCTGCTGAGCAGAGAGCATGGTGGGGCTCGATCCCAGGACCCTGAGATCATGACCTGAGCCGAAGGCAGAGGCTTAACCTACTGAGCCACCCAGGTGCCCCCCTGGGTGTTTCCTTTTGTCAGAGCATCCTCAGGCCTAGCTTTTCCAGGATGGCCAGAGCAGGTGCCTGTGAAGGAGGCGGTAGTGTCTTCTTCTTGATGTCTGTGCACGGTCCTAGTGGCGGCCACTGGGAGAAAGGGGAGGGCTGTGCTGGCCTGGTGTCTGCTGGAGTCTTCTGTGCCTTCCTGAGTCTCCCTCTGCTCTCACTTAGCTGTTTTCTTCCTCCCTCCTGAGCTCTTTGCCTCACTTTCTGGAATAATGTATTTACCAGGTCACTCCTTTCCTCCAAAGTCTTGTACCTAGGGACTCTGGAACCAGCTCTTGACCTGACATGCAGAGCCTTTCTCTGTCCAGCCCTGACATGTATTTCTGACTTTTTATTCCCTTTATTTTAGGGTCTCCTGTATGACTAGCCTACAAGCCACAGTGGGGTGCCATCGGGTCCTTTGACCCGGTGGACTTATGTTTCGCTGGGTGATGACCGGGAGTGTGATGAATTGTCTAGTCTCCCAGAGCTCCAGCAAGTGGGTCGGGTGAGGCCCAGGGATCTGTGCTTTTAGCTGGCATCTGGGGGGTCATTGATGTTGGTGGGGAAGGGGTCACACCTGAGCTTCTCTGGCTGTGGGCATCTTCAAGTCTGTGCTGCTTGTAGGGGCTGGCTTCCCTGGGATGGCTCGCCTGCTCCCAGCCCTGCACTCATTCTCCCTTGTTTTGGTCCTGCTGCTTCTTTATGATGCATATTTTGTGCTTAGCATATTCTGCCTTGGACCATGACTTGAATGTGTCATAGATGTATTTTCACACCAGCTATATATACCTCTACAAAGCCACCTTATATTTGCATGGTCCTTTTGAGTTTGGAAACACTTTCGCACGTGTCCCTGAGCTGCTATAGAGCAGAGACCTTGCTTTCTGCAAGGGCCGCAGCATCCTGTCACTCCCTTACCTGTCCAGCCTGCACTGGCTGGGGCAGACCCAGGACATGGCTTATCGAAATAGGCGGTGCTGTTCTTTGCGATGTTTGGCGAGTCCTCACTGAGGACTGCTTTTGGGCTGGGCACCCTCCTGGGTGCAGATGGTGGCGGAAGCCGAGCCTCGGGAGGGAGGGGGGGAGATGAGCCAGGAACTGAAGCAGAAAGATGACCGATGATGATACCTGCTCCGAGGGACCAGACGGGCCGGAATCGTGACTGCCCAGTGGGAAGGCCTCTCTCAGAAGTGAAGACGTGGGGGCTAGGTCTGAAGGGCTGGGGGACGGTCCTGTGATGGGAGTGAAGGGGAGAGGGCTGCACACAGGGAAGAGCAAGGGCTGAGGAGGGGAGGACTGAGCATGGGGGGGGGTTGGAGGGGAGAGTGAGCTGGGGGGGGCGCAGGCCTGGGTGAGGCCAGAGAGGGAGCATAGGCTGCCTGGAGGGGTTGACATAACCAGCAACAGGCAAGGAGGTGAACTTCGATGAGGGGGGTAGAGTGGAGGGGGGTTGATGTGCTCGGAGTTGTATAAAACTCAAGTACATAAGGCACCATGTTGACTCAGCAAAGGAGATGGAGGAGTGTGAGGAGCCGTGAGGGGTTTGGTGCGGGGGTTCTGTCTGACGGCGCCCTAGCTGAAGCCCCCAGGCTGGAACCCAATCGTCTCTGTGGAACTGCTTGTTTTTTTTTGTTTTTGTTTTTTTAAGATTTTATTTGTTTGACAGACAGAGATCATAAGCAGGCAGAGAGGCAGGAAGAGAGAGAGAGGGGAACAGGCTCCCTGCTGAGCAGGCCCGATGTAGGGCTCAATCCCAGGACCCCAGGATCATGACCTGAGCCGAAGGCAGAGGCTTTAACCCACTGAGCCACCCAGGTGCCCCATGGAGATGCTTGTTAAGGCCTTGTTGTGATGCTCCCTGTCCTGGGAATGAGCTAGAACCTTTTCATTTTTTTTTAATCTTTTAAAAGTTTTTATTTATCTAAGAGAGAGAGAAAGGGAGAGCATGAGCAGGGTGATGGGTAGAGGGAGAAACAAGCTCCCCGCTGAGCAGGGAGCTCAATGTGAGACTTGATCCGGGTTCTCTGGGATCATGACCTGAGCTGAAGGTGAACGATT
Organism: Meles meles; assembly: GCF_922984935.1. NCBI lineage: Eukaryota > Metazoa > Chordata > Mammalia > Carnivora > Mustelidae > Meles > Meles meles. The sequence continues at coordinate 108,220,432 of NC_060068.1, forward strand.
AACCAACTGAGCCGCCCAGGCGCACGGAGCCAGGACCTCTTGTCCGCACCCTGGCAGCTCCTCCGATGGCAGGGATTTAGAAGACCCTGAGGGTGGAAGACACCCTGGGGGTCACTTTATTGACCTTGCACATTCCCTAGATGACAAGACAGACTCCAGAGAGGGGAGGCAGCCTGTCTGGGCACACCGCAGCCACAGCCCTGTTGCTCACGTGGCTGGTCCTTTTTTTCTCAGGAATAAACAATCCTGGGGCCTCAGATGCCAGGGACGAAGGATACTGTGATCGCCGAGCAAGGAACAGGCCTCTTTGGAACCCCTGGGGCATCCCAGTGTGTGCACCTGGGGGACACCAGAGCTTTGCCACTGCACAGATGAGGTCTTTGAATCCTGGCTCTACCTCCGTTTGCTGGTGAGAGAACTTGGGACCAGTCATGTCATCTCTCCGGCTCTCAGATGTAAAGTCATAGTCCTCACACCGAGCTTGCTGAGACATCGGGTGGACTAAATGGTATCACGGGCCCCGTACTTGTCACGGGGCTGGAAGTAGCAGGTGCTCAAGAAATGAACAGATGACAGTGCGTGCGGCTGAGTATTGCCTGGCCCCAGGCTCCCGTAGGTGAGAGCTGTGATTGCTATGGCGAGTATGGGGCTGGCCGGGGCTCTGCAGAGTCGACCTGAACCCTTTCTTGGCACCTGAACGGGCTCTGGTGGCATCCTTTGGTGGAGAGCAAGCTCTTCTAGGCCCCATCTCTGTGTCCCCCCTGGCCCGTGCCTGGCACACAGTGACTCCTCTTCATGTATTTGTTGAAATGTTACGTGGATGCATAGTTTTACTCTCAAGAACTCACAAATTCCATAACTGAGTATCAGCCCTGCATTGACACTCTTTTTTTTTTTTTTTTTTAATTTCAGTTTCTAGCTTTCCATGTGAATTTTCACAGTGCATCCGATGATAGATTTGGAGCAAGTTCATGTCTTGAGATCTGAGAGATAGGTGGCTTTAAAATAAGTGCTGATGTGTTCAAGGAATGAGTTCAACTGGCTTTTTCCTAATCTGACTACAGAGGCAGTGTCAGCTGGCATTTTGGGTGAAGCTGGTGGAGGGAGCTGGGAAACGGAAGAGCTTGGCAGATGTGCAGCCCTCACCCTAAGAGTCACCTGTAATTGGGAGTTGTAGTTATAATTTCCATCCCTGCGGTGTCTGGCGATCTCGGATGCAGCCAGCCAAAGGTACCGAGTGGAGATAGAAGGCAGGGAAGTGGCAGGAACATACATATTATGAATCGCGCCCACAGGTCATTTCTTAGCTCTAGTGCTTTGGGCAGCTCGTCATGATGAAAGCTAATTTTGAGGAGCAGCGGGCCCGCAGAGAGGCCAGGCAGGGCAGAGGTGAGGTCTCAGCTCTGTTCTCCAACCAGCATGTGATAATGGCTGGTCTGGCTCCGGTTCAGTGACGGACTGAACCCCATGGAGCCAGGTGTGAGGGCCAGGGGATACTGCCTTGTGAAGAGAAGGAAGAGGCAGGGACTGCAAAGAAGGTTCTGACCTGAAAATGACTTGCCCTTCCACCGTTGGCTCAGATATTTCCAGATATGGCTCTAGAATCTGGAAAGCTTGAAGACACGTGAGCGATCAGCAGAGTGAGCCTCAGGGAGGGATTCTCAAGCTTGTGTATGGGATAGCATTTGTGCTAAGAGGGATGTCCTGTGTTAGAGGAGCCCCAGAACAGCAGTGATGTGCAAAGGCACAGCAGGGACAAAGGAGCCCACCTCTGTCCCATATCCTCCCTTCCCTTCCCCCTTGATCCCCTGCTTCAGATCCCTGCCCGTTTTATTTTCCAAGCAACATTTCTTTGGGTCAGACATTTATCTAAAATTTAGTTGTAAAAATGGGCCGTTGGATGCTTAATGTGTAAACCACCCATAAGAAAACTCCTTTGTTAACAAAGTCCAACTAACTTTAGTTGGACTTGTGTGAGGCTTGGCGTCTGTATTGGGCCGGGTTCTCCAGAGAAACAGGACCAATAGGACAAAGATAAATGTACATAAAATAAGGCATTGACTCAGGCAGTTGGAGAGGCTGAGATGTCCCAGTATCTGCCGTTGGCAAGCTGGGCACCCAGGAGACCTCGGGGTGTAATTCCAGTCTGAGTCTGAAGGCCTGAGAACTAATGTTGGAAGTTCTGGTCCAAAATCCAGCAGGGTTGAGATCCAAGAAGAGCTGGTTTTTTGTTTGTTTGTTTTTTAAAGATCTTATTTATTTATTTAACAGAGAGAGATTACAAGTAGGCAGAGAGGCAAGCAGAGAGAGAGGAGGAAAGCAGGCTCTCCGCCGAGGGGAGAGCCCGATGCGGGGCTTGATCCCGGGTCTCCGGGATCATGACCTGAGCTGAAGGCAGAGGCTCCAACCCACTGAGCCACCCAGGTGCCCCCAAGAAGAGCTGGTTTTTTTCCACTGAAGTACAAAAGTGAAAAAGGCCGATGACCCAGTCCAGTTACTTAAGCAGAAGGAATTCCTTCCTATTTAGGTTTCTGTTTTATTTAGATTGTCATTTGATTGGTGGAGAGCCCCCCCCCCCCCCCACCTTGGGGAGGGCAGTCTGCTTTACTGAGTCTACCTTTCAGTGTTAATTTCATCCAGAAATAGCCGCCCCCCCCCCCCCCCCCCGACACACCCAGGATACTGTTGGGCAGTAGGTCTGGGCACTTCATGGTCCAGTCCAGTGGACCAGTACCATTAACCATTACCATATCCCGAAGCTGGTATGGGGGAAATCTGACAGCTGAGGGGCCATTTATGTCTTCATGTATCATTTCCAGTCCCGAAAAGACTTAAAAAAAAAAAAAAAAAAAAGTCCCTGGTCCGTGGAGGTGGTAGAGTTGGGAGGTAGCGATGTGAAAGGCTCCGGTGGGTGTTTCAGCTTTGCCGTGTATTGGCTGTGTGATCCTGGCAGGTCTCCTCGTCTACACTTCAGTTTTCTCAGCTGGAAAGTGCCAATGATAACAGCACCTGCTTCTTAGTGTCGTTATGAGGAGTAAATATAATAACACATGTAAAGTGCTTAGCGTAGCTCCTTGGACTGTGGCAGAACATAGGTACTGTTGTCCTAGCAGTGGTCTGCCGTGAGTGGGAGGGGAATGCCTAGAGTCACTGTGCATGATGGGAACATGGGGTCCCCAGAACCGAGTTAGAGGCTTTCTCTACGGGGACTCCCTGGTGGACCCCCCACCCCGGAAGTAGGGTCAGGCCTCACTATTCGATCTGTTCTCTCCCCTGCCCACTGCACGGATTGTTTTCTTTTCTGGCATTTTTCTTCTGTCGTTTAAATGCAAGGACACTTAGTTCTTTGGGGAGGAGCTAGGTCATCCTTGGGATGTGGTCTTGGCCAACTGTCCCTCTTTCCCAGGCCCATCCTCAGACTCTTGTCCCTGTCCCCAGAATGCACTGGAGGATGGGGGACTGGAGGATGGCAGCCAGGTCTGATGGTGACATGGTCTAGGGACCTTGAGCATATTTTACCATCCAACTGGGTCCAGTTTATAGATGATGTCAAATCGCCAGGTTGCCTTTCAAGTGCGCTGCTGGCACGTGCTCGTTGGTCAGGCCTATCTTGTTTCACAGGTAGTTCTCCAATGACCAGCAAGGAGGAGCTCAGCTGTCAGGATGTCAGGCAGCAGAAAGCGCTGTGATGAGCTCCTGTTGTTTACATTTTAAACGGCATTACAGATAGGCATGGGCAGTGGGTGGTTAATTCCGAGGTCTTAACAATCTGAGGGGTCTCTGTGGGAATGATATATTCATGTTGTTTTTTCTTGCCAAGGCATTTTCCTTCTGTTCGTTCAGCTTGAGATTCTGGACTCCTTCCCAAATTATTAAGCCTACTCTGGAAAAGGCAGGTGGATGTACATCCCAGCGGCTCATGTTGGCAAATGCTGTGTGTGTGTATGTGTGTGTGAAGACTTACCTGACATACTAGGCATTGTATTCGGGTAACCCCAGGAGCAGGTGTATTTTTCGTGTTCCTTACCTTACACTTGAGAAAGATGATGCACAGACTAGTTATTTGCTTTGCCTAAGGCTTCACAGCTTATGTGCAGAATTAAGGCTTAAATTTAAATAACGGGCTGGCCTTTGGGGACAGAAAGCGCCCCCCTCCCAGACACAATTCATAGAGCTGTGGCAAGCTGAGCATGTTCCTCTGCGTTCCATTCGTCTTTTCTGGGATAACAGTTTTCTCAACCACTCGTGTCCTCGTTTTGCTGTCGGCAAATGGGGATCAGTGTGTGGGCTTTTGTCAGCGTCATAGGGGTACTTAGGATTTATTTTCTGATTTATTCTTGTGGGTTGTTAATAAGGTTAGGAAAATAAACCCATATCACTTAGACTTGAGAAAAATGAGAGGTTTTAAAATTTTTTAGTAGTATGTTTTTGCTAATATCAGTTTGCATTATCGGGATACACCAAAGAATAAGGATTTCGGCTGACACGCCACACTTAATGATAGGGCAGGCAGGTGGCTTCATAGGTGATTAACTCACAGAATCTTTAGCGCCACCCCCCAATGTGGTGAACATTTTTGTTTCCCATTGTGCAGTTGGGAAGAAGCTGGAGCCGGGGCAGGAAATGATTCCGACGCAGGATTTTGTGCTGGTAACCAAAGTTCTCCATCCTTCCCCACAACAGAAAGCATTGCACTTGGGCTTTTTGAAAGTTTCCATTAAAAAAAATTTTTTTTTAATTTGAATTCAGTTCGCCAATATGCAGTCCATTATTAGTTTCAGATGTAGAGCTCAGTAATTCATCAGTTGCATTTAACACCCAGTGTGATGAAAAGTTCCATTAAAGTCAATGATGAATGCAAATGATGATTTTTCAGAATTTTGGTGAAGTGTACTCAGACTGAGGCTCTTTTGGCCCATATTTCATCCAAAATAATGAGGTTTAATGTGATATGTGTTAAAACGCACCCCATTTGAGAATATCCTGAGAGAAACTACCTGGTTGACTTTTACAGTGGGCATAAACACAATGGAATGATAGATGAGATGAATTCAGGTAATCTTCGGATTAAAATTCTGAACAGTCAAAGAGCATCTTTTGGGAAAGGTTGGATCTCCGGATAAGCTCCAAATTATATTCCCACCTTATTTAAGAATTTGTGTTGGCAGGTTTAACAAGATCTTGGCACATTCTAATTTGAGATTTATTACAAGATGTGTGCAAGTTTAATAGGGGCTTAATTATTCATATCCACATCTTCCCGCCAGTAACTTACTTCAGCTCTAGATAAATTCCTGGCGCATTGGGAAATATTGGCTTCTACTGTTGAAAAAATATAGTGAAAGGAAAATTAAATGCATATGCAAGAGATTACCCGGGCCAACCACTCACGCAGAAGCTTGGAGTGAGTAGGTCTCCACATGGCTTGAATGGGGCTGCAGAAAGGGAACTGTTCTGTGCCCCTGCACTGGGAATCAGCCCATCACCATGGAGTCCAGGCTCTGGAGTGAGGCCCACTGGAAGTCAAATCCAGTGATAGCTTTAAGAATTGAGTACCTGTGTTCACTAGGTGCATAAACAATGAATCTTGGAACACTGAAAAAATAAAATTAAATTAAAAAAAAATCTTAAAGTCTGTAGGCTTCAGTTTTGTTTTGTTTTGTTTTACAAGCAGAAGAGGGTAATTAATGTCTCTCTCAAAAAGTTGTGCATATACCGTACACAAAGATAAACTCGAAATGGATAAAAGTTGTGCATATGAATGGAAACATCTATAAAGTAAGGAGCATTGTACATGGTATAGGAAGCACAGAAGGGTGCCACCTTCTTTCATTTCCTCTACTCCCATCATCCATTCTTGAAGTCCATCTATCCAAACCTTTTGAAGAAAATAAAGTAGATATGTATAAATGAAATGCTAGTGAAAATGGTAGGGCAATAGGCATTCTCAGGTGCTGCTGGTGAATGTGAATTGGTACAGCCCTTATAGAGGTCAACCTGTTGATATCTATCAAGATAAAAGACCTCAGGGCCTTTGCACTTGCTGTTTCCACTTCCTGGAATGCTTTACACAGACTTGTTTGCATGGCTGGCTCACTCTGTATTTCATCCCTTGGCTCAAATGTGACTTTATCAGAGAGGTTGTAGCTAACCATTCCATGTAAACTAGCTCTATTCTTCGATCTATGTATTATTTACCCTGCTTTGTTTTTTTCCCCTGGCTTTTAACACTCCCTGACATTTTTACTTACCATGCATGAGTTTGTGTATCTATCTCTCTAGCACATGTGATGTCTAAGAAGGCAGGGTCTTTGTTCCATGCCCTATGTCTAGCACTGAGAGTAGTACTGTCTGGCAGTGTGGGTACTTATTAATGGTTGTTGAATACTCTAATTACAAGTTACTGCCTTTAAGCTCTGTTTGGATCAATACTTCATAGAGTTGGGCTGTTAGCTCCCAGGAACCAAACACATGCTACTGGTTTGAGCAAAGGTATAGGTGCTTTAAAAAAAAAAATGTACATGAGATCTGGCTCCCTTGATGTCTAGAGTCTGGGGTCATTTGTGCTGGTCTCAAAGAACAAAGGACAGTGAACTGAATGGCCAGAAACTGAATGGCTGGTCGGGGACAGAAGGATAAAATATCCCTGACTTGAGGAATACCATGCAAGGGAGGACTTGTGTCATTTTATATATCAATGACACATTTTGATACTACCATAGCTAATAGGTAGATAGAATTGACCCTTGAGCAACATGGGAGGTCAGGGGCCCCACACCCTGTGCAGTCAACAACCCATATATAAATTTTGTCTCTCCCAAAACTTCACTCTTTACAACCTGCTGTTGAGAAGAAGCCTTACTGGTACCATGAGCAGTGAATTAATTCAATTTTGTATGTTAGATGTATTATATATTATATTCTTATAATAAAGTTAGCTAGAGAAAATAAAATGTTAAGAAAATGATAAGGGACAGAAAATACATTTATAATAGTGTATGGTATTTATAAAAAATTCACATAGAAGTGGACCTATGCAGTTGAAACCTGTGATGTTCAAGGGTCACCTGTAATTTTTTTAACCAAGAAATTTTATTTTCATAATTTTCAATTTCATAATTAAATCATTTTCTTTTAAGAGATTCTAATATGACCCCTAAGGTGAAAGTGTCTTGACCACCTCTTACCCACCTCCCCCAACGTTCTCTCTCTGCCCCACAAGAATATCGGTCCCGTTAACAATTTGCCATATGTATTTACAGACGCACTTGGGAGCATTCCTACACACAGACCGCTCACTCAAGGGCTGCAGGTGGGATGAAGAGCATTCATCTTCCTCCATGAGCACAGACCTTTCAGGTTGTTTTCAGGGTTGAGCCATGAAACTTATCTACAGGGTCAATGATGGCGGTGCTTTGCTCTCTTTTTCTTCAAAAGTGAAATTTTGGGATGGGGGGAAACTGCTTTTGAAATGGTTTGCATCCAGATTCTTCTGAAACTTCCAACCTAGACAAGTACAGTTTTTGGTTTTTCACTCTGCTAATATATACAATATGAAACCTAACTTCTTAAATTTTTAAGTGTACAGTGCAGTATTAACTATATGCACTTTGTTGTCACAGAAGATCTCTCAAACTTTTTCACCTTGCACAATGGACACAGTATACCCATTGAACCACAACTCCTCGTTTCTCACTGCCTCCCCCACTCTTGCCCCATCCTCTCCCTCGGTGACCACTGTTCTTCATGCCTCTAAGCTTTGATTATTTTAGATACCTCATATATGTGGAATCATGCTGTAGTTGTCCTTCTGTAGCTGCCTTATTTTATTTAGTGCAGAGTCCTTAAAGTTTATCCATGTTGTGGCATATGACAGGATTGCCTTCCCTTTTTTTTTTTTTAAGGATTTTATTCATTTATTTGACAGCAAGAGAGATCACAATCACAAGTAGGCAGAGCAATAGGCAGAGAGAGAGGAGGAAGCAGGCTCCCTGTTTAGCAGTATATATAATCAATATATATTGATTGTATTGATTATATTAGCAGAGAGCCTGATGCGGGGGCTCGATCCCAGGACCCTGAGATCAAGACCTGAGCCAAAGGTAGAGGCTTAACCAAGCCACCCAGGCGCCCCAGGATTGCCTTCCTTTTAAAGGCTGAATCATAATCCACTGTGTGTATATATACCCACTTCTCATCTTCCTCATCCATAGATGGACACTTACATTATTCTACCCCTGGCCTGTTGGGAGTAATGCTGCAATGAACAAGGGAGTGCAAATGTTTCTTATTTGTGTCCTGTAATTTCTTTGAACACACTTTAAAGTCTTTTGTGTAGAAGTCTTTAAGCTCCTCAGTTTACTCCTAAGTATTTTATTCTTTTGGATGATGTTGTGAATGGGATTATTTTGTTCTTATTGTGCTTTCCCCCTTCTTTCTTCCTTCCTTGTGGCCTGCTTTGATTCTTAATTTTAATTTTGTGAATCTTCCCTAGGTATTTACTTTGTGATTACTATGGGACTTAAGTACAACATTCTAAACTAATAACTTGGCTTCAATCACAAACACTCTACTCTTTCACTTCTCCCCATAAACTTTGTGTTGATTATTATTGATGCTATAAACAAAACCTTTTTTTCCCCACTGTGTATCAGTTTACTTATTTTTAAGTTATTTTTATAATTTTGTCTTCTAAATCCTATATGAGAACTAAAAGTTATTTACATACTACCATTATGGTATTTGTGCATGTATTTTTACCATTGGGTTTTATACTTACAAATGCTTTCATGCTGCTGTCTAGGATCCTGTCATTTCAACTAGAAGTATCCCTTAAGCATTTCTTGCAAGGCAGGTCTTGTGGTTTTTAAACTCCTTTGGTTTTTTGTTGGTCTGGGAAAGTCTTAATTTTCTTTCATTTTTGATGGACAGTTTTGGTGGATATAGCATTCTTGGTTGGTATTTTTTTCCCCCTTGGTGTATCTGAATGTATCATCCCACTGCTTTCTAGACTGTAAGCTTTCTACTGGTAAATCCACTCATAGTTTCCTAGGGTTTTCTTTTGCTTGTGATGAATCGCTTTTCTTTTTGCTTTCAAAATTCTTTGTCTGACTTTGGGAATTAGATTATAATGTGTCTTGATTTTTTTTTTTTTTTTTGATTCATCTTAGCTGGACTGTTTGGCTTATTAAATCTGGATGTCCATTTCCTGTCCTGGATGTGGGAAGTTTTCACACATTATTTCCTTAAGAAAGCTTTGCGCCCTTTTCTTTCTTCTTTTTCCTAGGAATCCTATAGTGTGTATTATTAATGAATTTAGGTCTTATTAATGAACTTCCCTAAGTCCTTTAGGCTTTCTTTGCTCTGTCATTCCTTTTTATTTTTGCTCTTCTGCCTGGATAATTTCAAATGACTTGTCTTTGAGTTCTTAGATTCTTTCCTCTGTTTGATCAAGTCTGCTGTTGAGCCCTTCTGCTGAAAATTTCTCAGTGCAGTGAAGGGGTTTTTAAAATATTCTGTCTCTAGGTTGATATTCACATTTTGCTCATGCATCATTTTCCCAAGTTTGTTGAGTATCTTCTTGATGGCTATATTGAATTCTTTGTCAGGTGAGTCATTTACCTGGAGATCTATTTTGTGCATTTGATTGGGCCATCTTTCTTTGGTTTGTAATCTTCATGTGCTTTGTAACTTTGTGTTGGAATATGTGCATTTGAAAACAACAACAACAACAACAACAACAACAAAACAGCCATTTCTCGCAGTGCTTATAGGTTTGGATCAAATGGGAAAACTTCACCAATCAGCCAGGCTAAAATTCTGGGGTCCCCTCAGATCTTTCTGGGAATGTGTAATCTCTGGACAAATGTATGTAATTTCCCAGTTAGATTACATTTTTCTGTTTGTTTGTTTTCCAGGAGATTGTTGTCTCTTAATCCCTCTGGTGTCTGGGGTACTCGAGGTTCTGAGAGAGCCACTGAGCTCTCTCTTATTCTCTCTGGCCTCCAGGTATCGAATAAATGCCAGTTCCATCAGAGTTCTGAGTCCTGTGAGAGAAACCAGTCCCCCAGGCAGCCTTCTGAAAAGCCAGATTGTGTGAGGCATGTTTCACCATTCTCTTTTCTAATAAGGGAGAAGCCACAAGCTGGGCCCTTGTTCCCAATTGCAGTGAGCTGTGTCAGTTTCCTTTTGCAGTATTACAAGGTCTCTGGTGCTGCCATAAGCTGCTGAGCTCTGTTTTGCTCTCTGCAGCCCCCAGGCATCCGAGGTATGCTATTTCCTCATCAGTGCTCTGAGTCACATGAGATAGAAACCGCTGCCTTGGGCGGCCCCTTGAAAAGCCGCAGCATTGATGTATATTTCGTTCTTTCCCTCCCAAGGTTGAAGCCACAAGTTGGACCTTTCTTTCCAATTGTTAGCAGTGCCAGGTTGAGGGAACGTTGGACATGGTTGATGGAAATGGGTTTTGTTACTTGTTTCAGTGCAGTTATTCATGGCCTTGAACTTGCCTGGAGTACTGACTTCTGAATTGATTTCTGGAGTTCTTACAAAGGATTTTTGGAATGTGGAGTATTGTTGGTGTTTCTGTGGGGAAATGAAATCTGGGGCTTCCTGTTTTGACCATCTTGCGGACATCTCGGATACAAAGTATAGTTTTATAGCACTTCCTAATACTGGAACCCAGTATTACTGTGGTGGTAACATAGCTAGTTTGATAATTGATGCCTTTCAATAAACCATTTTATAAGTATTAAGATGTTCTCTTCAAGGGATGTCAATCTATTACTTATAATGAGCAATAAACATATTGGGAAAATGTACTGGATGAAAGAAAGGGATAATGAATTGCTTTAAATTAATAAGTATTTCATCCAATACTAGCCACAGAGTCTTGCTTGCAAATTAATTAAAGGCCAAAGGAAAGGTCAGTCGTTGAACTCACTGTGGGTTTTTACTTACACAGAGATTTCTTCCTCCAGATGCACTTTGCCTGGGAATCCATGAATCCTCAATTCTCTGGGGAGAGAGGCAGCTTAAAATTCAGCTGGGTAGTTTTCATGACGTCTCAAACAGGCTCCATAATCTTTGTGATGTATGGCCTTGGAATTTGCGTGCACCTTCTCTTTTCTCTGAGGCAAAGATTGGACAAACTTGAACTGCTGAGGTGGGGAAAGTGACTTCTTCTGCTTTTTAGCTTACAGCAGCTTTAGTTGGCAAATGTTAGGGGCTCAGATGTGAATTGTAAGCCCTGAGCAGAGTGGTATCCACACAGCCTCCTCTGTGACCCAACAAGTCTATAAACGAATGACGTTTTATTTCCTTCAGTGAAGCAGATGAATCAGCCAGCAAATCCACAATATTGAACCTCTCTGCCCTCATCAGTATATCTCAGGGTTAGGAAAAATTTTCTTTCTACCAGGTGAAACGTCCAAAAGGGGGCTGACTGTATGCCTTACATGTAACTGAGGACAAATTCAACAAGAGTTCCCTTTTTACGAGAGGCTGATTTTCTTAGTGGCATCCTTGATCTCTTCGTGTACCCACTTAAGATCCACTTGTCCAGCTAAGCAGTGATGGGTTTCAGTACTCACCAGAAACTTCGTTACAGAGAGAACTGCCTTGAGTACTCCGACGTCTCCACACGGTACTGAAAGCAGTTGGTTTACAAGAAGCAGGTGGGGTCCCTCACTGTTGCTGCCTGGAAATAGGAATTCTGCTTGACATTCTAAGCGATAGAGCCATACTTTTTTTTATTATTTAAAGGCAGCCTTTTCTCTCGTAGGTAGTGGACAGCTAGCAATTTAAATGAGCTGGGTTTATGGATGGCTGCAGAAACCCTCCTCCCTCAAACCCAGTATCTATCCATCAGGCATCACGCAGCACTTCACCGTGGAGGCAAGGAGGGGGATGGCTCATCAGAATCACCCCAGTGGAATGTTATGATAGAAAAAGAGAGGAAGAGATTACATATTTATGTGGTCTTCGAAAATGCAGTGGGACAGGAAGATTGCTTGTACCATATGCAGTTACATTAAATGACTATTCACCTTCACTGGTTGCGAATGTCTGGTGAAGACGTCTGTGCCTCTGTGTGTTGTGTGGCTTGAAAAATTAATGAGACGTTTAAAATAACCAAATTAAAAGTACTCGTTACCCTAGGTTCTGGTGAGCCATCAAAACAAAACTTAGTATTAAAAAAAAAAGAGTCTGCCAAGAAAAGAAAAATATACCTGGGGATGGTGTTGGGAATTAGAACTATGTTGATCTTTAGGGACACCTGGGTGGCTCAGTGGGTTAAGCGTCTGCCTTTAGCTCAGGTCATGATCCCAGGGTCCTGGGATCGAGCCCCGCATCGGTCTCTCTGCTCAGCAGGGAGCCTGCTTCCCCCTTTCTCTCTGCCTGCCGCTCTGCCTACTTGTGATCTTTGTCAAATAAATAAATAAAATCTTAAAAAAAAAACAAAACAAAACTATGTAGATCTTGGAAGCTAGGTTCATCTGAGGAGTGGAAGGAAAACGTAACTTGCAACTTGGTTTCCTGTGTAGGTGGTTGGTGAATGGTTGGTGAATTATGTCCTTTGTTATAAATGTATCATCTTTTCTTAAAAATGTATCACACTCTGGTGGAAGAATTTGCAATAACATGTATTTCTGTGGGGGTCAGACTTTTCTCCAACCTGATGACTTATAGGGTTACTTTGCTAGACGTGGTGAGGAAAAATACTGGCCGAGCCAAGCTTTTTACTTGCAGAAATGGGACGTTTCAGAGATGCTCTTTCCCCACAAAGACAGTTTGACTCTGCAGACTCACCTGCGTTAGGAGACTATCTTTAACAGCCCCATCTGACTTTCATGAGAACACCTTTCATCCATTTTTTGAAATTCATCTCTTCTTGATACACTGGAGCCCTCATTCTCTCCAGTACCCCACACGACACCAGAGCAGCAGCAGTTTAGGTCAGGGACAAATTTGTGGAGCCCCCGAAGGTTAAAGACGATGAATTCTCTCTGCTGTCATTCTGTGGCTATGAGATAGGAGGGATGAGGAGGTAAGGGGTTCCAGCAGTTGCACGGTAGGGACTAGGAACAAAGGCCTTTTCTGTTTCCCACTTTAACATGCCCCCCCCCCCCCCCCCCCCCCGTCCTCAAGCTCTCTGTGTTTATGTAGCTGTAGAGGAATCTGGGGAGGAAGAGCAAAGGCTGTCTGTTGGTGACCAGGAACTCTGTCCGTGGGACATCAGCTCTGCACGCCACCAACAGAGATGACCCTCTGGCTCAGCCAGGCAGTCCAGTAAGGAAACACTTGGGTTACACCCAGACCCCTCTGAAGAAGGTGGGCTGTTTGTTCTTCCTGGCGCAGCGACCATTCAAAGGCCTTCCCAACTTGGAAAAAAGGATAAACCTTAGAAGGATCAAAGTGTCACCCCTTTTAGATGACACGGCACTGTGGGGGCTCTGGCTCTTCAACAGATCTCCTCTAAAGACAGGTAGATGTGTTCTCCAGGTGGGCACAGCAGGCTCGTGAGGAACACAGAAACCACGTCATTCTCACTGTTAAACAAGTAAAACAGCATGTTATTCGTTAGGCTAATTGATCTGCAGAATTTGAGTGTCCTGCAATTTAAGAGTCTGTCCTGGGCGTGAATGAAATACTCAGAGGGCGGAGGAGCTGGGGATGAAACCTGCAGGGAAAAAAAAAATCGAAGTTAGAATGTGGTTTGGCAGGTGCTGTTCTGAATTCTAAGGATTTAAAGGCAGAGACATCTGCTCATGAGTCTGTGCTTGTGGCTGGGTTGTTAGTGAGGAACTGAGCCCCGGGCCTGTTTGTTGGCCTGGGAGCCGGCACTCGGGGGATTAGAGCTGCAGGACTGTCCAGCCCTTAGCTCTGCAGGATAGAAGCTCTGCTCTAAATTTTGGGAATCAGGAGATCAAGCGCCAGGAAGGGAGGTCTTGTGGCATAGCTGAGAGAAAGGACAACTCTGGGCGTCCAGGAAGGAAAAGTTGTTTATTTTGAAAAGAGGATTGGCTCCAGCTGGCGGAGACTCCAACCTCTTGCCTTACTGCTCAAAATGTGGCCCTCTTTCCAGCAGCCTTGACATCACCTGGCGGCTTCCTAGAGATACTGACTCTCACTGTCCACCCCAGACTTCCTGAATCAAAGTCTGGTTTTTACCAGATGCCCTGGGGACTGGGAGGCACAGTGACCTCTGAGAGGTGCTGTGGGGACAGGTGAGCTGTCCCCATTCTTGCCCTGAATCTTTATGGGGATATATCTTAGCTGCCAGGTTAGTGCCAGACCCAGTGAGAGGGGGCAGACTCTGGCCTGAGGGACTTCACCGACTAGAAGAAAGGGTAGCAAGTAATCGTAAAATGAGATAAACTTGTCTCATAGATGTGTTCATGAGAGTTTTAAAAGGGGAGTCTCACGTGGGAGTGCTCAGCCTCTCTCAGCGTCTGTTTTCTCAGGTAGAAAATGAGGGGCGCAGAGCCATGTCTACTTCATAGGGCTAAAATAATTCACTTGACGTTTGCCCAGCGTCTCTCCCCAGACTGCCCTTGCGTAACACTGAAGACTGCTCACAGCTCACAGCCTGGGGATGACAGGATGAACGGGATTTAACCCTCTGGAATATGAATTGGACAGTGGCCCTGGCGATGAGCATCACATTCTGTCCAGGGTGAATCTTGGAAGGCTTCCTAGTGGAGAGAGATGGATTTACAGCGAGGGTGCTGCGGCGCTTCTTGGCATAGTCCTGGCTCTAGCTGATGTGAGAGTTTGGTCCTCTCAGAGCTGCCTGTGGTCATTGATAAACTCCCACAGAGGACACGGGGGACCTGACGGGACTGGCAGGGGTAAGCACACAGATGAAGGCTCTGCTTTTTGAGACGTGGCAGAATTTCTCAGGTAGCTAGGTTTGGCGCGTCCCACAGATTTTCCACATATTCCCAAAAGATGCCTCTTTTTGCCAAGTGTTGAGATCTGACCAGTGCATATGGATGGATAGACAGCTCTTGACCAGCTCAGGAGAAGATGGGCTTAGGGGAGTCAGGAGGAAAAACACGGTCCATGTACTCTAAGAACATTAAATATGGCAAGGTCACGTATGTTTTTCTTTTTTCTTTTTTTAAAGATTTTCCTTATTTATTCCAGAGAGACAGAGAGAGAATGAGTGGTGGGGAGGAGCAGAGGGAGAAAGAGAGAGGGAGGAGCAGAGGGAGAAAGAGAGAGGGAGAAGCAGACTTCCTGCTGAGCAGGGAGCCCAATGCAGGGCTTGATCCCAGAACCTGGAGATCATGACCTGAGCTGAAGGCAGACACTTAACTGACTGAGCCACCCAGGTGTCCCCCAACATACACCTTTGAAACAGAGCCAGGCTGTATATAAAATTCTAGCTGGAGACAAACAACAGGTGACAGATGTTAATACTCCCTTTCAAGGAGAAGGGGGTATGTTCGAGGCGTTGTGCTCAGTAGTTCATATACGGCATTTCTAATTATTTTGTTTAATCCCCCAAGCATTCTTTTTTAAAAGATTTTATTTATTTATTTGACAGATACAGATCACAAGTAGACAGAGAGGCAGGCAGAGAGAGGAGGAAGCAGGCTCCCTGCTGAGCAGAGAGCCAGATGCGATGTGGGCTTGATCCTAGGACCCTGGAATCCTGGCCCAGGCGGAAGGCAGAGGCTTTAACCCATTGAGCCACCCAGGTGCCCCTCCCCCAAGCATTTTTTAAAAACATTATCTCTGTTGTTCAGATGGGGAAAATGGGGCTCAGAAAGTTGGTGAAGAGCAGAGCAGAGATTTGAACATATGTTTCTCCCTTGGCAAGTCCTGAAGTCCTGTCTTCTTTCTCTGGGACCTTGTGTTCATTCTAAATCCAGCCAAGAGAACCTGGGGCCGGACCGCCATGCAAAGGTGGGTGTGTTGGTAGGCTGGGTTTTGGAGTTCTCTGAACTGTATCAGGGAGTTAGGGGATTGTCCCATTATCCTGTGTGGGAGCTCTGTTTCCTTGCTCTTGTTTGCCCGGAAGCAGTGACAGGCTTGGGTACCTTGTGCAATGATTTCAGCCAAGCAGAGGGAAACGAGGTGGTGACCACTTACTTTTCTGCAGAGGCTTTGAGCTCCAGAGGGGCCCTTAGAGGCTTCTTTTGGCAGGGTTTGTAGGAGAATAGCAGAAATAGGATGAAAATAATCAAGCCCCAGGGCAGGGAAGCCTTGAGGGGTCAGGCTCAGAGCCTGAGGCCAGAATGAATTGAGGTGATCCAGGGGCCAGACCCCTCTCTCAGAGACAGGCTGGAGGTCTGCCCTTTGCCGGGAGGCTGGGGGGTGGTTGGCGCAGGATCCATCTGGGAAGACCAAAAGGTGGCTCCTCATCTCCCTGTGGGGGGTGACTGTCAGTTCTGCTGCTGCTTTCTTCCCTGGGAAACATTTGTGAGGGGCTTCTCCTTGCCCCCAGGAGGTACTGAGTCCTGCTAAATGACTAGAAATTGCCAGGAAAACTGTTCCTTTTCCTGTCCCACAGGACAGGAAAACGGAGAAGGGCAGGGTGGGCTCCTGGCCAAGGGCTGGATTGTAATGGACTTGAACGGTCTTTCCCCACGGCATTAGTATTTGTGCAACATGCCAGTGTGTTCTGGGAACTAAGGGGAAGGGATCAGGTTTGTTCTGAAGGGACTGGAGAGAAGCTAGAGCCTGCGATTGCCCTTCTGAGGTTTAGGTGCCTATTGCATTGGCTGGGTGACCCCCGTTCCCAGCCCGCTCTCTGATCATTTCCCCGGGACCCACCACTTGGGGCACTTTCTGCAGCTGGGCTGGGCTCTGTTCTTGCTCTCTTCCACCTCGTCCTTCTGGCAACGCATACCTCTTTGGGGGAGCCATACCTCATCTCTGCCTCCAGCTAGACCAATGTAGCATCCTACGGTGGGCTAATTGAAGTGGGCTAGTTTAACAGGGGCTAGTTTACATATTACCTTTCCAATTAGGCAAAAGCATAATGCATTATACTTAATAAAACTCCTATATTCCCACCGAGTTCTTTTTTTTTTTTTTTTTTTTGTCTTTAAGATTTTATTTATTTGACAGACAGAGATCTCAAGTAGGCAGAGAGGCAGGCAGAGAGAGAGGAGGAAGCAGGCTCCCTGCTGAGCGGAGAGCCCGATGCGGGGCTCAGATCCCAGGACCCCGGGACCATGACCTGAGCCGAAGGCAGAGGCTTTAACCCACTGAGCCACCCAGGCGCCCCTCCCACCGAGTTCTTAAGGAGAGACTAACTATGTGGGCATTTCAGCTCCTGTAGGAATGGATAGTGGGGGCATGTTGAGGTCCAGGATAGTTAGGCTCCGCCCCTGTGATGTCATGGAGTTGAACTGTATTCCCCTACTGGGTCCAGCCTTGCTGTTAATCTGGGATTCTGCCAGAGGAGGACAGGAACCCATGTTGTCTGGATTGCGTTTTATGTCTAGCTGACCGTGGAAAAGCAGGCCTGGCCCGGGTTGCCTGCTGTTTCCTGGTAGCTCTTTCATTACCTACCCTCCCTCCCCCCAATAAGTGGACATTTCTCCTCCAGGGGTATTTCCTCTTCAAAGAAAGCCTCCCTTTGGTGGACTAGTTATCAGATGGGCATGATGGAAGAAAGAAGGGGGTCGGATTTTGGAGCAAAGCAATCATTTCTTCTCAGATCCTCAGGACTTTGAGCCCCCGTGGGCTCCTTGGCTTTTCCCTGTACCACAATCCCAGGCTGCCAGAAGCATGGGGCGTGTTGGTTCTGAAAGAACACAGAATCCCGAACCATTCTAGACTCCCGGCAGCCGTGGTCTCCTACGTTGGCACTTGGTGGTATCGTCGATTTTATAATGTAGTTTCTGAATTTGGATTATGAGAAAGAAAACAAAACATCTTGCTCCTTCCTTATTGGACATATGACTCTCTGAGGGCCTGAGGCTGGGCCAGAGCCTGGTCTTTGCAGTGTGCAAGGCACCCTCTGAACCCACCTCCCATTCTGTGCTTGAAGCTGCCCTGAGCTGGGTGCTGGAAACTCTCACCACAGTGCTGCTGCTGGGGATTTAAGGAAGCTGAGTTAGAATATTGAGCCATATCCTAGGGACTTTCCAGGCAATTTTCTTTTTTGAAATAAATATGGTTAATCTAAGATCCCTTTGAAGAAGAAGTACCCTAAAGAATTGGCATATCAATGCCAGCTACTTGCCACGCAATGAAAGGGTCTCCACATTTTCAAATACCTGAGTGCCTGCTCTTTCTGGTTTGGGTATCGAAAGATAACTTCTGTCAGACAGCAGCATCTAATTCAGACGAGCTAAGTAAATTGGGGCACAGACATATGCTGCCACACTGAAATGATGCTGCAGAATATTTAAGGACATGGGGGGAGGGTCATGCTTGTTTAAGTGTAAAAAGCCAGTTACAAAAGAGTGGGTACAGAGTTATCCCATTTTGTGGTAATGTAAAATACATCAAGGAAAAGACTGACGAGGCGGATGTCAGTCCAGGCTCTTCCTGGAAGTCACTGTACCCAGGATTACCATCTTTCTTTCTTTCTTCCTTCCTTCCTTCCTTCTTTCTTTCTTTCGTTTTTTTTTTTTGTTTTTTTTTTTTTTGTATTTTGTTGTCTTTTGTGTACCTGTGATGTTGCTCAGATAATGGGGGAAGGGCATTTAAAGCGCATGTGTGTAAAGATGAGACTCAAGAAAGGAATGGATGCTTTGAGCTTATTTCAAAGGATGTTGGACGAATGATCTGTGCTTGCAGATGATGACGAAAGCAAGATGCTGCAGAGCAGGAGGGGCCCTGTCTGTTCTTCCAGTTTGTTGTAATTATCAAAGGAAGGCATCCTTTGTAAGGAATCGAAGGCATTAGTAGTTTTAATACTCTCCAAGTGGCTTTCATGTCCAGTCAGGACTGAAAACCAGCCATTATCAGGAATAGACCTCAATTTGGAGTCACCCTTCTTCCCTCAACTCCTCCCCCCCCCCCCCGCCAAGAAGAATTAAGAATCAAGGGCAGTGCTTGACCCGTAGTAAGTGCTTAGAGAATTTTCTGCCATTTTCCTCTGCAGTCTTTTACCTCTGCTCAGGAGAAAACCATGACGTTCTGAAGCTGATGGAAGAAAGAAGTGACTTTGAATTTGTCTCTCTTGGGTTAGTTATGTTTATTAAACCAACACCAGAGGCTCTATCTCGTGGCCTGAAAGATTAGTACGCACTTTGAGGTGTGTGCTTTTAAAGATGAAAACGGCATAGATTTCTAGACCAGCCTGTGGGAAGTTGGCTCTTCAATAAGAGGAGGGTTCCCGGAGGCCTGTCCTCTTTTGAGGAGTGTCTGTGTTTGGGAACAGAGCCATCCTGTTACCTTCTAATATATGCCAAATTGATTTTAAAGTATGTGCCTTACCTGCATCGGGGGAGGCAGCCTCTCCTCCTATCCAGCCTCCCAGCCTCTCATTTGCTGGGTTGCTTTTGCAGTATTTCACGGACATCACTCAGTAGAAACTAACCAGTAAATGTTCACTAAATTTTTAATTCGTTAATAAGCCCATTAAACTCCGGCAGCTCTACAGTGATTCATGAGGGAGGTCCATCCTCTCAGGCACACATTCCCACTGCTGTGGAGAGAGGCAGGCCAGAGACGGGGGAAATGCTGATGAATTGTTGCACGATACAGCTGTCAACTCGTGCGCAAATTCTCCTTTCGTCACTGAAGGCGAGCTCTGTGGAGGCCCGCTTATCACGTGCACATTACGGTTTTGATGATTAATGATTCTGGTGTGTTGACCCACCCTGTTTTCTTCAAAATAATTATTTCAACTCTAGTCTCCCCCCGGGAATTGCTTCGTATGGTTAATAAGCCAGCAGAAAATTCCTAAATGAAAATTCCTAAATGACGGTGACACTCGTGTGGTCCCACCTGGGTGCCATTATGCTGTGCTGCTTAGAACTGCAGCGAGGTTTGCTTGCTTTTTTCATGAGCCAAGGAGACTTGGTAGCGTTTGTGTCAGTGGGAGTGACAGAGGTGAATCCTCAGAGTCCTCTGAGATCTGGGTTAACTACTTCATATGTGTTTTCTCTCTTAATCCTCAGAACGATCCTTTTAAGGAAGGCGGTATCATCTCCATTGTACAAAAATGGCTCAGAGAGGTTCAGTAACTTGCCTGAGGCACACAGCTCATGAGGTTACAACCTGGTTTCAAAACACAGGACCCTGGTCCAGAGTCCAGGCGGTTTCTAAGTTTCTGCGTGTCTGGGGTTATTGTGCAAAGGAGGAGGCATTTTCGCAGGAGTGTTCTCTGGTGACTGAAAGAGTGACACCTGTGTGTAAAAAAGCAACCTTGAACAACAGCTCTTCCAGAATGCCTTTGCTGTGTGAGCGCCTCGAGTGGAGGCTGGACCTGTGAATGGTGCGGGGGTCCCATTCTCTGAGACCCCACTACTTGGCACGCGCTACGTAGTTCACCTGAGTTTTCCCTTTTCACCATCATTATAATCCTATGTGATAAGTGTCCATAGCCTTAACTCAGAGCTCAGGGAAGAAAAGTCATCTGCTGGAGGACTTGGGGACTTTAAATGGCAAAACCAGGATTTGGACTCCTTTGGAGCTTTTCATAAACAAGTGATGGCAGTCCCTGGGAATCACACCACAGCAGCTCCAGCCCGGGGCAGGGATCAGCGTGCTTAGCAGACACTTAGGTACTGTCTACTTGTGCCAAGAAGAAAAAGTAAAGGAGCAGGCACCTGGGGAAAGGGAGAAGCTGGCTGAGAAGAGCAGGAGGGCTTCTGGAGGAGGGGTTTGATTGTGTTCCCCCGAGGGAGCTGGAGGAATGGTGGAGAAACTGTGGCTACGGACAGAGTCCTCAGGACCAGTCTGGAGTGACCAGGAGGGCCACTCAGAGCGGGAACCGGTGCCGGTTACCCAAGCAGGGATTCTTGCAACTCTGGCATCCTTCCTTGTCCTCACCCTTGCTGCCTTCCTGGGTCATCCCTGCCACCGCTGTCACCTTGCCAGGAGTGGGTTTGGAAGGCCTTCTCCATCAGGAGTCCCTGAGCTGTGCAGAGGACACAGAGTGATGCCGATTAAATATGTGACCCTTCCCTTCTTTCTGAAGATCTCTCTCCTTTATTTTTCCTGTGTTTTCCCGCAAAATGGAATTAGCATTTTTAGCATTCTAATAGAAGAATAATTTCTACCAAAGACAAAAGAATCACACTTTTAAAAGCACAGAGAATTAAAAAAAAAAATCCATAATCTCACCACCTGGAGAGAACCCAAATCAAAATTGCATGTATATTTCTACAGTCATTTTGTGAGTGCATATATGAACATATCTTTTAATGTCTTTTTTCTGAGGATAATGCTGTTCCATATTCTCATACTGTCTTACCCCAGCCCTCAGTCTCCTCTCTCTGCCAGTACATTGAAGTACATATCATCGTCCCTAATGGCTGCTGAGTGCCCCATTGAGTGGTGGTGTAAAAATTCTTTTTTACATGTATATCGGTCAAGGTTCAGTTAGGAAAACAAACCACTTTAGGTGTTTTCACCGGAGAAGAGTGAATAGGATGCGTTGTTTGCACAGGGGATGGAAGAGCTGAGACAAAGAGAAAACTTTCACTGGAGCTGCGGGGTCACATGGGAGGAGGGGGAGTGCAGGGGTCAGGAGCCGGGACCCTCTGGCAGAAGCCCAGACCATGGCGAGGGCTGTGCTGCGCAAGCATGACTCTCCACAGGAGCTGGGCCACGGAAGAGACACGGTTACTGCCGAGATGCCCCCGGAGGCTTGGGAAGTGGTGTGGAACACCCTGACTTCTCCCTAGTCCCTGCTCTTCATCACTCCACCTGTGCCTTCTATTGGACAGGATGACCTTGCTTGCAGCCAGAGGTCAAAGAAGTCGAGAAACATCTTTCCCTCTGATACAGAGCAGAGGAAGAGCAAGGAATTGCTCTGATATCAAACGGGAAGTGTCTGGCAAGATGGGAATTGGGCACCTTCGTCCCAAGTATTTTTTTTTTAAGTTTTTTTTAAAGATTTTTTAAGAACTTAAGATTCTGTCCTTTGAGAGAGCAACTGAGCGAGTCAGAAAGAATGTGTGGCAGGAGTGGCAGAGGGAGAGGGAGAAGCAGGCTCCCCGCCGAGCAGGGAGCCTGACACAGGGCTCGATCCTAGGACCTCAAGATCATGACCTGAGCTGAAGGCGGACGCTTCACGGACTGAGCCTCCCAGGCGCACCCCAAGTAGTACTGTTTCTGTGTGTTGGGCAAGGCTGGGTAGAATTAATCAGGAGCTGTCTCTCTTGCACGGTAGGATGCCCTGCACTGGCACCAGTACCACTGGGGGTACAGAGACCCAGAGGCCATCGCCCCCGCTCTGCAGTCCAGTTGGGCTGTGGGGATAAGAAGAAAGCTAAGAGTCACTGCTCATTGAGCATTTACTAACCACAGGCATGGGGCTCAGCACTTCTGTGGATTGTCATTTATGCCTCAGGGCTCACCATACCGCATTCCGTTTCTTCTGAACACTTGTCTCATTGTGTCCTTTTATAAATGCACCCTCGCTCAGTGCAGGATGTGTTCCTGGAGACCAAAGGACTCCCTGAATCAGCCCTCCGCAAGGTGGCACTCCCTGAGCCCCTCCTGTGCTGGGGGTAGACTTCAGAGGGGGCACGTCCCCCTCAGGGCAAGCGCGCGAGCTCCCCCAGGCCTCTGAGCTTCCTTCACTCCTGTTCCCCTTGGCTGCGGGCCCGTCCGTCCAGACTGTGGTCATCATCACGGTGTCCTCCCAAAGTCTTCCAAGTGGTCATGAATCCCAGAGGGTCTGCTTGCTTGTGTTCTCTGTGTCCTGGAAGTTTTTATATGTGAAACACAGATTTTCTCTTCTTAGGCCCGATTCTTGCTTTGCCCCACCCTTTTCGGCAACCACGACAGGTATTAACTACACTAAGGAAAAAAACCATTGACCAAAACACATGCTCTTTGTGGGGAGAAGGAGGCCCCAGAGTAAAGGCATGGTGCAGGGTTCAGTCAGCCCAAGACTGTGTGGGAGAGCCCCCCGCCCCCAACAGGGAGGGTCAGCTCCATAGTGTGTGGGTTCTCCCTGGCTGGGAACACAAGCAGCAACTGGAGAGGAGAAGGTGCATATTGAAACAGTACCCTAGTAGCTTGTGGGAATGTCTGGTTTTGGTTGTGAGGAAAAGATTTCAGAGGCAGTGGTTAAGTGGATGGGCCCTCCCATTAACAAAGGCCCAGTTCCCCTCCTGTCTCTTTGCCTCCTGACAATAAGGCCCTTATGTCTGTGTTTGCTCATGAGCACATCTCTAGTTCCTAGCACAGTACTTGGAAACTTGGAAAAGCAATTTACCTGGGACTAAAGGTGTATTGCCATATAAACTCTCCCCATTTTACAGCCGAGAAAATTGAGGCTCGAAGAGTTAAACCATGTCCAAGGGAGTTAGATACATAGGCGATCTGTCTTGGTGCCTGAGTCTTGCCTGAGGATACTGTGTATGTGCACAGTCTGTTCTAAGACTACTCAGTTTTCCAGAGACTGTCAGCTCAGAGATTTATAGTAGCACAAGCGTGGGTGGACCCAGGTTTTGTGGGGCCAGAAGCTTACACAGCGTAGGGGCTTCTCCTTAATGACAAACACCACAAAATGACCTGGGCCAAATTAGCAGTAAAATTATCTGTAGTTCAGGCTGAAAAAAATAAACCATCAAAAAATTACACGTTGTACAGACCTGACGCATATTATAGTCAAGACGCATATTACAGTCCAGAAAACAACAGATTTCTATTGTAAATTAACTGCCTGACACACTCCTATAATAAATTTTCCCTTGTTTGTTTTTTGTTGCATGCTTTTTTTTTTTTTAAAGATTTATTTATTTGACAGAGAGAGATCACGAGTAAGCAGAGAGGCAGGCAGAGAGAGAGGAGGAAGCAGGCTCCCCGCTGAGCAGAGAGCCTGATGTGGGGCTCAATCCCAGGACCCTGAGATCATGACCTGAGCTGAAGGCAGAGGCTTAACCCACTGAGCCACCCAGGCGCCCCTGTTGCATGCTTTTTCACTGTCTCTTTCTATGACGTTAATTTTGTGAAATTTTCTACAGAGAGATTAGAAAGATAAGTCAGGCTTTCCTCTAGCATGGCTGATGAAACCTGTTTTTTTATTTTTGATGATGGCAGGCACACAGCACAGTACTTCTCACACAGATGTCCTCACTGTGATGTTGTACCCCTTGAGCGCGGGGATTCTAGTTAATTCTGCATCATGTGACTCCCACATGAAATAAAGGGGTGAAGCTTGTGCATTTATAATTGTGTATGCTGCATTATCCAGGGTTCTCCTGTTGGGAGAGAACTTTTGATTAGGACAGAAAAAGCAGTGTTTTACGTGTCTGCTTGCTAGAGGGTGGTTCCACAGCCCAGAGTCTGTCTCTGGGGGTTTCAGACCTTGGTTCCTCTTCACTTGAATGCCTCTGGTGCTGGGTACCGTAAAACCTCTTCCTATCTTGACGTGACACCTGCCCTACTCTGTGTTACCATGATAGCGGGTGAATGAGAACATTCATGAAAGCCATTCCCAGACTGTGAGAGCCAGTAATAATTTCCCTGCCCAAAGGCTGGACCCACAAACGCCATCGTCCTCCTGCCTCCACGTGTCTCCAGCTGGTTCCTCTTACCTGGCCTCCATGGGTAGCTGGAACAAGGCGGAATGGGACAGGGGGACAGAGCATGGAAGGGATGGAGCTCATAACTGAGTGTGGGTAAAAGATCTTCCTTTTGCACCTTGGATGCCGACGTGTATCCTGTGAATCATGTCGACCAAGAAGAGGGTGCGGAGCAACCAAGTGTGCCTTTTTTGGGTCTTAGGGTTTGCAGTGCAGGAGACAGCCCACCAAAATCTGCTAAGCATACTCCAGATTGTAAGCAGAAAGGGAAAGATTATAAGGCCTAAACCACAAGGTCACAGATCCCGCTTTTCAGGAAGGATGATTGGTGCCAACAGAGTTAAGCCAACTAATACACGATTGGCTATTTAGCTGATAGATGTTCTCTTATCCCTCTTCCAGTCCAAAGTAGAAGGAATGTTCCAGGAGAGAGTAGAGGTGCACTCAGGAAGTGGCACTTGAAAGAAGGCCATGGGGTTCAGAATAGGGGCGCCTGGGTGGCTCAGTGGTTTAAGCCACTGCCTTCGGCTCAGGTCATGATCTTAGGGTCCTGGGATCGAGTCCCGCATCGGGCTCTCTGCTCGGCAGGGAGCCTGCTTCCCTCTCTCTCTCTCTGCCTGCCTCTCTGACTACTTGTGATCTCTCTCTGTCAAATAAATAAATAAAAAATCTTTAAAAAAAAAAAAAAAGAAAGAAGGCCATGGGGTTCAGAATTGAGGCAGGAGATGTGCATAGCTGTGACTTTCAGTATCCTCCCCACATTCTTTCGAACAATCTCATAGCAAGGCGTACTTCACTTGAGAATCTTCTTAGCCAGCATATTGCTAGGCCCATCCTAGGGCTGTGGGAGGAACATGTGTGAGGAGGGGTCCTGAGGTTTACAACCTTCATGGCATGCCGGTCTTAAGTCTGTCTTAAGTCTGAGGGACTCTGAGTCCTGTTGATGATGGGGCGGTATTTCCAAAACCTCTCTGTGTTGCTGATAGAAGTCCACAGAGCTGTTGATTCCAGGAGCACAGCCTGTGACCAGGTACCGTGTGAAGACAGCCAACCCCATCTCACCGAACCTCCCTGTTAGGTGTTGGATTGGGGCCTCCAGAAGCTGTGTTGAAGTCAGAACCCCAGCTACGTGCAAGCATGGCCTGATTCAGAAATTGTTTCTCTGTATGTGGACTCCAAGTAACATGAGGTTGTTAGAGTGGAGTCAGGTCCTTATAAGACCTGGGCGTGGGCACCTGAGGGAGAATTCTGACAGAAATACAGATGGAAAGACTATGGCTGTGAGCCAAAGAATGCCACGTGTTTCTGGCAACTACCAGAAGAGGCAGAGAAGGATTCTCGACGTGTTTCAGGGGGAGCACCGCCCTGTCAGCACCATGATCTTGGACATCTAGCCTCTGAATCTGTGAGACAGTAAGTTCCTCTGGTTTGAAGATGCCTGGTTTGTGGTAGTGTTGACAGCAGCCCTGGGAAGCTAACCGGTCCCCGACAACTGTGTGAGGTAGATGAAATCCTGGCCCCCACGGGCAGATGGGGAGCGGAGGCCCAGAAAAGTCAAGTTGCTGAAGTCGCACATCCAGCCACAGCATGGCCTAGTCGGCCTCCCCCCTCTCTTCTCCGGAAGGAGGCGGTCTTGGTGGTAAGGACGCTGTGAATAAATCACTAGCCTGTAGCAGTGTGGGGACCCACCCCTCAGAGGACCCAGACCCGGTGCCTGCTCACCCACCCGAGGGTCAGCCTGCTGGTTCCTAGTGGCACATGTACAGAACGTACCTGATTTCCCGCCACTCCAGAAATTCTCTTTCTGCCTGTCTGGCACCTTCTGCAGGTCCTGTGCCCTAGCCCTGCACAACTAGGCTTACATCTCCCTGGGGGTACTTAAGACTGTTAGACTTGGCAGAGTGTGTGTCTTCCCTTTGAGAGGTCCTGGAAGGCTGTGGAAGCTGGAGTGCTGGGAGGCCTGCACCAGGCCTTCTGCACTATTGCTAACAAGGGTTTATAGGCAAACCTGTTGTGTGCCAGGGCCTTGGGGGGGGGGGGCGGGTAGAGAGACAAACAGAGCTTATGCCTTTCCTACCTTCAGTGTTGGGTGTGGATTCAAGCCTTTGATCACCAAAACCTAGTTTCCCTTGGATAAAAATACTTCAGTAATTTTTTTTTTAATCAGCAATGCTGTCTTTGCTCTTATTGGTAGGTAAAGACTTCTAATGTTTTAAGTTTTGCTCTCCTTGTTTGAAATTTGTTTTCTGATACAATAATAGTATTTTCAACCACTTGTCTTTATTGAGCACCTAGCTTGTTTCAGCCCTGTACCTGTTGATGATTCCAAAAACAGTGGTGAAAGTGGCTGGAACAGTCCTAGCCTTATGAGTCCCCCATTGTTATGCACCAGGATGGGGTGATAGGGTGGGAAACAAGAGATGCATTATGGAGTTCTTTAACCTTGACTCATGAACTTCTAATGCATGTGAGAGCTTTTGGACACTTTAGAGGAAGTTTCTCATTTGTAATGCATGTGTGTGGATATGTGCTTTTTTCCTTGGGAGAGAACATAGAGTTCACTTAGAATCTCAGTGGGATCTAAAATGGATTTCAAGGAGTCTCAAGGTTAACTCCCTTTGTAAAATGAAGAGGGTCTTCTATGATGTGCACCCCCCCCCCCCCCATAATTTACTGGTTCAGAACTACTGAAATCAAACTTGATTTTTCTTCTCTGCATTGACATTCTGATTCTAGCAAGTCCCATTTCCATGAAGCAGGGCCAGCGTTTTCTGTTAGTCTGTTTATGGGTCCTGCAGTACTATGCACTAGTAAGTTTAGGCCATTTAGAAGATTCCTCAAGAGCCAGTTCTATTTTATAATGGTTGGAAGCATATCATTCTAGAAATGTCCTGACCCTCAGCATTGTGGGCCACCTGCAGTGTGCTCCTGGATGTCAGTCAGCATGCTTAGAGCCTTTTGCATCTTAGCATTTACATTATTCACGTGTATTCACTGAAACTGTGGTGTTTGGGAAACTTCATGAATCTGGACTTATCAAAATATAGACCGGGGAGACCTGTTGTGTGCCAGGGCCTGGGGGAGGTAGAGAGACAAACAGAGAATAGACTTTATTCTCTAGATGGTCTCTTCTTACAGGACACCGTGTAAGGCAAAGAATTATCTTGCCAAACAAAGTTCACGAAACTAGGTGAGTCTTCTTCCTTTTGTGGCCTGAGTAGCACTTGCCCAAACAAGAACCAACTGAGGCCGATGATGATGAGTTGCTTAATGAGTGTGTTTGCTGATAGAGTTCCTAATGGCCTCAACCAGAGTTCAGACCCAAGGAAAAGGACATGAGCTTTCGTATTTACTGTTGTTCCAGAATAGACTGGGGGAATGGTGGTGGAGGTAGTAGAAAGGACATTAACATGGAGTCGCTTCTGTCTCTGAAGCAATTTACCACTGGTATAGGATTGTCACCGATGCCTCTTGGTTGATAAATTGCTTTGAGCGACAACAGTCCCTAATGGGTCGTGGGCCACCATGAGCAGCTTTAGAGAGCTGTTCTTTCATTAAGTATCCAGGGGCAGAGCCTGAGAGCATGGGCAGAGAGGAGCTATCATTCTGTGTGGCAGAGGGAGATTAATTCCCCTGGGAAGACCCCGGACATCCCAGAGGTGGGGGTTCCAAGGCCGAGAGGCCAGAGATGGTGTGGTTACGAGAACAAGAGGTCAGTTAAGGGACTGGAGATTTCTTTCTTTTTTTTTTTTTTTTTAAAGATTTTATTTATTTATTTGTCAGAGAGAGAGAGAGAGAGAGAGCGAGCACATGCAGACAGAGTGGCAGGCAGAGACAGAGAGAGAAGCAGGCTCCCTGCCAAGCAAGGAGTCGGATGTGGGACTCGATCCCAGGACGCTGGGATCATGACCCGAGCCGAAGGCAGCCGCTTAACCAACTGAGCCACCCAGGCGAGGGACTGGAGATTTCTTAAGGGTGGGTCTCTTTCTTCCTGTTCTGCTAAGAATGAGCATTTTCCTTTATCAAGACCCTCTAGTCTTACGCTATTAAGTCTCTTCTCTCTGAGGAACAAACCCATTGGTTTAGGTTTATCAGAAGAAATGGCAAGGAAATTGATTCTTGAAAGAAGAGAATTACACTTGATAAAAGTTGTATTTATATGGCTTTTTACTTGAGGTGCTCTTTAGTTATTGGAGCTTGGGGTGGTTAGAAATCAAGTAAAAGACTATGCTAATAGTGAGTTGGGAAGTTGGGGGCTGGAACACCAGGAAAGGGAGGGAGGAAATCTCAGAAAGGAGGGAAACACAGAATGGGGACTATGAAGATCATTTTTAATTTGTCCAAACCATTGGCTGACTTCTGAGCTTACATGAATGGGGGAGACTCCAAGGTTCCTGGCAAAAAGCAACTGATGAAAGGCTAAAGGAATTGAAATATTTTAGCTGCTAGCCTTTGGAGGGGAGTTTGAGTGTAGCCAAATTAATTGGCTGCTAGAACATAAAATATTTTCCCAAAAAATCGAAGAATTGAGATCGTCTATATTATATCTTATATCAATACAATAAAAATTAATATAAGAAACAGGAATATGTGAACCATGGTTAGGAGACAAAGCAGTTAAACGAAACTGACTCTGAGATGATTCAGATATTGGAATTAGGACAGTTATTTTAAAGCAAGTATGTGTGTGTGTGTGTGTGTGTGTGTAATTCCAAGACTTAAAGTTGACAAGGTGATCTTAATGCATAAACAGATCAAAGAATCTAGGCAGAGAAGTGAAGCTTTTAAAAGTCCCAATTCTGGGGCGCCTGGGTGGCTCAATGTGTTAAAGCCTCTGCCTTCGGCTCAGGTCATGATCTCAGGGTCCTGGGATCGAGCCCCGCATCGGGTTCTCTGCTGGCGGGGAGCCTGCTTCTCTCTCTCTCTCTCTGCCTGCCTCTCGGCCTACCTGTGATCTCTGTCTGTCAAATAAATAAATAAAATCTTTAAAAAAAATAAATAAAAGTCCAAATTCTAACATTGAAATATATCTGAGTTGAAAAGTTGATTCGATTGTGTTAGCAGCAGATTGGAAATGGCAGAGGAAATTTCCGATGAATCTGAAGTTGGATCAATAAAAACGTGACTCACTTAAAAAAATTAACAGAGCATCAGAGACCAGTGGGATACTATGAAGTGGTCTAATCTGTATGTAATTGGAATTGCAGAAGGAGAGAGGAGAGGGAGAATTGGGCAGAAAAAATATTTGAGGAAATAATGGTCTAACATTTCCTAAAACTGGTGAAAAAAATCAATTTAAGGGTATAGCCAACTTCTCAAACACAAAACAGGATAAATATAAAGAAAGCTGCCCTTAGGCACATTACAGTCAAAGTATTAAAAACCAAAGAGAAATCTTGAATGCAGCTGGGGGAGAGGAAAGGAGACATTACATAGAGTGAGAATAATGATCCTAAAAATGAAACTAAAAAACTGGAAAAAATGGAGGCCAGTTGACAATGGAACAACATCTAAAATACTAAAAAAACCACACACACACACACACAAACTTTAGAAAGATCTATCATCTCTTAAATCTATATCCAGCAAAAGTATGCCATGGAAAGTAAAATATGTGTTTTCGGTTGAGTAAAAGCCGAAAATTTGTCATCAGCAGTACTGATGAACAGGATATGCTAAAGAAAGTTCTTTATCCTGAGGGCAGATGACAACACAGATCTATAGCAATGAATGGTATATTTTATAGGACTGTTTATGTATGTTTTTTCTCTTGATTTATTTAAAAGGTACGTGGCTATTTGAAACAAAAGGTAAACTACTGTATTTGATTTATAATGTGTGTAGACTACAGTATATAGAACATGCTTACATGTATACTATATTCAGTATAGTGTATCTATATTTTCATATATATGACCTTCAACAAAGGCCCATAGGAACAGAATGAGGGGAGGGAGTAAATGGAATTATCTTGTTTCTTTTCTTAAATGTTTAAAATTTTTTAATTTTTAAAATGTATTTATTTGAGAGAGAGTGAGGGAGAATGAGCAGTGGAGAGGCTCAGAGTGGGAGACAGAGAGAGAGAGAGAAGCAGACTCCCTGCTGATCAAGGAGCCCAATGTAGGGCTCCCTCCCAGGATCCTGAGATCATGGCCTAAGCCAAACGCAGATGCTTAATCGACTGAGTCACCCAGGCACCCTGAATTATTTTATTTCTTATATTAATTATATAGTATGAAATAGACTGTTATAAATTAAGGGTACATATTTAACCATGGTATCAGTCACTAATAAAAATAAAGCAAAAGATAAAGCCAAAATAGCCAGAAGAATTAAAATGGTACACTAAAAATTTGATTTAACTCCAAAGAGAGAAGGAAAGGAGAATGAGAATACTAAAGAACAGGTAGAATAGAGCACAAATAAGAACATTCCAGACCTGAATCCCACCTATATCAGTGGTAACATTAAATCTAAATCAATTAAAAGGCAGAGACTGTCAGGTAGAAAGGAAGGCAACTAAGTCCTGTGTGCAAGAGCCCTACTTAAAGTACTGAGGGACAGATAGGTTGAAAGTGAAAGCATGGAGAAGCAGGTACCATGCCAAAAATAAGCATAAGAAAACCGGAGTGACTTATGAATATCAGAAAAAGTTGACCTCCAGAAAAAGGAGTATTATGTGAGATAAAGAGGGACATCTCATAATTAAAAAAAAAAAAAAGGATCTGTTTACTCAGAAGGTCTAACAATCATGAATGTGTGTGTGCCTTGTAACATAGCTTCAACATAGTTGAAAAAAAAAAAGACAACTGAAGGGAGAAATGGACAGATTCTTCATTGTAGCTGGAAATCTCACCACTACTCTCTGTCATTGACAGAACAGTCAAATAAGAAATGAGAACACGGCCATCTTGACCGAGCTGGTTTTAATAGAACACTATACCCAGCAGAGGAATATTCTTATTTTTCAAGTGCACATGGAATGTTTGCCAAGAAAGACCATCATGTATCATAACGTAAGAGTTAAATTTCAGAGGACCGATGTCTTTGATCACACTGGGAATTGAATTAGCAACAAAAGTCCAAGTAAATGTGTATTGAATCATGCTATATCTACAGTCTGCACAGGAGCTCAGGGGGAGCCCCATTCTCATGTCTGAAGCAGAAAGGCGGCCTCACTGAGAATGGGCTACGATCAGCCCACCACAGTGAGAGGAGAAGTATGCACACAGCACTGTGAAAGGGTTTCTTATATACAGAGTCTTGTAGTGTTTTAAACAGCTCTCTTTGCTCGAGAGCCAACACTTAAGCAACTTTCCCCAAGTTTCCTAGCTTGTGAGTAGGAGAAATGAGGTTGGGTTCAGGTCAGTCTGGCCCCAGCGGTCCTTCTGTGAACCACATTACAGTATGGTCTCTCTTTTTTTTTTTTTTTTTAAATTAATTAATTAATTAATTTTTTTTCCTGTATTTTTTTTTATATTTATTTTTATTTGTTTATTTACAGCATAACAGTGTTCATTGTTTTGGCATCACACCCAGTGCTCCATGCAGTACGTGCCCTCCCTATTACCCACCACCTGATTCCTCAACCTCCCACCCCCCTGCCGCCCCTTCATAACCCTCTGGTTGTTTTTCAGAGTCCATAGTCTCTCATGGTTCATCTCCCCTTCCAGTTTTCCTCAACTCCCTCTCCTCTCCATCTCCCCATGTCCTCCATGTTATTTGTTATGCTCCACAAATAAGTGAGACCATATGATACTTGACTCTCTCTGCTTGACTTATTTCGCTCAGCATAATTTCTTCCAGTCCCGTCCATGTTGCTACAAAAGTTGGGTATTCGTCCTTTCTGATGGAGGCATAATACTCCATTGTGTATATGGACCACATCTTCCTTATCCATTCATCCGTTGAAGGGCATCTTGGTTCTTTCCAGTTTGGCGACCGTAGCCATTGCTGCAATAAACATTGGGGTACAAATGGCCCTTCTTTTCACTACATCTGTATCTTTGGGGTAAATACCCAGCAGTGCAATTGCAGGGTCCTAGGGAAGCTCTATTTTTAATTTCTTCAGGAATCTCCACACTGTTCTCCAAAGTGGCTGCACTAACTTGCATTCCCACCAACAGTGTAAGAGGGTTCCCCTTTCTCCACATCCTCTCCAACACACGTTGTTTCCTGTCTTGCTAATTTTGGCCATTCTAACTGGTGTTAGGTGGTATCTCAATGTTGTTTTAATTTGAATCTCCCTGATGGCTAGTGATGATGAACATTTTTTCATGTGTCTGATAGCCATTTGTATGTCTTCATTGGAGAAGTGTCTGTTCATATCTTCTGCCCATTTTTTGATATGATTATCTGTTTTGTGTGTGTTGAGTTTGAGAAGTTCTTTATAGATCCTGGATATCAACCTTTTGTCTGTACTGTCATTTGCAAATATCTTCTCCCATTCCGTGGGTTGCCTCTTTGTTTTGTTGACTGTTTCCTTTGCTGTGCAGAAGCTTTTGATCTTGATGAAGTCCCAAAAGTTCATTTTTTCTTTTGTTTCCTTGGCCTTTGGAGACGTACCTTGAAAGAAGTTGCTGTGGCTGATATCGAAGAGGTTACTGCCTATATTCTCCTCTAGGATTCTGATAGATTCCTGTCTCACGTTGAGGTGTTTTATCCATTTCGAGTTTATCTTTGTGTACGGTGTAAGAGAATGGTTGAGTTTCATTCTTCTACATATCGCTGTCCAGTTTTCCCAGCACCATTTATTGAAGAGACTGTCTTTTTTCCATTGAATATTTTTTCCTGTTTTGTCGAAGATTATTTGACCATAGAGTTGAGGGTCCGTATCTGGGCTCTCCACTCTGTTCCACTGGTCTATGTGTCTGTTTTTATGCCAGTACCACGCTGTCTTGGTGATCACAGCTTTGTAGTAAAGCTTGAAATCGGGTAACGTGATGCCGCCAGTTTTGTTTTTGTTTTTCAACATTTCCTTAGCAATTTGGGGTCTCTTCTGGCTCCATACAAATTTTAGGATTATTTGCTCCAGCTCTTTGAAAAATATCGGTGGAATTTTGATCGGAATGGCATTAAAAGTATAGATTGCTCTAGGCAGTATAGACATTTTAACAATGTTTATTCTTCCAATCCAAGAGCATGGAACAGTCTTCCATCTTTTTGTGTCTTCTTCAGTTTCTTTCATGAGCGTTCTGTAGTTCCTCGAGTACAGGTCCTTTACTTCTTTGGTTAGGTTTATGCCCAGGTATCTTATGGTTCTTGGTGCTATAGTAAATGGAATCGATTCTCTAATTTCCCTTTCTGTATTTTCATTGTTGGTGTATAAGAAAGCCACTGATTTCTGTACATTGACTTTGTATCCTGCCACATTACTGAATTGCTGTATGAGTTCTAGTAGTTTGGGGGTAGAGTCTTTGGGGTTTTCCATATAAAGAATCATGTCATCTGCGAAGAGAGAGAGTTTGACTTCTTCCTTGCCAATTTGGATACCTTTTATTTCTCTTTGTTGTCTGATTGCCATTGCTAGAACTTCTAATACTATGTTGAACAAGAGTGGTGAGAGTGGGCATCCTTGTCGTGTTCCTGATCTCAACGGGAAAGCTGCAAGCTTTTTCCCATTGAGGATGATATTTGCTGTGGGTCTTTCATAGATAGATTTTATGAAGTTCAGGAATGTTCCCTCTATCCCTGTACTTTGAAGCGTTTTCATCAGGAACGGATGCTGGATTTTGTCAAATGCTTTTTCTGCATCAATTGAGAGGACCATGTGGTTCTTCTCTCTTCTCTTATTGATGTGTTCTATCACACTGATTGATTTGCGAATGTTGAACCAACCTTGCAACCCAGGGATGAATCCCACCTGGTCATGGTGGATAATGTTTTTAATGTGCTGCTGGATCCTGTTTGCTAGGATCTTGTTGAGAATCTTTGCATCCATATTCATCAGTGATATTGGTCTGAAATTCTCCTTTTTGGTAGGGTCTTTGCCTGGTTTGGGGATCAGGGTAATGCTGGCTTCATAAAAAGAGTCTGGAAGTTTTCCTTCTGCTTCAATTTTTTGGAACAGCTTCAGGAGAATTGGTGTTATTTCTTCTTTGAAAGTTTGGTAGAATTCCCCAGGGAATCCGTCAGGTCCTGGGCTCTTGTTTTTTGGGAGGTTTTTGATCACTGCTTCAATCTCATTACTAGATATCGGTCTATTTAGGTTGTCAATTTCTTCCTGGTTCAATTTTGGGAGTTTGTAGCTTTCCAGGAATGCATCCATTTCATCTAGGTTGCTTAGCTTATTGGCATATAACTGTTGATAATAATTTCTGATGATTGTTTCTATTTCCTTGGTGTTAGTTGTGATCTCTCCCTTTTCATTCATAATTTCATTAATTTGGGCTTTCTCTCTTTTCTTTTGGATTAGTGTGGCCAATGGTTTATCGATCTTATTGATTCTTTCAAAAAACCAGCTTCTAGTTTCATTGATACGTTCTACTGTATCTCTCATTTCTACCTCATTGATCTCTGCTCTAATCTTGATTATTTCCCTTCTTGCATGTGGAGTTGGTTTGATTTGTTGTTGATTCTCCAGTTCTTTAAGGTGTAGAGACAGCTGGTGTATTCTGGATTTTTCAATGTTTTTGAGGGAGGCTTGGATGGCTATGTATTTCCCCCTTAGAACAGCCTTTGCTGTATCCCATAGGTTTTGGACCGAGGTGTCTTCATTCTCATTGGTTTCCATGAATTGTTTAAGTTCGTCTTTGATCTCCTGGTTGATCCAAGCATTCTTAAGCAAGGTGGTCTTTAGCTTCCAGGTGTTTGAGTTCCTTCTGAACTTTTCCTTGTGATTGAGCTCCAGTTTCAAAGCATTGTGATCAGAGAATATGCAGGGAATAATGTCAGTCTTTTGGTATCGGTTGAGTCCTGCTTTGTGACCCAGTATGTGGTCTATTCTGGAGAAGGTTCCATGTGCACTTGAGAAGAATGAATATTCTGTTGTTTTAGGGTGGAATGTTCTGTATATGTCGATGAGGTCCATCTGGTCCAATGTTTCATTCAATGCTCTTATTTCTTTATTAATTTTCTGCTTCGATGATCTGTCTATTTCTGAGAGAGGCGTATTAAGATCTCCTACTATTATTGTATTCGTATCAATATGACTCTTTATCTTGATTAATAGTTTTCTTATGTAATTGGGTGCTCCCATATTGGGGGCATAGATACTCACAATTGTTAGATCGTCTTGGCAGATAGTCCCTTTAAGAATTATGTAGTGTCCTTCTGTATCTCTGACTACAGTCTTTAGTTTAAAATCTAATTTATCTGATATGAGAATCGCTACTCCGGCCTTCTTTTGAGGCCCATTGGCATGAAAGATGCTTCTCCATCCCTTCACTTTCAGTCTGGGTGTATCCTTAGGTTCAAAATGGGTCTCTTGTAGACAACATATGGATGGGTCCTGTCGTTTTATCCAATCTGCAACCCTGTGTCATTTTATGGGCGCATTTAGGCCATTCACATTGAGAGTGATTATTGAGAGATAGGTTTTTATTGACATCGTGTTGCCTTTGAAGTCTTTCTGTCTATAGATTGTTTCTATATTTCTGTTCAATGATATTCTTAGGATTTTTCCTCTCTTATAGGACCCCCCTTAATATTTCCTGCAGTGTCGGCTTGGTGGTTGCATAGTCTTTTAAGCCTTGCCGGTCTTGGAAACTCTTTATCTCTCCATCCATTTTAAATGTCAGTCTTGCTGGATAGAGTATTCTTGGTTGCATGTTCTTCTCATTTAGTACTCTGAATATATTTTGCCAGCCCTTCCTGGCTTTCCAGGTCTCTGTGGAAAGGTCTGACGTTATTCTAATGGGCTTTCCTCTGTATGTAAGAAGCTTCTTTATCCTAGCTGCTTTTAAGAGGGTCTCTCTTGAAACAAAATTCCCCATTCTAACGATAAGGTGCCGTGAGGACTTTCGAGAATCTAAAATCTTGGGAGGAAATCTTTCTGCCTCTAGTACATGAACGTTGTTTCCATTCGTGAGATTGGGAAAATTTTCATAGACAACTTCTTCCACTATATCTTCTAGACTTCTTTCTTTTTCTTCCCCTTCAGGGATTCCAATAATTCTGACGTTGGAACGTTTCATGGCATCATTTATTTCCCTGATTCTGTTTTCGTGGCTTCTGAGCTGTTTGTTCCAGGCTTCCTCCTGATCCTTTCTCTCTATCTGTTTGTCCTCCAGATCACTAATTCTATCTTCTGTCTCAGTTACCCTAGCTTTTAGAGAATTTAGATTGGATTGGAACTCGTTGAGAGCATTTTGAACATCATCCCTGGTGGCTTTCAGTTCTGCCCTAACATTGTGAACATCATCCCTGGTGGTTTTCAGTTCTGCCCTAATCAATTCTGTTTGGTCATCCATGGCTTTCTCCAACCTAGCTATTGCCTGGATAATTGTTAGTCTGAATTCCTTTTCTGACATATTGTCTATGTCGATAGCCATTAGCTCTGTTTCAGAAGGCCCATCCTCTGTATTTTTCTTCTGTTGGGTATTCCTCCTCCTAGTCATTTTGGTAAGAGATGACTAAACAGATGCAGCTGGACTTACCGATTGTGGTGCAGTCAATGTGCACCCTGGAATGCTTCTGTGCAATCAGGATTCCCCACCCAAATGAGAGAAAAACGAAAAGAAAAAGAAATAGAGAAGAAGAAAGAAAAAAAAAGGGGAAAGAAAAAAGGAAAAAAAAAGCGAGAGAGAGATAGGAAAAAAAGGGAAGATAAAAGAGAAGGCTCAGCCCAAATGGGCCACAAGGTAAGATTTGTGGAGTATACAAACAAAAACGGACAGACAAAAAGAGTGATAAAAGTATATGACAAGAGAAAAAATATGTATATATAAGCAAAAAAAAAAAAGGGAAGAACCTCATCAGAAAGAACCCCAAGTATAAGGTTTATGTATTATCAGGACAAACACAAATTCACAGAAACACTGACAGAAGGAAAAATTGGGAGAATGGTTATAGATTCTCAGTGTGGGTGAGGAAGTTTATTTTGATTCTTCCTGAAGGTATCTTGATATTTTTGTTAAGGGACTCAACTTTCCTAAGTTACAGGGGGTTAGAAACTGGTTTGCCTATAGGGGTAGCATTGATTGGGGAAAGGGGATTACCTTGAAGTTTAATTCTATATGTATAGTAGAAAATAAAAATTAAAAAAGAATAAACTAGACTCAACTAAGTTAAAATTAAAAAAGAATTAAAAAAATAGAAAAACAAAAGAAAAACACGGGTGTATGTATCAAAAAGTTCAGGTTAGAAGGTTATTAAAGAATTTGATGTACTGGACATCTCGGTGTGATGGTAAATAGGTTAAAAAATTATCTGTATGTATAAAAAAAAAGAACCAGAATATTGGTAAAGAGTTAAAAATAAAAGTTGTATTTATGAAGTAGTGGTGATTGTTCTCTTGTAGTCTTTTTTTTTTTTTCTTCCTTCCTGGTTGGTTTTCTGGGGGAGGGGCCTGCCACGTGGGTTTTCAGACAATGATGTTCCCTGAGTTAGGTCCTCCCGCTCCCCTCAAGGGGGTGAGTTTTTTTTTTTTTTTTCTTTTTCAGGAAACTGTTTTTTTCAGCCTTTTGTTCTCTAGGGGTTTTTATGTTCTTTCATCTGCTTTCTCTCACCTTGACAGCTTTTGATGGTTTTTGGAGGTTTAGAGGAGAGCAAACAGCACCCCAACCTCCCTCTCAGAAGCCTCAGACTGTTTTGCAAAAGCTGCTGGCAGAGTCGGTTCTGAGTCACTGTCCCTGGGGATGCAGGAGCTCCTCGTTGTACCCAAAACCAGGGCAGCGGTAGCTGTCTAGGCAGCTCCAGACTGCCAGAGAGGTTCCGAGCAGAGATCGCACACTGAGATTTTCCCGCTGTCCGGGGCTGGGAATGTCTGGTTTTTCCGGCTGCCAGAGCTCCAGGCTAGCGCCTATGAGCACCTATCCCAAGGGAGGGTGTGGGACGCGCGTGTTTCAGGATTGCCATCTGGCCAGGCTCCCAGCCCCTCAGGGGAGCCAGACCCCATTCCTTCTCGGGAGCGCTGGCGGGTCAGGCGCACTGGTGGCTCAGGGAGGGAGACCTGATTTCTCCGCCGCACTCTCTCTGGCTCAGCGCCAGGGGAGGCTGTCCTGGGTCCGGGGACTTAGGTCCCTGACCCTAACTGCCCAGGTTCCCACTATTACCCCCCGCGATCCTTTGCTGTTTGTTTTTTGAGTGCTTTCAACCAGACTCCTAGTTAATGCTGGTCCCCAGACGCAGAGCACTTTGGTGTTGGGGTGTTACTTTCGGATCGGTCACCTCTGGTGGCTCCCTCCCCCTTTTGTTTATCTTCCGATATCAGTCGGATGTTCCCAGTCTGCTTTACCTGCCACTGGCGTCTTCTGCTCCTGTAGAGATCCAGACGTGTATAATTCTGATCTCAGGCTGATTTCATGGGTGGTCGGAGTTCTTTGGTAGGTAATCAGCTCACTTTAGGGTACAGGTTGAAATGGTGCCTCCTCCTACTTCCCCGCCATCTTGACTCCCCCACAGTATGGTCTCTTAATCGTATATGTACATTGCATTTTCTTCCCTGATGAAAGTTTGTCTGTTGTCTGTCTTTACAGGTTAGAGCTATGCTTTTTCCAATTCATATGCTTTTTCTATTTTTATTAAAATGAAGTGTGCACAGAAATCCTTCTTTAGTATCCTCAGTTGAAGTCGCCTCCTGACCTTCTTAGATACAATCTAACAGATTTATATGTATATATGAACACATGTATGTATACATGTGTATTATATGTATATCACACATAAATATGTACATATGTATATGAACATAGATATGTCATACAGATAATATATAATTATATATATACATACACACATTCTTGTCTCTTAATTTTTTTTTTTTGCCTTTTTTTGCGGTTCACTCAAGCTGAACTTCTTTAAGCAAATGTATTAAGATTCATTGGGGTTAGCTATTGGCATTCACCCATGTGCTGGAGGCCTCAGGTGGCCTCATGTCAGGCATCCTGCCACGGAGGTCTGTGCTCGTCACTCTGTGTGCTTCCTCAAATCCCTGTTTCCTGGGCTCTGCTGCCTGAGCCTGTGTCAAGGTTTTGCCTGGTGCTGAGCGCACCTTCTAACCCTCTCTGTCTGGGGTGATGAATTGTACTAGTGGGGCATTAGGATACCTCCACAAGACCTTGCAGAGGAAAGCCCTAAACTTGGATTTGTCTGTGCTTGTCACAGATGAGTGCTGTTTACTTATGAGGGCTGCATTAGTTTCAGGCCAGTGGAAAAGCCTTTCCATCTACCAATTCACTGGGCAGCACTTGTCAAACAATAATGTTCATGGGCAAAGCCAGGAGCACAATTTCACAGCCTCAATGCTCCCTTAGTTCATATTCACCCACCCATGCCACGTTTTGTGGCTGCCCATCACAACTTCTCTGTTGTCTGGACATCTTACTGCTTGACTCCCGACTTTCATAAATAGAGATTATGTCCTTTAACTAAGCACAGGCTCTGAATTTGAATTACGGATTCACCTCTGTTTATCGACATGACTTGTGACATTTGAGAAGTCCTCTTGCCTCTCTGTGCTTCAGTTTCCTCTGCTTCTTAGCAGGAATCATAATAAAAGCTAGCTTACTGAGTTGCTTACAAGATTCGGTAAGATGATTCATGAAAGACCTTTGTAAAACGAAGTGATTACCATATGCATTTATTGTTTTATATATGATTTAAGTTCACTGATAGTTGATGGTATAAATCAGAACCCACATCCAACAGTACCCCCTGCCCCCAGTAAAAAAAGCATTATTTAAGCATGCCTGGTCAGTGAAGTTGAGCATACCCCAGCTGCATGATACCAGCTTTGTCAACAGTGTTTACACTCGGTCTTTATTTGGGGGAAAATGCATAGCTACTTCAGCAGGCGCTGGGACCTTGAATTCTTAGCCCAACATGCAATGGTGGACTTGTCGGAAATGTTTTTAAACATTTAAAAGTTTTTAAGCAAAAGGACATAAGTAGGACTCATTGGCACACCTTTGTAGTTGAAATTCTTGGATCTAGCAGGTTTGATGAAATACAGACTTGACCATCTCTGGGGACATTACCTCTTCCCCTCTGCTAGTGGAGCTCAGAGCAGGAAGGCTGGAGAGTAAGGGCAGATATAAGACTTGATGGAGGGGTGCCTGGGTGGCTCAGTGGGTTAAAGCCTCTGCCTTTCGCTCAGGTCATGATCCCAGAGTCCTGGGATCGAGCCCTGCGTCGGGCTCTCTGCTCAGCAGGGAGCCTGCTTCCCTCTCTCTCTCTCTGCCTGCCTCTCTATCTACTTGTGATCTCTCTCTGTCGAATAAATAAATAAAATCTTAAAAAAAAAAAAAAGACTTGATGGAGGTGGTGACTTTAGGGCCTCATGGTGACAACCTAGGAGGATTATGTGATGAACATTTATTGATTTAATGACTTCAGGGACATGGATGTTTATTGTAGAATATTGGGGAAACCTAAAAAAGTGTGGAGAAAAAATAACCATGCAGGTCAACTCTCATTGTATATCTATGCCATTATTCAGAGTAGTAACCGAGTGCCTTTTAGGGGACAGGTGCTGGGAGACATCAGAGAACAAGACAGAATTCCTGTCCTTATGCAGCTTAGTTCCAGTGAGAGCAGAGAAAGACCAATAATAACCAAGTGGGCACCACTACAGAGAAGAATACAGGGAGTAAGTGCCAGGAGCACTGGCTTCTGGGGGTAGAAAGGGGACTTAAATAATAGTGACAGAACTCATGTATAAAGGACAATTGAGAGGTGCCTGGGTGGCTCAGTCAGTTAAGCATCTGCCCCTGGTTCAGGTCATGATCCCGGGGTCCTGGGATTAAGCCCCACATCTGGCTCCCTGCTCAGCAGGGAGCCTGCTTCTCCCACTCCCTCTGTGTTCTCTCCTTCTGTCTTTCAAATAAATAAGATCTTTAAAAAAGAAAAAAAGGACAAAGGAGCAGAGATCTCAAGAAAGAGTATGTCATGTGGGTATCTGAAGAAGGAG
Organism: Meles meles; assembly: GCF_922984935.1. NCBI lineage: Eukaryota > Metazoa > Chordata > Mammalia > Carnivora > Mustelidae > Meles > Meles meles. The sequence continues at coordinate 108,262,177 of NC_060068.1, forward strand.
CATTTTAGGTGAGAAGTAAGCTGGTGCAAAGGTCCTGAGGCAGGAGTGTTCCTGTTCTGTTGCTCCAGCAGAAGGCCATTGTAAGTGGAGTGGAATGAGCAGAGGGTAAGAGAGGAAGGTTGGGGGGTGGGCACTGAGGGCCAAATTCTGCAGTATGTGGTTGGCCCCTGGGAGCTTCTCCTTTTTCCGTGTGATACTGTGTTTACTTAGAGAGCCCTACGTAAGAATACTAATTGATACATGGAAAACCATGAAAAATGTTAGGAGCTGAGGAGAAGAAAGGTGACAATTCCATGACCTCTTCTTTGCATTTTGAGTTGAGCTCACGTGTGTGGATGCGGCATGTTGTAGTGGAAACAGCGTTTCCACTGTCGGAGTCGCAGGATTTGTGTTCAGGACACCTTGACTCTGTCATATCCAGCCCTGTGACCACATCTGTAGCCTCTCGGGCCTCAGTTTCCTTATCTAAAAAATGTACCTGTTGGAGTTTTTGACAGCCTTTTGGAATTTTTGACCATGCCATTTTGCTTATGTATGTGGATAAGACAAAGAAATTGCTGAAAATTTGTCAAAGACGGAAAAGACTATGTATGTTCTCATCCAGTTAACTTCCTATTCCTAAATGCTCCTCTTCGATCTAGAGCTACATAATTCCATAAATAAGCCAATAGACACCTGTGCCCATTTAAGTTAAAGTGAAATGAAGTAAAACGAAGCAGTCCATGCCTCAGTCCTACTAGTTCTGTTTCAAGAGCTCATCACCCACATGGGGCTGCTGGATTGGGTAGCGCAGAGCACAGAACATTCCCATCATCACTGGAAGTTCTCTTGGATGTTGCCACTCTCTAGCATGTGGCAAACCCCTACTTGTCCTGACCTCTTGTTCATGTGTGCAGTGAGTGATAATACTGTTGTGGCATTTTATAACTCTTGTTTCTGGACCTCCATGATCCCATTCTCTTTGGGGAGCAGCTGGGGTAGGTTTTCTAAGACCCGCAATAGATTACACGATTGCGAATTTCTGAGGGCAAGACAGATGTCTCTTAACCATTTCTTCTGTGACTGTGGTGCAAGCTAAAGTGTGCAGTCTGGGGCTCCAGAGGGCATGGTCAGAATTAATTAAGGCATGTTGCATAGCCTCAGATGCTCCTGCAGGCGACAGAGTTGCAGAATATTGTTACTAATTGCATTTTGCTTTGGTGCGTCTGTTGGCTTCCTCCTGGTCCACTTGAGATTAGACTAATTTGTTGGGCTCTGTTAACTCCCCTGCAGATAGCATTTCATGTGCTCTCATAAAAGCTGCCTACATGTTATTTGTACTTTCAACATATTCCTGAAATAAATGGTGCTCGGTGTTGGTTTATTAGATTTAAGAAAAATAAGCCCAATACCCAATGGCCCGTACAGTATACATTGAAAACCGCATTCCACCAACCAGCCACAGAATTGAATTAAGCAACAGTGGCCACAGTTGTCTTACAGGAACGTGCCAGATGGGCGGTGGCCGCAGGGGATTACTAGACCAAGAAGATAAACAAGATGAAAATGGAATTATTTCTCCTTCCAAATCAGGATTTTCCACTGTGTTTGTAGCAACGACTCTGGGGGAAATACAGCCCATGAAGAGAGTTCACGGTCGTGGTGCCAGTTCTGTGTGTGTGCAGAGATAAATCAGTGGATTTATGGATTTAATTTCCCCTTACTGCTGACCCCCTTCCTATCTGAAGGTAGGAATTTAGAAGTTAAGGTGTGTATCTACAGGTAGCAAAATACCATTTTGTTTTTTCTCGCCGCCTGGCTCTTGTATGGAATTAAAATTGCAGGGGAATTTTGTTAAATGTGGGTCGATTCATTACCCCGTACAGTCATTTGTAGGAGCCAAGCCTGGCTGTGTTGGGTTTGCTGTGGAGGGGGGTTTCTTTCTGATGGCCGTCTACTTGGAAATATGATGGGTGACTCACCCAGGTAGCTGCCCCAGCATTTTGATCTGTCTCCCCTCTACTTTTTTTTTTTCCTTCCTGATTTGTTTTGCTTTCTTTTAACTGCTCCCTTCCCATCCCAACTATACCAGTGAGTGGAGACACCAGAGTTTTCTCATGAATCCTTTCCCATGAAGCTGAGCAAGGGTTTTAGGGGTTCAGTTTAAGATAGTTCCCTTATAGAACCTTCCTTAGAGGTCATTCAGACTGCTCCACTTTCCCTATTCAAGCTGCCATGACTTATTTTGAAAAATGTCCCTAAATCATATCTTATTCAGAGACCTGTGCTGTGTTAGATCTCTTATGGTTGCCTGGTACTGAAACCCAGGTCAGCTTAGTTTAAGGGTTATATTCCACGTAATTTGGAAGTCCAGTGTTGGACTTCAGGCCCAGCTGTATCCAGGGCTTGACCTGACTTTGTCTTTGTTTCTCCAGTGCATCTCCTTTGACACACTAGCTTTATTCTTAGACATGCTTTTCCCTTGTGACTGGAAATATGTTCTGGAGAAGTTCCAAGCCTGCTGTTCCTAATAGAGTCACCTGGAGAGAACCCTCTCTCTCTGGCATCCGTATGCAAGCTCAGGGAGGACTCTCAGTGATCTGTAGGGTCACGTACTGATTCCTGGGTGAATCACTGTGGTATGGCCAGGAGGGCAAACTTGACCAACTCTGAGTCATGGGGCCCTGTGTGTGGCTGGTGGGTATGCCAAGCCAGGCAGAATCATAGGTAGAGGTTCTCCTGTAAGAAGAGGGGGACCCTCTGGTACAGATGTTCACTCCACCACTCCAGATGGGGCATCTTTGTGTCTCACTCCAGCTGTTGGTTGTACAGGGATCCTTACATGCCAGCCTCCCTCCTCCAATCAAAGCAGGAAGGCTCCATTCTAGAAATCAACTGGAGGTATGAACTCTCCCTCCGAAACACCACTTCAGTGACGGTGGCTTCTCTGGAGTTGCCATGGAAACAGTGACTCCGGGCCCTATCCTGGCTTGTAGACTTCACTGACCTTTCAGGTTATGGGAGTTGGGGGTTCACGTCCTGCCTGTGCCCTTCACTGGCTGTGGGAACTTAACATTTTCCCAGCCTCACTTACTACTTCTCTCCAGTGGGGATGCTTATAGTAGCTGCTTGATAATGCTCTTGTGAAAATCAAATTTGGCTTGGGGACAGTCCTTACCCCATTGCCTGGCACGGGGTAGGTACTCTATAAACAATGGCTCTTCTCCTCTTGGCCTGTCTTCCCTCTCCCCATTGCTAGCATGAGTGCCTCTGCCAGGATGGGCAGGTGGATTTACTGTTCTTCCTTAGATGAACAGGTGGTTTCGGGTATTGACACAGCACAGCCCTAAGCATATGAATTCTGGAGCAAGACCACCTGAAATGAATGAATCCATGCTCTGTCCCTTGCTCATTGTGTGACCTTGTGTCAGCCACTTCTCTGTGCTTATTTGAAAGGGAGAAATTGATGACAACTACATGAGTTAATCCATTTTAAGTGTTTAAAACAATGCTGGTGCTTAGGGAACAATTAATACATTGATTATTAGTTGTGCTAGTCCTAGGTCTCCCTTGTGCTTTTCTGGCTTCCCAGACAAGAATGGTGGCCCCCTGTCTCACTCTGGGGGTGTGCCTGTCCAGTGATTCACACACAAAACAGATAATCATGGCAAAAAATGGGCAGAAGACATGAACAGACATTTCTTGAAGGAAGACATACAAATGGCTAACAGACACATGAAAAAATGTTCATCATCACTAGCCATCAGGGAGATTCAAATCAAAACCACACTGAGATACCAACTTATACCAGTTAGAATGGCCAAAATTAACAAGACAGTAAACAACGTGTGTTGGAGAGGATTTGGAGAAAGGGGAACCCTCTTACACTGTTGGTGGGAATGCAAGTTGGTGCAGCCACTTTGGAAAACAGTGTGGAGATTCCTTAAGAAATTAAAAATAGAGTTACCCTATGACCCTGCAATTGCACTACTGAGTATTTACCCCAAAGATAGATATGAGTGAAAAGAAGGGCCATCTGTACCCCAATGGTCATAGTAGCAATGGCCACAGTTGCCAAACTATGGAAAGAATCAAGATGCCCTTCAACGAATGAATGGATAAAGAAGATATGGTCCATGTATACTACGGAATATGATGCCTCCATCAGAAAGGATGAATACCCAACTTTTGTATCAACATGGACGGGACTGGAAGAGATTATGCTGAGTGAAATAAGTCAAGCAGAGAGAGTCAATTATCATATGGTTCTGCTTATTTGTGGAGCATAAGGAATAGCATGGAGGACATGGGGAGATGGAGAGGAGAAGGGAGTTGGGGGGAATTGGAGGGTGAGTTGAACCATGAGAGACTGTGGACTCTGAAAAACAACCAGAGGGTTTTGAAGGGGGGGGGGGGTGGGAGGTTGAGGAACCAGGTGGTGGGTAATAGAGAGGGCATGTATTGCATGGAGCACTGGGTGTGGTGTATAAACAATGAATTCTGGAACACTGAAAAGAAATTAAAAAAAAAACAACCCACACCCATTCTGCCACGTGAATGTTTCCCAGAAATTTCTTTTTCTGGCTCCTAATGTGTCTTGATTTCCAACCAAGCAGAGACCTGCCTAGATCACATACCTACAGTGGAAAAGACTCTTTCTTTCCTTTAGTCACTCAGGATACCTTTTTTATTAGACTCTAACACATTTGTGTACCAAGTGCCAAAAGGAATAGACTTCCCACCAAGGGACCAATGGAACCCGCTCCTGGGGGAAGAGATGTGCACCCGTATGTCTGACTTGTCCTCCCTACCCTTACCCCCTCCTGTCTTCTTCCCCCTCACTTCTTCCCAGAGGGTACTGCTGTTCTGACTTTCCATCATCCCTTAGTTTTGCCTTTTTTGAACTTGATGTGGATGATGTCGTGTAGTTCACATTCTTCCATGTCTGGTCTTTTCCCAGTGGGTACGATGCCTGTGGGGCCATCCGTGCTGCAACACATAGGTTCACTTGTTGGTGCTGCTGCCTGGCTTTCCTGTGTGTGAACACACCACGGTGTATCCACTGGCTTTTGGTGGATATTTGAGTTGTTCCAGTGAGGCTACTGGGAGTGTTGCTGCTGATGAACATTCTTTTATCAGCCTTTTTGTATATCTGTGTTCATTTCTGTTGCATATCTTCCTGGGAATGTAGTCTCTGGGTCAGAGGGGGGACCTGTGACCATCTTCAGTTCGTCCCATGCAACAGTTTTCTGACAGCACGTCAGGGTCACACTCCTGCTGGCAAGCATGAGCGTTCCGGTTGTCCGATGTCTTTTTCTGTGTGTGGTCGTAGTCAAATGTTTTAGCCTGTCTGCTAGATGTTGGCCTAGGAGTAGCCCGTGTTGTGAGTACCTGTGCAAATCTCTTGAGGGTATTTTTTCAATAAGGTCATCTTTCTATTTCTTGTGGATTAGTGTACAGTCTTTATATTCTGGATGCAAGCCATTTGTTGGTTTTAAATGATGCAACTATCTTCTCCCACTCTGGCTTGTTTCCTTCATTCTCCTGGTGTTTCTTGAAGAAGAAGATGCTTTATGAGTTTTCTTCTTTGCGTGCTGTTTACCTTACATATTATACTAAATAATTTATTAATTAAATATTTTATTTATTTGAGAGGGACCACAAGTCGGGGGTTGGGCAGAAGCAGAAGGAGAGGGTCAAGCAGACTGCCCACTGAGCAGGAAGCCCGACACAGGGCTGGATCCCAAGACCCTGAGATCATGGCCTGAGCCTAAGGCAGATGCTTCATTGACAGAGCCACCCAGGTGCCACTCCTTTATATATTTTGAAGCTGCATCTACAGGAAAATGTGCTTTTCTCCTCTTGTTGGGAATAGTGGGCCACTCTCTGCAGTTTTGTTCTAGCTGCAACCGACACATCTCCAGCTGGGAGACTTGTGGTCTGTCCTCCACAAGAACTGCTTTTTCTCTATTTTAAAACAGAACCACCTTTCCTCACCTTTGCCTCTGGGTTACATGTTAGGTACGGTTTTTGCTTTTTCCTTCTTTTTTAAAGACTCTAGGTCACTGACTCTTTGCACCTGTTTTCAGACCATGAAGTCAGAGAATGCGATGTGTTAAAAGAAAAAGGGACAGGCCAATCAGGCATTCCCTTGAAATTGTTTTTCCCTAAAGAGGTAACGAGGGGAAGTCTTTGAAAAGGAAAGGAATCCAGTGTTAAGATGCATGTAAGTGGGGGATCATCTGTTAAACAACGATTCTACTTACAGTGGCTACTGTTTCTGACCATTCATCCATCCTTTGCACAAGCACTCTACGTGGACTCCCTCATTTGGACTCGGTAAAGTCTAAGAAGTTGGCCTCATTAATAACCTCACTTTATAGCCTGGAAGAGCAGGGTTCAGTACCTTTCCAAAGGCATACAGTCAGTACATGCTGGAGGCAGGTTCAGAGTGGTCTCTGCTGGGCTCCAGAGTTCCGTCTTCTGTCCCACTGTCCTGGTGGTGAACAGGCAGCCTTGCTCTTGGCAATTTGGATCAAGCCAGCAGAACCACATTCCAGGCTTCCTGCTAGGAATAGTTCAGTCCTGATGTAAAAATTGGGCAGCTTCTCCTTCCCCAGTTCTCCCTCTAAGAAATAAATCACTGAAGCTGATTGTCTCCTCGGGGCCTTTTCAAGGTCTTCTCTTCCTCCTCATTCTGGAAGGTGCCACATCCTGTTCCCTTCATGGGATCAGGAGGACCTTAAAGTCTGGGATAAAGTTTGCCCAACTTCAATACTTAGCAACAACCTGGTCTAGAATCGTGGATGTGAAAATCATTGTGAGTCCAGATTTCCCTTTTAAATGTAGCCTGCTGTCCAAGCACAACGTCTAATGATGGCCTGGTCTCAGAAACCTAGAAGAGACTGGTGTTGACAATCTCTGGTTGTTTCCAGATCCTCTCTCTAGTCACTGCTGGAACCTGAGTTTCCAGCCTCCTGGTCAAATCCTCACAACTATGATGGCGGGAATTGGCCCTGGTTGGGGGGAGAGGACCCTTCTAGGGGAAGCAATGAGTAGGAATGCAGATATTGTGCTGGGCCCTCTAGGTTGTGGGCAGCTTATTGGCGAGCCTTGGCGAAAAGTTGGTGTTGGGTATATCCAAGGGTTCCCAAGTCTCTAAGATTCTTGGCTTACGGCTGGAGGGGTAGAACAGCTGCCATTACCTGGCCTTTTAAAAAATGTCAGCAGCTCCGTGCCTTGAGCCGCACAATTGACTCCTTGAGCCGCACAATTGACTTGAGAAGCTAACTCTGTGTTGTAGAGTTTTGTGCGTGGAGGGAGAAAATCAGGGAGAAGCTTGGGGTGGACCTGGCTCCCTTTGCTGGGTGAGTGCACCTCGAGTGCCCTGAGGACCCTAACAGGGGTGCCTTCACTGTCTCTGGAACTGTTGTAGCTCACTGACTTGGCATTTGGGGGTGACTCTTGCCGCTTGCCTTCTCTCCGTATCCAGAGGGTCTTGTCTTTTTGTGCTCCCACCTGACTATTGATTACCTCTTGCAAAGGGACTTCCCTTCACATTTAACTGGAAAATAGTATGTTCTCAATTTTATGGCTTCTGCCTACCCCCACCCCCCGCCCGTTGCTTCTCTCCACACGTAGGAACTGCCTAAAGCATAAGCAGCTGTTTTCTGGGTAATTTTCCACAGCGCCTTTCGAACATTTAGCCATAGCGGAGGGCTCTGGGAATGATTGCCCTCGCCTGAACCAGCCGTCCGTAGACACAACTACAATGGCAGCATGAAGATTGGCTGTTTAGGGACTTCAAAGCTTAGTAATTGCGGAGAGCAATTTGCTTTCTCTCCTCACTAGTGTCTGTCTAGAGACAATTGCAGAAACTTTTAGGGGCATCTGAGAAATCTTGTCCTTGGAGTTGGAGACAAAAAAAGGAAAAGGCAATGCAGTTTGTTTCCCTGGTTAACTCATTCCTGACAATTTAACTAGGTGTTTCACCCAGGGAGGTCTCAAGAGGACAGTCATGAGTGTGTGTGTGTGTCTGCATGTCTGCCTTTCCCAGTTGCGTAGGATGTGGGAGAAAGGAAGTCTCATGGGTCCAGTGCTGTCCCTTCATGGAAGTGTCTCCAAGTGCTCAGTCAGGAGCAGGCCTCTGTGGGGCCGAATTTATCTCTGCTTGAGACAAGTGTAGACCAAAAAGTCTGAGCCTGGGAAGTGGAGCGTGTGGCTCGGCTCACACGGGTGGTCTGAGGGCTGGGCCCCGGCTGTCTTTTGCAAGGAGCTCTGTGCAGAACCAGTTGGCGCCATGACAGCTGTGTGGGGCCTTTGTAGGTCTGCCTTATCTATGGGCAGGGGAGGGGTCAGGAGAACCTAAATAGTCACCAGAAAGAGTCTCCTCCATTTTGCTTTCCGATTAGACAGGCTGTTTTTGTTAAGGATGGAACCTAGACCGTATAAACCTCAAGATGGTAGGGAAATTCTCCAGCTGCTCCTGGCTTCCTCTATTATACCCTGAGATCGTAATCACCAAAAGAGTCTACAGATGTCTGTCGAACCGGGTAGAATTTGTGTAAATCTTCCTTTAAAATACCTCGTTTTTAACCTTTTGTGACAGAGCGTGTGCGTAGCCCACAAAGGCAAACAGTATTTGCCTTCTTCTGGCTCTTTAGAGAATAGGCTTGCAGGATCCTCGCTGGGAGGGTGGGCCCTGCCGGGCACGAGGTAGCAGCCCTACACCTCCTATTTCCCTCTCCCCCATCTCTTGCACCGTCTCTCCCCAGGTTCTCCCCTGCCTGGGCATTTGGTGCAGTGGGCTTCCATCACCAAGATCAGCCCCAGAGGCCAGAGCTGGCCCAAAATAAAGATCTGTTCAACATGGAAATGTGTAGCTGTTTTGTGTTCTAGGTATTTTCCCCACCTTTAAATAAAAACTCACTGAGGACCACGTGTGCTTAGGGTTACCACAGGTGTGCGTAGCTTTCACCACTTCCTAATAAATAATCACGTTTAAGCTGAGGATTAGGGAAACATTTTTCTGACAGTTTTTTAAACTGGTTATTTATTTTCTTGGAGAAATAGAACCCAGAATGGCATGGTAATGAACTGCCGCTGCTATTACGGGACTCGTTCACGTTCCGGGGGAGAGGGGGAGATTTATGTTCCCAGGTACCTTTAAGTTGCAAAAGACTTAAGAATAATGGGGTTCTCTAAAGAGCATAGAGACAGTGTTAATAAGCCCAAAAGGTCTGGGTTGCTGTGGTTGAGTATGCGGTCATAATTTATTAGAGATTTTCTCCAATTCTACCATTCGGGCATAATTGTTGTGTGGAAGAATGCAAGGATGAGCAGGAAGGCAAGCAAGGACCCCTACCACATCTGCATCTGGTTTTTAGTAAGGTGGCCCCCAGTTGGTTCAGGTGTGTGTGTGCTCACACAGTGATTGCTTGCCCCCCGCCCCCGGGCCTGCTGGGCTGTGGGTCAGGTCCAAGGTTACACTGTAGTAGGGAGGTAAGGGGTGCAGTGGTCGGGGATAGTTTATGGATCACCCTGAAGACTCCTACACTTAGCCAAGTGGTCTCCCTTCTAACCTGAACGGGCCCTGCTGGCACCTGGTTCAGGCTGTGCGTCTCGTCGACCAGACTCCTGTTTGCTCCTCTGTCCTCCAGATCCTCCCAGCAACCACAAAGAAGTTCAGTGTAATAGCATGTTCCTCCCCTCCCCCCACCCCAGTCCAAGGTGTCTGCTGGGATTTCAGTTCTTCTCCCTTCTCTTCCCACCCTCTGGTTTCACCCAGATTCTAGCCCTAGAGGCTCAGCTTCCCTGGGCTTGGCTAAGGGTAGGCCTTTTCTTTCTTTCTTTCTTTTTTTTTTTTCTTCAAGATTTTATTTATTTATTTGACGGATGGAGATCACAAGCAGGCAGAGGGGCAGGCAGAGGAGGAAGCAGGCTCCCCGCTGAGCAGAGAGCCCGATGCGGGGATGGGGGGCTCGATCCCAGGACCCTGGGATCATGACCCGAGCTGAAGGCAGAGTCTTTAACCCACTGAGCCACCCAGGTGCCCCAGGCCTTTGCTTTCAAAAGAACCAGGAGAAGCCATCATTTTCCCCGTCTCAGCTCTCACTGAACCAGAGTCCCCGGTAGTTGCTGAGGTTTGAGCTGGGGCCAGCAGAGTCCACCCGTGGGGACTGGATGGGCTAGGACTTGGGGTGACACCCTGCCGTCCCAGGCGCTGGCTGCTCATAGCACATGGAAAGAGTGCAGGCTCTGCAGTTGGACAGAGCTGGATTTGGAACTCCGATGTGTGACCCCAAACAATTTAGTTAACCTTTGAGCCTTAACTGTGAAAGGTAGCTGACCTCTCCATCCTTGCGAAGTCCTTGCGAGAACACAGGCTTGAGTTGCTGTTTTCTTGAAACTGCCCCCCACCACGCTTAGAAAATGGCAGGGCACCAGCACCTCGCTAGGCCCTAGGTCCTTGTTCTACCACCCATGGATCTGTAGTGGAAAATATTCTCACATTGCCTGTGGTCACTCTTCTGGTCACTGTATCTTTTCCCTTCATGACTCTTTGCAGACTCTTTCATTCTCTTCCTCTCTCCTGGCTCGTTCCCCATCCTCCTCACCTTTCCCTGGACCAGGCTGACCAGATCACCATAAATTCAGGGGGCAGCCAAGGCCCTCTGCCCGAATATTCCTCTCCTTTGTTTTGGCAGCTGCTTTGGCAGGGTTTTGCCACCTTAGGCTTGGATCCTTTATTGACTCTGAATGGCCTGCGAGTTGTCACGGTCCTCTTGACCTGGCTGTGAAGGCGGGTCCAGGAGTAAGTTTTGATGAATGAGCACAGGGAAGACCACCAGGGCACAGAAGCCCTGGTAGGAGGTGGAAGTGGGAAGGGCAGAGGCTCTGAGGAGAAACCTTGCCTCGATCAAAGCCACCCATGTTTCAGGAGCTCCGTCCCCGAGGAGAGGTGGCTGGGGCAGTGGTGAACCTAGCTCTCATGTTTCAGGTGGATTCCGAAATAGCTTTTCTGGAGGCTCTGCATGTATCCAGAGCACAAATGGTATAAGGACCTACCATTTCCCTGTCACTTCCTGGCGGTTTTCAGGGCAGGTCTAGTCATGTGGAAAACTCTGGAATTTCAGAGACCCTCATCATAAAGGAGGGAGATTTAGCACAGCATTGCCTGGATCCCTCCTTCAGTGCATGGTCTGGCCCTTGACCCTGCTAAGTGGAATGTGGGCTATGTCACGGCCCCCGAGGAGGCTCCATCCCTACCTGATGCCGGCCAGGAGGATTGAGCTAGAGATCTCAATCTCTAGCTCAGTGGCCCAGACTATGTTGGGAGCCCTGTGAGCTGAGGACGGCACCTTTAGCAGCTGACTTAGACCCTGACGTCTCTCCCCCAAGCAAACAGGTCTGTGTGTATTATCACCTCATTAGGAAGGCATTGCCTCCTTCCTGCAAAGTCTGGTCCTACTGATAGCGGGAGTGCGGGTCCCATCAGGAGGTAATGCAGACGTTCCCAGGCAGGACGCCTGCGGATGGTTGGACGGACTGCAGCGGCAGCCGACAGATAATGAGAAATCCGTCACACACGCGGGCTGGCTTGCAGCTCTGGATCACATGCATTAAGCTGTGAGTAATGTGATTACTTAAGTGGCATTTTATTTACACTTCTGTGCAGAGCGGCGGCTGCTGCTTTTCCAAAGCCACCGTACCCAGATTTCATTTCTTAAAACATCTCCTCAGTTGGGATGGCAGGATCAGAAATAGATGGGTCCAGAGGGCGCTGGCTGATTTTAAAACTCTGTCACTGGCTCAGAGCGCAGGACGCACAGAGGCCAATTAAAGAGTAGAGTTACCAGGTTTGGGTGTGTGCCACGTGCCAGGCATTTTGTGTAGACGTCTCAGGTAACCCTTGCAGTCATCCCGGTGGAGGAGGCACCCTGGCCCTCATTGTACAGGCGAGGAACCCAGTTTGCAGAGGTTGAATCGCTTGCCCAGAATTGCTTAGGCAGTGGCAGCTGAGACATCAAGAGAAGTTACCACTGAAGAGCGTGCCATAGGCTTTTGTGCTCTTGTATGTTTCTGATCGGGAAGCAGAGCCATTGATCTCAGCTCCGAGCTGGGCTAAGAGCTGAATTCCATAAAAAGAGAGATGTGGGAAAGGAGCCATGAGGCTTTGATGGGCAACCCCAAAATAACCCACATGCGGTATTGTTCCCAAATAATTCCAGCGGGCGGCCCTGACAAGGGGCCTCCGATTCTAGCTGGAGTTTGTGTGTCCTGCTGGTCAGTCAGATGAGGGGTCTGCACCTTGGATGCCTTATTAAATCGTGCTGCGATTTGGGTGAGTTGCTGGAGCTGTCACCGCCTCATGGGTAAATGTGTGATTTCTGCTGTGAGCCCCGGGCCCTTCGGCATGTTTCTGCCCCAGGGCTGTGGGCCATGCACTGGTGGGTGAGCTGAGGGTCACCCCCTGTTAATCCTAGGTTTTTCATCCCCTAATAAGGCAGCCCCAGTGCCAGGACAAAGGAACAAGGGGATGGCAACCCTATGTGCCAGCCTACAAACAGGCTCATTATTAAGGGTCTGTGGCTCCATTCAGCTGCCTGGCAGTGCCCCAAGTCATTGTCCTTGGTCATGGCAGCCCAGGAAGCGCTTCATTGGTCCTTCCTCTGTCTGGGACATGGGTCCATTTTTCAGCCCAAACTGGTGGTCTCCATGCTGCAGATTTCAGTGCTGTGTGAATTCATGTCCAGATGATTGTACCTCCGAGCCCTAGAGTTTCCCCATCCATAATGTTACAGCGATGCTGGCCACGTTTTCTCCATCCCAAAGAACTCGGAATGAATGAATGTGTGAACAGACCAGTGAGTAGACAACACACAAACCCACGAAGTCCTTCCTGTCATATTTTTTCAATGGAAAAATAATAAAGTAGAAGCAGCTTCGAATTCCCCCAACCACTGATAACCATTTTGATTTTTCTATAGTCCTTTTCTGTGTTTTCGTTTTTTGTTTTTTGTTCTTTTCCTGCTTACTCTGGTTTGTGGACCCTAGTTGAGGATGTTGGGATACTAGAAAATGTGGCCATGCAGCCAACTGAATGAGAAGGCAAATTTAATGAACAGGATCCAGCACCGCTCTGATGTAGCCGTTGTCCTGTCAGTGGCATGTCGGTACCATGGCTGCCCCTTCTTCTTGCCCAGGCCTCTGATAAGGAGGGCTCTGGGCCCCAAGATGGCATGGTTATAGTGTGGATGAAGTAACTACCCTTGCTTCTTTGGCCTTCTTGACTGCTTCTTGGTTTTCTGTATTCTCCCCAAGTCATCGTATGTGATTTTGTCCAGGCATCTCGCCCCCTCTTACGAGAAGGTAACTGAGCCAGAGAATTGGATCTTGGAAATTTTTTTCCTAGAGGTGCCATCTCAGTACCTCTGGGCATCATGAAGAAAAGAAAAATCCAACTGGACTCTTTCTTGAATGCTCTTAGTTATTTCGTAGAAATATTTTTAAAGACCTGGAACGTAATTACTGTTTTTGTTCGTATTAGGTCCTTCCATTTGGAAGCAAGAATAAAAATCACAGCAAAAGCAGCTTACTCCTTTGCTCCCTCTTGGATTCCTCTAGTACATTGTAGTCCTTGCTACTCTGTGGAAATTGCTGCCACTTTATTCATATAGAGCTTTCAGGCAGAACTGATTATTGGGCATATGTAGAATCACTGAATTTCGTGGCTGGAGGAGACTTGCATTATTATCATCATTCTTGTTATTCCCCCAAATAATAAATGTAGAAAAGAACGTAAAAATTCAGGTGCAAAGATGGTTTCTGCCAGCTAAGTGTTCCTCCACCAGAAATAAAGTGTGTTGAATGTGTGGTTTGTTACCATGTAAGTGATCTCACTTTTTAAAAAGATGTTTTTAATTTATTTGAGAAAGAGAGAGAGAGAGAGAAAACCCGAGTGGTGAGGGAAGGGGCAGAGGGAGATGGAGAAGCAGGCTCCCCACTGAGCCAGGAGCCCAACACAGGGCTGAATCCCAGGCCCCTGGGTTTATGACCTGAGCCACCCGGGCGCTCCTAACTGATCCCACTTGATAATTTTGATCTGGAGGGTTCTGACTTTAAAGAATAGGTAAAAGAACTGATGGATCATCTCTCTCCCTATCCCTGTCCCCTGCAAACTAGAGTGAAACCTTTTGAAAGTTGAGCGAGAGCCTTAACTCATATCATTGACTGAGAGTTGGAAGGGGGCACCCAGTTCCAGAGCACAGTCGCGCAGCATGTCCTGTGTTCTCAGGAAGCTCACCTCCAAAGGGAAAAGACGTGAAGCTGGCAGTGAGTCTCTGTAGGATGGAGAGAAGGGAAGCATGCAGACCAGCTGGTTTCCGTTGGGGTCCGTGATGACCGCCATGTCCTTGGCAGGTGACTGGTGGCTCTCGGTTGATGAGGTTGAGAGAGCCTGGGTATGAGCTGGCTCTCGGCCCTGGGGTGGCATGTCCACAGGCCAGCACGGCTCCCCTAGACCTGGTGTCATTGCTCAGCCTTCCAGCTAGAGTGGACAGGCTGCAGTGTGCCAGCGGCCAGCCACGGTAGCTCCAGAACTTCCTAGTCCCAGAGGAAGGGATGGACGGAGTAGTGCGGTGATGGCAGATCCTGAGCAAAGAGGGCTTATGTCTCTGGTGTCTTGTCTCTGTGGCTTCACGTGGGTTCACGGTTACTGCCTTTTGTCTGAGCCGATGGCTATTGCTGCGAAGACCTTGCCGCCGCACCTGCTGGTTCCCCTGCCTGCAGTGCCCCTGCCATCCCAGGAAGTGTTCTTTGCCGGGAACCCGACTCACCTGTCCAGACCCAGCTTGAGACCCACTGCCTCAGCAGAGTCTGTTCAGGTTTCCGGGAATAACGAGTGGCTTCCTCTTCTATATTCCTGTAGCTTTCATGATTATAATAATTATTATCGAAATCACCACACTACCAGTTAATACTTGGCTTCATCTGCTTGCGTTGCTGCATCTCTCTCCCCTGGTCGGGTGGTGGGCGTCCTGAGGGCAAGGGCTGGCTGTTGCTCCTCCGTGTTCTCTAGCACAAGGGCAGGTAGGTAGTAAATGCGTGAATGGTGACAGTGAACATGCAGAATAGACTTCTTCACTGGTGTCCTTGGTTTGATGTGGGCTCCCTCTCATTTGTCCCCCCCCACACCCCCCGGAGAGGCCAGCGTGCCTCATCAAACACCAGTTTGATAGGCTTCGCCCTCTAAGTGCGCCCTCTGGTGGTTCCTCAGTGCCTTGAAGTCGGCCTCTCTCCTCAGGCCTTGAGGCCCTCCAGCTTCTGGCCCCAAATTCTTTTGCGACTCCCGCTTCCCTCTGGTCTCTGTGGGAGCTCCAGGCGCTAAGGTAGAGCATGGTCAGATGGTAGCAGTTTCCCTGGAGAGGAACGGGACCGACCCATGTTCATGGAATAGGACTCCATGTGGGTCCCACAAAAGAGGGGGCAGGACCCCTGTTAGGGGACTCAGAGCACGTTGCCCTTGGTATGAGGACAGCTGTCTTGTGGCTGCTCTGGGTCCTCCATCCTGTCCCCTGCCATCAGTACATCATCTCTGGGACCCAGAGGTCCAGTGAGCAGCTTCCCAAGAGGGGAGCCTGGCTGCAGCACTTGGTGTTGTCCTCTCCGTCTCCCGCTCTACCAGGCATCTTTTTGGTAGTAGGGGTGTGGGGGGAGCCTGCGTTCCACCCACCACAGAGCTGCGGAAGTGCTGGTTGAGTGAGAAGAAAGGTACCTTCTCCATAACTGTGTTCATTGAGCCCAGCAGCTGTTGGCAGCATGGGTGCTGTGGGGGTCCTCGCTTTCAGAGGGTTGCTTTGGTTTTAGCAATGGCTATAACCTCAGCGAGGCCCCCCACTCCCCCTTCTCCATGGGAAGCCTTGTTGGCGATTGTCGAGGCAAACTGTTGCCCAGGAGCGTGGATCCGGTTTTGGCAGGCTTGACTGCTCTGATTACCACTTACCATGGGGGGATGTAACTTCAGAAGTTGTGCCTATCACACAAGCGCTCGCAGATCCCGATGCCGACACCATTGGCTTGAAGTGGAAAAAAACATTGACCAGTATATTTCTGGGCTTTTTTTTTTTTTTTTTTTTTTTTTTTGCTGGGGGTGGGTATCTTCTGTGTAAGTGGTCCAAGGGCCAGAGCCTTGGGACGCAGAGGAGGGTGTGCAGGTTGGCTTCTGGGACATTTGGGGACACCATGAAGGGAGTCTTTATTGCTATGCCTCCCAGATGTTCCCTTGAAGAGAAGAGGCTGAACGGCAGGGCTGGGAGGAACTGTAGCAGGCCTAGCTGTGCAGCTAATGAAAATTTCATGCAAAGTCTGTACCCATAGCTTCCCAGAGAGATGGCTGGTGCCAAAGCCACCGCTTCCGCCATGCTGTGCCTTGATGTCGCGATGGATACTTCGCTTTGAACTGGGTCCCAGGGAGTGCTGGCGGCAGGCAGGTGTGAGTGCTCCATCCAGAGCACACAAAGACAGGACTTCTGAGGCTGCTTTGTCAGGGCTGATGGCCATGGTTCTGAAACCCTGGCTGCCATCTTGGGTAGGGGTGGATCAGGGAGTGAGGGCGTCTTCCCTGCTTTCTTGGATCCAGGTGCATGACAGATGGTCTTGAACTCTGATCTCACAAAGACCCTGTGAGGCAGGTCTTTACACCCCCCCCCCCGCCCCCATTTCACAGATGGGAGATCTGAGGCTTCAAACACACATGAGTCATGGCAGCAATAGAGAAACCTCTTAGGAGGCCAGTGGTCTACGTGCTCCTCTCCCATCTGTTGGTTCCTCGTGGTGGTGTCTTCCCAGGAACGGCCAGCCCCATTTCCTCTCTCCAGGGTCTCCATCCTGCACAGGCCCCTTCATATGGGGCCACTGAGGTGGCATCATGTGTTGGTTAGAGCATGATTTTCAGAGTCAGGCAAAAAGTGTGCCAGTCCTCTTCTGCTTCTTACTCACTACGTGATCTTGTGTAGTCATTTGCCCTTTCTGAGCTTCCATCTCCCCAGCTACATCTCAGCGGTCCTGATGGTGCCTGTCTCAGTGGGCTGTTGTAAGGGTTCATCGGAGTAAAACAGAGGACTTAGCACAGTACCTGGGACATTGTGGCCATTCACACATGGTAGCTACTATTATTAGTGCATGATTATTATTAATACTTTTACTTTGATTTCTTGGGTTTGATTTCCGCCATCTCATGTGAACTTTAATTTGCTGCGGGGCCTAACTTCCGGCACAGCTGTGGTGAGCTGAGTCACCAAGGCTACTGCTTCCTTGGGGTGACTCAGGCATGATTAGATGTGGGGGGAGGGTGCTGGACAGAGCTCCACCTGCAGGTCTCCTGTACAGCTTGGTCAACTCTTCTAAGACCTTTCAGCATCACCCCACTAGTCCCAGGTTTCCATTTCCCCGCCCTTCCCCCTCTCCCCCCCACCCTTGGAATCACTACTGGGACAGCTAAAGGGAGGGAGAGGGAAGGAGTCCATCCTGAAGGCTGGGTTCTTGCTTGGGCAACTGGCAGACAGAAGGGCTGTGTGTAGAATTGGGGAAGCCATGAGGGGTTAGCCTGAGAATGGAAGAGATAGCTCTGGAAAGCTCTGGAAGCTTTTGGCGGGGTGCCCCTGGTTTGCTACCCTTGATGGGCCTGGCTGTTCCTGGGTCACTCTTCATTTCCTGCTATTGAGTTGATCTTTGACTTCCTTTAGCCAATGAGGGCTAAATATTAGGATCATCCAGGGAACTTAAAAAACAAACAAACAAACAAATAAACAAACAAAAAACCCAGAACACTGTGGAGGCCACAGCCCAGACCAGTGAAGGAAGGAGCTTGTCCGGGCTGAGGCATCCGTGTTTGGAAAGCCCTCCAGTGACCCCGGCAACAGGCGAGGATGACAACCGCTGCTTTGCCCAGGTCCCTTTGACAGCACTGCCAGTGCAGGACGGGTGGGGAGGAAGGAGCCCATGGTAGTTAAGAGCTGTATCTTACACTCTAAAAGGTAGTGTCTGGATATTGATGGAGATTGCCGGCCTGGGGTGTGGCAGGAGTGGCCTTTGCAGAAAGAGGGCAGAATGTATTTAACTTAGAATCTGTGCCACTTGGACAAGGCTGGGCCTCGTACCAGCATAATTGGGATGTTGGTGGAGGAAACGCTCACATGCTACAAGGTTATAGGGGCCTTGGTTGGTGTGTCAACGAGACAGACACTTTCTGGCTGTCTGCATTGGTTTTCTCCATGTAGTTATGACACCAAAATATTGCCTGTTCACAGCATGCCCAATTCCCTTCTCAGGATATAGTTATTCATGATTGGAACTTTAATTTATATGTTATATGTAATACTTAACAATGGTTCAAAACTCACTGGATACACAAAACAGCTTTCTGGTGTGTCTTTTTTTTTAAAGACAGGGTCACTGGATCTTAGAGAATCTAAGCCTGACCTTTAAACAGAGACGTGCCTGGAAGTCAAGTTTTCACATTTCACTAAATTTGTCTTTTTCTCGGCCACTGTTCATATGTGACAGTAATAAAATCACATGCATTTAAAATATTTCATAATTATTGTTCCTGGGTATACTTTATCTCCCTGCGCTCATTGGTAAGATTCAAATGCACAAGAAGTCATGTTATGGAAACTTTAAGCGTATTACAGTTAATTCTTGAACAACATGGGCTTGAACTGTGTGAGTCCACTTGTGTGTGGATTTTTTTTTTTTATAAAGTACAGTCCTATAAATGTATCTTCTCAAGATTATCTTCCCATTTTTTTCTCGAGCTTGCTTCATTGTAAGAACATTGTTTCTCATACATGGTAACATACAAAATATGCGTTAACTGTTCATGAATTCAGTAAGGCTTCTAATCAATAGTAGACTATTAGCAATTATGTTTTGAGGAGTTGGATTTTCAACTGCATCGGGGTTTGGCTCCCCTCACCCCCAGAGTTGTTCAAGGGTTGACTGTATTTCCACAAAAACCCATTTTTCTCCATGGTCCTGGGACGTCTCAGTACTCCAAACCGCTGGCGGTGGACACCAAAGTGTACATCTTTTATTTATTGAGTAATTGTCTGTGTCTGACAATACCCCAGGTACTTGGCCAGTTAATACCCGTCTGTGACCTGTCCTTTAAGGTGGGTGCGGTGTCTTGTTCTGTAGCAAGATAAGAGGAAGACAAGGGAAGCCGAGTGGCTGGTACAAGGCCAGTGAGTGCGGGAGGCAGAATTTAAACCTCTATCTGCTTTGGGGCCTGAAGTATCCTGCCTATCCTGTCTCCCCAGCCTTTGCCTCCATAGTCCCTGCTGTTTCTCTCCTCCAGGCTATTTGGATTAAGAGATCGAGGCTCCTGGTTAGCAGAGGCATTTTGGTAATAAGGCTAATAAGGTCAGGGAGATGGATGGCTTTGAAGGAGGGGAGACACCCCTGGTCTTGTTCGGAGTACACTTGGGGCCTCACACACCCATTCCTATTCCCAGAACAATAACCACGTATAGAGCATACTTTTGGGAAGGAATCTCTCTGAGAAAAGAACGAGTCAGCAGGTCACTTCCCCTGACCTCAGCTTGGATGGACGGACTGGGAGACACGCAAAGTCTTGAAGAACTCTGCGGTGGTGGTAATCCTTTAATTGGCGGGAGATGCCATGACGATCTTACTCATTTTACTTATTTCTAAGACCCACATTCAAGTCTTCCTCAGGTTTTAGACCCCTTCAAGCTATTTTGGAGCTACAAGGCAAAACAATTTCTTTGCAGAAATGTAGAAGGCCTGTTACTCGTGGTCTCTGATGTCCTCTCTGAAATTTTACTGAGTTTCATCCTTTGCACCGATGTCACAGGAAATTATGCACTTAAAATTCTCAGAGAGAGTCATCATGACGGGGTGTGGAGATCTAATCATGATTTTGCTAGCTGTTCTACCATAAGGACATGAGCCACTAGTGTACACTCACATCACTCCCCAATTGTGTTGTCTATTCGATAACCTCATTTTTTCCCCCATGAACTTAATGAACAATGGAACTTGTTGGGTTATGATGGTCTGTGTCTTGACGGAAAATACCTGCCTATGACCTTTCTAATGTTATGATGATCATGAAAATTTGATGCAATTATCGAAAATGTTTACATTCCTTCTGATTGTTTGATGTGATTCTTTTATTTTTTTTTCTCATTTATAATGCTTTCGTACTCAGGAAGTTGAGGTAGGTTTTTGACTTTTCAACTGTATGTAGACATAGCCTCCCCATAGTTGCCAAATAAAATGTAAATTTCATTCTTAATCCTAAATCTCAGTGGTAAATATTTGTTTTACTTCAGTGAACCGGCACAGCACACATTTATTTCTCATTGGTTTATCCAGGAGATGCAATTCATCAAACGCATATAAACAGTCCATTTGCTGCTTTATCTTTTCTCATTAGTTATAGTACAAGTATGATTGTCAGTTATTATCTGTGTTTTACTGGTGTGTTATTTATTGAAAGAGCAGAGCAACTGACATGGTTATTTTCTAAATCATTTTGTCTAGGGCCTGCAGGACTTTATACCAAATGTCAGACCAATTTATCAAAGACTTGCTCTATTCAGGAAGAAAGTGATTTAGAGTGTCTCCATACACATAGACCCACCTGTATTTACACACTTACTGGTAACAGTTGGGGGAATTTTGCAGGAATACAAAGATGTTAAAGCTGAAACACCTTACTTCTATTTTATACAATTTGGGTAGGATTTATTGGGTGCTTCTGAGAGATGCTTGGGGAATATGCAGGTGAGTGAGATCTTCCTTCCCTGCTCAGAGGTAGCCGAGGCTCAGGTGTGTGGGAGTGATGTATTAACACGGAATTGGATTCATGCACACAGCTCCCAGTCCATGGTGTACACAGTTCTCAAGAGTGGGGTCTGTGGAGGGAGGTCTGGTGGGACCTCGAATCACTGCCCAAGCTGGGCCACTTGTGTGAGCCGCTTCCTTCAGAAGGACTGGATTCCCACTGGGTGGGGGTTTTCGCCTGGGATGGGTGGGATGAGCCTGGTGGAGAGGAGACCCGGAGCGCAGTGCTGGCCCAAAGATAGAACCAGAAACAGCTCGGTGATAAGGTTCTTGAACAGGAAGCCAGCTCCTTTCCCAGTAAGTAAACAGAGTGTTTGGTACCTCCCAGTGGCTGGATTAGTACACATTTCCATGGCACACCAATTAAAATTCCAGTCAAATGTCGAATTATACAGCCGATGCACTTAAATAACGTCATCTGGAAATCTCACTTTTCCTGTGACTTCTGTTACATTTTAGAGACGCTCTTTCCACCTGCCAGCCAGCCTTTCTTCCTATTCTCCCCAGTCAAGTAGTGTGAAAATTAACCGAACTACTTTGCGCTGAATCCTTCTGAGAGCAGTTTGCTTACAGTTAAGCAGTTTGCTTAATGGATAGCTTTGTAAAGGTTCTGTCAAGGGGGATGCCCCCTACCCAGGATCTGCAAACTGGACTTGACTACCTGACCACAAAGGGCTGTGCTTTTCCCCTTGGCATTTACCTGGTGAAGGCCACAGATGACCCGGTGGGGGCCGTCTGCCTTTGCCTCACCTTCCTTCCTTCTGTTGGTGTCCCTGTGGCCCACTCCTGTTTGAGACAAGTGAGGCTCCCATTTATTTTCCAGGCTGGGAGTCTCAGGTAATCTCCAGCTGGAACTGTAGCTTCACATTCAGCTTCCCTGAAATATGTATGAAGCAGAAGGGATCTGTTCCGTGAGAGCTAACAGTCTTTGATCTGTAATATCTGGAGCCGTAAGGTAGCTAATGAATGATACCATCATGTTGGGAGGTGAAAGTAAGGCAGTTAGGTTTCGAAATCGGTCTCCATTTTCTTCTGCCTCCCCATCGCCGCCTCAGTCTGTTTTGACGTTCTATGCGGCTGAAATTAGCACCTCTGGAAAAACAAATCCCTGGGGAATATTTGAGCTAAATTGCATCTGCCATTTTGGGGCTCTGGGGCAATGTGAGAAAAATTCAGGTGCCCATTCAAATGGGATGAAACCAGAGGTTTTTCCAATTGGTTATGCTCGTCCATGATGAACAGACGTAATCACTCAAATTATATCAGAAATATATATCTATATCTATCTCCATCATTTCGTGTTAGGGAGGCTTAAAGACTATTGGAAGATGAATTACAGAACAGAATAATTGTATACTAATTGTGTAATAATATACAGTAGTGTTCTAGATATGTATTTTGGACGGACTTCCTTTCCCATGACTGTTTATCAAAACAGTATCTCTAAAGTGGTCAAAAACCCAGAGTTAAATTTCTCAGCACTAGTCACTGGCTGAGAGTACTTTAAAAGGATTTTTCCTTTTTCTGGGTTAGTAGGATATTTAACTAGTGAAATCAATGGAGAAATACGGCATTTTCTGTCTTGATCAGCTGCAGAGGATTAAATAATTGGGGCTATAATCTTTCCCAGGCTCGGATTCTGTCTCTACCACCAGGACCACACCTCCTCCTTTCTCATCCTACATGGGTCATGATGTGGCACTTTCTTACTCTAATTTTTTATGCAGACTTTTCATGCTTTCTTACAAAGGCTTTATCCTGCCTTGAAACATTTCATGATTTTGGACATAAGTCAATGGGCTCAAGTTTGAGACTGCTTCAGTTTCTAGGTTCTTACAGATTTTCACAGTCCCTGAAGAGTTGGGTAATTTTCATGTATGAAGTGGGGTAGTAAAATGGAATCAGCCTTTCTTCCTCTGGTGTTAGACTTTGGAGGAAGACTGTTCTCAGGCCTGTCCGGTAGTGGGCTCCATGAAATATACACGTGTCGTAACACTGCCATCTTTCATTCTTTAGCCTGTATAATGCACTGAGTTACTGAATTTAATAAACGACTGTATTTAGATAGGTGTCTTTCTGCTGAGGTTTATGTTTTAAAAATTAACCCTTGCTGTGGTCCTTGCAAGTCATTTTTAAAAGCCTCATCACTGGATGATAAAAGGACCAGTGAAGAGGCTGTCTCCATTGCATACACCTCTCCCGGCATGTTTGTGGGACTTATCTGGTGTGCCTTCCCCCATAGGCTGAATGCTAGCAGGTCACCACGTTTTTGGCACAGAAGGAAGATGAGAGGTCAGGGGCCTTCAAGTCCTGCATTGTGAGAGTATCCAGAAGGGATTCTGGGGTCCGTGCAGCAGGAGCACACTTGGGTGCAGTGCAGAATTGGGGTGGTGTGGGGATAAGGATAGTACTTGCCAGCGTGGGAGTTGTA
The DNA here is from genome assembly GCF_922984935.1 of Meles meles. Taxonomy (NCBI): domain Eukaryota; kingdom Metazoa; phylum Chordata; class Mammalia; order Carnivora; family Mustelidae; genus Meles; species Meles meles. Next base: position 108,285,458 of record NC_060068.1, read on the forward strand.
GCTCAAGAAAACTGGCACCACTGTCCACAGCACAGGAGGTCCTGGGTCTGTTTTAGGACAACATACAGAGAATGTAGCTCTGTCGATTTAGATAGAAAATAAGAAATGAGTTGGGGAGGTAGCTCTCCTCCTCGCCCCCACTTCCAGTCTTGGGACCTGGAGAAGTGACCAGCCCTGGTATTGATGGAGTGTTGGTTCAGTACCCCCAGACAGTTGTCCTAATGTGCCCTGAACATCCGGATGTGGGGAATTCTGATATGAGCACATGGTCAGGAGATGCAGGTCTAGAAGTGGCAGTCTTCTGTCCGTGACTTTTTGCACTTGAATGGAGATACTGCCTCCCTGGGCATTCCTGCACACATGGAGGGGATGGATGGAGACAGCCCCTTCCTGCCTGGACTTGCCCTGTGTGCAGGCCAGTCAGACTCGGTGGGTACGGTATGACAGGGTGCTCTTTGTGCCTGGACATCTCAGCCTCCAATTGGCTGCAGCTGTGCCCCATCCCCAGGGCTCCCCAGCCATCCCCCAGGTGGGCTCTGGTTCTAGCGTGCTTTCCACATGTTCATGATCTTGGCCTCTGGTAGGGGTTTCTCTTAGCTCTAGCCAAAGAGTGGCACTCAAGGTTTTACCTGCTCCTGGCTCATTGGTTTTTGCTTAGGCCATCCACTTTGCTGATGCTGAGCAAAAAGCAGTCAGATGCAAGGAATTGTTCTCCTCGTGGACTTGGCCTTGCTGGGCCAGGGGCTGCTTGAAGGACTCACTTTGCATAATGAGCGTTCACTCAAGGTGCACTTTCACATCTTGGCAGCAATTAGGCGGTATTATTACCTTTGCAATCAGCTTAAAATATTCTAATGCAGATACCTGCTTTTATGACTGAAAGGCTTTGTGTTTGAAATTGGGATTTTTTTTTCCCCCAAGAAATTTGTACAAGTGGCCTTGTAGTTAACCTGGAAAAGTGACTGGGGGCCCAGAAGCGTGCTTCGCATGCCAGCCAGGTTCCAAAGTTGGTGGAAATCATTAGGGAATATTCACTTCTTGAGACTTGCTCAAACCTTTCCTTGACATCAAAGGGAATGTGGCATGGGAAATTGAAGTAAAGGGATTTGTCTTTGGCTCCAGTCCTTCCTTGTCAGACACACATCCTAAGCTTCCAAGGGCTTCCATGTTTCAGAATAGTATGTTCAAGTATAAAATATTCACAAGATTCCACATTGCCATTGGACAGGAAGCTGGCCTCTGTATGCGGAGGGGGCATTGATGGACCATAGCTGGAAGGATTGATGTTGTTTTTTTCTCCATTGGTGAGATTGGGTTCTTCCTGGATTAATTCTTCCCATGTCACTGTGGACAGAATGTGTGGATAACACAGTTGTGTCTAGAGCTGAGAGCGCATTGGCCATCCAACTAAGAAATTGGATGCTAAATTTTTCCCACCTACTGTCCAGTCCTTAACTTATTTAATACTAGCTGTTGAGTCCCAGGCCACGCAGTTTGAAAGATTAGGATTGTATTTAAAAATCATAGGGGGACAGAGATTTGGCAGAGGGCTTGTTTGTAACTTTCTCCATGACATTTCATGGTGTGGCCCTTGGGGACTTCCTAACCAGATGGGTGAGGAGGTCATTTATGCCATAGCATTAAAGCCAGAGCAAAGTGGGCCAATTCCATGGAGTTAAAAATAATTTAATGCTGAATCCCCAGGATCCAGAGGAAATGGTTCATGTTTATTCATGCTCTGGAAAATGGAATCACTGCCCAAGAAGCAATATGTTATGATTTTACTCCAAATCTAGCTTCCTAAAATCTGTTTAAGGGCTTAGGTGAACTCAACAAGGATATAATAAGGCCAGGTAATTGAACAACACAGAGGCCGATAAAATTCACAGGAGATCATGTCGGAGATAAACTGCAGCAGGAGGCAGTGTGGACAATAATTTAAACTAATTGTGCACTTTGATGTAAATTAACTTCTCAGGAAGAGAAATTGAAGCCTCATTGTAGGCAGCTCTCTGAAACTGCGGCATGTAGAGTACCTGCCAGAAACACATGCAGCAAATATTATCAGCTACGTGGAGGAGGAAGTTAACCGAACAAGTGCACAAGCCTTAAAATGATACGGGGATGATAAAAACGGGTGAAGCCTCGTCACCTGGCAGTCTGATTGTGGGGACAGTGGGTGTGCTAATGCCGGCGGATGAATGCTCAGCTGGAGGTGGGGGGTGGAAGATAAAGAGAACAGGCAGCCTTTAACAAGGAGAGGTTATTAAAAGCGAAGTAGTTAATGTAACCGTGAATAAGTGAGTGGCCTAGACCCTGGGAATTTCAAAGTAAGGAAGTGTCTAGCCTTAGAGCGTAAATTGATAACAAGCAGCAGGCAAGAAGGACACAGTTTTTAATTGACCAGCTTGGCCACCTTCTGTTACTGTATTGTTACACACCTAGAAGGAATGGTGGGACGCTCAGTGCATGCCCGTAGTTCATTCTAACATTGGAAGGGCCAGTCTGTTTTTAACCTTAGTGAGTGTTGGAAAACTGGAACTGCACACCACGAATTCCATGTCTCCACATGAAAGGAATGTTGACAGTTGAAATTATCAGCTGTTACAAACACAGAGGCTTAATCATAAGTGAGGGCAGCAAGGCATCACCTGCGGGATAATTGATAGCAAATCCACCTTGCACTTGGAAGGTGTCGTGGTTTATCTGTCAAGCCAAGAGAAGCAGTGTTGTTGCCATATTAGGCTGAAATGTTTTTACTATTCCCAGTGTTTAATCCATACAGTTTGAAAAGACAAGAATTTGAAAAGTAAATTGATATTTTTGATTTTACATGCATGTCTGTTTGGGGAAAGGTTTCTAAGCTTGTGTGTGTTTTCCTTTGTGTTTTGGGAGGTGGGGAGAAAGGCTGGTTTTTATGCAGTGATGTGAGAAGCTTTCTGAAATCTGACCTTCGTTTCTATTTTTTTTTTTCCTTATATAGGATGATTATTTCAGAAACTGGAATCCCAACAAGCCCTTTGACCAAGGTAAAGGATGCGTTATTTCTTGTTGTATATTTCATGGGAAATGCAGTCTCATTTTTCCTTCTTTACACGCTGAGTTACTGTTCCTAAGAATGCCAGAGAGCTGTCTTACTTGACTGACTTGGGGGTCTGAAATGAGTATGGTGATAGAAACTATCTTGTCCATTTTGTTATTTGTCTGAGATCACCTGAGACATATACTTAAACATGTATTGAATTGACTACAATGAACAATCATTGAAGGTTCATTTATTTATTTATTTAAACACCACCACTACAAAAGAGCAAAATGCTTATCACAGTAACCTGGTGAGTTGGGTGGAATCCAGTGATTTCTTCCGTGGAAAGGCCGGCCTGAGAATGTGCAATTGACATGAGCTATAAAAATGAAGCTTTCTTTGTAGAAATGGGTTCGTCCCAGGAGGCTTTCAAGGGCACTAATATTTCTTTTGTTAAATAACTTCTTCATGGCTTCTAAATAGAAGCTTGTTTCTGAGTCTGCTCACTGACCACTTGGGTGTAACCTTGGTCCTCAGAGGGTTCTTGGCACTCATGCCAGCAAGCATGAAGCCCGTCTAACGATGACCATTGTAAGTCACTCCCAGGGTGCTCCTGTGCGTTATTTAAGACAGACTGAGGACCTGCCATCAATCACATCCCTGTCCCTGTTGTTCCATGTGTGGCTGCTGTAGCCACAGAACCGACGGTTGAAAATGATGCTAGATTGTACTTGAAGTATGTATATGCAGTTAATACCGAAACCTGGAGGAAAAATATTACTGACCACGCATCAAAGGTTCACACTTCTGAGGATGAACTTCAGTTCTGTGACTTGAGTGTTTGATGCGATCCTGATGGTCGCCTTGACAAAAAAGAAATCAAGGAGGGAATTGCCGTATAATGAATGTGTTAGAAGGCCCAGCCTTCTCCTCTTTCCTTTGTCACTCTAATGGGTCCCTCTGTCCCTGGACTCTGTTTTTTGTTTGTTTGTTTTTGTTTTTTTAAAAAAATTGGTGTTAGGATTTCTTCATGTGCATTTTAGCTCATGCCTCAAAGTCGGGCAACATTGTATTCATTCATTCATTCATGCTTGCATTCATTCATTCATTCTCAAAGTTGAATACCCACTGTGTACACAAACACCAAGCCCGGTTCTGGGAACAAAACAAAAGCTGTAGTGCCCACGCTGGGGGAGCTGAGAGCAGAGGGTAGGGAGGTAACTCGGTCAGCAGTTTCGGTGGCATGTGTTCAGGGCCTTAAGGTAGGTATGTGCAGGGCAAGTGGTGAAGCTATAGGTGGGGAATTGACCCTGTGTTGCATGCTTCTTGGGGAGCGGGTCCCGGGAAAAGCTTTCCTTTGGAGATCAGTCCGGACTTCCCAGTATCTTAGCAGCCTTCATGAGCCTCTCTCCTTTGTAACTTTACCAATGACTGAGTTGTCACAATAAGCCACATTAAAGCATACGAAGATACTTCTAATGCCATTTATAAATTTCCTATTGAAAATGGTCGAAATTTCTCAACATTACTTTTGAAAGGATGTACCTTCATTTTGGAACAGACCTGATACACAACAACACACTCTCTCTCTGGGCCTCACAGATGTGCCCTTCTGTAAACACGCCCACTAGGAATTTGCTTATGGAGGTCTCTGAATGGAGAGTGGCAGCGGACTGATTGTTTCCAGCCCTGAAACAGAAATGGGTTCTTGTCCTTTGAGGATCAAGTGTTGTCTAACCACCAGATTGACTCTGCCCCAAGACTTGCACACAAATACTTAAACTTCACCAGGGGAAGACATTTTCATTTTCACTAGTATACACTGGAAAAGATAAATACTGGAAGGTGGGTTTCATTTGCCACCTGGGGATGTGTATGATCACTTGCCTTGATTGGGGGGTTAACACAGAAACTTTGAGCATCAAAAAGAGCATGAGACTTAAATCCACTGAAGCAGAAAGTCCAAAGAAGGATTTTTGTCTCCTACAAATGATGGCAGGCATAGCCAGCAGATTCCCACCCCTGCTCCCTCTTTTTCTAGCTCTGCAGGCATGAAAACTGGATCTGCTTAGATAAATCTTCCTTCGATAAAACCTCATGACTTTATGGGGTATAATTGAGGACCTTAGCTGAGAAGCCCCACTTTGTAGCTCAGGTGTAGCTGCTATTGGCTATTTATATACAGAGCCATAGGGAGAGCAGGCAGAGCTGAGAATAGCCTTCACTTAAAATATCAGCCCCAGCAGATGTCATCAATTACATTGTGTGCTGCTCAATAAAAATGGGAGGTTACTATATCAGTGTTGACACCACTTGGTGAAATATAAACCGTAGGCATGGAAGATGTAGAGCATTTCATCTTCCAGATAATAGGAGAATTGCTGAACTCCAGTGAAAGTTGTCAGCTGCAGCGAGAAGTCATTTCCCTGCCTAAGCTGAAAAGGAATCAAACATGTTTCGAGTGGTTTTGGGGTTGGGGAAAACTTGGAGCTGGTAGCAAGGGCACTCGTTGAAAGACATCGCAGGGTTTCACGTGACAGTTATGCATGGGCATGGCAGTGGACATGGCGTCCTGATGGCCTTGGGGGTGAGGTGGGCTGAAAATGCAGGGGAGAAGCGGGAGGGGGAGGGTGGGCCATGAGGGATCGTGGTGGAGAAGAGCCAGAAGGGTGGGTTTGAGGCAGGTTTTGACGGATCCTTCCTACCAATCCGTGAAGTTTGCACTTTGTTTTCTTGGCAGTGGGGAACCAGAGAAAGGTTTTCAGCAGAGGAATGACGTGGCGAAGGCAGTATTTTAGAGGACTGAGTTTGGTGACTCAGCAGCTGTGATGAGGAGCCCAAGGCACAGCTGCTAGATGACGTCCCTCCCATGGACTCCTGTGTGACTTGTCCCTTGCCCCTTCCATTGCCTTGGAGCTTTGGGCTCTGGCTGTCTCAGGCGGTCAGACACAACATCCAGCCCTGGAGCCCGATCTCTGAAATGCCCCGGGAGCTCCGACTTCTCGTAGGTGTTGGTGCGAATAGTTAGGACACACGTAGTATTTATGAAGCGGTTACTTGTAACTGTACTCTCTGCTTCAGGATATTTACTGAACTCGGAACAACAGGACTTTGTAGAGCGCCCTTACCATGTAATTGACTCAGAAGGAAATAACTTGGTGGTCTCCTTCCAAGAGGCTGAAAACATTTTTAACTTGTTATCCTAAAGTGAATCATGAATGTTTTTGTCTGTGGAGTATAAGAGCCATCAACTTCAGGCCTTTCAGAGAATTCTTTGTGAGATTTGGATAAGTAGTATACACCCTTTTGGGTATGATAATGATTTAATGCCAGGTCTCCTCACAGAAGGGACAAAGAGGAGTTCAGAACTGAGGGAAACGCTCAGGTGAGACATTGCCTTAGTGAAGTCCACAACGCCATTTGCCCTGTGGGGAGAACTGGGCAGGCTGCCAGGTTGGAGAGGGCACGGGCTGTTGTGCGTGGTTCCTCTTGTCTTGTGTGGGCAGGAGTGGAGGTCCTGGGGTGGACCTCCACAGGAGGCTGAGGCTCTAGGGTTCAGACACGTTCCCAGAGTCTTGGGTGGCCTCTCTTGCCCTGCCTTTCAAGCATATTCCATCACCTGGCCCCTAGCAAATCTGGGCACACATAGTGGGTGAGGAGCAGGTATGAGGTTTCTGTTTCCAGAAGTGGTGTCTGGTCCAGCAAAGTGCTTCTCTAAGAAAACAGTCCTTGGTGCAGTAAGTTTGGGACCCACATAAACTCTGTGCTTCTCCTGGAGATTCACAGGGTTCATTTGTGATTGAGAAGCTCAGACAAGTCTTTTGGTAAAGAATCCCATTTAACTTCGCATTTTTCTCAATCTGCCTTTGACCGCATGCTTTCATTTTTAATTTTTCGCTCCATGCCTACCGGGTACCCAGAGAAAGTAGTGTGTTCTGTGGGATGCACTTTGGTAAGTGTGGTGTTGGTGTGGGGGACTTGGGGTTTGCAGTCAGACTCTCCACGTTTGGAACTTGACCCTGCCAGCTCTTAGCTGAGCGATTCTGGCAAATTGCTTCACTTCTCTGTATCAAAGCCTTCGAATGTAGAAACAGCACCAGCAAAAGCATTGGGAGGATGAAATGAGTTAGTGTCTGGCATACAATAAGTGCTCCTTCAGCAATTAATTGATCTTTTTCATTCCCTCTTCCTCCTGTTAACCTGCCTCCCCCTGTTGCTTCCTTCCTTTACCACTTGGGTTTTATTTCTCTCTTCTTTTCTTCCCTTCTGGGGGCCTTAGGAGTTGTGATGCTCTGGAGCTCCTGGGGTAAGGCAGAGCTGGCCTCTTTCACACCGGGCGGGTGGGTCACCACAGTGGTGCACCCCAGATCCTCATTTGGGGGGCTGAACAGGTTCAGGCTCTTAATATGCTCCTTTCTTCCTTCCTCGCGTCTACCCGTAAACGGTTGTCAAATGCTCCACATTTCACCGTGCTGTGCTGGATAACAGGGACCCCAGTAAAAAAGGGCTCTCTGTGGGACGCTTCCAATTATCAGTCAGTCAAAAGCCATCCATCTAAGGTCTTAAGCTCGGAGAGTGTGTATATACTAGGAAGGGGGCTGCTGGGGGCTGGCCGCAAGAGCCGGGACTGGTGGGGGTGGGTCGGGTGAGGAATGTTGGTCTCAGAAACCGAGAAATCCATAAGATGTCAAGTGTTAATACGACTGACATAGGTCAGTGTGAGTTGAGGGGACATTTTCTGTTACAACTTGGCTTCACTCAGCCTGTGCCTGTGGATCAGGCTGCCAGTGCTGTAACTACCAACCTTCCCTAGTAACAGCCACCTTCAGTGCGGTAATAAGGGTGCTGTCTCAAAGCTTCTCTTTTTCCTTAGAGTGGGTGCTGAGGAAGCGGGGCTTGGAGCGGGAAGGCGGAGACAATTTACCAAACCACCGTATTGTGTTAAAAGAACAAAAGGTGTTGCTTTATGTCATAGAATAGAGGATGCACGAGAAGCAAAGTGAGTTCTAAAAAGTCATTTCAAAGTTTCTTGACCAGTCTTTTTTGAAAAAAAAAAAAAAATTGAAGCTTTCATCACCACAGTTTTTGCTGAATCAAAGGTGTTTTTTTTTGTTTTTTGTTTTTTTGTTTGTTTTTTTTTGTATTGGGAAGTTGGAAAGGTCATTTATGTCTATAATGAAGACCTTATTTTTAGAATGGAATTCTGATTACTTGAAGGAGTCCTCAAGTGGTAGGACATTAATTAATTGAGGTTTTCTCTTGTAGCTATGGTCCACTCAGGAAAGAGCCCACTGATTCGTGTGGGTGTGAAGTTCTGCTCGATGAGACAAGCCTTTTGAGGACAAATGGCTGAGGGGAGATTTATCAGGGAACTTTTTGAAACAAGCGAGTTCCTTTAATGTGGAATAAATGAATGTTTTACATGGAGTGTATAGCTGTTGGTTTTAAAGATAATGTTTTTTTCTTCTGTAGTGAATACTAATCGTTCTTCTCGAGCAGCCAGGCAATGACTGAATCTCCAATGATGCTGGTGATGTTCAGAGCAGAATATGAACTTGTAGGAATTGATCTCCAGATAAAAATAAAGCTCAGCAAGTCAGGGGCCCTTCTCACTCACGCTGTTCACTTGAATTGAGGAAAAGAAGAAAACCCTTGCCCTTTGACTTTCCATCTATTATACCAAGATCCCAACAAGCTCAAATTCTGACCAAAGCCTTGAACTGTTTTGAAGCAGAAATTCTAAGACTCAAAAGGAGAGAGTCCTTTCCACGTTCCGGCTGTGTTTCTGGAACCGGAGCCCCGTGGATTAGGGCAGCATCCATGTTTTGTCCCAGTTCTAAGGGGGAACCCAGGGGGGCAAGATTGCTTATTTATAAAATGATTGTTCAGAAGAGGATTTTTTTCCCCGTCTAGATTAATCTGAAATTTTATATGCTAGGCTGAAAAGAAACCTTCAGTCCCCACAGCTTTTTTCTTGATGTGGAATTTAACCTCACCCCAAAAAGAGCCTCTGATTTGCATTCATACTGCTTGAACATTTCTCAGTGTTTAAGTATCGGTTCACCTTATCTGATGGTGAGGCTGGAGCTGCTGATTTTCAGAGGCATCCGGCCTGGTTTGTGGAAAGCATCTTAATAATTTCCCCCTGGTCTTCTCGTGTCTGGTCTGCTTGGTTTCTCCCTCTTTGCCTTTCACGTGACGTCGCCATGACACTTTCCCCTAAGTGACAGGCTCTCTCACCTCCCGTGAACCCGTTTCCCACCCCATACCTTCCCATTCCGCCCTAGCCCCATTAGCTTCCCTCCTTTTGTTGTCCCTTCCCTCTCTTTCCTGATTATGGCAGTAAAATAGTTATTGCTTTTTTTTTTTTAATTTTTTCAAGTATTGATTTTTAACTTTTCTTTTTTTTTAAAGCTTTTTTTTTTTTAAATTTATTTATTTATTTGACAGAGAGAGATCACGAGTAAGCAGAGAGGCAGGCAGAGAGAGAGGAGGAAGCAGGCTCCCGCTGAGCAGAGAGCCTGATGTGGGGCTCGATCCCAGGTCCCTGAGATCATGACCTGAGCTGAAGGCAGAGACTTAACCCACTGAGCCACCCAGCGCCCCGATTTTTAACTTTTCAAAGTCAATTCTGCCAGGCAAGAAACAGAACACTGGTAATTCCCGTCTTGGTCTGCTCCGTTTTTTACATAGCCTATCTGCTTTGAAGTTAGAGTGAGTTAAAAGTCACAGCTTTCATCTCTGGCTGCCTTGGCCCGTTTGCTTATTTTAAAAAGAAAGAAAAATCACATGAAAGGTTGAAATCTGACGGGTACCCCTTCTTGCTCCTTTTCCCTAAATGGCCACCTGATTAAAGCACTTTTCTGTCCATGTTCTTACACTTTTAGGTCATAGGGGCGTGTCTCCAAGCAAGATGTTACGTTACATGTTGACCCCTAGACATAAATGTTTCCTTCTCTAACCTGTTCATTTCATTGAAAAATTGTTTCCGAGGGTCTTTGGTATGATGGCTGTGGATCTAGTTAATGCCTTTCTAGTGTTCTATCACATTATTCTAACGTGCTACCATTTAGCCGCCATTCCCCCATTGGCAGACGCTTATGCTGCTGCTGTTTTGTTATCCAGGCTGCTTTTCCTTAGCGTCTCCTACCCATTCCAGCTGATTCCGCCCTGAAGTCACTTGGCCTGGAGAACCTGGTATCCCAGGAAGGGACTGAGATGGGTCTTGACTCTGCCACTATTTCAATGTGTTAAATTCAGGCAAATCACGTGGCCTTTCTGGACTTCGCTTAGCCTATTTCTGAAGTAAAAAGAGGTTTCCCGAGGTCCTTTCCATCCACGATAGTGAAGCTCTCACGGTTTCAGACAGCATAGAGTCTGTACGTTTTCCTCATAAAGGAAGGAAAAGTGAAAAATCTGAGCCTGATGCTGGAGTTTCAAAGGTCACAGTTTAGCCAATGAGGTATGACTATAGCTGCAGCAAAACCAGTGGAATTAAACGGGCCTTTAAACCATCAGGGGCGGGGAGGGAGGCTCAGAGTAAAAAAGCAAAAAAGGCCAAAGTGGGAGGTACTTGGTCTTCTCACGGACTCTTGTGGGCCCTGCTGGGGTGGAGGGAGAGCGGGGTCTCAAGGGCTCCAGCTGCCGTCTTAGTCCCCCATTAGCTTTCTGCACACCGAGGGGTAACTTACTCCGCCTTCTCATCTGGGGCTAGCGACACCTGTCTTGTGGAGCATTCGTGGAGACTCAATGATGTCGCGCTGCAGAGGGCCACGAGTCCGTGTATGGCTCGTGCCCACTTAACCTCACTTTGTTGCCAGCTGAGTACCCTCAGCGATGACTGTGGGCCCCGCTTCCTCGTGGGGGTGCCGATGGCTCTGTCAGTGTTGTGCGCCGGCCTCCCCCAAGCTTCGCTAGGAGCTCCCACTCCCCTGTGCCTCCAGAACAAAGCTGTTCTGGGTTGCGTTCTACCCTTTGGGCGGAATGATAGAGAATCATGAAGGGTAGTAAAATCCCCCTTGCAATTATGAGGCTCTGTGGCTTTTCTTACTGTGTTTAAGAGGTTCCTTCAGCACGGACAAATTCATTTTAAAGACGTGTTTATTACCTTTTCCCAAACTCATAAAATGTAATGTTAGTTTTATAAAAATGACGGGGGGGGTGGGAATCCATCCTGCTGTATTCCACCTGCTAGAATAACAGCCTCTGAATTAATTATATGGTATTTGTGGAGCCCTAATGAAACAGCCCTGGTTTGAGGAAATTCTCAACAGGGAAAAAACGTCAGCTGAATTTTAAAATCAATCAATAATGCTGTTTAAATTTTCCTCATCGGAGACTGTAGAGTGGTTTACAGCATTTTCACAGCCGGGAGGCGGCTGCTGGGAGGGACGCCGCCAGCATCACCTGTGTCCCCACAGGTCCCGTGCCTGAGATGGAGACTTTGCTTTTGTAGAACTCTTCAGTTGTGGTACATGGCTGAGTTCACTGCTGGAGGCCTGTCTGATGTCCATTCGGCCCTAAGTGCCATGCAGGATGAGAGGCAGTGTGGTATATTGGAAAGGTCCTCGGTTCTCAGGCTCAGTGATGGGATTCGATCCCCAGCTCTGGCCTTCAGGAAGCTGTGTGTGCTGAGGCGAGTGCTTAGCTTCTCTGAGCCTGTTTCCTCCTCTTCTACAAAAATAGAAATGGACATTTCTTGCACCTACAACCTGTCAAACTGCTGATGTAAGGCCCGACCCAGTCTTAACAAAAGGATTACAATAAAGGGATCACAATAAAGGCAACAAAGCTTTGGTAAAAGATGAAGGGACAGTGTTTTGTTCTGGATTCCCAGAGTTGGAAGGCTCTTTGAAGTTTTTGCCACGTCCGCTTACCTGACGCAGCACACTAGCTAACTGATCAGGGAATTGTCGAATCAAGTGCTTAACTGATGACCTGGTAGGGGCTTGGTGGTTCCATGTGTGAGGAGGAATGTCACGGAGGCCTTCCTCAGCACATTTGGCACCTGTGTAGTGAAGAGCGGGACCTGTGGGCAATGGGATATGCTGAAGGGTGTGTTTGAGGCACTCTGGATGCTCCGGGCCGGTCAGCAGCTGCTGGGTGAGGCTCAGAACAGGGATCCCAGGAGGTGACAGGGGGGCCTCTCGAGGCTGAGTAGCTATCTGGAGATAAGCCAGGGGAGGTGGGCGGCATTTGATGGGAAGTAATGTTTCCTGAGAGCTGAGCTTTCAGTTGCTACCAAGTGGAATTTGATAGGATTGCTTCTTTTGAAAAACACATTTATTAAGAGAGATGAGGAAAGTGTAAGCCGTTGCTTTCTCAGGCTGTTTCACTCTTTCTCCATTTGTCTCTCAAGATCTCTCTGGTGGGTGCCTGGAAATACCCCCAGAGCAGAGATGGTGAATAGTGAGGTCCCCTGTGCAGCAACAGGGGGAGGATGGTGTTCGGGACAAGACGGCACCAACTCCGTCTCCAGAGAGTGACCATGACGCAGCCCTAGCTGAGGCTGGTCGTGTGGGTCTGGGACCCGGGGTGACAGAATTTCTCATTCCTCAAAGGGAGCAGGAGATGAAGAAGTTTTGACATGTGTGTGGAACCCAGTTTCTTCAGTGTTTGTGAATAAGTTGTTAAAAACAACAACAACAAAAAGCCTGTGAGCGGGTAGGTGTGTCTTTGGACTTCTTGTCTGTGGTTTCTCTCAGAGAGGAAGCCAGAGGCCTCGTTGTCAGACCTTGTCTTTGGCTTGCGGTGTGTATGCTCTGGAGGCTCGTGAGTCCTTGGGGTTCCCCCTCTTCGGACCTGGAGGCAGTGTCTAGCAGACCTGGGGACACACTGCTTGAGTGCAAGTCATCTGTGCGCAGGCTGCCCTCCGACGCTGTGAGGCCTGACGCGGAATGTCATGAGCAGGGGAGCCTGATGGAAACCCGAGCCCCAGGCGGGGTGCTGGGTTATTACTGCTGTGTCTCTGTGGCCTCCCACACCACCTTGAGATGGATTGTTTTAATCTTGAGAATAGGGACACACACCCCTGCCCGCACGCAAGCACACTGAAGCTCACACAGTTCACACGACACAGGTGCCTCGGGGATTCGGAAGTACGAGCCACACCCCAAAGAGCCCCAGTGAAGGCACGTGAATCAGGAGGCATTTAGTCAGGTGCTGAGTCTCCTTGCTCTGGGGTGGGGGGCTGTTTGGGCCATGCTGGGGGCACCGGCAGCCTGGTCTGGAAGAGTGGTCGGCAGGGGATGGGTGTCATGTTCAACATCTGGCCCTGCATTGTTCCTGCTCTTTTTTGGCCAAGAAGAATGACAGAAAGGGGTAGAGAAGGTACACATCATGAGAGGCGCTCACTGCCAAGGGGAGAAGACCCCGGTAAGGAAAAAGATGGTTCTTCTGAGCCCATGGGAGCCAGTGTGACATTCCAGCCCTGCCTGGTTTGGCCCCGGGCCAGTGTCTTCCAACGAGCCCTAGCTGACATTTACTCCAGCCCCTTCTCCACCTGCTGATGTCAAGATCGGGAGAGAAAGACACTTGTTTTCCCACTACGTTCATTTCAGGTCCACGAATCGTCACTTTCTTTGCAGAAATTGACTTGAAATGTCACTTAGTGGCCCTCAGATCTGTAACCAAATGCATGACAGTCTGATTTTTTAAAAATAATTTTCTCTCTCCCATTCTTGAAAATGGAACATTTGGGAATATATAAGTATCAGGTAAAAAATGAATAGATGGACACTATTTGGATATAAGGAAACATAAGTAAGTTAAAGCTGCAGCAAGGGGAACTACTCAAAACATGTCAATTTCCTTGCACTTCTAGAGCTGGCCCTAGAGCTCCCTAACAACCAAAGGAAGGAAGGAAACACACCATCATATATGCCCTTGCAGTGAAAGTAAGACTGGAGAGATCTGAGGGGTTCCTAGTACTGAGGCTAGAGTTGCCTTCCTCCACCTGAGTTCTTTAATGGGGCTCTCCGGGGCCATGCTCTTCACTGTGGCTGACAGTAAATACCACACCCACTAGTTCCAACTGCTTCCTCCTCTGTCTCTCCGTTACACGATGGCTGACAGCCAAAGTGCAATTCTGTAAGTTAATTCAGTGATAAGCCAGAATAATACAGAGTACACAGTCTTCGTAAGGCCTGGCTTGAAACACGGATAAAATTGACAACATCAGGAAGAATGGATGCCCTGTGTCTCCATCAGGGAATACTCTGATTATTTTGTTTCTGGTAACTGATTAGCATTGGAAGTGAGAGTTCTGGGCTTTTCCTGGCGGGGACAAGAAGTTCAGACGATCTCTGCTGCCAATTAGCAGAAGCAAATGGATCTCTTCTTATCAGCCAGGTGGCAGGTAGAGCCAGTGTCCTTGGTCAGAAATTCAGAATCCAAGCTGGAATTTTGAGGCCTGAATGAAGTCACTGTCCTCTATGCTGAGACTGTAGATCAATTCAAACCCACAGGCAAGTGGGTGATGATGAATGTCAGCTTTCTTCCTGGCACCCCGCTGCAAGCTCAGGGGTTGCAAAGGTATCACACGGGAGCTTCACACCGGGGGAAACACTTCTCATGCACATGTGTGTACACATTCATCCCTGCTTCTCAGATGTGTCCAGGTGCTGATACGCTCAATGAAACGCGCATTTTTTTTGAAGATATTGACAAATTCATGTTACATGTTGTAGCAAATTCTGAGCCACCCACAGAATTCTGAGCATGATAGCTAATTCGGGGGGGGGGGGAGAACGGAAGGATGCAGTTTACACATGTTTACAGCTTGATCCTGAGTTGTCTTTTCCGCCAGTGGTTAGGCAGGAGGAGAAATTCCCAGTGGTGATGACAAAGTTACGCTGTCGGTGTAGGGGTGAACACTCAAACCAAGGCACAGATTTGTTCATTCGGAAATGGTTTCAAGGGCTTCATATGTAGTTTTAAAAGTAGCGGGTGAGGTGGCGGAAGCCCTTGGGCAGGGACAAGCCTCCATACAAGCCAGCATAGTGGGTGGAATTTTGAACTCCTTTGGATGTAAGAGCTCTACTCAGATGTTGGTCGGGTTCTTGGAGAGAGGAAGCAGAAGATTGTTTGGCACCCAAGGATAGTCCCAGAAAAAGTGAATGGGAGTTACACAGTAATAGATTTCATCTCACTCTAAACAGTTTTTTTTTTTTTAAGATTTTATTTATTTATTTGACAGAGATCACAAGTAGGCAGAGAGGCAGGCAGAGAGAGAGGAGGAAGCAGTCTCCTTGTGGAGCAGAGAGCCCGATGTGGGGCTCAGTCTCAGGACCCTGGAATCATGACCTGAGCCGAAGGCAGAGGCTTTAACCCACTGAGCCATCCAGGCACCCCTCATCTCACTCTTAAGTACAGCCTTTTCAGAGCTCAAGCTCTAAGGGGAAGGGGTATCTGCTGGGAGGGACGAGTCACCATTGCTAGAATGTTTGTACCTAAGACTGGGCAGCCACTCTGCTGGTTTGCTGTTGCAGGATGGGGTACTTACTATAGACCTTCCCTTTGACTTTTAATTTACATAGTTCTATGATAAGGCAGGTCTGTTGAGAGTTGATAATTTATTTTATAATAGCAGTTACTCCCTGCAGGATTTCTTCAAACAGTTTGCTTAACTGGTACCTCGAGGTAGATTCATTTTAACCAAGTGCAGTCTATGCAGCTTTAAAAGAACACCTAAAAAGTAAATGGGTTCGGTTGTATACAATTGAAGCCTCAAATACAAGGGACTTGAGTAAGAAAAATAGCAGGATTATTTGGTGTTCCTTATAAAGGAAGGTGATCTATCCAGCCCAGTTTAGATCGTCGCTTCCATCCTTTGGAAACAATTGTACTTCCGTGAGTGGATTCTGGAGTTTTGGGCAAGAATGGCAGGGGAATCTCTGGCCTCGGTGCCATGTTTTATCTTGCTAGAGCTGCAGATGCCGCGGTAAATTTCTAAATGCATAGAAGTTGCTCAGTGTAAGACTGCCCACCATGGAGAAAGAAAGGGTTTTGCCCTCCGTTCAGATGCTTGAGGGTAAGGGCATTGCAGGAAGGAACTGGGAAGCCATTGTCTTTATAGAGAAGCCCCCGAGGGCCAAGAGGAATAGATGAGGAAGGAAAGCCTGGTCCCTCCATGTGTCTTGTTGTCTATCTTCGAATGCCAGAGCCACACGGACAGATCCCCTGCCCCAGCCTCCAAACTGCACACTTGCACGAATTCCTGTCCTCTGACAGCTTGTGTTGTTGGAGAGATCTGAAGTACGGGCAGGATTCAGTGTGGTTCTGTTAGCATATCAACTAACGCCTCCCTGGGTGTTTAGAACCTCCGGCTATCTCCGACAGCAAAGAGGAGATCCTGAAACTCTCAGATAAAGAGGGATTATTATGTAGTTGGGAAGTCTGTGCCTTGTGTTTACAGGGGGTCACAGAGTGGATCTGCCCTGGAAGAGAAAGGGGAGGGGCTGTCTCTCTCTCCAGGGACATTTAGGCCGTAGCACCAGAGCAAGGAGGTGCGGGGTCCTCCTTCGAGGTGATCCTGTGAGGCTGTTGGGCTAACTGTGCGGCAGGAGATTTTCTGTAGAGTAGCCTCAGTGGCTCCTGTCTTTGGGACCATTATTCACATTTTTCTTCTTTGCTCTGGATGTTTTCATTTTTCTTAGAACTGTGATTTCTGGTCTCTTTAATTGTTTCAGTGTGCAAAACGGAAGTTGATCTGGGTGGTAGAATTTTCAGATAGCACAGAGGGAGTTAGAATTGTAATTGAGGGTGAATTGCAATTATTTCATCATTGAGTTGTGTGACCGCTTCTCTAAGAATTTACTGTAATACCGCAGTAATTAGCAAATACCACGCACTGGGGCCTGCACGTATTCCCGTTCTCCGTGTTTAGAATTTTCCTGTCCTCACCCACACCACGTGGTGTGTCCAGCTCTTTCTTTCTTTCTTATTTATTTATTTGATAGAGAGAGAGACACAGTGAGAGGGGGGAGCGGGAGAGGGAGAAGCAGGCTTCCCGCTGAGCAGGGAGCCCAATGCGGGGCTCGATCCCAGGACCCTGAGATCATGACCTGAGCTGAAGGCAGAGGCTTAACCTACTGAGCCACCCAGGCGTCCTGGAAATCTACTCTCATTGGCCCTAGATGCAGTTGGGTCTCTCCTAATAGCCTATACCTTATATCATTACATAGTTGTGATTTAATAATTTTCTAGAATTATTTACTATTTGATTCCCTGTGTCTCATGTATTTGTGTATCTCCTGGGGCCCAGGGCAGGACTAGACACAAAGTAACTGTCTAGTTTAGTAGTTGTCCAGAAGAAGAGTAATTCCCATTTATTGAGAGTATGCAAATACTGTCTTGTCTTCTTGAAGCTAAAGCGTGTGCACATGCACTGTCTTGTTGCCACTGATACCTGGATAAGGAAAACATGGTTGCTCCCACTTTAAAACTGGGGAACTTTTAAAACAGGTTCATATCCTGAGAGTGAAATACTCAGCAGCTTCTTTTAAACAAGGTTCAGGACGTGTATACACCGTCACCTGGAAAAGCATCCCTGATATTGGTGATAGCCTTATAAAAAAGCACAGCAGTGTATCTGATAGGACTTGAGTCACTAAAACAGAATGTTGGTGTACGTCTGTAACTGAGGGGGCTTGTATTTGCAGGTCAGATACCTGAACACCAAACTGTAACCTTTGATCTAGGAACAAGAGGAATTTTAGTTCTTACTTGATAATATTTCGCATACTTTCATTTTAAGAGGTAACTGTGAGTCCCTCTTTATAAATAAAAAGCATAGGAAAGAAAAGGACTTCCCCAAGGTCCCCAAGGTGGTGTGGTGGCTGATGGGGGCTTTGAATCCCCGCCTGGCTTCTGGCTTTGAAGCCTGGGTTCTCTTCCTGACACCCATTGTGTGTCTACAATAGTAGTTTTGACTGGGAAGTACCTCCCGCCCCTTCCATGCTGGGGCCATTTGGCAATTTCTTTACACGGTTTTGGTTTTTTTCAGCTGGGGGCAGGGAAGGGTGCTAACATCCCACTGACTGGGCTGGAGGCCTCCCAGGTGCCCCAGCCTAACATGTCAGTAGTATCAAGGCCAAGCCACTCTGCTGTCCGGTAGCAGCTGGCTCTGAGTAGGCCCTTGTGAGTCAGGCGCCCCAGTCAGCCCCACCGGACCATCAGCCCTGTGTCTGTGGGATGCCTGGCTTTAGCCTAAGCCCTGGACACAGAGCCTGCTCTGACGTCACATCCTTTCAGCGCCCAGTGGAAACAACAAACGTTAAATCATTTTAGACGATTTAACACAAAAACTGGTGGCAGGCCAGTTCTGCCCCTGGATTTGGCCCCTGGGCCACAGGTTCCTGTTCCTGGTTTAGAGTCTCCTAGGGTTTAAAGCTTTTTAGAGGCAGAGACAAGGCCTTTAATCAAAGAAAGGTCCTGAGGAGATATAGGACTGGGAAGGAGCATCCTAGTGTCTTACTGCAAACTGAGGGAGAAATAAGCATTCTTTTAGGACGGATGATGATGTCTGGATTTTCCCCATCATCTCCTCGGATGATACACAAGTTTATTTACTACCTGAAACCAAGTGCCTTGCAGGCATTGGAAGCTGACTGGGGGCATCCTTCTAGTGCCTATGTGATTCTGTTTCTGTCTATCCCTAGCAGATCATTCAGCACTGGGGGGACCTCTTGGGGGGGGTGGCGCTGCATGGATTCACAGTGAGCACAGAGGGGAGGGAGGCTGCTCTGTCCGAATCAGGACCTCCAGTTTGCTGCTTCTCTGGGAGGGCTCTTGAGAATCATCCATTGCCTTTCACCCTTCATAGGGAGGAAACTGAGCCCAGAGAAGGGAAATCATTTGCTAAGAACTAATGACTGGTCAGTCAGGACCGGTGGTCTTGTAATCAGCCCCGAGATAGCAATGGGAAGAAAAGAGTGAGTTTCTTAAATGCAGAGAGGCAGACAGACAAGGATGTATTCTCCTTAGGTAGTGAGGTTGGGTAGGATTTGGTTCAAGGAGCAGGAGGTGGGAAAGCTGATGAGGGCTTGAGGGTCTTACTGTTATAGTGACTCAGTACCAGAGTGGTTCACCAAGTGTGGTCCTCAGACCCGCAGGCTGGTCTCACTTGAGAACTTGTTAGAAATGCAAGTTATCCAGCCTTGCCTCAAAATGGAGGAATGTGGAATGTGGGAGGCTTTGAGTTTGGGACCCAGCAATCAGGGGGATTCCGATCTGTGCTCATTTGAGAGCCGCTGTGGAAAAGGATAGAAGACAGACTACTCTTTCTGGGGTCCCCAATCCATGAGCAGGGACCTTAGCTCTGTCACGTGACCTCTGTGGGCCTCAGTTTCACTGTAGAATGGGGATGGTGCTACCCAACCTGCAGAGGTGTTGAAAGGATCCACAGAGAGGGCAGGACAGTGTGATTTGCACAGCATTACGTAGATAATCAAGCTTGGGGCGTTTGCTCCCATTCTCTTGGGCTGGTAGACACTGTCGCTGTTTCTCATGATGTGCCTTGGAGCCTGTTCTTGTTCTTAGGCTGTAGAGTAATACAGCCTATTCCTAAGTGTTGAGGACATTCCATGTGTCTTCCTGACCAGCTCTCTGAGATTCAGCTGCCCAAAGCTGTGCGCAGAAGCTCAGGCAGCTTCAGGGAAAACGGGGAAGGTCTGGCTCAGGGAGGGGCCTGGCTGCGTTGTAACACTGATCCAGGCTCTGTGAATGGCCCCTGCGAAAGACCCAGGAACACTGGTTCTGGGAACGAGAATAATGGTGACAAGGGGCAGGTGTCCACAACCTGTGTAGGACCAGGGAGCGTGGACATGTACCCCTGAAGGTAACGGTCCTCCCATTTATAGCCCAAAGTGATAACCTACATGTGACAGTCTCTGCCCTGTTTCACCTAATCTCCGATGCCATCAGTGGAAAGATATGTTTGTTTAGATACCATGAAAAAAAATGATAACACCATGGTTATTTAAAAAAAAAAATTGTGATTTTAATATTGAAATGTGAAAAACAACATTTAAAAAGTTTTTCCCCCTCATGATTACATTGTCTTCACATGAGTATTTTCCCCACATGACTACATTCAGTCTTCACAATTGCTCTGTGAAATTGGGGCTATTACTGGTATTATTGTATAGTGAAGGAAACTGAGTTAAGTTAGTTGTATGGGGCAGAGGCCAGCAACCCTTTTCCATAAAGGGACAGATCATAAATACTCTAGGCTTTGGGCCCCGGATGAGCTCTTTTGCTACAACTCAATTTTGCCTGTAGCATGTAATCATCTGTAGATAGTATGCAAATGAGTGGACCTGACTGTGTTTCAATAAAACTTTATTTACGGACACTGACCATTGAATGTCATGAAAATGTCACATGTCATAAAATCTTATTTTAATTTTTCTACCGTTTGAATATGGGCAAGTTATTCTTAACTTGTGGGCCACAAGAAAAGTGGTGGCAGGCCAGATTTGGCCCCGGAAATGGCCCCTGGGCCATAGGTTTTTGTTCTTGGTTTAGAGTCTCCTAGAGTTCAAATCCAGTTCAAATCCAGGTCCGAATCCTGATGTGTCTCTACAACCAGGTTTTAATCTGCATGATAGCATGGGTGAGGAGAGGTAGCTGTCGACCTGTTTTTTGTCAAAAAAATGAAAAACTTTAAAAAGCTGTGCTAAAAGTACTATTTGCCTTAATCATGAAGTTTGTCAAGTTTTTCAAGGAAGGTCTAATTTTAATTTCCTCTGAACTTGTGTCTTTGTAGCTCACTGTTAATTATAATTTGGGGAGGCATTTTGGCTTTTGAGCTGACAGCTTGAAAATATGAAGTTTCTTTTTTAAGTGAAACAAACAGACACATGGTATAAAAAATTCAAAAAGTGTATAAAATAGGGGCGCCTGGGTGGCTCAGTGGGTTAAGCCTTTGCCTTCAGCTTGCGTAGTCATCTCAGGGGCTTGGGATTGAGCCCTGCATTAGGCTGTCTGCTCAGTGGGGAGACTGCTTCCCTCCCACCCCTGCTTCTGCCTGGCTCTCTGCCTACTTGTGATCTCTGTCAAATAAATAAAATGTAAAAATCTTCAAAAAAAGTATATAAAATAAAAAGTAAAGAGCTTTAACTCCCTTGTTTCCTTTTATTCCATAATTATTCTTCCCATAGGTAACCACTACGAACAGCTTCTCTGGCCACACTTCTCAAAACTGTCCCCAGGACTAGAGCGGTGTGTGTGTGTGTGTGTGTGTGTGTGTGTGCATGTGCATGCATGTTGACTTCGGTCTGCATCCTTCCGTGTTCTCGGCAGCTCTTAGAGAGCTCTCCTTTGTCATTTCATCCATTTTCAGTGGATGCATAGAATTCTGTGTATGTACTCCTAAAGCACTGCTCTGTGTTTAACCATGTTCCCATTCTTGGGTTTGAGTTATTTCCAGTTTTTTTCTAATTATTACCACATAGGGTTCATTGACTATTGCTGCAAGTAAATCTGTCATGCTTTTATAAATATTTCTGTAGGATAAGTTCCTGGAAGCAGCTACTGCATCAAAGGAGAAGTACTTTTTTGATGTATTAATGTTTTCCTTACATGAAATTTCAAACAGGTTATATGCCTGACCCAACAGTGTCTACGGGGTTGGGGGTGGGGCGGAAACTGACTCCTGTAATGTTTGTGCTCATCCATTGTGTTTTGTTTGGTGAGGAAATAGATTGCGTTTCATCTGTAGGAGTTGGTAGAGAATTAGTATGGAGAGAATGGTGACAGAGGGGTTTTGGGCTCTGGGTCTCAGCATGATCTTCAACTTTGATGTAAAGAATAGTTTCCTTTTCTTGAAGAACCCAAGAAATGTGCTGTGGGCCTGCCTGGCCGGGATTGTCTGATTGGGAGACAACAGTGGTGGGTGAAAACTATCGTCAGTCTCCGTGAATTTTTCTCAAAGCCCAAGGCATGATCGTTAATAGCTGACAGACATCATTTGACACCTAGCGGTTCTGAGTACTGACTCTTTTCCAGCTTCCGTACTAAGCCATTTATAGGAACTCTCTCCTCGAGTGTGTATGGTCACATTAGAAGGCTGGAAACAGGTTCACAGAGGCCCAGAGTCACAGAGCAAGTTAGGGTTACAGCCGGACTTTGAACCCAGCTTTAACTCCAAAACTCCCATTCGTGACTGCCAAGCATACTGTTTACTCGTATTAGTTGTCTTAAGCTTTTGTAAGTATCCTCTACTTTGTGATAGAGAGGGGTGTCTGCAGGTATCTGTGAGCCCGTAGAGGCAGGTGTTGCTTCTACTTTCTGCTTCACAGATGATGGTGGAAACAGGCTTTTCTTCTAGACTGTGAATTCCAAGGACAGCATAGTATGTCACTCAGACCTGTGACCCTAGCACAGAGGGTGCTTGGCAGATGTTGAGTGAATGAAAGGATGAAGTAGACAATTACAGGGAAAATATTTAGAGAACAATTAAAGACTTCATTTTGTTGTTTTTAGAGGCTAAGTAGCAGTATATACAGATAAAGATGCTATAGGATTTAAAAGGGGACAAGGGCCGAGAAAACATATAGTTCTCTGTGTTTCCTTTCTTAGAAACGAAACCCAAAGAGTGAATTTTCTTATATTTAAACTTAGCTTTGTAGCCAATCGTTGGCCTCCAAATAATATGTGGGAAGATAGAAAAGAGTTAACACAAGGCCTTTTTTTTTTTTTTTTCTAAGAAGGAAGCATCCTTTCTTTTTTTAATGTTACTTGTAAACTTACATGGTAATGTGTAATTGCGTAGCTGGGGTCCAGAAGAGATGTATCTGTAAGTTTTTCTGTGCTCCGGATCGTTACTGAGAAGAAAGAAGAAGGAAGATTGCTACAGAAATAAGATACTTCCAGGGGCACCTGGGTGGCTCAGTGGGTTAAGGCCTCTGCCTTCGGCTCAGGTCATGATCCCAGGGTCCTGGGATTGAGCCCCGCATCGGGCTCTCTGCTCAGCAGGGAGCCTGCTTCCTCCTCTCTCTCTGCCTACTTGTGATCTCTGTCTGTCAAATAAATAAATAAAATCTTAAAAAAAAAAAAAAAAGAAAGAAGATACTTCCATTCATTCTATAACCATAGGATGATGTGGGTCCTCACCAGGGCAGAAACCAAAATGTCTACGTGGCCGATGGCACCTGAACCCAGGGTAAATCTAGCGCAGGTGAGATTGCCACTAGGCTGCGCAGGGGGTACGGGGCGTCCAGGGTTGCTCCCGGCCTCAGTGTGGAAACCAAGCTGGCTACATGCCAGGTCTTGGGCCACCACCATCCCCCCCCCCCCCCCCGCACCCAGGCCATCTGTCTTGCCCTCACTGCTCCCTGCCCCACCCTTTCCACTGTGCAACCCAGCCTCCTCTCCTGGCCTTGTTCTTAGCCTGGGCCGAGCTCAGCCACCGCCTGCTTCACGGTTTCTTCCCTTCCCTCCACGGTTTCTTCATTGACCTGGCTCATGCCTCTTCATTCTTCTGACTGCCCTTCCTTGTTACTCTTCTTAGTTAGAATCTTTTTTGTTTCTTTCCTTCTCATAGATCCCATTCTTAAAGAATATCTCAGGTCAATCAAGCTCCTTAGAAGACATTTTTTAACCAAGGAAGCTATGCGAGAATTCGTGCTTCAGAGAATTTGTGATTGGGCCATGTGACCACAGTTCCCCCGCAAGGTGGTTTGTGTCCCCACGATTTCAAGTCCTAGCTGCCTGGGTGCCTTTGCAAAAAACAAGAGCCCTTGGTGCCTGGGAACCAGCACACAGAACCAGGACTTTTTCACTCCTGCTACTTCTGGATGCTTATATTGCCTTCAATTTTGCTTTTATTTTTCAGGAGTGGTATTGAATGTGTAATTAATTCCCTCCTCTGCTTATGTCCTTAACTATTGATTAGAACCAACAGTTGGTATAATAATCATTTGGAGTATAATTATTTCTTATGAATGTTATATGAGTCCTGAGAATGGCCTTGCAAAGCTCCAGAAAGTAATGGCAAGGTATACTTGCGTCCATGTGTTTTTTCCACTTCTGAAACCAATTATTTTTCTAAAATTGCTTTTCAGATTGGTTATTAAGTTGAAAAGATCATTGATTTTTTTTTATACTAGCATCAAGGAGAATCCTAATGAAACATGATGTGTTTACAATTAATTATGGTAGCTCTCACCTGGCTGCTTAATGCCCAGAGTGTTAATTTTCGGGTTTGAGTGGGACAGGTGGTCACGTTCACTAATACCTCCTCAACTTTTGCTGGGGCGGGGGAGAGAGAACGATGATCATTTTCATCGAAATTCTTGGAGGATTCTTTTGTCTTACTCACTTTTACTCATTTTGGGGAGCTGTTTTCTCATATTAGATGCAGATAAACTTTGTCCTGGATGTTGCTCAGTTGTAAAATTAGTCTTTAAGACACAATTTGTCAAACGTATCAGTCTGAAAGAATCTGACTTCCCTTCCCCTTTGGGGTTTGACTTCAGTTCCTCTGTGGGAGGACAACGGGCCAAGGTGACAGGTGCATGGAGCATCTGGTGAGGCCAGGCCGGCCTGGATTGCCCGTGCTCACCCGGAGCCTTGCCCAGTGGACTCATTTTCCCTCGTAAATGGAGGTCCAGCTATCCAGATTTCTTTCTTTCTTTTTTTTTTTTTAAGATTTTATTTATTGATTTGACAGAGAGAGATCACAAGTAGACAGAGAGGCAGGCAGAGAGAGAGAGAGAGGGAAGCAGGCTCACTGCTGAGCAGAGAGCCCGATGCGGGACTCGATCCCAGGACCCTGGGATCATGACCTAAGCCGAAGTCAGAGGCTTAACCCACTGAGCCACCCAGGCGCCCCCGAATTTCTTTCTTCACGTGTGTGCACTCTCTGTTGAGATTGGAACAAAATCCTGCCGACCACTGTCACATGGGATTCTGTCTTTTGGCAGGACACTCCTATACAGAGACCCAGAGATTTGATGTTCTTGTGATTTTATCTTATTTTTATCTTATCTTATTTTATTTACTTAAATTTTATTTATTTATTTGAAAGAGAGCACAAGAACAAACATGGGGGACAGCAGGCAGAGGGAGAAGCAGACTCCCTGCTAAGCAGGGAGCCCGATGCAGGACTCTATCCCGGGACCCTGGTTGCTTAATTGACTGAGCCACCCAGGCGCCCCTGTTCTTGTGATTTTCAACTTGAGATCACCCACCCCCATTTTTTAGGTGTCAGGAAGAAGTTTTTCCATTTTGCTGCCATGGTGTCGGGAAGAAGCCTAGAAATGGGCTCCAATTCACGCTGCTACATTTTCAATACCTAGTTCTTTTTTCTTCTTCCAAATTCTTCAGTGTGTCTTTCTTACTAACGTCCTCTGTTTTGTAAATCCCATAGAGAAAGCTACAGGCTGGTAATTACCCGAAGGACACGTATTCAGCAGTACCGTCTCTCCTCACCCCAGCCTAAATCTGAATTTTGTGCCTCTTGAACTTTGGGGGTTCATTTTCTGCGGATCCCTGTGCCACCAGCAGCCTCTCTAAGTGTCTGGCTTTCATACCTGTCTCGAAGGCAATATTGTGTCTTTATAGCCAACATGTTATTTTTATGTGCCTTACTTTATTACACATGAAATGAAACCATCTCTGACACTTTTTATACTCCCTGAATTTTTATTGGAGTTCTATCTTTCATCAATAATAACATAAGCTGCAACAGCCTTCCCCGGAATATTTACTGAGGTTGTTGCCACTCCTTGGAAAGAGTGCTGTTGCCACCCTATTAGAAATGGCTTCATCCTCATCGCTTTCATCTCCGGAGATAATCCTTTAATCCTTGTCCATAGCGGTAGCAGTGGAGGTTGCCTCCCCTTGCCTGTGCTGCTAATGCAAGCCCACAGCTCAGGGTGGTAGGGGAGGCCTGCCTGCAGCTGGTTTATCAGTTTCCAGTCATTAGGATCATTAGTTCTGGTGGCTGCAGTGATTAGGACCAGAGGT
This sequence comes from Meles meles, assembly GCF_922984935.1. Taxonomy (NCBI): domain Eukaryota; kingdom Metazoa; phylum Chordata; class Mammalia; order Carnivora; family Mustelidae; genus Meles; species Meles meles. The sequence goes on from NC_060068.1 coordinate 108,311,454, forward strand.
CTTGTCCCTGAGGCCAGCCCAGCTCATTCATAATGAGGGATTTAGCAGATATTTATGCAAACAGAAAATTGAATCAGCAGCCCCATCAATGCATTACCTGCAGAATTCCTGTAAAAATGTCATCATAGATTTGGACAGAACCATTATCTTAGGCAGGTTCTTTATGGGGGGGTGGATTTCTTTTGATAAGCCAGGAAGCCTGGGCGTTTTCCAGTATCTCAGACCCTTCAAACCGACTTGTTGCTGGCTGGTCCCCACGTATGCATGTGGCAGTCTGTGGTTGGTCACTAACCTCTTTTTCTATTGATTGTGCAAAATCACCTTCTTAATGATGTCTTTGGGAAAATGAGTTTGGGAAATGAGTTTGGGAAAATGAGACTGAAAACAGAAGAAATCAGAGGCTCAGGTGCTGAATTTAAAGTACACAACCCTACCCTGCCTTTGACTTTCTGGTGGGTCACTGTAAAATTTCACTGTAATTTTGAGACCTCTAAAATAGCTCCCAATGGCGAGGGAGACTGCGACCTCCATGTGCTTTCCCCCAGATGCTGGCTGTTGGGGAAAAGAGAAGACCCCGGGGAGCTTCAAGGGGTTCAGCTCTAAGTGGGGTGAGGAAGCTGCCAGGCATGTCTGGAGAAAAATTTCTAAAAAAATCTTCTCCCAGGAGATCCCATTTCTTCTTATTTTCTTTGTTTTCTAAATGTAGTTTTTAAGTAGTGGGATACATTCACATGGTTCAGAAATGAAAATAAATAGCAAGGAATACAGTAAAAAGTCTCCGTGTGCCCAATTTTCTCACCCAGTAACTACTGTTATTAGTCTCCTGTGTATCCTTCCAGAAATATCTTTAAGCATTTATTACTTAGCGTGTGTATGTGTATTCTTCTTCTTCTTTTGTTAAAACATAACAGATAGCTTATTATAGGCAATGTTCTGTACGCTGCTTTTTGCAACTGTCAGTGTATTTGGGAGCTCCTTCCATATCGGTGTGGAGATCATTGTTCCCTCTTTTTTCTTCTTGTAGAGCTGTGTCGTACTGCAGGGTACAGATGACTTATTTAATCCGTCTCTGTTGATGGACATTTAAGTTTCCAGTGTTTTACTATTGTAAGCAGTGCAGCAACAAATAACTCTCTGCATGTGGCATTTCACACATCATGTACACCTCCTTCAGAAGGTAAACTTCTAGAAGAGCAATTACTGGATTGGAAGATACATGCATTTATAATTCTGAAGACTACTGTCAAATTATTCCTTGCCTCTCGATAATGGTAGGCATTTGAGTATAACTGTTTCCAAATAGCCTTGCCAAAGATATGTCTGTTCTAATCAAAGGATTTTCTAGTAAGTCCCAAGTGTTTCACTTGTTAATTTCTAGAAGCTCTTTATATATTAGAGAGATTATGCTTTTGCCTGTAGTTTGAAAGCAAATAGAAGATTTCCAGTGGTGGTGTTTACTTTTTGACTTTGCTTATGATATATTGCTAAGTAAAAGTTTTATTTTTATGTGTTTATATTTATTGGTGTTAACTTTCATGGCTTCTTGGATTAAAAATTGGTGTATTTTTTAGGCATGACTCAAAAGGCCTTTTCTACTTCAAGGTTAATAAATAATTTTCCCTTTTTCCCCTCCTCCCATCATATTTACACGTTGAGAGTTTATTTTGGTGTATGTTGTAAGATAGAGAAGCAATATTTTTCTTTAGACGCTATTCATTTGTGTTTACATTGTTAGTTGAAAATCCACTTTTCTCCCTACTGGTAGAGATGCTCACCTCTACTATGTACTGAATTTGGATTGATTTTTGGACTTTGTGTTTTGATCCATTTGTCTGTGTTTATAGTCAAATCCAGTGTCAGCAACACTATTTTAATATTAAACCTTTATCATACGTTAGACTCTCTGATAGGGCTGCCCTTTTGTTACTTCTCTTTTTCATAGTTTTTTTTTCTCTTTTCTTGATAGTCTTATATATTTTTCTAAATATACTGAAGAATAAACTTGTGTAATTCCTAAACTAAAAATGATATTTTATTTAGGAGAGCATTACATTTATAAATTATCATAAGAAAAAAATGGATGTATTTGTGAGTTTGTTTTACTATCTAGGAACATTGTATGTCTTTCTAATTATGCAAGTCTTCTTTGATGTTCTTTAAAAGCATTTAAAAATTTTCTTCTTAAAGGTTTGCATATTTATTGTTCAGTTAATTCCTTAGTATTCTATTTAATTTATTGTGGTATTTTATTGTATTATGGTATTTTATATTTTATATAATGCAGATTTTTGAAGAACATCTTCTGATCAGTAGAGGTTTGTATACAAGGAGGCTGTGGATACCTACACATTAATTTTGTATCTTGTTAGCTTTCGGAATTGTCCTTTGTTTTATAGTTTTAGTTGACTTTTTAAAAAAATTTTGTCTTTCCTAGAATATGATCAACTTGTCTTTAAATAGTACTAGTTTTTTGTGACTCCTTTCCAATTTTTACAGTTCTTTAGGCTTTCCCTGCTTCCCACTCATGTGATGTAAAATAATCAGGATGATAGTACCCTTGTTTTCATCCTGATTCTTGTTGGCTTGTGTTCTAGTGTTGCGTCATTAAGTACGATGCCACATGGGGATTGAGATAAATGTCTTTTATCATGTCAAAGAAATATATGTTTATTTCTGTTTGAGCGATTTTTGTAGTTGCTATTAAGAATGGTTGTTGAATTTTTTTCAAAGGATTTTTTGTATTTATTTGGCAGAGACAGAGAGCACAGGGGAAGAGGCAGGCAGAGGGAGAAGCAGGATTCCCACTGAGCAAGAAGCCCAATATGGGACTCGATCGCAGGACCCTGGGATCATAACCTGAGCTGAAGGCAGCTGCTTAACTGACTGAGCCACTCAGGCATCCCGAATGGTTGTCGAATTTTATCCAGTATTTTTTCAGTGTCTGTGGGGTAGTTACATGATTTTTCTCTTGAGTTCTTTAAGATTAACTGGTATTATGGATTTACTAATATTGAACAATCTTTGCAATACGTGTATGAATTCCATTTGGTCGTGGTGTAATAACCTTTTATTGTGCTTCTTGATTCTTTGTGCTATTTTTTGCATGATATTTATGAATGAAAGTGGTCTTGAGTTTTCTCTGATGTGTAATTGTTATGAGGTTTTGCACTTTAATGACAAGATTCTGTATGTGAAAGGGGGTTTTTAAAATAACTTCATGTTGTGAACACAGTTTTAGGAAGCATGTGTAGCTTAAAAGAACATGTAGTTTCAAGAACTGCTTAGGAGTGTATTCATGTCTGTGGGTGCAAATTTAAACTCTTAAGGTCTCTTTGGGGAGACAGTTTGGGAAATAATTTACAAATATTTTGTTAGTATTAATGAGAACTGACAAGAATAATCACTTGTTACCTAGATTAATTAACTAGCTGAATATGCAATAGGTTGGATTTACATTTGCAGTTCATTTCGTTCCTCCGTATGGCCCTGGGAGGAGTTGCTTTTAAGTTACAGAAGGGAAAACTGACTTTGAAGAGGTGAACTTGATCCCACCAGGGTCCCACAGCTAGGCAGAGGTGGAATCGTGCTTGAAACCTTGATCTCGTTGATCCTGCCATCCATAATCTCACCCACATGCTATATTACTTTTTTTAAAGATTTTATTTATTTATTTGACAGAGAGAGATCACAAGTAGGCAGAGAGAGGGAGAGAGGGGGAAGCAGGCTCCCTGCTGAGCAGAGAACCCAATGTGGGGCTCGATCCCAGGACTCTGAGACCATGACATGAGCCAAAGGCTGATGCTTAACCCCCTGAGCCACCCAGGTCCGCCTATATATATATATATATATATTTTTTTTTTTTTAAACAAATTTGAGTTGTTACAGGTAGTTAGAAGTAAGGCCAGTGTTTCCTTAAGCAGTGACCTCCCAGTGTGATCTCCAGAATAGCAGAATGCGCCTCCCCTGTTAGAAATGGAGATTCTCAAGCCCCTGCCAGGACTCTTGAAGCAGAAGCTCCAGGGATGAGACGTAGCTCTGTTTTATTTAATAAGGCCTGCAGGGGATCCTGGTACATACACTAAAGTTCTAGAACCTCTGCCCTAGAAGGACAGACTGTTCTTCCCTCTGTGGTCTGCATGTTAGTTGTTAACTTGTCAAATATGAGTAAGGGTAAATAGTCTTTACTTTCTCCATTTACTCTCCAGAAATAAGGGCTAATCGTTTGTTTCATAACTTACAGCCTGTTCACAAAAGTGCGTATTTGCTGACCCCAGCTCCTGTGAACTTGGGACGATTAAGCACGATCGTGAAATGCCCTCTCAGCCCAGGCAAAGGCCTTAAGCAAACAAATCAGACTTGGCTTCCAAGTGTGATTGGCTCACAGATTTGCCTGTTTTCTCCGTAGGCCCTCTGTGCATGGTGCACCTTCCCAAGACTCACTAGAAGTGGGTGCGGAAAGAGCAGGGACCAAGCCACCTCAGCTCTGCCTCCCAGACAGGCACCCAAGGCCTCCGTGCCATTTCCTGGAATGAACAAATGCCAGGAGGGAGGTGACAGCCATGGTGGGCCGCCCACTTGACCTCACCATCGCACAGTGCCACCGAACCGAGGAAATAATGATAATTCACTTAACCTAAAAAGGCTCAAGCCAATTAACGATTTCCATGCAGTTGCCAGTTGCTGGCCCTTCCCTTCCGGGTGCAGAATTCATTTCCCTGGCATCACTGATTTACAAAAGGCAGACCGCTTGCAAGCTAATTGGGTAAAGTCATTATTGAGGGCAGCGTGGCTGTGAGCTGGAGCAGTGCTAAAGTGGTTTTCGATAATGTGCCTCGTGTCCTTGCACCGGTTGTCACCCCCAGAGTAATTAGACCTGAGCGGCATCAGTGGGGGGCTGCGAGGATGCTGGGGGTTTACCAGTGACCTGGCGTAGTTTGCTGAGACTAGCTCCGAATTATATTCGTGTACCTTGCTCAGGTCTAGGGGTTTCCAGACTGACATATTCCTGTGGTTAGTAGCTGCTTCCCTGGTGTGCGTGCCTGCGCGTGTGTGTGTGTGTGTGTGCGGGGGTGGGGGGTTAGTACTGATAGGCTAAGTGCGTATTGAGTTGCGACAGAACCACATGAACATTCTGTGGATGGTCACTTGTGGTCTATCCCCCTGCCTTGACAAGTGAACCTCCGTCATGACCTGGGATGTGGCAGGTGCGGCGGGAGCGCCCCTTGTCTCCCTACTCACTTCATCCTGCTCTGTGAGGGGCCTTGCATGCCTGCCTGCAGATATCAGCCTCCTTGTCTGGATCCTGATCCTAAAACCATCTCCTCCCTGCTGACTGCTGTCCTAGAGCCTCTTCTTAGGCACAGGGGGGCCGTCACTGGAAGCTCAGGCCACCTTGAAAGGACAGATGTGGAGAAAAGGCTCAGACAGGCCTGGAAGTTGGCCAACGCCCATTTGGGCAGCAAACGTTGGTTTTACAGACCCAGGACACGGTGTAGAAAGGGGAAGCACGAGCTGTGGATAGGCATGTCTCCTCAGCCCCACAGAAGCCCCACGTCACTGAGGCCAGGGTAAGGACCCCCTCGATGAGTGGTACTAGGATGGTACTGGCCTTGTGAAGTTATCAGTAGACTTACATTTTCCCAACACCTTAGTCAAAGGAAAAGCCTTCGTCATGGGTTTCTGTACTCAGGTACCTAAGCCCACAGCTATCAGCCTTCCTGATGACCACGCACTGACCACCCGTGAGAGTTCATAGGGTGCTTGCATGCCCCTTCCCTTGCACACTCATGCTCATGGTGACACATCCACACTACTCTTAGGTGGAAACGCACAGACGTTGTCACCTGCCTGCCATTCTGTGGCACCCATACCCTCATCCTAAATTTCTACGCACACTAGTGTCTCATCACAGATGTGTGTATCTAGCAGTCTTGCACACGTAGACACACCGAGCTATTTCTGGTGTGTCCATGTGCCTCCAAACTGAGGCATCTTCTGTCCATGTGTCTGTACCCCGCAGCCGTGCTTTGTTCACCTGGGATGTTCCTCTGACCAGGTGTCATCACCACTGCCGTCCTCAGGGCTCGGGTGATGTCAGCCACTTCAGGGAGGCCCGAGGGTTCCAGGTGCCCTGACGTCATTGCAGGTCTGCCTTTGGCTCATTAGTGGATAGTGACAGCTGCTCACGTGGGAGTTACTGATGGCTGTGAGGTAGTCTGGACCAAAATGCCCCAGTCTCTGTGGTGTTGTGCGGGTGACGCGGTCCCGCTGAAGGCTGACGCGTGTCATCCAGCAGGGTCATGTTCCTTAACCATGGCTGCCTTGTCTGGACATTTCAGGATTCCGAGTAGCGTTCCATAGCCTATCTCCCTTGACACGGAGAGGACTGAGTGCCCCGGGATCTTCCCGCAGGCTTCACCTCCCACTTAGCCAGTGATTCAGCCCCATATGTCCAGTCTCCAGATGACTGCCCCCTTGAAGGCAGGTGCAGTAACTCACTCTTTACATTCAGGAATGGGATGCTAGGTGCTTTGTGGAAGATTCTCAGGTGAGCTATGTTTGCCTTAAAGCCTTTTTTTTTTAAAAAAAAAAAGATTTTTATTAATTTATTTGACAGAGATCACAAGTAGGTAGAGAGGGAGGCAGAGAGAGAGAAGGGGAAGCAGGCTCCCTGCGGAGCAGAGAGCCTGATGAGGGGCTTGATCCCAGGACCCTGGGATCATGACCTGAGCCAAAGGCAGAGGCTTTAACCCACTGAGCCACCCAGGCGCCCCTGTCCTAAAGCCCTAGTGCCGGTGCCTTGTCCACCCTAAAGTATAAGCTGTGTTTGTGAGCAGAAGTTTTTGTGGGAGATAGGTTTCATATTTAGTAGTAGGACTATTTTTCAATGAATTTTTAAAAACTGAGTGTTTATTTTGGAACCCTCTCAGGTTTATGGAACAGCTGCACAGACGCACATACAGAGCGCTCTGTGTGGCTGTCATCTGGCTGGACCCATTCGTAGGATCTTGCATCACTATCGTCCATTTGTCAGAACCGAGCCTGGCATTAATAAACCACTGTTAAGAAATTCTAGACTTGCGGGGCGCCTGGGTGGCTCAGTGGGTTAAAGCCTCTGCCTTCGGCTCAGGTCATGATCCCAGGGTCCTGGGATCGAGCCCCACATTGGGCTCTCTGCTCCGCAGGGAGCCTGTTTCCTCCTCTCTCTCTCTGCCTGCCTCTCTGCCTGCTTGTGATCTCTGTCTGTCAAATAAATAAATAAAATCTTTATTAAAAAAAAAAAGAAATTCTAGACTTGCATCGCTTGACAGAAGTCGTCTTTTCCACTCCTGTCCTCTATAAGGGTGCCTCTTTACCTTTTCCCTGCTTGCTGTTTTGAATGCAAGTCACTGCATCTAGCACACCTTTAGGGGGGAAAGCCAGGCATTAATCTCCACCTCCTGGAGGGAGCAGTCGCCCCAGAATTACTTGGAATTCTACTGAAAGAAAGATTTCACGCACTCTCACCTTTAGACAGATAGAAAGGAGTCTGGTGCAACTTCCGGTCTGGATGAGGTGGCATAGAGTTGCTTTTCCCTGCCCCTCCTGGCTACGTGTAATAGTAAACCCTGGAAATAGCACAAGAGGTAACCACAGGAAAACTCTGGAAGGTGGGAAGCAAAAGGGGATTCCTTTTGGGCTCCCAGCAGTGGAAGAACCGCACAGCGGCTGGGCATCTGAGTTCCGCCCCACAAACCTGGCGGAGGGTGGCCTAGGCACGGTGTGCTTTGACTTACACCTTAGCCTCAGAAAGTAGCCTGGGCTCATCCCTCCCTTGATACACTAGGAATTGTCAATAACACCACTGATCCCAGCACCTCAGCTTCACTGAGGGTGGCAGCCAAGGCACGTGTTTCTATTCCCTGCTGGCCCGAGATGTCTGAGATATCAGGGTGGCTAGGGCAGGGGGACACCCCCAAAAGAGGCCCATCCACAGTAAAGGGTCCAGTCTGGGAGACTTCTTTATCCCTGGGAACCTGAGACTCCCCTCACCCACCCAGAGACCCCTGGCAGCTGGGAAAGGCCCACCCGACACTCAGGGACATCTCTTCAATGCCATGCGTCTGACTTCCTTCTCAACCAACAGACACCAGTTGGCCTGAAGTGAGGAAGGCCCTTGTCTCGAGGAATGTGGCAAAGAAGTCTTCACTCACCACTTGTGGTCGACAGAAATTCTAGTCGCTGCAGTAAGGTGAGAAAAGATAAGTCATTGGCAAGGAATGCCACACTTCACTGTATCCATTGGTAGATGACATAGTTGTCTATGTAGAAACCCCCTAGGAATTAACAAAAAAGGGAAAAAGTCTCCTTGAACCAGTAAGTTAGTTCAGTAAGGTCACAATATACAAGATAAAGACAGAGAAATCAACCATACTTCTGTATACTACAATGAACATGTGAAATCTGAAGTTAAAGGCATCATTTATGATCACTGCAAAGAAAATAAAATACTTAGGTGTAACTTAAATCCTATATAGGATCTGCTTTTTTGAATATTATAGAACTGATGAAAGAAATCAAAAAAGACCTAAATGAATAGAAAGACATATCTTACTTATTGACTGGAAGACTCAACATGGTAAAGATATCCCAAATTGATAACACAGTTTGAAAGCAATTCCTATCAAAATTCCAGGAAGGTTTTTTATAGGCATAAATAACGTTATTCTGAAATTTATGTCGAAAGGCACAGGCCCTCAAATAGCTAAAAGGATCTTGACAAAGATAAAACAGCAGGAATAAGTCTACCTTGTATTAAGGCTTACTGGATGGCTCCAGTAATCAAGACAGTGTGATATTGGTGGAGGGACAGACACATGGATCAATGGCACAGAATAGAGAGCCTAGAAATAGAACCAGAGAAATAAGCTCAACTGATTTTTGACAAACGTGCAAAAGCATCTCCATGGAAGAAAGCTAGCCTTTTCAAGAAATGATGTCGGAGCTGTTGGGACGTCCACAGGAAAAAAAAAAAAAAAAAAAGACATTGCCTCAAACCTCATACCTTATATAAAAGTTCCCTCAAAAAGGAACATGGGCTTCAATCTAAATCTGTAAAACTTGTAGGAAAAAAACAGAATCTTCAGGATCCAGGGTTAGACAAAGAATTCATGGACTTGGCAACAAAATCATGATCCATAGGAGGAAAATGAGTAAATTGGACTTCACCAAAATGTTGAAAACCTTCAGTCTGTGAGGAACCATGCTAAGAAGATGGACAAAGAGGCTCTAGACTGGAAATATTTACAGACCACGTTTCTGACACCAGACCAGTATCTGGACTATAAGAGGATCTCTCAGAGCTCAAGAGTAAGAAAGCAAGGGCATGATATAATGCACAAAAGGCATGGAGAGTCATCTCACCAAGGAAGACACACAGATGGCAAATACCCACATAAAATGAGGATGGCCATCTTTAGCCATCGAGAAAATGCAAATTAAAGGGACAGTGGGGTATTATGACACACCTGTTTGAATGGCAGGACTGAAAAGGAGCTGGGGAGCATATGGAGAAAGCAAGTCCCTTGTGAAAGGAAGAGTCACTTGTGGCAGTGTGAAATGGTCTAGGTCCTCTGGGATGCAGGGACCGTGCAGCCCAGCAAACACATTCCTGGGCATTTATCTCAGAAAAATGGAAATTGACGTTCATACGAGAAACCTGAACACAAACTTCTTCTTAACACAGGAGATTGTTTTATGTGAATGACCAAGACTGAAATGCATAAGAGATAATCAAGTTAAATGAATTTTGTAACCACTGACCTGATGAGCATAATCAAATATACCATACAGCTCACAGAAAAAATCCCAGTTTCCAAGGGGCCACATGAGTTCTGCCAAAACTTTCTTGTATTCTTTTTTCTTTTTCTCCCAGGTTTATTGAGAGAGAATTGACGTGTAACACTGCAAATTTAAGGTGTGCGTGTGAACGTTGATAACAGCTCTATTTGTCAGAGCTAAAAATCGGAATTGGGCCAGAATCCCTTCAGGGCGTAGATCTGGTTAAAGTGTGGCATATCCGTACCGTGGAATAAAATAGGAAAGCCCCCCTGATGGAGGGATCAGGATGAAGTCTCCACGGCTTTGTCACGTGAAAAAGCCAGTCCTCAAAGATCACATGCTGTCTACAGTTCCACTTATAGGACATTTAAAAAATGTCAAAGTGTTAGAAATGAGTGAAAGAGGAGTTTTTTGCCAGTGGTTAGCTGTGGTAGGGGACTGAGAAGGGTCAGGAGGGAGGAGGTGTGATTATCAATTGGTGATATCGGGGATCCTTGTGGTGATGGAACTGTTTTGTATTTTGGCTGTGTATTTGGTAGACTGCGAAGCTACACATGATGAAAATATATAGAACTAACACACACACACACACACGCACACACACACACACAAACAAGTGCCATCAGTGAAATCCAGATGGGATGAGTGGATTGTGTCTGCGTGAAGATCTGGTTGCGATATTGTATTGCAGTTTTACAAGATGTTACCATTAGGGGAGGTTGGATAAGGGTATGTGGGATCACTGTGGACTGTTTCTTACTACTGTATGTAAATCTACAATGATTTCCATAGAAACTTCCATGTGAAAAGTTACGTAAGGTGGAATCAGGTTTAATATATTTTGAAAGTATGAAAAATGATTAAACAGGCCCTACTGTGAAACATTCAGAGAAGTACACCGAAAAGGACGGTGCAGTAGACCATCTGAAAGTCCTGTTCCAAAGTGGAGAGCTTACTAGACATTAATATATGTATGCATTTTGTTCTGATCTAATGGTTAGATAATGATATTATAAAAATAATTTAAAAAGTGAAGCATATTTTATTTTTCTCCTTGAAAAGTACTGAAGTACTGAAGGTTCGTCATAGTTGGAATTTCCAAATAAGCCCAGAGAACAAAATAACTATTACCTGTGTGTTTGCGTTTCTGTAGGTGGTTCAGATTGCAATGGGTTTTGTTGTTGTTTTGTTTTTTGTTTTTGTTTTGTTTTGTTTTTGCTTTTTCTCTCCCTGTTTCCTCCTGTGGTTCATTATGCAGCTGGCGGTTGGGACCACCTTTTCTTTCCAAGGAGAACCCCTACATCTTTGGGTGTGAAGGTCTTTCTCTGCCTGGGCCTTTCTTCCCAGATGCTGTTGGTTTGAGACAAGACTCTTGTGTATTTCAGAAGCTAGCTAGCTGCTCATGAGACATAACCAGACTCGCTTCCTGTGTGCCTTCAGCTGTTTGGAGCTGCTATTAGGTGGTAACTGGAGGGATGCCAATAGATATTTGTATATAAAGAAAGATGGGGAGAGTTCAGGATCCAGAGTATCCAGTCCTGTCCTTGCTTGTGCTTCTGTAAGAGTGGAGCCCTAGGGAATGCCAGATTGCTTTCTGCCATAGGCGGTCTTTGTTGTCTGCTGCCCTACAGCAGTGACGGGTCTGTTCTTGGCTTGCTTTGTCTCTATCTGTGCTCTCTCCGCTGGGTCTCTTATTTTGTCTGCCCAAACAATAGCCATCTGCCTTTCTAGGAGTTGTGCTGCTTTTCTTCTGTAACCTTGTGATTCAGTTGAGAAAGAAGGTCCTCTTCCTGGGCCCTGTGTTTCTTCAGTCTGGTGGCATTGGGGGCCTGGGAGCTTTCATGACCAGCTCCTGAGACCTGTCCTCCCCAACACTAGGCACCCTTGGAGCTCTTTGTTTACATGAGCTAGTAAGATGTGTTCCTGGGCTTGGCTGGTTCACGTCGGGTTTCCTTCACATGCATTGGGGCATCCTGATTCACACTCTGCCTAAGATTGATAGCCTTGATTTTCTTCCTTTATTCTCTCCTGTGGCTTACTGTTCTTAACCGCGGAAGGAGAGGCCGAAATAAGTGCATCCTCCTTTTTTTGTTTTTTCAGTATCTCGCTGTGTCCTAGACCAGATCAGTTCAAGATCCCCTTTGTGTCTAGGGAGGATCAGGTTCTTGCTCAGGAACAGCTCCAGCTGTATCAAGAATCCCCCCACAACCAGAATGCACCAAGTCTAGTGCACGCAGCTCTGCTTGCAGTGTGTGAGCTCGTCTTGTTGTTGGAGAGATGGATGTCGTCACCCAGGCTAAGCCTTAGAGAATTCACGCATTGAGACCTCTGGGCGATCACGGAGGTATATTTAGATTGCTCCCGAATCCTGACATTGCTCCGAGGTAAATCCATTATCTGGGCAAGAAGCGCTGTGTAGTAATTAAACTGAAAATATGATATTTGTATATGCTTTCTGCCCCCTGGCAAAACATACTTAAAATGCTGCTAGAGGTGAACTTTTACAATCTTTGCACTTTTGTACCGCATTTCCATTTGAGCGACATGCAAGTGCTCTTGGGAAGGTAACTGGGGTTCCTGTCATGGATTGGGTGAGGTTTTGCCTGGAGGTCCTGTGGGGTGTCTGCTCGGCGGTGTTGTGGGATCTTTCGGGAACCGTGTCTCCAAAGAGGGCGCTGCTGCTGCCGCCTCAGTCACGGATATTGACCAGAGCCCTCTCGGCACTCAAACCAGCCACGTGCCCCTCGTGAGTCCCCATGCTTGTTTCCTTCACGGCTTCCTGGGTCCTCGAGGGCAGTGGTGCCATTCCTCTCGGCTGGTAACTGAGGAGGGAGAGAGAGAAGACGAAGCCAGGCCGGCTTTGTTCATCCTTGCAGTTGGGTTTCATCAGCCCTATTAAGGGGATGGTATTTATTCTTGGTCTGTGTTACACGTAGGTAGGGAGATACCCAGATGGCAGGGCTGTGTGGTTTCTGTTCAGAGGTGTATCCTCTACCCAGTGGCCGATGTTCATCATGGAAGCTCCCGGGGAGGAGGACAGCAAAGACCCAGAGGATGGCAGGGTCTGAGATCTGTGATCCTTCATCACAAATCTGCTGTGGTGGTCTGGAGTTCGTGGTCGTATTGGCTGTAGCTTTGCCGCTGTGAGCCGTATGGTAGCTTGCTCTTATGTCTGTTGGCAAAGTCTGCAGGTCTGCCCTACGGACACAGACCTTTTCTTTTCTAAGAGAGTCACTGGGTTAGGGTCATGGCCTGTGTTCTCTCACCCTAAAGACACTGCCATGCAGGTTGGTTTGTTCCTTCAGCCACAGTGGCAGGCCCTTGGCCTCCTGTGCACGTCTCAGCACCTGGCACAAAGTTGCGCAACAGATGACAGAAGCCACTTATTTTATTCTGATCGTACCAGAACCAGAGGGTCACTAGGCTTTCAGGACCCTATGAAATGACCTGACATAAGGCATCATATAGCAAATAATTCCACTTGCTATCCTTAGGAATTTCTTCTCTAAGGCCAGTGGGACTGAATGGGGCTGAAGCTTTAGAAAGCAATCACGACTTTTAGATTTCATTTTTTTTTTGGCAAGCAGCGCAATCTGTTTCTCTGGCAAATGACATTTTACCTAGAACCTAGTACATAAAACTGATGAGGGTGGAATTTCTTTTCTTTTCTTTTCTTCTTTCTTTTTTTTTTTTTAAAGAATTTATTTATTTGACAGGGAGAGATCACGGGTTGGCAGAGAGGCAGGCAGAGAGAGAGGAGGAAGCAGACTCCCCACTGAGCAGAGAGCCTGATGTGGGACTTGATCCCAGGGCTCTGAGATCATGACCTGAGCCTAAGGCAGAGGCTTAACCCACTGAGCCACCCAGGTGCCCCGAGGGCGGAATTTCTAAGGTTAGTCTAGCCCTCGCCTTCTACAAGGGATCCTGAAGCTCTTCCTTGGAGGCCCAGGACTGTGGGCTCCCCGCTTTGAGGCTGCTGCTTTAAGAGTCCTACTGCACTGCCTTCAAAGCTCAGTAGCTCCCAGAGTCCAGAAGTGGCCTGGAACAGGATCTTTGGATTCCCCACATGCTCTGAGCTTCATTTTTTGCAGCTGTTCTGATGTCCCTGCCATGTCCCCCGACGGCAGATCTTGCCAGAAGTCCTCAGTCACGATGCCTCATTTTGCAGATGGGGAGCCCTTAAAGAGGCAGAGAGTTGCTCTCTATTAGCTGTTCATTCATTCATTCATTTATGCCCCATTTATAAATAGTTGCTGAACCCTTACACCTATTATAAAGCTTGACTACATTGTGGAGATACCCTGGTCAGTAAGTGTCTCTTGGCCACCCAGGGCTTACAGCTAAGATCCATACAACTCTCAGAGCCCCAGATACTACAGGGGCCCTACACTGGCCGGCTCAGGCTGCTCTAACAGGACACTGGAGACTGAGTGACATAAATGGCCGACACTTCTTTTTCACGGTTACAGAGACTGGATGTTTGAGCTCAGGGAGTCCACAGGCTGGATTCCTGGTGAGAGCTCTCTTCCTGGCTGGCAGGTGGCCCCCTTCTTGCTGTGTCCTCACATGGCGGAGAGAGAGAGCTCTGGTGGCTCTTCCCCTTTTTAAAAGGGCATTGATCCCTTCCAGCGGGGTGGGGGTGGGGGGACCCTATCTGAGCCTAATTAATACCCAAGGGCCCCACCTCCAAATGCCCCCATATTGGGAGTTAGAGCTTCAGCTTAGGAGGTTGGGGTGTGTGTGTGTGTGTGTGTGTGTGTGTGTCCCAGGATGGGGACACATTTCAATCCACAGCGGGTCCTATTCGGGTACACAGTATTGATGCCTAATCTGAGAGTAGGGAGATGGATAGGAGTCAAACATACAGAGGAGGTGGGAGAGGACAGTCTTCTAAGCAGAGGGAACAGCCCATCCAAAAGCTCAGAGATGGCAGAGTCTTACACCCTTGGGTACAGGTGCCTAGTGCTCAGGAAGTGAGAGCCGAGGACTGTGGACATAATGAGTCTGAAGCTGTGGACGTAATGAGTCTGGTCATATAGGGTTCATACGCCTAGCATGAGGGTTGGGACATAATCCCAAGGAGGTGGGGAGCCCCACAGAGGGGAAGGCACACCTGAGGAGGAGCCGACCCTCAGTGCTACTTCCTTCCATTGCATTAAAGCCCCCACATGTATATGTGGCACTTCACGGTCTGACATCACCTAGAATAAATGCAGATGCCTCGGCAGCCTGGCACTCCAGCCCTCAGGGCAAGAAGATCGAGCCACATTTGGTGTGGTAAACAGATTAATTTGGTCAATAGTTTAATTCTGGCAGCAGCTGAATGACATTATAAAGAATGCAGTGGCATTTCTACTGGAAATGTCTGCCATCATTTTCCTCTTGACATGAGGAAAATAAAAGCTTCCCAACTCCGGAAAGATTAGCATGAAGTGTGCCCATCAGTCTCCCTGGGAGCAAACTTGAGGCTGCAACGTTGTGTTAACACGGGGAGGAGGGGTGGAGTGAGCAGGATGGTGGATGGCCCATGGGTAGTCTCTTTTCCAGACACCCACCCGTCCTTGGGGCCCGGCTCCCGTCTGGATGTCCGTCAGGCTGTGGCCTTGGGTCAGCTCTGGGTCAGCTCTGTGTGGCTGCATGCACAGTGGGAGAAGCCGGCCGGCAGCCATTTTTGCTGCTCCCTTGGGTTTGTGGCCCCTGGATTTGTCAAGGGCTCGACTTCCTTTGGTTCTGACCTTTCCAAAGCTGGTTTTTGTTTCCCTCTACCCCTCTTTCCATTCTTGAGCTTGGCTCATATCTCGTTCCTGCAGCATAGTGCTTCTCGAAATGTGGTCCATGGGCTGGTGCACCAGACCTGCAAATTCTTGCGTCTCAGCTTCGACATCCTGCATGCGCAGCTCTGAGGCTGAGGCTCAGGAACCCGCTTAATCAGCCTTCCAGGTGGCTCTGGTGCACACCCAAGCCAGAAAGCTCTGCTTCAGCTCATGTATGTGCTGTGTGCTTGTATACCCCGTGCCTTAGCATGTGGGAGAACTAAGTTCATGTGTGAGCCTGGGTGCACACGTCTGAACCATTCAGAGAAGGTTCTGTGCAGGGAAGTACGCACAGGGGGACCTGGGTTTGGGGCTGAGTGAATCCTGAAGGTTCTTCAGTATTTGCTATACCTACTCATGATGTTGATGGTGAGAGCTGACAACTGTTGAGCGGGTGCGGTGCGGTCCTTCTGCCCAGCCCTGTACGTGTGACCTCATTCCCACGGTTACCTCCGTCAGGTTACTTTTCCTATCCCCTTATTATAGTAACTCGGTCAAGGTCACCCAGCTAGGAAGTAGCTGAGAGGGAATCCCCGAGCCCAGGCCTCTGCTGTGTCCGAAGCCTGTGTTCTTGACGGCTTCTGTCTGCACCTCCTCCCACTCTTGGCATGCCAGCATTTCGGGGCGGCTTGGGGAGGCTGGCCACATTTAGCAACCCCTGCCTTTTCCTGTGTATGGCTCTTGAGCTGGCTTGGCTGAGCCGTTTCTGTATAGAGTCCTGTGGAGGGTTTGAGCATGAAGGGCTTTCATGCTCTTGGAAGAGAATGGTACTTAATCTCTCCAAGAATACCTTTAGAAGAACAAACAGGAACCAAGGAAATGAAGTGAACTGTTTTACACTTGAAATGCACCATGTGTGAGCGAGTGCCTGTTAAATTGGGCTGGGTCTGCGCTCCTGGTCTCCTATGATTGGGGCCATTAAAACCTGCAGGGGTGAGCTGGTTAATTGTCTTCCCGGGCTGGTGCAGCGCTGTGGGAGAGGACAGGGTCTCATGCTGCCTGCACATTTCTCTGTGGACTTTCCTCTCGTTTTAAATAGGCAGCAGTAACGATTTTATTATATTTAAGGGTAGCAGAAAAAAGAAGAAAACCTGGGCTGAGATTTAGAAGACTCCATGAAGGCATATGTGTGAGATAACTGTTCTATTAGGCTTAGCAGAGACAATTTCCGAACCTCAGCTTGCTGCTTCCAGGGTGATTGGTGATGCCTTTTCAAGTTTTTGCTGGCTCTCAAATCGGTGGGTAGATGGGTACCTTGGGACTCAGATACGAACTGGCCCCGTGGTTTTTATACCAGCTTCTTTTCCCAGCTTAAATTCCTTAAGGATTTCTATTTGGCTATTTCCTCCTTACGGCCAAAATTTTGCAGTCTGCACTTTGAAAGCGTGTCACTTATTTCAAGAAAAAAATGTAGCTAAGTACACGGTGCGTCACCTACCCTCATATATCCTGCCTATATTGTAAGTGGTCCTCTGTCCACGAAGCATCTCACCGTTTTCCAGATTTGTATTGGAGACATCCAGCCGTGGGCTGCATTTCCCTGTGATTTCTCTTCCCCAATTAGCTTGTAGCCAAGTTCCAATAATGTATTAAGCCGAGAGCTTTTCTTGTTAATTTCCCCATAGAAAAGATGTGGCAAAGCTACAGGGAGGCTGAACTTAGCCTACAAACATTGCTGAGCTGTACTGTTCTTCCTTTCAAATCATCAGTTGCTCCCTTGGAGAATAACTTTGTTTAGCATCTGGAAAGATGCTGGAGTGTTACAGGAAGTTGGAAACTTTGTAGCATTATTAGGGGGAAAACACCTTTGTAAACTCCTGGAAGTGACTCTTGCGACTTACTATCCAGTAGGTGAATTCAGGAAGGTAGTTCAGACTTTTGAGATCCAACTTTTGCATAAACAAACTGAGTCAGTACATTATGAATTGATGCCCATGGATGTTCTTACCTTCATGGGTTTTAGATCACTGTTCAGATGTCCCCTGGCAGACAGACATTCTGAACTCTGGCAGGGAGGGCTGGCCAGCTTAGAATACATGTTTTTAGATCATCACCTTTGCTTGTACAACTTGAGTGTTAGAGCAATTCTTTGAGGTTGTGGTGCGTTTCCCCCCCGCTTATTATTTCATAAACACATGTGATAAAATGAGAATAATGATGTTGAAGTTCAGGTGTCAGGATTGTGGAGGTAACACCAGGAATTATGAAGCATGCCCCAAATGGCAAACCATTAGTCTTAAATGGGAGACATTGGAATTAAGACAGTCAAGTGGGTATTCCGTTGTGAGGGGAAAGGAAATTAAAGGGCATGTATGAGCCTCTGCAAATATGTCATCAAAGATGGTGTTTAAAAATGATGTCATTAAGAATTTCATGTTGCTTTTCATTCTTCAGGAATAAGCCCTCCTGCCATCCCTACAACATGGAAATCTGTTGTTTGGCCATCACGCTTTTAATTTTTCCTTTCCACGGTATAGCACATTATGTACTACTTAGTGGGCTGCCTTTGGTTATGGAGGCTGCCCTTTTCTTTGGTCATCAGAATGTCATTTTTTTCTCATGTTGAAGTCATAAAACTCATTAGCAGTCATGATTGGGAAGAAAATTGAGAAATTAATCAGTGGAGATGGTCATTTCCCCTGGTTTCCGTCCTCTGTCCCTTCCTGGCCAGACTTGACTTCCTCTCCCTGCTTCATTTCTCCCCATAACACTTAGGCTTAATTAACTATCCATTATACATATTATTTGCCACCTTTCTGCTGCAAGTAGAATATTAGCTCCATGAAGCTAAGAATTTTCTGTCTGTGCCTTAGTCTATACTAGTGTCTCTAATCATTATTCCCCCATTATCACTCTCCTACGGAGATTAAGTGCACTCTTTGCTCCATATTGCCTCTCCCTATTGGATACCACAAATATACCATGTATCTCAGAAATCAGTCTCATCTCTTGAAGAGAACACTTCCCCCTTTCAAGAATGCACACTCGAGCTCGAAGCCAACAGGAGTGCCTGGAGCAGACCTGGTGCTTAATAATAGTTTCCAAGTAGCTCTTCCTAAAATTTCACCCTTCTCTCTTTTTTTTGTTTTTGTTTTTGTTTTTTTGTTTGTTGTTTTTGTTTTTGTTGTTGTTGTTGTTGCAGTACACATGTTGGCTAGGCCCTTGGTAGGTGTGGGAGGGAAGTCCTTCCTATAATTATATTGAGTTCTCATTCTTTTTTTAAGAGGCTGCGATCATTCAAGGAGAGAATACTTTAATGGACAGTCTTATTTAAACCTGTAGATGATTCTCCTTGATGGTCAGTGCATAAACCAAAAGCCAGTGCACACATTTCCTAAATGCTCTCACTGGCTCCTGGCATGAGCTCTGTTCCCACTTCAACTGTGGTACTGAAACTGACTGGTTTAGTGACAGAGACCCTGGCATTCTTTCATGGGGTCCTGGGATCCTGGTGGTGGCCTTACCCAAACAGAGGTGTTCCACAAGTACTCCTGAAGCAGAGATGGGAGCCAACCAGAGGCAGTTCGGCTGATCTGCTCAGTATGCCCTGGGTTTACCCAGGCCCTTGTGTGTTCTCAGATCACTCAATATGTGCCACCTCTCTCACGTCCTTCCTGATAGCCTATGCCTATGGCATGATAAATCCCAGCAGTTTCTACTGCATTAAATAAAACAAGAAAACTGGATGCTTCATGCTGTCCTGTGTGATTGGAATAGTAATGGAAGCCAGACAATTGGTCTGTGTCCTTTAAGATGCCAGCGAAAAAGAAGACCCTTACGGACGAGAGTCTGTGACTTTCCCAGCAGACACGCACGGACCCGGTGCCCGAAGCCTTGTGCAGGGTTGGATGCTGCTTTCCTTGCAGTGCCTCAGGAGAAATACCGGTGGTGTGCATTCCCAGAAAGGGAAGCATTCATTCATCATTTTAGGTAGCTTTGTTTCTCCATAGAAATATTTCAGATGCTAATTTCCTTGGGAGAGAAGATTGACATTCGTGCTTGCTTTTATACCAACAATTACGCAGAAATATGAATATTCATGTCAATAAAATGAATTTAATTATAGTCTAAGAAAATATAATGAATGGTTCCGATAGTCTGACCCTCACGGCAATAATAATCAAGTTAAGTTACTCAAACTGGGATCTATTCTTGTCTCCATCATTGACTGAACGTGGAAAGGCTTTGAATTTTTTGTTCTGATTCCCTGAAATGAGACCTAAGTGTGTCGTAGAAGGCTGCCTTGTAACGATTCTCATTTTAGTGGGGTTAGTGATGTTCTGTCTGCTGGAGTTTGGTTACTGCCAGACGTACCTGTAAGTTTCCGCTCTTGGCCCGGACTTTTAAAACCTGAGGCCATGTATGCTTCCTGGTAACTGTGACCAAGGGGTCATTCTTCCTTGTGATGGATAGAAGTTAAAAAGATGCGGTTTTTGGAAGCTGTCGAAATTAGACATTTAAAACCAAAATTTCCAAGGCAACAGGCTATTTGAAGGAAACGTATGGTGAATCCTTTTTATAATTGAATGCCTCTCCGTGTATATATTTCTACATGGATATGTGGGATTTTTATTCTGGTTTTTCTTTCTCTTTCTTTCTTTTTTTTTTTTCTAAAGATTTTATTTATTTATTTATTAGAGTGAGAGAGCAAGCATGCAAACGGGAGAAAGGGCAGAGGGAGAGGGAGAGAATCCCAAGTAGACTCCATGTTGAGCGCAGAGCCCCACACGGGGCTGGATCTCATGACCTTGAGATCATGAACCAAGCCGAAATCAAGAGTTGGACACTTAACCGGCTGAGCCACCCAGGTGTCCCCCTGTATCATGGTTTTTCTTAAAGGGAGGGATACCCATCTAAGCAGATGTGATTTTGTTGTCCATGTTGCTATGGCTGTTTGTACTATAGTGGGGTTTTAATTTAATGAGCCATTTTAAAAGAACAATTGAGAAAATGCTTTGAAAGCATGGCTGATAAATCAAACATCTATTAAAATTGGGAGACTTTTTACATGAATTTCATTTGCACATGACTGTTTTCTACTTTGTGACATAGCTGAGGATTCAGCGTGGGGACCGGCAACATTGACTTGCTGGCTTACTCCATTACCTGCTCCCTTATCCTCTTAGTAATCATGCGCCAAGTCCCTGCTGTATGCCGGTCCCTCTGTACGGTGCTGGGGAGGTGGAGAGAGCCTGACTCAGTCCCGGATTTCGGTGTCCTCCCAGTTGAAAGTGGAGACTGTGACTGAGTGTCATAATGACAGCAGGAGGCAGTGGATCACAGCGGGTAGGACACTAGATTTAGGTGTCAGCCCCACATGACCTTGGCCAAATGACTTACATATGTCCTTTGCAGCTTAGTGTATTTACCTGTAAAGTAGGGTTAAAAATAGTACCAACTTCCTAGGGTTCCTTGAGGATTAAGTGATGCTAATCCATGCAGAGCATGGTGCCTGGCACCTGGTCCTGCCCAGAAAAAGATGATCCATCCAGTAAATGCTCAGACATGTGCCACAGAGAGTGACTCACAGTGCATCTAGGGACATGCCACCAGGCAGGGCAGCTCGAGGGAAAGAGTCCCTTATGTGCCCAGAGGAAAGAGATGGGAAGGGCATTTTCTTGTTCTGCAGAACTTGACAAAATAGTGCTTCTGGGGAATGTGGACTGGTTGGCATGGGATGTGAAGGACATGATTCTGAAGTCATCTGATGCTGCTCTTGTCTTCGTACCCCTTTTCCTCTCTCCACCTAAACCATGGCACATGAGATTATCTGCAGTGGACCAGATGGGGAGCTCATCCAGGGTTGGGACCCTGGCTTCCAAAGTGCGCAATACAGGGCCCTGCGCTTGACCAACATTTGATGAGGAATGAATGAATGGTTAGATCACAATGAGGTGTAGAACGTTAAGTAAAGGCACTGTGCCAGTTCGTGTTTTTCCACATCTGTGTGCGTTTCTGGTCATAAGGTATATTTTTTTCATGGAATTTGACCTGGGATTTTGTTTGGCAGTATTTTGAGCTTCTATTCATTTGGAGAAGAAAAGGCATGATTCTTAATTGGTGTAATTTTACCTTCATGAATTGAGAAATGCAATTTCTAGAATAATGAGTTCTCCTTTTAGAAAGAAACATATTTGCAGAAATGCCAATTCCTGGCTCATTAGGCCTGGCCTAGCTCTGGAGCTGTATGACTCTCCCTGGGTCTGGCTCTGTCAAGTGTGGGGATCCTCTCACATTTTCCAGTCCCTTCTGCCCCCAGTCAGCTCTGCCGCTCACAAGGAAGAGTTAATATTTAATGAAAGGACCTTTGAGACTTGCACTGCCAGAATCCTGGTTGCTTACCACTCTGCAAATAATTTTGGGTGAGTGATTTTTATAATCTTAGCATCATTATTCTTGTTCGCACAAAGAACACAGTGTATTTATGTAAACAGACCACTGGACAAATTGATGGGGCAATGATAGCATTTCTTGGGTGCAAATTTGCCAGTAGTCATCTATCTGGAGAGTTCCCAGGTGAGCTTGGAGGGAAGAGAGATTTGAGTCAAGCAGGTTTCTTTTCGCATGCCTCTTTTAAGATTCTCCCCACCCAGGGATTGCAAAGTGGGGGTGCATTGGAGACAACCCTGCATTTTCTGACCCTCCTCTTGTGACCTGCTTGGAAGAGGCCTGGGCTTACTGAGGCCATCATCTTACTGATGATGACCTTTGCTCTTTCCATGCCTGCCCCTACCCTCTTGTTCCTGACTTTGGGCAGCGCTGTCTGGGCTCCCCCATCCCTCCTTCTGACCCAGTGTCAAATGAGGAGCACCTCCTGGGCTGGTTGGGGGGCCACCTGTCCTGTGTGTGTCACGGGTAGAGAAAGTCTGGCTGTCCTCTGCAGGACTTCATGCTGGGAGCCTGCTTCTGCTCTGTCCCGGGATTGAGACTCACAGCCTGAGTCACACAACTTGTCAGTTTTCCCTGCAAGACTGGAAGAAAATTGAGTCCCTCCAGAAAGAATTAAATGAGTGGTACTATTGTTCTTTTGTTTAATTCATGAATTTTCTGGGATTCCCAGTTCAAATATTTGTTAGCTTGGAAAAAATAAAACTCTAATTTCTCGGTTTTACCAATTACTCATTGAAGTGAGAACAAAGCAGAAATGCTGTTGTGGAGTGGCCCATTAGCTGGCAGACTTGTAATACCAGAGAACCACGTGTTAGGGCTGCATGTGGGACCTCCTCCTTCTGGAACTTAAGGGCATGGTCATCTTCTGTATATCCCTTCTACTGCTGATGTCTGTTCCTTTAGAAAGGGCCCTGTCCTTTGTGCAGGGAGATGTCCCCTCCTGCTTGCTTGACTGGCAGAGAGATCACACCACCTGCTTGGTCGAGAGACCAAGATTGTGTTCCCATTCTCATGAACAAGCTGTGTTACCTTAAACCAATCACATCCCTCTGACAGGTGTCAGTTTTTGCATGCAAAGATGAGGGTAAAGACAAGGGATCAGGTTTCATCTTGAACCCTGACTAGTTAGAAATGGACCTGGGGTCATAAGTTAGTGGGGAAGGATTCTGTGATCGATGAGTGATTTCTGGCACAAGTAAGGAAGGGGTGAGTGGTGGCATCCCTCAGGAAGGCACTGTCAGAGCCCCTTTCATTTGTGATGTTCTCCCCGTGTTTAGTGGCATGGAAGCCGTGGGAGAGTACCTATGCAATGGGACCGCATAGAAGGCCGGAGTGGGGTTGGACCCTGTCCCAGCTCCACCACTGATAGGCTCTGACACCTTAGACAACTTACTTCACCTCTCTTAGCTGTACTTCCCTCATCAGCAAGAGAGAAATGCTATAGTCCCTACCTCAGTGGAATGTTATGAGGATTGGGTCAGGTGTTTTAAAGGACTTTGCATAGCAGGTAACCAATAAAAATGTGGTTGGTTTAGGGCCCCTAGGTGGCTCAGTTTTTAAGCAACTGCCTTCGGCTCTGGTCATGATCCCAGGGTCCTGGGATTGGGCCCCACATTGGGCTCCCTGCTCGGCGGGAAGCCTGCTTCTCCCTCTCCCACTCCCCCTGCTTGTGTTCCCTCTCTCGCTATGTCTCTGTCAAATAAGTAAATAAAATCTTTTTTAAAAATTTAAAAAATATAATAAAATAAAAATGTGGTTGAGCTGTTATTACTGATATAAGAATTATGGCCAAGACTTTGTCCGGTGGCAGTGGCCGACCGCCAGACAGCCCTTGTTTCTGCCCCACAGAAGATTTGCCCACTTCAGGGTTGTGAATGAGGACTTGGGAGACATGCAGAGGTAAGTTACGGCCCAAGCCTGAAAGGAAATCCCCTTTTTAGAGTCATAGAGCGTGTGAGCTAGAAGCCATGTTTTTACAGATGGGAACATCTATAAACCTTAGACTTGGGTAGGGAATGGTGTTGTCCAAGGTCACCGGGTGAGGTGAGGGCTCGGTGGGTTCTGCCCCAAAACTCTAGCATGTCCTTGACCTCCATCTCTCTCCCCTGGGGTCATGGCTGCCCAGCTCCGGGGCTCCTACCAGGAGGGGAGAGGCTGCCCAGTTGGATGGGTGCTCACTCGAGGCTCTCACAGTGACTGGCTCTGGGGAGCAATTTGAAGGGAAGCCAAGTGCTGCTTTGTAGTCATTATGTTTGAGAAGAGCCTCTAGTATCGGAAAGAAATGCTTCAGTCAACTGAGTTTTATTTTCTTTGTCGGTTTATCTTGATTCCCTGTGGCTTCCCACAGGCTTCCTGTCATTTCTCCCTTCCCAGCCTCATCTCAGCTCCACTCCTGCAGAATGAGGCCCTCAGACTCTCGCCTCCCTCCCTCTGGACTCCCTTTCCCTGCCCTCAAGCCTCCAGACTCCTGCCTCATGCCCTGTTCTCAAAACATGCCTCTGATCACAGCATGCCTCTGATTAAAATTTGGCCCCCATGGCCTCCTCAGTCCCCTGCAATAGGCCCTAATACAGCCCCTCCTGAGCTGCACTCCCCAAGCTTTGGCCTGTGCTTCCTCTCCCCTTGGAGTACCTTTCCTTCCCTTTCCTTTCCTGTGGTGTCCCGTTTATCTGGAAAGACCGTCCCCACGTCGTCATTCTGAAGGTTTCCCCAGAGATGGCTTCACAACCTCCCCATCCTTGACCCTTGACCTCTCCAGGCAGAACTGGGCTAGGCTTTGGTCTCTTGGACTCCTTGCTCTTATTCCTTACTTGTTTCTTTTACTGACATATTGCACACTCCTTGAAGGAGATAATGCTGTACTGTGCAATTCTGTATTCCCTGTTGGTAGCATAGCACCTTCCTGGAGCAAGTACTGAATCCATGTCTGAATGCCCCAGGGAGCCATAATGGCGAATGCTGGGCCAGCCATCGATGTCTGATTCTCTGGGGGTCCTTGTGAGGTCATGTCAGTTAGGGTCTGTACCTGAGAGCTGAGAACATGGAGGCCAGAGAGGGTAAGTTGTCCACAAGGCCTGGACAGTCATCGATAGGTACAGAATTTGAATATGGGGTATGAGATTTCCCATCCCCTGCCTCTTAGGCTATGGTGAATGAAAGTCACAAGTGGTGACCAGTCTTTCCTCAAGGTGGTCTGTTGTCCTCGCCCATCTGAGTTCTTCCTGTCCTTGAGGATCTAACCATCTCAGTACCCCAGCCCCTGCCATGCCCTGGATCGTGTGTGATCACCGCTCACTCCAGGGCTCATTTACTAAGGAGTGTCTGGTGACAAGAGATTGTCTCATTATTTGTTCCCATGTGCCACCTGGATCTTCTGCTCCTGTAAGAGAAGGACTGCATTTTGAATTTGAACCTGGATTGGGCCTTTACTCTGCCGCTTTTTGACCGTGGGCCAGATGCTGAGCTCTTTAAATCTCAATTTTTTTCTTTTTTTTT
Source organism: Meles meles (assembly GCF_922984935.1). Taxonomy (NCBI): domain Eukaryota; kingdom Metazoa; phylum Chordata; class Mammalia; order Carnivora; family Mustelidae; genus Meles; species Meles meles. Next base: position 108,336,971 of record NC_060068.1, read on the forward strand.
AATCACTAGAACAGTTTTTTGCTTCCAAGAACTTGTAACTGGCCTAGTGTCTGGGATTCATTTACAAATGAACCCTCATGTGCCAGATCAGAAATGTGCACTCATCCCAGAGATCCTCTGTAGCTTCTGTATCTGCAAAGTTTTATGAACTGGAGCCTTAGAGAACTTCCTACCACACCGCCCCATGGTGGAGAAACAGGAACCATATGGCTAGGTGGTGTGGGGGTGTGGCCTGGAGCAGTCTTCCACAAACCTTAAATCCCTTTGAAGTCTTACGTTCCATCTTTAAAAATTCATACACATTCTGAATTCTTTTGCTTAATCTGTCAGTGTGTATCTTGGTATAAAAATACATGAAATGACCACCCACTACAATCCACACTCCAGGATGGAATGCTCTAGTTTCCACTGCACACTAGCTCTGGTGGTGCCCCAGCTTTCTCTCTCATCTCTGAGTGCTTGGTTGATGTGAGTCCTCTGCAGGTCATTGGGGGAAGTTGGATCTCGGGGGATCTTCAGAGCAGAGTGTCCCTCCTAGTGGCCAGGAGACCAGACCTTGCTGGAGGATGAGGAGGATGAGGTTGCTTAGAGAAGACAGTTGGCGGCTTTATCCAGGGGAAAGCAGACTCTTGACATTAAGCTGGAAGAGATATACTTGTTCTCTGTGGAGGTAAAAACAGGTTCTTCATGGGTCCTAGATGAGAAAGCCTATGAAAAGCTTGGTTCTCAGCATATAGTCAATGGTCAAAGATGTTTTGTCCCATTGAAACTGTAGACCTTGCCACCCATCCTTCCCAGCCCATAATTATCTGGTACTTTCTCTGGGTAAGGTTTGTCTTTCATTTGTGAGCGTCAGTGACTATTGATGTTTAGTACATGGTATGCTTTTGGTCTGCATCTTACTGTGGAGTAAATATTTATTTTTCCTTTGAAATGGATACGTTGAGTTTCCTTTTTTAAATGGGGAGTAGGACTTGCTAATTAAAATATATATTTGCATAGGAATGGAATATTTCTGAAACAAAATGATCATGATTTAATGTGCTGTAAATTTTGCTTCCCATCATCTTTTAATCAGATCCTGACTACCTTAAAAATTCAGCTCGAGTTCAGTCTCCTGACGTCCTCAAGCCCCACTAATCTCTCCTTCCATGCCAGTTAGACCTCATCATTGGTATCCTGAAACTGGCACTTGGTGTGTGAGGCATTGTTTTTGTTGATCTTCTTTATGCCTTTTTATTACTATCTGTCCTAATTGGTGTGAGGGCGTAGACCCCAGCTATCAGTAAATGCTTACTCAATCGGTCATGGAACTTCTTGTTGTTGCGTGCCCATTGTGCAGAAAGCGTGCCGGACTCTAGCGGAATCATGGTGTTACAGGTAAACATGATCTCTTCTTTCTGAATGAAGGATGAAACCAATGCCCCTGTAAGGGGACACGCAGACCCCTGGGAGTGACAGAAGTTTCTGGTGTCGGAGCAGTTCTGACTGTACTTGGGTGTTGGTGTTGTGGAGGGGCCTTGGGGGACCTTCACGTGGGCCTGGGTTGGAATCCTGGCTCCACCACTTACCAGCTCTGTGACCTTGACCAACGTCTCCTCACTGAGCTTGCATTTTTTTCACTTGTGAAATAGGAATGAACCTGGTCTTTCCTTCATACTTGGAAGAGATGAGGATAACGCAGTGCATGGTTCATGGCAGTGAATTCTAGTAATTTGTTAACCATTTACTATCATTTTGAAATACTTGTGTTCCCATTACAAATGGTAGGCTCTGCGCTGAGTGATTGCTAAGTATTAGGGAATATGTGCGTATGGTGGCAAAGGTTTTTGCTCTTAGGAAAGAGCTTGGTAGCAGTTTTCTTGGTCTGAGTTGCCTGGTGCTGGTGTAAACCAGAAGCTGATGTGAATGCATGGATGTATGTAATACATACGGCTTTCTTCCCCCAGAATGTTCTGCTGACACTGTTACTGCTTTGAGATGAGGGTGAGTTAAAATGATGGCATCGGGATGAGGTTTGGTCTGACCTTGCTGCATCCAGAAATAACCCCAGATGTGAAAGAGGTCACCATCATTACAGTGAAAACCACTCCCCACCAGGTGTGTGTTTCCCCCTCCCCATGGAGACTTGGTCTTGCTCCCTGAAGCAGGCACTGTTGCCCTATTGCACACATGGGGAACTGGGGCCCCACCAATGTTACCAACATAGCTGAGAGTGTGAGGTCAATAAGAGGTGATGGTGGGACTGGAACAAGGTTTCTTCCGTCCCTAATTGAGTCCTCTCCTGAGCACGGCCCCTGGGAACTCAGAAGCAGACGCTAGCCTTGCTACCCACCTGCGTGGCATGACTTGGGCGTCCGTTTCCTGTTCTGTAGCATGAGAGATCAGGACCTGCGTGACAGGTTTAGTGGAGAGGAAACAAGAGAATGTGATGGAGGCGTGCAGAGCTCGGTTCATAGACTGCACCGGAGCCGTGGGTAGTATGGGTGTCACGGCTGTCGTCCGGAGACTCTTGGGGGCCGCCTGAGTGTAAAGCCTGTGTCTGCAGCTTGTTGTGTGCCCGCCGGTTAGCTACCCATCCTGGCTTAGCCTCCGTGTCCTCCTGAGGAAAATGGGGACAGTCATCGTGAATGCACATGGTCCAAGTAGCAGGTGCTCGTGGAGCTTAGTTACAACTCTGACAGCGATGCCTAATGATTTGGGACTTCGCCTCTCTCCCCTCATCAGAAATGAACCCCGTGACTGTGTGCCTCAGACTAGCACCTTTTATGTTCTCTGACTGTTGCGTTAGCTGGCTCCTGCCTGACCCTGCCAGGACCCTCTGTGAGGTGCGGAGGCCACGGTGGGGCCTTGAAACCAAGATTCATTTCCTGACCTCCCCCTGACTCTGGGGAGGGTCTGCGCTCACCTCCCAGATGGCAGCAGCTAGAGTCTGGAAGGTCAAAGGCAGAGCCTGGGGCTGTAGAGGTTTCCCTCCACCCTGTGCTTTCCTCCTTCAGCAGACAGTGTCGTGTCCTTGGGCCAGCCACCACGTGGAGCTATTACCCACATACAAGATGCTGGGCCTCTGACCTTGCCTACCTCAGGGAAGCTCAGCTGCTGGGGGAGAAAATCCAGCAACACATGTATTATGAGTTGGGGGGACGGGAGAAGTGTAGTCCTAAAGGGCTGAGACTCCCTGCCCCCGGCTCAGGACTTCTGTGTCAGTCGTGGACCAAACAGGTGACCACATGGGACCTTTGCCTGAGCACGAGGCCATGGTTCACTAGATGCCAGCCTAGCCATTCAGGCCAAGGTTGACCGCACAGTCCTGTTGCCTCCTCGCTGAATCTGCCCAGGGCCCGGCCCCGAGTTTCTGTTCAGCATATCGTTGTTGCATGGAAGGAAATGAATTCTGAAAGCATTGCTGTTTGGTGGGATGCGAGGAAATGACATCATCATCACTATGTTTGCTGTGGTTTACTGCATTCTCACTCCATGCCCGGTACCGTGCCGAACACTTCCTGTGAGCTCTCACAGCTTCGTAGCAATACCCCTGCTGAGGAGCGTGCACCCCCACACTCGTCCCCTCACCCACACTTGGGGGACGTGGTCTCAGGTGCTGAGAGACTTGTCTGAGGTCACACAGCTCAGGGGTAGCTGAGCTGGAAATCAGAGATATATTTAACTTGGAAGACCTTGCTCTTAATGATTGGGCGGGAATGGGACCTGGGTGAGTGGGAGCCCACGTGTGGGGTGATAGTCCCTTATGTCTCTAGGCTTCGCATCCCTCTTCTTTGGAGAAGTAGTGGAGAGCTGGGGCTCAGAAGGTCCCTTCCAGAGCTGTCATGCTGGGTCTGCTCTCCCTCAGGGCTTCTGTGATGTCCAGGATGGGGCTGAGCTCACATAGCTGCTGCTGAGACTCTCTGGTGGGGAGACAGCTGCGCTCCATGTGGCTTTGGCTCACTGGCGAGGATCCTAGTAAGTGGGCTTGGGGACAGAGTCCTCAGGGAAATAGAAGGTAGAATGAGCCCACCTCTCCAGGCGAACCACGCATGCCAAGCTTATCGGCTTCTCTGGGTCTGGATATCTCTGTTTCTTAAGTGCCTGAAATGGGACTGGGGCGATGAAAGCAATGAGGGTGATAACATGAGCCCTGGGCACCCCTCCCTCACCTCCTCCCCCAGCTGCTTCTGCACACCTTACCCGGTGGTTGACTCATCAGAAGAGCAAAGCTCTGGGGCTTTCAGTGAGGGCTTACCAGCTAAATTCTGACTTTACCTCCTCAGATGCCCCCTTCTCCCAGACCGGGTGCCCTGTCTTAGATCCGTTCTTCTCTCTTGCACCTCCCTGAGCTGCTAAACAGGGCTGCTGGGAGGCTCCAAAGAAGAGAATGACACGACTCTTAAAACCGATCATTTGAAGGTGTTTCAGAAAGAAGTACAAGGGGCTCAGTGTCAATTCTCGAAAAATTAAGATGGGATAATGCTGCCAGAGTCCTCTAGTGAATTCATGTCCTCAGCCTTGAAAGTAATGGGAAAGCTGGGGACTGTTTCTTTAGCTCGTCCCATTTGCAGTGTTTCTTTGAGATGGAGTCATAGAAAACTTGGCTCAGTTGCTTTTGCCTGTGTGTGTGTGTGTGTGTGTGTGTGTGTGAAAGAAGAGGGGAATTATACACAACATGGAATGAAATTGGAACTCACTTAACTGATATTATACACCTGGCATCTCCCATCACTCTGCTTAATTGTCCTATGTATAACAAGGTGGAATGTCACCCGACAATTCTATGGAATTGGAAACGCGTGGAGGAAACCTGGCTCCCCCGGATCATAGATTGGGTTCACAGCTCTTTTCAGTCTCTGGCTTTGTAACAAAAAATCAATATCAAATCTAGTTGGGTTGGCAAATACACAGGTTTGAAAAGGCTACAGTGGAACATTTGAAATCACTAAAAGTGCTTGAGTCTTAATGCCCAAGAACATAAAATATGGATTTATGGCATTTAGCATTTGGAAGAGTTCACCTCTCCCTGCATTTCTTGGGGTTCCGTATTTGTGTACAAAGCATATCATATGCGGTCCCACTGACTGCGTGCTCATTGGCCACATGGATCGATTTTTCACCTTCTGATAGGACTTCCCTGGACAGTCTCAGGCTGGAAGGTTGGCTTCTTGTTGTGTCTCTCATGACCGACACTGGCTTGAACTCTCAGGGGGCCCATCATGGAAGCAAAGCATAGTCCAGCAATCTGTGATTTGTCTGATTCAATCAAGCCGGGTGCTTTCTCAGCGGTCACGCAAGCCACTCCCGCGGTTCTGGGCTCCCCAGATGATTATGAAAATGGTTTCATATTTGCCGCCAACGGCAATGTTGTCTGCTTCCAACTTTGGGGAGGATATTTACAGTGTTTCTATCAGTTTGAGTCATATGGGAGCAAAATCAAAGTACCTCCATATCTACTTACTTTTAGAAGCAATTCATTTGGAGTGTGTGGGTCATGCAATGCCGGCTGTGATGTGGCCTGGTTATTTAGGGCCTTGGCAGCCTTAATAGCTTTGAATTACCTAATGGAAAATATATTTTGGAAATAGGAACTAGTAAGCGCTCTTTTCGAGTAATTCTTACCATGGTGTGGGATTTGATAGTGAATGGGAGAAAAAGTTGTTACTTCCACATTCGGGAGACAACATATAGATTTTTTTTTTTTTAAATTGGCTCATCAGGGTGAAGGGAGGAAATGCTGTACTCTTTGGATTCGCACAACAACCTTATGAAATCAATATTATCATCCCCGGATTATGATTGAGGCAGTGGAGGTGGGAGGGTCAGGGAGGCTGGGCCTCTCACGGGGCCAGAACCACCTCCACCACGCAGTGGAATTCTGCGTGGCTTTATTTCACATAGAGAAAAGACATTCTGGATGGCATAGTTCTGTTGGGGAAGCCGAACGGAGTCTCTTCCACTTTTGCGTGTGTGGCCTGGAAGTTGTCTATACCCCTCTTGAGCTTCCTCTCTGCATCTCGTGAAAATGGAAACAGTCTCCCCAAATGACGTGGTTGTCCATATTAATGACACTAGGATAGGACAAAATTATTAATAGGGCCATGTCTGTAGAGCTCCGTGCTCTCCCAGCTACCACAGAGAACACTGTAATTGCTGACCCCATTTTTTCTCCCCGCCCCCTTCTTTGTAAATAGGGGGGAGATGTTTTCCTGGTGGGAGGAGAGGCTAAGCCCGTCAAAGTAATTAGGGGCAAAGAAATAGAGACATTCAGATGGAGGGTGAATGAGGGATTTGGAAGGCATGCACCTAATGAGGCCGGCAGTCTTTGGGAACAGGAATCAGTGGGACAGGATGGGGTTTTGATCAAAGTTGCAGAGACTGTATATTTAGATCCTTGCGAATGCCTTTTGGAGACATTTGAGGATGCAATTTCTTTCTTAAGGTTAAATGAGTGAGCCGTGCTCCGATTTTGAACCATGCAGGATTTCAGATTCATTGAGTATGGTAACAGCTAAAAATAAAAATTGCGGGAGTAAATCACAGCAACCACAGTCAACGTTTCTGGAGCCTGTGCTGGGCAGGCCCGGGGCTGAGCCCTTCAGGTGTCATCTGGTTGGAGTCCCCGGCAGCCCCAGGAAGCATCTATCACAGGGCCCAGCCCTGCTCTTGTGCTCAGTAGATATTGATGGCTACCCCACCCCCTTCCTCTGCCCGCCGGGTGTCACAGCCAGGTTAGCAGCTGCCTCCCCTTCCCTGCCCCTGCCATGGGCTGCCCGTCACCCAGCCTGCAGGTGAGGCCTCCTCTGACTGTCTCATATGGGGCCAGTAGGAACCCAGGTGACTGGTTGGGATGTGCGGGAGAACCCAGGGCCAGCCTGCAACAGAGTGCTGCAGCCAAAGCCTAGACCTCTTCCCTGACAGTTAAAAAAATTCAATGGAAAAGACTATGAAGGAAATCGAGGCATGCCTGTAAATCATTTACCTACCATCCCTTATACTTGTAAATTGAGAGAATGCTGGAGCTGGTATTGGGGTTCCACTTCAGAATAGCCCCCATTAGAAGAGCTCTGTGCTCATAGGCCTGCCCCCCGGCCTACAGTGCCCGTTCCTGGGGAGTATAGGACGACAGCGGCCTGGGCAGAAGGACAACCAGGCTGGCCTGTGACAGGCATGGATGGGGCTCACCAGTAGGCCCCTCCGTGTTCCCAAGCTGGGTACCATAGAACCTGGACGAGAGGAGACTGAATTAGAGGAGATCCGTGTCTCTTAGGACAAAGGACTATACTTGTGAAAATACATATGTCGAGGGACACCGTGCCCTATTCTCCTGTTCCTGACAGGCTGGTAAGGTACGGCTCAGCCTGTGGCCTCTGCAGTCGCCTCACTGGGTTCCTACCTGGGCTCTGACACTTACTGGGCATTGTGTCCCTTGGCCAAGTTCCTTAATTCCTTGTTCTCAGTTTCCTCGATGGTGAAATGGGGTTAGTTGCCCTATCTTGAAGGGGGAATTGGAGAATGAAATACAACAACCCAAGTATATTTCATAAGACGTTGCCTGCCATATAGTTAATGCTTAATAAATGTCAGCTAGAATGCTATTTATGTGAAGTTTCTCCTACTTATATTAATTATACTGTTTGTAACGTAGTAAAAGCAATTATAATTTACTGGATTATATCAGCACTTCCTGATCGTGTCTATTAACTTACATATCACCACAGCTCATGCCATTGTGTTAGGTAAGCAGAGACCCAGAAGGGCGAGTCACTTGCCTCATGTGTCCCGGCTGGGAAACTGTAGGGCCCCAGAATCCAACCAAGTACTCCTTGGGTTTCGCCGATGACTCTGTGTGCGTCCCTAAAATAATGTGCCCTTGGTGGGCTTTTCCAGGTAGCAGGGACTCTTGGAAGCGCTTTGCTGTGTTTGACAGGCCTGTGCAGTTTGAAGGCCTTGTGGGGATACATGGGGGAGCTCACTGTGGGCCTTCTGGGGCGAGCTGGTAGAGCCCCTGTGCGAGAGGCTCTGGGGGCTGGACCGGGTTTCTCAGAGCCTTCTGGGGCTTTGTGTTTGCCTTCTCAGGAACTCCCTCCTTGAACCTCACCCTGACTGCTCCGACTTAGGGTTATTAATTCGCTCCTTGGAATCTGTTGCCAGCTGGCATCCTTAACAAGGATGTCCAATGGGTTTTTGAACACCACCTGTGGTTTCCCCTAGAGGAAATGAGAAAGATGGTACATACTGAATTTTCCGTCCCATTGCCGTGCAGCAGATAGTGGTAGGGTTGGCTGTGTGTTTTCTGACTGCCTGCCTGGAGCCTCATCCCGCCTTCGCTTGTAGAATGTTTGACCTTGGGCGCTGTGCAAGCCACCTGGTGATGGCTCTGATGGTGCCGGTGTCCTGGGCCTGCTGGGGAGGCCCGGAGGAGCAGGACCCACACCAGACACACATGAGCATGCCGCAGAGCTTACGTATGGGTGATCTGCTTCCTCTGACTTCACTGTGTGTCTTTCCAGAGACAAGCTGGGCTAACCGGGCACAGAGATGGTACTCACTGTGTGTCCAGTGAGCCTGTGAGGAATAATGCTTGGCCTTCAGCGGTGGCTCTGACTGGACAAGCGTCTTCTCCAAAACTGAGGTCAGGAAGCCGGGGGCATGTCCAGCTGTCCCGCCCCCATTCCTGCCCTCCCTCCCCCATCCTGCCTCGGAGGGTTCATCATGGCCAAGGGCTAAGCTCCTTTGTGTCCTGGAGTCCTAGACATGAAAGCCCCTGCCAGCTTAGGCAGCCTAGTCACTTGTTTCCTGTGAACTGTTGACTAGTCCCTGCTTTTGAATGCTTTGAGGGCTGGGGACCTTACCACTCACAAGGCCGGCAGCTCTCTGAGACAAGGGTACCTTCCCCTCCCTGAGATGTATAGGCTGCCTCCCAGCCTCACATGGGTTTGCCCTTGTCCCTGCCACCATGCAGAATAAAGCCCAGAGCTCACCCTAGCCCATCACAAGCCTTGAAGAATTCAGATCAGGCCCAGTTTGTGCTTGTACGGAGTATGGTGCTATGTATAGGCAGGCTGGTGGCAAAGGAAGGAGGACACCCCAGTCGTTCTTGGGAAGCCTGCAGCAGAGCGGAGAGACCCAGGGAAAAAAGCCACAGTGGCGTTAAAATGGAGAAAACTGTTGTAAAAAACCACCACCAGCAGCACCACCATCAAACAAGTGGGGGTGCTGTGAGAGGAAGAGATCATCTTCTGAGTGTTGAATTCTCTCTTCCGAGGAGCCATGAGAGGGTGTTAAGCCGCCTCTGGCTATAGGATGGAGACTGGCTTTGGGGAGACTGGGTAGAGACAGAAGGTGAGGTGTGGGAGGCCAGCTACAGGGTTCACTGCTGTTTTGCTGGTGCAGAGACAGATGATGGCCTGGGGCGGAGCCCTGGGTGTGCAGGAGGAGAGGGGGGAGAATGTGGGATATGTTTGAGAGATAGAATCTATGGTACAGTGTGATGGGCTGAGAGATGAGAGAAAAGTGGTGAAATCAAGGGTGGCTCTTAGATTTCTGCCTTGACAGTGACTTGGGGGATGGTGCCATTTATTGATGACTCTTGGAAGTCAGTCAGTATGTTTAGTCAGTCTGCTGCCTTGCTTCTCTGGGAGAAAACGCAGGGTAGGGATTTCTCCCAGACACAGTGTAGGGATGCATGAAGGTCTGCAGGTTTTGTTGGATCATGTTTACAAAAATCTCTGCTCTTTTCAAGGCTGCTGTGCTACTGGCATAGCATCCTATGGACATTATTAACATAACATTACTAATAATATTACAGATAAAATAAAAAATCATATTAGCATCTAACGTTTATCAAGCCAGTGCTATAGACTTGGTAGGCACATTAAGTGGTGCCTCATCAGAAGCCAAGAGAAGAGGGTAATTATTCCCATTTTACAGAGAAGCAAACCAAGGCTTGGGTTGCTCATTAACCAGCTGAGGCCACCAAGAAAACATGTATTACAGGATTGCAATCCAGATCTGTCAGCGTCCAGAGCCTAGGCTCTTACCTAGTAGGCAGACTTATTTCCTGTGTTGCCTGAGTTGAGGTTTTGGAAGAATTCGACATCTCCCCTCTAGTGGGAAGGGGCGGCACATCAGTAATCCACATTACTTAGGGGAGATTTTCCGTAACGTCCCTCCAGTCAGCCTGATTAATTTCTGCACTTGATCTTAGCCAAAAGGCCGAGACAGTTGAGCAAGAATGAGCAAGAAAGAAAGGCGTAGTTTCTTGTTTACACATGCAACGTTAGAAAGCACCCTGTAAATCAAAAAGTTGTGAGCCAGGTAGAGTACGTAATTTTTGTTGACGACTTGGTGAGATATTTTAAATTCATTTAAGCAGCATCGTATGCAAAATTCTGAAGGATTAGAGCAGAGAGAATGATTTTCTCATTTAGCTAAAGCATGCATTACCCTTCAGGTAAACATGGTAATGCCATCCTAAGGAAAAAAGGGTAAATAGCAGTAATGATAAGGAAATCATACTCTGAACATCAGTAATTAGAAGTAGCTCCCGGGGAATTCCCCGGGGAGGGAGCCAGAAGACGCTCAGGCCCGGGATCCTCTCATCGCCCCTTTTTACTTCAAGAGGAAGTCTCCTGCAGTTTGCCTTGCCACCTCGATTTTGGGAAGTGTTCCCCTCCAACGCAGGGAGGCACAGTGAAGCTGTCATTTCCCACACCAGATTAGCTTCATGAGGCTGAGCAGTGACCCAGGGGGTCGCCGGGTCATTCCTGGACACTCAGTGGTCAAGACCGGAAAAGCGTTCCGAGTCTATCAGTCGTGTCCACGGTGTCCGTTACAAACTTGGGGGAATAAAGACCAGGATGTCATCCGTTAGTTATTGGTTAAACCAAGGTAATCATTAGCCTCAATGAAGTTTCATTAAGGGTAATATACTCATGAGGCATAAAACGGCTCGAAAAAGCTTAACTATCATCATTTCTTAGAATAACTCAAACCTTGGCTAAGATGGTTGACTCTCACCCTTGTGCAACAAGCAATCAGCATTTAATTAGTCGAGCACTTTGATTTGTTGATTAGGGCGCATTCAGGACGTGAATATGGATGACATTCTTTAAGCAGGATCAGACTTCGATTTTCTGAAACTACTTGTCCAGCGAGTTTCAAAGGCTCACCATGAATATGGATGCTCGTGATTATTTATAGAACAACCGTTCTGTTCCTTAGCCTTTACAAAGTTATTTTTGAGTTTACTGTGACCTGATTTTTTAATTCAGGGAAAAGAATGCTTTGTTGTTATTTCCCTTGGCTGGAGCCGAGCTCCTTACATGAAGGCGACGTCTCAGCCTGTGACGGTCTAACTTATTTACAAATGGAGGAGAGTCTTTTTGAACTCCGGTCAAGCCTCTGAGCATTGTTCAACACAGTTGTTACTCACTGCTTCTCCTGGAGACATTTGTATATGCCGGGCACACCAGGAAATTGATACGTTGTCGTGTGCATTTGTGTGTGTGTGCTCTTGTTGGCCTCGGTATCCGGAGGCATAAAATCAGGTCTCGAGTGGAGCCGAGTCTCAGCTCATCCTGAACTTGAGTCTGGCTCCTCCGGTTTGTCACATTGTCACACCGCGTGCTGCCTTCTGGTTTTCTCTGGGATTCCCAGCACCAGGACAGCGGTGAAACAGAAGCGTCTGTTAGCAGTCTGCTCCCCTGATAGCTCCTTTGTCCAGATGACGCACAAGTGGACAGCCCTACCTTCCTTCCCTGCTCCTTTCTTCACTTCCTTTTGTCCTCTTCACTCTTCTGTGACTCGCTTTTCCTGTGCTGTGATGGGGACTCCTGCAGGTTGGCTGCTGCCCCGAGGGTCCAGGCTGTCATAAGAGACTGAGTCCTAAGAACGGGATCACGATTATTTGGAAAAAATGCTTGCATCTTGTGACATGCAGCCTCGTTCTCCTCATGTGATTGATGGCATATTGTGCCTGGAAGCCTTGAGCGCCCGGGGGTGATGAGGTGTTCAGGCGGTGATGGAGAAGCTGCGGGTGTGGAGCTGAGGTCTGGGACCCATGGGCCGAGGCCTCAGTTGTGTTGATAGGTCTGTGTCCTCTGGTGATGCAGTTTCTTTTTTTTTTTTTCTTTTCCTTTTTAGGTAGAGAGAGAGGAAGGGGGGAGGGGCAGAGAGAGAGGGAGAGAGAATCTCATGCCAACTCCACGCCCAGCGCCGAGCCCGACCCCAGGACTCCATCTCATTACCCTGAGATCATGATCTGAGCTGAAATCAGGAGTCAGATGCTTAACCCACTGAGCCACCCAGGCGCCCCTCCTGTGATACAGTTTCAATCTGTATGAGAGTCTCATGGGTTTTCTCTGCTTTCCCATCTGTGGAATGGGCCTGGCTTTATTTATAATACAGCTTATTTAGAGCTGAGTGAAAAGGTTGAGAAAAAGGAGAGAGAAGAAGAGAGAGAGAGAGAAAGAGATAGTACGTACCGTTTACCACCGTAGTCTTTATCTAAACTGGGATTAAGCAGCCTTTCTCAAGGGGGTACAGAGCTACCTTTTTTCTCCCTTTCCCGTTTTTCTAGGGAAAAGCTAATGTTGCCGTACTTGTCCAAATGAAGTGTGCACAGGAGGTATTTTCAAATGTTAACATTGTGCTTGGCACCGGGGCCTGGATTATATCCCAACTGTGGCATCTCTGGGACTTAGTTAATAAGGTTCTGTTTATATCAGCAGGGAGAATATTAAAATTCTCCCAAAACAGCTTGAAATGTTACAGTGGCTTTGTTTCTGAGGCATAACAGAAATGAAGCACATTATTAATTTAGAAACAGCTAGGTGGGGCTGCCTTCCGCCCCCCTTAGAGTTAAGTGATGAGAATGGGCATTTGTGAAATTGATGGAGTGCTCTTTGGGGGATGCTTATTAAAATCCTAACATCGTTCCAGAGTTTTGTAGCCGATTCATTATCGGCTGTAATCTTATTAGGACTGTTTTGTTTTGTAATCACCGTTTCGTCCATGGGGCCCCTACAAGAACACCCTGTTTCTCCGCTGGCCCAGCCTTCCTGGTCTCTTTTGTTCTGATGAATTAATACCTCTTCTCTCCCTCAGTCAGATCCCTCACTGGCTCTCTCTCTGTGTCGGGCTTTGTCTTGCTGATGCCTTTTTCCCTTCTTGGGCCGACTCAAGAAGACAGTTGCTTTGAGATTCACATTGTCCTCCTTTTAATTTTTTTTCTCCCAGAAAAACTACATTCTAAGGATGCCAGTAGACAAGGGGGACTGCTGCCTGGTAAAGCAGAGCCAGGCTTGGCAAACAGATCTAGTTTTGATCCGTAGCATTACCGACTGAACCCCTCACTTCCTGTTCCCAGTGCTGTAAACAGAGACCCCCTGGCACAGTCAGTTCTGGGTCGAAGTTCGGAGCCGGGGAGCCTTTCTGACTCCTCTGCTTCCTGTTCATCAAAGAGGGATTTCTTGATCCATCCACGTATTTTTCCATTGGTGCACTGAGGAGCTAAGACCCTACTGTGTGCTGAACACTGTTCTGGTTCCGTAGGTATAGCAGTGAACAGACAGAAATGCTTGTCTCTGTGCGGCTTAGTTTCTGGTGAGGGGGGGCAGGCACGAGTCAAGCTAATTAAGTAAAATGTAGAGTCTGTTCAGTGTCAGTGCCGGAAAGAAACAAGTAAGGAAGAAAAGGGGGCATGAAGCGGAGAATTGCTGTTTTATTTTGGAAGAATCGGCGTTCCGTTAGGACCAGGGAAGGCCTCCTGGAGAAGGTGATGATGAGGAAAGAGGCGATGGAGCGGGAGTCCTGCGCAACGACCACCGGGGAGAAGGGGTGGGCAGCAGGTACGAAGGCCCAGAGGAGGGATGTGCCCATCTTGTCTGGGGACTCTCAAGGGCATCGGGAGGAACATGAACGGGGTCAGAATGCCGGGAAATAGGAACAGAGAGGTGACTTAGTGAGGACTTTGACTTTACTCTGCAGAGGGTCTCAGGGCAGAGCCAGGGAGACTGGGAGACTGTGTGTGACGGCTCGTTCCAGCATGGTCGTAGTGTGCACAGCAAGGTGGAGTCAGATTCTAGCTCTATTTTGGGGGATTTCTGAAGGACTCTGATGGGGAAGACCATGGGAGGAGCTGGTTTGCTGGGGAAGGTCGGTTCACTTTGGGACACATTCGAAGTCTGGCTGTTGATTATTGGATATGCTGACCTGAATATCTGGGAAACGCCATCAGCCTGTGCTTGGTGTTTAAACTCCTGAGACTGGATGAGATCACGGTGGGAGGGAGTAGAAGCAGAAGGGCACAGAGGTTTGAGGACTAGAACTAATGCCTCAGACCTCCAACATGCAGAAGCTGGGGCAATGAGCAGGAAGTACTGGAAGGCTAGGAGGGAATTTCCAGAAGCAAGGTGGAGAACCAGGACAGTGTGTTGTCCTGGACCCAGGTTAAGAAAGTATGGAGGGTGATGGAGACATCAGCGGGCTTACTTGTGGCTGAAGGAGCAAGTCAAGTAAGGACTGAGAGCCAGTGATATTTAGGGAATAACCACAGATAGCCGAGAACTATTCTTGACACTTGAACTTCTTGCTCAAAAAATTAGCTGTGTGGTGACTCAGGCATCCCCCCAGGCTCTTTTCTGACCAGGCTGGACTTCAGACAATATACACAGGGTACGGCCATAAACCACGGCTTGGACAAGAACTCATAAGGTGAGGGTTCTGGGCCTGAATGGTGTGAACAACACCAAAGACATATGTTGCACTGATACCATGTTCTTCTGCAGTGGGGTCTTGGTGTTAATGCACAGGCTGATGCTGTCACAGGTGGCTGTCATCTGAGGGAAGACACCGGTACTGATGTCCTTGGGGTCACAGTATGACAGGATCCACTGACTCACACTCTGAGGAAGATGAGTTTTTCCCGGGAAGAGCTGATATAAAATTCAGCAGATGTAACAGTGGGCTAGAATCCATGAGTCAAAAACAAATCCTGGTAGTCAGTGGTAGGTCTTTGGCTCATGGTTATAGCAGCACCAAAAGAGTTCCTCTATTCACACTGTGCTGGGAAATTCTGCAAAATACTTCAAGGTACGTAGGTGTCTCCCGCCAACCAGTGAGACACATTTATTTAGGAAGAGTTATGTATGAAAAATGAGAACACAAAAAAGTTAGACGAGGTCATGGTTGAATTTTCATCCAACCCTAAGAATAGGAAATCTTGTAACTAAAATCAAACCATTTGACTACATTAAAATTAAAATATAATTTGTGTCAAAAGTAAAACAAAGTATATTAAGAAAAGTACTGTCACAAGGAAGTGAAGGAGGTGATAGCTTTAATATATAAAAAGCATTTATAAATTAATAAAAGTACTGAAATGTTACTAAAGGCATGAGTACAAAATTGCATGAAAGAATAATTAACATGAAAAAATAATGAACATAAAAATAATGAACGTGAAAAAATGTTCGACTCCATGAGCATTCAAAGAAATATAAAAGATAAAATCTTTCTTCTATTCAGTAAGCCTGTATTTTTTTTTTTTTTAAAGGCAGGGCTTACTCTGTTTTCTCCCTAAGACAATTCTTTATCCAGTCCCTCAGCATGTTAAGTACTGTGGTGGGCACCATACAAATTGAGGAAAGCACTTGGTTATATGTTAAGAATTTAAAAAAAAAAGAAAGAAAGAAAGAAAGAGAAAATCCATGTGCTCTGTTATACAGGAGTTCATTGTTTAGAAGTCTGTCCTAGGAAATAATTAGAAATGAGGACCAAGGCCTATGCAGAAATACGTTCATTGCAGCATTATTTATAAGGCCAACATCTGGTAAAAATTATTATGGTGAGTTAATTTAAATACAACCATATGATGGAGCATTATGGAAGTCTGACATTATGTTCTTAATGATGGCATAAAAAAGTGAAAATACCAGGGTACGACCAAGTTCACAGTGTAGGACCTCAATTTTGTAAACGTATTGATTGATTATTAGGAAAAAAAAATCCTGGAATTTTGTTTATCAGTGGCAGCATTGTGAATTTCATTTCCTATGTTTCTGGCTCTAAAATGTGTCACCAGGAGTGACAGTGAGAAGGGTGACAACTGAAATACTGTTTACTGAATCCTCGCAAGGTGTCGTGTGCTGTATCAAGAACCTGACATGAATTATCTCATTTAATTTCCACAGCGAGGCTATAAACTGGGAAATGCTAGCATCTTCATTCTATGGAAGCAGACCCTGGAGGCTGTGGGCTGACCTAGCTCCGCCGGGGCTCAGCAGCTGGTAGGAAGTGGTACAGATTTGAATCCGTTCAGTGGGTCCTTATCTCCTACTCCCTATTGCTTCTCAGTGAAAATGTATTACTGTGATAATCAGGAAAGAAGAACCTTAATTTTTTAAAAGAAATACAATATGTCCCCCAAGTTGATTTTTAAGCTTATCTATTTTTGTAGAAAAGCAGAATCAGGATTTTTCTCTTAAAGTGGAAAGCGGAATTAGTGGCCTCTGCGCCAGGCGCGCGATCCACATGATTTCTCTTATCTTTGCAACCACCTCAGAAGGTAGGGATTATGATTCTTATCCTGACTTCATACGTGACAAAACGGACCCATGGCGGAGTGACTTAGTGGTGGTCACCTAGCCTAGTGCCCAGTAGAGCTGAGATCGGAAGGAACTGTGCTTTCATTCTAAGCAGGTTCTCTCCTACCTCTTTTCTTGGAGAATCGTGATCTTTCTGGGAGTTTCTGGAGTGACTTCTCTCCTTTAGTGGAGCAATATCAAACAGGCATCGGCAGCTTGCTCAGGACAGTCACTCAATTTGGATGCCCGGCACTCCCAGAGCTCCTACATGGGCAGGGTACCGAGTAGGGTTGAGTTGTACAGTGGGGAGAGACTCATGTCTAAGTGCATTTTCAAGGCTTTATGGACTCTGTGAGCTTCCCACAGTTGCCCACAGGGCTCAGGATTCCAACTGTGCCATCAAGGTGAAGGTGATGGGTATCTTCTTCTTCTTCTTCTTCTTTTTTTTTTTTTAATTTATTTATTTGACAGGCAGAGATCACAAGCAGGCTCCCCACCGAGCAGAGAGCCTGATGTGGGGCTCAATCCCAGGACGGTGGGATCATGACCTGAGCCGAAGGCAGAGGCTTTAACCCACTGAGCCACCCAGGCGCCTCTGATGGGTATCTTCTAACAGGTATCCTGCTGTGGAGATTCTCTTAGGTCACAGGGCAGGTGGAGTCCTCCTCATCACCCAGGGTTTCCTCTAGCTGCTTCGGGGGGCTCTTTTATTTCCCTTTCTGGATGTCAGTTTTCTTGAACCTAGATGTGAACCATCATGAACTAGATGATCTCTTGCAACCCCCTGGAGATCAAGATTCTTTGACTCAGCAAACATACTCTGAGTTCAAGGTGTGTGCTGGGCACCCTGTGGAGGGTTGATCACACAGTGACAACAGAAGGCAGCCCAGCTCTTGTTGTCCTAGAGCTTACAGGTTTAGGGGGGAGACCTATTAGTCAAACGATTACATAAATAAACAGCTTATAGACGGTGATAAAGTGCTGAGTAGGCACACAGTGTTCCAGATGGTTATAAAAGGAAGACTTGACAAAGATGATTTGGGAAGGCTTTCCTGGGAGAAATTCCAGCTGAGATTGCAGGGAGTTGAATAGTGGAAGCAGAGAAGGGAGAGCATTGCAGCCAGAGGGAATAACAAGTTGAAATGCCCTCTTCTGGAAAGTAGTGGGGGTAATTAAGAGGGATAGAAAGAAGGCCAGAATGCAGAGGAATCCACTGGGTCCAGACCGTAGGGCTGAGCAGAGCGCTTGAAGGAATATTGTCATCATCTTAGCTACAGTGGGAGGCCACTGAAAGGCTCTCAGTTGGGTGTGCAAGCTCCGATGACAGATTTGTATTTTGAAAAGCTCCCACTGGGTGCTGTGTGATGG
This sequence comes from Meles meles, assembly GCF_922984935.1. Lineage (NCBI taxonomy): Eukaryota > Metazoa > Chordata > Mammalia > Carnivora > Mustelidae > Meles > Meles meles. Next base: position 108,354,913 of record NC_060068.1, read on the forward strand.
ATGGGCTGCATTGGGAGGGCTGGGTTTGGGGTCTGCAGTGAAGATACTGTTGTTGTAGATGAATCTTGGGTGGGCCTGGAAGGTAGTGCTGGGGATGTCAGCAGGTAGATGGACTCAGTGTAGGGGAGTGAACAGGAGGGACTGAGATGATGATTGATGAGATACTGAGCATCAGAGGAGAGTTTCCAAGGCTCCTATTTCTTAGGGCACTTAGCTATGTTTGGAGCACACAGTGCACGTTCGTCTGATGGACTGAGGGGCATTTGAGTGGCCAAGAAGAGTAACCACTTTCCTCAGTAACTTTTTCCACCCTCCTCCACCCAGGATGAAGCATCTGTTACCTTAGTCCCCTTCCCCCACCACTTCAGATGCCAACTGACTGTCTCTAGATAGGGGGTTCCAACAACCCCTACCCTTGAGTATGATGAATTTGCTATAGTGACTGATGATTCAGGAAATATCGTACTGATGAAATTACTGGTCTTTTATAAAAACTGTCCAGGTCCCTGGGTGGCTCACTGGGTTAAGCCTCTGCCTTTGGCTCAGGTCATGATCTCAGGTCCTGGGATCAAGCCCCGCATGGGCGGGGGGCAGTCTCTGCTCAGCAGGGAATCTGCTTCCCCCTTTCTCTCTCTGCCTGCCTCTCTGCCTACTTGTGATCTCTGTCTGTCAAATAAATAAAATCTTAAAAAAAAAAAAAACCATGTAACTCAGGAACAGCGAGATCAAGGATATGCACAGGACAAGGTGTGGGGAAAGTGTGAAGCTTCCATGTCCTCTCCCACCACACCACTCTCCCTGAATCTCCATGTGTTCACTAACTGGGAAGCCCTTCAAATCCAGTCCTTTATGATTTTTATGGAGGCTCCAAAACATAATTGATTCAATTGTTGGCCATTGGTGATTGAACTCATTCTTCAGTCCTTCTCCCTTCCCTAGAGGTCGGGGTGTGGAACTTGAAGTTCCAACTGTCTGTTCACGTGGTTGGTTCTCAAGGTGACCAGCCCCATCCTTTTTTTTTTTTTTTTTTTAAGATTTTATTTATTTATTTATTTATTTATTTGACAGACAAAGATCACAAGTAGGCAGAGAGGCAGGCAGAGAGAGGAGGAAGCAGGCTCCCCTCCATGCAGAGAGCCTGATGCAGGGCTCGATCCCAGGACCCCAACATCACAACCCGAGCCAAAGGCAGAGGCTCCCAGACACCACCCCGACCAGCCCCATCCTTAAGTGCTTTCCCAAAGGAACTTTCCTCATTAATGTAACAAAAGCCACCTTTGTCATGCTTATCACTTAGGGGTTTTAGGAGTTCTGTGTCAGGAACAGGGTTGAAGACCAAATAGGTATTTCCTATTATAAGTCACAGTATCTCAAAGGGGTCCCCATTATTTGGCACCCTTACTGTAACCTAGAATGCTAACATCTGTGTTCCTGCCCTGGAGGAAGGAGTCTCTACCAGCTGTCTCCGGAGGGAGGTCCACCTTGGTGGTTCAGTGTGATGAGCATGCAGTCATAACTGTCTTCTCGTTTCCAACTCTAGGGGGCAGTGAACTTGGTGACAGTCCAGGTGAGGACTGACCTAAAGTTCACACATCTGGAACTGTGGTTCACCCCCCCTCCCCACGTCATGCCATGCTCACTGGGAGCTGTTCAAGCTCAAGACCTGCTATAGTCATCCTCCTCAGCCCTGTCCTTCACCCACTGTCCCGGCTCCCGTTATCTTCTGCCTCCTCCCTAGTAGGGAGGATACTGATGTTTGGGCTGGATCCCAGCTAAGGTCATGGCCGCCCATTTGGTTTGTTAAGAGGTCTTTGACAAAAAAAAATTCACATTAGGCAAAACCAGAGCACTGGATCTTGACCTTTTTAAATGTCTGCGAGATTCAGGTCACTAGCTGCTCACTTCTGTCCAGGCAAGCCAGCAGGGTAGTACCTGTGTGATGGAGCTTTCCCTGGAATCCAAAGGACCTAGTTAAGCAGAGAATCCTTAAAGTTGGAAAGATTGATGGTTACAACTGGAGGGAGGGGTGTCAGAACCCTTGCACGGGCGGGGGGTCCACTCACCGTGGAGGGGAATTAAAGAGAGAGGCCAGATCACCTTATTTACTTGGGATATTAAGAGGGTCATTTTACATTGTTAGAGGGCAAAGAAAAGGCAAGCAGTGATGTTTGAGCCCTTTGCTGCGTGGTGGGTTTAATCACGGACTGCGGCCAGGCCCTTCTGTCTCTCTGGCTCACGTGTGGACTGGGACGGGGACTGAACTGCATTAGGGAGAGAGGGGCTGCTCTTGGCATTTCGTTGTCCTTCTGGTGAAACGTTGACCCTGTGCACACGGGCTGGGGTCCCTTGTGCTGCCGTACGCTCTGTCGGTATGCATCTTTAGAAAGCTCTGACCAGAAATGGGAAGTCTTCTGTGCATGGACCAGGTAGGACCTTCCTCTGGACCCCAAAGGACCATCGTCAGCAAGGGCTGTCAGAAAGCAGCAGGAGCTGCCTTCCTGGAGGGAAATCCAGCAGGGTCCGGCATCAGGAGTGGGCCTATCAGGGAAGTGGGAGCTGTGGAGGAAGAAGGGGGGGAGACCTTGGCTCTGTCTGTGAGCTCCTAGAGGGCAGGGCTATCCACATCTCTCCATCTTCCAGGGTGGAGCGGCATAGGACTGAGTCCTGAGAAAGAGACCCAGGTGTGCTTGTTGATCCTTCTGCCCTCAGCTCTGCACACTCCATCTGCCACTCTGTGCTTCAGCAGACTTGAATTGCTGTGGATGCAGGGCCAGCCCATGTGGTCTCTTACCCCTGTGCCTTTGCACATCCTGTTCTCTCTGCCTGACACACCCTTACACACCCAAGCCTGGCTAACGCCCTCTCGCCCTTCAGGTCTCAGCTTGCCAGCTGGAAAGAATTGCCAGCTGTGAAGTGATCTACCCTAGACATCACCTGTCTCCCCTGCCCCCCAGAGTCGCAGAGCTTCTCCCACAGTTCTCGTGTCTGTCCACTTGTCTGTCTGTCTTCTGTATGGCGGGCACATCAAGAGCCAGGCTTCTGCCCATCAGGGTCAATATTTAACACCTCGTTAGTGAATGTGAATGACGAGCCCCCCTGCAGCTTCTGTCCCTTTGGTGATGAAAAGGGGTTATCGATTCAAAAGCGTGAAGGAAAGCGAGTTCTGTGGCATCCATCTCTTTGCCCATCTGTCAGTGATACCGTGTGGCGTGGCGGGCCCAGATTGTCCCTGCCTCCTGGGAGTGTTCTGTCTGGAACAGGCACATTGCCATTACCAGGTACCTGAAAACCAAGACCCCGGGCAGCCTGTGAATGAGAGGAGCAGTTGTGCACTTGCCCAGCCCACGTGTCTCGGCATGTGTGTGGGAGAAGCAGCCTCCATGCTGGGTCTGGGAGAGGACAGAGCGCAGGCCCAGGGCTGTTTGGGGGCCGGGGGAGCCTGACTCGTTAGCTGCACGGTGGCGCTATCCTGTCTCCCCCAGCCTCATTTCCACGCTATTCAATCTGCCTTTCCCAGTGTATCCTTGAAGGGGAAATAAATCAGCAGCACTCTGTACCTATAGCCCACCATTATTACCGCTGATGCGGCTTCTCAGGGGCTGCCAGGCGCTGCTCACATTTCACGGTCGTCTGGGTCCCCGAAGCCATATCGAGCCATCAGCTATTCATGGGCACCATCTCGACTGCCCATTTTTCTCTGCTGGTCATACTCAAAGGTTTGCGGGCAGAACTAAGTGCGGCCTGCCTTCCTATTCCGGGCCTTCAGCTCTGTCCTTTCCTTCCCTTTCTTAATTAGGTTATTTTATCAAAGGCAGGCACCAGGTGTGACCCATAAAGGCAATCCTCCTGATAATCTGTGGTGACAGCCCATGATGGGTCTGGGGAGATGTCTGTGTCCCACTTCCTTTGCTAGAGAGTAGTGCTGAGGGTGGTGGCTTCTGGATGTCCCTGGGTTGACCAGTTGGCTCTCTTCCACTGCCTTCAGCCTACTTCGGTGCTTCCCCTCCCCCCGCCACATCACTGTGACTAGGAAACAGCCATCAGTGTGCCTCCTCTCCATCCATCTACTCCCACCTGCCCTGAACATCCCATTAATACCTCAGGCCTGCTGGGTCTTCTCCAAGACACATGAGGACTCTGTCCTCATCTCATTATCTCTAGCGTCACCCTCTCTCTCCTCCTGTCTCTTGTCTGAGCTAACACCGTCACCTGCACCATCAGGCCACCAGCCTCCCATCGGGCCCCCTCCCAGCCACTTGCCCTACAGCCACCCCAGTGACGCGTTCTTCTTCATAAGTGATATATTTCTAAATAGACCTCTGTAGCTGCCCACCAGTTTTAACACAGCCTTCTCAGCTGTGGATCATTGACTTAAAGAAACAAAACAACATAGATTGGTCAGCGAGGACCCCAGTGTGTCCTTCCTGGATCTCATTCCCTTCTTCCCTCCCCAGAGGTACTCGAGGCCTGAGTGTTTTCTCGCTGTGTGTACCTAAGTAAAGAACGAGTGCTAGGTTTTACATGTTCTAACCCTCATACAGATGGGTTGTTTTGGTTGTTGTTGTTTTAAATCTCAAGGATCTTGGAGGTTTACCCATCTTGATTGATGTCGTTCCAGCTCATTTACTTTGTGGCTGGTAGTATTTTGCGTGCATGATTCCTTTGTCCATCCTTGTATTGATGGATAACTCAGTCAACTTTTTAAGGTGTAGCTCAGATTGTGTTTCTCCCTTGCTTATAGCCCTTCAGCGCCTGTAGGGGAGACGGTCCCAGGCCGTGTGGCCTCGTTTGGCTGTGCCCCTGCTGGTGACTGCCCAGCCCAACACTGGCAGACACCAGGAGGGCGGTAGCCTAAGGAGTGAGGATTTCTCCCACTAGTCCCACTTACACTAGTCGTACGGTTGTCTTTATTCCAACCCAAGTGGCTGCACTTGTTGTGTCACGAACAAGTAACCTTGGGCTCTGTGGCTGTGGGCTTCACGCCCGTAGAGGTGGCTTTACGCACCATTGCCAGGTTGTCACGTATGCTGGGCTCTGCTGCAGGACTCCTTCCCTCTCAGTCCTGGGAAGGAGTCTCTCTGAGCTGGTTTTGCATATCACTCTCTTTTTCATCACTCCTTTTCCGTATCTCTTCCATAAGGGCAGATGGTAAATTAGTTACAATGTAGATACTGGGAACATTCTGAAGATAAGCACTTCCCCTATAAGACCCATGGACTTTAGGGACTGCTCCCCCCAAATGTATCCACCCCTCAGTGTCTCCACTGACCTTGTCTAAAGGCAGTGAGACCCCGTCAGTGGAGTGGCTGGCTCTTGCCAAACTCATTTTCCATGAGAAAGAAGCAGCTCAAAGCAACTCTGTCCAAGAGCCCATTGATACCGTGTGGTTACTGGAGGGGTATGAGTGACATATTCATACTACAGGTCAGGTTCTACAGTCCTCAAAAAGGAAAATTGTGATTGATGCAAAGGTTTTGAACCACTAGATGAAACCTCGCTTATTTTAAACAAAGGCTTCTCTGTTCGAAACCTGAGGACTTCGAACTTCACAGCTTAGCCCCCGAATATGTGCTAAGCTGTGGAGTCCACTAGCAGGCTCCCAGCACAGAGCAGGGGCGGGTCCTTCAGACACAGGCGGGTGTGAGGTGCTCTGCTTAGTGAGACTTGCCGCAGTACGGGGTGGAGGGAAGGGAATAGGACGTTAACTGAGGACTTACTGTGTGTTCTGTAAATCCCATGTTAAATTGTTTTTCATAAAACCCACATGTGGGATGTTTTGTGTTTCTGATTTAAAGAAGCAGAAACTCTCAGAGAGTCCAAGAGCTTCAGTAACCAGCTCAAGCTCACGTAAGCAGGAAGAGTTGGACTTTTTCTTCTGTGTCTGTTAGCTCCTGGCCCCCTGCAGACTCTGTGTGGAAAGAGAAGACTGAAGAACCAAGAGAGAGGAGGGGAAAAAAACCCCAGCCTAGAACATTCTATCCTCAGATGAAAAGGGTAGAACAGAGATAGGAAGCTCATTCAAAGCTCCCTCCTCTTGTCCTGGGAAGGCTTGTTTTTCAAGGCTCTGCAGGATGTGGACGACTGGCTCAGGGAATCGATATGGAGCTGTGTGCATAAGCTCTGGTAGAGAGGGCAGGATCAGACAGCCGCCCTGCCCAGCCCTGTCCTGGATCTCATGGAGGAGTTGGGGGGAGAAGACCACACACACATCACAACATGAAAGTTTGGAGGAGGGAAGAGGTTGGTCGAGCTTTCCTGGGCTGTAACATGTGGCTTGAAGGATGGTACATAGTGTGGAAAAAACATTCCAGGCTGGCGATGACAGCTTGAGAAAGATCCCCAGGTCTCGGGAATATAATCAGAAAGTGGTGGTCAGGTGTGGCTGGAGCAAGGTGCCCACTGGAGACAGGTACGAGATGCAGTAAGCTGTATTAAAAGAGCCTTAGCCGCTATAATGAGAGTGTCTGAAAGGCCGGCAGCTTCCACCCTCTGTTCTGGGGTGACTCCTTGACCCAGGATGTCTTGTAGACTCTCCTGGACTCGTGCTCACTGTGTAGGGTAGTGACTCATACCCTTCAGGCTGCAAGAAGTGAGAGGGCTATTACTACCCCATGGCCTGGTATCTGCTCTAATGTATGGCGAGGTAATGATCTGAAAACAAATGTTCTTGGGCTATTACTCCTTTCACTGCTTTATGCTTCCTAATTACTTGGGATCCCTCCTAATGGATCACACCCTCCTGGGTATCATGGTAGCACACCCGGTGGCTGTGTTGATGGCATCCCCTAAGGAGGAGGCCCTGAGGTTGTGGCTAAGCGACTTGAATGGCTTTCTCCATCTTTCTCAGGCTCCTGCGGAAATCCATATAGATCCTCAGTTTTAACAAACTGAATCTGAACAGCGTGCTTATGTCTTGTTTGGAATTCAGAGCCACTGGGAACGTGCCCAGAGTGAGAGGTGCTTTTTGTTTGTCTGTGCTGCCCAGTCCACTGTGGGTGCTCGGTGCATACACAGGCTCTAGCCAGATAAGGACACTGGGTGAAAGGTAGATTATGGGGAGATCTTGATAAGGACATCTGTAGATCGGATGGGAAATGGTGACAGGCTGGTGGGGAGAGCCTGGGGTACTAACGGGAGGCTGGAGTGAAGGGTGTGAGGCTGGCGAAGGGAAGGGGTTACAGATGACTATCTTCCTCGTTAGGATGCCTTGACAGGAGGAAGAGGTAGCTTGGGGAGAGGAAGGCTGAGGTCAGCTAGGGCCCTGGGGGCTGTCCTACTGCCTGTGGATTGTCCTTGGGAGGAGGAGCAACAGGCGTCCGGACAGGTGGGCCGCAGAAGTGTCTGGGAGCTGTCGCTGTGAAAGCTGTTTGAAGCCATGGAGCGGGGTGGAGGGTTGCTGTGCCCTTTCTGGGAGAGCAGACTGAGAGAGAGTTAGGAGGGTACCCCAAGGAGCAGCTGCAGGGAAGAGAGAAAGAGGGGGAGGAGCGTTCACAGGTCGAGAAGTTTCCAGAGAGGCCAGAAGTCGACTGGGGTGGGCTGAGACACATGGTGAAGGAAGAAGGCCGTGGTCAGGCGGGGCCAGGGAAGCTGAAAGCCCAGCCAGGGAAGGACTGGGATGTGGTCTTTGGAGTGACCTGGAGGTTGTGGACCTCTTGGTCAGGACAGTTTCTGTGGAGCCAAATGACCGAGGATGCAGCCACATCAGAGGTGACCTCGTCCCTCCCCCAGCCAACGCTAAGGACTCGGAGATGGACAGCCGTGTGGAGACATGTGGATCACGACTGGGGATATTGTGGGCCCCACCTGTGTCAGACGCGCCCTTGTTTAAGCCGGACACGAACAGTGAGACTCCGTGACGTTGCAGTAACTGGTGTGTCCTGACCCCCCAACCTCTGCCCCAGGTTCTGTCCCTTTCTCATTGTCACCGGTGTGAAGCCTGGTGCAAGGCTTTGGAGGTGTTTTCCTGGTGTGGAACTGAGTCCTTCTAGGATGCTGCCGGTGAAAAAAGTCAACAAATTGAAACAGTCGCCAAGACTCCCCTACTGCTGGAGCCGGTGCCGTGGGCTGGAGCGATTCCCGGGTCCTGCCACGGCCCAGGCCCTGTGGGATGGGGGCTGATGTCTGGGGGCAGCAGCTTCAGGGAAGGTGGCCTCAGCCCTGGAGCAGGTCCATTCGAGCCGTGGAAGCTGTGTAGTGCCTTTGTGGCCTCTGAGGCATCGAGAATAAGAGATAAAAATATCCCTGACCACCCAGGGTAGAAGAAAGTCTCTCTTCTGTTCTATTCAGTTTTGTTCCAGCCTCTCTCTGTCTCCTCTCCCTCTCCCAAATGAACCTGTCCTTTTCCTCCTCTTTGTGCCTCAACTTCACCCCTGCCCCTTTGTTTGTCCTTCCCCACCCTGCCCTGTGTGCCGCCTGCTCTGTGGGCACCGGGCATCCAGTGGTCAGCACGGCAGATGTGAGAACAGACGGGATCTTCATCACGGCTTCGGTTCTGTGAAGGGGACGCGCAGGTTCCAGCAACAGAGACGCGAAGGGAAGGGTGGTCAGGGGTGGGCTCTCCGAGCTGGACATATTTCGGAAGAGGCTTGGAGCATGAGGCAGAGGCCAACGTGGGGCACTCTCCAGGGACCGAGCTGTAAGAGGATGCAGCGGGGCCAAGGTCTCTGAGCAGCACAGATCTGGGGATCCCTCAGAACTCCAAGGCAGGGAGGGTGAAGGCAAGGAGGAAGGAGAGGGGCAGGGGAGTAGGTGGGAGATGAAGGTTCTCAGGAGGGGAGTCCCTTGTCTCAGTGTTGTTTGCTCTCTGTACTCCTCTCTCGAGCTGGGAGCTGGGTTTTGGTGTTGCTGCCCAAATACTCCCTGCCCTGGGCTGTGGCCTCTCATTTGATTTTTTCAGCTTCTGGATGGGATTGTTGATTTTGTTTGAAGCCTGGCAGAGCTGCAGCCAGAAGCTTAGGCAGGGAGTTCTTGACCTTCTCCCAGACTTGACAGCGGTGTGAGCCATGTTGGGTGGCAGGTGCCAGGACCTAATGGGACATCCTGGGGCAGCGAAGAGGGCAGAATTCACTCGTCTGCGGTGGGAGCGAGAAGGGCTTCCCGTGGCTGGGTGCTAGGACCAGTTGAGGAGAGTGGCTTGAATGTTTTGCACCCAGCTTGTGCCTGCCTCCACAGCTTTCTTTGACTCCCGATCTCTGAATTAAATCTATTCATGAGCTTACTTCACTGGTCTCCTAAACACAGCTATGTACCCTTGGGAGAAGGCAAAACCCCCAGTGCTCGCTGGAGAATAGGTACTTTACATAGTCATTAAAGAAAGTGAAGCTCTGTTTTAAACCTTGAATAAGGTTGGTTCCAATCCTGGGGAACCCTTCCACTGGTGGCCACTGGACTCCATCTCAAGGCCACACTGCCCTCCCATGGTGACGATGATGATCATGATAGTTGGTAAGTGTCCAGTGAGTGTCAGGTGTCGGCTGCTGTGCTAAGGGTGCTAGATGGATTGTCTCCTCCAAGGTAGAGGGTACTCACAGCTCCATGCTAGAAGGAAGGAAAGGTAATGTGCAGAGATGGGATGGGTGATTTGCTCAGAGTCACCCGGCTTAGCAGCGGAGCTGGGATTTTTATCTGGGCAGTCTGACCTCAGCCGTTGTGCCTCATGGCCGCTGGAAATGGTGTAAGAAACTCAATGACTTGTCCCTGTCCACGCACCCAGCAAGAACAGGAGACTGGACTTCAGTGCGAGTCTTTTGGCTTAGTTTAGGGCTCTTCCAGCTTTCCGTCATCCTCGTTGGTGTTCTCCGGGTTCTCTTCCAGTCTGAGAGCTGTTGCTCCCACATCTCAACCCTGGACAAGTACCAAACAATGCAGAAGAGTGAGATTAAAAGCACGGCACCTTGGACCTTGCTACCCGGATTCTGCTTTCAAGAAGTGAGATAGAAGAATCCGTATCTTGCTGTGCTTTGCAAGGCAGGGTTTGAGAACACGGACCTTACACTGTGAATAATGGTTTGCAGGTAGAGATGTCTTCCGGGGCCCTATTCCTGACTTCGATCTGTAGAGCTGGCTGTTCCTCCTTTGGTAACCCCATACAGGTTGTCATTTCACCCTGTGTAGACTTTGACGTGTGTTCACCCCCTCGGCCAGGTGCTCACAAGGGTGGATACTGCATCTTTCTCATGTTTATACACAGTCCCTGCCCCATAGCGAGTCCTCCATACAGATCATTGGCATTAAGGGACATTTGAAAGGATGTATTGACACAAAATGAAATGTCCTCTGTTTACATAGAGGGCTCCCTGTTCATTCCTGGTAGAGACTGGGGTGGGGGGGGCGGCCAGGCACTGGGGTTCCCAGGTCGTTCATACCAAGAACACATGTGCCAGGGCTTGCACCTCCCAAATGCACGAGAAGCTGTTGCCCAGTTGTGGGAGTGGCTCTCCACTAAGATATTCTCATTCCTTCACTACGTCTCCCTGCACGTTGAAGACGTGAGCTGCACCGGCCTGTGGCTGAGACCTTCACCTCTGGAACTCTCGACAGCCCTCAGAGCAGTCCAGTATCCCTACTCAGGATACCCAAGGGAAGGGTTTGTGCCGTCTCTGACCTCAGGGACTAGATGGTCTGGTGGCAAAGACAGATCCAGAGAAACACTGACCTAGAGCTTCAGTATGAACAGGGAGGTCATTCAGACAAGGGCTCTGAAACCAGGGCTGGGGTGTGGGGTGAATCTGGGCTGTGTCTCTGTGCCCTCCGGCATCTTAACCTCTCTGGAATCCCTCCTTGCTAAGTAGGGGTCATAATAGTGCTGTCCGAAGCATATAGTAAACACTGTCAAGTATTTGTCATGTAACTGAGGGCTGAGACACTGCTCAAGAAAAGCTTCCCATTGAGGGAGATGTCTGAGTGGTGTTTGGAACAAAACTAGAATTTAGCCAGTGGAAAAGGGGCACTTGGGTGGAGAAAACTATGCAAAGGTGTGGAGGGGTATGTGGTATAAGAGGGAAGGTTCTGACAGCTCATTTATTACCGGGACATGAGCTTTTAGGTGGTAGGGAGCCATGGAGGGTGAAGGCTGGAGAGGTGTGCCTTCCAGAGCATTTTAAACATTGTTTCAGAATTGATGGTGACTATCAGAAGATGTTAAGCCCACAAGTGGCACAATCGAGCTCCTGCTTTCCATATGGTCTTTATACAGAGAAAGGTTCTGAGTGCTTTGGCTCTGTGAGTCTCTTCCCATGAACCCACCGCTAAAACATTCTTGGCACGAGATTGTCCTCATGTCCCTTTTAGCCAACAGTGGAAGGTCAGCAGATGAGTGCCATGGGGATTGGAGCACTGGGAGCATGTCAGCTTCCTGACCGGGTCTGGTCTGCCATGTCCTGCATGGTCCCGGAGGATGACAAGTGATCGTCAAGCAAATCCTAATTGGATTTCCCAGGCAGACATCTGCCCAGCCTGATTTAGATGATCATCCATTATCCTTAGCCCAGAGCACGGGTAATGGTGGCAAGATTAGCTCCCACTTTGCATTGGCCCTGGGAGTTTGCACAGCAGCAAGCCTGTTTGAGAGCTAACGCTCCAAAGTTTGCAGCCTCGACGGGGACCACAGTTCCAGCTCTGTTTTATGCTTGATTCAAAGGCAGCAAAAGAGAGGTACAAGACTGATGGCAAGCTTCTAGGATTGGGAAGCCAGCAGCCAGGTCCCTCCAAGGTGTGCCTTTTGATCATCCCTCTCGTTCTATGAATCCAATCCAGAGTTTTCATTTATATGGCTGGAATTTGAGAGAGCACCATTTTTGTTTGTTTATTTACAGCATAACAGTGTTCATTGTTTTGGCACCACACCCAGTGCTCCATGCAGCACGTGCCCTCCCTATTACCCACCACCTGGTTCCTCAACCTCCCACCCCCCCCGCCCCTTCAAAACCCTCTGGTTGTTTTTCAGAGTCCATAGTCTCTCATGGTTCATCTCCCCTTCCAGTTTCCCTCAACTCCCTCTCCTCTCCATCTCCCCATGTCCTCCATGTTATTTGTTATGCTCCACAAATAAGTGAGACCATATGATACTTGACTCTCTCTGCTTGACTTATTTCGCTCAGCATAATCTCTTCCAGTCCCGTCCATGTTACTACAAAAGTTGGGTATTCATCCTTTCTGATGGAGGCATAATACTCCATCGTGTATATGTACCATATCTTCCTTATCCGTTCATCGGTTGAAGGGCATCTTGGTTCTTTCCACAGTTTGGCGACCGTAGCCATTGCTGCAATAAACATTGGGGTACAGATGGCCCTTCTTTTCACTACATCTGTATCTTTGGGGTAAATAGAACAGTGTGGAGATTCCTGAAGAAATTAAGAAGAGAGAGCACCATTTTTGAGCAGAACCATAGTCCCTGTTTGACCAGTGCTTCTAGTCCACCCCAGCCCTCACGGCTGATGGAATGAAGAATCCTAAAGCAGATCCCTGTGTGTCAGTCCCCTCCCCAGAAACCGAGAGTGGCTCTCACTGACTATGGAATAACGTCAGAACCAGAGCTTGGGCTCTCACACACATGCAGACTAGAGCTTTCTGCATCATGTCTTCAATTTCTTCTCTTTCCTGTGTTTGCTCTTGGGCCTGCTTCTCCCCAGAATACCTCATTTCCACCTGCTGGAAACTGTATGTATTCTTCTTTGCCCAGCGTAATACTATTTGCTCCACGAAGCCTTTCCACTGGTGCTCAGTGGTTGTCCCTGTGTTCCATTCAACGTTTCTGGACTTGGCTTGTATCTTGGGCACTCTGAGGTGGAAGATCCTTGAGCTTAGGATCTGGAGATGACGTTTCTTCTCTGTCTCTTCTTCCAAGGCTCAGCCCAAGGTCTCAAATGCGTATAGGCTTGGATTCTGGATTCTATTCCAAGCCATCTACTTGAACACATAGTATTTCAGTTTTTTTGTTTTGTTTTGTTTTTGAGGACATGGGTAGTGAGTGGCTTATTCATGCCTTTTGTGTTTTTCCATTCTCCCAATGTCTGAACTCAGGGGCTTTCTGTTCTGAGTCTGTGCTCATCAGTGTGTGGGAAGGAGGTAAGCTGGAGTGGGGAAATGAGCCCTTACAGCCCTGACTTGAATATTCTGGAGCCCCTGGCTCTCCTGGGTTTTTTTCAGCGCAAGGGTATCAGTGTGGGGAGGTGTCTTGACCACAGTTGGGGGTGTCTGTTGAGTGGCCAAGGGAGTGGTGCCCGGGAATCGGGCCATTCCTCAGAGCAGTGACTCATCCCTGAGTCTTACAGCAGGGTCTCTGGGAAAGAAAACCCACTGGCTTCAGGCTTCAGAAGCTAGAGGTTTCTTTGAGTTTGATTTTCTTTCCTATAAAAGGATCATAACATCTAGCCCAGTGTGTCTGAGGAAAAAGATGTGCTAATTTAGGTAAGATGCCTGTCCTGCTTCCCAGAGTCAGTTCTCCCTTCTCCTTTCCCACCTCACCTCCTTATTTAAAACTGGCTCAGGGCAGGCTTACAAACATTATCATTACAAAAGGTAATACCAATTAATAGCTTATCGTCAAGTCCTGCTTGCTTGCTTTACAAAGTAAGTGATACATGACCCCATCAGTGCTTCTGGGTGGCGGGTTTCTGGGCCCACTGTGGTGCAGGGAGGCAGGGGGTAAACCTTGGTTGCCGGGTGATCTTGGGCAAGTGATACAACCTTTCTGTTGCTCAATTTCTTCCCTTAAAATCATGACTCAGATTTTCATTCAGTGGCATTCTGGGGAGGATTGTTGTGACCTCTCATCAAGCTCTGGTGCCGGGCATCTAGTGAAGACACAGTGGACTGTCGGTGAGGGTCCCTGCAGGAGGGAAGCTGGGCCTTAGGCCTCAAGGCGTGCATGGCCCAAGGCGGGGAGGGATGGCTTCTTTTAGCTTCCGTCCTCATAGAAGGTCACTGAAGTAGACCTGTACATCTGTCCTGTACATCTGTCCCTCTCAACAAAGCCAGAGGCCTTCCCTAAATCTCACAGCTGGCAGAAGGCTGAGCTGGGGCTTGGAGTGGGTCTGGTGCCTCGCCCCCTTTCTGCCCGGCTTAAGGAGGGAACCTCATTCCGTCTCTGCTGTGGAAAGAACAGAACAGGGCAGACAACGTGTTAGTGCTCTGCAGTGCTTAGACCACTGTCGGAGGAATGTTTGGCTATAGAACTGGTTAGAAAAATAAGTGTCCCGAGAAGGTGTCCTTCTCTTAAAGACAGGAATGCTTCCCAGGACTTCAGGATCCCCCAGGAAGGCACAGAGGGAACAGCATGAGCCCTGTTGGTGTGCCAGCCCTGGGAGGCTGTAATCGAACCCGTGTGACAACTTCAACGTGTAAGTTAACTAATTGGTGGCATTGTGTCCTATTAAGGGGAAGTAAATGGCTGTGCCTTTTCTGAGACAGAAGCAGATCTTAGATCAGATGCTCTCACAGGAACTCAGAGCCGGGCCTTTATTTTTAGATCAAATGGGAGAAAAGAAGGACAGAGAGCTTATTTTTTCACTGGGCATGGCTAGAAAACTGGTCCCTTTAATTTTCTTTCCTTCTTTCTTTCTTTTTTTCCCCCTAACCCATGTGGGTGTGGTTTCGAGTGGACTGGGGATGGATTCTGCCTTTCCTACAAAGTCCCATTTATGTCATCAAAACCTACTTTCTGTGTCGGAGAAAAAATAATATCAGAGTTTAAATAGCCCGAGTGACCTTAGAAGTGTTCCACAGGCCAGTGTGGAGTAGAAGCCGCTGGTCATGACCCACCATGTCGTGCGTTTCCGGTGTACCTTCTCTTTCGGTGTAGCTGCTGTGCCAGTCCCTGGGGACGCCAAGGGGCACTGAGCTCTTTGCTGAGGTTGTGCCAAGCTCTTGCCGTGTTCCAGGCACTTTCCTCAGCCCAGGGGCTACGGTGGTTCACACAATAGAAGATCACCGCTCTTTCCTGCGGGAGAGCTGCTGGAAAACTTGAAGTGACCGAGAAAAGCCAGGATGTATACAAGGGAGGCACCTTTAGAAAGTGTGGCCTAGGAGGGCCTTTTGGGGGCAGGCTGAATGTGAGTGACAAGGGGCCTTGCGGAGATCTCAGGGGGAGAATTCTAGGCGCAGCAAAGTCTCTCCAGCTAGAACCAGCTTTCTTGCAAAGGGTTGGAAGGCAGGCAGGCTTATGGTGGCTACACCAGAGGGTGAGGGGAGGGCCAGAGATGAGGGCAGGGTGCAAATTGTGCAGGATTTTGTGGGCCATGGGAGAGGCTTTGCAAGTCACTGGAGAGATTTCAAACCAGAAAGGATTCACATTATTTATTTTTTTAATTATGTTAGTCACCATACAGTACGTGATTAGTTTTTGATGTTGTATTCCATGATTCATTGTTTGCATATAACACCCAGTGCTCCATGCAATCCATGCCCTCCTTAATACCCATCATCAGACTCACCCATCCTCCACTCCCCTCCCCTCTAAAACCCTCTGTTTGTTTCTCAGAGTCCATAGTCTCTCATGGTTCGTCTCCCACTCGATTCCCCCCTCTTAATTTTTCCCTTCCTTCTCCTAGTGTCTTCCATGCTCTTCCTTATGTTCCACAGGTAAGTGAAACCATATGATAATTGACTTTCTCTGCTTGACTTATTTCACTCAGCATAATCTCCTCCAGTCCGGTCCATGTTGATGCAAAAGTTGGGTGTTCATCCTTTCTGTTGGCTGAGTAATATTCCATTGTGTATGTGGACCACATCTTCTTTATCCATTCATCTGTTGAAGGGCATCTCAGCTCCTTCTACAGTTAGCTACTGTGGACAGTGCTACTATGAACTTTGGGGTGCATATGGCCCTTCTTTTCACTACATCTGTATCTTTGCGGTAAATACCCAGTAGTGCAATTGCTGACTCTTAGGGTAGCTCTATTTTTAATTTTTTGAGGAACCTCCACACTGCTTTCCAGAGTGGCTTTACCAGCTTGCATTCCCACTGACAGTGTAAGAGGGTTCCCCTTTCTCCACAGCCTCTCCAACACTTGTTGTTTCCTGACTTGTTAATTTTTGCTATTCTAACTGGTGTAAGGTGGTATTTCAATGTGGTTTTGATTTGTATTTCCCTGATGACTTATGATGATGAACGTTTTTTATGTGTCTGTGAGCCATTTGTATGTCTTCTTTGGAGAAGTCTGGGGCCTGACAGATTCCCTGGGGAATTCTACCAAACATTCAAAGAAGAAATAATACTTACTCTCCTGAAGCTGTTTCAAAAAACAGAAGCAGAAAGAAAGGTTCCATACTCTTTTTATGAGGACAGCATTACCTTGATCCCCAACCAGGCAAAGACCCCATCAAAAAGGAGAACTTCAGACCAACATCCCTGATGAATACTGATGCCAAAATTCTTAACAAGATCCTAGCTAATAGGATCCAACAGTACATTAAAAAGATTATCTGTCAGGACGCCTGGGTGGCTCCGTGGGTTAAAATTTTAAAAATTGTTTTACCTTGCCTAAATCTTTTGCAATTTCAGATAAATTTTAGAATCAGCTTGCCAACTTCTACATAAAAGAATGTATGGATTTTGGGGCGCCTGGGTGGCTCAGTGGGTTAAAGCCTCTGCCTTTGGCTTAGGTCATGATCTCAGGGTCCTGGGATTGAGCCCCACATTGGGCTCTCTGCTCGGCAGGGAGCCTGCTTCCCCCCATCCCCGCCTGCCTCTCTGCCTACTTGTGATCTCTCTTTCTCTGTCAAATAAATAAATAAAATCTTAAAAGAAAAAAAAATGATTATCTCTCACGACCAGGTGGCATTATCCCTGGAATGCAAGGGTGGTTCAACATTTGCAAATCAATCAGTGTGATAGAACACATAAATAAGAGAGAAGAACCACATGGTCCTCTCAACTGATGCAGAAAAAGCATTTGACAATACAGCATCCTTTCTGGCTTCCTGTTTCTAATTGATGACTCTGGCTGTTGACAGCGGGGAGATGGGAGGGCCCAGGAGGAGGAACGGGAGTCCAGCTGGGAGGCTGCTAGAGGAGGCTGGTGAGGCAGGGAGGTTGGAAAGAAGCGACCAGGTGAAGAGGACCAGAGAGACCCATGGATGGTAGGCGGTGACAGGGAGAGAGTGATCAATATGGCTTCAGCTTCAGGGCCTAAAGGGTGGTATATCCTTCCCTGAGATGGAAAAGATGGGAGGAACAACAGGATAAATAGAATAAATAGCGTTGTTTTGGAATGTTATGTGTGAGTTTCCTGCTGGACAAGTGATGTTGCATTGGCACTCACCCAGGGGTGGGGGGAGACTGAGCAGAGGTGAGGCCTACAGATGTGGACATCGGGTGCCACTTCCGTGAAGGAGTCCAGGTCACTCAGGAAACTCAAGGTGCCTTCTTTCCTTCCTCTAACCAAAATAGCTCTAAAATGCTGCCCCTTTTACAGGCTCGTCCTGTGACACTTGCTGTCCTCCCAGAACTGATCCCTGCCTCTACCAGGGGTGGGGATCCAGTGGCAGAGACGTGGGTCAGCGTCAGGCCAGCCCAGAGTGGGTCACTGCTAGTCTGGGTCTGAACACATTACGCTACTTATTTCTTCCCTCTTATCACCTAGAGGTCAGGGGCCCATAGTGGGGTGGCTCCAGCTTTGCGTTCTCAGGGGACGTGAGCTGGTTGGGCTGCTGCACTACTAGACTCTGTTATTCCCCAGTCTCTGCAGAGAAGAAATGTTGGGTTTCTGAATTTGATGCCCACTCTGCTATTCAATTATGCAGACAGTCAAGTCCCTTGACCTCCCTGAGCCTCGGTCTCCTTAAATGTCACACGTGCACAGCAATGCATTCCTTGAGGATGTTCTGAAGGGCTGACTTGTGAGCAGGTGCCTGGTGCCTTGGGCAGCCACCATGGATCCCCCACCCTCACCGCCACCCTCCAAGATGGCAGTGCCCATGGCAATACTCCTAGGACTCACGGGAAGATTGGAGAGATTTTCTCGTTCGTTGCACTAAGTGCTGTGCTTACCAGTGTGCTAAAGCACGGGGGATTGAGACGTAAACGGACAAGTCCCTCCTCTGTGAAACTCGTGTTCCAGGAGGGGAATCTGTGGTAAATAAACACAGATAAGTTGATTTCTGGGCAGTTCTGTGTGAAGCAGCTGAACGGTCTGAGACTTCTTGGGTGGTGAGATGGGCTGTTTCAGGGGCTAGGGATGAGGTAGACTCAGAGATTCGCCTCTCCAGAGCTGCCGCCCTCTCTGCTCACCTGCCTGGGGTGTGGAGGTGATTTCCTGAAGGGAGAGCCTGAGGTGTGTTGCCTTCTCTTCCGGGGGGCTTTGAGGTACTTCCATTTCCCTGGCCGCCAGGCTACCCCTTCCCTCACTACTGACTCCAGGTTGGAGAGGAGTCCAGGGGGCTCACCGGGTTTTCTTCTTTCAACCCTCGTTTTGAAGACTTTGGGTTGACTCCCCCCGACCATCACCCCGTTCCTTCCTCACAGGTGAAGTCAGAGAACTCCATTCCCTCCCACTCCTCATTTCTCTCAACTGGCTGACACCAAAGACAGTTCTGAAAAAGACTCTTCAAAGTGAATGCTTGGGGCTCCCCTTCCTCTTATCTTTGAGTCCGACAGCATTTTTGTGGAAGTTATTTTTTTTATGTGCGTTAATGTGACAGGGAGTTTTAAACTTTGTTATCTTACAAGCTCTCCATTTTCATTCCCCTCCTTCCTGAACCCCTACATCTCTCCCCTCCCTGACCTCCTTAAGCCTCTTTTCCTGGAGTACCTTTGTCTGCTTTTCCCTTATCTGTTTCTCCCCTCTCTTCTTTGTCACTCCCTCTGGACTCCCAACTCTTCCCCTTGTGCATTCCTCCCTGGTTCTCTCTTCACTTTATTTTCTCCCCATGCTGGGCGCCCTGAGCTCCTTAACCCAGCTGCTGCTGGGGGCTGTTTCCCAGTGAAGCGGCCTCTGGACTCCCTCTGTGCATTATTTATCCCGCCCTGGGATTCCTTTGAAGATGCCTTTGATAATGTGGATGGCCCGTGGCACACCTGTGCCGTAGGACACCTGCTTCGCCTACTGGCTGAAGTTGCCCTGATTTCAAAGAAAGCAAATGTTGTCTTTAACTCCATATGGTGGGTTTTCTCTGGGAGGAATTTCTGCAGATACCAGGAATAATGCACACCCCACATTCAGTTGTCAGGGGATAGATGCTGCCCTGCAAGGCCTTTCATTCACCTCCTCTCTCCGAGCACACTCTATCTAGCCTTACAGTGATGGTAATTGATCAATTCCTCTTGTCTCTGGGGTTTTACTCCTTTCTGAAAGTTGTCCTTCCAGGTTGTAGGTGCTACCAAATAATACGTGGCAGAGGACGTGAGCTGAACGTGCAGAAAAGGAAAGCAAAGGGAACTGGGGTTAGGCCATTAGGTTGGCATGCCTGATCACCCCACCACTGGCTCCACCACTGGGAATGCCTATTAGGAGAGTGTCGCGAGAAGGGGATTCAGGGTCCTTAGGATTTTGTTGGCATTGCATCAGCTGTCGTTGGAGCTGGTGAACCATACTCTGTTTATTAGCTCCATATACAGGTTATTAGCATCATGTTTCTTTTCTATCCTCACCAGCCTTTAGCTTGCCCTGCTCCTATGGCTGATTTGTATTGATGAAAACATCATTTTGGGTTATTGCCTTTTCGGATGGAGTAATCACCTTTCTGAGGACTTAACAGGTGATGAGTTCTTTTTTTTTTTTTTTAAGATCTTATTTATTTATTTGACAGAGAGACAGCAAGAGAGGAAACACAAGCAGGGGAAGTGGGAGAGGGAGGCTTCTTGCCAGGCAGGGAGTCCGATGCAGGGCTGGATGCCAGGACCGTAAGATCATGACCTGAGCTGGAGGCAGACACTTAACGACTGAGTCACCCAGGCTCCCCTAATGGGTTTTTAGAGTCGAGTTTAATTACTGATGAAACAAGTATTTATATGTGCATGGGCAGATATGTGTGTGTCCATGTGTACACGCACGCACACACACACGTGCAAACAGTGCATTGTGGTGAGGGAGATGTTTGTCATTGCTGGGAAACCTTGGGATTCTGAGCCTTTCAGTGACAGCATTTGAAGTTCGCTTTACCCACGTCTGAATGTCCACAGTGACACCGAAGGATCTTCTCAGCTTCTAGGGCATGTGCGAGGTCAGGTCAGTGCCCGCCTTGTTGCTGTGCCCACTGCCAAGGAGGGAGTGGGTTCTTTCCTCTAGGAGGTAGTTTAGGGCCTCGGGAGAGCCCTCCCCCTGAGCCAGTTCAAGATGACCTTGATGGCAAACATGAAAGAGAATCGAAGGCATCTTGGCCATTTATGTGATTAAGGGACAGGATCTTCCTCCCTTGAAGACAAGTAGAACATTGTTTTGGGATTTGCGCGGTGCTTCTCATTTTAGGAGCTTATAAAGCAAGATGGGCTGGTGATTTTAATGGTTGTTGCCTAAGATTAATTCAGTCATTAGGAAGATTGGGTAAAAATTTAGTGCCATTGGCATTCCCCTGGGGTTGATAGCCTGGTCTAGAAGCCTCTTTCTGTAGCATTAAAGTTAGCATCAATGGACACAGAAAATAGACCTGGGCAATGTCAGCCTCCTGCCTTGACTTTTTTTTCTCTCTCTCTTTCTTTTTCTTTTTTCTTTTTTAAGTAGGCTCCACATGGGGCTTGAACTCATGACCCTGAGCTCAAGACTCAAGCTGAGATCAAGAACTGGATGCCCATGGGCACCTGGGTGGCTCAGTTGGTTAAGTGACTGCCTTCAGCTCAGGTCATGATCCCAAAGTCCTGGGATCGGCCCCCTGCTCAGCAGAGAGTCTGCTTCTCCCTCTCCCACTCCCCCTGCTTGTGTTTCCTCTCTCACTGTCTCTCTCTCTCTGTCAAAAAAATAAATAAAATCTTAAAAAAAAAAAAAAAAAAGAATCGGATGCCCAACCAACTGATCCACCCAGGCCCACCCATCCCCCTTTAACTTTTGTTGTAGATGCATTTTATTTATTTATTTTAAAAATATTTTATTTATTTATTGGACAGACAGAGACAAGTAGGCAGAGAGGCAGGCAGAGAGAGAGAAGGAAGCAGGCTCCCTGCTGAGCAGAGAGCCCGATGTGGGGCTCAATCCCAGGCCCTAGGGATCATGACCTGAGCCGAAGGCAGAGGCTTTAACCCACTGAGCCACCCAGGCGCCCCATAGATGCATTTTAATTTAATTGTGAGCTTTGACCAATTATACCGAAAGAGTCATTGCATAGTGTTTGTCATAAACAAGTGTGTCTGCACACGTGTGTGTTGATGTATATCCATGTACACAGATCTAAATCATGCTCATCTCCATGGATGTCATGGGGGTGGGTACAGGGATGACTGGAAGGGATGGTTTAGGAGCTTTGGGGAACACATTCTGTATGCCAGGCACTCTGCCAAGCACTTTATAAGAATCGCCTACTTTATTCTTTGACAACCCTATGACATAGGTATAGCTGTTTTGGATTTTTTTTCTTTTTAAAAGCAAGAAATAGAGGTAAAGGAAAGTTCAGCAACTTCTCCAAGATGACACAGCTTGTCAGTGGTAAGCCTGAGATTAGAACCTGGAGCTTCTGGAACTGTGCTCTGTTGACTGACAGTAACACTTGAGAGAACAATCCACCTGTTCCCAACCCAATCTCTTACTCTACTTTTCCTGGCCCAGCTGTACTCTGCCACCGACCAGCTTCGGTGGGGCTTAGAGAGGTTGAACGTTTGCATGTTTGCTTGTAAAGATGTTATTTTCAGTTTACTTGTCAATCATGTACAGCTCCGGTCATATCAGGATTTTACTCAAAGGCCTCAGTTTTCTCCTGCCCAGCCAAACCACTGGGGCTTTTACTGTCACCCCTGGTCACATGGTTTCCCTACCCACGGTTTCCCTGTGTCTTGTACTAGCACCCACTGTTCAGTGCCCACTCCCATCGTCCCCACGTCCCTTGCCCCTATTTCTGTAAGCTCCCTTCATGCCCACAGGTAGTGATTTTTCTCTCTTCAGCACATTCATTCCCATAGTAATTTGTCATTTTTGCCTCATGACACCTGTTGCCTTTTTTTTTTAATTTTAATAATCTTGTAAGGTCTTAGATGGCAAGGACTAAATGAGTCATAGGTATCTGTAGAAGGAATAGGAATTAGATTTGCATGGCTATGTGTGTGTGTGTGTGTGTGTGTGTGTGTGTGTACACACCCACACCATACGATAAGAAGGTGGTGGCTGCCTTGTTCCTGGTGGTGCACCATTCCTTAAGTGATGCCTTCTTTTGGGGGCTCGTCATATCCCTTTCCCTTCACTCCTTTCTGTGGATATGTGCTTAGACCCCTCTTTTCTGGCTTTCTCTGTCATTCCTTAGAGGACAGCCAGGGCTGATGATGGGCCAGGACTTTCCTGATGCCAAGTCAGGATGGTCTTTCTTCCCTTTCTTCTGCCAACTTCTGGGTGCTTGGACCTACCAATGAACCAGTTGGGGAGCAGAATCAAGGCAAAAGTTCCCTTTTAGAGTGGGGGCCACCAGCCACCTTCTGGAATGGGCCTTTTTACCTCTGCCCCTGTAATGGAGGAACCCGAGTCAGGCCTAAGAGGACAGATGAGACCTGGAAGCAGCGCCTTGATGCCCACATGTCAGGACTGCTAACTGCAGAGGACAGCTAGGACATGGTTCAAAGGAGAGCAACAGATTTGATGGTGGAGTTAGAAATGAGGGCATGGATGAAAAATAATTAGGAATTGTAGCCTCAGGAAAAGAAGCCTGCAGGGAGACCTTGTAATTGTCTTGAAGCATATGAAAGCCAATTATGCCTCCGAGTTGGGTCAGCTTGTCTCCTCCCCGTGGAGAGGAGAGATGTATGTTTGAACTTGAAGAGGAAGGGTTTTTGCTAACTCTGGGACTGTTACTGGCCGGCACGAGCTGCCACAGAGTGCTCACATCAGAGGAGGAGAAGGTGTCCCCCTTTCCAGAGGGAAATTGAATCCCCTTAGAGTAGGTTTTGGCGTCGGCTCCACCTTTTACCAAGATAGGTAAATCAGGGGCCAATTCCCTGGCTTCTCTGGCCTCTGTGTCTTTTACCATGAAATGCTCATAATGGTATGGTACACTTTGTGGGATTGTTGTTGGGATTAAGAGTTACCAGGTGTGTATGGGATTTAGTAACTACCTAACACATAGAGGGTGCTGCATACATGGTCTTTAGACATTTAGGACCAGAAATGTCCCGCCTTTACCCTATAGGTGTCAGTACCCTGGTTTAAGGAGACGGGATAAATGCAGAGATAAGTGTTCACCGAGCAGAGAGACAGGCTAGAATTTTTCAGATTCCTGAGCTCTGACCCCCACAGGCAATTCAAAATAAAAACAATGCTGAACTCCAAAATACAGGCAAGGTAGATGCATACAGTTCTGTCTCCCATGATTCTAGTCCACATCTTGGTGGTACTTAAGTTTTTGCTTTGGAAATATCACTAATATATAAATATTATATTGATATATAAATATCACATTTAAAAGATATTTTAAAAATATCTTTTTTAAAAGAAGAGGCACATGCACCCCAACGACCAGAGCAACAATGTCCACAATAGACAAACTGGAAGAGCCAAGATGCCCTTCAACAGATGAATGGATAAAGAAGATGTGGTCCATGTATACAATGGAGTATTACTCAGCTATCACAAAGGATGAATACACACCTTCCCCCTCCCCTTCTCCCCCTTCCCTTCTCTCCCTCTTCATTTCCTGCTGTCTCACCTCCCCCCCACCACAGGAAACAGTTTTTGAAGAGGCAGCTTCTTGGTTGCAAAAAGCAGAAGCTAGCTCTCTTGGTTTGAGAAAGCTTAAGAAGCAGGTGATTGACTAGAAGGATGGCAGGAGCTCAAAGACCTACTAGGAGTGGGGGGCTCGGACTGTGGGTAGAAATGGAGGGCCCTACTGAAGGCCAGATGTTGAAAATGGTCAGGTCCAAGTGGTTTCACCTGCGCTGTGGTGAGCTGGGTTTTTGGATTTTCCCCGAGTCACTCCTTAAAGACCCCGAAGGATGTCTGGGGCTGGGCTCAGACAGTGTACCTGATGCCCTTCTGTGCCGGGTCTCAGGAAGAGCACGTTTCTGGCTCCTGCCCCCATAGGGTAAAAGGCAGGAGTCAATGGGAACTTCATTCCCATGAGCACTACACATAGAGGGAAGTCTGCTGCCAGAGGGAGGGGAGTTAAAGATGGCATTGGAAGAAGGATGCAGATCTGCACCGTGCCTTTGGCATGCCGGACTCCCTGGGCCACCAATGTGATAGTCATGTGCTCAGCTGGTTTGTGGTCTCCATTGTTTACCTGTCTGTATATTTCCCATTGTCTCTACGAAAACCCTTGGGGTTCCACGAGGACAGGGATCCAGATTCCTAAGCTTTGTATTCCCCAGCGTGGCGCTCACTAAACGTCTGGTGATCTGGTGACTGATTGCATCACTGTTGATTGGATTCTGAGGTGCGTTCCCCTCCGTCAGCAGGAACAGACAGTGATTAGATGTCCCTGGGGTAGGGAGTGTGTATTAGACACCACGACTGTGCAGTCAAGACTAGAAACAGCCCCCTGGCCTCAAAAAAATCGGCAAATACATCTCTCTGCTTGCCAGCTGAGTTCCAGCCTTGTGTACTTGGAGCCTGGGTCTCTGGTGGAGAGGTTGAAAAAGAAAATAAACTCATCCCTCAATTGCTTTATTAAATAATGCACAGATGACAGTGCATGAAATATTGATGCACAGAGGGCTTGTCCTCCTGCAGGGGAGAAGGGCCTCTGGGTAATTGGTTTTTCTACCCGGCAACTTGAATTGCTTGGCAGTACTGTTACCATTCCCCTCGCCGTATCACGCCCTATCTATTAATGGAGTCTTGTTTTCCAAATCCTCATTATCCTGCCATCACGAGGCCTCACAATGAATGGAGGGCGCCACGGAGTAACGGTGTAAGTGACATAAATCAGCTTTGCAGGATCGGGCAGTCTCTCTGGGCTACGCTGGAGGGCCAGTCCGACCATCTTTTTAGAAATTGGTGCATTGTTCTGTTTTTCTTATCCATCTGAAAAACTGAGGAACGCTGCGGGTTCCTGTTGAAGGCCAGGGCGGCATCCTGCGGTGGAAAGGGTTTGAGTGCCTGCGCCACTGAATTCCTTGGGAAAGCCCTTTTTCTGTTTTGTTTGTTTGTTTTAAGAAGTAAAATAGAGAACTTGCAGTTTGAAGTCCAGATGTTCAGACCACTTGCTGGCCAGGGAGCCAGATTGTCTGTGGTGGGTTAATAAATGAGACACACACAGGGCCCCAGAGCAGCTCCCCTGCCCCTCCTAATGGAATTTTAAGTCACGATAACCTTTCTAATTGGAGGCAAACAGATAACATATGTTTACTAGAAAGGTACGGTGCTTGTGCTTGTCATGTTGTCCTCTCACATATGAATGGCACCCCAAACTCTAGCACGCGTTTCTTTTCATAGGAATTGCTTGCCGATGAGTTCGGCAGGTCAGGGAGCGCTCCTGAGTGCCTCCTGTGTGCCAGCCTGGGATTTCCCTCTCTTGTCTTCATTTGCTTTCCTTGTGTCATTTGTAAGTTTTTATGATGGCCGTTTGGAGCCAAGAGTAGGTCGACGCTGTCTTAATGTGAACCCAGGTCTCTGTCCATGGCTTAGAACCGATGAGGACAGTGTCCTTTTTATTCAGCCCATGTTTGCAGAGCACCCTGCGGAGGCCAGAGTCTGCCCCTTCCCGTCTCGCAGTGCTACAGTGTGGCCCACCTTCTGTGTGGTGGTCACAAGAAACTTTCCTCCCAGTTCAGTTCAGCAAAGCATTTCTGGAGCAGGTACGGTGGCAGCCAAGGGGAGCACAAAGACAGGTAAGAGTCATTCTCTGTCCTGGAGGAGCTCATGGTCAAGGAGAAGGCTGAACCAAAATGGTCAGTAAGTGGCCATGTGACTTGCCAGGCTTGTGGAATTGAATGTGAGCCCCCGCGGTGCTGCGCAGAGACAAGAATGAATTCAGAGATGGGCCAGTTCAGGGGAGAAGCAGACCACATGTGCTGGTTTTCTGCGCACGTGGGGGCGGGAGAGGCCGTGGGGAGTAGTCTGGGCTTTGGGGCCACCTGCAAGAGAGCCTCAATCAGAGCTGTCTCCTCTGTGCACTAAGGGGACCATCACAGGCTCTCTGAACTTCAGGTGTCCGTAGCTTCCAATGCTAATGGTAGGAGCACCCGTGGTAGTCCGCCCACTTCCTAATAAACTACCCTGCCCTGGGGGGCTTGGACGACAGAATCGGCTTTCGACACAGTTCTGGAGGCCACAAGTCAGAGACGAGAACGGCACGGTTGGCTGTCTTCATGCCTTGCACGTGCCTGCTTCTCACTCTGCACTCACCTGGCCTTGCCTCCGTGCACACAGAGAGCAAGCAAGTGAGTGCCCTTTCTTAAAGGGGATGAATCTCATCATGAGTCCCCCACCCCACTCTCAAAGCCTCCTGTAATGCTACCTCCCCAAGGACCGATCTCCAAACACCATCATACTGTGTGCGCGTTAGGGCTTCAGCCGGTGTGACTTTGGAGGGGAACACAAACCAGTCCACAGGAGCACCTCCTTTACTTGGTTGCTGTTGGCCGATGTTTGCAGAGAATCTAGTCTAGTGCCTGGCATGTGGTAGGTATTCCGGAAATGGGAACTTCTGGAGTTGTATGGGTGCCTCTCAACTGGACAGGGCTGTATTGTCTTTGTGGCTGCCTCTCTTACGTGATCAGTATAATGGGGACACCAGCCAAAGGAGAGAAAGATAAAGACCTTGGATTTGGAGTAATAGGTTTGCATCTTGGCCTGGCCATGTCCTAGCTGCATGTCCTGGGGTGGCGGCTGAACTTTTCGGAGCCTTACTTTTTTGGGCTTAGTGAGATGGGAGAAGTGACTCTTACTTCCCAGACGTCTGGCGAGGTTTAAATAAGATAACTTGGGTGACAGCTCCCATGTTTTTAGATATACAGCGGGTGTTGTCTAAATGGTGACTGAATGAGATTCTCGTGCCTTTATCCGTGAACTGTTCACAGGCCCAGCAGACTTGTTCAGCTTGTGGTCTTAAGTCCCGTGTTGCCCTGACTTTGCTGCTCTCTATACGGACCTCCTGACCACAGTGGTTACACAGCTGGGCCTAGAGCCATCGGTTGAGCCATCTCATCAAGATGACATTCTTTTTTTTTTTTTTTAATATTTTATTTATTTGACAGAGAGAAATCACAACCAGGCAGAGAGGCAGGCAGAGAGAAGGAGGAAGCAGGCTCCCTGCGGAGCAGAGAGCCCGACGCGGGGCTCGATCCCAGGACCCTGAGATCATGACCTGAGCCGAAGGCAGAGGCTTTAACCCACTGAGCCACCCAGGCGCCCCTCAAGATGACATTCTTGATAAGATTAAAAAAAAAAAAAATCTGGTGGAGAACTAATGACTTGGATCTAATATTCACATAAAAAAATGGGTTATTTTGGATGTTCTTAGTCCCATTAACAAAATTTAATCTAGTGGCGAAAATTTATGGAGCAGCAACCAATCTGTTTTGCCTGATGGTGTTGAAAAGTGCACATGAAGACTTCATATAACCTCCCTGCTTTTCAGAGTTAAACAGCGTGCGAACATTTATATTTCAGACAGGGTGGTCCTCAGGCCACGGTGGCTTTTTATAGTCTGTGTGAGCTACGTGAATTTGAAATAGATGTTCTGATGACGGTCGAAATTTTCTGAGAAGCCACATTCAACAGAAAGAAATACAATATGGGTTAATGAAAGTAGTTGTGTGTTTGCTCTGTGACCTTATGGGCAGACTATGAGCCTGCCTTTATGGCTGTGGAAGAGGAACAGGAAGTTGAGAGTCCCACATCGGCCATGCTGACTGGCAGGTCTAAGTGCGGAAAAGCTTAGGAAGTCTCGATGCCCTCCAGCCTAGTTGTTAGAGCTCACATCTTGGTGGCATACAGACCTGTGTGTGAGTTGTTCTAGCTCTGTGACCTTGGACTAATTATTTTGCCTTATTGAACCCTAGTTTCTGCATCTGTAAATTGGGGTAATGACACCTACATCCCAGGGTTGTTAGGAGGATTTAATGAGTTGGTTTGTGTGAGTGCATGCTGTGGTAGCATAACATACAGACCCATGTCGGGGAAATATTGGCTGTGACGATTAGCGCTACTGTTGCATTACCTAGGAATGCATTACTAGGTAATGAGGAGGTAATGCAATGCCCAGTGATCTATGAAAGGTTTAGAGCCTGAAGCAAAGTGTTGCATCATCCTTTTTGAGGTACTTAGGGAGTTGGCCTTTTGGTAGCTCTTGGAGCCCTGGAGGAAATATTAGGGTATTAGGCTTATTACATTTGGGTCTAGTGTTGGTCTTAGCTTTTCTCCCTTTCCCCTGTGGCCATGACGGCTGCTCTTGCCAAGTATTACCAGAGGCGAAGTCACATGATGGCAGGCACTATGTCTCTCCCATTCATTTTTTTATTTCCGGCATCTAAACCAGTGCCTGGTGTATAGTAGGTCCTAAATGCTTATCTGTTGCCGAATAAATCTCTTGCCTTCTAGTCTCTAGAATGTGCATTTGATTCTATCCTGGATCAGGAAAGTCTCTTTCCCCCTCTCCCCTTTTTTTTTAAGATTTTATTTATTTGAGAGAGAATAAGAGAGAGAGTGAAA
Source organism: Meles meles (assembly GCF_922984935.1). NCBI lineage: Eukaryota > Metazoa > Chordata > Mammalia > Carnivora > Mustelidae > Meles > Meles meles. The sequence continues at coordinate 108,383,634 of NC_060068.1, forward strand.
GAGAGCAGGGACAAGGGAAAAGGAGAATCCAGCTCCCTGCTGAGCAGGGAACGTGATGCAGGTCTCCGTCCCAGGATGCCGGGATCATGACCTGAGCCAAAGGTAGATGCTTAATTACTGAGCCATCCAGGTGCCCCTAGAAGTGTCTCTTCTTACTTCCAGTCTCTCTTAATGAATTTAAAGGCCGATGATGGTTTTGGAGATGTCTTCACTTTTCTCCTCTCCTGGGGATCCGTGTGATGGAGCAGATAGAACTCTGGGCTGGAGGCATGAGACCCAGGTTCTCATGTCAGCTCTGCAGCTAGCTTGCCTAGGAGTCTTGGATAGGTTGGGACTTCAGCTCCTCTGTAGTATCATGAGGACATTGGTTTATGTGGTTTCTGGAGGCCTTTCCAAAGCTGACATGGGATAGATGTGTTCTCTGAAGGTTCTCTAGGGACAAAACCCCTGCCCTCCCTTTTTCTTTGGTCCCTAGTTCCATGTAGGCTCACTTACTTTTCATCCCTCTTGTATAAATGAACCTGGCCCCGAAGACTGTTTTAAACAGTAGCTGTTACCAACGCACCTTGTATACCTAAGCTTGGGCATCTGCACCTTGGAACTATTGACATTTGGGGGCAAGATAATTGATTGTTGTGAGGGGCAGTCCTGTGGATTGTAAAATGTTTAGCACTGCATCTGACCCCTGCCTACTAAATGCCAATGGTATTGTTGCCTGCCCCCTCCCCAGTTGTAACAAGCCCATTGCCTCCAGACATTGCCATGTGTCTCCTGAAAAGGTGTGTGTGTACGTGTATGTATGTGCAGATAATCCCCAATCTAAACACAAATTGTTCTGTACAAAGATGACTTTGTAAACAGACAGAAGGTTTTCTCGGGAGACTAAAGCAGACGGGACTAGTATATCGATCAAAAGCTTCTTTTTCCCTAGGGATGGAGTAAAGAAAAGGAAAACCACTACCTTACCAGCTTGAAAGTAAAGATACAAAACTAGCCCAAATAGTGTGCAGGGGTCACTGAGTCACGCTGCGATAATTCCATGTATCCGGTACCCCCGAAGATGCAAATAGGCAGTGACTCAGCTTCAGTCTTACTCAGACTGTGACGGCTGTTGGATCTTTTCCTGACGTCATGGAAAATGGGTAGGGGTGGCTGTGGATACTTGATGAAAAAAAGATAGTTTTAAAAATCTTCCACCTTGCTCCCCTCTTAGATGTAAGTACACCCTAGGGATTTTTGAATACAAAAGCAGTTTGGAGGGGAAAAAAATTCAGTGGTGCCAGGATGTTATAAACAATGTGTTTATTATAAACTTGTTGGTAATGTTTTGTCAACAGAAGTAGGATACTGGATGCTCCAAGAGAGGTAGAAAATATTGGTAAGACACGGCTCACCGTCTGGTAGGCGACACAAGGAAAAATGGGTAGAAAGATAAATCATGACTAAATTTGTGGATGAAAGCAGTAATGCTTTTACAGCCTAAGAAGTGATTGCCGGTTGGAGCCCAAAGAACTAGAAGTGTGAGCTCAGAGTGACAGGAGAGGAAGTCAGTTGTCCTTGGGGAGAGGGTTTCGAGGCTCTGGAGGAACACAGATACTGGGATGCGTTTTGTCTGAGGCACCTGGAGCTCATTTAGGATCCTGATTTGCTGCATTTGGAAATTGGTGAGACAGCATACCCTTGACATCAAGTGTCACCTCTATGGTATTTATTCCAGTGACTTAGCTCTTCAAAACAGAGGTGATCCCATTTTTGAAGGCATTTTCCCCCCGCAGTAATTCCTGAGGTTGATATTCTTGGAGGTATCTTCCCAACTCAGAACTATCCATTCTCTAGGAATATTTATCTTCATCCAAAAAAAAAAAAAAAACAAAAAGAGAAGAAGAAAGTCCCATGGGTAGGCTCCTGGTGGCCACACTTGCTTTCTGAGACTGGAAACTTTACCTCAGGCCATAGCTGATTGGGTCTAGTCAGCTTTTAGTCAGATCTGATTCTGGGCGGAGAATCTGATCCTAGGACCAAGAGGCACACCAGACTCTTCATGTGCCTGGAACTATCTTGTTAATCTGGGAGATGATATAGCCCTCTTGCCCCAATCAAGCCTGTGGATGCCATGATAAGGTGGTGATTTGCCTCCTCTGACTGAGACCCTGGGTGTTCTGGTCACTGATACCTATGGATCAGGTTATCCCACAGCCATCCTGAGAAGGATGAAGTTTGCTTGGGGGGTCTTCTCATGTCCTTTTTCCATTGGCCCTCCCTTGTCACAGTGCCCTCAAGACTCCTGCCCTGTGGCACAGCCAACGTCCCCTCTCCACTGACCTTCACAGCAGTGTTCTGTGTAAATCTCAGCACCATATTCCAGGGCTAGGCACAGTGTTTTGTCCAGGGAACAGCTTTCTACATACAGGCTGTGATGTTGAGGAGAGTCGATTGGCCCCCGTCACCCTGAGCCTTCAGAGCAGTGATGGCTCAGTGTTCACTGGCTTAATTCGGGACTGTTCACTGCCTTGAAAATGTGGTTTCCAGCCACAGACCCCAGTGACGTTTTCTAGATGCCGTGACCTTGATCAAGAGTTCTCTGGCAATAGAACCTGACTCTCACATACCATGGGCAGGGTATGCTGGGCTCATTGAAGCTTTGGAAGCTGGAGTAGAAGACCTGGTTTGGAGCTGGGATGAAGGGAGCACCAGGCAGCTAGGCAGCAGCACACACAGACTAACAATGCCCTCGGCCCTCTCTGCCCTCGGGCCTCTCTTTCATGGTTCAGTCTCAGGAAGGTCAATGGCATTGAATGCACAAGGGCAGGAAGAGGAAGTATCACTGGGCACCCAACTCCCATGTCTTTTTAGTGGGAAGGGGCATTCTGAACCACTGACCCGCCTAGCCTTTGCACAGATTCTTTGTAGGGAAATGGGATGCTGCTAGGAAGGGGGACTGAAGGATTCAAGATAAACTTTCATTCTAAGTCCTTGACATCACAAAAATACACATACAAATTCGGATGTAGGTTTTAGACCTTCTAAAGCATGTCCGCAGACCCCTGGTTAACAATCTTTCATCCAAAGGAATTTGTTCCTTCCTATCATTTCTAATATGAGTGCCCAGGGAATGGAATATCTATGGGCTGGGATGTTGAGAAGATGTTGGTTGCAGACCAGGTGATTAGCAGAAACCTCTGAAGATCAGGAAGCCATGTAGGAGATATCTTCCTCTGATACTTTGGCATACATGAAGGGGACAACCCAGCCCTGGGGGAACTACTAGGGAAAGACGTCCCCTTGTTGTCCCTCCACCTGCCCTACCAGAGTCACCTCTGAGATCTGACCACACTAAGACTGATGTTCAGCGCAGTCAAGACTCTTTAAGAAAGAAAGAAAAAAAAAAAAAAAGGCAGAATAAAGCCTGTTAAGAGGGGAAAATTCTCCAGGGCAGAGAATTGCTAAATTAATTATGCAGATGTGAAAATTCAAAGGAAGAATAATTAGACAGGCTGTTAAAGCTAAAAAAAAAAAAAAAAATTATCATATTGTTTGCCAAACACTGAAATACTGTGGACTTGGGAACTGCTTTTAAACTCCAGAAAACTTAACCCTTCTGGAACATTCTATCCCAATTGTTTGGGGAGTCTTTGCTAAGTGAAAGAAATATGGAATGTGAATGGTGCAGTTGTTTATTTTGTGAAGAAAAGATAAATTCTTAGGAGCTCTGTGGGTGGTACGAATGCCAGTGCCTTCAGGCCCGGCAGGCAGTGAACATAGGAGAGAAAGAGATAGGGAGAGAGGTAGGCAAAACACAGTGCACGGGGGGACACGGGAGATGCTGGGGTAAAGCAGGCAGCCAGCAGGTGTGAATACAAGCCCAAGTGTGGGCAATCTTCCGTTTAAAAATAATCCAGAAGTGTATACTGGGTTTTTATGTAATATTTTCTCACTTTTTGTGGCTAGCAAGTTGCAACCATATGGGCTGGTCAGAGCACAACTGTAGGGTCATTGGGTTATCTTGACCACAAAAGGAGCATGATGGAAACACCAGTCATTTAGGGTTGTTTGTTTCTGGATTCCATGAGATCAGGTGGGGCGGGTACTTCCTGGCTCTCAAGGGTCCATCACTGCCACAAGCATAGTGATTGGCCTGTTTTGAGTTAGCACCCAGAATGATGCCTGCCACCAAGTAGGACTCAGTGAGGGTCTGTGCTTCATGAATAAATGAATTACTGAATCTTTGACTGCTGTAGACTCAACCCTATTCTCCTATTGATTCATTTTATTATTATTATTATTGAGGTACAGTTGACATGCAATGTTATATTAGTTTCAGGTATACAACAGAGTGAATCAGCAATTCTTTATGTTACTCAGTGCTCACCATGCAAGTGTAGTCACCCTCTGTCACCGTGCAGTGTCACTGAATTATTATTGATTATCTTCCCTATGCTGCACTTTGATCTCTGTGACTTATCCCTTCTCATCTCCATGACCTATTGATTCCATTTTGAAATCCACAGTGGTGGGGGGGGGGGTTTGCAAAGGAGGTGTGTTCTCTTAAGGACTTGTCTCCTAGGAGATGACTGGGCCACTCTTGGACGGGGGTGGGCTGAGATAGTATTCATGACCTTGGAAGTGCAGAGTAACAGATGCCCTCTGTGCACCTCGGACCACAGCCAACCCATCACTTCATTTTTGCAGCCACACTTGACCATTGTTCTGCCATGGCCCCTCCCCACATCTCAGGACACAGGGGTACTTCTACCGCACCCCTGAATGCTTTCCTGATGTCCCCTACTTTGTAGTCCTGGGAATTTCTACCCTCTCTCTGAAACTTTGTCACACTGTCCATTCAGGCCATTGCCGGAAGCAGTAGTGAACTTTGTCTGAAATGTTGGTAACTTCCAATTTAGAAATGAGTTAAAAATCAGGGGGCTGCTTCGTCAGTCTGTGCTCACAGTCCTGGGTTTGGGCATGGCATCCAGTGCAGAAAGTGTTTAGGAGGGAGGGATATGCCCCACGGGTCTGCCTTTATGCCGGTGCCTTGTGGCTCTTAGTCAGCCTGAGGGGCCTCTCGTCCTTGTGGATTGGACAGTCCCGCAAGGAGACCAGACAGATTCTGTTTATCAGAGGAAGGAACACACCAGGGAGATTTGTTGCCCGTTTAAAAAACGATTGGGCAGGAAATGGATACTCTCTGGATTACACGGAAACACATCCCCTCATTAGCTATTTCAGGATCACAGACGGCCTGATGGCTGCTCCGGTCCCAGCCAGTGGGGTGATCTGGGACCAACAATCTAGGTTACACATTTGCGTCGGGAAGGAGTATTGGCAGAAGAGGGACCCTCCTTTACTTCATTGTTTTCTTCTCCTTCCACCCTGTGGTGTGCATTTCCAGGGTGCTGGGTATATCAGTTTGCAACTCAACCTCACTGAAGGGTAAGGGGATAAGGGGAGAATCCTGGGCAGGTGAGGTGCCAGCCGACTCCCTGGAGGGTCTACAGCAGAGGGCGGGGCCACGCTGGCAATGGAGGGGGCACACTGGAGTCTCCAGGGAAATAGGTATTAGCAGCAAGGCGGTCTCCTCTCTCAAATAAATAACATCTTAAAAAGAATAAAAGAAGGGGATGGTTCATTGTATTGGACACAGCAGTCTAGGCTCTAGAGGCATGAAAGCAAATGAAGAGTTTGAGTTTGTGAGTCATCCACGATAACTGAAGGTGGGGTAAATCTTGGAGGATGAGGAGGAGACAGGCTGAGAATATGAGCCAAATTCTGGAAAGGAAGTCTAAGGCCAGACTATGGAAGACTGAGTCATGAAGCTCTTTTTTAAATTGAGTTATAATTGACATGCAATATTATGTTAGTTTCAGGAATATAATATAATTCAATATTTTTATATTTTATGAAATACCTCATAGATCTAGTTAACATTTGTCACTACACAAAGTTATTACATTATTGACTATATTCCCTGTGCTGTAATTTTCATCCTCAAGGCTTATTTAATAAGTGGATGTTTGTACTCTTAATCCTCTTCATCTGTTTGTCCTGTTCCCTCACCTACCTCCCCTCTGGCAACCACCAGTCTGTCCTCTGTATTTATGAGCCTCTTTCTGGTTTTTTTTTCTTTTAATTGTTTTACTTTTTATATTTCACATGTAAGTCAAATCACATGGTAGTTGTCTTTCTCTGACTTAAATTCACTTAGCGTATACTGTCTGGGTCTGTGTTGATACGACTGGCAAGATTTAATTCCTTTCTATGGCTGAGTAATATTCGTGTGTGTGTGTGTGTGTGTACACCATCTTTATCCATTCATACATAGATGACCACTTAAATTGTTTCCATATTTTGGCTCTTGGAGATAATGCTGTAGTGAACATGAGGGTGAATATGTCTTTAAAATTACTTTTTTATTTTCTTTGGATAATTAGCCAGGCATGGAATTGCTGATTCATATAATAGTTCTGTTTTTAATTTTTGTGTGTGTGAGGGGTCTCCATACTATTTTCCATAGCGGATGCACCAGTTTGCATTCCCACCAACAATACATGAGGGTTTCCTTTTCTCTACATCTTTGCCAACACTTGTTTCTCTTTGTTTGCTTTGATAATAGCCTCTATGACAAGTGTAAGGTTATATCTCATTGTGGTTTTGAGTTGTATTTCCCTGAGCCTCTTTGCATGTACCTGTTGGCCATTTGTATGTCATCTTCAGAAAAAATGTCTTTTCATGTCATCTGCCTGTTTTTTTAATTGAGTTGTTTGAGTTTTGTTGTTGTTGTTGTTGTTGAGTTTTATGAGTTCTTCATATCTTTAAGATATCAACCCCTTATTGGATGTATCATTTACAACTATCTTCTCTCAATCAGTAGGTTTCCTTTAACAGTCTCATCTCCCATTCAGGCAGCCTACTGAATGGGAGATTAAACTCTTCTTAAAAATATATATGAAATTTACAACCCATAAATTTCATGAAAACGAGGACATTATTCTCACTCCTTTAGTGAAAGAAACGTTGCAGCCATTCTAGTATCTAAAGATGATTATCTCTCTGCTCTGTTTTACCTGCTGGGTACTCAGTATTTATTGCTAAAGAATGAAAATGAAAGATTTTACTCCTTGTGTTTATTCTGTGTTTGTCTTAGGAAACCTCATAGGTGCTTTTTCATTATTTATTGGGGAATCTGTCTTCCATGTGCAGTTAAGACCTGATTTATGTTTTATATTAGCAGTATAGTCTTTATCTTAGAGTAATGAAAGGGAGGTAATTGGCCATTGAGGGACACACTGGTGAAGAGAAAGGCAGACAAGAAAGCTGGTTGTAGGCCAGGTTGGAACTGTGACTTGCTTAGCTGATTTGGATGCACATGGAAAGTATTTTAGCAATGACTGAATAAGGTGGGACACAAAAACAAAGGAACAAGAATACGCAAGACTTAAATGATACAGATTTACTGAATCCTGCATTGGGAGATAGAGCCATTGTTCTCTCAGTTTGAAGTGCTCTCTAATAGCTTAGAAGGTGCCCAAAGAAATCCCTGTTCCAATCAGCACTAACTTTGTCATGACTGCTTCAATGTTATCAGTTAAGGAATGGAATTTAATAGCCTTGGGAACCATCCCACGGAAGCAGAAATGAATCTGCCCTAATTGGAGAAAGAAAGGACTTGGAAATGTGTAGTCTCCGATTACCCATTTATAAAGCCGGAGCCAAGTGTTTCTAAAAAATTAACAGTGGGAGGGATGAAAGTCATAAAAGCTTTAATTTTGATATTCATACCTAGGGAGCCACAAATGCTTTGTAACTCATTTGTAAACCTCACCCAGCGCTTGGCACATTGAAGGCTCTCAGAAAAGCTTTGGATTGGTTCTCTGAAAAATCCTGGGACCTTTCACCAGTGGGACTGAGATCCCTGGGAACAGATGCCTGGGGAGTCTGTTCCAGGGGGCGAGGGATATAGTTTTGATTCACTAGCTTCAGCTGGTCCTGCAAGAATGAAGAATTTACTTATTAAAGTTCTTTGAATGTACTTTTCCTGCTACTGATTTTCCATTGTAGATATCAGTACCCTGGAGAGATCTCGCTTCGTTCTTTGGACCTTTTCAACTGGGTGAACACTTTCAACACTTCTGAAACTTTTCTATTAGGGAGCCTCTGAGGACAAGCTAGAACAAGCATCTATCATGAGGTTCAGGGGACAGAACCTACTGAGAGCACATACAATTCTGGAGTCTATACAAATTTAAATGAAGTTTGTATTCTGTTCTCTAGTAGACTGGTGATTGCCTTAATACTTTAAAAAAGTTTTAGGGGCACCTGGGTGGCTCAGTGGGTTAAGCCTCTGCCTTCGGCTCAGGTCATGATCTCAGGGTCCTGGGATCGAGCCCCACATCGGGCTCTCGGCTCAGCGGGGAGCCTGCTTCCTCCTCTCTCTCTCTCTGCTGCTGCTCAGCTTACCTGTGATCTCTCTCTGTGTGTCAAATAAATAAATAAAAATCTAAAAAAAAAGTTTTAAATTGCTTACCCCCCTAAGAAAATAGATGCTGCAGGGATATTCACTATAGATTTTCATTCTCCTTGGCTTACTCCAGTCTGAGAAGCAAGAACTAGGTTAGATTTTGGAAAACAGGAAAAGGAGACGGGGCTGTAGTAGACACATAGGGTGTAGGACTGTTTTGCCTTCTCGTACTGATTTTTGGACTTGTAGGGAGGTGGCCGGTGAGTGAGCATCACACTACCTTACTAGAGCTCTGGCCTAAGGTTCTGCTTCTCAGGATGCCACATTACAGAAGTGACTGCCTCATCTCAGGCTCTTAGAGGTCATTTGAACATCCCCGTTTCTAATTTGGAGCAGTATTTCCCTGCAGACTTTATTGTTCTGGTTTCAGTTAACATCTGTCCATGACAAGCTTTATAAGACAGGGCAGAAGCAGTCAGATGGACAGCCTTTGGCTAAGGATCGTAAGGCACAAAACTTGGGCACAAAGCCTTCCTTGCTAAACCCCGCTGCCCACTTGGACCTAGCGCACCTCATGTTCTCTGCACTCGTGCCCTTGTCTGCTTGGATCAACAGTGTTTGCCAGATTCTTTATCCTTAGTCATTGTGCCCCCTGCCAACATTTAATCAGTGGTGCCTGAATGTAGGTGTCAGAATACCTTAAGACTCAAATTCCATGACTTTCCAATAGAGACTTTTCAAAGCCCAAAATACCTTCTCTCAAAACAAGCAGAACAGACTGACCATGTAGGTTTGTTGACAAGGCTTTGTTTGTACTTAGTGCATGTAATTTTGAGCAAAAAAAAAAGGTTTTCATTCTTCACTCCAGACCTAATCATCTCTGAGATGAGACAAGGCAGAACCCAGCTATGCTAGAGATGCACAAACTCCTTAATTGTCATATGGTGCGTCCAGCAGTGGTATGGGTCTGGTTCCTCAGCACACATTTTCTGGATAAAGGACACCCCGAGCCTGATGATCCACAAGAAATGTTGAAGTTTCTCTTTGTACAAGGAGGTCTCCCATTTGAAATTGGAAGGACTGAAAAGCACTGTAGCTCCAGGATCTTTTTGAAATTTAATTAAATGTAGCTTAATTTATTTTTCATCACGATAAGTGTACTCTTTAATCCTCATCACCCATTTTATCCATCCAGCCTCCCACTTCCCCTCTGGTAAACATCCGTCTGTTTTCTATAGTTAAGACTCTTATTTCTTAGTTTCACTCTCTCTTTTATTTTTCTTTGTTCCTTTGTTTTGTCTCTTGAATTCCACGTGTGGATGAGATCGTATGGTATTTGTCTTTCTCTGACCTCTACTGTCTCTTCTCTAGCTCCATCCATGTTTTTGCAAAAGGCAACTCTTTCTTATTTCCTATGGCTGAATAATATTTCATTGTATGTGCACACTGCATCTTTATCCATTCATCTCTCAGTGGACACTTGGGCTGCTTCCGTGATTTGGCTATTGTAAATAATGCTGCAATAATCATAGGGTTGGATATATACCTTTGAATTAGTGTTTTTGTATTTTGGGGATAAATATCTAATAGTGTGCTTACTGGATGATAAGGTAGTTCTATTTTTAATTTTTTGAGGAAGCTCCATACTGTTTTCCGGAGTGGCTGTACCAGCTTGCATTCCCACCGACAGTGCAAGAAGGTTCATTTTTCTCCACATCCTCACCAGCACTTTTCTCTTGTGTTTTTTATTTTAGCCATCTGACAGGTGTGAGTTGGTATCTCACTGTGGTTTTGATTTGCATTTCCCTGATGCCAAGTGATGTTGAGCATCTTTTCATGTGTCTGTTGGCATCTGGACATCTTCTTTGGAGAAATGTCTCTTCATGTCTTCTGCCCATTTTTTGACAGCCCTGGTATCTTGTGTCTCTGAAGTGTGTAGGGTTCCTTGCTCTCTGCGTATATCCACTTTCCATACTTGGAGAGCGAGCTAAAAGAGCGGTGAGGGTAACTGAACACGCGCTACGTGGCGGGCCTTGTGCTGGGCAACCTTCAGGCATCAGATCCTCCTAATACCCAAGTGAAGTATATTGCTTCATCTGCATTTGAATCCTAAAGAGCGACCCATTTGGACCACATAGGCAGGAAGTGGCATAGTTGTGCCTCTCCTCTCAAACCCCTCACCTCTTTGATCCAAATCTGTACTGTAGGTGCTCTTCTTCTGGAAGGACTTTTTTTTTTTTTTTTTTTAATTTGTGGAGTTTCTGTATTTCCCTTTTCTTACATGGTCAACTGTTAGGACTGCTGAGTCATGACAGAGCCATGTTCACCAGTACAAAGGAGTTCATTCTTTGTGAAAACCTGCACGTTTTATAGGAATTTTAATGGTATTAAAAAGTAGATGTACAGAACATAGACATAATGAGCTACAAGACTCTTTTAAGTATACCCTTAAAGATTTTATTTATTTGACAGACAGAAATCACAAGTAGGCAGAGAGGCAGGCAGAGAGAGAGAGAGGAGGAAGCAGGCTCCCCGCAGAGCAGAGAGCCCGATGTGGGGCTCTATCCCAGGACCCTGGGATCATGACCTGAGCTGAAGGCAGAGGCTTTAACCCACTGAGCCACCCAGGCGCTCCAAGTATACCCTTTTCTTGGTAATACTTTTTATTGTGCTTTTTCTGTCTTCTTGTTTTCCTAGGTTATAGAACTTGTCTTGGATATTTTCAATAATTCTCTCTCCTTTGTTCATAAATGTCCTCTGAACAATTTCTGCCAGTTACCATGAAGTAAGACCCGAGGACCTTTACCGTTACAACATGTTCATGCATTCTGGCCATTCTGATGGATGGGAAGGTTAAGGCATCTTGTCCCTCTACAGAGAACTGAGGTCGTGTGCAGGTCCTGTTGCTTGAGCTGGTCATCCCAAACCATGTTGCTCGAGGGGTCGTGCATCTCCTCATCAGTGATGTGGGCCATAGATTGGCTTCATAGAGTACCTCACAGAAGGAACCACAAGGCTCACCTGGTCCGTATTGTTTTTTAACCCAGAAAGAATGTTAAGTTCTCTGGGCATGAGCATCACCTTGAAAAGAAACTTTGACGTTCATATTCCTTGTCAAAGTGCTGTCAGCTTACTCAAATGTCGGATGGTCTGGCTTTGCCTTCTGATAGTACAATGTTTTCTCCATAGTAAGAAATTCTTAGTGGGAGATCCCAGGGACGAATGATTTTTGGGCGAGGGGGACAGAGGGATTCAACATGCTGCTGCTTGGTACTGTAGTTGTCACCTTTATCCCTGTCACATGAGTGGCGTAGTGGCTCTGGGCATTGGCCTTGGTGTGAGACTCCTGTAGTTTCAAGCCCAGATGTAACCAGCTGTGCAACCAGAGACAGCTTACTTACCATGTGGTGTCAGTTTCCTCGTTGGTAAAGAGGTACCGAACTGCTCTCTGCCTCCAGGTCTTCATTGGTTATGTAGAAGAACAGTACATTAGTCTACAAGTTGGTAGATGTCGCTGTCGCCATTGTCAGTCCCCTAAATGGATGCTGCATTATGTCATAAAATGCTCTCTCTTTCCCTTTCTTTCCACGTAGCTCTCCCACCTGCTCCCCTTTATCCTCCTTTTCCCCATCCCACTTTCATAGGGAGATCAGGTTTTTTGGCAGAAACAGAGTGAGGGTCCTTGTCTTTACCATCCCAGAGCAGCTGGGGAGCAGAGGAAGGTATAGGATGATAGCTTTGAGAAGGGGGGATTGGCTGGCCAGGCTCCTAGAATTCTGTGGCTCGTGATTCTCTGGAGCCTATTTCCGCTGCTGCTCTAGTAGACTTCTCTTAATGTATTCTTTTCTAATGATCAGAACTTGTAAAACAGCCCTGTCGCACTTATCAGTGGTTGCTTCTAATGTCTCATTTTGCACATGACCTGAAAGGCAGAGAAAGCCCTTTCTAGCCAGGCATGGGGCATCCTTAACTTTTACACCTGGGAGGCAAATTGCAAATTCTCATAGGGCTGGACACTTGTTCTTGCTCCCAGCGATGGTTCTGACTTCATTGTTGCCTTGCTGCCAGCACAATTCTCCGAGAAACAGGAGACTGCTTTTTTTGCAGGTGGTGTTTATAAACTCGTCAGTGACAGGCTACAGCAGTGGTGGTGGCCCCGGGACATAGGGAGTCTGAGTTCATTCACAGATTATTACAGGGATAGCCCCAGGAGGGAGAGAAACGGAGAGTCCTGCTCTGTGAGTGGGTGGAGGCTAGTACTTCGTGGGCAGAGGGACTTCTTAGGCAGGAGAGCAGAGGGAAAGGGATCTTCTTTAGAAGCACACAGACCTGGTTTTTGAGTACTGGCTTTGCTATTTATTAGCCATACAGTGTTGCGAAATTACTCTGCCATTTCAAATATTTTAACATGCTTTTTCACTTAATTTGTTATAAACATCTACCTGTGTTAGTACGTACTGATCTACTTCCTCTTTTATAATAGCTGGACAAGATTTCATGAAGGCATGTCTTGTAATTGAAGTAGCTGTTTCCCTATAGATGGTGATATGGACTGAATGTTTTGTATGTTGAAACCTTAACCCTCCTGCAGCTGTATTTGGAGGGGAGGATTCTCGAAAGACCTAATGAAGGTTAAGTAAGATCATCAGGGTAGGGCCCAGGTCCTCTAGCATAGGTGTCTTTGACTTGTTCTCTGTGTGCCCTGAGAAAAGGCCATAAAGACAGAATGAGAAGGTGCCCGTCTATCCGCAAGACAGGAAGAGAGCTCTCACAAGAGCCTGACTCTGACGGCAGCTTGATCTCAGATTCCCCTGCCCCCAGAACTGTGAGAAATCAAAGTCTGTTGTCCAAGTCACCCAGGCTGTGGTATTTTGTTAAGGCACCCAAGCCAGGTAAAGGAGATGGACATTCAAGTTGTTGATGACTTTCCCTTACCGTAGACCATTAAGATGTACATGTTTGCCTAACGTGCTGACTTGCTGGCTCATAGGGTATTTCTTTTTCTCTCTCCTTTCCTTTTAATTCTAGAATTTTTATCTGTACCAAAAAGTTGAGAGAGTAATACACTGAACTCCTATATGCTATCCACCTGTATTTAGCAATCATTAGCATTTAGGGACGTGGCAGATTAATTGCCAATCCCTCCAAAAAAGGCTGTTAACCAGCTTATACCACACTAACCCCTGCCACTCACACCACACACACACACAGTGTAAGAGAGAGGATGATTTTAGTTTCAACACAAAGAAGAGTGTTCTCGGCTTCTGGGTTTGAAGGGGAAAGAAAATCTCTCTTCTCAGGAGGGGTGCTTTTGGTCAGATGCAGCTTATCTTCTGCCCTTTTGTCCTAATCCATCCCTGTCCCCACCCACTGCCATTCCACCATCTTGGGCACACAGGGTCATCAGTCTCTACCACTCAGCTGCCTGGCCGACTTAGCCACATAGCCTGTGAGCCCCTTGGTTCGGCCTCTGATGAACGTGGCCAGTGCCTTGCAGGGAAAACTGAAACCGGTGACAGAGGTCTTCCCAACGGCCATTCTTGTCTGGTTCCGGCACAGTTCCATGGGCAGAATCTTCTCTTTTGTATTCTGTGAGGCTCTGCCGTCAGCCAGTGAACAAGTCCCTCCGTAGAGGAGAGGGGAAGCAAGACGCAGGCACAGGTTACCATGGGGACAGACAAGCTGTAATAAATGTTTGGCATCTTAGCTTGACGAGTTTTTGCAGTTTGGAGTCATTTCTTTGTCATCCATCCATTAAGTCACTCCTTATGAATCACTGGGAGCGTCTGCTCTTCAGATGAACCACGGTTGAGTGTGATTCAGGCAGAGAGCAGCCTTAAAAGCAATGAGGAGACAACAAACATTCATTAATTTGTCAACTTTTTGTAAATTGAGTGGCCTCTTGTCTGTGGAAGTTTCCAGGAGTTACCGGCATGGACCACAAGTTCATATGGCTGTTTGAGATGATGTCTTGGCTCGTTTGACTCAGTGGGTAGGCTTGTTGCCTCCCAGGATCCTGTGTGGCTTCAAGTTCCCAGAGGTTCCTCACAGGAGGAAAGGGGGCTCTGAGAGCTGGCCACAGAGACCTCCACCCTGAGACCCCTTCTTCTTTGGAGGCCCAAAGTATGCAGCTTGTCTCTTCTTGCCAAAGTGCTACTTGGGCTGAAACGGGTGTACCCCCTCTCCACTAACGTCAGGGTGGGAGGCTGGGTTCTGCTGTGTGCATCTCCCTGTAGCACTTGGAGGGCCGCGGGCCTCTGGAGTCCTCCCTGTGCTCTCAAGGCCCTTCATGGTGATGCTGCCGCCCTCTCCTGTTGTGTCATATACCAGCCCTGCTCCAGCCCGTCAGGAGCCCAACGAAACACTTCCGTTCCCCAGGCTTGCCTTGATTTCTCTGGGGAAGAAAGGCACCTCCTACCTAGAATGTTCTTTTTTATCCTATCGCCGGGCTTGAACCCATTTTCCATAGATGGCTGTCTGTCAAGAAAGTCTCACTCGCGGAAGGTCCAGGCGAGGTCCTGAGCCTCTCCCCTACCACACTGAACTTCGCCTCCTGTTGCTTGTCCTCCCTGAGAGCTGCAAAACCCTGGGGGCAGGAACGTGGTCCTGCTCCCTCTGGAGGTGCCAGCCTCCAGCCCGCACAGAG
Organism: Meles meles; assembly: GCF_922984935.1. Lineage (NCBI taxonomy): Eukaryota > Metazoa > Chordata > Mammalia > Carnivora > Mustelidae > Meles > Meles meles. Next base: position 108,398,735 of record NC_060068.1, read on the forward strand.
CAGAGACTCTGCGGGTGTTAATGGAGTAGATCCATGTGTGTGTCAGTGCCCCAGGTGCCTCTCAGGGATTTTGTGGCCAACGTACAAAATGGAACATGCCCTCCTCTTAGCAGCTCTGAGGGGGTCTCCCTCTCCACCCTCACAGGGGTTCTGGGCCTCTGTCCGTGAGCTTACGGGATGTGCCCTCAGACAGCAAAAAGGCTTGGTTCTGGCTTTTCAAAATCAATGTAGCTAATTAAAAAGTAACTCGAACTGGAAAACAAGTTTAGAAACAATTAAGATAATTAAAATATCACAACCTTAATTGAGACCAAGCCCTGAGCTTAAAAATGAAATGAATTAAAAAAAAAAAAGACACGAAGCCTATAATGAACTTGCTTTCAAATTCAGTGTTTTCCAGCTTACTACATCTCTCTTGAAATTAATTTGTTCCTCTTTTCTTCTTGGAAAACAATTTCTGTAAAAATTATGAAACAAATTAATCGGGCATGTGTTCTGTGCCAGCTGACCTTTGATTGGTGTTGGGGAATGGGCAGGAGAGAGGACACGGAGCACTCGTGGGGGAGCGCTCTGGGTCAGGGACACTGGCCTCGTGTGGGCCACGGAAGTCCCGTGGGCCTCAGAAGTCCTGAGGGGAGCAGAACCGGGGCAGGCGATCCAGGGCTCTGCCATCCTGTGGGCAGTGCTACGTCCTGCTGTCAAGCCTGTGGTGGGAGAGAGAGAAACTTGGGACACAGGCTCCTGAAATCATTAGCCCCTTGACAAGGAAGCTTCTAGGCCTGCTCCCGGTTATCACTAACACTCAGCTCTCTCTCCCTACTTCTTTCCCTGAGCAATTTCCCTGCCCCTTATTAAAGGGCCTCTCAAATGCCACTTACTATTCTGATCTGTTATCATTCCGTTTACAAAGTGGAGCCCCATAGCCCTGTCCACTGCGGCTGTCGGCTGCTCTCCGGTGTAACCGCGGGCGCTGGGGTTCCTCAGAAGAGCACAGCTGGGAGGCCGCATTTAAAGGCAGATGACACACTCCCTTCATCATCCTCATCCCCTCTTAATCTCAGCGTTGCTGTTTTTCAGACACAAAATGCACCGTGGTGATTAAAATGAACACAGACAGCTTGATTTATTACTATTTTGTTGTTCTGCAAAGTTCATTTACTCAAAATAATTCGCATACATGTTTGAAGTATTCAGACCCTGGTAATTAATTTTTAGCAGACTTTATTTCTGTATGCAAATTGTTAAGTATGTGTATGGAGTTAAGGGACTGGTTTTCATTTAGTAGTCTTTATGGTTGAATTTTTGGGTTGTTTGTTCTTTTTTTTTTTTTTTGAAGAAATGCCAGCTTCGTGAATTAGAGGAGTGGTGATTTATAGTTGTTCGCCACGTGGCAAGGCCGCAGAAAGAAAACTGACCAAATCAGTGGTCTGTGTCATTAGCTGGACGGTTGCCGCCTTCAGAGGCAGCGGACAGAGAGTGCGGTTGCCCAGGGCCGGACACCTCACCTTCCTGGGAAGCCCTGAGGCGGTGTCAGGCTGTGGTTCCGGCCTGGGCACACCAGATTCCCTAGCTGTCCTGGAATTAGACCGTTGAGCCTCTTTCTGCCCTGAGGACCTCCCAAGAACTTGGGCTCTCTACTTGGTGTGAGGTGTGGCCCCACGGTTAAGTCCTCACAGGAGATCCTAGGTGATTCTCACCCTGCTGGCCTCTGAAGGTGAGAATTTTGTGTTCTGGAGTCAGCTGGTGGGGTGTGACGTTCCCTCTGTACCGCTCATCAGCGACTCCTCTTTAAGACCTTCGTTTGTAAGATGGGCACATTACCAGCAGTCGCCTCTTTGGGTGGTTTCGAGAACTGCATATGGTAATCTAGTTAGAGGGCTTGGTTCATGGCCCGCATGTCTGAAGCCTTGGGTAAGTGTCAAGCTATCCTTGTTTGTATGAAGTTGTCTTACTCATTGTGGGGACACAATGCTCAAAAAAGGAGCAAACACCTACAAGTGGTATAACCTAGACTAAGTCTGTTTTATATACTCGCAAATATGAACTCATGGACTCCTCCTGACAACCCAAACAGCAGCAGATGGCATTATCCACCCCGTGTAGAAGGGGAAACTGAGGCACAGGGAAGGGAGTCACAGAGCTGGCATTCAGACTCAGAAATACTGGGCCTGGAGCCTGCTCTTCCGTACTCTGTGCAGCTCGCCCAGTCGCTCTGAGATGGCACTGTCCATGGAGGTCATCTGGGCCGCAGTGTGGACGTGGATGTTTGTGGAGTTGCCTGCAGAGAGAAAGAGAACCCTGGGTCTGGCCCTGAAGCGGGTCCTACAGTACTCCAGATTTTGCTATGCATCACCCTGCCAGTTTCCACCTTGGCCTCACACTCCAGTGAAAATCCCCGGGGTTCTGCAGCACTGAGCCCCTGTCAGGGAAATGCTGAAGCTGGTACCTCAGTGGGGGCTGCCTGTGGTCTGGTCCCTCAGTTCCTGGAGCTCCCTAATGTCTGACTTTGGTGTCCTATGGTGTGGAGGGCCCCGCAAAGCATTGGCACGGTGTTCATCAGTGGTCGTCCGGTAGTCATTCTGCAGGTGGGCTTAATTTTGCGTGAGTCTTGGAAAGGAGGTCAGAGATGGTGGGGTGGCCACTCTAGGGTTGGGGGTGGGAGACATTGCCCAAGGAGGAGGCCAGTGGCCTAAGGCCATACCAGCCTCCTGGCTTCTCAGGTGGACATCCTGAAGACGAGCATTCCACCGAGGACTGGGAAGACTTTGCTGTGAGTTTCCAGAAGGCCCAGCCTCAGGGGACTCTGTGAGTGGACACAGCCTCCCCCCCCAACCCCGCCCCTGCCCCGTTGTTCGCCTGCCGGATGTACCCCTTAGCTGAAGAGTTCCAAGTGAACAGCCCTGTCCCTGGTGCTTGAATTAGCCTCTTTTTTCGTCCTGCAGCTCATTTCCCTCTGCTAAGCTTCAGGCAGACGGACAGTCCCTTGGGGAGTAGGCTGTGCTGATGATTCCCTGGGGATCAGCACCTGGGTCTTGTTGCTGACTTGACTGGCCAAACCAATGTACCCTGCAGGTGTGGACGGCGGCCGAGGCTGCTGCAGCGGAGCGAGCCTCCCCGAGCTGTTCACGCAGCACAAAGGCATCTGAGTCTTGTGGGTTCACATCCCCTGAGACATACCCCACAGCCGCGGCCTTTGGAGGGAGGTGGTCTTGAGACTGGGGGTCTGTGCAGGCTGAGAGGAAACAGGACTTCTCTGAGCGCAAGGGTTTCATGGTCACCTAGGGACCGAGCTGTGGAGCGGATGATGGCATTTCTCCCGGCAGGTGTTCTGTCCCTGCTTGGGACACCCATTGGTGCAACTGCCTATCTACGTGGAGAGGACATGGGGCAACGTCCCCTCCTCTGGCTGCGGAGAGAAATTATGAAAGATTTACTGCCTAAATAGGCTTTCGGCCTGGAGCTGGGAGATGGTATGATTGCTTTTGTTTTGCGGAGAATTCCCTACAGCCTCTTCGCTGCTCTGAGCATCCGAGGAGGTGGGTTCGGCTTGCTGAGCACGGACGAGCCCGGGGCCGCTGCTCCGCGGGTTCTGGGAAACACTGTGGTTGAGGAACTGCTGCTGTGGGAGGCCCTCTCTCCCTCTCTCCACTGCCTGGGTTGAATCGACACCCCCTCCCTGCCCCCTGTCATCCCCACGTGCAGGCCACACTTACTCTTGGGGGGGGGGGGGCAGTGTCTTGCCGGTGGCCCAGGCGTGCCTCCCTGTGCTGGCGTGTGCTGGTCTTCATGCCTCGACTGCCACCCCACTCTGCTCTTCCGTCAATATCCAGTTCACATATTAATGCTTCATTAGTCCATGTCCCAGAAATTGATCTCTCTTTTTCTCTCGAGCTCTGTTATCGTTTTATATGCCCGGCAGGGCCTTATCTCTTCCCACCTTGCACGATAAATATTTATGTGTCAGCGTGTCCCCCTCCTTATTATACTGGAACTTTGTGTGGCACAGAATGGTCTTGCATATCCTCAAGTTCTTCCCAATTCAAAATGAGCTCATGGACGCACACAGTCCATGCTGATGGAACCAGGGCCAAAAAAACTCTGTCCTCAAGGACTTTTGTAGTTGCAGGGAATAAGTAAAGGTAGGCGTGGGTGAAGTCATAAAAAGCAATTGCAGACAAATAACGAGAGAGGGAAAAGTAGCTCTTGGTCCTTGGAGCATGTAAGCTTCTAGGATTTTTACAGTAATTCCTGCCTGAGATGGAGATGCTGAAACTCCCCAAAGCACAAAGGAATCACTATCCTGATGTTGAAGAAGCGCATGTGCACAGATACAGAATTCCCCCTGGTTTGGGGATTCATTCCGATCCCCATCAGCCGAAGAAAATAGCATGGAGTGCAAACACATGGTCTGTTTACTTCCCACTTGTTTATTTGAGTAGAAAGAGAAATTAAACTTCCCTGGAGGTCCTAACCCCTGCCTCTTCTTGTTCTTTTTGCCTTAGCCCTGGACCCATCCAAAGACCCCTGCCTGAAGGTGAAATGCAGCCCTCACAAAGTATGCGTGACCCAGGACTACCAGACGGCCCTGTGTGTCAGCCGCAAACACCTGTTCCCCAGGTAAGGCAGGGGGTTGGGAGGCCCGTTCCAGCTGACAGATCTGGGGGTACCCAGTGTCTGACTGGGGGACGGTGGTGGTGGGGGGAGGAGAGAATGTGTTTCTGTCACTATTTCTTTTTAAAAAGATTTTTTTTTTTTTTTCTATGAGAGAGAGGGAGTGCAAGTTGGGGGCAGAGGGAGAAGGAGAAGTAGATTTCCCTGTGGAGCAGGGAGCCTGAGGCAGGGCTTGATCCCAGGACCCCAGGATCATGACCTGAGCCGAAGGCAGACACTTAGCCAACTGAGCTACACGGGTGTCCCTTGTCGTCCTTTGATAGGGTGTATGATGCCTGCAGTCCTGCTGGGTATGAATCTCAATTCTCAAACACAGATTTGCAAAGAATTTCAATATCTGTATTTGCTTTAAATCAACTTTATATGTCTCTGAGCCCACATCTGAGCAGATGAACAGAAAATCCCTTCTTGGTCATTGTGAGAACCATTCCTCCTTCCCCAGAGATCCAGGAAGCAAAGACCCCAGAGATCCAGGAAGCTTATAGCCAAGGAAACAGGGTCTGAGCCTTTTATCTTTTGGTTACCACTGACCTGCTTACTGTGGTAACCCTTTGAGGTTTCTTGAGGTCTGCAGACTGTTGGCTTTCATGCCCATATAGGTTGTGGGCATCTTTGTCAGGCTGGGGTTTGGGGTCTTTCCTCCTCAGGTCCCCTGCACCACCATTCCTCCTGAGGACATGTCTTACTATTTTCTCAGTCTGCAGCACCCGGTCTCCCTTCTTCCCCAACCCGGGGGAGGTAGGTCTCCTCACTCTCCTTCAGGATCCTTAAAGCCTTTGCCTCTTGCCTTCTCCCAGCTTTGTCCATCTAGTGGGTGTAGGCTTTTGTAGATGACAGAGAGAACCTTTGAATTTGGCCTACTTGTGCGTTCAGTCCTACAGAAATATTCGAAGCAAGAACCAGCACATGCGTGCGTGCGCACACACATACACACACACGCATACAAGGCTTCCTTTACCAGTGGGGTTGGGTGGGTGGAGGTGGGAGAAAGGTGATTTCAGTGTCTCGTCTCCCTTCTTCCTATACTGCTGTATGGGTGGAGAAGTATAGCGATGGGCCTCGGAGTCATCCCACTGGTTTTGGATATGACCGTGTGCTCTGCCATGACCTCAGGCGAAGAACACAGCCTTCCTGGGACTTGATTCCCACTGAAATGCACCTCCTACGGCTTTTGCTCGTTAGTTCCACTTTGCCCCTGGGACTGTGGAGGGTGTCCTGTCCCTTCCTGCACTTCTTGAAGTCTAAGCAGTGCTGGTCCCTTTGGCTGCTCCTCTTGGGACAGGTTGTAATTTCCTTCCTTCAGTTCTCTAAGTGGCTTTCTCTGAACTGCCTGGGAAGCTCCATCACGGTCCAGCACAGAGACCGCCTGGAGCTGAGCCCTCATCCTTTCTGTCTCTGCAGAGCTGGTCCCTGTAGCTCCTGACTCCCACTCCGCGATCGCCTAAAAACGGTCATCCTTTGTCTCTGTAAGACTGAGATGCGAGGTATAATGGGTTCTGCTCTTCCCTGCAGACTGGAGCATTGTCCCTGGAAGTAAAGGCAGATCTCATCCCCAAACCCCTACCCTATGCCAGGCGTGGTGCTCAGCCCCACACCCTTGAGTTCTTCCAGCCATTTCGTCAAGTTGGTATTTGTTGTTGTCTCCACTCTGAAGACGAGAGAAGTGAGACAGAGAGAGGCAGTAGCAATTGGCTTAGGTCCCCAGAAAGTGGCAGCCGTGATTCAAACCCAGGACCGTCCAACCCAAAAGCTGATGTTTCCCATGACTGCCATACGTTGGCCTCTCCGTTTTTCCTGTCCTTGTCTGTTTGTTCATTTTCTGTCATTTAACCAAAAGGTATCGAGTACCTACCACATGCCGGGCTCACGTTATCCACTGAGGCTACGCGCTACGCTACCCTCGAGGAAAATCAAGTTCACTGTGGAGTTGGATGTACCAAAAGTTGGTTGTTGTTATTACTAGAAAATGTTCTTAAAGCATACAAACTCTGAGAAAACTAGACCAGATTCTCCAGCTGCGTGTGATTTCTTCCTTCTCTGCGGGTGGTGAGATGAAGACTCTTTTGCCACAAATACCCAAATGCCCTTTTTGGGATAGTGCTCCAGATTTCAGCCATCGGGTTGCGTGTGTGTGTGTATGGATGTACAACATGAATAGTCTCTTGCCTGTTTCCTCCTGGAATGTCGCCCCTCTGGGAGTGCCACGTAATTGGCAGTGTTACGCTCCAGTCTGTGCAAGGGGGAGGCAGAAACCGGGCATGTCTAGGGGTGAGTGGTGTGTGCCCGCGTGGGAAGCACCACCACTTGTTTGCTTGGGTTCCAAGTGTAACCCTCATCTCCCACCTCTCCTGATGGCCACAGAGTTACAGTGACTAAGAGCAAGGATTTGGGAATGAGCCCAGTCTGGCCTCTGTTCCCAGGCTGGCTGCGTCCTTGCTCTGTGACCTTGGCAAGTCACTGTACCTTTCTGAATCTGTGCATTTTCATCTGCAAATTGGATTTAATGAAAGCACTCACCCATCCTTCTTTCCTTTTCCCTGGGGTACATCCTCTAGGGACTCTTCAAGAGAGAGTTTCCAGGTAATAAGTGTCGCTGGGCCCTGCACGGGGTATTTTGTGCACGCACGTCCTTGTGTGAGAGTTCAGTGGGATGCACGTGTGTCAGGAACACAGTGTAGACTCACATCGTGACGGCTCGTCTTCCAGTTGCTAAAACAATTATGATCGTCGTTATTGCTACTGTCTCGTTCATTCTGGAAGGTCAGCCAGGAAAGCCCACAGTAGCATGCTCCTGAGAAGAAGGTAGCCCCCTCCAGGTGCCCTCCCTCCTTCCCAGCCTGACTGCGTCTGCTTCTCCTTCCTTTTGGAGGAAGCTGTGAGGTTCAGCCTGAGGATTCCAGTGTCCTTTCTGCTGCCCTCTTTGTGATTCACAGCAGGTAAGGACTAAGAAGATGACTGCATTTCTCATGATAGGGACCCTTTTTTCATTGGAAAAACAGCCCCAAGAGGAGGCTGTGATTGAGACAGCATGCCTACTCCCTTAGCAGGATTTGGGAGGTGGTCTGAGCTGGGGAAGGTTGGCCGTGGTGTTGGCTCTGGCTGTGGGCCCACCCTCCCCTGCTCCCTCTCAGAGGCTGAATTGCTCGGCCGCCATATCAGCTGAGCACACCTCTTCCTAGGGTCTTGGACACCTTCCCAGATGAAACATCTGTCCTGCCACATTCTACTTCAGGGGTCCCCTCTGACCAGGGAGACGGTGTTGACAACTCTATTCGTCCATCAGGGAAGTAATCTTTCCCTCTGTGAAACATCTGTAGACAATCCCATCAGCCAGTCTGGCCTCTGCAGCAGCTCAAGAGGCAAAGCCCGAGTGCCAGATCGGCAGCAGCGCACACACATGGAGAGGCGGCTGGGCCAGCTGTGGGCTGATTACGAGTGAGGCTCCAGACTTCGGCAGTCTTGTCAAGTGTATTGAGACAGAGAGGACAGTGAGCAGGTCAGCGAGAAAATTTCATTAGCTTTCCTTGCCCATGGAGAGGGAGTGAATGGAGAAGCTGTTTGACATTCACGTCTGTGAGCACCAAGTATCTGGGAGGACAGGCCGCCATTTTGGTGGGTGGCCAAGTGGGGCAACCGGCCTCCCTCGGCTGGAGTTCGCCTCTTTAGGGTGGTGTTTGGATTCGGGTTTGCATCTGGTCTCATCCAAAGGCTTCAACTACTCTCATGTACTCTTTGGAGAATTCTCCTTGGAAAATCTTTGTTTTGTCTCTTCTTGCTGTTGAGCCACACTGAGCAGTCTAGGGAGAAGGTGAATCATTGGTAGCGTGTTCACCTTTTAGGTTCTACAAAGGGGCCATTTATGCATTGCAGAGCCCTGTGAAGGCTGCCCAGAGCCGGAAAGCCTTCTCTGGGATGACTTTTTAAAAATATCTTTTTTTTTAAAAAAAATTTTATTTATTTGACAGAGAGAAATCACAAATAGGCAGAGAGGCAGGCAGAGAGAGAGGAGGAAGCAGGCTCCCCGCGGAGCAGAGAGCCCGATGTGGGACTTGATCCCAGGACCCCGGGATCATGACCTGAGCCAAAGGCAGAGGCTTTAACCCACTGAGCCACCCAGGCGCCCCTTTAAAAATATCTTAATTGATTTTTGTCCGATTGACTTATTTCACTAAGCATGATACGCTCTAGTCCCATCCACGTCGTCGCAAATGGCAAGATTTCATTTCTTTTGATTTTTGGTATAGCAATCTTTGATGCTTATTACAGCAAACACTAAAGATACAGAAAAGTAAAAAGAAATGGGAAATCAACAATGGTTGCACAAGTGAAAAACAGTAATTAAACAGTCCTCCCATTCTTTTTTCTAGTCAATGGGTTTTATCCATTGGTTTGTTTCTGGGAAAACTTGATCATCGAGAGATGCCTATCTTATAAATAAAGATTTGTATGGGTTCTCTTCAGTTAATTTTTATAAATGAGTATCTTTGTGATACTATAACTTTTTGTAGATACAAATTTTATAGACTGTCATAATGTAGTATACAGAAGATTAACTTGAAATGGATCATAGACCTAAATATGAGTTAAGAATATAAAACTTCTGATAGAAAGCAGGAGTAGTAACCTTGGGTTTGCAGAGATTTCTTAAGTAGGGCACAGAAACATCATGAACTATAAAAGGAAGAGATAATAATAATAAATAAAAACAAATTGGATTTCATCAAAATTGATCTTCAGAACACATAGTAAGAAAAGGATAAGCCATACTAAGGGATGATATTCACGAAACACGGGTTTGAGAAAAGGTTTTTACCTGCATTATGCAACGAAAACATCTGTCCCTACACTCACTCACTCATGAATATTCACAGCAGTTTTACTCGTAATAGCCAATAGCTAGAAGCAACCTCAAATGTCCATCAGCAGGTGAAGGGTTAAACAAATTGTGGTACATCCATGCAGTGGATTACTACTCAGCAATAAAAAGAAATGGGCTATTGATGCATTCAGTAGCATGGATAAGTTTGCTAATAACTCTGCTGAGTGAAAGGACATCGTCCAGAAAAGGATATATATGCTATGAGTTCTATTTACCTGAAATCCTAGAGAACGCAGGCTAATCTGTGGTAGCAGAACACAGAGCATTGGTTGTCTGGGAGAATAGGTCAGTGGGGTGTCTGAGCAATTTTTAAATCTAGATAATGCAGAATGGATCTGTCAGGAAATAGTCACACTCTGGGTTTCGATGCCAAAAATGCCACCGGCAAAAGAACTCTTTGGGGGAAGAAGAGTTTTTAAGGCAACAATGTATCATTCTCCCTGACTTAGATTTTGGAAATACCATTTTAAGGTTTTCTTAAGGAAAATGCCCTCTCAGGAAACAGGGGTGGACAGAAAGCCATACAACCCACAGAGGGCTCTGCTCATAGGGATTCTCTGCCCATCAAGATGGCTGGTTCTGATTTATTGCTCTGGGTGGGCGGGAGCTAAGGGTGGGATTCTCCCTACAGAGCAATGAACATTGATTTTACCTCTCTGTTGCCATTGATTTTCATTTGGAGAATGGAAAATTGAAGCATTTGTTTTAAGCCTTGCAGACAGGCAGCATTCTCGAATTCTGCAAGTGCATTGTGAGCGGGAGGAAAGGGTGTCAGGATGGGACTTAGAACATCTGAGTGTACCCTTGGAAGCCTTCTGGGAGCAGTGGGAACTAATCTGTTTTTAAATAAGGAGCCGACGGCCAGTCTTCCCAGTGGGGCTAGGCCTCTCTACGTAATGGCCCTTTATCTCGGCTTCCTAATTATCTGGAATAACAACGAATTCTCTGCACTGGCAAAGAATTCAGATTGAGTCCGGGCTCGTGGTGCTGTAGACCAATCTGAGAGCTTTCTGTCTTTTATGTGAACTTGGAAAAAAAGAATCAAAGTGTTTGAGGTCAGAGAGAAGTACATGACAGAATGTGCCTCAAATACCAAACTCTCAGAGGATATTTGAAAGGATGATGGTTATTTCATCTCTGTTTTGTTTTACAACAAAGCACTGCGTCCTGCTACAGGGGCTTTGAACGGGTTGATCATACATACACATATCTGGCTCGGTTTGGAAGACACACGGCCACGTGCAAAGTGGGTGATTCCTCGGTGTCTGCATGGCGATCTCATACCTCCCAACTCCAGGCCTTGCCTGTGACCGAAGTGGGATCATGCTTGCATTCCTTGTTTACATTTCCATCTTAATAAAGCTCACACTTCTTCTCCTGGGGGCCCAAGCATTGCCTTATGTTCTGTTTTAACCTCATGGGATCTTCCCTTTCCCTGCTCTGGGCCCAGGTAGAGTGCTGATGAGAACTTGGCGTCGTTCATAGGCTGTTGGTGGAAATTATGGAGCTGAGTTTTGGGTTTGAGCCCACTTCTAAATCAGCCACCTTATTAAACAGGAAAACCGTCACTGGGATCTCTTGACTAGTGGTCACTGAGGCAAACCAAGGGAGAGAGGTTGGTTCAAGAGGTGCCATTTCTTGACCACCTGCCATGTTAGGCACACTTGGTGGAACAGGTCTTGCTGACTTCTCACAGTAGTCGGTTAGGTCTGCATTATGATCCCTGTTGTATGGATGGGATTATTGACGTCCTGTCAGTAACTCTTTTCCTGGCCAAGGGCCCGCGAGGGATGGATTTGAACCAGAATGGAGGAATACCACAGGCCCCCCTCTGCTGCAAGAGTCACAGGTATGAGCTCTCGCTGTCTAGTTTGCCTTTTCCATCAGAGCCGAAGCTCACCTGTCACCCAGCCAACCTGCCGACCTACTCCTGGCCCTAGAGGTCCTATGCTTGAGCTGGTGCCCTTCTGTCTTAACTTGTGTCACCAACAGAGCCATCAGTGGGGGCATGGAAGACACCTGTTTCCTCCTTTTCTATGCCCACAGTGGTCATTCTGGGTTCATTTTCCCCCTCACTGGTTTATCCAAAGGTTGTCATTGAAACCACATGTCGCTTAAACATAAGAGATATTTATTTACTTTCAACTGCAGCCTTTTTTTCTTTTCCTTCTCCCCTCACCCCCCCAATGGAAGTATTATATGCTTCTGCCTAGAAGGACCTAGCTGCTCCTGGGGACTTCAGTGAGCAAGATTTCATAACTCAAGCAAGCCAGTTACCTTCTCTGTTCCTTTGTTTTTCTCTCTGAAATTGAGAGTATTGATTACACGAGCTTGACAAGAGCAGCAGAGAGTAAAAAGCAATTCATAATGGAGATGTGAGTAATTGCGTAGAATTTTTAGTCCCTTGGAACAAAGGGGACGGAGTGAGAGGCAGAAATTACTTTGTGAGGTGGATTTACTAGGTGAGTTTTAGGAACACATTAAAATCACAACTGTCAGTACATTTTCCCAGACCCAAATTTGCCCCTGCCTTGTTCCCCCCCCAACTTTTTTTTTTTTTTTTTTTAACTTTATTGCCAGTGCCCCACAGGTTATACTCAAAGACGGAAGGCAAATGAGGGCAATTGCTGAGTAAGTGCTCCCAGCAGAGTCTGATGGCATCTTGCCGGCTGGACAGTGGTTTTGAGTGTGACTTAAGGACAGGAGCCTCTGCTCTACCTGAGCCCTTTCTGGCCTGCCACCCACTGCCACATGCTCATTTCTCCCTCCCAAGCTGCACTGCTCAAGAAGATCTTTCCAAAGAGGGTAGTTTGTGTTTCCCATTGATCCCAATGCATTGGATCATTGTCTCTCTCTCTCTTTCTCTCTCTCTTTTGAGCCATATTCTCTATAGGAGATTGGAAAGGTTTTATCGTTGAATTCCCAAAATGTGCATGTGCCCAGATACAAAGTTGCTGGAAAGCTAGGAAACCGAGAGTGTGTGGAGCTGGGCCAGGCATGGACCTTCACGCCGCCCTCTCGACTCCTCCCTCTGTGTCTCTCAGAGATCCTGCGTGCGCTAGGCTGCTCTGCCGTCCTTCCCGGGATGACGGGCTGTGGTTGCTGTGTTGATTGCTGTTCTTGCCTGTTAAGAAATGGACAGAGAGTCATGTTTCATGCATCAGATTTAAGTGGATTTAGAAAGCGGAGGTTGAGGTGGGTGTGTGGGTTCTGAAGAGGTAATCACTAGACGGGATTTCCACAGGGGCTCAGGGCGTGCTGGGAAGCACACAGGTGTGAAGCATTACATTAGCACGTTCATCCCTAATACTAGGAAACAGACAAGCTCCAGCCCCCTCAACCCCGTGACGCACTGAAGACGTTCCATTGCCCACACATTCTGGGGGCCCTTTATCGTATCCAGAGAGAGGACTATCCAGGTATCCCAGGGTGGGGAGAGGGTTGGGGGGCAAAGCCTCTGTGGCCCCTCACAGAACACATCATCTTCTTTTACAGAAGGGGTCAGACTGAATTTTCCCACTTAGACTAACTTCTGCTTTAATTTTCTGAAATCTCTTTCCTTTGCCTCTGTTATTAATAAATCTGCTGTGGCCTGCTTGTTTTTCTGCCAAAACTCATGATCCCAACTCGTAGGTTTTTTAGTTTAGACATTTTATATCAGATTAATTCAACCAATGAACCATGAAAGACATTCTTGCTGGGTATCAGGCACCCCAGTAGGGCCCATCTGGGGGCACTGACCATGCAGGTTATGGGGCCAGGAAATGGACTCAGGATGATTTAGATGGGCATCTGAAGCTATTTTTAGAAGTACTTTTGTTTTAAATAGAATGTTCTCAGGCTAATGTCCTGTCTTTAATGTTCCTCATGGAGAGGGTGGGCAGAGGGCGAGGCCCTCCATGCACAGAGGGACAGGAGAGATGAAAGTTAATTAGTTGGGGGACTTTGCCACCTTTCCAAGGCATTCTTAAATGATGTTTTTAATGGGCTCACACTGAAACGGATGCAGGTCTATTACTGAGCTGGGAAAGGCCTTCCTTCCAGCCTGCCTGCCTGTCGGTGATCTCACCACAGCTGGAGGTGCTGGTGTGTCCTGCTTTCCACTGAACTGGGAGTGGCACTTTCCATCACCTAGTGGGAAAGAGGAAGCCCTGGCTCCAAGCTCCCCCGGCGGTCAGTAATTCCCAGGTAGAGGGCAAGATGGCAGGGCTCAGGTCCAGCCTGGAATTTGAGCCTTCATCTGCAGATGCCAGGGGAGCCATCCATGAATACAGCAATGCTGATACAGGGCTTGAGGACTCGAATCTCTCCTGTCATAATTTTGGCAGGATGAGCCCTCGGGAAACAGCTCTCATACACCGGTGATGGTGGGTTAAAGGTCCTTAATTCAGAACCCACTAAGTTGGAGTCTGTGATAATTTCTTGATTTAGCAAATATTTATGGTGCCTTCCATTTGCCAGACCCTGCTGGGTGTTTGGAATCCTGCGATGAGGGGGCATGATCTCGCCTTATGGAGAGCAAAGTCTACAGGAGAAAGGAGATAAAAAGGAAATTAAGTATCTAATAAACTGTCATAAGCGCTAGGTAGGGTACGAGCAGGGGGTCCTAACAGAATCTCTTTAGTTGGTTGATCGCGGGCTGGTGGGGGGGCATGCTGTGAAGGTGAAAGGTGAAAGGTGCCAGCTGGGCAAAGAGTAGGGAGAAGTGTTCTGTGTGTGTTCACGTGACGCTCCTGCACATCTCCTAAAGCCTGTGGCCTAGGCGAGGGGATGGGAGACAAAGATTGTATATAATGAAAACTAGAAAATTAAAAAAACAAAAAACCATGGAATAACGTTAAGGTTCCAAAATGCGGGCCACCATTTCCAGCTGCAGTTAGATTGGGATAAGGGTGGGAGGTAGAGAAGGGGCAGCATTCCCTAGTGGTATTTACTAGTATTTCTAGTGGTGTAAGAGCACATGAGCACAGTGTGGCTCATGCAGGTTGGGACTTGCTTAGCAGAGATGGGAGGGCAGGGGGTGCAGGGCAAGGTGGCCCCGAAGCCCATCTACTCTCCAAGGGCCACTCTGCCCTCGAGACACTTGCCTACACAAAATCTCCATTTCCTTATGAAGTGCTGACTTGCACCCTAGCCTGGGGCATCGTGATAAGGAAGCAGTAGGCATAGTGCTGGCACATAGTAGGTGCTCAACAAAAGTGAGTCTCCCATCGAGTCTCTAGTTCCTCAGTGAACATCTAGGTGGAGGAATAATCCTTGCAGACCTTGTAGTCACTCAGGCCTGTGTGAGGTCACACATGCAAAGGCCCTATTATTTGTAACGTTCTGAATGGTATCAGTTGTCATGATTGGTGAGTTCCCTACTGGCAGAGCGCCCTTGCTCCTCGTTAGCTCATTCTCCTTACTTGCACCACCCACACTCCCTCTGGGGTATAGGCTCAGGTCTGGGTACATGTTCGGGACGTATTGAACGAATGAATGAGTCACTTAAATCTAGAAAGAAGCTGGAGGTGCATGGTCAGGCTGGTGTCTTTAATTAGAAGCTCTGAGAGGTCAGTGAGTGAGTGAGTACACACGTGCCTCTTGTGTAGGCAAGAGGTCACGTTAGGGCTGTTCATAGGAGAGCAGGGCGTATCCCGTTTCCCCTTGTAGAAACTACCATCCTCTTGACTGTCCAGGAAAATGCTCAGATGGTGCCCATGAATTCCCATAGGGAAGCCAGAGGCAGTGTGTGTGTGAAAGTGGTCTTCTTATTATGGGGGAGGGGCAAATGTACTCTAAACTCCATACTCCCCCACGCCACCTGGTGGCGTGCTCCCGTGGCGCCCTGCCTCATTGCCCACCTTTGCTCTCAGCTGAAGGTCCCATGTCCCCTGGGCCATAGGCTTGGCCTTGGAAGGGATGAGGGGTCATCTGTCTTACAGACCCCTCAAGTCTCTCAGAGCTGGAGGTCTGTTCTTCAGAGGTGCTGCAGAAGGGCCTTTGACTCTGCCTGCAGGAAGGAGGGGACACATGCTGGGCAACCGGTCTGGCAGCTGCCATGAGTGGGGCCTACCTAGTTTGGTGCTTCTCTCCCACAGCTCCCCTGGGACCAACTGGCCTCAATTGATCCTCCTCCTTCATCCAGGAGGCTTGCACGCTCCAGAAGCTCTTCTCTGTGAAGTCTGATTTCCTCTCTCTCTTGACCGGTGGGATTGGCCCTTCCTGCCCTCCAGAGTAAGAAGGGCTGCTTGTTGCCCACGATGCCTGCGCAGCCAGGAGGAAGCCCAGCAAGGCAGCAGGCATTGTTCTTTTGGGTCCTTCTCTGACCTGGAAAGAGGCCTGGTGTACAGAGGCTGGTTGATGAGCTCCCTACTGCCGGTAGAGCCTTGGACCTCCAGCATGAGCCCACAGTGCCCCTGCCAACCGACTGGAACACAACGGGGTGACATTTGATTTCCTGCTAATCTACCCACTCTCCAACTTCACCAGTTCTCCCTGTGCCATTTTATCATCTGGTGTTATGGGCCCAAGTTGGATCATTGCTGTTCATGACTCTGTTGATGACTGTAGACCTTTGGTGGCATGTCCAAACACTTGGCATCAGATTGATAGCTGGTACATATGTGCAGAGGAGAGGGTTGGGGTAATGGAGTGATGGTCCCGGCAGGGTCCTGTTGATAGGAGTGTGAATTAGTACATTTCTGGTGGGCGTTTTAGCCTCATTGACCCCGTGATTCCACTTTGGAAAATCTATCTCATAGAACTTGAGAGAGAGGCACATTAAGATTTGTGTACAAAAGTGTTCAGTACACTTGACTACAATATCATAGAAATGGAGACAACCTCCTCACTGTCCAGTCATAGAAGAATGTTTATGCCAGTCGTCGTGTGCTTTCTGGAGAATCCCCTTCCTCTAGGGTACCTCTGCCTGAACTCTTGTGGTATTGGGCACCTCCTTCCCCAGCCCTCTGAGACAGACACCTTGTCTCACTGTGTGAGGTGTCTTCCTTACAGTGACTTGAATGGTTTTCCTGTTAGTAACGTCTGTGTGTTGGTCCAGGTTCTGCTGTGGAATAGCCTTGGGACCCATGGATTTATTGTTCCCTGCGCCAGCGCATTCTGGAGCATCCCATCTGTCCGTGGGAAGGGCTGGGAACGTGACTGAGGATAACTCAGTGTGACTGGTTGTGAAGAGCTACAGGGCACATCCAAGGGACTTGGAACACGGGACAGCTGTGCTCGGAAGAAGGGGACGCGGTGGCTGAGGTAGCCTCAGGAAAAGGTGGCATGTGAGTGACTACTTGCGCAAGGGCGGGGGGGGGGGCATGGTGGCAGCAGAAGATAAGTGTTTGAGAAGACCCAGGCCACACATCCAGAACATTCCCCACCAGTGAAGGCCGCAGAGCCTTGGCAAGTTTCCAGCTTCTTTCCTATGACACTGTGAAGAAAGCTTCCAGATCAGGGGCAAAGTGATGGTGCTGATGGGGCTCTTTCTGCCTCCCGCAGTGCTTTTGGGGCACGGCCAGCTGTGGACAGCTTGTAGGTGATGGTGCGCAGCTCCTCCAGTTCCAGGTGCCGGTCAGCTTCCTGTCTCTGGGCCTGTCCTCCAAACCACAGTGTCCCCGACGTCACACTATCTCCCCACTTCTGCTTCATTTCACTTGCTTGTTCTTCCCAAGGTCGATCATACCGGCCACCTCAGGACATGGTGTTTTGCTGCTGGTGACTAGGAAACAAGAGTAGGCGTCCTTTCTCTCATACACACACCCACAGTCATGAGTTGTCCCCCCAGGAATGCCAGCTTGTGTTCTCTAAGATGAGAGCAGAACCAATGGTGGTCTTGCGTGTGCTCGCCTGCACCCTGGTCTGCACCCCTGAGCTTACAGACAGTAAGCCGGAAGCCCTGTTAGCAGAGCCTTTCGTTGTTAGGGCCCCTCCTGCAAATAGTCAAGATCATGAATGCTCAAGGAGGGAAGCCAGATGAAATTCTCGGCCTTGGGCTTGCTTGCTTATCATTTGATTTTTTTCCCAATTAGGGTGTCCATTGCTAACGATTTCCGCTAAGATCTCAGGGCTGGAAAGGGACCTGTCTTTACTGGGCCAGCACACAAAGAAGAGCAGTAAAACCAGACAGGAACGCCAAAGGTCAGTGGGTAATAGTCACAATTTCTTTGCTGCCCCCTTTTAGGAAGAAAAAGATTTTTAAAACTGAGTACTCTGCTCTCCACCGTCCTGCAGGAGTAAAAGAAAGCTCAGCTGCTCTCTTGTATTTCCCTAGTAGCTTGCCAGGACACTGCTGGCTTGGCATTTTCCTTCAATCAGCAGAATCTTAGTTGGGCCCTGTGTGGGTACGTGTGTTGTCCACGCATGCGGACGGTGGACGCGTGTAAGTCCCTGTGGCCACGTTCCTACACAGAGCTGAACTCTGTCTCTGCCTCTCGGAGCCCCTTGGCGCCTCTGGCCCAGCTCTGTCACTCTATTAATGGGAGAGGACTGCAGACGGGAGTCTCCGACCCCTCAGTGGAATTTACATAATCACATCAGCCTGCTAATCTTCCTGATCTGATCCGGAAACACCGAGAGCCGGATCTCGGCTAAAAGTAGGTTTGATGAGGATCCTGGACATAGATATTCGCTTTCAAGTACAAGGAAATGTTGATTTCAAGTAATGTCTAGAAATGTGAGATAGAGGAGAGATCTGTGTCATCCGGCAGGTTCCTTGTCTTCCTGCCTTTTGTGCGCTTTCAGCCACACACATGGCTTCTGATACTCGGAAACCAGGAACGGCGAGTGGGGTGGGGGGGGCGTTCTGAAGTGGCCAGCACATTGCTTCTGCGTAGGCATGTTCTTGGGTAAGGTAGCAGTCTGTGAGAACCTTCGACGTCTCAAAAGTTAAGGTAACACCTACCTTACATCAGTGTCGATGTTCAGAGTGATTAAATGTGATCCTTACCCTTTCATAAGAGGGGTGATGTGTGGTAGGTGTTAGAGAAGTCTGTCAGTTACAGTGCTAGCATCATCTTTGAATTCTTTGCCCAGTTTCTGGCACGAAGCAGGTACTTACTGTTTATTGAAAAAGTACAGATCGTGTTTAGAATCCTAGCCGCGTTTAGGAGGTTTATACCTTCAGTTTTGATAGCTTTCCTTGAACAAATGCTCAACCTAATTTGGAAATTTAGTTTGGATACAGTGATCTGACCCCTGAGGCTCCCCTGAAACCTTTGAGACCTGGTCACCTTTATCTAGGTGAACTGAGTCCCTTTTTTCCCCAGCAGAGAGAGAGACAGACAGACAGAAGAGCACAAGTAGGGGGCTCCGGCAGGCAGAGGAGGACACAGGCTCCCCGCTGAGCAGGGCGCCAAATGTGGGACTTGATCCCAGGACCCTAGGATCATGACCTGAGCTAAAGGTAGATGTTTAACCAACTGAGCCCCCCAGGCACCCTTAAACCACCCCAGCTTCTTTAAACATGCCTGGAGGCATGGGGGTCTGGCAGTCAGGTGTGGGTTTGGCAACCTGTAGTTCTTTAAAAAATTGTGAAAATCATTCCTTTTTTTTCTTCTTCAAAGAGTTGGAACAAATGAGACCAGCAGCACAGTGTTGTCAGAGAGTCAGGCAATAGCCATGTAGAGTCACCAGGCAAAGGTTCCCTTTCTCAGACCCTCAGGCCTCCCTTGCCTTCTTTATGACCTTGAGTTTATTTACATGGTCACGTTGTGCTTTTGGAAACTCTCATCTGGCTCTTGACCCTGCTCATCTAGGAGGAGTAGAGGCATCCCCACCTGCCTCGACTAGGACACCCCTCAGGTGACAGGTGGGTCACGGACCCTCAGGGTAACCTTCACCCACACCTTAGAAAGATGTTCTTGCTTTTGGAATTGCTTGTGTACCAGGCACATAATGTTTTGGTGGCCCTGATTCTACTCTAAAACTATAAAATCACACTTTTCCCGTGGGATTGAAAGCACTTTACAAGCCTGTCGATGATGCTCTGGAAGCACGCCTGTGAACTGATGGCTCTCTCCTTACTTCTGGGGCTTGCGCGTCTCTTCTGAGGTGTTTGCGCCATGACTTGGAATATGTCTCGAGCTTCAGCGACCTTACTTGGGTCAACTCCAATGGCAGGAAGCCACATAGAGGTGCTGGCTTTCCTGGGATGCACAGGCCAGCTTGAATCAGTGAACCAGGGGGCAATTGGGACCCATCCTGGGAGCGTGGTCCTTCCCATCTCCACAGGTCTGTTCTGGTCCTGAAGTCTCCCCAGCTCACTCCCCAACACAGCTTCCCATGTTCCACCATGCCTCTTCTCCCTCTTGGGGATGTTGGGAGGAGTAAATGAGACACATTACCCTGTAAAGGGCTTAAGACAATGCCTGGAACTAGAGAGCTTAAAACATGTTTGTTCCTCTTGGTGGTGGTAATAATAATAGCATCAGGATAAGAGTAAGTCCTCCCTAAATGCCTAGCTCCTCTTACTGTGTGTTTGTCCTTTTAAATTTCAAACATCTGTACACAGCACGTCTTTGTACCACGTGGGTGCCCAGTAGCACTCAGGACACCCCTAGGCACACCGTAGCGACTCCGGGCATACTGAGAGCTCTTCCTCTTTTCCTCGAATGGACACCTGTTCATTAGGAAGACGGGTCGCTCTTGGGACAGGCTCTTCCATCTGTAATCTTCTTCCTTTGGAAGAGGATGGAGACTGTTGAGCCCACAGATACGACGATGGAGAGTGTCTGACATGAGAGCTTGTTTCTGTCATCAAAGCAGCTTTTGTAAATGACACAGGCCATTATGCTCTCCCTGTGTAATTTTATGACTTTGTATAATGACTTGAATAACCCTAACAACAGAGGAATTATAGCACCATTTTACATGACAGATTATTTCAGTGGTTAACATGTTTTTCATTTCAATTAACATTCATTATTTTGTCCCTGGTTCAAAATAGCCACCACGTTAGCTCTCTGAGTATCTTCCATCCTTGTTTTAGAAGCAATTAGTTCGGATTTTGCCAACAAATTCAGTGTTGTTTTTGGATGGGCAGTTTGATGCTAACAAGGGAGTACGAGGCTTGTGATGCTGGCTGCCAGCAGCCAAACAGTGGGATTGCTGGAAAGGGGCCCTTCTTGGGTGGGTCCTTCATGGCTCTGAGCTCACAGTTCTCCTTTAGAAAGCTGATGAGAGAAACAGAGAAGAAAAGGTCCTGGGATGGTGACCGGCTCTTCCATAAGTCTCAGTCTCTCCGTTCTGTAAAATGGGGTAAAGACAGTAACCACTGTCAAAGGGTCGTGGAGTAGGAGGAGTCAGGGAGATGTGTTCGGGGCCCTTAGACAGGCAGGTGGCTGTCCCACAAAGCCACTGAAGGCTTGCTAGCTACTGTCACTTACTCTCTGGACTTGCTTTACTCTTTGACCCACAGTTCACACAGAGTAGAGCAATTTTACCTTATGTTATGCATGCCTGGTAGAATACCAGAAAAGTTAACAAGGCTACATAGGCCCCTAGCAGCCCCCACCCCCAGTATATCCTTAAATTTTTTTTGGACACACAAAAAGTTTTTGAACATTGTTGAATTTCATCATGTGGGTGGATGTCAGGAAATGTAACCTGCCCATCTCTCACCAAAATATTCTTCCATAAGCGTCTATCCTGTACCTGTTTTGCCTTAGGCCTTGGCTCTGGTCCTCCTTTGGCCATGGCCAAGAGAAATGCTGGACCGTGACTAATGTCATCATTGACTTCATTGGTGTCAACTGTGGGGAACTGGCAGGAGAGACTTGCCTTGATGGGTGAGGGTTGGGATATCTGAGTGAGGAGTGGCAGGGCCTCATGGGAAGCAGGAACGAGACATTCCTGGTGTGTGGACTTGAAGGGTAAGGTTGACATTTCTGGGAACTAGGACTGGAATGTGTTGGAAAGAGTGGTCACAGTCTGGTCAGTCTTGGTTGTCGCTGCTGCCCTCTTGGAAGAGTGAGTTGCTCTTGTAAATTACACACATAGGATATGTTTCTTTACATACTATGCTGAGGAGAAATCCTCTGAGTGGTGTTCCGAAGAACCGTTTCAGAACAGAGTAATCTTGAAATTGAGACTGTCGACATGCAATTCTGTGCTGTGCTGTTCCCTTGCCAGAAGATCCAAAGGTCCCATCATTCGAGTATGACCCAGTTGTGTATGCTGGTAATTTCCATTGTTTGAATTTTCACTTCAGGGTATATTTCTTTATAATTGATACTAAACTTAATATTTCCTGTGAGTGCTGTGAAGAATGTAGAAAACCTTACTATTTCAGCAGTTCTTGAGGATTCCTGAGAATTCTGATTTCTTATTCCTAAATCCTAAAAATTGATATCTGCTGGGAATTTGGAACCACTACATCTGAGATCCTTATCCAGCTTGGGAGGCAGTCTGACCTCTGGACTAGGAGGAACCTTCAGCCCTGAGGAGCAGAGCAAGAGTTCCCTCCACCCACTTCTCAGTTGTCTTTAGAAAAAAAAAATTTTTAAGAGAATGCTGTCTATATCTTTTTAAAAAAATTTATTTTATTTTTTTCAGTGTTCCAAGATTTTTTGTTTATGCACCACACCCAGTGCTCCATGCAATCCATGCCCTCCTTAATACCCACCACCAGGCCCTCCCAAACCCCCACCCTCTCCCCTCCAAAACCCTCAGTTTCTCAGAGTCCACAGTCTCTCATGGTTCATTTCCCCCTCTGATTTCCCCCAACTCACTCCTCCTCTCCTTCACCCAATGTCCTCCATGTTATTCCTTATGCTTTGCTAATCTTTTTTTTTTTTTTTAAATCAAGTTTGACTTAGGATTTCTAAGTCTGTTAAATTCTTGGTGCTTAAAACCACATGATAGATTTGTCTTCTTGTTAGTGCTGATAATTTCCAGGAATAAAAGGGGGAAGTTCTAGAGGTTCGGATTAATAAATTCACCTTTTTCACTGAACAGACTCACGTGTTGAGGGTTGACCATGTTTCCAAGCCCCAGGAGCATGAAAATGGTAAGACCCAGTAACTACCTTTGAGGCGCGCACAGTGCACTGAGGACGGTAGACTCAAAAAGAACTGCTTTACGCTGAGTGGATGTCACAGCTACGTTGGAACCAGGGGTAATAATGGAGCATTACTGAAACAAATGATGTCACCATCACTTCTCCTTGAGGTCAGGCTCAAGAGGTTCAGGAGAGACATCATGAAAGGCAGTTGACTTGAAGCTGGAACGACGGTCAGACATCTTCCAGGCAGGCAGAAAGTGTGCAGTCATGTAGACTTGGTGTTGGCATGGCTCATACGAGAAACATGGAGGAGGCTCATAGGGCCGGCTGGAGTTGGGTCAGTAGGACTGAGGGGTGGGAGAAAGTGGTGAGGGCAGAAAGGGGAGGCATCCAGGATGGGTTCTAAGGCTTTTAGCCTGAGTCTATCCCCATGTCCTATCAGAGTAATCATAGTCACTTAACTTTTGGTCAGGTCAAAGCAAGCTTCTCACTGGGAAACCAGTTGGCAGCCTGACCGGAAGTGATGGCAGGACCCTGGGAGTGGGGCATAGTCCTGTGGCCAGACTGCCTGTGGAGGGGTCCCAGGAGACTTCCTGGGGGGAGGGGTGTATTGAACTGGAGCTTGTAGAATTTTGCCATGGGAGGCAGAGAGAGATGGAGGGGGCAAGTGTGGGTAGGAATGAAGATGTGTCAGATAGAAGGAAAACCACATGGTGGTACAGGTGCACAGAGATAGCTGATGGGCTCTGGGGAGCCACAGAGGGTGGCTGGAGCAAAAACACTTGGTGGTGGTGGTCCATGTGCGTGCGTGCGTGTGTGTGTGTGTGCGTGCACGCGCGCGTTGGAGGTGAGTGGAAAGCAGACACCCTGTAAAGGTAGACTCAGTCAATGTAATACCAAAACTAGGAGTTCGGCCTATGCCCCAGGAAGGCAGGAGAAAAGGAGGGAGGTTTTAATCTTGGGAGTCATGTCATCAGATCTATACTTAAGAATCATCACTCTGCTTTGGAAACATAAATGCTGAGAATTTTGGTAAACTTAAAAAAAAAGATTAAGAATAAACATTTAAGCATAAGAGGTAAAGAAATGGCTGTGACCTGCCAATTGTCTGTGTGCTCTCCTTGCTGGGGTGCTTGTGGGCTAGGGTTTTCTTTGCGGGGTTTGTCAGTAGGGTGGCAGGTATGGTTGCTCCTAACACCAGGCAGGTCAGGGTGGAATTAGGGCTTCGTGGCCAGCTGAAAGCCTGGCAGGACCTGATTCCCAATTAAATTGCTCGTGTCACACCAGGTGATGAATGCCTGTGACGTTGGGTATAGCATTTCCATCAAGACACCTTCATAGGATTTCATTCTTTGACTTAAGAAATGAAATACCTTATAGTCCGAACACTTAGGCCCTTGCCTTGACTGGGTTGGTTAAGTTTTAGGGTTTGGACTGGATTGTAGGGATTGAAATATGCACACAGTAGCCAGGGAAGTTCTGCCTCCTTGAGGTCACACAAACTTGTCCATAACTTTATATAATTTGTACCCGGATGGAGACTGCAGTTTGGGCGCCGTGCCCAATAGAGTCCTAGTAAGGTAAGGGGCATCTGAGTTCTCTCTGATAAGACAGATTGGCTTGTTTCACTGGAAACATGAACATTTTAGATTGGGTTGGCCTTCTTTCCTCTAGTTCCCCAGGCACCCTCCAAGAGAAAGGTCAGACATGGCGGCTCCAAGACCACCCAACGCTGGGTATGCTCACCTTGCTCCTTTGTAGGTGTGGAGCCAAAGGCAGTGTTTCAGAGGAGACTGACTTATAAAATTGAGCCCTGATGATGAAAATACAGATTCCAAAATAGGAATTAAAATGGTCCCCAAGCCGTGTCACCATTTCCAGGATAACTCCATTCTGACAAATGCATGTGAGGTAGCTTTGCTGTATTTCTGTGTGACGCTGGCCAAGTCACTTCCCGTCTGTGTCTCATTCCTCATTTATAAAAATAGAGTTGTTGGACTAGATTTGTTTTAAG
This sequence comes from Meles meles, assembly GCF_922984935.1. Lineage (NCBI taxonomy): Eukaryota > Metazoa > Chordata > Mammalia > Carnivora > Mustelidae > Meles > Meles meles. Next base: position 108,423,287 of record NC_060068.1, read on the forward strand.
GCATTTTCTTGTTCTGACTGTCTGTGATTTTATGATGAACTTCTGAGCGACCGCTGTGGTGGTCAGTCCATAGAGACCCACCTACTCACCCCACAGCGGTCTAGGGAACCTCCATGGTGCACCCGGCCCACTAGCAAGCACCATCCAGCCTCATCTCTTTGTGTCCCTGTGATGAACTCAGTTTAATAGTGAAGTTCAGGTCCAGGAGTAGGGATGGCCATGTCATTAAGCGGTGTTAATAGGTGATCCGTTTCTTCCTCAAAGCCATTGGCTTGGTGTTCACTTCTCCCTCCTCTCCCTTTGGTTCAGCTCCTCCTTTCCTCTGGGACATCCTTGTACATGGTTATGTCTGCACAAAGCTGCCCACTCTTTGGGCTTGATAACCTCTTTCTGGGAACTCATAAGAATTGCTTCAGCACTGGCCATGCACACTGGGGACTGACCCAGGAGAGGGGTCGCCAGATGCCAGAGGTGCTCCCTGTATTTTGGATTCATTATCAATGTCAGACAGTCTGCCGTGTGAATGATGATGAATGTGCGGCGTTCTGCTGAGGGAATCCCGCACTCTCAGATTCACCCCATGCCAACAGCCTGCTCTGCCGCTGCCTGGAGTCCCATCACCCATGCTCCCATCTTCTTTAGTCTGGAACAGACTTGAAGGAGTCAAGTATGTTTGGCAAAGGATCCTAGGAGACCTCATGTCCAGGTGATTTAAGAATGCAGATGTTTTTATTCCAAACAGACCAGGATAAGGTGAGCAGCTCATACGGAAGCAGGGAGGCATTGGAGAGAGGGCCACCCCCGACAGACACATAGGTGCCCCCGAGGAAGTCTCAAGTTAGTAATCCAGGTGAGGCTGACAAGGGCTACAGAAGAGAGATCCATCCTTGGTCCCTGTGCAGCTGCATCAATATCATGATAATCATAGGCCCGGCCACCAGTTGTCTTCATGACTTTGGTCAAGGCTCTTACCCATCTTGGGCTTCACTTCTCACCATTCGTAGACTGAGCAAGCTGGACTAGGGAGGTGATCTCATGGCATCCTTGTGGGACCTCCTTTTTCAGTTCCTTGGCCCGACAGGCCCAGCCCTCTGACCTTGTCAGCCTGGGATCCCCCTCAGGGCCCCAAAGGTTGTGGTGTGGATTCATGGTCAACCTCAAAGGTAGTTTCCCGAACAGACCTTCCTCCTTGGACTGCCTCCTCCAGAGTGTCTAGGGAAGGTTGGAGGTAGGGTAAGGGCTGGGGGGCATACTCTTCCTAGATTGCTTTTCTTTCATTTGGAAGAGGGTGGGTTACCTCAGACTCCAAATCCGAATCCATATGGAGCTGTAGAAAAGCTTTCCTTCTGTGGCCCCATGAATTCTTCCAGAGACTTAAATGCCATGCCAAGTCCCGGGCCTTGAAATGAGGTCACCTTTCTCTGGCAGTGGTAGTTCCATCCTCTATACCCCCATCTGTTATTGGGGCAAACACCAATTATGTTAAATGAACTGATTCATGTACTCAGTATAATGCCTAGATAACTCATATTTCTGTGGCCTTCTGGCGTCTAGGCATTATACTGAGTACATGTATCAGCTCATTTAATCCTCATGCCACCAGCTTGAAGTAGATTCTGCTTCCCCCCAATTTTACAGATAAGGAAACTGAGGCTCACTTACAATTCCAGGGTGACATATCCTGCCAAGATCACACAGTGAGTAAGTGGCAGAGCTGAGCATTGTACGTGACGCTTTGTGACTCCAGAGCCCACAGGTTAACCACCAGGCAGCACTGCCAAGGGAGAAACACTGGCAGGGCACCACAATCACATGGTGGATGGACTGTCCAGAGACGCTCCTCCTCCCTCTGGACCTTACCCCACAGCCGTGAGAGTCACTCCCTGCACTTCGTGGGGTAAGCAGCAGGGCGACAAGAGGAAGGGCGTAGTCGCTGCAGGCCTTGATTTCAGTGGCTCACGATTCGGGTGGGGTGCCTTCTGTGGACATAAGCCATTCTAATAGCACCATTTGTCATTATGACACAGGTTAGGTTGGGGGAAACTGGAGCTGGAATGGAAGAGTAGAATTCTGATTATTTTAGCAGTTGAAAGTGACATCACATCAGAGCCTCTATAGAATGGCAAATTGGAAGCTGGACCGAAATTGCTTCCAAATGTATCCAGGGATCGTTTGCTACAGCTGTGATAAAGTCGTTTGGCTGTTTGGGGAGATGCGCTTCTGTCTAAACCGCTGTCTGGGTTGTGTGCATGTCAGCCTGCTGGGAAGGCTGCCCGTCAGCCCTGGAGGAGGGAGAGCTCCGCAGTGCTGCGCCTGGGTGCCTGGACATGCCGCACCCTGGACCGGGGTGGAGGGGGTGGCTCTGGGGTGCTAGGGAGGCCGCTCCCTTGGTGTTTCTTTGAGTGCGCTGTGAATGTCTTTCTGTGTCACCGCGTCATGTTTTCCGTTTTTTCTCATGGTCGTGTTGTTGTCCTTGGTCCATCTGATGGGTGGATCCGGGGCTTTTGGAGTAGATCCTCTTGTCCCTGTCAGCACCTAGGCACAAACGGGAACACTCGCGAAGCCCTCCAGAATGCACCTGGCTGTTTGACCAGCCCTGTTGTTGATGGAGGGTTTTTCTCCAGCCAACTTGCAGGTGAGACCCGCGGGGACCAGAACTTCAGTGAACTCATTTCCTCTCATCTCCTTCTTAGGCAAAAGAAGGGGAGCGTGGCTCACAAACACTGGGTCGGACCCTCGAATCTGGTGAAGTGCAAGCCGTGCCCCGCAGCACAGTCAGCCATGGTCTGCGGCTCCGACGGCCACACCTACACTTCCAAGGTCAGTCATCCCCTTTCTTTTTTCTTGTCATCAAGAGTACCCCGTGGCTGCATATTCTCCTTAATCTCTGCGCCAGCATGAGGGCCCATGGCTCTTGGTGGGCTTTGGGCCTCACCCTCAAGAGCCTGCTGCACGGGGAGGCTCTCTAGTCAAAGAGACAAATGTTACCTCCCATGGAACTGCAGTGATCCAGGGCTGTGGGGAAAGGAGGGTTCTGAGGGTGGCACGTGATCCTGAAGTCAATCCCGGCAGGCTTCCTGGAGAAGGTGAGGTAGGCCCAAAGGTTTAAGTCCTATAGCTGAGCCAATGGGTGTCTCTGGAGTTTGCTGTAAGACGTGGCCACCCGTCTCCCACAGCTCAAGCTGCAGTGCTTCTCTCTCTCCTCCTGTTGTCTCTGTGAGGCTCACTTGTGCATAGATTCTGTGGTGAAGACAGCGGTCATCAGCAGTGCCCTGGCCGCCTGTGGCCACACTACCATGTGGTTCTTGGGGTGGGTCCCATCTTGGTCCTTCCCCTTCTGCACACACAGGTGACAGCGTCTGTTCCTGTGAGCCCTCACCGTCCTAACTTTTACACCATGGAGATCCCACAGGGCTGCGGGGGAGGGCGGCTTACTGCTTGCTGTCCTCAGAGGCTTCTTTGGGTTATTTCAAGGCTGTGCCATGCTTTCCTGCTGATTCTCTGTTACACAGATAATATATTTTTGCTCACTGAAAGCAGAATTGTATCCTCTCAGATTTTCGCATTTTCCTAACTAAAAGGGATATGTTTAACAAAACAGGAAGCCAGAAGGTATGTCTAGCTTGTACTCAGGCCCGTGTAATCTGCTTTTAGGACCTCAATATTGTAATCACTCTTTGACTGTTCGTTTCTTCTTTCAACACATAGCCCCTGAACCCACATTCTTTTTTTGTTTGTTTGTTTATTTGTTTATTTACAGCATAACAGTGTTCATTGTTTTGGCATCACACCCAGTGCTCCATGCAGTACGTGCCCTCCCTATTACCCACCACCTGGTTCCCCAACCTCCCACCCCCCCCGCCCCTTCAAAACCCTCTGGTTGTTTTTCAGACTCCATAGTCTCTCATGGTTCATCTCCCCTTCCAGTTTCCCTCAACTCCCTCTCCTCTCCATCTCCCCATGTCCTCCATGTTCTTTGTTATGCTCCACAAATAAGTGAGACCATATGATACTTGATTCTCTCTGCTTGACTTATTTCGCTCAGCATAATCTCTTCCAGTCCCGTCCATGTTGCTACAAAAGTTGGGTATTCATCCTTTCTGATGGAGGCACAATACTCCATTGTGTATATGGACCACATCTTCCTTATCCATTCATCCGTTGAAGGGCATCTTGGTTCTTTCCACAGTTTGGCGACCGTAGCCATTGCTGCAATAAACATTGGGGTACAGATGGCCCTTCTTTTCACTACATCTGTATCTTTGGGGTAAATACCCAGCAGTGCAATTGCAGGGTCATAGGGAAGCTCTATTCTTAATTTCTTCAGGATTCTCCACACTGTTTTCCAAAGTGGCTGCACTAACTTGCATTCCCACCAACAGTGTAAGAGGGTTCCCCTTTCTCCACATCCTCTCCAACACACGTTGTTTCCTGTCTTGCTAATTTTGGCCATTCTAACTGGTGTCAGGTGGTATCTCAATGTGGTTTTAATTTGAATCTCCCTGATGGCTAGTGATGATGAACATTTTTTCATGTGTCTGATAGCCATTTGTATGTCTTCTTTGGAGAAGTGTCTGTTCATATCTTCTGCCCATTTTTTGATATGATTATCTGTTTTGTGTGTGTTGAGTTTGAGAAGTTCTTTATAGATCCTGGATATCAACCTTTTGTCTGTACTGTCATTTGCAAATATCTTCTCCCATTCCGTGGGTTGCCTTTTTGTTTTGTTGACTGTTTCCTTTGCTGTGCAGAAGCTTTTGATCTTGATGAAGTCCCAAAAGTTCATTTTCGCTTTTGTTTCCTTGGCCTTTGGAGACGTACCTTGAAAGAAGTTGCTGTGGCTGATATCGAAGAGGTTACTGCCTATGTTCTCCTCTAGGATTCTGATAGATTCCTGTCTCACGTTGAGGTCTTTTATCCATTTCGAGTTTATCTTTGTGTACGGTGTAAGAGAATGGTCGAGTTTCATTCTTCTACATATCGCTGTCCAGTTTTCCCAGCACCATTTATTGAAGAGACTGTCTTTTTTCCATTGAATATTTTTTCCTGTTTTGTCGAAGATTATTTGACCATAGAGTTGAGGGTCCGTATCTGGGCTGTCTACTCTGTTCCACTGGTCTATGTGTCTGTTTTTATGCCAGTACCACGCTGTCTTGGTGATCACAGCTTTGTAGTAAAGCTTGAAATCGGGTAACGTGATGCCGCCAGTTTTGTTTTTGTTTTTCAACATTTCCTTAGCAATTCGGGGTCTCTTCTGGCTCCATACAAATTTTAGGATTATTTGCTCCAGCTCTTTGAAAAATATCGGTGGAATTTTGATCGGAATGGCATTAAAAGTATAGATTGCTCTAGGCAGTATAGACATTTTAACAATGTTTATTCTTCCAATCCAAGAGCATGGAACAGTTTTCCATCTTTTTGTGTCTTCTTCAATTTCTTTCATGAGTTGAACCCACATATTATGTGCCAAACTCTGTTCCAGTACTGCGGAAACTTAGAGTGGAAATTTAAAAAGTTCACTCATCTTCATAGCCAGAGTCAGAAATCCCTGCTTCTCCAGCTCAGACCTGCTCTGGGAATTAGAGCTTCTCTGCCCAGGGTCACAGTCAGTAAATCCTGTTGAAAGAGCCCAGGTCGGCTCAGTATATCCACCCTTGCCCCTTCCCCTCCTGTCCCTTCCCCTGATGAAATCTGTTTGAGATATTTATAGTAGCAGGGCTTGCACTGGTACCCTGCATACGTCTGGAACTGTGGGTTTGGGGGAGGGCCTCATGGCTTTGTTCTATCCCTTATTCCACAAAGGCAGATGAAGCCAGCATAGCTTTCCACCTAAAGCCCAGCTTCTAGGGATGTGAACAGTCACCTGGAGATTCTGCTGAAATGCCCCTTGTGATATAGCCGGTCTTGTGTGGGGACTGAGTTTCTGCATTTCTCACAAGTTCCCAGGTGGTGTCCATGCTACCAGTGGTTGGACCACACTAGGCAGTGAGGACTTTGGTTTTTAGAGACCCCTCCTGATAGATCTCATTACCTCCCATCTGCCCTTCCCCTGCCTCCAAAGGCCATTTCTGCATGATGGAAGAGGTGGGGAGTTCTGTAATACAGGTCTGTTTGTGTGTCTCCCCCTCTTAAAATGCTTGGGTATCTTTCCTCTTCCTGCTGAAACTAAGCCCAGACCTGTTCTCGTTACTAACAGAGCCTTCCAGAGTCAGCTGCCTTCCTACCCCGTTGTTACTCTTACAGAAATCTCCTTCCTTCTCTGGTTCAGCATGTAGTTTGTGAACGCTTCTAGCTGTTCTAGGCCCTGTGCAGAACGTGGAGAATGGGGCAGGCACTGTTCCAGCCCACTTGTTGGTTGCAGTCTGGTTGGATAGACAGAAATAAGTAAGTAACCAGATAGATCTGTGCTTTGAAATTTGGCAAGTGTTACAATGGGGCTGAGAGAGAGAGGGAGCGAGAGGATGCTTTGTAGGGGATGGTGAAGGAAAGCCTTTCTCAGGAGGTGTCCTTTAATTAAGAGTGAAGGGTAGAATGATCTAGACAGAGAATAGCCTGGGCCAAGGCTCTAAGGCAGAATGGTGTGTGTGAAGAAGGAAGAGAACGCCTGTCTGGCTGTCACATTGGGGGGCCGGGGGAGAGGGAAGGCGAGAGAACAGTCTAAGAGGAGATCTGTAGCCGAGGCTGGAAGGTGATCGTGCTATCCGGCAGTGCCTGGCTTGGGGGACACTTGGTACTGTAGTGGCCGCCTTCTCTGTGTCTGCCTCAAGAATGTGAGGCCACAGAGACAGAAACGGTACCTGTCCCCACCTCCACCAGGCACAGGACGCTGTGTGTGGTGGGTGCTCAGTGAGTATCATGGAGGAGAGGGGAGCCTCCAAGGACTCAGGCTGAGACGGAATGGCGACAATCCGGTCTGTGTAACCCGTCTGGGCTCGGGAGTGAATGGATTGCCGAGAGCTTAATGGTGGAGAAGAATAAGCTGTCCCCTCCCCTGGGCCAAGTTGCTTCACTAAACAGCCAGCCCGGGGCTCCAGCAGAGTGTCACAGGCTCCTTGCAGTGCTTCTCTCCTTCTGAAGATCCGGTTTCCACTGTTCCAGATTATTCCCTCCAGCTCTGGAGCAAATGGTCTGATCCTTGAGCCTGAGATTGGAGGCAGGCCCTGAAATGTCAGTGGGTGACCGGGGCTGTTGGGACAAGTGGCGTGTTGCACATCAAAACCAGCCAAAACCTGCCCGCTCGCCTCTGTCTCTCATTCGCGAAAGGAGCTTCAAGTGCTGCCCCCACCCCCGTGACCTCTGAGCTACAAGGAGCAGTAGTAACCTGTCAGCCGTGGCTGGACGTGCTGTCAGTTGCTCAGGGAATGTCTCTGGAAATGCTCGCTGGTCACGGCCCCCTGCAGTCTGGGCCGGAGAGTTGGCTTTTTGGTAGAGAAGGTTACCTCCTCACCGGTACTGATAAATAGCTTGTCTGCGAGGCAGGATCGGGGTTTGGAAGATTCCTCAGAAGAAGCGTAACTTCCAGATACTTCTAGGCCCTCAAAGCCTTCATTGGCCTCAGCCCGCTGGGGCACTGGTGTCCTTGAATTCCAGCACCAGCTGAAAGAGAGTCCTCAGTTTCCCAGACCTGCTCAGCTGTCTTCTCTGAAAGCAAATGAAGAGACCTAAAGCATTCTTACTAGGAGCTGTAGTTTCATTCTCCCCATTCTCCGTATAGGGTATACTGAGGCCCGCAAAGCCATGGACAGCAGCAGAGTTTGAAACCCAAGGTTTCCTGCCTCCATGTCTGTAATCAGCTGCCTCTGTCTGAAGTTAAAACAAAGGGAAGGAGTCGGGGAGGGGTAGCATCACCGCAGTGGAAAATGGTGTGGGAATTGGTCTTTGGCATTAGACCAATAGTTTTCTACCTTATTTGAACTTCTGTAGCATTGGCATTTTCCTGTCCTGAAGAAACGAATCGAATAGTAGTCCGTCAACAGCCGCATGTTGACTGCTTTAAGATCTCTGACCCTGATGATGGTTCCAAACTCCAGTGGCATTCAGCAAGGCTTCCTTCCAAGGGGATGTTCCAGTCTGGCCTGGTTTACTACTCAAAGTATTTAAATCATTGCCCCCAATGTATGGCCACCTTTTAACGGGAGATTTAAGAGGACATTTTAGTCTTATAGACAAAGATGTTGGAGGACCATGAGTACATGGTCATTTAATAAGAGTGATTGTGCATTAATGAACTCCATCCCCTAGAATTATGGCCTTTTCTGAGGTCATTGGGGTCAGGAAACAAAGGACAGATGAGATCATGAAACATGTTTAACAGAAGGGATTTGATATCTTACGTCAAATTCACAGAAATTAATGTTGGCAAAATATATTGCTGCTTTGGTCCCCATCATCATCAGGGAAACCCACACCCCCTTGTAAATGATCACAGTACTCCACGGGGAGTGTTTGCTCTCTCCTGCATGGATCTGAAGACTATGGGACACACTGTCAGGAGCACGAGGAAGAAGGAGCCCACACATCAGCTCTGCTATGGCTGCTGGGTGTCTGTCTTCAGGTGATGTCGTGTGAGCTTTCCTTCTGCTCCTACACCCATACCGGTCAGACAGGCGTAGATCTTAGGAGCAACCCCCATCTGTGGCAAAGCTTCCCGTGTCCCAGCATCTGGGACACCACTCAGAGATTGATGCCACCCTCCGGGATCAAAGATAAAATGAACAAGAATGCACAAAGCCTAGATGAAGGGATATGAGATGTTTCTGGCAATAAATGTTTATTCAGACTCTGTACCTCTAAAAGAGAAGGAACAGAAAACCTCTACGGAGGACAGACACATTGAAGGCCAGCCCTGCAGCTCATCTGAGCATCTGATACAGACCTTGTCCCTTGACATGGGTTCGAGACCATATCACCCTAGTCATTTCACGGCCCTTGATGTCACGTTCTCCCTGCCAGGAAAACTGAAGTAGTCTGGAAACTCAGTCACCATTTATTTTCTTTCATGCTGTGTGTCAAGCATTGTCCTACTTGCTGTGTTATGGCAAAGGACAAAGCAGACAAAGTTTTCATGGAATGTGAAGGTAGGCGAATGGGAAAGCAGTCTCCTTGTGTTAGCAGAGATGGTCAGCTGAGGGATATCCTGGGTGCGGCAGGCCACGGAGTGGGGCCACCTCAACTAGTTTGAAGGTGTGAATGAGTCTTCATAGTGGAAGTGATGGTCCCACTGAGAGCTTAAGGCTGGAAGGAGTCAGCCAGAATAAGAGTGGTGTCGGGAACAGCTCATCCATCGGACGGGAGTGGGGGTGGAAGGGAGAGATGAAGGACAGCATGGTCATTATGACTGATCACAAGTGGACCAGGAACAGGGGCTTAGCTACAGAAATGAGGCTAGAAAGTAATCAGCAGCCATTTCTTCAGGGCCTTGAAGGCCATGTGAGGAGGCTGGAGTTTTCCCTGTCGTCCCTGGGGATCCTGTTGAAGGTTTCTGGTTTCAGATTCGCTTACGCTGTCTGAAGGGTGGGAATGCTTAGGGCCAGGACTGGAAGCAGGGTGGCAGTGAGGGGCCTGCTGGTGGGTGTGAGGCCTGGATGTGTGTCGTCATTGCAGAAATGGGCAGAAAACCATCTACAGAGACATTCTAGTCCTAGACTCTCTAGCCCCAGCTTGTCTTGGGGATGGTGTGGATTTCGAATGCAGAAAGTCATTTCAGCTCTCAACTCTGCAAAAGGTCTTCTTTGCCATCCTAGTCCTGGTGGGACTTGCAAATCCTCCTGCCAACACCTTCGGGGCCTCAGCCTGGGCCCGCTGGGAACCCCTCACCTGTGAACCCCTGTGCTTCCTTTCCTGCCATCCACATAGGAGGATTGAAGCTTATTGGGGTCTGGCTGCCAGCTGTTCATCCTGTCTGTGTGCAGAGGGGCTGCAGAGGCACGGCCGACCCAGTCCAGCAGCCTGGGCTTCAAGCGGACAAGCTTAGCTTTCTTCCCTCCGGACAGAAGAGCTGTTTTGGAAACTGGGGTGGCCCTGGGGTCCCTGGCAGCTTGGAAGGGAGAAGGGTCTGGATGCTCCACATCCAGTTTGTGGAGGAAAAACCTCTTCTGGCAGGACTTCATTGAGTCCCCTCTCCGTCTGGACTCACTTGGCCAAAGCTCAGATGTCAGGGCTAGGACTGCTCGCTTCCCAGTGAGAAGCCACCAGTGCTTGGCCTGGCCTCGAGGAGAGGCCTCCCCAAATGGAGCTGGGAGCCCCTGAGTGCCAGTTCTGTCCTCCCACCTCAGCCTGGCTGTTGGTCATTGGAAAAGATGCAGACAGACACCCTTCTGTTGTCTCCAGCCCCCCACCCCAGAACGTTTACTTCCTTAATCACTGTTAAACAATTAGCAAATGGCTCATTTATGTCTAGCCGCAGAAGAGAGAGACAGAGTTAAGAACTGCTGTGGAGGAAAATGTTTCTCCTCTGTTCTGAGTGTGCACGCACGAGGGAGGGGGAGAGGGGGAGCTTGCTTTACAGGCTTGCCATTTCTTTCAACATATTGTCGCTGCAGATTATATTATTTTCAGAGTCATCTTAATAGTTTCCAACAATTGCTACCAAGTAAAGGTCATGTTTGAAGTTCTTGGCAAATGGAGTCTCTGTTGGCCGGCATTTCCCATGCACAGGCTGTTTGGAGGGTTAGAGCATTCCAGAATGTGCACTGTAAGACTCTGCATGAGCGTTGAGCTCAGTGCCTCTTCCCAATCTCCGCAGGGCTCCTGGGGCCCTGTGACCAGGACAGGCATGGGATCTTTTTAGGTATAGCAACTCTGCTTTGCAACAGAGTGGAAAGAGTGAGTATTTCAGGGGTGTTTTTGGATAGCCCTGCCTCCATAGAACCTGCTGGGTGAGGACTGTCTTTCCTTGACAGTGGCTCGTTGGTGAGGGCCTTGGTTCTGGCTGAGCAGAAAGTCAGAGGATGGGCAACAAAAGATGGTGGGCTTGTGTTTACCTGTTCTGTGCCTTGAGGAACTGGAACACAGTTCCAGTAGTATTGGCCCAAGGAAAAGAAGACGATAGCAATTAGAGGTGCCCAATTGGTGGCCCTGTGGAGGGATAAGAATGGTTAAAAATCCCAGCCCCATCTCCATGTGATGTCAGGTAGCAGCAGGGGGAGAATGCAGTGGTGTGTCCATGGACCATGTGGATGCCAGCAGTCTGCGGAGGGGTTCCCATGGTACGTTTTCTGTTGTTTTGATTTTCTGTTGCTCAGAGAAAGCCAACAAAAGAGATTTTATGACTTTGGACAAAGAGTCCATAGGTCTAACCAACTCTCAGCAATTGTTTTTACATGTTAAACAGTTTGAGATTCTGAGACACATCTCCTAAGGCAGGTGCCCCCAACTTTGCCTTTTCCACTCAGGCCTCATTCATTCTCACCCTCCTTTCCTTGGTCGGGAGCAGTCAAGTATCATTTAGAATGAGAGCTGGAATTCAGGGTACAAAACCCCTCAACTCTCGGTTTTGGTAGAATTCTTGCTCTAGTTTTGTTATCTTCCCCTCTTCTCCTTCACAGGATTTTGGAAGGAGCAAGTACGAATAACATGTAATCTAATGATTGTGTCTAATTAGGAGATAGGGTCTGACCGCTGCAACAAAACCCCCATGAAACAGGCTTAACAGGATGAAGTCTTTATTTCTCTCGGGCGCAAACCTTCCAAAGCTGAGCAGCCCGGGGCTGGTCACTGACCAGGATCCTTTCAGCTTGTTGCTCTTTCTCAGCAAATGGAATTGTTGAGCGTCTGCATCTGGGTCCAAGGTGGCTGTTGTGCCCCACCCAGAAAGGAGGAGGAAAGAATGGGGGCACAATTCAGAAGTCACCAGTGTGCTGTCAGACGCAACTTCATCGCAAGGCTCCATGAGGGTGCAAAGAGGTCTGGGAAATGTAGTTTTTATTCCAAGCAGCTCTATGCCTAGCTAAAATTTGAGCGTTAAATAATCAAAAGAAGGATAGAGTGGATAGGGGTTACCGATCAGTCTCTATCCTGGTAATATTTTGAATAATCCTAATCATGACAAGAGCAACAACAAAACAATAGCACTTAATTACTAAATAGGTATCAAGTACCATGACCTTGTACTAAGAGCCGTAGTATTGTACTTCTTCTGTTACTTCATCCAGTTTCCACAACAGACCTATGAGGTCGTACTTTTATTATTCCCAAATTAAAGATCCGATCTTGAAGCTGGAAAACTTTTCCAAGGGTGGCATAGCTCTTAAGCAGCAGGCAGATCCTTGAACATGGGTCTAACTCTTGAGGCAGTCTTTACTTCAATGAGTGGGAAGCCATCTGAAAAGTAATGTAAAGTAGCAGCTGTATCATCAGGACCCTTTTGATTTCGAGTGACAGAAACATAACTCACACTCTGCCTAATCCCCAGATGAAAATTTGCTGCCATATAAGGCTGGAAGCATACTGGGATAGGCAGACCTCAGAGAAAGAAGAGGAAATTCGGTGTTGACAACATTGCATTTCCTTCTGTCTCTCTTTGTCTATCTCTGCTTGGCTTCATTCCTCAAAGAGGCTTTCTCCCCTTGGCAGAATATAGGGGAATTTTGACAGCCCCGGATTCATTTCCTCTCCGCCTAGAAACTCAAAAGGCATTTGCCAGTGTCTCTGCTTCAACCCCAGGGAAGGATTCCACCTTGACTCTTTCCGAGTCCTATGTCCATCCTTTAATCAAATACCAGGTCACGTGACTTTCTTCCTCTGTCCCGTTCACTAGATCAAGGGTAGTATTTTTTTTCCAGAGGAGAGGGAGGGCAAGATTATTTCCTGAGTCGAGGGAAATTTAAAAAGCAGTGTACTACATAATCACCTCCTAAAATGTCAAATAGAACCTCATTAAAGACTTTGGCTAAATGACATTAGCTTGAGCCCATAAGAATATATTAAGGCATTCTAGGTTTCTATGAATGACAGGCGTAGATGGGTGTCTAAGCCAAGTCCATACCAGACATGTTAGTTAGCCAGTTAAAGAGAAAGTTCATGCAAAATAGAGTCGATTCAGCATGATTTTAACTCCGGATTCTTTTCAACCATTTGGCCCAATGTTGTAATCCTTCCTTCTGATCCTGTGGCACATCTGTCCTCAGTTATATTAAGCATTTATTTCTTCTTGGAACATGCCAAGATAACACGGGCTTTTTGGCTCCGGAGGATAAACTTTCAGGCAAAATGGTTCTTGTGACATTTTCAGGAAGCACAGATGTTCAAACACCGTCCGTGGTGCAAATGCATCCACAGAATTTACACAGACTACTTCCACGTGCAGATTAATTCTGAAGTGACAGCAGAAGGAAGCAATTCAGCTAATTATTTTACTACTTATTTCTATGTTCTATATGCAAACATGCATTTAACCAAGATGGGAAGAATAGGTATTCATTTCTGCTTCTCAAATGCCCTGAATAGGATGCCATGTAATTAGTTAACGCTTTTGTTAAAAACACATTAGGAAGAATAACCTTCTTGTTGTCGGTTCTCTTGAATGCACAATTAAACCATTTGATAAAGCAATTACCTGAACACAATTATGTTCATCCTCACCCCATCAGGAGATGAAATTAAGGATTAGGTAAAATTGCAAAGCTCATGAGATCTCTGCCAACCCTTCCCTTAGAAGACAGGAAGGTCCCTGGCCAGTGTGAATCTGCACAGTGCTATAAATCTAATTAAATCATTACAAAACAACTTTAATTAACCTCACAATCATACTGCTTTTCTTCTTCCTTAAAAGAAACAAACAAAATATTCCCTGTTGGTGTGCTGTCAGTCGGGCTTCTACACCACATGTTCCAAGAGAACAGTGGAGCCCCAGATAGAGGTAAGACTCCTAGAAACTGCTCTCATTGTCTGAGTCTCAGGCTAGTACCATCTCAGGCTAGCTGGTATGTCACGTGAGGGAGTGAGATAGGTTAGAGTTTAGCATGAAGCGATGCCATAGCTGCATGTCAAGGGAAATGCTTTAATGATGCTCTTGCTTTCACCAAAGCAAGTTGTTGGGTTTCTGAACCAAATGGAGCAGTTCTGCGCGTTCACGTACGATTGTATGGAACAGAAATGTCTCATCCTCTGGTCAAGGATCTTTCTTGAGATGCTGGCTTTTGTCCAGTACTGTGTGCAGAACACCAGACTTCAACATCATGGAAGACCCTGTGTCCAAAAGAGCAACTTTCCCAAGTTCTTATCCAAAGGTACTGAGGACTGCTTTGAGACCCACCTCTCTGCAAAAGCTGGCTGTATCCAGATGAGAGACTAGGGGCAACGGGAACCTGGAGACCTGGACCAGATCGGTCAGATGGAGCACATGATAAGGGTTTATTTGCTTTCTCCTCTTCTAGTAGAGAGATCAAAAGATACTACTGTGCATCAGCATGGATGGGATGCCCCAGAGTTGGTACCGAGCCAGGTCTCCTACATCTGTCATGTTATGATCCGTATTTCCTGCTGGCAGCTCTCTAGACCAGCCGCCTAACCCCTCTGGTGAGGACACCAATATCCCACCCAATTCCCTGGCACCTAACAAGCAAGACAGAGGTGGAATAGAGAGGATGCCTCCTTTGTTTTTATTTGCTAGTTTGGTTGCTTGGTTTGTGTTGTGTTGTGTTGTGTTTTTGTTTTTTTTTTCTTTTTTGCCTTTTAATGTACATGAGAAGATAGAAAGGATTGAGCCCCCTCCTATCCACATCTACCCCTGCTGGGAAGGGAATAACCATATTCCTGAGAGCTCAGCTGTGAGGCTCAGCCTAAACATCTCCTCAGTGAAGCTTCTGTGAGCCCTTCATGCTACGTCCAGCCATTTCTTTCTTCTGAGCTCCAGCAGCACTGGGTCTACACTCCTGCGGGCATATTTGTTATACTGTCTTGGCATCATTCATAGTTAAGTGTATGTCTAGCCCTTTGATGAGCTGGAAAGCCTGAAAACTCTGACACAGAGCCCCTCAATAGAATATCCTTTTAAAAAGCTGAATTTTTAAGATGTAAGGGAGACCCCTAGGATTTCCTCAGTGGATCCTGACCACTGCCTTGGGACCCCTGGGACGCTGGATGGTAGCTGGTCGCATCAAGAGTTTTTAGGGGTTACGGCTTACCTGCAGACTGGAAACAATGCCATAAGTTCTTACAAGGCGGAAAATTGGAGGTGAGAGATCCAAAAGCTTCCGTGGTTTTACCCCGAATTGAAGGGTGGGCTTGATTTAAAAAGAAAAAAATAATCTACCTATTGGTAAATTCAAATAGCAAGAACACGTGTCAATTTCAGCCCGGATTCTGGTTTGAGAAAGAAAAGATCTCCTGCAAAACTTTGAAAGAAAGAACCTGCATTCGCTCCTATAGGCCAGGCTGGCACACCAAACATTTCATGACGAATCTAAGACACAAACATACATCAGTCCGAGTCCTGTGGTGTACTGGGTAGATAGTGACCTGAGGATGGGGTTGCAATTTACATACCTGGTATGGGATCGAAAACCCGGAGGTAGTTAATTGACTTAAAGCAGTCTTGTATGGGAATGCACTGAGGTTCCTGCAGGAGTAAATGGTCTCTGGAGGGCTGGGCCATCAGCTCCAGCTTCACAGGAGTCCCTCAAAACCCTGCCAGACAGGACTCATTAGTTCTTTAAATCTAGAGTGAAGTAAACCACCAGGAACAAGGGGTCCCTCAGACAGTAAACTGTAGAATTCGACTCTCAGGAACTTGAGAGGTGGATTTGCATGTAAAATTAATGCACATGTTCAGAATGTTTAAATAAAAATAGGACAGTTTAGGGGTGCCTGGGTGGCTCAGTGGGTTAAGCCTCTGCTTTCAGCTCAGGTCATGATCTCAAGGTCCTGGGATCGAGCCCCACATCGGGCTCTCTGCTCAGCAGGGAGCCTGCTTCCCCTCTCTCTCTGTCTGCCTCTCTGCCTACTTGTGATCTCTCTCTCCCCCTGTCAAATAATCAAATAAAATTTAAAAAAAAATAGGACAGTTTAAAACTTACGCACTGAATTGTCCGCTACCAGAAAATGTCCACTCCGAAAGGGAGGAACGGAATGATTAAAAGTACATTTTAATGAAGGAAACACATGAAAACACCTTTACCATGGGAAAGAAACCAAGGCTTCGGCTCCTTATTCTAAATTTTGTGATTAAAAACAAGCAATTGGGCAGATACTTTTTCTGTAGAAATCATATTTCAGAGTAACCCTAAAGCTTTGCTCAATAGGGGAAAATTCTTTACAGAAGACGTGCAGATAATAAATACAGAAGGAATTACAGAACTAGAAAATCACCATTTTTCAGCCTCCAGTGGCACAGCTGATGTGGGCGATGATCAGGTGTGGGTGACACCATTAAACAACAGGTTGATAGTGAACTTCAGGCTATTAACTCTTGAACCTTCAGAGGGATCACAGAATCCCTGAAACTGGCAACTGGCATTGTTTGTCTTGTGGCGTCCTGTGGTTGGATGGGGGGACTCCCAGGTGTGTGGAGTATTTTTGCCAAAAGAAGTTAAACTTACGTCTAGTCAAGTCTCCAGGGCTACCTTCTGTTTACAAGATGTGCTAGGTGAAGGAATGAGTTCAAGTAGGCCCCGCAGAGTCAGACAGACGAATTCAGAACCTGAGGTGTGTGGGGAGCCAGAAAATGGATTCCCTTAGTGCCTGAAAAAAAGGAGGAGTGGGACCCACAGCTGCCAAATGTTTCGTCTACACTGGTTGAACCCAAAGAGAAACAAGCCAGCAAAATAGTAAAGGGGAAGGGTGTTTGGGGGACTCTTAGGAAAACTGATTAGGAAGGGGGAATGGGATAGGATAGTAGCATTGCTGTTGAGTGAGAAAACCCAAAGTTTGTTTGTTTGTTTTTTAAGATTTTATTTATCTATCAGAGAGAGAGAGAGAGAGAGAGAGAGTACACAAGCAGGCAGAGTGGCAGGGAGAGGCAGAGAGAGAAGCAGGCTCCCTGCTGAGCAAGGAGCCGATGGAGGACTCCATCCCAGGACCCTGGGATCATGACCTGAGCGAAGGCAGAGGCTTTAAGCCACTGAGCCACCCAGGCGCCCCCAAAACCCACAGTTTTAAAAGAGATACACTGTGAGGAACCTAGAGGGTTTGCCATAAGATAATTTAGCGAGGAAGGGAGGAAGAAAAGAAGAGATGAGATCAAGGCAGTGTTGCCAAGTCTTAAAAACTGTTCAGCTGAGATTATGGAGACCCATTGTGCTAATTTCCCTACTTTGGCCTATGTTGAAAATTTTTGTAAGTTAAAAAAAATGCAGTCTTTGAGGGGAGAAACTATCTCCTGTTAATCTTATCACCAATGCTGAACACATAAAATGAATATTAGCAAGAGGAAGGAAGCTATGGGTGCAGAACAGTGTTAGGAAAAACCGAAGTGATAAATTTGCAAAACTATAAAAATACATACCTCCCTAGACTTAAATACAAACCTTAAAACTATAAAACTTCTAGTTTTTTTCTAGGAAACAATAGAAGAATCTTTATGGCCTTGGATTAGGAAAATATTTCTTACGTACAACACCAGAAGAATGTTGCCTAAAATATAAAAAGGATAAATATTTTTCATTTCTGCCTTCAAAAGACACCGTTAAGGGAGTGAAAAAAATGCAACCACAGCCTAATACTAAACACTCGCACATCGTGTGTCTGGGGTAGGACTTGCGTCCAGCGTATATAAAGAACTAAATTCAGTAATAAATAATCAAACCACCTAATAAAAATGGGGAGAAGGTCTGAGCAGGCATTTCATCAGAGAAGATAGGCGGATGGTACACAAGCCCATAAAAGATATTCAACACTGGTGTCATCGAGGAAATGCAAATTACAGCCACAGCGAGCTACGACAATCCTGGAGTTTCTGAAATGAAAAAGACTGATCAGTTCATGTGCCAGCAAAGAAGTGGAGGAACCGGTACTCTCCTGTGTTGCTGGTGGGAATGCACGATGGTCTGGAAAACATGTGGGAAGTTTCTTCAAGTGTCGTAGGGATGATCTGGCTGTTGTAATTGTAGGTCTCCGCCCCAGAGAGGGCAAGTATGTGTGCCCAGAAGTAGTTGTTCACACATGCTCATAACACCTTTATTTGTAATAGCCAGAAACCACAAATAACCCCAATACCTGTTGAGGGTCTATGTGAGCAAATGGGGGTGCATGGATACAATTGCATACTAGGCAGAGATAAAAAGGAGTAAACTCCTCATATACGGAACGACATGAATTAATAATAAAATAATCGGGCCAAGTGAAAGCAAGTCCAAAAACAGTGCTTACTATTTGAGGACATTAATAGGAACCTCCAAAAATGCAAGCTATTTTGTAATGAGAGAAAGCGGATCTTTCTTTTGGGGGGGAGCTTAAGGTGGGGAAGGATTACAGAGGGGGCAGAAGAACCTTCTGGGGATGATGGATATGTTGACGATCCTGATTCCAGTGAAGGTTTTCTGCGTGCGTATGTATTTATATTTATCAACACTCATCAGAATGGACACCTTAAATATGTATGGTTGACTGTGTGCCAGCTGGGCCTCAATAACAGTTGTCCAGAAAGTTCTTTTTTTTTAAGATTTTATTTATTTATTTGACAGACAGAGATCACAAGTAGGCAGAGAGGCAGGCAGAGAGAGAGGGGAATCAGGCTCCCTGCTGAGCAGAGAGTCCGATTCAGAGCTCGATCCCAGGACTCTGGGATCATGACCTGAGCCGAAGGCAGAGGCTTTAACCCACTGAGCCACCCAGGTGCCCCATCAAGGAAGTTTTTAAGAAGACGACGACTGGATGTGTAGAGTAAGTCTGAGGTCTCGCACGTTCATCCACTTTGCCACAGGGGGTCTGCATGTTTGTCTTGACTGGAGCTGGTCCTCCCCCCGCCGCCCCCCACTTGGTAGCCTCGTCTAGGCTGTGTGATAATGTCAGAAAAGAGAGTTGGCTCTGTCCAGAGGTTTACCAGTGAAGCATTGAAAGATAAAAAGATCTGAGTTACTCTGAACACTGAACACTCCGTCACTTTGGATTCTTCTTTCCTGGAGAATTCTCTGTACTTGAAGTGTACCCTGGACAGTCACATCCCTGGGGATACAGAGCCCGGGGCTCATTTGCTGCATTGCCTTTCTGCCCCTGATCGAGATGCAGAGGTCTCGGGGAACTCTGAGCAGTAGCCAGAGCAGTAGCCTCTGGGAGAGGCTGGGATGGTGGAAGGCAGGTCTCCTGGGGTGGCCCCTGGAGCCTGCAGACCGAGTGACCTTTGAGGGAAAGTCTGCTTGGGTCAGAGGGATGATTAGGGTTCACTGCATGGCCAAAAGAAACCACACCAAGTGCATAAATGCCTAAGAGATGAGAACCAGTGGTCAGTGCAGGTGAGGGGAAAGATGACAGGTCACCTGGCCGCCATGACTGCTACAACACTGCCATCGGTCCTGTAGGTGACAGGGAAACAAGGGAGGTGGTGCCTCTGAGGGCTGCCTGCTTAGGAGAGGGGCACCTTCAGTCTTCTGTCTCTGCAACTGTTCAGCTCTGTTCACTGATTCCTCTCTCAGACCCCCAAGTGTGCAGAAGTGGAGAGCCCACAGAGTTTTCTGGGCCAGCCTTGGACCCTCTTCTGGGGGGGGGGTCTCCTCCACTCATCAGACATACCGCTGTGTACCAGAACCCCACCAGACGTGGGTTCTGTCCCCAGGTTGTTTCCAGATTTGGGGGAAGATAGATGGTAAGCAGTGAGGGTTTCCTAGGTCAGCCAGGGGAGGGGTGTAGGGGGGCACGGGAGGAGCAAGGTGCCATGTCTGAGGATGGAGGGAAGACTCATGCATCAGTGTCTCGGTTAAGTGCTCGTCTGGTGGGGCTGGACAGCATAGGCTCAAATCCCAGGTTAGCTTATAAGCCACGACCTCGAACAAGTTCTGGAGCCTCTTGGTGCCCCGGTTTCCCTGGGCACAAAATGGAAACAATGACACCTACTTCAAAGAGTTTTTGCCAAGGTTCAATCAGTGTTTGCTTAGTAAATTCTTAGAATGGTATCTGACACATAGAAAAACTGTCTATAAATATGTGCCCCTTCCCAAAGGAAGTCGGGGGACTTGTTCTAGAAAACCTGTCCTCCATCTGGTCACGATCTTCTGCACCCCAGTGGAAAAGACCTCTAGCTTTTACATCATACTTGATGCCATCTTCCTGCGGTCTTGAGCAGGAGAGATGGCTCCATGTTATGATGGAGGCGGTCATGGTGAGAACAGTAGCAGGCTTCTTTAGGGGAGAGCGTCCTCTGTATCAAGCAGTGGCTGGTGCAAGGGTTTTCCTGCTCACTCTTGATCTCTTGGCAGCGCCCAGCATGGTAGATGCTCGGCCTGTTGGCATGAAATGGCTCTTGGGTCCGTTCTCCCTCATCCCACTGATGGGCAGTGAACACCAAAGCTGCAGCCCGTTCATGGTGGGCCTGAGCTGAGACCATCTTACCGAGCTGGCGGGATGGTGAGGAGGTGGTGGCAAGTGGGCAAAGACCCCGCAGCCTTGCAGGTGGGAATGCTCTCTGCATGCTCCCCGCTGCGCTCCACTCATCCTGACGTCATCTCATCCCCTCACCACTGTTGGTTCATTCGTCAAAGGTTTGCTGAGCCCCTCTGAGACCCTCCGTACGTGTGCAGATAGCCAAAGCAGGTGGACAGAGCTGCCTGCCCTTTCTAGGGCTTGGGAGTAGCTCTGCTGGGTTTGGTAAACCAAGGTTCCTGTATCTCTGAGGCAGGATGCTGTTGGAGGACTGAGTGACGGCAGCTTTGGCCATGGCCTTACCCTTCCTGGGCTGGAGGGAGTGGACGGAAATGTGACCCTAGCCCCACCTGCCACATAGGCGAGGGGAGCATTGAATGGTCTGCTACTTCCTGGAAGGCTCCCCACTCTAAGGATCTCAGCAAAAGCAACCCCTGCAGTCACATGGCCAGAGACACGTGGCCTGCTCCAGACTCCCTCTCCTGGGGCCACCTTTATGTCCCCTGACCTGAGCATATACTCCAGGCCCCCCTTGGCGCAGCTGACCACTTACACGCGACCTACGCCAGTAGCAGTGCCCCTCCCACACCGTGTGTCAACCACGTGCCACTCGCCAGGCTACACATCCCCTGACGTGACGAGAGCACACTTCATTCTCACACCGGCCGTCTCAGATGGACACTAGTACTCCACCCCTGCTTGGAAGAAGGAAGAGAGAGTCTCAGCTGTTCACCCTGCTGTGGTCCCTCAGCTCCTAAGCGGAGAAGCCAGGCCTCACCCGAGGGTCATTGCGATGACTTGGGAAGTCCAGACGGTGCTAATGGCAATGGTCAGTCAGATAGAACTGATGGGCTCCGAGGAATCTGGGGCAGAATTCGATGAGTCCCCCCCAAATCAGATCTTAATTAAAGAAGTTTCTTTTTTCTTAACTTGGAGAAAACACTATGGCTCTAGTCTGAGGATCCGTGAATCCTGTGTTGGCCATTAAATGTAAATAATGGCCTGGGCTGGCTCATGGATTTCTTCATTGTATCTGTGCTGCCATCGATGATTTGGTTTTCAGGTGTCCTGAGTGGCCCCTTTTCCTGAGGACTGGAACTGTTCCCTCACAGTGGTGTCTGCATTCATACCCCGCCCCCTACTTCTGCAGACCCTTTCATTCCTGGACTGTGATTGGATGACCCAGGCCCAGCTTGGAGACCTGACCGGGGTATGTGGGTGTTGGTGGCCTGCCGCGGAGAGCTCGGAGAGCTCGGTCTCCGCGGATGACAGCTGACCCCACTGACACTGCCTCTGTGTGACGTTCTCTCCCTGCTCTGAAGTGGTTGTCATGGAAGCATGTTTTTGTTTGGTCTTGGCGATGGGCTGTTATTTTATTATAGGCATGTGGGAAGAGTGGGGTGCCCACCCAGAGAAAAGGAGCACAGCTTGGGACTGCCCAGTTTCGGGGGCTGCCACAAATAGTCAGAGGCTGAGGATGAGGCGGGTCGTGGGGTCCCCCTGGGGCCACCCTGTTCACACTTCCCCATGATTGTGTCACATATAGAGCTTCTGTCACATACCTCAGTGCTAACAGCCTCCCCAGTCCTAATCTCTGAGGGGGAGGTTCCCCTCTTCTCAGTGAGTGCGCCCCCTCCCTCCCACCCACCCCTCACCCTGCCAGGTCCTTGGGTAGTGCCAGGAGCTGGTACTGTGGGGGAGGGAGTAAGGGTTCCTGAGGTTACTTGGTTTTCACAGCTCACAGGTTTCCCTGATTGCATGTTTTGTAGATCCACATTTTTATCCCTGTAGCTGTCATTTTTCTTGACCTGCTCTTTCAGTCACTCAAAACAGTATGACTGTATTGCATTGGAATTTCTTGGGCTCTTTTCCTTCATGAAGTTTTCATCAACCTGGGGAGAATAATAGCTAATGATAAGAATGGGGGAACCACAGCTCCTCGCTGGTGGGCAGGCCTGGCTGTCAGGAATGGGGCCAGCCAGTCCAAGCCCAGTGCCGGCCATGCACCTGCTGCTGTCCTGGGCGCTAGCTGCTCCCCGTCCTCTCGGGGCCTTGCCACCCTGGGGTAAGTCAGTTTTGGTCTCAGAAGAACTGAGCATCACAAACGGGTTGTTCCTTACCTAAGATCCTACAGCCTTTAGTGTTGGAGTTGGATCTGAACCTAGATGGAGCAGAACCCCTATAATTCTAGGGTTTTTCAATCCTCGAAGTCCGTGAAGTATTCAGATACGCTGGTTTAATGGCAGTGAACATGAACAGTGTGGTGTGTTGACAGAATGGCATTTGAATGGCATGCTAGGACTGTTCCCTCAGATGTGTGATTGGTATCTCCCATTCAGTGTGGCCCAAACAGATGATTGTCTTCATTGCCCACGGTCTCTCTCAAGCTGCTGTGACTCCACTCTCCACCCGGGGACTCACACCCGAAACCTCAGAGTCCTCTTGGGCTTGTCATTTACTCCCATCCTCTTCAGCCACTCTGTTAGCAAGCCTTGTCCTCTTCATCTGCAGACTGTAGTATGATCATCAGTGATACTCCCATGACACTCTTAACCCTGATGTCTTGTACCTGGGCCACTTCTCAGCCTTCTCACTGGTGTCTCTGTTTCTGGTACCGTTCCCTGAGGTGGGTTGGTTCCTCACAGAGTAGCTGAGCAAACATTTGAACACCTGTGTGCTTCCCATCACCTGTAGAATGATGTCTAAAATCCTTACCCTGCCCCCCAGGTCTGCCATGATCTGGCCTCTGTCGAACATTTTACCTTGTCTCTCTGTCCATCTCTCTGTCTGGCCATCTTGATGTGCATTTCTCCCCGTGGCATGCCGAACTTGTCCCACATCAGGGATTTTGTACATGCCATTCCCTCTACCTGAATGCTCTTCCCCCAGTACGTCACATGGCTGCTATTCTCTCATCATTCAGATCTTAGCTGGAAGGTCCCCTCCTCTGAGAAGCCCTTTCTGACTCCCACACCACAGAGCCAGCTTCACCATCACTTACTTTCTTTTTTTTTTCTCCATTTTATTTATTTTTTTCAGCGTAACAGTATTCATTGTTTTTGCACAACACCCAGTGCTCCATGCAAAACGTGCCCTCCCTATTACCCACCACCTGTTCCCCCAACCTCCCACCCCTGACCCTTCAAAACCCTCAGGTTGTTTTTCAGAGTCCATAGTCTCTCATGGTTCGCCTCCCCTCCCCAATGTCCATAGCCCCCTCCCCCTCTCCCAATCCCACCTCCCCCCAGCAACCCCCAGTTTGTTTTGTGAGATTAAGAGTCATTTATGGTTTGTCTCCCTCCCAATCCCATCTTGTTTCATTTATTCTTCTCCTATCCCCCTAACCCGCCATGTTGCTTCTCCATGTCCTCATATCAGGGAGATCATATGATAGTTGTCTTTCTCCGATTGACTTATTTCACTAAGCATGATACGCTCTAGTTCCATCCACGTCGTCGCAAATGGCAAGATTTCATTTCTTTTGATGGCTGCATAGTATTCCATTGTGTATATATACCACATCTTCTTTATCCATTCATCTGGTGATGGACGTCTAGGTTCTTTCCATGGTTTGGCTATTGTAGACATTGCTGCTATAAACATTCGGGTACACGTGCCCCTTTGGATCACTATGTTTGTATCTTTAGGGTAAATACCCAGTAGTGCAATTGCTGGGTCATAGGGTAGTTCTATTTTCAACATTTTGAGGAACCTCCATGCTGTTTTCCAGAGTG
Source organism: Meles meles (assembly GCF_922984935.1). Taxonomy (NCBI): domain Eukaryota; kingdom Metazoa; phylum Chordata; class Mammalia; order Carnivora; family Mustelidae; genus Meles; species Meles meles. The sequence continues at coordinate 108,447,532 of NC_060068.1, forward strand.
GTTGCACCAGCTTGCATTCCCACCAACAGTGGAGGAGGGTTCCCCTTTCTCTGCATCGTCTCCAGCATCTGTCATTTCCTGACTTGTTAATTTTAGCCATTCTGACTGGTGTGAGGTGATATCTCATTGTGGTTTTGATTTGTATTTCCCTGATGCCGAGTGACGTGGAGCACTTTTTCATGTGTCTGTTGGCCATCTGGATGTCTTCTTTGCAGAAATGTCTGTTCATGTCCTCTGCCCGTTTCTTGATTGGATTGTTTGTTCTTTGGGTGTTGAGTTTGCTAAGTTCCTTATAGATTTTGGATACTAGCCCTTTATCTGATATGTCGTTTGCAAATATCTTCTCCCATTCTGTCAGTTGTCTTTTGGTTTTGTTAACTGTTTCCTTTGCTGTGCAAAAGCTTTTGATCTTGATGAAATCCCAATAGTTCATTTTTGCCCTTGCTTCCCTTGCCTTTGCCGATGTTCCTAGGAAGATGTTGCTATGGCTGAGGTCGAAGAGGTTGCTGCCTGCATTCTCCTCAAGGATTTTGATGGATTGCTTTCTCACATTGAGGTCCTTCATCCATTTGGAGTCTATTTTCGTATGTGGTATAAGGAAGTGGTCCAATTTCATTTTTCTGCATGTGGCTGTCCAATTTTCCCAGCACCATTTATTGAAGAGGCTGTCTTTTTTCCATTGGACATTCTTTCCTGCTTTGTCGAAGATTAGTTGACCATAGAGTTGAGGGTCGATTTCTGGGCTCTCTATTCTGTTCCACTGATCTATGTGTCTGTTTTTGTGCCAGTACCATGTTGTCTTGATGATGACAGCTTTGTAATAGAGCTTGAAGTCCGGTATTGTGATGCCACCAACTTTGGCTTTCTTTTTCAATATTCCTTTGGCTATCCGAGGTCTTTTCTGGTTCCATATAAATTTGAGGATTATTTGTTCCATTTCTTTGAAAAAAAATGGATGGTATTTTGATAGGGATTGCATTAAATGTGTAGATTGCTTTAGGTAGCATGGACATTTTCACAATATTTATTCTTCCAATCCAGGAGCATGGAACATTTTTCCATTTCTTTGTGTCTTCCTCAATTTCTTTCATGAGTACTTTATAATTTTCTGTGTATAGATTCTTAGTCTCTTTGGTTAGGTTTATTACTAGGTATCTTATAGTTTTGGGTACAATTGTAAATGGGATTGACTCCTTAATTTCCCTTTCTTCTGTCTTGTTGTTGGTGTACAGAAATGCAACTGATTTCTGTGCATTGATTTTATATCCTGACACTTTACTGAATTCCTGTACAAGTTCTAGCAGTTTTGGAGTGGAGTCTTTTGGGTTTTCCACATATAGTATCATATCATCTGCGAAGAGTGATAGTTTGACTTCTTCTTTACCAATTTGGATGCCTTTAATTTCTTTTTGTTGTCTGATTGCTGAGGCTAGGACTTCTAGTACTATGTTGAATAGCAGTGGTGATAATGGACATCCCTGCCGTGTTCCTGACCTTAGCGGAAAAGCTTTCAGTTTTTCTCCATTGAGAATGATATTTGCGGTGGGTTTTTCATAGATGGCTTTGATAATATTGAGGTATGTGCCCTCTATCCCTACACTTTGAAGAGTTTTGAGCAGGAAGGGATGCTGTACTTTGTCAAATGCTTTTTCAGCATCTATTGAGAGTATCATATGGTTCTTATTCTTTCTTTTATTAATGTGTTCTATCACATTGATTGATTTACAGATGTTGAACCAACCCTGCAGCCCTGGAATAAATCCCACTTGATCGTGGTGAATAATCCTTTTAATGTACTGTTGCATCCTATTGGCTAATATTTTGGCGAGAATTTTTGCGTCTGTGTTCATCAAGGATATTGGTCTGTAGTTCTCTTTTTTGGTGGGATCCTTGTCTGGTTTTGGGATCAAGGTGATGCTGGCCTCATAAAATGAGTTTGGAAGTTTTCCTTCCATTTCTATTTTTTGGAACAGTTTCAGGAGAATAGGAATGAGTTCTTCTTTAAATGTTTGGTAGGATTCCCCTGGGAAGCCGTCTGGCCCTGGGCTTTTGTTTGTTTGGAGATTTTTGATGACTGTTTCAATCTCCTTACTGGTTATGGGCCTGTTCAGGTTTTCTATTTCTTCCTGGTTCAGTTGTGGTAGTTTATATGTCTCTAGGAATGCATCCATTTCTTCCAGATTGTCCAATTTGTTGGCGTAGAGTTGCTCATAGTATGTTCTTATAATTGTCTGTATTTCTTTGGTGTTAGTTGTGATCTCTCCTCTTTCATTCATGATTTTATTGATTTGGGTCCTTTCTCTTTTCTTTTTGATGAGTCTGGCCAGGGGTTTATCAATCTTATTGATTCTTTCAAAGAACCAGCTCCTAGTTTCATTGATTTTTTCTATTGTTTTTTTTTTTTTTTTTTTTTTTTTTTGGTTTCTATTTCATTGATTTCTGCTCTGATCTTTATGATTTCTCTTCTCCTGCTGGGTTTAGGGTTTCTTTCTTGTTCTTTCTCCAGCTCCTTTAGGTGTAGGGTTAGGTTGTGTACTTGAGACCTTTCTTGTTTCTTGAGAAAGGCTTGTACCGCTATATATTTTCCTCTCAGGACTGTCTTTGCTGTGTCCCACAGATTTTGAACTGTTGTGTTTTCATTATCATTTGTTTCCATGAATTTTTTCAGTTCTTCTTTAATTTCCTGGTTGACCCATTCATTCTTTAGAAGGATGCTGTTTAGTCTCCATGTATTTGGGTTCTTTCCAGCGTTCGTCTTGTGATTCAGTTCTAGCTTCAGAGCATTGTGGTCTGAAAATATGCAGGGAATGATCCTAATCTTTTGATACCGGTTGAGACCTGATTTGTGACCCAGGATGTGATCTATTCTGGAGAAGGTTCCATGTGCACTAGAGAAGAATGTGTATTCTGTTGCTTTGGGATGAAATGTTCTGAATATATCTGTGATGTCCATCTGGTCCAGTGTGTCATTTAAGGCCTTTATTTCCTTGTTGATCTTTTGCTTGGATGATCTGTCCATTTCAGTGAGGGGAGTGTTCAAGTCCCCTACTATTATTGTATTATTATTGATGTGTTTCTTTGATTTTGTTATTAATTGGTTGATATAGTTGGCTGCTCCCACGTTAGGGGCATAGATATTTAAAATGGTTAGATCTTCTTGTTGGACAGACCCTTTGAGTACGATATAGTGTCCTTCCTCATCTCTTATTATAGTCTTTGGCTTAAAATCTAATTGATCTGATATAAGGATTGCCACCCCAGCTTTCTTCTGATGCCCATTAGCATGGTAAACTTTTTTCCACCCCCTCACTTTAAATCTGGAGGCGTCTTCACGTCTAACATGAGTTTCTTGTAGGCAACATACTGATGGGTTTTGTTTTTTTTATCCATTCTGATACCCTGTGTCTTTTGTTTGGGGCATTTAGCCCATTAACATTCATGGTAACTATTGAGAGATATGAATTTAGTGCCATTATTTGTCTGTAAGGTGACTGTTACTGTATATTGTCTCTGTACCTTTCTGATCTACTACTTTTAGGCTCTCTCTTTGCTTAGAGGACCCCTTTCAATATTTCCTGTAGAGCTGGTTTGGTGTTTGCAAATTCTTTCAGTTTTTGTTTGTCCTGGAAGCTTTTGATCTCTCCTTCTATTTTCAATGATAGCCTAGCTGGATAGAGTATTCTTGGCTGCCTGTTTTTCTCGTTTAGTGCTCTGAATATATCATGCCAGCTCTTCCTGGCCTGCCAGGTCTCTGTGGATAAGTCTGCCGCCAATCTAATATTTTTACCATTGTATGTTACAGACTTCTTTTCTCGGGCTGCTTTCAGGATTTTCTCTTTGTCACTAAGACTTGTAAATTTTACTATTAGGTGACGGGGTGTGGACCTATTCTTGTTGACTTTGAGGGGGGTTCTCTGCATCTCCTGGATTTTGATGCTTGTTCCCTTTGCCATATTAGGGAAATTCTCTCCAATAATTCTCTCCAATAGACCTTCTGCCCCCCTCTTTCTTCTTCTTCTGGAATCCCAATTATTCTAATGTTGTTTCGTCTTATGCTGTCACTTATCTCTCAAATTCTCCCCTCGTGGTCCAGTAGCTATTTGTCCCTCTTTTGCTCAGCTTCTTTATTCTCTGTCATTCGGTCTTCTATATCACTAATTCTTTCTTCTGCCTCATTTATCCTAGCAGTGAGAGCCTCCATTTTTGATTGCACCTCATTAATAGCTTTTTTGATTTCAACTTGGTTAGATTTTAGTTCTTTAATTTCTCCAGAAAGGGCTTTAATATCTCCAGAGAGGGTTTCTCTAATATCTTCCATGCCTTTTTCGAGCCCGGCTAGAATGTTCAGAATCGTCATTCTGAACTCTTGATCTGACATATTACCCATGTCTGTGTTGATTAGGTCCCTAGCCTTCGGTACTGTCTCTTGTTCTTTTGTTTGTGATGATTTTTTCCGCCTTGTCATTTTGTCCAGATAAGAGGATATGAAGGAGCAAATAAAATACTAAAAGGGTGGCAAAGACCCCAGAAAAATGCGCTGTAACCAAATGAGAAGAGACCCCAAATTGTGGGGGGGAGAAAGGGGATAAAAAGAGGTTCAGAAAAAAAAAAGAAAAAAATTTAAAAAATAAAACAAATAAAGAAAAAAATATAAAAAAGTAAGAAAAAAATATATATTTAGATAAACTAGTCAAAAAAACGTTAAAAAAGAAAAGGGTAAAAGTTTTAAAAAAATTTAGCAGAAGAAGAAAAAAGAAAAAAAATTGAAAAAAGAAAAAAAAAATTGAAGTAGCCGCAAGACTAAAGACATGGGGAGAAAGCCATGAGTTCCGTGGTTTGCTTTCTCCTCCTCTAGAATTGCACTGCTGTCTTGGGAATTGAACCTACTTTCCTTGATAGATGAACTTCGTCCTGGCTGGATATTTTGTTGATCTTCTGGGGGAGGGGCCTGTTGTAGTGACTCTCAAGTGTCTTTGCCTGAGGCGGGATTGCACCGCCCTTACCGGCGGCCGGACTAAGTAATCGGCTCGGGTTCGCTTTTGGGAGCTTCTGTTCCCTGAACGCTTTCCGTAGAGTTCCGGAGGACGGGGATGAAAATGCCGGCCTTCTAGTCTCCGGCCTGGAGGAGCCGAGAGCCTGGGGCCCCACTCCTCAGTGCGCCCCCAGAGGACAGCACCCAATCACTCCCGTATCCCCAGCCTCTAGCCGCGCTCCGAGCTCACCCAGCCCGCGACCGGTTCAAGGTAACCCCGAGCTGAGAGTTCAGTCCTCGGCTCTGTCTCTGCAGCCGGCTTCTCCGTTCTAATACCTGCGAGCTCTGCGACACTCCGACACCCCCGATCCTTCTGTGACCCTGCGGGACCTGGGGCCACGCTGACCCCGCATGGGCTTCACCCTGGTTTAGCCTCTGGAGCAATGTCCCTCAGTGGAACAGACTTTTAAAAGTCCTGATTTTGTGCTCCGTTGCTCCGCCGCTTGCCAGGAGCCGGCCCCTCCCCCCGCGGTCTATCTTCCTATCGTTTTAGATTCACTTCTCTGCCAGTCCTACCTTTCAGAAAGTGGTTGATTTTCTGTTTCTAGAGTTGCTGTTCTTCTTCTCTTCGATCTCCCGTTGGATTTGTAGGTGTTTGCAATGTTTAGATAAGCTATCGAGCTGATCTCCTGCTACCTGATGTAGTCTCAGCCTGCTACTTCTCCGCCATCTTGACTCCTCCCATCACTTACTTTCTAATCCATTGCTCTGCTTTCTTCGGACCAATTACCTGTGTCTGCGATCATCTTATTTCACTTGTTCCTCCAGACTGTATGCTCCGTGAAGGCAGGGACCATGTCTGTCTTGTTTCCTGCCTGGTTTCTAGAATAACGTGTAACGTATGGGAGGGGCTCAGTAAATATCTGTGAATGAAAGATTTGATGATAGAATGAGTATAGAGTTCTTAAAATGTGCTGGAATGGCTTCAGAGTGCAGCCCCAGGCTTCTTCCAGTCCAGAAGCTCTTGGGGCTGGGGTATGATTCTGCCCTTCTGCCCACTGACGAGGATGACAGCTTCTCCAGATTGGCCTCTGGGAGCCTGGGGAGACAGGTAGAGCACAGAATCATGATGCTAAACACAGAGATGCCGTTGACTGCCCAGACACTGACATGTGTGCATGTCCGATGTCAGTGCAGGGACAGATGAGCATGTTTGTGAGAGATAGGAGAGCTGGATGCGAGTGACCAGTACTGTGTCCATCCATCTGTTCCTCTGTCTCTCCTCCCATTCATCGGAAATGAACTGGGTGCTTGTTCCTCTCTGGGCGCTGCCAATGGAAAAACGCATTAGGTGAAGTCCCTGCCCTCATAGACTTGCCATCTCTGAGGGGGAGATGGAAAGTCCTGTGTTGGTCAGTGGCTTCATAAAGATGGGCCTGTGCCGAGCAACAGGTGGGCATGCAGGAGGGCTTTATACCTCACCCAGAAAGCGAGGGAGGGTCTCTTGAGCACGTGAGAGCTGAGCTGCAAATGAGAAATGTAAGGGATGCTGGCCGAGGTTGGAGTGAGCCCTCAAGGGCCCACCTCCCTTCATACAACCGCGGCAAACTCCTCCTCACCCTCCTGAACCCAGCTTTAGGTCATGCCCTCATGAATGCCTTCTCCCACCGCCCTCTACATGGTCAGGCCCCTTGTCAAACATCTCAGCAGGACCAGATGCATTTTAAAATGCTTGGCAGTCACCGCAATTAAGGTCTAATTTTGTATTTGTAAGTTTCCTTCATTAATAACTCTGTCCCCCAGTAAACTATGAGTAACTTAGATTGGGCACTGCACTTATTTTTGGCTCACTGGTTCATCCCAGCAGCTTACATGATGCCTTGCACAGGGGAGTGACTCAGTAGACACTCGTGTATTGAACATAGGTGAGTGGGGAAGCGGGAGAGAGGAGCTCAGAGAGGTGAGCAGGGCACATTGTGAAGGTGTCCACGTGTCCTCCTGATGGACTTGACAGGAGAATAATGGAAATGCGAGTTTATTGTTCTCTAAGGACGGATGTGATTGAGTACTCTGGGGACTCTTTTTGTCATCCTGGACGGAATGGCTTTGTGAGCAAATGTCATCGAATGTGAAAAATCTCCAAGGACAAATGAACTCCCATTTCTGGAACTCTCCGTCCTGGAGGAAAGACTTCAGTTCCCCATTTACTATACCTGTTCCTTCATGCCAGCCTTTGCGTCCAGCCCTGGGAATGACAGAGATGAACAGTTCAGGGCCCCTCCCTAGTGGGGATCTGCATTCGAAGGGCAGCGTTGATCTGGGATGCTCCAGCAGCGAGCTGCAGATACAGAGGAAGGCCCAGAAGGCCCAGGAGCCAGCGGGACCCAGAAATGAGTGTAAACACGGCCGTCCAAAGAACTGATATTTTTATTTGCTCCTACCTGGAAACCAAGACATAAATGTAGAGGCTGCCAGTGGGCCCATGTCTCAGTGGAGATGTGAACAGGCCCTTTCCAAGGACAGCCTAGGGCATGTGGCTGCCCAGTATTGATGCTTTTTATGAAGGAAATGTTTCTGAGTCTCACCTACAGTGAGGGTTTTATTATTTCCATTTAGTAGAGCCCTTGGGAGTATCGTCTTGTGCTGGCTTAGCGCTGTTTTGCTAGCCCCCTTCCTTCATGTTCCTAGTACCTTCTGCAGTGCCGACAGCTAGTAGGCGCTCAGTAAATGGTGGTGGCAAGAGGGGATGGAGTCGAGAAGCCACCATCCTTGAAAAGAGAGAGGAAATGACTTACAGGCTACCAAGTTCAAAGGTGGAGTCCTCGAACACGATGAGGATTCCTCCATGCACCCTGTGTGGCCAACTGCACCATCCCTGTCCCTTGTGTCTCTGCTACTTTTTGCCTCTTGGCCCCAGAACACAGAAGAGTGGGAAGGGAGTGTGTGGCCCCATTTCCGTTGTTCTTGTGTTGCCTTTTCCCCGTGACTTGGCTCGGTTCCGTGGCTGCATAAGCGTGTAAGACACTGAAGGGGGAGGTAGACAGGGATCTGAAACTGAGCCCGAGAGTACCGCAAGAAAGAGAAACCGCTTCATGGTGACAGGTGCCTGAAAGTCTCCGGAGAATCAAGTCGCTTCTTGTCAAAGCCCCTTGCTTGAAAGCCCAGGGGAACAAAGGGATTTTCCTTTTACAAAATCCGCCTATTCTGTTTGTGCCATGACCTTTTTTCCTCTTCCAACTTGGGGACTATGGAGCATTTGAGAGGTGTTTCATGCTTTCAAGATGAAACTCTGCATAGCGTCTGAACTTCACTGATCCCGCTCTTCCATTAACTTTCGGCAGCAAAAATACGTGCTGTGTTCTTTGGTCCCCATGCCTGGCTGTGCCTTGGAGAGTGTGGAGACAGGGTGGACATGGTGCCTGCCCTCTAGGAGTTGGCACTTTCAGCTGCGACTTACTTAGACCAAATGTCCCCAGGCAAGTGTCTATATCTGTATGCCAGAAGCCTGCCCTACGCACAGGGAGGAAGGCCTGGAAACGGCCAGAGACAGGGGTCAGTGGTTCAGATTCTTTCTTGCAGACCAGGACAACAGAGGGGCTCTGAGGTGGAGAAGAGAGCTGGGACTCTTCTCCTTCTCCCATTGTGTCCTGGCTCCACGGATGTGTTTGTTGGCTAATTGCTTCTCTGGGAGAAGTTTGGAAATTACACAGCAATTTTGTTGACAAAAAGATGAACTTCAAATTGCTGTTCTAAAAAAAAATTGTTGTGTTCTTGAGGCAAGCTCAACCCTTTTTCATTGAAATAGAATCTTAAAACTGGCAGCTTGTCTCAGGTGGGCTTTGCACATTTTGTTAGAGAAAGTATCACTTCCGTTTCTGTTGTTCTAAATGATGGACCATTTCCAAGTTGACTCCATTTCTCCATGGATTCCCAACCAAGTCAGTGAGTGAACAACGGGTCGCATCCAGTGTTAGACCCAGGGCTTAGCTCCCAGCCGATTATCTGGGGAGCAGAATGCTCCAGCCTGCTCATAGCCTCTGTCACATTCCTCTGTTACCTCCTGGGTGTGTTTCAGAAGATGTCCTCCTTTTCCTTATTCCAGCTCAAACCGTAGAGCAATCTTTTGTGGCTACAGAGCTCTGTAGCCCAGGACATGACCAAGTGTCTTCAGAAATGAGTTTTTAAAAGCTTATTCTCAATTTCTGAACCATTTTCCCCCTAAAAATTAGTGTAGGTTTGGATATTTTTGTCTTAGGGTGAGACGATGCATCTGACGGGACTTTGGAGTTGAGTGGACATCTGCGTTCAGTGGAGAATGTCTCTTGACGAAAGCCTCCTCTGTTTCATGGTTTCTAGAGGTCAGTCGCTGGGGCTCTTGTTGACTGCAGTCACAAGCAGGTGGGCCAACGAGGTCACTTAGGAGGCCCTGAGAGGCAGTAGCCTAGCTCTCCAGGCCCTGGGTATGAAGGAGACCTTGTTGGTGGCACACTGCCCACAGGTCACTGACCCCAGGGTCCTTCTGCTATCACATTGTAGCAGGCGTGGGACAATGAGGATGGTGGCCACATCCTGAGAATTAAGCTGTTGACTGCTAAGGTTAGTGTATCCGGTAAGAGGCGTGGGCTGTCAAACTACAAAACTACAAAACTACAGTTTTGACTCTGGAAGCCTAAAGGCATTTCTACTTGCCTTCCCCAGCAGTGCTAACAGAAAATTAGAAGCAGCTGTTGAGGTAGAGCGACTTTGAAGGGTTTTGGTTTTATGTTCTTCCAGTTTGATTGAGAGCGAGTGTCAAGGCTTTGATGCTCATGAGCGGGGACGAGCAGGGAGATGGGAGACCCCGAGGGGTGGTGATGGGCTGGCTCTGTCAGGAGCAGACGCACTCATCATCTCTCTGTTCCTGCATTTTTGTGCTAGCTCCTCATTTCTGCCCCGCGTGGTTTGGTGGTGTAGCCTGCTGGCCAAGGTCAGGGTGTTTTTCCTGTTATCCTTTCCAGGTGCATGGCCTTTGCTTCTCTTCTGGTTGAGCCTGTGGCTTCTCATTGCTCCTTATGACAAAAATGGGCTATAGCTTGCATTCTAAGCCTCTTTCCTGATCTCCGTCTTTGCTCCTGGTCTCCCCCATGCCTTGCTCTTTCCGTGTCTTCAGAACCTTGCACCAAGTTGCTTGGCCACCAAGAAAACATGCCCTGTGTGGGCTTGCCATCTCCCAGTGCCCCCAGTGCTGGGGGTCACCGGCCATGCTCTGCCATGTCATTGTGGCCAATCTGGTAGCACATGCTAGTGGATCCATTTGTTAATCTACTTGAAAACTCTTTGACATCCTTGCTCCTCCATTGGGAGGGACTCTCTCAACATATAGTTTCTGCCAGGACAAAGGCACGAAAAGCTAAGGACATCTGCAAGGGTTGAGGGGGGATGGTGGATAAGATGAGTGGTGGGAGGATTAGCAAGCTTGGCTGCAAGGTTGAGGGACTTGACATCCTGATATCGCTCTTTTTATCTTTCTTTGTAAATGCCTTGGAACAAGCTGGTCAGGTGATTTGTACCCGGAAGTAGAAACAAGCCCATTTGGGAGCTAGAAACCGCTCGTCTTTCTCCTCTGTGTGAGATCGCTGAGCAAACAAGGAATGCACAGCCGGCTCATGTAGATTAAAACCAGTGGTGGTAGGAAGTTAAATTTACCTAATGAGTACACAGGAGGCGAGCATGTGACTTCACATTCGTGACGTCGCTCTGAGACTACAGTCACATCTGTGGGTGGTTTTGTGTGAAGAGAAGATGTAGGCCCTCCCTGGACAGGAGACCACATCCATTTTGGCAAGGACCAATATTCTTTTGGCAAATGAAGGCACGGTGTGTTTGAGTTGGAGGGAAGCTTGGAGCCTGACTAGTCCAGCCTCCCCTGGTCCCCACTCCCTGACTTCTGCCAGTGTTAACAGATGTGAAGACTAAGACTGGGGGAAGTCAGCTTATTGCCTAAGCAGAGACAAGAACCTGAGCCTCCTGACTTCCACTCAGGAGCTTTTCCCCGGAGGGTGACAGATGCCTGTCAGCACCAGGAAGCTCAAAGAAAACACATAGTGTCAGCAGCCACGTGTGTAGAAATGCTGAGTGGAAAGTTCCAGTTAAATGGAGCTCCCCATGCTCTTTCCCTGGTTCACATGCTTATGTTGGTTCTTTTTCCCACCCCCCTCTTTTTTCTGCCTACTTCCTGACACTCTCTGAGGTCTTTTCTACTCTCTCTCCCCTGAGGTGAGGGACCCATCTCTGGGCCCCTGAAAAACCCAGCTGGTGCTGTGCTTCTGACTCTCATGCTGCCTGCGTGTCATGTCCCAGGGCTCCCCGGTCTCCTGCCCTGCCAGCCGTGCCGCGCTGTTCCTCAGCACAGATGTTGCCAGCCACTGCTTCAGAGAGAAGCAAAGTCTTGTGCCCTCCCTGCTGGGCAGAGGCCCAAGGGTGTAGGAGTTTTGAGGGCGAGAGATCTTGGGGAGCTAGCTCTTTTAGGTGAAGCTGGTGACGTGAACAACAATGTCGATAACAGTAACAATAGTGTAATGGTAAAGATCAAAGAGCTCCTGTTAATCGATGGCACGCCATGGCACAAGCATTATCTCTGTCCTCTCGCTTAGGACATAGCCCCAAATGTCAGTGCTGCTGTTTTCCAAAGGAAGTTGTGGAAGCTCAGAGAGCTGAAGTGACTTGTCTGAGTCCATGTGTCAGGACCCAGACCTTGTCAGGGCCTGTTGGGAAGAGCAGGGGTCTGAGGGGTGGAGACCTCCAGCCGGCACTCCCTTCAGGTGCAGCCTGCGGATGTGGCCGTCACCTTTAGGGGAGAAGGGAGGTCACTCTGACTCTTTTGTCCTCTGGTCCTGCTGCACTGACTCTATTGGAAGGGAAGGAAAGCCAGGCTGTGCGCTGTTCCCATCACCCTCCTCCTTGGGAAGTTTGCCTGGTGTGACCTTATTGTATCGATTTAATTCATTTCCACAAATACCTACAAGGACTTCCCCAGCCACTGGGGGAATGACAGCTTGTTACCTAATAGGAGCATTTGATCAGGGCTCAGAAGACATTAGTCAAGTTTCAGCTTTCCTCTGTGTTATCCCAGTAACCTTGGACCAATCGTATGATTTCTCTGCGTCTCCCTTTCTTCATCCATCACGCGAAGCTAATGATGACAGAGGCAACGTGGCTGTCCTTGCTCAGTTTCCGCACGAGGTAGTGGCTGGTGGGAGATGGTGAGCCCCAACATCTTATAACCTTTGGGGTGGCTCATGGTGCCCCCACCAAGAAAGTTTCTGGCTGGGGCCGAGTGTGAGTCATGGGGAGAGATGATGGAAAGGAACAGAACAAAGGAGTCAGAGTTCGGGAAACAGTTCTTTCCATCCTTCGTGGAGCTCAGGTGTCCTCAGCTGTCAGGCAGCAGGTTAACCCAGGGAGAGGGACAGGAAGATGCAGAGCCCTTTGTAGGAAAAGGAAGGAGGACCAGATGGGGAGTCCCGGAGCTCAACACTTCCAGTGCATTTTTCATTTCACTTGCTTAAATATAACCATGCTCGAAGGGAGTGTTGTTGTTATTTTCAGTCTCCAGATGGGTGAAGCAGACTCAGTTAGTACATGGTGACACTGGGATCAAGCTGAGGTCCATCAGCCTGGGAGGCCCATGGCCCCAGCCCTGAACAGCGCCGTCCTGTGGGAGCAGGGTGGGGGAGGGGTTTTGTGCTGGTGCAACAGTGTGGTGGGATGCCGTTTCCCATCCCATTGCCAGCAGCTGAGCAAGTGAGGATCAAAGCTGATCAGAACCAGACTCTACTTTAAGTAGGTATTGGCCCTGTCATTTCTGTCATTGTCATCCACATCCATAGAGATGGAACCAGGAGTGGACTTGGCCATTTTCTTTGACTTGGGCGTGCACCTGGCTGTCATTTTCTTCACTCCCTTAAGAAAGACAAGGTCCTTCCTCTCCGGTGCCCAGAGTGAAAGTGTTCTTAGTGGTGGCCAGGACGCAGGTCTCTTTCTGTAAACTATCTCCTCCCAGCCCTCTCTGTTGGTAGCCCCACGCTCCTTCTGGTGTCAGAAAGCCAGCAGGGAGGCCGGCCAACAGCTTTACACCCGGTACAGATGGCGAGTGGGTTCACTTCCCTGGAGCTGAGCTGTTTGGGGAAATGTCACTTTCCTGCTCTTGCCTCTCAAGTGCCTCTGAGCTGTGGTTTGTCATGGCCCTAAATTTAAACCTTGGTTTTTCCTTTCTAGTCCCTTGTGGGTCCTTTCTGACAGCTCCCCCATTCGGTCCATGTCCCACATTGCTGTCCTCGGTTACCTGCTCTGTGTGTGTGTGTGTGTGTGTGTGTGTGGATGCGGTGGGCTCAGGTAGGGGCAGTTCTGGATGATCTCGGGTGTTGCTCGGGGACCCTCAGATCTGTGACTTCCTTTTATGGTTTGTCAAAATGGAGGCTGAGATTCCCTTCTGTTAGGATTGCATGTTTCGTTGTCTTCTAGAAGCGTAGACATTTGATGATTTTTTAAAATGTTTCATTGCTTTTTTCTGATGAAAACTGCAATAAATGCAGAATATTTGTGTGACTGTGGAACGTCATGGGCTGTGTATGAATCCCTTGCCTTTTGCCGATGATGGATCCCTGATAGGGCCCTTTCCTTCCCTGGAAGGATGAGCTTATAGATCCCAAAGGAAAACATTTTAGAGCTGGGGAAGGTAGGGCTGGTGCCTGAGGGAGGTACTGGGTCAGTGGGCAGCTGAAGTGAAATTTTGGAAGAGATTGAACAATCTGAGGTTTCCTTTTTGGTAGAACTTCCCCTGTGGTCTTACAGTGTCTTCAGCAGAACGTTCATTTTCACTACTACCTCTTACAGGGGCCTTTGTGTTGGGGGATCAAAGTGATGAGTTCCTCTCTATCAGTGGCTTCTCAGTATCCCCCTGGACTGGTTGCTTCGACTCATTTTGTCCCTCTTGTGTTTTCTGTGTCCCAGCAACATACCAAGTGTACTGAGAGAAAGACTCAGTGGAGGGGAGGTGAGCCTGTGCCTGCCAGGGCCTTATCGTCTGGACGGGAGAGACATTGGTCACCTCACTGTGGCTCCAAGGTGACACGAAGTCATGGGCAGTCCCTGGACCAGGACGCAGCTTCTGGAATGTGTCCTGCTGGCCAGCGCTACCATGGTCAAGCAGAAGGGGCGAAGCCTCTTTGTGGGGAGGAGATTCACGGCACCTTCCTGGATGACAAGCAAAATGATTCAGGCACTCTGGGCATCATCTCCAAAGTAGAATGGAGGCACACAGCAGCTGCAGCCACTGAGCCTGCGTGGGGGTGAGGGTGGGTTTGGCAGAGGGGAATGAGCACTCCCCTGTGTCGAATGCTCAGCTGAGCCCTAACCATCATCCTGGCTGATGCTCCCAGTGTGCGTGTGTGTGTGTGTGTGTGTGTGTGTGTGTGTGTGCCAAGCAACTTGGCAGGTGAGTGCCATAATTGTCCTCGTTCTACGTACATGGAAACAGAATGTGATGGAGTTAAGTGACTTGCTCTGGGTCAACGAGCAAGTGAGTGTTGATATTTGATCCTCGGTCTGTCTGTCTCCAAGTGCCTCACTCGGGACTCCTGCAGAATTCTTATGATGTCATTGTTCACGTCTGTCCCACTGGAGGGAAGGAAGCCAGATAAAGTTGCCCAAGATGAAGGCTGAAGGAACGTCCGTTCCTTCCGTGGGCAGGCATGGTGGGAGTGACAGATAGTATAAGTGTTTCCCGTGCTTTCCGTCTCTCTCCAAGCCTGTGCTCTGTGTCTGGCCTCGTGCCGACCACTTTATTCACATCATTTCATTTCGTGTTGATTTTTTCCTAGTATCTGGCTTCCTTTTTTAGAATGCAACCCATTTGAGGACCTCGGACTTGCCTGTTGTGTTCACTGCTGTGTCCCTTGCAACTACAACATTGCCTGGCACATAGTAGGTGCTCAACAAAAATGTCGCTTGAATAAATGGACTGTAGTAGGCCACTGAGACTGGCAGTGTGATTTCCTCCCTTTTAGAAATTAGGAAAGTCAGGAGCAGGAGGGTTAGCTCGCTTTCCCATAGCTCAGAAGTCTAGAGCCAGGGAGGATTGGAACTCAGGGTAGCTCATTCCAGAGCCTCTTCTCTAGCCACTGTGCTATCCTAGGAGGTCACCAGTCCACTTGCGGAGGGTGTAAGTGGCTGATGTACCAGATCTCCTGTGAACTTCACAAGTGGCATCCTCCCCAAGCAGTAGAGGGAAGGAGATAATTGATGAGCTTAATTATCTGTGGCAGTGACATGATGAGGGTGACACGACATGAGTGCTTGTTATTATTTCGTGGAGCAGGAACCCCCGCACATGGGAGGGAGCAGGCATGTTGTGACAGACACTGCGAGACAGGAGCTGCTCCATTTCGTCCGTGGGGGTTCCCCCTCCCCGATCTTGGTGTTAGAGTGTTTGAGAAATCACTCAGTTATATGAAACACAAATTATGTTCAGTGGAGAGCATCTAGCTTCCTGGAGATCACAGTTGGCCTTCCTTACTGAATTTTGGCCTGATTAACACAGGTTCTGGATTGACATCAAAATAGGCGAGTAGAAGCTTGGTGGGGGTGAGAGGAGACCTGTTTGAACTTGCTGATGTTGAAATCACAGGAAGGGAAGGCCTGCGTGAAGCCTGTGGCTGGGGACTGTGCCTGGTGGGCTCCTGGATCTTGGAAGTGATGTTGCTTTGCTCTGTGGCCTTCCTGGCCCCGTTCCCTGCCCTAGGACACATGGCCAAGGTGAAAACCTAAGGCTGATTGACCCTTAGAAGCTGCACCAGTTTCTTCTCTTGGGTCTCATTCCCTTGGTACCTGGATGGGTGTCATGCATTGTCATCTAAACCCACCCTTGAAGTCTTCACAGGGACTTCACGTGCCTTGTCCCCAAGTGCTTACCTCTTTGTGGCTGGGTATCTCTTCCTGCCCCTCCTATGTGGACCCTTGCCAGTTGCTTACATAGACATCCCCACCCACCTGGTTGGGGTCGTGGCATCTCATCACAAGATTCGACTTTTTGTATGTACTGGACTTGTCTCTTCCTCCTCTCTCCCCATGGCTGACCTCCTGGGTTCAGATCTAGATTGTCTCGTACATCCCCAGAAATTAATCAGCTACCTGCCTTCTAGCCTCAGATGTCTATGTCATCCAGCCTGATGATCTCAGTATTAAGCCACGACAACCTCAGGGTCCTTCGGACTACAGTATGGGCCTCAGTAGAAAGCATGAAAGGAGAAGGGACTCCCCGTGAATGATGGGACTTAGACATTTCTGGCCATGGGATGAGCAGTAGGAATCCGCAGCTCACACTCACCTCCTGGGGGCAGAATGGCCACGAGGGTCAGCTTCCTGGGACAGCTGGTCCAGCTGACTCACCTTCCGTCACGTTCTAGGAGAAATGAGGTGAGATCTGTTTAGGGGGGAACCATATAATCCAAAGAGGAAAAATGACTGTCCGGTCCTCACCAGTTCCACAACTCAGCTCCGTCATCAGAGAATGAACTCTCACAAGGGCATTTTATTACTTAAATGTATTTTTCACAGAGGCGATGCCAAGCAAAGAAAATCCGCTTTTAGTTATATTACCTTTCGTTCAGCACTACAGTGTCTTTCTTCTCGAAGCAGTAAAATGAGGCAGTAATTCAAAGTTTAAGTTACCGTTTCATTGATAAAATACCACCTTCATCTTGTCGCATCTGCTCCCAAGTCTGCTTTGGCATTTTTGGTCACCTTTACCCACGGCTTCATTTCTGTTGGCTCTTAGGAGCAAACACGCAGGCTTTCTTCAGAGAGGCGTCTGGGGTTGATTCTTCCAGAGCAAGTAAAGGCGGAGAGAGGAAGAGATTGTCTAGAGCAGACACAAGGCAAGGTTGCCTGGCTGGTGATGTTTATCTCCTGTCAGGCTGCAGGGGATGTTAATGGCTTTCTCTGACATTGGGCAGTGTTAGCTTTGGAAAGAATTGGTGGATTTGCTTAGCTGGCAGCTGTTTTCTCATGCTGCCGAATGTCAGGGGCTGCTGGGGTGCGACACGGACCCTTCATCACACTGGAAGTCTGCGGCTCTTTCTCCGTCTGCGTTGCTTTTTCCTTATCGGTGAGGAGAGAGGGATTTTATGCAGAGGCTCTAAGAGGGGTCCTCACTCGAGAAACCGCAAGTCACCAGAGTCCGCCTGTACTCTGTGGTGGTGATGATGGAGACGGTGGACAACATGGGGAAGGTGGCTCGGAACCGCCCCTCAGAAGGCAGATCCGTGGGGGTGCCTTGGGACGGGAGGCGGCAAGGCCACCAGAGCAGGATCAGAGCAGAGAGGGGTTCCGCTGTCTCCGCTCCACAGATGTAGTACTTGGAGCCTGCATTCTGAAGAGTTCAGAACCAGGACAAGATTGGCTTGAAGCCACAGAAGAGGCCTTGCTTGTGTTGCTTTATGGAGGTTAGGGATTTGATGCACACCTCTTTTCACTCTGAGCTTGTTTTCCATGAGTGACACAGTCATCCCACCCATACCTTTGGGCGGCTGTGAAGTGCTCTGCCCCATAGAGCCACTTAGAATGTTGAGGTTGGGGCGCCTGGGTAGCTCCGTCAGCTAAGCATCCAACTCTTGATCTCACCTCAGGTTTTGATCTCAGGGTTGTGAGTTCAAGCCCCACATTGGTGGGTGTGGAACCTCCTTAAGAAAAAAAAAAAAAAGAGAGAGAGAAAGGAAGGAAGGGAGGAAAGAAAGGAAGGGAGCGAGGGAGGAAGAAAGAAAAGGAAAGGAAAGGAACAGAACAGAACATCTGTGGTTCTTTCATTTCTCCAAGAAACTCATTTTTAATTTGCTGGTAGTTCTAGTCGACCTCCGGGAGATGGTTTCCTATCTCATTCCTTTTTTCTTTCCTTGAGCACCTATGGGCACCTGCTGTATTCTGGGCACTGTTGGAGGTGCCTGAGACGCGGCTGTGAATGCCAAGACCAAGCTCCCCGCTCTTGTGAGGTCCACGTTCCAGGGAGACCATGACAAGAGCCCTCCAGAGACATGTGGAAGAGGCACCTCCTCCCTGCTCTTCTGCGTGCAGAGTGGTGTAACTCAGTGCACGCTACCTTAGTAACCAGTCCGGGGAGAATTCCCCAAACACGTGAGACCAAGCTTTCCTGGTAGGAGAGGAGCTCCTGCAGGCACGCTGGGCTGACCGGGAGGGCCACTGTCAGTGCAGCTCTTGGCTTGCTAAACGTCTTGACAAGGAACTGTGTAATTAACTCCTTCAGAGCACAAGCTGTGGGGTCGGACGGCCTGGGTTTGAGTTCTACCTCTGCAGCTTAGAATTGACCTTCACCGTGCAGAATTTTCTGAGCCTCAGTTTTTTCGCAGGTAAGTTGGCTGCTAGCGGAGTTCTTGTTGTACAGAAGCTGGAGTGAAAATAAAGGGAGAAAGGTGTAGGAAAAGCCTTTAGCACCATACCTTTTCCATGACTAATTGCAATGAACCTTTATGTACAATATGATGACTTTGGAGGCATTTCCACCAGCTCGAGGCATTTCCATGGAGGATTGAGGTGGACTTCATGTTTACAGCATGACTCCAAGGGATAGGCTCGTGTACTACACAGAAGCTGGGCAGCCCAGCATCCCAGTCATAAATGGGGAAGAAATGCTAGGGGCTGTGAGGAGCAGGCATGGGCTGTGGAGGGGCAGTGGCGTGGGTTGGAAATGTGCCTGGGGCCAGGGGTGTCCTGGAGGGACATTGCCCAGGTGGGGAATCTTTGGGTAGGAGGAGAGGCTGCCATGTGAGAGGGGCATCAGAGTGGAGCAAGGCCTGGGAGGGGAGCTGCGAGCCGCTGTGGGAGGACTAGGGCAAGGTTGTTGGAGAGGCAGGGTCAGGACAAGAGGGGATGTGCCTCAGAAACAAGAATTTGAATTCAGTCTAGGCGTGTGAGGAAGATGTCTGCCTTTGGAGATCTTTGGCCTGACTCCCCAGTAAACAGAGAGGATCAGACTAGGGAGGAGGGACCGAGCAGGTTTTGCATCTGGTGGACTGTGAGAACCTGGGTGCCATCCACATGGCCGAGGAGTGTCAAAACATTGAGTTCTTGGTGAGAGATCACAGCCGCCATTTGGGCAACTAACTCAACTGCAGCTTGTGGCCCCCAAGCCGTGTGTTACTGCTTAGGAGGTAGTGAGACATCTGGTCATGTGCCCAAGTGTTTGTTCGTCCGTCAGTGTTTGTTTGTTTGTTTGTTTTACTACCTGTTCATTTTCAAAATTTTTCTGAAGCACTGAGGCTAAACCAGTGAACTACAGTATCATCTTTGTGGAACTCCTAAGGGAGACAGGCAAGAAAGCAGTCATTGCAATGGAGGACAGTGTGCTGGGGAGGTGGGCACCCTCGGGGAAACCTGCCCTCGGATCCCCAGGGGTATGACAAAGCCAGGCATCAAAGTGGACAGTGTCCAGGGGGAGCATGGAGGGTCCGTTTAGGGGGCAGCGTGTCACTGCAGAGTGAGTGTGTCACAGCAGAGCGAATGTGTGTTGGAAAGAGAAGCAAAGGGACAGGGTTCGAGGGATACCTGGGCTGTGGATCATGGGGGTCCTCTTTTGGGCTCGCATCTTCACATTCCTCTGAGGATGACAGGAGCGAGGCATGGGCGTGAAGTGGGACAGAGAAGCACAGGCACTGGCCTGTCACAGAGATCCTCCAGGTGCAGAAGAGCTACTGGAGCAATGGCAGAACAAAGGCAGGGTTGGCAGGACTGGAGGCGTGAGCTGAGATTTATTGTCTGTCGTGTGCCGGGGTTTGCCCAACCCTGGGGATCCCCCTGTCTCCCATTCTGTCTTGACAGCTATGGGGGGAGAGGGGGTGGCTTTATCTAGTGCTAGGGAAAGGAAGGCTTGGGCAGGTTCTGTGAATTAGTTAGACTCTCCTCTCCAGAAAGCAGTGGATGTCTGCCTCTTTGAATATCCCATCCTCTTCCTGGCCTGCGGGGACAGAGGCAGGCAGAACCTGGGCAGAAAGCCTCTCCTCCCCCATCATCACAGCTGGAGAGGTGAGAGTCCTGATGGAAAGTAGGTGCCACTCTCACAGGGTGCCACCTCCCGTGAATCCTGCCTGTGAAGGGCATTCTGTCACGGCGGTGTCTGGGGGAGGGAGACAGGTGGCCCGGAGAGGTGGCTTCCCGTGGACCGGGTCCCTCCGAGGAAGAAGCCCGGACAGCCTGAGAAACAGGCATCCTGAGGGCATTTATAGCAGTAGAGACATCTATATTTTAAGCAGGTGCTAGCTAGGAACATTCTCTTCCTTTCTCCTAGAGCTGCCTGAGCCCACACAGCCAGGCTGGGCGAGAGACTGTAAACGAGCCCCTGCGAGCACCGCTCCTCCTGCACCGCCTGGAGTCTCTCCTGGAGGGTTGCGGCTTCTGCCTCTGCTTGCAGGATCCCCTCCACGCTCTCCTTCTGCCATGCTTCCTCTGCTGCCTGGTTTTCTTCCTCTCTTCTCCCTTCATTCTCCCCACCACCACCCCCGCCCACCCTGTAGAGCAAGTTGGTACTCCCTAAGCTCCTAGAGTTGTGGGTGAGATGATGAATTTCAGGAAGCCCTTTCTGCCCCCTGGGAGCTGTGGGGCTGATGTCTGGCCCTAGGGCATGTGAGCATGACCAGCACCCAGATGTCTAGTTCCTTCCCTGGAGAATGCTCTCAGGAGCCTTTCCACCTGGTGGGAGTCAGGTTCAGAGGCCTGATCTTGGAGCTCTCCCCAGCTGGGCCGCTCTGGACTGCAACCTCCTGAAAGCACGGTGCCCAGGAGCGCCCCAGTATAATGTTTGGTGGTTACTCTGTTAGCCCAGAATTGCTGCAGGCCCTCTTGCCTCCTGAGCAGGTAAGCTGGGCGCCATCAGCTTCCTGACCACAAAGGGAAGGCACCCGCCTCGTCTTACTCAGTTCTGTGGGTGAATCTGCTTGAGTTCTGCAAGTGATCTTAGCTGATTGGAGCCGTTCAAAGTGCCTTTGGATAGCATCACCAGCACCAGTGCAGTTGACGAGCAAGGGTTTCATTTGGCCTAAGTTAGTGAGGAGCAGCCGGCTGCCTTCCTTCCTTTTCAGTAGCTCAGCCTCATGGCGGCGTCCCTCCCTTTCTCCAGTTGCCTTGCCCTACAGTCATTCCTTCCCCTCAATATCCTCTCCCTCTTCATTCTGCCATCCTGGGATGCCTAGAAAGACTTTGCCAGACCCCTCGGTGTCCCGAAGTCTCTTAGGCAACGCACACAGCAGTGGACTAGGGAGAAATAGAATGATCTGGATTAAAAAGGCAGTTTGCCATTTACTGACCTTGTGACCTTGAGACAGTCATTTGCTTTCCTGAGGTTTCACTTTCTTCATCTGCAAAATGAACCCACCCACAACTGCTCTCATGTAGTGTTATACAAAGTACATCCTGTAAGCAAGCCAACATGTGAAGCACTTGCTGTGTGCTAGGGTCCAGACAAAGATGCATGTTTTCGGGGCGCCTGGGGGGCTCAGTCAGTTGAGCATCTGCCTTCGGCTCAGATCATGATCTTGGGTCCTGGATTGAGTCCCTCAGTGGGCTCCCTGCTCAGTGGGGAGCCTGCTTCTCCCTCTCCCACTCCCCCTGCTTGTGTTCTCTCTCTCTCTCTCTGTCAAATAAATAAATAAAACCTTTAAAGAAGAAAAGATGCATGTTTTCTTCAAAGGCAGCCATGTAGACAGACGAGTATGTGCAGTATAGTAACACAGTGAGCGAGAACGGCTCTGGGGCACAGAGGCCCCCCTGGAGGCCTGTCTGGAGGGGAAACAGAGCCAGGCCAGGAAGAGGGGAAAGTCTGAATCTGTTGTCACATTCGAGTGTTTGCATGCCTCTTCAAATTCTAAGGAAATCTGTTTCATTTCTGCTTGGAGCTCTTTTCCTAGAGGGCTGGAAAGAAACTGGAACTCATTTAATGAGATTTGCCTCCTTCCTGGGGTCCTGTCGCTTGTCAGAATTCTTAGTCACTTGCCTGTGCACATAGGCCATGGATTTTGTTCACTCACTCCTTTACCCCACGTATTTCTACTGAGCAACTACTATGGACCAGGTGCTGACTGGGCACCTCACATACAGCAGTGAACAGAATGAAGATCGCCTGTCCTCATGGAACTTATATTCTAGCAAGGGGGAGAGACAGGAAACAGTAACTAAAACAAGAAATTCAGATTCATAGTGTGTTAGAACATGATGTGTGTGTGTGTGTGTGTGTGTGTGTGTACACAGGAGAGGAGTGTGGGAGAGTCAGGAGTGCCTGTTATGATCATACAGGGGTGCTGAGAGAAGGCTTTGATGAGAAGGTGACATCTGAGCAAAGGCCTGAATTATACGAGGGGTCCCAGGGAGGGACCCTGATCTGTCCCTGTGTCCGGGGCTGCTTTGGATGTGGGGCTGTCTGCTGCTTCCTGGCCACGTGTGGACAGGCTGTGTGGGGTCCCATGTCTCCTGATACAGATCTGGCCATTATCTCTCCATGGGCGCTGTGATCTCCCCAACAGGCTGTTAGGAAGCAGGGCCTGGGAAATGTGTGTCCTTCTGCATCTGTGCCATTTCCCCCAAATCCTAGAGAGACAGAAAATCCCATAGAAATGGGAAATTACAGGACATGATCCAGCCTTCCGAGGATCCCAGGCAGAGCAGATATCAGACAAAGTCCCAGAAGGGAGAAGCAGTGGAGGTGAGGTGTGGGAGCCCAAGGCAGGTGAGGTTAGGACACATAGAACATGGACCAGGGACAGGGGAGTAGTGGCGATGAGCCTGGGGACCCTGCGGGCTCTGGCAGGCACCCCACAGGTTGGCTCTGCTCATCAGAGTGGGGTCACTGCTGGACGCAAGGCACAGATGCCACCTATCAGAGGCTACAGGGGCTGGTTCTGAGTTGTAACTTGTACCTTGAGCTCCTGCCCCTGGGGAGCTCTCGACTTTTCCTTAGGCTCCCTCACATGGGGCCTTGCCCTTTCCTTTGGCAATTTCACGAGCAGGGGATTTGCGCGGGTCTTGTTGCACAAGTTAGAGGAAATGGATGCAGCTTTGCTTCCAAATGCAAATGTGTACAACTTGCACCCGAACTGGGCTGAAATTTGTGTCCTCATTTGCTGAAGAGGGCTTTGCTAGATGGTTGATAAGCTGAAGAAGGTCAGGAGAAGGTAGGGGAGTTTCTTAGGAGAATGACCTCAGGGCAATACCTCCGCTGTATGCACTACCAGAGAGGGTCTTTGCAAGAACCAAAATGCTGCCGTTCACTGTGCCTGCGTTTACCCTTCGCCTCGTGGCCTTGCTTGCTTCTGTTGCGTAGGAGAATCTGTGCTCCAGAAAAATCTCAGTCATTGGTGGAGCAAGTTCTCACCGAAGGCCTGCTCCTCCTGCAGACTGTGGTCTACAGGGTCCTCACTGCCCTCCAAGAGCTCGCCCCCTGATGGGAAAACACAGCAGGACATGTCGTTGCAGTAGGCCCTGTGCCCTCATGCTGTATGGGGAAGGGTTCAGGGGAGCATGCAGGCATGGTTAGCATGGTTTCCGGAAACATTTTCTCAGCACCACTGGGCAAAGCAGGTTACGCTTATTTTTATCCAGCTTTTGCTTTAATAATTTTTTAAATTGAAGTATAGTTAACATAGTGTTGTATTAGGTTTCAAGTGTATAATATGATTCAGTAATTCCATACGTTACTCAGGGCTTATCATGGTAAGTGTACTCTTAATCCCCTTCACCTATTTCACCCAGCCCCTGAGGACCTCCCCCTGGTAACCACCAGTTTGTTCTCTGTATTTAAGGGGCTTTTGTTTTTTTGTCTCTTTTTTTCATCCTTTGTTCATTTTGTTTTTTAGATTCTATATATAAGTGAAATTATGCGGTATTTCCCTTTCTCTGCTGACTTATTTCACTTAGCATTAGACCCTCTAGGTCTACCCATGATGCAAATGGCAGGATCTCATTCTTTTTGTGGCTGAATAATATTCCATTGTGTGTGTGTGTGTGTGTGTGTGTGCGCGCGCACGCGCGCGCGTGCCCGCATGCATCTTCTTTACCCATTCATCTATCAGTGGACATTTGGGTTGGTTCCAGATTTTGGTTATTGTAAATAACACTGCAAAAAACATAGAGATGCATATATCTTTTCAAATTAGTGTTTTCCCTTTCTTTGGGTGAATTCCCAATAGTGGATATACAGCATCACATGGTAACTCCATCATTAATTTTTTTGAGAAAACTCCACACTGTTTCCCACAGTGGCTGCACCAATTTGCATTCCCACCATCATCTGAATTTGTCTCCTTGGGCAAGGAAAATGAAAGCAAAATTAAACTATTGGGACTACACTAAAATAGAATGCTTTTGCACAGCAAGGGAAACCATCAACAAAACAATATGTCAGTCTACGAAATGGGAGAAGATATTGGCAAATGATATGTCCAATTAGGGGTTAATATCCAAAATATATCAAGAACTCATACAGTTCAACACCAAAATCAATCTGATTTGAAAAATGGACAGAGGACCCGAATAGACAGTTCTCCAAAGAAGAAGATGGACAACAGACACATGAGAAGGTGCTCAACCTCACTCATTGTGATGGAAATGCAAATCAAAGCCACTGTCATCTCTCACCCACACACCCGCTGGAAGAGCTAGAATCAAAAAGAAAAGAAATAACAAGTGTTGGTAAGGATGTGGAGAAATTGGTTTAATAATTATTAAATGTATGGAAGAATTTAAAAATCTGAGTGAGGAGTACTTCCATACCCATCACCAGAGATTTGGCAGTTGCTAACGTTTTGTGAGATTCATGCCCTCCCCTCTCTTTAACCTACATGCTTTCCCCCTTGAAAAGGAAACAGGCATTCTCTTATATGACCACTTTCACAGGTGTTCTTACACCTACGAGAACAATAACCTAGACATATCAGGTAATATGCAATCCTTGTTAAAACCACAGCACTTTTTCCCAGAATGTCTTTTACAGCTTTGTATAATTGTGATTTTCTAAGAGCCAGTCAAGCCTCACCCCTGCATTTGTTCCGGCTTTTTAATTTCTTCTGTTCTAGAGGAGGGACCAGCTCACACCAGGGTTGTTTTTGTTTGTTTGTTTGTTCGTGTTTTGTTTTGTTTCTTTCTTTTTTGTTTTGTTTTCGTGGTGGTTTATTTTTTGAAAGTCCAGGCATTTGTCTTATAAAACGTGTTCAATTTTGGACTCATTCTTTAATGAATAGATTGAGGTGAGGAGCTTTTGGCCCTGCCCCTCGGAGGCACTGTTCTGTAATACTTCCTTGTGCCGAAGCTACATCAGCCGGGCCCCCTGCTGCAGGTGCTACATTGGCTCTGGGTTCCCTGCGTTAAGATGTGACTGTCATGTACATTTTCCTCGTGTAATAATGAGGTGTGTTTTCTGCGGGAAGCCCTTGGAGACCGTGTGAATGCCCTATTCCCCAATTCCTTTTACCCACGATTTCCAATAACCATTAAATGATCGTTTCCTGACTCAGTTATTACATGGGGAGTTGCCAAGTGATTTCCTAATTCTAGCCTTCCTTCTCAACTATTTGGCTGGCATTCTTCTGTAAAGACGAGCTTTTCCTTTTTCACATTTTTAGCAACTTTTTTTAAGGGGTAAGGTTCTGCCTTCTTTGGAGTTTTTAACAGTGTGTGTGCATGCGTGTGCTTAGGGGGAGGGCAGGGAGTAAGCCCAAGCCTGACCCCCACGTCACACACAGGACTCTGCACATTCAGCTGAGATGGTCCCTTCCGCTCTCCTCCGTAGGTACACTGGCTTCCTTGATGACTTTCATGTGCAGTCAGCATCTTCCACCTCTGGGCCTTTGCCTGGAATCCCCTGACCCCAGAGGGCTGCCTGGCTCACTTTATTCTTTACTCTACCCAGATGTCATGCCAGATTGCCTGAGAGTACCCCATGTAATATACCGCCCCCTTCCCATTATTCTCTGTCTCTTATTCTCCTTTGTGCTGTTTTATGGTCCTCATCAGCACGTGCTGTATAAACTTCATGGGAACAGTGATTTTGTCTTGTCAGTTTGGAGCCTGGTACAGTGCTGGCCCATAGTAGGTGCTCAGTAAATACTTGTTCGATGTGAGAAGGAACACACACATGAGTGCCTGTTTGGTAAACCTCTGATTGAGCCCAAAGACCCTTCTGTTGTTTCTCTTCAGTCCTCCTTTCACATGACCCCAGGGACAGTCAAGCCCCAGACAGACGGACAGCTGTTCTTCCGTCTGTCAGGAATAACATGGGGAGCCAGCAGCCACACTCAGTTCCTGCCCACTCATTAAAGCCAGCAGAGCCACAAGATTACCCACCCCCCTTCTTTGACAGGATTTTGGGGGAATAAAAACAAATCAGAATTCATCAACTGTGAACAAAATTGTCAACTGTGAACTGTCAACAGTCTGGTTTAAAAATAGATGATTGGTTGATGAAATAGAGTGGAGAAAGCAATTTAAATAAAATGTTAAAAATAATACCCAAAGCATGCAAGGTAAAAGCAAAGAATGCGGGGCGATAGAGAAACGTACTCAGTGGAGATCTGTGTGAGCAGTGAACCAGAGAGAGGTTATTAGTTTTGCCTTACAAATCACAGAAGAGAAAGATTTACTGGTCATTCGCAGGAACATTCCCTCATTCCGACGTGTTGGTGTGTTATGCAAAAGGGAAGGAAAGATTGGTTGGGAAATCTGCTAGCACATTTATTTTTAAGTAGGTCAACGTTTTGAATATTTCTGCCCATTCGCAGTCTATGGCTCCCTCCATCTTCTGCGTTTCTGTGAGGACTGGGGAAGACATTTCTCTCCCAGTGGGTCAAGGGGTATAGAAGCTTCCAGGAGGTTATGTCTGTGTTTCTCTTTGTGTTTCTATGAATATGGGTTCCAGCACGAAGTTTAAAAGTCCATTTGAAAGTTGTTACTTTCCCACTTTCTAGGCTCTCCTCCTTTAAATACTTAGGGCTTAGTATTTGTTTCATTCCTTGATCCTAAAATCATTATAAAGTCTTGAATGTTTCGTATTTCCGCCCATGAGTCACGGTTGATAGTATTTGGCCAAGTTCTGTATGTCCACCCGCCCAGCATCCTAAGGCTGCTGTTCCAGTTGTTGTTGTTAACTTGCTTTCCAGGAGGACTGAGCCATCTAGGCACAAAGGTCTATGTTTTATGAACCTAATATGCAGCATTTCCATTCCTTAGAGACTTGTCTCTTTTTAAACATCTGGGCGGAAGGTATGTTAGTCTGCTGGGGCTGCACTAACACAGTACCACACACTGGGTGCCTCCAACAACGGGAATTTACTGTCTTGCAGCCCTGGAGGTAGAAGTAGAAGCCAAGGCGTGGACAGGGTTGATTCCTTTGGAGGCCGTGGAGGCCGTGACTGAGAATCTCTCGCCTGCCTTTCCTTAGCTTCTCGCAGCCACAGGCATTCTTTGCAGGTGGCCGTCTTCTCCCTATGTCACTTCACTCCTCCATCTTCCCTCTACGCGGGTCTGTCTCTGTGTCCAGCTCTCCCCTTCCTGTAAGCGTGGCAGCCATATTGGATTAGGACCGGCACTGTTGAGCTCATTTTAAGCTAATGCTCTCTGCACTCTGCAAAGTTGTCTCTTCTAGAAGGTAAATGGGGTCAGGGCGGTGGTGACTGCTCTCTGCTTAGACCCACTTCTGATACCGGCCAGGGCTGGAAGGGCTCCCCCTGCAGGCGGCACTGACCACCTCGA
Organism: Meles meles; assembly: GCF_922984935.1. NCBI lineage: Eukaryota > Metazoa > Chordata > Mammalia > Carnivora > Mustelidae > Meles > Meles meles. The sequence continues at coordinate 108,475,283 of NC_060068.1, forward strand.
GGGGTCTTTCCGTTTGTTCAGTGTGTCTTGTTCCCCAGGGAAGGAGCTCCTGGACCTGCCTGCAGCCTTGGCCCTATGGAAGCTTTGAGTAAATGACTGGCTTTCCACTCTAAATCCCCAAAATGCATTTATACCTCTTTCCTCCTCTTCTCTCCCCACAATTCTTTCTAAAAAAAAAATTTTTTTTTTATGGGTGCTCCTTTTTCTGTTCCCAAGAGTGTCATTTTATAGTTGTTTTTGATTGTTTTGTTTCATTTTTTTGCTTTTCTATCTCCAAGCCCATACTCTAAGGGGTAGGCTCCCAGTCTACCCTCTTTAATTTGGAGCCTGCAGACACTGCTCTGATGCAGGTCAACAAAGACCGGCAGATGCAGGCAGATGGTGTGCATCCCTAGTACCTCCGGGGCCAGTGTGGAGGGAGCCAGTAAGTGCCACCCAAGCACGTCCTTCCTGCCAACAAATTGCCGTCCATGATTTTGCCAGCTTGCACCTGCAGCTCTGAGCACACTGTGGGAGAGAAGGTGTGGTCATTCTGGAGGCTTGTCATGTGTGCAAGGAGCCAGTGCCATCCCTGTGGTGTCAGGAGACACCTGGGTCTCCCTCATCACATCTCTGTGAGAGAATTTGCATTCTGACCCCGTCTTTTCCAAAGGAGGCTGCTCCTGTCCTGGTAGGTCAGAGCCCAGTGTCTGCTATGTCCAGAGCCTAGTCATGGGATGGCTGCATGGGAAAAGTACCATGAACTGCCTCTTTTTCTCTTGGCCCTGTTCTCTTGGCCCCATTCTCTTGGCAACCCTGTATGGGAGGGCTAGCATACCTGCCTAGAGTTTCCAGAATCGTTCTGTCCACAGCACAGGGCACACTTCTGCAGAGCCCAGAGGCTCTGTGCATTTTCTCCACTTGGGGTTGAAGGTGAGCGGGTAGGAGGTTCTCGAGCATCTGTGGCCTGCAAGTTGGGAGAGGGCGTTGGAGCCCTTTGCTCAGCATGACGGCCTGGGTCGGGGCAGCCCACTCTAGTGGGAAGCGCTCTACTTTGGAAGTGGCCTGGCCCCTGTGAGGAGAGCTGGTGCAATGACCACCTTTTGCCCTGTGTAATCGTTCTTCCCTAGCGAGAGCCTTGGGCAGAGGGGTTGGGCCTTAATGAAGTGCTGTGGGATGGGGACATGTGTGAGGTGCCCCGAGGAGGCCCCCTGCCCAGCGACAGTCCTGGCCAGGCTCAGAACCAGGTGCCCTCTCCCCTTGCCCGTGGGTGCCAACGTGTGCCCTCATTTACTCCCCTTAGTGACAGTCCCCGGGAGGCGTGGGTAGAGCTCAGTCATCACTTTGATGGAATCATGTCAACTTTGTTTTATATCTCCTCATGAAATATTTGATACACAAATGTAGATGTCTTATTTCTATAAGTTGCCAAGCCCAACAACCAAAGCCTCGGAATCTAGCACAAGCTTTGGGGAATAAACCATTCTCAGGCTTCACGGTGTTTTTCTAGGCTCCTGCCTGGAGCCGTCATCCTGCCTCTGCCCCAGAGGTCGCACCTGTCTTGGTATTTGTCACCCTACTCCCCACCCCCCAGTATATATTCACACATATGTAGGTATCTCTAAATAGTACGTGTTGAGCTTTATATTAAATGGAATTCTAGTCCTTTGAGCTTCATTTAAATGATACATACTATCTGAAAGATAAAAAAGCAGGCCTGTGCCCTTGAAACATGGGTTTCCACTGGCGCAGATAAATCTTGTTTTCTCTGGTAGCACCACTTCGGGGTCCGGGAGGAGGGAGGCCTGGCTTCCTCCACAGATTGTGACAGCGGCTGTCCACGAGAGGGGGTTCCGGGGCCGGCCGAGGAAGCAGAGTTACCAGAATCACAGTCTGCGGGGGCTCTTAGGTGAAGGCAGGCCCCCCCAAGGAAACAGGTGTTCCTGAGCATCTGGGAAGCAAACGGACGAGATTCTGAGTCCATCAGTGGATGAGGGTGCACGGGGAGGCTAGAAGGCCAAGTGCTGGACGGGAGCTCGAGGAGAGGACTCAGGCAGCAGGTGTGGGTCAAGGATGCTTCACTGGGAATATCCCAAAAGCCGAGCTCCAGCACCTGTGTTCCTTGTGCGGGTGAGGTGGTCACAGTTGGGGACTGGAACAGAGGCCCCAAGGAGCCTGGGGAGCACCACCCATATCCTTTAGCAACTGTTTACTGAACACCTACACCTAGAAGACGTGACTTAGACTTTTTCCAGCTGACAAGTAGTTAATGGTCTAGTAGGAAGTCAGTGTTGCCACCCTTGGCTACATTATGCTGTGCTCAGGAAGGATCCCCAAACATCCGTGGCTTGTGGCAGCCAGCAGATATTAATTCCTTGTTCCTGTTTCATGCTGGCTGTGGGCTCGCTGCAGCGCTGATGCTTGCCCTCGCCCTCTGGGCTCCAGGCCACAGGAGCGGCCCTAGTGTGGTTTGTGTCATTTTCATGGTAGAGGGAAGAGCAAGAGAGGAGATACAAGTAAGCAGTGGTTCTTAAAAGAGCTACTCAACCCTGGCCCGTCACACCTACTTGCAGGCCCCCAGGGAGAGCGAGTCACGTGGCCAGAATGGAGGCCTGGTGGGGGGAGGCATTTTCCTGGGTGGGCGGTGAACGAAGCCAAGATTCTGCTTTCAGGGAAGGCCAGGGAATGTCTGGGAAGAGTCTTACAGTCTATCAAGGATACAAACCAGCAATTTAGTCACAGTAGGATTTTTAATAAGTAAATGTATTAAGTTTTGACTTCACAAAATAATTTTTCATACACAAATATACTGTTGCCCCTAAATTAGCTTTGGAGTCTCTTGAGCAAATAGTTTGAGAACTGAAGCAGGACTGTTTCAGAGCAGAGGGGCGGAGGGAGGAGGTGAGGCTGGCCACGGTGGTCTTCTCTCCAGCCCTGGGCACGTGCACACCGGCTGCGGGATTTGAGAAGAAGCTTCTTACACAGACAACCCCTTTGCCCCCTTCCAGTCTTCCTCTTGGCTACGTTCTGTCCCTCTGGCTGGGGGCAGGCCCATCCCATTCCTATGCGGCTTCTTTGTGCCCATCCCTCCATACACACCACTCCTGACTGCCTCATAGTCATGGCCACACAGCTTTAGAAGGAAGTGGTCTTTTTTGCCTCTTCAGGAAGTCATTGAGGTTGGAGGCTGAGCCATGGCTGCCTTTCATCCAGTCCCCACCACCCCTCAAGCCACACTGGGCACATACTAGATGCCTAACAAGTCTGTACAAAAGGCATTTGCCTCAAGGGGAAGTCATCACCCCGTGGGTTTGTCTGTTGCGCTCACTCTCGTGAGGCTGGCCACTGTGTGAGTGACACTTAGAGTTACTCAGAGTGACTCCCGTAGGTTCCGAGCCAGGTTTGAAGCATTCTTGCCCTGAGTTTGTCATCGGGATGGGAACAGAATAGCCAGGCCTTCTCGATGAGCTGGTATTCAGCTGTCCTCAGGTGTGCTCGTTTGCAAATGCTTGTGGGCTTTTCAGAAGTACACATTTGTGTTTTCCAAGGGCAAGGACTGTAACTTCCCTCCTCCCTCCCTTGTAAAAGACTCCCCAAGGCCCCTGATAAGAATAAGAGACAAAGTGGGTGCTTAGTAAATTTTGCCTGCCTCCTCTTCTTTGGAACCTCCACCAGGTACACATGTGGTTCTCGGCCCGTGGGCCTTAGCAGAAGGCTGATTACATGCAGACCCAGATCCTGAGAACCGTACAAGTGGAAAAAGAACAAACTGTCAAACAACTGAGATGGTGGCCAGTAGCAACCTGGGGTACCGTATGGGATATGTGGTCTCCACGTGGAAAGAGTGGTGTTGTGGGACCAGGGTCTGAGCCCCACACTCAGACATGGCTTGGAATCCACCCCAAAAGAGCATCATGATATTTCGTGGGTTATTTAACTTCTCTGAGTCTGTGTCCTATCCCTTAGATGTCAGGATCCTAAAAATGCTGTTAACTGTTATGCTCTTTTGCACCTGTAAAAAACATTCTTTCCAGCCTGTGTTCTGAACCGGTTGAGACTTGGCGATAAAAGTGACTGAAGTAGTGAAAAAGGGAGGAAGTGGCCAGAACACTACCAGTGTAGCTGATGAAGGGTTGACATGAAGAGATGGTGGCTTTTGGGCTTCACCACTGAATCTAAAAATTAGATGGGTGCTTCCACCCAGTCCCATGCTAGAGACACCCATGTATATCCTCTGGGGCAAAGGACTGTGTAGCACTCAGGTTTGGGATGGTCAAAGCAAAAGCAGTCACTCCTTGCATGTTCTGGGTGGGTCAGGGCTGGACCTCACACACATCATCCAGAGTGTTAACTTGGGGTTACCCTGCCCCTGTGCCCAGGGAGAGCATATGAGCAGCTGAGAGAGTCTCGGATCCCTGTACTGGGGCAGAGGCACCCTAGGTGAGGAGTAAGGAAACAGAGGGAGGTGGCCTTCTGCGCAAGATGTGGGCCTTGGTAGACCCCTGGGACTCTGAAATGTCATTTTGGATGAGTACTTCTGTTAACAGTTACAGCTACATTTATCATCGACTAAAGTAAGCACCGCAGTGCTCTTGGTGGTCTCAGAGGTTACCCCGTGCCTTCGGAAAGACATGAAAGGCCATTTCTTTTTCAGCACTCTGCCATGCGGACCTTGACCTGAGATGTACTCCTTCCTTCTCTGTCTCTGCTCCCGTGAGTCCACCTGGTTGGAGAGAGACTAGCTCCTTCCTGGGGACCCCACGTGGGGGGTCTGCTCGGCTGCCTTCTTAAAGCCTCTTCTGCCTCTCTTTTGCAGTGCAAGTTGGAGTTCCATGCTTGTTCTACTGGCAAAAGCTTCACTGTCCTCTGTGATGGACCCTGTCCATGTCTCCCGGAGCCTGAGCCACCAAAACTCAAGACACAAAAGAATGGTGAGTGGGGATTGCAGGAGACCCTTGGAGGGAGGCTGATGTGGCCAAGCTCTGTCACCCCCCAACCCCTGTACCCGGAAGTTGGAGGTTAACAGAGCTGTTAGAAACCACACGGGGGAAATGGAAGGGCTTGGCAAGTACTCCAGCTTGTGTAGGGACTTGAATCTGAACTGCCTTCAGCTACCATTAAAAAGAAAAGGAAGAGCTGAGTCTTGCGAAATAATTCCATGAGACCAGGATATGCACTAGGCTCTTTCAGAGGTCACATCTGCTGTGACATGAGAAGGGTGGGTTTGTTCGCCTCTCAGACCACAGCCTGCCCTGGGGTATGTCTTGGTCTTCCTTGACCTTGAATCTCTAAGTCCTTTGAACTTCTTAAGGGCGCGTTTCAAAACAGAGACTGCAGAGAGGTCACAACGGTGTAGAGGAACCCTCCCCACCACCACCAAAGGTGTTTCCTCATTTGTATATTCTGCTCAGAATGTGGCACGGAGCCAGGTGACACACGAAAGGAGAAAAACTCTCCAGGGACAGTGGTTTCTCTCTCATGGCTGAGGGGGGCAGGTTGGCCTTATTAGATGTTTCAGCGATGGAGAAAGGAAGGCCGTCCCTCTGGCCTTGGCCTGTTTCTGAGCCTTCCTTAATGAGACCCAAGCTGGAAGTTTGCCTCTTCTTTCTGTGGAGCTGGGCTTTCTCTGTTGTCGCTGCTGGTCCGTGGAAAATGTTGCAAGTTCTGAGCGTGAATGCGTGTGTGCGCACATGCAAGCATGTCTCTTCTAAGGTGTCTTCTGTAGGTAGTGGGGGAGGGTGATCTGGGTGAGTGTGTTTATGTCTTCCCTGGTTCGTAGGTCCCATTGCCTTTTCCAGGGCACATATGTGAAGATGCTGGAATGTGCATTTGTCCATGGTGGCCATCACAGGAATATTGTGCTAAGATACTCTTTGGAAGGTTGGGCTCAGAGGTGGAAGCTCTAGGGTCACAACTAATCCCCATAAATTCCTCTTGATGAGCAAAAAGCTGATCTCCCTGTGTTTGGGTCTGATTCATTTATACAACCACAGTAAGTAGTGTTCATTTGTGTACTTGTGCCCCCTTGGCGTAGGGTCTGAAAACCTAAAGCCCTGTGGTGTGAAGAAACTGCAAAACCCAAAAAACGCACTTTTTTTTTTAAAGATTTTATTTATTTATTTGACAGACAGAGATCACATTTAGGCAGAGAGATAGGCAGAGGAAGCAGGCTCCCCTCTGAGCAGAGAGCCCGATGTGGGGCTCGATCCCAGGACCCTGGGATTGTGACCTGAGCCGAAGGCAGAGGCTTTAACCTACTGAGCCACCCATGCACCCCAGAAAACTCACTTCTGTCTGAGGATTTCTTAATAACCATAGCACGTTTCAGTGGTCTCTGTTATTCCGGGTGTATTGTTTACTGGTCTTATTGACTCCTCTATCCTGAGGTGAAGAAACCAAACCAGCAAAGTCACCTCCACCATTTTGCCTGTGGTATCTCCATGAGGTGGTGGCTTCACCTCCCCTCAGGGGCCCCAAATCTGCTCAGGCTTCCTGATTTGCCATGGTGAGATAACAGACTGGTCTCCTGGGAAGTCTTCAAATGAAGTACAGTGCCCGTTTCTTCCTTTCTTTTTTAAGTAAACTCTGTCCCAACGTGGGGCTTGAACACCCGACTCAGGGATAAAGACTTGTATGCTCTCCTGACTGAGCCAGCAAGGCACCCCGGTGCCTATTTCTTAATGGTGGGCTTGTCACACCTGATTAAATGAGATTAACTCTCAAATACGACACTCCAGGTACAGCCTTGCCTGTACCATGCATTTGTTTAATTATGTTCTGGTAAAAAAATAGAACAAATTCTTGCTGAACATTTGCAAGTTACTGCATTGCCATTAACAGCAAAGAGACTTAGAAAAGAGCGTGTTCGAGAATCCTGAAAGGTCAGTGAGAACAAGAATGCCATTTAAATGTGTTTCATTTGAAAATGTTTGAAAAAGGGTGAACTACTAAGTTAATTGTAAGAGATAAATCAGGAAGAATGAGAAGAGACTTCATATACCTCTCAGAAATGACAACAATAAAAAAGGAATACTGGGGCGCCTGGGTGGCTCAGTGGTTTAAGCCTCTGCCTTCAGCTCAGGTCATGATCTCAGGGTCCTGGGATCGAGCCCCGCATTGGGCTCTCTGCTCGGCAGGGAGCCTGCTTCCCTCTCACTCTCTCTGCCTGCCTCTCTGCCTACTTCTGATCTCTCTCTGTCAAATAAATAAATAAAATCTTTAAAAAAAAAAGGAATACTAACAGTATTCCAAAACAATCAAGATTATATGTCCTTCATTAGTTCTTTTAGTCATACTTAATTATTTTTTGTTCCACTGGCTCTCGGACTGGTGATTTGCTTTTGTGAAGTCCTCTGCCTTGCCCAGAAAGGAGCTCTCTAACTCCACACTGTGTCCCACATCATCTGACACTTGTCTGAGAAATATCACCTTGGAAGCTTGCAATGATGAGTCTGTTACTGGAAGTATCGATCAAACTTGGTACGGTTCTTTGCCTGAGGTTCTGAGATTGTCCTCGTTGGTTGAAGACCCACTTTCTGGGCTGTGACTTACTGCAGAGTTTTTATACAGTGTGTGGGGGAAGCAAATTACCTGCCGAGAAGAATGCATGGCTGTCGTTAACTAATTACACATGCAATTACGTAGGCAACAACATCCTATCAGGGTATAATGCTTAACTCTTTAATACAGATTTGATTGATGTTCACTTGAGGGATAAGAATGCACTATGGGCAGTGAAGGCAGCGGTAAGTGCCTGGGGTCGTTAGATGAAATGCAGTATTGAGCTTAATAACACTTTACCTGGGCAGAGTGGAGGGAAGGCCGGCCTTTTCCTTTGATTGACAGTTCTTCCCATGAGGCTGTCACAAGCAGTGGGGATGAAGGGGGGGAGAGGGTGTGAAGTGGAGTTCAGAGGTGAAACGAGGGGCCGTGACATCACAGAAGCTGCAGGCAGTGGGAGCGGAAGCCTCCACCTTCCTGAGACACATTGGGGCTCCGGGCTTTGTCAGAAGCACTCCTGCTTCTGGGCTTGCTGCAGAAATGACATTTTGTGGTCCTGCAAATGCAGGTGTGCCAGAAGTGTGGCAGTCACAGTTGTCGTTGATGACATTTTCTTTTCAGTCTGATCTCTCTTTTGAGCTTCAGTTCCACGTGGTGGTAACAATAGCAATGGAGTCTCTTCTAGATGGATTCTGTTAATCCCAGGGTGTATCGAAGTGCGCGGAAGTCGGCGGTGGCTTACGCACTGTGGAACTGCAGGGCAGTGTCTCCTGCCATTGTCTGTCTCTGGTATCCGCCTGCAGAGAGCTGTCGCCACCTTCGGTGAGCTGGCCTGCCGTGTGCACGCTCCCTGTGTCGGATGGAAGACATCTGACTCCCATCGTGAACTGTGCTTACTGTGGGTCAGACCCGGTGCCCACTCTTCTAGGTCCTGTTCTTGTGGGTTGACTCATCCTGCTGGCCCCCCTCAGGGCCACAGAAGACTTGTGCATGTCTTTCCATAATGTTTTAGTGTCCAAGAAAGACTGGTGAGGGTGCTCTCTCAAGCCCTCTGGCCTCGGATCTGCCGGGCAGCCATTTCTATTTTATGCAGAAGGTAGTTCCACAAAGCCTGCCCCCAGTTAGATTTCCACATGGTAGGTGAGCCCAGGGCTTCTTTGTCACTGGGGCCGTTCAGCTGCCTGTGGTTTCACAAGCATCTAATCCCTGCCTGGAACCCAAAGTTGGGCTGGAGAACGGGGGTGAGCAGAAGCTTTCCTGGGGCCTCAACGGCCTGCGTCCGTTCTTCTCCTTCCTGAATGGGTACTTCCTGCAGCCTCAGCCTGGCTCAGGGCTGGGTGAGAGTGTCACAGGTGTGTGAGGCAGGGTCTGACACCTGGTCTTGTGAGTCTCAGAGCATTCTGCTTCTTCCAGCCTTTGGTCTTTGCATTACGTCTCCAGTTCTTGCACAGCAGAACTCTCTTGCCTCAGCTTTAAGTTTTAAGAGATTTTCTAAGAAGTCCTAGCCAAGTGGTTGATTATTTGTTCTCTTGATTTTTTACTTTTTCTCTGGCATCTCTCCTTTGATGTCCCTGAAGACCTCACAGAGGGTGAGGTCATCCTTGAATATCTAGGAATATTTCCTCTTGTACCTCTCAATGACCTCATGACCTCGGACAGGTCACTTAATAGTTTTTTGGTTTTTTTTTTAAATCTCTCATCTCTGTGATATCAGCCTCTGGAGTGCAGAGAAGCAATTGTTTCGAAATGTGTGTGTGTGTGTGTGTGTGTGTGTGTGTGTGTGTGTTAGGAAGAGGGAAGTGAGACTGAAATCCTATGTTAAGCCTGAATTTCTGTGCTTTTTCTAGGAGTTTTCCAGGAAAGATTTGCCACGAATTTCTCTTGGTATTTTCCAGTCCTCAGTAGCCAGCCCAATTAGAAAGTCAGTTCTTGTATCTGACGAAACTCTTGAGCTCGGGGCTTATTTCTGTTGCTTTTTCTTCAATCCTCAGTGAAGGATATGAGGAGTGTGAGGCACTTGTTTCTTGATTTCTTCACAGTGGTTGAGAATCTAAGAGGAAAGTAGAGTTTTCTTCCCATTATAGTTGTCAGGACGCATTTTTAAACTAGCCAGTATTTCCCTCCTTTCTAGCCTGAGCCGGGCCACCTCCTGCCTGTCCTCCCTTCTCTCACAGAAACAACCCCCTCCATCCCTGACCTGGGCTTGGCAGCCTTGTTCCAACCTGAGGAGGGGTTGAGGCTCCCCCATTGCAGAGGTGAGAATTTTGCAGTTGTATGATATAACATCAGGAAAAGACATCACTGTTTTTCCCATGCTGTGTGGAGGGAACCCTGGTGCTCCTAAAGATGCCTATTTCCCATGAGAACCAGGGGAGGGACCTCAGACCTCCTCTAGAGTGATGCTGTTTATGCTTTACCAGGCTACACTGACCACCAGGGACCTTTGTGCTGGTCCCATTTACCAGCAGAGGAGCCCGACGGCCCAGTGAGGAGAGAAGACCCTCCCTGAGGTCAGAAAGTGGGTGGGGACGGAGCCCTCATAGCCCGAGAGCCTCTGAACCCCCAGGCTGGTGCCTTTGTCCAACTACCCGTACACCCTCTAGGGGGTGACCTCACTTGTCCAAATCTTGGAGTGTCAGCCATCAAGCAGAGAATGTCCTGGTGTTCTCCACAAGCAGCAGTGTTTTGAAGGCGTTCCGCAGAATCTCTTGACTTCCCTCGTCCTCTGTCTTTGTAGGAGGAAATAGAGACAACATTACTCTGAGCACAGCTCCTTGTTTGCTGTGTGCTGACGGGGGCTAGGGGTCAGCAGGCAACCTGGAATGCTGGAGAAGGCTGGGACGCTGTCACCCCCTCCCGGCTGGATAGGGGCTGGGAGGTAGGGGCAAGGTGGGGGCACGCCTGGTTCGGGCCAGGGAGGAAAAGGGTGACAGGTCTGTGCAGCGGGGCGTGCTAAAGAAGGAATAAGTAACAGCTTCCCTGCCTCGGAGCTATTTGAAACAGTAGAAACATAGTTTACAGTGATTTTCTTTTCTCAAATGGTGATTTCAACCCGAGGGCTAGATTCTGGGGGAACAAAGTTCTGGGTTGACAGACGGTTGTCTAATTCCATTACTTATCACAAGTGGAGTTGGGGAAAAGTGTTTAACCGAGAACAGGAGGTGGTGCCAAAGAGACGGGCTCAGGAGTTCTTCCTAGCTGTAATGTCTCAGTGGAAAAATCCTACAAGAATCCTGCTGCAGAAGCTTCTAGCAAAATGGAGGTTTATCTTTTGTATCCAGGAAAGAACATTTTTCTTTAATGCCTGTTGTGTAACAGAGAGAAGGCCTCGGGCTTGCAAACTTGCAATTTAAAAGCGGTTTGTCTTAACCTTCCCGTATCCATTCAGCTTCTTCACTTCTTACTCGGTCCTACACCACAGCCAGAAATTAAACATGTAAAGGAACATGTAATTTTTAGGGCCTTGTTACTCTAAATGTCATGATCTTAGGAAAAAAAACCCAAAAGCTTAAATTGGCAACCGCAAAAGAACCAGTCAGGCGCTTAGAATAAGTGCTGACTTTGGCTTTAAACTCAGGTTCTTCCTCTTCTGTGAGTTTAGCTCTGCCAAAGTTGAGGTTCTCCTGGTCATGTGGAAGCCCATGGGGCAGCAACTGATGGGAGAGAGTTAAAGATACGAAGGCAGAGAAGGGTAGACTGGGGCAGAGGGTGGCCACAGTCCAGACCAGAGAGAAGGGTCTGTGCTAGCAGTTAATGGCTTTGGTGAAAGTTCACCTAAATGGCACTCTTCCCTTGGCTTGACTTTTAAAAAATTTATAAATGAATACATTTTCTTTGACATCTAAATGAGTTGGCAAAATTGTCTCAGATTTCAGTTCTGTTTGCTTTTGGCTGTGTGTGTTTTCAGTAATTTTCAATACACATATACTAACATAGTTTATAAACTCTACATATCGTAAATCAGGATTATATTCTGTGTAATATTTTGTACCTGCCGCTTCTTTATGTCATAGATGTGTTTTCATCTAGGTACACTGATATGTGTTTGAGGGGGTCTGTCTGTCCCCCTTCATCCTTTCCTCCGGCCAGTCTGCCCACACCGCTCTCCTGAGCTCCAGACTTAAGTATGTAATGGCCGCTCAGCATTTCCATGGGATGCCCGGAAGCATCTCAGGCTTCATTTTCCAAACAGACCCCTGATCTTTGCCCCCAGACTGCTCCTCCCTCCTGCAGTACTCACTGTCGTGATAAACGGCACCTCTGTATTTTGATTTGCTGAAGTGAAAAGGAAATCCTCTTCGTCTCACATGCCACAATCACGTTGACTCAGCTTCCGAAGAGATTTCCAAATCCATCCGCTGCTTCCCACCTCCACTGCCACTCCCCTAGTGGTCAGAGAGATCCTCCTCTCAATTCTAATAGCTTCCTACTTGAACTCTGGGGCCCTCTGTTCTCTTTTGAACATAGACGTTAAATCAGTTCTGTACAACGTAAGTCAAATGGTGCCATCCCCTGTTTGAGACCCTCCAGGGACGTCCCACCTTGGTTAAGGGGAGGAGCTGACGTCCCTTCAGGGACCCGCCAGGCCCAGTGGGATTGGATGGGCTGCTGCCTGCCTGTACCTGTTTTCCGCTGTTGCACCCTTTGCTTGCTCAGCCCTGGGCAAACGGACTTCCGTGGGTGCCCTCAGGGGAGCCCTTCATGCTCCTGCCTTGGGGTTCACACTGCCAGACTGTCTTCCCAGACACCCACACAGTGTGCTCCGTCGGCCCCTCTTCAAATCTCTGCACAAAGATCACCTTCTCGGGAGCCCCCCCACCAGCAGTTGCTATCCCCCTTCCCTCCTCTGTCTTCCTCAGTCCCCTGCATCCCCTTCTTGTCCACCACATTGACCTGTTGTCTGCACTGTCTCGCCTCGCCCACCCAGAATGGAAGTTGTACGGGGGTGTTTTGTCTGGATTCTCAACAAGTCTTTGTCAAGCCTTGAAGGACACGCCCTCATTCTAAGAGTTGTCCTTTATGTCGATGTACCATAGTGTACAGTGTTTAAAATGGCAACAAAACGATCTATCAGGACAAGAGATCAAGAGTACAAGGTGCTTACTGTGCGTACCCGCTAAGCAAGTGACGGGTACATTTATTTCCTCGAACCAGAGAATGTCCTCTCTGTTGCTGGTGGGAACATTCGAGATTTGGAGCGTGGAGTACCTCGTCCGAGGCCGCATGGCTGATAAATGACAGAGCAGGGATCTGAAGGCTTTCTGGAACTTGCTCTCCTACGCTCCTACATCAGACTGTGTTGCTAACCTAAATCGAACGTCCATTTTCCTTTGAAAAAAGAAAGACCCACAGCTGTACAGCCACACAGTTTCAAGTGCCCCTCACCGGGCAGCGCGGGCAGTGCGTGCTTTCCACTCTCGGAGCCCGCCCTCCTTCTCTGAGAACCCAGCGCTCTCTGGCAGGCTTTGTGCAAGGGGAGGGAACAAGCGTCCTTGCTCCTTTTCCTCACCCCCCCTCCCCATAAGCACACTGTGCTCTCTGCGGTTTATCTCAGAGATGGCATTCAGAGATTTATCTCAGAGATTGACATCCAACTTCTAAATCGGGTTCCACAACGTCAGTATCCCCTGCCTAGGGGCTTTGTGATGCTGGGGCCATGCTCACGTCCCTTGCTGGGGTGGGACCTTTAAAGACTCACTCAGTTGCCAACCTCATCTGGCACGGGCTCTTGGCTCACCCCCATCCCGGGCTTTCCTTGATAGCCCCACGTTTCCCACCCAGCTCCTTGAAGATAAAAATTCATTTGTAATCTGTCCTGAAGTCGACTTTTCTTCCATTGCCCTGCTGTCAGAAAGAAAAGACGCATTACAATAAAAAAAAAAAAAAAGGAAATTATAATCGGAAGAAAGCAAGGGGCTGCCGCCCCGCAGAGCCAGCTGCTTTGTGACAGGGTGGAGGGCCTCTCCCTTCCGAGATCTGAGAGACTCCGTGGGAGCCTTGGCCGCCACGTGGGCAGCCGGGGAAGGTGGGACCCCACGCTCACAGGTGTGGTGAGAACGGAGGAGCTCCGTTCCAAGTGTAAACATCGAGTTCAGAACCTACAGCTGTTTTGTCATTATCATCATTATTACCTTGGTGGGGATGATGCTGATTCTCTGTTTAAAAACTGAAAGTGGCAATTAGACACGAAGGAAGCAGAAATGTCGCTCTGATGAGTTAACGTGAGGAATGAGTAACAACGGCAGATAAAGCACGGAATAAGCAGTTGGCTGCGTGTGCAGTCCTAGACATTCACACTGGTCGGGAGTGCAGCCAAAGCAGAAACAAGACAACCAGGCAGCGCTCTTCAGTCTGAGGAGACCGAGGGAGGAGACAGATGGAAGTCATGGTGGTGTCATGGCGGCTGAAAGCATGTCTTCCTCTCCCAACCCCAGAAGCGTAGCCCCAAGGGCCCCTCCTACTTGACAAGAAGGAGCGTTGCTGCCAGAGGAGGCAGACCTACTGACACAGCAGGGGTTCTGCTGAGGAATCTCATGATTTCAAGACCTCAGACGTGCTCCAGGGAGAGAGAACTTCAGAACCATGGAAGAGAGGTTCTGGGAAACACAGGCGCCATGATCCTGGGGCGGAAGCAGTCGCGAGGATGACCAGGGGATCATAGTGGAGAGAAGTCTGGCTTTCCCATTTCCCAGGGGTGCAGTAGCAGGTGCTGCCGGGGGCACATCCTTCGTGCTGACCAACTTCTGTGCTTAGAGGGATCGGGATTAAAAACCCACCTCGGCCCTCCTCTTCCCTATGTGCCTGGGTATCCCAGGAAGGCAGTTATACGTGGGCCTGTTGCTTCCCAGCCCAGCTTCGGGACCCTCAGTTTATTTTGGTCTCCTTGGCCTGGCTGTGCTCTCTCTATGATTGAGTCTCTTAAAAGGCTCTTTCCAGCAGGTCGCATCTGGAGGTGAGGCAAGGTTGGCAACTGAGTGAGTCTTTAAAGGTCCCACCCCAGCAAGGGATGTGAGCATGGCCCTGGTGTCACAAAGCCCCTAGGCAGGGGATACTGACGTCGTGGAAACCGATTTAGAAGTTGGATGTCAAAGACCAGAGAATTAGTGCAGGCAGGGGATTTGATCAGAATTCCGATCATGTACCAATGCACAGGGACAAGAAATATTCCCCAAAAATGACTTGCAAAAAATTACTTTAATCCAAGTTAAAAAAAAAAAAAAAAAGGCCCTTCTTTTCATGAGGCTGTTAATCCTTCGGAACTGTTTCCCTGAGAGGCATGACTGAGGCCGAGGAGGTCTGGACCCTTGTCCCCACATGTCTCCAGATTTTAGGATTTAGGAGACTTTGTCCTAAAGCAAGATAATACCCAGGGATTGTTCAGAGCACCAGGATGGTGGTTTTCGGAGAGACAGCTTCAGATCCTCCTGCCCCGTTGGCCTGATTGGTGTCAGAATCCCAGCCCTTGACTGACTTCCTCCAGGGTGGGGATACTGCTGGCTCTCCCCAGGCACCAGGACCTGGCATCTGCCCTTCTCCCAAACCTTCCTCCCTTGCCCCAACCCACTCCCCACCCCAACACTTAAACAATCGCCGCTGTGGGGTGCCTTCACCTGGCAGGCTCCTGTCTGTGAGTCTGCATCTAGCAGTGTGTCCTCTCCACTTGGGACTTCCGCCCCAGCTTTCCCTACAGACTGTTGACTCCTGTGTGCCCTGCACGCAGCACAGTGCATGGGCAGGTGCAAGGCACAGATGAGGCCATCTTCAGTCATCGTGGCATGAGTTAATTGATCCAATGTATAGTTTTCAAACCACGTTCCCACACTTGAAAAGGTTGGCTATCAAGCATGAATTAGGTCTTCAGCTTGAAGAGGCAGACTCAGTGAGCCCCAGCTGCCAGTCTGTGACCTTCTTGGGTCAGTCCTTCTGGGGCTTGGCCTCAGGCTGGAGCCTGACTGCTGAGTGTGTTTCTGGGTCCTCTGGAACGGGAACAGAAGGCGTTGTCCACACCAGCCCCAGGCAGGTCTTCTCTCTCCCTGTGTCCTGCCTCCCTGGCTTAGGAAAAAGGCTCAAGGTATCTCTGGAAGCAAATGTATTTGCCTTGACGACAGAAGTGTAGTGTCCTTTGGAACAGAACGTTTTGTTCCAAGTTGACTCAGGCTCTCTTGAGAACACAGAAAACATTTCTAAGCGAAGGAGGGCGTATCTAGAGCTAGAAAAAGTTTGTTCTCATTTGGATTGGGAGCGTCTAGTACAAGAATCATACACATCTCTGTGTTGTGAAATAGTTGGATTAAATACTGATTATCTCCGTGTCTAGTAGGAAGTGCCTGTTCGGGTTCGGGAAAGACGTAGTGAACTGAAATAACGCTGACCTGTGACTTCACGTACCTTGCCTGTGGAGTCCTCTAAGCCCTATTTGAAATGAAAATTCACATATGCCTGAGTTGCTCAGTTGGTTAAACATCTGACTCTTGCTTTTGGCTCAGGTCATGATCTTGGGGTCCTGGGATTGAGTCCCTGTTGGGTTCCCTGCTCAGCAGGGAGTCTGTGTATCGCCCTTTCCCTCTGCCCCTCCCCCTGCTCATGCTTGCTCTCTGTCCCTCTGTCTCTCTCTCTCTCTCTCAAATAAACAAATAAATCTTTAAGAAATTTTTAAAATAAAATTTAAAGATTAAGGTGCCGCTCTGATAGCTAGTGTGTTTTGTTTTCTAAAATCAAGGATGGTTATTGAGTTTGGAGATAGTGATAATGTGTCTTCATCCATCATCCAGCCATCTGTTCATCTGTCTTTCCATCTGTCTATCCAGCCACCTGTGTGTCTGTTCATCTGTCCATCCATCCATGAGTGACCCATCCAGCATTTATTAAATGCCTATTCTGTGCCCAGGTCCTGTTCTGTCTCTCCCCTAAGTGGGATGATAAGAACTCTTAACATCAGATACATCAATAACATGTTGTCCATGTGTCTTCATGTGGAGTTCACTTATGTCCCAAGGTGACAATCGTCTAGAGCTAGGATGTTTTCTATCTCTTTATGGATTTGGGTTTATAAGTCTAGTGCTCCAAGGGCTTTTTTTATTGCCTTCTGAGTATTTTGTTAGACTTTTAACCTACTGCTAGCATAGTCTCAGGGGCCAGAGAGGCTAGACTTCATCTCACATAGTTAAGACAAGGAAACTGACTTAAAAATATGGGCATACTGTTATATTTTGGAACCTTTGATACACTGGCATTGTAGATGGTGACCTCCTTGAAAGTAGGGATTACGATTAATGTATTTATCATTATATCCCCAGCCTAGGGCCTGTTCAATGAACGAACACAACTAAGTGTAACTATAAGTCTATAACGTATCTATTACACATTTAATTAGAGCAGTATTTAAAGAAATAAATATCCAGGTTAAAGCGGGTGTCTTTCTACATCCTGCCTGTGTTCCTGTTCATTCTGCCTGTGGTAGAGACAGACCTCCTTCTTGGTTTACTCTGCCAGTTCTGATTGAGGTTGGCTTCAGAAGTCTCTGGGTTGTTTTCCCCCATCTTTTCCTGTGATAACCCTCGCCGAATAGTTGGCCCTTTGGAGTCCTGGTTTGCTGCCTCCTTGTCCATGAGCAGCACTTACCGGAGTGATCCCAGTCATCATGGCTAGCACACCTAACTGCCTTCCGTTTCCCATAGAAGGTTGCTCTCTGTCAGGCCTCCTGTGAATCTGGAATGACATATCTTCAAGTTTGGAAGCGAACTTCCTCAGACTTGCTGTGCTGCATTATTTGCCGACCAGGTACCTATGCTAGAACTTGCTGAAAGACAAGGTGTGTAGTTCTTGTGTGCGAGAGAAAGCATGGGCTGTGGAGTCAGGCAGTTGGGAGCCTGAAGCCCAGACCCAGGACTTCAGAGCTGTGTGGATTTGGACAAGCTACTCAGTTTCTTGGACTCTCTGTTTCCTCATCTACAAAAGCACAGAGAAGAAGGGTTCTTCGGGGAGGTTGTTGGGAGAGTGAAGTGAATTTTTGGAGATAATTACAATAGAAGCTGATTCTAATAGGTGCTCAGTGGATATGAGTTTTCCGTCTTTCCTTAGGTAATGCACGCACACGCACTCACACAGACGCACAAAGCACATGAATAACTTGATCTGTTCTTTGTGTGGTCTGACAACATCTGCCTTCCCAAAGACGTTGGGGCTCTATAATCAGTCTTGTCAACATGTCGCTGTCTTTCCTATACTCAGTTCTGGTTTTGTTTAAGGACACAAGTCCAGCTACATCCTAATTTTCCAGTCTCTCTTTAGCTGAAGGTATGGCCCTTTGACTCAGTACTACCCAATGAAACACGGGCAAATCTTCTGGAGCTTTCTGAGAAAGTTTTTGCTTTCATGCACAATGGATGCCGTCATTCCTCCCTGCAGAGGTGTGCGTGTGGAGCCTGAGCCACCGTTTTGTGGCCACAAGGCCAAAAGCCTGTGGATGAAAGTGTCCCTATTGAGGACGACTGAGCAAAAACAGGAAGAATGTGGATCCCTGCTGAACCAACGACATCGCTACTATCTGCCAACTCCTTATGTCACCTAGTAAAGCTCCATGAACGTACGCCACTGTTAGTCAAGCTTTCTGTTCTTGCAGCTAAACATACTTTCTAATCAACATAGAACACATCCCTTTTAAAGACCATTTCCTTCAAGGCAGGCAATATTGGTGTGAAGCCAGCAGCTCCCAAGAAGTCAGGGACAGGGCCGTTCTGGTATCTGGGGCTAGGGAGACCTGAGATGCCCCAGGAGCATCTGGGTGCAACGAGATACTCTGAGGGTCTCGAAAGCATGTAGATCCCAAACCAAATGTGGTTTGGTGTGGAGTGGGAACATCTGACCTGTCAGTGATATGTGATATGGTCACATATCAGATGTCCCTTATCCCTTGTGAAAACTACTCATAGGGGAAGAGAGAGCACGTTCCAAGGTGTAGACCAGTGAGGCACGTTGGGCCAGAACACACTGTCCATGGAGGTGAGCAGAAGGAACCCCCAGATGGAGCAGATAGCTCTGTGACTAAAGGCAGTAGACCCATGCAAATTATTTAGTAACACTAAAAAAATTGAGAGAAGCTATGCATGTTCGTGTTTGAGAAATTCTGAAAAATACAAAGAATAAAGTGTTACAATTCTCCTGAACAGAGTAGAATCACATACTACTTTAAAATATTCATTATTAGCTTAACACTTAATAGTGTCTCCATATCATCAATTATTCTTTTAAAACTTGATTTTTAATGACTGTGTGGTATCTGATTCTATAAATGCACTGTAATTTTTATAACCCGTCCTCTATTATTAACATTTAGCTTCTCTCTAATTTTTCATTATTGCAAACACTGCTTCTGTGAACATCATTGTGTATTAATCTTCCACATATCCTAATTTTTTTCATAGGATACATTCTGAGCAGTAGAATTTCTGGGTACAGGGATATGCCGTTTGTAACTCTTTGGTTGTATACTAGCAACATTTCTCCCAGAAAACAAATATCATCAGCAGTGTATAAGAATACCTATTCAGAGGACACTTACCAACTTTAGAGACTATGATTTTTAAAGTAATTTTTTTATGCATGGATAAAGAAAAAAAGGAACTTTCTTTAGTTAGAATTTGAACAATACATAATTAACACTCCAGTGGTCAAATAACAGTTGTTTAAGCAAAAGAGGGTTTATTTGATTTTCCTATAAAATAAATAAAGTAATAGGATGTCCAGGGCTGGTGTGGAGCATCTAAATCATCAAAGACCCTTATATCTTGTTGCCTTGGCTACATTGGCATATAACCTCAAGGGCCAGCATGCCTGCTAGAGCTCCAGCCATCTTGTCTGTAATCCAGCCAACAGGAAAAAGGGAGATGCAAAGAACATACTGCTTTACGTTTAGCAAACCTCTCTGAACCCAGATGTAATCCTGTTTCCATCTCTGTGGCCAACTCAGTCTGCACTTGAGCTGTTTAGTCATGTGACCCTACTGAGATGCTGAGGAATGTAGACTTCTCGCCTCAAAGGCAACAAGCCCCCTAAAGTCAAAGTTCTTGTTACCAAAGAAAAGCAGAAGAATGGATCTTGGGAGGCAATTACCTGACTCTGTCAGAGTTTTATTTATTTATTATTTTTTTTTTACTTCTCTGACTACAGTCCAGATTTAACTTTTATTTTTTTGTATATGTAACCAAAAAAATAGAGGCTACTTGTAATTTTTCTTTATGGATTGCCTGCTATACCCTATGCTTTTTCCTTTTCAGGGTGTGAGTCTTCTTCTCAGTAATTTGCAAGGTGATTGTTTTACATATTAAGGATAGGAATCCATCCTATGTATTTCACATTTTCTCCCGATTTGTCATTTGCCTTTAATGGTGCTTTGTGATAGACTCAAATTTTGTTGTTTTCACCCAGTCAGGTCTGTCATGCTTTTTCTTTTGGAGTTTCTGTCTTTGATGTATGTTTAGAAATCTTTCCCCAACTTGGAGGCCAGATAAAAAGTTCACCTATGTTTTCATTTTGTTCTTTCATGGCTTGAATTTTTCATGTTTGAAGCATTAGGCCAGTGGCATTGGAACAGGAAGAAATAGTCAGTACTGTGAGCCAGTCTGATGGAAGCTCACTCTGACTCTGCGTAATGGGCACTATTTCCTCTTCTCTGTCATTATCCTTCATATTTCAGAAAGCTATATTCGTAACCCACTCATGGATTGTGACTGGGAGTTGAAGAAATACTGTTTTAATCCATCTAAAGCTTATTCTGAGGTACACGATGAGAAATCGAGCTATGGGTTCCTTTTTTTTTTTTTTTTTTTGTCTTTTCTAAATAGCTAGTTTGTGTAATGATTTTTACTCTGTCATTCATCTTTTCGTGTAACAAGTCACTCCTTTTTTTTTTTTTCCAAAATTTTTATGGCTCTTCTTATCTATTCTCCTAGATAATATTAGAGATCATTTTGAAAACTTTGAGAAGATGAGATTTAGATTGAATTTCAAAGTAATTTGAGACGAACTGATAACTTTACAGTTAAGTTGTTCCATCTGGAGGCACGGCACACGTCTCTCAATCCAAATTTCCTTGGGAAATGTCTGCAGTTTCCTCTGACAGTGGCTCCTGTATTTCTCATTACATCTGTAGCTGGAAACGTTGATGTTTGGGATTGCTTTTTGTGACTGAAATCTGTTTTCCGTTTTTGTTAAAATGATTATTTCTTTCAAATAGGAAGTCTCGATTCTGATAGTTGCTCATTTTATCGTCTTGGATCTTCTATAGAAGACAATCTCATCTACAGGGAATGGACATTTTATCTTCTTCTCCCCAATGTAAATGTTAAGAAGAGCTGCCATTTATTGATGACTCACTCTTGCTAGACACCGTGTATTATACGTATGTTTCCATTTAGCCATTCTGAAAGCCCAGGGATGGGTGGTACCATTCTGTCTGTTTTCAAGGTAAAAGAATGGACCTTTGTTCACTGAAATTGCTCAAGGTCATGCATCTAGCAAATGGCAGAGGCCGAATTTGAACCCATAGCACTCTAACTCCCGAGCCTGGGATTTTCATAAAGTACTTCCTTCTATTCGGTGTGTGTGTGTTGAACTTCTTTATTTGTGTCTTACTCCTTTGGCTGGAACTTCCAGAATGGAATAAATCATATTCCTTTACCAAGTAACCCACAGTATGGTGACTTCATATTTTTTTGATGCACAAAGGTGAATCAGGGGTTGTGAAGGCCTTTGGCCCCATTTGATCCTCTAGGATTGGTTTGGGGGCACTCCTCATGCATCACTTGTGGAATGGCCTCTCCTCATTTCCTTGGGTACATTAATTTTTGGTCATTCTTCAGGATTTGGTCATTATGCACTTTTAAAAAAATATTTTGAGTAGAGTCGACACAGTGTTTTCTTCCTTTCTCGTGTACAACAGTAGTGATTCCACAAGATTATACATGATGCTCGGCTCATCACCAGTGTGGCTAAGATTTCTCACGATACAACACTGTTAAAATATCACTGAAAATATTCCCTTTGCCGGGTCTTTTATTCCCGTGACTTACTCATTCCATAACCAGTAGCCTCTATCTTCCACTCGCCTTCACCCATTTTGCCTGTCCCACTCCCACCCCATGCTCCCTGTCGGTTCGTTCCATTTATTTATTGGTCTCATTCTGCTTTTTGTTGGTTTATTTGACTCTTTTAGATTCCACATATGAGTGAAATCATATGGTACTTGTCTTTCTCCGCCTCACTGATTTCACTTAACATAATACCCTCTAAGTCCATCTATGCCGTCCAAAATGGCAAGATTTCACCCTTTTTATGGCTCTGTAATATTCCACTCTGTGTGTGTGCACACGCACACGCATGTGCACGTGAGTGCTTGTGTGTGTATGTATATCTACCAAATCTTCCTTACTCGTTCATCAGTGGACACTCAGGTTGCAGAACCCTTGGATACTTTTGGTGGGAATGCAAACTGGTGTAGCCACGATGAAAGACAATATGGAGGTTCCTCAAAAAATTAAAAATAGAAATACCGTATTATCTACTAATTCCACTCCTGGGTATTTACCCAAAGAAATTAAGATACTAATTTAAAAAGATAAATGCATTCCTATATTTACTGTGGCATTATTTATAATAGCCAAGATAGGAAAGCTCATTATGTACCTCTTATTATCAGTAGTTGGTATTCAACAAAATTCTATTTTCCAGAGTCATTACTTTAATATTCTTGTTTCATTACATAAACTTTTTATTTTAGAGAAGTTTTAGATTCACAGAACTATTGCAGAGATAATGGAGTTCCCATACACCCAGCATCCATTTTCTCCTTACTGACTTTTTTTTTAAGTATGGTAATTTGGTCACAATTAATGGACCAATATTGATACATTATAATCCATTGAAGTCCATATTCAGATTTCCTTAGTTTTTCCTAATTTACTTTTTCTGTTGCTAATTTACTTTTACCCATGATACTACAATATATTAGTCATCATATCTCCTGGGGTTCCTCCTGCTTGTGCCATTTTCTTAGACTTTTCTTGTTTTTGATGACCTTGGCAGTTTGCTGGTGTACTGGTCAATTGTCTGGAAAGTCCGCAGGTGGGGTTTGTTGGATGTTTTTCTCATAATTAGACTGGGGTTATGGGTTTTGGAGAGGAAGACCACAGAAGTAGAGAGTGCCAGCATCCCATCATATCAAGGGTACTTGTTATCAAAGTGACTTAACGTTCTTCATGGGAATGTTGATGACCTGGCTGAGGTAGTGGTTGTCAAGTTTCTCCTTTTCTCCTACTCTTTTCCTCCCTTTTCATACTGTCCTCTTTGGGTGGAAGCTACTTGGTACAGCCCACACTTACACAGTGGTAGTTAATGCTCCATCCCCTTGAGGATGGAGTGTCTACATAAATCATTGGGAATTCTTCTGCACTGGAGATTTGCTTCATCTTCCTGACTCATTCATTCAATCGTTTATCTCTGGCCTCATGAGTGTTTATTTTGTACTGGAGGTTAAAATCCAGTACTAACTACTGAATTAGTCCAACCCTAAGATTTTGTCATGCAAATTGTTTTTTCTTTGGACATTGAAAGCTCTTTCTGTTAGCTCCCATGTCCCTTTGATATAATCTCACTGGGGTTTATTTCATTTACTTACTTTCGAGTACTTCTTTATTTTCTGGTCCTACCTGGTGCCTTGGTCTCATCTTGTATATTCTTTATCCCCGCCATGGAATCCCAGCCATTTCTCCAAGTTACTGTGGTTCCTTTTACTAGAGAATGGTATGAGAAGCCAAGATTCAGGTATTTGGGCACCAGGTGTACTTGTTACTACTGGAATATTGCTTCTCTGCCCTTTCAGCTGGTAGAGCAAGGAAATAGATGTGTGTATACTAATGAACTCACACATACACCTGTACATTCTATTCAAATCCATCCTTATCTATATTAAGCACTACAGGAGTTCATACTCTTGTCTTCAATTCTTAATCCATTAACGCCAGCTCATTCCAGCCTCCTCCCTTGTCTGTCTTTAACTTTCCACTCCAACAGTGGGAAACTTGGCTCCCGGCATCTGCCATCCCTTTCCTTAATTCTTCCTGTATGCTTGTAGAGCGGTATCGCTAACCCCTACCTCTATAGGAAATGACTTTATCATTTAAAAAACAGTGCTTATGCCTACTTCTTTTGCCTTTAGTCTTACAGTCTCCACTCATTTCCAAAGCTACTCAGGTCAGCACCTCTGTCATCCAGTTAGATTGATTTTTCACATTCTGCATCTCATACCAGGGGTTCCTGGCTTGTAAATGATGTTCAAACATTTGCATACATTAAGGTTCTCTATGCTGCCATGTTCTGTGGGTCATGACAAATTTATAGTGTCGTATAACCGTCCTTATGGTGTAATAAAGAATACGGTCACCACTCTGAAAAAATCCCTTGTGCTTCACTTTTTGGCTGTTCCCACCTTCCTACCTCACATCCCTGGGAAACACTGATCTGTTTAGTATCTCTATGGTTTTGCCTTTTGTCGAATGTCCTATAAATGAACCCATACATTATGTAGCCTTTTTTATGAGCATTTTTCACTTAGCAGTATGCATGTGAGACTCACACCTTTTAGTGGCTTGATAACCATTCCTTTTTATCACTGAATAGTATTCCATTATGTGAAATTTCGTATCTTTATCCATTCACCTAAGAAGGACATCATCGCTGTTTCCAGTTTGTGCAACGATGAGTAGAGAGCTGATACAAATAGTTGAGTGCAGTTTTTTTGAGCTGTTGCCATCAAATTTCAAATTAACTGGGTAAATACCTAGGAGTGCTATCATGGGGTCACATGGTAAGATATTTAGATTTTTTTTTTCTTTCCTTATTTATTTTAGAGAGTGAGAGTGAGCAGGGCACGGGCAGTGGGAGGAGCACAGGGAGAAGGACAATCAGACTCTCCATTGAGCATGGAGCCCAGTGCAGGGCTGGATCTCAGGACCCTGAGATCATGACCGGAGTCAAAATCAAGAGTCAGACGCTCAACCGACTGAGCCACCCAGGCACCCCAAGATGTTTAGATTTAAAAGAAATGGCCAAACTGTTTTCGTAGATGGGGATGATATATTTTATTCCTGCTAGCAGCAATGAGAGCATTGCTTTGTATCTTTGCCGGCAGTTGGTGTTGTCAGAGTTTTGTGTGTGTGTGTGTGTGTGTGTGTGTGTGTGTGTGTGTGTGTGTGTGTGTGTGTGTTTTAACTTTTAGACATTCTAATAGGTTTGTGGTGGTGTGCCATTGTTTTAATTTGCATTTCCCTAATGAGAGCTGATGTTGAGAATCTTTTCATATGGTTATTTTACATCTTACTCAGTGAGGTAGCTCTTAAGATCTTTTGTGTATTTTTTTAATTGGGCTCTTTGTTTTCCTCTTGTGGAGTTTTAAGAGTATTTCCTTTTGGATACACATTCTTTGTCAAACATGTGTTTGCAAATATTTTCTCCCAGGCTTATGTTTTTGTTCTTGTGACACTGTCATTCACAGAGCAGGAGTTTTAATGTTAACAAAGTCCAACTCCTCTTTGTTTTCACGGGCCAGACTTTTGGCATTATTTCTAAAAATTTACTGCCAAACTCAAGGTCACATAGATTTTCTCCTCTCTTCTGGAAGTTTTATGGTTTTGCAATTTACTTTTTGGCTTATCATCCACTTTAATTAAATGTGTTAAGGTATAACGTGTCTGAATAGGTTCTTTCTTTGGCATTGGGACATCTCATTGCTCCAGCACCAATTACTGAAAAAACTATCCTTCCTCCATTGAACCGAATCTGCTACCTTTGCTGCTTCTGCAAAGTCAGCTGACTACATTTGCATGGGTCCGCATCTCAGTCTTCTCTTCTGTTCATTGATGTGTTTGTTGACTTTCTTGCCACCACCACAATGTCTTAATGATCAAAGCCTTAGAGTCCATCTTGAAATGTGGTGGTTAGAGCGCTCCTACTTTGTTTTTCTTCTTCAGGATTATAATACTCACTAAAATTTTTATAATAGAGAATTTTTTTAAAAAAGGAAATAGGTTTGGTCCTCACACTTCATGCGCGGAACTCATATTTCGCCTGGGTCATCCGGCACTGGCCAAGCACGTGGTGGACCCTTGTTTGTCCCTTGTTGATTTCCTGGAACCCAGTGCAGGAGAACAGGAGACGGTCAGACATGGCCACCTCAGGGAGCGGGTGGTACTTGTGTTTCAGCATTTCTTACTTGCGGTTCCCAGAAGAAAACTCATTCTTGGTGGAGATCTTTCACGTGAAGAGAGAGGAAGCGGTCTGTGAAATCAATGGCGCTTCACCAAAAAGTTGAGATCTGAGCTTAAATGGAGCTCAGAATTGAGTGAGGAAGAGAACACTGAGCACCGCCGGAAGAAGCCAGAAAGGCATGTCAGGAAACCAGTTCGGCTAAGGCTCCAGCCGGTGTAAAGACTTAGATGGGTCACATGTATGCTCTGGTACTGATTTGGGACTTGGTGACTGTCTTAGGAAAGGCCCAACCCTTAGGCATTCTGTGGGTCCACAGTTGCAGAACGTTCTTTCCCACCTGCCTTCCATTGCTCACAGACAAGAGGCCGTCTCTAGCATTTGTCTCCTCTCTGCAAGGCGTCTACGGGCTCAGTGATGAATTTTCCAGCCAAAATGCGGTGCTGGGGCGAGGAGACATATGCCCAGTGTGGATTGGCAGCAGATGGAGCTCATCAGGATGCATTAGAACAGTTGTCCAAGCCCTCGTGTAGTGCTAGCCTGCTGTTAACACCACCCTTCCCGCCTCTTTGGATGCTTGGGCGGGCCCACGTCCGCTGGAAGCCAGCCAGTACTGACAGCCATTTTGCTCCTGGCTCTGAGCCCAGTCTTCTGAAACCACTGCCCGGCGGGCTCTGGGCTGCTGCTGGACAGAGACAGAGACAGGAGTCCAGTGCAGGAGGAATGACAGAAACCCAGGGAAAAATCTAGCTGTGCACAACAGCGACAATTTAACCTTCAGGGAAGCTCTCAGAGAAGCCAGCCCTGGCAGACCCAAGATAGCAGCTGGGTTGATTCCTCTTCAAGGCATCAAGGCAATGAGTGTGTTCCACGTGGGGACCTTTGGTCCTCCTCCCCTAACCGGAGGAAGGCTGGCATGGGAGGGAAGCTGTTGCTTGGGTGATGCTCCTGCCACCTGTATAGCGTTGCCCTGGGTGCGTTGGGGGCAGGAGCCCAGACTCCCTCAGTGTGTGCTACTCTTCTTCTCCTGCAGGCCTGCCCGCTGTGGCGGCTCAACAGAAGTCACCAATGGGAAAGGGTACATAGCCTCAATCGTCCCCAGGTCCTTGAGGCGGGGACCCTACCTCCCTCAGGGGTGTGGTTGACAAAAGCCCCGCCCACCCAAGGTGTGGGGCCTGTTGGTGGGGCCAAGGGCACCTGGTACAGGCCTGCTCTAGGCTTGGAGGGGAGCCAGAAGGATGGGGGATGGGAGTTGCCATCTGATTTCACATCTTCCAACTTGGGTCTTTGGTAAAGGCAGTGTGTGAGATGGAGTGACACACAGAATTGTCAGTGAAATGCAAGTACCCCACCAGTCATCATCAGCGTGGGTGGGCACTGGGGTCCTCGAGGCGCAAGGTTCATAATTTCTTTGTCTGTGTACACCTCAGTCCTGCCAGGGCTCCTGGTGGAGCGCAGAGTCCCTGTTGCAGGAGACTTGGCATGGCAGGCAGAAAAGCAGAGTGCTAGAATGTCCAGTTTCCATCTTCAGACAGATCTGTGTTCGATTCCGAAACCTACTCCATTGGTTGACTTTCAGCAAACACTTGGACCGCTTTGAATTCATGTCTTCCTTGGAGGAATGGGATCCTAATAATGATACCTCCTCATGGATTGTTTTGAGGTTTAAATAGAAATAATCACTGGAAGGTTCTTGGAATGGGGCCTGGTGTATAATAACCTCATACTAAAAAAAAAAAAAAAGTAAATCCTGCTGTCAGTGTGGGGCTTGAACTCATGACCCTGAGATCAAGAGCCACATGCTCTACCAACTAAACCAACCAGGTGCCCCATAATAACCTCTAATACACACCATCGTTCCCACCACTGTTATCGTCATCATCATCATCATCATCATCTTCAGCATTACTGACAATAGGAAAGTTTATTGAAAAATATCCTTCCCATTCTCTGTCATAAGAGCGTTGCATTAAATCAAAATCATAAAACCCTCCTCAATTCCAGATGTTGGCAAGAATATAGATTGTACACACAGAGTTTCTGCTCTTATAAAACTTATACCTTCTAGGGGTGAAAACTCATACATTTACTAGATCTCAATAATAATGATAAAAATAAGCAATACCGTATGTGGGGTTTTTTTTAAAGATTTTATTTATTTATTTGACACAGAGAGAGATCTCAAGTAGGCAAAGAGGCAGGCAGAGAGAGAGGGGAAAGCAGGCTCCCTGTTAAGCAGAGAGCCAGATGCGGGGCTCAATCCCAGGACCCTGGGATCATGACCTGAGCTGAAGGCAGAGGCTTAACCCACTGAGCCAACCAGGTGCCCCCCATATGTGGTTATTGATTGCTGGCAAAGCCAAAATAATAGTATTTATCTGTTTACAAACAGCCCTCACCTGCAAGGTCTTTTCGGTTCCCATCACTGTCGATCTATGTCACAAAGATAGCATTTCCATGGAAGGTGCGGGAGAGCCAGAGAGGAGAGATGGAACCAAATCAGAGCCTCGGCAAATCTCTTCACTATTCTTTTGTTGTGGCATAAAGTGGATAGTCCCGTTCTCCTCTCCCGCCTTCTTCCTTCTCTGCTTCTTGAATCTCCCCTTTTCCCATTCACCTTCCTTTGCTCTCAAACCCCCCAGTCCCTTAAAACCTTGGCACTCAGCAGCGGATTTCTGCAGGGGCAGAAGGCAAGGGGCTGATGACGTCTACTGTGATCTCCCTCTGTCCTTTACATGGTTCTCCCCTGCTGGGATACCCGAGTTCTATATCCATGGAGTTTCCATGGGGTTTCAGAAGTGCAGATTTCCCCTGAGACAGAGCAGTCGGGCATCCAGTGATATCTTGCATGATGTCATTTGCATGATGTCAGTGACATCTTGCATGGAGTTAGGTGACCTGAAGAATGATTCTAGAGTAGCTGCTTCAGTGTCTCCCTTCTGTTCAGAAGGGGAGAGAACTAATTCAGTGGCTGTTCTTCCTTCAGCCCAGTCCTGAGGGCTCCCCCTAGTGTTTGCTGTAATAATCACACCCACAGTAGGAATGGCTCCCTGTCCAGGTGAGAGCCCACCTCTCAGAGCCAGCTTGCAGGTTGGCAGAAATGTCTACTGGTCCCTGATGTCTACTCTCCCAAAGACATGTTTCTGTTCAGCGACAAACCTGAATTGGCCTCTGCCACAAACCCCATTCATGTGATCATTAAAATATGTAAATCGAGAGGCGCCTGGGTGGCTCATTCGGTTAAGGATCTGCGTTCAGCTCAGGTCATGATTCCGGGGTTGCAGGATCAAGTCCTGCATTGGACTCCCTGCTCATGAGGAGCCTACTTCTCCCTTTGCCTCTGCCCCTCCCCCTGCTTATGCTCTCTCGTGCTTTCTCTCTCAAATAAATAAATAAAATCTTTTTTTAAAAAAAGATTTTATTTATTTATTTGACAGAGATCACAAGTAGGCAGAGAGGCAGGCAGAGAGAGGAAGGGAAGCAGGCTCCCTGCCGAGCAGAGAGCCTGATGCGGGGCTCAATCCCAGGACCCTGGGATCATGACCTGAGCCGAAGGCAGAGGCTTAACCCACTGAGTCACCCAGGTGTCCCATAAAATCTTTTTAAGAATAGGGGTGCCTGGGTGGCTCAGTGGGTTAAAACCTCTGCCTTCAGCTCGTCCTGGGCACTAATTCCATTATAGAAGCTCCGCCCTCAGGACCTTATCTCAACCTAATGACATTCCAGAAGCCCCTTTTATTAATACCATTGGTGGGGGGACTTTGGCATGTGAATGGGGGTGGGGTGGGCACAGTCAGTCCTACAGAGACCCAACAGCAAAAAACTAGCAGGACTGGTTGGCTGTCATGGAGCTCATAATGCAGGGACGCATTCAGCCTGCCAGTGTGCACGTTGCCCCCAAGAGGACACTGGCTCTATTTTTACACAATGTCACGCCCCCGCTGTCCATCCACATGTATGCCCATGCCCAGCGTCTAGCAGGTGCTTGAAACTGTTGTGCAGTTTGTGCCTTGGCGTTGACCAGAGGCTCCTGGCTCTTGGAGGAGAGATGTGACCTCCTGTCTTTCCTCCTAAATAAGAGAGAAAGATGCCTTGCAAGCAGGTCCACTGTCTGAAATCAGGTTTATTTTTCTCATTGTCTTGTAGAAAAGGGAGCTTAAGCTTCTAACTGCTGTTCTTGGAGCCAGGGCACCTGCTGGTTCTAGCAGCTTCCTCCATTAGCATGTTCTTCTCTCCCAGGGCTGCCACCCTGGTAATCTGAAAGGGAAATAAATTCTCTGGTTACGGATGGGGGAGGGGGGGTGCTGCTCATTGTTGCTAATGGCTCACCATGTCTATCACTGTCTCCCCTCTCCTTTTGAGGAGAGAAATCAATAGTATTTTAAATGTCTTGCTAAGTAAGTGTTTATGAAGCAGCTTCCCTGGGGCTCAGCCCGGGGCAGCACTCAGGGCAGGCAAACTGCCTGGAGCAGGAAAAGCTATGAGGCTGAAGGGCCTCACTCCCAGCCCGTTCTTAGGTGGGCCTCAGAGCTGGCAGCTTGAATTGGTGTGCTTGGAGGATAACAAGGAAGGGCAGTGGTCCATCTGGAATAGTTTCCTGGCAGCTATGTTGCATGCCGGACACCCTGTTTGGCAGGAGATGGATGAACAGGTCATGAGAGTGTGTGATGTGTCCTACGATGGGGGTGACAGACGGTGCTGAGGGATCACAGAGACCGAGCCTAGGGGCAGAGGATGCACGGAGATAGGGGAGTCCGAGAGGGCTTTCCCTATGTGAAGAGAGAGTCTTTGGATTTCTTTCCTTTGGCGACTCTTCACTGTTTCTCCAGAACTCCTGGTGGTGGCTAAACACATCAGTCAGGGCATGGCAGGGCAGAAATGCCTGGGACCGGCGGATCAGCCCCTGCTCAGGGTTACCTGCTGAAAAAGAGTTTCTAGAAAATGCAACCATGTAGGCCACTGCTGGTGCCCAGGGGCTTAGTAGGTCCCTTCCCTTCCAGAAAACAGGTGCACAACTCCTCAGCCTTTCTGTGGCTAGGGGCACAATGTGATTTCTGCTATGTGCCCACCTTTCTCTCCCACCCCATCTCACCCCTGTGCTTTCTCACCATAGCCACCTTTTTGCCTTGCTCCTTGCTCATCCTCACAGGGAACTTCCAGGGCCCAGCTGCACATCTGTCTTGATCCCTGATTAACTCAGCATGGAGCCCCAGTGTGACACACTGAGGGCTTGCAAAGAGAGAGAAAATTCGACACTGCTCCCACCCTGCTGATCGGTCTTTCTGGTCCCATATTCCTCACCTCCTCTGTTGTGCTTCGCCAGGAGAGAAGGCAAGCAGGGTGGTCACCTGGGCACCGTGGCTGACAAGTGGTCAGCAGACACAGCCCCCCCCCCCAACCTCCCACGGCCCCAGCTTGGCTTCATTCTGGTCCCAGCAAGGCTTGACTAAGATTCAGGAATGTGATAAGGGAGGGCATGGGCTACGGTGACCTCAGGACCCTGCTCTCCTCCCATGCAGTAACAGAGGCTGGAGGGGCGTGGTGAACAAGTCAGGCCAGCTGTGCAGGGGAGCAGCCAGAGGCTCCCAAGAGCTGAAGCCCAGGTGAGCTTTCTCCCTGGTTGGGGCTCACCAGCCACTTAAATTTGTCCTGTTCCGGGTTTGCCCTCCTTCTTCCCATCTTCCCGGTCCTTCTGGAGCAGGCAGTGGCTGCCACTGTGCCTTCTAAGCAGGGATCTGCTTGGACGCACTTTCCTGGAGGTGAGAAGACCCATCGTGCTCATCTGGGCTAATTTCCATAGAGGTGCTCCCTTGTGTAGTCCTCTGCATGCGGGACCCAGGGTCTGTACGCTCCTTCTGGTCTCCCTTGGAGGGAGGGAGGCCTGTCTGCCAAAGGACTGAGTCGGTGGCAAGTCCTGAGCAGCAGAAGCTGCCCTTTCCCACCCCCCATCCCCGCCTGTGCCAGCCTGCCGCTGGACCCTGTGGACTGTCTGCCCTACCCTTTGGTGCTGTCTGATTTTCCGTAAGCCTTGTCAGATGGAGAACACAGCTGCCCACCACGCATGCTCCTCGTCCATGCCAGGCTCGCCGGACCACACAGGGCCCTTTCTCGACCATCAGTCCGTCATCACCGTGGGTTCCCCTAGAGACTGTGTATTGACATCACCATCGCCTCCGAGTTAGCTCTGGGTCCTTCCAACCTGGGTTTCCTTCTTAGTTCTGTTACGCCCAAGCTTAGTGCCTGACAGAGTCTCCTTCACCTCCCTGAGCCAACCTCACGTCTCCCAGCTGGAGTAGAATGATAATGGGCAGCCCACGGGGTTCTGAGAGAACCCTGAGGTAAGGTTCACATATGGCCTGGAACCTGGTAAATGCTCATCGTGCCATCTGCCCCCGGGTTTGTTAACAGCGGCTGCCTGTGCAGATTTACAACCCCCTGGCTCACCTAGCGGGCTTGTGAGGAGTGAGAGGAGGCCATCTTGGGGAAGCACTTCCATCGATCTGAAAGTTCTCTGAGTGGTGCAGGGTCCCCTCTGTGCCAGACAGTCTCACCATGTTCTTCACGCTGTGTTGGAAAGCCTGATTTCTGTCTGTCTTCCTTCTTGAGGGCAGAACCTGTCTGGTTCTCCACTATCTCCCTGTCCCCACGCTGGGGCCTGGCATGTAGGAGTAGGCACTCAGCCGGCGAAGAACTCCATTCTCACAGGTCCCTCTAGCCATGGGGGTCTAAGAGCTCAAGATCTCTAGCTGTCCTGTTAGCAGACTGGGACCTGAGGCCCCAGCGAGGGTAACTACCACATCCAGGCAGCGCGTCAGCCAGCAGGCACTCAGCAAGGACCTACTGTGTGCCAGGCCCAAGGGACCACACAGGGCTGAGGCAGTCTCCCCCACAGAGCTGGCCATGCCGCCATGGGAGCCAGGCACTGTACTGGGAGTCCAGGTATCATAGTAAAAAAGCAAAAGTCTTTGCCTTCTTGGAGCTTACGGTCCAGTGTGAGAGGACACTCGTGACACAGCTCTGAAGTATGTCACAGGATTGGGAGTGAGATAAGCGTGAGAGAGAAGTAGTGAGGACAAGTACAGGCACTGGGACAGAGACAGGGGGCAGCACCTAGCCTTGCTGGGTGTGGTATTTCCATTAGGAAGTAGCATCTGATCTGCAGGTGGAAGGATTTGTAGATATTAATGAGGCCAATGGGAAAAGGTCCCCTGGGGAGCCACCTTAATGCATTTGGAAGGCTCTAAACTTGTGGGGTGCATCCTCAGGAATGAAGGAAGAGCGGACTGATGGACAGATGTGTGGGAAGAGCAGTGAGGGAAGGGCCTTTGTTTTCCTGCCAACCCCAGCCTGAGCCCCGCCTCCCGGCCTGACACCCTCCGTTTGGCAGCTGCCCTTCCTCCTGCCGTGACTGCGCTGACATCATAGGGCTCAGCTGTTGGACTCACCACCCTTGGGTGCTGGTCCGTCCCTCCACCGTCAGAACAAGGAGAATTCCTTCATCCTGATGACTCTCCCTCTTCTTTCCCGTTGCCCCTCCCCCTCTGCTTGTTCCTCTGTCCTTTGTACGCAGGGAGGTCCTAGCCCTGTCTTGACATCTTGTAAGCCTCAAGCTTCTTGGCTCATTGTGTGGAAGACACTTACTGCACCCTTCTTGACAGGTCACCCTTGTGAATGCTGACCTTTGGTCCTCAGGCACACCGTAGCAGTCCTGAGCCCCAAATCCTGGGGTACGTCGAGTCTTCTTCCTCCACAAATTCTCTCTGGAATGTGGGGATGTTGACCACCATCTTCCTTTTGAAAATGCTTCTCCCTTAGCCTCTGCAGAACGCTGGGCTTTGCCAGCTAACTCTGCTGACTTCCCTTCCTTGCTTCCCCCACCCATCTGGACCATCGCTTTCCCTGTGGGACTAGCCCACAGCTCATCCATTTCTGACCTGTCCTCCCCTCCTCCACTGACATCCTTGTCCTTGTCACTGCCACCTGCTGCCCTACAGAGCCTGCTTCCAGGGTCTCCTGCTACTTTTTTCCTCCTTTCCATCCCCGAACCCCATCTCCAGGTGAATCTTGCAAAAACCACTACTTGGTGAACAGCTATATGTCTTTTTTGGTATGATCAGCTTCATAAATTCACTTTCCCCTCACCTCATTCTGACTTGTTCTGACTCTGGCGTATGTGGGTCCCAAATCTCAGAATATTCTCTCCCTGTGTCATTCTCCCTTGTCAACTCACAAAGCCCCCTGGGGGCTAAGAGAAAGAGTCTCTCTCACTGCCGTTCAGAGCTCCCCAGCGAATATTTATCAAGCTCTTCCCACAGATCAGGCCCTCCAGAAATGTGTAGTGTGTTTTAGGACATGGACAGACCTAGAGGATGCTAGAGAAAAGATTTCCTCCCTGGGGAAATGAAGATTCATATGGATACACTCTGAGCTCCTCCTGGAGGATTCCCCCACAAGCTAGGCCTGTGCTAAGGACAGTTGCACGTTGTTCTTAACACTGTCATTCTCATGATCCCATTCATTCCTGATCTTACAGTGGTAATAAAGAGATTCTCTGGAATGAAGCTAGCCCTTGAGAATGTGATATTGATCCCCCAGGTAGGATCTACCCATTAAAATTAGAATTCACTAATGTGGACTTGGGTTTTGTTCACAGAACTTCCTTGTAGCCCCGCAGTGAGGGTTCTGAGTTTATTAAAGAGAATACTTTAAAAGGAAATCACCAGGCAGTGAGACCCAAAGCACGGCCCATGTTCTTGTAATTATACCGTGTATAATTTACCGGGAAGAACGTGCTTTCATGATTCTGGGGGAAAATGCTTATAAAACAAAACTCTCCATTACTATACAGATTATAAATGAAAAAAGAAAAAAAAATTCCCGGG
The DNA here is from genome assembly GCF_922984935.1 of Meles meles. Lineage (NCBI taxonomy): Eukaryota > Metazoa > Chordata > Mammalia > Carnivora > Mustelidae > Meles > Meles meles. Next base: position 108,509,902 of record NC_060068.1, read on the forward strand.
GAAGAATTAGAATTAAAAACATGGTAGTGCCCAGGTTCTGTCCAGTGGAGAGTATTTACATCTACACAAATGGTATCATTGTATTTGCCACTTTGCAAAGCAGTTGGGTTAATAGGAACTCCCAGAAGTTCACCGTGAGGTCTGATGAATTTTGGAAATTGGCACTGGTTAGTGCACGTGGCAAACCCAGCCTTGGTGTAATGCAAAGAATTCTCGTGAAGCCAGGGAACTGGGTGTGAGGCCTGACTCTGAAATTGAGCTAGGAGGAATCAGCAGACACGTCCTTTCACCTCCAGTCCCACCAGGACTCTGCAGGGTGTACAGAGAGAGAGCGAGGCTATGGTCTGCGATCCCACGGGAGCGTCGGGGGGTATCGTCAGTTATGTTTGTGAGACACGATTTTCTAAACAGAATGATAGAATAATGTGCGGGAATTCCTCAACATAGGAAAAGAATATACACACAAAATACAGAATGTGTGGACTGTGGCGAACAATGTCATTTTCTGGGTAGTGCTTCAAAACTGGTTTTTTGTTGTTGTTTTCTTTTTTTTGACTTTGCAACATATTACAAACTTCCCCTGAATAATTTTTTTTTGAGAAATTAATGTTTGACAGCTGCATAAGGTTCTGTTACATGCTACATTTTACTAGTCCCTTGGTTTAAGTTGTTACTTTGGGTTTGTTGTGTGTTTTTTGTTTTTTTCCTTCTCGCTCTTACAAATACCTCCTTCAAGAACAACCTTATACATAAGTTTTTAAACACATCTTTGGTAGGATGAATGGTTATAATGAAATGAATAAGTCAAAGATAGAGATAATTTCAGGTCTTTTCACCCATACTGCCATCTTACCTTCTGAAATAGCATGTGTCAACCTACACTCTTTCCTACCCATCATTTGCCAGCATCCTTCCCAGTACTGAGTCTTCTTTCAAAAGACACCAAGAAATCTTATTTGATTCTGAGGGAATCTCCTCCCTCAGTCAGTGTTTAGCTTTGTTTGTATTATTTTGATGACTAGTAAGCTAGAGCACCTTTCTTGTTTGGCTGTATCTAGTTCTTCTCTGAATTGCTGTTTCTGTCCTTTGTATCTCAAGACCACAGTGAACATCTTGGCTCTCGGGTTGATTTGCTGAAGCATCATCATGAGTGGTTCATGAGGCTGTGTTGAGTCATCTTGGATTAGACCTTTAAATGAGTCACTTGTCCAGCAATAAATGTCTGCTGAATAAATGCTAAATGAACCATAATGCCATACTTGGATGGCTGTGGGTCAAGAGCTAATGGCTGTTGTCCCCAAGAGTGGCAGGACATCACTTCCTCTGTTCATCCATTCATCTATCACTCTGCCCAATATGGCTTTTAAGTGCACTGGACTGTGTATTAGGCTTTGGTTCCTGTTCTCAAGAACTTCACTCTAAAGGAGAACTTACAATACACTGTAACAGTGCAATTCATGTAAATGAATGCAGTAATTCCTTAAAGGAATTCCTTCACAACACAAGTCCGTCTTTAAGAGGATTCCTTTGACTCGTGGAAGGTGAACGTGATTTCATGAACTATCAGGAACTTCTTTGCTCACTTCAATTTTAGTGGGGTGTGCACTGTTGTCGTTGTCTGTTTTTTTTTTTTTTTTAATGCTTCCTCTACAAGGCTAATTTCAGCACCCAACAGGTTAACAACTAAACAAAACTTCTTCAAGCCTTTGAGGGGTTGGGTAGGGGACGAGTACATACCTCACTTCCCTCCCTCTCCCATGACCATCTGTGATTTCCTACCTTACGTACCTCTATGGGATATGAAACGGGTCCCCAGGGATGACCTCCTCTCCAACATACACGTTATCTCTTAGTGTCTCCAGGGAACAGTGGGAACCCCCTAGAACCCGCTGCTGCTCAAAGGTACCACCGAACATGTTGGTGAACACACTGTAAGCCACCAGCACCATGTTTCCATTCTGGATTTACGAACATTCTCTGCTAGGTCTTGTATTCTGTCATTTAGAGTCAGCAAGTGATGGTGGTATGAATTATGTTTCCTCTGGGACACAGCATTTTGCCCAGTGAGAATATGGTTAAATACTTTCTATTTTTTTTCTCAGAGCTGGAGAATATGCCTTCTCCTGCTGTAATTGGCACTCATAACAGCCCGTCACCTCTGTTCCTGGGAATGTAGCTTGCCTTCTACTGAGGAGATTCACAACTCTGACATGGGGACACGTCCCCTGTGATGGCTAGAACTTCTAATGTGGCACACTCACCCTGACTTAAAGATAGGAGCAAAGGAGGTGTAGGTACCCTAAGGCAGAAAATTCCCCCCCACACTCAGCTGTAGCATTTCGGGGAGTGGGGGTAGGAAGGGAGAGTTAGCTTCCTACAGTGCGAAGGAGACAGAAGTTGGAGGGTCATAAGTTTATTCCAATCATAGGGATTCATAGACACCAGCTCTGCTTGTCATCCACCCCATGGTCCATTGCATTATCATATGTTCCTTGGCCAGTGGGCTTTTCAGCAGGGCAATCACAAGTCTCCTTGAGGTTTAGCTCCCTGCCTGCTCATGTGCAAAGGAGAAGGAGCGACACAGAGGGGCAGTGTGCACAGGGACAGGAGGAGAGACCCCAGTGGACCAACCTGGCTGTAATAGGGTTGATGGAAGAAGGGACCCCATGCTGGACAGACTGAGTCTGTTAAAATACCCTTCTACCTACACCATTCAGTTAGTCTGAAGCTGGGCTCTCCGATATAGCTGCTAGCCACATATGGCTATTAAAGTGAACTGAAATGAACTAAAACCCAAAGTTTATTTCCTCCATCACCATAGCCACACTACCAGTGATCTATAGCCACCCTTAGCTAGTGGCTACCGTATTGGGTACTGTGATATTTCTGTGATCACAGAAAGTTCTGTTGGCACCATCCCAGGCAGTGCTCATAGGCTCTACAAAAAGAATTCAACTTAGGGTTCCTTTCACACTAGAACATTTTTGTAAGTGTTGATTTTATATACAGCTGGCCTAAAGCTTTTGATGACTCCATTATTTGTGTCATTTGGGGCCTCTTTTTCTCTAAAGACGCTCTCTGGCACACACACATTCCCACTAATAAAAGAATCCAGTTCAAAAGATAGAAAGAGCTTAAGGAGAAAATCTCTAGCTTGCAGAGTGGGGTCCTGGAACCCCACATCTCTCATCAGGCATTCCCGCCGCTGGTACCCTAGCCTGCATGGATCCTTGCCCTCCAGGTAACCTGACTTCCAGACATAGTCACCTGACTTAGAACTCTTCCTAAAATGCAATGACCCTAAAAATAAGTGAGTTTAAATTTTTTTGATGGAAGATTTTATTCACACCTCAAGTACCAGGCAGAGCCCAGCCAGATTCTCCAGTACTGAACACAGGGCATGGGACATAGTAGGCATTCAGTACCTGTCTGTCAACTGAATGGATAAAGGACTCCTTCAAAAAAAAAAAAAAAAGTTGACTAAGTCATTCAGTCTGTTGTCTTTGCTCCCATGAATCTCATGGAGGTGGTAGGTCTAGCTACTTACACCCCCGGGTGGGAGCAAGCTTTGGATTCACCCTCTTCTAGGTGTCCTAGGATTCCCAGGGCCACATAAGCTGGTCTCCTAGTTCCATGCTTCAGTGTAGTTGTATTAGATGAGTCTCCAGATAAGGAGAACCAATAGGATGCGTGTGTGTGATATCTATCTATATGCACATGTATATATTATAGATAGAGATTGATTGGTTTTAAGGAATTAGCTTGTGCCCATGTCCAAAATCTGTAAGATAGGCCAGTGGACAGAAGACCAAGGAAAGCTGATGCTGCATTTTGAATCCAAAGACCGTTCACTGGCAGAATTCCTTTTTTGTGTGTGGCGGGGGAGGTCAGTCTTTCATCTTGTCAGGTCTTCAACTCACAGGCTGAGGCTCACCCATCTTACGGAGCATAATCTGCTTTATTCCCAGTCTACTGATATAAATGTTAATTTAGTTAAAAAAAATTACCTTCACAGAAAAGTCTAGAATCATGTTTGACCAAACACCTGGGTGCCATGGCCGAGTCAAGTTGACACATAAAATTAACCATTATGGGAGTCTTGTTGTACACCTGTGTAGTGGAACTGGGATGCTGATCCTGTCCTACTCCGTGAGCACGGATGTCCTCCCCTATGTGGTTTGTTTGGTTTTGGGTTGTTTTTGTTTTTGTTTTTGAGAAAGAGGGAGGGTGTGTGAGAGCTGGGGGAGGGGCAGAGGGAGTGAGAGAGAGAATCTGAAGCAGGCTCTATACTCAGCATGGATCCCGACACGGGGCTCAATCTTATGACCCTGAGAGCATGACCGGAGCTGCAGTCTAGAGTTGGACACTCAGCCGACTGAGCCACCCAGGTGCCCTCCCACTACTTGGTTTTCCCCAACCAGTCCTGCTCCTCTTCTGTCCCATGAGGAGGCTACATGACTCCTGCATAGGGAAATGCATCTCCTGCAGATGTGTTTCTCTGCATTTCTTCCTTCTACTTAGCGGTGGCTTAAACTCATCAAGTCTCCTTCTTCACGCGATTTTTGTAGGTTACCCCTTGAGCCCACTTGTCCTTGGTTACGTCAGCCTGAGTGTGGGGCGGGGTCATCTCCCCATCTTGCCTTCACTAGCTCCTTCCTCTTGTAGAAGCTTGCGACATATTTAGGTAACAGCCTGGGTCCCACCACCTGTCAGCTCTGACCTCCGGCCCTCATTCACCTCATCTGTAAAATGGGATGATAGTTGTTTGATGGCCACCTCTCCAGTCCTTCTTATTCAGTTTTGGCATTCCCTCTGGATCTCTTTGTCCTTGTTGTCTCGGAGGACAAGAACTATGTTTTATTTACCATCCTGTCTATAGAACAAAGTCTTTAGGATATAATAGATGCTCAGGAAGTGTCTGTGGAATCAACATGGAATGAATGAGTCGAAAGAGGTTGGTAGAGGCAGGAGCATCGGTATGCTGCAAACCCTGTGGGTATAGGTCTCTTTCCTGATGCCCACCCAGCTTGGTGGTAAGATCTTCTTTCCAGGCCTGTCTCACCTGTGCTCCCTCCCGACTTTACTGCACCTGCAGAGTAGAGATCAATAGATTGTGGTATCAGGGGCTCTTCAATCATTTTCTTCCCAACCCTCTAGCTCTGTTTCTGCTACTGTTCTTACATGCTGGGTGGCCCCCTTCCTGGGAATTGCATGGTACTCTCGCGAGAGATCAGTTTTCATCATGGACGTGTCCAAATTATCGAGTGATGGTGGTGCAGGTGGCAGGAAGCAGGACATTTTCTCCCATGATCTGCGTGACTACCTTGTACCTTTCTATGGATCCGAGATTGGTGCACCTTTTATTCCAAGGACCTCATGAAATTTCATTAATGACAGTGAAGTTCCAGGATCCCAGTGTTGTATTGCACAAGAAATGAGCAGTCGATTGTACCTTTTTTCAGTAACCTGACGCAGTTTAGTGCTTATGGAATTTATCAGTCTGGCAGATCAACAGCCGAACATAATTTTAATTACAGCTGTCACCCTCGGCCACACTTCCTCGTTCTGGGCTAACCTTATCACGGGAGCGGTACCTCCCCTGCTGGATTCTGCTGCTCAAAAGCCAAAGTTGGCTTTCCGCATGACACTTGAATTTCAGAGAGAAGCTCCCTTATTAATATAAAGCGACTTAATAGGAAGTACAAGCTGTTAGGTTGCGTGTCTAACGAAATCGTCCGCAGACTTCTTGAAATAGCCAAGGATGCAAGTGTTCAAGTTAGCAAGGAGTGCTATATTGACACTGCTAATTAGATCCAATTTCAACATGTAGCCTGCTATGGCTATGTGAGTTTTACTACCTCTATTTGCATTGTGCTATGGAAGCATTTCCTGCTAACGATACTCCACGTGTTTGAGGGAAGCCATCTTTTAGAGGAGCCAAATCAGCCCTGCTCTCTTGTCATTTCTCTGAGAACAGAACGGGGGAAGGGATGCTGTCTGAGCTTCACTTACGCTGACAGAGGATCGGCGTTTTTTTCCTCGTGTGTGACAATTAGGGTATTGAACACGTCTGGGCACCTCACTGCAGATGAAAGGGTGCCTTCTTGCCATCGGTGGGCCAATTTGATTCTCATTTTCTAAACTATTCTTCTAGACACTGTCTGGTATGTGAGTCACACTTTTCATGTCAATTATTTCGGGGCACGAGTTTTCTCTTGCAGACTTTTAAGGTAGCCAACTCTTAGTGAATCCCATCTTGCCCTCAGCTCTGTCTTTAGTGGCTTTCGAGCAATGGCTCCTGGCATTTCTCTTCAAGATAGCATTGCAGAGCCCACAGGCCCCTGGCCAGAGCTTAGTCCCTGGTCTCCGCTGGTGGCTGGTTGAGAGGAAAGCCAGTCCTTCTGTTTCCATTGAGTTCTACTCTTTGAATTACCCAAATAAGTCACTTTTCTCCAAGGTAGTGACTGAGTGCTCTCAATGCTTATGAAGAACTTGCTGTGGGGTGCCTGGGTGGCTCAGTGGGTTAAAGCCTCTGTCTTGGGCTCAGGTCATGATCCTGGGATCGAAGCCCACATTGGGCTCTCTGCTCAGCACAGAGCCTGCTTCTCCTTCTCTCTCTGCCTGCCTCTCTGCCTATTTGTGATCTCTCTCTGTCTGTCAAATAAATAAATAAAATCTTTTTTAAAAAAAAAAAAAGAACTTGCTCGGTGCCAGTCAAGATTCTAAGCACTATACATGTTAACTTACTTAATCCTCATAATAATGCTCTGCACTAATTAAATTATCAATTCCATTCTTCTGATGAAAAAAAAATGAGGCACAGAGAACATATGAGATCACAAAGCTAGTGAGAGCCAGAGCTAGGACTTTAACTCAGGCAGCCAGACTCCAGAGTCTGGGCCCTTAGCACTACACTGTGCTGCCTCTCCTACTTGTTAGGCTGGACTGTTGAGGAGGCATGACCAGGGTTCAGGAGTTGGGAGAGTGGAGTTGAGATCAAGAGTTGGACCAAATAGTCCCTCATGTGAGAGTTACAGACACAGTCAATGCCTTCCCAGCCAATAAGCAGGGGAGAATTCTCTCCATGGCTCATAAGATGGAGGAGGTCTGGAAGAGAATGGGAGCCAGCCAGATGCCAGACCCAACCACAGTAACGTCATCAGCTGGCCTTTATTTATTCCACAGTATATGCTATGGTGATATTGGATTCCTCGTATGAAAAGCTTTGGGAAGTATAAGTTGATATGAATCCCTAGTTTTTCACCTAGGGAAACTGAGGCCCACAGAAGTTAATACAGCTTGTTAGCGGCAAAGTTGCCTCTTACATTGTGGGTTTCTGGCATCCATTTAATATTCTGGATCATCTTTCCTTCACTTGAAGGGAGCTTAACATCATCGTTTCTTGCAGTTACCCATTGCTTCGCAACAAACCACCCCAATCTGGGTGATATACAATAACAGTAAATCACTTACTGTTATGATCTGTCAGGGTTCCTGGGTTGCCTGGACTCAGCTGGCTAGTTAGCACTCGAAGTCTCTCCTGTGGCTCGAGTCAGATGGTGACTGGCACTGGAGTCATATTGCGCATGTTCTTGTGTGTTGGCCCTACACTGGCTCTCCGCTAGCACCTCAGCTGGGCTGTCGGCTGGAACACCCATGAGGTCTCTGGTCTCTCTTGGCCTTCCTCAGAGCTTAGCAGCTGGGTGCCAAGAGCAAATGTTCAGAAAGAGAGAAACTCAACCACATTTTATGAGCTACACTGAGTAGTCCCAAAGCATCACTCCTTCCATACTCTCCTGTTTGACAGAAAGCTCCAAGTTCAAGGAGAGGGGAGAGAGACTCTAGTTCCCTATGTGAGTTGTGTCCAGGTCCCATTAGAAAGGAAGAATATGTGGTAGACCTGTTTGGAAAATACCGGCAGCCACACAGCTTTTTCTAAAATATATTCTGTTCTTCTTCTACAAGTCAGACTTCTTCATCAAGCAATAATTTCTGTCAGCATAGATACTTTTCTTTAAACTCATTATGATTACCGGGTCTTTTCTTGGTGAAACATTTGGGGTATCCAAAAAATCAGTATACGTCTCAAGCAGTATGAATCAACTGAAAATATTTTCTACTTCAAGCCCAAGCAAAACATAAATAATTTAGACTCATTCCAGGGATGGGAAATACAACCAGAATCATTTGTGATATAACCACGTGCCCTGTTGGCACTTTCTAGTTCACAGAGAGATGCTCCCTCATGGTTACCATGATGTTGTGACTAGGGTTGAGAGAGAGCTACACTTATGAATGCAAATTCTTCACTAGCATACTTACTATTTTTTAATTTTTAGAATTATTTATATTAATATAGACCAGTCATTTTTATCGATGAATCACATGAAAGCTATAAACAATACAAATCTAATACCAAATATTGTAACAATACAGAGAGCACCAGGGTATCCATTGGCAACACTAGGTAATAGATCATTGCCTTAACTTTGAAGTCCCCTTGTGTCCTTCCCTCCCCTCCCCACTTTGAGGTAATCATTATCCTGACTTCTGTGTTTACTGCTACATTAATTTTCTCTATAGTTTGGCATCTATTTGCAAAATACCCTAGATGGTATTAGAAAGACATTAGAATGTCTTTGTCGTTGGCACCGTACTCTGTCTGTTCACTCATTGCTATATTCCTGAGATTTATCTATGCTCCTGCAGATAGCGGGATTTCAATCACATTCTCTGTAATATAGTATTCAGCATTGTAAACAATAACATATTCCATTGTTTGCACATTTATTTTCTGCATTTTCCCATCATAAACAATGCTGATATTAACATTCTTATATATGTCTCCAGGAATACATGTACAAACATTTTCCCAGGGCACATACCTAGGAATGAAATTGCTGACACATAACAAATGCTTGCTTTCAACTTTATTAGAAATGCCATGTCGTGTTTCACAGTGATTGTTCTATTTCTTTTTCTACCCTCAGTATAAAGACATTCTGGTTACTTCACATTCCTGCCTGCCAGCACTTCTTTTCTGTGTGCTTCTAAAAAACTTTCGCCAACGCAGTGCATATGAAATGGTGTCTTATTGTGGTCTTCTTCAGCATTTAGGAACGCCTTTCCTTAAATATGTTGGTCATCCTGGCTTTCTCATTTGTTGAGTTCCTGTTCAAGTCTTTTGTCGGTTTTGTATTGAGGTGTCTTTTTCTTATTTATAGGAATCTTATTCTTCTCTTCTGGATACTAACTTTTTTTCAGTTATGTGCTCCAAATATCCTTTCCGGTTTGTGGGCTCCTGCTTTTTACTCTCTTTGTGGTATCTTTTAATCTGTAGAAGTTGTTCGTTCAGTACTGTCCAGTTTTTCAAACTTCCTGTGTTGTCGGCAGTTTTGGGTCTTACTTAAAAATTCCTTCCCTGCCTTGAGGTCATGAGTATATTCTATTACAGTTGCTTCTGAATATCTTATACTGTCTTCATTGGTATTTAAATATCCAGTATGCCTAGATTGATTTTTTTTAATTTAAATTGAATTGGTCAACTTATAGCACATCATTAGGTTTTTCTTTTTAAATAAGTTTTGTTATGTTGTCACCACACAGTGCATTATTAATTTTTGATGTTGTGTTCCATGATTCATTGTTTGCATGTAACACCCAGTGCTCCATGCAATCCGTGCCCTCCTTAATACCCATCACTGGGCTCACCCATCCCCCCCCCCCCAAAACCCTCAGTTTGCCAAAGTCCATAGTCTCTCATGGTTCCTCTCCTCCTCTGATCCCCCCCCCTTCATTTTTCCCATCCTTCTCCTGATGGTCTTCCATGCTATTCCTTATGTTCCACAAATAAGTGAAACCATATGATAATTGACTTTCTCTGCTTGACTTATTTCACTCAGCGTAATCTCTAGTCCCATCCATATTGATACAAAAGTTGGGTATTCATCCTTTCTGATGGCTGAGTAATATTCCATTGTGTATATGGACCACATCTTTTTTCTCCATTTGTGTGTTGAAGGGCATCTCCGCTCTTTCCACAGTTTGGATATTGTGGCCATTGCTGCTATGAACATTGGGGTACAGGTGGCCCTTCTTTTCACTACATCTGTATCTTTGAGTTAAATACCCAGTAGTACAATCACTGGGTCATAGGGTAGCTCTATTTTTAATTTTTTGAGGCATCTCCACACTATTTTCCAATCTTTCCAATATTTGTTGTTTCTTGTCAATTTTTGCCATTTTAGTTTTCAATGTAATGTGTATAACACCCAGTGCTCATCATATCACATGCCCTCCTTAATGCCCATCACCCAGTTATCCCATCGCCCCACCCCCCACCTCTTCTGCAACCCTCAGTTTTCTCCCTGGAGTCCAGAGTCTCTCATGGTTTTTCTCCCTCTCTGATTTCTTCCCATTCAGTTTTCCCTCCTTGTCCCTATGATCCTGCTATTCCTTGCATCCCACATATGAGTGAAACCATATGGTAATTGTCTTTCTCTGATGGGCTTACTTCATTCAGCATAATCCCCCTCAGTTCCATCCATGTCAATGTAAATGGTAGGTTCACGCTTTCTGATGGCTGAGTAATATTCCGTCGTATATATGAACTACATCTTCTTTACTCATTCATCTGTTGAAGGACATCTCGGCTTCTTCCACAGTTTGGCTATTGCAGACATTGCTGTTATGCACGTTGGGATCCATGTGGCCCTTCTTTGATTGACTTTTGTCTTACTAAGTGGATACATGTTTAGGAAGACTTTTTTTCTGGTAATAGGAATCTCTTGTCATTGTGTTTTGACCCTTTGTTTCCAGTAGTCCTTATTCTTTAAATTTTGATAATTAAGAATCCTGAGGGTAGGGTCGCCTGGGTGGTTCAGTTGGTTGGGCTGCTGCCTTCAGCTCGGGTCGTGATCCCGGCGTCCTGGGATCGAGTCCCGCATTGGGTTCCTTGCTCGGTGGGGAGCCTGCTTCGCCCTCTGCCTCTGCCTGCAACTCTGTCTCCCTGTGCTCGCTCGCTCTCTCTCTCTAATAAATAAATAAAATCTTAAAAAAAAAAAAAAAGAATCCTGAGGGTAGAACTCCCATACTTCCAATAATAGAGCCACCTCAGCTCTCTTGCTTGGTATGGACCTAGTATACCTTTTTTTTAATCCTTTTGCTTTCAACCTTCCCCCGCCCCCCAGTCCTTTAGTCTTTGTTGTCTCTTAACAGCAATAGCATGGTTTCAGGTTTCATTCTGGGTTATAATCTTTAAAGCACTCAGCCCAAACATTTATGGTAATGCCACTGTCTTACTCATACATTCTACTTTTTGTTTCACCTTAACTATGTTGCTTGAGCTCTCCCCTTTTCTCTTTCTTTGGATTGTTTTTTCCTAACTTAAGCTTTCTTTGCGTACCCATCACTTTTGAAATAGTCACTCCTTTTTCCATTTTATTAGCAATGAATCCAGAAATTTGGGCACACGTACTTGTCTGGTACCTTTGCCCTCCTCCACACAATACAGGGACGAACCTTACAGCACTTTCACTCTAACTACCTGCTGCTGTTGGTGTGTGTTTGAGTTCTACACTCTTGTAACTTCCAAGCTCTTCCTGTTGTTTTATACAGTTAACATTGTTCGGTGTTAGTGTCACTCACATACCTGCCTCTCTCTCTGCCCATCATCCCTTCTGGACATAATAAGTTGTGTCGGGGGGTCGGGGGGTCACTTTCTTTCTTTTTTTTTTTTTTTAATTTTTATTTATTTATTTGAGAGAGAGAGCATGAACAGCCGGAGGGGCAGAAGAAGAAGCAGGCTCCCCACTGAGCCAGGAGCCCGATGCGGGACTCAGTCTCAGGACCCTGGGATCATGACCTGAGCTGAAGGCAGACGCTTAACCGACTGAGCCACCCAGGCGCCCCAGTCACTTTCTTTCTGTCTAAAGTATATCCCTGGGAAATTGCTGTCATGAGGGTCTGTGGATGGCAAAATCTCTCAGATTTTGTCTGACTCACAATGTATTTGTTGTCCTCTTATTCTAAGAATAACCTCAGCAAAAAGCAATTATTGAAGACAGAGAAAATATTGAGTCACAGGGATGTTTGCACAGCCTTGTCGATAACATACAGAAACAAAAGAGTAAAAACCCTACATGTCGGGGCACCTGGGTGGCTCAGCGGGTTAAAGCCTCTGCCTTCAGCTCAGGTCATGATCCCAGAGTCCTGGGATCGAGCCCCGCATCGGGCTCTCTGCTTAGCTGGGAGCCTGCTTCCTCCTCTCTCTCTCTGCCTGCCGCTCTGCCTACTTATAATCTCTATCTGTCAAATAAATAAATCTTAAAAAAAAAAAAAAAACCCTACATGTCTGGTAGAAGGGGAGGGGCTTATCAGATGAGTACATCTATCTGACCTATGATACAATTGTAAATTACGTTTTTAAAGATAACAAGATGGCACAAGATCATGCTCTCACACAATCCTGAGAAAAAGCAATATACCAGGCTGTATGTACAGTGTGGACCACCAAGAAGGAACCCTCAGAAAAGACAGGAAAATATATGCAGAAAATTAATGTTATTTGTTTCTTAGTTGCTGTCATGCTAGCCTATTCTGGTTTTCATTTTTATGCTTTTCAGTATTTTATAAACTTTCTGCAAAAGCAAGCCCAGCATTTATAATTAGAAACTGGTTGTTTATTTTTAAAATTACTCACAATCAAAATAATGTTCAAGAAGACTGGATAATTCACACTCACATTCCACACCAGCCGTGTATGAGCAGCAGTTACGTTTTTAATGTTTGCCAATTTTATAAATATACACTAGTATTTGTTATTTCCGTTTTATGTTAGTATTTAAGTGAAATGCTTCGTGTGTGTGTGTGTGTGTATTGACCATTTGTGTCTTCTTTCCTTGAAGCATTTGTTCATACCCTTTGTCAGTTTTTCAGTTACATTCCTCGTGATTTCCCTGTTGATTTGAAAGCACTCTTTATATATTAAGAATATTGAGCCTACCTTTTTTTACACTGTTTTCCAACTTGTTTTTTAAATATTGTTTATAGTAACGTGGGTTGTTTTTAATGTTTCATTTTATTTATTTATTTTTTAAAGATGCTCTTTACTTGAGAGAGAGAGCGAGCATGAGTGGGGGAAGAGGCAGAGGCTGAAGGAGAAGCAGACACCATTGAGCAGGGAGCCTGATGCCGGGCTCAGTCCCAGGACTCCAAGATCATGACCTGAGCCAAAGGCAGAGGTTTAACCATCTGAGTCACCCCAGTGCTCCTCATGTTTCATTTTAAAAATAATTCACAAACACTTTGTGGGAGAAAAAGGGGAGAGGCTTAATTGCAAATAAAGGTTAAATATACATTCAAAAAAATTTGAATATACATTTGGATACCAAGGAGAGGAAAAGTAAATAGACCTCTAAAAGAAGTTGCAGAAAAAAAGGAGAAGAGGCAGAGTATTCCTTCAGAATTTCTAGCTGATGGGAGCCTGGGGTGACTTGTCTCCTCCGTCGCCCCTCTCTGGACGTACAGATGCATCCATTCTTTCTGTATATTAGTAGGCTGTCTGCACACCTTTCCATGAGTGTGGTACTCACAGTCACTGTGAGCTGCGCCGGGAGGCGTCAACAGAGTGAAGGCGGTGGCAAGCTCCGATTATGCAAGACAAAGCTTTAACTGCGCCTAGTGGTAGGGATGGACCTACCGGTCATCCCATGGTAGGGACCTGTGCCCGTTTCTCTTCCTGGGCAAGGTTCTTCATGTTGGCGCTGTGAATATTTTGGGTCAGGTCATTCTTTGTTCCAGGGCCTGGCCCCACCCCTGGAGGTGGTCTTCAGCGTTCCCGCCAGCGGTACTATTGCTGTTGTGACAGCCTAAATTGTCTCCAGACTATACCATCTGTCCCCTGGGGTGGGGAGTGGGGAAGGTGCCAAATTGGCTTCACTTTGCAAATCCCTGTTCTAGGCGAAAACTGACACAGGGCAGGGGAACCCGGGGCTTCCCTTCGGGGCTTCGGGGCCTTGAAGCTGAATTGTAATTTACAGAGCTTTCAGGCTAACTTGCTCTGTTGGCAGTTTGATGGGATGGTGGCTGGCTCTCCGCGGGTCTCTCCTGTACACTGTGGGGCTCTGATGAGTCTTTTAATGAACACGAACCTTTCATTTTTGTTCTAATAGTTTGTTTCTTTTGTTGCTTGGATTTGTGCAGAGTCCTCCTTTATTCATCTTCTAATAATTCTCACTGTTAATTGTTTTTACCTTAAGCCTTTAATCCATGTGAGATTTTCATTGATGTACATTGTCAGGTGAGGCTTTAACTTTCTGCTGTTTCTTTTCTTTTAAAACTGCAAATGTAATGATGCCATTGGTGGAATAGTTTCATTGTGATGTTCCTTAAGACACTAAGTTCTTCTATAGGGTTACAGACTGTTTGTTGGTCCCATTGAATGACTCCTGCAATATTATCATGTGTTTTAAAAAATTATTAGCGTGCAGAAGCTCTTTACGTAATACTTGTTTATATGCACACACGCATAGTCGGGGGACTCCTAATAGAATCCTGACCCTCTTTTTCTTTTGTGACTTTTTTGATCACTGCCACATTTCCCTTGGAATCTGACCCAGAAAAGTAGCCAGAGTGGCAGCCTCAGTCCATTGCCTCAGTTGGCGACCAGTAGCAGCTGTGTATTAAGCTCCTACCCTGTTGAAGTCTTGTGTCATCCGCGTACCACCGTCAGAGAGATGGGAGCCCAGTGTTGTGTGTGACTGCTAAGGTCTTGTTCTGGTAGTAAGACAGACTGAAAAACAAAACCCACATGTTCTGCTTCCTCTAGTCCATGGTGACTGTTTCACTCCCCATTCTCGGGGAGCTGAGGGCCCCACCTTGAGTCACGTGAGTCCCACGCAGCCCTGAGAGTGCTGCTCACAGCCCACTCAGGCAGAGTGCTGGGATGGGATGCTTCTCCTCTCCTCGGTCCTCCAGTCTCCCACCACCTGTGTTGGGCTCCCTGCTCAGCAGGAGTCGGCTTCGCCCTCTGCCCCCGAGCTCCCACTCCCCTACCCATGTGTGTGTTCACTCTCTCTCTCATGCATTCTCCCTCTCTCAAATAAATGAAATCTTAAAAAACAAGCAAAGAAAGAAACCCACGGGAGAGCCAGGAAACCCCTTCCTGTGATGCTGGTAGACCATAGTTGGTGGCAAGCTGACCTGTCTGATCTCTCCACGTCCTTAGACTCTGGGTTCTGCTTCTTGAGATGAATCTGTTTCCCACAGATTTATAAGTCTGCTTGTTTTAGAAATACCATCTGGGCTTGAGCTTGCACATGCATTGAGGATTCGGCTCCTCACTTGTGAAGAGTCCTAAGGAAACAAGGCAGGGTGTGAGTATTCTAGAAAAACCCCACCTGTTCACCCCCCACCGGGTACCATGCTCATGCTTCAGGCCCTGCATGCCCATCACTGTATCTTCATGGCAGTGAGAGGTGGGTCTCCACGGGACTGCCCGCTCAGCTCCCAAGGAGAGCACGGCAGATGGGGAGTGAAGCTCATGCTCTGTGAAGGTCCCAGGATGAACCCGCGAGCGTCTGTCATTGGTCTGGTTTTGTAGCATGTGGTGGCCTTGTTCCAGAGAGGCACCTGCATCATGATCCCGTAACCCTATCTTCCTTGGGTTTTCTCCCACTTACAGCAGCAACATCGGCCTGCCTAACTTGAGTCATTTCAATAAGAATGTCCTTAACACTCCAGGTCTTAGATCCAAGACGTGGAAGCTTTGTCTCCTCCTTCCCTCCATCCCCCTCCCATCTGACTGGATTCCTTTCAAAGCCACGTGTTGTCAGGCTCATGTCATGTCCTCCCGATCCTGGTGACATTAAGAAACAGTCCTATAATGTGTCTTCCTTTCCCCGCACGCCTCCAGGGGTGCACAGACACAGCCCAGAGTTCATCCATCCCAGTGTAATATGTCCCTCTGCAAGTTGATGACCTCCGCATATGTGTGCGTCCAGCGATTCGGGCCTATTGACCTTCCCTGTGGAAATCCAGCAAGGGAGCTACAGTGTCAGAAGCAGGACCTCGTCGAGCCCTGGCTGTTCTTCCCAGCAGGGCTTCCAGTTCCTTCAGCCCTCTGTGTGGAGAGGAGACTCTTGGGTCAAAATGTGCCCTGAATGGCAATGTGAGTGTCACCAACACCAGTGTCTGGATCCTTGCTCTGCCCTTGAAAAGGCAGGCGGAGTTCTCTTTCCCAAGATGAATGTGATAACCGTGGTACAAACCCTTCTCCACAGCCACTTAAGCCTTTTCTTGGTAACGTGGAAAAAATGAGTCTTTATGAATTCACTGTTGTCTGAAGAGACTTTGGAAATCAGTCCCCGCCTACTCTCATAGGGAATCATAGCATCCTGGAGAAGTCACCTCCAGACGAATTTGGCCGCTGTCTGTCTGTTGTGGCAGGCTTTCCCGGCAAGACCATTGCCATACACAAAATACGCCTGTCAGAGAAATGGGTGGTTTCTCCTGGAGTCGATGGGGGCTTTCACATCGTTACACAGAATTAAAAATGAAAATCAAACTAAATTCAGAGGCTGTATTGTGACCCTCTTGGGAATCTGTTCCTGTCAGGATTTTTATATCCCTTGATGTAGAACATTGGATTAATGAGTTTTAGCTGTGCACGTATTCCATTATGAGTGATAAGCTCAGGCATATTGACACAGCAAGTCCCCTTTCCAGATGGAGCTCAGGGACCTAAGAGGGTTTCTCTCCTCTCCCTCTGTCCTAGATGCTTAGAATCTGGACACTGCAGGCTTAATTAAGTGGCTTATAAATGATGTCCAGGACCCTGTTTCCAAAAACACCCCAAATCTCAATGCTCTGAGACCGCCACCATCGGACTAGCAAGGACATATGTGTAAACCTGAATGTCTTGAGGCTGCACGACCACTGGGGACCACATAGCCCAGTAAAACTGGGTTCAACAAGGAACCCACATCCCCAGAGCCATCTGTACTGCCTCACTCCCTGCGGTTCCGGCATATTAGCCACCAGTCTCAGCCACCTGCTGACCTTCTCTGAGAAGGATCCAGGCTTGCTGATAGGGTGCCAAACAAGTTCTCAAAAAAAGTACACTGCTCAGTGATAACACTTGTGTTGGCAGCAACAGCCCTGAAGAAACATGCTGTTCCGTGGATCACCAAGGATGCTGACCCGCGATGATGTCCACAGACCCAGGTGTCCCCCGTGTAAAAGGAGGAAGAATGTTTATTCTGCTTTTACTTCAATTCTGAAAATATTTACAGGAGTTGCTGAGAGGAAAAACTTCATTAGTGTCACAGGTGTCAAAGAGGCAAATTCCTAGGAGACAGAGGATGGCATTTGGACTACACATAGACTGGAGAGAGAAATAAATAATGAGCTGCAGGCAAACACTTCCCAGTGTGGGCTCCTCAGAGCTGGAAGATATTATGTCCTATACACACACACGCGCACACACACGCACACACACACATACACACATGGTCTCAGGTCATATAAATTTAGGATCCTCTACCTTACGCTGATTTATTTTTTTAAAGATTTTATTTATTTATTTGACACAGAGAGAGATCACAAGTAGGCAGAGAGGCAAGTGGGGGTGGGGGGGGGAGCAGGCTCCCCACTGAGCAGAGAATCTGATGTGAGGCTCGATCCCAGGACTCTGAGATCATGACCTGAGCCAAAGGCAGAGGCTTTAACCCACTGAGCCACCCAAGTGCCCCCAGTTTATGCCAATTTAAATCAGCTCTCCTTAATGTGAGATTCTGCAGTTCAGGTCACCAAAGAAAGAATATTTCCCATATGAATTTCACCAGGAAATGGTTTTCTGGAAATATCCATGCACTCTGGACTCCAGCAACCTTCTCTGAACCTCACTGGACTCCTTTTTTCCTTGTCTTTTTTTTTTTTTTTAAGATTTTATTAATTTGAGAGAGAGAGAGAGAGAGAGAGAGAGACTGAGCCGGGGGGAGGGGCAGACAGAGCAGAAGCAGCAGACTCTTGCTGAGCAGGGAAGCCAACTCTGGGCTCGATCCCAGGATCCCACGATGATGACGTGAGCTGAAGGCAGATGCTTGACTGAGCCACCCAGGTGCCCCTGACTCTGTTTTCGTCTTACCCTCACTTCCATACACGTTCTTAGGTCTAAAAAAGAGGTGTTTAAAAATCATAACATAATGGATATTTGTTTATTACACACCTAGGAAACAGCCACAGGTAAAAGAAGAGCAGGAACAGAGACCACCTCACACATAAGAGACCCACCATTTACCTTGTTTACCATTTATTGCGTAATTTCACTTCTCTGCCTCATCTCTACTTGTTTCTCCCTCCCAATGTCCACACTCTCCAGTTACATGTTACAAAAGTAAGATCAAAGATAGACACTTCTGTATTCTGCTGTTTTCATTTAATATCCTCAAAGTATTTTTACACCCTGTCCTTTGTCAGACTTCGTAATGCCTTCTCTGTTGGCCAACCTATTTGCGAACCATAACTTAATCCCTGTTATAGGACGTTGGCTTCCAGGTTTGCTTTGTGTTGCTTTGGGTTTTTTGTTTGTGTGTTTCATGGCTTTCTTTTTTTAGTGTTAGAAATATTATAGTTGTTTGTAATGGTACAACTATATTTTTGCAACCGTTTGTGCTCACTGGACTTACGTCTAATATAAAATCAACTAAAGGGTCATCATTTTCAGTGTGTGTTCCTCATCACGAGACAGGATCTTAATTAGAACCAGCTCTCAGACCATCAATACCATGTCCGTAGTTACTAGATGAACTATCGCAGGGCCTCCTGCCTAAGACTATAGGCCCAGAATCAGACAGTCTTGAGGCAAACCCTGAGCCTGATACTATGTAGCTGGCTGAATTCAATTAGTTGACATAACTTTTCCAAGCTTAGTCTCCACAGTTATAAAATGGGAATAATAATAATGTCTGCCTCTAAGAGTAGTAAGGATTTACAAGTCTACCACTTGGAATCGTGTGTGCGTGCCCGCCTCTGTGATGGGGAGGAAGTTCAGGAGAGAAAGGAAAGCATTGGGTCCCAAAGACCAGCATGACTCCTACATGCCCAGGTTCCTCCTTCCCTGGCTTGTCTTCATTTTCTGGCAATGGGGAGCTCCTTTCAAACAGTGATAACGTGGGACATGGCAGGACCAGGACAGATGTGGCTGTGGCTGACTCGAATGTGACTCCCAGCTCTAGAACTTCTTCTGGTTCACAGGCTGGACAGTGGGTATTAATGAAAGTCTCTGCCTCTCTACCTCATGGGTATAATGATTCGGTGAGATCCTCCTTGTCTTCATAGCACCTGTCATAGAGTAAGCACTCAGTGACAGCTAGAAAAAAGTCACTGAACCTCTCTCTGCTTCAGTTTCCACCTCAGTAAGAGAAATAATAATGACTCTGACAAGTTATCCCCAGAATTAAATGAAAACAGTGAAGGCAATGTGGTTGTTAGCACTAGCAGGTGTTTAATACGTGGCAGTTCTTGGGACAAATGATTACTCCAGCTGTTACTGCGGATGAATGGGACCCAAGCTGAGCTGCACGGTGCCACCTTCCTGCACGGGTGACAGCTGGCCAGCAGAGCACCACCGATCAGTTAGAGAGGCAACGCCTGCAGACAGATGGTGTGCAGACAGGAAGCCCTCGGGCCCAGGACTCTCTCCCATCCCACCCAGCAGCCCTCAAGTCCACCACGCTGGCTTGTAAGGTGACCCTCAGCGGAGGGAGACTCGTGATCACCTCTCCAGCACCATGTGTTGCCAGTGACATCTTGGAAGAGACTGGAGCTGAACGGGGTAGGTGTGTCCCAGACGGCAGGTTCAATGGTTGCGATGCCGTTTGAGCTCGAGGTCGTCCTAGAATTCTCTCTCTAGGCCCAAAAGAAAAACCTATGCTGGGAAATTGTGTGAGGCAGAAGAGTCACAGTGGAATTGAGTTGGAAATGTGCAGCCTCATCACACCATGAATTCAATCTCAAGGCATGCCGTGGGCTATAATTCTTGGAAGTCCTTCGAGATGCCTTAACACCGCTTAAAATGAGACCTGTTCACAGTGGGCTTGTGGCCACCCCGTGTTGTACATCAAAAACCATTATTTCCATCCATATCTGAGTCCAACAGTTTTCACAAGCCAATGTCTCTCTATTCTTTTCAGAATGGCTCTGTCGTGCTAGAATTTCTTTCGGAGGTACTTTTGTTTTCTTCGGTGCTCTGAAGTGTGAAGTCTACATAATTGGCTAAATGCATCATGTTTGCATATGCATAAGCCAGTTACCTCCAAATCACCATCTCATGCCTGCACTGGTGGCTGGTGCTTAAAGAAAATGAAGCTTAATTTTCTGTAAGCGGCGTTCCATGGTTTCCAAATAAGCTCACGGAGACACAGATAAACGAAATTACTTAGTGGTAACTATGCAGACAGGAGTGAGAAGCCAGTGGTGAAACCAGCCAGGTGTGTGGGCTCGTTCGAGCGTCCCTCAGTCACAACATACAAAGAAACAGGAAAATGGGATGCCAGGGACCGCTGGCTGCTGCCAGCCTGGCTGTAGGCCGCTGTGTTCGTAGTTGGGTTAGTGCCAGTCTGGAAGCCCATGGTCCTCATTTCAGCCTGTGGACCCTTGAACTTAGAGCTGCCAGGCTTCCTTATAATTCCTTTGCTTGGGGCAAGGGAGTGTGCGTGGTATTTGTGCGGGGAGAATCAGGCCATCCTTTCCCATATGCAAGTCAGCGTGGGTAGAAGGAAGAGCCTGGCTTGAGTCATTCAGACCAGGGTTCAAAGGCCAGCCTTGGTCTGCGTGTGTGTGTGTGTGTGTGTGTGTGTGTGTGTTGGGGGCACTGGAGGTGAGAATGGGCAAGGTCTCCCACACGACTGTCTTGGTATTCTCCAATGTGAAACGGAGAATAGGATCCCCTTCCCAGGCATCCGGAGGATTCGTGGACACAGCGTGTGTCTCCACATACACTTGCCATAATTGAGTCTGGCTCGCATGCGTGTCTCCCGCCACTTCCCCCCACGCAGTCCAGTCTTCTTTTGGCTGGGAGTTACTTGTCTCGGTGGTAGTTAGGGCTCTCCCCTGCGTCCGTCCTCAGTGGCACACAACCAGCCACTTTGTTACTTGACCTGTTCATCGTGCTTATTCTTGGTGTTTGGAGGGTGGTGGGGGCACTGTCATCACAGAGCTCCGGGTACTCCTGTTATTTTCGTGGTGCCTCAGCAAACATACATCCTTGCCTATTGGTAACCAGACA
This sequence comes from Meles meles, assembly GCF_922984935.1. Classification (NCBI taxonomy): domain Eukaryota; kingdom Metazoa; phylum Chordata; class Mammalia; order Carnivora; family Mustelidae; genus Meles; species Meles meles. Next base: position 108,531,188 of record NC_060068.1, read on the forward strand.
CTCTGCCAGGAACTGGGGATAATTCCACTATAGACGACTGCAGAATCCTTGCCACGTCGGCTCTCAAGGTCCAGAAGGAACAAAACAGGTTGTGGCGTAGCCTGGAGAAGCGGAACTGGAAGTTGGAGGTCCTGGGGATGCCCCGGAGGGGGCAGTCAGGTCCTCCTGGAGGGTGTTGGGAAGATGCTACAGATGAACACATAATTGAACCGAACCTTCATTCTCCAGGAAAGAGCGTTTGGGGAGAAAAAGCAGCTTGGGTCTTCATCATTAAAATTCTACCAACTCAGTGGAGGGAACACGTTCTCCTTTTACAAATAAGGAGAGAGGAGACTGCGTGCCAGGCAGGGGCAGTGTCTTCATCATCTCTGCATCCCCTGGAGTGTCTGACTCAGGGAGTGCTGGAATTGATCACAGGGCAGGATAGAGACTAGCACATAGATTGTGTTGATTTAAAAAATCCAGAGTTTAGGGATTGCTCTTCCCCTTTGGGTTAAGAAGGAAATGTTAGCACGTGGCATTGGAAGTGATGGGGTGGCACACGCTCTCCTGAGTTGCACGGCTCCCAGGACTCCCGCGGTCAAAGCACTGGAGCCTTTTCCCACCTCAGGGCCCTCCCCCAGCGCTGCATCTGTTCCTTGCTTTGTTCATGTGTTCTTCTGGTCAGCAAAACTCACCTGGACACCTGTGGTTTTGGGCTTTGGGCTCAGCACCGAGGACACAGAGGGCTTTGTGGAGGAGATAGAAGGAGCAGACTTTAATTTTCCAAGGAGGTACAGACTGACATCACAACGGAAGAGTATTTCAAGGAATGTAGGAATTCTCCCTCCCGTTCTGGCTGCTGCCTGTCCAGCTGCCCCTCTCCATAAAACAGGCCATTCTTATTAGTTTATTGTATATCCTTGAAGGGTTCTTGATGTATCTTGAAGTAACAAGTTCAGCTTCTCAGCTTCTCCCTTTTAGCACAGAGAGTAGCATATGATACACTTTGCTTTTTAAACTTAAGTTATCTTAGAAATCCTTGGGTATCATACATGTAGCTCTTAAGAGTTTTTCATCGGGCGGATGTACTATAATTGATTTAACCACAGACGTCTCAGTTATTTTCAGCCTTTTGCTATTTCAAGTAATGTAATGGATGGCCGTATATCGGTTACTTCCAATGCACATTTATGCATACTTGCAGAGTAAAGTCCCACAGGGGGATTTTGGTGTTAAAATTTATCTAACTGGGGGGCGCCTGGGTGGCTCAGTGGGTTAAGTGTCTGACTCTTAGTTTTGGCTCAGAACATGATCTCAAGGTTGTGAGATCAAGTCCGGCATCTGGCTCCACACTCAGCGTGGAGTCTGCTTGTCCCTCTCCCTATTCTCCTCCCCCTAATCATGCATGCTCACTCTCTCTCTCTCAGATAAATGGTATTTCCTCTAGTGTCTCTCCCTCTGTGAGTTCTTGTATATTGTTTTATCTTCTTTCTTCATAAAGATGATTGTTTCACTTTAATTCATGATATCATACTTGGTCCACATTGTCACCTTTTCCAACTTTCCTGCTGAGCGGTCTTTGCCAAGTTCTGCTGTTCTTTTCTGGTTTCTTCATGTATTATATAAATGAACATGCCAGCATCTTAAAAAAAACAACAACAACAATAAAAAAAAATAACAACTATTATTGGAATAAGTTAGACTTGACCGGCCTGCCAGTTTCAAAGGGAATGCAGTAGATGGAACGGAGGAACCCATCTGTCTTTGTAGATTCCAGGTACAAAAGCATCTGCTTCTCGGAGTCACCTGTGAAAGAGGGCTTCCTGATAAAATGGCTGCTTGGTGTGGTTTTGGTGCCTTTTTTTTTTTTTTAATCTTTTTCTATGAAACAGCTCTGCCCATCCTTTCTCCAGTTCTTTTGCTAAAACTGAAGCTGAACTTTGAATTGAGCCTCTTGCCTATAGAAAGAACAATTTTGTGGGCATTTTCTGAGACCAGCTGCCCTAGGCCACGTTGCTCTTTTTCTGCCTTTTTATTGATTTTTCTTCCTGTGCTGCTTCTGCTTGATCTGTACCCCATCCTTTGCTTTAGATCCCTTAGTCCTTACTGGGCAGGAAATATTGGTCTGTGACTTCAGGAGGAGCCTTTTGCCTGTCAGAAACATATCTGTGTTTTGTTTTGTTTTGTTTTTTGTTTTTGTTTTTGTTTTATTGGCCCTGGGCATTTTACTTCTGGTCTGGGTGACTTCTCCTATATTGTTGGAAGTTAGGGATTCCATGTCTCTCTTGTAGTTTTAGTTAAAGTGTAGTTGATGATTTTATTCTGTCTATATTGTTGATTATATGATATTCAGGAGGGGAAGAGGGAAATTGCTAGCTTTGTTATGCTGCCTTGTTAGATACCAGGTCTCTAAACAGGCAATTTTGATCAAAGACAGTCTTTCTAGCTCTAGAAATAATAGTGGCTACTGTTTCATCTCTGTGCCAGGCACAAGGCCCTCTCGGAACCCACAGGAGGTCCCGTGGGGCTGGGATACCATCTTCTTTTCTCGCTGGGTCTCTATACCCGCTCATGCTGTCAGGCTTCCGGAGTGGAGGTAAATCTAGAGTGTGTTACACAATCTGAAGGGTGAGAAGACCAGTGAGTCAAACATTGGACCTGGCAGGATTTAGGATAGATTGAGACACCCTTTATGGTTTCTGGAGGCAGTTCCTCCTCAGATTCTGCTGTATCTCTCTGGACTGTCTGTCCGTTTGTCTACCAGAAGGATGAAAGTGAAGATGCCAGGCCATGTCTTCTCCAGGCATCCTTAGGACCATTCTGTTCTGGCCTCAGTCCCACATGGGAGTTTTCAATCCCAGCTACAACCTCTACCCTCTTACCTGAGACTCTGGCAGCCCCGGAGGTGCTACTGGACCTTTGTCATAAGAAGGGTGACGTCCCATCAGTCCATATCCCCATGTCACTATCCGCTTTGGTTGAGGAGAGGGAGCAGTGGTGAGAGGAAATACACTAAGAGCTCATGTGTCTCTGTATTTGGCCTGATCTGCCTGGTTCCCCCACCTAACTGTGAACGAAGGTACACTGGCAGCCCCAGGTTCCCCACACGTCCTAGACCATTAGGATCAGATCTCCAGTCCCAAGCTTGTTGTTCACGTCCTCCACCAATCTTTTGTGGCTTCTTGGCCCATTAAATAACAATATAAGTGTATTTCATGTTTAAGAGTAAAAACATACATGTGCGTACTGATGCCTTAGGTGGTGAAAAACATAAAAACTTAAATTACATTCAATAATGCCCAGATTTGAATGCTGAATTTGAGTGGGTTAAACTGGACACAAAGTGCCTAGTAGGTGTGGAGATGCATCTTCTTTGTGCCCTAAAAATACATTTTCTGCTTAGTTGGTTAAGCATCTGACACTTCATTTCAGCTCAGGTCATAATCTGAGCATCATAAGATCAAGCCCCATGTCAGAGTTGGCACTGGGCATGGAGCCTGCTTCAGATTCTCCCCTCCCTCCGCCCCTGCCCCCATTCCTGCTCTTGCTTTTGCTCTCTCAAAAAAAAGAGGGGGGGGGGTTGTTTCTGTCTCTAAAACCTCTTGCAGATTTAGGCTTATAGATTAGTGTATTAGTCCCGGTGTTGTCAGTGCTACTGTTAGAAGATGGTCCTTGAAATGCATGCAGGCATTTATATACTCTCTAATATACTGGAATATTTTTAACAGATATACAGAGCATTTTACATTTATATGCATTTATATATGTTTGATTTTTATATATGTTTGTGATTTAGAATTAGATCTATTCATGCTCAAGTTGGTGTGTTGAATCCAAGCAGAGCTAATCTTAAGTATAAATCAGCTTTAAAAATCAAACAGTCACTTCATTCAAATCAGTGTCCCCATTATTTCAAAGACCTATCTTCTGAACTATTTTCTCCTTTTCTAAGTCCTTTCTGCACTTAACCTCGGCTGAAGTCCTGCCCCCTCTTGGAAGCCTTTCCAGATTGTCATTGGTCACTTGAGCTACTAGATGAATGAAATCCAAAGTGACTGTCTGCCTCTTTTCAGTGGGATGACCCACCCAGGGACTGACATCACCAACCCATCCCCTTTCCCAGGGCTCTGGCCACTGCTGCTACTCGAAGAAGTTTAGGCTGGGCCTGTGTCCCACAGCTTGTCCCGAATCACCTGCCACTGCTGATTTTAGGTGAAAAGAGCAGTTGTCATTTCTCTAATTGTGTTTTTATTAGTCAAGAACCATGAGGCCTTGCAGTGAAACTGTTTTCTATGGCACTACTAATCTCTTCCAGATTCCCATGTAAGGAAATGCCTACCCCGTGCTGAGGAAACGCAGGGTGAAAGGCAGGGTTGGCATTTCCAACCAATGGTTTGCACTTCTACCTTTTTTTTTTTTTTTAAATACCCTCCAGTATAGAAAAGGCTATGGATTTTATCTGAAGCTTTAAAAGCTTATTTCATCTAGCTAACCTCCCTGCTCTAGATTATTCAGTGGGAAAAATAAGTGTTACTCTGCTAATGCACATTTACAAATGTTGTGTAAGTTCTAAATGTATTTCTTTTTCCAGATGAAGGATTATCATTCGAATCAAGGGAAACATTAAAGTCTCCTCAAATCAGGTTACTAAGGATAGTTGTAATGGGGTTAATGGGGAAATTTATCCATCTTTGCTTGTAGGTTCTACCATTAATTAGTTTAACTCATTTTCTTCCAAGTTTCATGTGAGTATTTTAAGCTCTTGCAAAGACTGCTTTTTAAGAAGGACTTTATTAGCAAGCTTCTGAATAAGGAGGCCCTAATTCCTTTGCTCAGCCCTGTTTTTGCATAAAATGGTGCGTTCTCCCAGGACAAGAGAACATGCACATAGGCTGGTGTTTTAGGCCCTGAAAAGTAAAAACTGGATTTACATGTAATAACGCAATTTAATTTGAGCAGATGTAAGCTGGCTCAGATCTCTGTTAGATGATCTCCAGTTAGAAATGGGGATTCACCTCACTTAAGCTGTAGAAATCCCCTGGGAAAACCTCAGTTGTCTTTCTGGTCACCAAATCAGCTTAGGCTGGGAGTTGATTACCCATTCCCTCCCAGGCGTGAGCAGTTCAGGCTCTGTGAGTTCCACAGGAGGGAAGGTGGGCGTGGCTGCCTGCTGGATTTCTGAAAGCTTAATCTTCCCAGCAAATCCTCACCTCAACTAGGTGAGGTTGATACTCTTAGGATTCTTCTCCTACCTATTAAAAAAAAAAAAAAAAAAAAGAGGCTTAGAGAAGAGCAGGGACTTAGGTGGAGAACAACAGCTCAGGCGCTGAGAGCTGGGATTCCAACCCAGGGCTGTCAGACCCACAAGCCTGGGCATGAGCCATAGGACCACTGCCCTGTCTACATGCCGGGAAGGAGTGTGGGTCTGCTCTGGCTCAGGCATGCACCTCATGATCTTTATCTGGTAGAAGAGGCTCCAGGCCTGCCGGGGAATGGGAGCACGAGCAGGTGCAGGCAGCTGGGGTTGTGGTCTCCCATCAAGTGACCTTCAGATTCAGGGACCTGGATTTGAATCTCCGTTTTGCTGTTTGCCTTCTATAGGACCTTGGAGATGTCACTCAACCTCTAGAAAAAAAACAGAGGAAAATCACACCTTCCTGGCTAGCTTCAGGGAGACATCTGATTTGAAAATGCCACATGTGTGATCTTGATTTCCGTAGTTTGCCCTCTGGTGGATCACGGGGCTGCCCCGTGTCCCCAAACACCGACCGTACGAGAGCCAGGAGCTCCGGAGTGCTAAGTGCCTTCCAGTTCAGTCTTCCCATGATGCTCCGAGCTCCCTGTGCTGCATCTGCCCATGAGGAAGCTGCAGATGGGAACAGTCACTCGGCTGCTCGCAGCTGGCACGGCTGAGCAGACCTAGCTAGAATCAACCCTCCCCTCTGTGAGTTCCAGTCTACTAGAGCGTATGTTCCCAGGGGATGGAGCCTTGCTCCCTTTCCCACTCGTTCAAGCTCCCAAAAAAGGGCAGCACCTCTGCTTAGCATTTTGACACACATCCCCAGCCCTGGGCCACTTGCTGTGTGCTCAGCGTGCCACCCCAGGCCCACTCGGGAGGAGGAGCCTGCTTGTCCCTGAGGATGACATGGCATCCTTGTGGTCTCTCCCATCCTGGCTCTGCTCATCTTCTAATCTCTGCCCTGAAAAAGGCTCGGCTGGACTTCCTACAGGAGATGATAACTGCGCACACTCACTGCGCACTGATGCAGTGTTGCTCTGAGTAAGTAATTAAGCACAACAGCACCTAGGAGGGCTGAAGGAGATTACTTTCAAAGGTCTCCATTTCTGAGAAGGCCTCCCGGCCTGCTCTGGAGGGAGCCGCTGGTCTGGTCCAACTCCTTAATTACTTTCAGAGGCACTAAAGTTTAAATTAAATTCTAGCTGTTTTCCTATTAACTTCTTCCGGGACCCTGAGCTAAGCATTGGGTGAGGCCTGGGCGGCAGAAGGCAGTGGGTCCGTGTGACAGGTGGCGTGTTTCCTTGTTTGGCTCTTTAGCTGAAGGATTTCATGAGTGCCAAGCGTCTGCCAGTAATTGGTGCCCTGGCAGAGGTTTACAGGTGGCCTACAATGCTTGCCTGTTGGATTTGCCATTTTCAAACAGCCCCAATTGGGTGTTCAAATGGGGCTCCAGGTAGGATTTTAACATCTAGCTGGAATACAGAATTTCTGTCCCTACCTGCACTTTCTATCATCCAAGTATGTTTTATCCTTCTGGTTGTCTCCTTGCCTTTGGCTTTTCGTCTAATCCTCCAGGAGCCTTTATAGACGGTCCTCATCCCTCCGAGTCCTCAGTAAGCCAAGAGCAGCCTGAAAGACCAGTTCCCACCTTTGGGAGCACTTTTCAAAGAAGCTTGGATTTCCTGTCTGCCCTCTTCTAGAACCATTACCTGTTTGAACCTTCCTCACTGGCTTTTTGCCGGCCCTTGGCTTTGTCTGAAGGAGACGGGGAAGATGGCGCCATGGTGGCCAGGGGCAGACTGACTGGTGCTTGAGAAGCAGCCTTCCCTCTCCCTCAGGACCTACTGGCCAGGTTCACTGTCCCACAAGCAGATACTAATAGAGGAGAGCATCCTTCCTTCCTTCCTCAGGGCCTCACCCGGGTTGCAGAAACCCTGGGAGAGCTTCTCTGCCCTCTTGTATTGGCACCAGTGTGCCTCCTTTTCAAGCCCATCACTTGGGTCGCTCATTCTGTCCTTTTTTTTTGTTTGAACACTGTCTGCGTTCAGAGCCGGTCTAGCCCCAAGCGCCTTAAAGCTCCAGGCCTCGGGTGGAGTGGAGAGATGGTGCCCAGGTGGAAAAGCAATCTCTTTTTCTTCCCTGGGCTTTCTCCCTTCCACGGACGCTGTGTGTGCCTTATTTACACTTGCTTATTGCATTTTGTTCATATTTTCCAAACAGACAGCAGAAGTCCACTGGGAGAGCACCAAATTACCTGGGCCCTTCTCTGCCCAAGCGCTGTGCTTTCCTGGGGGAGAGAGCTGTCTTTTTGTACATTTTGGAGTAATGTGCAGTGGCACTCTACTTTTCTCTAATGAAGCCCCAGCGGCCGCACGTGTGATCGATGCTTCTGGGAGCATAACAGGAAGGCTGCGCGCTCCTTCCGCAGGACCGCTGTTCTCACGCCAAAGCTAATGAAGGCAGAGCCCGAATTCATCCCCGTAATGCACAGCCGGCTGCCTCACGTGCATCATTGGCAGAGCTCCCTTTACATGGGAGGGCTGGATGTTTTGATTTTTTCCGACCCAGAAAGTGGACCCAGTCAATTAGTTGCCTCAGTTAGTACTGGTTCCCCACCAGCCCAGTCAATGCAGGGAGCCGGTCCAGCACCCAGGGGTGGCCCAGCAATTAACAGCCTGGATCCAGATCCTGTCACTGTCCCTAGATGACTGTGCGACTTAGGGAGCTTGCAACCAGGCTGTTCGTGCATTCCCATTTCCTTTCTATACCTACATTTTGAAGACCTATATATCCACCCTTGGTAAGTGCTGAGAGAATACAGGCAAAGGGAAGTCATCGTGCAGCTTTTCTCTTCAGGAGAAGGCAGACATCTGTTGCAAGCCGAATCCTGTGGACTTGTACTGACCCACCTACAAAATAAGTAAAGGAGAGATATTATTTTCTGTATCACAAGCATCTCCTGAGGCTTGAAAAGAAGTGCGTGAGGATAAAATGGTAAAGTGTTATGCCAACAGTTGGGATATGGGAAGAGGAACATAAATTTGTTAAGTCCCTGCTATACGCCAGGAGCTGTGAGCTTTCTTTTGCGGATATAACCATATCACATGCGACAGTGCTATGAGCTGAACTTTATTATGCCATTTTGCAGACAGATAAATTGAAGTTTGCAAAAGGCAACAAGAGGGTCATGTTATGTAGAGTTAGTAAGTATGTGTCGAGAGCATTCCTCATGCTGGGTACCAGCTGCCCAGGATGACGGGCCCTAGGAGCTGAGCCTGACTCGGGGCTGCTTTATGCTGCTACTTTCTAGAGGGGAAGAGGAGCCATGAAGGAGAAAGTACGGGTGTGATGAATGCCACCCAAGGACCGAGATACTGAAAGTCCCTAAGAGGGGAAAATCCTCCTGTGAGATCTGGGAAATTGGCACGAGCAAGACAAGGAGAGTAGGGTGCTCAGGATGGAGCAGCATCTGGAAAGGACAGTGAGGATGGGGTCCAGAGCCCAGGAAAGAGAGGAGGGAGACCAGAGGTGGTCCAGGGCACTGTGATCAGTACACAGGCCACATGAAGGGTATGGATTTGCTGGCAGAGGGCTGAGGAGCCTCTGAGAAGAGGAAAGATAGGAGATCAATTAGGATCCCGATCCAGCCTTCTTGGTGGGAGCTTCTGGTGGGGATGATGGGAATGGAGACAGCGGAGCCAGCAAGAAGCGGGGAACCTTCTGTAGGGATCCGGGACACTTCCCAGTCGTGTGCCCTACAGACAGGAGGGCCCAGTAGCGCCATTTGCCGACCACAGGGGAGGCGGGGATGCAGCCCACACTCCAGCCATGCCAGAACAGACTGAGATCCTGTGAAAAAGGTGGGGAGTAACCTGTGCGAACAAGCAGGCAACACACAGTCCGTGAGGAATAGGAGGCTGACAGTGACACTCGGGTGGAAGGCAGGAGGCAAGAGAAGGAGAGGTAGGGAACAAGAGGACAGGCTGGCCTCATTCACTCTGGATGGTAACCCAGTGGCCCAGGGGATCAGGTCCTAGCCTTTGTGAACTGAATCCTCTCCCAGGACAACACTCTCTTTTTCTGAGGATGCTGAGGCTCGTGGCCTGAGTACCAGCTTCTGTCACCAGGAGGAGAGGAGAGCTCAGCTCCCCCTCTTGAGAAATCACAAGATTGCTCCACCTCAGGACACCAAGTGAAAATGGCAGGTGGATTTGGTTTTAAAAAGGTTTTCTTTTTCCCCAAAAGTTGTTTTTCCCCAGGAAGGAACTGAGTGTGTGGGAGGTACTCTTTGAGTCCCCCATTTCTGAAAACATCAATCCTCCGTTCATCCCTTTATCAGGGGCTCTGATAGGCCCCTTAAAAGGCAGGCATCCTCTCCCCTCCCAACTCCCTCCCCCCCACCCCCACTGCCAGCATGTCTTTTGTGGCTAGAATCCCCAATCTGAACAAACAGTGCTCTGCAGGCTGTCATCTTTATTTTTTCCTCTGGGATGTGTCTAGCTCCAGGCCAGCTGGGCAGGACTTTGTCCCCATGAGGACCATTCAGTGGAGGACACAGCAAGTGAATAGGGCCCACTAATTGAGTGCCTCCTATCTCTGTCCCGGCTTTCTGATCTCTCTCCACCCAAGCCAGGGGCATCTCGCTGGTGCACTTCTCCCTGAGTGACACATTGGCTCTTTTGAGATTCCAGTGCCTGATTCCATCAGCCATCCAGAGCCTGTGTACTTTGGAAAGCCTGTGGGAAATTCAGCAGTCTTCTATAGATTACCTGCACATCTGTCAGGGTTTAGTTAAACATGACTGACTAATTTATCCTGCAGTGTGAGACGGGGATTCATTTCCTTTGCAAGTTGACTTGGCAATTTTCTCTGCTCAGAGAACATTTAGAATAGATGGTGTGCATGGCAATTGAGAAGAAATAGATGCTATTAATTTTCCATTTTCAAATGTGAGATTGACTCTAGAGCCCACATCCCACTCCCATCAGGAAAACAGACCACATCCTCTCTTGATTCAAGCTGCTTGGCATCTGAAGTCATGAAAGTGAGGGCTCTATCCCGAGCTTCCGAGTTGGGGCTGTCAGTCGGTGTGTCCCTGTGGATCTGCTCCTGGGGTGAGCCCATGAGTCCTGGCCCCTCCTGGCTGTGTGTGTGGCTTAGCAGGAGATTCTGGTTCCTGGCTTGAGCAGGGATGGGATCTTCTTCCTCAGCCCCTCTTTACACACCAAAGGTGGTGGGGGGGGCGGGGGCTGGAGGAGGCATTCCGTTGAGCAGTTGAGCATCTGCCTCTTGGTTTCGCCTCAGGTCACATGATCTCAGGGTCATGAGATCTTGATCTCTCTCCCCCTCCCCCTTGCGCATATGCGCCCGTAAGCTCTCTCTCTAAAACACACAAACACAATTGAAAAACACCAAAGGGAAGGAGTAGAGGTATCAGATATTAGGATATCATGACGAACCTCCAAAAAGTTGGAGTTCCCAAAGGGATAGCTGATGTCATCCGCTATTTTCTGGCACTTGGGAAACCCTCTGTAGCTGTGCTGTCCCCCATGGTGTCCCACCCACCCACGGCACATGAGGGGGATGGGTGAGATCAGAACACTGCATTTTAACTATTTTACTTACTTAAATTATTATTCATATAAATAGGCACATCTGGCTAATGACAACTGGACTAGATCGTACAAGTATCCATTTTCCCCAGTGTCTCACACTTGACAAAGCCAAACTTGACAAAGCCAGTTCATGGAGGCCCATTTGTCTTCCTGGTTTTCTGGTGCTGTGATGAGTGCTCTGAGCTTACCTGCAAACCTTCCATTAAATCGTAGCTGGCGCATGCCGAACAATTGTTACGTGTCATGTGCTTTGTAAGTCCTTCACATACTTGGTCAACTCATGGCCACATAGTGGTATCCTGGGTTTATGGAGGAGGACACCGAGGTGCTGAGAAGTTGAGACTTGGGGGGTCATCCAGCCAGGCAGTGGTAAAGCTGGGAGTCATTCCAGGCGCTGTGAGCCCAGAGCTCTTATGCTCTGTGGCCAGTGAAGACAGTTCTGGGTACCATTTCCTGGCTGGTGTCTTAAGATAAATCATGGCCCGGTTGTCAAAAGCAAGGCTAAGTATCTTGAGGTCCTTAATAGCGTGCATATAAAGAATGCGTACATTCCATGCCTGGCAGGGTGTAGATCTGGATCCCGACTGGAATGAGGAGAGTGGTTGGGAGAGTGGTTAGGGGAGCACTAATACTCCACAGACCCAGCCTGGGTCTGCTTACCAACTCCCGCCCCCACAATGGAGAGTCAGGAAGACCTTTCCATCCAAGGTCTGGGAAGTTTGGCTCTGTTGTTGGTCAAGTTCCAAACACCAGGCTCGCTAAAAGTGGGCTTTCTTAAAAGCAAAATTGTAAAATGTAAAATGTAAAAATGAGGGGAAGATCTGTATGATACTATTCTCTTCTTTGGGAGACAGACAGGGGCTGATGCCTTCAATTCAGTGAGAGTATGCATTGACTGAAGGTTGGACTGGACTTTTGGCAAGACTGTCTACTCATTCATCATTGCCCCCATGCCTTTCGGTAGAGAGCCTGATGCTGGCAGTCTCTCTAGACCGATAGAGTCAGCCTTAATCTACATCCCACCAGCTCTGTAAGATAGTCAGGACTTGGCTCTGCTTTATAATGCTTGGCTTCTGTGCTATCTCATGTGGGTTTAGAATTTGGGAAAAGCAACTGTTGTAGGTTTGTGTCTTTGTCCCTTCTTATTGGGATATTGGTCCCTTGGGTTTCCAGTTTCTTACCCTCCAGATGCTAAAGGCTGGTATGTCTGCCTCTTAGAGGTGGGTCACTGTCTGGACCCTTCATCGGCATTCTTTATACCCAGAATTAGGGTAATATGTGGAATGAGGATGTATCAGCCCCATTTCCAACACCATTGTTCCTCCTTTGGGGATTTTCCCCCTCAAGCCTCACTTCTGCACCCTTGGAGACCTTCACAGAGTATGCTTCCCTCTACCCAACATCCCATTTGGCATTTCTTCTTGTTCTCAGAAGCAGTATGCCTTGGCTCCAGTTCCTATCATGTACCCTAAAAGGTGAGCCTCATAGTCAGAGATGGGCTGTGTGCCAATAGAAAGGACTCTTGCGTGAAGGTGGCATGTATCTGTCTCTAGGGGAAAGTCAAGTCAGCCTGCCACAAGGCCAGCAGCATAAGCCACGCACACGAATCCCAACCTTGGGAAAAGCAAAATCGATTGTTGTTACTGGGAACTCTTGGTGTGCCAGGCAGCCTCTCGCTGAGGACATCCGCTCTTCCTGAGTGCTGATCTCTTGGCATGAGTTTAGTGGAAAATGTGATCTCCAGCAAACTGTACTAGCAAGTTCTGTCGGATTAGCAAGAGAGATCTGCTCGTCTTTGGAGGCCGGTTGCACAACCGGGAGACTGTTAGCATTGGTTTTACCAGCTCAGAGGTGGTCCAGATTCAGTTCTGAGCAATTCTGCTTGTCCCAGGGAGTCCTGGCTTTCTGTCGTGCTCCTTCCCTGTGACTGCAGCATCTTTGGGTGGTTTTCCAAGTGTGGGGAAGGTGCTGCGCCATGCTTGGAGAGGGGGGTTAGTTTTGAGCATGGCTCTGTGGGTGGCATTGCATGTCGAGAGCTAACAAGAGGAGAAAGTCGGCGGACTCAGTTTCTTCCTTTTGCTTTTCTGCAGCCTGCACAGATAAAGAGTTGAGGAACCTCGCGTCCCGCCTGAAAGACTGGTTTGGAGCTCTTCACGAGGATGCCAACAGGGTCATCAAGCCCACCAGCTCTGATGCAGCCCAAGGCAGTAAGACCACTCTGCTCTCACTAATTTATTCCATCTTATGCACCACATTTCCTTAGTTACTAGACACTGTTGATTTAACAGTAGCCTTTTGGTGTAATCAAAGAAACACTATGTCAGATGCACACCACTTAAAACATTTTCTTGATTCCCAAGCATTTCCCCCTCCTCCATGTAACAACTTAATTTTTTAAAGTCTGGCCACAAAACTCTCATGTGTTTAGTATAGAGATTTTGGAAAATATAAAAAGCTATTTAGAAATTCACTACTTTAACCACCATAAGCATGTTGTGGCATATACTTGAAGTTTTTTCCTTGCCACACAGGAGGAAAAAATCCTGGTCTCTGTACATGTGTACAGCACACCCACACCAGCTGTCTGACGATCGTCAGTCACTCCACAGCACGCTCTGGCCTCCTGTGTTGAGTAGTGTTGCACTTCGTCATAGCCACCTAGAATTTCAAGCTACAGACAGAATGTATGTAATTAGATCTCGATTTTGGGGCACTGAAGTCGTTGCTGATGTTCAGCTCTTATAAGCAACTCTGTACTGAACATCTTCGATAATGTCTCCCCTCCTCCATCAGTGCATTGGCAGAGCCCGTATTCAGAGCCTCTTCATAAGCTAAAGAGAAAACTCAGAGTGGGCCAGCGTCTTTGTACCTTGAAGGACTCTCTCGTTGTCTTGAACTCAAAAACTATAAGCAGTAGGCTTCTACACACTGTGGCCCAGTCACTCAGAATGACTTACCCAATGACACAGTTGTTCAAATATCTGGACTTTGGCAACCGTTGGGATCTAGAGCTCAACCACTCTCTGGTCTTTGGCCAGAGTCGGAATGATCACCTTAATTACGGGTTATTCTTTGTGGCTGGTAGCTGTAGATACTGGTAGAGAATCCTGATCTAGGAGACAATTCTTTTGCTAGTCTGGATGTTATAGTTTAAGGGAAAGATAGTGTCCGCTTCTCAGGATCTAAGTATCCACAGAGTGGTTTCAGGTGGTTGATTCTATGGGAAAGAAGGAGGAAGATAGTTTCTTCTTCCATTCCTGCCTTCCTCCTACCATTCCTGCCGAGGCTTCCTTGGAAGTTTGTGGACAATTAATTCACAGATGGTCTAGAGGAACTTTGCCTGGGGATCCTCCTGGAGCAGCCAGGCCCTTGGGCTTTCTGAACAACCTTTCCAGGAAGAGCAGATTTCTGTGCAGAGAGTGACTCCTTACGCCCTCCAGCCCCACGAGACTCCTTCTGCAGACAGTTGGGGAGCTAGCAAAAGACCTGCCCTTGGCCAGAAGCAAATTGAGTCCCCAAAGAGGCTTTTAGGTTTGATGTCCGAAGCAACTGCAGTGAAAGGAATAAAAAGAAGCAAGGCTTGGTTAGCCCATAAGGCCATAGGAGGGAGAGATGTTTTTATCAGTTAAGGAGTTGTGAAGAGGAAAGCATGGGGCATTAGAAATCCCACCTGCCTGGGGGCAATTAGAAGGGCTGTTCTGTTCCGCCCTTTACTTCTAGATACCAGATGCAGGTGCCTTTTCCTTAGAACTTTCCAGATGGGTGTTGGGGAGGTGGGGCTTGACCTTCAGACTACTGCCGGACCAGCATGGCATGTCTCTTGGCTGGTCAGTGAGCAGTGAGCTTCTCTTGGTCGTGTATTAAAATGTTAATGTCCTATAAAATTGATGCATATTACGTAAAATATTCCATCTAAAGTAGTGGAGCCTTTTAGTGTCAGAGTAAATGATCTTGCTTTACTCAGCAGCCCCTAAGGACATCCCCATCATAGAGATGGTTCAATCATGACCTTCGAAGAAGAGGCCACATGATGTCCCCTAGTTTCCCTTGAGAGGGGGAGTGTTTTCTAAGACATGTTATAAGGTGTCAGTGGGAATAAATTTAAAAACTGATTTTTATGTTTGAAGGGCCAAACTCTGCAATAGTTAGAGAACTTCTTTCAACACATGCTTTTACTAAGCCCTTACTACATAGCTGCACGGTCCGAGGCTACTCAACGTGGTGTTTGCCCTCAAGGAGCTTAGCATCTGAGGAACATGAACTGACAGGAAGGGGAAGCAGAGGGTTCTGGAAGAGCTCAGAGGTGGGGGTGCTACACTTATTTCACTGGTTTCTGGACAGTGAAGACCCTTTTGTAGGAAACCAAGGCTTTTGATAGTTCATAGTGTGCACAGAAACCTGCTGAGCAGGGAGTGGGCAGTCAAGCCCATCAGGGCCTCAGCTGTCGCTGCTGTATCCACCGCTCTCTGCACTGCCCATCCTCAGGCATGGACCCGACGCCGACTGGATGTCCTCAGGATAGGAGGATCATGGGAGGCACAGTCAGCCCCAGGAGAAAAGGGACTGAGAATGTAGACTCAGGCCTGGGCCACCTGCCTGGGAAGCCCAGCTCCACAATTAGAGGATCTTGAGCAAGTCACTTAAGCCTTGAGCTTTTTCCCCCCATCTGTAAAGTAGAAGGAATACAGTGTTTTAGAGGCTTCTTGGAAGGATTCAGTGAGATAATTAAAAATAAGGTGCTTAGAAGACTACCTTAAATAACAGAAAAATGAACTTTTATAGTAATTTTCCTGGGAAAATAAAACCATTTCTACCAATCCAACTTATGGAACAACTTGAGAGTGCATAGTGCTTTTGATTCCGAAAGCAAGACCAATTTTAGATTTGGGGCAGGCCTTCTCTGGGGGTTGTCTACAGTAGACTCAATATCCTGAGCGTTAAGCAAAGTGTTATTATTCTAGTGCGTACATTTCCCATTGTGGAAACAAATAATTCTTTAAGAAAACTACCCCTCCTCCCCCAGGGAAATAAGAAAGAAATTATTGTCTGAGTCAATTTGGATTCCATATCATGTATCTCTTGAGGGGATGGTAAAAAAGAAGAATGGGAAACAGAGGCAGATACCTGGCTAGTTTTCCCATTAATGTTCAGACAGCTTGGATTTAACAGTCCGTTGGGACAAAATCAGTGCATCTGGATTGTGCTATATAGTTTCATTTCACTGCCATCTTTTTTTTTTTTTTTAAACAATAGTTTCTTTTGTTTTGGTGATTCAGGTATTTTCCCCTAAATATAAAAGTGTATTTTGCAGAATTACAAGTTTTTCCTTTTACTCACCAGGTTTGTATTCTTCCTTTTGGGCATACCCTGTTTTAAGCAAGTCTAGTAAATGAAAACTCATATTTACATCCCAGATAAATTAGTATGGGGGACTTGTTCCCTTTGGGACATAATTTTCTCAAATGCTGATTTTTGTTTAAGAGCATTTTAAAATATTTTATTTAAACCCCTACTCCAACATTAGTATCCTCTAGTAGGGTGCCCCTGAGACTGACCCTTGGAGGGGAAGTGCCTCAGGAGAGGAGGAGGTCGGGGGGGGGCTCCTCTTATGTCAGCCCAGACCAGGCTTAATGGCCGCTGAGGTGCGCCCTTCTCTCTGCAGGATTTGACACCAGCATCTTGCCCATCTGCAAGGACTCCCTGGGCTGGATGTTCAACAAGTTGGACATGAACTATGACCTCCTGCTTGACCACTCAGAAATCAATGCCATCTACCTGGATAAGTATGAGCCCTGCATCAAGCCTCTCTTCAACTCCTGTGACTCCTTCAAGGATGGCAAGCTTTCCAACAATGAGTGGTGCTACTGCTTCCAGAAGCCTGGAGGTGAGGCAGAGGAGGGTGGGGGGGTGGTTCCTGATGCTCAGGGCAGCCACACTGGGCTCGGAAGGCCTATGTATCACATACTAGGGAGGCAGGTGGAAGTCATCAGGCCAAAGGACACGGCTAGAGAGTAAGCAGTCAGCTGACAGAATGCCAGACCCAAAGGCTCTTTTCTTTGCACTTATTTTATTTTTAATCATTGTATATTAGAAAACCCAAGAGCGTAACGAAAGGGCCCATTACCTCACTCCCCCTTGGAGGAAATCTCTTAACTATTTCATGCCTCAGCATTTACATCTGTAAAGTGAATGTGGAAACCTTTGCTACATCATTCCCAAGGTCACTGGGATATCCCTTCTGTGAGGAATACTATACAAATAGCAGAGTACCGTAATGCCCCTGGTCACACAAAGTCTCCTCTTGTCAGAGAAAAGCCTCTTGTCAGCCTCTCTAGGGTAAATTCAGCTTCCTCCTGGATCTCATAGGCAAGGGTTTCTTGGTGATACACTCCAGCTCACTTACAAAAGAGACCACATTTGAGGAGTATGGGGCAAGAACGCAGGAGTATCTCACATCATGGCAAGTCAGAGGACCGAGTTCCCCTGCAGCCTCTCAGGAATGCAGAGGCAGGAGTTCAGAGTATCTGGGAGGCGCCGGATGGTCTGGCTTAGCTTCCTGGGCTTGTGCACCCAGGTGTGGTGATCCACAGCTAGCTAGACTAGCAGAGAGTGGCTTGTATCTGAATCCCAGTCCCAAGTCCCCAAGCTGGCTCAGCTCAAGCCGGGGATGATGGATAATCTACTCCGAGCATGGCTGTTGGAACCCACCCGCAGGAACGGAAGAGGGCTATGAATATTATAATTTTAAAATTATAAGCATGTCTATGCCTCTCTGCGTTCAGAGTCACTGTACACACAGAGCAGAAAATGTGAATCATTGCAAAGGGCACTCAGTGTCAAGTACATGTATCTGTTGGTAGGACTCCAAGATACTTTCCTCAAAGCAGAATTACTGGTCGTAAGGCTTGTGCATTTTTAACTTAAGTATTACTTCCCATTTCCCTCCCCAAATGGTTGTACTAATTTTTACTCTTACCAAGAAATACCTAGGTCTCTGTGTGTCCTTTTTGGTGTGTTTTTAGGGATTCTCCCTGAACGGAGAACATTAGTACTGTTCTGGTCACATGTCTTGCAAATACTTTTTTCCCCCAACTTTGACTTGGTGCATTTTTGCTAGGAAGAAATTTTTCAATTTAATAATGTAGTTTTTCCATCCTTTATGGTTTTCTAGAAGCCATGGGGCTTACCATAGGCTTAGGAAGGTATTTTGTGCCATGAAATACTAAAGCAATTCTCTTGTGTTTGTGTTTTCATCAGTACCTTTTGGTTGGTTGATCGTCTGTTGAAATCCTGTATTGCTTTAGATTTCTTCCGTGTGTGGTCAGGTAGGGGCTGACCCCTGGAGAGGGTTGTTCAGTTACCTTTATGTCACTTAGTGACAAAGCCATCTTCCTCCTCTAATTTGAATGCTTCGTCTATTGTATATAAAACTTCTTCATGTATATTTGTCTATTCCTATATCTAGTGGGGCCACCCTCTCCTGCCACTCATCCTTCAGGGTTTCCTGGATATTCTTATGCTTATTGTTATGGGTCTTAGTAATCTAGGGAGAATTGATAGCTAGGTGATATTGAATCCTTTGACTTTGGACAGCATCTCTCAACCAACGGAGGTAAGTTTTTAAGTTTTGTTCTCCCAGATACTATACTTCCCTTGTATTTATCTTCCTTGTAAATGAAATTGACTTTTTTTTTTCCTATTGTAGTTCCTTGCTGGGGGTTGTTTCAGGATTAATTTTCTTCACAGCCACCTTACTAAATTTTTCTTTTGTTGGTAATAATTATTCTGGTTGGTTTCCTTTGATTTTTTTCAGGTATGCCATCGTATCCTCTGCAAAGTGATCGTTTTTTTCTTTTTCTGTCTCCTTTCTCTTTTCTCATCCTGGCAGCTGCTACTTCCAAATCAGTGTTGACTAATAGCCATGTTGTTATCCTAACAAATACCTGTGGTCATCCAGTACTGGGTACGAGGATGGCTTTGGGCTTGAGTTCATACAACCTCATGTGACTGTAGCCAGAGTTCAGGTTTAACCTGAATAACTAAGCTAAGCCTCATGCTAGCATCTCCCTCAGAGCTATGAGCGCCAGGACCTTGAGAGGAAGGCTGCTGTCCTTAACATGGACAGAGGTGGTTACCGTGCCATGTGGATGTCCCTGGCTGGGCCAGCCTTAGCAATGGCTGACGGAGTCCAGAACCCCCTCACATGGCACACAGGAGAAGCTGAATCAAGGACAATTAAAGTCTGTTCATTGTGGTTCCTTTTTTTGTTTCTCATGTGTGCATTACGCTCTCTTTTTTGGTTGGGTTCCCACCAAACCAGACTCAGAACTTGACTTTGGTTCTTGACTCAGAACTCACATTTCTTCATCATTTGCTGTTGATTAATGTATGTATTCAAGGCTGAAATTCTTCTCCAAGGCACTCTTTTAGCTGTAGCCCGTATGTACTCCATACGTGGTATTTTTGTTAGGATAAACGTGTAGATAATCTACAGTTAAGCCTCTGAGTCCCTCTCAGGCCCCAGAAAGTTTGGGAGCATACTGTATAATTCTCCATGTGGTAGTATTATTTGTTGTCTGGTTTTGATGTTTTTTAGTGTTCTCTTTGGGTTTTAGAACTTTTTTTTTTTTTTTTCAAAAATTCTCACTGGAATTATATCCCTTAAAAATAACAGTTGAATATTTGTAAAAAAAAAAAAAATTTTTTTCTTTTAGTACAGAAAGAAAGGTGCGAAGTAGAACTTCCTGGAGCCGGCGTTTGTTATACTGCTATCTTTAAACATGATTCTCCCAGTACTGGGTTTAGCTGTACAATAACGGAAACCATTTCCTAGGACATGTCTTAGTTTGGCTCAGTCTATATGTAGCCCTTTTTCTGGGGACATGTCATGCATTTTTATGCTGTGGGATTAAAACTTTGGTTCCATTTGATTACTCTTCTTGCAGGAGCATCAGTAACCTGGATGTTGAGCCTGAGTTCTGCTGCTTCAGATACAAACTTCATTCCTTTCAGTGTTTAAGTCTGTCCTTGAGTCTTTGTATCTGCATTGAGCTCTGGTCTCACAGTGTCTTTTTCACAAGCATCCTTGCCTACTTGGAGGAGTCTTTGGTAACTCTTGTCATCTGCTCAGCAGCCAACGTTGTCACTGTTAGAATTCTTTATCTGGAGTTTGGTCTAACTCTTCACTCTTTTTCTCGCAGCAGTTTCTTGTATGTCTCAGCCTGATTCATGTTTCCTTGATGAAAAAGAAGCAGAATTTTTACAATTACCGTGGGACAGTTTGAGGAGCTGACACAGTGTTATGTGAATGAAAGTGACTTGTACTGTCTTGGAATAGTCTTTCAAATGCCTGCAGTTTCACACAGAGATGACCCTTTCCAGTTGCAAAATAGGAGTAATAATGGTACCTACTTTGTGGGATTGTTGTAAAGATTAAGACAAAGTTCTAGGACATTTTCTGGTACCCGTATCCTAGTAAATGCTACCTTTTATCTTCAAAGATGGAATTTATTTCCCTTTTCCTTGTTTTCAGTTGGCATCTTTCTCCTATACTCAGCACCTTAACCCCGGAAGTAACCAGATTTTATTAGCTTTTCTCAAAGAACAAGCAGCAAGATGGTGTGGTGTGCAATGCACAGGGTAATAGATGTAAATAGGTACTCGGGTACTTACTAAGGGCCCCAAAGTTGCTTGGACAGAAGTAGTGTAAAGGCCCTTGAGCACAGAGCAGAACCTTGCCAAGCCCCAGGGTGTGCACGGTCCCGTCATGGTAACACTCAAGATGGGTGCGGCCATCTTGCTTTAAGCCCAGAACGGGGTCAGTTCTCCAGACTGGAGAACTGCGCACTCCCCTATGCCCTACTTAGCCATGTGGCTCCCACTGTATCAGTCCTTCACCACAACAGGTGTTTCATAATTGAGGACTTGGAGGCTGAGAGTGATTTGCCCAGAGCATTCCACTGTGAGGTGGCAGAGCTGAGAATTAAGGTTTACCTTTTTTCTATTCACTGCCTCTCTACATATCTTGGATAGCTTCAGAGTTGGCCCTTGAGGCCTGTGTTGTCCTAACCTGGGGTACTGAGCCAGAAAATCTAAAGTAGCCATTCTAATCCTCTTTCTGTCCTATAGCAAGGCCTGGTGTACATCAAGTATTTGTCACCTTCCCTCTGGTTCGTGGCTCCTGTGTTGCATTCAGAACATTTAACCACTAGGAAGCTTTTTTGATCCTGGTTCTCAGCTGACTAAAATGTCTATTGCCAGATCACCTAGTTGGCACCTGGCATTTGCTTCAGTTGAGGGTGGGCAGAAAAATTAGTATACAATGCAGGTAGCCCCCAAATACTATTTAAGTACCTCGCAGTGTAAGATTTTTTCTTTTTTAATTAGTAACACTAATGGCCTGAATTTGTTTTGCTGTATAATAACAGCATATGGAGTAATTCCAGTCCCAGGTGTGTCATTGTGTACATTTCACATCAAGAGTGGAGCCAATCATTAGAGATTATGTCCCACACCATCTGGAAACTGACTTTTATAAATTATTTTTTAGGTCTCCCTTGCCAGAATGAAATGAACAGGATTCAGAAGCTGAGCAAGGGGAAAAGCCTGCTGGGTAAGTACAATTTCGTGTCACTCGTTTAAACAACTAATTAAACCATCCATGTCTCTTGTAATATTGAGCCACAGCAATGGTTATTCAATTAGGTACCTGCGTTTCCTGAAAGAAACGCGTCCCTTCATCCCCAGACAGCTGGCCAGAGGTAAGTTGAGGCGAGGGAGCTGGTTGAGAAACGCTGCCTCCTCCCTTAGCGGGGGATTAGTGGGCAGGGCCCCAGCACCATCGCTAGCTCCAACTCCTCCCTGACATGGTCTGGAAATTCCGGAATTACTCCCCAGATTAAGTTGTCTGTGCAAGGAGGAAGATGAGCTGGGCCCTCTTCTGGTTCAAAGACTTTAGTGTGCTTAAATGCATTGCTTGGTTTCGCCCGCATAATAATCCGTCGAGGAAAGCATAAGGCTGTTCAGTGTACATTGCTCTGTCTGAATGTTAACCATGTTTTTTTCCTGGACCTGCCAAGCTGTGGCTGAGGTAAAGGTAACAAAGGGCAGCTTGTCGAGGTGTCCCTTGCAGCCGCATGTCCTCCTCCTCCTCCAGCACTCAAGGGGCCTCCTGGCATTCACACCAAGCCACTGCAGAGAGTGGTAAGGCTCATTTGTTGGCGGAAAAAGGAGTCTGTGTTGCTTTACTTGCTTTTTAAAAAGAGAGCTGACAGCTGCAGTACAGGAAGTCAGAATTATTCTTGTTAGGCCGTAAGAAGCAGGCGCCTTGCCTAAGCAGCTTGCCGTTTCAGACATGTACCTATTTACTGGAAGGAAACGGGCAAGTTTGCTGCAGCTTGTCAGAAGTAGGCCGTCTGTGAACTCTGGCAGGTTCTCCTCCACTGCTTCTTGGGTCACCTCAAAATACCTAGCTACTCTTTCTTTTGAAAGATATTCACTGGCTTGCCTCAGATGTCCCGTTTCTGATAATGCCTGCTGTTCAACTCGGAAAGAACCCCGAAGTTATAATTCTGACCTGGGTGGACCTAGGTTCTAAAAAGACAAAGGCATCTTTCTGGGGTGAAGGCCAACAGCTGACTCCCTCCTTCCGTTGGTATTTCCAGCACAAGGCCTTGTGCTCACCTACGTGATGTCTCCATGCTGGCAAGTATTTGGGATTTGAGTTTTGTACCTAAGGTGCACAGGTATAGAATAGTATAAATCTATTTTTAAAATTTTATTTTCTTTGGCTATGGATATCCTCTGAGTGCTTTGTTATTTAATAATGAATGAGACATTTATAAGTTACAGACTCTGAGATAAAATGTCTCATCTTCTGTCTTCCCTACAAAGTGCCTCTCTTTGCCCTATCATGAATCCCACCTAGTTCTAAAGCTTCCTTTATCACATCTCCCCACATACATAGATTATTCTGGCTGACTCCTAAAAACATCATTGACCTTCTTGCACCTTATTTTTTTCATAGAGAAATCTCCTAATATAATACATGTGTTTTCAGGGGCATTTGAATTTAAAAAACAACCTCCCATCAGTTATAGTTACTGCCTCCTTAGGAAGAATGGTAATTCTATTACCTTATTGATTTAGAGCAACACCTGCTTCTTACCAGCCTGGAGGCCAAGCCCAGGATCCGGTTTTCTTTTTTTGTCTATCAAGTGCTATTGCTTTCCAGTGGCAGCACAAGGGGAGGGGTCAGCATTTCTCCAGCTTTCTAGTAGGTCTTCTCTTTTGCAGACCTTAATTGAGAATCTGTTCACAAATCTCTCTGCCTTCTGGTCATGGGAATCATCTGTTGTTTTTGTTTTTGTTTTTCCTTTTCCATCCTCCTGCTGTGCACTGGCAGAGATTCTGAATGTGTCATTCTGGTCATCTTAGAATAGCCTGGTGACCAGGGTATTGAGCCCTTGCCACAATCAGCAGGATCTGAGGTTAAATCCAGTTCAAAAGAGTAAAACCATTGCTTCCCATGTTACACTTCCTTCTGGAGTCTATTACTTGAAGTAAATTAAGGAGCAGAAAGCCAGAGAAGTAAGCAAACAGTTTGTCTTCACACCAGTGTTATTACTCTGGTCATAGTCAGGAGTACTTTCCCCATAGAAGATGAGTATGCAATTATGAAACACACACACTCTAAGAAAAACCAAAACTGAGAAACAGAGCATTCAAGTGTGAGGACAGAGGTATTCTCAAACTGTAAGTTAAGTTTACTACCCCCAGACTTACTGAACTACCATCAAAGGATTTACTCTATAGAAATGAAACAATCCCAGAAAGAATTATTTAGATCCAGTTGTGGAGAAGAAATAAGACATGCTGCTATTGACCTACAGAAATGTTCTAGAGCAAGAATGAGAATTTCAGACTGTTGGGGGCAGTGAGGTTTTATAAAAGGTGGTAAGCTTCTAGTTTATTCTGGAAGAAAAGAAAACCTAGATTAACTTGAAATCTTATTGTTGAATTTCCCACAGAGAAAGAAAGGCATAACAATACTGGAAATAGACTATAGAGTTGTTAAACCTATAGAAGAAAAAGATGGACTTAAAATCTTGATCATTTCAACAAAATGGGGAAAAAGAAGAACATGTGTATCTGTAATCACAAGAAATGTAAATGGACCAAAACTCATTATGAGACCCAATTTTTACTTTCAGAGGTAAAGGTAAAACCATTACACTAAAAGCTGAAACTAAAAGATACTAGAGACTCCTTTTCATAAAAATCTGATCTAGCAAATGCTTTGTCTTGAATCCTATAAACAATTCTATAAACAAAGAGGTGCTGAAATGCTGAAATGTTCCTTTTTCTTTCACCATATTATGGTATGCGTGCAACTTTAAAATGAAAGAATTACAAGAAGGAATCATCATACCTACAATTGTTATCGGACATATACCTCTTGAAATTTAGCTCAAGTAGACAGAAGAAATGAATAACCTGATTAATTAGCATTCGTATATATGTATTCCTGTACATAAGCATGAAATGTATTGTCTTTTCAAACACAATCGAATATTTGCTTTGGATTATGCCACCAAAGAAAACTAAACAATCCCCCAAACTCCCTACATGGAGGGGGCAGGGAGAGAATATAATAAAAAAAGTACAACAAAACATTTAGAAGTAAAAGAAAATGAAAATTTTGTGTACCAAAATCAGGGGAAGCAACTAAAGTGAAACTTACCTTCAAATGCACTAAAAAAAATAATAAAAGTTCTAATTAGAAAAGCTTTATAGGAATATTATGAAGTTAAACAATCAAGACTAATGTAGAAAACCATGAAATAGACAACTCTTTGGCAATCAGAATGGCTCAAATACTGTTAGGAATTTATAAGTGGGAATGTAACTTCAGATATAAGACACTGTTATAAACTTGTGACTTTCAAATTTCAGCATGTATTAGAACACCTGGAGGGCTTATTATTTATAATATATTTTTATATGTAGTATATATATTATTATATTTTATTTATATTATTATATATAATATTGTATTTTATTTATATTATATATAATAAAGATATATATACACTTACACACATTATTACAATATTATTTCTAGGCCCTTTTCTCAAAGTATCTGATTCAGCAGATCTGGGGTGGGGCCCACATACTTGCTTTTCTAAGATGTTTCCAGGTGGAAATTCAGAAGTATATTAAAAAGATCATTTACCATGATCAAATGGGATTTAACCCTGAGATGCAAGGATGGTTCAAAATACATCACATTAGTAGAATGTGGTATCTGAACAGACGCAGAAAATACATTTGACAAAATTCAACATCCATTTTTTTACTTTGAACAATAATTAGATATAAAAGGAACAAACCTCAATACAACAAGCAACATCATACCCAATGGTGAAAGGCTGAAAGCTTTTCCTCTAAGATCAAGACAGACAAAACTACCCACTCCTAACACTCCTATTCAGCATAGTACTGCAAGTCCTAGCCAGTATAGTCAGGCAAGAAGAAACAAAAGGCATCCAAGTTGGAAAGGAAGAAGTAAGATTTTCTTTGTAGCTGCTGTGTTTTAACCAAGAAAGTGAAAGATCTATATGCTGAAAACTATCTGACATTGATGAAATAAATCAAAGACAACACAAATAAATTGAAAGGAATCCCATGTTCATGGACTGGAAAAGTTAATATTGTTAAAATATCCATATTACCCAAAGGGGTCTACAAATTCATTGCTATACCTATCAAAAGTCCAATTGAATTTTTTGCAGAAGTAGAAATAGCAATCCTAAAATCCGTACAGAACACAAAAGACTTCAAATAGTGAAAGCAGTCCTGAGAAAGGAGAACAAAGTAGGAGACATTGCACTTCCTGATTTCAAGCAAATTATCAAGGTATAGTCATCAAAATGGCATGGTGGCATCAAAACAGAATGATCAAGGAAACACAATCAAGAGCCCCCAAATAAATTCACGTATATAAGGTCAACTTAGACTTGGTAAGGGAGCCAAAAATACTCACTGGAGAAAAGACAATCTCTTAAATGGTGCTAGGAAAATTGAATGTATGTAAAAGATTGAAACTAGATCTCAGTTTTTATGAGTGGTAGAAGATAAACTCGAAATGGATTAAAGACTTAAAGGTAAGAATGGAAACCATGAAACTTTGAAAAGTAAACAGGGAAAATCTCCTGGACATGGGTCTCAGCAATGGTTTTTTGGATGGGTCACCAGAAGCACAAATAATAAAAAATTACAGAAGCTTCTGCACAGCAGAATTATTACTAAAATGAAAAGCTACAGAAAGAGAAAAAAATATTTGCAAACCATGTATCTGACAAGGGGTTAAAGAACTGACACAATTCAACAGCAAAGAAAAATCTGATTTAAAGATAGACTATCTTAGGGTGCCTGGGTGGCTCAGTGGGTTGAAGCCTCTGCCTTCGGCTCAGGTCATGATCCCAGGGTCCTGGGATGGAGCCCTGCATCAGGCTCTCTGCTCAGCAGGGAGCCTGCTTCCTCCTCTCTCTCTGCGTACTTGTGATCTCCGTCTGTCAAATAAATACAATCTTTAAAGATAGAATATCTGAATAGACATTGTTTTTTTTGAAAATTTGTTTATTTACTTGAGAGAAAGAGAGTAGGAGGAGGGGCAGAAGGAGAGAACCTTCAAGCAGACTCTCCACTTAGCACAGAGCCTGATTCAGACTTGATTTCACCGCCCATGAGATCATGACCTGAGCGGAAACCAAGAATCAGACAACCAACTGAGCCACCCAAGCACCCCAGAATGGAAAACATACAGATGGCCAACAGGTACAACAAAAGATATTCTACATCATTAATCATTAGGGAAATGCAAGCCAAAACCACAATGAGATAACCACCTCACACCTGTCACAGTGGCTATCATCAAAGCAACAACAGACAACAAATATTAGTGAGGTCACAGAGAAAAGGGAGGCCTGGTGTGCTGTTGATGTGAATGCCAACTGCTATAGCCACTATGGAAAGGAGTATGGAGGGTCATCAAAACATTTAAAATAGAACTACCCTATAACTAAGCAGTTCCACTTCTCAGAATATATCCCAAGGAAATAACATCATATCAAAGAGATATCTGCACTCCCATGTTCATGGCAGCATTATTTACAATAGCCAAGATATGGCAACAACTTAGGGGTCTACCAACGGATCACTGAATAACTACTGTGTGTGTATGTGTACACAATAGAATATTATACACCATAAAAAGATGAAGTCCTGCCAATTGTGACAACATGGAATGAGCTGGAGGACAAGATGCTAAGTGAAGAAGTCAGACAAATAGCATATGATCTCACCTGGATGTGGAACCTGAAACAACTCATAGAAAAGGACGTCAGACTGGTGGTTACCGTAGGTAGGGAGAATTGGAGGAAGGTGGTTAAAAGGTACACACTTCCAGTTACAAGACAAGGTAGGACTAGGAATTTAATGTACGGCATGAGGACTATAGTCACCACTGCTGTGGTACATATCAAGTTGGGAGTAGCAAATCCTAAGAGTTCGCATCATATAGGAAAGATGGATGTTAATTAAATTTACTGTGCTAATCATCTCACAGAGTATGTAAGTCAAATTTTGCTGTACACTGGACATTCCACAGTGCTCCATTTCAATCCTGTCTCCTTAAGACTGGGAAACTATTAAGAAATTATCAGCATTTAAAAGGGAAAAATAAAAACTCAACCACGAAGGGATCCTGTCTCAGCTTGAGCCCATCCAGGACCCTGTAAATCTTGATAAAACAATAACCAGCCGCTCCATTCCCCCTGCTATCTCTGCTGGAAATCCCGTCTGATGTGTTAAGCCCTCTTTTCTCTCTTGGGGGTCATTAACCCTGAGTTTCTGAGCACGCGTATTCAGTTTGGACTTTGTCTTCCCTCAGGAGCGTTCATCCCTCGGTGTAACGAGGAGGGCTATTACAAAGCCACCCAGTGCCACGGCAGCACGGGCCAGTGCTGGTGTGTGGATAAATACGGCAACGAGCTGGCCGGCTCCAGGAAACAGGGCGCCGTGAGCTGTGGTGAGTAGGGCCTTCTGCGTCAGCCCCACAGTGACCTCTGTTGACTGGCAGGTCTTGACTGTATGAAGATCTGGGCAGAGGAATCTCGATACCTATCTGTGGTCTAGAGTGAACAGTTGTGTCTTGTTTTAAGATTTTATTTTTTACTTGAGAGAGAGATGCAGTGGGAATGGGAGAGGGAGAAGCAGGCTCCTTGCTGAGCAGGGAGCCTGATGCGGGGCTCGATCCCAGGACCCCAGGATCATGACCTGAGCTGAAGGCAGTGGCTTAATGACTGAGCCGCCAGGCGCCCCTGCAGTGAACAAGTTTACAGTGCAGACACAAGAACCCTGACATCACATGAGGTTAGGCATAGCTAGCTTTCTGAGGGGCAAGGGACTCACTGTGACCAGGGGACTGGATCACATTTTTTGACAGCGCACAACTTCACTAAACCCCCAAAGTTCTCCCCAAGAAGGCAGCAGCATCTCCGGACCTCTGGGGCTCGCAAAGCTTGTGGCCCATGACATGTCAACTAACCCCATCCACGTAGCGAAGTTCCAATATTCAGAGAGTAAACTGCGTGGTTTCTCCCTACACTTAAGTTACATGAAAAGGACCCACAGCAACTAACCTCCCATCTCTCCTTTCGTCTTCTCAATTCAGAAGAGGAGCAGGAGACCTCAGGGGATTTTGGCAGTGGCGGAGCTGTGGTCCTGCTGGATGACCTAGAGGACGAGCGGGAGCTGGGACCAAAGGACAGAGCCGGGAAGCTGAGAGTGCACACCCGGGCAGTGACAGAGGATGACGAGGATGAGGACGACGACAAAGAGGACGAGGTGGGCTACATCTGGTAGTCCCCACGGGGAAGAGGACGCGAGGTTTGCGCCAACCGGCAAGTCGCTTCCTACTCTGGCATTTGTATCTAAGACCCCACAGCACCAAGGCCTCTTCTGCATTGTTGCTCTCTGTACCCGACCCGAGGTTTGGAAGACCGCTCCTTGTCCCCCGAACATTCTGGTCTTGCATACGGCTGTGTGGGAAGAAGGGTGTTGTGTTCTGTTTTTTTTTTAGACAGGGGAACGGCTGGCTGAGCTGGAGCCGCCTTCCCTCCCGTGAGAGTTGTGCCACGCGCGTGTGAAGTTTGTGGGATTCTGACCGCGCAGGGAGCCCCCACCTTGTAAACGTCCAAGACGCTTTTCGATTACCCACACCAGTGGTCATTCCAGCATGGTTCCCAGCCTTACGGTGTCTAAGTGCTTTTCTTGTGTCCTGTAGATGTCGTGGAAAACACACCACACTGTACTTTCTTCTGCCCTATCCCCACTGCCCCTCGTGGTAATAATTAAAAATTCGTTTTTCATATCACTCTATCTGGCTTCCTACAAACAACAGCCTTAATTCAGTCAAGAGTTCCTTTGGGGAATCGATTTTCCTTATGAACAGGGTGTCTGGATGCTTCTCTGTACATGCCTAAGGATGTCTGTATGTACAGAGTAGACTGTGTACAAGACACACACACACACCACTCAGAAAAAGCGCTTCAGTATCTTCTCGAAACTCATTTGAAACACAATTATAAATTTGTCAGCTTGTCCAGACCTGGATCACAATTTCTGGAATAAGAAATGTAGATCAGAAGTTCTTTTTTTGCACTAAGAATCAGCACTTGTAGCCTGCAGGCTGAGGAGGTTCCTTTCCCTATGCATTAGGAGAGTTACTGGAAGCCCTTTGATTTGGATAAGCCTTTGTCTGCCTAAATCACTTTCCTTGCAGAAGCCATGAGACTCCCACATGGGCAACTTCACAAGCCATCTTTTTCATTTCGCTCAAAGCTTCCCTTCCCCTCCTCCCCGGGGCTGCAGCAATCCTGTCTGCCACGGGTTCCTACCTTCCCTACCGATGCAAGGGCTTTTCCCAAGGCACAGATACACATCCCCTGCTCCCCGAGAAGACAATACCACAGTGTTCCTTAGCAGAAGAAAATTCAGGATTCTTAACCTCATCTTTTGCTTTTGCCCCATTTCTATCCACAAATCATAGCAAGGGTACACAAGCTGTACAGATTTTATACCACTCATCATTATTAAAAAGAAAAAAATCCCAAAGGGAGGCCACAAAGAACCTCATCATAGCACCTGGAAGCTAGGGTTGGATCTTTCAGAGCTACTCCTTCCCCAATCCCCACACCTGCACCCGTGTCAGGAGGCTGATGAAGCAAGCTGTCCGCCAGCGTTTCTTTTCCCTAAGTCAGCTCATGATTACAGTCTGTCTCCAAATTGCGTAGGGTCAGCCTCTCTATCGTTTCAAGGATTTCTGCCCCTATCAAGCTGGCTCGGATCTAAGTACCAAAGACTAGTCTTCAAAGTGGTCCCATTTAGTTTAGTACCTCAGACCCTTAAGCTCCTGCCCCACCTGGTTTCCAAGTACCTGGTGACCCTCATCAATGCCTCCCCGCCAAGGCTCTGTGGCCCACATTGGTTTATCTTCCTTTCCTCCTGAGCTCCAGCCCATCCACAAGACAACCATGTAAACTCAGGCAAAAAATACACTCAGCCGAACCATGGTGATGGCGGTAGCTGACCAAGCCCCCTTGCCCCCATCCCCCACCTCAAATGGACCATTTCAATTTCTTTCTACTTTACCAAGCTGCCTTCAAACCAGAATTTTCCAACCCTAGCACTGGCCACAGTGGCATCATTCCTAGGCTTGGTCTCAGAAGGGAAATGAACATATGTGATACAACCAACTTCTTTGGCCTGGGAGACACGGGTACCACCAGGACCCTCGGTAGAGCGAGAACAGAGGCGAGCTCTGTATTGGGATGGCAACTCCATCACCTCTCTTTCAATTGTTTTCCCTCACTTGAACAAAACACTGAGGTGGTAATTCAGGAAACAGGTGCTTAATTGCAGTTAGATTCTAATAGAGCGTATACAAGAATCAAGACATATTAAAAAAATTCAGTTTAGGCCATTAAAGAAAACCATCGTTACTGTCTCCTCCGAGCTTGGCAAAATGCGCAAGAGAACAAATTAAAAGCGACAAATTGCTTTCACTTAGAAAAACTTCCAGGAACAGAGAACCACTGATTCTAATTTGCCTAATTATCTTATGACAAGTGTCAAATTAAGATGACACTTAAAGATTCTTAGCATTAACTTAACGATGGGGAAGAGTGGGCTCAGCAGTCAGTTCCCAGTAAGGTAACGAGATGCTTGTTTTCAGAGATATTCCAAGAAGATGTTTTGATTCATTAAAATAGTAAATAAAAAGCCCTCCTAAGACTGGGACCCCAAATCAATGGAGCGACATTAACACCACTTTGCATGCCTCACTTTGGCGTGCCAGATTTTTAAAGGGCTTTACTGCTTTTCACAAGCACTAAAGATTCGATTTTCTAGTTACCTTATCCTTAGAGGTAGAATTTGTGATTTCCTCTTTTTGGGCAGGAGTCCTTTTGCTAGTGACTAAGTATACATAACAATCTTGATTAAACAAAAATAATACCGTGATAATCCAGTCCCTTTTTTTGAGACAGGTATTGAACCGAATCCTCACTCACTCATTTCTGCACGCACTTCTACTAAATAGCTTTATTCTTATTCCATACATGGTTGTTTTATTTAATACTGTTGCCTCAGCATCGACCCTAAATCCCAGAATTTTCTTCCACCATGGTTAGTTGTCTGCCATATTGATGTCTTTTTGTTTCCACAGATATTCTAGGCATGGGAATACCTTACTACTCAATCTGAGATTTTGTTACCAGTTTTCCCTTCTTTATACCCATTTCCCCACGCCCAACAGTGAATGACTAAGTGTCTGTCCAGGTCTGCCCCTCTACTTTTCCCAGAATGCCATTCACACTTTTTTTTTTTTCCACCTTGACTACATTGTACAGTAACATCTAAGAGCCCTTTCTACAGTGGGTGGTTTTGGTCTTTTTATACCTTTTTCTCAAAGTCACTGATGTTTGTCCCTGTTCAATGTGTAGCATTGTAATGAGAGCCCACCAAATCCTGAGTGTCATTTTGTTGTCCCTACTGTAAATGAAATAGTGATGTAGAAAAAAATCTAGTAAATTCTGAATGCTTTTCCACGTAGACTTCTCTGGAATGTGAACACGACTCTTTGGTTAATAGTAAATGCTTAACTGTAGTCCTGAGTAGGTGCATTTCTGTCTGTCTGAATAAATTTTGATTTGTCTGCAACATCTGAGTGTGTGTATTTTCTCAGTTTGCATGTCTTCTCACCATATGAGCCGTGGCCATGCTCAGTCTCTGGAGGACAAACAGCACGGGCAGACAGGGGCTGCTGTACATGGCGGGGGAGGTAGAGGAGTTAGTAGTCCAGCCTGCCCTGGCCCTTCTCAGTGCACCCTGTGCCCACACAGTCTAGAAACACATCTCCTAACCCCTATATTTGCAGCTTTTCCACTTTGTTACTTCATTTTTACCTCTCAGATTTCAGTGTTGTCATCCTGTTGACAACCTTAAACTTTTCCAGTTCTGCCTATTCTTTCCCTCCCATTAGTTATTCTCCAATTCTCCTAAAGAAAGGAAAAAGAAAAGAAAAGAGAAAGAAAGAAATTCTTCTTTACAGGGGATTCTGAGTTTTCTTCAGTTCATGGATTAACATACCAGAGGCTTGTCAAACATCAGAAAGCATCCAAATTGGAACAGGAATTATTTCCTTTCCAGCTTTATCCACATTCGGGCCAGTGTGCCTATGACTTAATTATACCCTGAGTGAATAATTTCGCCAAAAGCTAAGGTAGACACTGTCTTATGAATAATTCTGTTCCTTTACCCCGTGGAGTAGATTTTACAGACAATTTGTGGATTGACAATTCAGGGAAAGGTGCTTCAGAGGTCCACAAAATAACTAATGTTAGCAGAACAATGACCAATACAAACCCTCCAGGGTAGTTTCAGGACACATTAAGGGAAAGTTGGCATTTGCGGATACTCTCCAAATCCATCTCAAATCAGCACTGTTGTGCAGGTCAGCTACCACACTTCTCCTCCAGCTGTGACTTCACGGATGCCACGGGGGTTCGTTTAAAGGTCAAGCCCAAACGAAGGAGAGCTGAGCCAGAGCTCCAGCTTTGGTAATACACGGTAAGCAAGAAGGTCATTGCCCCTTCTCTTACAAGGCTCGCTCATTTGTATGATTTATGTGGACAAATTGATTCAAGGGAAGGGGAAGATTTTAAAATGTATTCACTCTGCAAGCCTTTAGAGATTTATAAGTGAGTATGTGTTGGAGGGACGCATGCCGCTGCGGGCAGGCCCCACACTGAGTTCTAGGAGTGTCCGTGTAAAAAGAATGTGGTTGCTGCTCTGTCAAGTTACCTCCTTGATAACTTCTCTGGCCCACTTCTCTTTGACTTTACCTGATTTCTCTGGACAGTACTATGTATGCCACTGGTTTCAACCATCTTCCCTCCTCTGAGAAGCCCCCAGCCTATAGCTCGAGTGTGCATTTTGACTCCCACTCCCTCCTGAAGCATCACCTGCCATTTACATAATTTTACCCGAACTTCCCAATGATATCTCAATTCCAAACCTTAAACAGTGAAGATGACAAAATGAAACCTAGCATGAATGTGCCTAAGGCAGCGTGAGCCAGCAGGGACTGTTCTAAAAAACATGAGCCATAAAGGCAAGGACTGATCATTTTCTCCCATCAAAATTAATAACATCATAAACAAACTAAAAAGAGAAACAAGACACCCAAGAAGATACTGGTGACATAAAACAGATGAAGGATTAGTACATAAATTTTTTTTAAGCTCCTAAATCCCTAAGAGAAAGACAGCCCAACAGACTAATGGGAAAAGATAAAAACAAGCAACTCACAGCAGACGGACAAATGGCAAGGAAACCATTCCTAACCTCACCGATGACCACACAAACACGAATTAAAACAAGGATCTATCATTTTTCACTCAAAAAAATGTTGAGTGTTGACAAGAATGTGGCATAAAGAACACCTGCACCCTGTATAGTCAGAACACCCACAGGGAGGGCAGTTTGGCAACAGCCATTGATGTAAGAATATAAGCCGTATGACCCCGTAATTCCACTTCTCGGTAAATACTACTAGACAGGGGAACAGCGCCTAATTTATAAAGGACATGGGAATGTATAGCCACTACAACATCACTGACAGAACAGGTAAACTGCGACAGCGACAGAACTCAACATCCATCCATGAGGAGCTCTATTCTGGAATATTATGCAACAGTCAAAAAAGAGCGGTGTAACTTCATATGCACAGAGTTAGCAAAAATTCTACAATATCAGCTGTGCGAAGAAAAAAGTCTGGGGGTATGTAACATATGGAAGGAAATATCGAAAGTATGGAGAACAGTACTAGGCCTGAATGGACACCCACTAAGTTGGTAGCAGGGGTGACTTCTAAGAGCAGGACTGGGATTGTGTCTATAGCCAAGAGGGACATCAGCCTCGTGCCACATTTCATAATTTAAAAAAAAATAACACAACCAATACACTAGAAGGTTTTAGGTCATTTCGAAGCTTAGCAATTTAAAAATAACTCATCAGCTTCCTCTTTGCAATGTCTCCCTCATGATTTCAGGAATGACATCATCTCTGACCTTCTGCCCCAGCCTGTATTATGCCCCTAGATTCTGTCTGTTCATCTTCTAAATATCTTTTCATCTCTCTGTCACCGCCATTGTCATGATTCTGACCCCCATCATCTTTCTCAATCGCACTAGGATGTTTTTAACTAGTGACTCTGCTTTATCCTTACCCAGTTCCCGCTGCTTCCACAGGAGTTGATTCTCAAGGAAAACCTGATCATGCCACTGTTTTTAGTTTTTTAGTTGCTTAGTTTTTAAAGTTGCCCCTCACTTTCAAGACCTAATATAAACTACTGGACTTGGCAAACGAGCTACTTTGTAATCGATTCTTTTGTATTTCTTTGTCCCCTTGCATTCCTCACTTCTCAAATTCTAATTTTTTTTTTTTTCCTAAGCCCTTCCACCCTTCTCAAGCTTCAGCCTGTTTTCTTGACGGTTCCTTTACCTGAGATGCCTAAGGGACTCAGCTCGATTATTCCTCCCCTTCTCAGTTGCTCCCAGCAGAACCAGGTATTCCGGCACCCTGTGTACCTCCAACATAGTGCCTTGTGTCAAATCCAATTCTCTCACCGGGAGAGCAATAGATGGAAACTTCTTCTGCTTTTGGTGGGAATGCAAGCTGGTGCAGCCATCATGGAGAACAGTAAGGAGATTCCTCAAGTAGTTAAAAATAGAGCTACCCTATGCCCCAGCAACTGAACTACTAGGTATTTATCAAAAGCATATGAAAACGATGATTTGAAGAGGCACCTGCACCCCTATGTTTAGAGCAGCAATGTCCACAATAGCCAGAATGTGTAAAGAGCCCAGGTGTCCACAGACAGATGAATGGACAAAGAAGATGTGATATATATAATGGAATATTAGTCATAAAAAGGAATGAAATCTTGCCATTTGCAACACGTGGATGGAACTAGGTGGCATTATGCTAAGTGAAATAAGGCAGTCAAAGAAAGCCAAATAGCTCATGATTTCACTCAAATGTGTAATTTAAGAAGTAAAATAAAAAGATGATCCTAGGAGAGGGAAGGAAAAATTGAAAAAGATGAAAACAGGGAGGCAAACCAGAAGAGACTCTCAAGTGCAGGGAACAAACTGAAGGTTACTGGAAGGGAGGTGGGCGGGGTGATGGGGTAATGGGCGATGGGCATTAGGAGCATGCTTGATGTAACGAGCACTGGGCGTTACATGCAAATGACGAATCACTAAATTCTACCCCTGAAACTAATAATTTTAAAAAAGCAAGAGATGGAGCAAAATGGCAGACTAAGAAGCTCCAAGGCTTCATTCCCCCACACAGAAATATTTTAAAACACCCAAAACTAAGATAAAGTAGTAACATCTCTGTAAAAAGTTAGAAGTCTGCAGCATCCAAGTGAACATCCAATCAACAAAAAGCCACATTCAAAATGGTAGGACATTTTATGGTGTTTTTGCTTGCCCAAGACCACTATCTTCCCAGTGCAGCATTGTCTTAATTTAGAGCAGATGGCAGCCTAATTTCCATTTCCATAAAGCACAAAGGGAAGAAAACACTTTTTTCCCCCCCAATATTCTAACTTGTCTGGAGACAGCCAAAAGATCTGTTCTCTGGCTTACCTAACTCAAATTCCAGACAGAGATAAAGGACAGGCATAGCTCATGAAAGATGCAGAGGGATTACAGACCTGCAGGTGCCTAGGACAAGAGATCATGGGTAAAGGCAGACAATAAATCATCTAAGACTCTGAAGAAAAGCTGAAAGGAGACTCTTTGGGAAATTAAGACAGTCAAAACCAGCTATGTATGTGGGAGAGGGGAAGTCACACACAGGCCCAGTAAAGATGTAGTGAGGCAAGATACATGAGAAAACCTCACATTTCCACCTTGGGCTGATCCCAAACCTCAGACATGCCCAGTTAATTAGCGAAGGACTACACTGGCACAGAGCTAGTCTACAAAGACTGAGAGATATAGTTGTTTTTCTCAAATGCCCTAATGAAAAACAAAAACAAAAAATCACAATGTACATAAGCCATCAAGACCCATTCAAAGGAAAAAAACAAAGTGGCAGATACTGTTCCAGGAGAAGCAAAGCCAATGGACTTAGAGGACAGAGGATTTAAAGCAGCTTCATAAATACACTTGGATAGCTAAAAGAAAACATGAACAAAAGACTATGAAAATCAGGCAAATGATAAATGAACAAGGAGAAGGCATTAAAAAAACCCAATTAGAGACAATGGAGCTGAAAAATACAGTAACTAAATCTAAACATGTCACTGGAAGAATTTTAATAGCAGATCTGGGCAGGCAACAAAAAAATCATTGAACTTTGAAGATAAGACTTTTGAAATTATCAAGTCTGATGAAAAGAAAGAAGAAAAATGAAGAAAAGCCAACAGAGCCTATGGGATTTCTGAAACTACATGAAGTTGACAATATACATATTATGGTAATGGCAGACGGAGAAGAGAGAAAAATGTAGAGAGATTATTTGAAGAAATAATGGCTGAAAATGTCTGAATTTGAGGAAAGCATGGATTTATATATCCAAGAAGCTCAGTGAATGGGAAGTGTAATAAATTTAAAAAGAGAAACACAGCAAGATACATCATACTCAAATTTTGAAAGTCAAAGCCAAAGAGAGTATCTTAAAGCAACAAGAGAAAAGGGACTCATCACATACAAGGGATCCTTTGTAAGATTACCAGCAAATTTTCCAGGAGGAATTTTGGAGGCCAGAAAGCAGTGTCATAAAATTATATATTAAAAGAAAGAAAATAAAATCTTATCACTCAAGAATTCCTTAACTGTAAAAATCTCCTTTAAAAATGAGGAAGAAATTAAGATACTCTCAGATGAAAACTAAGGGGGTTCATTACCACTAGACCTGTCCTACAAGAAATGCTGAAAGGAGTCCCTCAGGTTGACACGAAAGAATGCTAGACAGTACCCCAAGACAATATGAAGATATAGGATTCTCTGGCAAAGGTAAATACGTGGGCAATTATTTTTTTTAAAAGTATTATTGTATTCTGGTTTGTAACATTTTTTATTTTCTAAAGGATTTAAAAAACAAATGCATAAGAAGTCATTATAAAGCTATGATAATGGGTATATATATATATAAAGATATAATTTATGACATTAATAAAATAAAACATAGATTACTAGCAGGATGGATTAAGAAACAGTAATGACAAAACATGATCCAACTATTTGATAGCTACAAAAGACTCACTGAAGATATGGAAAAAAATAGTTTGAAATTGAAAAAATGGAGAAAGATATAATCCATAAAAATGGTAACCAAAAGAGAACAATGTGGCTACACAGATATAAGAGAAAAAGAATATCATCACAGAGTGATGAACGGGTTAATTTGCCAAAACATCCAACAATTATAGACCTACAGATACCAAAAATCACAGCACCAAAATAAATGAAAAATACTGGCATAGTTTAAAGGAGAAATAAATATAATAAATGGAGACTTCAGTAGCTTACTTTGAATAATTAATAAAATCAGACAGAGTATGGGTTAGAAAGAACTTGTACAACACCATCAGCCAATGGACCTAAAAGATACATACAGAATACTTTATACAACAGCAGCAAAATATACATTTTCCTTACACATACTCAGAATAGACCACATATGAAGATGCAAAATAAGTTTTATTGGTTTTAGATTTTAAATTGGATAAATTTTAGAAGATTGAAATCATACTAAGTATTTTTGCTGATCACATACACTGAAAACAGAAATCAGTAACAAAAAGAAAACCAGAAAATTAAAAAATATGTGAAATTAAACAACACACTCCTAAACAATGAATCAAATAAAAAATTACAAAGGGAATTAAAAAATATCTTGACACAAAAGACAATGAAAATGAAAACATACCAAAATTTAGAGGGTGCAATGACAGCAGGGGTAAGAGTACAAATAATAGCTCCAAATGCTTATATTATTTACCCAAAGATCTTGAATCAACAACCTAACTTTACACCTTCAAAAACTATAAGAAAAAGTAAACCCAGAGCTAGCAGTTGATAGGAAATAGACTAGAGCACATAAATAAAATAGAGAATAAAAAATACAGACTACCAATAAAAACAAAAGCTCTTCAAAAAGATTAACACAGCTAAGAAAATTTAGTTAAATTGGCTA
Organism: Meles meles; assembly: GCF_922984935.1. Lineage (NCBI taxonomy): Eukaryota > Metazoa > Chordata > Mammalia > Carnivora > Mustelidae > Meles > Meles meles. Next base: position 108,569,861 of record NC_060068.1, read on the forward strand.
GGAAAAAAGAAAAGAGTCAAATTACTAAAATTAGAAATGGAAGTGGGGGAAATTACTACTGATTTTATAGAAAAAAGAAGTACTATAAGAGAGTTGTGAACAATTGTATGCCAACAATTGAATAACTTAGCTGAAATGGACAAATTCCTAGAAACACAGAACCTCTGAAGACCGAATCATCAAGAAACAGAAAATCTGAATAAACCTTTAACAAGTAAGGGTACTGAATCAGAAATCGAAAATCTCCCAACAGAGAAAAACTCTGGATCACACTGGTGCACTGGTGAATGTCACCAAACATTTAAATTAAAATTTAAGGAAAAGTTAGCATCAGTCCTCAAATTCTTTCCAAAACACTGAAGAGGAGGCGACATTTCTTAATTTAGTCTAAGAGGCAAACATTACTGTGATACCAAAGCCAGACAGACACTAAAGAAAACTATAGACCAAAATGCCTGATAGCTATTCATGTAAAAATCCTCAAAAGAATATTAGCAAACCAAATTCAGAAACATATTAAAGATTTATAAGCCATGGCCAAACTATCTATCCCTTAAATCCAAGATGTTTCACCATATAAAAATCAATCAACATAATGTATCACATTAACAGAATGAAGGAAAATAATCACATGATCATTTCAAATGATGCAGGAAAAATTTTTATGAAATTTAACACCTTTTTTTAGATAAACAGTCTATAAACTATAAACAGAAGGAAACTACCTCAACATAATCACATCCACAGATGAAAATCCCACAGCTAACATCAGACTCAATGACGAAAGACAAAGCTTTTAGCTTATGATCACAAATAAGACAAGGATGTCCACTTTCACCACTCCTATTCAACACAGTATTGGAAATACTAACCAGAGCAATTAGGCAAGGAAAATTAACTAAAGACAACTAAATAGGAAAGAAAGAAGCAAATTTCTATTTGCCGATGACATGATCTTAAATGCAGAAAACCTTAGAATAGCCACAGGAAGAATTTAGGATAAAATATTTGAAGGAAACTGCAGAATACAAAATCAACCCACAAAAATCAGCTGTGTTTTTATACACTAGCAATGAACAATTTGAAAAGGAAATTAATAATTTCCTCTACAATAGCATCAAAAAGAATAAAATACTTAGAGGAGTAAACTTATCCTAAGAACAAAAACTTGCACACTGAAAGCTACAAAACATTGCCAAAAGGCATTAAAGAAGACATAAGAAAAGGGAAAAACATTTAGTGTTACCGGTTAGAAGGCTTAATAAAATTAAGATGTCACTATTACCCAAAGTGACCTAGAGATTTCAAAACAATCCATATCAACATCCCAAAGATGGTGGGGCTCTATTTTCTTTTTCAGAAACAGATAAATCTATCCAAAAATTTACACGGACTCTCAGAAGACTCTGAATTGCCAAAACAATCGAAAAAGAAACAAGCTGAATTTACACTTCCCCATTTAAAAATGTATTACGATGTCATGGTAATCAAAATAATGTGACATAGATAGATAGATAGATAGATAGATAGATAAATGGAACAGGATACAAAGCCCAGAAATAACCCCTTGCACATATGACTAAATGATATTCTCTGAGGACACCAATAATAGTCACTGGGTAAAGAAAATACTGAATGGGTAAAGAACAGTCTTTTAAACAAATGTTGATGGGAAAATTGCATATCCACTTGCAAAAGAATAAAGTTGGGTCTTTTCCTTATACCATATACAAATATTGTCTCAGAACAGATCAAAACCTAAATATAAGAGCTAAACCCATGAAACTCTTAAGAGAAAACAGAAGAGGAAAGTTTCTTGGCATTAGATTTGGCAATGATTTCTTAGATATGCCAAAAGGCACAGACAACAAGAGAAAAAAAACAGATAAAAGGAACTTCATCAAAACTCAACACTTTTGGGCACCAAGTGATACTATCAACACAGTGAAAAGGCAACCCATGGAATGGGAAAAATATTCACACTCATATAAGTGATAAGGGATTAATATCCAAAAGATATGAAGAACACCTACAGTTCAATAACAAAATAATGAAGAACCCAATCATAAAATGGGCAAAGGACTTGAACAGGCATCTTCCCAAAGAACATATACAAATGACCCATAAGCATGTGCAAACAGGTACAATGTCATGAATCATTAGGGAAATGCAAGTCAAAACCACAATGACATACCACTTCAAACCATTATGGATGGCTATTAATAATAATAATAATAATTAATAATAATAATACATGTTGGCCAAAAATGGAAGAAACTGGAAGGTGGGGATGTAAAATGTTGCAGGCACTGTCGGAGACAGTGTAATAATTCCCCAAAACAATGAACCATAGCATTACCACACACTCTGTCAATTTTACCTCTAGGTATACACCCCCAAAATGGCAACCAGAGATCTGAACAGATCATTGTACAGCAACACTCACAGGGGCATTAGTCACAAAATGAATGAATTCATCCAATGGATGAATGGATAAAGAAAAGGTGAACATTCTGATACATGTTCCAATTTGGATGGAGCTTGAAAATGTTATGCTATATGAAATAAACCAAACACAAAAGCACAAATATTATATGATTCCACTTATATCAGGTATGTACCTGGAATAGTCAAATTCATAGAGAAAGTAGACTGGAGGTTACCAGAGACTGGGGCAGCGGATGTAAAGTGAGTACATAACCGAGGTGGAGTTTCTGCTTTGGATGATAAAAAATTTCTGGAGATGGAGAGTACTGATGGTTGCAAAACAATGTCGATATACTTAATTCCACTGGACTGTATACTTAAAAATGGTCACAACACTGAACTTTATGTTCTCTATATATTTTTTACTACATTAATAAAATAAAGCAAATGTCCTATCCTCTCATTCTTCAGTGCCCAAAACAGAGTTACCACTTACTGTCTGTTAGATGAATACTGAATACAAGCAAATGGTAATGGGAACCAAAAAAAGACTGATGAGTTAATTCTGCCTGGAAAGGTTTTAAATAAAAAAAAATGAAAAACAGAAAAGATCTCATATAAAGGATGACATTTGATCAATACGTTCACACAGGTTGAATTTCCCCATCAATTCATAGTTTGATTTTTTAACAGCTTTATTGAGGTATAATTTACTTAGCATAAAATTTATCCATTTTAAGTGTGTCTTTCATTAAATTTATAGAGCTGTCAACCCCATCATATCTAATTTCAGGAGATTAACAGGAAAGTACATGCCCAGCCATAGTCCCTTCTCCTTTCCCATCCTGAGCCCATGCAATCACCACACTGTTCTCTGTTTCTAGAAATCTACTTGTCTCTTCTGAACATTTCATATGAATGGAATCCTGTAACACGTGGGTTTGTATGGGACCACTGATCCCCAATCCATGTCACTGGGTTCTACGGCTCACGGGTTTGAGGACTAGAAATTCAGATGGCGAATTCGATACCAAATAATGATTTGCCAATTTTCTCAACCAAGGATCTGGAGACTCTCAACAGCCATTAACCGATGCTCTCCCAAATCAGAAGACAATCCTCTTTTCCTGACATTGTTGTTGGTTTTACTATTCTATTCACCCCTTTCTTGCTCTTTTTTTAAAAAAAGACTTAGGTACCCCACGATTATATAAAAAAATATTTTCTTCCTGCTGTTTTTCACAAATTTGAACTCCAGTCATATAAAACTAAGCTTCATTTTTAAAACCTCTAGTACTAATCACATTCTGGCAAAAGAAACAATGAACCTAATTAAAACCTAAGACAGTTCTTCCTGAAGTTCTGGTCGTTTCTTAGAATAGAGACCTGACCAACAGTTTCTGTGGCTTTTGGAGCAGGGCTTTTGGCAGCTTTTCCTCAGCCCCTGGCCATCTGGGCTTGTTTTCAAAACCCAACTAAATAGGCTATCAACCCAAGTCTCCTCCATGGTTCGTTCTTTTTCCACAGAGACAAACCCTGAATGAAATCATCCTGACGCGTGAGGAAGAGCCATACTGCTCCTACCGGAGCTGGACATACACTGTGTCTCCGACGGTTCCAGGTCGACCTCTGCACGTTTCAGCTCGTCCCAGGGCGACTGGTCCAGGAACTGCTTACCTACCTCTACCTTGTCTCAGATAAGCCTCATAGCCTCACAACAGTCCTGCAGGGAGATATGAGGACTCTTCCTATTGCACAGAGAGGTTAAGCAGCTTGTCTCAGGCGACACAGCCAGCAAATGGCAGAGCGAGGATCTGCACTCAGGATGGGCTCTCTCCAAAGCCCGAGTTCACAACCCTTGTGCTGTTGGACAGTGTGCTCACAGAAATGGAATGAAGATAGGTAAATAAAACAAAAGGGAACCACACACCCATACACAAAATGGACCGTCCAGACCCTGGGAGAAGTTCTGGCAATATAACAGTTGGCAACATACGACAGCTAGCAGGGACAAAGCACAGTCTGATGATGAAATCAGACCCTGTTCCCCAAGTCACAGGTTCCATGTGAGAATGGCAGACAGACAAGAGATACAGCCCGGGCTTGGCATGGAGGGAACAGGCCAGGCTCGTCTGAGTGCAGGCCATTATGGACGGAGACTCTTACTGGCTCTCCACGATTTCTTAAGCGAGTCTCTTCGTTTCTGGGCCTCAGCTTTCACACCTGGGGAACGAATGGACTGGGCGGACAGGTCTCTGTGGCCACGCGATTCTGTCCTCACTGGCAGGTTCTGGGGCACACCATTTCCACACATCAAATCCTCACCCTGGGGGTTTTTGATTTCTGTGGCTTTGAGGACCACAGAGCCTCACCTGTTCCTTAAACGCCCAGCTGTACTGTGTGGCACAGCTTTCTCTTTTAAATTGGGTACATGAAGATGAATTCTGGTTGGGATTGCTTCACACTTTAATCACACGCTGCCCTCCCCTTGCTCACTTGATCTTAGCCTCCCTGTGGTTTCTTAGTCCAGATCTCAACTTCACAGCACGCAGGGCCTCATTTGCCACAACTGCCATATTTCACTTGTGGCTGAGTGGAGAATTCATTTCATTTCACTGTTCAGTCTCAATAGTGCAAATATATATTCAGGGCTGACATATTTTCATTATGGAAAAGCTAGGCGCTCAAACAGAGACGCTGCCCATAGGGATTAATGAGGGGAATGGTTATTTATTCTGCCTCTTGACATTTTGTGCAGAATAATTCCCGAGTTGTTTTCTACTCTAACAAATAGTTCCCCAACAAAGGATCTTAGCACTTTGGAAGAGCACCAAGCCAGGATTTAGGATCTGACTAATGTTAACCAACAGCAATGAAGCCACTTCCCAGAATCACATTTAGTGTAATGATAATACACGGTATCACAGCCAGCTGGCCAAGTGAGACAGCCAGCGACTGCTGACACAAGACAGTCCCTCCTCATGTCAACCAACTGTAGCAGTCAACTCTGAAGAGAATGCTAGGGACAACCTGAAATCCTCCTACCCCAAAATAAAATATCTGGCCTGTCTATAGTTCAGTCAACCATCTCTGTTAAAAAGAAAATATTCTGGACCATTTTTGGTCAAAAGCTTGTGGTTCCCATTTGCTACATAAATAATACTCAACCTTCACAGCTTCCCTTCAATTTACCAGCACCATCAGCCCTGATCTGCTTTTCCATACTCATGCTTTGCCTTCAACCTACTGTACTTTTTCGCTGCAGTAGTTTTCTCTATTTCTGGAATACTCTCACTTCTTCCCAACTCTACATTTGACTACTCTTCACATCTTTCAGGTGATAGTCTACCCATCTCTTATGGTTCCTTTAGATCATCAGAAGGGGTCATTTCTCCACTGTCCCCCAAAAGCACAGCCCTGAGCCTTTGACTGGTGCATGCTCAGAGAATGAACTAAATACACTTCTAAGAGCAAGAACCAAGTCTATTTTTATGCCACTTACCGAGCACATAGTACAGTAAAGATGCTCAATAAAAACTCACCTTGAAAGAACCATGAAACAGAGAATAAGATGGGGCCAGTCATGGACTGGAACCTCTCCTTAAGGTCCCAAGGTTCCAGGAAATCATTGTGAACTCACGCATTTAAAAAACATTTTGGAAAGTCCCATGCTACATGAAAAAAAATTAAATAAATAAAATTTAAAATAAAAAATAACATAAAAAAATTTTGGACTCTATTAGTTGGGTTCTCCCCTGCCCCCAAGCAGAGGGAATTTCCAAACTACAGGACCACCTCTGTGGGTATTAAAATTGCTAGTTCTAGACCCAATACATTGTTGCCCCCACTCCACCATTTCTGACCTGCAGCCTATCTTGTATGTGGTTCTGTGATACAGTTGGGCCTGCCCCTTCTGGGCTGAGACAGAAGGGACAATGTGGGGGCATGGACCCCAAAAGCCCACATCCTACAACTTGGCTACCAGGTTATCTTAGGCCAGGATCCTCTGGGAAAACCAGGGTGAGGATTGGGCTCTTTTTTTTTTTTTATTCGTTTATTTATTTACAGCATAACAGTGTTCATTGTTTTGGCATCACATCCAGTACTCCATGCAGTATGTACCCACCACCTGGTTCCTCAACCTCCCACCCCCACCCCCCCGCCCCTTCAAAACCCTCTGGTTGTTTTTCAGAGTCCATAGTCTCTCATGGTTCATCTCCCCTTCCACTTTCCCTCAACTCCCTGTCCTCTCCATCTCCCCATGTCCTCCGTGTTATTTGTTATGCTCCACAAATAAGTGAGACCATATGATACCTGACTCTCTCTGCTTGACTTATTTCGCTCAGCATAATCTCTTCCAGTCCCGTCCATGTTGCTACAAAAGTTGGGTATTCATCCTTTCTGATGGAGGCATAATACTCCATTGTGTATATGGACCACATCTTCCTTATCCATTCATCCGTTGAAGGGCATCTTGGTTCTTTCCACAGTTTGGCGATTGTAGCCATTGCTGCAATAAACATTGGGGTACAGATGGCCCTTCTTTTCACTACATCTGTATCTTTGGGGTAAATACCCAGCAGTGCAATTGCAGGGTCATAGGGAAGCTCTATTCTTAATTTCTTCAGGATTCTCCACACTGTTCTCCAAAGTGGTTACACTAACTTGCATTCCCACCAACAGTGTAAGAGGGTTCCCCTTTCTCCACATCCTCTCCAACACATGTTGTTTCCTGTCTTGCTAATTTTGGCCATTCTAACTGGTGTCAGGTGGTATCTCAATGTGGTTTTAATTTGAATCTCCCTGATGGCTAGTGATGATGAACATTTTTTCATGTGTCTGATAGCCATTTGTATGTCTTCGTTGGAGAAGTGTCTGTTCATATCTTCTGCCCATTTTTTGATATGATTATCTGTTTTGTGTGTGTTGAGTTTGAGAAGTTCTTTATAGATCCTGGATATCAACCTTTTGTCTGTACTGTCATTTGCAAATATCTTCTCCCATTCCGTGGGTTGCCTTTTTGTTTTGTTGACTGTTTCCTTTGCTGTGCAGAAACTTTTGATCTTGATGAAGTCCCAAAAGTTCATTTTTGCTTTTGTTTCCTTGGCCTTTGGAGACATATCTTGAAAGAAGTTGCTGTGGCTGACATCGAAGAGGTTACTGCCTATATTCTCCTCTAGGATTCTGATAGATTCCTGTCTCACGTTGAAGTCTTTTATAGGATTGGGCTCTTTTGAACAAAACTCCTACAGGTCACCAAGGCATCTGAACCTGCCTATTACCCCACCTCCTTAAGCCTATGAGCAAATGAATTCTCCAAACTATCCACTGAGTACTGAGACCAGCAGGGTCACTAGATATACCATACTCAAGGAGGAACATGGAAAGTGATAAAAGGAACTAGAAAAAGTAATTCAAGTGATCTTAATATTTGGAGAAAGGGCCAACAAGGCACCCAGAGAAAACACTCTTAGTATAGTATTTCCCAAAATACTGAGTAAAATTAATTTACTTTCCTGACAACTCAGCCATCAAGCCATCACTGATTAATTCCTGAATTGGCAGAAAACAAAAAACAAAAACAAAAAAACATTCACAGGTTAAGCTCATACTAGAGCTAGATTTTGCCAGTCTTTTGATGGTCTCTAGCTGCTGTGTTTTAACAGTCTTTAATTTTTTTAAATTTAATTTTATTTTTTTTCAGTGTTTCAAGATGCATTGTTATGTGCAACAGTCTTTTAACTGGAGATAAAAAACAATGACTAGGCCTCCCCAAGAGGAGTTAAGTTCACCAACTCCAGGAAAGCCAAGACCCTCCAAAGGCAATGACCTCAGTGGATGAGTTTGTTAAACACACACACACACACACACACACACACACACACACGCACACACATAGGAAACTGGGAGTGTAGGATACACATACAAGTGTTGGCCTTGCTTCATTATGAAGCAGAATGACAAAGGAGGAGGAGGACAGCGAGGAAGAGGGTGAATGTGGGTGGTGGGGGAGAGAAAGTAGAAGCACGAAACACTCCCATGAGAATTTCTAACACAAACTGAATTCATACGGGTTTGAGGGCAGAGTTCATGTTACCTATGTGATCCAAAAATCCAAGATGTAAATCCCACTTAATGTGCCTCTATCAGAAACAAATACCTATGATCTTTGGGAAGCACCTGAAGAAATGACCCCAGATACAATGAAGATAACAAAGGTATGTAAGATATGGGAAAACAGTTAAAAACATGGGGCGTAAAGTAGAAGATATAATAGAAGTCTAATTAAAGTTCCAGAAGAACATAAGAGAGGGAAAAGTGAATAAGCTGTATTTATTTATTCATTTGTTCATTCATTCATTCATTTTCTTTTCTTTCTTTTCAGTGTTCCAGCATTCAGTGTTTATTAACCACACCCAGTGCTCCATGCAATACCTGCCTTCCACAATACCCACCACCAGGCTATATTTAAAGAAATAATGGGTTATAATTTTGCAAGACTAATGGAACCACGAACTCTGAAATTCAGAATGCCCAGAAAATCTTAATCAAAATAAATAGATTCCTGGACTCATCGTAATCTATAGGACACCAAAGGTAAAGAAGAAAAACCTTCAAAATAACCATAAATATAAAATGGATACCTCAACCCATCAAAAGAGTAAGAATTAGATCAATGGCTCTCAAAATTTAGTATGCATCAGAATCATGTGTGGGACTTTTCAGGACACCTATTCCTGAGATACAGCTGCAGAATTTAGACTCAGTAGGTCTGGAATAAGGTTGAAGAAATACATTTCTGCTAATCTCCGAAGTGTTATAGATGCTGTTGATCTAGGGGCCACCCTTTGAAAACCACTGAATTAGACTGACAGTTGCATTATAAAGAGCGACAGTTTAAGAGAAAAGAAAATTGAATATCTATAAAGCACCGAGAGAAAAATAATAGTCAACCTGGAATTGAAACCCAGGAAAACTATCTTTCAAGAACAAATGCACAATACCGATATTGTTGGATGAACAAAAATGGAGAGTCTGTTACTCAAAGAGTTCCACTGAAATAACTTCTAAAATATGTGATTCAGCAAGAAAAAAAATTAACCCATAAGGAAGGTCTGAGATGGAAAAATAAATGTGCAAGCAAAGAAAATGGTAAACATGGATAACCTTAGCACAACATTAATTGTGCAAAAGGAAAACATTACTCTCTTATCTACAGGACTATAGACGTTAATTTAGAACTAATATTCTAGAATGCAAAAGCATACAGGTCAAGATTGGAATGATCAGATTTAAAACATTCTAAGTTCCTTGTTTTATATGGTGAGAAGAATACATATTTATTAAATTTACACTTATTAAGTAAAAATTTAAAATTTCCTGCACATTCACTATGTGAACAGAACCAGGGTATGTAACAACCAAATTAGTTGAATAGAAAGTATGGAATGAGACTAAAAAGAAAAAAATACAATCCAAAAAAATTTAGAAAAAGAAAAAAATAAGGTGGCAGAAAAGAATCCAAATATATCAGTAATCATTATTAGTACACATGAACTAAACTCTGTAGTTAAAATACCGCCTGACAGATGTTACAAATTATGATTCAGGCACCTGATACATAGGATATATCTAAAACAGAAGGGTTTAGAAAAAAGGGTTAAAAAATTCTATCAAGCAAATACAGAACAGGATGTTATAGCTATGTTATTTTCAGCCCAAATACACTTTTATAGAATCAATAAATTTATTGATCAAAAATTCAATTTATTCATACAAATATTTTTTTACAGACTATGTGCTAACCCCTACTTTAGACACTACAGATACAGCAGTGAACATAAAAAATTTCAAGAGGTAAATTTAATACTTTTGAGTTTATGTATACCTAATATCATACTTTAAACCCTAAAGAGCAAAAAAATGAATTGAAGTACACGATGAAATTGATAAATCCACCATAGTAATAGGAGATTTTAAAAAACACACCCCTCTGGTAAATCAAATGGGGATTTAAAAAAAATTTAAAAAGAGTAAGGCTTATGTCCAAATGGCAGTGTAGGAAGAACCTAAACTCCCATGGACACATGGACTCTGTGCCTACATATACAGCAATCCCTCCTGAACAAACACTTAGGGCTAATTGAACAGCTTGTGTGCAACAACAGAGGGACCAGAAGAAACGGGTAGGAAAGAAGGAGGCATGGTAAGGTTGGCAACCACACCTCCCTGTGCAACAACCTGCAGTTAAGGAGGGATATTACTGAGAGCCCTGTAGAAACACTCACCTGCCCTGGGACTTGCAAAAGCAGCAGTTTAAAAGGCAACTAGACTGTAAGAGAAGGAAAGCAATTTACTAATCATAGGGTGTCCACCAAATGTGCAAGGAACTGTTCAAACTTGCTCTTAAGTCAAAGATGCCTGAGAGCATCACATCTTAATTCCCCAACCACCTTGGTACTGCAGGAAGGAGCAATGACTAGGTGTTCCATCTGGCCTGCTAGGCCCACCCCAGTAGGACCCAGGCTCCTAGTCCACACCAGATCTACCTGTCCTATCAAGAAGGCCCAGGTGTGTGTGTTCTAGAAACCCCACCCACCCAGGCACCTGCCTGAACCCAACCCAGCCACCTCACCAAGGAGATTCTGGCATACCCTGCTCTGGGAACCCTCTGGCCTGTACCCAGCTGAGCAGTTCTGCCAAGGGAGCTCCAGCATAGCACACCCAAGAATGCCCTTGGCCCACGCCTGCTCCAGCTCCAGCCAACGTGCCAAAGCCACCCGGCACATAGAGTCTACACAGGGAATGCTCCTATACGAGGCCACCCAAGACCAGAGAGAGCTGTTTTGTTTAATTCACAGAAGCAAACACAAAGGCAAAATGAGGAGAGAGAGAAATGTATTCCTAACAAAAGAACAAGATAAAATCCCAGAGAAAAAACGCTAATGAAATGGAGATTATTAATTTACCTGAAGAAGACATCAAAGTAATAGTCACAAAGATCATCAACAAACTATGGAGAAGAATGGAGCTCAGTGAGAACTTCAACAAAGGATATAAGAAGGAACTAATGAGAACTGAAGATTATAAGAACTAGAATGAAAAACACTAGGGGGAGTCAAGAGCAGACAAGATAATACAGAAGAATGGGTCAGCAACCTTGAAGACAGATTAGTAGAAATCACCTTATCAGGACAGCAAAAAGAAAAATTAATTTTAAAAAATGAAAACAGTTTAAGGCACCTTCGGGACAGCAAGTATAATAATATTCACATTATAGGGGTTGCAGAAAAAGGAGAGAGACTGAAAGCTTATTTGAAATAATAATGGCTGAAAATTTCCCTAACCTGGGAAAGGGAACACACGTCCAAGTTTAGGAAGCACAGAGAGCCCCTAACAAAATAACCTCAAAGAGATTCATACCAAAACATATAATAATAAAAATGTCAAAGTTAAAGACAAAGAATTTTAAAGGCAACGAGAGCAAAACAAATAGTTGCATAGAAGGAGAACCACATTAGACTATCGGATGATGTTTAGGCACAAACTCTGCAGGCCAGAGGGAGGGGCAGGATATATTTTAAGTGCTGAAAGGGAAAAACTTACAAGCCAAAATACTCTACCCAACAAAATTATCATTCAGAATTGAAGGAGAAAAAAGTATGTTTCCAGACAAGCAAAAACTAAAGGAACTCATCATTACTATACCAGTCTTACAAGAAATGTTAAAGGGTCAACTTTATATAGAAAATACCATATCTAGATTAAGAAAATATATGAAAAAAAAATCTTACTGGTAATGGCTCATAAATAATGAAGGCAGTCAATCACCTACTTAAAAAGCTAGCAGGAAAATGAAAGACTAGAATAGTAAAATGAGCTGTAACCACAATAAGTAGTTAAGGGATACACAAAATAAAAAGGTGTAAAATACATCAAAAACATAAAATGTGTGTGAGGCAGGAAAGTAAAAATGTAGTGCTTTTACAGCGTCTTCAAACTTAAGCAACTATCAGCTTAAAATAGAAAGTCAATATATATATGAACCTCATGGTAACCAAAATCCCAACACTTAAAAATACAAACATACATACAGACAGACAGACAGACATAAATAAATAAAGACTAAGAAGCCCAAAGATAACATGAAAGAAAACCATCCAAACACTCAGAGAAAAAGAAACAGAGAACCTCCTGAACAACCAGAAAACAATGAACAAAAATGGCACTGGGGTACTTGGGTGGTTCAGTCAGTTAAGTGTTTGACTCTTGATTTTGGCTTAGGTCATGATCTCAGGGCTGCAAATTCAAGCCTGATGAGGTCAGGCCCACGGTTGTGAGATCAAGCCCAGGGTTGTAAGATTCTGTCTCTCTCTCTCTCTGCCCTTCCCTCTTTCTCCCTCTCTAAAAAGAAAAAAAGTGGCTACACATACATACTTAACAATAAATCATTTAAATATAAATGCCCTGAATTCTCCAATCAAAAGACAAAGGGTGGCTGAATGGGAAGAAAAAAAAAAAACAAGAACAAAAACAAAAAACCCAAAACCAAGACCTACCTATATGTTGCCTATAAGAGACTCATTTTATTTTATTTTTTAAAAGATTTTATTTATTTATTTGACAGACAGAGATCACAAGTAGGGAGAGAGGCAAGCAAAGAGAGAGAGGAGGAAGCAGGCTCCCCGCTGAGCAGAGAGCCCCACGAGGGGCTCAATCCCAAGACCCTGGGATCATGATCTGAGTTGAAGGCAGAGGCTTTAACCCACTGAGCCACCCAGGTGCCCCTATAAGAGACTCATTTTAGATGTAAAGACACACACAGACTGAAAGTAAAGTGATGGAAAATGATATTCCATGCAAATGGAAACAAAAAGCTGAAGGAACAATATTTCAATCAGAAAAAATAGACTCTAAAACAAAGATTATAATAAGACACCTGGAAGGGCATTACATAATGATAAAGGAGTCAACCCAAGAAGAGGATATACTGTTCATAAATATTTATGCATCCGACATAGAAGCACTTTAAACAAATAAAGGAAATAATAAAGACAAAAGGAGAAAATGACAGTAATAATAACAGTGGGAGAATTTAATGCCCCACTTATATCAATGGGTAGGTCATGGACATAGAAAATCAATAAGAAAACACTGTTCTTAAATGACTTATTAGACCAGATGAACTTAAGAGACAGATATAGAACATTTCACCCCAAAGCTAAAGAATATACTTCTTTTCAAGTACACACAGAACATTCTCCAAAACAGATCATGTTATGCCATAAAACAAATCTCAATAAATGCAAGAAAAATAAAATTGCATCAAGCCTCTTTTCTAACCACAATGTATGAAACTAGACATCAATTTTAAGAAGAAAACCGAAAACAAAAACCAACCCACCAACCTGTGGAAAGTAAATATGCTGTTAAACAACAATACATCAATGAAGAAATCAAAGAGAAAGTTAAAAAATAACATGAGACAAAGTGAAATGGAAACACAACTTTCCAATTATCTATGAGATGCAGCAAAAGCAGTTCTAAGAGAGGAGTTCATAGTGATTGATACAGGCCTACTTCAAGAAACAGAGAAACAAAAGTACCAAATAAACTACCTAACTTTACATTTAAAATAATGAGAAAAAGAACAAACCAAGCCTAAAATTGGAAGAAGGAAGTAATACTGGTCAATACAGAAAGCGATGAACTAGAGGAGCGCCTGGGTGGCTCAGTCATTAAGCTTCTGCCTTCAGCTCAGGTCCTGTTCCCAGTGTCCTGGGATCCAGCCACATTGAGTCCTGCTCAGCGGGAAGCCTTGTTTCTCCTTCTCTCACCATTCATTCCCCTTGCTTGTGTTCCCTCTCGTTGTCTCTCTCTCTCTGTCAAATAAATACAAAAAATAAATCTTAAAAAAAAAAAAGTAATGAACTACAGACAAAAAAATCATTGAAACTAAAAGTTGGATCTTTGAAAAATCAACCAAATTGAATAACTTCTTGCCAGACTCATCAAGAAAAAAGGAGAGAAGTCTAAATAAGTTACAGAAACAGAAGAGAATTTATAACTGACAATACAAAAATACAAACAATCAAGACACTACTGCCAACAATTATATACCAACAAATTAGAGAAAAGAGAAGAAATGGATAAATTCCTAAAAATACAATCTTCCAGGAATCACAAAGAATTAGAAAATCTGAGATTGATTACAACTAATGAAATTAAGTCAGTAATTTAAAAAATCCCCCAAACTAAAGTCCAGGACTTTATATTTCACAGATGAATTCCAAAAATCATTTAAAGAATAGTTAGTACCAGGGTGCCTGGGTGGTTCAGTTGGTTAGTGTCTGCCTTCAACTCAGGTCATGATCTCAGGGTCCTGGGACTGACCCCCGTGTTGGACTCCCTGCTCAATGGGAAATATGATTCTCCTTCTCCCTCTGCCCCTCCTCCCACTTGTACTCAACTCACTCTCTTTCTTTCTTTTCTCAAATAAATAAATACAATCTTAAAAAAAAAAAAAGGAATAGTTAGTACCCATCCTTCTCAAATTATTCCAAAACATCAAAGAGGAAGGAACAGTTCCAAACTCATTTTATGAGGCCAGCATTATTCTGATACAAAAAGCAGACAAGAATGTCACAAAAAAGGACAATTATAGGGCAATATCTCTGATAAACATAGATGTAAAAATCTGTAACAAAATAAAAGCAAACTGATTTCAACAACACATTCAAAGGATCTTATACCATAATAAAGAGGGATTTACTCCAGGAATGAAAGAATGGTTCAATATCTGCAAATCAAACAACATGACATACCATATTATCAAAAAAATGACAAAAATCATATGAACACATCAATTCAGAAAATGAATTGAGAAAATAGTTCAGAAAAATGAATTCAATGAAATTCAACATCCATTTATTAAAAAAAAACAAAAAACAAAAAAACCTCTTCACAAAGTAGGTAAAGAAGAAATGTACCTCAACATAATATAGGCCATATATGACAAGTCCACAGCTAATATCATACTCAATGGTGAAAAACTGTTAAGTTTTTTTCTCTAAGATCAAGAACAAGACAAAGATGCCCACTCTCACCACTTCAGTATAGTACTGGAAGACCCAGACGTGTCAACCAGCAAAGAAAAAGGAATAAAAGGCCTCCAAGTTGGAAAGGAAGAAACTCGACTGTCACCATTTGCAGATGACATGATGTTATATATAGGAAATCCTAAAGACACCACCAAAAACTATTAGAATTAACAAACCAGTAAAGTTACAAAATATAAGACTGACATAAACATCAGTTGCATTTTGGTACACTAATAAGGAGTTATCAAAAAGAGAAATTAAGTTAGCAGTCCCATTTATAATTGCATTAAGAGAAATAAAATATGTAGGAATAAGTTTAACCAAAAAGGTAAAAGACCTATACTCTGAAAATTAAGACATTAATGAAGAATTTGAAGATGACACAAATAAATGGAAACATACCATGCTCATGGATTAGATGAATATGGCAAAAATGTCCACACTGCACAAAGCTACCTACAGATGCAGTGTAATTCCCACCAAAATACCAATGCCATTTTTCACAAAACTAGAATAAAGAATCCTAAAATTTTCACCACACCACAACAGACCTTAAAGAGCCAATAAAATCTTGAGGAAAAAAAGAACAAAGTTGGAAGCATCATGCTCCCTGATTTCAATCTATATTACAAAGTTGTAATAATCCAAACAGAATGGTACTCACTTGAAACTGTTTTCAAGTCATGTAGAGCAACTGAATAAAATAAGAAACATAGAAGTAAACCTATGCATATATGATCAATTAATTAATGATAAAGGAGACAAGAATACACAGTGGAAGAAAATAGAGTTTCTCCAATAAATAGTGTTGGGAAATCTGGATAGTTACATGCAAAATAATGAAACTGGGTTTAACTATCTTACATCATATACAAAAAGAGATGCAACATGGGGGGTTAGGGGGATAGGAGAAGAATAAATGAAACAAGATGGGATTGGGAGGGAGACAAACCATAAGTGACTCTTAATCTCACAAAACAAACTGAGGGTTGCTGGGGGGAGGGGGGTTGGGAGAGGAGGAGTGGGATTATGGCCATTGGGGAGGGTATGTGCTATGGTGAGTGCTGTGAAGTGTGTAAACCTGGTGATTCACAGACCTGTACCCCTAGGGATAAAAATACATTATATGTTTATTAAAAAAAAAAAAAGAAAAGAAAGAAAAGAAAGGATGAATACCCAACTTTTGTTGCAACATGGACGGGACTGGAAGTGATTATGCTGAGTGAAATAAGTCAAGCAGAGAGAGTCAAGTATCATATGGTTTCACTTATTTGTGGAGCATAACAAATGACATGGAGGACATTGGGAGATGGAGAGCAGAAGGAAGTTGAGGGAAATTGGAAGGGGAGGCGAACCATAAGAGACTATGGACTCTGAAAAACAACCTGAGGGTTTTGAAGGGGCGGGGGTGTGAGGTTGGGGGAACCAGGTGGTGGGTAATAGGGAGGGCACGTATTGCGTGGAGCACTGGGTGTTGTGCAAAAACAATGAATACTGTTACGCTGAAAAAATAATTAAAATACAAAAAAAGGGAAAAGATGTGATAAACTGGGAAAGATATTTCTAAATCATACATCTGATAAGAAATTTATATCCAAAATATATAAAAAATGTATATGACAATATAAAAAAAAACACTATTAAAAATAGGCAAAAGAGGGACACCTGGTTGGCTCAGTCAGTTAAGAAACTGACTCTTGGTTTTGGATCAGATCATGATTTCAGGGTCCTGGGATTGAGCCCCAGGTCAGTGTCCACACTCAACAAGGAACTGGCTGGAGGATTCTGTCTCTCTCTCTCTTTCTTCCTCTCTCTCTCCCTCTCCCACTGCCCCCCCCCCCCCACCATGAGTGTTCCCTCTCTCTCTCTCTCTCTCTCTCAAATAAATAAATAAATAAATAAACAAACTTTTTTTTTTTTTTTTTTTTTTTAATGGGCAAGGGGCACCTGGG
Organism: Meles meles; assembly: GCF_922984935.1. Taxonomy (NCBI): domain Eukaryota; kingdom Metazoa; phylum Chordata; class Mammalia; order Carnivora; family Mustelidae; genus Meles; species Meles meles. The sequence continues at coordinate 108,587,340 of NC_060068.1, forward strand.
TGGCTCAACTGGTTAGGTATTTGACTCTAGATTTTGGCTCAAGTCATGATCTCAGGGTCCTGGGATCAACTCCCATGTTCGACTTGGGCTCAGTGGAGACTGTGTTTGTCTTCTTCTGCCCCTGCCCCTGCTCATGCTCTCTCTTTCAAATAAATCTTAAAAAAATAAAAAATTAAAATTAAAAAATGGGCAAAAGACTTCAATACATATTTTTCAGAGAAGACATACCAATGAACAATAGGCACATGAAAAGATTCTCATCACTCATCATCAGGCAAATGTAAATCACAACTACAATGAATATTAAAAAACAACAACCCAGAAGTCTTGGTGGGGATGTCCAGAAAAGGGAACCCTCATAAACTGTTGGTGGGAATATAAATTGGTACAGTCACTGTATAAAATAATATGGAGGGTCCTCAAAAAATAAAAAAAAACAAACTACCATAAGATCCAACAATTCTACTTCTGATATTTATCTGAAAAGATAGAAACAATTTAAACATATGTACTCCTATATTTGTTGTGCCATTATTTACATAGCCTAAATATGGAAACAACTGAAATGTCCATCCATGGATGTATGGATGAAGATGTGGTACGTTTATACAATGGAACATTACTCAGCCATGAAGAAGAATGAAATCTTGTCATTTGGAACATTATGGATGGACCTAGAGGGTATTATGTGAAGTGAAATAAATCAGACAGAGAAAAACACTGAGCATATAACTTCACTTACAGGTGGAATCTAAAAAATGAAACAATCAAACAAAGCAAAACAGAATAGAATCACAGGTAAAGGAGACAAACCACTGGTTCCTAGAGTAAGAAAGGCTTGGGGAACGAGGGAAAGAGAAAAATGGATTAATAGGTACAATTTCCAGTTATAAAGGAGTCATGGAGATGCAGTGAACAACATAAGGAATAGAGTCAATAATATCTGAATAACTTTGTATGGTGACAGATGGCAGCTACATTTATCATGGAGATCATGTCATAATGTATGAAAATATCAAGTCACTATGATATACACCTGAAAGTAATAGGATATTGAATGTCAATTATACTTCAATAAAACTGACTAAGGCTATAGAAGAACAGAAGCCATCATTAACAGCTGATTTATTAGACAGGTATAGAACTAATGCTACATGAGAAAACAAATGGATATATCACGCCATATAAAAGAGAGCGCAATATATATTGCACAGACCTTTGAGTTCAATGTTAGAAATCAATAACTAAAAAAGTAAATAGAAAAACATACATATGTTTGGAATTTAGGACTAGCTAACAGAAAAAAGACAGCAAGAAAAGCAAGACTCAATCAAGTTCAATTAATACTGGTTATTTTATTTTTTTAAGATTTTCTTTATTTGACAGACAAATCACAAGTAGGCAGAGAGGCAGGCAGAGAGAGAGGGGAGGAAGCAGGCTTCCCGCTGAGCAGAGAGCCTGATGCGGGGTTCGATCCCAGGACCCTGGATCATGACCTGAGCCGAAGGCAGAGGCTTAACCCACTGAGCCACCCAGGCGCCCCAATACTGATTATTTTAAAAGATGTAAAATTCACAAATCATCCAGCAAGAACAAAGAAAGAAAAACAAATATATAATATTAGGAATGAAAATGGGACATAACCACAAATGGATCAGAGATTTAAAAGCAGTAAGAATAATGGTGAACTTTAACCCAGTGAATTTCAGAACATAAGTGGAAGGCTTCCTGAAAAAAAAAATGAACTGTGACAGTTGACTCAAGAAATTTAAAACTATTAAAATAAAATAACTAATTTAAAAAAATAACAACTTTCACTCAAGCACACCTGGGCTCAGATGATTTTAGAGAAGCATTCTACAAAACAATGAACAAACTGAGTATAATGTTACACAAACTTTTTCAAGAACAGAAAACAAATAATTCTTTCAAAATCTTTTTATGAAGTTAGCATAGCCAAAGCCAGAGAAGGATATTATAGGAAATAAAAAATTATAGACTAATCTTACTCATGACCATAGATATGAAAATCATTTTTTTTTTAAAGGCTACCAAACCAGATAGTCCAACATAAGAGAATAACGTAACACCAAATATTAAAGGTCAGGTTTTCCCCCAAGTAAACCAAGGCAGGACCATGTCAAGTTTACACCAGGAATGCGAAGTCAGTTTAATATTAAAAACCATTAATCCATCTCACCATACTAATTAATTGGATATGGAAAAATCCATATGATCTTATCAGTAGATACAGATAAAATATTGCAAATAATTTAATACCCTGCTATTTTTCTTTTTTTAAATAAGCAAATAAGTAAAAAGAAACGTTTTTAAAATGAGAAAGAAAATCTCCCTTCATAAAAAACACATGTACGTGTGTACACACACACATAAGAGAAATATTACAAGTCTTACTTTAAAATTTGTAGCAAGAAACCACTATCGCCGATGTCACTAACTCTATCCACTGTTTCATGAAGGGAAATAACATGAGCAACTGGACAAACAAAAAAACAAACAAAAACAAGAAATTAAACTGCACTATATTCATATGATATGATTGACTTGCACAAAATGACCACCCCAATTTCCTTAATGATTATCAGCATTATTAAGAACTCATCCATTCATTCAAATACTATTTACCAAACACCTAACATAAACCTAACACTATTCTCAACCCTAAAGATATAGTAAGAAAGAGGCAAAATCCCTACCCTCATGTAACTGACATTCTGGTGAAGGAAAACATACAAAAACCAAAATAAGTAAGAAAGTTACATGGTATATTGGAAAGTGCTAATTACAGAGAGAGACCAATTAAGAAAAAGGATAAGGACCAGGGCCAATGTGGAAAGACAGTAGTTTAGCAATATAACTGCAGTTCCACATACTAGCAAATTCTTAGAAAATATAATAAAGACATCACTTACAATAGTAAACAAATATATGTCACCTATACTGAAGCAACTATAGATGTGAAAGACTTTTGGACTACTATATTAGCAAACTCTGCCAAACAACATTTCTAGAAGATCTAATAAAAGAAATGATACAATATTCACAGGTGTAAGCCTATAATGATGTATTTCTCTTTATATAGTTTTTTAAAAATATTTTATTTATTTATTTGACAGACAGAGATTACAAGTAGGCAGAGAGGCAGTCAGAGAAAGAGAGGAAGCAGGCTTCCTGCTGAGCAGAGAGCCCGATGCGGGGCTTGATCCAGGACTCCGGGATCATGACCTAAGCGGAAGGCAGAGGCTTTAACCCACTGAGCCACCCAGGGGGCCCCCCTATTTATATAGTTTTAATTCAATTCCAATCATTTGAAACTTTTATGAAATTTGAGAAGCCATGTCAAAATTTTTACATAGATTGGGCCAGGAATAGACAGACACTCCAGGGAAAGAAAAACCAGGCTCAGATGAGAGTAGACTGACCCACTGAGACATCCAGATTCATTATACAGTTGGAATAATGGAGGCACTGTATGATTAGCAAGTTGACAGATAACAGAACAAAGAGCACCAAAAGGGAGCCCCACTTAAATGGACACTTGACATATGACAAAACAGACACTGCAAATCACTGGGAACAGAATATGGAATGCAATAAGGCACGCCAGAAAAAATGGATATCCATTTAGAGTGACTACGGTTTCCCTGTTCACGTCATGCTTTAGAATAAATTCCAAGTGGTGCTCGCTTCGGCAGCACATATACTAGAATAAATTCCAAGTGGATTAAATAGAGAAGATACGCTCGCAAAACTTCTGGATTACAGGAGAAGAGACTTCTGAACGTTAACCATAAAAGAAAGCATCGATACATTCAACTTTTTATTTCTAAAAAGATTTCACAGAGGCCAGGAAAAAACCAACTACAAATAGGAGATGTTTATAATGTTTATATCTGACAAAATTATAAAATCTGGCTGCAGAATCACAAGGCAGAGGACGAGCAACCCAAAGGAAACATGGACAAGAGAGCTGGGCAAGACATAGCTGAAAAAGAAAACTAAGTGGCAATTATTTATATGATAAATGTTTATTTAGGAAAGTGTGAATTAATCCCATGAGACATCATTCTAGCTTTCCCCCTAATGGAGGAAATGAGAATGTCAAACATTACCAGGGAGTAAACAGAGCTCTTACGTACTGAGCAACACACTTGTACGCATAAATGACTTGGCATTTTGAGAGAAAGTTAAAGATGTGTAAACTCTACAGCCCAGCAAATCTACTTCTGGGGGTACACATAGGAGGTACTCTTGAGTGTGTACACCAAAAGGACATATAAAAATGTTCACAAATGTGAATGGAAAATGGAAAAAAAAAAGTTTGGCAGTGTCCTACACAACTAATGTGTGCTTACCATGCAACCTGGCCATCTCATTCTTGGGCATTTATCCCAGAGAAATAAAAATTCTTCCATACAAAAACCTGCAAAAAATGTTCACAGCAGCTTCATGAACTATGTCCAGACTGGCAGCAACCCAAATGTCCTTCACAGGTGAATAAATTGGGCACAATTATTCCATGGAATACTATTCAGCGAAAAAGAACCAACTATTGGTGCATGCCATAACTTGGATAGCTCTCAAGGGAATAATGATGAGGGGGGAAAGCCATCTCAAAAGGCTACAGAGTATGTGATTCCACTTATAGAGGAGGTTTGAAATGACAAAATTATAGGGATGGAGAAGAGAGCACCAAGGGTCAGAGAAGGAGCAAGGGAGAAGGAGGCTGTCATATAAAACAATCACATAAGGGATTACTGTGATGGACATTTTCTGTACCTTGACTGTGTGATGAAATTTCATAGAACATATACACACACACACACACACACGCAAGTGCCTGAATACTGGTGATATCTGAATAAGGTAAGTGGATTTTATCAAGTCAGTTTCCTGGCTGTAATACTGCTAAGCTTAGGCAAGATGTTGCCACTGAGTCAAACAGGGAGAAGAGTGTAGAGATCTCCTTGTATTAGGTCTTACAGCAGCCTGTGAACATACAATCATCTCCAAATAAAAAGTTTAACAGAGAAAGACTGTTTTTATATAAGATCTGGATGTTCTTTTGATAGGAAACAGGATCAGTAAACTATGATCTATTTATGCACTTGACGACTATGCAGGAGGAAAATGAAAAATGTATATTTCACATACCAATATAAGTTAATCTTGAGAAGAAGAAAGAGGTAGAGGAGGAGGGGGAGAAGAAAAAATAGTGGGAAAAAGAAATTTGCACAGGCTACACATAACAGTTCTATATATAGCCATTTACATGTAAGACATAAGGAAATATTTTGGTTAGGATGTCTACATATGTGGCAAAATTATGAAGAAAGCAAGAAAATGATAAATACTATATTCGGGAAAGTAGTTATCTCAGGAAGGTAGGAGTGGACATGGGGGGAGAGAATAGACTTAGAGCACTGATACTTTCTGATGTTTGTATATCTATCACCCAGCTTTCTTTTCTTTTTATTTTGTACTTACATTATACTCTTTTGTATGCATTCAGTCCTTAATTAAAAAAAAAAAACAGAACAACTTATTAGGATAAAAGGGTGCTGGGGAAAAACAGAGAGGATGTGGAAGACTATGGAGTCTAGGAACTTATGAAGTTAATCCAATTCCAAAGCCAATGATTGGAATTTAAGTCCAAAGTCTCATATAGGAAAGGCATTAATAACATAGCAATCGTTTCTTTTTTTATAATTTTTTGTTATGTTAATCAACACACAGTACCTCATTAGTTTTTAATATAATGTTCCATGATTCATTGTTTACCTATAACACCCAGTGCTCCATGCAATCTGTGCCCTCCTTAATACCCCTCACTGGGCTCACCCATCCCCTACCTTCTTCCCCCTCTAAAACCCTCAGTTTAATTCCCAGAGTCCATAGTCTCTCATGGTTCCTCTTCTCTTATTTCCCTCCCTTCATTTTCCCCTTCCTTCTCCTGATCTCTTCCATGCTATTCCCTATGTTCCACAAATAACTGAAACCATATGATAATTGTCTTTCTCTGCTTGACTTATTTCATCCAGAATAATCTCCTCCAGTCCCATCCATGTTGATTCAAAAGTTGGGTATTCATCCTTTCTGATGGCTAATACTCCAATGTGTATAGGGATCACATCTTCTTTATAAAGCTATTCATCTGTTGAAGGGCATCTCAGCTCCTTCCACAGTTTGGCTATTGTGGACATTGCTGCTATGGACATTGAGGTACAGATGGCCCTTTTCACTACATCTGTATCTTTGGGGGAAATACCCTGTAGTGCAATTGCTGGGTCATAGGGTAGCTCTATTTTTAACTTTTTGAGGAATCTCCACACTGTTTTCCAGAGTAGCTGTACCAACTTGCATTCCCACCAACAGTGTAAGAGGGTTCCCTTTTCTCTACAACCTCTCCAACATTTGTTATTTCTTGCCTTGTCACTTTTTGCCATTCTAACTGGTGTAAAGTGGTATCTCAATGTGGTTTTGATTTGAATTTCCCTGATGGCTAATGATTTTGAACATTTTTTCACATGTCTGTTAGTCATTTGTATGTCTTCTTTGGAGAAATGTCTGTTCATGTCTTCTGCCCATTTTTGACTTGATTTCTATTCTTTATAAGGGAGATAGAGAAATGTGTAAGTGCATGAACACCCCATATATACATGCCATATTCCAGTATGATTACTACTTTGAGTTTCTCTGTAATACAATTAGTAATAGAAAAAATACACATGTAGATAAAAGATGGCTACAACACAGAAAAATAATATGCACAATGTTTTTGTATGTGGACTCTGCAGTCAAACAACATGGGTGTGCCTCTCAATGCCCCCATTCCCTAGCTCAGACCCTTGGGTGAGTCTCCCATGTAAAATGGGACTAAAACTGCAGTTCTCAAATATTCTGGTTTTAAGATCCCTTTCAACTCTTAAAAATTAAGAGTTATTAAGGACCTGGGGTACCTGGGTGGCTCAGTGGGTTAAGCCTCTGCCTTCAGCTCGGGCCATGATGGGATCAAGCCCTATGTTGGGCTCTCTGCTTGGCAGGGAGCCTGCTTCCCCTCTCTGTCTGCCTGCCTCTCTGCCTACTTGTGATCTCGGTCAAATAAACAAAATCTTAAAAACAAAACAAAACAAAATTATTAAGGACCTCAAAGAGCAACAGTTTATGGGGTTCATTATATCAGTCTATATTGATGTTGATTAATTCAAATAATGAAAAGAAGTCTATTTCACATTAATATAAATATATCTTATGAAAAATATATATTCTGAAACAAGAACAAATTAATGAGAAGAACAGCACTGCTCAGTATTTATGCAAACCTCTTTAATATCTGATTTAATAGAAGATAGCTGAATTCTCACATCGGCTTAGCATTCAATCTGTTGCAATATGTTGTTTTGGTTAAAGTATATGAAGAGAATCTACTTTGCACAAATACAAAGTTGAAAAAGGAAAGACCCCATGAATCCCTGAAAAGGTCTCATGGAACCCCAGGGATTCTTGGACCATACTTTAAGAGCAATTAGACTTGTTGGGTTGGTCTTGAATGAGTTGCTACTGAGGACTTTCATGGTCGGTGTTTTATAGGAAACTGACCAGGGAACTTAAATCTTCTTGAAGTCACCACTGGTAGCACCATGCTTATTTCTCCTTTGAAGTTTGGTCACTTTCTTTGGTCAATTTGTAACTTTCTTGGAAATATCTAAACTATAACATTTAAGACAAATAAAGTGGATTTGTAACTACCATGAAAATACCTTGCCTATTAACATTTGAGACAAACGAGGTGAACAAACAAGGTGGTCTCTTCTCCTGACATGAAAGACAAGGTTGAAGATTTTGTTTTAGGTGCAGAAGTAGGGATGAGATAGGATGTCACGGGAACAGAGGAGTACTGCCCCATTTCAGGTGGGCATAAGGGTCCAGGAGTCCTCTCTAATATAGAAAGTCCCATTCTAGAAAGACCCAAGGATTTCCAAAGTTCAGGACTATGGCTCACCAAGGGGTATTGTGCAGGGTTCCCATCCATCTGTGTGATGGGCCCTTTGGCATTCACGTGGTGCCCTTTCAGAAAAAAACATGTGTAACTGCCTGAAGTAAAATTATATTGGGATATACCATCATCAGCAATGTATTTTAAAAGCTTTTGTAATATAATACATTCCTTGAAGATATTACAGATTTGGTTTCAGACCATCACAATAAAGCAAATATTGCAATAAAGAGTCAAATTTTAAAAATCACAGGGGCGCCTGGGTGGCTCAGTGGGTTAAAGCCTCTGCCTTCGGCTCAGGTCATGATCCCAGGGTCCTGGGATCGAGCCCCACATCGGGCTCTCTGCTCTGTGGGGATCCTGCTTCCCCCTCTCTCTGCCTGCCTCTCTGCCTACTTGTGACCTCTGCCTGTCAAATAAATAAATAAATAAAATCTTTAAAAAAAAATCACAACTAGGCTAAAAAGTTTCCAGTTTCATATTTTTCAAATAAACACATAGAGCAATCTTCTGTTTTCCCCAACTATTTGAAATAACTTTTCATTTCATTGTACATTTTTATGGCTGTGCTTAAAAAACTAGGTGTGTGTACATGGCAGGGTATAGGAGACTCTGTGAAGGAATATTCTAGCATAAAAAATTGGAAATGGCATTACAACTGCCCTTTGCATTGAGATAATGAAAATCAAAAGCTGAAAATAACCCAGAAGCAATGAATCGAGTGCTAGCTAAGTTGAGGCGCTCCAGGCAGATAAAATCTTGTGCCTCATTCCTGCTCTTCCTCTGGGATCAGGAAGGCAGCAGTAAGGGGTATCTGTTTGCAGATGGAAGCTAGGATCAAAGAAGCTAGACAGCATGTACAATGCCAAGACAAATGGGTGCTCACGCACAGAATGCCAGGTGTTCACCCACCATTCATCCACCCTTGGCAATTCTCACCGTACACATTTCATTCAAAACAGTAACACCTGCTAAGGTCCCAAAGCTAGAGAACAAGGATAATTTAACAGTAAATTTCAATTGCTGAGATAAACACGCAATCAAAAATCATCTAATATTGGAGGAAATTCAGGAAAATAATCCGATATCGAAAGAGCAACAAACATGACCAATGGCAAAGTTTGTATCTGAGGACAAAGAGTTAATACAGCACTCAGAAGAAGGCTTAAAAAAGGATAATGCATTGAGAGAGAACCTTTTACACAAAACACATCAATCATTAACTTCTTAGAGTGAAAAATATAATTAATGGAGGTAAAATTCTCAACAGATGGACTTTTAAGCCAAATAAGTGCATAAAGAGAAAGAAAGAGTAACCTGGAAGACTGAGTTAAGTCACTTTTTCAGCTGCAGCCAGAAGGATAGTAAGAGGAAAAGGAAGAAAGTCAGAAAATAGAAAAGATAGATCCAGAAACCAGTAATGGAGGTTGTGGAGAGGTTGGAGATTGATAATGGAGAGATAGCAATACACCAAGAAATGAAGAGTCAAGAAGTGAAGATGGATACGGATGAGTCCTGAGTTTGAAATAGACCACTGAGTGTCTAGCAAGATAAAGAACACATGTCAGGTCCTAAAGTGATAGGCAACTTTGAATACCTACACATGGGATAACATCAGAATGACATGAAAGACTGGACATACACACGACCAGACTACACGCAAAAATAGAACTCTTACCCACAGCCTGCAGTGACCAGCCCAGTTACTTATTACCAACCTTATCTACACCATCGTCTCCACTACCTATCCTAGGAAGCCAACTGGTAAGGAGCACTGAGAGGACATGACTGCCAGCTGATCTATGGGTTGGACTATGAGACTGGAGGCTCCTCGCCCCGACTCTGTCCTTAGAATTTGGGTTCTTCTTGCCTTTCCCCCTTTTAAAGGCTGCTCCAAGGACAGAGCCTCGAGATGAGGAAGTGATGCTGAGAACACCTTCATGGGATACATGACTGAACTCAGTTAAGGCCTCTCCATGAATTTCTAAGATTTGGTGGGCAAGCACAGGGGTCCTTGATGCCACCCAGGACGAGCCTTGTAGACAAGTTCCCTTTGTTTACTACAACAACCACCTAACAAGCAGGAGGGCCTGTCCCTTTCTTCAGTCTCGCCCTGCCCTCTGCCTACGTGAGCCAGTTTCAAATAACACTTGAAAGCTCTGGAGGAAGTTACTAAGCCAAGGAAACCAGGCTGCTTTCTAGAAGTTGGACTTGCAGAAAGCTAAACATCAATTTCTGTACAAGGCCAACTGGCCACACAAAATAGATGCCAGGGCGGCTACACTCTGGAGCAGTGTAGCTAAACTCGCAACACATACCCTTAAACGAAGAGGATTAACTATCAACAGGGAGTCATCCTCTCCAACTCCTAGTGTTAATCACATTAAAAGCAATACGGTGCTGCTCTTTGCGCATTAAAGCCTGCCACCCTCGTTCAACCTCTCCCTCCAAGTAAACATGCCACACAGGCGGTGCATATTTCAAGTAACTATCCAGTAAGAGGTTTTCCCTGTCTCCATGCCCTCTACCTGAGGCTTGGGTCCTTGACTGAAAAACTTTTCTTCCTGCTCTGAGATACTATCTGTGAAAATGTAATGGGAGACTTGCTTAGCAAACTGAGTTGTAAAATCACACACCAGAGGGACTGTTTCAGGTTCTAGGGCACTTTTCGATCCATAGTCAGATTGTGTCTGCTTAGATACACCTTGCTTCCCCTATTATTTTTTTTCTAAAGATTTATTTATTTATTTGAGAGAGAGAGAGAGAAAGTGCATGTGTGCGTGCAGAGGGAGGAGCAGAGGTAAAGAATCTCAAGCAGACCCCCCACTGATTGCAGAGCCCCATGTGGGACTCGATCTCACCACCCTGAGATCACCACCTGAGCCAAAACCCAGGGTCAAGTGTTTCACCTACTAAGCCACCCCGGTGCTCCCTCCGTTATGTTTTGTTTGTTTGTTTGTTTTTAAGATTTTTATTTATTTGACAGACAGAGATCTCAAGTAGGGGGAGAGGCAGGCAGAGGGAGAGAGAGGAGGAAGCAGGCTCCCCACTGAGCAGAGAGCCCAATGTGGGGCTCGATCCCAGGACTCTGGGATCACGACCTGAGCCGAAGGCAGAGGCTTTAACCCACTGAGCCACCCAGGCGCCCCTCCCTCCGTTATGTTTAATACACATGCCAAATAGGGATCTTGTGACTGGGCCTGACATATTATGGGCTAAACATTTTACATGTAATAGACAAAATGACCAGAAGAGAAAATATAAAAGTTCAGACAGACCCTACCACATCACCATTACCTAACCTTCTGCAATATTCCTTAAATCCAGAAGCAAAGACGGATCAAATCTATTTGGAAGCCTTATATCCGAAGGTGGTTTTCTCATAGCCTATCCTACTCCTTGTAACATTTCCATCCTTCCAGGAAAGAAATCAGTGAATGGGGATATCCATTTGTCAACAACTCGGGACCATCAAGGAAACTATTATCCCTCATCTCCCAGAAGTACCCAACCCAAATATCACGCTGTCATCAATTCTTCCTGAAGCCACTTGCTTCACTGAAGCAGATCTTAGCTCTGCCTTCTCCTCAGGGTGCCTCTAGACCAAGATGTTCAATGCCTTTTGCCTTCTCCTGGGGAGGGCAATAGGGTATCTAGACAGTTATGCACTTGGGGTTCACTGACATCCCTTCCTCCATGTTCCATGTCCTCAATAGAGACTCAAAGACCCCAATTCCCCTTGTGATTCAGTTCTGACACAACATGTAGATGACCTACTACTTTGTGCAGAAGACCAGGAAACCTATGGAACAGGATGCCATTTACTTGCTCTCAGACTTAAGAGAAAACAGACATCAAGTTTTAAAAGCTGTATTTCAATTCTGTCCAATAATTTATTATTTAGGGGATGACCTACTTAAAGAAGGAAAAGTACTCTTTCCTGATAGACCAAAGGCTATGGAAACATATCTTAGACTCCTCACAAATGACAACGGAGAGGACTCTGATTTTAACTGGATATTGCAATGAGTGCTATACTTTTCTGTGATTACAGCACCTCTTTACGAATTGGCTAAATCCTCGGTGAGAGCCTCTCTGCTCAGAAAGCCCAGACAAGAACCTGCTGACTCTCATCTGGAGGCGGTTCGTCAACAGTCGGCTTCCTGGAGCACTCCTAGCTACAAGAAGCCGTTTCATGTAGAGAGGTAGCTATTAGAAGGTCTCGCCCATGTTAAGAGAAAATATAAAAGCTAAAGGAAATGTTCTAACAGAAGATTATGCCCAACATGCTGCTTCACCAAGGTTATGCTCCTACCTCAACCCTCAAAGGATCCATTTCCGGAGGGATTCAAAGAGGCCATTTGTAAACTATCAGCAGGGCAAATACCAACATAGTCACCGTCACCAGCTTGCATAAGCAGCGTATCCGAAACAAAATGATACGGGAAGGTTGAGAATAATGGGATAAGAATATGTGGCAAGTCATAACAGGAAAGGTAATTACTAACACACGATGAAGGAGAACAAAAGGCAAAAAGACAAAATAGGAATAATTTTATACCGTTAAAGACACCAGCCAGGAACCTACCAAGCTTATCTGCATCATGAGTAGGCCTACCTTGTTGTGGAGGGTTTCTCTAGGTGTCTGCTCCCTGCTTGGCCTTAGGTCTCCTCTTTACCCAGCTTCTCAGAGAAAATCTCTCTTGGGCTGCCCGTGTGTACTCCACTGTGATGTTCTTTTCGCACTGGGCAATGTGGTGGTGGGAGACGCTGAGAGGGAGAGGTCTGAGCCTCGGGCATGGGCGTTCACCGTGCACCTGAGTGGGAGTGTGGCCTCGCCTGTGTCTTGGTCCTGAGCCAATCCTAGTGCTGGGACATGCCCTATGCCTGCCCTTCCTCTTGCCGTTCCCCCTTACACAGCTGCAATGGATTGTCTCCAACCCACTGCTGTTACTGTTTTTGTTGCTCTTCCTCCGAAAGAAGAAGGCTTTTGCTTCACAGGGGAGATAGAGCTCAGTGGAGTTTCAACAGGGTCTGCCATCGGCCTCCACAAGCCAGCAATGAGCTGAACACCTGGTGGGTGGGTTCCTGAGAGAAACAGCCTAAGAGTTTGCAAGCCTCTCCTGTGTCTGGGATTCACACTTCATGTAGCCCACACCAACCTTTACGAATTCCTTAAAAGCTTCTGCCTGTATCTATGGACTTCTGTGGCACCTGGTGGTCTGCCCCAGGTGACCAGCTGCAGACTGTTAGATACTTGTAGACGCCTGTCTCTCCAGGGAGACAGGGAGACAGGGAGACGCTGAATTTTACCTGAGTCCTGTGTTTCCTTCACACAGCAACACTGGATAAATCCCCCCACCATTTTGTGTCCCAGAAAGTGATTTAGCACAAAGAACCCCCCTTTCCCCTCTGACTCAGATATAAACGTTTCTGTCTACTCTCTGTCATGACTAGCATAAAACTCTAAACGACTGTGTTTACCTGTGAGGGGGCCAAACACACACCTTTCCCCTTGCCCCCGAACCTGCCGACAAGGCCAGTCATAGACCTTTCCACTTCCAGTCCAGTAAATTGCCTGTTTTTATGTGTCTTGAATGAAGAGCTAAAGTTAGAATTGTTTATCCTGCCCACCCCCCGCCCCGAATCAGCTAGAGGCAGAAATAGCTGTTTCTAGTACAGCTCCTGTGACTTCTGATTACAAAACAATCCCACCTATATTTCTCCCACTTGTAACCTGCCTTCTACTCCCTATAAAGTCTAAGGCAAAAACATCCTGCTGAAATAGACACGCTGATCTTTGAATCTGGGGTGACGTCCCTCTTGCTGTAGTCCGAATAAAATCATCTCCTTAATTGTCTGCTGCATTGTGTCTCTGACACCGGATTTCAGGTTGGTGATATACCCTGTGACCTCATTCTGAAAATTCAAGCAAACACATTTATCTCTAGTTTCTCCACCTAGCTTTTCTCTCCCTCTCTTGTTTTTCCTGCTGTGGGGGAACAATGCTACTCTTTTTCCAGCTTTCCATCTCTGAGCTGAACAGGAAGTCTTGATTCTTTTCTCTTATTTGCCACTTTCAGGTGACCAATCCAAATATTTTAAAAACTACCCTTATGAATGGATGGATTTTAAGACTTAAAGCCTTTCAACCAATTTTAGTTACTCTTTTTGCACTTAAAAGGCCCCATCTTTGGCCAGTGGGCATCCCTTCACGATGACCTTTTAAACGTCTGGATACAACTCAATTAGTCTTTGATTGCTTCATTGCTTTCTGTTTAACAAAATACTCCAGTCTCATCCTTCCACTCCAGATCTGGCATCAGCCACTTCTCTAGGAACCCTTTGTTTGTTTTACCTGCAAATGGTATTTTAAAATCATAATCTGGGCTCGACTGCTATTGAAACTCTTCATATGCAAAATAGATTCATTTATTTTCCTAAGTTAAAAACGTGGGAAGAATACATTGTATTACTCATAGTATTGCACTAATAAAATGAGATAAAAGAAACAATCAAGATTTACTAAAGTTTAGCGTTTCCATGTGTTCAAAAATATTCAATGAGCACATGACTTGAGTCAGACATATTCCACTGAGGATATAGGTAGAGTGGAGAGGGAAAAAAGGAATAAAAGACAAAATCCTTTGTCTGCATAAGGCTTCCATTCTAGTGGAGGAAGATGAACAGTAAACAAGTAAAAAAAAAAAAAATAGTAATTCAATGATAAGTGCTAGGGAAGAAAAGAAAACAAGGAAAGGGGCTTAAGGGAGTGCTACTATTATTTTTTTAGTATTATTATTATTATATTTATTGGGCAGGCCAATCTAATTTACGGATGCAAAAGTCTCTTTTCAATGTCCTATCAGGCCTCCTTATTTACATAGATGATACATGAATCATTTTTGTAAAGTATATCGTCCTCCTCCTTAACCCCATCCAGTGGGCGAAGATATAGTTATGGACTGAGTTTGCTTAAAGAGAGGGACACCTACATACTATTGGTGTCTGGAGAGTAGAGACACCTGTGCCCTGCAGGTACTCCCTCTCATGCTGGTGGAGAGAGGAGACACAGGGATATGACGATCCTTATCTGGACAGGTAAGGGTGTATCTCAATTTATAATTCTACTTTGCTCCCACCTTCCCAGTAAAGGTGAAGTGGCCAACAGCCTGAGCCATCCTTTGAAGAGGTAATAACACCCTCCCCCCAACTCCACCTCCTCATTCCCATTGAAGGGTCTTCAGAGACCCTCCAGCTTCCCATGCAAATATTCTGAAGGGGTCTATGGCCCCTCAGTACAAGGGCGTTTTTATTTTAATGTCTATTGACATATCATCAAAGAACCAAATAAAATCGTTTTATTTGGTGAAGCTTTCTTAAGGCAGCAACTATTTGTGAAAAACATTTAAGTGCCAGGGATGAATGACAGCCCCAACTATATTCCCAATGTATCCGCATAAGAAATAGGAACATTGCTGCCTGAATGCTATAAAATATTTTTATGGAGCTCTAAATTCTGTTGGTGTATAGTAAACTAGGCACTAGAGACAAATTTCTGAGATTGTGTATATATCAATATAATAGAGAGTTCAATCTATTTCTAGGGTAATCGTTGTGTATATCTTAAAGATACATTTTTATTAAAAATGAGATTTATTCTGTATGAACAGCTTTGCAAAGTTGTTGCCCAATGGTATGGCAGCCACTTTTTGGGGGGTATTATGCATAGTTGGTAGGTCTGATGAGTGTCTTGTTTTGGGTGCTGGGTCACCTCCAAACCCTCCAAAATCGGGTCCATTAGATTATTGCCTCTCTTTTTAAAATCTCTTTAGATGTCCTTGAAAATAATTGAGACCTACAATCGTGATGTCCTGGGCTTCATCCTCTGCCCTCCCTACTGCCATGATGAAACATGGCTCATAGACTGAGAAACCAGAAGCCACAGGAGATGTTTTAACCTCTGAAACGTGTGAAGAGTATGCCTGTTGTACCCACCATCTGTTCTTCTGTCCACTAGACTGCGGGCTTCTCACAGTCTGAGCTACACCTCATTCATCTCTTTACCCCCAATGCCACATTCTGATACCTGGCATATCATCATAGAGGTCAAGATATAAATGGAATAAAAGGATAATGATGATTTTATTAGTGTGTGTTCCTACTACACTTCTTTCCTACAAACTCCTCTATTCCCAAAGCGTTTCTGCCTCATTTAGACCAATCACTTGAATGTCCCCTGCACAAGCCATGGTCGTTCCCACTGCCAAGCCTTTGTTCATATTGTTAGAGTCTCCAGAATGTCCTTTCCCTCCAGGAAGTTTTCTTGGGTAGCATTTATCTTACAGGGCTATGGAGAGGCTAGAATCAGAATATGTGAACACGTCTAGATGATACTTGCCACAGTAAACTTCATTTTCCTTCTCACTGCCACAGACCCTAACCACCCTCTGAACTTCTGGAGACAGCACGTGGGCCACATAATATAGGCCTTGTATAAACACTGTTTTGTAATGCTCAGAAACTGTCTCTTCTAGGTCTGTCGATTAATCCAGATATCCCCTTAGAAGATCACACTTTATTCCCTATGTTCATCAGAGCACCTAGATCACAGAAACACACACCTAGTTGGAACTCAACAAAAGCCAACCAGATGCCTTCCTCCTCTGTCTTTCTTCATCTCTTTTTTCTGTGGTATATTCTTTAGGTGGGAGGGAGTTCTTTTGGTTTCCAGCCCACCCCTTGTTTACTCTGGTCCTGCCTATCTGGATCATAGCAGCCTAGACCAAGAGTGGAAGTCTCATCCATGCTGGGTCAATCAGGTCCTATGTCCTAGGGGTGGACAAATGGAACTAAAAATAGCCCAGAAGTCTCTGGACAGTTGAGACATGAACAAGTAACTTTCACTCTGTGGGGCTCCCATATTCCAGTCCATAGACTAGACAGACAAAGCAAGTGTATACAGAAAGAGAGGAGGATGAAGCTATTAAGACATTAAGAGAGTGTTCCCTTCCAAGCAAGAGAATGGGAGGCATCCAGTCTGGCTTCAAGTTCCCAGTTCTGCTAGCTCTCTTCCCAAGGTCCAGCCACTTTTCTGCCCTTGGCTTCTGTGACATGCCAGTCTTCATTCCTCTCTCCTCTCCCCTACCCAAGGTACCTTGTGACTCAAAGATTCTTACTTAGTATCTTTCTTTTGCTTCCCCCTACCCAATACACTAAAGAGCAACTTTTGGGAGAGCTGAGGGCTTGGAGTACCTGGGATTTCTCTATTTCTTTTATCTAATGGATCCAGTCTGGGGTGAGAGGAGCGGGGAGGAAGGGGAGAATAATATTTGGTAGTACCCTGACAACTGGGACATCAACTTGGTCCCTGTATTATTATACCCGTTCTTGGCCAACAGAAGCACCTGTGATAAGTGGCTCTTGAGAGAAGCATGATACAGGCAGAGAACTGTGCTAAGAACACTAGCTTCAAAGCCACACACACTAAATTCTGCTACTTCAGGGAGATATGGCATAGGGCTCCTTTGTTGTGTTTCTGCCACTATTACGGATATGAGGTTCGAAGGGGCAGATCTCGGGCTGTGGTATGACTCAGTACCTAGCACACAGACGTCCTCACTGATCCTTCTGCGTGCCTTCACATGACGAGAGTGAAGGAGAGAAGGAGGGATGAAGAAAAGAGATGTTGTTCTCCAAGAACACTGATGATCCTATGCCCTTGGGTCCCTAGAGGCAAGTTCAAAGGAAACAGCCTTCTTCCCCGAGTGGGCTATGTGTCAAAAGCAGAAAAGACCGTTTAGACAGAAGAAAGGAGGCAAAACTGGAATATTTTTTAAAAGACTTTATTTATTTGAGAGAGAGAGAGGGAAAGCACGAATGAGTGTGCAGTGGGGATGGGCAGGGACAAGCAGACTCCGCACTGAACATGGAGCCCAATGCTGGGCTCTATTTCATGACCCCGAGATCATGACCTGGGTGCAACTAAGAGTCAGAGTCTTAGCCAAAGGACCCACCCAGGTGCCCCTAGATTTTTTTTCCCTCATAATCCAAGCTATCCTTTTCTCTCCTCACTGAGTGTCTTAGTCTACTCAGGCTACCATATCAAAATACCATGGCCTGGGTGGCTTAAACAATAGAAGTGTATTTTCTCACAGTTCTGGAGACTGGAATTTACAAGTCATCCTGCCAGCATGGTCGGATTCTGGAGAGGGTCCTCTTCCTGGCTGGTAGATGGCCACCTTCTCACTGTGACTTTTCACAGGCCCTTTCCTCAGGGTGTGTGCATGGAAGGATCAAGAGACAGACAAGGATCTCTTCCTCCTCTTAGAAGGCCTCCGGTGCTATTGGATTAAGATGTCATGCCTATGCTCTCCTTTCACTTCAATGACCTTATAAGAGCTGTAACCTCCAAATACAGTCACACTGGGGGGTTAGGGCTTAAACATATGAATTTTGTGGGGACACCATTCAAACCACAGCACTGGGGACCGGGAGACTGGGCACAGGGGAGTAGGGAAGGACAGAAGTGAATGCATCTCTCCTCTTCGCCACAGTCATAAATAAACATTAGAGGGGAGATGGATTCAAATACAGGAAAGCACAAGATATTATCACTATCCCAGGAGGGAAGAGACTGTTACATTTCCAATTATTAAAGATTCAAACACATGCATGGAATAAATGTATCTCATTTAGGTCTGGAAGTTTTCTGCCTTTATTCTTATTTAATTAGAGCATTTGCTATGTAAAGGCCTCATATTTTTGTGAGAAGCATCATCAGCAAATTTAACTCCAGAAGAAAAGTAATTAACTTCAGAAATGGAGGCTGTCAGTCAGTTACATGCTGGCATAAACCATGTCACTAGTGAGCAGCCACAGCCTTGGGGGTGTTATTTCTCTTATTTCTGTCAAAGCTGTTGGGCAAGGGATTGGGCAGAAAGGGTGCCTATGTCAGTTGCAAGTCTTATGGACAATGATACAGTCTAAAACTAGCCTGGGAGAGATGGCCAGTTTACATTTCCCTCCACACACACACACACACATCTTTTTTTTTTTTTTTTTTTGAGTAACCTTTAAGGTTTGCTTATTTTAATCTTCATACCAAAAGCCTTATAACTTCTGGCAAACCAACCACAGCCAGGAATAATAAAGAAAAGCCTTATTCTGAATGTTAAGCACAAAGGTAGGATTTTTCTACTTATAGATGATGCAGATATAGTCTTTCTCCTTTGACCAGCTGATAGAATAAATTATTTTAGCTGCCTTCTTTGGGCCGAGCCACATCTGGAGTCTGGGAATAAACCCATTTGGTTGTGGTAGGTTATCCTATTCCAATGCTGCTGGATTTCATTTGCTAGCATTTTATCTTAGATTTTGTTTTTTTAAATTTTTATCTACTGACCTGTAGGTTGGCTGTGTGTTCCACGTTCACTATTCTTGGTCAGTTTAGAGGATCTGACTTCAGCTAATTTTATAAAAATGTATCAGGAAATTTGGTAAGTACCGGAACAGATTAACAAGGTGGCTTGGCCAAGCCTCTTCTGATACCATGTTGTGGGGCTGGGAATAGGAATAAGCCAACGGACTTAGCCAATCAGCTCCTGCCCATTTGCCACCTTTCTGCCTACTCTGTCCACGGAGACCCCTCTCCATCATTTCTCCCCGAAGCATTTGGCTTATTTCCCTAAGATGCTTATTCCCTTTTATAGCTAAGTATTAATTGGTTTGCTTATTTGTTTTTTCCACATCTCACTGAATTTTAACCTCTATGTGGACAAAACCAACCCTGTTTCATTCACCACAATGTAATCTAGTACCTAGAACGCTGCCTGAAGCATCTTAAGGGTTCTAGAAGTACTTATTCAATGAAAGATAGATATTAGGCACATTTCAATTTGACCCCAGGTAAGCTTTATTGCTGAACGAGATGATAAGAAATTTACAATACTAATAATTATTAATAATTACCATTTATTGAATGTTGGTTATATACTATATAATGATATGCAATATACTATACAAGTGCTCTATGCTCATCATTTGATATGTGTTCTCTTATGTGATCTTTTCAAAAAGCGTATAAAGTAGGCTCACTAACTATAAATAACTGTCTTCAAGCTACCCAGTTCGTAAAGGTAGGATTTGAGCCCAGGTTTTTCCGAAGGTATTCTTGACAACTATAAGAAAGTGCTTTCTCCCCCAAAAAAATCAAAGCAGAGAGAAAACTAGGCTCAGTAAGTTTTCACTATCGTGAGGCTATAGCTTGGTTTGTTTATTCTAAATATAAGGTTCTCAGACCCATGTTACATTTGACACTTAGAAGAATTTACAGTATATATAATGAAACTATTATTGCATGTAGAATAAGTAGGACCATTTAAGTGCCGAAGGAGCTTTTTTTTAAAATGCATCATTCATCAGGAGAAACTATTCCTTCTTCTGCCTCCTTTGTTTACAGTATTGTGCACAGAGAGGGAAAGAGAAAGGGATGGAGTCTTCCTCCCCCGCAGCCTCCTGATCTAGTGGGGAGTCTAGCAGGTGGGGGGCCACAGGCTGCAGAAGTGTGTTCCCAGACACCGTGGGAACACAGAAAGGATGGGAGGGAAGTCTTGCTAGTTAAGAGGGGAGGGCCCACTCCTACATTTTTCCCTCCTAAGCCAACCCTCCTGGCTTTGTGTATTAGTGATTCGCTTGGGCCAGCTCAACAGAGGAGCAATTCTATGACAGACATAATGACAATTTTCTCTTCTCTGGGGCTGGAAAGGAGGAGGGCCAAGAGAAGGAGGATGGTCTGTACAGGCAGGTGGGTTGTCTGGAGCTGATTCATGCAATAAATATTTACAGAGCAATTATAGATACTTGAAATCAGGGATACAATCCAAGAAGAAACCCAATGGAGTAGGAATATCCAATAATTCTTTTTATATAAATACACTTGGTTATATTCTATGATGGAAAAATCAAGGGTGCTCTGGGAAGGAAAGTAGGGACCTATTATACTGGGGCTGAGGATGGGTGTCTCCAAGGCAGTGACACTGAGAGTAAAGCTAAAATAAGAGTAGCATGTGGCCAATATTACTGTCACCAACAGTTACAGCATTCTAGGCAGAAAGAACATTATAGACAAATTCTCTGAGGAAGGAAAGACGGAGGTCAAAGTACAGAGAGCAGAGATGGGGCTGGTGTTGCTAGAGTGGGAAGTAAAAACAAGGTGAGCGGCAGAAGGCGTAGGCAGAACCTTCCAGATATTAAATACTGTGGCGAGCAGGAGCACTGAATAGCCAGTGACAAGCTTTGAGCTGGAGGGACATAGCCAGACACACTTTCCCCTTCAGTCGGATTGCAGGGACAAAAACCAAGTGGAAGGGGCAAGGTGGGTGTCTGAGACCAGCTGGCACTTCCCTGTAGAGAGAGACCTGGTACCTGGTAGCTGACGGAAGCAATGAAGAAAGAAGGGAAGGTTTGAGATTCAGCTTGGAGACAGAACTGTCAGGTCCTCATGTCAGCCGGGATACAGAAAGTGAGTGAGTAATGTGGAGACACAGCCTCTGATGAGGTTCAGCATTCTGAGCTAAGCAGTCGAGTGAGCGCCCAGAGATGTCACTGCTGAGACAAGAAGACTGCGGGAAGGGGAAATCTGCCGGTTAAATCAAGACCTTGTTTTGACTGTGTTTTAACTGAAACGATTGAGCCACCATGTGGGTCACCGAATAAATTTATCTGGAGCTTAGAAGGAAGTTTGGGGCTGGAATGTTAAACTGGATTGAATGTAATAAATACTGAACACTTACTCCCATTGTAGGAACACCAGCCCCATCTCTGCTAGGACATTGTCTTCCAGGGAGAATCAGTCTCAAACATGAGACCATATTCTGGAGACGTCAAGTGAGAGATACATGGTTACCACAGAAGAGGCCCTAAAGCTTGAAACTAATTGGACCCAGTGGTCAGAAGGAGGGAAGAAAAGGAATGAGAATGAGAAAGGAATCCAGGAAGGTCTATGGAAGAGGGAAAAGTCAGTCCAAACCTTAAAGGTTGAGGAGAACTACAAGAGGCAAAGGAGTAAAGGCATTCCAGGCGGGAAGAAAACCCCTAACTAGGTATCGTGTACACACAAGGTGTTATGAGGCTAACTAGCCCCATCTGGACCACGCAAGAAAGACAGTAAGTAAAGCTGAAAAGGCATCCTGGAGCCAGACTGCCCAAGACCCTCAGGTAAGATCAAGGAGTCTGGGTTTTAGGACTCTTGCAGCCCATCAGAATTACTTAGGAAATCATTTAAACTCTTAACCCCAGGCTCTGACCATTGACATTCTGATTCTGTAATTTTAGGAAGGAAACCAGAGAACCTGGGAGGCTCTGATCGAGCTCATCTGGAGACTGGCTTGTGGGTACCACAGATGCTCATGATGGAGGATAAAAGTCCATGACTGCTCGTAGAAGTGGCATCATACAATGTCTGACTTTTCATATCTGACTTATTTCTCGTAGCATAATGTCCTCAAGGTTCACTCCTGTTGTCTCATGGGTCAAAATGTCCTCATTTTTTCGGATGAACACCATTCCATTGTATGGACGTGCCTCATTTGTTCATCCAGGCATCCCCGGCTGGACCCCTGCAGTGCTTCCAGTCTGCCATGACCCTGGGTGCACCACCAGGGAGTTTCACCACAATGCAGGGTCCAGGTCACATCTACGCTATCCAAATCCAAATCTCTGGGAATGGAACCTAGCTATCAGCACCTTTAAAACCTCTCCAGGTAATTCCAATGTGCAACCAAGCGAGAGACACACCATTTCAAGTAGAAGGTGGTTGTTTACAGTGCAAACGGAGGGAAGAAAAACAGAAGGATGTGTGTCCTGGTCCCTCTTCACTGTCTTCCTGCCAAGCCCTTCTTCCTGACAACTGAGGACAGAAAGCAACAGCCTTGAGGGAAGCCCTGGGATGAGGTCAGAGCTATACACAGGATGGCACTTCTTTAAATTCCTTCAACCCTTCAATGAAGTGTACGTTCATGGCAATTTCCAAGTGATGTGATTTGCCTAGGTGACTGGGATTAGAAATAGCCTCAACCTCCTCCTTGGTTTCTGGAATATGTACAAGCCAAGACTAAGCCTCAGGTGGTGGTGAAGCATGTTTCATGGGGATGGCACCTGGCTTTCACCAGCTTGTCCTCCTTCAGTGGGCAGGCTGAGACCTTAGGATAGGAAGAACTGAGAGGGCCAGACTGGAAAGGCAGAAGCAGTTTCTAGAAGGGCTGCCCTGGGAGGCCACAGAGACTTCAGAGTGTGGCTAGTGGGACCAGAGGCAGATGCCTGGATGCAAGGATGAAATCAGAGGAAGCAGGAAAGTGCTGCAAGCAGACCCATGGCAGAGAGAGGCCAGCACACCCTAGTTACTCGATAGCACGGTGGAGCCTTCCTAGACAGAATCTCAGCTGCCAGGGCTCCCTGTCCAGGCCTCACAGGTGAGGACCACTTTAGTAGAAGGCTAGTAGTTCATGCTGACTACTTTTAATTTTCCAGCCCTTTCCAAGTAATAGTTCTATCACGGGAGAACTCGTCTTCCCCAGGTAATCTGGATGAAGTCCAGCTGTGGTGAGTCTTATGTTACTTTTGGTTGTCCCATGATTCCGCTGAGTTCATCCCTCATATAGAGTTAAGAAAATACGAAATTTTCTCCAGTTGCTTCATTTATTATGGTTACACAGCCCAGTGCCCCAACTCCTGTCTTTATGTAAAGGTGAGAGAGAAAACAGATCAATATTTATAATTTGCTATGAACACGGTGGCTTTTATCAAGACGCCAACAGAAAAGGGAAAAGTGCAGAGGGAGAGACCTTCCAGGAGCAAACTTTCTGCATCTCAAAATCCTACAGGAAAAAGCGATGAACTGTAGCAACATTCGAGAGAAAATATGTCCTTCCAAAGCAGGCACGGGACTGGGGGACGGCGAAGCCAGGGAAGAAGAACAGCATACAAATGACCTAATTCAAACTCTGCATAAAGACAGCGTCTTCAACAGTGCGGGGTGGCAGTGGACCAGGGTCCTGGGACACTCCACACCTGAGTCTCAGGCCCTGCCATGCCACTTCCCAGATCGTGGGCAGGGGACCCTCTTTCCAGTCCCCGCATCTCTATGCCGGATATCACAGTGCCCACCCTTGGGGGGTTTGGGAATGCGAGCAAGACCATCCACTAAGGGATGCTGTACCCTAAGTGCCTCTCACGGGAGGCAGAGGCCTCCTCTTTGGGGGCCCGCAGGGTGCTGGTTACTGATCTTGACAAGAGGAGGAGATCCTGTTGTAATCTTTCTGTGTACTTCCGTGGTCTTCCATCTTAAATATACTCAACCTCACTCCACAGAAAAATGCAAATCAAACTACCCTGATGCGGCACTTCGCCCCCCGAGACTGGCTCATAGGAGGAAGCCTGAGAACACGCTCCGCCGTGGAAGCTGTGAGGAACCACGTGCTCTCCGACGGCTGCCGAGAACGTCAGTCGCTGCAGCCGCTAGGAAGGTAATTGGCAATATGTCAAAATTACAAATACACAAACCCTTTGTGTATATACCATGCTAGCCATTAAAGGATTTTCCCCCAACATCAAAAGATGAGAAATAGCTCAAATGTCCATCAGTAAGGGACCATTTAACTAAACTGTGTTGCAGCCATCCAATAGAACACCTTGTAGCTAAGGGAAAGTAGCTCTTTCTGTATTGATACCAGAATTCTCCAAGATATACTTTGCGTTTTAAAAAAAAAAAGGCATTGCTCAGTATCTGTAATATGCTACATTTTGTGTAGTAAATGGGAGGTACACAAGAATATTTATTCGCATAGAATAGCCACAAAGAAACTCCAGAAGACACATAAGAAACTAAAAATGCACGTACCTACATGGTGGGTAGTAACTGGCCTGTTGGGGTACAGGGCAGGGCAGTGACTTCTCACTACTTATATTTGTTTATACCTCTTTATTCTTTTAAGGTTTCAAATCAAGAAATAATCACATAATAATCTATGAAATTCAATATTCTAGAACCTAGCCGTGTGTTCTGTGGTCAGTGTTGTGGGCTTGAACCTACCCCTGTTTAGAGTCATCATGGCCCACTCTCTGTTTATTAAAAGGCATTTTTT
The DNA here is from genome assembly GCF_922984935.1 of Meles meles. NCBI lineage: Eukaryota > Metazoa > Chordata > Mammalia > Carnivora > Mustelidae > Meles > Meles meles. The sequence continues at coordinate 108,612,498 of NC_060068.1, forward strand.
GTGTAGTTGCTTCTTTATGTTCCCAACTTTGTTCCCTGACAGAACTTGGGCAGGCACTGTGTTCTTGGGAGGAGGCAGGAGACTTCATGAGATGGGCACACAGCCCAAACCTAGTTTCTGACTCTACCTCTGCCTCCATAACTGCTTGACCTTGGTTGGACAAGTTGCTTCTGTTGCCTGGGTCTCAGTTTACCATTCTGTAAACATAAGGATGTTGCTCTAGAATTTGCTCCTCTTGGTTTAGAAATTTTAAGGCGAATATCAAATGACAAATGCCCTTTCCCACATAATCGCTCGCTTCCTTCGATTTCTTCACCACATCCTTCCTTCTCCAAACATTCAGCAAGTATTTATCATGAGCCTGGGAATGGTGCTGGGTGCTTTGGGAAGACGAAGACAAAAGATCCTGCCACCAAAGAGCTGATGGTTTGGGGAAAGAGAAAAGCACAAGGCAGTTATAATACAGAGGGAAAGTTCTATGATCAACTAAACCCTTAAGTAATAAAGCAAATTTATTTCACCACAAACCCAACTATTTCTGCTGCCTTAACACTGGAACACCTTTGGCTCCTTTCCTCTACTCTCCAGCTCCTTTCTTGGCCAACTGTTTTCCTTTCCTCTTAAAAGCTCTATTGTCCTCATCCTTGTCAAGATCCTCTTCACTTCCTGCTTGCCTGCATCCTGGACCCTTCCAACTCACCCGTTCTTTCCCACTCCCATTTCTTCTGAATCCTGTCTACTGTATGTACGCTTGCAAGGCAAATATTCCTGCATTTCATTCATGTAGGCTTCTGAACAAACGGTCTCTGAATAGGAAAACAGGAGATGAGCAAAACGCATGGTGAGCTGTGCTATTCAGCATTTAGAAATCAAAACTCTCCACTGTGTTTTATTTCTGTGGGTCTTCTACATAGTCAGAAATGATGAATGGAAACCCCTTGAGGCATTCTAAGATCCTGAGGTGCCTCCTTAACATCAAAGAAAAATAACTGATCTTCATCTGGAAATATATACTTTATTGTGTTCTGGTTCTATGTGTGCTCATTCTTTATTAACCGGTATATTTGATGAATGAGGAAAGCTAGGTCTTTGACTGTGCAAGCAGAGTTTATACTAACTGCCTAATAAAAATTTTTGTCCCGCACAAATAATTTTCAAGATTGTGGATTTGTAGCTTTTGTTAATGGAGAAACCAAATTGATTCTGATTTTAAAAATCAAGAGACTTTCTATAATAACCTTGTAAACAGTTTCTCTGAGGTTGTTACCAACCCTTCAAAAAGAAAAAAAATGCAACAACAGATAAATAACAACTACCAATAACACATCCACACAGACTAGAATAAATATTATAATCACCTGTTCAGGAAAGAATGCAAAACAGTTAAGCAAATTGCTTAGCAGATTATACAATGGGTATCTGGGAATTTCAAATGTGTCTCAGTGGAAGCGTAAATATTTATCTGTTCTATTTCTCAGTGTAATATATAGTCAATAAACATTTCCCTCTGATGTGCCAGCTACCTGTAGTACCAGTCACTGAGACTTCATTCATTTGCAAATCCTTTCCCACTGTCCTGGAATGATGTGCTTCCAACCTAACTACTGGGGTCCAGATGTGATCAAAGATAGTTTTTCCTTTGATATTTGGACAGTGTCTGACTTACCAGTGTCCTGGTAGGCACTCAGTTCTTATTCTACATAGAGGAAAAAATGGATATTTTCACCAGAAAGCTTAGGGAATCATAGAATTTAGAAAGCAAAGAGAACCCTGGCTCTACCTTCATTTACCAGAACTTCCCTTGGTGGGGCAGGGGATGGGGGGAGCAGGGACAGAAAAGTGCCCATTTAAAGCCACACTTGAGAATTTAGGCTCCTTTCAGATACCCATATTACAAATTATTGTTTAGTTCCAGATTCCCTGTATTAGTCCCACTATCCCCATCATTGAGGTCAGAATCTTATTAATTGGCCCTTAGTCTTTCAAAGCCGGTGACTCTGACACTGTGGCACATTCAGTAGGCTCCTTGCTCCCTAGCAGGTTCAATCTCATCCCATGGGGACCTGATGGGAGTCCACTGGAGCTCTGCTCAGGAAGAGTTGTGGGGGTCCAGCGAAAGCCCCTTCTTTGGGGCTTCTTATCCTCTCCCTGCTGAAGGCAAGTTGACCGGCAAGGAGCCTTGTGCTCTGGCAAAGCACCCTTGATTCTACTTACACCTTCCCTTTCCAGCGAATTACCAACACCAGAGAGAAATGTTGGGGTGGGTTTCCACACCACAGCCGTACAGATCACTGAATTCAGCTGAGTGCTGTCAATAGCCCATTTCAAAGAGGAAGAAACAGCCTTAGAATGGCTAGGTACCCAAGGACACCGCACAGGCAGGGGACCCAGCCAAGGTTAGAAGCCTGACTTGCCTGCTGTAGGACTGGTGCTTTTCGATTCTTGACTGCAGGCCAAGGACTCAAAGGACATGAGCTTGAGAAGCAGACCTCTAATAATCCCGTAGTTAGACTTATGCAGGGAGGCTAGAACCAAAAGCCCATTTCTGGCCCTTCTCTGCCTCCTACCCATGCACTGATCTGTTCAGCCCACTTCCGGTGCTTGGCCTGCCTCCTGGGAGTTCCTCCTGGGGGCTTCCTGGGGGGACAGCTCCAAGGCTGCTAGGCTTCCACGTTCTCTTTTCTCAGGTGGGGTCTTCTCTCCTTCATACAGGTTCACACATCCCTGGTCTTCCCTGTTGATCATTCACTTTATTCCAGACCTGAACATGCCTCTGAAGCAGAAGGGATCCACCTGTGGGTTACCAGGGACCTCCTGGTCTCACCCTGCTCTAGCCAGCAAGGCCCGGCGGCTCCTGCTTCTTCGCCTCGCTGTGCCCGTGAATGCCGAAAGGCTGTCAAGTGCGTCTATAATATTAATACTTGAATGTTCTTCATGGGGTTTACTTTATGTGCACCCCCCCGCTCATAAACGCAGGTAGATCTGGACAACGGACACATAGGCATCTGGGCCACTAGTCCCATACATACTCAGTTTTTTTGACGGTCTCACTCAATAGTCCCCTGCCTTGGAAAAAGAGCCAATCCATGTTCTCTCACTCATTTTGAACACTATTGTGGATGTCTCTGGTCTATATTTGCCATTTTCCACCAATGTGTCCAAAGAACAAATAAAACGTACTTGCTCCTCCAACATATCTGAGTCACACCCAGGTCTGAGCTTAACCAGGTGATTTACAGATGGAATACATTTATGCGGGGAAAACTAACTGCTGATTCAGTGTAGAGGACCACTGAGCAAGGCTAATGTAACTGCCCAATGTTAGTGCATCTGCTCTTTCTAGATCCCCAGAATATGCGCCCCAGCTAGATGGAATGTATTCATTTCCACAGAATGGCCAGGTTCTCTCTCTCTCTCTCATTTCTGGGTCTTTGCACATGCTGCCGCCCCCCTCTGCTGCCTCCCACTCTGCCTCCCCTACCTCCTGAACTAGGTCCCGCAAGATACCGCACAGGTTGCTACCGCTTATGTGCTTTCCCTACTAGTCCCCAGTTCCTAAGGGCTTCAGACTGTGCCTCTCTTGCTCCCCACCGTGTGCCCAGTGCTTAGCAGAACACCTGACAAATGAAGATTTTGGAGTTAAATGGATGATGGAATAGAGTGACTGATAACAATCTACTCAATATCAAGGGCAGGTCACACCTATTAGCATTGCTAAAGAAAGAGACAAAACCTGTGGCCAGGTGAAAACAAGTTAGCTCTGAAAACGCATGCCGGGCTAGGCAGGACTGGGTAGTTCAGTCAGTTTAAGGACCCGACTGCTGACTTTGGCTCAGGGCATGATCTCTTGGGTCAGGAGATCCAGCCCCACATTAGCCTGCGTGCTCAGCAGCGAGTCTGCTTGAGATTCTCTCTCTCCCTCTGCCCCTCCCCACTTGTCCTCTCCCTCTCTCTAAAATAAATTTTAAAAATTGCATGGCTGCTCTAATCCCATTTATAGAAAATTATTTTTCTTAGAGAAAGAGAGAGAAATTGTTCTGCCTGGAAGATGTTTACCAAACTGTTAATATTAGGATAGAGAAAGTGGGGGAGATGTTTTCTTACTTCCTTTAAACAACCCCATACTGCTTGACTATCTCATATGAGAACAAGTCAGATTTATGTAAGACCTCCTAAACATGACTAATTCGAAAAGACAAACAAATGCAAATGTTTGTGCTTTGTCCTCCTGGAGCCCCCAGGATGGAAGGAAAGCCTGCTGAGAGGACAGCACTGGTCACAGCCTTCTGCAGGCACTGTGGGGAGGGCAGGGGACAGGAAGGGGGGGTGGCGGGCCTATGGGAGGCAGCCTGGGCCTGGAATGTCTGCAAAGAAACAGGGTATCCACATACCTAGCATGCTCTTCCTAAGTAAGAATTTGTTCTCATCACCACTGGAGCTTTCTGATGGTTTCTAACCAAAAACACACAAAACCAAAATGAAAACAACAATTACATGTTTCCTATGGATCGGTTGTCCTTTTCATTCGTCTGATGAATATGTAATTGATCCCTGAGGTGACAGCCCAATAGCTATGCTTTGTATTTTCAGCTTTTCCCCCTCCTTTCCTCCCTTCCCTTACCACATTTGAAATAAAATGCACATCACCCTGTCTATAATCTAGTACTAGAACTGAGCTTTTAAAATCTATGTACCATGTACATTAGGCTCAGTCTGACTACCAGTACCCTCTTGCTGGTAAAAAGGATGCTAAAAAAGAAAAACACTAAATACCTGAAGATTATAGAAATTTACCCTTGTGTGTAATAGCAAGAGGAAAAAGGGGGGGGGGCAATCCAATTCTGTTTTAACAGGGAACAGCTAAATAAAGTTTGGTGTTATCCTGTTTGGATAATGAAACAAGAATTTAAAAGAAGGGAGTCAGAACTCTCCTATCAACATGGGGATATCCTAGATGTACTTGTGAATGAGAAAAGCAAACTGCAGCATGAAAAATAGTGATGATTCTATTTATAAAACAAACTCCGTACATATCTCTTCTACTGCAACATATGCAAGTAGATAGAAAATTCTGGAAGGACATAAGAATGTGAAAAAGCGGTTACTTTCTGTTAGGATAGCAAACTCCTGGGTGAGGCCAAGGATGGAGATGAAACTGGACTCCAGGGTTACTTGTTTGAATTCTTATAAGAGGACTATGTTTATCTATGATTTTTACAGCCGAAAATTAATTTAAAAATTATATAGTATTTGTAAAGTGCCTAAATATTGCATGCCACAAAGTACACTCCCGACGAATGTAGCTGCATTTTTCATTTCAGAAAGTAAACAACCATTGCTGATTTGATTAGCCCTAAAGTTTCAAAATATATTGCCAAAAAATTAGTTTATGTGTGTCAAAGACGCGTGTCAGCAGAGAAATTTCATTCACCCATTTATGGACTTTGTAATCCATGTAGAGAAGTAGAAAGAGACACAGATAAAAACCTAGGCAGGGATGCCTTCAGTGGAGCACACCGCCTCCGAGCTTCTCAGAGAACGCCATCTTTATCCTGGCCTCAGCCAAGTCCCATTTCACCCCCGCATCCCTCTTAACGGGTCATGGAGACTGGAAGAGTATTTTAAATATTCCATTCACTCCCTGGAGGAGCCAATATGACATTTCCACGGAAAAGAAACTTACACCATATTACCTCTTAGTAGAAGTATACAGGCTCATGACGGTACAATTTGATAATTGAGAAATCCAATTGGCTCTCTGTGAGGCGGGGAAAATGGATTTTAGAGGAGATGGAATCCAGGCAATGATTTTCAGGCAGACGGGTCAATAGCTCTAAGAGGCCAGATTGATTTCAGGCAGGGGTGGGCCCAGGCGGTGGACAGGGACTGGGAGTGGCTGGGAGAAGTCAGTCTCTTGCTTCTCTGCTCCCAGGGCCCAGGAAACTGATTCAGCTTCCTTCCTGCTGAGTCCCTGTGTCCAAATATGGGCCCTTTCCCTTTCCCATGGGTTAACATTTCTTGAGTACTTTCCCCTTGAAGTGTGGGGCTACTTTACCTGGTAGCCCAAGTCACCTGTTACGAATAATGATCAAGTTGCTGTAATGGGGGAATGGCTTTTTCTTTCTGTTCTTAAACAAATTGAGATTCAAGGCTAATTTTTAACAACGGCAGTCCTGCTCCTTTGCCTTTCAATTTGCTTTCTTGCTTAAATGATAAAAGATGCACTATCTGCTTATTTATACCATAGTAAAGAGAGAGAACCTCTGATCCAGAGAATCGTTCCACTTGTCTCCCCTGGGTTGATGTCCTGCCTGTTCCGAGGCGCAGCAGGTCACAATTCATACTGGGACTCTGCCACTCCTTGGCTGTGAAATATCGGGCAGGTGATAATAATGGTCTGAGGTTCAATTTCTTTTCTGTCAGAGAGGGACAGTGAGGGGGCCGGAGCAGCTCCACAGCATGGTGGGCATTCAATATCTAGTTATCATCTCCCTGTGGAGTGCAAGCCCCAAATAGACCCACTGAGTGGCCCTTTGCCTACCCGTAATTCGCTCCTGACTTTATTTCCCACATGGCTCAGTAAGTCAATACTAAATAAACCCTAGTGCCTTCTGTGTTTCTATTTCCCAGTGTGAATTTCATGGTGGGCCCTTCCTGTCTTCCTCCCACTTCCAGCCTCTCCTGATTAATTCTTCTGTCTCTGATTTCTAGGATACCATTTACTTACTGGGGAACACTGGCGACAAAGGTCAGGAAGGAGTCCTCATTGGACTTAACTCATGTCCTACTGAGTATGTCTGAAGCCCAAGAACTGTCCAAATACAGTCGGTGTGGATGAGTGTCTTGGGTCTACTTTGAGACTGCATGCTCAGAGGTCGAGGTATCTGAGCATTTTGGATAGTAGAAGAAGTAGTCTGATTCTGTTGCCCATATTCTAGCATTGTAAGGGCCTATTCAGCCAGAGCAGCCCCACCCCGGTTGAACTGTCATTTTGTTGTAAAACTTGGATTTTCCTTGCCCCCCCTCAGGGGAACTTGCTTAGAGGCAAGTCCCAGAAACCAGTCCCAGGTAACAAAGTCCATGTACAAGGGTGGGTAAGGCCAGGTGGAGATATTCAATCAGTGGGGGCGCATATTGTCTCCCAGCTACCAAGGTGTGGGCTAGTTTCCATGGCTCCTGTGGGGTGAATTGTAATTCAATTAGCCACCTGTGTGTGTGGCAAGGCCCAACCACATGGCCTTTGCTCTATAAAAGTTAGTCTGGAAAGCAGGGAGGGGTCGTCCTCTGTAAGGGGCGACCGTGACCGCTCTGTTTGACGGTCGGTCTGATTCCTGATGCTTGGTGCGAAATAAAGCTTTGCTTGACCTTCGCTTTGTATCAGTCTCTCTCCTTTAATCACGGACCCATTATTGGGGTACCCAATTTTGGGGGGACCCAACAGCATCAGAAACAAGGAAATCTGCTGCTGAAGTATTTGTATCAAGTGGTGCAGTAGGCCAGGTTGAAGCTTGACTCACTGCCACTGAATTTCTCCTCTCCTAATGGAATTCTGAGAAAGACTCCTCCACTTCTGGGTATTATAGGCTAAGATAGCCCCATTTCCCTGTGGAAAACAAATACTAATCCTTGACATAGTAGGAAACCCAACAGCCTGACCGCAGCGAAGTGCACAGAAACAGACGAGGCTGGTGGGGAATGCATGCTAGCTTGCAAGAGGGAGCCAGAGGGCTCTAACAATAAATATATACATCCAAGGCTTTTAGCCTGGGGCTAAGCTGCCTGCGCAGAGGTAGGTGAGGTGGCATGAGAAAAACCTTGTACTTTTTCAGGCCTTGGGAACCAGACCAGTGAAACCAAGCAATCATGGGGGCTGAAGAAAGTAAAGGACTCTCAAAAGGGAAAAGAGCCAGATAGAGCATTCTCAAACTCTTGCTTACTCAGATCTCTCTAAAATCCCTGAATGACTCAAGCATGGACCAGATTTAGAAAAGCTAAGATAAAGACAAAAGATCTGCATTAAGACCAATGCCGCTCTCCAAAAATAAAGTTTTCAACTCAAGCCCAGCCAAGGAAATTACCCACTGGAACAAACTAAGCAACAACAGGAGGGTAAAAATAACAAATTCCAAAACTCTCCTAATTTAACATGCATAATGTTCAGGATATAATCTGAAATTACCTGACTTTCAAAGAACCAAGAAAATGGAGCATATTCCCAAGAGAAAACAGCCAACTGAGTCCAACCATACAATGAACTAAATGTTGAAACTAGCACAAAAGGATCTTAAAGCACTGTCATAACTATCCTCAATTATATTAAACAAAACACATTTCCATAAGAGAACATCTCACCAGAGAAACAGAAAGAGTAAAAAAGAAAGAAATGGAAAAATCCCAAACCAAAATATATCATTTCTTTTTTTCTTTCTTTTTTTTTTTTAAATTTGAGAAAGAGAAAACGAGAGAGAGAGAGAGTATGAGATGGGGCAGGGTCAGAGGGAGAAGTAGACTCCCCGCTGAGCAGGGAGCTTGGTGCGGGATTTGATCCTGGGACTCCAGGATCATGACTTGAGCCGAGGGAGTCGCTTAATCAACTGAGTCACCCAAGTGTCCCCCAAAATGTATTTCTAAAATTAAACGAAAAAGTCATGGGATGGACTTAAATAGGCCAGTGGACCTGACAGAGGAAAGAATAAGCGAAACTGAAGACAGGTTAATAGAAGCTATATAAGATGAAGAAGAAAGGGAAGATTGAAAAAGACATGATTAGAGCCTTATGAATGTGTTAGATGATATCAAATAGTAACCATACAAACATCTGAAATGACACAGAATAAGGGAGAGCCAAGTTCAAAAAAATTTTGAAGTAACCAATAACGGTTAAGTAACCAAGAAAATCTCCAGTATTCAGAAATTAAATAACACAATTTAAATAATCCTTGGTTCAAAAAAGAAATTACATGAGAAGTCAAAATATATTTAAACTGGGTAACAAAAATACAAATATATCGAAACTCTTAGGCTGCAGTAAAGCAATGCTTACAGGGATGTTATAAGTTTAAAAGGCTATATTAGTAAAGAAAGGACTCAAATTGACGATCTACATTTACATCTTTGGGGTGCCTGGGTGGCTCACTTGTTTGAGCATCAGACTCTTGATTTCAGCTCAGGTCCTGATCTCACAGAGTTGAGGGATCAGGCCTCGTGGCCAACTCCACACTCAACGCAGAGTCTGCTTGAGATTCTCTCTCCCTCTGCCCCTCCCGCTCATTCTCTCTCAGTCTCTCTCTCTCTCTCAAATAAATACAACTTTAAAAAAAAAAACTTACATATTTTTAATTAAAATTTTTTAAATTTGGGCGCCTGGGTGGCTCAGTGGGTTAATCCCTCTGCCTTTGGCTCAGGTCATGATCTCAGGGTCTGGAGATCGAGCCCCGCATCGGGCTCTCTGCTCAGCGGGGAGCCTGCTTCCTCCTCTCTCTCTGCCTGCCTCTCTGCCTACTTGTGATTTCTCTCTGTCAAATAAATAAATAAAATCTTAAAAAAGAAAACCACTAGGGTAAAAAAAAATTTTAATTAAAAAAAATTTCTTTAAACTTTTAAGAAACTAGAAAAAGAACCAATTAAACACAAAGTAAGCAGACTGAGATAAAGACAAGAGCAGTTGTCTTTATATACTCAAGAAGAAATAGGAAACTTGAACAGACATACAGTATCTAAGGAAATTTATAGATAATGATTATATATATATATGTGAGGCTTAAATAATCCACAGAGAAATGAAAATTGGAATAATTAAGTTTAGAAAAATTGTTGCTTACAAGATCAGAATATAAACATGAATTGCATTTCTATATACTGGTTAGTAAGTGGAATTTTAAAAGGCACAATTACAATGTTCAAGTTACCAGATAACTAGGAATATCTAAGATGTAAGAGCTTCAACTAAAATCTATAAAATACTGAGAGAAATTAAAGCAGACCTAACTAGAAGGCAGAATGTGCCATGTTCACAGACTGGAAGACTCAGTGTTGTATAGATAGATGTCAGTTTCCCTCAAATTTGATCTATAAATTTAATAAAATTCTTGCATGTGTAATTCGATAAATTCATTATGAAATTTACATAGAGATAAAAGGGGCCAAGAAAAGCCAAGACGCTCTTGAAGAACCACAGTGAAAGGATGAGCTCTGCTTCATATCAAAATAGACTATAAAGCTACAGACCCACAATCAAAAAAGAGGCACACCAGTGGAATGAAATGGAGAGCTCAAAAACAAACCCAGCTGTACACCGACAGTGGATTAATGGTGTGGGGAGCACTGCAGAGCGTTGAGGGAAGTGATGGGCTTGTTATTTATTTTTTTTTAAAGATTTTATTTATTTATTTGACAGAGAGAAATCACAAGAGAGGCAGGCAGAGAGACAGGAAGGGAAGCAGGCTCTCCGCTGAGCAGAGAGCCAGATGTGGGACTCGATCGCAGGACCCTGAGATCATGACCCGAGCTGAAGGCAGCGGCTTAACCCACTGAGCCACCCAGGCGCCCCTGGGCTTGTTATTTACAGGTACTACAACTACAGGATATACAGTGGTGGGGGGGGGGGGATGACACTTGAGCTTACATCACACACATAAAAATCAATCCTAGGAAGATCAGAGGTCTACATAAGAAAGGCAACATGACAAAGCTTCTGGAATATAAAGTAGGAGAAGTTTCTTAGGACCTCAAGGTCCAGAAAGACTTCTTAACCAGACAGCAAAAAGACGAACCATAATGAAAAAGATTGGTAGTTGTGACTAAGTTAAAAATAAGAATGTCTACCATCATAAGACACTTGGACAGGAATGAAATGGCATTGCCATGGAGTCTGAGGAGGTATTTGTAATACAGTAAGCAACTGAAAAACTTCACTCAGAAGACACAAAGAGTTCTTGCAAATAAAACAGACCATACAAATTTAAAAATGAAAGGTTTGAGCAGGTAACTCACAAAAGATGTTACCCTAGTAGCTAAAATCCATATGAAAAGGTGTTTACCTATATTAGCAACTGGGGAAAATGCCAATTACTAGCACAATGAGGTACCACTGTTCACTCACCAGAATGCTATACAACAATGAAAACAATTTCTCCGCACAACAAAATGGGTTGATTTTGTTGAGAGAAGAAATGAGATGTATGGGGCACCTGGGTGGCTCAGTGGGTTAAAGCCTCTGCCTTCGGCTCAGGTCATGATCTCAGGGTCCTGGGATCGAGCCCCGCATCAGGCTCTCTGCTCAGCGGGGAGCCTGCTTCCCTTCCTCTCTCTCTCTGCCTGCCTCTCTGCCTACTTGTGATCTCTGTCAAATAAATAAACAGAATATTAAAAGAAAAAGTTTAGGACAGACAATACTGAACTATAGTACATTAGGATAAACTTAATTTATAAAACTCTAAGGAAAGTAATGAACTGACAACTATGAAAGCCAGGCTGGTAGTTTTTTTGGGGGGAAGAGGTGGTGTTGAAACTAAGCGGGAAACTAAAAGAGGGCTTCTGAGGTGCTGGCAATGTTCTATTTCTTTTTTTTTTTTCCATTTTATTTATTTTTTCAGCGTAACAGTATTCATTGTTTTTGCACAACACCCAGTGCTCCATGCAAAACGTGCCCTCCCCATCACCCACCACCTGTTCCCCCAACCTCCCTGACCCTTCAAAACCCTCAGGTTGTTTTTCAGAGTCCATAGTCTCTTATGGTTCGCCTCCCCTCCCCAATGTCCATAGCCCCCTCCCCCTCTCCCAATCCCACCTCCCCCCAGCAACCCCCAGTTTGTTTTGTGAGATTAAGAGTCATTTATGGTTTGTCTCCCTCCCAATCCCATCTTGTTTCATTTATTCTTCGCCTATCCCCCTAACCCCCCATGTTGCTTCTCCATGTCCTCATATCAGGGAGATCATATGATAGTTGTCTTTCTCCGATTGACTTATTTCACTAAGCATGATACCCTCTAGTTCCATCCACATTGTCACAAATAGCAAGATTTCATTTCTTTTGATGGCTGCATAGTATTCCATTGTGTATATATACCACCTCTTCTTTATCCATTCATCTGTTGATGGACATCTAGGTTCTTTCCATAGTTTGGCTATTGTAGACATTGCTGCTATAAACATTCGGGTGCATGTGCCCCTTCGGATCACTATGTTTGTATCTTTAGGGTAAATACCCAATAGTGCAATTGCTGGGTCATAGGGTAGTTCTATTTTCAACATTTTGAGGAACCTCCATGCTGAATGTTCTATTTCTTGAGCTGGATATTGATTATGTGTTTGTTTGTTTCATGATAACGTGTTGAAGTGTGTGTGGGTGTGTGTTGCAGGGAGAGGACTATCTAGCACAGATGACGGTTAAAAAATGGGGCCCCGATCATCCTGGAGATGTGACATAGACCTGGATAGCTCACCTCTGAACTCCTTGTGGGCTACAAAGAAACCAACCTCAATCTTGTTAAGTCACCTGTTAAGGCACTTCTGTTCCTTGCAGCCAAATTTACTCCTAACTTCTACAAGATAAGTCTGAATTTTAATTCAACTCACACACAACAAACAGCGATTATCTATTAGGTCATGTGCCTTTGGTTTTGGGGACAGCATGAGCAACACCGAACTTCAGGACTGTGGGGGATCAAGAACAGGTGAGACATGAACGAGGAGATCAGAGAGAAGCATTTAGCTCATTACAATCCGAATTGGGCCACAGTCAGTCGTCTATTTCATGAAAGAACTTAGATCAGCTGTTAATTTTCCAGGGTAGCTGCTCTCCCACGAACTTCACTTGCACTATGGAAGGCTGGTCTTATGGTCACTGCAGCAAAGTAAACATGCTTTTGTTAAAACCATCTGCAGGCCAACTCTTTGGTTAAAATGGGTTTCTTGGGCCATTTTGACTCTTCTTGGATCCCAAGCACAATCGGACGAGGACGGTGAAACCTTTACTTTTCAGAACTGAGCTTCATTTAGCTTCATGTGCTGGGTGCAGGGTCCTGAAGTGAGCACCGAGCAGAAAATGGGGATAGGTCACACTCATTGCCAGAATCAGATTGAGCCCAGGTTATCTGAAAGTGAGCTATGAAGCAAATCGAAGTTGTTTTTAAATACATAAATCCAATAAGCCAGTTGGACCTGGGACTAAGCCTGTATCTTTTCTAGAATTATTCAACCAGAAAATCAAAATATTCCCTAAACTGAATCTGAATTGAATTGTACCGCTATTTCATTTGGTTCAAGTCCCAGGATTGTGGAAGGAGGGGAGGGGCTCGTTTGTGCAGAAGGAGCTGCCGAGTGGGAGCCTACGTGGGTGGCAGAAGGTTCCATGAGCCTGTTGTGTTTGGAATGTAAAACAAAACCTGTTAGGGATCTGACATGCAGGAGCTCTGGCTGCACGATAGCAATTCAGCCATCAAAGGAGAGGATGACCTATATTTGCCTGTACAGACCGTGCATTCCCCATTTAATCAGCGCTTGAGAAATCAGCACGGTCCAGGGAAGATAGCAGAGTTTGGCCCCTTGCTTAACGCTCCCAGAGATGGGCAGCCTACCTGACAGGTATGATTTATTACGCAGAGAATGCAATGTTTTCTTCTTGAAATACACTCCTCGGGCACAGCAAAGAAAGTGTCACACTCTTCCAAACGCTGCTCCTCGGTAGCTGAGGTGGTGATCAAGGGAAGGTTTCACCAGCCCAGACACCTTGGCTGGGAACACAACGTATTGTAATGCAAATGGTTCAGGCCTTCTCCTGGAATCAAGAGCTTTTCAAAGAGGTACAAGAGGAGGGAACAAATGGCTGTTGAAAGCAAAATACAGAAATAAACCTAAGCAGTGTTACAGCATTTTGTCTCTGTGAACCTCACAGTTTCCCGACATCAGAAATAACTTTGACTCATGCCGTGCCAGGGCTTTGGGGAAAGAAGCCCGACGGGCAGGCCGTCCGCCGCAGGCATAAAGAACAGGGTGAAAAGCCAGGCTGGGTGCGGAGGGACAAACTCCTGGTGACGTCAGTACAACAGTACGGTGCTGGTTCCCAACGTCCGCCATATGTGTCCGTTTATAACACGCCTTCCATACACCGTGTTAGGCTCTGGGGGCGTGACTAGAGAAGAAGAATTATGTGTCATCGTTTTAGTCCTGAAGTGTGTCCCCTTGTGGCCGACGCCAGACAGCAATGCTTGAGGATTTGAATGTTGAGCCCCATGAGTTTTCTCACATTTGTCCCTGGCACTGAGACTGCCCGGACTGATTAGCTAACAGCCATGGGCTGAAGGAGAGCATTTAGATGACCCAGGGGCCAAAAGGCCCTGTCCTATCACCCCTTACAGCACCACAGATAGAACAAGGCTAGGGGAGAGTTGTCACATCGCGTCTGCTTAAAATCCCTCATGTTCGACGCTCTTGGGATCAAGCCTGAAATCCTTAGTTTTGACTCCAAAGGCTGCCAACCCAGTGCCCAGCCAATCACACTGTCTCCTAGCCACAATACCGGTGTCCTCTTTTTTTTTCTAACTTGCTTTTCTCCTGTATATGCCAGGGTCTCTGTCTGCACTTTTCTCTCTATGTAGAATTATGACTTTTGCCTGGCTGAATGCCCTGGTCCTCAGGAGTAGGCCTGACGGTCGCTTTGCTGGGAGGTTTTCCACATACCCTTTCTCTACTCATACCAGATGAAGTCTCTGCCCCATTGGCCCACAGCCCCTTTCATGTCACCTCCTTCGTCCTTACTGACAGCTAGAAGAATTGTTGCGTATTTTGTTGGCAAGCCCTCTTTCATGCTGGATCCCAGTCTCTGTTAGGTGTGCGATTACATCTGTTTTTACTTGTGGCCGTATCCTATGCTCTAGCCCAGTGTCTGCCTCATAAGCGTACAGTGGCTCGTACTGGATATGTTGGGCTCCCATCTACTGGGTACTTTCCACCTTCTTAATGCATTAACTTGATTAAGGCTCACAATCTCCTATGAAGTAAAAGCAATCGATACGCTCACTTTGCAAATGAGAATTTGGGGAATAGAGAAACTAAGCAACTTGCCCAAGGTGACCCAGCCAGTAAAGGGTTTAAACCCAGACCCTGGAACTCTGAAGTTTGAGGTCTTAGAAGCTACACTGCAGTTGGCGTAAGAAAGATCTGTCGAGGGGCAGCTGGGTGGCTCAGTGGGTTAAAGCCTCTGCCTTCGGCTCAGGTCATGATCCCTGGGATCAAGCCCCGCATGGGGCTCTCTGCTCAGCAGGGAGCCTGCTTCCTCCTCTCTCTCTGCCTGCCTCTCTGCCTACTTGTGATTTCTTTCTGTCAAATAAATAAAATATTAAAAAAAAAAAAAAGATCTGTCAAAGGAATGAGTTTATAAACATGTTCATGAAATTCGTTTGGCATAATGTTTATGAAACTAACTGGCCACTGGAAGTAAATGGGCGAAAGGTATTTTCTTTGCCCGTTACAGATGCTAATATTTATTCGACGTTCATCACACTCCTTTGTTTTGCCAATAAGGAAACTGTAGCTAAGAGAGTTTAGTAACAGGTCATACAGCGAGTGAGTAGCAGAATTTGGATTCCAAATTCTTTTAAACGCTGTGTCATGCCGCCTCCCGCATCAAGTCGAGAATGACACACGCTACAGTAAGGAAGAGGAAGCGCCAAGCTCGAGGACAGCAGTCGCCCACGCCCAGGCACAGACAAAGCCCTTCCAAGTGAAAGAGCGAAGGGGGGGGGCGCTGATTCCTGTCTCCCCTTCCCCTACACATTCCACCCCAAGTCAAGGTCTAGGCAATGGCTGTTGAAGACAGTTGGAACTTCCGCTGGCAGGTGCAGAATCTTGGCCTCCGCATGTGACATCTCAGACTAAGAGACTCCTACTTAGGTTTATTCCGTCTCCTCCCCTTGCTAGGTCACACCTCCTTCCCCAGATCCATACCACACCCCTCTTCTCCCAACTGGTCATTGGGCTGCCCTGGCTTCTGGTCCCCAACTCCAGCCCTCGAGTGAAAACATGAAGGAGCACCAGTCAGTCAGCCCTGCAGCGGCTGGCGGAGCTCACCACTGTGGACAGGCGGGCTGTGACTTTGGGCACCAAGTGGATGATTCATTCAGCACATAGGAAATGAGCACGGGTGACACGGCAGGTCTGGTGCAGAGTGTCAGGGATCTAACAGTGAGCGGCATATGCTCACCTACCATATCATACCACCTACCCAGACAGAGAGCAGACTATAAAGCGACCGATCACCCAGTCAGTTGTGGAATTCTGGGGCCAGGTGGTATGAATTATCACCAAAAGATACCTTCCCTGCTAACTCTGTCTGGTTATCCACTAGTCAGTGTGGTCCTCCCCCCGGTGCCCAGTTATGGACACGCAGCTCACAGCTGATAACCAGAGAGGTTAAACCCTTCGTCTTCTACACGCACGGAGATGCGCCTTCTGCGACCAGACTCCCAATTGGCACTGAGCAGAAAACGAAGCACGACTGGTTTTGTGGGTTTTGCCACCAAGACAGATGGTAAGAAAGGACAGGGAAAAAGAGAAGAGGCACTTTGGGGGAAAGTCAAGCAGGCAGGAGAATTGCATCTCCTGAATGCTTTTACCTCTCTGGGTGACCTCCAAAGAATGTTCATAACAGTCCAGGGGTGACTGTGAACAGGGATCTGGTTCCTGCTTGTCAACAGGTACTTCGTAAGCAACAGTTCTGTGGGGGAAGGAGCAAAGCAGCAGGGGTGGCCAGGTGGCACAGGTGAGAAATATGGTAAAGCTTGTCTCCAGCCTCCTGCAAGCCAGAGCTAGCGTGACCGATTCCTGTGGGCCTGCAGCAAGCAGGCAGGTAACCAGAACACGGGCCAGTGTGCCAGGAAGCACCAAGGATGCTCAGGAGGGCAAAGGCCAAGACAGAGAGTATAACAAAGGCACTGGGTGGCTCAGTTGCTAACCATCTGCCTTGGCTTAGGTCGTGATCCAGGGTCCTGGGATCGAGCCCCGCATCGGGCTTCCTGCTTAGCGGGGAGCCTGCTTCTCCCTCTCCCACTTCCCCTGCTTCTGTTCATTCTCTCATTGTCGCTCTGTCAAATAAAACAATAACAACAACAAAACCACAAAGGCTCCTGGCACCTTCCACGTCTCCAGTTCTCGAAGAGTGGGGAAGGAGTCCCCAGAGGGACACCCACAACAAGCCCCCCCCCCCCCGCCTTTCTGCTCTGTTTGGTGTGAGACGTCAAGAAGCTTGGGATCAATAAGCATATGTGGTGCCTGAAGGTGGGTGTGTAACACCTGGGGGGGTGCTGTGAACTGGGACCAGTACCTGAATAATGGCAGAATGTGACTGTAAATCAATGCCTGGGCAAGATTTTTACACCTGACTACGATGCTACAGGTTGCATGTAGGGCATCAGGCAAAACTGAGTTTTCTCTTGGCCAAACAGAAGCATGAGAGCTTGTCTGAGCCAGTCCTTTCCTAGCCTAGAGATGAGGATTTGTCCCCCACTGGAGACCAGTCCCTCCCTCTCTGTCGGCCTTGTCCTGTGCCACTGTGTGTCCAGTGTTGGTCACCAGCAGGCACCACCATTATAGCAAGACAGGCCAAGACTTTGGGTCTCTTCTTCAAGATCAGCTCTGTGTCTACAGGTGACAGAGGCAGAAGGTAGGGGGAAAAGTGAATGAGCTAAATTCTGAGAAGGAGTTGATGCACCAAAACCTTCAGATCCCAAAACACTGCTGGTAACAGAATTTGTTGAAAATCCCTACCAAAGGGGTGCCTGGGTGGCTCAGTGGGTTAGGCCTCTGCCTTTGGCCCGGGTCATGATCTCAGGGTCCTGGGATCGGGCCCCGCGTCGGGCTCTCTGCTCAGTGGACAGCCTGCTTCCCCCCTCTCTCTGCCTGCCTCTCTGCCTACTTGTGATCTCTCTCTGCCAAGTAAATGAATAAAATCTTAAAAAAAAAAAAAAAGATAAAAGAAAATCCCTACCAGGGATACTCCAGAATGCAGTAAGAGCTCTCCTCTGCTTAAGAAAATCTCCAATTTCTGATTTTCCTGAGACCAATGGTAAAAGAGAAGACAAAACAATGCAGACGGTGTGCCATATTTGTGGAATCTGGTTTTCCCATTCAAATTGAGACCAGTTTTACGCCTATAATGGAACAATAGCGATAATGACATTATTTATCCTGGAGAAACAAAACTATACATAGCCTGACTCTCCATCAGTAGGAGGCTGGTTGAAACAATTATAGTGGCATTGTATTCTGCACGGATTACATTATGACAGGCTGTTTAAGACAGCACGTGGCTCTTCAGAAGAAAAAGTTTATGGACAATATGGACCTAAAGAGACAGTTACGAAAGCAGAAAGAGTACGTATGTTGCCATTTTTGTAAAACAGTATCAAAAGCAACACACACACATATACTCAGGGAGAAATAAAGTCCCTGACATTTATGTATGCGTTTAGAGCAGAGAGGAAGGTGAGAGATCATCCGTAAAACTTAGCAACAGATACTTCTAGAAGGGAGGAGGAGGTGCTGGAAGAAGGGAAGGAGGGGGAAAGAGTAAGGTTGCCTTTGCACAATGCTGTATTGTGTGACTTGTCACGATGAGCACACATTAGCAGAATCTGAGAAGGAAAGAGCAATAAGAAGGGTAAGAAATGGCAAACTACTTGGCATCTGGGATGACATAGAGTCCTTCATGGTCACAGCAAATGCGGACTCTTAGCGGCCACTGCTAAGTGTTTCAGACGCTCATGGGCATCTCGCAATGACCCTGCGCTCCCGTTCTGCAGGCTCAGAAATGCTAAGTCATACTATTCCAAGGGGAAGGCAGACCGCTGTTTTTTGTTTCCAGCTCTGGCTTATCACAGAAGCCCTGGAGCAAAGGTGAGCTGGAGGGAAGAGGTCAGGCCACCGGCTGCTGAACAGGGCTGATCAGGTGACAGGCGAGCAATTTCTTTCTGTGCCCAGGGGCAGGGTAGGGAAGGCAGCAGCTGTCAGCTAGACCCAGGAGTAAAAGTGCTTCCCCAGCATATCAGCATATCAAACTTTAATATCTCAATTCTCATGGCTGGGTTTGGCTGAGCTAGCTGCTATTATCCATCAGCTTCTACACTGCATTTCCCAGGGAACGGGTGGTTTGGAACATTCTATGTCTGGAAGCGTTTTACCATTGAGAGGACTTCACCAAGATGTGGGAAAACTGCCTCACCTGCTTTCCTAGTCCTCTAGGCAGGGCAATTAAGGACATTCAGGTCCAGCCGATGAATGGCGTTAGGGAGTCAGATCTTATTACTTTGGGGTTTTGCGACAGTTTAACATAACCCTCACTGAAGTCTGCCACTGCAACATCTGTAATTTTAAAAGATTTGCCAGGTTTCTCGATGAATAAGGAAAACACACAAGAGAGAACGGGAAACGTTTCACCTACTTGAGGGATTTAAGTGAGTTTTGTTTTACTTGCAAAGAACTGACACAAGGTGTCTGTCTGGAAATGCCAACGCCCAAAGGGTGGTTATTAATGGCAAAAGCAGATTCAGCAAGATTTCTAGGTCATCACTTTTTAGAAGTAGCCAAGTAACTATAGCTGCTTTAAAGTATTGTCTCGCTCTCTCCAGCAGTGATGTTTCCTGTCTCCAATCAGAATTGATGATGTCTCCACATAGCATCTCTGAGACCGGAAACCCGACCGCAGCAGGTGCCCCAATCTATCTTGCCATTTACTCATTTCTGGAGATGTGAGCCTGAAAACTTGCGATTTCCGTCTCCACGGGCCCAGCAGGTGCAAGCTGTGCGCTGCCTCGGAAAAGACAAGCCTGCTTACTTCCCCCTCCGATCCCCTTCTGTGTTTTCAAAATGACACTTTGCGTCGCCTTGCTGTGACTCCTGGACTCCGTTTCCTTGTTTCCAAGGTTGTTCCTGTCTCTTCTCAAAGTTCTCACTGCGTCTCCTCTGGAAATGTGCACACAGGAGAGAGCTCGGCTGCCTATGCGGTCTCAGACCTCCTCCCCACCTCCTTGTCTACTGTCCCCACCGTCGGCTGCTCTCCCAAAGGTCACCAGTGACATTCTATCAGCAAGCGCAGTGACCTTTTCTCAGTCTTCATCCTGCTTGACCTTTCTGAGTGTCTCACACCACAGGCCATCTTCTGTCTGCCTTTTTGGAAAATCCATTTTTACCTCATGTCTCCTATTCTGTTTCTACTTCTGGTTGTTGTTTGTGTCCTCTGAGCTTCTTTGCTCCTCTTTCTTCCCCTTGTTCCTATACATAGAAAAGTTCTTTAAATTCTCTTTCTTCTGGATTTTAGGGGTTGTGTCTCACTCTCTCCCATATAAACTCATCTTTGTCAGGGCGGTGGGGGGCGGGTACTTGTGTGGTGCAGTCGGTTAAGCACCTGAATCTTGATTTTGACTCCGGTCATGATGTTAGGGTCATGGGATCGAGTCTCACTCAGCACAGAGTCTGCTTGAGATTCTCTCTCCCTCTCCCTCTGTCGCTCACTGCCCCCACTCTGTGTCTCTCAAATAAATAAATAAATCTTAAAAAAAAATAAATGCATCTTTGTGGATGACTTCTAAAGCTACACCCAAAATCAAGTCCCACGTTTCCACTGAAAATGCTAGCCTGTTCTTTCTGGCAATACTACCACTTTCCCGGTCGGGGAAGTTGTATGCCCACCCACCCAGACAGTAAGTAAAACCCTGTTGGGTTGTGATTCTGAAATGTCTGTGGCAAAGTAACGTTTGTCATTTCCTCACTAAGTGATCGTGGATCAACTCCATTCTGAGCTTGTCTCTGAATCCTTGCCACGTGGATGACCGCAAACACACTACAGTACACAGTGCAGTAGCACAGTACTACATGGGTTATGGCACTTACACCAAAGCACAGAGACCCCAGGCCACAGGAGACACCCCCAGCTCTTCCTACAGTAGTCATAGCTGATTCTTGTTCTTCCTGGTAATGACATTCCACGAAGACCCCAAGAACAATGACTTTGTAGACACTGAACCATTGCTCCCTGGGAAATACAGGATTAGGTTCCTATGAGCCCTTAATCACATTCTCATCAACTGATCAATACATAACCTTGCATTATGTCTGTTTCTACCATAAAACACCTTATTTAGGAATCATTGCTGATTCATTAACATTGAACTCCCAACCAACAGCACTATGATTCATGCCTAAACCGAGCTTATTTGAACACTGTTTTTCCCATTAGGCACGCCACAGTTTTCTTGCACTTACGAACACCAGAAAGCACTTCAGCGCTATACTTGGGGGCCATCTTAAGTTGCAAAATCAACAAGAAAAGGCGAAAAGTTCACAAAAATGTAGCACTACTAAGTAAACTGCACAAAGGACCCTTGCTTCTCATCCTAGAGCTGAAACAGTAAGACCCGGCACCACCTTGCTCCACCTCAGCTGGGAGTGCAGGGGATGGGTAGGGGGGGATATAGGGGAGTGGGGGGAGGGGAAGTGGGCCAAAATTTGTCACTGCTCTGTGCACAGCTCTGAAAATCGGCAAATGCACCTTCAGTATTGATTTGGGGCTTAGAAATACGCCTCTTTTTTTTTTTTTTTTTTTTTTAAGATTTTATTTATTTGAGAAAGAGAGAGGAAGTGAGAGAGAACAAGCAGGGGCAACGGCAGAGGGAGAGGAAAAAACAGGCTTCCCCCTGGGCAAGGAGCCGGATGTGGGGCTCGATCCCAGGGCCCTGGGATCATGACCCAAGCCAAAGGCAGACACTTAGCTGACTGAGCTACCCAGGCACCTAGGCACCCCATAAATACACTTTAGCAAGCAGGTGAACTTGTAAACATGGAATCTGCCAAGGATGAGAATTATTTTGCCCTTCTCGAACCCCGTACCTTTGCCCTTGCTGAGGCCCTTGGTTCCTCTTATCTGAGGACCTGCACTAGCACTGCTGAGATGTTTCTGTCTGGACCTCCGCTGTGCTGTGCCCACACTATGCTTTCCGTCCTGTGTGCCTGAAGCTTCTGGGCAACAGGAATTCTCTTTACATTTCCCCCTCCCTACCAGTTCCACCTCAGTGAATAATATCCTAACCAGCTGCCACGGTACAAATGCATCTTCAGAAACAAAACCACTTAACCTCTTCTATGTCTGGTGTCCTAAATTCTAAAAAGTCAGGATGGTGTTTGACCCACCTGCTTTACAGGATTTTGTGAAGATCACGTAAGGTCGTCGTTCTCCAGTTTTCATGTGCATAAGAATCACTGGGGAAGTAGACCAAAGAGGGAAGAGAGGGTGCCTGTTTAAAATTCAGGTTTGTGGGACCCAGTCTCAAGTTTTCTGACTCAGTGGACTGGGGCCAGCCCCAGGGATTTACTCTTAACAATCTCTGTTTCTTGGATGACTCTCTGAGAAACACCAGTATAAGTCAATGGATGCAAAAGCACTTTGTAAAGCAGAAAGCATCCTACCTTCTTCCTTCTGCAAACAGCAGGTACTCCCCTGTTCTCTGCTGCTCAGGGGCAAGCATGGGAACGTTATCAGTAAGAGGAGCAGAAAAAACAGCTCCAACAGGAGAAGGGAAGGGGTGGTTAGTCTGTTTTTGTTGATGTCGTTTCCTCCCCAAGAACCACCACAAAAATAAGCCAAACTTGCAAAAAGAAAAAAGTAGGTGAGCACAGAGATCCAGAAGTAAGTGTATAACCACACCCCAAATCAAGCTCAAATGCTCCACCCACTATCTGCCTTCTGTGAAAATGGTTTGCACACAGCCATCTTGCCTGGCAGGCAGGATCTCTTTGAGGACAGGGGTCAACAGTTTGTGCCTCCAAAGACCACACTGTGGGTCCAGTAGTGGCGCATGGTTAGTGGGTGTTTGAATGGATAATCTGTGTAGACCTATGTCAATTGAAAAAAGCCTCAGTGAATACAGTTAGATGGCCACTTAAAAAATTAGCCAATTATGACTAATTTAATGGTCTTACAGGTGGGATAGCCACTGACTTCTCAAGGAGGAGGAGAGGGAAAGGGAATCAAGAAGTTAAGAGACCTCTATTAAATCATCTACTGCACGCAGTCACTGTGCTTTCCCTCTTGCAACTGGAAGCTCTGTGACCCGTCTTTCCGGCTCCAGGCAAGAGGCCTCAGGGAGCATCTGAGAACACCAGCGGGGTCTTCTGCCTGACCAGATCTGTCTGTCTGAGCCACAGCTTCTGCATCGGGGGCACTGAACTTAACCCGTGCCATGGGTGCTTTTGGCATTTTGGTGAAATCTATTGAGCCCTTTTCGGAATGTTGTTAAACACATAAAATTAGGGTAACACAGGATTCCCAAGGAAACCATGATATTGAAATATGGTTAGCAAAGTAATTTTAAAAAACAACATATGATATGGCTGTATATATGCTTCTTTATTACTGCATTCACTAATAGGACTAAGGAGCAAATCTAGTAATTGTCATAACTTCCAAGTAATAAGAACATGAATAATAATAAACATCTGTAATATGACATGAAAATATATGGGCTTTCTCTTGGGGTCAATGTCATATGTGCTGCTAAAGTCATAGGTGATTTGTCGCCTACATTTACAATGGAAGAAATTCTAATTTGTAGTTAGACATTAATGAAAATTAAAATGCAGTTTCCCTCTGCTCAAGTTCATGGACTCCCTTAATTGCATTCAGGGACCTGCTGTGCCCTAAGTTTAGAATCTCTGTTCTAGATGGAAGCACTTGAGTAAATGAGCAATTCAGCTTCAGAGAGCCTTCTTTTTTGCTCTTTATGAAGCCACGTAGCTCTACAATCTACCTCTGCTGTGTAATTCGATTTTTACTCACTGCTAGTCAAGAAAATCTTTAGAAAGAAAATCAAACTGAAACCTATTTCTCTTGGGCCTACTTTGTTGTATTGTCTCCTGAGTGCACTGCTCTCGAGTCTTTAATTTTCCACTTGAGATAAAAATTAACAACTATTAACTCACTTAGTTCTGTTTTTAATTTTTTTTTTTCAAGACTTCAGGGTGGGGAACAACATTATACATTAAACAAGTAAAAAAATGTATTTAATGTGCAAAAAAAAAAAGAAAAAGTGATCAACAACAAGAAAACAAATGCCATACACAGTCCCACCCTCTGGACATAAATTCTATTAATATTTTGATTTATCTATTAATATTTTGAGACTTATAAAATGTGTTTGTATATATAGGAAAATATTCAGACACCTATTTTTTAATAAAAAATGAGATCATATTGTATATACTGTCTTATAATCTATTTCTCACACTTAATACTTATTAGTCATCTCTAATTTCAAAAATATTCTACACCACCATTTTCTGGGTCAGCATAGCTGAATTCATTACACGATCGTTACATCATTTAACATAATCTCTCTCTTAGAATTCTAGCTGTTTTAATTTTTTTCATACTTACAGTAATACTTAATAGGAAGCAAGTATTTCATTTGTTAAGTATCTTCTAGTTGGATGATTCTTCTTTCCTCAAACAAAGCATAGGACATAGCCCCAGTCTCAGGGTTGTTGGGAAGATTAAATGGGATAAAGTAGGTAAATTGCGTGGAACAGGGTTACAAACACAGTAAATATGCAGTAGGCATTACCTGTAACCTAATTTTTTAAATTATTCCATACAATAAATCCCCCCCCCTTTTTAAGGATTTTATTTATTTATTTGAGAGAAAGAGAGGTAGAGAGTGAGCATGAGCAGGGTGAGAGGCAGGCTCTCTGCTAGCAGAGAGTAAGATGCAGGGATTAATCCCAGGACTCCAGGATCATGACCCAAGCCAAAGGCAGACACTTAACTGACTGAGCCACCCAGGCGCCCCGCATATGATAAATTCCTAAATGTAGGAATTCTAGGTCAAAAGATCCACCCAAATTTGAAATGTGCTGCTAAATTGTTATCCAGAAAGACTGTTTCCCAGCACCAGTGACTATAAGTCTATTTCTCTTAGCATTGTTCCTCTTTAACTCTTTTCTGTTATGCTACATCTTTGGCATTACCACCAGGGGACGTGAACACTTTGTGTGCATTTATTGGCTATTCGAATTTCTTTCTAAACTTATTTCTGCCGTATTTGTCTTTTGTCATAGGTCACAAATGTTTTCCCAGCTTTTATAATTTTCCTTTTAGTTTTATTTACAGTACCTTTTGTGTGGAGGAGATTTAGTAGTAATTTATTGGAGTCGGTCCTGTCCCCTCCCTCCCCATTTCTGTGGTGAGTTCATTCTTCGGAATCACATTTGGAAAGCCACTTCTCTCCTCAGCTTATAATATGCTAATTATGTTTTCTTTAAGTACTTTCAGCTCATCTGGAAATTATTTTAATAAGATAATGTAAAGGAGAGAATTAACTTAGAAAAATATAACAGTTAAAGGCAATTACTGAATATGTGGATCCTTTTCCACTTCGAGATGGTTTAAGAATTTGTGCTAATCCTGTTTAAAGTACATTTCAAGGAAACATATTTGATTACATTTTATTCACTTACATTTTATTTGATTTCTTAGTTCACAGTGGTATGGAGGAGTAATCACGTTAAACAGGATAGCATTAATTAATCTTTCCTACAAATCTAGTTGGTAATTTCCACTGAACCCCTTCATGTAGCTCTTCATTTTCCTTCTCTTCTCTTCTAATCACCTTTACATCTCTAGCTCTGTCTGAAGCCTCCACTGACTTGATCAAGGAAACTAAAGAAAGAATAACATAAAAGCTAAAACAGCAAAGCTCGCTTGGCCATTTTCACTTAGAGGGTTGATTTTTTCCCCCCTAATACCTCAAAATATAGCCTACTGTGAACTTTTGTAGAGATGATTAACTCCTCGAGAACAGAGCTGTGCCACTGAGTTATTTCACACGATGTACGTAATTTATAATTTTTGGATACGGAAAGCACAGCTCCCTGCCTCCCACCAAGTATTTGATAGTACAGATCTTGCTTTTTTGTCCTTGCCACTTGGGGCAATATTCTGTTGAGCTAAACAAGAATCATTTCACACTTGCTATATATTGTACACAGGCTCATCTGAGATCCTTCTTGAGGAAGATTTATCCAGACAGTACCTCCTGTTATCCCAAATGGAATCCGACTGCTCTTGCGTGGGAATGTGGTGGAATGAATGACAGCAAGGCTGGAACAAAGATGTCTAAGAGACTAAGAGTACCTCAGAAAGAAACTTTACTGACCAAGAAGACATCTAAGATGTCAAAAGATCATAGTGCCAGAAAACATAGATTCCTATCTTCCCAACAGAAATCCACTCTCCTCACCATGCCAGCCAGAATCAAAGTGAAGGACTCAAGAAATGTCCTGCTGCCCCAAGGATAGATCCTAACAAGCCTACGATGGGCGTGGCCCACATCCAGTTCTCCTGGCGCTTCCCCCATGCTCCCCTGCCTTGTGAATGGTGTGGACTGGCTTGAATGAGCAAATGAATGAATGATTGCCAATGACTTTGTTTTTAAAACTGGTCCCTGCTTTAATATATGTTCGGCTCAAAACTGGCCCTTGTTTTGTCTCCCACATCTGTGGTCTGTGTGTCCAGAGGACAGGGATTGTCAGAGTAATTGGTTTTGCACCACAGAGCATGCAAAAAAGAGGACTAATTGATGATGACATTTCAGTAGCCAACAACTCTTGAAGTTAGGAAGGATTTTATTTTTAGCAACATCTTTATGTTTAATGAAACGTTCAATCCTCTTCCTTCAGAGTTTTATTTTCTCATTTCCCCAAACTGCATTTTTAGTTTCTACATGTGGCTTGTCTCATGGTGACAGTTTCAGGCATTTTCCCAAATGCTAATGATACAAAGGATGAATGATAACACGGGTAAATTGCTGGGGAGCCATGCTTTTGAAAAGATAAAAAGAACAAGAAATGGGACTTCTCTAGCTTCTGTTCAATTTCAATGACACATTTCTTATTAGCTGCCTTTGTTTTTACTTGGTGGGTATTTAAATTTTAGCAAACTGAATAGTTTCTCCCAGAGAACTACCAATTGAGCATTTTTCAGCAATGGCAAATAGCATTTTTCTCTTATGAAGCAGATTACAGTATTGCTCCAGAAAAAGTGAAAACAGCCTTGACTCGTTGACTTGGTTTCCAAAGTGGCTTTAACTTATAGGAGACGTAGAAATGCAGACTGTTTGGAGTGGGCTCCATTCTCAGTCCCAGATCGCATTTCCAGCATCTATATGTGTCCCCTGCCCTCCTTTGATTGTAGCCCTATCAGAGCATGCTTTCTTAGATGCATATCTGATCATGTCACTCCCCTCCCAACACTCTGTCATGGTTCTCCATCACCTTCAGTGTGAAAAGCAAATATCTATCTCTGTGGGCTATAATGTGCACTTTATGTTCCAGCCAGAGTAAATTAATTTCCATGGTTGTTCTCAAGGTATTCTGTGATCTTCTTGGCCTTCAGAACTATTATATATAATGTGCTCCCGCTGTCTAGAACCTAGAACAGTTGTTAAAAAGAAAACCACAGTCCCCAGATGGTGTCACTTAGGCCAAATCCACAAACCAAGACTTAGTATCTAATCTAGCTGCAGTTTCAATCCCTCAGGAATGTAACTAACCAGAACATAGCATTTCCTGGGTAATACTAAGAAATTTACTAATAGACCCCTCCCGCTCTCATCAGGAGGGCGACCTGGCCTAAACAATGTACTTCTTACTAATAGGTTCCTTTCTTAGTTTTTTTTTTTTTTTAATGCCCCCACCCCCATGGCCATTGCCTTTAAAAAACTTTCTTTTATTTAGCTCTGCAAAGATCCTGCTACTTGCTAGATGGGGTGCTGTGTGGTTTATGCATTAATAAAGCCAATTCGATCTTCAGATTTACTCAGTTGAATTTTGTGTTTTTAACAAGATTCTGCATGTGACTTCCCAACCCTTACCCAGCTCACTCCCAATTCTCTTAATGCCTATACATTGTTTCAAATGTGATCTGATGTCATTTCTTCCAGGCAGTCTTCTCTCCCCACTGCTAGCCTAGCAGTACCTCTCTGTGATTCTGCAGTGCCATGGACCTCTGGCACCATAACCCTGTGTTGTCATTACTTTTTTTTTTTTTTTTTGTCATTATCTATTTGATATCCCTTAGAAGACTGCTCAGAGGAAACAGATGTCTTGTTCAGAACTGTGTCCTGCAGGGTCTAGCATAACTAATGGCTCACATATTTCTCGAATGATGTCATGGTGGTGGAATATTAGGACAAAAAGTAAGATCTGAGCAATATTCGGATCCTATGCTCAATGTGCTGACGGTAGACATTTAGCATATACCCAGTTTGTGCGTTCTGACCTCATGACGTGCTTCCTCAACAAGAACATAAGAAGAGCCTCCTATAGGCACCTGCATGCAATAGGCCATCAATACATATTGTTAGTTATGTGAAACTTCTCTGTAAATTACTTTCTCTCAATGGTCCACCAATGCTTCATAGAGTTTGAGCACCTAGTTCTTAGTCATTTTTGCAACTAAGAATAAAGATGTTGAAAAATACATTTAAATTATAAAGGAAGATCTTGATTGTGAGGACTGTGAACATTACAATTTGTAGAGAGAGAGAGGATCAAACATCGCCTTCAGCTACCACGTTTTTAGCCATGGGTCCTATAGGCAAAGGAAGTACCAATCTGTCCTTGGCTCCCATGATGAATCACTACCTTGGAACAAGGAAAGGCCATAACTATGGTGACAAGTGGACACTTAAGTTGTAATCATGTGCAGGACAATATTCCACATTAACTTAAGGATTTATCCAGTAGGTTCTGATGTAGTCCTAACCCACTGGTAGGACACAGCTTTGGCGTTCAAGATTTTTCAAACAGCAGCTGGACCAGAAGGAGCTATTAAGGGTGAAGATCAGATCACAGCAATTATCCACTTAATGTGGCATTAATCTGAAACACTAACTCTGTGCAAGGTCATTTAGACTAACCACCATTTATTTCTCAAACATTTTCCTGAAACTAGCAATAATCATAAAGATAATAATTTACTGCAAACATAATCAATTCAAGAAAGGTAATTAGCATGAACAATTATTATAGGGAAATATTAGCTGTCCATAAAACATATGCCTAAATCTGTTTCTTGCTCCCTTTGGAAGAGATTAGTTACATATGGTTTCTATGGTATGCCTCTTGCAGATGTTGATACTTAAAAAAAAAAAAAAACGAACTAGCATTATTAATCTTTTTGTGAAGAACAAAAGAATTAATTGAGAGCATCATTATCATAGATGATTGAGGTTTTAGATGATAATGGCATTTTATTTCAAAAGTTCATCAAACAGAGGATTTTAATTGTGAGGCTTGACTAATCATGACCACTTTGACTCTGCTTAATTATGTATCAAGATGGAAGTTTTTAATGACTCTTCTTGAAATTAAGGATACATTGTGCCATTGTGCATTTGATACAGAAAAAGATGCTCCAAATTTCAATAACTGAAAATGTCAAAAACCTACTTCTAAGCATACTTGTTCTAAAAATATATTCTAAGAATTTAGATTAGAAGTAGATGAGGTGAAAACCAGGATTTTTAGAGTGGTTTTCGGCCTTTGAGAGCCAACAGTCATAGGGCCAACTTAAATAATTAGCTAACAAAAGAAATCAACAAATGCTTTGTTCAAGGAATGACCTCCTAATTCAAAGCAGAGAGGTTAAGGAGCATGCCAAAGGATTCCAAATGCCACCTACTAGTCAGAACTGCTAGAAAAGCATTTTTTTTAAGATTTTTATTTATTTATTTGACAGAGAGAGATCACAAGTAGGCAGAGAAGCAGGCAGAGAGAGTGAGAGGGAAGCAGGCTCGCTGCCGAGCAGAGAGCCCGATGCGGGACTCGATCCCAGGACCCTGAGATCATGACCTGAGCTGAAGGCAGTGGCTTAAACCACTGAGCTACCCAGGCGCCCCTAGAAAAACATTTTAAGGCAAGTTTTTCTGTTGCTCGAGCTCTCCATGACAGATGACTTGGAAAAGCAAGTTCATCCTCATTTAGAGACACTAAACAGGTGGCATTCATGGCTCCAGGACTGACCTCTAAGATCTGTGACAGGAGCATACAGATATTCCTGAATGGAAGCTTCTCCCCGGTTTGTGTAACTCTTGCAGCAGAAGCTAGATGAGGACAACACTGATCTTCCTTCAAATCAATGAACTCTCTTTTGACACTGATCTTCACTTTTGTTCGGATGGAAACATGATTAGTTGGACAACTGATCAGCTTTCTTCTATAGGCTGCTTTTCTAAAATGGGACTCAAGAAGTAAAGCCATCTCTCTTTTACATATGAATGTCAAGCTCAAAAAGAGGACAAAGGAGTAGAGGGCCAGACGTCATCTAAACCTTCTCTAGGGTTCCACCAGCTCCCTGAGTGCAGTCAGCATTTTCACAGTGATATATAATCCCTAATCAACCACATTCAAAACCAGCTATTAACAAGTCAGACATCAGAAGAAATTTAGGCCATTTATAAGAGTCAACTAGATCAGGAACATATTGCTGGAGAACACCTCTAGTTTCCCCTGAAACTTACTGGAAGTTCCCTAAACTGACAGCTTTTCTGGAACCTTCGTTTCCACAACTACAGGCAGAGAGCAATTTGGTGTCACACAATAGACTACTTCCTTTAAAAAGCAGAGTGCCCTCTGAAGCAGAACAAAGAATCCAAGAAACAAAGTTCCAGGTTGATGAAAGAGGCTCTGTCTGCTAATGCTTAGAGCAAATCCACCCAAGGGCTGAAGCAGGAAAGTGCCAACTGATTCCACAAGAGGGAAGAAAACACATGGAGGTTCAAATAAGCCTTGCCTGAGCTGTGTCTGGTAAGCGGGTGATCAAGGATCTGTTTAAAACCTTCTGAGGAAGTTCAGCAGGCACTTGCTCCATTCTATTATTAGCCATGACTGCCAGAGGGCACAGTGGTAACCAGGATTTGGATGAAAACTGATTAATAATTGTATTAGGAAAAGGTGATAAGCTTGTATTGGACAAATACAGTGGACACTGACTGAAGACTTTCAATAACCTCTACCGTGGTTTTGCACCAAGACATATACCCAGCACCAGTGACTCCAACTTTGGGAAGCTGAGCAAACATGTGATGTCCCTGGCCAGAAAATATGGTGTGCAGTACATTTGGAAGATGGGCACGGGGCTAAGATCAAAATGAGAATCAAAGAAAATCGACATAACTTGCTCATTGGTGCAGTTACCTACTCTCAGTGGGAAGGACAGACAGGCCCACAGCTCTAAAGCCAACAGTTTATTTTTGACTCAAGAATGTCAGAGTTCACATTGATTCTGTGGTCTGGTTGGTCCCTATCAATCACATTACTCACCCACACATGCGCAAATATGCATTTCCCCGGCCAGGCTGTAAAAGTCTGTGTGCTCACTTTTTTACCTTTCCAGCCCCACTGTGACCTACCCACCAGCTGCACAGAGGTCGGTATGGGCAGGATCACTCTGGGCTCTCTGTTTCTCCCATTTCTGCTCCCCACTTCTGGCAGATGATTATTACCTCTGGACCTTTGGGTGAGCTCCCTATGGCTTCTTGGCCTTGTCTTCTCATCCCTTGTCACCTTGTCCCCAACTTCTGACTTGCTTTAAAATTTCTGCTCTAGCTCCCCACAGGGCTCATCTGTCCTAACTGTATTCTACTCAGACTGATCACGGCTGAGTTGACATTCCTTTAATACCCAATTTGGACATAGAACATAGTCCTAGCCCTGGCATACATGAAGTAGATACATAGTATTTGCTGAAATACTGCTAAACGAATTGGGTAACAGAATATTGCCAATGGTCCTTTCTGACCTACTGGTTGATCTTACAGGCTTCTGGATTTATCTCATTTATTGAGCCTCAATTAGGACTTTGTTAATCAATCTATCTCAAAAACATATTAGCTGCATGGTTAAGCTTCTGATGAGGACAATTTATCCACTGGTGAATGAGATATGATTGAATTAGCTAAAGATGGTTGGACTAAATTAACTGAACAAAAAAAGGAGAGCCTTAATCACTGGGGATTTGTTTGTCATCCCCTGAACAATTCACTAAACCTTCTAGACCACAACCTTATCAGAGCCACCAATGTGATTAAACACCAAATAGCTATCATTCGTTGAAACAGGCAATGTGCTCCATGTGCCTTAACAAAGAAACCTCAGAGCAGAAGGATAAGCCTTACTTGGCTCACTTTATAGATGAGAAGCTGAGGCAAAGGCATGAAGTGAATTGTCCAGCATAACGAGGTTGGTAGATGTTGGGGCCTGAATTTAAACTCAGGTCCAGACGATTCCAAAGGCCATATTTTACCCTTATTTCCACTAGGCTTCCCTACTATGGTCAGGCACAGGTAAGGACCCAGGTTTTCTCATCTCAAAACTCAGAGCTCTGGGTCTTAAAGAATCCACAGCCACATTTAGAACAGATGGATACATGGGCAGAAAGAGACACAGAAATGGTCACGAGGTATGGGATGGTCCACCATGGGGAATAGACCTATGGATGCTCATTGCCTGCCCTCTGGTCCCATTTGGTTTTCCTCCTATCCTGCCAGCTGAAGGAAGCCCCGGGATCCCTCAGGACAGCTGCCAAAAGCCACATCGTTCCCTGATGGCTGATATCCACGTTCCTATGCCTTTGTTTGGCTCTCTGCACCCTGCTGCCCAGGCGCAAGGGGGCCTGAAATTCACTTCACCCTTCTGAATCCCTCAACTTCCTGCAAGCTTCTCATAGCCTCCAGTAACAGCAGCAGATCGGTACCCATCAGCTCTCATGCCTGGACTTGCAACACCAACAGAGGCCGCATGGTTCTTAAAGCTCCAGACCTCAAACCTGCTCATTTTTCTTTCTGCTCAAGTGCTACACCACCGGAGCCATTTTATATTCCTCGGTCATTAGTCTGGGGGAACTTGCGATAATCTTAATTCCACCAGAGCCCCTGTGTCGTGGATCTTCCTGTCGACATGAAAATTTGATTATTGTGGAGGAAACTAGGTAGAGGGAGCAGTAAGAGGAAGTTCAAAGGAGTCAGCCAGGTCCTTGGCCTCAGGGGTGGAAGGGAAGAGAGCATAAAGCAGTTTGAGATGGACACAGGCAGAACAGAACGAAATGTTTGCATGGTTGGAAGTGACTGGGGAATGATAATAATGATTATTTCTTGACCATCTACTATGTGCCAACTGGATTAGTTCCAATTTCCACAGGAATAGTGTTTGGCATTTTATCCCCATTTTATAGAGAAAACAGAGTCTGAGAGAAGAATAAACCTCAGGAATAGAGTTTAGATGCAGCCAAGCCATTTTTCAAACCTGGGTCCACTAGGACCATGTTCACATTGAGCCACTGTACCATGCTACAAGAAGAGTGCAGTGGACAAAGTTGATGCTGCACATCTAGGTGGGGTTCCAGAAGAGGGGTAAAGGGCAGTGTGAAGCTGGAATGTGCAGCTTTCCCCAGGAGGAGAGGGGCAGGGGCTGCAGGCGGGGATCACACCAACCTTCACCCTTCACACTTCTCCTTTTGCACAGAACACACCAGGATGCCCGTGCCAGAATCTGCTGTCACGGACTGTACCTGGCTACACAGAGCTCAATCTGAGGCCCAGAAAGATGAACAGTCTTAGACCCACAGGCAAAGAAATGCCTACAATCCAGCTCTAATTTCCATCCACAGGAGCCCAGACCTAATCAAACGCCCACAACACTTTTAAAGAGAATGTTAGTTACAATCCAGAGCTAATTAAAACTTTCCATAAAATGACTCTTTAAAATTTAAGTGGCCTTGAATGCTAACAGCCCAGGCTTGTCTCTAACTGCAGAATTATTATTAACACATTAGCACAGCAATGCCAACCATTGAATTTGCCTGGCAATTTCGAAATAATGATGTTTTGAGTGTTTCCAGCTGAAATGATATGTCCCTTTCAATTCTGACACAGCGGGTCATCAACTTCTTCCCTCCACCACTTCCCCGGTGTTGGTGGCTTCCTTGCTCTGAGGCCAACATAGGCTTTCTTCGTTTCTTGCAAGTTTTCACAGGTCCTGTGTTTTTCTCCCCAAGGACGCCCACCTCTCTGAGTGGCTGTTTTAGATTTATCTTCCTTTGAAAGCAGAGACTGTGTTCACAGGGGGTACAGTGTAATGTACAGTGAGAGTATGGACATTAGAAACAAACAGAGCTCACTCTAGTCCTAGTGTCATCCCTTGCTGACTCTGGGAGTTTAGAACAAACTATTACGACATTATTGCTTACTGGCCATTATGACTGTTACTGTTTGTTGAGCACTTACTATATATATGTATGCCAAGCACACTTTATACACATTATCTAAATCCTCCCCTCCTTCCAGCAACCCTGATTTTTAGGCGTCCTGTTTAAGAAATAGCTATAAAATACTCATGGTGGTATCTTATGTACCTTACAACCTCATGACAATCTCAGTGACATAGGAATTGTTTTTAACCCGCATTTTACAACTGAGTGAACTCAGACTGAGTTGAGATTAGATAAGCGAGATCATACAGCTAAAAAGCAGAGGCTTACCAGGATTCAAACGCAGTCACGCTCCAGAATCCATGCGCTTAAACCTCTCCACCACCGGCTCTCCACCCCAGAATGCTTCAGAATCACCTGGAAGGGTCATTAAACACAATTACTAACCCCCCCCTCTCTGGTTCTAGTTCTGAGATGAGACAGAGAAGGCTCGTTTCTAAGAAGTTCCCAGATGACACAGCTGTTGCTGTGGTACAAGGCTGCGCTAGATTAAGTTGCCGATTATCCCATCAGCTCCCCCTTTTTTAAAAAAATTTTTATTTATTTTTTTTCAGCGTAACAGTACTTATTGTTTTTGCATGACTCCCAGTGCTCCATGCAATACGTGCCCTCCCTTTTACCCACCACCTGGTTCCCCCAACCTCCCACCCCTCCCACCACCTGGTTCCCCCAACCTCCTACCCCCCCCCCTTCAAAACCGTCAGGTTCTTTTTCAGAGTCCATAGTCTCTCATGGTTCACCTCCCCTCAATTTCCCTCAACTCCCTTCTCCTCTCCATCTCCCAATGTCCTCCATGTTCTTTGTTATGCTCCACAAATAAGTGAAACCATATGATACTTGACTCTCTCTGTTTGACTTATTTCACTCAGCATAATCACTTCCAGTCCCGTCCATGTTGCTACAAAAGTTGGGTATTCATCCTTTCTGATGGAGGCATAATACTCCATCGTGTATATGTACCACATCTTCCTTATCCATTTGTCCGTCGATGGGCATCTTGGTTCTTTCCACAGTTTGGTGACCGTGGCCATTGCTGCTATAAACATTGGGGTACATATGGCCCTTCTTTTCACTACATCTGTATCTTT
Organism: Meles meles; assembly: GCF_922984935.1. NCBI lineage: Eukaryota > Metazoa > Chordata > Mammalia > Carnivora > Mustelidae > Meles > Meles meles. The sequence goes on from NC_060068.1 coordinate 108,647,895, forward strand.
GGGGTAAATACCCAGCAGTGCAATTGCAGGGTCATAGGGAAGCTCTATTTTTAATTTCTTGAGGAATCTCCACGCTGTTCTCCAAAGTTCGGCCTCCCCTTTTGATGGATGAGAAGACTGGGTCTCAGGTTACTTGAATTACCCAAGATTATACTGCAGTAAGGAACTGAGATCACAATCTGAAAGCATGTTGATCCGACAGGCATGAAACCCCCTGAGTCTCAGCTTCCCTGTGTATACAAAGGGGATACTAATATCACCTCACTACACACTTGTTAACGGTAGCTGAAACAATGAACATTATAGTCTATGGTATACAGTAGGTACTCACTATTTGCTTTCCCTCTGTCACACAGAACTTTGTCTTTAGGGTGTGCCAAATGAATGTGAGTTGAATGGCACTGCATCTATCCCATCACTCCCACATAGACTTTTGTTGGTGATACCATCTGGAGGTTCCTTGTTTCTTCAAACCTTAGTGCCAGCCTTCCCTTTTGTCCGCAGATGTCAATCTTCTGAATAGCTCTCTCCCTCTCTGGAGTCCAAGTTCCCAGGCAGGCCATATACCTTAACTCCTGAGGGCCACTATTTAAATTTTATTCCATATGAATAGCTCCCTTGGAGGCCCCAGTATGGCCACCCTACTGGGTGGTCCCCAGCTCTTTGAGGCCTGGAGGGAGGATAAAGCTAGTTTTCTCATTACTCCCAGGTTTAGGCCTGCATCCTGACTGAAAGTTCTACACCAGAGAAGTTAAACTTATACATTATTTCATTTAAGAGTTTGCCCCAGCTTTGACAATTTCGCAAAACCAAAATATTTACATCTTCCTCCCCATCCCTCTACAAGCCTCTACCCAAAAAAAAGGAAAGAAAAGAAAAGAAGAAAAAAACTGCTTTCAAAATTGAACCCAAGAGTTCATGTCAAGTGAAAAAATAACAACGACAACACGATAAAACCTGGAAAGACTTTAAAGATTTATTTATTTATTTATTTGGCAGAGATCACAAGTAGGCAGAGAGATGGGGGGGGGAGGCAGGCTCCCTGCTGAGCAGAGAGCCCGATGCGGGGCTGGATCCCAGGACTCTGGGATCATGACCTGAGCTGAAGGCAGATGCTTAACCCACTCAGCCACCCAGGCGCCCCAACCTGGAATGCCTTTAGACCCAGTAATCTCACTTCTAGGAATTTGCCATGAATATTTATCCCCACTAAGATCAAAACCAAACACCTAAGTGAGCAAGATAATTCACCGAGGCATTATTTATTAGAGCAAAATACTTGAAAATAAACTAATATGTCTAACTTAGAATTTGGCATACGCATTATGAATGCATCCACACAGTGAAATAATGGGCATCTGTAAAAACAGATGAAGATACCTGGGATCTGATGTAGAATGATTGTCAGGATATGTGCCAGTACATGAAGAAAAGCAAAGTACAAAGATTATTTTTAGCTTTTACATTAAAAAAAAAGCATGGAATTAGAAAATGTGTGCATCTATTACTTTTACAAAAAGAAATATGAGGATAAACAAATCAGAAGTGAATGAAATTAGTTCCTTACTTAATAACCCAGAGGTGATGGGTAGGAATAGGGTGCAGGATTGAGGCGCAGCTGTCTATCGGGACAGCTCTGACTGTATCTTTTTATATAGTTTTGGCTTTGATTCTATGTTAATATTTCACATGATCAAACAATCAAAATAAATTGGCAAAGATGAAAAAAATTAAACAGACAACTGATCTAAATATCAAATGGATATTGACATCACACAAAAGAAAAACATGATTTGTTTAAGTAACTTTTGAATTCATTGCTCTAGATACCCTCATTGAGATTTATTCTAAAGGCAAAATAAGAGCAAAGAAATCTTAAACTTTGTTTAGGAGATTTGTTGTCGGTATTGGTATTGGTGTAGCAACTCTGAAATTCCTACTATATGTATTATAGATCTGGGCAAATGAGCAACTATATTGATGCTGGGAACCAGAGTTCTCACTGTGCCTATTCATACAGTACTGGTCCTCACTATGGGAGAAAAGAAATACAAATGTGGGGTGTAGGACAAAGAGGAAGAATTCTGTGGTGTTGGACTAACAGGGACATTAGTATGAACTCATAATTCAAAAATATGTTTTAACTTTGTCCACAGAAAAGAGCTAGCAGCAATGACACTCCAGTAGCAGTGAACACATGGAGTGCCCACATCTTGCTTTCTAAATACCATTTCCCACTAAGAGGAACCTGGGCTCTTTAGAAATGGCTGACACGAGGTCTTCTACATAGAAAGGACAAAGAAAGTGCAGAACATCCCATTGTGATGGAAAACAAGAGTGTGTTCAAAGATTAAAAGAAGCATGTCAAAAGGATTACACAACCAGATTTCAGGGGTACTCACTGGTGAAACCAGAGTATATTTGAGTATAAAAATGAAAAATCATAAGAATGGATTTTGGTAATTTAATAAAAAGAGGTCCATGAGCCCATGCTGATAATGTCTGTAGCTGCAGGTGCCAGCAGCTTCAAAATTCTGTAATGTAAACTGTGTATACACACACACACGTATATTTATTTGTATTAAAAAATATATATGGGGAGGGCAGACTGGAAAGATGGTGAAGCAGGAGGACCTTAAGCTCACTTCAGTCCACGCATCCAACCAGATAACATTCATATTAGCATAAACAATTCAGAAAATGACCTGAAGGCTAGCAGAACAAAATTGATACCGAAAAGTACAGAAGAGGCCATATCGCAAAGAAGGTTAGAAGGGCAGAGATGCAGTTTGGGAGTGTAACAGAGATGAGGTCCTGGCTGTCTGCTGTCAGAGGGGAGCTGGTGACATGGAGCAAGGCAAGAAACAGATTGTCACACCAGGGAGCCCACACAGAGAAGACAAATCCCCATGACATCTGGCTTTGAAGGCAAGAGGGGCCAAATTTTTTAGTCCTTACAACTGGTAGGACTTAAAGCTTGGAATTTTAAAAGTCAGTGGGCTTGGCTCTGGGAGAGCCTGAAAGGTGTTAGGAAGGTAAGTCCCTGCTGGTAACAAGAAAGTATGACAAACAGCCCACAGAGATACAGCATGGAGGCAGCAGTTTGAAAAACACCCAGGGGCATATGGAGGGAGAGTTATTTATTTTACTCATCTCAGAGCATATGCCAGAGACATAGGATCACAGGTACAGCCCTCTAGGAACAAAGGAGCTGGCAGGCACCATTTCCCTCTCCCACCTCCCCACCGCCCCCCGCCCCCCGACACCCCGATATAAACTCACAGCCACCTTCAGGAACCAGTGTAGTGTCAACACTCACTACCTAACTGGCTTACACCAAGCTCTGCCCCACTATGACTCAGAGGCTCTGCCCTTCCCAGTCATGCTTTCCTCAGTTCCTCTGTTATGGACCCCTCTCCCCAGAAGACCTGAGGAAACCCTACCAAATCCATGTCTCTGACCTATGCATGTGGCGGGGCCTCTGTTCCTATAGTAGCACCAGCAGATCTCATTTTGTAAGAAGACCAGGGCACACCTTGTTCAAAAAATGCCTCACCCAGCAGGGGACCAGGCACTCCCAACAAGAGGCAAAGAGGGCCTCTGCAGGTAACAAGACTGAAGGAAAAAGCAGCCAGGACTCAACGGCAGGGCACATGCAACACACATAAGAGATATTCTTTAAAGTGCCAGGTCCTGGGGAACCAGGACATTACACTGTGTGTCATTATAACCTCTTCTTCACAAGGCCATCCTTCAAGAGCAGGAGAAAGAGATGTCTTTTGTTACACACAGAAACAGGTACAGAGAGGTAGACAAAATGAGAAGATAGAGGAGTATGCCTCACATGAAAGAACAGGACAAAACCACAGCAAGAGACCTAAATGAAATGGAGATAAGTAAATTGCCTGATGGATAACTGAAAGTAATGATCATAAAGATACTCACCGGACTTGAGAAAAGAGTGGAGGACATCACTGAGACCCTATCAAAGAGATAAAAAAAAGAACCAATCAAAGATGAAGAACACAACAAATGAAATTAAAAATACACTTGGTGGAATAAATAGAAGCCTGGAGGAAGCAGAGAAACTAATTAATGACCTGGAAGACAGAGTAATGAAGAACAATCAAGCTGATAAAGTGAGAGAAAAAAAATGCAAATTAGAACAGTCTTAGGGGACTCAGTGACTGCATCAAATGTAATAACATTTGCATTCTAGGGATCCCAGAAGAAGAAAAGAAAGAAAAAGGGTTGAAATGTATTTGAAAAAAGTAATTGCTGCAAACTTCCCTAATATGGAGAAGGAAACAGAGATCCAGATCTAGGAAGCACAGAGATCCCCAACAAATCAAATAAAAGAGGTTCACACCAAGACATACAGTAATTAAAATAGCAAAAGATAGTGATAAAGTAAAGATTTTTTTTTCTAAAGATTTATTTATTTGACAGATAGAGATTACAAGTAGGCAGAGTGGCAGGCAGAGAGAGAGAGAGAGGAGGAAGCAGGCTCCCAGCTAAGCAGAGAGCCCGATGCGGGGCTCGATCCCAGGACCCTGGGATCATGACCTGAGCTGAAGGCAGAGGCTTTAACCCGCTGAGACACCCAGGTGCCCCATAAAGTAAAGATTTTTAAAGCAGCAAGAGAAAAGAAGAGTTAAATACAAGGGAAACCCCATTAAGCTATCAGTGGATTTTTTTTTTTAAGATTTCATTTATTTATTTGACAGACAGAGATCACAAGTAGGCAGAGAGGCAGCCAGAGAGAGGAGGAAGCAGGCTCCCTGTTGAGTAGAGAGCCTGATGCAGCTTGATCCCAGGACCCTGGGATCATGACCTGAGCCAAAGGCAGAGGCTTTAACTCACTGAGCTATCCAGGTGCCCTATCAGTGGATTTTTTAGCAGAAACTACCCAGGCTAGAAGAGAATGGCATGATATATTCAAAGTACTGAAAGGGAAAAATCTGCAGCCAAGAATACTCTATCCAGCAAGGCTATCACTCATAATAGGAGAGAGAGTTTCTCAGACCAAAATAAATAAATAAATAAAAAATATTAAAATAATAATAATAATAAAATTAAAACAATAAAGGGATTCATGGACACTAAAGCAGTCCTACAAGAAATAGTAAGTGTATTCTTTGAGTGAAAAGGAAAGACCATAGGTGAAAATATGAAAAGTAGGAATCATAAAAGCAGTAAAAATAAGTATATCGGTCAAGGAATTCACAAAATAAAAGGATGTAAAATATGATACCAAAACCTGGTGGAGAAAGAAGTGAAGAATAGGTTCAAACTTAAGCAACTATCAATTTAATATAGAGGACCATATGCGGAAGGTGTTATAAGCCTAATGATAACCACAAATCAAAACCCAGAAATAGATATGCAAAGAATTTAAAAAAGGAATTCAAATATAATGAAAAGCAGCAAACTATGAAAAAGAGCAAGAAAAGAAAGGATCAGAGAAAAACTATAAAACAACCGCAAAACAAGTAACAGAATGGAAATAAATACAAATCTATCAATAATTACTTTGAATGCAAATGGACTAAATGCTCCAATTAAAAGACATAGGGTGACTGAATGGATAAAAATTAAGACCCATCTATATGCTGCCTACAAAAGACTCATTTTAGACCTAAAGACACTTGCCGATTCAAAGTGAGGGGCTCTATGTCAAAAGAAAGCCAAGATAGCAATACTTACTTTGGACGAAGTAGACTTTAAAACAAAGACTGTAACAAGAGACAAAGAAGAAAATTATATAATCATAAAGGGGACAATCCAACAAAAAGATTTAATAATTATAATTATTTATGTACCCAACATGGGATCACCCAAGTACATAAAACAGTTAATAACAAACATAAAAGAATTAAACAATAGTAGTACAGTAATAGTAGGGGGACTTTGACAATCCACTTACATTAATGGAAAGATCATCCGAACAGAAAATCCAACAAGGAAACAGTGATTTTGAATAACACAATGGATGAGATGGATTTAACAGATATATTCAGAACATTCCATCCTAAAACAGCAAAATACACATTCTATTCAAGTGCACATATAACATTCTCCAAAATGGGTCACATATTAAGACACAAAACAAATCTAACAAATTCAAAAGAATCCAAGTTATACCATGGATCTTTTTTTTAAAATTAAATTTATTTATTTTTTTCAGTGTAACAGTATTCATTGTTTTTGCACAACACCCAGTGCTCCATGCAATACGTGCCCTCCCTATTACCCACCACCTGTTTCCCCAACCTCCCACCCCTGTCCCTTCAAAACCCTCAGGTTGTTTTTCAGAGTCCATAGTCTCTTATGGTTTGCCTCCCCTTCCAATTTTTTTTTTTTTATAAACATATAATGTATTTTTATCCCCAGGGGTACAGGTCTGTGAATCGCCAGGTTTACACACTTCACAGCACTCATGATAGCACATACCCTCCCCAATGTCCATAACCCCATCGCCCTCTCCCAACCCCACCTCCCCCCAGCAACCCCCAGTTTTTTTGTGAGTTTAAGAGACATTTATGGTTTGTCTCCCTCCCAATCCCATCTTGTTTCATTTATTCTTCGCCTATCCCCCTAACCCCCCATGTTGCATCTCCATGTCCTCATATCAGGGAGATCATATGATAGTTGTCTTTCTCCGATTGACTTATTTCACTAAGCATGAAACCCTCTAGTTCCATCCATGTCGTCGCAAATGGCAAGATTTCATTTCTTTTGATGGCTGCATAGTATTCCATTGTGTATATATACCACCTCTTCTTTATCCATTCATCTGTTGATGGACATCTAGGTTCTTTCCATAGTTTGGCTATTGTAGACATTGCTGCTATAAACATTCGGGTGCATGTGCCCCTTCGGATCACTGCGTTTGTATCTTTAGGGTAAATACCCAGTAGTGCAATGGCTGGGTCATAGGGTAGCTCTATTTTCAACATTTTGAGGAACCTCCATGCTGTTTTCCAGAGTGGTTGCACCAGCTTGCATTCCCACCAACAGTGTAGGAGGGTTCCCCTTTCTCCGCATCCTCGCCAGCATCTGTCATTTCCTGACTTGTTAATTTTAGCCATTCTGACTGGTGTGAAGTGATATCTCATTGTGGTTTTGATTTGTATTTCCCTGATGCCGAGCAGACACTTTTTCATGTGTCTGTTGACCATCTGGATGTCTTCTTTGCAGAAATGTCTGTTCATGTCCTCTGCCCATTTCTTGATTGGATTGTTTGTTCTTTGGTTGTTGAGTTTGCTAAGTTCCTTATAAATTTTGGATACTAGCCCTTTATCTGATATGTCGTTTCTCCCATTCTGTCAGTTGTCTTTTGGTTTTGTTTTGTTAACTGTTTCCTTTGCTGTGCAAAAGCTTTTGATCTTGATGAAATCCCAGTAGTTCATTTTTGCCCTTGCTTCCCTTGCCTTTGCCGATGTTCCTAGGAAGATGTTGCAGCGGCTGAGGTCGAAGAGGTTGCTGAGTGCGTTCTCCTCAAGGATTTTGATGGATTCCTTTCTCACATTGAGGTCCTTCATCCATTTTGAGTCTATTTTTGTGTGTGGTGTAAGGAAGTGGTCCAATTTCATTTTTCTGCATGTGGCTGTCCAATTTCCCCAACACCATTTATTGAAGAGGCTGTCTTTTTTCCATTGGACATTCTTTCCTGCTTTGTCGAAGATGAGTTGACCATAGAGTTGAGGGTCTATTTCTGGCCTCTCTATTCTGTTCCATTGATCTATGTGTCTGTTTTTGTGCCAGTACCATGCTGTCTTGATGATGACAGCTTTGTAATAGAGCTTGAAGTCTGGAATTGTGATGCCACCAACTTTGGCTTTCTTTTTCAATATTCCTTTGGCTATTCAAGGTCTTTTCTGGTTCCATATAAATTTTAGGATTATTTGTTCCATTCCTTTGAAAAAAAATGGATGGTATTTTGATAGGGATTGCGTTAAATGTGTAGATTGCTTTAGGTAGCATAGACATTTTCACAATATTTATTCTTCCAATCCAGGAGCATGGAACATTTTTCCATTTCTTTGTGTCTTCCTCCATTTCTTTCATGAGTACTTTATAGTTTTCTGCATATAGATTCTTAGCCTCTTTGGTTAGGTTTATTCCTAGGTATCTTATAGTTTTGGGTGCAATTGTAAATGGGATTGACTCCTTAATTTCTCTTTCTTCTGTCTTGTTGTTGGTGTAGAGAAATGCAACTGATTTCTGTGCATTTTATATCCTGACAATTTACTGAATTCCTGGACAAGTTCTAGCAGTTTTGGAGTGGAGTCTTTTGGGTTTTCCACATATAGTATCATATCATCTGCGAAGAGTGATAGTTTGACTTCTTCTTTGCCGATTTGGATGCCTTTAATTTCTTTTTGTTGTCTGATTGCTGAAGCTAGGATTTCTAGTACTGTGTTGAATAGCAGTGGTGATAATGGACATGCCTGCCGTGTTCCTGAACTTAGCGAAAAAGCTTTCAGTTTTTCTCCATTGTGAATGATATTTGCGGTGGGTTTTTCATAGATGGCTTTGATAACATTGAGGTATGTGCCCTCTATCCCTACGCTTTGAGTTTTGATCAGGAAGGGATGCTGTACTTTGTCAAGTGCTTTTTCAGCATCTATTGAGAGTATCATATGGTTCTTGTTCTTTCTTTTATTAATGTGTTCTATCACATTGATTGATTTGCGGATGTTGAACCAACCCTGCAGCCCTGGAATAAATCCCACTTGATCGTGGTGAATAATCGTTTAATGTACTGTTGAATCCTATTGGCTAGTATTTTGGTGAGAATTTTTGCGTCTGTGTTCATCAAGGATATTGGTCTGTAGTTCTCTTTTTTGGTGGGATCCTTGTCTGGTTTTGGGATCAAGGTGATGCTGGCCTCATAAAATGAGTTTGGAAGTTTTCCTTCCATTTCTATTTTTTGGAACAGTTTCAGGAGAATAGGAATTAGTTCTTCTTTAAATGTTTGGTAGAATTCCCCTGGGAAGCCGTCTGGCCCTGGGCTTTTGTTTGTTTGGAGATTTTTGATGACTGTTTCAATCTCCTTACTGGTTATGGGCCTGTTCAGGTTTTCTATTTCTTCCTGGTTCAGTTGTGGTAGTTTATATGTCTCTAGGAATGCATCCATTTCTTCCAGATTGTCAAATTTCTTGGCATAGAGTTGCTCATAGTATGTTCTTATAATTGTCTGTATTTCTTTGGTGTTAGTTGTGATCTCTCCTCTTTCATTCATGATTTTATTGATTTGGGTCCTTTCTCTTTTCTTTTTGATGAGTCTGGCCAGGGGTTTATCAATCTTATTGATTCTTTCAAAGAACCAGCTCCTAGTTTCATTGATTTTTTCTATTGTTTTTTTTTTGGTTTCTATTTCATTGATTTCTGCTCTGATCTTTATGATTTCTCTTCTCCTGCTGGGTTTAAGGTTTCTTTCTTGTTCTTTCTCCAGCTCCTTCAGGTGTAGGGTTAGGTTGTGTACTTGAGACCTTTCTTGTTTCTTGAGAAAGGCTTGTACCGCTATATATTTTCCTCTAGGACTGCCTTTGTTGTGTCCCACAGATTTTGAACCATTGTGTTTTCATTATCATTTGTTTCCATGAATTTTTTCAGTTCTTCTTTAATTTCCTGGTTGACCCATTCATTCTTTAGAAGGATGCTGTTTAGTCTCCATGTATTTGGGTTCTTTCCAGCTTTCCTCTTGTGATTGAGTTCTAGCTTCAGAGCACTGTGGTCTGAAAATATGCAGGAAATGATCCTAATCTTTTGATACCGGTTGAGACCTGATTTGTGACCCAGGATGTGATCTATTCTGGAGACGGTTCCATGTGCACTAGAGAAGAATGTGTATTCTGTTGCTTTGGGATGAAATGTTCTGAATATATCTGTGATGTCCATCTGGTCCAGTGTGTCATTTAAGGCCTTTATTTCCTTGTTGATCTTTTGCTTGGATGATCTGTCCATTTCAGTGAAGGGAGTGTTCAAGTCCCCTACTATTATTGTATTATTATTGATGTGTTTCTTTGATTTTGTTATTAATTGGATTATATTTGGCTGCTCCCACATTAGGGGCATAGATATTTAAAATTGTTAGATCTTCTTGTTGGACAGACCCTTTGAGTATGATATAGTGTCCTTCCTCATCTCTTATTATAGTCTTTGGCTTAAAATCTAGTTGATCTGATATAAGGATTGCCACCCCAGCTTTCTTTTGATGTCCATTAGCATGGTAAATTTTTTTCCACCCCCTCACTTTAAATCTGGAGGTATCTTTGCGTCTAAAATGAGTTTCTTGTAGGCAACATACTGATGGGTTTTGGTTTTTTATTCATTCTGATACCCTGTGTCTTTTGATTGGGGCATTTAGCCCATTAACATTCAGGGTAACTATTGAGATATGAAGTTAGTGCCATTATTAGCCTGTAAGGTGACTGTTACTGTATATTGTCTCTGTACCTTTCTGATCTACTACTTTTAGGCTCTCTCTTTGCTTAGAGGATCCCTTTCAATATTTCCTGTAGAGCTGGTTTGGTGTTTGCAAAGTCTTTCAGTTTTTGTTTGTCCTGGAAGCTTTTTACGTCTCCTTCTATTTTTAATGATAGCCTAGCTGGATAGAGTATTCTTGGCTGCATATTTTTCTCATTTAGTGCTCTGAATATATCATGCCAGCTCTTTCTGGCCTGCCAGGTCTCTGTGGATAAGTCTGCCGCCACTCTAATATTTTTACCATTGTATGTTACAGACTTCTTTTCTCGGGCTGCTTTCAGGATTTTCTCTTTGTCACTAAGACTTGTAAATTTTACTATTAGGTGACGGGGTGTGGACCTATTCTTGTTGACTTTGAGGGGGGTTCTCTGCATCTCCTGGATTTTGATGCTTGTTCCCTTTGCCATATTAGGGAAATTCTCTCCAGTGATTCTCTCCAATAGACCTTCTGCTCCCCTCTCTGTTTCTTCTTCTTCTGGAATCCCAATTATTCTAATGTTGTTTCGTCTTATGGTGTCACTTATCTCTCGAATTCTCCCCTCATGGTCCAGTAGCTGTTTGTCCCTCTTTTGCTCGGCTTCCTTATTCTCTGTCATTTGGTCTTCTATATCACTAATTCTTTCTTCTGCCTCATTGATCCTAGCAGTGAGAGCCTCCATTTTTGATTGCACCTCATAATAGCTTTTTTGATTTCAACTTGGTTAGATTTTAGTTCTTTAATTTCTCCAGAAAGGGCTTTTATATCTCCAGAGAGGGTTTCCCTAATATCTTCCATGCCTTTTTCGAGCCTGGCTAGAATGTTCAGAATCGTCATTCTGAACTCTTGATCTGACATATTACCAATGTCTGTGTTGATTAGGTCCCTAGCCTTTGGTACTGCCTCTTGTTCTTTTGTTTGTGGTGATTTTTCCCGCCTTGTCATTTTGTCCAGATAAGAGGATATGAAGGATCAATTAAAATACTAAAAGGGTGGCAAAGACCCCAGAAAAATGCGCTGTAACCAAATCAGAAGAGACCCCAAATTGTGGGGGGGAGAAAGGGGATAAAAAGAGGTTCAGAAAAAAAAAGAAAAAAATTTAAAAAATAAAACAAAGAAAAAATATAAAAGAGAAAGAAAAAATATATATATTTAGATAAACTAGTCCAAAAAACGTTAAAAAAGAAAAGGGTAAAAGTTTTAAAAAATTTTAGCAGAAGAAGAAAAAAGAAAGAAAAAAAATTGAAAAAAGAAAAAAACATTGAATTAACCGCAAGACTAAAGAATCATGGGGAGAAAGCCATGAGTTCCGTGCTTTGCTTTCTCCTCCTCTGGAATTCCGCTGCTGTCTTAGGAATTGAACCTGCTTTCCTTGATAGATGAACTTCGTCCTGGCTGGATATTTTGTTGATCTTCTGGGGGAGGAGCCTGTTGTAGTGACTCTCAAGTGTCTTTGCCCAAGGCAGAATTGCACCGCCCTTACTGGGTGCCGGACTAAGTAATCCTTTAGGGTTCGCTTTTGGGAGCTTCGGTTCCCTGAACGCTTTCCATAGAGTTCTGGAGGACGGGAATGAAAATGGCGGCCTCCTAGTCTCCGGCCAGGAGGAGCCGAGAGCCCGGGGCCCCACTCCTCAGTGCACCCCCGGAGGACAGCACCCAATCACTCCTGTATCCCCAGCCTCTAGCCACGCTCTGAGCTCACCCAGCCCGCGACCAGTTCAAGGTAACCCCGAGCTGAGAGTTCAGTCCTCGGCTCTGTCTCTGCAGCCGGCTTCTCCATTCTAAAACCTGCGAGCTCTCCGACACTCCGACACCCCCGATCCTTCTGTGACCCTGCGGGACCTGGGGCCACGCTGACCCCACGTGGGCTTCACCCTGGTTTAGCCTCTGGAGCAATGTCCCTCAGTGGAACAGACTTTTAAAAGTCCTGATTTTGTGCTCCGTTGCTCCGCCGCTTGCCGGGACCCGGCCCCACCCCCCTCGGTCTATCTTCCCGTCGTTTTAGATTCACTTCTCCACCAGTCCCACCTTTCAGAAAGTGGTTGATTTTCTGTTTCTAGAATTGCTGTTCTTCTTCTCTTTGAACTCCCGTTGGATTTGTAGGTGTTTGCAATGTTTAGATAAGCTATTGAGCTGATCTCCTGCTACCTGATGTAGTCTCAGCCTGCTACTTCTCCACCATCTTGACTCCTCCCCCTACCATGGATCTTTTCTGATACAACACTATGAAACTAGAAATCAACTATGAGAAAAAAATCTGGAAAGAGTACAAATACATAGTGGCTAAATAACATGCTACTAAACAATGAATGGGTCAACTAAGAAATCAAAGAAAGAACAAAAAATTACATGGAAACAAAGAAAAATGAAAATACAGCAGTCCAGGGGCACCTGGGTGGCTCAGTGGTTTGGGCCTCTGCCTTTGGTTCTGGTCATGGTCTCAGGGTCCTGGGATGGAGCCCTGCATCGGGCTCTGCTCAGCAGTGAGACTGCTTCCCCCTCTCTCTCTGCCTGCCTCTCTGCCTATTTGTGATCTTTCTCTCTGCCAAATAAATAAATAAAATATTTTTAAAAAGAAAAGAAAATACAACAGTCCAAATTCTTTGGGATGCAGCAAAACCAGTTCTAAGAGGGAAGTTTATAGCAATACAAACCTATCTCAAGAAGCAAGAAAAATCTCAAATAAACAACATAATCTTACATTTAAAGGAACTAGAAAAGGAAGAACAAACAAAGCCCCAAACCAGCAGAAAGAGGGAAATAATAAATTTACAGCAGAAATAAATAATAGAGAAACTAAAACATTAACAACAAGAACAACAGAACATATCAATAAAACCAGGAGCTAGTTCTTTGAAAAGATCAACAAAATTGAAAACCCATAGCCAGACTCACCAGAGAGAGAGAAAACTAAAACAAACAAACAAAAAACAACCAACACCACAGAAATACAAACAATTGTAAGAGAGTATTATGAAAAATTATCTACCAAAAAATTAGGCACCTAGAAGAAATGTGTAAATTCCTAGAAACATGTAACCTACCACAACTAAAGCAGGAAAAATAGAAAATTTGAACAGACTGATTACCAGCAATGAAATCAAATTAGTAATCAAAAAACTCCCAAAATAAAAAGTCCAGGACCAGATGGCCTCACAGGCAGATTTCCAACAAACATTTAAAGAACAGTTAATATCTGTTTTTCTCAAACTATTCCAAAAAATGGAAGAGGGAGAAAACTTTCAAATTCATTCTAGGAGGCCAGCATTATCCTGATACCAAAACCAAATAAAGACACCACAAATAAAGGAAACTATGGGCTAATATGTCCAATAAACATAGATGCAAAAATCTTAAAATACTATCAGACTGAATTCAATAATACATTAAAAAATCATTCAACACAATCAAGTGAGATTTATTCCGGGAATGCAAGTTCATTTAATATTTGCAAATCAATGTGCTACATCACATCAATAAGAGGAAGGATAAGAATCATAAGATTAATTCAATAGTTGCAGTAAAAGCATTTGACAAAGTACAATACCCATTCATGATGAAAACCCTCAACAAAGTAGGTTTAGAGGGAACATACCTCAACATAATAGGGCCATCTGTGAAAAATCCACAGTGAACATCACACTCAAAGCAGAAAACCCGAGAGCTTTTCCTCTAAAGCCAGGAACAAGACAAGGATATTCATTCTCACCACTTTTATTTAATATAGTAGTAGAAGTCCTAGCCACAGCAATCAGACAACAAAAAGAAATAAAAGGCATCCAGATTGTTAAGGAAGAAGAACTTTCACTGTGTGCAGATGACACAGTGCTATATGCAGAAAACACTAAGGACGTCACCAATGAACTACTAGAACGGATAAATTAATTCAATAAAGTCAGAGGATACAAAATCAATGTAAAGAAATCAGCTGTATTTCTGTGGACTAAAAATGAAACAGCAGGAAGAGTAATTAAGAAAACAATCCCATGTATAACTGCACCCAAAATAATAAAATACCTAGGAATAAATTAACCAAAAGAGGGACAAGTCCTGTACTCTGAAAACTATAAAACACTGATGAAAAAAAAAATGAAGATGACACAAAGAACTAGGAAGACATTCCATGTTCAAGGACTGGAAGAACAAATATTGTTAAAATGTCTATACTACCCAAAGTAATACACAGATTTAATGCAATTCCTATCAAATTAGCAATAGCATTTTTCATAGGGCTAGAAAAAACAATCTTAAAATTTATAGGGAATGGAGAAGAAGGGCAAGATGGTGGAGAAGTAGGAGACCCTGTTTCAACCTGTCCCTATTGTGAGCTAATTATCTGCCAGAACATTCTGAACACCCATGAAACCAGCCTGAGATGAAGGATTATATACTGCTGTATCTCTACAGGGGCAGAAGACTCCAGTGGAGAGGAAAAGCCAAGTGGGAATGATAGGACTGATATCAGAGGATAATCAGAAGTGGGAGGGAGCCACCAGAGCCTACCCATTGGAAAGTAATACCCCAATACAAAAGTACCCTGTGACTGGGGACTAGCATTAACTTGGAGTCTGGTTAAAAGCACTCAAAAAGAGCTAAAGGTCTTAAAGAGCGAATAGTGGAATTGGGAGGTCACAGGCATGGGCCTGAGCCCATGGACCCAGGACCACCACCATGGGCGACCACCCACACCAGAAAGAATGCTGTGGCAGACCCTCCATTTCCTGGTCCTGGAGCCCCCAGGGTTGCAAGGCTTGCATCACCACCCCTGCTGGGGTACACTCCCACCCCTGCATGAGGGAGTCTGGTGAGCGCTCTCTAGAATCACAGCCTTTGCGCTCTGCATGCACTGCATGACTGGGGTCTGAACCTCACTCCCCACCTGCGCCTGCCAGAGGTCTGGTCCCTATGGGCACCAGCCAAGGGTCTGAACACTCCCAGCCGGGGCTTGAAAATCTCAGTGTGTTATCTCTGGTTGGGATCTCTCAGGCAGGCAGCAAAACCCCTGAGGTCTGGGGGGCGCCTGGGTGGCTCAGTGGTTTAAGCCTCTGCCTTCCGCTCAGGTCATGATCTCAGGGTCCTGAGATCAAGCCCTGCATCGGGCTCCCTGCTCAGTGGGGAGACTGTTTCTCCCTCTCTCTCTGCCTGCCTCTCGGCCTACTTGTGACCTCTCTCTCTGTCAAATAAATAAATAAAATATTTAAAAAAAAAAAAAGAAAACCCTGAGGTCTGGAACCCAGACAGCAGTCCTGGCAAAGGCTGCCACTGGAAGCAAGCAAGCTCCCTGGACCAATATCACTAGTGGTCTTTGTGGCACGGGGGTGCAGAGACAAGTGGGCGCTTCAGGCGACCCATGAGCCGGTGGCTGGGGATATGCACTGTCTGTGGGAGGTTGCATGGCTCAGCGGAGTTTGCAGAGGGTGTCTGTGGGTTCTGGACCACTCAGAGGGGAGCAGACTGAGGGTTCTCTCTGAGACAAGGTCTGGGTGCAGTTTGCGTTTCACTAAACCTCCGAAAAGAAAAGACAAAAAGCCGAAAAGAAAAGACAAAAAGCCGAAAAGCCGCAAAAAGCTGCCAAAGAACAAAACCTCCAGAAAACAAAAGCCTGAAAAACCGGTTTCCACAGAGCCCAGCCCCTTGATAGGGAGCAGGAGGACTTAATCCAAGCAAGACTGACTGAAAAACAATGCAGCAGGCCCCTCCCCGAGAAAGCTAGCCAAAAGAATGAAAGGACAACCACCCCCAAACTTCTAGAATTCGTACAGGAATTCAGTAATGTGGCTGGATACAAAATCAATATACAGAAATCAGTTACTTTCTTAAACGCTAACAATGAAAATATAGAAAGGGAAATTAGAGAATTGATTCCATTTACTAAAGCACCAAGAACCATAAGATACCCGGGAATAAACCTAAACAAAGAGGTAAAGGATCTGTACTCCATGAACTACAGAACACTTATGAAAGAAACTGAAGAAGACACAAAAAGATGGAAGACCATTCCATGCTTACGTATCGGGAGAATAAACATTGCTAATGTCTCTACTATCTAGAACAATCTATATTTTCAATGTCATTCCAATCAAAATTCTACCAGCATTTTTGAAAGAGGTAGAACAAACAATCCAAAATTTGTATGGAACCAACAGAGACCCCAAATTGCTAAGGAAATGTTGAAAAAGAAAAACAAAACTGGGGCATCACATTGCCTGATTTCAAGCTTTACTACAAAGCTGTGATCACCAAGACAGCATGGTACTGGCACAAAAACAGACACATAGACCAAAGGAACAGAATAGAGAGCCCAGATATGGACCCTCAACTCTATGGTCAAATAATCTTTGACAAAGCAGGAAAGAATATCCAGTGGAAAAAAGCTAGTCTCTTCAATAAATAGTGCTGGGAAAATTGGACAGCTATGTATAGAAGAATGAAACTCGGCCATTCTCTTACATCACACACAAAGATAAACTTAAAATGGATAAAAGATCTCAACGTGAGGCAGGAATCTATCAAAACCATACGGGAGAACATAGGCAGTAACCTCTTCAACATCAGCCACAGCAACTTCTTTTAAGACATGTCCCCAAAGGCAAAGGAGACAAAAGCGAAAATGAACTTTTGGGACTTCATCAAGATTAAAAGCTTCTGCACAGCAAAGGAAACAGTCAACAAAACAAAGCAACAACCCACAGAACAGGAAAAGATATTCGCAAATGACACTACGAAGGGCTGATATCCAAGATCTATAAGGAACTCCTCAAACTCAACACCCACAAAACAGATAATCACATCAAAAAAAATGGGTGGAAGACGTGAACAGACACTTCTCCAATGAAGACATAAAATGGCTAACAGACACATGAAAAAATGTTCATCATCATTAGCCATCAGGGAGAATCAAATCAAAACCACATTGAGATACCACCTTACACTAGTTAGAATGGCCAAAATCAACAAGACAGTAAACAAGTTTTGGACAGGATGTAGAGAAAGGGGAACCCTCTTACACTGTTGGTGGGAATGCAAGTTGGTGCAGCCACTTTGGAAAACAGTGTGGAAATTCCTTAAGAAATTAAAAATAGACCCTGTAATTGCATTACTGGGTATTTACCCCAAAGGTACAAATGTAGTGAAAAGAAGGGCCACCTGTACCCCAGTGTTAACCGAAGCAATGTCCCCAGTTGCCAAACTGTGGAAAGAACCAAGATGCCCTTCAACAGACAAATGGATAAAGAAGATACGGTCCATATATACAACAGGAGTATTATGCCTCTATCAGAAAGGATGAATACCCAACTTTTGTAGGACAGGACTGGAGGAGATTATGTTGAGTGAAATAAGTCAAGCAGAGAGAGTCAATTATCATATGGTTTCACTTACTTGAAGAGCATAAGGAATAACATGGAGGACATTGAGAGATGGAGAGAAGGGAGTTGGAGGAAATTGGAGGGGGAGACAAACCATGAGAGACTGTAGACTCTAGGAAATAAACTGAGGGTTTTGGAGGAGAGGGGGTGGGGGTTAGGTGAGCCTAGTGATGATTAAGGAGGCACATATAGTATGGAGCACTGGGTGCGGTGCATAAACAATGAATTTTAGAACACACACGCAAAAATTAAATTCAATTAAAAAAATTTATATGGAACCACAAAAGATGCAGAATAACCAAATCAAACAGGAAAAGAATAACAAAACTTGGGAAATCACAATTCCAGACTTGAAATTATATTACAAAGCTATAATAATCAAAACAGTACAGTACTGGCACAAAAATAGATGAATGGATAGATAGAACAGAACAGAAAACCCAGAAGTAAATCCACAATTATATAATCAATTAATCTTTGACAAAGGAAAAAGATTATGTTTTGGGAAAAGGACAGTCTCAACAAATAGTGGTGGAAAAACTGGTCAGCAACATGCAAAAAATGAAACTGGGCCACTTTCTTACACATTACACAAAAGTAAACTCAGGTGGATTAAAGACCTAAATGTGATATCTGAAGCCTTAAAAAAGTCTAGAAGAGGGGCGCCTGGGTGGCTCAGTGGATTAAGCCGCTGCCTTCGGCCTTGGGCTCAGGTCATGATCTCAGGGTCCTGGGATCAAGCCCCGCATCGGGCTCTCTGCTCCGCAGGGAACCTGCTTCCTCCTCTCTCTCTGCCTGCTTCTCTGCCGACTTGTGATCTCTCTCTCTGTCAAATGAATAAATAAAATCTTAAAAAAAAAAAAAAAAGTCTAGAAGAGAACATAGGCAGTAATGTCTCTGACATTGGCCTTAGCAATATTCTTTTAGATATGTGTCCTGAGGCAAGGGAAACAAAAGCAATAATGATGTATCAGGACTACATCAAAATAAGAAACTTCTGCACAGTAAAGGAAATTATCAAGAAAACTAGAAGGCAGCCTACAGAATGAGGATATATATTTACAAATGGTATATCTAATAAAAGGTTAGTATCCAAAATACATAATGAACTGATACAACACCCAAAAGATAATGAACCCAATTAAAAAATAGGCAAAAGACAATAACAGATATTTCTCCAAGGAAGGCATCAGCTGGCCAACAGACACACAGAAAGATGCTCAACATCACTCCTCATCAGGGAAATGCAAATCAAAACCACAATGAGGTATCACCTCACACCTGCTGGAGTGGCCAAAATAAAAAACACAAGAAACAATAAGTGCTAGCGAGAATGTGGAGAAAAAGGAACCTTCTTGCACTGTTGGTGGTAATGTAAACTTGTGCAGCCACTGTGGAAGACAGTATGGAGGCTTCTCAAAAAGTTAAAAATATAAATAAACAAATAAATAAAAAAAATTAAAAATAAATTTAAAAAAAGTTAAAAATAGAACTACCCTATGATCTAGTAATTGAGCTATTGGATACTCAGCCAACATTTAACATTAAAAAAAATAAAAATTAAAAAAATTAAAAATTAAAAAAATAGAAAAATAAAAATAAAAATATGATTATAGAAAAAAACATTTATCAAAAAAATACTGGTATATACCACCTTAAACAAGGTGATTAAATGTCACCAATGGAGGGAAAAACTGACATCCTGTGTCCCCTGAAGTAATTCCTTAAAAGGACACAACATAACTAATACAGTGTTTCTGCCTGAGATGCTTAACCCTAACTGAATAATCAGAAAACAGTCACACAAACCCAAACTTAGGGACACTCAGAATAGAAAAACATCCTGGCCTCTTGGAAAATATTAATATCATTAAAAAAACTCTAAAAAGTTGAGACAGCTATTCTAGATTGAAGAAAATTAAAGACATGAAACTAGATGAAAAGTTTAGTAACTAACAAGAAAAGTAACTAGAGGAAAGTCACTCTCTGTGATTGAATAATGGATCAAAACATTATAGTAAATGACCTTCGTGGGATAAGCGGGGGATTTGAAATGAACTGAATACTAGATAATCATATTAAATCTAAATTAAATTTTCTGAGTGCAGTTACTATATTATAGTTATTCGGGAGAATTCCTATTTTCAGGCAATACATAGAGTAGCAATAAGATGTCTGCAACTAACACTCAAATGGTTCAGAAAAAAGCACCTGTTTATATATAAAGATAAAAAAATGATGCAAACATTAACAAGTAATAAATAAAATTATTTTGGCTCAATAAAAGAAAAAACAATGCTTGCAAATGACAACAGTCTGTTTTCCAGCTCTGTGCCATGTGCTAGAGCATATAATAGGACACAGATATCACGAGCAGTCCCCTCTCTCCCTCTATGCCACATCCAAGGAAAGCCTACAAAATCTGCCTTCTCTGATGTTTAGTGGCCTCAAACTGGGTGAAAAGATGTCTCAACATCTATCTCTGCGACTAAGCATCAACATCTTATGGTATATGCTCATAGCCTACTTCATTCAATCGGAGAAAAGTGGGACACAGCTGAAAATTCTTTCTGAGACTAACAATCAAAATTAAGAATCTGCATCCCCCTTGTGACTCACTTCCTTGTCTCGTTCCCCCAAGGTCTTCCAGTTTCAGTGCCAACATGTAAATACTTCGAAGTCATCACTCTCATCCTTACAACAACCGCAAAAACTGAACAAACTGAGAATCAATGACTTTTCTCGGACTCATCAGAGAACTAAAGTTACAAGGCAAATCATCGTCCCCCAATACAGGCAAACACAGCTAGGATTGTGCAAGAATCCAGGGCATTCTACTTCCCTAGCACTGAAATCTCTGGAGCTATAACGTGGTAGGAATATTTCAACAGTAATTTTGATGATGAGGCTGAATGTGGGTTTCTTTGAGAGTGAGAAGACCCTGGGGCTGCATTCGTCTGTCGGTTTTAACTTCAGGTACCCACAAAGTTCTCATCATGAAGAGAAAAAAAGAAATCAGCTCCTGGGTCTTTTAGGATGGGAAAAGTATACACTTTGAAATGCACTTGGAGCCTTCTCTATAGCAACAACCTACTGTCTAGTGAGAAAGACTTTATCAGTAACTTGTCTCACTGAGGCAGAAGGTAGAAGGGCAAATACCCAACTCCAGCTACCTTTTGCCTTTCTGACTCACTTAAAGATGTGGGGGGTGGTGCTAAGAAAACTTGTGAGGGTCACAGCCCAGGGACACAGGCCAACTAAAAGGCGGAGAGCGAATTATGAGATTATAGTTCATCTTCTCTCCCCTCCTCCTTACCACCACAGCAACGGTGCTCTACTTGTAACGCATGACTCTATTTCAGGAATTTTTAGGAAAACCCGAAGACATGGGAGGATGGGGTGGGGGGAAGCCAAGATACTAGAGTAATTTGAAGCTCCTGACACTCACTGTTACACTGTATCTTAAACATATTCCAACTCTAGTCAGGTTAATATAAAGCCTCAAATTAAAGGCCTATTTACCTGTCTTTATTATCTAATATATCATGTTTGGCTTTCAAAAAAAAACTACAAGTCATGCTTAGAGGCGAGAAGAAACAAAGTCTGAAGAGAAAAAGCAAGCATCAGAATCAGACTCAAATATGACACAGATTTTGGAATTATCAGACTAGATATATAAAATAACTGATTAATCTGTTAAATACTCTAATGGTGAAGGTAGGCAACATGTAAGAACAGATGGGTAATGGAAGTGGAGAGATGGGAACTTTAAGAATCAAAAAGAAATGCTTTAAATAAAAAACATGGTAACAGAAATAAAATGCCCTTGATTAATGCTGTTGTGTCTAGTAGATTACACAGCAGAGGAAAACATCAGTGAATCTAAAGATAAGTCATTGTTAGCTTTCTATACTGAAATACCAGAAAAAAGAATAAAAATAAATAAATAAATAATATATGATAACTGGGATTATTTTTAAAGGTTTAACATACACTTAATTGGAATACCAGAAGGAGCAGAAGACTAAACAAAGCAGAATAAATACAGAAGTAGTAATGGCTGAGAACTTTGTACAGTTAATGACAGACACAAAACCATAGATGCAGAAAACTGAGAGAACACGAAACAAAAGAAATATAAAAATTCTACAACAGGGCATATCACACTCAAATTTCAGAAAACCAAAAACAAAGAAAAAATGTTAAAAGAAGCCAGAGCAAAAAACAACTTATTTTTAGAGGGAAAAGGAAAAACAGAAACAAAAAACACAACTTTGGATTTCTCATAAGAAACCATATAAGGAAGAGAGTAGAAAGAAATATTTTAAATGTTGCAAGAAAAAAATTTGCTGTTCTAGAATTCTATATTCAGTAAAATCTACCTTCAAAAGTGAGGAAAATAAAACTCTCAAACAAATAATAACTGAGGTAATTCATCAGCAGCAAACCAGTCCTATGAGAAATGATAAAGCTGAAGTTCTTCAAGGGATGAGTAAAATGATATAGCTCAGACACTAGGACCTACATAAAGAAGGCAAAATATTAGAAAATGAATAAAGGAAGGAAAATAAAAATTTTTCTTATTCTAAATTGATTTCATAGATAACTGTCCAAAATGATAATAACCACATATTGCATGATTATATCGTGAGGATAAGTAAAATAAATGATAGCACTTTTATAAGGATAAGAAGGAAGAACTGGGAATACTGTGTTATCACATATTTGTACCATCTGAGAAGCAGTACAGTTTTATTTGAAAGTGGACTACAATTCTAGGGAAACCACCAAAATTGTTCAAAAGAGAAATATAATTAATATGGTAAGAAATGACAGGGATATGGAAGTATATAAGGGGGTCATTTTAAACCAGAAAAGACAAGAAAAAAGGAAGATAAGAAAAGAAACAGAGAAGCGCAATGAAAACAGCTTAACACTACGGTAATTATTATCCAAGTAGATCAACAGTTACTTTAAACATGAATAGTCTAATTACACCAATTAAAAGGCAAAAATTGTCACAGCAGATTAAAAACCAACACCAAATTGCATGTTATGTACAAGAAACACACTTCAAGTATAAAAATATAGTCAGGTTAAAAGTAAGGGAGTGGAAGAAATCAGAGAGGGAGACAAATCATGAGAGACTCTGGACTCCTGGAAACAAATTGCAGGTTAAGAAGGGAAGGAAGTGGAGGGATGGGGTAACCAGGTGATGGTTATTAAGGAGGGCACATGACAGGATGAGCAGTGCGTGTTATATACAACTAATGAATCGCTGAACACTACATTAAAAACTAATGATATACTGTATGTTGGCTAACTGAACATAATAAAAAAAAGTAAGGGAATGGAGAAAGCTGTATTATACTAATTATAATTTTAAAAAGAATGTGAATTAGCTATATTAATTTCAGACAAAGCCTACTTTAGGAGAAGGAAAATGATCAGAGATAAAGAAGGTCATTATATAATAATAAAGGGCTCAATTCTCAAAAAAGTCATAACCTCTAATATATACACATCTGAGAACAGAGGATCAAAATACATAAAACAAAAAATAATAGAATTGCAAGGAGAAATAAATCTATGTTAATCAGAAATTCAATAACCCTCTATCAGTAATCTACTGATCTACTAAGCAAAAATCAGCATGAATAGAGTTGGAATAAACAGCACCATCAGTCAACTGGGAAATGATATTTATAGAACACTTCATCCAACACGAGCAGAATACATATTCTTACCAAGTTCACATGAAACCTTCACCAAGACAGCCCACATTCTGGGTCATGAAACATAACAAATTTAAAAGTCCTTAAATCATGCAAAGTATATTTTCAGACCACAATGAGATTAAACTAGAAATCAATAATAAAATTATAGCTGGATAATCATCAAATATCTGGAGATTAAACAACATGTTTCTAACTAATAAATGGGTCAAAGAGAAGTCTCAAGAGAAATTTAAAAATATTTTAAACTAACTTAAAATTAAAATCAACATCAAAATTCCTGAGATACAGCAAAAGCAGTGTTTAGAGGATAAGTTATAGTACCAAAATGTACATACTAAAAAAGCAAAAAGATGCAAAATCAATAATCTATGTCAAGGGCCACTCTAAGAAAACAGAGAAAATATAAGAAATAAAGCAAGAAGAAGAAAAGAAATAATACAAATTAGAGCAGAATTCAATGAAATTGTGCAAAGGAAAAAAATGGATAACTTGGCTAACCAAGCAAAAATAAATAAACGAATTACTAATATCAGACATGAAAGACAGGTCATCATTATAGATCTCAAAGACAAAAAGAAAAATACAAGAATACTATGAACAACTCTATGCCTACAAATATGAGAACTTACATGTAATGGACCAACTCCTTGACAGACACAAACTATTAAACTCACTCATGGAGAAAGAGATAATCTGGAAAGGCCTGTGTCAATCAATAACCAATAATGTCATAAAAATAAAAGCACCAGGTCCATATGATTCCACTGGCAAATTTTATCAAACATTTAAGAGTGAGGTGACATCAATTCTCTACAATCTCTTCCAGAAAACAGAATCAAAAGGCACACCAGTGTGATGGTTAGTGGTATGTGTCACCTGAGCTAGGCTACAATGGCCTCTTATTGGTTAACACTAGATCTGATGTTGCTATAAATGTTATGTATTTTAAATATGATTAACATTAACATCAGGAGGCTTCAAGTAAAGCAGATTACCCTCCATAATGTGGGTGGAGTTTATGCAATCAGGTGAAGGCCAAACGAGCACATGCTAGATTTCCCAAAGAAAGACTTTAGCCTTGAGACTGCAACACAGACATTCTGCCCAAGTTTCCAGCCTGCCTGCTTTGCTCTGAAAATGTTGGACTCAAGATTGCAACATTAGCTCTTCCCTGAATTTCTAGCTTACCAGCTTGCCTTACAGACTTTGGATTTGCCAGCCCCACAGTTCTGTGAGCCAATTCCTTAAAATCTCACTTCTCCCTCTCTCCCTCCCTCCCTCTCTCTCTCTCTCTCACACACACACACCCACCAATGCAATCTTCAATTTCTATGAAGAATTGGAATTTTAAAATTTAAAAGCACAATACCACTTACAATAGTACAAAAATGAAATATCCAGTTGTAAATTTAACAAAATATGCACAAGATCTATATGCAGAAAACTACAAAACTCTGGAAAAAGAAAAAAATAAGATCAAAATAAATGGAGAGGCATTCTGTATTCATGGATAGAAAGACTCAGTATTTTTCTTTTAGGCGTGAATATATCTTTTTTAATTAGTGTTTTGTTTTCTAGGGTGAGTGTAATTACTTAAGTATATGGTATTTCCATTTTATTTTAAGATTTTATTTATTTATTTATTTGACAGACAGAGATCACAAGCAGGCAGAGAGGCAGGCAGAGAGAGAGAGGAGGAAGCAGGCTCCCCGCCGAGCAGGGGCTCCATCCCAGAACCCTGGGATCATGACCTGAGCTGAAGGCAGAGGCTTTAACCCACTGAGCCACCCAGGAACCCCCCTTTTTTTTTAAAGAGGTATTTCCATTTTTTATTTTTTTGAGGAAACTCCATACTGTTTTCAATAGTGGATGAACCAATTTATATTTCCACTAACAGGGCACAAGGGTTCCCTTTTCTCCATACCTTATTTCTTATCTTTTTGATTTAGCCATTCTAACTAGTGTGAGGTAATACCTCACTGTGGTTTTGATTGGGACTTCTCTGATGATTAGTGATATTCCAAAATATACTACACAAAGCTATAGTAATCAAAACAGTGTGGAGAGAATAGAAAGCTCAGAAATAAACCCACATGCAAATGGTCAATTAATTTATAAAAAAGGAGACAGGAATAGACAATGGGGAAAAGATACTTTGTTCCATAAATGGTGTTGGGAAAACTGGACAGCTACATGCAAAAAAAAAAAAATAAAGAAAGAAAGGTGGTGTAAAAATGACCACTTTTTTACACTACACAGAACAATAAAATTGAAATGTACCTAAGATCTAAATGTGAGACATGAAGCCATGAAACTTTTTTTTTTTTAAAGAATAAGTCCTTTACATTGACCTTAGCCATATTTTTCTGGAACGACTCAATATATTTAAATGTCAATTCTTCCCAAGATTTTCTTCTGAAGATTCAGTGAAATATCAATAAAAAGCCAAGCAAACTATTTGACAGATATTGACAAGCTTATAAGTCCCAGGACAGCCCATATAATGCTGAAAAAGAACAAAGTTAGAGGACTGACAGTTGATTACTACAAAAAGTACTTAAAACTACACATATCTAAAGCTACCATAACCATGATGGTATGATATTGGTGAAAAAAATAAAAGTCATATAGGTCAACAAACAGAATAGAGCACAGAAACAGATTCACTCAAAGGTAATCAACTGATCTATGGATCAAAGGCAATTTAATGGAGAAAAGATAGTCTTTCCAATATATGAGGCTGGACCACTGGGTGTCCAAATGAGGACAAAGAAAGATTTCTGAACAACCTTGTACTATTTACAAAAATTAACTCAAAATGGATTGTAGATCTTATTGTAAAATGGGAAACTATAAAAATTCTAGAAGAATAGATAGTAGAAAAATCTAAGTGACTTTGTATTTGCTGATGAGTTTTTAAATGCAGCACAAAAATCATGAAAGAAAAATTGATAAAATGAACATTAAAATTAAAACATACTGCTCTGTGAAAAACACTATTAAAAGAATAAAAAGATAGCCGTGCACTGGGAGACAACATTTGCAAAACATGTATCTGATAAAAAGCTTGTATCTAAAAGGCAAATATTTTTTAAAGCTCAACAACAGAAAAATAAAGAATGCAATTAAAAAACAGGCAGAAGATATAAACATACACCTCATCAAAAAAGATAAACAGATGGAAAATGACCATATGACAAGATTCTCAACACTGTCATTAAGGAATGTCAAATTAAAACAGTAATGAGATACTACCAAATACCGATTAAAATGGCTGAAAAAACAAAACAAAACATGATAATAGTAAATGTTGGCAGGGAAGCAAAGGAGAAAGAACTTTAATTCACTGCTGGTAGAAATGAAAAATAGTACTGTCACTTTGGAAAACAGTTTGGCAGGTTTAAAAAAAAAGCTAAACATACTCTTTTTAAAAAGATTTTATTCATTCATTCATTTATCTATTATGCAAGTGGGGGGAGGGGCAGAGGGAGAGAGAGAGAGAGACTCTCAAGTGGACTCTACACTGGGCTTGGTCCCAGGACCCTGAGATCATGACTTGAGCTGAAATCAAGAGTTGGATGCTTAACCAACTGAGCCACCCAGGCACCCCCCAAACTAGACATAATCTTAGTATATAATCCAGGAATCATGCTCCTAGGTATCTACTTGATTTACTGGAAAACTTAAAAAAAACTTGGTCTACAGAACCTTCAAGTCAATGTTTATTGAAGGTTTACTCATAATCGACACACGTTGGAAGCCACCTAGATGTCATTCAATAGATGAATGGATAGACAAATATGTTGTGTCCACAGTGGAATATTATTCACTGAAAAAAAGAGAGGAACTATCAAGCCACAAAGAGATATGGATGATCCTTAAAGGGATACCACTAGGTCAAAGAAGCCAGCCTGAAAAAGCTACATGCTATATGACTCAAATCATAGACAATCTGTATGAGACAAACAATAACCAAGGGCGCCTGGGTGGCTCAGTTGGTTAAGTCTGCCTGACTCCTGATTTCCACCTAGGTCATGAGCTCAGGGTCTTGGGATCAAGCTCTGCATGGGACACCTCACTCAGTGGGGATCTACTGAATCATCCTCTCCCTCTAGCCCTCCCCTCACTCACACTTGCTTGCACTCTTCTCTCTCTCTCTCTCTCTCTCTCTCTCTCTCTCTCATTTCTAAAATAAATAAATATATCTTTAAAAAAAAGACAAACTATAAATATGGTGGCCTGAGTTTTGGTCGGGGGGATAGAGGGTCAAACAGGTAAAACACAGCAAGTCTTCAGGGCAGGGGAGTATTCTTGAAGATACTGTAAAAGCGGGTAGATGACTTTAGTTTCAAAGCCCAAAGAACTTTACGGTATAAAGGGTAAATCTTCATGCAGGCATATTTTTGAATTAAGAAGGCAAGGGATCCCAGGAAAAAATCCAGACTGCAACAAGAGAATCTAACTGGATCAAAAGTATATGAAACTACTTCCCTGAAGGGGGAGAGAGGGAAAAGTACGTAACTTTGGAATCTGTAACCAGAATCTGTAAGACTGAGGGCAAATGGAATACACATAAGCACCGTACTCCAGAAGACAAAATTGTTCTTATGGGGTGCATATGAACAATTCAAGTACTGGAAATGAAAAGTTAACTAAATGGATGGTGGACAGTGGTAACCAGGCTTCACACCATTCAGTGGTGATTACAAATAAGCAAGGGGCAGGGAGGCTGGACTAATCCTTATGGTAATCAGAGCAGAAGACATCAGTATGTACTGAGTATTAATACACATCCAGATGGCTATATAAATATTTATAGATAAATGTGTACACATGGTTTAGTACACCCACATATATTTCCTTGCTCTGTTGGCTGAGATGGCCAAGAAGTGACAACACCCAGATCTTGGTCTGCAATACCATTCTCCATAAAAAGAGATCACTCTGGAAAAACTGCTGATTCTACTATTTGGGCAGTAAATTCACAAGGTGACCCTGGAGTATCTTGCTATGACAGAAAATAAGAAAGTGGTCAAAAAATTAAAAAACAGGGGCACTTGTGTGGCTCAGTGGGTTAAGCCTCTGCTTTTGGTTCAGGTCATGATCTCAGGGTCCTGGGATCGAGCTCTACATCGGGCTCTCTGCTCAGCAGGGAGCCTGCTTCCTCCTCTCTCTCTGCCCGCATCTCTGCCTACTTGTGATCTCTCTCTCTGTCAAATAAATAAATAAAATCTTTTTAAAAAATTAAAAACAAACAGAACAAAACATTACAATGATGGGGATATTGTCAGAAGAACATGGGAACCAACTTAAAGAGCTCCTGGTGGTCAAAAACAGAACAATTTGAGCAACAAAATAAATAGAATAGTATAGGATTATAATCCAAAGTATAAAATAAATATCCATAAATCCCTGCTAATATAAATAAATGACTGAATAAATAAATAATTGATGGAAAGGAGCAAATTTCCCTTGCAGAAGACTTCTAAATGAATTATGTAGACACTTGGCTCTCAAGAGGGGAGAACATAAATTCCCACTCCTTAAGTGTGGACTTCATATAGTGACTTGCCCCGCAAAGAGTATGGCAAGGAAAAGGGAGAAGAGAGTAACTTTACAGAGGAAAACCTGACAAACAGTATTTCAGTCAAGTGATTGAGATAAACATCCACAGTTGATAAACTATGTTGATTATATATACCCTTTTTTAAAAAAATCATGTTCAGTTAGCCAACACATAGTGTATCATTAGTTTTTGATGCAGTGTTCAATGATAGGGTGCGTTGAAAGTAGAACTTTAGGGGTGCCTGGGTGGCTCAGATGATTAAGCATCTGCCTGTGGCTCAGGTCATGATCTCAGAGTCTTGGGACTGAGTCCTGTGTTGGGCTCGCTGTTCAAGCGACACCTGTTTTTCCCTCTCCCTGTTTCTTCCTTCCACTTGTGCTCTTGCTCTCTCTCTCAAGTGAATAAATAAAACCTTAAAAAAAGAAAGTGGAACTTTATCTCTCTCAAACTGATAATCTTAGTCTAAGTATAATAAAAACATCAGATAAATCTTATTTGAGGGGCATCCTACAAAATACTTGACCACTATTGTTCAAAACTGTCAAGGTCCTATGAAACAAGGAAAACATGGGAAACTTCCACAACCAAGAGGAGCTGCAGGAGATACAACATATAAAGTAGTGTGGTTTCCTAGATGGGATCCTGGAAAGGCATTAAGTAAAGCTAAGGAATTCTGAAAAAGTATGGACTTTCAATTAGTTAATAATATCATACCAATATTGGTTCATTAATTGTAACCAAAGTACCATGTAAACTATAATAATAATATATATGTATGTATTTTATATATGTAATATATAAAGTATATTTTATATTTATAATATTTTATATTTATATTTTATATTAAAATATATAAAATTTTATATAGTATATATTTTTATATAGTATATAAATTATATTATTATACATATTATATGTGTTATTAACAACACATTTTTTAACATATATTATTGTAATAATATATATTACCTATAATATTATACATATATTATATGTATATGTATATTATATGTATATGTATATTACATATACATACACATATACATATACATATACATATACATACATATATAATAGGGGAGCTGGGTATGGGGTATATGGGAACCCTGTACCATCCCTTCAACTCTTGGGTTCAATGAAACATATTCTTAAAAATAAAGTCTATTATTATTATTATTTAAAAAATAAGCTCTCCAGGTTCTGATTCCTTCGACCTAGAGATTTTGAAACATGAGAAAGAACTCAGTATCTCTCTCTTTGACCCAGCTCCCTTTTTTCTTTTTTGTCTCAGATGGTTCTTGCTACTGTCTTGCTGAACAAGGTGTCTCATCTTGTTCTCCTTCTGCCACTCTTGATTCAAACACTGGGCAGTCCTAACAACTAGAAAATCCTACCATTGTGCTTACTTCTTTATGGCTTCTGCCCTCCAAAAACACCATAGAATGAATTTGCTTCCACAAAATAATTTTCTAGTCCTTCAAAGACACTTTCATGAAGTCTTTCTCCCAGGGTTAAAATTAGGCTAATGACCCTCTGTTTTTCTTCACATGATGCAGTTTCCAAATATTTTACCACCCTGGTCACTTCCCCATGAATATTTACTTTTGTTAAGAAGAGGATCCCAGGGGCGCCTGGATGGCTCAGCTGTTAAGCGTCTGCCTTCAGTCGGGTCATGATCCCAGGGTCCTGGGATCGAGCCCCACATTGGGCTCCCTGCTTGGCGGAAGGCCGGCTTCTCCCTCTTACACTCCTCTTGCTTGTGTTCCCTCTCTCACTGTATCCCTCTCTGCCAATAAATGAATAAAATCTTAAAAAAAAAAAAAGAGGACGCCAGATCTAAATGCATTTTTTCTGTTCTATTCTGATCAGAATTGAGAAGAATATTACTTCATGGATTATATCCACTGCTTAAAATATATAACATGTCACTCTGGTTTTAGATCTCCATTTCAAGAGAGTGACCTGAATAAAATGAAGGCTCCTTTATACATCCTCTCCCTCATTAAAACCATTGCATTGATAAATTTCACACAATTCATTTAAATTCCATACCTCATCCAGATGCCACTGTTGGAAATTACAACTTGTTTGACCAATTTTCTAAATGAGCTGACAGGTTATGTCTGCATGACTGAATAAGACATCTCTCACCATAGCCCCCACTCAACAACAACAAATTGGAATCCATCCACAGACAAAAGTGTCATTGTGAGAGGTATGGCATCAACCATACGCCAAGTGTCCCAGGAGGACACACTTGCCCACCAAGGCATCAGGTAATATACACATGAACCTCAGTCCGAGAGTGAACCCCCAAATGGCTCATGAACTAGCCCCAGCCCTGCTCGGGCATGGTCTAGGAGCCCCTGGAAAACACTGCCTTAGGCAATCACTCACAGAGAAGAAAGCCACTAGAGAAGTCCAGGTTTCTAGTGGAGAAGTTCAAAACTTCACTGGAGCAAAAAATATATTTATATACGACCTTGGACACATTAGAGACTTTTCCCACATCACTC
This sequence comes from Meles meles, assembly GCF_922984935.1. Lineage (NCBI taxonomy): Eukaryota > Metazoa > Chordata > Mammalia > Carnivora > Mustelidae > Meles > Meles meles. Next base: position 108,679,553 of record NC_060068.1, read on the forward strand.
CTTCCTCAGAGCAGCACAGCTCAGGGTCAAGAGATTTTCTCAGGCTATGATTTCCCTTGTGGGAGAAAACGAGACCATGTGAGTGAGCACCCCACTTCCCCACCTGTGCGAGACGCAGCCAAAGGCCCCCTTTTCTCTTGCCCAATACAAAAACCAACTGGCAATTATATAAGGTGATGAAGATTATCTAGCCCTACTGTGATAATAACTTCACAATACATTAGTCTATTAAATCAACACATTGTACACCTTAAAGTCACACAATGTTCTATGTCAATAATATCTCAATAAATCTAGAAAAAATTGGAAAGTTGCTAATTTTTCACTTTTTATTTTTTTAATTTTATTTTTAAATTTTTTTTAAAGATTTTATTTATTTATTTGACAGAGAGAAATCACAAGAGAGGCAGGCAGAGAGACAGGAAGGGAAGCAGGCTCTCCGCTGAGCAGAGAGCCCGATGTGGGACTCGATCCCAAGACCCTGAGATCATGACCTGAGCTGAAGGCAGCGGCTTAACCCACTGAGCCACCCAGGCGCCCCTTTAATTTTTAATTTTTAATTTTTTTGTTTAATTGCCAGACGTTACATTATTTTCAGGTGTACAATGTAGTGATGCAACTTATCCATACATTATGCTATGCTTGCTATAAACACAGCTATCCTCTATCACCAAATGCTATTATAGTATCATTGACTATATTCCCTATGCTGTGCCTTTATTCCTGTAACTGAATCATTCCATACCTGGAAGCCTGTATCTCCCACTCTCCTTTACTCATTTGGCCCCTTCTTCTTTCCTCTAGCAACTGTGAGTCTGTTCTCTGTATCTAAAGTCTGATTCTGCTTTTTGTTTGTTTATTCCTTTGTTTTTTAGATTCCACATATGAATGAAATCATACGGTATTTGTCTTTCTCAGTCTGACTTATATTCACCTAGCATAATACCCTGTAGGTCCATCCATGCTCTTACAAATGGCAAGATCTCATCCTTTTCCAGACTGCGTAATATTCTGGTGTGTGTGCATGTAAGTGTGCGCATGTGTATCTCACATCTTTCCTATCCATTCCATCTATGATTTCCCTTGTGGGAGAAAAGTGGACCCTCAGCTTGCTTCCACATCTTGGGTATTATAAACAAAGCTGCAATAACCATACGGGTGCATATATCTTTTTGAGTTAGTTCTCATTTTCTTTGGGTACCTACCTAGGATTGTATGGGGGAAAAGCCAGTCTCTGCAATAAATGGTGCTAGGAAAACTGGACAGCTACATGCAAAAGAATGAAAGTGGACTGCTTTCTCACATCATACGCGAAGACAAATTGAAAATGCATTAAAGACCTGAAGGTGAGTCCTGAAACCATAAAGATCCTAGAAGAGCGCCCTGGCAGCAATTTCCCTGATACTGGCCACAGCAACATTTTTCTAGATATGTTTCCTCTGGCAAGGGAAACAAAAGCAAAAATAAATGATTGGGACTACATCAAAATAGAAAGCTTTTGCACAGGAAAGGAAACAGTCAACAAAATGAAAAGGCAACCTAGTGAATGGGAGAAGATATTTGCAAAGGATAGATCTGATAAGCAGTTAATACCCAAAATATATAAATGACTTACACAGCTCAACACCAAAATAACAATCTAATTTTAAAATGGGCAGAGGACCTGAATCGATATTTTCACAAAGAAAACATACACATGGCCAAAAGACACATGCAAAGATGTTCAACAACACCAATCATCAGGAAATGTAAATAAAAATCACGAGGTATCACCTCACACCTGTCAGAATGACTAGAATCAAAATGATAAGAAATGAAAACTTTGGAGAGGATGTGGAGAAAAAGGAACCCTCATGCACTGTTGGTGGGAATGCAAATTGGTACAGTTACTATGGAAAACAGTATGAAGATTCCTCAAAAAATTAAAAATAGAAATACCATAAGGAAGTCACTATTTCAGTAAACAAAGAAACAAGCAAACAAATAGATTCACATGTTCCTTATTGGATAAAGAGACTTATTCTTATGCCAAGGATATACAATAAACATAATCAGATACATGAATTTTATTTGGCAGTGGGCTTTGTGTATATTAACAAAATCATAGCTCTCTCCCACAGAAATATATCTCAATAGTACATTCCCCAGAGGAGTTAACTGATATATAAAATACACTGAATCAGCATCATGGAATTTGGTGGCTCAAAGTTAGGTTTTCACGTCATGCATAAAACTGAACCAAGTAATAAAATAACACTAGAGTAGAATAACTCCCAGGGGAATACAGAAGTTATAGCACTCAGATATGAAACCTGGAATGAGTTGCTACCTTTTCGTGTTCCAGAGTAAACCTTTCTGAACATGGCGGAGACAGAAGTTACTTGTGAATTCTAGTGTCTGGAAAGAAGAAGTGTTTACCTGTTTGATCATTCTTTCAAGGTGTGCCAATCTGACCCACTTTCAACTGTCTCCTTGAAAAGACTGATCGAGGTGCAGGGTGCACAGTGTCAGCTAAGACTCTCCGTACACGTTCAATGATGCTACATAGGTACCTACTGGATGACTTGCTCAACTGTTCAACTTACTCTTTTTCTTTTCCATTCTAAGCATTCATCTCAAACTTCCCTCTTCCTCGGAGCCTGCAGCCTCCGTAAGCAATATTGCACTTACTGCTAAACTCTATTATGCTCTGTTCACTAGGTCTTGTTTGTTCTTCCTCCCATCCCAAACCCTTTTGTTTGGCTGTTGGATGTCATTCCCCATCTCTGTGTATTAAGAGTCTGCCATGGATATGCGTCTGCTGATGTCATATGGAGAAATAAAATGTCCCTTCATTATGTGGCAAGCGTGTTTAGGACTGGAGCTGTGTTTAGGACTGAGTTTCTTGCTTGTCCCTCTCCCTCAAAGGAAACTCAAATACAAAAGTGCCCAGTGGTCTTTTTGAATCTACCAAATGGGTACATCTAATGCTAACTTAGGACAAGTCTCTACAACTCTAAGATAATGAGGCTGATTCATTCAAACATGCAACCAATCTCATTTGATTATAGTCATGTATCTGAGATTCCAGAGAAAATGCTTGTTCTTGAAAGGAATGGCCAGGTATTGGATTTGGCACAGATGGTGGCAAACACAGGTGTTTTTTTTTTTAATTGATTTGACAGACAGAGATCACAAGTAGGCAGAGAGGCAGGCAGAGAGGGGGGGGGGGGGAAGCAGGCTCCCTGCAGAGCAGAGAGCCCAATGCGGGGCTCGATCCCAGAACCCTGGGATCATAACCTGAGCGGAAGGCAGAGGCTTAACCCACTGAACCACCCAGGTGCCCCGCCAAACAGTTTTGTCATCTACCTCTATACATGTGTTGGAGAAGAGAAAGATTTACCCGCTCTTTTAGAAACAACTGAAGGAAAAACGAAACTGGCTACTCGTGAGCCTGGGAACCTTGCTCAGCTCAGACAGTCAGGATTAATTCTGTGATATTTGACAGCTTATCCATCTCTGTCCAAGCCAGTGGTAGCTGAACTTGTCCGGCTGCTAAAATTGTCTTTCTGAACCTCTTCCAGTCATCCTTCTTTGCAGACCCGGAGGCAGCTCTGAGGATTCAACGGAACAAATAATTTCTCAGAGAAGTCTCTGCTGTTCCTTCCCGGGCCCCTGACGCTCCGGTGAGAAGCAAGCTTTCAGAGCTGGCCTCTATTCTCCCTCTTTTGACTGGGGAGCCTGCTGTGTGACCCTCACTGCCTCTTGTGGCCAAATTCCATGGGGGTGTGATTCTCTCTGCTCCTGGAAAAGTATTCTCAGCAGTCAGGCTGGCAATCCTGGGCAAATACATCTGAACCTTCAGAAATGTTGATTGTTGGGGCCCCTGGGTGGCTCAGTCGGTTAAGCGTCCGCCTTCAGCTCAGATCACAATCCCAGTTCCTAGGATAGAGCCCCACATCAGGTTTTCTGCTTCTCCCTCTCTCCCTGCTTGTACTCTCTCTGTGTTTGTATGTGTCAAATAAATAAATAAAATCTTTAAAAAAAAAAGAAATATTGATTGTTATTGAAATCTGTATTTATGCCTTGCTCAAAGAAATGAGGGGCGGTAAGTTGATTTAATGCTGTGTATCTAATCGGATCAATTGGTATACACTGGAGAACTGTGTGGGGAGTCTCAGGCCATGTCTCAACTCAGAGTAGAAAGGAGCCTGACCAATCAGAGACGTCCTGCACAAGCAGGAGCCGGCCCCACCCAGGCACTGTGTCTGAGTGTCTCAGACGCGCCCCCATGGAAAGAGACTTCGTTAAGCCACGCACTGACTGTGGAGTGGACCAAACATACTGAGCACTGTCTCAGGGACACGCAGGAGCCCCGATGTAGTAAAAAAATGCAGTGATTGCTCTCAAGGAAAGTGTTCGCAGAATGACATAATGACATGTGCGCCATTAACCAGATTTCGTGGATGGGATTTACTATCATCCCTCCCTGATACTTGCACACATGCACACATACTCGATAATGTAAGAGTTTTGAGCTGATATTCCACACTTGACAATTCCTACACTACCTGAAAATGTTCTAAGCCAGTGCTTCTCAAACTTTAATATGCACACCAATCACCCGGGAAACAGATTCTGTTTCAGGGATAGGGGCATGGACCTGAGATTCTTTTTTCTAACATGTTTCCTAGGGATGCCCATGCTGCTGGTCTGTAGACCACATAGCTGTGTAGCAAACTTCTGAACCCACTCATGGCTTCTTGTTGCTGTGGGGATACATGCAAACCTTCACATGGTTGAGAAGGTCCTCATGGTTTTGTTGGCCTCTAACTCAGCAGCCTCATCCTCTCTCCAAGACTTGTCTTGGTCATTCCAAAGCACGGACATTGGGTTCTATTCGGTCCCTCCTACTAGTCAAGCTCTGCCCATCTTAGGGCCTTTGTACATGCTGTACACTCTATCTGGAATGTTCTTTTCTCCCCTACTTTCCTGGATAAATTTTATTCACTCTTCAGATCTCTGCTCAATCATCACTTCTTCATGGCAACCTCCCTGGACCTACCCAACTAAAAAGTTCTCTGTATTATTTACTTTCATAGCACAGACCATGTTCACCCTTCCACTGTTGATGAACCGCTGATGTCCATCTCTCCTGTTACAGTCTAACTTCCATCAGAGCAAGGATCTTGTCTGTTTTTACCCACCAGTGTTCTGACCACTCATCACACTGTTTCCTGCTTTCATTCCCAGACTTTGATCATCTTGGAAATGGTAACTCTCACAGTAGATTTTTCAGGAGAATGAAGCCCCTTATCCTTCTAATGACACTGTGTTAGGGCAGGAGGTAAGAGGGCTGGAGTAGCCACTACTTGGTAAGAAATGTGTCCCCCGGCTGCAAGTGAAGCCATGGGCTTGTGTTGTTTCAGAATGTCATTGATTTATCCATTATCCTTTCAACCTTCAAAGGGCTGAGCACACCATCCTATTCTGCTTTATGTCAGTTTCTTATAGGCTTTTATGAATGCCCTCCGTTCACTACCCTACTAATGTGCTAGGCATTCTTCCTGGGCAGAAATGGGGTGTTTCCTTATCTCTGCTATGGCCAGCCTTGTACGCAGCGCAAGATATTTAGTAACATACAAGGCTAAATCAAATCTGGGGCCACGTAAAGGGAAACTCTGAGCCTATGGGAGTGTACAAGCTGGCCTGGTAATACCTTCCCTAAGTTTGCCAGGGTAAAAGTGGGATTATTTGCCTTGTGGTTCTCTTAGGCACACAAAAATGTCATGTTTCCCTTTTTGCACTGGGTAACAGGAAGCTTAGCTTCGAGTTCTGTGCAAGGCTGTCATGCTTTATGGCAAGAATTTGTTATGCCTTCTCAATTTCTTTTCAGATCAAGGCAGGATACGAAAATAGGTATCAAATATTTAGTGAGATGCCTGTAAGGGCTTGTGATGTACTGAGGGTTCCACACACACAGACGCTAATACTCTATTCAAAAAAGTAACTTATATTATTCCCATTTAAATATGAGGAAGTAGACTGACTGTAAAACTTAGCAAATAGATAGGCCTAAACTCTGGCCTAGATAAAGAAACCGAGGCCTAGAGAGGCTAAAGAACAAATTCACATTTCCTCAGCTGAAGAGCGACTCTGTCAGGGGTCTTGGGCTGCCATAACAAATTACCACCAACTTAGCGGCTTAACACAAGAGAGGTTTGTTTTCTCATGGTACTTGATGCTAAATCAAAACCAGAGTGTGGGTAGGGTCATGCTGACTCTGAAGGCTCAAAGGAAGACGACTTCCTTGCCTCTTGCTGTCTTCTGGTGGCTCCTGGCAATCCTCAGACTGCCTTGTTTGAAGCGTTTCATCTCAGTCTCTGCCTCTTTCTTCACAAGGCCCTTCTTCCTTCTCTGTGTCTCTGTGGGCCTCTCCTCTTCTTCTAAGGCCACCAGTCCTCACTATGGCCCACCCACACCCAGTATGACCTCATTCCAACTCTATCTGCAAAAACCATATTTCCAAATAAAGTCTACTTTGAGGTTCTATGAAGACACAAATTTGGGGGGGTTCATTATTTAACCCAGTAGAGTCACTGAGCTAGGACCTAAAGTTAGCTCTAATGTGAGGCCATGTTCTTTATACCACACCAAATGAGCTGCCTCTGGAATTCCCTGCCTTCGTGATGTTTCTCCCATTTCTTCACCACCGACAGGTCCTCTCTCTGGGGAAGAGGACTCTGACAGACTCTAAAGCTAGTATGGCAGCTTCTCTTAAAAGTGGTTGGTTGTTTGTTTGGAAGAATTGTTGAATGGTCAATTTAGAGAAGATGCAGTTAGCAGATTTAGGTCTAAAAAGAATAAGGCTTTGAGAAGCCAGAAACTCCGAGAATAGGGATGACTAGAGAAGCCTGGGTTGAGTCAACACAGAGCTCTGATCCTCACAGAAATGGCCTCTTCATCCATAATCATTTCTCTCCACCGGGCCCCCAAACCCCATTGGTAAGAAGAGTGCTTACCTTGCAAAATACCTCCTCACTTGCAAGACCGGAGCAACACTGCCTCCCCATTGCTTGTTTGATGTTAACGTTATTCTGAGAGTTACATCCCATCCAACAGGATATTTTAATGAGCCTTTGTCTGTTCTAGTTAAGGCGTATGGAGCTGAGCTAATGAAACGCAGGCATGGGGAGAGGCGGTCCTCAGTGGCGCTACCTGTTTTGTAACTGCATGTGGGTTGCGATGGCAGTTCCCTGAGCCTCTCTGTTCACCCTGGGAACGAGAAGCTACACATTCAGAGACTACCTCTGGGAGTGTCCTTTTCTAGGTGTGATTCCCCTGTACACTTTCTCGTGGTGATGAAGGAGGAGGAGAGAGGTATGTGTCCACAAAACTCCTCATCCAGGGTCTGGATACATCAGTCATGGCAGGTGGGGCAGGACACGAAGCAGGAATCCAAATCAGCTAAAGATGGCAGGAAGGGCACAGAAAGAAGACAATGTGGCCATTTCCCGGGCTGGGCTGCAGCAGACCGCCTTGGGAGAAGGAAGAGTATTGCTAGCTGGTGGTTTCAAAGTCAACTGCAGAGTCTCATGTACTCAGTCTACCACCCACCTCTTCCCCCCACACACCCTTCCTCACTGCAATGACACCTCAGTTCTTCTTGGTGACTGGCTCCTTTCCTTGGTGATTTAACCTCTACTATGATCTGATTTCTTCTGTGGTCTTGGCCTTTGGGTGATTTTTTTTTTAAAGATCTGATTTATTCCTTTGACAGAGAGAGTGAGTGAGTGAGTGCACAAATAGGCAGGGGCAGAGGCAGAAGCAGGCTCCCCATTGAGCAGAGAGCCTGATTTAGGACTTGATTCCAGGACCCTGGGGCCATGACCTGAGCCAAAGGTAGATGTTTAACCAACTGAGACACCCAGGTTATGGGTAATTCTTGGCACCCCCTTTATGAGACTCATCAACCATTTACACTTCCCTGTAAACATGAGATCCTCAAAAGAAAGTTCTGATAAGCAAAGAGTGTCAAATTACAGAAAGAGAGAGTACAATCTTTGTTCCCAAATAGGAAACCTCTTGACACAGGGAAGAAAATACTCCTTTCAATAATACTGCTTGGGTCAAGGGGGAGGGTCAACAGGTGTAGAGGGCAGAAAAAAAAGGAATGAGAAAAAAGTAAAGAAGACAAAGGGAAGGAGGGAAGAGAAAGGAAGGAAAGAAAAAACAGCTCATCCCAGAGCATCATACCTGCCTGTCAAGGTGGCCAGAAAGCCTGGGCCTTCTCAATTCCTTGGGCAGAACCCAAGCAAGACTGCCAAGAGGGTTGGCAATTCTTGTAGAGCAAACACAATGGAAGAGATAAGCAGCCCAATGATTTAGACTGTGGGTTCCAGGGCCAGAGAGACCTTAGTTTGAATCTAGGCTTTTCTCCTTTATACACGTGTACACTGGGGACGATTTTTAACTCTGTACTCTTCTATGTCTTCATTTAGAAGACAGGGATAATAATCTTCCTCCAAGGCTTCTGGAGAATAACCAATGAATGCCTCATGCATAGAAAGAGCGCCCATTCCAACACCAGGCAAGGCACTGAGCCCACAATGTCTTCACTACCTGTACAGAGCAGTGTGCCGCAGAACTGGGAGGGTTTAGGACAACCTCCGGACCCCACCACCACAGGTAGTACCTGTTTCCCTCAGAAGGACCCAGCAGAGGCTCCAAGCACAGGTTTCAACACCGTTCCCGTGTTTCTTGCAGGGCTGATTATCTTCTGTTTCTGAAGCCTTGCTTTCTTCATCCCAAGGATTTACAAGCTGAGTTCAGGGAATTCAGTTCCTTCCTTTTGGCCCTTTCAGCCCACACTCTCACAGCAACACGCACCTGCACTGTGGGGAGGAACATGGCAGGGAGACGGGATTTAGTGATGTACTTGAACTTCTTGTCCGTGGCTCCAGCGTTCATGGCCATTACAGAGCGTCTGTCTCTCTCCCCTGCCTTGCTGGCTTCTCTTCAGCTTATTATTCCTGTTCTTTTGTCGTCTGGCCTTCTGCCTCCAAACAGTGTTGCTCCTCAAACATGACACGCCGCTGGTCAGGGATTTGCGATGGCAAGCCAGGTGAAGCTGAGTGGATCGTGTTTGTTTGAGCTAATATTGTGCTTGTGGGTCAGCGACTCAGAGGGTGGACAAAGCATTGGTTTGAAAAGCGGTAGCCTTTCTCTTTTTCTAAAACGACTTGCATTTCTTAAGCTAGGCCTCTGAGGTCCTAGAAACATCCTTCTTTACAAACCCCATCAGTGATTCATGAGAGCATTTGTCCTAGATTTACTTGGCTCCGCAGCTGGAAAATGCAGTGGGCAGAAAGCTAACTTTGGAACAGTCAGAGGGTTTACCCCCTGACACCAGCATACATTTTCTCTTCTAGCCGAGGACCAATTATATAAAGGACCATAAGGAAAAACTTCACTGGCAATGAAAGCAAGTAGGGCTCATTTAGATTCAGCTGGGCAAGTGGGGCCTGTCACAGCCTGGGGCTGACTGAGCATTGGCAAGATACGGAGACTGCCTGAGGAAGGTGGGGTGTTGTGGGGCTCCACACTTCTGGACAGCTGAGGTCCACTCTACCTTTGTCCTAGATCCCTCTGAGACCCTGGGAAAGTACATCACTTGACCTTCTTGGGCCCCGGTTTCTTCCTGGATCAAGGAGAGGACTGGACCTAACAGTCGAAGTCCCTTAGAGTATAAATATGCTACTGGGAAAAGGCTTAATACACCTGGCTGAGGAGCACAGATAAGAATAGGATTTGTATTCCAAGTGACCTTGTTTTAGATAGAACATCCCTCAGAATGTGGGGCTCCACAAGCTCTGCTTCACACATCCCTGGGGAGCCTTGCTTTTAAAGAACACCCCAAATGATCCAATCTAGTCAGGGGCATGTGTCTTTTCTGGAAGAGAACCCACAGAAGCCTGAACAGATCGGCAGCTGAACTCCTGGGGGCAGAAGATGGGAGTGTGTGTGCGTGCGCACACACACACACACCAACACCCCACTCCAAAACAGGGCTGACTTTCATGAGACAAAAACTGTCCTAGTCAGAGATGACGGATAGTGAGGAAAAGATGTCCAATGAAATGAGGACCCCTTCAAAGGCATACATCACAGGGAGGCGATTTCACAGGTGCCCCTTGGCAAGTCACTGCATACAACCATGCAGTCTGTGTTTGAATCTCTGGGCTCTTTCCTCCTTGTTCTTCACCTCCAGGGACTCCTGTCCAGCTCCTCTCCCAATACCCTGGCTGCCACTACTCACTGGCCAGTCCTGCCCTTTCAACGGGCTCTGCATGGACAGAGGGAAGTCCCAGAGATAAGATTGTGGGAAGAACCACAAAACTGAAGATAGTTTATCGGGCAAAAATACAGGATGCATAACAGAAAAACATGGAGTCACTTTTTTGCTTCCCTGCCTTCTGGTCTACCCATTCCCTCCCAGAGGGAAGCTCCTGACATACAATAATCCCCTAAGAGTAGAGTAACAGTGAATTTAAGACTCGCTTTCTATGGAGCCCCTAGGTCTCCAGTCTTATTTACCAAGCAGGGTAAAAAACCATACACCAAATCCCAAAGAGTAATTCAGAGCTAAAAGAGATATTCACACTTTCTGTCTTTCTCCCCATCTTCCAAACCCTCTTACCATTTTCAAATAAAGGTCCATCTTCTTATTTCTAAGTTGGGGGGGGAGCATCTAATATTATCAATTCAATATACTTTCTCTGATTGTTTACTACGTCCCGGCCTGGCCTGGCACAGGAGAACCAGGCAACTCCCAGATTTCCAGGGTTTGGGGCAACAAGCCGGATGCGGGCAATCCCAGCACAAGTAAGTGACCATGTGTGGTGGCCCGGCCTCATTCCTGCCAGGGGGCAGGGGGGACGCTCTCAGGGCTGGCATAACGCCTGCTGGAAACACACACAGACGCGACAAAAGGCAGGTGTGAAGATCAAGACCAAGCCAAGGCGGCTCGTTTTACCGAGTTCATCCCCCAAGTTCTACCAGTCCCTACTTGCTCCCAGCACCCACACGTCGCTTTATCCCTCTCTGAACACTCACCCACACCGATAAGTGATCACCTGCCTTCTCCGTTATAACAAATGTAATTTCACTGGAATGGATAACCTCTCAGATTCATTCCACCTCTGAGATTCGGGGTTTCTCTGGTCACACCACATTATCTGTGTTTACAGGAGAGCTGCATAACTTCCACCATTTATCTGTGTTTTGGAACCCAAACTCCACATTATCTTTGCCTGCATTTTTTTTCTTTTTTAAAATAAAAATGGATGTGCCAGTATTCAGCTTGATAAACTGTAAAAGAGAACTTCTCCCTCCAGCCCCGTCTGTTCCCATCTGTGATTCCACATATCAGAGGCATGCAGAGCCCAGTAGTTGAAGACCGAAGTCATGTCTGCGTGAAGCAAGGGCAAGCAGCTGACCTCTCCTCATGGCACACTGACGAAAGCACAATGATGCACAAAAGCACAATGACGCACACACTTTCTCGGAGGAGGGCTGCCCAGGAAACAGCCCAACACTTGATCATGTGCAAATTTCTTATTCTCCTCCAGTTAGTCATTTGATACATGGATATTAATATGTTTGTTTATGTATTAACTAGCAATGCATTAATGTATTTCAATATTGCCTTTTCCATGGGAGTTGTCATTCAATGCACATTCATTGAGTGGCTGTTGTATGCTAAGCACAGCGCAGGGCTTTGGGGCCAGTCCCATATACAGAGCACAGTATGTAACACATTGTCACTGTCTTCTGCAGACCAGTGTAGGAAAAAGGGTCTGAATGTACAGCTGTGATGGAGATGAGGCACAGAGTGCTATGAGCACGCAGAGCCGGGAAGAGAGTTTAAGATGGAATTAGGACATAATTCTGTAGGTGGCATGCATGCGTGCGTGTGTGTGTGAGTGTGTTGTGTGTGCGTGTGTAAAGGGGTCAGGGAGAGGCGGCTGAACTACTAGCTTTGGAGGAAGGTGGGGGAAGAGACAGAGAGAAATGAGATGCTCTGATGGCCATCCTTCCAGTCAGGTTTCTATGCAAAGCAAGTATCTTTGTTTTCCCTTCATAAAATGGGAATTGTGTTCTAAGAGTGGTCCTCTGACTCTCCTTTCTTACAGACAGATAAAAATGCCTTGGAAACACTTGGTCAGTACATATATCTCTCCACATTCTTACTAATGACCACAGTTTGTATATATCAACAGTTTATTTATTCCTATAAAGATGGGCGTTTTTCCCATTGTCTTGACAAGAATCTTGAAGAAAACATGTCTTTCTTTGGAATACATCAGAGACACAAAATTTCTGGATTAATGAGTGTGTACATTTAAGATGTTCATAGTACTGTCCTCCCAGAGGCTTTCCAATGAACACTCCACATAAGAGTGAATGACAGGATCTGTTTCCTTAACAAAACAGAATATGATCAATATGTTTAATTATTTTCAATCTAATGGCTAAGAAATGTTAACTAATTGTTGACTTAATTTTCATTTCCCTGATTACTAGTCAAATGGAACAACTTTTCATATGTTTATGCTCTGTTGGCCTTTCTTCTTAACTGCTTCTCTTTTTTCTTTGTCAGTTTTTCAGTGCATTTACAGGTGCTTTTTATATATTCTGAATATTAATCCTGCCTATAAGTTATCTCGTTTTCTTCTGGTCTGTTGTTTATTGTTTCCAAATTTTATTCTGAAAATGTTCAACATTCAGCAAGTTGAAAGCATGTTGCTTCTTTTTTACACTTCCCTTCAAATGCCGTTTGCATCCAGAGTTTAAATTCATTTTGCACATGCATTATAGTTTGTTTGTTTGTTTGTTTTTTAACTTTTAGTCCTGGTTTCCTATCTAGAGGACCTAATTTACTCTAAAGTTTATCAAAATATTTTCAGTCATGGGGCGCCTGGGTGGCTCAGTTAGTTAAGCACCTGAATCTAGATTTTGGCTCCGGTTATGATCTCAGGGTTGTGGGACTTAGTCCTGTGTTGGGCTCACGCTCAGCCCAGAGTCCGCTTGTGATTCTCTCGTTCTCTCTGCCCCTCCTCCTGCTCACATACTCGCTCTCTCTCTCTCTTAAATAAATAAATACATAAATAAAATCTTGAAGAAATATTTCAGTCCTTCATCAAAGACTATCATTGTCTTAACTGTCCTCTAGTACCTCTTAGTAATATTTGGGTGCTGGGGTGGGGAGCTGGGGCAGGTCTAGCTGTATTAAATCAATGGTATTGGGACAACTAGCTCTCCAGTTGAGGGGAACATAGCTCGTCCTTTGACTACCTGTGTGAAATTCCATCTTTCCCACTAGCTAAACTCTTGCACATATATTTGTTTCCTCTGTTTTATCCCAATAACCCATTCATTAATTTCTTCTCTTTTAATTACTCTATATTTGTGGTGTATTTTGATACATGTTAGGTCAAGTGTACTTCTGCTCTTTTTGAATAATTCTTTCTTTTTAAAAAATAGTTTCTCTTCCATATAAGTAGTCAGTGTGATGTCTTCTATGAAATATCCTGTGGGGTTTTTGACTTGGAATTCACTGAAACTTTTAGAAAAATTAGGGAGTGTTGACATCTTTACAACCTGGCTCTTGCCATCTGGGGACACTGTGTGTCTTTGTTTTGGCTCTTAATCCCTGAGAAAGAAATAGTGCTGGTTCTCTAAGAGGAATATGCTGTGTCTGTATCTCAGGTGACTGCCATGTCCCCGAGAGCTCAGCATCCTTCGGCTGTCTGGAGCACTGGAAGAGAAACTTCTCCTGGTTTGATAGAAATCATCTCCCATTCCTTGCCCCAGAAAGAGACTGAAAAGAGCTACCTTACTAGACTGAAGCCAAGATGTCATGAAGTTTATGTAGACCTCTGGACCTTGTCCAAGGCACAGGGACTGTGGGGACATTGGACTTAAATCTCTCCCTACCCAAGAACTTGTGAGGGTGACCATAGCTTCACAGGTTCACAAGGAAGAGCATTATCTTATTGATACATACCTGAAATGCACTCCCTTCCCCATTTGCTAACTTATTCTTGTCCTAGTTTATCTGTCTGCTTGCCTGGCCATCCATCCATCCATCCATCCATCCATCCATCCATCCATCCATCTAACCATGCTTTCAGAAGTGATACACGGAATTTGTGAGAACTTGCCCTTTTCCCATAATCTGTTTTCTGGAATGTCTGAGGGGTTCATATAATTTCTTTTATCATCCTACTATCTTCTCAGATCTTCAACTTTGGGATATATGTAACCCCTACCCCTATCCATATCAACGTAATGCTCTAATAGAACCTGTGTGTGTTATATACATATAATTTTTAAATGTCTAAATTTCAAAAGAATATGGAGAACAATGTAACAAAGAAACAGAGGTTTATAATTTTTCTGTAACAAGGCAGTGCTGCCTAGTTCAACAGTTTCAACAATATTAGTCATCACTATTCACTTATGGGTAAAATAAAGAAGATAAAATCACCATAGCCATAGGGAAAGGAATCATGGTCTCCTGGGCAATAGTCCCACCCAGATTCCTCAAGTGGCTGCATTGATTCCTGTAAAAATCTATGCAGACCCCAGATAAAAAGTTAATTCAGTTCAAACAACTGAACAGTGAGTGTGAGTGATCTCCAGACCATTCCAATTATATTTTAAGGAGTGGGCAATCGAATTGCATACCAGAGTAAGGAATCAGGCTTCACAGAGAAAGACACAGCTTTTGATTGAAGCCCCCTAAAATCGAGCCAGAGTCAGATTCTGCACAGACCTTAGACTAAAGCAACCAACCCGTGGAACCAGACAGCTATCTGTTGTACACACCCAAGGGAAAACTAGACGAAGTTCAATGTAGTAGTGAGGAGCAACAACCCTGAGATGTTCTGCCTGAGTTCAAACCCTGGCTCTACCCCTCTATCAGCTGAGTGACTTCAGGCAAGTTACTTAAACTCCCATGATCTGGGGATGCCTGGGTGGCTCAGTCAATGAAGTGTCTGCCCTCAGCCCAGGTCATGATCCCAGGATCTTGGGATTAAGTCCCGCATTGGGCTCCTTGCTCAGTACAGAGCTTGCTTCTCCCTCTGCTGGCTGCTCCCTCTGCTTATGTTCTCTCTCTCACTCTGATAAATAAATTAATTAACTAATTAAAAAAGACCCTCCCAAGGTCTCAGTTTCCTCATCTGCAAAATGGAATTAATAGCTCTACTTATCATGCAGAGGTTCCACGAAGACTAAGTAATGTACTAACATGTAGAATGCCTAGAAGAGTCCCTCAGCTGTAGCAGGAAGTCCAGTCAGGTCAGCAGCTACCACTCCATAATTAATGTTAGCTATTCTTTTTTTTTTTTAATTCTTTTTCCATAATGATCACTTCTGCATGGGCTCCCAGAATGTGACTGGGCCGATGCGGGCATCCCATGGCAGGCTTTTCTGTCAGGGCTCTCCTGTGATCCAGGCAGGTGTGAGGAGCCCATTCAGTGCTCCTGCAGAGCAGACGTCATGGAGGACCCACTCACAGACCCCCAATGCCGCTTGGTTGAGGGCACTCTGGAGAACTGATTACACGGGAAGCAAACAGAGAGTCTCTGCAGATGGGCTCTGCAAACATCACATCCACACCGGTGGGCTCCGGATGGCAGGGGCTCTGAGATGACAGGGAAAGAGCACCGGACCATTTCCGAAGGCAGCAGGAGCCTTTAGTTGGGTTGAATTAGGAAATGGCTCATTACAGCCTTGCCAGAATCTTCTGGAGCCTGGCTGTCTCAGCCAGGGTACTGCCGCTCTCAAAATCCCCTTGTCACAGTTTCCATCCAATAATGAATTGCTAATTTCTTTGCTCTCTCAGGCTATAGCCCTGCCTCATTCTCTCACTCCCTAATTGCTCTTCCCATTCTGACCTGTAGAATAATGGCAAGGTTGTGCTACCGGAATTTGAAAAGCGAGGCAAGATTTTTCCAATGCAGAATCCACTCCAGCTCATCCAGATGGCTGGTGGGGGCTGTCTACAAGGACACGCAGGTAATTGACAACATCTCCTGGCTCCAACGTGGCATGTCTGGGCAACAAAGCAGGTGAGATGCTCTCCACCTCAGGGGAAGTTGGCCAAGTTGCCAGAGAAGCATGAAGAGACCGCCTATGGCCATTCAAATCCCAATGTGTATGCCTTATGTCCCCTCCAAGTAGGCTTGTACTGAAGACCCCACACAGATGCCCTTCCTTGCCTTCTCATGCCCTCATTTGCCCTTTGCTTTCCTCCCCAAATGCCACCCAAGGAGTAATAAGCCTTGTTATCTCTTTTGTCCTCATTACTTTCAAACTCATTATCATTTTTTTTTTTTAAAGTAGGCTCCACTCCACATCCAGCATGGAGTCCAATACGGGGCTCGAACTCATGACCATGAGATCAGTACCTGAGTCAAGATCAAAAGTTGGGGGCTTAACTGACTATGTCACCCAGGCACCCTTCAAAGTTATCTTTTATTGCTGGGAAGACTATCAAGCTCTTACCATCAATATAAAAATATTTTTAAATAAAACAAAATTTTACCCACACCATAAACTGGAAAATTATGAAGCCAGTCAGGGAGAACATTTTAATCTCTGTTCAGATAGTACTAACCAGTCCATAGTGAAATACAGAGAAGGAAGATGAGGCAGCTGGCATGAATCACACACAATAAATATCTTCAAGGAAAACAAAACAAACCCCACGTCTATTATCAGGCCACAATTTGCTGCTTTGAATCAGAAATACCCGAGTTTATCATCTAGTGATAGAAATGATCAAGAATTTAATGTGTAAAGTATCATTAAAATCATTTGCTCGTCATCGCATACCCACATATTTCCTGAAAAGAAAATGTTTTTTTTTCCGTGTATTTCTGGTACTATTTGCCAACATCTTACTGCAAGGGATAAACACACAAACAGATGGAAAGTAGTTTGTTCAGGCGTAAGATACATGAATAAGTGAAACCTTCAAGGAATACCCAATCTCTGTTTAAATTAAGAGATTTTTCTTAATCTCCAACTATAGATACATAAAATTCAGGTTAGCATTTTACACAAAATCAACCAATTTCATCTCCAAAGCCATTTGTCGCCCCTTTTGCTAACAAAGGAGAAGGAAAGACAAGCAGTGAGGGGAAGAGCGTGAAAAAAAACTGAGTGGGCGATCAGCCTGTACAATTAGCATCTCTAGGGTCTGGTCCTGGTTCGCAGCTGGACACACCACTCAAACACCCTCCAACAGCCCCATCTTTTCCCTGTGGCGCAGAATCAAAACTGTAAGGAACAAATGTTTATCCCGTTAGCATTTTACTCACAAGGGATACCTTCAGATTGTTGAATAATTGAATATATTTCTCCGTAACTATCAGAAAATTGGACGCTTTGATCTTATTTGCCCAACTTGCAATATTTCTTTCTCCTTTACCATTGCAATATTTCCTTCTCCTTTACCATTTTATTCAGAACCACTTGGCTTCTCTGATAGCAGGCTTCTGGTTGGGCTTTGTTTTTCATGGAAATACCCATTTTCTACAGTCTGTCCCACGGCCGTTCACTATCTTTACCTATGTCTGGTTAGGAACAAGCCAATAATATTTAAACAGTTATCAGTGCCCCTCCCCTGCCTTCCTATTTTCCCAATTTACTTTGATCTTAGATTTTTCTATTGTTTTCTGATGACTAAGAATTTTTAAAAATCACAGGATGTTAAACTGAAATTTTTAATACTACAACATAGTTAACAAACAGTATTTCAATATATCGCTAGACGATGTATACCCTAGCATGGGGTACAAAGACATTTATAAGACTCTTTTTTTTTCTATGAAAGTATACTTGGAAGGTAAGAATATAGGTATCTTATTTAGCAGCATAATGGCTTGGTTTACTCATATTTATCTATTTATTTTTATTCTATTTATTTGAACTAAAAAAAAAAACAACAAAAACAATAACAACACAGTTTACCCACTTCTTGCATCTTCTGCTCATTGCTTGCAAGCCCTGCCTCTGGCAACCATCAATGGGTTTTCTGTATCTATGAGCTCAAGTATGTATGTATATATTTTTATTTATTTTTTTTAAGATTTTATTTTTATTTATTTGTCGGAGAGAGAGCACACAGGCAGGCGGAAAGGCAGGCAGAGAGGCAGAGGGAGAAGCAGGCTCCCTGCCATGCAGGGAGCCCTATGTGGGACTCAATCCCAGGACCCCGAGATCATGACCCAAGCCGAAGGCAGCCACTTAACCGACTGAGCCACCCAGGCATCCCTGTATGTATATATTTTTAAATTCCACATATAAGAGAGATCATATTGTTATCTCATTTGAGGGCTTACTATACTCTAAGCACTACATGGATAGAAACTCAGCAGTGGTGGGGAAGGGAGCACGGTTTTTCTTTTTCTTTTCTTTTTTTAAGATTTTATTTATTTATTTGTTTGTTTGAGAGAGAGAGAAAGTGGCAGGAGGAAGGGCAGAGGGAGAGACAGAATTCTTAGCAGACTCCTGTCTGAGCATGGAGTCCAACAAAGGGCTCAATCCCACGATCCTGAGATCATGTCCTGAGCTGAAACTAAGAGTCGGACCCCCAACTGACTGAGTCACCTAGGCGCCCCAAGAATCCTACAGGGTACTATCACCATCACTAGTTATATAAAGAAACCAAGTCTTAGCAAAATTAACTTACCCATGATCTCACAGCCAGCAAATAGTGCCAATGGCCCTCCAGCCGAGCTGTCTGATTCCAGACCCAAAGCTCTGAGGCACTCTTGGCAGTCAAACTCCTCTGAACCACCATCCCCACTGCATCTGCATTGTCCTCACATCTCTGTGGACCTGTTGCACAGGGTGTCTCAGGCTCACGTGTGGAACTGGAACCACAGTGAAATGTGTTCTACCAGCTCTTCCGTCAGGGAACAGCCCCTTCCATCTGCCCCTGGCTGATGGCTCAGGGGCCCCATCACGGGCTGGTATTCAAGCACACAGAGCCTCTGGTGCCTCTAACCCCTGCTTCCATCGCTCCTTGGCTTCAGACAACCCTCTGCCCTCATCTGTTGATTTCTCCACGATGGGGGACCCACCCTTCCTCTTACTACCTGCAATAGTACAGGAGCCAAACTACAACTTTGAGATTTTATCAGGAACAATGAGAGGAAAGTGTAATACAGAGGAACAGCAGTCAATCACAGGACAGGCACCCCCATCCTTGGGTCTCTCATCCTGTTGCCTCTTTTACTCATAACTGAGCGGCTTCCTTTTGGCTGGGTGAGGTCCCCACTGCCCCATCCACACCTAAATCAGGACCCCCTCCACAGCTCTGAGTCAGGGTCCGATGGATGCTGAGAGGGAGGAAAGCTTTGCCTTCCCCCCCAGTCTACAGCCTGCCTTCTAAATCATGTCTTGCCCTGGATGATGGGTGGTACGTGTTTTCAATCCCTTCAGGAGGAACTCCATCACCAGCCTGACCCTAAGGGCCTAATAAATGGAAAACCATACAAGAGACCAGCATCAATACATTCCAGAGTCTGGGTTATTTAGTCTCAAGAATCCGTGAGATCTGTCTCTCAGAAAAGAAACAAACGGTCTAGTCCAGGCAGGGCCATTAATCCAGCTCAGTGCCTTTCCAGGCCCTTCAGCTTGAATCTCCTCCTGGTCAACAAAAGTCTCTCAGAACAGCTATGGATCCCTCGAGGGCAGAGAGCTCCTCTCTCCCAAGCATCTTGCTCAGCATCTAGCACACAGTTTTCTCCAGAGGCTGGTTGTGGGAGCTGAATGCCCATCCTCTCTCTGCTGCTTCTGAGGCCCTCTCACCTCTGAGCCCTGGACAAACATTAGCTTTCTGCCACGGAACAGCTGTGGATTCAACAGCGTGGAGCTAGAGAATCAATCCGAACATGTTGAAGTGCTGAAGAGAAAAAGTATTTTCTTCATGTCGCCCTGGGGTATGTGCCAGCCATACCCTGAGATTCTGGATATGAGGTATAGGACAAGATATGGAAAAGACAGGGTTGAGAGAGCTGAAGTTTAACGTTCTTTCCCTGGTCTGTGTTGACAAGACAAATAATGGCTCTCAGACAGGATTATCCAAGGATGTGACAGAAGCAGATCCAGAAGCAGACAGGTCCAGGCTGAAACCCTGAGTTCTCTAACAGTGAGTTCATTTGAAGATGCCCAGGGACTTTCTCTGACTGGTGCAAAGGGAAGAGAACAGTGTGGCCAACATCCCTGTACAGCATGTAAATTCTTTAATCCATTTGGCATCCAGAGACACTAGCCAGAAAAAAAAAAAAAAAAAAAAAATGACAAGGGAGCATGGGAAAGGAGTGGCAAGAAAATGGTTTAGAATATTAACTATGGAGATGTGGCCAACTTGAGAATCTTCTAGATAAAATTATTTTTATGAGCTTCCATTGACTCAAGAACCGTGATAGCTTATTACAGTTGAACAGTTACCCTCCGCCACCCAGATTCATATGTTGAAGTCCCAACCCCTAGTACCCAAGAATGTGACCTTATCTGGAGATAGGGTCTTGAAAGAGGTAAATGAGGTCGTTTGGGTAAGCTCCAATCCAGAATGAGTGATGTTCTCATAAAAAAAGGAGGAATTTGGACACAATGACATACATCCAGGGAAGACGATGTAAAGAGATCGGGGGAGGAAATGGCCATCTACAAATCAACGAGAGAGGCCTGGGCCAAGTCTCTCCCTTACAGTTCTCAGAACCAACCCTGCTGACAACTGATTTTGGACTTCAAACTCCAGATCTACAAGACAACCTATTTCTGCTGTTTGAGCCCCTCGGTCTGTTGCACAGTGTCATGGCAGCCCTAGGTAACTACTACAAAGGGCACCTGGGTGTTGACAGTAGCATCTGCCTGCTGCCAACCCTGGTGGTGATCAGAAGTCCACCTACAGGCTGTGACTTTCTTACTACATCACCAGTAAGAGACCTCTTCTGGCTCCTAGGGCCTGACAGTCATTTCCACCTAGGACAGAACTGGAAAAGGCCAATAAGCCATACACATGCACGCTTCATAATTAATCACACCCAGAGACAGACAGTATTTTCCAGATCTGTCTTTTGCCCTCCTCTAAGGGAAAACTCAACAGTACCAGATCTGTTTGGAATGGCCACTCAATCTTGGTGATGCCTTTGCCGATTAACGTCATCCTTCAACTAGGCTCCTGGAGCCTGAGCCATCCAGACAGTGGAGGCAAGGCGCTGGCTGTGGCCCCTGGTGGGAGCACAGGGAGAAGGACCAGCTGCTGGTCCAAGGCTGCACACCACACTGGCCTTCGGTCCTCCCGGAATGTCAGCTCTAGGAAAATGTCCAACACCTCACTTACTTTTGTGAATGGAACAACAGTGGAATTAGGAAGAGGAGTGACTGCACATGTTTGCTGACAAAAGGGAAAGATACCTCAGAGAGAGGGAAGCTACAAAAGCAAGAGAAAATACAGATACGATGAAGAGCACATGGGGAAAGATGGGCCTTTTAAGGATATGAGCCATTTATTGAGGTTTCTGGTGGGAAAGGCCTCACCCTATGGGCTTTATACCCACCACAACAGTCTCATAAAAGCCCTATAAAATATACACTATTTTGCAGATGTGAAAACTGAAATGCATATAGATTACACTGTTTGCTTAGGATCACTGAGCAGGTAAGTAATATAAAACCATAAATGTGTGTTCGTTATACCATGCTGCTTCCCTTGGAAAAAAACAGTCACCCCGTTCCTCTTCCCTGAGTCGGTAAAGAAAGAAGGTAGGACAAGATGGAGAGTGTCTTGGACAATGTTTTCTTTGCTCCTCTATACCTGTACCCATCTCTCTTCATCACCTCACCCCATGGCCAGAAGTTTGGCCTCCGTGTATTGCTTCAATGAGCGGCTTTTCCTGTTGGCTTCTGTTGAGGTAAGCCAGTGGCAGTTGACTGCAGGAGGTCAGAAGATATGGGGAGAGTGTTGATGGAGAGTCTTTCCCTGCCTTTCTCTCTGCTGGTGGCCCACATGTTGGCTGCGCCCCCAGACCATAGGCCAGAATTCCGACCAAGTGGCTGCCTCCATTGAGTTCCCACCCCAGACTCCAGTTAACATTCACTTCTGTTCCCAGTCGCAGTCTTCTGTCGATTCGTCTTTAAACCCTAAATCAATCCTTTCTAAAAGTTCCTTTATCAAATTTTCCTTAAATGGTCCAGGCTGTGTATGCCATGTTCCCAGTGAACACAGCAAGTTTTAGACGGAGATGAGGTCAGGTCATCAGTGAAGCAGGCATGTGATCATCCCTGAGAGAGGGGGCCAAGGTGGTAGTGGGATCCCTGTCTGGTAGAGAAGGTGGGGAGAGGTCCTATGGGGAGGGGGTCATTTAGACCAGAATGCGGTCATGCTGAAAGGTGTTGCAGACCCTTTTCAGGTGATGTGCAAGGATCTGAAGCAGAACTAACCTTTCTGACTTTCTTTCTGAGCATGTTAAGTCTGAGAAAGGAAATAGGACACTAGGCACCAAGACTGTAGTGAGTTTTATGCTCAGAAAAAGAGCTCCTAGAAGCTGAGGCCCCACCAGCCCAGCAGAGGAGATAGGTGTGACAGGAAGCCTGAGCAGCCCAGTAAGCCCAGCTTTATGCTACACCCATCACCCAGCAGGTGCCTGAAAGGCATGTGGCCCCTTCTCAACCTGGGGCCTTCTCTCCCATAGGTGGGTCTGTCATAACCACCTCTGCATGGACAGCCTAGGAAGAGACTCTGGACTCTGTGCCTCAGCCATTCAGGTCCTGTGGTTCTGGGGCGTGGCCCGTGAGAAGGCTCACCCCTGCCAAGTTCCACCGGGGACTCCACTTGACATTGATGATGACTGGGGTACTGATAGATACTATGGCATCACAGTAAAACTACAAGCTATTGCTTTGCCCTCCAACTCCAAAACAGAGAACTCCAGGAAGCTGGTAGCCTTTTCCCTCAGCTAGTGAGGCCTCAAGAGGGGGAGGCCAAAAGTTGATTCAGTACAAACCCACCACCAAGAGGAATGTAATCAGAGAGAAGGGGTAGCAGAAGAAAGGGCTTGGGTTCCCAGTACTTAGTGCTGAGCAATCCTGGCCTCAATGGGGGCAGACATCCCATGCCAGATGCCCAGCCAGAAACAGAAGAGCAATTGGAAAGAAACAGATATTGCCCAAGTCAGCTGAAGGAGCCGGCCTGGGTCTGCTCACCCCTCTGCCATAGTAGGAAGGGAAGAAGCTAAAAAGAGAAGGGCACCCATGTACCAACCATTTAATTCATAGACTCTACATTAGTATTCTTCCTTCTTGGTAGGACCCAAGAGGGGACTGAGGAGGAGGGAACATGGGGGCTTGAGAAGATCCCCCTGCCCCAAGTCCCATGCCTGTCCTCTGCCCTAGGACCACCTGACCCTCCTGCAGGTAAGAACCAGACAGAACAAAACACCAAAATACAACCGTACACAGGCACCTGAGGTGAGGGAGTACACAAAATCAGGCGGACACTAAGAATAACGTGATGATATCACATGAGGGTGAGATTTTTAGGGGGTTTGGGCCCAAGGACAGGCTGAAACCTGCACTCTGTGGGGCAGCGAAAACATCAAAAGAAACCCAGTAATCTTCCTGGTGTGAAAAACCAGAGGACTAAGTTTGGGGCAACCTCAGCTGCAGGGTTCAGGGGGATCTCAGAAAGGAAAGGGTGGGAGGGGGCGAGCCCCACGTTCTGTGAATAAACTCTATCCTAGTCTCTTTCCCCCTGAGCCCTGCACATACACAACAGACTCCAGAAATGCTTTAGGCTTTTGTCCAAGAGACAGAGCTTGCTGTTTCAGCCCAAGCAGGTACACGGTCTGCTGGGAAATCAAAACAACAAAACTCTCTTCTTAGAGAATAACATAATCCTGAGTCTCCTAAACGTGACATTCACAAGGCCCAAGACACAGTTCAAAACTATTCTGTACGTGAAAAAACTACCACTATCTGACCTTGAGGCCCATACCTCCTCCTCCAGGTCAGATGGTGGGTGCAGTTCTCAAAATGAAGGTCCTTGGGACCCTTCCAGGGACCGTGAAGTCAAAACTATTTCTATAATGACGCTAAGATGCTCTTTGCCTTTTTCTTTCTCATCCTCTTACATACATACAGCGGAGTTTTCCAGAAGCTGTAGGACATGCGATGTCAAGATGTACTGAATATAAAAACCCCAGTGCAAATCCAGCTATCTTCTCATAAAGCCAAACACCAAAGAGGTTTGCAAAATATATGAAACAAGACCACTTTCCTAACTTTTTTCTAATTTTGGAAAGCTAGGTATTTTTCATGAAAACTATGGGCTTCTTTTTGTTATTTCAAATCCACAGACAGACCAACATTAAAATCTCTTAGCTTTGATTTCTAACGTAGGTGAACACAGGTAGATATTACCCACATAAACGGAAGCTTGGTGGGGTTCTAGGCAAGTTTTCCAAAATCCGGGTTTGAGAGCTGCAGCTGGGGGCAGGGATTCTCAGACTCCAGCCCATATCCCAGTCGCCTGGGGAGCCTGTTACAACAGAGTGTCTAATGTGGTAGGTCCGTGCTGCGGCCTAAAAAATGTGCATTTCTACCAGGCTCCTAGCTGACCTGGTTCGGGGCTGCTCTCTGTAAAGTCAGGCCTCCTGCAGAACCCAGGCCCTGCGTCCCAGCCCTGCTGCCACATGAACAGACTGTTTGAGGGCATCTCCCTAAGCGCGGCCTTGTGTGTAGGTGGCTGCAAGTCCAATGTTGTAGCTTCTCTCCAGGGATAGCCCATATCCAACCACCAGGACATAAAAATTCCAGAAGCTCCCTCCAAGCGTCCCTGTGGGGTCAGCAGGGGCCCACACCGCATCTTTATTGAACCTTACCTTCATGCTTCCCCCAGTCCTCAGGCCTTCACTCCCTCCCAGGGATCCACCCTAATAAACACAGATCTCCATTTTGGAATCTCCCCGCCCACCCACACATACCTGGGGACAAACCCAACTTAACCACAAACAGGGAAAGGACAAGGACAGACCTGTCTGGGAGCCTCCGCAGCCTCCAGTCTGATGGGAGAGGGGCAGATCCTCTGGCGGGCCAGACTCCCTCCATTTTCGCGGACACCGGAACCGGAGCAAGTTTGAGGCCCAAGCCTGCCGTCCTGGCGTGTGGATTCTCCGTGGTGCCCGAGTCCGCCAGCCATGGTCCGGAGGCAGTGATCACAGTTCGTCGCCCTAACAGTGCTGCAGCTGGATCCGGCCCACACAGGCTTGTAAGCGCTGATTGTTCCTGTTCGAGTTTTCCAAGCTGGTTGTTAAACAGAGCCACATTAAAAATTAAATCATATATATATATATATGATTAAAGAAATTACATTAAAAGCAAAGGTAATATGTACTCAAAACTTAGCACGTTCTGCTTACTTGGCTGTGTTTTATTAGCTATGCTTTTAAGGTTTTTTACATCTGTTGTATAGGGATGATGTACAGTATTTTCACCTTGTAGACACAGTAGATATAAATAAACTTAAGACCTTAAAAAAGAGTAAAATGTAGCAAAACAATTAGAAAAAAGGCAATAACCCTTTGGCCAGGAGACCAAAGGGTTATGAAGCTCTGCGGGCCAACAGCCAAGAAGGGCTTGGGCTGGGATCTTTTATGTCAGCTCGGGAGGTGTCCATTGTGCCTCCACTCACCAGAGACATCAGGAGAAGCTCCTTCACCCCTCCTAGCTATGACTTCCCCACTAGTGTGTCTGAAATTATGGTCTCATATGTATCCCCCTGGTCCTGTCGAGTCGTTTCTTACAATTCCAACTCTGTGCTGAACATTTGAATAGGGAAGTAGACACGTCCTTGCCTTTGGGAAGCTCAAGTCTAATAGAGACATGTACACAAGTCATAAAATGTAGCGGCATCCGCACACAAAAGTAAAAAGAGAGCCTCATAAATGTTTATTGAATGGAACTGGAAGCATCAAGTGACTGATGGCGTATTAGGCACAACTTCACAAAAGACAGGACGTACAAGCGCAGTTTCTCCAGAACAGCAGGTGGGTCAGGTGGGCAAAGGTGCCAGTTGGATAGCACATTAGCTACAAAGGCACAGAGATAATTCAGGATGTAGCCTTTGATTGTTGGTCGCAGAGACCGTGCAGAGCCGCCCACGCTCTCCGCTGGGGCCCGAAGACCACATGTTGTCCCATCTGCATCAGGTCTGCAGGCATCAGAGACCAGCTGGCTTATATAACAACCAGCCCGGCTAAGGCCATGCTTGCAGGCTATTGTAATCCCCCAAGCTAATTGGATGCTAGTCCTCTATTCCTGAGCTCCCACAGCTTTGTATGATGATTCAGAGGTTTTACGATTAATCTCATATTACGAGTCACTCTCCCCTCAGTAGAACTGATACCCCTGAAAATCTTCCAAGAAGACAGGACTTCTTTTATTCCTTGTCTGGGATGGTTAAGACAGAGCTGTTGGGTAGAAGGGGTTGAGAGGTCTTCATGTGACCTGTAACCTTTGCTGTTTGGCTCTAGGATCAAATCCTGAGGTGGTCCACTGACCGTCAGCTCGGAATAATTGGTTTGGATGGGTTAAAATCCCGGCAAATTTCTGAGAAGCTCTAGCAGTCTGAGCTAAAAGTTGTTCTTCCATTTCCCATGCAGCGGAAAAGGAGGTTATGGTGGCATTGAAATCAGAATATAGCACAGGTCCCTCCAGATCTCTGTGCAGCCACAGCCTGGGCTCTCTTTCTCTCTGGGACCAAGAGGCTTTGATGAGCAGCCCGGAGCAATGAAGGGACAATGCGTTGCTGCCAAATGAGAATGTGCTGTCCTAACTGTCACATCAACAGGGAAGACTGACAGGTTCCAAGTTGGCATGCCATAAGCCTTTCGGACCCATCACATCCTAATGACCTTGTTTGCATTTCTGCTTCCCTGGTAAGACTGCCAGCTCCTTGAGGGCACAGATGGGGTCTCGTTTATCTCTGGATCCCAAGTGTTGGTTGCATGGAGGGAAGGACGGATGACTACATGATCAATCTGGTCCCACAGGAACGTACAATGAAAAATGTAAATAACTTAGACAATGTTTATTAGACACTTAACTTTGTTTAAGGCACTTTTCTGTGTTCTTTATGGATTATCTTATTTCAACTTCATAGCACTCCTACGAGATATGTATTAACGGTGTCCCTTTTACAAAAGAGGAAACTCTTTCTTAGAAAGGATTAGCCACTTTCCAAAGATCACGCAGCTAATGAGAGGAGGAGCCAAGATCCAGATCCATTCTGTCTGATTCCAGAGGCTTAATTCTCAAACACAATAGAGTAAGGGCAGTAAATTTACTTTGTGTTGGGGTGGGGGACAATGACAGATGCTTCCAGAGGAGGCCAGTCTGCAAGTGAAGTCTAAAGGATGGTTACAATCTGAGGAACTACAAAGGAAAGGGTTGTAAGAATGTTCCAGAAGGAACGGCAGGGTGGGCAGAAGATTGTTGAGACCATAATGGTCTTGCCAGTCAGTGAGAAGATGGGTAGAGTGCCTGATATGGCCCCAACCTAACCTTCCTCCTTTCCTATAAGGCTTGTCCAATGAGTTGAACAAAGATGTCAGTACCGGGCCCTGTACAACTTAGTCCAAAGGACTGAGTAAAGAAGGAATGTCCACATGGATGCCAGGAGATATGGGAGTTATTTCCATATGCAGTTCAGCCAGCCTTCCTCGAGGTCCCCCTGGGAGCTACCAGTGACCCTCTGATAGACAAAGACATTAGGGTGGATCAGAGGTAAATTTGCAAAGAAGCAGCAAGCTATGTAGAACCCTTGCTTAGAGGAACCACGGAATTCAGTGCTCTTTTAGAAAGGGGACTCTAAGCGGGCACGTGGAGCGCGTCACGGCACAGAAGAAAGGCATTTCTTAAGTCTCACAACGGAGCACAGAGTGCGAACCTTTTCAGATCATGAGGTCAGGGTGTCAAACAGATCATCGGGGTGGATGTTGAAGACTCTGAAGGGTGAAGAGAATCAATAGCTATAATCAGAGTCCACACGCCAGGCAATGTGTCAGGCATTCCATCTGTGTCATCGAATAAAAGTCTTGGAACTCTTCTATTGGGATAGAGATTCAGAAAGGTTAATTGACTTACCTAAAATTATCTAGCTTTTAAGTCATCGATTCATATTTGAAAGCCAATTCTGTCAGGCTCCAAGTGCTCTGCTTGACAAGTCCCCTCCTACAAAAATATTTCACAGACTCTCTTCCTGGGGATAGGGGAGGAGCTCATTAGACTCACAGTTGGGACACCTGGTTTCCACTGGAGTCTATCGTGTTCTGCGATTCATTCCTTTGAAACACCAAATTCTCCCAGATTTCTCTAACTAGGATGAATTCTATGCAACAATGGAGAGATCGTCCCGCAGCAATGAGTTGTGAGAGTAATCATTTTCTCCTACATGTCTCTAATTTACAAAACATAGATATCATCAATTCCTAATGCAGTGGATAGTTACGCTTAATTATTTTTTACATCATTTCCCACTAATGTGTTTAGGGGAAGTGATTATTGGAGATGTGATTGAAGCACTAGAAATGCTATTTGGGAGACAGATGGTTCCTGTCAACCCAAGAGGTCCATCCATCAGCAGGAAAATGGAGCCATCCCCCACATGGGATGGCGGATGCGTGAAACCCCACATTTGTGCGTGTGCATGTGTGTGTTCCCTTGTGGTTGTAGAGGCTGCTGGTCATGACTCTCTGTGAGAACACAGGACCACCATTAAGAGCTTCAAGACTCAGGAAAATACTGTACAATGTGAAGGGACAAGCTCCATAGATCTCTGAGTGGAGAAGTTTCCCTTTAGTGACTTTCTACATTTCGAGGTGCAATGATCATTCAGAACTCATCTGGAAGAAAATGGGGAGTTGTAGAAAGTTGGCCATTGTCTTTCACAATGTTAATTGTTGCCATGAAGAGCAGAAATGGAAGCTGGAGGAGGAAATGCCCAAACCCGTGCCTTTCTCTCCTGCCTAATTCGCTCCTGTCCTCTCCCGGCTCTCCTTGCCTACAGTTTGGCACATGTGCTCTCAAGGATCATTGTTTCTTTCTCCACACTACCTTGCTGCATTCTTCCGCCAAAGGCTTGGAGCCATTTTCTCTTCTTATCCATTAGAAAATCTCTCCTTTCATGGAAATTCCATCTCTTTTAAGAAACTTACACTGGGGGCGCCTGGGTGGCTCAGTGGATTAAGCCGCTGCCTTCGGCTCAGGTCATGATCTCAGGGTCCTGGGATCGAGCCCCGCATCGTGCTCTCTGCTCTGCAGGGAGCCTGCTTCCTCCTCTCTCTCTGCCTCCTCTCTCTCTGCCTGCCTCTCTGCCTACTTGTGATCTCTCTCTCTGTCAAATAAATAAATAAAATCTTAAAAAAAAAAAACAAAACAAAACAAAAAAAAAAACTTACACTGGCTTTGGTTCAAATTTGGTGTCAGGTATCCTCTTTCCAAATAAAATCATCAAGAAGAAGAAAGGAATGAAAGGAAGCATACACAAACATCACCATCTTAAGTGTGAATTGTAAAATTATAAATAATGACAGCTTAGAACTTCAAACAGTTTTAGAACGGTATTTAGGGCATGTTGCCAGATTGCTGAAGTTCATACAATGCCTCTCTATCCAAAAGGTAATTAATAATGATAATAATAACAGTAGTTTACCGAGAGTCTATTACACGCCAGGCATAAACTTGGATTGGGATATAAAATGAAGAATGATAGATGGCCTCTTTCCCGTAGAAGCACTCTGTACAGAGGTACTGATGAACAAACAGAACAAGAAATAACGTGGCACAAACCTACGATTACCCATAGGAGTACCAACAGAAGAGTGACTATCTGAAGATTTAGAGAAGATGGCAGGGAGAGGTGATTTGTTGCCTATGTTCTGAAGAACGGGCAGAAATGTGAAGGGCAGATTGAATAAAATGATGAAGAACTTGCCAGGCAGAGGGAAGAGCAGGTACAAAGCTATGGCAAGGTCAAAGAGCAAAGCATGTCTGGGGGACGTGAGCTCAGTGTGGCTGGAACACGGAAGCAGGAGAGCGTGCGGGAAGAGTGGCATAAAGAGAGGCTGGGAAAGCCGGGGGAGGCCGGGTTTTGATGGTAGGGTACGACATGAGAAGGCTTTTACCTTACACATGGTGGGAAACTACTAGGGGCTTTCAGGAGGGTAGTGATGAGATGGGAATCTTACAGAGAGGTCAGTCAGGCTCAGGAGTAGGGGTGGGGAAGCAGAGGAGGGCATAGGGGCATGGAGATGTGGCAACGACAGTCTGGGGGAGAAGGGAGAAAAAACAATCAGGAAACTATGGCCGAGGTCCAGGCATGAACGGAACTCAGATCCCAGCAGGGGAGAGCTGTGTGCCTCCTCAGGGAGCAGAAACAAACCTTCCGCTCTCAGCTAACATTTACAGGACATCAACAAGGTCCCAGGAACAACACGTGGCAATGTCGAGAGATGGCTTCTGATCGTTTCTGACACACTCGACTTTATTAAACATTAAAAGGATATTTCGCATTTGGCCTTATTTCCCCATTTGCATTTCACTGTTGTCTGCCATCCTAAGAACTATGCTAAGAAATCCACACGAAGGTTTCCACTTAAAACAGTTCAGCGTCTCGTCATGGACTCCACTTTCATTTTGAAACAAGGTAATTCATTTGTGTGCATAAATCACCTCAAGAGAGAACCCCAATGAGGCTCATTGGAAAACTGCTCTGTATGCCAAACACCAGCTTAATATTCCTTCAGTAAAAGGTCTCTCACTCTCCTAGGGAAACCATTTCAAAAACTGTCAGCCTCCTCTCCCGAGCGTTTCTGTTTCTGAAGCAGACTATGGGCCAACAGTGCCCTCTCCTGGCAACATGGGGTTATAGCGTGATATTCCCTTTTGGGGCACTAAGGAAATCTCTTTCCCATAGTAGGAAGCCGTCCTCGTTAACACTAATTCCACTGATAGACCTAAATGAATAAACTATTTGGGGCCAAGAGTTGTGGCTGAGATAGGGATGAAGGTGAAGGCCACTCTTCTGTGGGTAGTATGAAAGACACAGGCGAAGTGTCAGACAAAACAAAACAAAGAAAAACGCTGACATTTGTGGCCCAAAGCGGGGTTCAAGTGTCAACACTGCTCCCTGCGTACCATGTGACTCTGGACAAGTCGTTTCCCCTTTGTTCAACTCACACGACCCCTGTGAGCACTCGATGCATCTGAAGGAATCTGCAGATGGTAACTGCCCAAAATATGTCCTACTAAAATCTGAAACTTCCCTGAAGGAGCATCATTGATAAAATTTGTCTGGGGAAAAAAAGAATCTGCTAGCAAATATCAAGGACCTTTACAAATCTTGACCCAACAATTACATTTTTAGAATTTATCCCAAGGAAAAGTAATTGAAGTGTGGAAAAAACTCAACATACAAAGATGTTCACTATGGTGTTACATATAATTCAAGTCAGAAATCCAAATGTCCAGAAAACTAAGGAAATGGTTTCATTAACTCAGTATATCCATACCATATGTTCATGCTACCATTGAAAATCAAGGCTTAAAAAAAAAAAAAACAAAAAACTTTCATTAGGGGGAGCTAGATGACTCAGTCATTAAGCGTCTGCCTTCGGGTCAGGTCATGATCTCAGGGTTCTAGGATCGAGCCCCGCATTGGGCTCCCTGCTCAGTGGGGAGCTTTCTTCTCCCTTTCTCAATCCCCAAGCTTGTGTTCCCTTTCTTGCTGTGTCTCTCTGTCAAATAAATAAATAAAATCTTTTTTAAAAAGCCCTTTCATTCGATTAAAATATTTATGATATTATAAAGAATAGGTTACATATCATGTTAAATATAAAATCAGAGACGTAAGTGTGAAAAATAGAAAAATATTTGAAATGAAAATATTTGACGATATCAAGTATTAGTAAAAAGATGGAGAAAATAGGTCCTTTCATACACTGCTGATAGAAATGAAAATCTGTAAAGTCAATCTGGACAGTCTTTAGATATATTTGTTATGTAAAAAGTATACATACAATTTTATTTTGGAGTGATTACCCCACACAAAAAACTTGCATCTGAACACAAGACAAGCACATAAAGATATTTATCAATACATTTTAAAAATATTTATGCATTTATTTGAGAAAGAGAGAGAGAAAGCATAGGAGTCAAGGATGGGGGCAGAGGAAGGAGAAGCAGACTCCCCTGAGCTGAGCAGGGAGCCTCATGTGGGGTTCGATCCCAGGGCCCTGGAATCATGACCTGAACCGAAGGCAGTCGCTTAACAACTGAGCAACCTATGTGCCCATATCAATACATTTTTTATAACAGTGAAAAACTGAAAAGTACTTGCATGCCCATCCATGAGGAAATGATCAAGAGAATTATGATATGTGTGTCTGTCTGGATAGACCAGCAAACAACATTCAAATCTTGATGCCTTAAGAATATAAACAAGGCTTCTTTCTCACACTGCATGCCATGGATTCAGCTCTGTGGCATCTTGGGATCCAGGTAAACCATGTGGTAGCCACCATATGTGGCTACGGAGGGCCAGTAATGTGGCTAGTTGGAACGGATATGCACTGTTAAGTGTACATTACACACAGGATTGCAAAAGGCTTAGTATTAAAAATGCAAAATATCTCAGTTAATTATCATCTTGATTGCAGGTTGAAATGAGAACAGCGTGGACATACTGGGTAAGTAAAATTTATGATCAAGTTAATTTTACTTGTTTTTTAAATAAAAAAAGTGGCTTCTGGAACATTTAAAATTACAGACCACATTGTACTATATTTTTATTGGACAGTGCTGGTCTAAAACATCCCTAGTCCCCCTGGCCAAGGAAGAGAGATGGTGAAGCTCTCCTTGGCTCTTAAAATTTTTGCCTGGAAGTGACATGGTTTAAATATCCTTGCTCAAAGGAAATTACATGGGCACGCCTGAGTTTAACAGAGTGGGGAACTACAATGCTGGCACGTCCCCAGGAAAAAGCACAACTAAGATACTGGGAAATGACCCTCCCACAGACCATGCTGTGGAATACCTTGCAGGGGTTAAAATCCTGTGCTAGGTTACATGAACAGACATACAAAGCGTCCAAGACATAGGGCTGACTACAAAAGCAAGCTGCTTAACAATGCACGCTATATCATCCTATTTATAAAACACCCACACCCACACGGGCAGAAGGAAATTGCACATTTTATGAGAGCATGTATTATACAGGTGACTACATAGAAAAAGGTCTGGAAGGATCTGTACCAAACTTAAACAAATGGTCACCTCTTCAGGGAGGGGTAGCTTTATCCATCACGTTTGAATATTAGACCTCAGGAACGTGCTCCTATTTGGGCTGGCCATCTTCTGTTCATCCCTCCAGATTGTCCCTCTATCCTTGTCCACCTGTCCCATGTCTGGTGAGGCCAACTCCACTGATGGGCACCCCTGGTTTCCGGGGCCACTGGCAGGGAGGGCAAAGATCCAAGACAAG
Source organism: Meles meles (assembly GCF_922984935.1). Lineage (NCBI taxonomy): Eukaryota > Metazoa > Chordata > Mammalia > Carnivora > Mustelidae > Meles > Meles meles. Next base: position 108,713,154 of record NC_060068.1, read on the forward strand.
GTATGTATTCCCTTCCCATGGGGTCCCATGGGGGTCTTCCCCAGGCAGTTCTCCAGCTCATTGTCTTGGGTCTGATTGTTCATTGTTTTATTCCCTTTTCCCCTTTAGGTAGTGGATGGGAATGGCAGCCCCCTGGTCCTGGACACCCCCCACCCCACCGCCCCCAGCTTCGGGTGCCCTACAACCTGCCCACTCCCTTACAAACAGTAACTTTACAAAATTCTCTTCAGTTTACTCAGTGTATCATTTAGTTTTTTTTTTCTTTTTTCTTTTAGCCAGGATCGCAATACAATATGTTACTTATAACATTAAAAATAAATAAACATTCCAGAAGAGAAAAACCTGGGCAGAATTATGATGAAAATGGTGGAATTGCTTACTTCACCTTCTCTGGTGGTAGGATTATTTGTGAGCTATTTTCTGAGCTGTTGCCCTTCTCGGTAGATACTTTCCTATAACAAACGTTGCCTTCATAACTCATTTTATAAGTAAAAGGACTCAATGAACAAAACCGGTAAACAAATAAACGTTAGTCTAAAATGGAATTGATTCAGAATTTGCTGATCTTTGTTGATGAAATGGTGACTAACAGGGAAGAGGTCCTTTCTTATCTGGCAGAGAACACCCTGCCTCCTTGACAACAACCAAAAGAAAAATCACGACTGGCATTTACTGAATGCTCGTGACAGGCTAAGCACTCTCTCTTCCCTGCTGCGTGTGACCTCCCTGTGACCCACGGCTAACAGCTCCACTGTTTTCTCTCTCGGAGGCAGGGAGCTTCCTGACTCATGCACACCGCACCACAGAGACACACAGCAGCGTCCCTGGTGTGGGAGTCCTCGGATGCCGTCTCCTGTGGCCAAGGCAGACACACGGCACTGAGGCAGTCCTCAGGACACCACTGGTAGATTGTCCTAGCACTGCAACCACAGAATCCCCTTGACCTGCCTGGCCGGGGCCAGAGCACTCACCAACCACTGGTACATGATTTCTTCATTCGTCTGTGTCACTGAGTAATGCACTGACAATGTCTGGAGGGCCCGCGGGGCCTTCCACGTGCTGTAAGACAAGAGATAGGGCAAGTCTCAGGTAGGAATCGCTCCCTTCTTCAATCCCGTGTGGGTCATTCCTGCCACGTGCCAGCATCAGCAGCACCCCAGGCTGGCAGAGGAGGAGAAAGACTAACTACTGAGAGAGGCTAAGTACCTGACCTCATGAACCCTTCCTGTAGAGGTCTTCCCTGAAGGCACTGGTTCTCAACCAGGGGCGATGTGAGCATCGGCGTGCTCCCTCAGGGAGCAAATGGCAGTTTCTGGAGAAGCCCCATGTGAGGGCAACACACAGATGTGGCTGCTCACCCTCCTTGGAGCACTAGGGGCCTTAGAAGGAATGGCAGCCGCCCAAGACAGAGCCCAGCTTCCTGCAGACACCTGCTCCTCAGGGACATGGGCAGAGACCACTGCAGGTAAGACCATTTAATAGAAACTAGTCTTCTTCTTCTGCCTGAGGAAGCCCATTTCATGGGCACCATCATTTACATAGAGTTCTGGTTAGCAGAAGATACAGTTGGCCCCCGAGGCACTTGGATTCAACCAGAACTTTCCTGTTATCTTAACTGTGCATCCTTCCAGACTAAACAAGTCACGATCTGCCCGGATTGAGGGTGCTTCCCCAAGGAGGAGACTCTAGAAGTGTGACCTGCTGAGATGGTCACATCAGGGACCTAAATTCAAGTGCAGCCCCTCCCACCCACTGCTTGTGGACCTGAGAGAAAAGCACCAAAACTCTCTTCCGTGTAAAACGGACATGACGGCTTCCATCCTCGTGGGAGCAAAGCACACACAGCAGTGCCTCAGTACCCGGGAAGATGTTAGTATTTGTGGTGAGCGCAGTGTCAATAATTTATCAGCCACAGCATGTCATCGCGAAATGACTTCCATTTGTATCTTGGACTTCTGTCCCCTAGCACCACTTTCTAAGCTTCTGCAACAGAGCTCGGCTTCCAAGGATGTTTATGTTTTTTAATTAAGAAAGTTATTTTTTATGGTAAATACATAAAATTTACCACTTTAAACCGTTTTTGAAGGAAAGGACTTGGGGCCATTAAGTCCATTCACAACACTGTGATTTCCAGAACGTTTTCATCTGCCCACATAGAAACTCTAGCGGTGAAAGGAAAGCCCTCATTTTCCCCTCCCCGAGCCCCCAGCCATCTCTCTTCTACTTCCTTTCTCTATGTTTGACCCCTCTAGATTCCTCATATAAATGGGGTAACCCAAGAGTTGTCCTGTTGTGTCTGAGTGTTGTATCTTCCTGATTCGTCCATGCTGGAGCATCCCAGGGTGCTGAAAGTCAAGTCCGTGTAATTGAATTCTGGCATCTTTTTCCTGCTGGATGCTGAAGGGAAGGCAGTGAAGCTGCCTGACTTGACCCTGCCCCACCGAGCTCAATGTGACCTCACACCTGTGTGAGCATCACAGAAGGAGAAGAGGCAGGACTCCACCCCTGTTTCGGACTCAAATCCAAATTTGTTGCACTTGACCGTCCTGCCAACTAAGAGCCAGATGTGGTGTTTGGTATTTTCTATCTCTTCTTGTTTTCATGCCTTGGGGCTTCAGAGTGAGACTGATGCGGGTGCGGTTTGAATTTCCAGCTCTGCCACCTACTGGCTGGTCTTCAAATAAAAGCAGGAAGAGCATTAAGCGCAGCGCTTAGGAGAACATGGTGAGCACTCGTAAACATTAGCTCTGCTTTTTATTCATTCATCAAATGCCTAGATGGAACTTTGAAGGCTCCACGAGGGCAGCAACCATGCTTGTCTTATTACCACAAGGCCCCCAAATGTTTGCTGAATGAGAGAGCACAGCCCAAGGCCCAGAGGTGGGTTGTGACTTCGGGGTCTGAACTCTCTCTGGGATGGCTCATTGTCTTTCCAGGAGCCTTCAGCTACCCACGGTGCCGGAGGTGATAAACAGGCCAAGAAACACACATACTAGCCAGTACCTTTGACCCACGGGTCTCAGATGCCGCCTCGGAACTCAGATGAGAGGGAATTTGCAATGCCTGACTTGGATCCCTGCTCTGGCTCTGATGAAGAAGGGCTCTGAGCTCAGGGCTGCCAGGAACCTCAGTACTGGCTTCGGACAGGTGGAACTTCCATGATGCTAAGATCAGAGGAAAGAGAGGAGTGAACCAACCCAAGAGGCCCAGGAAGGGGTCCAGGCAGGAGTTCGCAGAGGGAAGGTGTTTGCTCATCACTCACGAGCTTTGCCTCAGCTGCATAGCTCCTGGTTTCTGCATTTCAGTATCTCAGGCTCCTGGCCTATAAAATGGGACATCAAATTTCTACTTCTGTCATTCTAAATATGTTTTACTCCAATGCCAAGGAGCTTTCATTTTAAAATGAAAACACATTTAAACAATAAAGAATAAAGGGGCACCTGGGTGGCTCAGTTGGTTAAGCCTCTGCCTTCAGCTCAGGTCATGATCCTCAAGGTCGTGGAATTGAGCCCAGCATCTGCTCGGCAGGGAGTCTGCTTCTCCCTCTCCTGCCTGCCACTCCCTTTGCTTGTGCATATCTATCTCTTTCTCTGTGTCAAATAAACTAATAAAATCGTAAAAAATTTAAAAAATAAAAATAATAAAATAATAAAATGCAATTTTTTTAGGCATTAAGAAAAAAAAATTAAATTAAAACATCAAAAGCAGAGGTTACTGTGTGACTCTAACATCCTCCCCCACATACCTGATAATGAATGTCAGTTTGGAGACGCAGCTGCAAATTTTAAAGAACCAACTAACCCAGTTAAGAAGTTGGGGATATGCTATCAGGCAGCTGAACTTTCTTTGCCCTTCTAGGAAAAGGATCTGAGTTGCACAGAGAAAGTCACAGCGAGATAATGGGTGACAATTAGGAGCATGAAGATCTGTCGCTTGGAGAGTGATAGTGCCCTGAAGGCATTAGATATGCACTTTGCAGAGAGAGCTACAGGGCACCAGCGGAGGAGGCAGGCCAGATAGGGCAGCTTGCTGTAGGACAGGTGCCCCCTCCAACCTTCCCCGGGCTCATCAAGTCCAGCCTCTCCATCCACAAAACCTTCCTTTATTCATACAGAACAGACCATACTGCATTATTAAGACCTTTAAAAAGAGGAGATGAGCCAAAGGGAAGAGAAAGCGAGTCTGGTGTGGGAAAAGGTGTGTGTCTGGATGTGACCCTGATAGTAAGTCAGTGTGAGCCTTTGAGCAAGTTACGTAACCATTTGTGCTGTTTCCATACAGCGTGCAGCTTACAAACAGCAGAATATTAGTGCTCACGGGGCTGAGGCTGCAAGTCTGAGCCAGATCAGAGTGTCGGGGTGGTTGAGCAAGGATCCTCTTCCAGGTCACAGACGTCTTGCTGTGTCCTCACATGGTAGATGCTCTCTGGAGCCTTATTTGTAAGGGCGCTCATCGCATTCATGAGGGCTCCACCTGTCACCTCCCAGTCATCCCACCACCTAATCCCATCATCTTTGGGTGTTAGAATTTTAATAGATCAATTTCTCTGGGACTCCAACATTCAGATCAGAGCAGTCATGTTTACACAGTCTATCTTTTTTCATCATTTTACTTTGAATCTTTCTTTATCCTTAAATATTAAAGTGTATCTTTTGTGGGCGGTAAATAGTTTTTGAGAAATTTTTCACCTAGTCTGACAATCTTGTTGTTTCACTGGGGTATTAAGTTTACTCATATTTAATGTGACTGCTGATATATTCCGGTTTAAATCTACTATTTTTCTATGAGTTTCTATTTATCCCATGCATTCTATAATCTTGGTTTTTAATCTTAATTTCTTTTTGAGATACTTATTTTTCTTGCTTTTCTCCTATATTTTTTGTTAGCTTTAGCTATTCTTTTACTAACCTTTAACTGATTATATACAAATATAGTATAGTATTTCCTAATATAAAGTGTATTTTTTATTTTTCTTGGCCACTACAAAGTATTAGGATATTTTAACTGCAACATTTTAACTCTGTCCTGTCTACTGGATATTGTTGTTGATTACTTAAATATATGTATGTTGTAATTTTATGTTTTCCTATAATACATATAAAAATATTTTATCTTAATACATATATAGATATATGTGTGTGCATGCTCAGATATATTTAAGTCTCACAAAACAGAATTATTATTGCTTAATACAAACTTTTTTAGATTTACTACATTACCTTTCATTTTCCAGTGACTATTATCTCCCCTACAGTTAAGCATACTCTGATTTCGTTCACTATAAATCTAAACTGATTTCATTTAATTTACTTCATGATTTTTATGGATTTAAAACATATGCTTTCTTTTTGGCACCTGGCTTCTTTTACTCAAAAAGTTAAGTTATGCATAGAGATTAAAAAATGTTCTTCCAAGTAATTCTAAATTGTTTATCCCGATTGCTGTATTATTCCATGCCTTTTTTTTTTACTCTGTCCCCAGACCTGTTGCCTCAGATTTTTTAAATGAATTTCATTATGATGTACTTAGTTGTGATTTTCTGTGTATTTATCTTATTCTGTTTGTAGCTGTTCTGGGTGGGATATATAGTCTGGTGTCTTCCATCAGTTCTGGAAAATTCTCAGCTACTGACTTTTCCAATACTGCCTCTGATCCATTCTTTCCCATCTTTATTTCCAGGACTCAAATTCTATGGCTGTTTCCTATCCTGTTTTCTATTACTGTCTGTCTCTGCTTCAGTCTTGATATGTTCTTCTCATCTATATTATGGTTTATTAACTCTCTCTCTAACTTTATCAAATCCTTATTTCAGTTATTTTTCAATTCCAGGATTTCTAACATCCCCTTTTTATGTTTTATAGTTATTCAGTCCAAGTACCTGTGTTTATTTTTTAAATATTTTATTTATTTATTTGACAAAGAGAGAGATCACAAGTAGGCAGAGAGGCAGGCAGAGAGAGAGGGGGAAGCAGGCTCCCTGCTGAGCAGAGAACCCGATGCAGGGCTCAATCCCAGGACCCTGAGATCATGACCTGAGCTGAAGGCAGAGGCTTAACCCCCTGAGCCACCCAGATGCCCCTTCCCTCTGTGTTATTTTTGAATGCTGAATCATGGCCCTTGCAAATCCTCATCTGATTAACTCCCATATTTGGATCTCCCACTGGCTTGTTCCTATTGTCTGGTTGATTTTTTTTTTTTTTTTTTTGCGGGGGGGGGGGGTCATATTTTATATTCTTTTACATCTGGTTAATTTTGAGTATGAGGCTGGTATTTCAACAACTGTAAAGATCATTCGAAGCTCTAGAAGACGTTACCCTCCCCCAGAGAAGATCCTGTGTTGCTTCTGATAGGCAGCAAGCCTACCATAATGCACCATGGATTGAACTTCCTCCTTTATGAAGGGATGCCTAATGCAATGTGAAATCTTGGTGGAAGGGGGTTATAACTGCAACTTGAGATACTTACCAGCCACCTCCCGAACCCCTGGCAAGCTCTGTAATCCAGTTTGCCCTCCATTGCATAAGACAGATAAATATGCTTATCTGCTCAGATAAGAACCTTCTCATCTGCTGCTTTCTGCTCATCTTTCTGTCTCTGCCACAGATTTTCAACCTCCAATTGCTTCAAGTTGGGCTGGGGAGTTTTGCAAATGCCCGGCTCCCCTCTCTGGGCTCCCCATCTCTAAGAAATCTTGCATCTGTGAGTTTCAATTGTTTCTCGAACTCTCTAACACCTTCAGAAACATTATTCTTCAAGTATTTTCTTTTTCCAGCCTTTCTAACTGTGGGAAAAGGATCTATCTCAAATAACATACTTCTATATTTCCAGATGCAGAAATTCACTACTCTATGCTTTCTCTTTCCCAAATTGACAGGTTAAGTATTACCTCATCGTGATCCTACCCCATGTCCAAGATTACCACTAAAACAGAGGAGTCCACCTTCAGATAATTGGAAAATTTAATCTTTGTGTTTATAAGTGATCACAGGTCATTTGTGTATCTGAAAGTAACCATGGAAGTCATTAAACCTACCCTTGATTTAACCAATGTGTGGGGGGACAAACAACGACCCACCAAGCAGGTTTGAAAAGGCAGTCGTTGGGAGAAAGCTGTTTTATGATCATATCCTGTTAAAGTCTGTTCTTTCAATAAAATGCTCATATACCTATACCAGTGAGAACAACAACAAAAAACACAATTAGTATTTCAACAAATTATTCTGCCACTCATTCATTTATTAATTCAATAAATACTGATTTAATACCTAAATGGGCCAAACTCTGCAAAGTGTCTGGAATGGTGTTGTGGGTGACAAAGACCTGGTCTTTCCTCTCTCCCAAGGGATATAAAGGAGTTTGGGGGCAAAGTTTAAATTAAGAACTCTGGCTCTGGACTCAGAAAGATCTAACTTTATGGCCTTGGGGACCTCAGAGAAAATGACCTAATTTAAGGGGCAAAGAGTGTAATTAATTTTTACCCGTATTATACAATAAGATGAACATAGGCAATCACTGAATGAATGATTAATCCTCCCTGTGCTGTCTCTAATTTTGGCAGGCCGAGCACGTTCTTTCCTCTCTGGTCTTCAGTTGATGGTCTTAGTGATGATATTCACTAGATTATCTCTCATGGTTTTTCCATTGAGTTCTAATATTTTGCGTTCTGGGACCCTATAAAATCTATGGCCAGTTGTAGGTGAGAAGGCATTTTTTAGGTTTGCCAAGTTCTTAACACTCTGAGACACTAGAGGGCAGGAAAACCACACTCATAAAATATGTATATATATACATGAGCACCAGGCATGGATTTTTCTTAGCACTTTTATCTCTGACATGGGTCATTTGTGCAGCTATTTTCTTGCTCTCCGTCATCACTACTATACATGACTATTTTCATGATGGACATTCAGAATTCCTGACTAGGAGACAAAATGTCTTATTTGAAATTAGGACTCTTTTGGGAAATTGCCAACCTGAGGATGTCATAGCTAAGAGCCTCTTGCGTCTGGTGACGGGCCCCTTCTAGTTCCACTCATTCACTGAGTCAGAGTGGAAAAAGCAAACTGGCATATTGTGCACCTCATACTTGCCTGTGTGAATGTGATGGAGACAGGGCACAGAATAAAAGCACCCTGGGGATCCCCTACATCTGTTGGGGAGCCACAGAGCCGAGATTGGGAACCTCAGTGTGAGCGAGCAGCAAGAAATCAAAAATCAGAAGGAGGATGTATCTGGGTGCTGGGAAGAGTAAAAAGCTTTCCTTCTCAGTTAAAAGAACAGGAAGTACAGGGACAGTCTTCAAAGACAGCAAGAATGATGTTGATTTAAAACCAAGGCAAATATTCTCTCATTCTGAGATATAAGCTGCCATGGGCAGAGCCTGATTCCACTGTCAATCAACAGGACGTAAGAGAAGGGCGGGCCTTTGACTGTGTAGGCCCAAGCCGCTCAGTGTGTAGATGGGCACATGGGGGCCCAAGGAGGGGTGGTCTCACAACATTGCCCTATTATTGCAAGTCCTGGTCCAAAATGATGATTCAAAGCCCAGGTTGAAGAAATAAGTGATTTTGGGGTGACCAAGTGGTACCCAATTATTGTTGACATGGTTCCCAGAATGTGCTGAGGTGCTCCACCCAGAGCTGGGTTGGGCACGTTCTAGTTGGCCATGATTCTAAGACTTGGAAAACCAGACTGCACCTAGAAAATACTTTCAGATGAGAGTGTCTGCTCCGTTGGTCAGCTCCTTTTTTGAGGGTATCCCAGTCCTTCCATTGCCTAAAAGGTTCAGAGGTCATTGGGAGAGGCTGATGGGCTTCTCTGACACACGTCTAACCCTTTGCTTTATTAAAGGACCAATAACTATTTCATCCAACCTCATATTCCCACCTTTCATCTTGCCCAAGTTAATCTGCTTTTTGCCCTCTTCTGTTAGTGAAGATGAGCTTGTTAATTAGTTGAGACCACACAGAGGGAAGTGGAACTATTGTATATCTTACATTCAGTATGAACTAGATAGTAAGAATGCTACTTTGAGCCTACGGCTATATTCAGCTCTCAAAAACACCCCTGTAAGGGGGGAATTTTCATTCCAATTTTACAGCTGTAGAAACTGAGGTACAGAAGTGTTAAGAAACTGGTCAAGAGGTCAAGGAAATTCTAAGCTGCAAAGCCAAAATTCATGGTGGGTCTTATTCTAAAATACATTTTTAAAAGATTTTATTTATTTATTTGACAGAGAGAGACACAGTGAGAGAGAGAGAGATACAAGCAGGTGGAGTGGGAGAGGGAGAAGCACACTTCCCGCTGAGCAGGGAGCCTGATTCGGGGCTTGATCCTAGGACTCTGGGATCATGACCTGAGCTGAAGGCAGATGCTTAATGACTGAGCCACCCAGGCACCCCATAAAATACATTTTTGTCCAAATATAACAAGAGCCTCGATTACCTAATAGGTACCAGAATATGGGATACCCAAAGCCAGGCAGAGAGACCCAGGAAAGAAGGGGTCCCCAGATTGGAAGAGGATCTCTTTAGGTTGGCTGAGGCCGAGCTGCAGTCCTACAATATAAACTTAGGTGGACAGGGAATGTGTTTGTACTGTAGAGGCATACCAGTGTAATAATGCTACACACTAATGTCGCATGATGCTTCGTGCTTTCTGAAGCACCATTAATGTGTATTATCTCACTTGTTTCTCACTGTAATTCTGCAAAACAGGAGGAAATGTTACTGCTAATGTTAGGCTATGTTTGAATAGATATTTATATAATTTGATAGAGTTTGATAATGTTTTAGAAGGAAGGAAAAGGCACCTAGGTGGCTTGTTTGGTTAAGAGAATGCCTTCAGCTCAGGTCATGATCTTGGAGTCCTGGGTTACAGTTCTGCATGGGGACTCCCTGCTCAGTGGGGAGTCTGCTTCTCCCTCTGACCCTCCCCACTCCATGCACTCTCTCGCTCTCTCTCATTCCCTCTCTCAAATAAATAAATAAATAAATAAAATCTTTTAAAAAAGTAGGAAGGAAGGAGAGGCCAGGCCTGTTGTAGTGCCCCACCATGTGCAAGATGGAAACATTGGGCTCATGAGCATTAATTTCATTGCTTTAGTAGGAGCAAAGGCATTTGTTGAAAAAATAGAAAAGTGGAGGGGGGATCTTGACTGCCATCCTCAGGGAAGAAAAACCACTCTGGACAACGCCCAAAGGTCCCTCTATTTTGCCAGGTGTGTGAGTGACACTGCGTGTAGTAAATAGCATGGAGGTTCTTGGGTGTCTCATTCCCATGCATTTGTTCACTCTTTTATCCTTCTGCAAGTGGGCACTGAGCACCAACTAATTGTCTGGCATTGTGCTAAGCTTATAAAGAAAATGGGAAGCAAAACCAGATATGGTTTTGCCAGCCCTGCCTCCGTGGGCTGGGACTTTATACTTTGTGCCAATCTGATGAGTGTGTACTGATCTCTGATTGTGGTTTTCCCCAGGCTGCTAATGAGGTGGAGCTTCCCTTCACGTGGGCATCCACCAAAATGCCTTATGTGAGGGAATGAAATGAACAGACCCGTGTTTCTGTTAAGGTCTCTCAGGCTGCAGGAACCTGCCAGGAGGCTGGCGGGCAGCTCAGGTCAGGGGCAGACATGCAGCACCACCCTCTCGGAGAAATTCAGGAGACAAAATTGAGAGCAGTATTTCCAAATTCCTGAAGATCTTTAAGATTTGAAAAGAAGAAGTTGGAATCATGGGAATTCTCTGGAATTTCTGAAATCATAGATTTTTCTTTTTCTTTTTTTTTTTTAAATCACAGGTTTTTCTTAAAATACCTCTAACATTGTTTATATTCCTTAATCACTATTATGGTTTTCTGAAAAATCTGTTTGGTATGGAAGAATAAATAAGATTAAGAAATTTTCACTTTAATGTCTTCACAAAGAACTGTAGCTTGTAGCAACATTCACACACTGGAAAAATGCCAGCAAATATTTTAGGATAGTATCCCAATAACGTAACATTCAGATCTCCTAGCAAGATTAAAGAAAGCCACTACACAGAATCACATGTCAAAATTGCCAATTGAAGAACTTAATTTGTTTGCAAAACTCGTTATTTCTTGGAATGCCCCTCACTAGTTTTGTATAAAACATTATGTGGGTATAAGCCTATTAACATTCATTTTATTCTCAGGGATGACTCATCATTAGCAGCAGACAAAGCCAGGGACACCACTTAAAAACCGTGGCAACAGTGACAAGAGATTTCTCTTGTCACTGGAATAGAGTAGGTTGTGATCATCCAGGTTCCCAGAAATGTCCTCCTTAACCTTTCTCCTTGTCAGTTTCTGGTCTTGCTTTAAACTTGAAGTCAGCAGATGATTCCTTCCAACCAGTCATATCTCTATGATTTGTTAAGTTTTAAATATCAAAAGAGATTTGTAATACTTGTTTCCCATTTTCCTGACTTCTGCATCCATTTTTTCTCAGCATTGGGGATTCAGAAAACTGCAAATTCCCTGAGAAACGAAGTGAAGGAATTCCAGTGTGGAGACATGGGGTTCAAAGTGGGCTGGCATGTTGAACAGTGTGGCTGAGAGATTTTTGATATCTGAGTTCTCTCTATCCTTAAGACTGGCTGGTCATCATGGGGCGGGTCAACAATGAATACGATGAGATAAATAACATGTCCCACCCTATTATCCAAAATGAGAACAAAATATCCCAGCAATGAACTTTTACTCTTCCTTGAAATGTAATACACCATTAAGGAGAGCACGGAACAGGCCAAAACACAAGTCTTCCTCCCAAATCTAGAGCTTTTCCTATGGGACCATCGAACCCCAGACCTGCGAAGGAGACAAGATGGGCCAGCTAGAGATCTGAGAATGATTCCTGGAGGATAATTTTCTTTTAGACATATTACTAAATTACTCTTTTATTTCAGCCCTAAAAACAACACATTTTGCCCAGTCAATGCCACTCCTAAAGTTTAGGTGGCTGACAGCTTGAAAGCATGGCTATGCATGACATACAGAAGCATGCACAATTTAAAAGATAGCATCAAGATTAAAATACTAATACTGGGGTGCCTGGGTGGCTCAGTGGGTTAAGCCGCTGCCTTCAGCTCAGGTCATGATCTCAGGGTCCTGGGATCGAGTCCCGCATCGGGCTCTCTGCTCAGCGGAGAGCCTGCTTCCCTTCCTCTCTCTCTGCCTGCCTCTCTTGTGATTTCTGTCAAATAAATAAAATCTTAAAAAAAAATACTAATACTAAAAATAAGATGAATCACTGAGATTAAAAAACAAACAAACAAAGAGTTTGACTATGTCTACTGGCAATAAACAAACTCACTAAGTCACCAAATAATCTCAGTCCTTTTCCTTAGGTTCCGAATCAGGTTTTCCCCAAGATGCATTAAAGATTCAGAGCAGAGATGAAGGCAGATACTAGATTGTCTGTCTTTTGGCTTATCGCCATGGCCACTGGCAAAGTTTCTAATAGCAGTGTTTTCTCCAGGTATTTTTCCAGAACTGTGACATGTATATTTTCTGGGAACGTGTGGCAATTCACAGCACTGAAAGCTATACCAGGGCTGGGAAGACACGGGGCTACTTCCCACTCATTCTTTAGGGAATCAAGCACTATCTGGGCACCTGGCTGGTCCATTTTGTTCTGGTGCATTTGTCCCCGCTTTCCCCACCGGGAAATATTTTTCAGGCTGTGTAGGAATAGGGAAACTGGGCAGAAAATGAACACGGCAGAGAGCAGAGGAGTACAACGTGCTGGCAGAATCTTAAAGACCCGCAGCTATTTATAGATGGTGAAATAAATGGCCTTCCCTTGACTGGAAGAGGCACTTCTGAAAGAAACTGGACAAGAGATTGGTGGTGAAGTGGGAGAAATTATCTAAGACCTGTCCGTCTGGTATAACTGTTCTCTTAGGAAAAAAAAATAAGAATTGCCACATTATCACACGTACCAAAAAAAAAAAAAAAAGTTATTTGAAGAGGTGGCAGATCTTCCAAAAAGGTTTCTTTTCCTTTTTTCCTTCTTTCTTTTTTGAGGCCAGAGATAAAAATCAAGAAACTGATTGAAAATAGCAGAAGAAACATTTGGCTTGCTGGGTGTATTGTAGGGTTGAAGTTTATTTTGCAAAGGCATCTGCGGTTAAAGAAGTCGGAGATGACGTTACTGGGTTTTTAGAAGGCGTTATGCGCTGGGAGAAGTGGGAAATACTTGTGCAATTCTACTTATTCATGTTTCAAGTGTAAATTAATTACTTGACTCCGGTTTATGCTCATTTTGAAAAATCAATGCAATGAAATAAAATATGGAGCAAAAGAAGCAGGCAGTTCGGAGGATTTGGGGACAGGTCTTCACTGACTCCATCGGTGGTGGACATAAAGCAGATTATGAAAATCTGCCAAGAATCTAGGAAATTGCTATTAAGAGTATTCTAGACCAGGGATTCAGGGATTCTCACCCTTGGCTGCCCACTGATTCACTTACAGAGTTTTTAAACATTTTTGATGCACGGTTCTCCGTAACCTAAATTTAATTGGTCTGCGGTTAAGACTTGTAAGTGAGCCCCAGAGAATTCTGATCCTCAGCCAAGACCCAGAGGCACTGATGTAAGAAGCTAATTAGGGCGGTGCCCTCATAGCATCTTCTTGCCCTTCTGCAGCCTCTTAAGAGCCCGGGAAAGCTGAAATCTGGACCCTTCCCTAGGCCCAGTCAGGGCCAGACAGGAAGACTTGCTGTGAATGGCGATCTCTCTCTCTGCTGGGCCCTGACGCACTTTTACTTTCTGTAGATTTAAAACTGGGTCTTTGTCCTTGTTCGCCGGTGTTTCCCCTTCATCTGGGATATCAAACATTCTGCATGAGCTGAGCAGCCAGGGGAGTAACTGCACCATTGTACATGTAGATTTTCTCCTTTTGCTTTTCCTTCTACTTTGTTTTGTTTTGCTTTGTGGATCCCTTGATTTAACAACTTTGTGAGCCTCAGACAAACAAAAAAACAAATAGAACGGTGGCTTTTGCCTCCCAACCTACATAGCTGGCTTTGTGTAAGGGCATGTTACCCATACTAACAGCTTTCTTTTTTTCTTTTTTAAGATTTTGTTTGTTAGGTAATTAATTAATATTTTCATTTACTGAAAGAGAGTGAGCGTGAGTGGAAGGGACAGAAGAGAGGGAGAAAGAGAGAATCCCAAGCAGACTCCCTGCTGAGTGCAGAGCCCAACATGGGGGCCTGATCCCATGACCCCAAGATCATGACCTGAGCTGACAACTAGAGTCAAGATGCTTAACCGACTGAGCCACCCAGGCGCCCCTAAAACCGCTTTTGGAAAACCACGTGACCCACCATGGCTCCAGTGGCCATGCTTACACTGGACATCTGGGCAAGTCTGGAACTAACCTGTGGCAGCTACACAGCCATTAATGGTCCACACTGGCCTTTAGACAGAGCTCCCGCAAACTCCCTGCCCTGTGATTCCACACTGCTCTGTTAATGAAGGTCCGAAGTGTGAAATTGTTAGAAAGCACATTTGCCTGCCTTGCTTGCACACACAGTACATGTGCTTTGGGATTGTCTGTTCATGTGACGAGCCTAGGATCAGGCTGACCTGAAGCAGAATGAAGAGAAGTGGCCGCACATTAAACAGCGGTTACAATGAATTTAAACCTCTTGCCACCACTTCCAACTTGACCTTAGCCAGTCCTCAACAGACAGGCACAGTGCCTAGGACGAGAAGGGGTGAGGTCTTCTCAGCTCCCGCATGGACCAGCCCTGGCTGCTGACTCCTCCTCCTTCCTTTTCTCGCTCTTGCCAAGTGTCGTCCTCTCTTGTCTGGTTGTGTGCAGGCTTGGGGTGGGGAGGTGGCCACACGCCCTCTGGGCACTAGACAGGGCACCTGTGCCCACTGCTTGATCCTGAGAAGTGAGACCAAGTCTCCAGGGACACCCAGTTCAGATTTTTGTGTTTTGGACAAAATGAGGCATAGCATTTGTCTGCCCTTGGTCAAGTTCATGGCTGGCCATGTCCCCCTGGCTTGGTCTCTGGCCCTCCCTGTCTATTAGGGCCCAAGAAGCCCGTCATTCTGGCCTTGTTCACACCTGAGGGATCAACCCACTGGAGTCCCCTGTTTGGGCTCTTTTAAGGCTCGGTAGTGCAGAGCCCCCCTCCCTGCCTTCTCCACGGGAACCAGCCCTGAGGGCCAGGATCAGGTTCACTGACAGCTACCGCTACAGCTCAAGAAGCCCATTGGCACCACCAGCCCACGTCACCCCAGATACAAGATGATACACATTAAAGGAAACAAATCTCTTTCACCATGTCCTTGGATTTGGTTTTGAGCAAACTATTCATTAGCCATCCCACCCCTAAAGCAGCGATTCTCAAAGTTTCCAGGTCACCTGAGAACCTGCTAAAAACGCATATTCTCAGGCCCCACCCAGACCTGTCAAATCCAAGAACTCTGTGGACGGGGGATTCTGACGCCGCTGCTTTGGGGCACTGTTTCCCTGCAGGCTGGAAGAAAGAGGAGGGAACCAAACTGACTGGCTTATGGACCCTTCACAAATGCCCTAAGCTTTCCGAACTTCTCTCTTCTCACCTATACAGCGGGAATATGGAAATTCTGCCCTCACTGACTTGTTGCGAGGTTTAGATAGAGTAAGGATGTCCCGTGCTTAGCAGGTAAAATTCCAGTAAGCATGAGCTCTGGCTTTGATCCCGTATTGCTTGAATGGTGGCTTTGTGCTACCTCTTGGGTTCCTGTCCTGTAGTCACCCTGAAAACCACACTCAGGACGGCCATCACTGCAGCCCCTTCTCTGGGTGCACGTCTTAGCCTGGCACACTGTTCCTGTTGCTGCGAGCTATTTCTGATGGGCAAGCCCTCTAAATGGAGGGAAGAATGCCCTCTGGTTTTTAGCTCCAAGGGAAGGGTTCTCAGGGGAAACAGAAGGGGACATTTCCAATAAGATATACCTGGGGGCTCTGCCTGTGGTCATGGGGACACTGGTCCCGAGCGGAGGCCCAGCCCAGAACCCAGGGGGTGAAATGCCCAAGGGCAGCAGTAATAAAACCCACAGAGGTACCGGCCATACATGCTGATGCAAGGGTGACTCTGCTTGGAGGGCATGTGCCGCAGACTGCCCATGAGAGGACAGAGGCTTAGGGATGGGGATAGGTCTTAGGCAACACCCAGCTTGGGCTAGGAGACGGCAGAACAGCTTTTCCAGGAAAACCTCAGTCTCCAGATTTCAATGGCAAGTGGGGACAAGCTAGAACCCTGTGGTGTCATGGAGGGTCCTGGGTGACCAGCACAGCTGTGTGTGAATTTTGAATCTGAACCCAGCTACCCACCAGACAACGTCTGAGCCATGACGGCACATGATTTCCTTGAGATTTTCTTTTCTTCTCCATAAAATAGAAAGAATATCTCCAGCTCTGTGGGGTTCGCATGAGGATCAACTAAGTAAGGGGAGAGTACCATGCAGACCATGAGCACAAAGGCAGGGACAGCCCACTGTGGAATCTCAGGGGCATAGAAGTGTTGCTGGGTCATCTACCAGCTGTGACCTTACACCTGACCTCTTCAAGCCTCATAGTGTTCCCTTGAGAGGACCCCGTGCTGGGTCTGGGTCATAGGCAGGCATCCGTGGTGGTTTCCTCATGAGCTGTGGGTCCTGGGTCAACCCAAACCTGCTCTTCCCCATGGCAGCCTTTGAAACCCAGGACACTGCACTCAGTGAGGTCACAGCCCACTTCAGCCAAGGTTCCTCTGGCAGCGAATGACAAGGACGCACAGAATGAGACCGCTCCCTCACACTACACTCCTGCTTTCATTAGTGTCTTGGTTTTCCCCTGTTACAGTGACAACTTTTATGGTGAACAGGGGTCTCAGAGGCATTTTCTGTTGCCCCTGCCTACTTTCCCCTTTTCTAGGCAGTTTGGCAGCTAGTGGCCAAAACTCGCATGGGCCCAATGCGAGCTTGGTGTAGCGTCAAGGCCCAGCCCAGTGCTTCCTCTGACTTTTGCTTTAGCTAGGACAGAGAGCAGTCACCAGAGGACTGTATGTTTAGCTTGCTTCCTGTTATTCTGCGTTTCCTTATACCTCCAGTAGTTCACCTCTCCTGGAGCTGGGTCCTTCTCTATTCCACAGATAACTTTGACAGCTAGTAACCGAGTACAGCACAGCTCACGCTCTGGAGCACAGGGGACCACGTGGACACCGAGAAATCACAGGTTCTCCAGCACCCTCCAATCACGTTTCTATGACCCAGGGCTGTTCTAGCAAACGTGATCCAAGTAAAAGGACTCTAAGATCTAATTCCAGTGTGTGAGGGGAGTGGGGGTCGGGACTCCACCCTACCATCAAGCAGTCCTTGGACACCAGCTGGGCATTCTACAACTGAACAACGTGTTCACATATCCACCCTGAGATGGCATCGATCCCACAGACTAAGGGCTCAGTCCTAGGAGACTTCAGATGCCAGCCTCAGGCCCTAAGTGGCCTGGCCACAGATGGTTCGACTGACCACCTCCTTGGGTTCGATTAATTTGCTACAGTGGCCCACAGAACTCATAGAAACATTTGCCTTACTAGAGCACTGGTTTATTTTAAAAGGGAGTAACTCAGGAACAGCCGCAAGAAAGGCAGGCACAGGGAAAGTTGTGGGGAAAGCAGGGAGCTCCCATGCTCTCTCCAAATGCACCACCCTCCCTGAATCTCCATAGATTCACCATCCCAAAGCCCTCTGATCCCTGTCCTCTTTTTCTGGTTTTTATGGTGGTTTCATTACACAGGCCTGATTGATTAAATCAGTGACCACTGGTGACTGCTTCCACCTCCAGCCCTTCTCTTTTTCCCAGAGGTCTGGGGGTGGGGCTGAGAGTTCCAAACCTCCAATCACAGGTTGGTTCTCCTGGCAATGAGCTCCTAATCCCAGGGGCATTCCAAAAGTCACCTCATTAACCTAGCAAAAGACACCGTGATCACGCTCCTTACTTAGGAAATTCCAAGGGCTATAGGAGCTCTATGCCAGAAGCAGTGGACCAAGACCAAATCTGTATGTCTTACAAATCATAGCATCACTTTCCCTGAAAGTAGATGCTACTCTATTTGGCATCACTGTTCCCGTGCTGGTATGCCGTAACCTCCTGGAGAGAATATAATCTTTTTAGGGAAGGTCCTACGTCCCTTACAGCCCTAGGGAAAGGGTTAGGCATGTGGAAGGAATGGGATTTCTATCATGTTTGAGGGAATTAAGGAAAATAAATAAATAGCATGCTCAGCTGTCAGGGTGCAATGAGCCAAGAAAACCACTGGGAGGCAGTGGAGGACCAAACTGTGACCGTGGCTGTGGCCTCTGGAAGGTAATCCAGGTGGGGATCCAGGTAGCAGCAGCCTCTCAAGCACAGCTAGGCAGGACGACCCTCGGAGAGGATCTCCCACAAGGTCTGGAGGAGCGCTAAACGGGGGAGAGGAATGGCCCACAGCCAGGCCCTTCCAATTTCCCCACACTTGTACCTATGCCACCATCACCCTTGAGGTACCTGGAGGGTGATTCTGGGGTCCCCAGAAATCGGGCTTGGGGAGTGGCGTTTCTTCCAATTGAGCATGACCCCGTTGCTCCAGACACAGTGCTGATACAGTGGGGTCCTGTCCTTCAGCGCAGGCGGCTTAACCCTGGCACAGAACCCAGCCAGAGTCGTTGAGAGGAGAGACTGTACTGTCTAAGCCTTCAGGAAGCCAAGAAAAATACCCTGGAGCATAGGACTCCATGCGCTCCACCAAGCTTGCTCTGAAAGCCGCTGTTAAACGCAACCAGTGCCAAGAGTTCCCAGGAAATGTGCCAGACTGCCTTTATCCCTGATGGCATTGCCGGGATGGCTGTCCTGTCCTACCGCAGATGCCCGCTCCCTGCTCCCAGCGGACACCAACTGAGACCTTCAGCCAGAGACAAGGCCCCAGCTCAGAGAAACCTCTGCCCGTGGGGTTGGGGTTGCTGGGCATACACTGTGTGGGTGGGGTTGAAACACAGAGAGTGCTTCCACATCCTCCAGTAGCTGCTTCTGCTTAAGGCCTTGACCTTGGCAGGAGTGCTACTTTCCCAGGGTGCTCAAGGCAAGGGTTTCCAAGGTCAGAAGGTACCAGCAGAGAAGCTCTGAGTGCAGTTGCAGGGGTCCAGCAGGGGGTGGGGTGAGATCACACAGTGGACTGGCTGGCCCCGGTGGCTCAGCCCAGTGGGGTTTCTTTCCCTCAGTGTCTGAAAGGATGTGCTGGGGAACCACCCTCTGGGTGACAGCCGCAGTTAATGCTGATTTATGACTGCTGTGCCTCCCTCTGCCGCCCGGGAAGGAGCTTTTGGAATGGCTTTCTGGCAGCCGATGCTGGTAGTTCCATTCTTGGTGTTCCCTGTCCCGGTGGAGTGCTGTGCACCCTTCCTCTACATGCTGGGTAGGGGGGGAAGGCCGGCCAGCCTGCCCTGCCCGCCTCTGCCTCCTCCAGGGGAGCCTGGCCCAGCTGCACCTGCACCTGGCCTTCCAGGACTCATCCCTCCTGCCGCCTGGAGGTGCCGTGCCTCCTCTAGCTCCCAGGCTCCCTCTCCAGCCAGTCTTGCAAACCCCACCCCCTCTGCCCACGCCACTACACCCTATCTCTGCCCCTCTGCCAGCCTGTGCTCCTTTGGCCCTGGCTGTACTCGCTCTTTGTCACATGTGGTGACTATCCAGGGATACCTTCTCTCCCAGGCTGCAAGCCCTGCAGTATAGGGTCATCATTCCTTCTTAATACATTCATTTGACAAATGTTTATTGATCAAGCATCACGTGCCAGGCACCGAGCTAAGTGCTCAGGAGCAGGAAAGCCGTGGTCCTGACTCTGGTGTCGCCAACAGGCTAGCAAATAAACAGCAAACAAACAAATAAAAAGGTAACAGAGAGTGATAAATGGTACCCAGTGAAAGTACAGCTTATGTGATTGGAAGGGCATGGGAACTACTTTCAGCACAGGGACAGGAAGTGACAGTCCCAGGGAACCCCTGAAGGAAGAAAGTGCCTGAGGGTCAGAGCCCTGTCTTTCTGTCAGCTGGTTGCTGCCACCATCCATGCACACGGGGGCGGGGGGGAGGTGGCACAGGGTGCCACAGGCACAGGGCCCTCCGATAAAGTGATTTGCTAGAAACTGAGGGACAACTGGTGGGGGAGCACAGTGACTGGGGGGTAATGGTAAGAAATGCAACAGTGAGCCCGGCAGGTCCAAGAGGAGCTCTGGATTCCCCTACCAAACCTGCCAGTCGCACTGCCTTCCCCATCTCAGTAAGGAGAAAAGCTATTCTTACGCTGCCCCAGTCCCAAATATTGGGGCAATTGCTGACCCCCTCCCACACCCTAGAGCCAAAACTACCAGCAAGTCCAGGCAGTTCCAGGGGACTAGACTAGGGGCACATTTTCCCACCTCCCCTGTGCCCATCCCAGTCTAGTCCCATAGGAGAATACCTACCAGGTCTTGGGCTTCCCCTTCCACTCCCATCCCCAGAAAGAGAAGTCAGATATGGCGCCTGATTGCACAAACCTTCTCAGAGCTCCCATCTCATTCAGACTGTAATGTAGGTAACACCTGTGCATTACACAGTGGTGTAATTCCCCCATGAGACCCTCTGTTTATCTCATTTTTCCTCCATTCCTTCTCACCCACTCTGCTCCCGCAGCCACCTTGCTTCCCTAAAACAAGCCCAGCGCACTCCCACCTCAGAG
Organism: Meles meles; assembly: GCF_922984935.1. Lineage (NCBI taxonomy): Eukaryota > Metazoa > Chordata > Mammalia > Carnivora > Mustelidae > Meles > Meles meles. The sequence continues at coordinate 108,733,905 of NC_060068.1, forward strand.
CCTTTGTGCTTACTCCTTCCTCCACTAGAGGACTTCGTGCCCCCACTCCCCACACCAGATATCCACTTGGCTCCCTCTCTTAAAGCCCTTTAAGTCTCTGCTGAAATGTCAATTTATTGTAGACACTGTCTACAATAGACACTGTCTCCTCCTTTTCCCTGCTACCCCCTGATCCAACCCTGGAATCTCCCTTTTTTCCTCCATGACCCTTACCATGATGTGATCTGACACATTTGTTATTTGCTTGCCTGTCCTCTGTCTCTCCCCACTATGATGGAGGTTCATTGGAGGAAAGAACTTTGTTTTCTTCACTGCTCTATCTCCAGCATATAACACATTGCTTGGTGTGTGGCAGCCATTCAAAAAATGATTTGCTGAAGTCTGAAACATGGGCAGGGCCAGACCATGGAGAACACCCTGGACCATGTTAATGGTATGGATTTTATTCTAAAAGCAGTAAGAAGCCACTGGAAAGCTTCAAGAGTGGATGCAGTGATCTGCCTTGTAGTTTGAGTTTACTGTGGATGTGGTATGGAGAATGACTGGAAGCAGGAGTCAGAGATGGAACTGGTGGGAAAGGCCACAAAGATGACTTGTGGCTTGGACCAGGATGGTGTCAGAGAAGAGAAGGCTATGAGCCAAGTTACTGGCAGATCAGCTGGGAAGAGGCTAGTGTCCAGGGCCAGAAGTTCTCCTAGTGTGGTCCGAGTCCTGTGCGATTCACCATCAGCAGCCTGAGCACCAACGACAGCCCCACTGAGCTGGGTCTTGGCAGAGGGAAGAAGTTTCTACTCTGAGCTCATCTTCTGCAGGTGGGAGTTAGAGCCGAGCCACCCACACTTCTCCCCTTGTGCCTGACCACGAGCATCTTCATGGCAAAGGTGGTGCCGTTCCTTTGTGTTTCTCTCTGCCGGCCCACTGCTCACACATGTGTATCCCTGAAGGTGTTTGGTACTATTGCACATTGGTGTCTCTGAGAGCAGATGCTGAGACAGACAGGAGTGCTAGGTATTTTCTGGGGTCAACACCAGTCAAGGAAAGGGAGGAAGCAGCAGTGAACAGTGGGAGAAGTCCATTATGATGTAAGCCCCACAAAGCCTTGGCCAACCCGGTGGGGAGTCTGGGGGCCTGAATCATCACCCACTCCATATGGGGCCCAGACGGCCAGGCCTGGCACCACTGCATCTGGGCTGTCTGGGAAGGGTGTAGCCCCAGGTGAGATGCACTCTGCAGCTGAGCTGAGAGCAGGAGACACAGCTGCTGGACCGCAAGTCCTCCCTTGAAGTTTCCTGAAGAGTGTGAATCTCTGGTGGAGGCCAGTGAATCTCCAGGTCTGCCAATATCTAAGCACAGGCTGCTCAGCCAGGACCCACAGTCCTTCCCTTGGCCGTGTGAACTGGCTCTCAGGAAGTTTCTGCAGCAGCTCAGCTCTTTGAAGGCCTCTCAGCCAACTGACCTGATTGAGCTCATGAACAAGCCACAGGCCTTGTATCAAAGCCTTGTCTTCACACTCCAGGGAAGGCTTACAGGCAGAGGTGGATAATCTGAAATTCACTTGGTGAACCATTTCAGAGTTACTGCAGCGTCTGTCATATCATGGAAAGACACAGGTGTTGCAGTCAGACGCTCCAGTCTCCCAGTCCTGCATTGGCCACGCACCTACCCCACCACCTCGAGCAACTAATAAGCCTGTAGGGAGTGTGTTTCCTCTTTAGTAAAATGTGTAGAATGACGCTGCCAAGACAGGCACTCGAGATGAAAGACTCTGCCTTACCAGCCTCGTCTCCTCATTGGCCTACAGGTGTCCACAGAATGAACGAGTGTCACTTACACAAGTGTCACACCCTGTCTGGAGCAGGCCATAGCAGCTGTCAGCGCAGGGGGCCAAGGGGCTCCTCTTCACACTTGCACAAGTGTGAGTGGGAGCATCCCCCCTTCAACGCATCTCAAACCACACAAGGCTCATCTACCTGACCGCCGCGTCACAACCGAGGTGGTGCTGCCATGTTCATGGCCAGAAGCAAACACCCAGCCAAGAGTCCCACCCAAACCTGGTGTTTGCGGGAACACGATGGGGCCTCGACAGCACTCCAGAGCTCAGCTCATGACATCCTCTGGGACTGAGTCCCAATTTTACCCTGACAGCCGCCCATCCTAATGGAATCTCATTTGCAGGGCAGGCAGGACGCCACCCCCAGCTGGACTGTCATGTTGTTGAGAAGTGAAGCCCCTGCTGTAGTTCCCTGGGTCGTCGATGACTGAACGTCTCCAAAGACTTCCAAAAAACTCTGAGAACTGATAAATGAATTCAGTGAAGTTGTAGGACGCAGCGTCAATAAACAGAAATCTGTTGTGTTCCCATACGTCAAGAACGAACTATCAGAAAGAGGAATTAAGAAAACAATCCCATTTAAAATTGGATCAAAAAGAATTAAATACATAGGAATATGTTTAACCAAGGAGATGAAAGACCTGTATACTGCAAATTCTAAGACACTGATGAAAGAAACTGAAGAGGACACAAATGGGGGAAACATAAAATGGAAAGGTACAATCCATGCTCTTGGTTTGGAAAAATTAATAAATAAAACCCTTTTTAAAAATTCCAATGGCATTTTTTCATAGGAGGAGAAAAAACATCATAAAATTTGTATGGAACCACAAAAGACTCTGGATAGCCAGAGCAGTCCTGAGCAAGAGGAGCAAAGCTGAAAGTATCACAGTCTCTGACTTCAGTCTCTATTACAAAGCTGTAGACAGAGACAGTTTGGTACTAATGTAACAACAGAAACATCGATTGGTAGAATAGAACAGAGTCCAAAAGCAAACTCACACATATACGGCAAATATATCTATGGCAAAGGAACCAAGAATATACAATGGGGAAAGGGCAGCCTTTTCAATAAGTGGTGCTGGGAAAGCTGGATAGCCGTGTGCCAAAGAATGAAACTGGGCCACTACTTTATACCACACACAAAAATTAACTCTAAACGAATTAAAGATTTGAATGGAAGACCTAAGACCACAAAACTCCTAAAAGAAAGCACGGGTGACAAGCTCCTTGATAGCAGTCTTTGTGGGGACTTTTTGGGGTCGACACCAAAAGCAAAGACAACAACACCCAAAAGTAAACAAGTGGGACTCCATCACACTAAAAACCTCCTGCACAGCAAAGGTCACCATCAAGAAAATGAAAAGGCAACCTGTGGACTAGGAGAAAGTATCTGCAGATCATGTATTTCATAATGGGTTTTTTAATTAAAGATTTTATTTATTTATTTGACAGATGGAGATCACAAGTAGGCAGAGAGGCAGGCAGAGAGAGAGGGGAGGAAGCAGGCTCCCTGCTGAGCAGAGAGCCCCATGCAGGGCTTGATCCCAGAACCCTGGGATCAGGACCTGAGCCGAAGGCAGAGGCTTTTTTTTTGTTGTTTTGTTTTTTAAAGATTTTATTTATTTACTTGACAGAAAGAGATCACAAGTAGGCAGAGAGGCAGGCAGAGAGAGAGGGAAGCAGGCCCCCTGTTGAGCAGAGAGCCCGATGCGGGACTCGATCCCAGGACCCTGAGATCATGACCTGAGCCGAAGGCAGCGGCTTAACCCACTGAGCCACACAGGCGCCCCTGAAGGCAGAGGTTTTAACCCACTAAGCCACCCAGGCGCCCTTCATAATGGGTTAATATCCAAAATATATAAAGAACTCAATAGCAAAACAATAATTCAAGGAAATGATGGGAAGAGAATCTGAGTAGACATTTTCCCAAAGTAGACATCCAGATGGGCAACACACACATGAAAAGATGCACAACATCTCTCACCATCAGGGAAATGGAAATCAAAGCCACAGTGAGGTACCACATTGCACCTGCCAGAATGGTTATTGTCAAAAAGTTAAGAAATAACAAGTATTGGTGAGGGTGTGGAGAAATGAAATTTCTCCTTGTATTCTGTTGGTGGGAATGTACATTGGTGCAGCAACTATGGAAAACAGTATGGACGTTCCCCAAAATATTAAAAATAGAACTACCAGGGGCGCCTGGGTGGCTCAGTGGGTTAAAGCCTCTGCCTTCGGCTCAGGTCATGATCCCAGAGTCCTAGGATCGAGCCCCACATTGGGCTCTCTGCTCTGCAGGGAGCCTGCTTCCTCCTCTCTCTCTCTGCCTGCCTCTCTGCCTACTTGTGATCTCTGTCTGTCAAATAAATAAGTAAAATCTTAAAAAAAAAAAATAGAACTACCCTATGACCCAGCAATTCTACATCTGGATAATTATCTGCAGAAGATAAAAACACTAGCATAAAAAGACCTATGTAACCCTGTGTTCACTGTGTCATTATTTGCAATAGCCATAACATGGAAGCAACCTAGGTATTCACCAATGGATAAATGGATGTGATGTACACACACACACACACACACACACACACAAATATCGCTCAGCCCTAAAAAGGAATGAAACCTTGCCATTTGAAGCAAAATGGATGGACCTAGAGTGCATTATGCTAAGTGAGACAAGTCGGACAGAGAAAAGACAAATACCATATAATTTCACTTATATAGAGAATCTAAGAAACTAAAAACAAAAAGCAAAGCCATAGGTCATAGATCCAGAGAACAGATTGGTGTTTGCAAGAGGTGAGGGTGGAAGGGGGCCAAATAGGTGAATGTGGCCAATGGGCATAAACTTCCAGTTATTAAATAAGCGTGTCATGGGGACAGAATGTACAGCACAGTGACTACAGTTAATAATAATGTACCGTCCATTTGAAAGTTGCTAAGACAGTGGACTGTAAAAGTTCTCATCACAACACACCCCCCCCCCCCACATTTGGTAACTACGTGGAGTGACAGATGCTAACTAAACTTACTGTGGAGATCACTTCACAACAGACAAATAGTGAATAATTATATTGTCCCCCTGAAACTAATATGATGTTGTATGTCAATTACACCTCAGTTAAAAATAAGTAGGGATTTCATGATCTAAGAAACAATAATAATAAATAAATTAGACATTAGTTGTAAATACAAGAAAGATGTCAAAAGGAGATTTTAAAAATTGAGAATGTACAAGCATATATCAGACCATATGTATCTGAGGCTCCTGTTGGGAAGGAAGTATTTTAGTTAGATTGATAACTTTCTCAAGGAATACGCAGGGAGACTCAGTCCCATCAAAAAATAAAAACTGGAAAACAACGATTCAACAGGAATGGTTTTAGAAATGCAATCATTTGATCTACAGAAGGGAAAATGAATGTATATTATCCTAAGAACCCCCATGATTTTCTTCTTTTCTAGAATTTCTCTCTTAATCAAAGTGGTAAATGTACTTAGTTTTAAAAGACAATTAAAGAATGTTGTCTCAAGAAGTCCGTTAAAAGGGGACTCTCTTGGGGCACCTGGGTGGCTCAGTGGTTTAAGCCGCTGCCTTCAGCTCCGGTCATGATCTCAGGGTCCTGGGATCGAGTCCCACATTGGGCTCTCTGCTCGGCAGGGAGCCTGCTTCCCTCTCTCTCTCTCTGACTGCCTCTCTGCCTACTTGTGATCTCTCTCTGTCAAAATAAATAAATAAAATCTTTAAAAAAAAAAAAGGGGGACTCTCTTACCTGGTAGCGAGAAGACACTGACCAACACCAGGTACTGACAGTCATACGGAGAGGTGCCCACAAACTCACCTGCAAGCCATTTCAAGGTTCTGCAGGCTCAGAAGCCAGGGGGAGTGTTCCCAGCACTGAAGGTTGGGAGGGAGGCAGCAAAGACAGCAGAGGCCTAGCAGACAGGGGCTCAGTCTGGCAAGGCGTTTCTGGGGCAGAAATGAAACGGGAAAAACTTCACGCTAGGGCCTGGGAAAGGAGGCCTCTGGCAAATTACAGAGGACCCTCGAACAATGTGGAAGGTCAGGGGTGCCAACCCCACACAGTTGAAAATCCCCATGCAATTTCTGACTCCTCCCAAACATAACTACTGATAGCCTACTGCTGACCAGAAACCTGACTGATAACGTAAACAATCGATCAACATATATTCCTATGTTATATGTATTATATGCTGTATTCTTGTGAAAAAGAGAGGTGGAGAAAAGAAAATGTTAAGATCATAAGAGAAAACACACTTCCAGTACTATACTGTAAAAAATCTGCATCTAAGTGGACCCTCGCAGTTCAAACCCATGTCGTTCAAGGGTCAACTGTATGTTCTTCTCATTTACTAAGGCAGGGCCCCGACCCACTTGCAACATCAGTGTTTACCCATCTAGCCATTCGCCTGGGAGAGCTGCAGAGGATGGAGGTAACAGAAGGGGATGAGGCTTGACGAAAGTCTACTTTCTATCCTTTTCTAAGATGGACACAGGGTGACATTCTCAAAGGGGTGATGCCAGCCTATTTTTTGAAATCGCAGTGTAGTGACGCTAAAATGCTATCTTTTATTCAAGCCAGAGATGGCTGGGTCCAGAGAGGGAATGCCTTTGTGTCTTTTTAGCTTGGTCTTGTGATTTCTGGCAGTGTCGTGGGCCTGAGCAGGCTGCCTTTTGGGACAATGACTCTTCAAATGTCAATAAGCTACTGTCCTTAGGGGAGGTGGGAGGAAAAAAAGTCAGTCTGGGCATGGCATGTGGAACACCTTAACCAATACTGTTAAGCTTTGTGAGTGCCCTTATTCACAGCAAAAATGCTCTTAGTCACCCAGGTGTGCAAAATGCAACTGTATTTTTTCATCAAATATCTACTCTATTAGACACTGTATTCAGTCTCACCCCACTCCAGGGAGTGCTCCCTTAGCTGTGTAATGGTGGAACAGTAGCGCCCAACTCACAGAGTGAGGACTGGATGAGGCAGTGTTTCTAGAAATCTGGAACCCAGGGGTCTGGTCTCTGTCGCTGTAATGATGTATGACCCATGACATTCCATGTAACTTGCTTGGCTCATTTTTTTTTTTTTTTCTCAAAGGCAAGGTAATAATAATTCAAGAGGGTGCCACTTAGTTTTATTTCAATTTTTAATGCTTGTGTTTATGTAGTGTTTTCAAGCTCCTCCTGTTAGGGGAATAAGAGCATTAAAATGAGAATTGCAAAGGTAATGATTCTAAAACCTCATTCAGTAACAAATGGCAACTGGGAGGTTGTAGACCATCCTGGGGCAAGGCTTCCTCATTGCTCATTTGGAGGCAGCCCGCACCAGTTCAGCCTGTAGTAAGACCAGGCCTTTAAAAATTCATACTAAATCTCAGTTGCTGTCCATGTACAGATTCCATGCTGGCTCAGGGTAATTTCTACAAAGTGACTGTGCCTTTCCCATAATTTATGTCCTCTTTTCACTCTGTGGGGGCTGAACGGAGATGCCTGTAGGAGTGTGAGTCTGATGAAGGCATTGCAGGCTGTGTGTGTGGCGGGGAGGTGCTCTATGCTGTTCAAGGCAGGGCTGGCGGTGCTTCCCGGCCCCACGGGGCAGAAGGACTCAAGGTGGATAGTTCTCAGTCGGCCTCAAAAAGGGTGGAGCAGCTCCTCAGGGAGCAGCTGCCGTAACCAAACAAAGGAAAGAGTGGCACTCCATTCCTTAGCCAGACCAATACTTTAGGATTCCTCCAGTGACACTCTGGATCTATGGGAAACCTGAGGAATTCAAAGGCAGAACCTAAGTTCAGTGTAATGGGTCTTGAGGCTGCTGGAGAATTTGCTGATCTAGGAAGCATAACAGTGAGATAGAGGGTGGGTGTGGGGTGTGTGTGCGCGTGCGCACACGCGGGCACACGTGCACGCGCGCATGCACAGTCACACCCTGGGAAGGTAGCGATAGAAGGGTCTGCCATTGCTAGAATCCATATGCCTTTGGAATTGGTTGCTTGAGACTTCTGTCCTAGAAGTCATCAACTCCTTCCTGGGAGAAGCAGGGTTGCTTAGTTCTTTGACTTCCAGATGTTTCGGGGGAAGGCCTCTGGAAGGTAAGCCTCTCTGGGTAGCTTATCTTACTATCAAGACCTTGCTCTTTTATCTCTACTTCTGGTCCCACTAAAGGGATGGTCCTCATTGGCTCACAGTTCTTTTCAAGTCACCAAATGATACTGAGCACTTACTCTAGGAAAGGCATTCTTTATCAGAAACCAAGGACATCGGTGATCAAGATGGCAATTTACAAAATAATAGCCTCCCACCTGCTAACCACATCCCAAGTTCTGTCCTAAGCCCTTGATATTTGACCTTTACCACAGGGATAAGTAGTAGATGCATTCACCTTATCCCTTTTTTACTGATGAGAAAACAGAGTCACAGAAAGATCAGCTAACTTACTTAAAAGGACACAGCTAGTCAGCTGCAGAGCCAGGATTTGAACCCAGGCAGTCTGACTCTAGACTTGATGCTTAAACTATGATGGTTTGCTGCATTAGACCTTCAAGGGGAATGTAATGTGTTAAGTTCTGTGACATTAAGCCCAGACGTGAGAACAGAGGAAATCACCTATGAGAAGTGAGGCGACCAGACATTACTTCCACAGGAGGTGATGTCGAAACTCAGGTCTAAGTAGGGCTGCTTGCTAAACCATCTGGACGGACACGTGGACTCCAGGCCAGGGGAAAGGAGATGGAAAAGTCTTATGGTGAGAGAGGGAGAGAGAGTGGCTTCCTTATATTTAAAGAAGAGAAGGAATTCAGTGTGGCTGAATCTTAGATTTCCCAGCAGGAAACATTCAGAGATGAGGTCGGGGAGGTTTATTCATCTGCTGAGCATACGTTCATTTAGCATCTGCTATAGGTCAGGCATTATGCTAAGAGAACATAAATCCATAAATTAAGGTGATTCCCTCATGGAGCTTACTGTCTAAACAATGAAGTGATACGTCCTTAGCTCACCTGTTAAAAAAGTTAAACTTGGAAAGAAGGCAAAAGGTGAGTAATGTTTTCTTTCGATATCGACTGGGCATTGTAGAGCGGACTGACGTGAAGATGATTTAAGTGTCTAGAGTCCTGCCTGCCTCTGACTTTGCTATTTGCCAGTAGTTATGAAATCACTCTTACAAAGCTGGATGCACTATGTAGGCATCTATCAGGTAGAAAATGGAACTTAAAGGTTACAGTCTTACTGGCCGATAGCATGTTAACAAATTGTATCTATCTCCGTGTTTGTTTTCTGTTGTTGCCATAGCAAATTACCATCAACTCAGTGGTTTAGGACAACACAAATTTATTATTTTACAGATTTGAGGATCTGAAGTTCAAAGCAGGTCTCACCGGCCAAAAATCAAGATGGACATGGACTGCCTTCCCTTCTAGAGACTCAAGGGGAGAATGCTTTTCCTGTTCCTTATGGCTCTTGGAAAATTTCAGTCCCTTGGCGGTAGAGAGCGGAGGTCCCTGTGCTCTTGCTAACTATAAATCAAGGGCCATTCATAGCTGGCAGATGCCTCTGTTTCTTGGCACATGGCCCTCTCTCTCCATCTTCAAAGTCAAAAAGAGCAGGTCCTCCTCTCATTCTGACCTACATTTCTGCCTCCCACTTCCATTTTTTAAGAGGTGGAATTAAATTCCAGATAATCTGAGATTATCTCCCCATCTCAAGATCCTTAACTTAAATCACATCTTCAAAATCTCTTTTGCCAGATAAAATCACATGAATACACGTTGTGAGGATCAAAGTGTTAACATCTCTGGGGAACCATGTTTAGCCTACAACATTATAATGACTACCATTATTTCAGAATGCCCCCCCTTTTTTGGTAAACTATGTGACCCTGTTCCTCAAAAGGCAATTTTAACTACCTTCACCAATCTTACTGGTTCCCTTATTGATGAGTCAGTAAATCTTTAACATGTTTATTCTATATTTGTATGTTTTTAACTTTTGGAAAACTGTAGTAATTATGCTTGTTCTGGAGGCTTCATTCAGACTACCAAGTGGACTCACCTGTCAGTGCCCACTCAACTATGATACACAGGAAGTGGACTTCATGGGCTGGCCAGCCAAGCATGCTACTTTGGCCCCGGAGATGGAGCACAAGTGATAATAAGACTTTATCATCCCTGACTCTCTCTCTCTCTTTGATCTAAGTCTGTGTTTTTCTTTTAACTTCTGGGTCCCTGACCAATTTTAGTTCTGGTTCTGATCTGTGCATGGTCAGTATCTTATTTGCCATTGGTGACTACAATGACCAGAGCCCTGGTTTTATGGGCTGATCATTTGGTGATTTTTACTGGAACGATGGTATCTATTCTTTGTCGGGTGAGAAACCAGTTTCTTAGTCTCTTCAGTTTGTCTCTTTGGCCATTTGTGACCTCTAATCAATTAAGAAAATATTTTGTTCTTCCTGGAATGAGGAACAGCCCTTTGAGGTCTGGACCACTGAGTTTTTATATTTCTGTCTATTCATGACCGGTGATGGCATTTCTAGAAATGAAGCTACAAGCTCTCTGAAGGTTGTGTGTAATTAAGAAAAGTCTTTACTTTTCTTTGAGTGTGAAATATGTTCCTTTTCCTGAAGGCTATTAGATTACAATATCTCATAAATGAAATTAATTGCTTTGTAGAGATTTTTAGCACTTATATAAATTACATATATTCCCAGAATCACACCCAAAATAAAGAAACTAAACTTCCAATACTGTAAATGGGCTAGCTTACAAAAATCCTTTCTTACAGAAAGTACTAGCTAAGAGGCATTTTTCTAAGAATCAAAATTTAAGCAATCAAGGTGAATCCTTAAGTAAATCATATTGATTGATTTAATCATTTTGGCTTAAAAATGTTAAACATACTTTCTCTGATTTTATCAGTAATGAGGTATAATATAAGAATCTTTAAAATCAAGATTTCAGTATGTTTTCATGAAGAAACTAGCTAATCTGAATTTCCTAAACATTTTATACTAATTGACAGATTAGATAAGTTAATATTACTCCTACATAAAATCGAGAGTTGTGAAAATGTAAAAAATTCTAACTACACTGAATGGTAATTCTAAGAAATCTTTTATATCAACAGCAACTATGATGATGTTGTGTCAGTATGAATATAATTTCCAACACCCTTAGTTAAATTTGAAATCATAGACTAATATTAAATCGAGTAAGTTAATGAATTTTTTGGATACCTAGGTAATTTCTAAATAAAATAGAATACAGAAGTCTTGGTTACTTAGTAGCATCTTAATATATGTCTATTTTTGCTTCTATTTTCATGGTATAGAGTAGTGATATCTTTGGGTCCCGTTAATGGATGTGTTCCTTTGTTCACTTTGAGAAGATTTAAGATGGATGGGGGTAGTCTAGGGGCTCACACTACATGCTCTTGTGAGCTTTCTGGTCTGTGTAAGTGCTTGATTATATTGGGTAGCTCTCAATTACCTCCCTAGCTCTCATTTCTCTATGATTAAATTTAGTTGCTTCAGTTAGAAGTCTTAATCAACATAAACAATTAAGACTATATGCTAGGAGTACTGACAAAGAGCTACTACATGGAAGGCAACAGGGTGTGTCTCTTAAGGGAAAGAAGGGGTAGGTTTGACTCAAAATGGTCTGGATGTTACTGAACGTGGACAAGAATAATGAAAGACAAAACTTGAACATAGGAAGTGGTAGAAGGCTTATATGAATTAGATTTTCTTCACCTTGGCTTAGAACACCTACAAATAATGAGTCTGAAATAATCAAGCTGTGTGCTAAAATCTTGAAAAAGTTTGCTCCAAGCAGATGGGCTTATTCTTAAGTGTAACAAAAGGGGTATGGGGGGTGCAGAATCCTTCCTGTCAGATCTGATATTAATTTAAAACTAGAATTTGATTTTTCTCTGTTAAAATGATAAATTGATCTTAGAGCTTGTAGCCTACTTTTACAAGTGGAAGGACAAAGTTATTCACTACCTTCTGTGTTCTCTGTCTGGATAGCAAGGCTTCTGATTCCCACCAGCATAATTTTCTGTGCTGTGTGCTTACTTTATCATTCCCTGGATTCTTAAGGAGCTAAGGTTTTGCGAGCTGTGTCTCCTTCTTCTATATTTACTTAAAATACTCCATTGCTGCTTTGATTAATAGGGAATCAAGCTATTGTTTCTAACTTAATCAAGCTGCCAAATTTCCTCTCATAAGTCTTGATGTTGCCATCCCCAAACTGGGACTATAACTTAGGGAAAAGATGGATATATATTATTTTTACACCAAAACATCTTTGTGAGGTCCCAAAGTCCCATGGGAACTCACAAAAGTTTATTCTACAGTCTTATTTTTAAAATGATGCTAGAAATAATAAGGATTGTTTTGCAGGTCTTTTAATTAGCTCAAACCGCTGTAAAAGCTAAACAAGAACAAATGATTTTTCAAATCAAAGTAGAGTTTTGTATAGGTAAAATGAGATGAATGTTTTACCAAGTGTCCATGTTGCAGAAGGGAATGGTAGGTTCCAGGGATCTGTTAGGGCTCTCATTGTCCATTACATGTTCCTGCCCAAGAGGGAACATTAACTGAACTCTCAGGTGAACAGTTATGTGTTCAGAGCGTACAGATAATTTAATCCCCTTCCATTTTGATATTATTTTCTGCACAAAATGAACCACAGATACATAGTCACTTCTATAGGTGGTTTTCAGTCTTCTCTGACATCTACCTGAAGGCCTGCAAGCTAGAATCTGTATCTTCGACAAAGAAAAACTCAGTATTGAGGAAAGAATGGTACTGGATACCAATGACTATTACCACACAAAGACAAGACTTATGGGTACATGTTCTAAAGTATAAAGCTGACATTATCTAGACAACCATCAGACTGTATCAGGGAACTGGTGAGAACTTCCAGAATTCTTTTTAGTTCAGAAGTCCACAATTTTACGAAAGTTGCTGCTGACCCAAGATCCAGGGGGAGTAAATTTAGTTTCATAAGACTAAATTAACTGATGAGAGAAAAATAGACTTAAATTACTGTAATTTACTTTGGAATACTGTTCCTTTTTTAATATTCTATTCTGATATGTATAAGAGGAAATCTTTTTTCTTCCTGTTTATCTCACTGGTACACTGTGCTTTAGCAAACTGAAATAGAACACTTTTAATGATAATCTGATTCTTTCTGACACCTCTGAACTCAGAAACTGATGCATTTATTGAGTTTCTTTACTTTGCACAGCAGTATAGTTATTCACATAGGTTCAGTGAGGATTTGGTCTCCTTTTCACTAAGATATAATTTGACAAATCAGCTGTGTACCCGAGGCCATATCTGAAGTGTCATGTTGAAAATTAACCTCACTCCCCTTTACAAACGTGTATTTAACCTGTGGCACCAATGTTTACAAAGCTGTCCCAGGAAACCCAGCCTGAGATGCGTCCTGTGGTTCTCAGGCTCGCAGGCTCACAGAAGGGATGGGAGTCACTTCCTGGCATGCTGGTGATCTTAATAAGATATATATGATCTTGAAAAGAAATTCAGCAAAATCTATTAGTACTACACGTGAGATCTAGTGGAGTTTCTTGGGCCTTGGTTTCTAGCCTTAAAAGACAAAAATAACCAAGCCTTTTAAAAAGCCCAGTCTGAGATTCTTTAATAAAATTTCCAGACAGAAGCTAATTCTCCGGCCTTAGTATGGCTTTAGTATCTTACTTCCTCTTTGTAAACAATCAAGCGAAAACGTAAGGAGACCAGCCTTCTTGGTATTCAAGAATAGTCTCTGGATATTATTTCTGATCAAACCAGGAGGATGGTTCAGGCAAACATTTTAAAACTTGGAAAAAAGGCAGAGAAGGCACCATGTCTCTTCAACGTTATACGGGAGAACGGTTTCCCAGGCTTGAGGATTACTTAATTAATTATCCAGGGAAACAGACCTGTATTGGGCTTTGCTATTATGGCATTGGACACAGTTAAGTCACATGGGCCATGTAGATTTCTCTAATATAAAAAAGACCACCCTACACGTTAGGCTTCCCTGCTCTATAGGATATTCCTGTTTTATGTCTAGCTCAGCAAATTTATTTCAGAACGCTATGTCTCGTAGACGAGATCATCCCTGTTTTCCAAAATTCTCCTTGAACTACCTTTATCATTGTGCTGATTCCCTCATTATTTAATTAATAATCTTTGACACATATTCACTCCATATTAGAGTCATTCTTTTAACTGTTTGAAAATTATGACTGGACCCACATGACCTCATAGGATGGAGAATGGGGTGGAAATAGCCTCTTTTTCCCCCACCGGGTTCCAGGAAGTGTCATCGCCCTGGCTTCCGACTGAATGGCACTTCCCCACCCTCTTCCATTTCCTTCCTCCCTCCTCAGGAGCTGGGCAGCCACTGTGGTCAGTCTCTTTCAGAGCCTCTTGTTAGCTGCCTCACAGGGTCCTAAGCCTGCATGATAATTTAGGTCTCACTCCAGCCAAGTAAACCAGGGCTTGCTTTAAGCTGTTCCAGACACAGTGAGGAAGGCAAAGGGAAGGAGACATTTTTGCCATTTTACCCACTCCTGACAGGGCTGTATTTTATTTATTTCTTTATCCAATGACTAATTTATTTACCCACTGTTGATTTATCCAATGATTTATTTGGTATTCATTCACTCATTAAGACCCCAGAATCTGGCATTAAAAGCACAGTGGATGGTTTATTGATATAATTAAGTGAAGCCTTAAAAACTGTCCTAAAACTGACTGTATGTCATGGAGTAATTGATAAGGCAAATACTTTTTTTTTTTTTTTTTTTGGTATGAAGGCAGGTATTTTCTAGCTAGCTGCTGTAATAAATAGCCAATTTCCACAGGTGAATGTACATGTTTATTTCTTACTCTTGCAGAATCCGGTTCGTGATAGAGACATTCATTCAGACACTTAGGCTAGAGATTCTCTGCCATCTTCATTGTGAGACTTCTTCCAAATTGCCCTGGACACTGGTATTCAATTGGTGGCTGCTGGAGAGGGATCTGGGTGAGAGGTTTCCACGGGTCTGGCTGGAAAGGGTATCTTCCACCCATATTCGATTGGACAGAATTCAGTGACAGAGTCACAGTAACCTGTAAGAGGGACTGGGATACAGCGCCCCTGCCCCACCGTGTTCCTAATAGAAGAAATGGTCTTCGTAAGTCACTACCAAGTCCCTGCCACAGCTCTTAGAACTCAGAATCCCAGAGTCCAGTCTTCACGGACACTCACTGTTGAGGTCCCTAGAAGAGGACTTGAGGTCTTGTCTGTTTAAAACCTCATTTCACTAAGTTGACCTGCTGGCTCAGCAGCAATTGCTATGTTAGAATGTTCAAGGGTGAAAGTGACTTTATTTCTTTTTTTTTTATTCGTTTATTTGTTTATTTACAGCATAACAGTGTTCATTGTTTTGGCATCACACCCAGTGCTCCATGCAGGACGTGCCCTCCCTATTACCCACCACCTGGTTCCTCAACCTCCCACCCCCCTGCCGCCCCTTCAAAACCCTCTGGTTGTTTTTCAGAGTCCATAGTCTCTCATGGTTCATCTCCCCTTCCAGTTTCCCTCAACTCCCTCTCCTCTCCATCTCCCCATGTCCTCCATGTTCTTTGTTATGCTCCACAAATAAGTGAGACCATATGATACTTGATTCTCTCTGCTTGACTTATTTCGCTCAGCATAATCTCTTCCAGTCCCGTCCATGTTGCTACAAAAGTTGGGTATTCATCCTTTCTGATGGAGGCATAATACTCCATTGTGTATACGTACCACTATTTCTTATCTGCAGATCCTGGGTGCGGAGAGAGTCCCTTTCCGTCTTCTTTTCCTTTATCTGGACAGATAGGAAGCTTTTGAGGTTATTCCTAGAACTTTCTTCAGTAGGCCCTGGGAAACGCTGACAGTTCTGAGCTGGGGGTTGAGATGATCCCATTAAGCTCCTTGCAGGTAACTCAAGGCTGCTCTCTTCCCCTTCAGGTGCCGTACCTGGCAGGTGATTCCGTACATGGGAAGCATCCAGAACTGCAGGGTTCCAGACAGTCTCTAATTTCCGCATCCAGTATTCTAAGCTTCAGAAAGGTTAAGCGGTTTTCCAGAAACCCCACACTAGTTCGTGGTAGGTCGTAAACAAAGCCAGGTTGCTCTGTTTCCAGCCCACACTATTCTGCCAGGCAACATTCCATCAAGCAGTGAATGATTCGTCTTTCATTTTAATGCAAAAGATAACAAAATGTCAAGTCAGCAGCAATATGGGTAGATAGAGTATTTTCTGAACTGAATTTTCTGGTTAACTCTCTTTCAGCCAGATAGGCTTTTTACATCAACCTGTGGGGCTGAATATTCTCCTGACCCATACCAGCTGGCTTTCTGGCCTTAATAAGCAGCATTTCAAAAAGCAGGCACACGACCTTGCCTTAACATTGTTCAAAAGGACAATTATTATTCCCAAGTGGGGGAGGGAATGACAATTTCCAATAACCTGAAGCTCAATCATGGTGACCTGAATAAATTCTGAGAACCTGTTGTCAGGTACTTTCTCCCCTTAACAGTCTTTCCATTTCAGAATTCAAATCACAGTACAAACTGCTTCCTGAATGTACCAGACGCAGTGTTCCTGCCGCGAGCAAAGGGAAGCTGGGAAGTGAGTACACTTTCACCTCTGCCACCTTGCCACCCACACTTCGGGAGGAGGCCCCGGTAGGTCTGTCAGAACACAGCAAAAATCACAGGGTTCACTTCGTGCCTTGTCTTTGAATTAGAGTCATCAAACAAGCATCATGCTCACTTCGCTCCCCATACTTTTACTTCATGAGGACCATGTAAGGAAGTTTTAGGTCATATATCCACTTCATGACAGTATACATTGAGTAATGATAAAAGTTTTCGCTTATCGTTATCATGGCTTCTCCCTATTTATTTTACATTGCTCTGTTCTTAAAATCATATTATCTTACGGTTATAAAGACTTTAGGCATGCTTCCTTCTAGCCCTGGAGAAACTGAGGCCTGGAGATGTGGCACAAGGTTCCCAGGGTCACACATGGAACTTGTGGTAGTTCTCCTGACTCTACCTCCATGTCCGTGTCTGCATTCAGAATAAAGATTTGCACAAAGTTGTCCATTTTCAAAGAAAGACTTGGAACGTGTCCTCCCTCTTTCCGGATCCTTCGATAACAATCATTTGTGCAGCAAAAATTCCACGGCCATAGAATCAAGTGCTGGGATGTTCTATTGGAATTTCCCCTTCTGAGGCAGGAAGGATGCCAAAAAAGAGACATCTGCTGCCGTAGTGGGGCCAGGAAGCTCTGCCAGGCTGGATTACCTCATTTTCCCGAGGTTCTACAGCAGAGACGAGGAAACGGCAACCTGGGGTTACAAACTTGTCCCAGATCACGAAGCTTGCACACAAAGAAGCCAGACCAGAACCTGGTTTGTCTGGCCACACCTGGGGGGATGACTCCTCTCTCTCTTTGAAGACACCAGAAGGTCCTATTTATATGCCCATTCCCGTTACTCCCGGGGTTCAGGTTCTATACAGAGAGGGTCTCCTAAAGAGTGACTCTCTCCCACTCTGACCATCAGGCTCCCGAGATAGAACCCTCCCTGAGGGCCCCAGATCCTCTTGCTGCCTAAAGAAACATATGGGTAGTTTATTTACATGCCCAAGTACACAGAGAAAATTCCCCCAAACCTGACAGCAGCTATGTATTCTCAAGAGAATCTGCTTTGCAGAGACCAACTAGTCACCTGGACATGTGTGCGAGCCTTCAAACCAGCACAAGCCATTGTTTCCAGTGCTTCCCTTGCAGAAACATCTCACGAAATCAGTTTGCACACAAAGTACCCATCATCTGGTATTTAATTTTCAAGTTGGCCTCTTGTCATGTTGACTTCTGATTTGTCTTTTTTAAAGGCAAATCTGAAATGGATGTTTACTATTTTATCCATGTTTTTATGACTACACTATTATATATCCATGCATGACCTTGTTTTGTCCTTTAAAAATTCACAAATATAGTTTCATCTTTTGCAACTTTCTTTTTGCACTGGACATTATGTTTTCCAGGTCTACCTGTGTTGATATATTTAGCTCAGTTTCATGCATGTATCCCAGTGTATGAATATTCCACAATTTATTGATCATCTCCCTTTTGAAAGTTATTTAAGTTATTCTGATTTTTTTTTTGTAATTATAAACTGTAATGGTTAATTTTTTTTTGAAAAAAATAATATATTGTGTAATGGTTAATTTTATATGTCAAGTTGACTTGGTCCTGGCGTTCCCAGATATTGGTGCCCAGGTATTGGATCAAGCATTATTCTGAATGCTGATGTGGGTGTTTGGGGATGAAAGGAACATGTAAACCAGTAGAATGAAGGCAAATGGCCTCCCTAATGAGGTGGGCCTCATCTGATCAGTTGAAAGTCTGAGGAAAACAACTAGGCAGACTTACTCTCCCTTAAATAAGAGAGAATTCCCCTTCCCTGATTGCCTTTGAATGGGGACATCTGCTTTTTACTGCCCTCAGACTCAGACTGAAATATCTCCTCTCCCTCAGTCTTGAACCTGTTCATCTTTGGGCTGGACCCACAGCAGGGGGGTCTCCTGGGTCTCTGGCCTGTCAGCCCACACTACCAGGTCTTGGGTCTTGGCAGCCTCCACAGTCATGAGGGCAATTCCTTCTAATAAAACTCTCCCCAAGAACGGAGTCAAGATGGCGGAGAAGTAGCAGCCTGAGACTACATCAGGTAGCAGGAGATCAGCTCGATAGCTTATCTAAACATTGCAAACACCTACAAATCCAACGGGAGAGCGAAGAGAAGAAGAACAGCAACTCTAGAAACAGAAAATCAACCACTTTCTGAAAGGTAGGACTGGCGGAGAAGTGAATCTAAAACGACGGGAAGATAGACCGCGGGGGGAGGGGCCGGCTCCCGGCAAGCGGCGGAGGAACGGAGCACAAAATCAGGACTTTTAAAAGTCTGTTCCACTGAGGGACATTGCTCCAGAGGCTAAACCAGGATGAAGCCCACGCGGGACCAGCGTGGCCCCAGGCCCCGCAGGGTCACAGAAGGATCGGGGGTGTCAGAGTGTCGGAGAGCTCGCAGGTATTAGAACGGAGAAGCCGGCTGCAGAGACAGAGCCGAGGACTGAACTCTCAGCTCGGGGTTACCTTGAACTGGTCGCGGGCTGGGTGAGCTCGGAGCGCGGCTAGAGGCTGGGGATACGGGAGTGATTGGGTGCTGTCCTCTGGGGGCGCACTGAGGAGTGGGGCCCCAGGCTCTCGGCTCCTCCGGGCCGGAGACTGGGAGGCCGCCATTTTCATTCCCGTCCTCCGGAACTCTACGGAAAGCGTTCAGGGAACAGAAGCTCCCAAAAGCGAACCCGAGCCGATTACTTAGTCCGGCCGCCGGTAAGGGCGGTGCAATCCCGCCTCGGGCAAAGACACTTGAGAGTCACTACAACAGGCCCCTCCCCCAGAAGATCAACAAAATATCCAGCCAGGACGAAGTTCATCTATCAAGGAGAAAGCAGATTCAATTCCTAAGACAGCAGAGCAATTCCAGAGGAGGAGAAAGCAAAGCACGGAACTCATGGCTTTCTCCCCATGATTCTTTAGTCTTGCGGCTACTTCAATTTTCTTTTCTTTTTTCAATTTTTTTTTCTTTTTTCAATTTTTTTTCTTTTTTCTTTTTTCTTCTTCTGCTAAATTTTTTAAAACTTTTACCCTTTTCTTTTTTAACGCTTTTTGACTAGTTCATCTAAATATATATATTTTTTCTTTCTTTTTTATATTTTTTAAATTTCTTTTATTTTTTAAATTTTTTTCTTTTTTTTTTTCTTTTTTTTTTCAGAACCTGTTTTTATCCCCTTTCTCCCCCCCACAATTTGGGGTCTCTTCTGATTTGGTTACAGCGCATTTTTCTGGGGTCTTTGCCACGCTTTTAGTAGTTTATTTGCTCCTTCATATCCTCTTATCTGGACAAAATGACAAGGTGGAAAAAATCACCACAAACAAAAGAACAAGAGACAGTACTGAAGGCTAGGGACCTAATCAACACAGACATGGGTAATATGTCAGATCAAGAGTTCAGAATGACGATTCTGAACATTCTAGCCGGGCTCGAAAAAGGCATGGAAGATATTAGAGAAACCCTCTCTGGAGATATTAAAGCCCTTTCTGGAGAAATTAAAGAACTAAAATCTAACCAAGTTGAAATAAAAAAAGCTATTAATGAGGTGCAATCAAAAATGGAGGCTCTCACTGCTAGGATAAATGAGGCAGAAGAAAGAATTAGTGATATAGAAGACCAAATGACAGAGAATAAGGAAGCCGAGCAAAAGAGGGACAAACAGCTACTGGACCACGAGGGGAGAATTCGAGAGATAAGTGACACCATAAGACAAAACAACATTAGAATAATTGGGATTCCAGAAGAAGAAGAAACAGAGAGGGGAGCAGAAGGTCTATTGGAGAGAATCATTGGAGAGAATTTCCCTAATATGGCAAAGGGAACAAGCATCAAAATCCAGGAGATGCAGAGAACCCCCCTCAAAGTCAACAAGAATAGGTCCACACCCCGTCACCTAATAGTAAAATTTACAAGTCTTAGTGACAAAGAGAAAATCCTGAAAGCAGCCCGAGAAAAGAAGTCTGTAACATACAATGGTAAAAATATTAGATTGGCGGCAGACTTATCCACAGAGACCTGGCAGGCCAGAAAGAGCTGGCATGATATATTCAGAGCACTCAACGAGAAAAACATGCAGCCAAGAATACTCTATCCAGCTAGGCTATCATTGAAAATAGAAGGAGAGATCAAAAGCTTCCAGGACAAACAAAAACTGAAAGAATTGGCAAACACCAAACCAGGTCTCCAGGAAATATTGAAAGGGGTCCTCTAAGCCAAGAGAGAGCCTAAAAGTAGTAGATCAGAAAGGTACAGAGACAATATACAGTAACAGTCACCTTACAGGCTACTAATGGCACTAAATTCATATCTCTCAATAGTTACCCTGAATGTTAATGGGCTAAATGCCCCAATCAAAAGACACAGGGTATCAGAATGGATAAAAAAACAAAACCCATCAGTATGTTGCCTACAAGAAACTCATTTTAGACGCGAAGACACCTCCAGATTTAAAGTGAGGGGGTGGAAAACAATTTACCATGCTAATGGGCATCAGAAGAAAGCTGGGGTGGCAATCCTTCTATCAGATCAATTAGATTTTAAGCCAAAGACTATAATAAGAGATGAGGAAGGACACTATATCCTACTCAAAGGGTCTGTCCAACAAGAAGATCTAACAATTTTAAATATCTATGCCCCTAACGTGGGAGCAGCCAACTATATCAACCAATTAATAACAAAATCAAAGAAACACATCAATAATAATACAATAATAGTAGGGGACTTGAACACTCCCCTCACTGAAATGGACAGATCATCCAAGCAAAAGATCAACAAGGAAATAAAGGCCTTAAATGACACACTGGACCAGATGGACATCACAGATATATTCAGAACATTTCATCCCAAAGCAACAGAATACACATTCTTCTCTAGTGCACATGGAACCTTCTCCAGAATAGATCACATCCTGGGTCACAAATCAGGTCTCAACCGGTATCAAAAGATTAGGATCATTCCCTGCATATTTTCAGACCACAATGCTCTGAAGCTAGAACTCAATCACAAGAGGAAAGCTGGAAAGAACCCAAATACATGGAGACTAGACAGCATCCTTCTAAAGAATGAATGGGTTAACCAGGAAATTAAAGAAGAATTGAAAAAATTCATGGAAACAAATGATAATGAAAACACAACAGTTCAAAATCTGTGGGACACAGCAAAGGCAGTCCTGAGAGGAAAATATATAGCGGTACAAGCCTTTCTCAAGAAACAAGAAAGGTCTCAAGTACACAACCTCACCCTACGCGTAAAGGAGCTGGAGAAAGAACAAGAAAGAAACCCTAAACCCAGCAGGAGAAGAGAAATCATAAAGATCAGAGCAGAAATCAATGAAATAGAAACCAAAAAAACAATAGAAAAAATCAATGAAACTAGGAGCTGGTTCTTTGAAAGAATCAATAGGATTGATAAACCCTTGGCCAGACTCATCAAAAAGAAAAGAGAAAGGACCCAAATCAATAAAATCATGAATGAAAGAGGAGAGATCACAACTAACACCAAAGAAATACAGACAATTATAAGAACATACTATGAGCAACTCTACGCCAACAAATTGGCCAATCTGGAAGAAATGGATGCATTCCTAGAGACACATAAACTACCACAACTGAACCAGGAAGAAATAGAAAACCTGAACAGGCCCATAACCAGTAAGGAGATTGAAACAGTCATCAAAAATCTCCAAACAAACAAAAGCCCAGGGCCAGATGGCTTCCCAGGGGAATTCTACCAAACATTTAAAGAAGAACTCATTCCTATTCTCCTGAAACTGTTCCAAAAAATAGAAATGGAAGGAAAACTTCCAAACTCATTCTATGAGGCCAGCATCACCTTGATCCCAAAACCAGACAAGGATCCCACCAAAAAAGAGAACTACAGACCAATATCCTTGATGAACACAGACGCAAAAATTCTCGCCAAAATACTAGCCAATAGGATTCAACAGTACATTAAAAGGATTATTCACTACGATCAAGTGGGATTTATTCCAGGGCTGCAGGGTTGGTTCAACATCCGCAAATCAATCAATGTGATAGAACACATTAATAAAAGAAAGAACAAGAACCATATGATACTCTCAATAGATGCTGAAAAAGCATTTGACAAAGTACAGCATCCCTTCCTGATCAAAACTCTTCAAAGTGTAGGGATAGAGGGCACATACCTCAATATTATCAAAGCCATCTATGAAAAACCCACCGCAAATATCATTCTCAATGGAGAAAACTGAAAGCTTTTCCATTAAGGTCAGGAACACGGCAGGGATGTCCATTATCACCACTGCTATTCAACATAGTATTAGAAGTCCTAGCCTCAGCAATCAGACAACAAAAAGAAATTAAAGGCATCCAAATTGGTAAAGAAGAAGTCAAACTATCACTCTTCGCAGATGATATGATACTATATGTGGAAAACCCAAAAGACTCCACTCCAAAACTGCTAGAACTTGTCCAGGAATTCAGTAAAGTGTCAGGATATAAAATCAATGCACAGAAATCAGTTGTATTTCTGTACACCAACAACAAGACTGAAGAAAGAGAAATTAAGGAGTCAATCCCATTTACAATTGTACCCAAAACTATAAGATACCTAGGAATAAACCTAACCAAAGAGACTAAGAATCTATACACAGAAAATTATAAAGTACTCATGAAAGAAATTGAGGAAGACACAAAAAAATGGAAAAATGTTCCATGCTCCTGGATTGGAAGAATAAATATTGTGAAAATGTCTATGCTACCTAAAGCAATCTACACATTTAATGCAATCCCTATCAAAATACCATCCAATTTTTTCAAAGAAATGGAACAAATAATCCTAAAATTTATATGGAACCAGAAAAGACCTCGCATAGCCAAAGGAATATTGAAGAACAAAGCCAAAGTTGGTGGCATCACAATTCCGGACTTCAAGTTCTATTACAAAGCTGTCATCATCAAGACAGCATGGTACTGGCACAAAAACAGACACATAGACCAGTGGAACAGAATAGAGAGCCCAGAAATCGACCCTCAACTCTATGGTCAACTAATCTTCGACAAAGCAGGAAAGAATGTCCAATGGAAAAAAGACAGCCTCTTCAATAAATGGTGCTGGGAAAATTGGACAGCCACATGCAGAAAAATGAAATTGGACCACTTCCTTACACCACACACGAAAATAGACTCCAAATGGATGAAGGACCTCAATGTGAGAAAGGAATCCATCAAAATCCTTGAGGAGAACGCAGGCAGCAACCTCTTCGACCTCAGCCGCAGCAACATCTTCCTAGGAACAACGGCAAAGGCAAGGGAAGCAAGGGCGAAAATGAACTATTGGGATTTCATCAAGATCAAAAGCTTTTGCACAGCAAAGGAAACAGTTAACAAAACCAAAAGACAGCTGACAGAATGGGAGAAGATATTTGCAAACGACATATCAGATAAAGGGCTAGTATCCAAAATCTATAAGGAACTTAGCAAACTCAACACCCAAAGAACAAACAATCCAATCAAGAAATGGGCAGAGGACATGAACAGACATTTCTGCAAAGAAGACATCCAGATGGCCAACAGACACATGAAAAAGTGCTCCACGTCACTCGGCATCAGGGAATACAAATCAAAACCACAATGAGATATCACCTCACACCAGTCAGAATGGCTAAAATTAACAAGTCAGGAAATGACAGATGCTGGAGAGGATGTGGAGAAAGGGGAACCCTCCTCCACTGTTGGTGGGAATGCAAGCTGGTGCAACCACTCTGGAAAACAGCATGGAGGTTCCTCAAAATGTTGAAAATAGAACTACCCTATGACCCAGCAATTGCACTACTGGGTATTTACCCTAAAGATACAAACATAGTGATCCGAAGGGGCACGTGTACCCGAATGTTTATAGCAGCAATGTCTACAATAGCCAGACTATGGAAAGAACCTAGATGTCCATCAACAGATGAATGGATCAAGAAGATGTGGTATATATACACAATGGAATACTATGCAGCCATCAAAAGAAATGAAATCTTGCCATTTGCGACGACGTGGATGGAACTAGAGCGTATCATGCTTAGTGAAATAAGTCAATCGGAGAAAGACAACTATCATATGATCTCCCTGATATGAGGACATGGAGAAGCAACATGGGGGGGTAGGGGGATAGGAGAAGAATAAATGAAACAAGATGGGATTGGGAGGGAGACAAACCATAAATGACTCTTAATCTCACAAAACAAACTGGGGGTTGCTGGGGGGAGGTGGGATTGGGAGAGGGGGAGCGGGCTATGGACATTGGGGAGGGGAGGCGAACCATAAGAGACTATGGACTCTGAAAAACAACCTGAGGGTTTTGAAGGGTCAGGGGTGGGAGGTTGGGGGAACAGGTGGTGGGTGATGGGGAGGGCACGTTTTGCATGGAGCACTGGGTGTTGTGCAAAAAGAATGAATACTGTTACGCTGAAAAAATAAATAAAAAGGGAAAAAAAAAATCTCCAAACAAACAAAAGCCCTGGGCCAGACGGCTTCCCAGGGGAATTCTACCAACCATTTAAAGAAGAACTAATTCCTATTCTCCTGAAACTGTTCCAAAAAATAGAAATGGAAGGAAAACTTCCAAACTCATTTTATGAGGCCAGCATCACCTTGATCCCAAAACCAGACAAGGATCCCACGAAAAAAGAGAACTACAGACCAATATCCTTGATGAACACAGACGCAAAAATTCTCGCCAAAATACTAGCCAATAGGATTCAACAGTACATTAAAAGGATTATTCACCACGATCAAGTGGGATTTATTCCAGGGCTGCAGGGTTGGTTCAACATCCGCAAATCAATCAATGTGATAGAACACATTAATAAAAGAAAGAACAAGAACCATATGATACTCTCAATAGATGCTGAAAAAGCATTTGACAAAGTACAGCATCCCTTCCTGATCAAAACTCTTCAAAGTGTAGGGATAGAGGGCACATACCTCAATATTATCAAAGCCATCTATGAAAAACCCACCGCAAATATCATTCTCAATGGAGAAAAACTGAAAGCTTTTCCGTTAAGGTCAGGAACACGGCAGGGATGTCCATTATCACCACTGCTATTCAACATAGTACTAGAAGTCCTAGCCTCAGCAATCAGACAACAAAAAGAAATTAAAGGCATCCAAATTGGTAAAGAAGAAGTCAAACTATCACTCTTCGCAGATGATATGATACTATATGTGGAAAACCCAAAAGACTCCACTCCCAAACTGCTAGAACTTGTCCAGGAATTCAGTAAAGTGTCAGGATATAAAATCAATGCACAGAAATCAGTTGCATTTCTGTACACCAACAACACGACTGAAGAAAGAGAAATTAAGGAGTCAATCCCATTTACAATTGTACCCAAAACTATAAGATACCTAGGAATAAACCTAACCAAAGAGACTAAGAATCTATACACAGAAAATTATAAAGTACTCATGAAAGAAATTGAGGAAGACACAAAAAAATGGAAAAATGTTCCATGCTCCTGGATTGGAAGAATAAATATTGTGAAAATGTCTATGCTACCTAAAGCAATCTACACATTTAAAGCAATCCCTATCAAAATACCATCCATTTTTTTCAAAGAAATGGAACAAATAATCCTAAAATGTATATGGAACCAGAAAAGACCTCGCATAGCCAAAGGAATATTGAAGAACAAAGCCAAAGTTGGTGGCATCACAATTCCGGACTTCAAGCTCTATTACAAAGCTGTCATCATCAAGACAGCATGGTACTGGCACAAAAACAGACACATAGATCAGTGGAACAGAATAGAGAGCCCAGAAATCGACCCTCAACTCTATGGTCAACTCATCTTCGACAAAGCAGGAAAGAATGTCCAATGGAAAAAAGACAGCCTCTTCAATAAATGGTGCTGGGAAAATTGGACAGCCACATGCAGAAAAATGAAATTGGACCACTTCCTTACACCACACACGAAAATAGACTCCAAATGGATGAAGGACCTCAATGTGAGAAAGGAAGCCATCAAAATTCTTGAGGAGAATGCAGGCAGCAACCTCTTCGACCTCAGCCGTAGCAACATCTTCCTAGGAACAACGGCAAAGGCAAGGGAAGCAAGGGCAAAAATGAACTATTGGGATTTCATCAAGATCAAAAGCTTTTGCACAGCAAAGGAATCAGTTAACAAAACCAAAAGACAGCTGACAGAATGGGAGAAGATATTTGCAAACGACATATCAGATAAAGGGCTAGTATCCAAAATCTATAAGGAACTTAGCAAACTCAACACCCAAAGAACAAACAATCCAATCAAGAAATGGGCAGAGGACATGAACAGACATTTCTGCAAAGAAGACATCCAGATGGCCAACAGACACATGAAAAAGTGCTCCACGTCACTCGGCATCAGGGAAATACAAATCAAAACCACAATGAGTATCACCTCACACCAGTCAGAATGGCTAAAATTAACAAGTCAGGAAATGACAGATGCTGGAGAGGATGCGGAGAAAGGGGAACCCTCCTCCACTGTTGGTGGGAATGCAAGCTGGAGCAACCACTCTGGAAAACAGCATGGAGGTTCCTCAAAATGTTGAAAATAGAACTACCCTATGACCCAGCAATTGCACTACTGGGTATTTACCCTAAAGATACAAACAGAGTGATCCGAAGGGGCACGTGTACCCGAATGTTTATAGCAGCAATGTCTACAATAGCCAGACTATGGAAAGAACGTAGATGTCCATCAACAGATGAATGGATAAAGAAGATGTGGTATATATACACAATGGAATACTATGCAGCCATCAAAAGAAATGAAATCTTGCCATTTGCGACGACGTGGATGGAGCTAGAGCGTATCATGCTTAGTGAAATAAGTCAATCGGAGAAAGACAACTATCATATGATCTCCCTGATATGAGGACATGGAGAAGCAACATGGGGGGGTAGGGGGATAGGAGAAGAATAAATGAAACAAGATGGGATTGGGAGGGAGACAAACCATAAATGACTCTTAATCTCACAAAACAAACTGGGGGTTGCTGGGGGGAGGTGGGATTGGGAGAGGGGGAGCGGGCTATGGACATTGGGGAGGCGAGGCAAACCATAAGAGACTATGGACTCTGAAAAACAACCTGAGGGTTTTGAAGAGTCAGGGGTGGGAGGTTGGGGCAACCTGAGGGTTTTGAAGGGTCAGGAGTGGGAGGTTGGGGGAACAGGTGGTGGGTAATGGGGAGGGCACGTTTTGCATGGAGCACTGGGTGTTGTGCAAAAAGAATGAATACTGTTAAGCTGAAAAAATAAATAAAATGGAAAAAAAAAAAAAACTCTCCCCATGTATACATGCATCCTACTGGTTCTGTTTCTCTCTAGAGCCCTGACCAATACACAAACCTGGGCCTTTTTATACATGGCTTCTGTGCTCGGGGGTCTGAGTTCCTCCAGAGCGAAGACCTACGCAAGGCCCTTTGGAACCACCTATCTGCCTGATCTCAGGATCCCCTCTTTCATTCGTGCCATCTTCCCTGGGGGCAAGTCAGAATCTCTGCTCCCCTGTGCTGCTTCACTACTTCCTACTTCCTCTCCATTCTCCACACATGTTCATGCTGGCCTTCTAACAGCAGCAGCAGTACCTACAACGTACAAGATGGCGCCCTTCCTCCTGCAGCCCAAGTCCTCTCAGGTAATGGCTCCAGGCAAGCCAGGTGCTCCCTCCATCTCTCCAGCGCACTCTTTCCCTCCCACCCACAGCTGTGGCCTTACAGCAGAGCAGACAACTTCTGGGTGTGGGAGAATCCAATGATCGGTAACACAGCCCTGCCCTGGAGCAACTCTGAGTTCAAGAGTAGTGGTGGGTGGGTAAGCAAACTAAAAACAAACCCTGGAACTAAGGCAGCGCCTGCAGAAGGAAAGCCAAGCTGGGCGTGGGGAGGGTGGTGCTGTGGAGGGAGCCTGGTCAGGCCAGCTGCCTGGAAGGGGAAGACCATCCGGGCAGCTAGATCTGGGGGAAGTGTGCGGACTGCTCCCCTGCACCAAGGAGAAGAAGAAGAAGGAAAAGACATTCTAGTGGAGAGAAGAGCTGGAACTGAGCATGGGGCTAGGAAAAAGCTGAGCAAGATCAATTCAAAACAAGCAGGATGAGGCTAGGAAGGCCGGCGACGACCAGGTGTTAGAGGCATGCCACCCCTGAGGAGAGGCCTCACCCCCAGCCCTGGGCCATCGAGACTCCTGCCACCTGGGTCATCTATCATTTATGACACGACTGAATTGGGTTGTGTCATGTGCCTACCCATGAGGGTGAGGTTTATAAACAACAAAGATGAAGCCAAACTAGAAACCACCTGAGGTTTTTTCCTAGGTTTCCAGATTTTTCGTAGCAATCACATTTCTGAGAGAACACAGCTACGAAGTTGGCATGTGTTGGCTGCCCTTATTTAAGGTGAGGAGGGCTTGGTTGGATCCTGTGACCTGAAAGATAGAAGAGCTTCCATCAACAGGAGGGATCTGGGGCCTCACCTCATAGACACACTACTTTCATATTTTAGAAACGCAATTAATGGGTCCGGCTCATTTGATCAGTGCTGTTTTGCACTAGAAAGGAAAAGAAAATCCATTTTGAGAACCTGCTATTTTATTTGGTTTTCCTGGCGCATTCTCCCAGGAAGGAGTTTCTCCTATTTTAATTACATCAAGTTGGGTTTCAGCACTGCTGCCAGGAACTGAGGGCTGGCCATTGGCAGCCTGACTTCACAAGGCGTCACTACAATGAAATTCATTTACTGTAGGAGAGCTTATTTCTACCTGCTGTTAAAATCACCTCCATTCTACCATGCCAAGTAACCCATTCATTTTGTGGGCTCATTTGCTGCTGTCCTGTGCATTCCCGCCTCTGGTTGTTTCTCACAGCAGACAAACGGGGAAGGTAAACAGAAGGTGTCAGTGAGAGCCGGCAGAGTGACATTTCTCTTTGCATCTATGCAGCTATGTTCCTTCGCTGCTGGCAGTTACCCTGGGAGTCTGTCTGGATCATCCTGCTGGACTTCTCCCCTGCCTCCAACCCAGCTGTCAGTAGAAGGGCCCTTGCCTTTCTTTTTCTCTTTTCTCTCTGTATCCAGAGCTCCAAGTTTAAAAGACAATTTTCAGTACGCTACTCTTGCCACTGGATGCTGTTCGGAGAAATCTCACCTGGAAACTGAGTTTTGCCAGGAGTAGTTAAATAAAGAACACTTTATTGAACTTCTCCTCGGCATGCCGTACTTCTTATAAGGGAAAGCACAGTGGTTCTTGCTCTCTCCTTGGCTATAGATGTCCAAACGAGGGTTAAGTGAAATGTATTGAAAAGTGTGAATTTACACAAAGGTGAAAGAACACAATAGGTTTTCAGGACATCGAATAATTAAATCGACAATAACCACCCATGTTTGCGGGCCTACCATGTGCAGGGCACAGTGTACTCTGAGAAGCTGGCTCCAAGTCTGAGCTCTGTGGGGTAAGGGGCATGTTTTCCTTATTGATTGCTGTACTTCTAGGATTTAGCTCTGCTTTTGGCCCAGAGAGGTGCTCAGGAAGCTTATGGAGAACAGGAGGAAGAAAAGAGGGCACACATGACCCCATCTGATTAATTTTATCCTCAAAGCTACTCTTATGCGCACTAATGGTCTTCAAGTTCAGTTTTACAATAGAGGCGTTCTCTTTTCGTCACCTCACTTCATCTTTCCAACAAAGCGGCGGGTTCAGTGATCAGGGTCTTGTGTCTAAAGCCCACATGCTGGTAGTAGGATGTGATTCTGTTGCCAAAGACCATGTTCCTCCCGGTATACCAGCTGTCCTGGATAGAAGAGGGCCCTGCCAGGACACTGTAGAGAAGAATGGGGCTGGGTGTCACCATTCTTGCAGCTGACAATGGCCCAGTGCTCCTTGCAGCTGACAATGGTCCAGGGCTAGGAACTGATATTTCAGGGAGGGGAAATGCTTGTGCAACCTGAAGGGAGAGTTACTCCTTAACAAATACTCTAGCTAGTTCCAGCATCAGAGATGGAGGATTCCTTGTAGCTGTCCAATGGTTCCCAGTTTAGGCTGCAAGCACCCACTCATGAGAGAATCCCTTCACTGATGTTCAAGGTCTAGTACAGGCATTGCAAACTGGGGCCATTAAAATGAAGAGAATGGGTCAGACGGCCTCAGGGGGATGGGAGACTGCCCACCTATTTTTCCTGTCCAATCACTTAGCACTTAATATAGGAGAATTGTATGGAAGTTCTTCTCTAGGAGCAAAGAGATGTCATGAAGAGAGAAACAAATTGTAACATAACATGCTTATCTGGCATTCCTTTGTCATGAGGTATCTTGCCTTTTTGCTGGCTATGTTGACCCTTGAAAATCTCATTTTATGGGCACTTTTCCCCCTCAACTTCAAAATGAGTAAAAAAAAAAAAGGTCAACCAGCCCTAATGGGCTTTAGAGAGTGGGAGACTGGTGGGAGCATGCTAGAGTGTTTGGGAAACCTGAGAATGTCTGCTCCACGGGGGAAAATCAGGCTGGCGCAGAGAGGTGCTCAGGAGATACTGGTAGAAGACAGGAGGAAGGCAAGAGGTGGCACACGGCACCTTATTTTTCTCTCTGAAGCTACCTGGACACTGGTCATGCTGTGGTTTTCCAAATTTAGTCTGATGATGGCTCAGGATGAACGACTCCTCCCAAATTCATGACAGCCCTTTTAAAATCTCCGTGAAGTAAACGGCCCTTGCTACTGCATATCCTTTCAACCTAAAGAAGGGCAGTGAAGCTCAGTGTGACCCTGTCCCACCATGAATGTGCTATTCCCTCCGCTCAGATGTAGGACCCTCCCGGGTTTGCCTACACGATGCTGAATGGGGCCAACACCTCAGCCTCCAGCAGACACTAGTTGTGGATGTCTGTGACTTTAAGAGCAGAGGAAATTATCAGAAGAGGGAGACAGAAGATGGCTTTGGCCTCTAGCCTTCCATCCCCTAGAAGTGATTGTTCTCCTAGCTGGCAAAGGATCTGTCCTGAAAGCTGGCCCTGACTTCCCAACAAGCTCTGTTTGCCCTTGGATCTGACCCCAAATTCCAATTTTCTCACAGTGCTCAGATTAGATGTCTCTTTTGGAGCTGACCTAGCCTCAGCCTCCAGACCTCTCCACCCTCCCTGCCCCAGATTGGCCTCATTTCACACTCCCACGCCTGACATTAGGTCCCACCCTGCCTCGCCTGCACCTGCCCTCCATTCCCTGGCCCTGGGCCTCTCCTGCTTAGGTGCCGGCAGCAGCTATGACTGTCTCCAGATGAACTGCTAAGGGACAGAAGCTCCTTCCCACATGGCTCCCTCTGAGCTGCTTCTTCATCACCCCCAGACTCCTGGAATGGGACGCTGAACAGCCTGTACCCTCCAAGCCATGCTCTTGGATTCCCCCACAAAGGAGAACAAACCAGTCTTCCCTGCCGGGGCACAAAGCCCCATGATCCTGTCCACAAGCGGACCTAGACTTCTCTGCTCAGAAGGCAACCACATATGCACTTACTATACAATTCAGAATGTGTCCTCTTATAAGGGTTGACTGACTTTGCCAAACCTCCAAATTTTTACTTTAAAAAACTGTGTTCTAGTTGTTGTTTTTTCTCACCATCCTACTTCCCCTCCCCCCAGCCATCCACCACCTCCCTGCTGAGGAGGCTGAAGTGCATTCTTCACCAGAATGTGAATTCTCCAATAAGTCACGGATTATGGGTACACAAGGGTCACTGTCCCCTAAGTAGAACCGCTTCTCTGAGCCCTCTCTTTCTCCCAGCTCTCTATGTGTTTCCCTTTCCAAAGCAGACATAGGAGCACATGTGCGTTTCTTAAAAGCACGATGATCTCAGGGTGCAGGATGGATCAGAAGTAGGCAAGGCTGGAGAAATCGAGGCTTGTGAAGAGTTAATTTAAGGGTCCTGATAAGGAGGACACCTGGGTGGCTCAATGGGTTAAGCCTCTGCCTTCGGCTCAGGTCATGATCTCAGGGTTCTGGGATCAAGCCCGGAATGGAATGGACTCTCTGCTCAGCAGGGAGCCTGCTTCCCTCTCTCTCTCTGCCTGCCTCACAAGTAGATCTCTGTCTATCAAATAAATAAATGAAATCTTAAAAAAAAAAAAAAGTCCTGGTAAGGGACATTCAGGACACCCGTTGTCCCAGAACATTTGCAACTACTTAGAGGAGCCTAAGTAATTTTAGACAAAAGATGACACACAGCAGTCTGCCAGTTCCCCACCGTCTACTTCCCTAGTGCCCAAATCTTGAATCTTCTTCTTATTATGTAAGAAAGATGTCTATCAGCTGCAGGGTGGATAGGAGCCAAGAGAGACACTGTCTGTCCACCAGCACTTCTTTATAGTCTTCAGGCTTGTCACCTACTGGAAAGGAAGTCCCTGAAAGCCGACCCATCAGATTAATACCCCCCTCTGAGGGCAATCAATGGAGTCAGAGGGAAATCCCGATTTGAATTCCATCCTCTAAAGGAAGCAGAAATTATGAGTCCATCTGTCAGAGCCTAGTCACTGGCATCTTCCCCTGACTTCCTTCCAAAGGGCAATAAATGGAGATTCAGGCCCAACCTGAGAACCCAAGGGGAGATGTGGTCAAGCAAAAACCAAATTTTCTAAAGGAGGCAAAGAGGTTTGAGGCTTCATGGAAAGGAGTATTATTTAACAAGTGCCTCAGAGACGTCATGAGATAGTGGGACATAAAATGCCCCTGCAACAGTGGCTGAGAGCATTTTCAGTTATAAACTAAGAGACTCCAAAGTCAGAGGTAGGAGTGTGTCCGGCACATAAGCCTCTGCGGGTTATTAATAGTGAGAGAGGAGGTTTATATTCTCTGCGTAACCTTTTGGAGATTTGATTTTTATGAAAACCATTAGCAAATATGAGCTGACCAGGGGGAGAATAAACAAAAGATAACCCAAGCAGAAGGACATAACTCAAATTGGGGGGAGGGAAAACACAAACGGAAGACCAAGAGAATGCAATGCTCGCT
The DNA here is from genome assembly GCF_922984935.1 of Meles meles. Taxonomy (NCBI): domain Eukaryota; kingdom Metazoa; phylum Chordata; class Mammalia; order Carnivora; family Mustelidae; genus Meles; species Meles meles. The sequence goes on from NC_060068.1 coordinate 108,767,488, forward strand.
CTTCCCTTGGCTGGTAGGAGTTAAGAGAAGAGATAGGAAGGAGAGGGGATACTTGGCAGAGCTCTGGTAACCCAAATCCAAGTATAGGACATCTTCCTTCATAGCATGAAACCCATGGGTACCCAGTCCAGCTTAGAAGAGCAGCAAAGTCCCAGGAGAAGCAGTGAGACAAGGAGAGTACAATGCAAGATTCACTCATCCTCTAGGCCAAAAATGGCAGACAGGCTTAACTTATGGACTAATTTTATGAATTAGGAGTTGCTTCTTTACATTCTGTACTCAACATTCTGTACACAACTTTAGATCTGAGATCAACAGCAGAGTACTGCAATGGACTAGTGACGTCTGCCCCTGGCCCAGGGTTGGAGAGTGTGTTCTACTAGTGTGGATGACAAGAGGGCTACCTGTTGCCCGGTCCAGTTTACTGGCTTTCTCTGTATTGTAGTTTAGGGTCAAAGGCCAGGGTAACACTAAGATGAATTGTTTATCTTTGTCCTGTACATTATTTCTCATGGAGATTTATATGAGTGATGTATTATCAGCAGGTGGTGTTCCTGGATCCCTTGGCACCAAAAAAATCTAATAAAACCTACTCTTGATCCCCTAAATTTTATATGCAGATATTTTTGGAATCTGGGACTTAAAATTTTCCCTTATAGGGCCAAGTAAAGCTTCCAGAGGTCTTGCTGGCTACTTGGGGAGCAGGTTGGAGACCGGACCTCTGGGTAGACATCAGTGAGCAAGGATTGTTCCTGGGCTCTTGCCCTCCCTCCCATCCATGAGACGTGATGCTCCAGTTCCTTGTCCTACGATCCAGAACACCATCGATCCTGGATGCTGTGGGGCCAGCTCAGGAGGTCGTAGGGAAATATAAGGACTTGAGTTGAGTTCGCTTAACCTACAAGTGTCATGTGGGGGATGTCAACATTATCTGTCTGGATCCAGTGATTGCTTTTTCCCTCTCATGGCCAGAGACAGATGATTAGGCATCCATGTGAAAAGCTTCTTGGCATAAAAGTAGATTTATTGATTCTCATTTATGGTATCAAGAGGTCCCCCTTCAGAAACAGGATATGGAATCTACATGGCAGACCCCATTGCTTAACTGCAAAGACTGACCTTTCCCAGAATGACAACTCTTGTAGTACGGGTGAAGTGCGAGTACAAATAGAACAACCCCCGCTGCCTTTGGGTCAGAGCTCATTTCATATTGTTCAAAAGAACATACAAATCAAAACCTTCAAGTGCTAAGTACCAAGCCAATAAGACTGGTTTTGTTGTAATGTTTGCACTTTGTCATCAGGAAAATAAGACAGAACAAAACAAAATAATGACCATTTTCTTTTTCAAGCCAGCAATAAGAAGGTGAAGGGGTGGCTTAACTCTTTGTGCCTGTGCATATCTCCTTTCCCAGGTAACAAATGCATCTTGAGGGCATTATATAATGCATTTGTGTATTCCCCTACATCTCGTGCACAGTAAGTACGTTTGATCGAGTACTTAATTTGAAAAGATCAGTTGCAGCATTGAAGAGTGGAGAGGCCTGTGCACTTCCATGTTTCCTGCTGTACTCCCAGCTCCTACCAGAAAATCTCATTGAGAGCTCTTCTGTCCAGCAATGTGGTCAGGATGGTCATGGGCCAGTTTTACCTGTCCAAGCCTCATCTTTCTCATAAGTAAAATGGGATAAGCACGTCTAAACTGCTTCATGTCTTTGCTCAATGTTGCTTCCTCTTCTAGCAAAGTCTTGACTCTTATTTCAAAACCTTGTTCAGGTCTGTTTTTCTTTGAATCGTTCCTTGACATCCTCTTTTTCCCTGGGAAAAAATGACATCTCCTTCCTTTGGGCTCTGCTAAATTCCATAATCACTTTCATTAAAACACCTAGAGCCCTTTGTGACATGTATCTACTTAAAAGTCTATCTGCTTCTGTTACACAATGGTTTTCCACAGGGTAGGAACTGTCTCATTCATTTCTGAGCAGCAGAAACTGGATGTATAATTTCTGAATGCATATAGGAACAAGTAACAGAGGACTATAACCAACCAAGCAATACGACCCATTCTAGGTTTTAGGAAAATCCCCCTGGCATGGTTGAAGCACACAGGCTAGAGTTTAGAAAGGGTTAGATCGAAAGCATCAAGGTTCCTTGGGACTCAGAAATTGTCTCCGGAATGCTTCTGTTAACGTGCAGAAGTAACCGTGCATCATGTAAGCCATTACTGTCTTCCTGATCTGAACAGAGTCTGCGGAGCCTAAGACAGAGATCACACATTACGAAGAGACGCAGAACAGCGTAGGAAACACTCAACTGTGAAGCCTCTTGGGAAGGGATCAGCCTTGAGGGGGTGGGGCCTGGCATGGCATAGCATGGCATGGCATGCGGGTGTAGTCAGGGGTGGCACAAGGTGACCAAGTGGGCACCTGAGCTCCTTCGTCCACTGTACAGCTCTCTCCCAGGGCTGGTGAGCTCCGACAGATCTGTACACCCATTGCTACGGACTGAACTGTGTGCACCAAAATTCCTATGTTGAAGCTCTATCCTGCCAGTGTGATTGCATTTGGACATGGAGCCAAGGACAGAATCCAGGTTATGTAATGTCACAGGGTGGGGTCCCGGTAAGATAGGATTATCATCCTTATAAGAAGAGGAAGAGACACCTGAGCTCCCTTGCTCCTTTACTGTGTGCCCTCTTTTCCTCCCCTGCTTCTCTCTTTCTCTTTCTCTCTCAGTGCCTCCTTCCCTCTACTGCCTTGTGAGCACACGGTGCAAAGGTGGCGGTCTCTAACCCAAGAAGAGGGCTCTGTTAAGAACTTGAATTTGCTAGCACCTCTATCTTGGACTTCCAGCCTCCAGCACTGTGAGACATGAACTTCTGGTGTGTAAGCTCCCCGGTCTATGGCAGTTTGTTACAGGACCCTGAGAGGACCCATACACCCATGAAGATAGTCAAGATACAGAACAACTCCAGTACTCAATTTTTTTTAACTCGTTTTTACAACAGACTGAAAACCTCTAACCTTGAAACTCGCAAACAGGCGTCTGCAATAGGAAAATACACAATCCTTCCCCAAATGCCTCTTGACATGTTTTGTCGCCTATGATGTCATCATGCCAAGTTTTAATGAAGAAAGGAAGCCATTATGCAATTAAGGCAAAGAATTCATGGTAATTCAGCCCCAAGTATCTGATTAAGTTTGGCACAGTCGCCAGCTCTCAACTGGTTCTGGTAACCTGCATAAAATCTCCTGCAGAAGCTTCACAGTTACTCCCCAAAGGCAGCAGTTTCTCTGAGCAGAGAGGATTCCAGAATGTTTTGGAAAAGAGATATTCTCTCTGGTGTCTTCCTCATTTCCCAGGAGCCAAATTCCCTTTTCCTCCCTCTGGGAAAGGTTTCCTAAACCTTGTCACTCCTCCATCACCCCTCCCTTCCAGGAAGGATCAATGCAGCTTCCAAACCCTGTCAGCTTCCTGAGGGGACCAGTCTCCCGTGGCTCCCTGCTGGGCACCTGGGCCCAAAACACTATCCAGCAAGAGCTGCTGTGCAGAAGGGGTTTGTGGGATGAGTCCCTGATTAAATGAGGTGAAAAGATTTGACCAAAGGCCGGGCAGCCATTTGAAGTCACAGAGCTTGAGTTGTAATTCGTGAAGCCAGCCTAGAATGCTGTCTAGCGAAGCATTTTGATTTTTCTGAGATCTCTGGGTGGGGTTGGGGGGCAAAGCCAGCAGAACAGAGAAATTATTCTCACTGCCTAGAGAACTGGCCTCTTTTGTCACAGCGTGAAAAGCCCCTCTCTGCCCGGTCTAATCCGCATCTCCTTCCCGTCTCCCCACTTCGCTCTAGGTAACTAATCGTCCCAATCTCTCCACACAGCTTCATAGAACTTAACTACATTGTGTGTGTTCTGTTGCTGCTTTTGCCCATGTGGTTGTCCTTTGGAGAACCAAACTAAAATGGAGTCACATATGTTAGGAACAAACCAGAGTTGGCCCATGCAAGCGCATTAAAGAAAACAATACCACCTTACCTAAGTGGCAGAACGTTACAGCTCTCCTCTGGGATCAGCAGAGGATGCCAGCCAATCCCAGACACCAAGTCTGCTCATGCCACCCCTGCACTTGCTCGTTCCTGACTCAGCTCCCCGATCCAAACATCAAAGAAGACGACTAGGTAACCAACCAGCTGAAATAGTCAAACACTTCTGCACTTACCCCATAAAATCCTGTGGTCTGTGAGCAGCACAGAACTGCTGGTCCCCTCAGCCTTGAGTTTCCCAACATGCAGGTGAAAACCCTCAAAATAAACTCTTTCTGCTTCGTTTTACTAGGTATGCAGTCAGGTTTTGGCACCTTTCACACAGGCACTTCCCACTTCGTCTGCTGTGGCTTCCTACTCGGTCTTCACGTCCAAGCTCAGTCTCCTTCCATTTGGAGCCTTCTTGACCCCACCCACCCACGTACAGCCTGCGTGTCTGCCACAGGCTCTCGTGCACGCTTTCCACCACCTGCCTCTTGTTTGTCTTGCATGCTAGATGCTGAGCCCTCAATCAATTAAGATTGAGTCTTAATCATCTTGTAAACCTACTGCCTAATCCAGGGCTTTGTACAGACAAACACTTGTAGAAGGTAGGGGTCCGGGGAGCCCTTCTCACTTTCCCCCTTCAATCCGAGTACAGGCCACGCTGTGGGGGTGGGGGAAGCACGGCCTTAGGTCCGAACAGCCTCCAGTTTAAATTCCGGTTCTCCGCCTTTGGGATTCGTCACGTATTGCTGGGTAACCAATTAACAACAGCGAAGCCCTTACAGCACACCTGCTGGCCAGCTCCCAGCGCCTGCAGGCCGGAAGCCCAGGAACATCTGAGTAGGGTTCCGCGCTCAGAGCTTCCCAAGACTGCATCACAGGTACTGGCCAGGTTGAGTTCCTTTCTGGGGCTTGGGACTTTCAAACACATGTGACTGCTGGTAGAACTGAGTTCCTTGAGGTGGTCCCCTTTTGTGGCTGGCTGCTGGCTGGGAATGCTTCCATGTGGCCTTCTCCAACTTCAAAGCCAGCAAGGGAGGGTCTCCCTCATGTCCAGGTGACCTCCTTCCTCCAATCCCTTACTACTTCTGTCTCTGCCTTCTCTGTCTGTGTAGATTTAAAGGGTCATATGATTAGCTGGGTCACCTGGATAGTTTCCTTTTCAATTAATTCAGAGTCAAATGATCATGACCTTCATACCATCTGCACGACCCTTTCTCCGTGTAAGAAACCCTAATTATGGGAGCACTGTTCCATCACCTAACTGGTTCTGCCCACACTCAAAGCAAAGGACTTATGTAAGAACAAGGATCATGGGCAGTCACCTTGGAGTTCTGCCCACCTGCCTCCTCGGGCTACATTACCCCCTTTGCAAGGTCAGTTTCCTCGGAAGGAAAACAGGGAAAAATAAACCTACCTCCCAGACTCTTAGTGAAGATGAAAGAAAAAATGTGAAAGAGACACTCAATGGCCACAGGTCTCTTCCTGTTATTTCTGACCGGCTGCCTCATCACTGTATCTAGGGGTCAGACACTAGCTGGACTGGATGCCCAGGACTCTGACATCCTTAGTAATGAATGCAGATCTAAAACAAAACAAAACAAAACAAAAACCGATAATGTCCAGCAGTCTGATTTTTGGAAGGCAGTAATAGCTGAGATCACCCAGGATTAGCCCAGGACCCAAGTTATGCTAATTTCATAAAGACTGAAGTCTGAGCTCTTCAATTACCTTACTGACCATTGTTTATCTTGATTAAACAAAAAACACTTGTTCATGGCACTCGAGTTTTAATATAAATTAGATGCTCTGAAAAAGAAAACCCATGGCACTGGGTTTTAATATACTAGAAGCTCTGAGTGCAGACACAAGGATGCTACTGGCTTTCAGGATCCAGCCAACATGGGATGAAGCCAAGTCAGTCCTCTATGGCTCTCCTTCTCAGTCAGTCCTTGCTGCTGGCATTGTCTTATGGTGCTGACTCCCAGCCCTACAGCCTGGGGACCATGACAGTGCTGTCCTACTTAGGCAACTCCTTCTCCAGACACTGTCTGATTCTTCCCCACAAAACTTAACAGTCCTGTGTTCTATCCCTTTGATAGCCATCCGGGCACCTGCCTAATTAGGTACAGGAACAACAGAGACATCAGTCAGTGAGAATGGCTAAATATGGTAGCTCTTCCCCAGTTATATCGACACTTTAGAGGGGTCTTCAGCGTTACTCGACTGAAGTAGATTTCCTTCTCTATCCAAAGCAGAGTTCCATGTTTCCCCGAACACACCAAGTCATTGCTCTCTGCTAGAGTAGAGACTACTGCTGCCATAGGTCCGCCAGGGGTCCGGGACATGCCCCTCCTCCACAAGGACAGGTTCCATGACTCCAGCCCTCACCCGAGATGTGACCTTAGCATATGCATTTAGGGCCGCTGTTCTTCATTCACCTCTAGGAGACAAGAAGGCATCTCCAGGTCAGAGGACTGCAAATAATTACCACCTAAAAGCAATTTTTAAGTAGGACTTGGTATAAAACCATTCTGTACCAGTGGGTTTTTCAGTGCAAGAATAACTGAGCATTATCTAAATTTAATTTTAAATTTAAATTTTAAATTTAAATTTAAATTTAAAGAGCATTATCTGTCTTTAGATACTTAGCATTATCTAAAACTTGTATTTTATAAACATCTGTTATATTTAGATAAGAAAGAGAATTAAAATACGGGTATTCTGGGCGCCTGGGTGGCTCAGTGGTTTAAGCCTCTGCCTTCCGCTCGGGTCATGATCTCGGGGTCCTGGGATCGAGCCCCGCATCGGGCTCTCTGCTCAGTGGGGAGCTTGTTTCTCCCTCTCTCTCTGCCTGCCTCTCTGCCTGCTTGTGACCTCTCTCTCTGTCTAAATAAAAAAAAAAAAAAAATACGGGTATTCTTCCCTTTTGGGGTGGTCTTTAATAATGAGTTTAGAGACACAAAAATTCAATTAGCCCCCATCAAAGGTGTGTATGTTCCATCCCAGCAGTGGTCAGTGACCTACACACCTCAGGGGCTGCAGACCAGCTGGAAGCCCTAGGGCACCTGTAACACCAAAGGGGAATCGAGGGCTCTGGCTGGATGGCTGGAGAGGGCTAAGGCTTAGTCAGTAGAGCTGTGTAGTTTCACCGTCTGCTTTGGGGACTCTGAGTGTAGTCTGGAAGCAGTGAGTGCCACTCACCTAGAACCCTGCAGGCTCCACCAGAGAGCTTTCTGGATGCCATACTTTCCCCACAGCCCAGCCCGAGGTCCGGTCACCATTTCTCACTTAATTTCTGTCTGCCATTCCATGCTTTCCTCTGGGTTGATGAAGGTGCTTCCCAGCCCTGAGATTTCACCAATTAATAGCGAAGCTCATCTCAGCCTTCAGAGGGCCAAACCAGCCACAGCAAACGAAAACTGTTGGGGAACGATCAGGAGTTTTCTAGGTCACAACTGCCAGTCTCTCCATTAATCCGCTCCATCAGCAGTGATAATTTAAGGTTTTGGGGAGAGGAGCCAGGGAGCAATGGAAAGGAGGCAGGGCTGCCTTCCTCACACACCAGTGTCTCCCTCAGTGAATTAGTCCTCACCAGGCACAGATGCCGAAGTAGGGCAGTCTGTGGGCACGTCCGAGTTGTGAAGGTTGCACACGAGGCAGGAAACATGCGTAGACAGCCCACCCTCTGCTCTCACCTCCCTCAGCAACAAATCAGGTGTCATTTCATGTAGCCAAATACTACACCTGATAAAAGGGAGTGACACGTTAACCAGGAGCCGTGCCCTCAGATTATGTCATTTACTTTTGAAAATATCAGATAAAACACGGGAACATCTTCAGAATAATGTTAATGTTAAAGATAATGTTAAGGGAAGGACCAAGATACGCATTTATATTTATAATGTGGATATAATTATGCAAACAAAAGCAAAAATCCTAGAAACCTCTATGTATGGATGAATGACAGCATAGAGATCTCTGGCTGGTAGAGTAATTATCATCAAAAATTTCTATTTTCCCCACTTTTCTTATTTTTCTTAAAAATGCCTATATTTTGGGTACCTGGGTGGCTCAGTGGGTTAAGCGTCTGCCTTCAGCTCAGGTCATGATCCCAGGGTCCTGGGAGTGAGCCCCGCATTGGGCTTCCTGCTCAGTGGAGAGCCTGCTTCTCCCTCTGCTTGCTGCTCCCTCTGCTTGTGCTCTCTGTCTCTTTGATGAATAAACAAAATAAAATAAAGTCTATATTTTATGGTGTCGCAACACAATTAAGTATTTTAAAAAGAGTTCTATGAGAAAGGGTCCTTAAAGGTCATTTGGTTCAGTGGCTCCCAAAGGGAGTTTTGATGAGTGCCCAGCTGGGTACTTCAGCATCTCCAGGGAAGCTCACTGAATATAGGCATGGACCCAGGCCACAGCCCGAGTGACCCCGACTTAGCAAGGCTGGCATGGGGTCCAGAAATCTGCATTCATTAAGTTAAAAATGAAAAGCTTGCCAGGTAATACCCAAGTGGAGCTGGGGTTGGAGGAAATGCAGTAGAAGGAAGCTAAGGCCACACGAGGGGAGTCACCTGCCAGGTGAGTGGCAGAAACAAGACCACAGCTCAAAACTCAGTCTGGTGAACAGTGGACTCTGGGTAATTAGACAAAGAATTTTGAACTGTGCCAACTCTTTGCCCCTTCTGTGTTCCTTGTCATTCTGTGGTGTGGCTTTGCAAAGGCCAATCCTTCTGGAATGGCCTGACCCATGAGACTGTTTAAGAATGCTTATTGGAGTCAACGTGCTCTTCTTGTGACCTTTTATGAACAAAGGCATCCGGCCCTCCAGATTTGAAATGCTAATATGGAGAAACTGGATAAAAGGGCTCTGATTCTGCAGCCCCTTTTCCCTAAGGGCTGGCATTATGATGTCTGTTTATTTTGGCCTCCAGGGCACAAAGCCAAGTTGCTCACCCTCCTTTGATGTGCAAGGTTGGTATGTCTAAATGGGCTGCTGGAAGGGCAGGCTGGCCCTAGCCTTCTGGCCAGACCTCCCCTGAGTCAGGAGAGCCTACCTTCAGCCCTGGGATGGAGCAGAAAGGCCAGGAGCAGGGGGAGGCGGCCTCAGAGATATGGCAAGGGGAGAGCTGCTGACTCAGTTCTGTGTGTGTTCCCAAGAACTCGACCGCATGCCTTTCAGCTGGCTCCTTCCTAGCAGACACCCGTCAAAGCTGCCTTCTTCCTCATGCATTTGTCTTTAGAATAGAAGTCATCAGAGATGGTGGGGGTCAAACTCTGCATTTCTCTGCCTCCTGTGGAAACAGCTGTGCTGGGTGGTGCTTCCCTCTCCTCCTGCAGCATAAGATGTCCCTTCTCCACTGAGGGAAGGAGATTGGGGCTGGGGGTGGGGGCGGGGGTTGGACATCAGCTGTGTCGGCAAACTTGACACCCAGAACAACTAATGGGATAGCTCGAGTCTGAGTCCAAAGGTCTTAAGGTTTAAGACCCAGAAAGAGCCCATGTTTCAGTTTAAGTCCAAAGGCAGGAAAAAACTGGTGTCCCAGCTCAAGACAGTCAGGCAGGAGGAAATCCTTTCTTACTCAGGAAGGGATTGGCCTTTTTGTTGTATTCCGACCTTCAAGTGATCAGATGAGGCCCACCCATGTTACAGAGGACAATCTGCTTTACTCAGTCTACCCAGTTCAAATGTTAATCCCATCCACAACACTCTCACAGACATACTCAGAATAATGTTTGACAAAATATCTGGTGTTCCATTGCCTAGTAAAGTTGACACAGAAAATTAATCAACATAAGTATCATATAGAATAATTTCACCACCATAAAAATCTCCTGTGCATGAATTCCTCATCCTTCTCTCCTCTCCCAAACCTTGGCAACCACGGATCTGTTCACCGTTTTCCGGGAAGTATGTAGTTAGAATCACATGAGAATCATACAGAAAAGCCAAAGGCTGGTAGAAAATATTTGCAAAACCTTTCTGACAAAGGATTTATCCAAAATATACAAAGAACTATTAAAATGGTAAGAACATAAACAACCCAGTTAAAAAATGGGCAAAAGATCTGAAAAGACACCTTCCCAAAGAAGATGCAAATAGGCATGGGAAAAATGATCAACATTTTATGTTGCCAGGGAATTGTAGATGAAAAAATAATGAGGTACTACTAGACCCCTACTGGCATGGCAAACATAAAGAAAACTGATGATACCAAATACTAGCCAGGAGCAACAAGAATACCTTCATTGCTGATGGGAACACAAATTGTACAGACACTTTGGAGGACAGTTTGGCAATGTCTTACAAAGCTAAACAAATATCCAGCAATCTTACTCCAAGGTATTTACTCAATTGGATTCAAGACTTACCTTCACACAAAAACCTGCATATGAATGTTTATGGCAGCTTTATTCATAAACATCAAAAACTGGAAACAACCAAGATGTCCTTCATTAGGTGAATGGATAAATAAACTCTGGTGGCACAGGGAGGAGGGACAGAAGTAGGTGAAGTTGTGAAATATCCAAGACTACAGACAAGGTCAATGTTGCATCTTATACCTGTGCGCCTGCAGTATCACTGGAGAAGGCTGGGCTGTTGTATTAGAATGCTGAGTGCGGTCAGCCTAAATCTGGAAAGCGGGAGGTGCTTAGTATGTTTGCTCTTCCACATATTCCGGACAACAGAGGGAGGGAGGGGCTTGATTCCTTCCTAAGGTGTTGTCTTGGCCTCCTCTGCTTCTTGTCCTAGATCTTATTTTTCCATCTGCAACAGAATGGTGGAGTGACCAAAGTCTGACTTGAAAGATACCATAAATCCTACCACTCACTCAGTTCAGCTCACCCAACACTTGTTAACACCTGCTCTATGGCCAAGACCAGTCTCAGAATCATGCTTTGGATTTTCAGGACCCCCAAAAGTGGGCTACAACAGAGTGAACTAAAGGACCCACTGAATTCAACTCTGTTATTAAGCAGAGGTAAGAGATGAGTACCCAGGGACAGGAACCAGGAAGAGTCAAGGTTTAGAGAAGATGGGTTGGAGGTATTAGGATTTGGCAGAAGAAAAAACTAAATAGGACTCAAAGGTGGGAAGCACAAAGCTGAAGCTGGAGGGACATTTTGATCTAGAAGCAACATGTGGACGTCACATAAAGAGTGTGGATTTCTGTGGCGCCTGGATGGCTCAGTGGATTAAGCCGCTGCCTTCGGCTCGGGTCATGATCTCAGGGTCCTGGAATCGAGCCCCGCATCGGGCTCTCTGCTCCACAGGGAGCCTGCTTCTTCCTCTCTCTCTGCCTCTCTCTGTGCCTCTCTCTCTCTGCCTGCCTCTCTGCCTACTTGTGATCTCTCTCTGTCAAATAAATAAATAAAATCTTAAAAAAAAAAGTGTGTATTTTTCTTTTTTTTTTTTTAAAGATTTTATTTATTTGACAGAGAGAGATCACAAGTAGGCTAGAGAGGCAGGCAGAGAGAGAGGAGGAAGCAGGCTCCCCACGGAGCAGAGAGCCCGATGCGGGGCTCGATCCCAGGACCCTGAGATCATGACCTGAGCCGAAGGCAGCGGCTTAATCCACTGAGCCACCCAGGCGCCCCTCTTTCTTTTTTTTAAAAGATTTTATTTATCCATTTGAGAGAGGATGAGAGAGAAAGCGCAAGTTGAGGCGGAGGCAGAGGAAAGGGAGAACAGGCTCCCCACTGAACAGGGAGACCAATGCAGGGCTCAATCCCAGGATGCTGAGATCATGACTTGAGCCAAAGGCTGATGCTTAACTGACTGAGCCACCCAGGCACCCCAAGAGTGTGGATTTCTAAATACACACTTACCTGCATTTCTAAAAACACACTTAACTGGCTTTCTGTTTGCTAATGTGTTGAGTCTGAAGACTCTGAAAGAATGTTTATTTTGGTAATTTTAAGGGAAAAGTGAGGGTATTTGGTCACGGTTACCAAAGGAATTCACTGTAGGCCTAGGTCAAGGACCCACATGTCTACTCCCCATCTAGGAGTCTTTCATCTAGCTATTGTGACTGTTAACCTCACTTCTTGGAATGTAAGTCATCTCTCAACTGGCCCTTTTAGGATGTGATGGAAGGTGGATGAAGGAATTGAAATGGTCTTGGGGTGAGAAGACCAAAGACCAAGAAAGCTGTGAGATAAGAGCTTGGTGATAAGAAAAGATAACTTGCTGGAGCCTGAGAACAAACATGAGAACTGTGAGGGAAGCCAAGGGTTCAAGGGATGGTCTGTGAGCAGGGCCTGAGCAAGGCCTCAGGGACTTACTCAGGGAACCTGAGGGAGGCCAGGCTTAGAGGTCTCAGGGAATCACAGGCTGTCACCAGGGCCTGAGAGGCCAGTCTGGTCACTGCCGGCTCATTTCTACTGACAGACAACTTGAGGCTTCAGTGAGGCATTTATTACACCTCTGGTTAGGTGTTTTTCATTCTATTCTGGCCCAGATGAATTTTACATTTTTCTGATGTAAATCAGTACTCTGAGCATCAAACTCTGTCTTCCAACTTCAGTTTTCAACACTCACGATACATTCTTCTCTACCACTGGTGGATCTAATGTGACTGTCTGAATCCGAATCACCATCAACTTAATAAAACAGATTATTTTCTTTGGAAGAGAAAAGAAGAGCAAAGATTCAAATTATAATGTGCTATATTTATGTAGTTATATCTACTAGGAATAATGTATATTTAGATGAATTCTAGGATAGAAAGATCATTAAAGGTAATGTGGAATGTAGATCTTTACAGAAAAACCTCATTTCTCAATCATGGTAACTCAAGATAGCTTGTCTAAATCACTTGAACTCACTGAGAGTATCTCCTAGTGGGTCTTACATCATAAGAAAAAGAGCAAACACCCAGAAGCAAGGTTAGCTGGTCACAGAGTGTAGATTAAACTCCACTGGATGGAAAGTGGAGAGTTCACTCCTGACCCAGACCCGTAACAAATTCCTTCTCTCCTCTCTCTATACCATGTTCTTCTCCTCTCAACTGAGGGGATTGGGTATGTGCAGGGAGAAAAATGGGTTTCAGCTCTTGTCCCTCCTCCAGTGATTTGAGAGTCTAAGGGAGTGTTTCCAGAGGCTTTAGGAGGGCTGGAAGGGGTATGCTGATGAATCAAAGGAAGGAGAAGAAATCAGAGAACACTTCACGGAGATGGACTCGCAGAACACTTAAGGGCCAGTCCATGACATGCACAAGGAAGAAACACAGTTTAGGCTGAGGTGATAGCAAAGGCCAATAGCTTGGTGTCTTGCCTTGGTCCCCTAGAGGCAGTTGAGTTGGGACTGGGCCATGGAATAAACATGAAGAAGAGGAAATTATTTATTATTCATCCTCATTATCTCATCCATACCCTCTGTTCCCTCTAGAAAAAGGTAGTTTTACCAGAAGCAAAGGAAGCTTATGATTTAGGTTTGAAGGGCCTAGCAATGTCTTCACATTGTCAGATGTTTGAGTGAAATTTGAAAAAACAAAAGTCATATAGGTGAACTACAATGGGTTGAGACCATATTCTCTTTCCTCGGCAACTTCCTTCTGCTCCCTTTTCCTCTTGTTTTGGGCACTGTTAGAGTAGCTGTGAGAACTTTTTTTGGATCTGGCTCAGGAGAAGTTGATTTCTGAACAAAGTCTGGGTCTAGTGGGATATGTTTACGGACTGTGCCATCCTCTCTGTGCATCGTTATTGCTAGCCATCTGGTGTCTGAACAGTATCCAGGCTCACCGCGGCTGTGCCTGGCCAACTCACCTGGTCTCACGGCAGCGGAGGCACAGGCTTCAGGAGCCTGGCTTTGGAAGTATGTGACCCGTGGAGGGGAAGCAAGTCTTAAGAGGTAGAGCCAGAAGCCAATCCGGGAAAACTTCTTCATCAGGTGTGTAAAATTCTAAGTGGAGGACTTCATTCTCAGTGACGCCTTGTCAAAAGTGGGAGTTGCCTCCTGTCAGAAATAGACCCCAAGTGGAATTATAATTATGCCATGCATGTTTCTTCCTTTGCTGACTGGAATTGTGTGAAATGGAATGCAACAGAATGTCCATGTTTGTAGACAACTCTGAAATAAAGCAACAAGCAGAGAGGATGTGTGAGTGTGAAATGTTTCATGCGTTCCAACAATAATCAAGAATATCCTTGTACCCCTGAAACAAATAATACATTATATGTTAATTTAAAAAATAAATAAACATAAAAAAGAATATCCTTTGGTAAAAAAAAAAATCCTTTGTGAACCAACTCTGCTCAATGACTGAATTACCCTCTATGCTCACTATGAAAATCAGTACATTGTCATTAATATGAAGAGGGATTGAGGGTACAGGCGAAAACTGAAGGAAGAATGATTCAGGATGTGTGCCAGCCAGTTAATAAAAACACTGTCTTTTTCTGAATTTTTGTCATTTTCCTAAAGATTGTAACTTATGTGGATTTCTTTCTGCCTTCTAAATATTTACTTTCAAACCCAATTTTATGCATTTTGCACCTTTCCCCCACTTTTTCTTACAGAATTCCCTTCAGACTAGACAAGGTTCAAATTCCCCAAGACCTGGATGGACCCCTGGCCACAGGCTGTCTTCCTTCAGGTTCCCTCACCCCCAAAGGCCCCTCTTCCCCAAAAGACATTGCTGAGATTCTCCATAACTCTGTCCCTATGAAAATAATAGTCATTTAAAAAAAAAATCTCATTCCTTCCTTCCTATTTGCTTTGATTTCCCCTTTCCTTTTTCTATTTTGATTCCTTAATGTCCCATTCCTTTGTTCTCCACTTCCCCTTCCTTTCGCAGAGCTGTTTTTCTCTTCTGCTGGCTGCCTATACCTCACTGTAAGACCCCTCAACCAATGGATCAGAAATTTGATAGAGATCTTCAAGCCTTACTTTGTATGCCTCCAAAAGGACTGCACAAAGATCTGACATTTGCCAGGCACCACCTTCTCCACTCTTCAGGTATTTCTCCTTCTGGATCTCTGCAGCAGATGCCCTTGCCTTGGCCACCTCTCCATCTTCCTTGCCAACAGAGCTGTATTGTGTTGGGCCGCAGCTGGGCAGTATCAGGCACAGAGAAGACTGGCATTTTCACATCCTGAGGGGAAGGATTCAAGCTGGTCTGGTAACCCCAGTCATCTCCACTGGTGATTCTGCTGGACATGGGTATGTGACCCAGTGTGGCCAATGAGACTAAGGGGACATCTGCTGAGCGATCTTCTCTTTCATAATGAAAGAAAGAATACTGCAGGAGTAATCACCCCTTTGCCACACTCTATATAGACCTTATTGTCTGCCAAAGATGGGACCACTTAAGAATGTGCTGCTTAGGGCACCTGGGTGGCTCAGTGGGTTAAGCCTCTGCCTTCGGCTCGGGTCGTGATCTCGGGGTCCTGGGATGGAGTCCCACATTGGGCTCTCTGCTTGGTGGGGAGCCTGCTTCCTTCTCTCTCTCTCTCTGCCTGCCTATCTGCCTACTTGTGATCTCTCTCTGTCAAATAAATAAATAAAATCTTAAAAAAAAAAAAAAAGAATGTGTTGCTTACAGTTTCCATGATCATCTTGTCACTTGTAGAGAAAAACCAAGAGCATTGCCATGAGTAGACACACAGCCCTATCATTGCTCATCTTCAGAATCCACCCTGGGATCAGTTGTCTCCAGTTTTGGATTTGTTGTTAAAAAACCAAACGTCCTTCTAGATTTAAGCCATCTTGGCTCTGTTCGTTGTTCTTGTTGTAGTTACTTGCAGCCAAGGTCAACCTAACAGATAGAAGTACCCAGCACAGATTTGTCTATTAGACCAAAGTCACTCCCAGCAGGACCCAGTCCTCTGTGTCCACCAGTTTGGAGGATCTGTTACTTCTGTTCAGCAAACAGGTTACCCCAGTGCTGCAGCAGGGAAACGCTGTGCTACAGTGTTGCTTACTGTACTGGAGGGCAGAGATGATGTGCCAGAAGATGCTAGTTCAGGAAGGAAAGAGGCAGGAAACTGCAGGATGCTGGGATGTTTTTAGCTACTTCTTTCAGCCCTCAGCAAGGTCTTACAAGAGATAACTTTAGAACCCTAAAAGCAGAGAGAGAAGAAATTGCAGCTTTATTAAAAGGAGGTCTTTTTTGCTCATGTCTTAAAATCCAAGCGGAGTGGAGAGCCAATAATTTGGAGATGGGCAAGGTCAGAAAAGCTGGATTCTCCACCCCAAGCTAAAGTTAGCCATGGAAGATGCCGAAGATGTACAAAGAGATATCAGTGGGGGAAAAGATAAGCCTGTTGTGACAGGCTTCTTTGTACAACCTTCTTGTAAGTATTCCCTATGCACTGACTGGGAAGTTATATCTAGAAGGAAGCTCGGGGTCAAAGAGAGGATTATTGTCACTGCTTTTGCAAATGAAGCCATCAGTTTGAAATGATTCAAGGTAAGGTTAAACTTGATGCCATCGGGAAGAACATGGCACAGTGGCAGAGTAGACACCTAGCTCTGGGAATCTGAGTGCCCACTGAATTTCCTAGAAGCAAAGAGATGAAACTACTAAGTTTACAAGTGACCTCTGTTGTCAAAGAAAGCCCTGGGCTGGCTGATAATAACCTTTGTGCCTACCTCCTAAGCAATCTCTTGACCTTGGAATTCATTACATTAGGAAACAGATCACAAATGCCATGCATTCCCAAAAGGAACACCGATCATCCCCCAATGTACCTGTCAGGGGTGACCATGGAGGAAACTGGAAGAGGACATTGTCCCAGACAAGAGAATCAATGAATGCCCAGTTGGCTGGCCAAAGATTCATTCCATTGCCTGGGCAGAAGGTTCTTCCCATGTCTGCCCAGCACCAGGATAGACTAGGATTAACAGCCATGGTGTATTGTTTCCTTTCTTTCCTTTCTAAATAGAAAGTATTAGGATTGATTACTAGCACATTCTTTATTCACTACTGAATAGAAATTGATTTGGAAATTCTAAAAATAACTGTCCACCATAGGCACAGATACTTCCTGTGAAGGTAATGGAGTTTTGGTGCCAGCTACCCTCACTTCCAAGACTCTGTGTTCTTGGTGTTTGGGAGAGACAGGACACAGCAGGGTCAGCAGGCTATCAGCTCTGCTTCTGTATTTGCCCAGCCGCTAGGAATAGCTCTTCAATTCTGGAACACTTTTTAGCATCTGAAGCTGTGCTGGTTAATTTTATGTGGTGACTTTGTGAAGTCACAGTACCCAGATATTGGTCAAACATCAGTCTAAATGTTGCTGTGCAGGTATTTTTTGGTGAGATCACTATTTAAATCAATAGACTTAGAGTAAAGCAAATTATTCTCCACATCGTGAATGAGCCTCACCCCATCATTTGAAGGTCTTAAGAGAAAAAAGATGGCGGTCCCCCAAGGAAGAAGGAATTCCTCCAGACTGTCCTCAGACTCCACACTCCAACATCAACTCTTCCCTGGGTCTCTAGCTGGCCTGCCTGCCCTGCTGATTTTGGACCTGCCAGCCTCTACCATTGTGGAGGACAACTCACTAAAACAAACTTCCCTCCCTTTATGTATATACACACATGCTACAGTTTCTGTTTCTCTATAGAGAACTGGATAATACAAGAGGTTATCTTTAATACAAAGCAGAAATATCCCATCAAGAGGCTGCTCTGCTCCTTGCATGGATGCCAAGACAACCCAAGATTCCTCATTACCTGGCCATCCCACTTGCCTCAGCCGAGTGTGATAGGGCTGGGAGGACTGGAGGTGCCAAGGACCAGGCAGAATCAGCTGTAATGGAAGCTGCCATGTGACCTGTGTCCTGTGAGACCAAGGGCTGGAATTCTCCTGTAGTTCATCTCCAAGCAGAAAGATCTACCTGAATAAGAAAAAGTGAAGAGCGCTCCAACTGTCAAATTGCAACAAAGAAAAGAAGTCGTAAGGGTGAAATAAATTTTCTTTAAACTTTCAAATAAAAAAAATTACAGGTGGCATTACCTTTCTATTACCTCTGTGATCATTTGAATCATGAAATCATTGTCCTATGAAGAGGTAATGAAAGAAAGAGACAAAATGTAGGAACATAATGAGTCAGGCAGTTAATTAGCAAACATGTTCATTATATAATAGGATATTACTTTTTCTAGTTTTTTTGATATTTGGGGTATATGGCAACCTTGTAAATTTTATAGTTTCTTGTAATTTGTTTTCTTTTTCTAAGCAAACAGTACATTTGTGTGCCTAGTTTTATATCTATAATTTAGTATTTTTCTTAAATAAGGACTCCCAAATAACAATAAGCTCAGCCCACAAAACCCAAATCTCTCCCTAATCTTCTCTCACCAGATCATTCAGATTGGAAGGGAAAGGCTGCCCATGATCCAGAAATCCTGGAGCTGGCCCTGGACTGATCAGCTGGATGAGAGTGAAGCACGTGAGTGATTTTTTCATGCATGAGTCTGGCTTGCTGAAGTACATCCTTGGGAAGATAGGTGGTGTCTATATACTGGGAACCACAAAGATGATTGTGGTGAACACTACTGTTTTTTCACTCAGCAACCATTTCCTCCCCTTTCCTTCCTAACACAAGCCCAGTTTTGTTCAGTTATCCACCCTTCCCCCCATAACTCACAGTTAATTAACTCACTCCATCCTATGAACTTGGGGGTAAATGATGATTAGTCAATGAAGTAGATGGCATATCCTTGGCAAGTGTTATGGCTCAGGAAGTTCAGGATGGAGGCACGTGAGTGGACTTCGTCCATTGAAGAAAGGAAAAGGACTAGGATTCCATAATTCAGTGGATATGAACATGGAAGCTTGTTTCTCCAGTTGTAGCTGGCAGCTATCACAAAACCATGAGACAGACCAGCTTTAGGATGACTCGGATGGAAAAAACATGGTTCCACTACAAAATGGTTGAACTCCAGCTCCATCAACACTGAATCCTGCCTTAACCTCCGGGCATTGTTATGCAAGATCAGTATTTTTCCTTACTTTAAGTCAGGTGGAGTTAATATTTCTTGCATTCAAAACCACCTTAACCAAAATAGTGTGTGGTTTAGATTCAATAGATCAAGGTTCTTGTCAGCCTGTTTTCATCAAACTGTATCATTCAGGAATTTTACAATATTCACAAAATACGTTTATTTCACTGCTATGCCATTTGTGCTGATAAGATGCTTTTATACCTCGTGGCACTGAAAGTACATACATTTCTCTCCAACTAGATACTACTTGGTATAGTGTTCACAGTTTGTTGCACATGCCATCCTTTTCATCTCTGAATAAGTAATATGCCAGCTGTTGTTTTTTTCTTTCAAGATTGTATTTATTTATTTGAGATAGAGAGAGAGAGAGTGTGAGCAAGCATGAGTGGTGTGGGGGAATAGTGGAAAGAGGGAGAGGAAGAAGCAGGCTGCCTGCTCAGTGGGGAGGGTTGGATCCTAGGCCACTGAGATCATGATCTGGAGCGAAAGGCAGATACTTAGGTGACTGAGCCACCCAGGTGCCCCATAAAATGCCAGTTGTTAATCTTTAATAGCTTTTAGTAGTTAATTAAACGGCTACACAGTTGGTTGTTTTTTGTTTTTTTTTAAGTAGGCTCCATGTCCAGGGTGCAGTCCAATGTGGGGCTTGAATTAACCACCCTGAGATCAAGAATACGACGCTTCACCGGCTGAACCACCCAGGCTCAGGTTATCCACTAAACTGCTACGCACTTTAAAAACTACTTGAATGGAAACTACTTATTTGCTTTGTGAAAACCAACAAACAAAAAACCTAGCAACTCCATTTTAACTGTTTTTTAAAAATCTGCAGAAAGTAGGCTTCATTGTTGTTTCTGTAACGAGCCTAAATGTAAGATTGGCTTGTATGAGAGAGTTAAGCAATTCACCAGGAATCTAAGGATCGATTTCCCTTGAATTGTTTCTGTAAAATGCAGGTAGTCAAATTCTGCACGGTTACTGTGCTCCCAGATAAAGTGGGACAGAAATGGGGAGTTGAAGACTAGACTGGCCATGGGGGTGATGTGAAGGGGGCATGAAAGCAAATTATCGCTTTCCCAGTAATCACGCTTGAGCCTTTAAGACTTGGATCAGATTCCTTGAGGACTACGAAATCCAGGCTCTGACTCGCTAAGCTAGCCTGCAAAGGTAGTGTCAGTTTCCTCTTTGAAATGTCAGGGTCAGAAATCCTTTTTCTCAACAGCATCCAATTCTAGGGTTATACATCCTGACAGCCAAGAGGCTCTACCTTAGGTCTCCTTAAGGTTTCTTACTTTTTCAGTAACATCTATTCTTGTCTTCTTTTGTTCTCCCTGACCCCCACCTTAGTAACTGACAAGAAACGATTCCAAAAGCATCCATGTAAAGAAGTAGGGAAGTAATCCTTCTTTCTACACGAGGCAAAGCTAGAAAACTCAGGCAAGCCTGTTTTCTTTCTAGTTCCTCATTTATATCCTATAGGATCATGAAGTTGGCTTCTTCCCTACATGCACTTTTATACTTTGCTTTTTATGATTAGTATCTTGGTAAATCTTTATCCTATATGATATTAAATATTCTTAATCTGAAAACATATTTTCAGAGTTGCATAAGGATTTGCCATAAGCATGTATTTATTAAACCATAGCCCCAAACTTTACTTATTATAAATAAATATTGTAATGCGTATATATGAGCATGAATCTTTTCCTGGATTTCTGTTTTCCTAACATAGAATCCAGAAAGAGTAATTTGTATTTCACAAGGGGTGGATGTTTACAGCACAGTAATTACAGCTGTGGGTTCTGGAGGCATAGATAGAGACTTGACTCTCAGCTTAGGCATTTTTTAATGAATGACTTCAGGCAAATACATAAATCCTCCAAGCCTCAGTTTCTTTATCTGAAAACAGACGAAAGCAGTCTGTACCTAACAGGATTGTTATTAGAATTAAATGAAATGATGCATGTGCTAGTAGAATCTTCAAGACATAAGTAACACTCAATAAATGATATAAGAATTATTGTAGCAGAATAGAAAAGAGGAACAGAACATGTATCTTGAGAATTTGAAAGATGCAGAAGAGCAGAAAGAAGGAAAAGGCCATCGTCCATATTATATTAACTTCTCACATATTGAGATTTGCTTCAAATATTTGCTTTCGTGGGGCGCCTGGGTGGCTCAGTGGGTTAAGCCTCTGCCTTCAGCTCCGGTCGTGATCTCAGGGTCCCGGGATCGAGCCCCACATCAGGCTCTCTGCTCAGCACGGAGCCTGCTTCCCTCTCTCTCTCTGCCTGCCTCTCTGCCTACTTGTGATCTCTCTTTCTCTGTCAAATAAATAAATAAAATCTTTTAAAAAAATGTTTGCTTTCTTACCCACTTGAGTAAGATATGAATACACTCTTCCTTATGAAAATGGTATTGCAGATAAATAGAAAGCCAGGGTAGAACCTTCGCCATCTTAGCACAGTCCCAAGCTCAGTTATACTTGTTTTCCTAAAATCACATTTGTTCCAATAGTTGGACCACCCTAGGACCCTTGAGTCACTTTTACCATCTCCTATGTGCTAAGTTCTTATCTAGGCCTCAAAACCTCTTAGGTAGGCCTCAATTACATCAAAATGGATGTAAAACCCACTGCTGCCTCTCACTTTTGCTCTTCTGTTTTGCCCTCTTGGGCCTCTCTTTCCATTCTAGCATGGAAACACATCATTCTCCTAGTTCTTCTCAAAGAGTAAACTGCATCTATGTTCTCTGTTGCAGTTTGAATGAATTGGGAGCAGTTGGTCAAGGTCTTAACAAAGGATTGTCAAGTGCGTTGTTGTCAAGAGGCCTGCCCAGGGCACACTCACTTTGCTCAGAGTAAACCACAGCCCAGGGGCTGTCCTACAGTCTTACAAGTTCAAAAACCTGATTTTTAGCAGAAGAACTGCCTCTTGGGGACACACTCCTACCATTTCAGCTCTTTTACCCTGAAGTACACTCATAGGGCCCTTGTTAAGTCTCCAACGGAAAGTATAACTCTCCTTATGCTGTGCCAACGCTTACTCCCACCCCCAGAGGAACAGAAAAATCCAAATTTAAGTTAGAAGTTGTTTGTATATACAAAATCAAGTTGCTTGTATACACAAAATGATTTTGCTCTTTAAACATCTTGCCTAGTCTCCTTCCAGGAAGGTGGTACCAACTTACAACTTCACTGGCAGATTATCAGTGCATGTGTTAAGACATTCTTGTCAACTGGGCCACCTGGGTGGCTCAGTGGGTTAAAGCCTCTGCCTTCAGCTCAGGTCATGATCTCAGGGTCCTGGGATCGAGCCCTGTATCAGGCTCTCTGCTCACCAGGGAGCCTGCTTCCCCCTCTCTCTCTGCCTGCCTCTCTGCCTACTTGTGATCTCTGTCAAAAACAACAACAACAACAACAACAACAACAACAACAACAAACACATTCTCATCAAAACTGGTAATTGGGAAATATTTTTAATTAATTTGTAGGCAAGCACTCATTCTCCTTGTTTCTATTGGCACCAGATGACATTCTGAATCTTCTTCCCATGTTCTGTATTAATAGGATCATGGTAATCAATGCCATATACAGTTCTAATGAAGGGGCAGTAGTCTCTGGGAGGCTCCACAGGGAGACAGCTGGATGGTACTGACCTTCACAGCTTTATCTGAGGGAATGCTCACTGGACATCCCCAAAGCTGTATTTGGATTATCCTAAGTGAAACAAGTCAAGCAGAGAAATGCAATTATCACATGGTTTCATTTATTTGTGGAGCATAAGGAATAACATGGAGAACATTAGGAGAAGGATGGCAAAAATGAAAGGGGGGAATCGGAGGGGGACATGAACCATGAGAGACTATGGACTCTGGGAAACAAACTGAGGGTTTTGGAGGTGATGAGAGTGGGGAGATGGGTAAGCCTGGTGATGGGTATTAAGGAGGGCATGTATTCCAGGGAGCACTGGGTGTTATACGCAAACAATGAATCATGGAACACTATATCAAAAACTAATGATGTACTCTATGGTGACTAATATAAAAAATAAATTAAAAAAATAAAGCTGTATGTGGAGAGAAACTTTTTACCAGGGAAAAATATGAAAACAATTCTGACTCTGACTTTAAAACTCCAGGTTATGATTCTTTGTAAACTACAAGCACATCCCATGCATAAAATACCAGAGCACAGAGCTCTGTGTCAACTCCTATACATCCATAAGAACTTTGACTATAGCATATGAGTCACTCCTATTAGCTGTTATCATGGAAAAGAGAGATTAGGTTTGGGGACAGAAAGGAGAGAAGTAGAATGGAGATTTTTGGAGAAGACTTGGGAGGAAAAAAAAAACCTGTAGGAAGCCAACCGTAGCTCAGACCTATGCTCCGATGTCTGCTGGGGAGACAGGGCCGAGTACAAATCCCTGAGAGCATACTGATGGGTGTGCTGTGCTTCAGGCTCAATCCCTGGCACCACAACAAGACCAGGAAGTCAGGACTCAAGAAGTCTGAGTCATCTCTTCCAAAAGGAATCAAACACTTGGATTAATGATCAAGTAGGAAAAAAATGATATGAAATGTGTGACAAAGCATTACGAATCTCTAGACATTCTTCTGAAGCTCCAAGGAAGGATCATATGAAATTTTTTTTTCCATGACACTTAAATGAACTGTATCTTACTGATTACTGTTAATTTAAAGTATATTAAATACTGTTGCTATTCTTTTTATTGCGTTGGGTTGGATTTATTTTGCATTGACAAATGTGAAAGTTTTATAAGGTGTTCACAGAGTTTTCTGTGACTTTGGTCCTCTTAACTGTTTTTACAATGGTTTTAAGATTCTCAACCATGCCTTTTTCTTCAATCATGAACGTTTTCTAGAAGGGTTTCTCTAGTGTGAGGGATGCTGGATTATGTGGCTTTCTACCTCCTGGTATGGGTTCATTCTCACAAGTACCAGACTGTTTGAATCCAGTCATCACAACACAAGGGTGTGCTTCTATTTCTCTCTTAAGAGCCTTTGGGAGGGCACCTGGGCGACTCAGTTGTTAAACATCTGCCTTTGGTTCAGGTCATGATCCCAGGGTCCTGGGATGGAGCCCCACATCTGGCTCCTTGCTCAGCGGGGAGCCTGCTTCTCCCTCTTTCTCCCTCTCCCCTTGCTTGTGTTGCCTCTCTCGCTGTCTCTCTGTCAATAAATAAATAAAATCTTTGAACAACAACAACAAAAAAGAGCCTTTACGAACCAGCAGATCCACAGTTTCCTACAGAAGACACCTCCTGGACAGATGGCTGGGGACTTTCTCTTGACTTCTAATCATTTGACTCACTCAGTTTCCTCAATCCATTACTGTTGTTTGGCTTCATGTTTGTTTTCTTTCTTTTTTTTTTTTTAAAGATTTTTATTTATTTATTTGACAGATGGAGATCACAAGCAGGCAGAGAGGCAGGCAGAGAGAGAGGAGGAAGAAGGCTCCCTGCTGAGCAGAGAGCTGGATGTGGAGCTCCATCCCAGGACCCTGGGAGCATGACCTGAGCCGAAGGCAGAGGCTTTAACCCACTGAGCCACCCAGGGGCTCCTCATGTTTGTTTTCTAACACCACTTCCTGCCTACCCCCTACATGTATCCCCCGACCTTGTCCATAATCATTCCATAGACAGTCACATCACAGAGCACCCTGGGACTATAAACTTCTGCCTCTCCCATATTTCTGCCACACCCCTCCATGCCCTCTTCAGCCTCCCTGCAGAATTATCTAGTTCCCAGCCACTGAGGGTCACTGAATCACTGGACAATGTCCCAAAACAAAGGGATGGGTTGATATGGCAGACTGGTTAATTCACGAGGCTGAGCATCAAACTGATGACAGTTTTTTGTTTTTTTTTTTTAAAGTTGAATTTATTTTTTATTTTTTTTTTTTCAGCGTAACAGTATTCATTCTTTTTGCACAACACCCAGTGCTCCATGCAAAACGTGCCCTCCCCATCACCCACCACCTGTTCCCCCAACCTCCCACCCCTGACCCTTCAAAACCCTCAGGTTGTTTTTCAGAGTCCATAGTCTCTTATGGTTTGCCTCCCCTCCCCAATGTCCATAGCCCGCTCCCCCTCTCCCAATCCCACCTCCCCCCAGCAACCCCCAGTTTGTTTTGTGAGATTAAGAGTCATTTATGGTTTGTCTCCCTCCCAATCACATCTTGTTTCATTTATTCTTCTCCTATCCCCCTACCCCCCCATGTTGCTTCTCCATGTCCTCATAACTGATGACAGTTTTAATTCAAAAATGAGTGTTTATGAATTATGTGATCTTAGGTGAGTCACTTAGCCTGCCAGAATTTCAGTTCCTCATCCATCAAATAGATATAATAAAAGTCTCTCCTTAGACTGTTAAGCCAAGTGTTGGGTATACAGTTGGTGATCAATAAACACCAAGAGGCATTACCACCACATGATGATGGTGATAAACTAGTTACTCTGCTAGGCACTAGGTCATTCAATCTTCACAACAGCTCTTTGAAGGTGGTGGTTCTCCATTTTACAGGTGAGGCAGACGAGGCTTCCCAGGGTAGCCAAAGAACTACTACTAAGTAGTGCCACTGGGTCACAACCATAGGGCTCCAAAGCCTGTTTTCTTTCTCCCAAAGTGCACTGCGCCTGCACTGTACACTGTAAAATGAAACAGAAAGTTTTTTTTTAAAACCACTGTTTTCTGAGCTGAATACTGGGGACTGTGCTGCCTGTTTTCCTTCCCCCATCTCACTAATCCTCAGTACACTTCTCCAACTATCAATACAGTTGTTATTACATAAATAACTTCAGGAAACCTATCCACGAGTTTGATGAGAGCTTTAGGCACAAAGGAAAATCACTTTTCCTGTCCAACCAGGGGAATGTTCTAGTGGCTGTTGGTGCCACTTGGCCCCTCTGCTTGCCTAACCAGATGCTGGCAACCAGATGCTGCAATTTCTAGTCCTTTTTTTTTTTTCCCCCTGGCTCTACTGCCAGCTTATTTGGTGGTATTTTCCTGTCCCCCTCAAGCTGGGGTACTCTGAATTACTGCCACACAGATGCCAATGTTTCAGGGGTAGGTAGGATTGCAATGAGAGGGAAATTAACAAGTATGTCAATAGTGATGTATCTCGGAAGGATTACTGGTGTTTCCGGTTAGGGGCTGCATTTTGTTTCATTGTGGGATTTAGATTAACTCATAAATACTGGAAGGTACATGATAAATACCATTTGTAAATGGAGATTCTTCATAAGTGCCAAATAGATGGGACTTACATACCCACTGGGGAACACCCCCACTGGAGCTTTACGGGGTGTCATGACTAACTCATAGCAAATCCTCACATGGCCATGAGGCTGCTCTCCTGAGTTCACATTGCTCTGATGTAATTTGGGTGCGGTCTTAGTGGAACACTAAGTTGGGGTATTGAGAGGCAGGGGGATAAAAGTCCATTTGCATGCGAAACTGAAGATCCTCATGGGAAAACACTCAAGGAGGGGGAAAGCAGAGCCAGGCCCCATGAGCTTCACCCAGGTACCAAGCTCTGTTAATGGAGTGGCATGCTGCCCCCTGATGTCCTGAGCTTAGCCTCGCCCCCATGCACTCATGCCTGGGTTTTAAGGAGAGAGGACACTGTCAGCAAATAATGAAAGCACTATATTGCTAAAATAAAACAAAACAAACCCCAAAGTGGGTAGCCCCGTTAAGACAGTGGGCCACCATAAAGCAGTGGAGACGTGTTCCTCCCCTCAACCCAGACCACTACATAGATTTGGCACCTTTTGAGGTTGGCGCTGATGGCCCCATGCAAGTAGGTAGAAGTGAGAGCAGCGGATTATGGGAAATAGCAGTGTTTCATGGAAACATAGAGGCAAACCTGGCAGGAGATGGCGGAGAAGTTCGAACAAGGCAATAGCATTCCCTGGTCTGTTGGCACCCTGTCAAAACTGATGACGGTTTGTGTGAGTTAACTACAGTGGCCGAATGAACTTGCCTGAATGTACATGTGAGACCCCCTGGTACACCCGGAAATAGTGCAGGGACTTTACAGAAAGGTCCAGTAAAGGAAGGAAGAACCTGTGAAAGTGAGCTTTTTACCATAACCATAATTCCAGACATGGGCAATCAGGTGAGGCCTGCCTCTCAGAATTCAGGCCACAGCACAGAACAGTAGTAATTATAAAAGTGGGTGCCACAAAATATATCGGAGACCTAAATGTAAGACATGAAACTGTAAAATTCTTAGGAGAAAGCAGAGGAGAAAATGTCAAGGCATTGGATTTGGCAATGATTTCTTGGATATGAAGCACAGGCAATAAAAATAAAAGTAAAAAGGACTAGATCAAAATTTAAAACTTCTATGCATCAAAAAAAAAAAAAAAACCAAACCCACCAGTTAATGGAGTGAAAAAGCAACCTATGGAATGAGAGAAAATATTTGCAAATCATGTAGCTAATAATAAGGAGCTAGTATCTAGACTATAAAAAGAATTCCTACAGCTTAGCAGCAACAACAAAATGACTCAGTTTTTAAAAGGGCAAAGGATTCAAACAGATCTTTCTCCAAAGATACAGAGGCCAACCAGCATATGCAAAGATGTTCAACATTACTGATCATCTGGGAAATGGAGATCGAAACCCAAGGAGATATCACCAGACCCCCCATTAGGATGGATACTGTAAACGACAACAACAACAAAACAAGATAGCAAGTGTTGGCGAGGACATGGAGACACTGGAATTCTCGGGCACTGCTGTTTTGAGTGTAAATGGGTACAGTCACTATGGAAAGTGGCACAATGCTTGCTTAGCAAATTAAAAACAGAATTACCATAGGATCCAGCATAATACCCCCAAAGAATTGAAAGCAGGGTACTAAAGACCTATCTGCACACCCATGTTCATAGCAGCACTATTCAAATCACCAAGGAGGAAGCAACCCAAGTGTCCATCGATGAATAAATATATAAGCAAAATGTGATACATACACACGTGCACGCACGTGCGCACGCGCACACACACACACACACAAAGTGGAATATTACTCAGCCTTAAGGAGGAAGAAGAAAGAAGGAAGGAAATTATGGTACAGACTACATTATGGATAAACTTTGAGGGAATTATGCTCAGTGAAATAAGTCACAAAGAGACAAACACTGTATGATTCCAATTATTGAGGTACCTAGAGCAGTCAAGTTTCTAAGGACAGAATGTAGAATGATGGTGGCCAGGGGCTGGGTGGAGGGGGACCTGGGGAGGGTGTACAGTTTCAGTCTCGGAAGAGGAAAGAGTTTTGGGGACTGGCTGTACAACAATGTGAATAGATCTAACAAAACTGAACTGTAAATTTAAAAATGGTAAATACTATGTTATGTGTATTCTAGCACAATTTTAAAAAATGTGTGCCAACTTGAGGGCAGTGTTTAGAAACAAAGCTTTTTTCAGTGTCATCTGAGGTCAGTGGGGGGGCCA
This sequence comes from Meles meles, assembly GCF_922984935.1. Lineage (NCBI taxonomy): Eukaryota > Metazoa > Chordata > Mammalia > Carnivora > Mustelidae > Meles > Meles meles. Next base: position 108,795,950 of record NC_060068.1, read on the forward strand.
TCCGCTCCTTCCCTCACCCTACCCACACCGTTTCCCACCGGCCAGCTCTAGAGCAGGGCTACTCAAATGCAGAGACCGACCATGTCTGGAGGCATGTCTGATCCACGACTAGGTTGCTACTACTGTCACCCACTGGTAAGGGACCAGGGATGGTGCTAGACACTGTACAGTGCTCAGGACAGTCTTGCAGAATGAAGAATTAACTGTCCTCCCCCCACAAGCTCGCAGACAGATTTTAATGTACCTCCAGGAAGAAGTCTCCAAAGCATAATCTGTCTCGTTTTGTCCTCAGTGAATATGCCCCAGATCAGCCATCATCTTCCACTAATCTTCAGAGAGCTGAAGCCTGAGAAGAATAAAAGGAAAAAGCTGTTATCTCCGCAGGCCTGCAGCGAATCTGTCCTGGCCGTCTGTGACAATTTTATCCACACCTTCAGATTGCTTAGTCACACACTCAGCTTCAGCGCACAGATGTGGCCTGCTCTGGTAGGAAATGCTCCTACTAACCTCTCTGTGAGTTAGAGAAAACCGTGGCTCACCTCTGAAAGGTTGTCCAGAAGGACACTGGGTTGAACTATTTGACCGTGGGATTCACAATAGGAAGTATGTGTAGAACAATGGCAACAATGACTTCTGTTTACCCCAGCTAAATTGCAAATTCTCAAAACCAGGCAATTAAGTCAGGCAGCCAGTTAAATTCCTGCTCTTTGCTGGCTCATGTTTAGGTGGATACTAGGGACATGTTGGATTAGAATAAATTATTTCTCAAATCAGCCACAACGCAAGGATCAGGGACACAGAGAGGAGATGCCCCTTTCCTTTTTCCTGTTGTAGGTAATTGTAAGTGTAGGAGTTTATGTTAATTGGAAAATTACTGATTTTAGACTGGGAGGGCTGGAAGGGCGAATCGTGGCAACTGCTCATTTTTATAGACAAAGCACAGAGGCCCAGAGAGGGAAAATGATTTGACTGAAGGTAAGGGAGATAGTAAGTTGCGAGGGCTTTCTACCCTGAAGGGCATCAGGGCCCGGCATCTGATGCATGGGTTCTCACACTGTTCCTTCAACTCACCACGAGAGCCTGGGCAAGTCAGGATTAGATGACAGAACAGATACAGTGTGGGGGCACATTTAAGTGGCCAGTGCGTGACTTATGACTAGTTTGAATTTCCCTAAGCAAGCTGTAAGTTCAGTAAAGTTGGCAGCAATGTTTTCTCGTTGGTCATGTCATTCACTGCTGGGCATGCAAGTTTGTTTTTTTTCCCCAACATTTTATGAAAATTGCAAACACACAGCGTATTTTAATTGCCTCCTATTCATTCCATCAGCGAGGGAGGGATTCCTGCCTTAGGGTTCTATGGATGGCCCATCCCAGAACACCTGACCCTGGACAGACTAAGATTTCCTAGTCACTCATACCACCTGGGGAGGTGGGCACAACAGGACATGCAGGGTCACATGGGGGCTGTGCTCAGGTGACAAGCAGGGGCTCTGTGGGAGCAGGCTCTGCGGCATCAAGATCTGGTACCCCTTGGCCTCACGAAAGGATGTGATGGACTTGGTTGAATGATTCTGCAGACAGCATAGAACTCAAACACTCTACCCAGGGAAAGCAGGGACGGTATCTTGTCCTCAGTAGGAGGCTTAGTTGGCTAGGGGACCGTGTTATCTGGGAGGGGAGGGAAGCTGCTGAAGGCCATCGCAGGCCCTTTTCATTTAATCAGATGTTGAGCAGCACCTAACAATGAGCTTGACTTCTGAGCCTTATACCACACAACAAAACTGGAAGAATTTTAGAGTGAACACCTGCACAACCCTCACCCAAACTCTAGCACTCACGCTCTGTTTGTTTTCTTTCCACTGATTCATCATCTTACATTTTATGTTTCAAAGTAAATTGCAAACAACAGTGTGCTTCCTTCTAAATATGTCGGCATGAAAATCATCGAGTCTAATATCTGCATAGTTTTTTCTTTCCCTTTGGTGAGAACTTGCAGACGATGTCATACACACATTTTAAGTGGACATTCCAGGTTTTGACAGATACATTCACCTGAGTCACCAAAGCACCTATCAAGATAGAGAACATCACCCTTGTTCCAGAAAGTTCTGTCTCTACCTTTCCCAGGCGATGCCTGCCCTCAGCTCCCTTAGAGGAAACCACACTTTGGATGTCTTCTATAGTAAGTCGGTTTTGCCTGTTCTAGAATTTCATAGGAATCTCATACAATCAGATCATATACCCTCTTTCACTCAGCCTGTTTTCTGGGTTCATCCATGTGTTGGCTGTGTGTTCCTTCTACTGCCACACAGTCGTGTTCCCCCATACGGTTACAGATTATATGAATATTCAGTCTGTTCACATATTCTTCTGCTAGAGGGCACTTAGGCTGCTGTGTACCTTGAAGCAGAAGTCTTTCTACAGACATATTTTCATTTATCTTGCACAAAGACCCAAGATCATAGAGTAGGAGACAGGAAACAGAAAACCTCTTTTTTTTTTTTTTTTTTTTTTTTTTAGTGGTGGTTGTACAATGTTAGGTTTCCACTGATAATGTACAAGCACCCTGTTGCTCCGAATCCTCATGGGTGTTTGGTATGGTCACTCTTTTCATAATTTGGCCTGGCACTGGGTTTGGAAACTGTCAAGGTACGTATGCCGGAAGGCAGGACTCCGGGGAGCACGCAGTGTTTTTGTGGAACACTGCCCCCAGCCTGTCCATTGTCATCAGACATTTTCCTGGTTCAGTCTAGGGTGGTAGTGACCTCCTTTCCTTTGACATTTGAGAGTCATGCTGTCCTGAACCTGGCAAAAGTCCTGGAGGAACCTGTGACCAGAGCGGCAGGGTTGGAAGCCATGCCAGTCAGAAGCCCCAAATATGCCTTCTGACGCTCTGTTAGGGGCACGTTCTGCTTGAGCTAACGCTGTGCTAGACCCTCCTGATGTGTCCACTGAACACTGGTCCACCCACACACTTGGGAGCCTGTGAACCTTCAGAGTTCACGTACATAGCCTCTTCGCTCCCTTCAGTGAGACTGAATCAACAAAAATCCAGCTCACGCTACCCATGTGTGGCCATTAACAAGTAGAACAGGTGAAAATGGAATAGGTCCTTCTCTGCCTTCCCATCCCTGAGGAACTGACGGTGGGAGCTGAGCAGCTGACAGCATGGAGGGGACATTGCAAATACACTGGCAGAAGAGAAGAGTCCCTGGAGCCCCACATTCTGTTAAAAGAAAACACTGGCTGGCGTGACTGGTGCTTCAAGAGACAAAGCGGGATGGAAAAGAAAGCAGGCACCTAGCTCTACAGAATGGGGGCGTCTCTCAGTGCCACCCCACTGCTGAACGGGCAGCGCTCCATGAGGAAGGGGCCAAGAGGGGAGAAAATGGCAGGTGCACGTGGCCGAGTGTGCTCTGGCATTTTCCTGACCCCGGGACTAGGATGGGCAGCGGCAGGGAGGGATGAGCTCTGGTACATGCCCTCGTGGAACACGCAGGATTGTGTGGGTGGCAAAGATCAATTCTGAGGCTGGGAGTAAACATCAGGGCAAATGTGCCCTTGTCCTTCACGGGTGGGAAACATCACTCAGTTCTGACAGGCAGCTTCAGTTCCAAGGACAGGCGACAGGACAGCAAAGGCCATGGTTCCAGAACAGAGAGCAGTCCTATGTGGTCAGTCACGGGGGGTGGGGGTGGGGAGGGGACGAAAAGGCAGAGGCACTCTGGAAACTTGAATGCAAATGTTAAGAATTTCAGTTCTTCATTCTGCAATGAAGAGCCATGAAAAATCAGCAAAGTGGTGTCCAGAAGGCCATGCTTTGGAAGGTTACATCAGATTTCAAGGGAGGCCTGATTAGGAGGAGGTCAGGGAGGTTTGAAAGCCAGTGCCAAGGCAGTTAGAAATCTCCTGCGGCAAACCAGGTCAGGTGAAGTCAGGGCCCGGACTGAGATGTCAACAGAGGCTTGAAAAAGTAGACAGACAGGAGAGACGCGGAGGGTAAATATACCCTGGTGTTTGTTCTCCACCGAAGGGCACAGACAGGCGGCATTTCTCAAGGACAAGAGTCCTGCAGGTCAGCGTGGAAAGAGAGACCTGCCCCTCTGCCGTGTCCCAGAGGCCAACAGGGATGACAGTGGGCAATGCAGAGGCACAGGCAGCCTGTACCCTAGCCGCCTCACGCCTCCTGGCACGGAAAACTCAAGCGCTGATATGTGGCGGGCATACTTACAGCTCCCTCACCGCCGGGATCCAGGCACCATCCCTCTGGTGACCTCATACCTATATGCACTTCTTCAATCCTTCCTCCTCCTAGAAGACAGATGATGCTCATGCAACTTGTCCTGCACCCTTGGCACCGGAGCCTCACTCAGACTGCCTGGAGGTTTCCAGTGGGTCTCAGAATAAAATTCCAAATCCTCCCTCCTGGTTTGTAAGGCCCTGAGTGATCTGGCCTTGACCTCACTCTTCCATTTCTCTTAGTATACTTCTTGTCCTTGCTCACTGCCTCTAGTCATGTGCATTCCTCCAGGAAAGCACTAAGAATTCCCCCATAATGCCCCTTTTCTGGAATACTCTTCTCTTGCTCCCCCAGCCATATTCCACTCACCCCCTGGTCTGGGTGAGAAGCCTCACCCACCACCCAATCTCAACAACATGCCCTCCATTATTCTCTCATAGCACCTTTCCTCCCCTTTCCCAGCATTTATCACAATTTGTAGTTCTATATTTATTTGATTTCAATCACTAAATGTCCATCCTCATTAGCCTGTGGACCCCAGAAGAGGCAGAGGCCATGCCTGCCTTGTTCACTGCTGGTCCCAGGGCCTTATAGAGGCTGGGGCAGGTGCTCAATAGAGTGAACATGTTAGCAGACCAGCTGGGTAAGGGAATCCTGAGTTCTGGCTTTCCATGGACCCCTCTCCAGCTGCAGCAGCCCTGGACACATGGCTTACTGGAACCCACCTGCATTTCAGACTCTTTTCTGGAAAGGGGGTTGGCCTTCCTGGAGGGTGCAGATGGTCACTTTCCTGGGTGCGACTGAGGCTTCTCACAAGCCCTTGTGCTCACTGCCCTACTGCCCTAGCTCACCTGCCAGTGTGAAAACCACATGTGCCAAATGCTTTCCTGGCCCTGTTAGGTGGGAACGGCTTCCCAGGAGCACGAGCAGGTGTAAAACAGAGATAAGTAAGCATTTAAAAAAAAAAAAAATCTTTACTACAGTTGCACTGGGGCCGTGCATATTCTACAATTCTAGGTAGCATGGAGTTTGGAAGATAAAAACACTATTTTTGGAAGAGCTCGTCATATTACAATGGCATTTACAAAGCGACAGCTCCAACAACTGTAGGATTAGTATAAATAGTCTGAGACACAGCCCCACACTATTATACCCAAACACAAGAACTTCCAGGGCCCAGTGCTAAAGGATGTACAAAAATAGGGATCCAACAACTCCTGGCACGTGTGTGATGCTGTGTTAGGGAACCACAACGCACTTGAACCTCCCCTTCAGTTGTGTGTCTAAGTCGATACATTTCGTGTGTGTTGGCCTGTGTCATCAACACCTGCAAATCTGGTTGGATGGAGTGAAACTGTCCTTGCCAGTCAAATCAGCTGATGCTGGTGCTCAGGTTTATCAAAGCAGGGGTTCCCATTAGAATTACCCGAGGAGCTTGCAGGAACCCGAATGCCCATAACAATACCCTCAGAATCTTTGGGATGAGACCCAGATATTACTATTTTTTACAGCTCCCAGGGTGATTGCCATGGGAAGCCAAGTTTGAGAATCCCAATCCATTGAGAGAAATGGCCTGAACTAGTCCAGTATTTCATGACCCTAAACATAAATCAAGTCCTCATTGCCAGGGCAGACAGAGTTCATCATATAATGGGACAGAAGGGGAACCGACACTGGGTGAACACTTACTAGGAGAGGTAGGAGCAAGGTAGTAGCTAAGAGCACTGATGCTAACTAGACTTCTTACCATCAAATCCTGATTTGACTACTTACCAGCTGTGTGACCTTTGGCAACTTGCTTAAACCCTTTGTGCTCTATTTCTGTCTAGTTTCAAAGCAGAAGTGCAGCCCACAAGAGTGCCTACAGCTGTCCACCTCATGCAAGGAGGAAGGTCAGGCGCTGGGAAGAGCTGCGTTCCCAGGAGGGTAAAGAACTCTAACAGGCCCAAGTGCATGAGGGCAAAAATTAGGGCGCACAGATGAGGAGTCCAAGTATTCTCACAGGAAGTATATGAGAAGCCAGAAACGTGGGGTTTTGTGGCTGAATTAATGATCTGATAGGACTAGAACTATTACCTGCATTTAAATGCACGGAGGACGAGACAAAACAAAGTAGGTGAAGCTAGAAAATAGGATTTCATTTTGAAATGCATCTTATTTGTGACTGTCATATATACAGAAAAGCTTGGCACATATAAGACGCCCTTCCCTCCCTGTCTGAATTGTTCTTTTTACTGCAAATATGCTGAGCCCAAATTCTAGAGTCTGCATGAATTGTTTGAACCAGAAATAGTCCTTCCTTCCCTCCCATCTCCTAGTTCACCAAAGCAGAGAATACTGCTACCCTCAAGAACACAGGGCTCTCTCCCGCCCAGCAACCAGTCAGGGAGTGGAGCAAGGCTGCAGGTACCTGTTGTGAAGGCTATGTCCCAGCTGAATGCAGGTGAGAGGAGGGAGCTCCTTTCTTCCACCCAAGCCCCATTTGTGAAAAGGAGGCTCCACCTTGAACATAGAGAATACTGATCCCCTCAGCACTCTTACCTGCCTGTGAGGCGGTGCTTACCTGCCTGTGAGGCGGTGCTTCCGTGCCAGAGGCAAGCTAAGAAGACCACTGCCTGCTAACAGCCCTCACCACCCACACCCCCCTCCCCCACAGTGAGTACTCAGCTCTCAGAGCAAGCGTGTCACTTAGAGAGCAGCTTGCCATCATCTCCCCACTCCAGCTCCGGAGCCCTGGCTAAGAGATTTTTGCCTGAAGTGGGAAGGAGACCATAAAACAGAGAGCTCACAATCACTTTGCAAAGGAACTGACTTCATTTGCAACGGAGAGCTAAGAAGTTCAGAGGTGCTCCAAAGAACAGGGCAGGTTGTAGTAAGAGGTGATTAGAGAACATGGGTGGATTTAGTGAAGATACAGCCGGCGCTTCAGGCTGGCTGGTTCGTGATAGAGACCCAGGGAATAAAATAGCTGAGAGGAGACTTCCCGGAGCCAGAACAAGGATCAAACACAGGCATCTCCCCTTATCCACAGCTTCCATCACCTGCGGCCAACCGCAGTCAGGAAGCAGTGACCCTCCTTCTGAGCTATCCACAGAAGATCAGACTAGCCTACTGCTATGTCACAATGTCTGCTACATTCCCCTCCTTTATCGCATCACACACCAAGGCAGGCCTCTATCATCTCACATCATCAAAAGAAGAAGGGTGAACACAGTATGTAAGTTACTGAGAGAAACCAGATTCACATAATGTTTATTACAGTATATTGTTAATTTTTCTCTTGTAGTATTAGTTATTGTTGCTAACCTGTTATTGTGTCCAATTTATAAGTTAAACTTTATCATAGGTATGTATATAGGAAAAAAAAAAAACCATAGTATATATGGGGTTGGGTACGATGCAGTTTCACGTGTCCACTGGGGGTCTTGGAATGTATTCCCTGTGGATAAGTGGTGGGGGGACTATGGTACCAAGCTCAGAAACCTCCCCACGATTTGACAGGTTTGGTTTGTAAAGCAATTTATGCCCAGGGCATTGTTTAAACCAACAGAGCATTCAGTGGAATGTACACCTGGAAGTGATCAGGAAAAGAGAAAGAGCCCTCCAATATCATCGTCACTGCCAGGCGACCATGGACGTACCAAAGCTGTGCCTTCCTGGGGAGCAACAGCAGAGACTTAACTAACACTATGTTGTGTGGGAGGGGGGATGAATTCTAGTACAATAACCCTGCCAGTCACTAAAATAGAAACAAGCCAATAATAACAACAGTCTCCAGAGGAGGAGACTAGTGTCCAGAATCCCTACACTGAGTAAAAGAGAAAAACAGGCAACACAAACCACCTGTGAAAGATCAGATGTCAGATGTAGCAGAAAAAGACTTGACAATAGCTATTCTGAATGTGTTCACGGAACTAGAGGATAATTGAAGTAAAGGAAGATGTTATATTAGAGTCACATCAAATAAAGAATATCAATAAAGAGACATGAATTATAAAAAAAAGAGAACCAAGTGAAAATTCTGGAGTTGAAAAGTACAAGAACTGAAATATAAAAAAATCATTAGAAGGTGCGACAGGAAATCTTAACTGGCAGAAGAAAGAACTGGAGAGCTTGAAGACACATCAGTAGAGCTTATGAAAGACAAAGAACTCTGTGAAAAGTAAGAAGAAAAGTGGACAGAGCCTCAGAGAAATGTGGGACACCATTAAATACATCAATTGCATGGAAAGAGTACCAGAGAAAAGGAGAGAAAGGAGTAGATGAAATATTCCAAAAATTAATGGCAGAAAACTTCCCAAATTTATGGAAAAACAACCTTCACATCCAGGATGCTCCATCAACTCCAGGTGTGATTAAAACAAAGAGATCCACAAACAGACATAATGCAGTAAAAATTCTAAAAATCTAAAACAAGGAGAAAATCCTGAAAACAGCAAGAAATAAATGGTATCACTTATAAAGGAGTCCCAATAAGAGAAATGGCTGACTTACCCATAGAACCAATGGAGGCCAAGACTGTGGGATAGCATTCAAAACTCTCAAGTAAAAAACCATCAACCAAAAACCCTATACCTAACCAAGTTCCATTTCAAAAATGGAAGCAATGAGTACTGAGTAATGAATAGAATTGTTGAATCACTGTATTGTACACCTGAAACTAATATTACACTGTATGTTATTATAACGGAATTTTAAAAAGTTTGTAATTTTGATGACATTGGGTGTAATTTTTTTTTTTAAGAGAGAGAGAGAGAGCTCCTGAGGAGAGGGGAAAGGGGCTGAGGAAGAGAAAGAGAGAATTTTAAGCAGGCTCTATGCGGGCTCAATGCTCAGCACAGAACCCAACCTAAGGCTTGAACTCATGACCACAAGATCATGATCTGAGATGAGATCAAGAGTTGGGTGCTTAACCAACTAAGTCACTCAGGTGTCCCATATTGTTTTTTGTATATGTCTATTAAGTCAAACTTAGTTTAAAAAAAAAAAAAGGAGGTGAAATAAAGACTTTCCAAAATAACAAAACTGAAAGTAATTATTGCTAACAGGCCTGCCTTACAAGAAGTACTGAAGAACATTCTTCAAGGTGAAAGGAAATAAGCTCAGCCAGTAATCTGAACCCAAATGCTAAAAAGCACTGGCACAGATAATTATAAAAAACAGTGTATATATGCATATTTTTCTCCTTCTGATAACTGATTTAAAAAGCAACTGTATAAAATACTATGTACATAATGTGATGTTGGACTTATACCAAAATGTAATATATGTGCAATACACTTGCCAATAAATAGCACAAGGGAGGTAGGTGGGAGCAAAACTGCATTGGGCTAAGGAAATTACTACAGATGGTAAAGCAACAACCATAATATAGTATTTCTTGGGTTTGTAACATTAGTAGATACACCGTGTATAACACTATACCACAAAAAAAGAGGTAAAGGGAATACAGTTTTATAGGAATAACATCCCTTTCTTTCCTTCAAGATTTATTTCTTTATGAGAGAGAGACAGAGAGAGAGAGAGTGCCTGCAAATAGTGGGGGGTGGGGGCAGAGGAAGAGAATCTCCCCCAGACTCCACGCTGACTGCAAGCCTGGCACAGGGCTTGATCCCACAACCCATGAGATCATGATCTGAGCTGAAAACCCAGAGTCAGATGCTCAACCAATGGAGCCACCCAGGCGCCCCAGGAATGGCATTTCTATATAACACTGTAATTAAGCTAATACATGTTTGAAACAGACTCTCCTCTAAGTGCAGATGGTAAATCCTAGAGCAACTGCTAAAAAGATAACTTAAAAATGCAAGGAAAAGAACATTAAAGGAATCAAAATGACATTTTAAATTTTTAATATGGGAGTGGAAAGACCTGAAAAGTTGAAAACTGGTAAGAAATCACTTGAAGTTTTAAGGAATTTGTTTAGAGAGGAGGAAGGGCCTCCTCTGAATGTGTCTGAGTTTCTTGCAAGAAATCAGGATTCTAAAGGGCATAGTATTTTCAAATTTCCTCCAAATATTAGTCTTTTGTCTTGCAGTTTGAAACAGTCTTATTTTTATGTAAATAATGCCAGGTAGATTGACTACACTTGCCAATAATATTTTAAAGCAACACTAAAAATGGTAGTATTCACAGTGTATTGATTTGAGGTTCAGTATGTTAAAGGGAGACGCTGCAAAAAGCTTGTAATTGGTGTGATCATTGTAACCTTTCTAACCCCTGAGAGAGTTCAGGTTTATTAGATGACAGCATCTTTCTTTCCTTCTCAAATAAGATTGTTTACCACCTTCGCATCAGCAGAAAGTTCATACCAGTGAGGACACCAATGATAGCTAAGTGTCTACTTTGATACTGCTTCTGTCTAATATGCATTAATATTTTCTGAAAGATTGAAAACTGCATAATTAATTGGCTATATTTAGTACTGAGGAGTTGCTACTGACATCTGTATCATACAATTTTTAAAAAACAATAATATTTTTTTTCTCTGATAGCCATGGAGCCAAATGTAACACTTTTGAAAACATCTGATCATTTAGGGGGAAAAAAAGTGATGTATAGGAACTACATGCTGGAAATTAAAATGAAACACTGGGGAAAAAATCAAGTAAGACTGAAAAGATTTGGCAAATGAAATGTGCTCCTGAAGAATAAGTCATTCTATTGTAAACATGTTACTTCTCTTCACATTATTATTTTAATGTAATTTTAAAAAAAGGTTTGTAGAATTTTGGGGGTCACTTAAACATGATTTTGTGGGACACTTAAACACACATACACATAATAAGTCAGTGAGACAAAACAAAAAGAATTTACAAAATTACAGTGCAGCTGGGCTTATATTGTCCAAAAATTAACTATATGAAGAGTTACAGTCACTAAAGCAGTGACAGATAGGTATCCATGAACAAGAAGAGGAAATTCCACAGGATTTGTAAGAATCCTACAAACCAACAGGGGATGTTTTGTCCTTTCAAACTAGTGTTAGAATTTGCCTACCCTTTTATAAAATTGGATCTTGATTTCATATTATTCACCAAAATGCGTATTAAACAATTAATGTAAAAACTAAGACCATGAAAGAGCCAGAACAAAATATAGATGAATATCTGTTCTCTGTGTTTCAGAATACATACTAAGCATAAAAGTATATGAAATCAGAAAAAATATTCCCATGTTAGATAGAGAAAAACTTGAAGCTTCAACATGTTGAAAAGTTTGGAAGTAGGAAAAATATCTGTAGCATTTACAACATAGGGTGAATATTTTAAATAAAAAGATATTTTTTATAAATCACCATGAAGGCAATACCCCCCACAGAAAAACGAAAACAGACATAAAGGCAATCCAGAAAAGAAAAAGAGTAAGTGACCAAGTTTAAAAAAAAAAAAAAAAGTTCAAGTTCACTGTAATCAAGAAAATGAAAACTAAAACCATTATATATCAGTTTTGCTTATTACACAGGTGGGATGTTTTTCATTGCAATTACACAAAACCTGACGAAAAGGTGGCTCAGAAACCCAGCATGTTATTATCCCACACAGAAGAAGCTGGTCTCGAGTTAGTCCCTGCTTATTAACTTGGTGACTCACCACTCTGTCTGGGACCCACTTTCTCCAGCTCTGTCATCGTCTGTGCACTTCCTCTCATCCTCCAGGCATCTCCCCGTGGTCGTGTTCTGGATACAGCCCCTATCGTTCCTAGACCTCTTTCCACTGGAAGAACTGGAAGAATGGACTGTGTTTCCCTCTGTGTTTCTTAGAATCAAAGAGTGATCCACTTCCTAGGAGCCTTCAAGGAGTCCCTGCAGGTTCAACTGGTCAGAATCAGGTCCTGTGCCATGACCAACTGAGTCACTGGGAAGGGATACTGAGTTACGGCCGCTGGCATAGACTGGCTAACATTTACACTCTGTGTGGATTAAGCCGTATATGCTCCTGGTGGAGTGTAAGTTGATGCAAACTTCCTAGGTAAAACAGATCAGAAGTTTTTGAACTCCACAGACCCATTAACCCACAATTCTAGTTCTTCCTAAAGAAATACTCTTGGATGGGTTCATAAAAGGCTGTTCACTTATTTCTTTATACGAATTGAAAAATCAGAAATAGGCCATGTGTGCAAAAATAAGAGGTGAGTTAAATAAGGCTATGGTTCCAAGGGAGAATACTATGGAACCAACAAAATTATGTTTTATACAATGATTTCTATGCATATATATTCATGTTCTATTGAGTGGGGGAATAAGGCTTAAAATATATCATCTTTTAAAAATATATGTAGGGGCGCCTGGGTGGCTCAGTGGGTTAAAGCCTCTGCCTTCAGCTCGGGTCATGATCCCAGGGTCCTGGGATGGAGCCCAATGTCGGGCTCTCTGCTGAGCAGGGGGCCTGCTTCCTCCTCTCTCTCTGCCTGCCTCTCTGCCTACTTGTGACCTCTTTCAAATAAATAAATAAAATCTGTTAAAAAATATATATATGTAAAAGTCTGGAAAGATATATACCAATATCTTAATGATCTATGAGTGGTGTGATTACTGCAAATTAATTTTTTTTTGCTCTATTTTGGAGGTATTTTCCAAACTTTTTAATATAAAAGTTATTTTATAACTAAGATAGAGAAAACATTAAAAAGGAAAAATATTTGGGGCGCCTGGGTGGCTCAGTGGGTTAAAGCATCTGCCTTCGACTCAGGTCATGATCTCAGGGTCCTGGGATCGAGCCCCGCATCGGGCTCTCTGCTCCGCAGGGAGCCTGCTTCCTCCTCTCTCTCTGCCTGCCTCTCTGCCTGCTTGTGATTTCTCTCTGTCAAATAAATAAAATATTTTAAAAAAAAAAGGAAAAATATTCAATTCTATTTTTTCTTCCCTTCCTAGTGAAGGCACTGACAAGTACCTTAGTCTGGATGTTGGCGTCAATGCGGAAGTGCTGCCTGGTGCCAGGACTCTGCAGATGGACAGACGTCCAGCAGAGCATGCATGTGCAAAAGCGCGAAGGCCCGGCTCCTCTGAGCCTGGGAGCCCCATCGTTACCTGCGCAAATGTCTCTCCTCCCTTCAGTTGTTCAAACCCAATAGGAAAGTGGCTTTGCATTCTTTTTAAGTAGAAATTTAAGCAGGTGTTTATGTTTGCGTTGAGAAGCAGCCGGGGTAACGGAAAGAAGCCGCAGGAAAGAATCTATACAGATGTCTAGCAATTTTGTGTTACTGTTAGTAAAAATGCCCACCCTTCTGTCACCCTCCTTTCTATTCAGAGCTTGGGACGAGTATTCCTCTCAACTGCAGAAGCTTTTTGGAAGAGTTTCCTAAGAACGGTCATAATGAGAGCTTAAATTATAGCATTTGAGCCTCCTTGCTAAATTCTTTGCACATTTTATCACATTTAATCCACATGACTACCTTGGGAAGGTGATGCTATTTTTAATACTCTTTTCACTGAAAAGGAAACTTTAATTTTTTTTTCAACATTTTTTAAAGTTACTTTTAAAGGTCACAGGGCTAGGAAGGAGCAGAAGCCAGAGTGTGTCCTTATCTGTTAGGCCCTGAAGTACAAGCTGCCCTCTTCTTTACGGTGTCGTCCTTAAGTCTGGAGCGAAGGGGTATAAGCGTCATGATGTGTGGCTGAAGGGCAGAGCCAGAAAAGGTACAATATCAATATCCTCTGTTCCTCCCAGCAAAGCGTACATGACAGTTGGCTGTGAAAGACAGAACTTTCAGAAGGGAGTGTATTCACGTGAGTGTGTGTTTGTGTGTTTGTGTAGAGCACTGGGCCTGTGTCACTTGGGTGAAGCACACAAGTGTCTCATTTGGCACTGGATCTTAGAAAGCAAATTCAACTGCAGCTGCATTTTTCAAATTCTGCAGTCCACTCTTTTCCTTTAAGGCACCCAGGTTTGCAACCCTTGACCCTCGCTTCCTAAAGTTATGGGGCGGTCACCTTGTCACCATGGACTTGCCCGTGTGCTCCTATAAACACACGAGCACATTCACACAGACTCACACAGCAGATCTGTCACTGTAAATCACTTGGGTCCAGGAGGGGTGAATGAATAGGGTCTGATGAGGTGTGGACGTGGGTGAGCTCTGTCTGATCACCTTTGGCAGAGGCTTCCTTCTGAGGTTTCCATTTTCGATGCGAAGTCTCAGGTCAAGGTAGGCATGGAAGTCACCATGGCCACCATTCATGCAATGGATTTTGTTGACTACACCTATAGAACAGACACAGAAATGATATAAGATTGGCCTTCTCATATATATATATATATATATATATGTATATATATCCATATCTATACACACACACACACACACACACACACCCCTCAAATATTATGCATATAATATATATGACATTTTTAGATACCTGTCAACTTGCAAGCTTCATTATATGACTATTAACTTAGGGCTCTGTAAGTCTGACTTACAGAGTGTTTTCTAGATTCTCAGGAACATTCTGGAAACTGGTACAGGTAGCATTCCTTGGTGGACTATCATAAATCTTTGTATTTTAGGATGGAAGGGTTTTCATTCATTGTCTCATGAGGGCTACTTAGAGCCTAAATGCTTAATTACCACCACTTGTTATTACCAGGAGGCCTCGTCCTCAGCCTCATCCACTGTCCACAGCACAGGCGGCGTCTCCAGGGCCTGCGGGGTTCTATGGGACACAGCTTCTGCTGTGAATTGTCTCCCACTGCTGTCACATTTTGTTTTATTCTCGGTGCTGAAAGCCATCAATATATTTTAAAAGGAACTATATTCCCATCTTCATTCCACAGCTCATCGATTCTTTAATAGAAGGAAAGTTTAGAAAAAGCGGGTCACTAAAAAGCAAAAGCCAATACATGTGTGGAAATGTTCAAAGACACATAAAGCAAAATAGGATTGAAATACCAGAGTCATTTTCGAACTGGCAAGCGTTTTTAAATGACTACACCCTAGCTGGCAATGGTGAGGGGAACTGGCATTCACCTGGCAGAATATACATTGGTTTAGAATTTCTGATGGCAAATCTGGCAAGATGCAACAAAAGCTCCAAAAAAGTATGCATATTCTAGGACCCCACATTTCAACATCTACAAGTTTTTGTAAGAACATAGTAGCAATCAAGTATACACATACATGTTTCAAGGGGCACCTGGGTGGCTCAGTGGGTTAAACCTCTGCCTTTGGCTCAGGTCATGATCTCAGGGTCCTGGGATCGAGCCCCGCATAGGGCTCTCTGCTCAGTGGGGAGCCTGCTTCCCCCCCCCTCGCCTGCTTCTCTGCCTACTTGTGATTTCTGTCTGTCAAATAAATAAAAATAAATCTTTAAAAAAAATAAATGTTTCAAGATCCTTACCAAAATGTCATTAGGATATTTAAAAAGTAGAAATAAATTTCAAACAATTGATGAAATCAACTCTGACACCATACAGTGTTAATTAGGTAAAATAATCTTTAGGAAAATACTCCCAATATTTTGTCTCCAGACTAAAAAAGATTATGCATGTTATTATCCCGTTTGATTTTATGTAATATATTGTGCGTGTTTGTGAGCGTAAAGAGAGGGTGGGTGTGAGGGAAACAGACCGGAGGAACAGATACCAGAAGATCATGTATGGTGTTCTCTCATCTAGTGGTATTAAGAGCGATTTGAAAGATATAACACCAAAAATATTACCTTGTGGACACAGTTTCTGTGTGAAAATAACCAATTGTGCTGTAACCTCAGTGATCCAGTCAGTGCCTTGTAGAAAGCTGATATTTAATTTCTTGCAAATGTCAATCCAAATACGGGTTCACCCAAGTCTTGATGTTAGGGTCTCAGTCAGTAACAGTCTATAAGACTGGCCAGCCCCCTCACGAAAGTCCTTTGTATTAATAAAAGCTACCTTGTCATGAATACTTAATATATGCTGAGCTCAGGGCTAAGCACCTTTTGGTATAAATTCACATAATCCTTTCACTAACCCTATGATCTAGGTAAAATTAATCCCCTTAATGTTGAAAGCCCCAAGCTTGGGAGACATTAGGAGGCCTGCCCAGGTCACAGAGCCAGTCAACACCAGATCAGGAATTGAAAACCAGCTGTGTGGCTCTACACCTTTAGATGTAATGCCTGTAACACAGCCTCCCATCCGCAGGCCCTCTGTCACTGTGCCAGGAACCTTCAGGGCAATGGCCTTAGAAGTCTTTCAATTCCATCATGGACCCAAAGCATACCAGCTTCTTCTATTTCTTCTTCTGGCTGATTGAAAGTCAACTGAGTACTTTATTATAGATAATCTGATAGATACCCAGTGAGCCAAGAAGAAAAGGAATATGTTTGCCCCAAATTCTTTAGGTATGTTTATAAGAACATACATCTTGGAAATAGGAAAAGACCCAATGAAGCTAATGTGTTTTTGCATAAATATCATTATTCTTGTACCTCAGAGCAAAGCAAATATTGGTTTACACGTTGCCTAAAGAGCCTTAGGGGAGAAATTAGCATGAAAACCATTTGCTTCCTAAATACAAAGCTTAACTCACAAAATCCGGCTGAAATAAAGATGGCACAGTGAAATAAATCTGAGAGTAAACATCTTCGAGATGACTTAGGACAAACAGAGGAACTGAGAAGAGCCATATTGTCTAGTAATCTGGTGGGTGGTCCCCTGGGGCCAGATGCTTCGCTTGTGGCAGGATGTTATTAAACCAGGTACGGGGCAAACAGGAATCTGGGAGGGCTGCCTCCAAAGCCAACGCACAACACCAGGAGGAAGTAATGAACACACCAGACCTAGAAATAGCTTTGCGAGGCCAGAAGGAGAGACCAGAACACTCATCATTCTTAAGGCTGGCCCTTTGGCATTCACAAAATTCAATCCTGCCCCAGGACCTCATCTGCAATAACATGAGAAGTGGTCTTCCTATCCTCCAGCATCTGCCCCTACAATTGCTCTCTCTCCTGAGGCTGAGTTGTGTTGTACTTGTACCAGAACAGCCAGTCCGGAGCCACGAAGGCCCTGAATCCTCCTACTTCCCTGTATATCCCAGAGTCTGGGTCAGATGAGGGTGTGGAGGTGGGAGCTGGGCTGGGAATCAAATTGCTGGCCAAATTCTCTGGGAAACGCCCACCTTGCAAAACCCCTTTGGCTTTGCATTGCCATGAGTCACTCACCCCTTTTCTTTACCTTGTCATTTTATACTACTCCCTCATGCCTCTAAGGTCTGGCATTTTTTTGCCATCCTGTGATCAGCCAAAGAAGAAAAGCATACGAGATGACAGAACAGAATTTTCAAGCTCCTGCCCAAATCCATTTTCTACTGGGAGCACATGGAACCAGCTGATCACAGGGTTGGCAAAGAGAGGCTCACTAAGAACTGGTGCCCTGCAACAACCCTGGGAAGAATTCCCAAACAGCACCATTTATAAAAGATCCAGAAATGACCCTTTACTGACATAGCCCACAGCTTGTCACAAAATCCATATGTGGCATTCATTCCAAAGCTCGCTTTGATTTTATGCATTTCATTTTCCTCCTTAATGATGCTTTTTGGATAACTGAGATTTTAGAAATATGTGAGTGCTTTAAACACCCTAAGATATGTGTATTTCTATGGCTAGTTTTATAAGTAATGACATGCGAATCTTTGGGGCTTTAAAAACATCTTTACTCCATTATGTTATTGATCAGTATGGCCCAGGGAAGCAATCTAAAATCATACTAAGAAAAACTGGGAAGGAATTTGACAATTGATGCATTTTTCTTATAGATGTTGAAGGAGATAGATCCAAAATAGGTATTTCGCAAGACTTTGGTAGAAGGAATTGATTTTCAATTAGTCAGAATAGAAGAAAATAAGGGTGCTCTCCTCAGAATGCAACAAGTAAGCACATTAGGCTCTAATAAACCTTAGCAAGATGTTTCACCTCTCTAAGACCCAGGTTTCTTTAAATCTATAAAGTGAGAATAACAACTGTTACTGCATGGCAATTACATTTTACAAAGGGGGTCTTGGGCCATAGGAAGCACCTCTTAAGTGCTCACCATCATCAACACCATCATCACGGCTGTCGCTGTCACTTGGCACTGGAACCAAATGTGCTTACTGAATAAAGGGAGATGGGAATGGTGTCCTATAGGAACTTCCTCGGCTACAAGGTTGGGACAATGAGGCAAGAGCCTGCTTCTTCCCAGGTGGACTGGTGGATTTGATGACCACGTACTGCAGTCCAACCTCAGGGAGGTGTTTGAGAAACGCATACCTCCATTCAGACGAAGGTCTGGGTAAATTCATGGTCTGCCCATCAAACTTTTATCCCTGTGCCTTAAAACATGCCTCTTTTTTTTTTTTAATATTTTATTTATTTATTTGACACACACACAGAGAGAGAGATCATAAATAGAGCAGCAGGCAGAGAGAGAGGGGGAAGCAGGCTCCCCGCGGAGCAGAGAGCCCAATGCGGGGCTCGATCCCAGGACCCTGAGACCATGACCTGAGCCGAAGGCAGCGGCTTAACCCACTGAGCCACCCAGGCGCCCCAAAACATACCTCTCTTGCAAGTACTGTGTGGACTGTACTGGGAAGTCAGATGAGTGACTGAGTTGGGCACTCTAGCCACCCATCTGTCCCTATCTCTTGATGAAGGAAGTCTGAAATGCCCTATTTCCACTAGGTAGAAATGGGTAATAAAAAGGTTACCCTGGAGGGCACAATTACATAGGCATCCAAACCCCCTGAAACTCTGCCTATTTCTACACAGTGATCTATGATATTTCTTTTTGAGAAACACTTGGTCCTCTTACATGTGAAATTGCACACAAAAAAAACATTTTTTGTATCCACCATTCATTCATCTACCACTTAATATGTTTTTCTTCTTCTTTATGGGAGGTAGAGACCTAGTTGTTGGACCTATGGCCTCACAGGGATCAAGGAATAGTGTCAAGGATTCATTTGGTGGAGAAGGAGACACTTTATTATGCTACTGCCTTATGAGGGGTTTATGGGGTGCCCACTTTGAAAATCATTGCTCCCTCTTCTGCCCATAACCACACACAGCTCCTTCTGAATATCTGGCACCTAGATCCCACAACCCTCTATTCTACGAGGTCAAGTGAGGATTAGTTGTTCTTGAAAGGTGGACTTTTTAATTTCTCAAACAGAAGGCATAGGTGTTTATGGTATCCAAATACTGGAAATCGACAGTTTTTTTGCAGCCCAGGCTTTGAAGGCCTGTGGGTTCACACAATGTGACTAATCGGAGTGGTCAAATAAACAAGAGTCACATATAGTTTCCTGCCTCTGGATGTGTGGTGATGTACAGCCCCATACATAGAAAGTTCTTGAGAGAGATGGATGGAGGGTGTTGGTGTGAGAAGGACATGGCCTGACATGGCCAATAAGTCAGTCCCAACTAATTGATAATGAAGACATCAATAATTTCATCATCCTTGAATGAAACATTTGTGGACATCTTCAAGTAACAAGGACAATGTTTGTCCTCTACAAAACTTTTTTTTTTTTTTGCATAAAAACACTCATCACATAATTTGTGGAACTGGAGCTATGGTCATTATTGAAGGGAAGAGAGATTTGTAAAGATGGGAAGGGAAATTTGACCTCTCCGTTCATTTTCACATGGGGGAAGATGAAGCAGCAAACCTTGTTTGCCAAGAATACACCTGGGGGGGCACCTGGGTGGCTCAGTGGGTTAAGCCTCTGCCTTCGGCTCAGGTCATGATCTCAGGATCCTGAGATCGAGCCCCGCATCGGGCTCTCTGCTCAGCCGGGAGCCTGCTTACCCCTCTCTCTCTCTCTGCCTGCCTCTCTGCCTACTTGTGATCTCTGTCAAATAAATAAATAAATAAAATCTTAAAAAAAAAAAAAAAGAATACACCTGGGGAGTCATCTCATAAAGGTTCTGATGAACACCTTTTGGTGTCAGCAAACAAGGGGTACATGTCACCATGTAAGAAGTTAAGTCACTATGGGCTCATGAAGTCCTTCAAGGGACTGAAGTCCTAGGGAGGTCAATTACATAGGCAGGGCTACCAGCACCAAAGCACTATGTGTTTGGCAAAGCCACCTTGCTGGTACTTTCAGTCATATATTACTTTTGACAAAACTAGCCCTCTGCTATGCTGAAAGGAGGGCCACTGTGATGCTGAAAGGGCTTCAGGTAAGAGTCAATCTGCATCATCACCACGTAGTGCATCTAGAGCCCTCAGCATGAGGCTGGAACATAAGAAGCAGGGAGTGGTGGTCTTGCTTTCATTTATTGTGTATCATTTCCATTTCACATGTGTGCCTGTTAGGCCAACAGAGCCTCTATGAGTACTATGAGAAAACAGGATTTAACAGAAGACTTGTTTGTATCAGTGGTGAATGGGAAAGTGAACATCTTATGGTGGGTGCTGGAAAGTCAGAGTCACGAGTGACATGCTCCTGATGTTCTGATGGGGGTGGGGGGAGGAGCCAGAGCTCACAAGGAAAGAGGAGAAGCTGTGTGCTCCTGACTGTTAACACAAGACCACAAAGGTGGGGGTTCTCAGAGAGGACTGGGGAACTCTGGCCTCTGTAGAACCAACCAGTCACCCCTTTGAAATTCACTACCTGCAGTATGCAGCTAAGCATGTGATGGGGGGCCCAAGGCTGCTGTTGGTTGCTAGAAACAGACCAAGTGCACAAGCAACAGGAAGAGTGCAGGGGCTGGCGGGGCCCTCCATGCACCTTGTCACCTTCGTCATCACACCTGCTCAGCCAATGTGAGGATGCCTGAGCTTCACCTCCACTTCCCAGATCTCACACCAGGTCCTCCTCTGGCTCTAACTCAGAGCCATAAGGGGAAGGGAGTCCTGGGAAATGTTCCTGACCTTAGACAGGAGAAGCAGTGGCAAGTGAAGAGAACAACATCTGTCTTAGATTCGTGATGTCACACGTGAGCTCTAGAGCCAGACATCTCATTCTGAATACGGCTCTGTCCCTTCCCAGATCAGGAACCTTGATGGATTTCTTAACTTCGAGAAGCCTCAGTTTTCTGTATGGAAAATGAAGGTAGTAACAGAATCAATCTCATAAAGCTGGGGGGAGGATTACATGAAATAAGAGGGCTTTGTGTAGGCACAAAATAACATGTCAAGGTCTTTGTTCAAGCACAAAACAACAACAACAGCATTATACAATTTGCTTTGTAATAGCAAGGGCATTCAATCCAGCATGGCCTCTCTACTCAGTGCCCCAGAAACAGACCAGGACTGTACTGATTAACAGCTAGAGCCACCTAGCCTGCTCCCAATTCTGTCACTGACAAGACAGATGTCAGGGTCTGTAGGAGAATACACTTTATCCTATTTTTCCAAGCATGGCCCCTAGCCAGTAAATTACATGAGAAAATGTGCTTGGATGCTAAGAAAACCTTTTCGGTTAGCTATGTGTTCAGAGTGACATATGGAAGAAGCAGATATGACTCTCAGTATGCTGTGTGACTTGAGAGATGCCGCAGGGAAAGTGACTCACTGTCCAGCTAGACACGAACAAACCGGCTTTAACACTGTGGAGTTACTTCTGATGGTGTCAAGTCAGTACAATTCTCTTCAAATCCAACAGTCATGTCTGAAGACACTTAGCAGTGTGTACATGATCACTAAGCTGAGAGTTTCCATTCACTGAGCACCTACTAAGTGTGGGCATCATGTCGGGCATGAACTACTTAATTAAATTAAAGTTAAAATGTAAAATTACCCCAAAATGAGGGATAAATAAAACATAGTTCTCTCCCTCAAAAAGCTCATAATCTCACAGATTAGAGTAGGGAGTGGAGGCAAAATAAATACCATGTAGTTATGAGATCGATTTTACAAGTCGTAGAAACACTGTGCAGTTCGCCCCAGGAGGAAAGAGCACAGGTTCAAGAGATCAGGTGTCAGCCCACATGCACCTCAAAAAGGCCTTGCCCAAATGGAAGCAGACCACCTTCCTATGTTACAAAGTTCTGCTTTATTGTCCTCATAGCCATTATCAGATTTGGCGATTAAAAACACTTTTGTCTTTACTACCGTCTCCTTCAACTGGAAGCTAAACTCCATGAGATGAGGGGATTTATCTATTTACTTGTTCAGGGAATAAGACACTGCCTGTCACTTGAGAGATGCTCCTGAAATACTTGCTAAACCAATGACTATGTAGCTGGCAGGCTCAAAGATGGCTTCATAATGGAAGCAGAGCAATCTGCCTTCACATTCATATTCATTCACAGTGTGTCTGAAGAAACGAAGACTTTCAAGTGGGGTTTGGAGTTAAGAGAGAGGAGTGATTACAGGAGAAAGGAACAGGTGACTGAAAGTCCAGAAGTAGATGGCTCAATTCCCAAGCAAGCAGCAGCATCAGAATACACACATGTTTTGGAACAATGTATGAATGCATGTGTTAGTTCAAAGAAAATGTGGCCAAAGGAGGCTGTGGTTGAAAGAGTAGCTGAGTTTCTGATGTGAACAAACTTTTTGAAAGGACATTTTGACAACTGACAATTTGTGGTTGACTTAGTGGTAAATATTAAAAAAACTAAGCAAATAAAAGAAAAAAACTGAAAAAAAAATCTAGTTAAGTTTGATGTCAGGAACTCATTGGCACTATAGACAAACTCATTTTCCTTGGGACACTCACATGGGTGACCCCCAGGCACCAAGCTGCCACAAAAAGTGCATGAGCTTCTCATGGGAATAAACTCTTTAAACTAGGATACAACAGTTCACTTCCTGCTTGTGGCACAGGTGTCAGTCCTTTCCAAACATGTAACTAAGCACCTTTTAGTGGGTTATATGAGTAATTCTTAAATCTACTGGATCTGTTGCGTCTAGCCCTTCTGGGTCATTAAGAATGGGAATACTTTCTCTTTGGTTCCTTTCTCCGTCATCTCTACAAAGAGTCAGAAACAAAAGATTCCAGGATGATAGAATGGCAGGGCGGAAGATGCCTGGGCCCGAGTCACTGCCTGGAGAAGAGTCACTCAGGAACATCCCCGATGCACATCAGATGTAAGAGAGGGACAAAACTTGGTTGTTGTAAGCCTAAGACTTGGGATAACTATTTTAATGCAACTTGGATTAGAGGAGTCATCAATTATACTTAAAACAAAACAAAACACAACAAAACTAAACCACTTTTATCCTTTGTTTCTTTTGGCGGGGTGAGGGGGGAACAGTGGGGGCTTAGTTTTGTTTAAGTCTTCATACATACATCATAATGGGCAACCACTTAAACAATTCTGCCAATCAGGCTAATGACCTTGCTTTAAACCTCCTGTTCCCATTCAGACTTGGCACATCACAGTATAATATTAGTAATATACAGTATTGATTTGATCACCATTTTCCATAATTGTAGAGTCAGTAGACTCCACATTAGGAAGTAAGGTTTAAAACACTTATTTTAAAGATTACAGAATCTGATTTCAGTAAGTTTGTCCCAATTTCCCTATGTTTTTGACCACTTTTTCTTCCTCCTGTTAGTTCATGCTCACATTCTAGCTAATATTAACAACTGAACCCAACTAAATAATGAAGTTTGATAGGAGGAGAGAAGTGAGGAGGCAAGCACAGCAGGAATTTGAGTAAAATTCAGTGCCCCTCTACTCCAGGGAGCACTGCCCACCAGAACGCAACATAAAATATGCTTTCTGCAGAATGATTCCCTGAGATGTCTTGCACTGAGGACTCCAGGATGGGCTGTGCACATAACGCTGCCTCTCACAGTAATACAGTTTAGCGGCAATATGAGAAATGCAGCAGCAATCCAAAACCCATAGTGAATTGTAAATGCTAACAGCCTCAAATATAAATAGATCAAATTAGGACATGGTCTCTGAGTAGAATAAGCATTTCTTTAGAAGAAGACTGGGGCTGATGAATGCACATACTTGGAATATCTTCTGAAACTGGAGTAACATGTGACGTTGGACCCTCTGGTTCATTTCAGTCATGTGCCCTGCACTCATAATTAACATGATTTCCAAATAACTGGTAAAATTATTCTAGGTTTTGGTTCAACAATAGCATAAAAGTTCAAGCTTGAATTTAGGAGAAAAATCAAATGAATATAAAAACGTACATTCAGGGTGTTTGGGTGGCTCAGTCATTAGGCATCTGCCTTCAACTCAGGTCGTGATCCTGGGTCCTGGGATCGAGCCCCACCCACATCGGGCTCCCTGCTCAGCGGGAAGCCTGCTTCTCCTTCTCCCACTCTCCCTGCTTGTGTTCCCTCTCTCGTTGGCTCTCTCTGTCAAATAACCAAATAAAATCTTTAAAAAAAATACATTCACTTAAGCCTCAATTATTCTCCTATTTAAGGAAGCCAAACTCTAAGGATTTAAAGTTCTTTCTGTTACTTTCTCAGTAAGTATGTGTGTGTATATAATCCATGTTTACTAATGAAAAGTTACACAAAATAGGAAAGAAAAAACATGGGAAAGAAAAGTCTCAGAATCCCTTGGGATTCTGCCACCCAAAACTACCTACTAAAGATTGTTCTGTATATTTTACAGAATTCAAATTATATTCAAAAGTATTATAATATAAATAAAATTTGTAATTTGCATTTTGTTTTCATAATATTTACTGTGCTTTCCTCAAAATCATTGAAAATCATTTTTAATATACAATGGAATACTACTCAGCCATAAAAAAGAACAAGGTCTTGCCATTTGTGACAACATGGATGGGACTGGAGGGTATTGTGCTAAATGAAATAAGTCAGTCAGAGAAAGAATGATTTCACTGACATGTAGAATCTTAAAAACTAAATAAGCAAAACAAAATTAAAAAAAAAAAGACTCTCAAATACAGAGAACAAACTGGTGGTTGCCAGAGAGAAGGTGGATGGGGGAACAGGTGAAACAGATGAAGACTAGGAGGTACAAACTTCCAGTTAAGATAAGTAAGTCACAGAGATGAAAAGTACAGCATAGGGAATATAGTCAATAATACTGTAATAATGTTGTATGGTGATGGACACTGACTATACATATCATGGTGACACAGTAATGTATAGAATTATTGCATCAACACGTTGTATACATGAAACTAATGTAACACCGTACATTAATTATACTTCAACTTAAAAAAATAAAAGCTTAAAACCTTTTAAAAAATGTTTTATTTTTACACTGTATTCTATACTACAAGTATATCAACATTTAATCCTATATATCCTTATTACCGCACATTTACACTATTTAAAAAAGTATAGTTTTAAAAAAAAAAGTATAGTTTGTTTACAAATTATTGGTTTGTTATATATTATTGCTTATACATAAATATATTTTATATGTTTTAAATTATGAACTTAGTATATATTGCTAGAAGTGGAACACTAAGTCAGAGGCTATAGTCCTTTTTTATACTTTTGGTCATACAAATATATTTCAGAATATAAAAGTGACGGTGGAAAAATATAATGATCCATGCTATTTTCTACCAGAAAATAATCACCCCTGGCTGTGTTTGCTTTTTTTATTGATACACATGTTTCTTTTCATATGTAAATACAAATTAAAATATAAATGGTACTATGACTAAGTGATCATCTTTTATTTAGCTTTTTAAAGATTTATTTGAGAAAAAGCATGAGCACATGCGAGCTGGGAGAGGGAGAGAGGGAGATGGAGAGAGAGAATCTCAAGCAAACTCCCCATCTGCTTTGGAGCCTAAGGCAGGGCTTGATCTCAGGACCCTGAGATCAGGACCTCAGCCAAAATCAAGAGTTCAACCCTTAACTCACGACACCACCCTGGTGTCCCTAAATGATTACTTTTTGTATTAAAATGTTCTTGTGCCCCTCTCTCCTAGCCTCCAGAATGCCCAGGATTGGGGCAGATGCAGGGAAACTGAATGACCAGTCCCAAGGCCAGGACTAGACTGGCACATGAAGGAAAGAAGAGAGCCTAAGTGGATGATGCTGGCTGTGTTTAAAGCAATCTGCTAGCTCCTCCATAGTCAATGTTCTCCTCTCAGAACCTCATTAGAAATAGGCTGTCACTTCACTCCCAAACGCATTCTGCCCAGCGGGATTGGCTCCTCTCCAGATACCATCAACTTCACAGAAATCAATGTGGTGGTGTTTGCCCATTCCAAGAATAAGCACTTTAAAGACTCCTTGAATATATAAAATCAATAACAGAGCAAGTCACTGCAATCCATATAATTAAATCACTTCCAAATACCCTCATTCTTTTCCCCCAAACAATCGTGATAAGAGTCTGAGCTGACAGAATCTCCACAGGGCGCCTCATCTGAGCTCCAAAAGGACCCGGACTTGATTCAGACCCATCTTGATCCTGCAGTAGTTAGGGCTTCTGACCTCAGACAACAGAGCCAGAGCACTGGATCGACAGACATGGAGAGAGGCCAAGTGGCAAAACAAGCATCCCTGTTCTTGTGAGAGTGACCAACTGTGTGTTTGGTGGGGTAACTAGTTACTAAAGTCAGTCACTGTCCATCATCAGTACCGGCTGACAGTGGTTGGTGCTCACTCGAGAGGTGTGACCAGCAGCAGGCTAACCTGTCAGCGGTGCTGGAACACATCTCTGGCACTTCCCCCTCCCTGTGAGGTGCTGAGGTGAGGAACGGATGAATTACAATATGATGCCCTTGGTGCAGCAGAGAGGGGAGGGAGCAGACAGGAAAGAAGCAGGGGCATAACTCCTATTGTCAGAAATACAGGAGCCGACTGAGCTATGTGGCAACAGAGAGGATATGCTGAGGGATGGGAATCGAATGGGATAATGAGGAAAGTTTTAGGGAGAAGTAAGTCTTTATTTGATATTCAAAAATAAAGAGGAAGAGAAGGTCTGCTTCTGATAATGGAGGATTAAATATTTCAGAGAAAACATCACCACTGAGAACAAACGGAAAATGTGTGTAGGCATGTGTGTGTATGCACGTACATATTCTTCTAGTATCCTAGAATGTCATATGTTTCAAAATTAAGAGACACAGCTTTATACAGGCAATAGAAATCTGAAAATATTTGAAACAAATAATAAAAAGGTAAACATTGGAATTGTAACATGAAGCTAAAGATGTGCTTGGAGAGACATTTATGATATGAAATACACATTTTTTTAAAAAAAAGGTACAAAATCAATGACTTAAGAATTAAAAAAAGGCATTTTCAAAAAACTAGAAAAGTTAATTGAATCCATTAGTAAAAGGAAACAAACAATAAAGACATCAGAAATCAATGAAACAGAAAAAGATGGTTTTATAAAAAGACTAATAACTTAGATAAACCATGATAAGACAGATCAAGTTAAAAAAAAATAGGAGAGGGCTGCCTCGGTGGCTCAGTAGGTTGCAATCTGACTCTTGGTTTCGGCTTGTGTCCTGACCTCAGGGTCATGAGATTGAGCCCCACGTTAGGCTCTCCACGCTCAGTGGAGAATCTGTTTGAAGGTTCTCTCCCTCTCCCTCTGCCCCTCCCCAACTCACACGTGCACTCTCTCACTCTCTCTCAAATAAACAAATTAATTAATTAATCTTTAAAAAATAAGAGAGCTAACACAAGTAGCAAACGTCAGGAATGAAAAAAGGAACACCACAAGATAAGGAAAGTATAAATAAATATATGCAAATACATTTGAAAGTTTAGATGAAATAGTCAAATTTGTATAAAAACAATTTCAAAACTGACAGTAGAAACAGAAATATAAATGCTCCTGTAACTATTAATGAAACGTAATTCTTAATTAAAAACTTGACCCCACCTCACCCTGCCACCAAAATGGAGACTCAAGCAGCTCCTGAGGTAAATTTTACTAAACATTTAAAGAGAGAAGAAGACAATTTTCATCTTGATGATGAAAAAAAAAAAAAGAAAAGAAAATCCTTCCCACCTTGATTCATGAATACAGCTGTAAAAGTTCTAAACAAAATAGTGGGAACTCAAATATAAGCAATACAAAAAAGGACAATACATCCTGATCACACTTACTCCAGGAAGGCAAGGGTGATGTAACTCTGGAATTGATCAGTATATTTTACGACCTTCACAAAATGAGATAAAAACCATATCATCATTTTTAGGGATGAGGTAGAAGATATACTAAAATACAACATCTATTCATAACAAAAACTTTTAAAAATAGAGATAGAAGGGAACTTTATAAATATCACACAGACTATTTATATACTTAGTGGTAAATTATTGAAAACTTTTTCTCTAAGATTAAAATGAGAAAATGGTATGGACCATAGCAACATCTACTTCATATTACAGTGAAAGTCTGTGGAGTAAGACAGAATAATACATAAATGTGTAAGGACTAGAGAGGAAGAATTAAAATGTCATTTTTCACAATAGATATGATTTTGTGCATATAAATTTCAAAATAATCCATATAAGTTTACTATGATTAATAAGTAAAATAGTAAGGTCTCAGGGCACCTGGGTGGCTCAGTTCGTTAAGCATCTGCCTTTGGCTCAGGTCATGATCCTGGGGTCCTGGGATCAAGTCCCACATCGGTCCCCTGCTCAGCGGGGCGCCTGCTTCTCCCTCTATCTGCTGCTCCCCTGCTTGTGCTCTTTCACTCACTTGCTTTCTCAAATAAAATCCTGAAAAAAAAAAAGTGAAATAGGACATTA
This sequence comes from Meles meles, assembly GCF_922984935.1. Taxonomy (NCBI): domain Eukaryota; kingdom Metazoa; phylum Chordata; class Mammalia; order Carnivora; family Mustelidae; genus Meles; species Meles meles. Next base: position 108,824,790 of record NC_060068.1, read on the forward strand.
GATGTAAGTTCACTTGACAAAAACCAACTGTATTTTTTTTTTTTAAATACCAGCAAAACCAGCTCAAACATAGAGTTATAAAAGACAGCGTTTATGGAGCTTAATTTCTTATTTCTGCCTCAGCCCTCCCTGAAGGTAGCCTAACTTAGTGACTCATATCTAAAGAATAGAGGATAGAAACAGGGAAACAGTGGAGCCCTGGAAAATACTACCGCGACCAAGTGATGAAGCTAACGTCACCAGTGTCATGTGGACGTCATGTGTCCCCTAATGTGATGACACTTTGCCTCTCTGTATTCCTTCAAAAATCCCAGAACCTCAGTCTAATAATGCAAAACATGTGAGAAAAACTCAGTCTGGGGACTTCTACAGAATACCCGACTTTACTATTTCACTTACAATTTGTAGTGAACTTTCTAAGGATTAACCTGAAATTTCTATGCACAAAATCGTATCTGTGGTAAAAAATGACACTTTAATTCTTCCTCTCTGTCCTCCCACATTTAGGTATTTTTTGCCTTATTACACAGAGTTTCAGTGTCATGTCAAGACTATCAAGGTCACAAGAAAGGAAAGACTAAGAAACGACTACAGACCTCAGGAGACTTAGGAGCTGTTACGATTAAGTGCAGTGTGGTTCCCTGGATTTGATCCTGTAAAAGAGAGACGATATTAATGGAAAAACTAATGAAATCCAAATAGTCTAGGATTTACTGGACAGTAATATAAACAAAGCTGGCACTGCCAGTCAGGAGTCTTGAAAAAGGGAGGATGACCTTCATCAAGGGGAACCCTTCACCTGGGTTGATTCCCTCTACATCATGACTAAGAGGTCACCTGACCTCAACTTGCCTTCTAACAAGGACGAGAAGGTCACAGCCTGTATGTGGCTCCTCATTAGGAAGTTCTTCACTAAGGGCTCCTGCTGTCCCCTCTGGGTATGGATGGGCACTTAGGGCTGGGTGCTGAGAAGAGAGCGCCAATTCCTTGCAAGCTCGTGGACGGGTACCTTCCTGCAGGCTGTCTCTGAATCTCAGTTATTTCCAAAGCTGACAGCCTACAATCCATGGAGTCTCATGGTGTAAAATGGCCCAGAGCGAGCGTAGAATGCAGCCTTTATTGGAACAGCTGCCAGGGTCACTCAAGTGATTCACGCCATATCAAAGAATGCATATAAAATTTGGGCTGTTTTCTCTTAATCTGAAATCCTGTAAGCACCTTTTGTTGCTGTCACACAGGAAATATGGACTCATTTTCAACAGCAAGCTGAACAAAACATAATTTGGAAAAGAAGTCAGATTTCAGAATTATTGGTAGTTGGATTTCATCTCTAAGTTTTTCTTACTTCTCATGTCTTCCCAAGAACTTTTAGTAGTAACTGTAGTACATGTCTTATAGGAAAATGGTTTGGTGATGCTAAAATTAACATAGGTCACGAGTAGCAATCTTAAAATTAATATATGTATTGAATATAAATATGCAGTTTCTAGAAATGACTGAATGAAGGCTTCATTGGAATAAGTATTCTTTTGGGGTGAGGTGGGGTGGTCATTCTGTGTGAGCTTGAAATTATCAGAGGAACAACTACCACGGATCCCTTGACAGACCAAATCCCATCATCTCCGTTTACAGAGCTGAGTCCTAGGATCCAGAAAAATGGAGGGTTTCACCTTGGATCATGCTATGACTGGACTAGAAAACATTTCCAGCTTTTTGAAGTCCAGGGCCCATTGTGAATGGCCTCAAGATACAGTAGAAAATACTAGCTTCCAATTATCTATAAATAATGGGCCACTGCTAGGAGGGGAGAAAATGCCCTCCCATTCTCACGCTTTTTCTTTACCTCTTGGTATTGCTCCCCTTTTGTCCACAGATTTCCCCCCCCCCGCCCCGGTCTCATAAGTCATACAAGCAAAAACAATAAATAAAGTGAAAACTAAGAAACAGCACTTAATCTAGGCAACATCATAGTAGTTACCATTTAATAAGTGCCTCCCAGGGGTCATGGTAACCAATGTTACATAACCCTCACAAATTGACGAGGTAGAGAGAATTTCATCCATCTTGTGTGGACACCTGCATTTCAAGAAACAGGTGTCCAAAATCAGATCACCCTCGGTCTGAACTCCTACTTGCTAATGTCAGCCTTGGTTTTCATGTCTGTATAACGGAGAGGACACTTAGTCTATGATGTATATAAAGTACACGGCACAACTGTTGGCACAGAGTAATTAATGGCAATTATTATTTATGTGACTACAAAGAAACAGAATGTTCAAAGAAAAATGAATTAAGTTGTTTAAACTCCTATAGCGCTGGGATTTGAAGCCAAGCTCGTCTCATGTACGAACACATATGAACACACGTGAACACCACACAAACTGTAAAACGGAGACTTTTTCTCAGGTCAAAGCGGCCCAGGGTTGATAGTCCAGACAGCTCTGATGGCTCTCTGATGCCTCTGATGGTCCAGCGTCCTTCTACTTTTCTGTCCCGCCTCCTTGGGGCTTGGACCCATCCTCGGGGTATCCTCATGGTCGCAAAATGGTTGCTACACCATCACCGCATTAAGAAAAGACAAAAAGAGGAAGGGGCAAAGGGGAAGATAAATAGATGTCTCTTAGATGTCTTCTTAATATTTGGATTCAAATACACCACCTATCACTGCGTTACGCCAGGTCAGGGGACGCTACTAGTGCCCAAAGCAAAAGCTTACTAAGGAAGCTTTCCTCATTCAAGACATTTCTCCTGGCATGTGGAATTAAGTCCAGTGGAGAACAGAAACATGCAGTTAAGAATGTGGTTTCTTGGGGTGCCTGGGTGGCTCAGTAGGTTAAAGCCTCTGCTTTCGGCTCAGGTCATGATCCCAGGGTCCTGGGATCCAGCCCCACATTGGGCTCTCTGCTCAGCGGGGAGTCGGCTTCCTCCTCACTCTCTCTCTCTCTGCCTGTCTCTCCACCTACTTGTGATCTCTATCTGTCAAATAAATAAAATCTTAAAAAAAAAAAAAGAATGTGGTTTCTTAGACCATGCCAACCCACCGAGGAAGCCAGTCTTTCTCCAGTATCTCAGTTTCCCTCCCGGATGAACGTGGTCAGAGAATGAGATGATCTTTCTAAGCCCTGTCCCATACATTTCTCTCTGCCAATATCTCTGGCATCATGAGGAGGAAAAAGATGGAGAATTCCTGCCAACCATGTGGGCACCAGGAGCACAGAACAGATCATCACTGCCAGTCACACAACTGGCCACTGGGGCTTACTGTGCCTGGCAGGCCCACATCTTGCTCTGAGCCATGGTATCAGGAAGCCGAAGTTTTCCCTGGAGTATTTCCATACTCTTCCCTGCACTTCTTTATTTTCTCACATGACTCCAAGGGCTCCACACTTTGTTGCTTATAGCCAGTGCCATGAGCCTGGGATCCCCATGCTCTACATATTTCTGAATATTCCAGCAACTTTCCAATCCTTTTTTTCTATTCCCCACTCTTGCCTCCCATTCCTAATCCAGTAGGATTAATCTAGTGAGTTACCCATCCTATGGTGTTAATAGACTGTGGCCCACAAGAGCAGGGGAGGCAAAATGACATTTTAAAATACTCCCCTAAGCTCCTACACCTGTACTATTACTACCTTCCCCTGTAATCCTCACAGGAAGTTTCTGGCAATATCCCCACTTTATGGATAAGGAAACTGAGGCTTGAAAAGAGTAAATAAGGTCACAGAGCTAGTGTGGTGCCAGAGTCAGTCTGCAAATGCAAGTCCATCTGATTCCCAAGTTCATGAAATATTTGCAATTTCATTTCAGCAAAAATTTGCATTTTATTAAGCACTTCCAGGGGTAGACCCAATGGTAGAATTTATGGCTTCCCCTTAAGCTTGAGGGGATGACACATTCTGTGCACAAGATCATATTCGTGTGCCCTAAGGTCATCCTTTTCCTGGTCCATGCTCTGCTCGGTAGTTAGTGGCAGTGGATGAGCCCCATTTATCTCGGACACTGAGGTTTGCACACTGTGCTGCTTTTCTCACTCTTCCTACCTGCTCGTGCCGATCAGGGAATGCCCAGTGCTCTTTGCCAGCTGGCCTGGCCTCACTGTCACTTCTGAATTCTAAACAGGACATCTGCTCCCCCCACAGATACAGATGCCTCGGGCTGGCTCTAGGAAAATGCTGTCAGGGCTCCACGCTGTGATGCTTGCTACATAACTCACCTGAGTTCATGGCCCCTTGAAAAGCATCTTTTTCACCCCTCTGCAAAAAGAACAGAGTGAAGACTAGTTTGCTAACAAAGAGACGTGAACAAATGTACCAAGAAAGAAGTCCAAAGAGAGAGTAGAAATCAATAGCACTGAAGAAAAACAGGATGAATATGACACCTGGTAAGACATTTTTCACCAGCGGTATTGTCATTATAGTCTAAAGAATAACCCCATGAAAGATTCCCGCCTCGGGCTGCCAAAAAGAGCTAATTACACAGAAATATTAGCTTAGTTCAGGTCTCTGAAATGTGTTTGGTAGAACACTAATTTTAAAAAGATGATTAAAAGGTCTTCTCCAGAGAAAAATGGTATGCAGTCAAAACGATCTGGCAAAACCTAGGATAAACAAAATTGAATGGACTTCTTTCCATCTTTGCTGAAGATTTCTCAGTCTTTAATATGTTAATGAACATGATGAATTTCCAAGAGGGGAACTAGAGTATGCAGAATTTTCTACACTTCACAACCTTCCTTGACCTTCTCAAAGTAGGTCTCACGTGTTACTACCACTAAACCACGTTCATTTCGTCTCCAGACTGTATTACGATTTGTGATGTTAGATTTATTTCTTGGTTTCCTGGTTTGTGGGTCCTCCTCACTGTACTCTGCAGTCTCCATGTGGTCTGGGACCAGATCAGTTTCATTTACAATAGTATCCCCAGCAGCTAGGGCTAGGTTGACACACAGAAGAAGCCACATAAACATTAATTTATACTTTTTTTTCTTTTTATGTTTAACATCATTGAGTGTCTTTTACATGCTTGTCATGAATTATCTCATTTAGTTTTCAGAATAACCCTAGAGTGTAGGTAGCATTATTATTCCCTTTGTACAAATAAGGAAGGAGATCGAGGCTCAGAGAATTCAAGTAACTCGTCCAAGGTCACATCAGCTGTAAGTGACGGAGAAAGGATTTGAACTCAGGCATTCTGGTACCAGAGCCAGCATTATTAGATTAAATGAATGTATCAGGTTTTTGTCCAATCCCAGGAAAGGGGCAAAAGTGAAAGATTACAGTAAGTCCTGTCTCAGCAAGGGTCCTTTGAATTAAGAGGGGATGGTCTGGTAGGTTCTCACAGAGCCAGCACTATGTGGCAGACCCAGTTTCACACCATATTTACTCATTTTATCTTCCATGATGCACTTTATGGATCAGGTAGTATCATCTCCTTCCACAGACAACCAAACCAAGGCTCAGAGAAGCTAAGGGATCTATCCAAGGTCACTGGGCCAGGAACCTGCAGGATAGAAGTTTGTCTAATTCCAAAACTCCTGGTCTGGGTAGAGCCATGCAGGGGAGGTGGTTCAGCTAGAGCTTGAAAGAGGTTGGAGGCCTGAAGGGACTTTTCAGGACAAAAGCTGTCATTCCCAGATTCCTCTATCTTCTGTGGTGGGTCATGACCCCATTCCACAAAGACAGGAGGCACTGATACCTCAGCCCAGATTCTGACCAAGGGACAGAAAAAGACCACTCCTGACTCTCACATGGTTACCTGGCTTACCTCGCTTTTCTGACCTGGTAAATCATGTGGACTCCAGAGCCTGAACTGGCACTCAGTTCTACCACCTCCTAACTCTGTGGCCTTTAAGCCCTTGACATCTTTGAGCCTCATAGACAGTAATAGGTCCTACTTCACTAGATTGCTGGGATGATTAATTGAAATAACATTTTTAAGTCAAGTACTTTAGCTTGTTGCCTGGGACACTTTACATACTTATTAAGAGTTATTATTAATAAAACAGTTCATAAGCCCTTGTGATCAATAGGAAACAAATGGAGGGTTGCTGGAGGGGAGAGGGATAGGGGGATGGGGTGAAAGGTGACGGGCACTAAGGAGGGCACGCGATGTATTATATGAGACTGATGAATCATTAAACTCTATCTCTGAAACTAATAATATTGTATACATTAATTAATTGAATTTAAATTAAAAAAAAATAACCCCTCATGCTCCAGGCTGGTGACTCCGAGGAGGCTATGGCTCCTGCCTTCAGCTGGGGGCGCAGGGACATAGGGGTTAAGTGTAGCACCCGGAATGTGCTCAGCAAATGCTGTTGAGTTGACTGGGCTTCTTCCTCAGTATGAGCAAAAAAGAAAAGGTAGGAGGGGATGGAATTCACCGCCGAAGCCCAGGGCAGCATGGAGCAGGGGTTCCTGCTTTGCTGTGCAAATCTCAAGGGCTCTGGTGGACAGGCAAGCTCTGTCTGGTGGGGCTGAGTGGCAGCTTTCAGATCCTTCTTCAGGAATGCTCTGCTATCTCAGGCAAGAGGTGTTTACTTGGCTCTCCCCAGGGGGACACACAATCAGCTCATTTAGGTTTGCCACCTTTGTGGGCTCTGTCCCCAGTTATGCTGCAAAGCAAGCTTCTGTCAAGTAGTAACATTCGAGACCTGTTTTTCACACAAATGCTGCACCTAGGGCCAGAGAGATTCGGAGCTCTTGTCCAAGGATTGTCGTGGCATTCCTGAGGGGTAGCCAAAGCCTGCCTCAGAGACATTATACAACTCCACTTCCTTACCAAAAATTCCATTTCTCCCCAAAGGTGAAGCATCTGGCTGGCTGTCAGGAGTTGAGGTTTCTAGTCCTAATGTAGCCTCTAATTTTTGTAACCGTGATAAATTATTTAACTTCTTAAAGCATCCGTTGTCCTATCAGCAAATTAAGAGAAATAGAATAGCAACTTATTAAGCCACTGTCAAGCACAGCACGGAATACCTTCCATGGGTCACCTTATGTGATGCTCACAATTGTGCTCTGAGGCAGAGTCAATAATTCCCCTCCTTTTACAGAAAGGAAAGGAGGCCCATCCAGAGGAAGTGAATGCTCACTTCCAGACCCTATAGGTGGCTGGGCCAGGAGCCAACATGGAGACTGAGATCTCAAGTCCTATAAACTCAGCCTCTGTCCCCAGGGCGGAGGGATGGCACCATAATCTGGCCCCTTCCAGATCAATCTCTGGGACTCTAGAGAAGGAACCAAGACAGTGCCCAGGGGGCTGAGACCAGGGCCCACAGGACAGGCAGGTCAGTGCACAGTCCATACCTTGTTTCAGCCTGTCCTCCTGGTGCCCAGCACCTGTGCCCCTGCCTGTCCTGTCCTGCACTTCTTTACATGCTCTGAGCTTCTATCCTTCAAGCCGCGAATCTAGTCTCACTTCCCACACCAGAGACTCTTGGCGGTGGCTCTGCTCTTTCCATTTACTCGGTACACACATCGGTGACTCTGAATTGCTACTTACCTGTCAGCTCCCGAGCTCGGACGTGGCAGGTGCACAGTAAGGATGTGGATGTCACAAGCATGTTCCACACGTGTGCCTACAGCCTGTCATTACCAACATCCTCAGCACCTGCATGCTGAGCAGTAAACAGCTGAACGCGATGTTTTCAAACAAATATCTATTCATGACTTCCAAAATCAGTGTCCTTTTGTGCTGCTTGTCATCTTCCACCCTCTTCTAGTGCCCTTGGGGGAGCTGAGGTCTCCATGGTCACATAGCTCCAAAGCAGTAAATGGCCATGGCAAAAGCTGAACGAGGAAGGAATGCAGACTGAACTTCTCCATTCTAGGTTCCCAAACTCAGGAGGGCACGGGTAACAGGCAAAGCTTCCGTGTGGCCCCACTAATAAGGATCCCCTCCCGCCCCCTCTTCACCAGAGCCCTGCCAGTCTCTTTCAAAGAATCCACACACACAGGTGGATACCTGGGGAGGATGGTCAGTGAATGGAGGGGTCTGGGGTCTGCCACCATGTCAGCACCTCTGCTCTCCAGGGACATGTGCTCATCTGAACAACTGTTGAGAAATATCTTGTAGCTCCAGGTTTTCAGGGAGCCCCCTGTGGCACCATGTCACAAGCTAGGGTAGAATCCCATATTTGGTTAATGTTAACTGGACATTCCCCCTCCTCCCTCAGCCAGACCTCCCTGCCCTAGTATGGGACATTAGCAGGGGACCACAGACACCTAACAGATGGTGGAAATCCAAGCACAGAGGGACTTCATCAAGGGAACTTCAGAAGAGGCATCATGTCTTGGGTAGGGAATGGTCACGAGTTTTTGTTACCTACTGGAGCTCAAGGCTGTACAGGCAGGGTGCAAGGAGCAGATCCCCCTATCCCTACCATATAAACCTGAGAAATCAGTAGTGAACATACCAAGCATAGTGAGGAGGGCTTCTTGATGTTAATGATTTATTAGGTCTGGAAAACTGGGCTAGATGGGGAGTCCCATAACAAGAAAGGCCCAATGGGCTTAATCGATTCAATTCAGTTCAACAACCAATATGCAGGGAGTTCCCGTGCTAGGCAGTGGGGATGGTGAGCTACAAGACAGTGCTATCGCACTGAGGGTCTCCTAACTGTGGAAGGGGTAGGAGGTGCAGAATTTAGGAAAGAGGCAGGGAACCAGACCTGCTCTTCTGGCACCATTACACTGGGTGTATGATTGGATCCCAGAATCACCTGTGGAGGCTCTCTGAACAGTGTCAAATGGTTCTCAGATATCAAAGAAAAACATGCATTTGTTTTGGTTTTTTATTGAACATTAAGGGATATCTGCCAGGTGCCTCTCCTGGTCCATGCTCCCTGTTGCCAGAGGCCACCTTTGCCAGGGACACATAATTTTGGGGAGACTTGACCAACCTGCTCAACAGGTACCCACAGCCTCTTGAGGGGTCCTGAGCCTCATATGAGGATGATGGCAAAACCCTTTCCTCTGGTCACTTTGCCTCTCCCAACACTCACTATTCTTGGAGGTGCTGCCCTTTCCCTAACTTTCATTTCTGTTTTTTTCCTGGATGCAAAATTTCATGTTGAGGTGGTTCCACAATGACCAGAAATGAGAGAGATTTCCTCAAAAGTAACCCCTCCCTGGTAGGCCCCTCTTCCCTTTGGTTTGCTTTTTTTTTTTTTTTTAATTTATTTATTTTTATTTGTTTATTTACAGCATAACAGTGTTCATTGTTTTGGCATCACACCCAGTGCTCCATGCAGTACGTGCCCTCCCTATTACCCACCACCTGGTCCCTCAACCTCCCAACCCCCCCACCCCCCCGCCGCCCCTTCATAACCCTCTAGTTGTTTTTCAGAGTCCATAGTCTCTCATGGTTCATCTCCCCTTCCAGTTTCCCTCAACTCCTTTGGTTTGCTTTTACTCCCTCTCTTACAGTCTCAGTGAAGAAGCCCCACAACCCCATTTTCACTTTCATCCAAACGTTTGACCTTTATGATTAAGTGGGCCTGCACATGCCAGTAGGCATTCCACAATGGGATCAAAGCTTCTGTGTGCACCCCACGTGGCACCCACATGAGGATTTATGACAGTTGTTGCATAGGTCTGCACAACGCACATTATACTGAAATGAGGGTGGCACGGCACCATCTTATCCGCCATCCAAGTGCCCAAATCAGCCTGCATGGAGACTCTTCTCTGAAATGTCAAGCCAGGAAGACTTTATGAACACACCATGAGTCACATGCAGAGAGGACCCCTGAGTAGCCACAGATGCTTCCCACTTTAAGACTTAGTGTCCATCCTTTGAAAACAAGCACACCAAGGCCTGGGAGGAAACCCAGGTTGCACTGTGGATTGCTGAGTCTATGTTCCAAGGAAAGTAACCTAACCCCTCTCAGCCTCTGTTTATTCATCTGCAGGATGGACATGATAATAATAGATATCTTGTAGGGTTGCTATCAAGGTCTAATCTGACCATGTAGAAAAAGTCCCATTTGTCAATGCCCAATATACGGTGGCTGTCATAGGTGAAGATAGGAAGACTAATGACTCAAGGAGAGGGCTATTCATTGCTGTCATCTCACCCTAACTCCAAAAAAAAACAAAAACAAAACAAAACAAAACAAAAAAACACATATTGCTGCAAGCTCAAATTCAGTAACGTGGCAGGATACAAAGTCAATGTACAGAAATCAGGGGATTTCTTATACACTAACTATGAAAATACAGAAAGGGAAATTAGAGAGTTGATTCCATTTACTATAGCACCAAGAAGCATAAGATACCTGGGAATAAACCTAACCAAAGAGGTAAAGGATCTGTACTCGAGGAACTACAGAACGCTCATGAAAGAAACTGAAGAAGACACAAAAAGATGGAAGACCATTCCATGCTCTTAGATCAGAAGAAAAAACATTGTTAAAATGTCTATACTGCCTAGAGCAATCTATACTTTTAATGCCATTCTGATCAAAATTCCACCGGTATTTTTCAAAGAGCTGGAGCAAATAATCCTAAAATTTGTATGGAACCAGAAGAGACCCCGAATTGCTAAGGAAATGTTGAAAAACAAAAACAAAACTGGCGGCATCACGTTACCTGATTTCAAGCTTTACTACAAAGCTGTGATCACCAAGACAGCGTGGTACTGGCATAAAAACAGACACATAGACCAGTGGAACAGAGTAGACAGCCCAGATATGGACCCTCAACTCTATGGTCAAATAATCTTCGACAAAACAGGAAAAAACATGATGGAAAAAGGACAGCCTCTTCAATAAATGGTGCTGGGAAAACTGGACAGCGATATGTAGAAGAATGAAACTCGACCATTCTCTTACACCGTACACAAAGATAAACTAGAAATGGATAAAAAACCTCAACGTGAGACAGGAATCCTTCAGAATCCTAGAGGAGAACATAGGCAGTAACCTCTTCGATATCAGCCACAGCAACTTCTTTCAAGATATGTCTCCAAAGGCCAAGGAAACAAAAGCGAAAATGCACTTTTGGGACTTCATCAAGATCAAAAGCTTCTGCACAGCAAAGGAAACAGTCAACAAAACAAAGAGGCAACCCATGGAATAGGAGAAGATATTTGCAAATGACAGTACAGACAAAAGGTTGATATCCAGGATCTATAAAGAACTCCTCAAACTCAACACACACAAAACAGATAATCATGTAAAAAAATGGGCAGAAGATATGAACAGACACTTCTCCAATGAAGACATGCAAATGGCTATCAGACACATGAAAAAATGTTCATCATCACTAGCCATCAGGGAGATTCAAATTAAAACTACATTGAAAAACCACCTTACACCAGTTAGAATGGCCAAAATTAGCAAGACAGGAAACAACATGTGTTGCAGAGGATGTGGAGAAAGGGGAACCCTCTTACACTGTTGGTGGGAATGTAAGTTGGTGCAGCCACTTTGGAGAACAGTGTGGAGATTCGTCAAGAAATTAAGAATAGAGCTTCCCTATGACCCTGCAATTGCACTGCTGGGTATTTACCCCAAAGATACAGATGTAGTGAAAAGAAGGGCCATCTGTACCCCAATGTTTATAGCAGCAATGGCCACGGTCGCCAAACTGTGGAAAGAACCAAGATGCCCTTCGACGGACGAATGGATAAGGAAGATGTGGTCCGTATACACGATGGAGTATTATGCCTCCATCAGAAAGGATGAATACCCAACTTTTGTATCAACATGGACAGGTCTGGAAGAGATTATGCTGAGTGAAATAAGTCAAGCAGAGAGAGTCAAGTATCATATGGTTTCACTTATTTGTGGAGCATAACAAAGAACATGGAGGACATGGGGAGATGGGGAGGAGAAGGGAGTTGAGGGAAATTGGAAGGGGAGATGAACCATGAGAGACTATGGACTCTGAAAAACAACCAGAGGGTTTTGAAGGGGCGGGGGGTGGGAGGTTGGGGAACCAGGTGGTGGATAATAGGGAGGGCACATATTGCATGGAGCACTGGGTGTGGTGCAAAAACAATGAGTACTGTTACGCTGAAAAGAAATTTTTAAAAAAATTCTCTTTTTGGCTTTCTGCTATTAAAAAAAAAAAAAAGAGGGTGCGGGGACACCTGTGACACCTGGGGACACTCTCCGCAGAGGAGAGTGACGTCACAGTAATGCGGAAAGCCCTGGAGAAGCCCTGAACACAGGTCAGGTCTTTCAACATGCCTGATTGGACCTTGAAGCTGCTCCTAAGAGAAACTGAGCTCCTCCATGTTTCTGTGATCTGCCAGGTTCCAGTGGGCAGTGGAGCCAGTGGGTTGGCAGAGAGTATCTCAAAGCATGAAGACCTTCCCACCTGGCTCATTGGGTCTATTCTGCTCCCTCTGTTCTCTTCATGATGCCCATGGGGCATGGGCTGGTTCGGCAGGTGGCTGAGAGGCTGACAGGGACACAGCAGGTGTTCTTGAATTCTTAATTAAAAAGGCTCTTTTCTAACAACATTGAGATACCACCTAACACCAGTTAGAATGGCCAAAATTAGCAAGACAGGAAACAACGTGTGTTGGAGAGGATGTGGAGAAAGGGGAACCCTCTTACACTGTTGGTGGGAATGCAAGTTAGTGCAGCCACTTTGGAGAACAGTGTGGAGATTCCTGAAGAAATTAAAAATAGAGCTTCCCTATGACCCTGCAATTGCACTGCTGGGTATTTACCCCAAAGATACAGATGTAGTGAAAAGAAGGGCCATTTGTACCCCAATGTTTATTGCAGCAATGGCTACGGTCGCCAAACTGTGGAAAGAACCAAGATGCCCTTCAACGGATGAATGGATAAGGAAGATGTGGTCCATATACACAATAGAGTATTATGCCTCCATCAGAAAGGACGAATACCCAATTTTTGTAGCAACATGGACGGGACTGGAAGAAATTATGCTGAGCGAAATAAGTCAAGCAGAGAGAGTCAAGTATCATATGGTCTCACTTATTTGTGGAGCATAACAAATAACATGGAGGACATGGGGAGATAGAGAGGAGAGGGAGTTGAGGGAAACTGGAAGGGGAGATGAACCATGAGAGACTATGGACTCTGAAAAACAACCAGAGGGTTATGAAGGGGCGGCGGGAGGGGGTGGGGTGGGGTGGGAGGTTGAGGAACCAGGTGGTGGGTAATAGGGAGGGCACGTACTGCATGGAGCACTGGGTGTGATGCCAAAACAATGAACACTGTTATGCTGTAAATAAGCAAATAAAAATAAATAAATTAATTAAAAAAAAAAAGGCGCTTTTCTGATGATTCACAGACCTATACCCCTGGTGCAAATAATACATTTTAAGTTACTAAAATGTAATAAAAATAATAAATAATTAATAATAATAAATAATTAATAAAAAAGCAACCTTTTTTTTTTCCTCTTCTGAAAGACTCTTCAAAGAGATTTTAGGGGTTCTCAGATGGGCAAGTTCCTTCCTTCTATTTGTGACTGATGGGCACCATTTTCCCCGGCGTTCTTGTTTTGTTATTTTGTTTTGTTTTGTTGTTTTTTTCCTGTGTCTGCTTAGTCTATTGTCTCACTGACTGAAAGAATAGAAAAGGAAATTCTGGAGGGAGATTTCTGCTCACAAAGGGAAATCACAGAAAGGATTTAGATAACATTTTTAAAAAATGCCTCAATTCTAAGAAAAAAAAATTTTTATTCGTATATTTGTTTATTTACAGCATAACAGTGTTCATTGTTTTGGCATCACACCCAGTGCTCCATGCAGTACATGCCCTCCCTGTTACCCACCACCTGGTCGTTCAACCTCCCACCCCCCCACCCCCCCGCCCCTTCAAAACCCTCTGGTTGTTTTTCAGAGTCCATAGTCTCTCATGGTTCATCTCCCCTTCCAGTTTCCCTAAACTCCCTCTCCTCTCTCCTCTCCATCTCCCCATGTCCTCCATGTTATTTGTTATGCTCCACAAATAAGTGAGACCATATGATACTTGACTCTCTCTGCTTGACTTATTTCGCTCAGCATAATTTCTTCCAGTCCCGTCCATGTTGCTACAAAAATTGGGTATTCATCCTTTCTGATGGAGGCATAATACTCCATCGTGTGTATGGACCACATCTTCCTTATCCATTCATCCGTTGAAGGGCATCTTGGTTCTTTCCACAGTTTGGCGATTGTAGCCATTGCTGCAATAAACATTGGGGTACAGATGGCCCTTCTTTTCACTACATCTGTATCTTTGGGGTAAATACCCAGCAGTGCAATTGCAGGGTCATAGGGAAGCTCTATTCTTAATTTCTTCAGGAGTCTCCACACTGTTCTCCAAAGTGGCTGCACTAACTTGCATTCCCACCAACAGTGTAAGAGGGTTCCCCTTTCTCCACATCCTCTCCAACACACGTTGTTTTCTGTCTTGCTAATTTTGGCCATTCTAACTGGTGTCAGGTGGTATCTCAATGTTGTTTTAATTTGAATCTCCCTGATGGCTAGTGATGATGAACATTTTTTCATGTGTCTGATAGCCATTTGTATGTCTTCGTTGGAGAAGTGTCTGTTCATATCTTCTGCCCATTTTTTATATGATTATCTGTTTTGTGTGTGTTGAGTTTGAGAAGTTCTTTATAGATCCTGGATATCAACCTTTTGTCTGTACTGTCATTTGCAAATATCTTCTCCCATTCCGTGGGTTGCCTTTTTGTTTTGTTGACTGTTTCCTTTGCTGTGCAGAAACTTTTGATCTTGTGGAAGTCCCAAAAGTTCATTTTTGCTTTTGTTTCCTTGGCCTTTGGAGACATATCTTGAAAGAAGTTGCTGTGGCTGATATTGAAGAGGTTACTGCCTATGTTCTCCTCTAGGATTCTGATAGATTCCTGTCTCACGTTGAGGTCTTTTATCCATTTCGAGTTTATCTTTGTGTACGGTGTAAGAGAATGGTCGAGTTTCATTCTTCTACATATCGCTGTCCAGTTTTCCCAGCACCATTTATTGAAGAGACTGTCTTTTTTCCATTGAATATTTTTTCCTGTTTTGTCGAAGATTATTTGACCATAGAGTTGAGGGTCCATATCTGGGCTCTCCACTCTATTCCACTGGTCTATGTGTCTGTTTTTATGCCAGTACCATGCTGTCTTGGTGATCACAGCTTTGTAGTAAAGCTTGAAATCGGGTAACGTGATGCCGCCAGTTTTATTTTTGTTTTTCAACATTTCCTTAGCAATTCGGGGTCTCTTCTGATTCCATACAAATTTTAGGATTATTTGCTCCAGCTCTTTGAAAAATACTGGTGGAAAAATTGATCGGAATGGCATTAAAAGTATAGATTGCTCTAGGCAGTATAGACATTTTAACAATGTTTATTCTTCCGATCCAAGAGCATGGAACAGTCTTCCATCTTTTTGTGTCTTCTTCAATTTCTTTCATGAGTGTTCTGTAGTTCCTCGAGTACAGGTCCTTTACCTCTTTGGTTAGGTTTATTCCCAGGTATCTTATGGTTCTTGGTGCTATAGTAAATGGAATCGTTTCTCTAATATCCCTTTCTGTATTTTCATTGTTAGTGTATAAGAAAGCCACTGATTTCTGTACATTGACTTTGTATCCTGCCACGTTACTGAATTGCTGTATGAGTTCTAGTAGTTTGGGGGTGGAGTCTTTGGGGTTTTCCATATAAAGAATCGTCATCTGCGAAGAGAGAGAGTTTGACTTCTACCTTGCCAATTTGGATACATTTTATTTCTCTTTGTTGTCTGATTGCCGTTGCTAGAACTTCTAATACTATGTTGAACAAGAGTGGTGAGAGTGGACATCCTTGTCGTGTTCCTGATCTCAACGGGAAGGCTGCAAGCTTTTTCCCATTGAGGATGATATTTGCTGTGGTTCTTTCATAGATAGATTTTATGAAGTTCAGGAATGTTCCCTCTATCCCTATACTTTGAAGAGTTTTCATCAGGAACGGATGCTGGATTTTGTCAAATGCTTTTTCTGCATCAATTGAGAGGACCATGTGGTTCTTCTCTCTTCTCTTATTGATTTGTTCTATCACACTGATTGATTTGCGAATGTTGAACCAACCTTGCAACCCAGGGATGA
The DNA here is from genome assembly GCF_922984935.1 of Meles meles. NCBI lineage: Eukaryota > Metazoa > Chordata > Mammalia > Carnivora > Mustelidae > Meles > Meles meles. The sequence continues at coordinate 108,840,840 of NC_060068.1, forward strand.
ATCCCACCTGGTCATGGTGGATAATCTTTTTCTATGTGCTGCTGGATCCTGTTTGCTAGGATCTTGTTGAGAATCTTTGCATCCATATTCATCAGTGTTATTGGTCTGAAATTCTCCTTTTTGGTAGGGTCTTTGCCTGGTTTGGGGATCAGGGTAATGCTGGCTTCATAAAAAAAAGTCTGGAAGTTTTCATTCTGCTTCAATTTTTTGGAACAGCTTCAGGAGAATTGGTGTTATTTCTTCTTTGAAAGTTTGGTAGAATTCCCCAGGGAATCCGTCAGGTCCTGGGCTCTTGTTTTTTGGGAGGTTTTTGATCACTGCTTCAATCTCGTTACTATATATTGGTCTATTCAGGTTGTCAATTTCTTCCTGGTTCAATTTTGGGAGTTTGTAGCTTTCCAGGAATGCGTCCATTTCATCTAGAGACCCTCTTAAAAGCAGCTAGGACAAAAAAGCTCCTTACGTACAGAGGAAAGCCCATTAGAATAATGTCAGACCTTTCCACAGAGACCTGGCAAGCCAGGAAGGGCTGGCAAAATATATTCAGAGTACTAAATGAGAAGAACATGCAACCAAGAATACTCTATCCAGCAAGACTGACATTTAAAATGGATGGAGAGATAAAGAGTTTCCAAGACCAGCAAGGCTTAAAAGACTATGCAACCACCAAGCCAACACTGCAGAAAATATTAAGGGGGGTCCTATAAAAGAGAAAAAATCCTAAGAATATCATTGAACAGAAATATAGAAACAATCTACAGACAGAAAGACTTCAAAGGCAACACAATGTCAATAAAAACCTATCTCTCAATAATCACTCTCAATGTGAATGGCCTAAATGTACCCATAAAACAACACAGGGTTGCAGATTGGATAAAACGACAGGACCCATCCATATGTTGTCTACAAGAGACCCATTTTGAACCTAAGGATACACCCAGACTGAAAGTGAAGGGATGGAGAAGCATCTTTCATGCCAATGGGCCTCAAAAGAAGGCCGGAGTAGCGATTCTCATATCAGATAAATTAGATTTTAAAGACTGTAGTCAGAGATACAGAAGGACACTACATAATTCTTAAAGGGACTATCCGCCAAGATGATCTAACAATTGTGAATATCTATGCCCCCAATATGGGAGCACCCAATTACATAAGAAAACTATTAATCAAGATAAAGAGTCATATTGATATGAATACAATAATAGTAGGAGATCTTAATACACCTCTCTTAGAAATAGACAGATCATCGAAGCAGAACATTAATAAAGAAATAAGAGCATTGAATGAAACATTGGACCAGATGGACCTCATCGACGTATACAGAACATTCCACCCTAAAACAACAGAATACTCATTCTTCTCAAGTGCACATGGAACCTTCTCCAGAATAGACCACATACTGGGTCACAAAGCAGGACTCAACCGATACCAAAAGACTGACATTATTCCCTGCATATTCTTAGATCACAATGCTTTGAAACTGGAACTCAATCACAAGGAAAAGTTCAGAAGGAACTCAGACACCTGGAAGCTAAAGACCACCTTGCTTAAGAATGCTTGGATCAACCAGGAGATCAAAGATGAACTTAAACAATTCATGGAAACCAATGAGAATGAAGACACTTCAGTCCAAAACCTATGGGATACAGCAAAGGTGGTTCTAAGGGGGAAATACATAGCCATCCAAGCCTCCCTCAAAAACATCGAAAAATCCAGAATACACCAGCTGTCTCTACACCTTAAAGAACTGGAGAATCAACAACAAATCAAACCAACTCCACACGCAAGAAGGGAAATAATCAAGATTAGAGCAGAGATCAATGAGGTAGAAACGAGAGATACAGTAGAACGTATCAATGAAACTAGAAGCTGGTTTCTTGAAAGAATCAATAAGATCGATAAACCATTGGCCACACTAATCCAAAAGAAAAGAGAGAAAGCCCAAATTAATAAAATTATGAATGAAAAGGGAGAGATCACAACTAACACCAAGGAAATAGAAACAATCATCAGAAATTATTACCAACAGTTATATGCCAATAAGCTAAGCAACCTAGATGAAAAATTTTTATTTATACACACATGCATATGTATGACTAGCCAGTGCTTCCACTTTATCTGTAAACAGAATGTATTTGCCTGCCATGTTTAACAAACAAGATCAGAAGGAGAGTAGAAAGGGAAAATAAAATTTGATAAACACCTATTATGTTCCAGGAATAGGCCAATGGTTTTCATGTTATTATTCCTCTGACAACCCCATAAAATAGACACCATTACTATTCCCACTTGATAAAAGGGAGATTGAGAATATCCCCCAAATTATGTACTTTGCAAGTGGATAACCCCGGATTTGTCTCATCTGAGAATCCATGGTCTTGACCACTATTCAGTCTCTAGACTCCAAGACAATGGGGTAGAAGAAATTTTGCATTTCTGCAGTAAAATAGTAACATAAAAAGAAATAACATAAATAACATAAAAAGAAATTCTGGCACTCAACTACACATGGCCTTACTGTTGACTCTGTTGGTTTTGTTAAATTTGCATGCCTATTTCACATTTTAGAGGTTGTGCACGATGATTGGATTCTGTTGAGTTACAAAGAAAATGAACTAGGACAAATAAAAGCTAACAAGCTTTTAATAACAAGCACCTAAAAATTATTAGTTTTATTGTGCATTCTTATTAACAGCTACCCAGTTGTTATCTGCCCAGGTGTACAGAAGTGGAACAGAGGAAACTAGGTGTGGTGGACAAGAATTTAAAACTGAATCAACTGTGGGGTGCCTGGGTGGCTCAGTGCATTAAGCCTCTGCCTTCAGCTCAGGTCATGATCCTAGGGTCCTGGGATCGAGCCTCACATCGGGCTTCCTGTTTGGCAGGGAGCCTTCTTCCTCTCTCTCTGCCTACATCCTGCTCATGCTCTCTCTTGCACTCGTTCTCAAATAAACAAATAAAATCTTAAAAATAACAACAACAACAAAAACCTAAATGAACCTGAGTTCAAATCTCTCCTCTTTTACTAGTCAGTGGTGTCACCTTAAGGCAAATGACCTATTTTTCTACTCTTAAATTTGCTTTTCTGTTAACCAAAGAAAATCTTATCTCCCTCAAAGGGGTTTTGCGGGAATGGAGTCTTTTAAAGTACGTAAAACACTCCGAGGCAAGTATACATGACATATGGTAGGCTCCAGGAATGAAACTGTGGTCAACATTTTGATTATTTATTCACAAATATTTATTGCATCCAATGTATGGGGACCTCGCCACCTGCCAGGTTTCCGCTTCAATAGATCAGCCATTCACAGACAGCTGCACGAAATCCAGCCCGTCAACTGGTAACTATTACAGACTGGGAACATCTCCACCAGAGGAAAGAGTTCTCAGAAATACTCTGCTGGGAGAGATTCACAGATACCACCAGCACGCAAAAGTGAGCGCCATCTCTCCATGGATGGCTACATTTAGTTTTCTTCCCATATTTATCTATTCAGTTTTCTAAATATTTATATCTATTTCTATATATTAATTTTCTGCATACACACATATTTCAAATTTCCCATCCCTTCATACTCACTGAGTATTCAAGAGAAAAAAAATCCTTACAAGATATTTTCAAAAGGATACTTAGAGAACGGATTTGCAGCTGTTCAGAGGAATTCCTCATCCTTCTCTCTTTTTGATCTCAAACTCATGAAGCACTTTGACTCTTGCTAAGGTATTGCCCAGCTGATTTTCCAATTTTTTTGGCCTTGTTCTTCCCAGACTGAGAGCTCCTATTCAGAGCTGCTTAATTAATCTGGGCCCAAATGACTGTCTATTTTTAAAAAAAAAAAGATTTATTTATTTATTTATTTAGGGGTGGAAAGAGAAAGAGCAGGAGTACGGGCAGAGGGAGACAGAGAATCTCAAGCAGACTCCACACTGAGGGCAGAGCCCAGCTCAGGGCTCCATCTCAAAGCCCTGAGATCATGATCTGAGCCAAAATCAAGAGTCAGATGCTTAATCAACATCCCTTTTTTTTGTAAAGATTTATTTATTTATTTGAGAGAAAGAGAGTCAAATGACTGGTTTTTGTTTGTTTGTTTTTTTTTTTAGTTGCTTGTTCAAATTTATAGAGTGTCCAAAGTAAAATTTAAGAAGCAGATGAGGGAAGGTGCTATTTTCCCACAGTCCAGGAACTTTATTTGTTTTTGCCTTCTTTTGATGTAGACCCAAAAACTTCTTCCTGAAACCCTAATTAGCCATCACCTACTATGAAAGGACTTCTCACTTTGCCAACTAATTAATAATACTCTTTCTGAGTAAGACTAAAGGCCTTTGGCCAAAGCATTTTGATCACTTGTTCTTAATGCAATAAAACAAGTCAATAACTGTAAGTTCGACATAGCAGCATCTAAGACATTAATTGGGGCTGTTTTGCGAGAAAAGAGGCATTGAATGAATTTTCATGTTTTCCTTTCTAATGCTTAATAACATTTTGACATATTTGTAGTTTGCCAGGGTGGGGGAAGTATATGGGAGGTTAGGGAAGGGAATTAGCCAAAAGGAAACATGGCTGGCTGACTTAATTACTTTTCTTTAGGCAGAATGATAGCCTGTGCAGGAAAAGAACTGCAGTATATTAGCCTGTATAAATTATGTTAGTTTTCCTACCCAGTGGGAAAGGAGGAGGAGTGAGCATTAGTCTAACCAACACTGCCTAGGGGGACGGCATCATGGGAATGTAGTTAATGGGATTTATTAAATGCATTTTTAGTTTCTGGGCAAAAAAAGAGACCTCTGAATAAAGGACATTATTGTTTTTATCTTCCTAATCTGAACCTAATTCCACCTTTGTGCATATCTTTATTATAGGATAACTCAGGATGTGAAAGGCCCATTAACGTGGGGAGATTAACACTTTTTATGTCAATGTTTTGAAGTCTTAAAACATGAGCAGGTCCTGCACCTAATAATCAGTGACAACTCATTAGAAATGTTTGAAACTGTAAAACCTTATAAAACATACACATTCAGCTTTCCCATGCTCACTCCCAACCTGCACACTGCATTTTTCGTCAGAAGGTCTGCTGGAACTCCGGGGTCTGTGTCTGAGGACGTGCCGCAGGTGATTCTCCTGGTCATAGGTGTTGGAGAAATAGAATCTTGAATCAGAATCTTTCCAACTGTAGTGCATATCAGAATTCCCTGGGGACAAAGTGGCTGAGCCCCCTCCCTAGAGCTTTTGGTTCAGCAATTCTGGGGAAGAGCCTGAGAATTTGCTTTTCTACCAACTTTCCAAGTCATACACTGTCATCTTGGAATCATACCTTGAAAATCTGATCTAAGACAAGAGCCAGCAACTCTATGACCTGTGGGCTCCGTATGGGTCTCATCAAGATTCTCAATATTAAATAAATCAATATAAAATAGAATGGTAGATGCAAAAAATGTGAAATGATGTGGTGCCATCCCCAGGTTGGACGGAACTGTGAATCCATATGAAGGTCTAATTAATTTTTTAAAAATACCCAATCCAAACAGTCACAGCCTGCTCACAGATGAGGTGTTGGCTGCTCTCAGATCTCTCTGAGATCCTAAAGACAATTTCACCCAGTCTGGATAAGGGAGTTGACAAAGTAAGAGAGATCTGGGTGGCCTTCCCGGGAGCCTGGCTCAGAAGAGCCCAACACTATGGGTCAACACACTCTGGCTCTTGGCATGGATCAAGTTCCCTTAAGAAGCAGAGCAGAGGGGCGCCTGGGTGGCTCAGTGGGTTAAAGCCTCTGCCTTCAGCTCAGGTCATGATCCCAGGGTCCTGGGATCAAGCCTGCCACATGGAGCTCTCTGCTCAGCAAGGAGCCTGCTTCCCCCTCTCCTTGCCTGCCTCTCTGCCTACTTGTGATCTCTGTCTGTCAAATAAATAAATAAAATCTTCAGAAAAAAAAAAAGCAGCAGAAGCAGAGCAGAGATGGCAGGCCCTACTCAAACCCGGGCCATGGTGACACACTGCCTTCCTTGTTTGCCCTCTCCCCACTGGAGGGCTGCTAAGCCCACTCCAACTCCCTCCAGAGCTCACTGGGGTAGAATCCAGACCTCTTGCCTTGGGCCACTGCAGATGTCTGTCGTCTTTCAGAGCAGAAGTGAATAACATAAAAAGAGTCTGGAAGTTTTCCTTCTGCTTCGATTTTTGGAAACAGCTTCAGGAGAACAGGTATTATTTCTTCTTTGAAAGTTTGGTAGAATTCCCCAGGGAATCCATCAGGTCCTGGGCTCTTGTATTTTGGGAGGTTTTTGATCACTGCTTCCACTCATTACTAGATATTGGTGTATTCAGGTTATCAAATTCTTCCTGATTCAGTTTTGGAAGTTTATAATTTTCCAGGAATACATCCATTTCTTCTAGGCTGCTTAACATATTGGTATATATCTGTTGATAATAATTTCTGATGATTGTTTCTATTTCCTTGGTGTTAGTTGTGATCTCTCCCTTTTCATTCATAATTTTATTAATTTGGGTCCTCTCTCTTTTTTTGGATTAGTTTGGCCAATGGTTTATTGACCTTATTGATTCTTTCAAACAAACAGCTTCTAGTTTCATTGATGTGTTCTACTGTATCTCTAGTTTCTATCTCATTAATCTCTGCTCTAATCTTGATTATTTCCCTTCTTGCGTGTGAGGTTGGCTTAATTTGTTGTTCATTCTCCAGTTCTTTAAGGTGTAAAGAGAGCTAGTATATTCTGGATTTTTCAGCTTTTTTGAGGGAAGCTTGGTTGGCTATGTATTTCCCCCTTAGGACCACCTTTGCTGGATTCCATAGGTTTCAGACTGAAGTGTCTTCATTCTCATTGGTTTCCATGAATTGTTTAAATTCTTCTTTGATTTCCTGGTTGATCCAAGCATTCTTAAGCAAGGTGGTCTTTAGCTTCCAGGTGTTTGAGTTCCTTCCAAACTTTTTCTTGTGGGTGAGTTCTAGAAGGAAAACTTCCAGACTCTTTTTATGAAGCCAGCATTACCCTGATCCCCAAACCAGGCAAAGACCCCACCAAAAAGGAGAATTTCAGACCAATATCCCTGATGAATATGAATGCTAAGATTTATCGCTTCTCAGCCTTTTGGCTAAGATCAAGTGTAGTATCTGTTCTTAGCAATTTAATGAATGCTAATATTCTCAACAAGATCCTAGCTAATAGGATCCAACAGTACGTTAAAAAGATGATCCACCATGACCAGGTGGGATTTATCTATGGGATGCAAGGGTGGTTCAACACTCGCAAATCAATCAATGTGATAGAACAAATCAGTAAGAGAAGAGAGAAGAACCACATGGTCCTCTCAAGTGATGCAGAAAAAGCATTTGACAAGATATAGCATCCATTCCTGATTAAAACTATTCAAAGTATAGGGATAGAGGGAACATTCCTCAACTTCATAAAATCTATCTGTTGGGTTGGCGGCTCTAGGAATTCAGGAGAAACAATAGAAATGACCACCAGGCCGCCATCTTCCAGGCACCCCCCCCCCCCAATCCTTGACTCTCCCGCCATAAGGATGTATGCCCAGGTCACGTCTCCACAAGTAACCCAATACCTATGCAAGAAACCGGAACATCAGGACTCCCCCAACCCTCTAATCCCCAAATACCATACCTTATATGGCTGTGAACCTATTCCCTGTCTTAACCCAGATAAAAGACCCACTCGACGCCCTCGGTGCGACTTCCCAACTCCCCTTTCCGGAGTTGAGGAACCTCGCCCGAGGGTGCCCACCTCCTCCCGGGGCAACTTTCCTGGCTCCCCTTCTCCTGAGCCCTGAAACTTCGCTGGAGAATGCCTTTAATAAATCTTGCCTTGTGCCTACCTTGCCTGGTGTCCTGTTTATCTCGCCTGTAAAACCTTACACTATCTATGAAAAACCCACAACGAATATCATCTTCAATGGGGAAAAGCTGACAGCCTTCCCTTTGAGATCAGGAACATGACAAGAATTCCCACTCTCACCACTCTTGTTCAACATAGTATTAGAAGTCCTAGCAACAGCAATCAGACAACAAAGAGAAATAAAAGGTATTCAAATTGGCAATGAAGAAGTCAAACTCTTCAAAGATGACATGATACTTTATATAGAAAATCCAAAAGACTCCACCCCCAAACTACTAGAACTCACACAGCAATTCAGGAATGTGGCAGGATACAAAATCAATGTACAGAATCAGTTGCTTTCTTATACACTAATAATGAAAATATAGAAAGGGAAATTAGAAGAATCAATTCCATTTACTATAGCACCAAGAACCATAAGATACCTGGGAATAAACCTAACCAAAGAGGTAAAGGATCTGTACTCAAGGAACTACAGAACACTCATGAAAGAAAAAGATGGAAGACTGTTCCATGCTCACTGATCAGAAGAATAAACATTGTTAAAATGTCTATACTGCCTAGAGTAATCTATACTTTCAATGCCATTCTAATCAAAATTCCACTGGCATTTTTCAAAGAGCTAGAGCAAACAATCCTAAAATTTGTATGAAACCATAAGAGACCCCAATTGCTAAGGAAATGTTGAAAAAGAAACACAAAACTGGGGGCATCATATTGCCTGATTTCAAGCTTTACTACAAAGCTGTGATCACCAGAACAGCATGGTACTGGCACAAAAACAGACATACAGACCAGTGGAACAGAGTAGAGAGCCCAGATATGGACCCTCAACTTTATGGTCAAATAATCTTCGACAAAGCAGGAAAAAACATACAGCAGGAAAAAAAGACAGTCTCTTCAATAAATGGTGCTGGGAAAATTGGACAGCTATGTGTAGAAGAATGAAACTCGACCATTCTCTTATACCATACACAAAGATAAACTTGGACAAAAGACCTCAGTGTGAGGCAGGAATCCATCAGAATCCTAGAGAAGAACACAGGCAGTAACCTCTTTGACATTGGCCACAGCAACTTCTTTCAAGATATGTCTCCAAAGGCAAAGGAAACAAAAGTGAAAGTGAACTTTTGGGACTTCATCAAGATCAAAAGCTTCTGCACAGCAAAGGAACCTGTCAACAAAACAAAGAGACGACCCACGGAATGGGAGAAGATATTCAAAAACACATTACAAAGGGATGATATCCAAGATCTATAAAGAACTACTCAAACTCAACAAACACAAAACAGATAATCATATTAAAAAATTGGGTAGAAGACATGAACAGACACTTCTCCAAGGAAGACATACAAATGGCTATCAGACACATGAAAAAATGTTCATCATCACTAGCCATCAGGGAGATTCAAATCAAAACCACATTGAGATATCACCTCACACCAGTTAGAATGACCAAAATTAATAAAACAGTAAACAACAGGGGCGCCTGGGTGGCTCAGTGGGTTAAGCCTCTGCCTTCGGCTCAGGTCATGGTCTCAGGGTCCTGGGATCGAGCCCCACATCGGGCTCTCCGCTCAGCGGGGAGCCTGCTTCCTCCTCTCTCTCTGCCTGCTGTTCTGCCTCCTTGTGATCTCTCTCTCTCTGTCAAATAAATAAAAATTTAAAACAAACAAACAAACAAAAAAAAACAGTAAACAACATGTGTTGGAGAGTATGTGGAAAAAGGGGAACCCTCTTACACTGTGGGTTGGAATGCAAGTTGGTGCAGCCACTTTGGAGAACAGAGTGGAGATTCCTTAAGAAATTAAATATAGAGCTACCCGATGACCTTGCAATTATACTGCCGGATATTTACCCCAAAGATACAGATGTAGTGAAAAGAAGGGCCATCTGTGCCTCAATGTTCAATGTCACCAAACTGTGGAAAGAACCAAGATGCCCTTCAACAGATGAATGGATAAAGAAGATATGGTCCATATATACTACAGAGTATTATGCCTCCATCAGAAAGGATGAATACCCAACTTTTGTATCAACATGGACGGGACTGGAAGAGATTATGCTGAGTGAAATAAGTCAAGCAGAGACAGCCAATTATCATAGGGTTTCGCTTGCTTGTGAAGCATAAGGAATAACATGGAGGACATGGGGAGATGGAGAGAAGTGAATTGGGGAAAATTGGAGGGGGAGACAAACCATGGGAGACTGTGGACTTTAAGAAAGAAACTGGGGGTTTTGGAGGGGACGGGAGTGGGAGGTTGGGTGAGCCTGGTGGTGGGTATTATGGAGGGCACATATAGCATAGAGCACTGGGTGTGGTGCATAAACAATGAATTCTGGAACACTGAAAATAAAATAAATAAATGAAAATTTTATTTAAAAAAATGAATAACAATGGCTTCATCCTGCAGGAGACACCTTATGTTTCCTTATTCACTCCTCCCAACAGTCCCTTAAATCAGCCCTCTGTCAATTTCACAGCTGAAGAAATTAAGGAATGAGACTACTGATGTTTCTCAGACTTTAGTGTGCATTGGAATCACTTGAAGAATCTTGCTAGCTGCAGATTCTGGCCTGGGGTGGGACCTGGCATTCTGCATTTCTAAGCTGTGGAGGTGAGTAGTCAAAGGCTGTGTGGGTTCTGTCCAACTTCAAGGCCTAGGTCCTTCGACTTGACAGTCAGTTGTGTGGGGCATGAGGACACTGTGATGAATGAGGATGAACTCTGCCCTCGAGGGCCTCCCCAGCTGATTAGGGAGCCAGATGCCTCCCCAGGCTGTCTTTTTTTTTTTTTTAAAGATTTTTTTTTTTTAATTTATTTATTTGGCAGAGAGAGATCACAAGTTGGTAGAGAGGCAGGCAGAGAGAGAGAGAGGGAAGCAGGCTCCCTGCTGAGCAGAGAGCCCGATGCGGGACTCGATCCCAGTACCCTGAGATCATGACCTGAGCCGAAGGCAGCGGCTTAACCCACTGAGCCACCCAGGCGCCCTCCCCAGGCTGTCTTAATGCCGGAAACAAATTCCTGCAGGTGGAGAAAGTGGTCCTACCTGGGGAGCAGAGGGTCAGGGAGGAACTCACACAAATCTTAGCCTCTAAGGAAAAGCGGAACTCGGCCCCTCAGAGGATGAGAGAGTTGGCATCAGGGGACATTTCAGTCTGAGAGGGCAGTACAGGCATAAGGCCCAAAGCCGTGACGGGGAGTGCTGTGTTCCGGAACGGTGAGAATTCTAGTGTGGCTGGAGTGTGTCCTCTGCTCCCCATCTGCACAGTATTTGGCTTTGTTAATAATTTCTGCTGTCCTCCAGGCCTGAGGCCATCACACTGCGGGCCCTGGGTAAGTAGGTCAGGAGGGGGCGGTGAGGGCTGCAGCCAGGTGCTGGAGGGCGCGGGATTGGCCCTGCTTCTGCCTGGTTCTGGCCACCTGCTCAGACCCATTCCCTCCCCCTCCTGCTCCCCGGCTATCCCAGAGCTGATGAGACAGAGTGGAACAGGAACAAGGGGACTAAGGATGGGCTTGGCCACTCTACCCTGGCCGCTCCCCAGGAAGTGAGTTTGGGAGCTTGGAGGAACACGAGTCCACCATCCAAGGATTCTGGATCTTGGCTGCACAGTAGAACTCTGTACACAGAACTCTGAACACAGAGTTCAGAGTAGAACTCTGAAATATAAGGGGGCCCACACCCCACCCCAGAGCTGCTCCTTTAGCAGGCCTGGGGGTGAGGCCCTGGCATCAGATTTGAAATGCTCCCAGGAAAAGCATTTCCTGGTTGAGAAGCCCTGATATGCACAAACTCAGAAAAGTCTGGGGCACAGGGAGCCGGCACCGTTCCTGGGGGAGTAATAAATGTTTCAGACATTGGCCCAGACGAAAAAAAAAAAAACAAAACAAAACAACCCAAAGCAGGCTTCTTTGATAATATAAAGAACTGAAACACAAGAGGGAAGGGGATGGAGCCTAAACCACCGGCCGATTATCAGGATTTTCTAAGATTAAATTCTGTTTTTAATAATATTTACGGGTTTCATCTGATTAGATCAGAAATATTCTGACATTGTGAAGTATTTGAACAATCTCAAAAAAACGTAAAGAAGAAAGTAAAAATCTGAGGACCAAAGATAACCACCCTTGTGGGTATACCCGTCTTTCTAGTCTTCTTCCTCGGCACATCGGTAACAAGCACTCATCCATAGTAGTTAGGGGTCCAGATCACATGGCCCACTCAAGTCTCACTCCCTGATACTATAGTTCATGTTTATTTAATTGTTCATTGTTCCCCCGATATCCCAAAAGAAGTCCCTACAGGCGGGAACTTTGTTTTCCTCCTAAATATCCCCAGGGTCCAGAGCACCTGGCTCGCAGCAGGCTCTCGGTAACTGCTGGCTGAATGGTGAGTGTACTGATTTGCTGAAGGTCAGGGCTACTGAAATGTGCATCTGACCCCAGCTCTGCAGCTTACTTCGGCAAATTACCTAAACCCACTAACCCTCAGCTTCCCTCATCTATCCAATGGGCATAAGAAGAAAACTCGTCTGACATGGCTTTTGTAATACTGCTCAGTACAGAGTTTGGCATATAGTAAGTCCTCAGCAACTATTATGTTAACTATTAAGTCATATATTTTATTTTTTATTATTTTATTTTTCCCAACTGACATCTTTCTTTTTTAAATTTTTTTATTCAAATTCCATCAGCCAACATACAATAAGTACATCACTAGTTTTGGGGGTAGTGTTTGTTCAACAACTCACCAGCTGGATACAACACCCAGTGGTCATCACTACACATGCCCTCCTTAATGCCCATCACCCATCGCCCAGTCACCCCATCTCCCATCCACCTCCCTCTTCACAACCCTCAATTTTTTTTCCCCAGAGTCAAGAGTCTCTCATAGTTTGGCTCCCTCTCTGATTTCTTTCCATTCAGTTTTCCCTCCCATGCCCTATGATCCTTTGCACTATTTCTTATATTCCATATATAAGTGAGACAATCTGATAATGGTCTTTCTCTCATTGACTTATTTCACAAAACTAAAAGGCAACCCACAGGGGTCCCTGGGTGGCTCAGTGGGTTAAGCCTCTGCCTTCGGCTCAGGTCATGATCTCAGGGTCATAGGATTGAGCACTGCATCGGGCTCTCTGCTCATCAGGGAGCCTGCTTCCCTCTCTGTCTCTGCCTAATTGTGATCTCTCTCTCTCTCTCTCTGTCAAATAAATAAAATCTTTAAAAAAAAAGTTAAAAAAAATTAAAAAAAGACAACCTGCAGAATGGGAGGAGAGATTTTATTTTTTTAAGATTTTAATTATTATTTTAGATAGAGAGAGCAGGGGCGCCTGGGTGGCTCAGTGGGTTAAAGCCTCTGCCTTCGGCTCAGGTCGTGATCTCAGGGTCCTGGGATCGAGCCCTGCATTGGGCTCTCTGCTCAACGGGGTGCCTGCTTCCCTCTCTCTCTGCCTGCCTCTCTGCCTACTTATGATCTCTTCCTCTGTCAAATAAATAAATAAAATCCTTTAAAAAAAAAGAGAGAGAGCAAGTAAGTGAGAAAGTGCACAAGCAGGGGGACAGAGGGAGAGGGAGAAGCAGGCTCCCCACTGAGTAGGGAGCTGGACGTGGGACTCGATCCCAGAACTCTAGGATCATGATCTGAGCTAAAGGCAGACGCTTAACAGACTAGGCCACCCAGGCATACCATTATGTCACATATTTTATGGTGTATAAATCCTTTAGGAAATTGGGAAGGAAGGGACAGGCCACAAAGTCTGCTGGTGTGGAGAGAGGATTTGTATATCTTAAAGACACTCAGACCTGAGAGAAAGAAACACTGAACCTCAACTGAACTTATCTATAAAGTTCAGTTTTAGAAGACCCCCCAAAAATGCATATTCAGAGTATGCTCTCTCCTTGGATCCAAGGTGCTTTCTTTGAGACACAGGAAAAGATGAAAAGATCCTGGGATAATGCTCAATAAAAAGCTGAGTGCTATTTCAATAACCATTATTTATCCTTTTTCCAAATCCTTATTCAGAAGGCAGAATTGTGTCCTGGCAATGATTTAGCAACACCCCTTATCTGCTGTGGAAGGGGCTCCTCCGTACGTCCACATTCTTGAAGATGAGCATTGCTGGTTCATAGTATCAGTGCCCCCATAGGACCCCTGCTGTGAAGAGGAAGGTTTGTACCTGGCTCCAGGGAAAGCAGATTTAGATCCCATGTCATCTTTTGGTCAACATTTGTTGTCCTTAATTACATTATGATCTGAGAACCATGAGAGAAGCTTAAATAGAGGGGGGAAGAATCTCCAGCATCTGGCTCAGAGCCTTCCACAGAGTAAATACTCAGTAAAGATTTCTTGACTAAAGGCGAAAATCGCACATACTGATTTGATGTGACCAAGTTTCTCTTTACCGAATGCTGTTTTAGCTACATGAACACGATTGGCCTTATCTGAGGGCTCACTACTCTATTTCACACTGAACATGACACACTTTCTCACACGTATCTCTTCATCCCTTTAAAGTGCTCAAACCAAAGACTGCATTTCTCCTTTGGTTCGTGTCTCTGATGTACCTGTCATGCATTCTTGAAACATAGTTCTTCCCTTCAGCCCACACTGTGCTGAAGGAACTGCCACCGTGATGGATGAGCCCTGGCAAGTCTGGGGGTTGTGGCCCCAAAGAGCGACAGAAAGCACAGCAGACTATGGTCTGGGACAGGCTAGTGGCAGCGGCCACCTGCGTCAGAACTGCTGGTGTTTTCTAAGTGTTGTTTAACCTGCTTTTGTGGAAGCCATCACAGGGGTTAAAAGGGAGTCTTTTCCACCAGACAGAAATGGGTAGAAGTCTCAGTACTGGCAATCCCTTTTCTGTGACTATGAACGAGTCATTTAACTTCTCTAAACCTTAGAAAGTCACAGTATGGGTGTGGGATTTAGAGGGTCACTGGAAGGATTAAATGGGATAAATGCCTGGCAAGGATTTATAGCAAAAGGTCAGAACTACTGACAGCTTGCAGTAATGGTAATATCCAACTTATAATTACAAATTAAAGCAACTATAGCCAAGGTTCACTCTTGCAATAAAAACAGGATGAAGTGTTGCAAATGGCCTCCAATGACCCGGCACATATATTCCTTCCTTGTTGTCCATCACGGAAGCTGTGCAGAGCACAGAATAACACAGAGATGAGCTTGGCCCAGAGGGGAAACTCCCCCGCCCCACACTGGGGCACGGCCTCCCTGTACTGTAGCCAGAGCCCCTCCATTCTTCCTCTCCTCTGCTTCAAGTGTTACTGTCACGAAACCCCAAGGTTTTGGGAAAAGGAGGAAAAAAAGAGAGCCCTGTATAATATTTCATCTAAGGGGAAAATAGGTTCCTGGGCTGAAACTAGTACAACAAGCTGTTTTTCCATTATAGATTAAGCACTTTGCAGATTCAATGTAGAATAAATTTAGATCATAACATTCAAGAGCTAAATAGCTATACAGCTAACTAAAGTGAATAAAAATCTAACATCGCACACCTCTGATGAATGCAGTCTTTGTGCAGGCTGCTTTTTATCATTTGCTTGCTTATTTCTTTCAAGGTAGAATTGGCTTCAGGTTGAGTCTTGAATCACTTTTCCTCCCGTGTAAGAACGTTTCTAATGCAAAGTGTGGGGTCAGAACAAGATGCGTGGAGAAGGTGTTTGCATGGGGAAGGCTGCCGATGCCACTGGGTAGAACCTGGCCAAACACGCCTCTCTCTCAGAAATGGACTCACATTAACTAAATGCCCAGAGACTGATGTATAGGCCGGAATACCAATGGACTACTTTCCAGTGAGAATGGGAAATTCCAAGTAGATCGCACTTTCAACCCGCAGCCTTCTCCCTGGACACATTCTCTTCACATGAACGCATCAGAAAGTGGTCACCTAATAAACAAGGGATCACAACAATGAACTTATTCAACAACCGTTTCTTAAACAGCAGCTCTGAGGGGAGCTTGGTGAGAGGTACTAGGAATCATGAAACAGATTGTACCTCACTCTTGCCAGCATGTAACTGACAACCTACTAAAGGATACACACAGGTGCCTAAGTAACCCTGAAATGACATGGAACATGTATAATGAAGCATGGGAGGTGTATGACACTCTGGGGACCCTGGGCAGAGGCATCCATCCCAGAATGAGGGACTGGCATGGAGCATGGTTGGGAAAGCTTGGAGGCGATGCTCCTGAAGCAAACACCTAAAGAATGATGATGACAGGTAGCAAATGAGGAGGAGCCGGGGAGGGGTGGGAAGGACAAGAAAGTAGGGAAGTATATCCTGTGGTTCTTAGTTCTTGCAGCTCATATGCTATATGCCTTTTTCTCTGCAGGGATGTTTGAAGTTGGATATTGTTTCCTCAAAGTCCATACTAAGTGTCCTGGGGCACCTTTTCTCTGGACATTGCTGGGAAGGCTAATGTCAGGGTCTCCCTTGGTGAATATCATACTGACTAGCAGCCTCTCATTGAAAAATCAAAAAAATATTGCTGGCCTGAAGTGTGTTCTATCTTTGACTTCATGTCTATATACCTTGAATTATTATGTTTTGGTGCTTTTCTTCATTTCTCAGAGAGCAGTTAAATATTTGTTATGACCAAGTTTTCATCCAGGGAACATATCCCTTGGTGTAATACCTATGTATTACCTATACGGTAAGTTTTGAATATGGTAGGGAAAATTCTCCCAGATTTGAGGACCAGTGACATGTGGTAGCCTTCTGTGGACAATTATTCATTGTTTCTCCCCTTGCTTGGTAAGTTTATTATCTGGGTGTCCTGTCCCACAGAGATAAGGTGTTGAGCAAAAAAACAGACAGAGTTGTGGCCCTAAAGGGGTACACAGTGAGAAAGACAGATGATAATCACATGGTCAAGGACCTCACTGTGAGACTACAACCATGCTAACATCATCTATAAATAAGAGACTGGAATAAAGACAGCAAAGGAGAGAGGAGAAGCGAAGATACAAGGAGGGTAGAAAGCTGCCCTGTTATGGAAAGGGGTGAGTTTCAGTCTAGGCAGGACAAGTAAAAACCCCTCAAATCAGGCGGTATAATTGTGAACAAGGTTACAGTTTTCTGAGAACTCGGAGGGGAAGCAGGGCCTGACTATAAAATAGGGCTCAGCTTCTCAACCTGAGGCTCTGGTAGATTTATTCTACACGTGCAGCCAAATCCATCAGTATCCCACGCCTTAAGCCAGTGACTTCAGCTGGCCAGAGATGGCACATCCGCTTTCCTTATTTGGGGAAGTGTCTTTCCACTCTGGGAAGTCTGGCAATAAGCCTACAGTGGATGAAACAGGCAAAACACACCCATAGAATTAAAACATTTGTATGTGTCTTTGAAAGGTTTATAATAACTTATGTGTGTTTATTCATTACTTATGGAAGTGCGGCCCAAACTTTACCATGTCACAAGACAAATAATATTTCAAAGGAATATGGGTATTGCTAACTGATGGGATTTGGAATTCTCTATGAGGCTGCTCTGGACAGGATGCAGTCTGACCATGGACTCTGGCCACCTCAAGGCTCACCTGCCTGCCCATGGATTGAGGGCATCGATTCTTGAACCATACAGGGCAGTATGGTGGATAAATGCCGATTTAAGTTATATGAAATGAGAAAGTTCACAAACCCACTGGACTTGCTGTTTTGATTTTAAATGGTTCATGGGTAACAGACTTATAATTTTATTTTGACATGTTTATAATAATTTGACTGATTATATTTGTAAATGATATTTATTTGATAATCTGATCCATTACACCTAAAAGTTGAGATTTATTAATTTCAAAAACAAAGTTTGAGTGCCTAAGAAAACTGTGTTTGACTTGTCGTTCTGCCTACAGATGTGCTCTGGGAGGATCAGATCTATAATATTTGTGATTGCAATCTAAAACATCACGGAGTTTAATTAAGTAAGACCAGTTAAACTTTACAGAAAACTTAATGTGTTAAATTTATAATTAACACCACTATTAATCAAATGACACTATTCAAATATTAAATTAAACATTTGTTTCATACAGAAATCAACTAGAGTCATAAATTTAAAAAAAATTCACCATTCATATTAAAGCTTAAGGGAACCTAGTTTTCAAAAAATTTCAATTGTAGTAATTTAGTATTAATTAAAAATAAATTGTAATCATTTCCTTGAATGTGTAAAGTCCACCCACATACACACAAAAATAGACAACATGAAGACAAGAACACAGTCAATAAGAATACATAATAACAGTTTGATTTGGTCTAGAGGGACAGAAAGGTTTTCCTTAAGGAAGTGAAGTTAGCCTAGAGCTGAAAATTAATAAACAGGTAGGTCCAGTGAAGGGAAAGGAGAACATTCCAAGTATTAAAGGAGGAGAAGAATGCAAAGGAGAAGAAGCAGGGGGAAAAAAGAAGAGGAGGAGGAAAAGGAATAAGAACCGGGGGCATGTGTAAAGGCCCTGAGGCAGCCTTAGACATTGGGAAATTAAAAAAAACAAAAAACAGAACAAAAACAAAAACACAATTGGCTAGTGTACAGCGGAAGACCAAGGGAGAGCAGGCAGCAAGAGCCCCAAGTATGCCCTCATCTTTCATGTTCTGCTCTTTACAGAGGCTTCTTCCACCTCCTTTCTAAAATTACTCCTAGCTAGTTACTCCCTAAGTTCTTATACTAAGTGTTTCTTCATAGTACTTATCATCCCCTGAAAAGAGATCTCTATTTTTTACACTTTTTAATTGGTGATCTCCCTCAAGAGTATATTTCTTCCACAGCTCAATGAGGGCAGGAATTATTTGTTTTGTTGACTACTGTTTCCATGGTGCTCTGAACAGTGTGTGCATTCAAAATATATAGGCATACCAGGTTTTCTTGTACTTTGCTTTATTGAGCTTTACAGATGCTATGTCTTTACAAAATGAAGATTTGTGGCAACCCTGCCTTCAGCAAGTATATGGGTGCCATTTTCCAACAGCCTTTTCTCACTTGGGGTCTCTGTGTCAAGTTGTGGTAATTCTTGCAGTTACCTGAGTTGAAAAATCTTTTCTTCATTATCATATTTGTTATGATGATCTGTGATCTGTGATCTTCGATGTCACTTCCGTAACTGTTTCAGGGCACCCAGAATGGTACCCATATGAGATGGTAAACAAAACAAATGTTATGTGTGTTCTGATTGCTCTACTGACCGGCCGTTCCCTCTTCACTCTACCTCACCTCCTACCTATATCATAAGATATGACAGTGCTTAAAGTAGGCCAATTAATAACCCCAGCATGGTTTCAAAGTGTTCAAGTGAAAGAAGAGTCACACATCTCTCACTTTAAATCAAAAGCTAGAAATGCCCAGGACCTGACAGATTCCCTGGGGAATTCTACCAAACTTTCAAAGAAGAAACAACACCAATTCTCCTGAAGCTGGGCACCTGGGTGGCTCAGTGGATTGGGCCGCTGCCTTCGGCTCGGGTCATGATCTCAGGGTCCTGGGATCGAGCCCCATGTCGGGCTCTCTGCTCCGCAGGAGCCTGCTTCCTTCTCTCTCTCCACCTGCCTCTCTGCCTGCTTGTGATCTCTCTCTCTGTCAAATAAATAAAATAAAATCTTTAAAAAAAAAAAAACTGAAGCAGAAGGAAAACTTCCAGACTCTTTTTATGAAGCCAGCATTACCCTGATCCCCAAACCAGGCAAAGACCCTACCAAAAAGGAGAATTTCAGACCAATATCACTGACAAATATGGATGCTAAGATTCTCAACAATATCCTAGCAAACAGGATCCAGCAGCACATTAAAAATATTATCCACCATGACCAGGTGGGGTTCATCCCTGGGTGACAAGGATGGTTCAACATTCGCAAATCAATCAGTGTGATAGAACAAATCAATAAGAGAAGAGAGAAGAACCACATGGTCCTCTCAATTGATGCAGAAAAAGCATTTGACAAAATCCAGCATCCGTTCCTGATGAAAACTCTTCAAAGTATAGGGATAGAGGGAACATTCCTCAACTTCATAAAATCTATCTATGAAAGACCCACAACAAATATCATCCTCAATGGGAAAAAGCTTGCAGCCTTCCCATTGAGATCAGGAACATGATAAGGATGCCCACTCTCACCACTCTTGTTCAACATAGTATTAGAAGTCCTAGCAATGGCAATCAGACAACAAAGAGAAATAAAAGGTATCCAAATTGGCAAGGAAGAAGTCAGACTCTCTCTCTTCGCAGATGACATGATTCTTTATATAGAAAACCCCAAAGACTCCACCCCCAAACTACTAGAACTCATACAGCGATTCAGTAATGTGGCAGGATACAAAGTCAATGTACAGAAATCAGTGGCTTTATTATACACTAACAATGAAAATACAGAAAGGGAAATTAGAGAATCGATTCCATTTACTATGGCACCAAGAACCATAAGATACCTGGGAGTAAACCTAACCAAAGAGGTAAAGGACCTATACTCGAGGAACTACAGAACACTCATGAAAGAAACTGAAGAAGACACAAAAAGATGGAAGACCATTCCATGCTCTTGGATCGGAAGAATAAACATTGTTAACATGTCTATACTGCCTAGAGCAATCTATACTTTTAATGCCATTCTGATCAAAATTCCACCGGTATTTTTCAAAGAGCTGGAGCAAATAATCCTAAAATTTGTATGGAGCCAGAAGAGACGCCGAATTGCTAAGGAAATGTTGAAAAAAACAAAAATAAAACTGGCGGCATCACGTTACCTGATTTTAAGCTTTACTACAAAGCTATGATCACCAAGACAGTGTGGTAATGGCATAAAAACAGACACATAGACCAGTGGAACAGAGTAGACAGCCCAGATATGGACCCTCAACTCTATGGTCAAATAATCTTTGACAAATCAGGAAAAAACATACGATGGAAAAAAGACAGTCTCTTCAATAAATGGTGCTGGGAAAACTAGACAGCAATATGTAGAAGAATGAAACTCGACCATTCTCTTATACCGTACACAAAGATGAACTCGAAATGTGTACCTCAAAATGTACCTCGAAATGTGACCTCAACGTGAGACAGGAACCCATCAGAATCCTAGAGGAGAGCATAGGCAGTAACCTCTTCGATATCAGCCACAGCAACTTCTTTCAAGATATGTCTCCAAAGGCCAAGGAAACAAAAGCGAAAATGAACTTTTGGGACTTCATCAAGATCAAAAGCTTCTGCACAGCAAAGGAAACAGTCAACAAAACAAAGAGGCAACCCACGGAATGGGAGAAGATATTTGCTAATGATAGTACAGACAAAAGGTTGATATCCAGGATCTATAAAGAACTCCTCAAACTCAACACACACAAAACAGATAATCATATCAAAAAATGGGCAGAAGATATGAACAGGCAGTTCTCCAATGAAGATATACAAATGGCTATCAGACACATGAAAAAATGTTTATCATTACTAGCCATCAGGGAGATTCAAATTAAAACCACATTGAAATATTACCTTACACCAGTTAGAATGGCCAAAATTAGCAAGACAGGAAACAACGTGTGTTGGAGAGGATGTGGAGAAAGGGGAACCCTCTTACACTGTTGGTGGGAATGCGAGTTGGTGCATCCACTTTGGAGAAAAATGTGGAGATTCCTGAAGAAATTAAAAATAGAGCTTCCCTATGACCCTGAAATTGCACTACTGGGTATTTACCCCAAAGATACAGATGGAGTGAAAAGAAGGGCCATCTGTACCCCAGTGTTTATAGCAGCAATGGCCACGGTCACCAAACTGTGGAAAGAACCAAGATGCCCTTCGACGGACGAATGGATAAGGAAGATGTGGTCTGTATACACTATGGAGTATTATGCCTCCATCAGAAAAGATGAATACCCAACTTTTGTATCAACATGGACGGGACTGGAAGAGATTATGCTGAGTGAAATAAGTCAAGCAGAGAGAGTCAATTATCATATGGTTTCACTTATTTGTAGAGCATAACAAAGAACATGGAGGACATTGGGAGATGGAGAGGAGAAGGGAGTTGAGGGAAATTGGAAGGGGAGGTGAACCATGAGAGACTATGGCCTCTGAAAAACAACCTGAGGGTCTAGAAGGGGCGGGGGGTGGGAGGTTGGGGGAACCAGGTGGTGGGTATTAGTGAGAGCACGAGTTGCATGGAGCACTGGGTGTGGTGCAAAAACAATGAACACTGTTATGCTGAAAAGAAAAAAAAATAAAGTGATATATGTTTAAAAAAAAAAAGAGCAAGCTTGAGGCCTGGTCAGTGTGCAGTTGTCTAACTGCATAGTGAAGATGAATGAAAAATGACCACTTTGACTAAGACCCTGGCAGTGGCTAAAGAGATGCTTCTAAATCTTTAGAAGTTGAGAGAGCTTGTTGATAGATTAGATGTGCAGAGATGAGAGAGAAGGAGGTCAATTTTGGCCCCTACAAGTCTGGCTTATGATACTGGATGGATGCAGATCTATTAACTGAGACAGTTCATTAGAGAGGAACTAAACTCAGTATTTTGGATATGCTGAGATCAAGGTACCTAGAAGCATCCAAGTATAGATGTCACATAGGCAGTCAGATGTATGTGTTGGAAACTAGGCTAAATATTTAAATTAATGGGTCATTGTACAGCAGTAACAACTGAATCCATGGACATCAGTGGGACAACCTAGGCAGAAAGTATAGAGTCAAAAGTACAGAGTGAAATGTACAGGGGGCGTATGATTAAGACTTGACTAATTCTAATAGAAAAATGACCTAAAGACAGATTGAATGGAGATGCTAGGGGTACATCAATCAGATGTCATGTCATAGAAGCCAAAAAGAGAGTGTGGTTCAAGGAGGGATGGGGAAAGAGGAGTCAGTTATCACCAAGAAATGCTACAGAGAGAATGGGAGAAGATATTTGCAAACGACATATCAGATAAAGGGCTAGTGTCCAAAATCTATAAGGAACTTAGCAAACTCAACACCCAAAGAACAAACAATCCAATCAAGAAATGGGCAGAGGACATGGCCAGACATTTCTGCAAAGAAGACATCCAGATGGCCAACAGACACATGAAAAAGTGCTCCACATCACTCGGCATCAGGGAAATACAAATCAAAACCACAATGAGATATCACCTCACACCAGTCAGAATGGCTAAAATTAACAAGTCAGGAAATGACAGATGCTGGCGAGGATGGGGAGAAAGGGGAACCCTCCTCCACTGTTGGTGGGAATGCAAGCTGGTGCAACCACTCTGGAAAACAGCATGGAGGTTCCTCAAAATGTTGAAAATAGAACTACCCTATGACCCAGCAATTGCACTACTGGGTATTTACCCTAAAGATACAAACGTAGTGATCCGAAGAGGCACGTGCACCCGAATGTTTATAGCAGCAATATCTACGATAGCTAAACTATGGAAAGAACCTAGATGTCCATCAACAGATGAATGGATAAAGAAGAGGTGGTATATATACACAATGGAATACTATGCAGCCATCAAAAGAAATGAAATCTTGCCATTTGCAACGACGTGGATGGAACTAGAGGGTATCATGCTTAGTGAAATATGTCAATCGGAGAAAGACAACTATCACATGATCTCCCTGATATGAGGATGTGGAGATGCAACATGGGGGTTAGGGGGATAGGAGAAGAATAAATGAAAGAAGATGGGATTGGGAGGGAGACAAACCATAAGTGACTCTTAATCTCACAAAACAAACTGAGGGTTGCTGGGGGGAGGGGGGGGTTGGAAGAGGGGGAGGGGGGTGATGGACACTGGGGAGGGTATGTGCTATGGAGAGTGCTGTGAAGTGTGTAAACCTGGCGATTCACAGACCTGTACCCCTGGGGATAAAAATACATTATATGTTTATAAAAAAAAATAAGAAATAAATAAAAAATTAAAAACAACAACAAAAAAAGAAATGCTACAGAGAGGTTAAATAATGGAGAGCTGGACAAAGGTCATTGGACTTAGAAATGTGGCTGCTGCTTATCTTAGCAAGCACTATACTGCTGACTCGATGTGATCAGAAGTCACTTGGAAGTGGGTTGAGAGTTAAGAGGTAAGGAACAGGAGTCAAGGCAATTCTCACAGAACAGTAGGGTATAAAGGGAAGGTAAGTGAAGGGGGGGGTATGGTATCAGGAAGTTTTTCTCAGGCCAAATTGGTTTTATTTATTTGTTTTTACTATAGAGGGACTTGAGCATGTGTAGATGCCGATGGGAAGGACTTGGTTTCAAGAAGAAGACTGAAGGGGAAAAGAGAAAGACTCCATAGTCCCTATAAGTCCCTGAGAAGAGGAGAGTGGAAATAAGAAGAAGAGAGGGTGAGACCAGGGGGATATTAGGTCTAGAGTTCCAGCTGAGAAGCTGAAAGCATTTCCTATACAATGGCTTCAGTTTTCCTTATGAAGCAAGAGTTGGGATCAGCTATTGAGAGAGCGAGGGAACAAAGATGGGATGGCGGAGGTCCGATGATGTAGAAGGCTGAGAGAAGGTCTGAAATAACAGAGCTGTTAGTCAGCAATTATGCACAGGTCTATGAGAATCTTGAAAGTCTACCTCATTTTAGGATTCCTTGTTTTCAGTGCAACACCCTGTCCTACCAGGTGACTTTGCCTGACCCTACACAATTACCCGGTGCTAGGCAAGGAGAAAATACATACTGTAGTACCTTCCAAATCAAGGGTCCTCCTAGATAGCTGTTTTGAGAAGAGCACAGAGATGTTTGAGAAAGCATGAAGGGAAATGTTGGAATGTTAGCTGGGCAGAGAGAAATGTCAAGGAAGAAAAGGATGTTTCAGTGTGGCTGATCCTGCTCAAGATCCCGCTCATGTTCTACTATTTTAATGAAAATCCATATCCCACCAAGTGTCCGTGACCTTTCTTCCAGTTCCTGAATTCATAGAGGATATAACATCTGAACTACATGATCCACTTTTTGATTATGTACTATCATGAATTATTCTCCAGGTGATTTACACATGTAATTCCCTTACTGTTTTGGATTAATCCCCTGTAATGTCATATGAACAATTCCTATCACTTCCTCTTAGAAGTCCTCCATAATAGACCTTATATCTCCATCAGCCTTAACCAAGTGAGCCCTGTGCTTCCCTGGTATTCTGTGCTTCCCCGCCCCACTATATCAAATAATACTGAATTATAAATTTTAATTTACATGTAAATGCTTTCCCCATTATATGTATCTTCCTGTGACTTACTCATCTCTCCCTATCCAGGACTGTTACAGAATGGGTGCAAGTAAACTGAACTGACTCATATTCATATTATGAATTCCTAGATTATGGATGTTGCTTTTTGACTCTCTTTTGGCTACTCTCTAGTAAGGCTGAGTGTCTCACTGATAATGCTTTCTGTTTAATGATCCCCCTTCCAGTGGCCATTCTACCCATGTGATAACCACTGGAACACAAGTAAGGTGGCAGGTTCCTAAGGAGGAAGGGGGGAGAATTCCATATCAAAATAAGTTTGGGGAATTATTAGTAAAACAGGTATTGTAGGACTTTCCAGAAACTTTCATATGGTAATATAAAGTATGACTCTTTTTTTTTCTTTTTTTTTCCCTTTTTATTAATTTTTTCAGCGTAACAGTATTCATTCTTTTGCACAACACCCAGTGCTCCATGCAAAACGTGCCCTCCCCATCACCCACCACCTGTTCCCCCAACCTCCCACCCCTGACCCTTCAAAACCCTCAGGTTGTTTTTCAGAGTCCATAGTCTCTTATGGTTCGCCTCCCCTCCCCAATGTCCATAGCCCGCTCCCCCTCTCCCAATCCCACCTCCCCCCAGCAACCCCTAGTTTGTTTTGTGAGATTAAGAGTCATTTATGGTTTGTCTCCCTCCCAATCCCATCTTGTTTCATTTATTCTTCTCCTATCCCCCTACCCCCCCATGTTGCTTCTCCATGTCCTCATATCAGGGAGATCATATGATAGTTGTCTTTCTCCGATTGACTTATTTCACTAAGCATGATACGCTCTAGTTCCATCCACGTCGTCGCAAATGGCAAGATTTCATTTCTTTTGATGGCTGCATAGTATTCCATTGTGTATATATACAAACATAGTGATCCGAAGGGGCACGTGTACCCGAATGTTTATAGCAGCAATGTCTACAATAGCCAGACTATGGAAAGAACCTAGATGTCCATCAACAGATGAATGGATAAAGTATGACTCTTCACAGAGGGGAGTATAATTGAAACTTGATGCTCTTTCTATTGTGGGAGTGAGGAGTAGAGAGTTGTCTCCATGTCACACAGTCTTTTAGGAACACTGGAGAGAGCAACATGGCCATGATCCAGCAGTGAAAACTCCCTGACCTGCTGGGTTATCAAGGCTTCTGACCTTTAAAATCACATGGCTCTAATTTATATGTTCCTCTGAACGAGAGCTGTGAGCATACAAATGGCATGGTTTATACACATATATATCCCATGTTTCCTTCAAAGTTCTTACTGCCCCTTCCTTCCTTCCCTCCCTCCTTCCCTCCCTTACTCCCTCCCTCCCTCCCTCTCACCATCCCTGCTCTTTTTTCTTCCTTCCTCTCTTGTTGCCTTTGCCCTCTCTCTCTCTCTCTCTCCACCCCCCTTCTCTCTTTCTTTTTGCTAATTCACTTATTGAGGTTCTTCTCCAACATACTCATACATATCGTGACAGAAGAAAGTTTATCTGTCTTTTTTCCTGCCAAAATTCTAGGGCCTAGAACAGCACCTAGTGTAAACTAAGCCCTTGATAAATATTTAGAAATGAAGTATCCCTCTTTGATCATGCAAAATTTAAGTAAGTGCTGACCAGACAGCAGCCCTAAGAAATCTGTTTGCTAAACTGACCTGGTATATGACTTTTAAAGCAAATCACTTAGTTGTTTAGCACACACCTACTGACAGAGTAAATCTGTTGAAACACCGAATTAGTTCCTAGACAAATTACGCCTGGCAAGAAAGGAAAATTCCTGAAGCCATGCCTGGGGGTAAGGCACAAACTCCGTGAAGTCAGGGCCTTGGGATATGAGCCATCTGCTTGTCTTATACAGAAAAAAAGAGCTACCTATTAATGGAGACAGAATGCTCTGAGTGATGGGCTCAGGAATAGCATGAGGAATTTCAATTTCGCTTGAGTTCTGTTTTTTTTTTTTTCCAGTTTCAAACTGCATTTGGGTCTTGATATAAGATGACTGATTGTAAATCCCTATTCCTCTTGTTAGTAAGTCATTGATTATTTGCACTGTCATTACCACTCCGGAGTAAAGACCTATTCAGTCAGTGGATGGAAACACGAATGGAATGGTGTTCATATTCCATCATGCTGCAGTGAAACAGATAAAGTTTCACAGATGGATTCCCTTGCCCCTTCACAAGATTTTTCCTAACCAGTGGCTATAAACCACAGCACCTATCCCAACATCTCGGGAAACCAGCCAAAGTGATTTCTTTTTTGTGTCTCTGGTTGCAATAGCTTGAATGGTCAGAAAGGGAAACACACATGTTTAGATGAAAGGGAACAGCAGTGTATCATAGTATCGGGGAAGCAATTCTTGCAAACAAGGACATTTACTAGAAAATGCCTAACTTAAAATTCATCTTATTAGGAAAAATGATGTAAGACCTTCTGCCAGAATCCAGTTTCTTTTTTAGTATCACAAAGGGAGAGAAAGCTTCTAGAGCCCCCTCAAAAGTGTATTTCTAAACCATACCTCCAGGAAATTTGTTTCTTCACCTAATAATGTGTGCATTTCCCATTTGGCCCTCTTAAAAATCTCTTAACGTTTTGAATTCTTTAATTAATTCTGTCTGGTAAAATTGCTATTGCCAAGACTTAATTCATGATGCTGGCAGGGGCACTACCTGAAGAATGCCAGCGAGGGCCACCACAGCCAGTCCCCATGGGTCAAAAATGGGGTCTTCATTACTTTAGTTCAAAGTTTAATAGACAGAGAGGAGTCTTGTTTCCTTTTTCTCAGATAATCTGGAGATGGAAAAGAGTCCTACAGTGTAAAATTTGGTATACTGAAGATCCATATGTTCTAAATTAATGTCCAAATTTATACTTAACAGACTGTAGGGGGAAAGGGAAAAAAAGGATTTAGCCATTTTAAGTTGAGGGCTCTAAAGGGTAGAAAACTCTGAAACCCAGATAATATACATCACTGAGCAGAAGCATAAGGTGTATTGGGTGATGATATTCATTAGAAAGAAATCAAACCAAATATTGTACCCCGTATACTCCCACAAGGCCTAGCAAAGCCTTATCACCAAAGGTGCCCATGTTTATTTTTGAATTCTCTTTGTATGAGTAAGTGAATGAGTGAGTGAGAGGGGGAATGGATGAACAAATGAGGCAGCAAGATAGAAAGGGAGGTGCCTTCGAGCTCAAAGGTGGCTATTTCTCTAGCCAGCATCTGCTGATACTGGGGCATCATGGAACTGGCAAAATGTCCTTAAGTTACAGATTTTCTGAGAGGACTTCCAGCTACATCATAGGGGTTAGACCCATGCAAGGTAGCTGTTCTGCTCACCATAGTATTCTACAAGCTCTTATAAGATAGGTTTGTTTTTTTTCTTTTTTTAATCAATGAATAGTTTTCTTTGGTCATATTCTAGGATAAAATAGTGCTCATTCTTTAATATTTCCTACCAGTCCTATACTTCTCAGGCCTCTTGTTTGAATCCTCAACCTTACTTTAAAGGAAGTAATGTGCTGTGTCCAGAGTTAGCAGGGGGCTCTTAGGAAAGGATGGCCTTCTAAAATCTTATTTTTTTTTAAGAGTTTATTTATTTATTTGAGGGGGAGAGCAGCAGGAGAGAGAGAACAGACACCTCACTGAGAAAGGACCCCAATGCAAGGCTAGATTCCAGGACTCCGGAATCATGAACTGAGCTGAAGGCAGATGCTTAACCTACTGAGCCACCCAGGCGTCTTCAGCCTTCTAAAATCTTGCATGGGCTTCACTCAGAAAGGGAGTTAGAGTAGATTGTACAGTTCTAAGATGAATTTAGGCTACTGATATTTTGAGCACCTTTCCATATTCATCCCAAAATTTGGCCTCTAGGATTTTATTTCTTCCAGTTGCTCAAAGAAAGCAAGTCTGGGCAGCAAACGTGTCCACCCAGAAACTGATCAACAGTGAGAACTAAGATAAAGGTAACCATGCACACAAAATTGGAGGCTTTGTGCCTGTACACCCCAAGCTTAATTCCACCTGGTGAGAAAGAAGTATCATTCAGGCTGTACACAGGGAATAAAGTAAAAGTAATAATTACAGGGCAGGGAACATACAGGCAGGCACTGTATACAACCTGTCTTAAAGCATTTTTATTATGATAAAACTAATGCATAAACAATGTAAGCATTTTGAAGAGAGTAAAGAAGAGAATGAAAAATAAATGGTACTATATGTTGGCTAACTGAATTTAAATAAAAACAGATAAATAAATAAATAAATAAATAAATGATAATGCCATGAGTCACAATTTTGAAGTATTAATATTTTGATATGTTCCCCTAGTATTTTTTAGGCCCACCTGCATATGTATATAAGGACAGAACTTGGGTCATATTCATGCCTAATTCTGTAACTTGTTTTTTTTCACTGAGCATAATCATATGAATACCAGTCTACATATGACATGCTGCGATTGGGAAGTGATGGGTGGCTGACAATGGTTCACTGTAGTGATCCCACTCAAATGCTTTCTCAGAGCATTTTTTTGCCTGCTTTCAAGGTCACTGGTGACATGAAGACCTAGTGGAAGCTCAAAGAGAGTTCATCCAGGGATGCAGCTCCAAAATAGTACAGTAGAACATAAAGACCACAGCTCTTACTCTGGCCCATCTAAGTCTTCGGCGAGTGTGCTCATTGTATCTGTAACTTGACAAGATCTGACTTTGCTGCCATTGTCACTCCTCCTTCCTAATGTTATACAGCTGGGAGGTCACCAGCTTTCTCTCTGTTCTTCTTGTAATGGAAACATTTATGAAGAATGGCCAAAATAGTTTCTTTTTTCAGAAGTTGTCCTAGACTTCATTAATTACATTGAAACACGGATTACAGAAGATCCCATTTCATGCTGAGATATGCCATGATGACACCACGCACTATATGGGCTGGGTCCTTTAAATGGCTGGAATCTTCATAGAGTTCTGGAGAGCAGAGTAAAAAGGAGGGAGGGACAACAGTGCTAACAGTATAACCATAAAACTTGGTCTTTAGGGTGCCTGGGTGGCTCAGTGGGTTAAGCCGCTGCCTTCGGCTCAGGTCATGATCTCAGGGTCCTGGGATCGAGTCCCGCATCGGGCTCTCTGCTCAGCGGAGAGCCTGCTTCCCTTCCTCTCTCTCTGCCTGCCTCTCTTGTGATTTCTCTCTGTCAAATAAATAAAATCTTTAAAAAAAAAAACACAAACTCGGTCTTTAAATTCAGTGCTTTAATTAGTTCCATGTAGACTTTTTCTCACAATAAAGGTGTATTATCACTCATTTTCCCACAAATTCCCTTTAGTATAATAAGGCATTTGTCTGGTCTTTGTTCCTGGTTCCTAATACAGTTTCTAAAACCTCTGAAATTCCCTGAGCAATGGGGTGTCTGTTATGCTATTAAGGGGACTCATGGTGGAGACCGTGGATAGCTTCCATTGTGCCAGCTGGGCTGGTCACAAGAAGGGTCTACCATGCAATTAGAGAGGGGTGGCATGGACCAGCCCAACCTCTGGGACAGGAAGGAGCTGGAGACTGAGTTCCAGCACAAGGCCATTCATCTCATGAACACGCCTACATAATGGAACTTCAGTAAAATCTCCAGACACCAAAGCTCAATGCAATTTGGTTGCTAGTAAACACATTAATAAGCTCGGAGGGTGACAACACTGACTCCCCAGGCAGAAGGCAGTGGAGCTCTGTGTTTCCCCCCAGACCTTGTCCTATGGGTATGCTTAATAGTAAAACTGTGATCATAAGCACTGTTTTTCTGAGTTCCGTGAAGAGTTCTAGCCAATTATCAAACCTGAGGGACATCATAGCAACTTCATGGGTTGGTAGCCTGTGGTCTCTTGTGTTAGGGGCCCAGGGACACACAATGGTTCATGTCTGAAAGGCAGACTTGTTACAGACCACACACTCAAACTTGTGGGGTCTGTTGCTGGTTAATGGCTGAATTCAAGTGTAGCATAGTGGATCCTGCTGGGTCGGAGGCAAGAAAGCATCCAAATTTTGGAGGTAGGAATTATATTTGCAGTTTTACAGGGAAAACAGCAGGTAATAGAGATACTAAGCAGCAGACATAGAATTTAAACCCAAATCTAGGTGGCTCCAAGGTCTGTGATCTTTCTGCTTCATGCCAACTGATCTAACACTCCCAAAGGTCAGACACTACAAATGCTTATCCCAGGGCCATTATCAGCAAGGGGGCTGAAAACAGAACCACTAAGGGAAACACTTCTGGTCCTAACTCTTCAGTCTCCTTAGGGTGAAAAGTGTTCAGAGTAATGTAATTTTGCAGAATAAAACTGTAAGCACTCAGACAAAGGAGACTGTCCTGGGATGTGGCCTAAATAAACAGCTTTCCCACGTGGCACAAAGGTCTTCTGATGTCGTCTAAGGAATGAGAGTTCCACAGACTCCAGTGATAATCAATAATTACTGAACTCCTTATGTTCTGGACGACTACGTTAGACTAAGGATACAGAAAGGAGAAGCCAAGGCCCCTTCCCTCGAGCAGCTAACCACCCAGCTAGGAAGACAGATCAAACCACAGCAGGACAAAGAATGTAAACAAAAAATACCATCCAAGGCAGATATTCCTGAGAGGGACTGCAGAAGGCCCCCTGGATGAGGAAGACCTAAAGCCAGGCCTTGAAATGTGTATGGGATTTAATGAGGAATGACTTCTAGGAATGGAAAAGAGCAGAATACAGTGTGCCTAATATGATTATTCTGGCATGAACATGATGAGGATGATGATGATGACGATGATGATAATGGTAACTCATGCAATTCTGCAGTGTAGATACACACTCCCTTGCTGGAGTACCCAGGAATAAAAGACCTAAGTGTATGTCTCAAAATGAAACATACAATATTTAATTTTGACAAGATAGTTCAAGGACATCCATGAGCTTGCAGTTAGCAGCAGCCATTTGTGAAAAAGAACAAAGAGCTCAGAACGTGGACAGGTGCAATGCGTGAAGCCTGAAGATGAAGCCGACCCTCCAGGGCAGAGCAAAACAGGAAACCAGGCTCTGGTTACAACACAGGCATTATTGGATCAAGCGATGCCTGAATGCAGAAATATTTCTAAGTTTTCAGATCTGTGAGCCAAGAACTACCCTCCTCATTCCCATTTTCTGCCTAATTTCAGTTGAGTTCTTTTTTCACTTTCACAAACAAGATAGGCTTAACAAGTAACGACAGACAAGCAGGCTCTGAGATCATTTAATTTGGTTCAATTTACTGTATGAGAATGTTCACTCCAAGTATTAACTGTCGGTGGAAAACAAACACCTAGCAACATTTTCAAAGCAGAATTCACTATGGATATTTGCAGTCGCCTATATTTGGAAATATGATATATGACTATCTGTCAAATCTATCAGATCATAACGATCACTGCATAATGGCATATTCTAATGAGGTTTTATATTCAAAATTCAAGTTCATCAGTTAAGATAATTACATCTGGAATATCACGGGTTGATAGAACGTTCACCTGTTATGAATTTTAAAACACTGTGTACATGAAATAATTTAGGTGAAGCACTTACCACCTCTTAGTCTCCTTTCGAATTTAGCGACTTGCTTTTCATTCCAGCAGTTGGGCCCTGCCTGATATTAGAGCCTTTAGGGCCTCTTCCAATGATAATCTCAGTTTGGAATGTGAGTAGCTACTGCCAAGGTGATAGCTAGGGGTATGGGAGCAAAGAGAGGGGACATGCCCACATAGCAGCGCCATGGCTTATTCCCAGATGCCCACGCTTGGCACAATCCATTTTGATTCTCATCTCTGCCATCAAGGCCCTAAGGCTATGTGATGCAAAGAATGAAGGGCTTGTTGGAGGACGGAGAGGACCATGGCAACCACTCCATCCTCACTGGTAGCTCCACAACTACACATCAAAACCTTCTCAACCTCTCCAAGTCCCAGTACTGTCATCAGAAGAGAGTCACTCCCAGAAACCACATCACTCCTACCTTAAGAAGGTACCTCTTCTCTCTTTGCCTCTGCTCTTTCCCATCATCCTTGCAAAGGGTAACTGATGGAGTACAAAGAGTCCATCAGTGATTTCTCATACAGACCCAGTGGTGCTACAACTCAGGTGGTATAGCTCTGTTCAAGCACTGAAGCAATGCTGGGCC
The DNA here is from genome assembly GCF_922984935.1 of Meles meles. Classification (NCBI taxonomy): domain Eukaryota; kingdom Metazoa; phylum Chordata; class Mammalia; order Carnivora; family Mustelidae; genus Meles; species Meles meles. Next base: position 108,874,085 of record NC_060068.1, read on the forward strand.
TTGACAAAGAGCTTCCTGGGGCTATGGTAGAGAAGGATTCCTATGTCTGCAGAATTCCTGTGTCTGCACACCTATATCTGGGTGGGAGTGATAGTCTGTAAGCCCAGTGTTACACGAAAGACAGATTGTTCCTTCTTCAGGACTTTGCCTTTGTGCCTAGCATTCATCTCTCTGGCTAGGACAGCAAAGGTTAGAAACTGCTGTTTTCATAGTCTGGCTATTGTAGACATTGCTGCTATAAACATTCGGGTACACGTGCCCCTTCGGATCACTATGTTTGTATCTTTAGGGTAAATACCCAGTAATGCAATTGCTGGGTCATAGGGTAGTTCTATTTTCAACATTTTGAGGAACCTCCATGCTGTTTTCCAGAGTGGTTGCACCAGCTTGCATTCCCACCAACAGTGGAGGAGGGTTCCCCTTTCTCCACATCCTCGCCAGCATCTGTCATTTCCTGACTTGTTAATTTTAGCCATTCTGACTGGTGTGAGGTGATATCTCATTGTGGTTTTGATTTGTATTCCCTGATGCCGAGTGACGTGGAGCACTTTTTCATGTGTCTGTTGGCCATCTGGATGTCTTCTTTGCAGAAATGTCTGTTCATGTCCTCTGCCCATTTCTTGATTGGATTGTTTGTTCTTTGGGTGTTGAGTTTGCTAAGTTCCTTATAGATTTTGGATACTAGCCCTTTATCTGATATGTCGTTTGCAAATATCTTCTCCCATTCTGTCAGTTGTCTTTTGGTTTTGTGAACTGTTTCCTTTGCTGTGCAAAAGCTTTTGATCTTGATGAAATCCCAATAGTTCATTTTTGCCCTTGCTTCCCTTGCCTTTGCCGTTGTTCCTAGGAAGATGCTGCTACGGCTGAGGTTGAAGAGGTTGCTGCCTGCATTCTCCTCAAGGATTTTGATGGATTCCTTTCTCACATTGAGGTCCTTCATCCATTTGGAGTCTATTTTCGTGTGTGGTGTAAGGAAGTGGTCCAATTTCATTTTTCTACATGTGGCTGTCCAATTTTCCCAGCACCATTTATTGAAGAGGCTGTCTTTTTTCCATTGGACATTCTTTCCTGCTTTGTCGAAGATTAGTTGACCATAGAGTTGAGGGTCGATTTCTGGGCTCTCTATTCTGTTCCACTGATCTATGTGTCTGTTTTTGTGCCAGTACCATGCTGTCTTGATGATGACAGCTTTGTAATAGAGCTTGAAGTCCGGAACTGTGATGCCACCAACTTTGGCTTTGTTCTTCAATATTCCTTTGGCTATTCGAGGTCTTTTCTGGTTCCATATAAATTTTAGGATTATTTGTTCCATTTCTTTGAAAAAAATGGATGGTATTTTGATAGGGATTGCATTAAATGTGTAGATTGCTTTAGGTAGCATAGACATTTTCACAATATTTATTCTTCCAATCCAGGAGCATGGAACATTTTTCCATTTTTTTGTGTCTTCCTCAATTTCTTTCCTGAGTACTTTATAATTTTCTGTGTATAGATTCTTAGTCTCTTTGGTTAGGTTTATTCCTAGGTATCTTATAGTTTTGGGTACAATTGTAAATGGGATTGACTCCTTCATTTCTCTTTCTTCAGACTTGTTGTTGGTGTACAGAAATGCAACTGATTTCTGTGCATTGATTTTATATCCTGACACTTTACTGAATTCCTGTACAAGTTCTAGCAGTTTTGGAGTGGAGTCTTTTGGGTTTTCCACATATAGTATCATATCATCTGCGAAGAGGAAAGAACCTAGATGTCCATCAACAGATGAATGGATAAAGAAGATGTGGTATATATACACAATGGAATACTACGGAGCCATCAAAAGAAATGAAATCTTGCCATTTGCGATGACGTGGATGGAACTAGAGCGTATCATGCTTAGTGAAATAAGTCAATTGGAGAAAGACAACTATCATATGATCTCCCTGATATGAGGACATGGAGAAGCAACATGGGGGGGTAGGGGGATAGGAGAAGAATAAATGAAACAAGATGGGATTGGGAGGGAGACAAACCATAAATGACTCTTAATCTCACAAAACAAACTGGGGGTTGCTGCGGGGAGGTGGGATTGGGGGAGGGGGAGCGGGCTATGGACATTGGGGAGGGGAAGCGAACCATAAGAGACTATGGACTCTGAAAAACAACCTGAGGGTTTTGAAGGGTCAGGGGTGGGAGGTTGGGGCAACCTGAGGGTTTTGAAGGGTCAGGGGTGGGAGGTTGGGGGAACAGGTGGTGGGTAATGGAGAAGGCACGTTTTGCATGGAGCACTGGGTGTTGTGCAAAAAGAATGAATACTGTTACGCTGAAAAAATAAATAAAATGAGAAAAAAAAAAAAAACTTACTTTAAACATAAAGACACAGACAGGTTGAAGGTAAAATAACTGGAAAAGGTATACCAAGCATACACAGAGCATAATGAAGCTGGCATAGCCATATTCTGTCAGAAGAAGTAGACTTTGGAACATGGAAAACTACCAGAGGGAAAATAAGGACATTTCATAGTGATAAAAAGGGTAAGTCATGGACAAAACACAACCATTATAATACGTGGCATGGATCAACTATATTTGTACAATTTTGAAAATAAAAAGTTGGAAAATATAATTAAACTTACAGTAGTAACTGAAATATTAAGCATATTAGAATAAACCTAATGGAATATATGCAAGTCTTCTGTACTGAATATTACAAGATATCCTCTGAGAAATTAAATAAAATCTAAATAAATGAAGAAGTATGTAATTGTCATGGATCAGAAGCCTCAAAACTGTGATATCTCAATGTAGTTTTAATTTGAATCTCCCTGATGGCTAGCGATGATGAACATTTTTTCATGTGTCTGATAGCCATTTGTATGTCTTCATTGGAAGTGTCTGTTCATATCTTCTGCCCATTTTTTGATATGATTATCTGTTTTGTGTGTGTTGAGTTTGAGGAGTTCTTTATAGATCCTGGATATCAACCTTTTGTCTGTACTGTCATTTGCAAATATCTTCTCCCATTCCGTGGGTTGCCTCTTTGTTTTGTTGACTGTTTCCTTTGCTGTGCAGAAGCTTTTGATCTTGATGAAGTCCCAAAAGTGCATTTTCGCTTTTGTTTCCTTGGCTTTTGGAGACATATCTTGAAAGAAGTTGCTGTGGCTGATATTGAAGAGGTTACTGCCTATGTTCTCCTCTAGGATTCTGATGGATTCCTGTCTCACATTGAGGTCTTTTATCCATTTCGAGTTTATCTTTGTGTATGGTGTAAGAGAATGGTCGAGTTTCATTCTTCTACATATCTCTGTCCAGTTTTCCCAGCACCATTTATTGAAGAGATTGTCTTTTTTCCATTGTATATTTTTTCCTGTTTTGTTGAAGATTATTTGACCATAGAGTTGAGGGTCCATATCTGGGCTCTCCACTCTTTTCCACAGGTCAATGTGTCTGTTTTTATGCCAGCACCACGCTGTCTTGGTGATCACAGCTTTGTAGACTGTGAAGGTCCCCAAAATGATCTGTGGTATAGTCCTAAGCAAAATCCCAGCAGGACTGTGGAAGGAAATGGCAGACTAATCTTCCTATATGGAAATTCCAAGGGTCTAGAATAAAAAACAATCCTGAACAAAAAACTAAATTGGAGAACTTATATTCTCTGATTTCAAAATCAAGTTATACTAATGAAGGCAGGCTAGTATGGGTAGGGCCTAGCTCAGTGGGTCAGCGGGAAAGAACGGGGAATCCAGATATAGGCCACACATCCACGGACACCTGAATTTCAAGGCACAAAGACAATACAGGTAGGAACGCGATTTAACAAATGGAGCTGGAATAACTGGATGTTCGTATGGAATAAAAACTTAATTCCTACAAAACTGATTCAAGTTAGATCATATATCTAAAGAGAAAGCTTAGGGGAATAAAGCTTCTTGAAATAAACACAGGAAAGAGTATCTTCATGACTTGAAGGCAGAAATTTTCTTATACAGAATGCAAAAAACAGTCGTGACAAAGGGGGAAACAAAAGGTAAATGTGACTTTATCAAATTTAAATTTTCTGCTTATCAAAAGACCTCATTCAGTACCTAAGTAGGGAAGCCACAGACTAGGAGAGAATATTTCTTAAACATATATTTGATACATGATTCATATCCAGAAGTAAAAAGCAACTTTATAAAAAAAAAAAGAAAAGAAAAAAGGACAAAAGACTGCAGACTGCAAGTGATTCTTCACGTAAGAAGATAAACACATGGTCAGTAAGCTTCTTAACATCACTGGTCATCATGAAATGCAAATGAAAACCACTCTGAGATGTCATTTCACACATACACACGAATTGCCAAAATAAAGACAGCAATATCAGAAGTGGGCAAAAATGAGCGTGGAGACCTTTCTGCATTGCTGGTAGAGTTTAACATGATACAATAATCTCAGAGAAGCATTTGGCAGTTTCTCATTAAAGTCAAACACTTTCATGCCTCATGACCCAGGGTTTGCACTCCTAGGTATGTAAAAAGAAGTGAAGATACGGGTCCACAAAAGGACTAGTACCAGGATGATCATAGCAACCTTATTCAGAATAGGCAAAACTGGAGAGAGGATTAAAATCCATTAGCCAGAGAACAAATGAACACATTTCATAGAATAAAATACTAGTCAGCAATGAAAAGGACTATTCATGGGCATAAGTACAGTGCTATTCCATTTAATTATGTAAAAGATTATAGAAGATTGAGGGGTGCCTGGGTGGCCTGGTCCGTTAAGCATCTGCCTTTGGTTCACATGATCTCAGAGTCCAGGGACTCGGTCCCACGTCAGGCTCCCTGTTCAACGGGGAGTCTGCCTCTCCCTCTTCCTCTTCCCCTCCCGGTGCTTATGCTCTCTCACGCCCTCTTAAATAAATAAATAAAATCTTTAAAAAAAAGAATATAGAAGATTGATATATGGTCACAGAAATCAGAAAATCATTGCCTCTGATGTGTGTGTGGTGGGGCAGTGGTGGGGGGCAAAAACTGACTGGAAGGCTGCATGACAGAGTTTTCCAGAATGACAGAAATATTCCACAACATGATCTGACTGGTCATTACAACTCTCAAAACTTATCAAACCAAACACTTACAATTTGTACATGCAATTGTTTTAAAATTATATCTCAATTTAAAAAATCGCTGTTCTATGACAAAATGGTCAGAGAATAGCTTGATAGAGTTTTACAGTTAAATTATTTCATACTTCTAACTTTAGTTATAATAAGCCCAAAGGAAATGTGACAAAAAACGATGGAGAATTTTTGCTATCAATGAGTTAAAATCCAGCAGAGAAGAGAGCTTGCATGTGGACACTAGATCTCGAACACAAGAGATACAAGCTTAACAGTGGCAATGCAGGAACCCCACTGGGATTCAAAAGAGGGAGACCTAAGGGTAATGCTACCTACCCATGAAAATAAATGAGGGGATCTGTTGTAGAATAATCTCCAAAGATAGATGCTAAGATGAAGAGCGTCTGGGTGGCTTGGTCAGTTAAGTGTCTAACTTGGTTTTGGCTCAGGTCATGATCTTGAGGTCCTGGCATTGAGGTCCATGTCAGGCTCTGCACTCTGCGGGGAGTCTCCTTGAGATTCTCTCTCTCCCTCTGCCCTTCCACCACCTCTTGATCTCTCAAATAAATAAAACTTTTTAAAAAAGATATATACTAAGATAAAGGAGGAAGGGGGCAAAACAATGTGCAGAGGAACTTCTATTTGCTGGTATAGACAATTGTCTTTGGAGACATTCAAGAAGCTAAAAAGAGGAAAACTGAGGCTTGGGTCATGGGGAAATGTATTTTGCTGTATGCCTCCCTAAATACTTAGGGAGTACTACATCTTTTGAAATTACAGTAAACAATAATCAGCAAACACCCAGAAAAAGATGTAGCTATTACCACTGCCTCAGGGGGATGAAAATCAGAGGGGTTCAGGATTGGCTTTATGAAAGAGTGGGGTTTTGTGCTGGGTCTTATATGATGGGCAGGAGGTAGGGCTCAGACATACAAAAAAAGGGAATCGTAAGACCCAAATTTCCACCAGCAAATAGTGCACCACCTTTCTCTCTGTACCACGTAGTCCAATAGACTCTTCCTTGTGTCATCCCAAGGCTAAGAAACAAACACATACACCATTCCTTGCAACAGGCTCTTACTCAGGAACAGTTGTATTTTGAATGAATTGCATGTTCTGATTTAAATGTTTGCTGTTGGTAATGTTTTGTTACCTTCTTGGCATTCATAGAGGGACAGAAAAAATAAATCTACCCAGCTGTTCTTAAATTGCCTCTCGATATGCAGTCCACCTCCCCAGGGCTTTTCCTCTGATGGAACGTCTGCCTGCTGGGCTGACTCTACTGTTGACTGATCCCCAGTGTAGGAGGAACCCAGAGGGAGACCCCTCTGTCCTGCAGCTTGCCCTACCTGCTCCCAAGGATTTAGTTCCCTTAAACCCATTCCATTTTCTATACCACCACCGGAAATTCCTGCAAGTTTCTGACATGGGCATGATGCCATTCTGGCTTCCTGTACTGATGTGGGTTTTCTTCCCCCTGTTTTTGGATTCTTTTGTTGGTCTTTTTGATCAAATTATGGAAAGAGAAACAAGATGGGATTGGGAGGGAGACAAACCATAAGTGACTCTTAATTTCACAAAACAAACTGAGGGGTGCTGGGGGGAGGGGAGGTTGGGAGAAGGGGGAGGGGGCTATGGACATTGGGGAGGGTATGTGCTATGGGGAGTGCTGTGAAGTGTGTAAACCTGGTGATTCACAGACCTGTACCCCTGGGGATAAAAATACATTATATGTTTATAAAAAAATAAGAAATAAATAAAAAACTTAAAAAAATTATGGAAAGAGAGGGAAGAGTTCGATTTCTAAACCTTAAGTCAGCAACTTTCCTAGATGCCAGCCTGAGCTACTAACTTCACAGTACTGGACAATACTGGGAACCTGAAAAACCCTGCCCTGGGGCTTCTACATTTTAGGGAATTAATCTTATTGTGTTGTATTGGAATTAAAAAGAGTACATGCTTGAGTTGTATAGACAGGGTTCAGAACCTAGCTCCATCACAGTCTCAGGCAGTGAATGAACTTTTTTTTTTTTTTTTAAGATTTATTTATTTGAGAGAGAGAGAGAGAAAGAAAGAGAGAGCATTCACTGGGGTAAGGGTAAAGGAGAGAGAGAATCTCAAGTAGACTGCACACCCAGCACAGAGCCTGATGTCAGGCTCGATCCCATGACCATGAGATCATGACCTCAGCCGAAATCAAGAGTCAGATGCTCAACCCACTGAGCCACACAGGCGCCCGGGAGGAGGCATTTTTTTTTTAGCTTCATTTTCCTCACCTGCAAAATGGGGATGTTAACAGCATCTACTTCAGAGAATAGTTATGAGGGTAAAATGAGATAGTGTTTCTAAGGCTTCAGTACACTGCCTGACACACAACCCTTACTAAATATTTAAAAGAATTTTCCCAATTTTCCCTCAGCATTGGATATGGTGTCTAAACTCAAATGCTCCCATCTAGATTCAGATTTTTCACATCTGAATTTTTTCAAGAGTAGGTTTTTTAGAAATGATCGTTTATTGTCAGGTTGAATCTGGTCTAATCTTAAAAGCAGTATAAGAAAACCTGGAAAAATGCATCTTAGCTGTCTAGACAGGGCTCTTTGGAGTCCCAGGGCCTCTGGTTCTCACTTTCCTCATCTGGCAAGCAAAATTCCATTTTCATCAAAATTTCACAAAGATGCATTTGGCTGCAGTCCTGTACAGATGGAACTATGTTCTCAGGTTATGATGCTATGGGTTTTTCTTCATAAATAAGGGGATTTGTGCTTTCCCAAGCTTGATATGTAGAGAAGGAGCCGAGGATTAAAAGGGTGACACGATGAGGATTTAGGCGGATTTATTGCAAATCATTATTGGAGTGCATGAGTTACAGGTCCCAGATTAAGGGAAGTCTCTCTCTCCCCAGAACATTTTCTTCAGTAGTAATAGGCAGGCAAAGCCTTTTTCTTCTTAAATATTCTCTAATGAGAAATGGTTTAAGCTGGGGAACTTCTCTGCACAGTAAATTGGACAGATTCAGGGATATGCTGAAAGCTGATTCAGGAACAGAACTACAGCCCTTCTGTCTAGCGGAACCACATCAGCTAGAATTAGAATGAGAGGCTCAAGACAACTGCCCACAAGCCTGCTGCAACACGTGCCCCAGAATCAAACAGAGACAGGTGCACTCATATGAAATCTTCCCCCGACCTCTCCCCACTGGCACCCCGCTGAACACTGTTCAAAACCCTCGAATGGGGCATCTGGGTGGCTCAGTTGGTGAAGCATCTGCCTTCTGCTGGAGTCATGATCTCGGGTCCTGGGATGGAGCCCCACAATAGTGCTCTCTGCTCAGTGGGGAGCCTGCTTTGACAGCTCTGTCAAATAAGTAACTAATTTTTTTTTTTAAAAGTCATGCTTTTGCACATTTTTGATGAGGGTCCCACAGTGAGACATCAGAACCAATGTATCCACACATTTAAACCTAAAACAATAATCAATACCTACTTTTACTATGTGAGATAATCCCTGATATTTCCTTCTCTATTTTATTAATTAAAAATGTTCAAAATTGAATTTCATGACCAACTAGGGGACCTGCAGTTGCACCTTGAGAAGCACTGTAGTAATGGCAGTGCAATAGCATGGCCGAGGCATAATAGCATCACCTTTCTTGCTATGAAAGCAAATGGAGATTTTCAGTGCTTATAACTCACTCCTGATATCCTGATTGGTTACACTTGCCATAACATGTATATTTGATTGTTTACTCTGTGTTTCTTGCGACATGAGTGTAGGGCTCACACAGGCAGAACTTTCATCTGCCTTGTACACCACTGTATCACCAACTACATATAAACACAGTGCCTGGTTCATATCAGACATTCAGTAAATGCTCATCACATTGATGAACTCATAAATGAATAAATGCCAAGTATAACAGTTTCCAGGCCCAAAAATGTTACAGGTAATTTTCCATTTTTTTCCAAACAGTTTTCATTTCTGAAGTCCTAGTCAGACAGTTTTCACCCTCTTGAAGAACTAGCTATGACATTTTTGTTTTTCAAGGGACTGCTAAGGAGATCCATGACATATTCAGCGGGAAATGAGCTGTGGGGCTTTGTGGCTCATCCCGGGTTAAAAAAACTAATCATCTTTACCTTGAAGTTCATGGCCCTGAAGCCAAGTAACCGCATGAACTCAAAGAGAGAGGGAAAAATCTATCTTCTCAATATTTTTCTGGTAGTAACAGTTCCTAAGTATCTTGGCAGAGAGGTAGGCAGACTTTGAAAGTAAGAGAGCCATCAAATCAGGAGCCTGGAAGCCAGGTATGATGAAGGCCAAGGAAACCGCCAAATCATGGGAAGTTCCTGGCCCTTGGGAAGGAATTGAGAAAAGGAGAAATAACTGGTAATAGGCCCGGATGGTGGAAGTGAAGAGACAAAGGACTACATAGCAGGGAACCTAAGAACACCAATTCAACCCCAGGAGAGAGAACAAAGGGTGAGAACGTAGGTCAACTGCTATCCATCCAGCCACACACAAAACACAACACAGATACTGTGTAAGTATGGGTCAGCTAGCACTCATGGAGCCCAGTGACTCCTAAGTTTCAGTTCAAAGACTGGTTGTGCTTAGAGATTTATAACCCAAGTTTCTGGTGCTGATAGAGGAGAATCCATTCATTCACTTTGTCAGTGATCATTTCTTGAATGCGTGCCTCATGCAAACAGTAGAAATAGAACTGTCAATGTAGTAGACACAGTACCTGTCCTCAGGGAATTTCTCTTCTAATGGGGAATTTATATGCAGGTAATATTAATATTTTAATTATATAATTAATCATTGATTGCAATTTGAAGAGTTATGAAGATGCCCAGCGGTACCATAAATACTTGAGCTGTGCTCTAACATATGAAGAGGGGGCACGTGGAGCACTGTAAGCAGAGAGGACAGCATTTGCAAAGACCCTGCAGTAGTGGAAGTATGTTCCAGTTGAAGACAGTGTAGGTGGCAGGTACTGAGTGGTGGCAGAATCTTGAGGCCATGTAAGCAGGGTCCAGACCAGGCAGGAATTTGCAGGGCAGGCTGAGGATCTGCTGTTCTCTCCAGGGGTGAAATATGAAGCCATTCAAGGGCTCTTATTTTTGTTTTGTTTTGTTTTTGTTTGTTTAAGATTTTATTTGTTTATTTGACAGAGAGAGAGAGAGCATGAGCGGGGGAGCGGCAGGCAGAAAGAGAGGGAGAAGCAGGCTCCCCACAGAGCAGGGAACCCAATGTGGTGCTCCATCCCAGGACCCTGGGAACTAGAAAATACTATTAGTTGAACACATGCTCAAGGAGAACTGAAAGTAAGTAATCATTCAGCACATGAAATTTTAAAAATGACACTATGTGGTGGGAAGCACTGGTAGGCTCTCCTAATTATCGATTATAGGATTACTAAATTACTCAATTCATTCAGTAAGTCTCTATTGGCTATCTATCATGTTCCAGGCAATGTTTTGAAAAAAATCTTGCATGGTTCTTACTCTCATTCTGTTTATAATCTTACTTTTCACTGTCTAAATTAGGGATCCTCAACCTGGCAGCAAAATACAATTACCAGGGAAGCTTTTTAAAATTACTGATTTTCATTCCCAGAGGTCTGGATTAATTAGTCTGGAGTAGAGACCCAGAATGAATATTATTTTTCAGCTGTCCAGGAGATTCTAATATGCAGGCAGTATTAAGAAACAATGGTCTACAAAAGACAGTAAGAATCTTATCAATTTGTATCTTATTTAATGTGGCCTAAGTTACCTAGGACATTTTCTGTCTCAGGGTGGTAAAATGCATTTTTCTTACTAAACTAAGGACTTGAAAATCTTCTAAAAATGTCAGCATCTAGAAATCCTTGAGTTTTTTTTTTTTTTAATCATTACTCACTGGTTGAATACTAGTTAGCAACCAGTTTTTCATTGTTTTTAAAAATCTTAATGTTTTCCTTTCAGTATTAGTTTTGAATCCCATTTATGAAAGCCTTTCAATTCTCCATTATTAACCGTTCCTCCTAAGTGATTAATGTTAAGGTCAGAAATTACCCTTGAATTTCCATTTTTAGTGTCAAGTGTCAAATTAAAGTTCCATGGGTATATATTCCTAGATGAAACTGTCAAACTGATCATCAGTTAGATATTTGTTTCATTTCTGCAAACCTTGTGTCCCATTAGTATTTTAATTGCTCACTCGTCTTCACTTTTCAATAGTGAATCTCCATATAGCGAAAGTTTTATCAAAAACTTGAAAAAAACTTTCTACCTGATTCAAACTCTCATTTCCCTCAGCAACCTTTTTGTTTCACCTTTTCAGGAGTTTTTCACAGGGTTAAAAAAAAAAGAAGAAGAAGAAAAAAAAAGCTTCTCTCATCTCTAACACCATGTTTTGCCTTCCCTGAAGGATTAAAGTATCTAGCTGAAGAACCCTGTCCTTCCTTATTTCCTTTTCAGATAAAGCTGAGCAAACCAGCTGAAATATCTGAGAGCTTTCTGAGTTTCTCAGCAACTTAGGCTCACTGCCTACTGATGACATTCCTCTTTGTTCCCTTCTTTAGAGACATCTAGAGATACCTCCCATTTTCTTTCATTTCTTGATTTGATCCTTAATACCGCATATGAGCCACTGAAACAGTCGCTTTGACTTGGCATCTACCAGTCTTTGGTCTTGGCCTTGCCACACCAGCAATCTGAGTCCTAATTTCAGAGAGATGAGGTGGGTTAGGTATTAGATATAATGAATATGAACCCCTCGGCACAATGTCTATACTTTCTAGGATACAATAAAAGGTAGATAAAGTCGGGGCACCTGGGTGGCTCAGTGGGTTAAAGCCTTTGCCTTCGGCTCAGGTCATGATCTCAGGGTCCTGGGATCGAGCCCCACATCGGGCTCGCTGCTCACCAGGAAGCCTGCTTCCTCCTCTCTCTCTCTCTGCCTGCCTCTCTGCCTCCTTGTGATCGCTGTCTGTCACATAAATAAATAAAATCTTTAAAAAAAAGGTAGAGAGGGGGAGGAGTTGAGATGGCGGAGAAGTAGCAGCCTGAGACTACATCAGGTAACAGGAGATCAGCTCGATAGCTTATCTAAACATTGCAAACACCTACAAATCCAACGGGAGAGCGAAGAGAAGAAGAACAGCAACTCTAGAAACAGAAAATCAACCACTTTCTGAAAGGTAGGACTGGCGGAGAAGTGAATCTAAAACGACGGGAAGATAGACCGCGGGGGGAGGGGCCGGCTCCCGGCAAGCGGCGGAGGAACGGAGCACAAAATCAGGACTTTTAAAAGTCTGTTCCACTGAGGGACATTGCTCCAGAGGCTAAACCAGGGTGAAGCCCACGCGGGGCCAGCGTGGCCCCAGACCCCACAGGGTCACAGAAGGATCGGGGGTGTCGGAGTGTCGGAGAGCTCGCAGGTATTAGAACGGAGAAGCCGGCTTCAGAGACAGCGCCGAGGACTGAACTCTCAGCTCGGGGTTACCTTGAACTGGTCGCGGGCTGGGTGAGCTCGGAGCGCGGCTAGAGGCTGGGGATACGGGAGTGATTGGGTGCTGTCCTCTGGGGGCACACTGAGGAGTGGGGCCCCAGGCTCTCGGCTCCTCCGGGCCGGAGACTAGGAGGCCGCCATTTTCATTCCCGTCCTCCGGAACTCTACCGAAAGCGTTCAGGGAACAGAAGCTCCCAAAAGCGAACCCGAGCCGATTACTTAGTCCGGCCACCGGTAAGGGCGGTGCAATCCCGTCTCGGGCAAAGACACTTGAGAGTCACTACAACAGGCCCCTCCCCCAGAAGATCAACAAAATATCCAGCCAGGACGAAGTTCATCTATCAAGGAGAAAGCAGATTCAATTCCTAAGACAGCAGAGCAATTCCAGAGGAGGAGAAAGCAAAACACGGAACTCATGGCTTTCTCCCCATGATTCTTTAGCCTTGCGGCTACTTCAATTTTTTTTTCTTTTTTCAATTTTTTTTCTCTTTTTTCAATTTTTTTTTCTTTTTTCTTTTTTCTTCTTCTGCTAAATTTTTTAAAACTTTTACCCTTCTCTTTTTTAACGTTTTTTGACTAGTTTATCTAAATATATATATTTTTTCTTTCTTTTTTATAATTTTTTCTTTGTTTATTTTTTTTCCCTTTTTATTAATTTTTTCAGCGTAACAGTATTCATTCTTTTTGCACAACACCCAGTGCTCCATGCAAAACGTGCCCTCCCCATCACCCACCACCTGTTCCCCCAACCTCCCACCCCTGACCCTTCAAAACCCTCAGGTTGTTTTTCAGAGTCCATAGTCGCTTATGGTTCGCCTCCCCTCCCCAATGTCCATAGCCCGCTCCCCCTCTCCCAATCCCACCTCCCCCCAGCAACCCCCAGTTTGTTTTGTGAGATTAAGAGTCATTTATGGTTTGTCTCCCTCCCAATCCCATCTTGTTTCATTTATTCTTCTCCTATCCCCCTACCCCCCCATGTTGCTTCTCCATGTCCTCATATCAGGGAGATCATATGATAGTTGTCTTTCTCCGATTGACTTATTTCACTAAGCATGATACGCTCTAGTTCCATCCACGTCGTCGCAAATGGCAAGATTTCATTTCTTTTGATGGCTGCATAGTATTCCATTGTGTATATATACCACATCTTCTTGATCCATTCATCTGTTGATGGACATCTAGGTTCTTTCCATAGTCTGGCTATTGTAGACATTGCTGCTATAAACATTCGGGTACACGTGCCCCTTCGGATCACTATGTTTGTATCTTTAGGGTAAATACCCAGTAGTGCAATTGCTGGGTCATAGGGTAGTTCTATTTTCAACATTTTGAGGAACCTCCATGCTGTTTTCCAGAGTGGTTGCACCAGCTTGCATTCCCACCAACAGTGGAGGAGGGTTCCCCTTTCTCCACATCCTCGCCAGCATCTGTCATTTCCTGACTTGTTAATTTTAGCCATTCTGACTGGTGTGAGGTGATATCTCATTGTGGTTTTGATTTGTATTCCCTGATGCCGAGTGACGTGGAGCACTTTTTCATGTGTCTGTTGGCCATCTGGATGTCTTCTTTGCAGAAATGTCTGGCCATGTCCTCTGCCCATTTCTTGATTGGATTGTTTGTTCTTTGGGTGTTGAGTTTGCTAAGTTCCTTATAGATTTTGGATACTAGCCCTTTATCTGATATGTCGTTTGCAAATATCGTCTCCCATTCTGTCAGCTGTCTTTTGGTTTTGTTAACTGTGTCCTTTGCTGTGCAAAAGCTTTTGATCTTGATGAAATCCCAATAGTTCATTTTCGCCCTTGCTTCCCTTGCCTTTGCCGTTGTTCCTAGGAAGATGTTGCTGCGGCTGAGGTTGAAGAGGTTGCTGCCTGCGTTCTCCTCAAGGATTTGGATGGATTCCTTTCTCACATTGAGGTCCTTCATCCATTTGGAGTCTATTTTCGTGTGTGGTGTAAGGAAGTGGTCCAATTTCATTTTTCTGCATGTGGCTGTCCAATTTTCCCAGCACCATTTATTGAAGAGGCTGTCTTTTTTCCATTGGACATTCTTTCCTGCTTTGTCGAAGATTAGTTGACCATAGAGTTGAGGGTCGATTTCTGGGCTCTCTATTCTGTTCCACTGGTCTATGTGTCTGTTTTTGTGCCAGTACCATGCTGTCTTGATGATGACAGCTTTGTAATAGAGCTTGAAGTCCGGAATTGTGATGCCACCAACTTTGGCTTTGTTCTTCAATATTCCTTTGGCTATTCGAGGTCTTTTCTGGTTCCATATAAATTTTAGGATTATTTGTTCCATTTCTTTGAAAAAAATGGATGGTATTTTGATAGGGATTGCATTAAATGTGTAGATTGCTTTAGGTAGCATAGACATTTTCACAATATTTATTCTTCCAATCCAGGAGCATGGAACATTTCTCCATGTTTTTGTGTCTTCCTCAATTTCTTTCCTGAGTACTTTATAATTTTCTGTGTATAGATTCTTAGTCTCTTTGGTTAGGTTTATTCCTAGGTATCTTATAGTTTTGGGTACAATTGTAAATGGGATTGACTCCTTCATTTCTCTTTCTTCAGTCTTGTTGTTGGTGTACAGAAATGCAACTGATTTCTGTGCATTGATTTTATATCCTGACACTTTACTGAATTCCTGTACAAGTTCTAGCAGTTTTGGAGTGGAGTCTTTTGGGTTTTCCACATATAGTATCATATCATCTGCGAAGAGTGATAGTTTGACTTCTTCTTTACCAATTTGGATGCCTTTAATTTCTTTTTGTTATCTGATTGCTGAGGCTAGGACTTCTAGTACTATGTTGAATAGCAGTGGTGATAATGGACATCCCTGCCGTGTTCCTGACCTTAACGGAAAAGCTTTCAGTTTTTCTCCATTGAGAATGATATTTGCGGTGGGTTTTTCATAGATGGCTTTGATAATATTGAGGTATGTGCCCTCTATCCCCACATTTTGAAGAGTTTTGATCAGGAAGGGATGCTGTACTTTGTCAAATGCTTTTTCAGCATCTACTGAGAGTATCATATGGTTCTTGTTCTTTCTTTTATTAATGTGTTCTATCACATTGATTGATTTGCGGATGTTGAACCAACCCTGCAGCCCTGGAATAAATCCCACTTGATCGTGGTGAATAATCCTTTTAATGTACTGTTGAATCCTATTGGCTAGTATTTTGGCGAGAATTTTTGCGTCTGTGTTCATCAAGGATATTGGTCTGTAGTTCTCTTTTTTGGTGGGATCCTTGTCTGGTTTGGGGATCAAGGTGATGCTGGCCTCATAAAATGAGTTTGGAAGTTTTCCTTCCGTTTCTATTTTTTGGAACAGTTTCAGGAGAATAGGAATGAGTTCTTCTTTAAATGTTTGGTAGAATTCCCCTGGGAAGCCGTCTGGCCCTGGGCTTTTGTTTGTTTGGAGATTTTTGATGACTGTTTCAATCTCCTTACTGGTTATGGGCCTGTTCAGGTTTTCTATTTCTTCCTGGTTCAGTTGTGGTAGTTTATATGTCTCTAGGAATGCATCCATTTCTTCCAGATTGTCCAATTTGTTGGCGTAGAGTTGCTCATAGTATGTTCTTATAATTGTCTGTATTTCTTTGGTGTTAGTTGTGATCTCTCCTCTTTCATTCATGATTTTATTGATTTGGGTCCTTTCTCTTTTCTTTTTGATGAGTCTGGCCAGGGGTTTATCAATCTTATTGATTCTTTCAAAGAACCAGCTCCTAGTTTCATTGATTTTTTCTATTGTTTTTTTGGTTTCTATTTCATTGATTTCTGCTCTGATCTTTATGATTTCTCTTCTCCTGCTGGGTTTAGGGTTTCTTTCTTGTTCTTTCTCCAGCTCCTTTACGCGTAGGGTTAGGTTGTGTACTTGGGACCTTTCTTGTTTCTTGAGAAAGGCTTGTACCGCTATATATTTTCCTCTCAGGACTGCCTTTGCTGTGTCCCACAGATTTTGAACTGTTGTGTTTTCATTATCATTTGTTTCCATGAATTTTTTCAATTCTTCTTTAATTTCCTGGTTAACCCATTCATTCTTTAGAAGGATGCTGTTTAGTCTCCATGTATTTGGGTTCTTTCCAGCTTTCGTCTTGTGATTGAGTTCTAGCTTCAGAGCATTGTGGTCTGAAAATATGCAGGGAATAATCCTAATCTTTTGATACCGGTTGAGACCTGATTTGTGACCCAGGATGTGATCTATTCTGGAGAAGGTTCCATGTGCACTAGAGAAGAATGTGTATTCTGTTGCTTTGGGATGAAATGTTCTGAATATATCTGTGATGTCCATCTGGTCCAGTGTGTCATTTAAGGCCTTTATTTCCTTGTTGATCTTTTGCTTGGATGATCTGTCCATTTCAGTGAGGGGAGTGTTCAAGTCCCCTACTATTATTGTATTGTTATTGATGTGTTTCTTTGATTTTGTGATTAATTGGTTGATATAGTTGGCTGCTCCCACGTTAGGGGCATAGATATTTAAAATTGTTAGATCTTCTTGTTGGACAGACCCTTTGAGTAGGATATAGTGTCCTTCCTCATCTCTTATTATAGTCTTTGGCTTAAAATCTAATTGATCTGATAGAAGGATTGCCACCCCAGCTTTCTTCTGATGCCCATTAGCATGGTAAATTGTTTTCCACCCCCTCACTTTAAATCTGGAGGTGTCTTCGCGTCTAAAATGAGTTTCTTGTAGGCAACATACTGATGGGTTTTGTTTTTTTATCCATTCTGATACCCTGTGTCTTTTGATTGGGGCATTTAGCCCATTAACATTCAGGGTAACTATTGAGAGATATGAATTTAGTGCCATTAGTAGCCTGTAAGGTGACTGTTACTGTATATTGTCTCTGTACCTTTCTGATCTACTACTTTTAGGCTCTCTCTTGGCTTAGAGGACCCCTTTCAATATTTCCTGGAGAGCTGGTTTGGTGTTTGCCAATTCTTTCAGTTTTTGTTTGTCCTGGAAGCTTTTGATCTCTCCTTCTATTTTCAATGATAGCCTAGCTGGATAGAGTATTCTTGGCTGCATGTTTTTCTCGTTGAGTGCTCTGAATATATCATGCCAGTTCTTTCTGGCCTGCCAGGTCTCTGTGGATAAGTCTGCCGCCAATCTAATATTTTTACCATTGTATGTTACAGACTTCTTTTCTCGGGCTGCTTTCAGGATTTTCTCTTTGTCACTAAGACTTGTCAATTTTACTATTAGGTGACGGGGTGTGGACCTATTCTTGTTGACTTTGAGGGGGTTCTCTGCATCTCCTGGATTTTAATGCTTGTTCCCTTTGCCATATTAGGGAAATTCTCTCCAATGATTCTCTCCAATAGACCTTCTGCTCCCCTCTCTGTTTCTTCTTCTTCTGGAATCCCAATTATTCTAATGTTGTTTCATCTTATGGTGTCACTTATCTCTCGAATTCTCCCCTCATGGTCCAGTAGCTGTTTGTCCCTCTTTTGCTCGGCTTCTTTATTCTCTGTCATTTGGTCTTCGATATCACTAATTCTTTCTTCTGCCTCATTTATCCTAGCAGTGAGAGCCTCCATTTTTGATTGCACCTCATTAGTAGCTTTTTTGATTTCAACTTGGTTAGATTTTAGTTCTTTAATTTCTCCAGAAAGGGCTTTAATATCTCCAGAGAGGGTTTCTCTAATATCTTCCATGCCTTTTTCGATCCCGGCTAGAATGTTCAGAATCGTCATTCTGAACTCTTGATCTGACATATTACCAATGTCTGTGTGGATTAGGTCCCTAGCCTTCGGTACTGTCTCTTGTTCTTTTGATTGTGGTGATTTTTTCCGCCTTGTCATTTTGTCCAGATAAGAGGATATGAAGGAGCAAATAAAATACTAAAAGGGTGGCAAAGACCCCAGAAAAGTGTGCTGTAACCAAATGTGAAGAGACCCCAAATTGTGGGGGGGAAAAAGGGGATAAAAAGAGGTTCAGAAAAAAAAAAAGAAAAAAATTTAAAAAATAAACAAATAGGGGAGGAGTCAAGATGGCGGAGAAGTAGCAGCCTGAGACTACATCAGGTAACAGGAGATCAGCTCGATAGCTTATCTAAACATAGCAAACACCTACAAATCCAACGGGAGAGCGAAGAGAAGAAGAACAGCAACTCTAGAAACAGAAAATCAACCACTTTCTGAAAGGTAGGACTGGCGGAGAAGTGAATCTAAAACGACGGGAAGATAGACCGCGGGGGGAGGGGCCGGCTCCCGGCAAGCGGCGGAGGAACGGAGCACAAAATCAGGACTTTTAAAAGTCTGTTCCACTGAGGGACATTGCTCCAGGGGCTAAACCGGGGTGAAGCCCACGCGGGGCCAGCGTGGCCCCAGGCCCCGCAAGGTCACAGAAGGATCGGGGGTATCAGAGTGTCGGAGAGCTCGCAGGTATTAGAACGGAGAAACCGGCTGCAAAGACAGAGCCGAGGACTGAACTCTCAGCTCGGGGTTACCTTGAACTGGTCGCGGGCTGGGTGAGCTCGGAGCGCGGCTAGAGGCTGGGGATACGGGAGTGATTGGGTGCTGTCCTCCGGGGGCGCACTGAGGAGTGGGGCCCCAGGCTCTCGGCTCCTCCGGGCCGGAGACTGGGAGGCCGCCATTTTCATTCCCGTCCTCCGGAACTCTACGGAAAGCGTTCAGGGAACAGAAGCTCCCAAAAGCGAACCCGAGCCGATTACTTAGTCCGGCCGCCGGTAAGGGCGGTGCAATCCCGCCTCGGGCAAAGACACTTGAGAGTCACTACAACAGGCCCCTCCCCCAGAAGATCAACAAAATATCCAGCCAGGACGAAGTTCATCTATCAAGGAGAAAGCAGATTCAATTCCTAAGACAGCAGAGCAATTCCAGAGGAGGAGAAAGCAAAGCACGGAACTCATGGCTTTCTCCCCATGCTTCTTTAGTCCTGTGGCTACTTCAATTTTTTTTTCTTTTTTCAATTTTTTATTTTTTTTTTCTTTTTTCTTTTTTCTTCTTCTGCTAAATTTTTTTAAAAACTTTTACCCTTTTCTCTTTTAACGTTTTTTGACTACTTCATCTAAATATATATATTTTTTCTTTCTTTTTTATTTGTTTTATTTTTTAAATTTTTTTCTTTCTTTTTTTTTTTTTTTCTTTTTTTTTCAGAACCTGTTTTTTATCCCCTCCCCCCCCCCACAATTTGGGGTCTCTTCTGATTTGGTTACAGCGCATTTTTCCGGGGTCTTTGCCACCCTATTAGTAGTTTATTTGCTCCTTCATATCCTCTTATCTGGACAAAATGACAAGGCGGAAAAAATCACCACAAACAAAAGAACAAGAGATAGTACCGAAGGCTAGGGACCTAATCAACACAGACATTGGTACTATGTCAGATCAAGAGTTCAGAATGACGATTCTGAACATTCTAGCCGGGCTCGAAAAAGGCATGGAAGATATTAGAGAAACCCTCTCTGGAGCTATTAAAGCTCTTTCTGGAGAAATTAAAGAACTAAAGTCTAACCAAGTTGAAATCAAAAAAGCTATTAATGAGGTGCAATCAAAAATGGAGGCTCTCACTGCTAGGATCAATGAGGCAGAAGAAAGAATTAGTGATATAGAAGACCAAATGACAGAGAATAAGGAAGCCGAGCAAAAGAGGGACAAACAGCTACTGGACCATGAGGGGAGAATTCGAGAGATAAGTGACACCATAAGACGAAACAACATTAGAATAATTGGGATTCCAGAAGAAGAAGAAACAGAGAGGGGAGCAGAGGTTCTATTGGAGAGGATCATTGGAGAGAATTTCCCTAATATGGCAAAGGGAACAAGCATTAAAATCCAGGAGATGCAGAGAACCCCCCTCAAAGTCAACAAGAATAGGTCCACACCCCGTCACCTAATAGTAAAATTGACAAGTCTTAGTGACAAAGAGAAAATCCTGAAAGCAGCCCGAGAAAAGAAATCAGTAACATACAATGGTAAAAATATTAGATTGGCGGCAGACTTATCCACAGAGACCTGGCAGGCCAGAAAGAACTGGCATGATATATTCAGAGCACTCAACGAGAAAAACATGCAGCCAAGAATACTCTATCCAGCTAGGCTATCATTGAAAATAGAAGGAGAGATCAAAAGCTTCCAGGACAAACAAAAACTGAAAGAATTGGCAAACACCAAACCAGCTCTCCAGGAAATATTGAAAGGGGTCCTCTAAGCCAAGAGAGAGCCTAAAAGTAGTAGATCAGAAAGGTACAGAGACAATATACAGTAACAGTCACCTTACAGGCTACTAATGGCACTAAATTCATATCTCTCAATAGTTACCCTGAATGTTAATGGGCTAAATGCCCCAATCAAAAGACACAGGGTATCAGAATGGATAAAAAAACAAAACCCATCAGTATGTTGCCTACAAGAAACTCATTTTAGACGCGAAGACACCTCCAGATTTAAAGTGAGGGGGTGGAAAACAATTTACCATGCTAATGGGCATCAGAAGAAAGCTGGGGTGGCAATCCTTCTATCAGATCAATTAGATTTTAAGCCAAAGACTATAATAAGAGATGAGGAAGGACACTATATCCTACTCAAAGGGTCTGTCCAACAAGAAGATCTAACAATTTTAAATATCTATGCCCCTAACGTGGGAGCAGCCAACTATATCAACCAATTAATCACAAAATCAAAGAAACACATCAATAACAATACAATAATAGTAGGGGACTTGAACACTCCCCTCACTGAAATGGACAGATCATCCAAGCAAAAGATCAACAAGGAAATAAAGGCCTTAAATGACACACTGGACCAGATGGACATCACAGATATATTCAGAACATTTCATCCCAAAGCAACAGAATACACATTCTTCTCTAGTGCACATGGAACCTTCTCCAGAATAGATCACATCCTGGGTCACAAATCAGGTCTCAACCGGTATCAAAAGATTAGGATTATTCCCTGCATATTTTCAGACCACAATGCTCTGAAGCTAGAACTCAATCACAAGACGAAAGCTGGAAAGAACCCAAATACATGGAGACTAAACAGCATCCTTCTAAAGAATGAATGGGTTAACCAGGAAATTAAAGAAGAATTGAAAAAATTCATGGAAACAAATGATAATGAAAACACAACAGTTCAAAATCTGTGGGACACAGCAAAGGCAGTCCTGAGAGGAAAATATATAGCAGTACAAGCCTTTCTCAAGAAACAAGAAAGGTCCCAAGTACACAACCTAACCCTACGCGTAAAGGAGCTGGAGAAAGAACAAGAAAGAAACCCTAAACCCAGCAGGAGAAGAGAAATCATAAAGATCAGAGCAGAAATCAATGAAATAGAAACCAAAAAAACAATAGAAAAAATCAATGAAACTAGGAGCTGGTTCTTTGAAAGAATCAATAAGATTGATAAACCCCTGGCCAGACTCATCAAAAAGAAAAGAGAAAGGACCCAAATCAATAAAATCATGAATGAAAGAGGAGAGATCACAACTAACACCAAAGAAATACAGACAATTATAAGAACATACTATGAGCAACTCTACGCCAACAAATTGGACAATCTGGAAGAAATGGATGCATTCCTAGAGACATATAAACTACCACAACTGAACCAGGAAGAAATAGAAAACCTGAACAGGCCCATAACCAGTAAGGAGATTGAAACAGTCATCAAAAATCTCCAAACAAACAAAAGCCCAGGGCCAGACGGCTTCCCAGGGGAATTCTACCAAACATTTAAAGAAGAACTCATTCCTATTCTCCTGAAACTGTTCCAAAAAATAGAAACGGAAGGAAAACTTCCAAACTCATTTTATGAGGCCAGCATCACCTTGATCCCCAAACCAGACAAGGATCCCACCAAAAAAGAGAACTACAGACCAATATCCTTGATGAACACAGACGCAAAAATTCTCGCCAAAATACTAGCCAATAGGATTCAACAGTACATTAAAAGGATTATTCACCAC
This sequence comes from Meles meles, assembly GCF_922984935.1. NCBI lineage: Eukaryota > Metazoa > Chordata > Mammalia > Carnivora > Mustelidae > Meles > Meles meles. The sequence goes on from NC_060068.1 coordinate 108,896,595, forward strand.
GATCAAGTGGGATTTATTCCAGGGCTGCAGGGTTGGTTCAACATCCGCAAATCAATCAATGTGATAGAACACATTAATAAAAGAAAGAACAAGAACCATATGATACTCTCAGTAGATGCTGAAAAAGCATTTGACAAAGTACAGCATCCCTTCCTGATCAAAACTCTTCAAAATGTGGGGATAGAGGGCACATACCTCAATATTATCAAAGCCATCTATGAAAAACCCACCGCAAATATCATTCTCAATGGAGAAAAACTGAAAGCTTTTCCGTTAAGGTCAGGAACACGGCAGGGATGTCCATTATCACCACTGCTATTCAACATAGTACTAGAAGTCCTAGCCTCAGCAATCAGACAACAAAAAGAAATTAAAGGCATCCAAATTGGTAAAGAAGACGTCAAACTATCACTCTTCGCAGATGATATGATACTATATGTGGAAAACCCAAAAGACTCCACTCCAAAACTGCTAGAACTTGTACAGGAATTCAGTAAAGTGTCAGGATATAAAATCAATGCACAGAAATCAGTTGCATTTCTGTACACCAACAACAAGACTGAAGAAAGAGAAATGAAGGAGTCAATCCCATTTACAATTGTACCCAAAACTATAAGATACCTAGGAATAAACCTAACCAAAGAGACTAAGAATCTATACACAGAAAATTATAAAGTCCTCAGGAAAGAAATTGAGGAAGACACAAAAACATGGAGAAATGTTCCATGCTCCTGGATTGGAAGAATAAATATTGTGAAAATGTCTATGCTACCTAAAGCAATCTACACATTTAATGCAATCCCTATCAAAATACCATCCATTTTTTTCAAAGAAATGGAACAAATAATCCTAAAATTTATATGGAACCAGAAAAGACCTCGAATAGCCAAAGGAATATTGAAGAACAAAGCCAAAGTTGGTGGCATCACAATTCCGGACTTCAAGCTCTATTACAAAGCTGTCATCATCAAGACAGCATGGTACTGGCACAAAAACAGACACATAGACCAGTGGAACAGAATAGAGAGCCCAGAAATCGACCCTCAACTCTATGGTCAACTAATCTTCGACAAAGCAGGAAAGAATGTCCAATGGAAAAAAGACAGCCTCTTCAATAAATGGTGCTGGGAAAATTGGACAGCCACATGCAGAAAAATGAAATTGGACCACTTCCTTACACCACACACGAAAATAGACTCCAAATGGATGAAGGACCTCAATGTGAGAAAGGAATCCATCCAAATCCTTGAGGAGAATGCAGGCAGCAACCTCTTCAACCTCAGCCGTAGCAACATCTTCCTAGGAACAACGGCAAAGGCAAGGGAAGCAAGGGCAAAAATGAACTATTGGGATTTCATCAAGATCAAAAGCTTTTGTACAGCAAAGGAAACAGTTCACAAAACCAAAAGACAACTGACAGAATGGGAGAAGATATTTGCAAACGACATATCAGATAAAGGGCTAGTATCCAAAATCTATAAGGAACTTAGCAAACTCAACACCCAAAGAACAAACAATCCAATCAAGAAATGGGCAGAGGACATGAACAGACATTTCTGCAAAGAAGACATCCAGATGGCCAACAGACACATGAAAAAGTGCTCCACGTCACTCGGCATCAGGGAATACAAATCAAAACCACAATGAGATATCACCTCACACCAGTCAGAATGGCTAAAATTAACAAGTCAGGAAATGACAGATGCTGGCGAGGATGTGGAGAAAGGGGAACCCTCCTCCACTGTTGGTGGGAATGCAAGCTGGTGCAACCACTCTGGAAAACAACATGGAGGTTCCTCAAAATGTTGAAAATAGAACTACCCTATGACCCAGCAATTGCACTACTGGGTATTTACCCTAAAGATACAAACAGAGTGATCCGAAGGGGCACGTGTACCCGAATGTTTATAGCAGCAATGTCTACAATAGCCAGACTATGGAAAGAACCTAGATGTCCATCAACAGATGAATGGATAAAGAAGATGTGGTATATATACACAATGGAATACTATGCAGCCATCAAAAGAAATGAAATCTTGCCATTTGCGACGACGTGGATGGAACTAGAGTGTATCATGCTTAGTGAAATAAGTCAATCGGAGAAAGACAACTATCATATGATCTCCCTGATATGAGGACATGGAGAGAAGCAACATGGGGGGGTAGGGGGATAGGAGAAGAATAAATGAAACAAGATGGGATTGGGAGGGAGACAAACCATAAATGACTCTTAATCTCACAAAACAAACTGGGGGTTCCTGGGGGGAGGTGGGATTGGGAGAGGGGAGCGGGCTATGGACATTGGGGAGGGGAGGCGAACCATAAGAGACTATGGACTCTGAAAAACAACCTGAGGGTTTTGAAGGGTCAGGGGTGGGAGGTTGGGGCAACCTGAGGGTTTTGAAGGGTCAAGGGTGGGAGGTTGGGGGAACAGGTGGTGGGTAATGGGGAGGGCACGTTTTGCATGGAGCACTGGGTGTTGTGCAAAAAGAATGAATACTGTTACGCTGAAAAAATAAATAAAATGATTTCACTGATTAAAAAAAAATAAAAAAAAATTAAAAAAAGTTAGATAAAGTCAACACTGAAGTAGTATGACTCCTCCATTTAATAGCAATCTGTTATATTGCTGTAGACCATGCAACATTCTTTCCCATAAATAATTTCAGTCCAACTCCCATTAGAGAAAGAAGGCTTAAACACTGGAGAATTGGTTCCCCAGGAGCACATATGTCACAGGAACATTTGTTCTTTCATTTGACAAATATTAATCAGCTATTCTCTCTGTGCCAGGCTCTGGCTGGGAGCCAGGGTCCGGCAGAGAACAGGGCAGACACGTACTCGGTGGTTCCTTGGAACTCACGGTCCTACCAGGGAGACTGAAATTCTCAAGAGCATGCTACAGTTTGATGTGGAAAGTGGCCTTGAGGGACCCCAGGGCATCCCTGACAAGCACAGAAACCAGGATGCCAAAGACGATGATGATGGCAATGAAGACCTGCATTTTTTATTTGAAAAAGTAGGGGCACTCCCCACGATCACTCCTTTTAAGGAGTGTTCAGATTCTTGCTGGAGTAAGTGGACCAAGGACTGAGTTTTACAGACACGGTCCAGAATGAACCCAAAACGTCAGGGCGCTGAGTGCCGCCTGCCAACTTGGCCTCGGGGCTGCCCTTCTCACAGGCTGATGGGAGAACCGTGCTCTGACACTGGTTTGCACCAGTTTGCGCTGCAGAACTTGCTCCCCAGGGCCTCGCTCTTCCCATTTTGAACACTAAGTTATTTCTTGCCTTAAAAAGCAAAACAAACAAACAAACAAAAACAAAACAAAAAAAAGCCAAAAATCAACACTCTGCATATATTTCAAGCATTGATGCTTATTACATTTTTTCCAAAGGCATCTTTGAATTTACGGCATGCTGTTCCACTTCCTCCTTTATGTTTCACTATTATATGCCCTCCCTTTCTAACTACTTTCTATGATACCACATTGCCACGCTATAAATCTTTGTATATAATCTTCTATCATGTCACTAATTATTCCTTAGATCTGATATCTACAAGATATGTGACAAAGAACTCTACAGCTTTAAGCTTCTTAGACTTTATTGCCAAATATCCTTCCAGGGAAATAGTACTGACATGGACTATTTTTGTACCATATTTCCATTAGCAGTGCCTGAGTACCAGATCTATCCTGCCTTCACTTATTCTGAACCGCCCCCCCCCACACATACAGAGTTAAGTTCTATAAAAATTATAAGAGTTACACAATGCCTGAAGGATCTCTCATTTTATGATGTTAGCAGTCTTTTATGTTCAATGCCTAGATAAACTTTTTAAATTGGGGGTTATAAATGGCTATATTCTATGCCTATCTTTTCATTTTTGTTTATAGTGAGATCATTCTGAAAGACAGGATGGATCTCATCCGAAATTGGTTTGGATGACAAGACTGACAAACATCATACACACACGAAGAGGGAATGAAAAGGTTTATTATTTATGTGATGGGGGCTTTTGGAAGAGCCTGGCTAGCTTTCTCAGGGGGCCCAAAAATGAGTTGAGAAAGCAGGGAAAGGAGACTGGCATATGGTTTCTATGGCAATTAGACAGTGGGGCTGAGGTTTCCGGGCACAGATGGAGCTGGGATGGTCTGAACCACTTCCAGGTGCCAAGCGAGAGAGCACCAGGCTCTCCTGGGTTGCCCAGATATGGGCCAAAACGGAAAAGGAGGGAGAATGCAGCTTAAGTGCTGGCGGCAGTCAAAGATCCAAATGTGGAGTGAGACATTTTATGAGTTTATTTGTTGGAATATTTGATAAAGAGACACTTGTCTTCTTCTACTCTTGGATTACCTGTGGTGCAGTTCATAGGAAACTTCTTGGCGCTTTTCATTTACTCACTGTTTTTAAAGAAAATAAAGTAATTTCCCATCATTTTTCTGAAGGTGATTAATTTTTTAATGCTATAAACTCATGGATTTAAACATATTTAATCAGTTTCAACCTATCATAATTATTAACATTATTAAAATGCAATTTGTCCCAACTTTGGCTAGTGGGAGACTCTTTAAGTCCCCTCTGGAGTCCTTCTGTCTTGACCCAAGTAGGATCTGGTAGTCTCCCAGCAATCCTCTCTAGGTGTGAGACAAGATGATCCATGCTTATTGTGGCTTTTCTGCCCAAGACCTGGAATAAGCTACTTCTTAAGACACCCAGATTTCTCTCCATGACAAAGTTTATTTCAAGACCACAATCTGGGTACTAACTCATTGCTACTATGCTGTCCATTATCTCTAGGCATTTTCAGTGGTACACAGAGTTAAGAAATACACACACACACACACACACACACACACACACACGCACACACACACAGGACCTCATGAGTTCATTTTGTTCTTATAATTCAAATTTAAGCCTGAAGGGTGTTTACTTAAACTTTTCGCTATTACATATGGGCCCCCTTTCTTTCGTATGGAGAATCTTGGCTCTCAAGAATGGCAGGAGTAACAGACTAAGAATATTCCATAATTATTCATTTGTCTACTCATGTATTATATCCATGACAGTATCATAGTAACCACACTGATATTAGGAGTGATAGTGGTGACAGTACGATTGCTGACAATGTGAAAATTGTTTAGGCACTTGCTCTGCCCATCCCCCTCCATTTACTGCAGTTCTCCTGCATCTATGCTGTCATGGTATCAAGTGATGATAAACTACAACGTATCCTTAGCTCTCACTGAGTGTTAGTTTTAGGAGGACCTGTATAGCTAATACTCATGGGTCCTCCTACATCTATGTCACTCTAGTCATTGGGGGGGAAAACAAACAAACAAACCTCTGAGCACCACAGATTCTTACATCCATTTCCAAGTGTTGCCACCTTATTTCTCACTTTTTTCTCATTCTGATTTTTTACCTCCCTTTAAGGTCTTATCTCCTTTTCTTAATCTCTTCAAGTTTTTTTTTTTTTTTGAAATAGGTTACAGTTTTAATCTACTTTGAGAGCATATCTTTCTGGCAGGCTTTCATTGTCTGCGGGGATGCTCTTCTGCTCCTTGTTCTCTTTTGCTGACAGTAACTTGGTATGGATCTGACTTGCATACTTCCCTGTGGCTGATTTTTGTGTGAAACTGGTTTCCTGAACTTTTCAAAGGAGGCGTGGTTCAGGATAGCTTTTATAACTCCTCAAAGCTCCTTTTACTGTTGTTTTACAATGTTCAAAAATAGGGCAGCCTACTCCCGGCTTTCCTGGCTCTTCCCCTCCCCGCTTTTGTCTTTGTCCCTCTGTCTCTGTTCTGCTCAGTTTGCTTCTCCCAGCAGTTAGGCCTCAGAGCCGGCCCCTGCCCTGCCTGGAGCTCAGCTGATCCGTGTAGAGAATTCACAGGGGATGGACTATTGGTGATCCCTCAAAACTTTTTAGTGTGGCCTCCTTACACTCATCTAGTATCGGAGAGAAAGTCCCCCTCCTCATTTCTGCTGCCGTTTTCACATTCGCCTCCTGTGCTTTCCAGTGAATACCCAATGACTATGGGGGGTTCTCCTAGTCTCAGGTCTAAATGTCACCCTGTTGTTCCACTCTTTCGCCACAAAAAAATGTCAATACCATGGAAATCCTGTGGTCACTGGTTGGTCCCTATCTGCTTGGATTTAATATCTCTCAGGTATTAGTTTGGCTCTGAGAGCTCCCAGGCTTAGAAGTTTCAAAGAAATGAATGTGCTGCCTCCCAGCACACCCACTTATATTTATATAGGAATCATGGTCTTGGAAACTGTATGTATCTACAAGAAAAGTTGCAGAATCTTACAAGGACAACCTAGAATTACAATGATCATTATGGAGAACATTCCCACTAGATAAGACGGTTTGTTTAAGGAATGTACTTGAAAGCAAGGGCTCCCAAGTCAAATGAACTTGAATAGAATAGGATACCTATTTTAACTGGAATGCAGGGGACTCTGAGAGGCTTTAAGATTCCAAAAGTCTAATGAAAATTAATGATACAAGAGGAACCTAGAACAAGACTATGAGACTGATGGGACTTTTACTGCTCCCCTCCGTCCTCCTTTACCTGAGTACTCAGTCTACTAATCCTCTATCTGAATTGTGTGTCCCTTCTCAAGAGGCTCTAATACCATAAACATCAGTCCACCAAATTAGTAGTCCCTGTACCACCCATTCCATGGCCGAGGGGACTCTGAGGAATGCTCCAGTAAACGGCTATGAGTTATTCCCTTAAACAGCAAAGAGGAAACGAAAATTAAAATTAATGGTAAACCTTGCTAAATTCTGGTAGATACCAGGGCTCTACACCATATTTTAAACCTCACTCACTCCAGAGCCTACAGAGGAGCTTCTGGGGAAAGTGGTAGGAGCCAGCAAAAGGTGAGAATTCTTACCAGAGTTGGCTCTCCTGGATCTCTGTACTGTCCAGTAGAGGTAAAATTTCAGGTTGTCCCCTTCCATTGCAAATCCAGACTCTGATGAATTTATTTTTGGGGGTACCTGATGGTTGCTGATCCTTTCTCTCTCAGGGACAATTATGTCCTTGTTTGCCTCATTTTGTGTCCCAAGAACCTGGCCTGGCTTTCTGTCTGGCTGGGACATGCAGGTTGCCAGTTTGCGTGTATGCAGATGGCTCAGTCATCAGGGTGGCAGCCCCAAAATAAGGCTGGACAGAAACACGGGTTGTATTCCATTTGCAGTGAGGATCCTACCAACTGCTGCCAGCTCTCAGGTAAGCTAAGTCTTCCTTTCTTTGGGCTATTTCAGGGAATGGCACTGAATCTTTGAGGGTAGCATCTTTTGCACCCTCTCTGGGGACACCTCTTGTGTCTAAGGGTTTGTTCTATACTGCCAAGAATATTTACTGTTTGTCCTGGCTGAAGGCTGGCAAGATATATGAAAGGATTTTTTTTTTTTCTTTTTTAGGTAGCTCTGTGGCCAGAAATTGCACAAATTGGAAGTAGATATTCAAAGCCTAACTTTAGGCTTTCTTCCCTGAGCTAAATGAAACTATGTACCCAGAGGGAAAGAAAAACATTCCAAAGAAAAATAGTTCTAAATTAGAATGCAGGAACTGCCAAGCAAATGATCTCCCCAAGACAGAAAATGAACTAGAAGTACTGACTTCCAGAAGGTGAACCCAACATCATGACCTTTGAATAGCTCAGGGAGATTCAGCACAAAGTGTGAGAACTCCAGAGCAGTAGCTGGGAGGAGCTGGCAAGCTACTGCCTTATTTATTGTTTTGTTGTTGTTGTTGTTGTTGTTTTAATCACATCTCTTAGTTAGGCTGAGAGTCTAGTCAGAAACAGGGAGTTCTTAAAAACAAGACAACGGGTCCCAGGTGGAGTTGCTCATACTAAGCCTCACCTCATCAAAGTGAGACTTAACTTTATCACAGTTTTGGCTCTCTTGGAAATGGAATTGTTCAGGAAATGCCTGCTAGATACCTGCCTTCCCCTAAAGTAAAGTAACCTTACAATAACGACCCTGCTTTCCCGCCTAGCATAACTGCCTCGTTCCTGCTCCTTTCTGCCTCTAAAAGTTTTCCATTTTGTACAGTTCTTTGGCGCTCCCTTGTATCTGCTGTATCAGATGCTCCCTGATACATGAATCATCGAATAAAGCCAATAAAATATATAAAATTACTCAGGTGAGTTTTGCTCTTTAACAGTAAACGGGGAAGGACCTTTTAAACATAAAAAACACTGGAAACAGTCACAAAGGAAAGTATGATCGAGCCACCCATGTAAAATGTAAGGTCCCTCCTAGATACCCAGTTATCTTATCACCACAGCATTCAGCAATGACTCACAAAGAGAGCAGAACTTTTCTGATACTCAGAAGGAAGTGACCTGAAGATGTCCTCTCTTGGCTATAGTCTTAGAACTTAGACTCATCCTTGAAATGGCCAAGATCGACCTCCTGATTTACACCAAAAGGTTAAATCCAAAGGATTTGAATCTTACCACCCAGATTGATGGAGATACCCTGGTTTGGCAAGGTGCTATCTCAAGAACTATAGAACTAAAGAATCCATTTCTCCAGATAGTTAATAGGTCCCCAATTAATTCAACCCTAAGAATCCAGGATCGGTTGGGTATTATGACACACTGTAACACAGTATATAGCCTTGACCTAGAGTGTATGCAGAATGGGTAGGCAATAAAGACAAGTGACAGTCACTCTTAACTTTGTTTAGCTTCTTGGGTTGGTCTGTGTGACAGTGAATGAGAGGAACCCAAATTACCACAGGTGGTCTCAACTTGCTGAAAACCAAAGTGAGAAAACAAACTTATGAAACAGGTAAGTTTGAGAAGTGATCGTCAACACCCCAAGATTATTTCTCTTTTATCGATTCATTTAATGTCAACTTCCTGCAGTGTTTCTAGTTTTTCTGTGTGAAGCAACAAGGAAAATAGGGGGTTAACGTGGTTGGGGGTCACAGACAGTGGAAGATCCTAAGAAACAGATGAAGCTGGTCAATATTTGTGAATAATATTTAAAAAAATATCTACTGGATAAATGTTGACCCAGTTGCATAAAATGTCAAGGCAGAAAGTATCTGAGTGTTTGCGAATGGAACACTGAGTGTTTGTGAATAGAACGTGAAGGCAGGGGCAGGGACTGGACTTGGGGAGTCAGCACTTGGGGAGCAAGAATTTAAGGGAGGCTCTCAAAATTGACCTTGCATGTCGGTGACACCCATGAGTGAGTGCCTACTCAAACTGTGGCCTCACGCCCCTTACTCACCTCACTGACCACCTTGTGCTGGTCTTGCTAAGATTGACTGTTCAGTCACAGTAGCAAAGGGAGTCTCTGATCCCTAATTGTGCCCTTAGACATTTTTCTGTGGAAATTTACATCGCACAGCCCTTATAGACTCAGCCTGAGAAAGCTAGTTATGTGCTAGCCTAAGGGGAAATTTCACTCAGCCAGTGAGGGTAACTGAGGGCTCCATCTAGTCCCTAAAGAACACCTTTACTAAATTCATACCCATGTCACATGCAAAGAGCTGTTAATAGGAACGTGAACAGTAAAAATGGCAGAGAGAAAAAAATGATCCCGTCAAGGAATGCGCCTTGATTTCTAAGACCTGAAACAGACTGCGCAAGAGACAGTCTACATCAGGTTGCATCGGGACAAACAACTCTCCAGTGTAGGGGTGCAATCTGTCAGCATGAGCCCTACTCCACAGATTTCTCTTGCTGTCCTGGAGGAATGAAGCTGACTTTCCCAAAGAAGACAATTTTGCATGATTTCTTTCCTATTTCCTTGCTCAAAACACTTGTGGGCAAAAAGGGCTCACATCTGGAGAGCTTTTTTTGCTCTATTTTCCAGTAATTAGGTCTCTTTCCCATTGTCTGGGGTTCCTCGCCCTCTTGGGAGAAGGGTGTCAAAGCGTTGCCCAAGGCTGCCTGGCAGCTCTCAGATCATGAGGGAAGAGCACAGCCCATCCTTTCTGACAGTGGTTCAGTGAGAAACGCTTTAGGGAAAAGGGGAGGAATTCACTGAGCTGAAGACACAGAGCAGAAGTGGAAGCTGGCTTAGCCTCTGAGCCCGGACAGGATACGCAGCCATCAAGGAACCTGCACCTCCACCTCCCCCTGGACACCCCTCCCAGAACCCACCTCAGCCTTTCTTTCCTGGGGACACTGCCAGAAGAAAATAGATTTTCTCGCTTCCACAGGTCTTTCTTTAAGGAACGAGTACCTTGTTATTCTGCCCACTCGCTACCTCTCTCCTCATTATTCTCAGCAGGTTCAACATCAAAACCTGGCTGCCTCTATCCCAGGAACTCATTCTTTTCCTGGAGAGCGTGGTTTCATGTGTACTGTTCTGCTGCTGCACCAAGCCTTGGGACACATTTTGCTGAAAATTGCAGCCCTAAATTTAGTTTCGAGGCCATCATCTGCATCATTTCCCCAGGCAGGTCTTACTAATTCTAATACTATAAGAATTACAGTTTCCTGTGTGTGTAGCTCTAGTCCCATATGTCGGCATCATTTGCATCCAGCCTCCCACAGCCCAGTGCCATCCCTCTCTCCAGCTTGCATCTCCTGGTCTCCTTTCCTAGAGCTGACTGCTCCCTAGTTCCCCCAAACACCCACATACATTCCCCCTGGAAGTTGTTCCCCAGACTGTGCTTTCCCACTCCTTTACCCCCACCTGGAGGGTCTTAGCCCCCAGGTCTACCTTTCCCATGGGTGCCCTGCACACTGAACTCTGAATCATTCTCAAGGGCAGGATCAGGATGTACCCTGCCCCGTGAAGCCTTCCCTAAGCTCCCACTATGCCCTGTAGACACAGAGTTCTGACTCTGGGCCCAACACCCTTTCCAAATTTATCTCAAAAGACCCCAACTGACAATTTTGAAAGAACAGGATCAGAGAAGGAGCCCCATTATTCCTTGGGGCTAGCCACAAGGAAATACACTGCACTGCTAGACATTTGGAAATCAGAGGTTTCCATATGGGATGTGATGCTGTGGCCCCCAATATGCAGGTAGAATGTAAGGTACACACAGAACTCAACAGACTGTGCGTGTCTCAGTCCTGCACACCTGAGGGTCTCAGTACACTCCACCCCTGTATTAGTTTCTAGATCTGCCATAAGCTGGGTAGCAACAGGAGTGGGTGGTCTCATAGTTCTGGAGGCTAGAAGTCAAAGATCAAGGTGTCAGAAGAGGTGATTTCCTTTTAGGCCTCTCTCCTTGGCGCATAAGCAGCCATCTTCCGGCCATGCTCCCACATGGGCCTTTCCTCTACGCACCTGCCTGCCTGCTATCTTTCTGTGCATCCTAATTTCCTCTCTTAATAACGATACCAGTTGGAAGAAATCAGCGCTCACTCTAACCACCTCATTTTAACCTAACACTCCTACAGAGGCCCTATGTCCAAACCCAGTCACACTCTGGGGTCCTGGGGGTTTAGGGCTTCAACATCTGAATCTGAGGGGTACACAGTTCAGTCCATAACAACTCCTTGTATCAGGGCTGTTTTTCCCATTCACTAAACTAAATCTTAGTCATCTTCTGCAACCCAGCTGAAATATCACTTCCCGGAAACAGCCCATCCTAACTGCCTCTTGCTCTCCAGAGACAAGTTCAGGCCCCTTTTGAGGCCCCCTCTTACTTCTATTTATCATGATTGTTACCAAATAAATCAGTGTCAGTAACGGGCTGGCTTTTGTCTCCCTCCATGAGAATTTCCTCTTCCACAGCGCAGGAAGAGAGCCGGTATTGCTCCCTGCTGCACCCTCAGAGCCCAGCCAGGGTCTGGCCCAGCTAGCAACCCAGCCCACAAGTAAATGAGTAAGGCTTTCAGGAAGTAATTAAAATCACAGAACCCTCTTTGGAGTTATTGCTTCAAACTATCTCTATGTTTTCTCACTTTTGCTTAGGTTGCCTGATAGAAAACTCTCCTCAGGTCCCAAAGCCCACCTCAGACAGCCTCCTCGCTCTTTCTCCTTACCCAAAGCACAACTGAGTCTAGCTTCCTCATTAATCCTGCAGCACCTTATTCCTGCAGCAGGCTTTATGCTTAATTGTGGCGGAGAGGGGCTCATTAACACGTTTCTCCCTCACACACACCTCACTCACCTAAGCTGTGATCTCCTTGAAGGTAAAAGCAGACTTTCACTAGAAATCCCTAGCACACAACATAATGCCTGCTTAATAAGGACTTGGTGCTTTTGAGGAGGCAGGGCATGGCCATGGCCCAATGAGCATGGGTAGAGCCAGTCGTGAAGACTGTGCAGTTCTTCTTAATGATTCTAGAATCACTAAGGGGGATCTTCATTGCTGTGCCCACCCAGAGGCTTAGGTGGGGCTCGGTGAGCTAGTGCTCACTCATTTCCCAGAAACAGCTATGGAGCTGGCTCTAGGAAGGACTCTAATGACTGAATATCCACATTTTTGTCCTTACAAGAAAGGAGGAGGAGGCAGGGAAGGAGAGAAAGAAACCAAGAAGAGGAAAGAACAAAGAAATCCTGTGAACCCTTTGGAATCTGATTTAAATTCGGACAAGAACTGACCCTGGCCTTTGGTCTAGGGTTAAACAGACTGAAACATAAACAGCTGGACCAGCCTGGAGGGACAGGGAAGGACAGGCAGGCAGCCAGTGCAGACTCCACGTAACGTCCTGTGGCTCAGGCTCCTTGTCTGTGAAAAGGGAGTAGTTATGTCCACTCCATAATCACAGCTGTATGGTGAGACGCAGACCAGACTTCTCCAGAAAGAGAGCTCTTGGAAGGTTCACAAGCTCTTCATGTGGAGGTCCTTGTTTAGCTTCAGAGTGGTTGGCAAATAAACACGAGAAAATCAGGGTTCCCTGGAAGGACATACCCAGGTCTGCCTGGCAGCCATATGCCCCAAGTACAGAGCTACTCCATGCACTGGAGCATTCTGAGGTTTGTGGAGAACCTGGTCTTTATACAAGCTAAAGAACCGTGCCTTTATTTCTCCATCTCTGGACATATTTCTGCCTCTCACCATCTTGACCTTTCCATGAAAATCACTCTATCTTTTATCTCATCCCTTGACTCAACCTGGAGACAGAGGTGGGGGACAGCCATGCCACTAGGTTGAAATCATGGCTTCTAGGGTCCCTGCGGTCAGAGTTCAAATTCCAGACCTGCTGCTTACCGGCTTTGTGATCTGGAGAATATCTGATCTGCAGTCCCCTCTTCTTGAACATGATAATGTAACAGTATCTGCCCTGTGGGCGGATCAGGAAGCTTAACCCAGTGTGTGCTTCTGAGGTGCGCAGGTCTGATACGAGTGCTTCACAAACAGGAGCCCCAACATAATACTGTAACCCCAACTCCGGTCAATACTCTCCTTCCAGATGTGCTCACTTGGTTCATTTTCTCCATTCCTCTCCTCCTCAGATGTTCTTTCTCAAGCATCACAAACCTAATTCAGCCCCCAAATTAGGCCTCTTAATGGGCACCAGACATCCCACAGAAGAGAAGAAAAGTTTCTTAGGATGTCTGGAGGTAAAGGACAAAGGAAAATCAAATTCCTCTCTTGTAATAGGACGTCTCTGGTTGTGAAGGGGCTTCATGACAGACACCCCAAAGTTTTGGCAGGTGCCTTCTTTTCTCTTCCCTTTGTACTTAAGCAGACCCCTTTGCTGCGTCTTTATAAACCATGCTCAGAAAATGCAGTCAAGATATAGGAGCTTTCGATTCAAAGTTCTCCAAAAGTTCCCAATTCTAGATTCATTTTTTTCTCTTAAGCAAGCAGCATAGTTATTAGCTGTGGGATATGTAAAGGGCACAGAGAGTTACCAAAGCATCGAGTCAAGAAGTGCAAATGTCAAAGGCAAAAAGAAAACTGTAAATAGAGTCACAGACTTGAACGTATAGGTAGCTGAACAGCTGTGAATGTCCTTGAGAAAATGTCCTTGGAAAATAGCCAGATGCTGATTCAGGTGTTGCTACTGACAGTGGGCAATGCTACCTGGCAGTCCCCTTCCATGTCCTGGCACATGGTAGGAGTACAACAAAAGTTAGCTGAATGAATGAATGAATGAAATTTAGACACACTAAACATTTATCTTCTTGATAAAATAGGAGTGGAAGACTTGAAATGGTTTAAAAATCAGACTATCTCCTTAAGCTCTTCCTTTCATGATATATCAACACTTTAATGTTCTCCTTTTTTACCGTTATATCAAATGCCCTTCTGCTTCTAGTTATCATGACTATTTAGATGGTCGGCTCAAACCATGACAACGCACTGAGGTCTGGACTTCCATCCACTTTATGCGGCACTGACCCCAGAATGTGGCAGCAGCCCCCGCAAGATCATGAAGCAGCCTCGAATGCAGGGGGTGATCGATGCTCCCGTTTCTCTATTCATTCCCACCCTGTGATATGTGTTAGTGGCATAGGACTATTGTATTTTTACGTAGCATCGCCCTTAGTCTCAGGTTTTAGTCTGCTGCATCTCCTGGCCCATCTCACTTTGTTCCGTTCTTTCATGTCTGCAGTGAGCACTACCTGGTAGAGGCCCCTTCCTAGTCCATATGCACTCCATGTAGCTCTCTGTGCTGAGTGTCACCATGACCCAGGCTTCAGCCCCATCAAGGCTTGTCCCAAGTGTACTGCCCCTAGTACTTCCCTCCTCTTGAAACTGTCAGCAATGTTTAAATGACTAAACAGAACTTACTGGCTTTGAATCAAACAGGTAGTATTTTCTTCCATGTTCATCAACAATGCCACCTCTTGTTAGGAACACCTGAAGGTTGCAAACCACAGGACAGGCAGCTGTTTGTGAGTGAAACTGCCTGGACCCAACAAAGGGCTGAATGTCTACTTTTGTGAGATGAACATTTTCTGGACAGCCGTCGGCCTTTCTTTCTCTCTTCCTCATGCAGGAAGAGATTAGATCATAGGATATTTTTCCTTTTTTAAAAAAAATATTTTATTTATTTATTTGACAGAGAGAGAGAGAGATCACAAGTAGTCAGAGAGGCAGGCAGAGAGAGAGGAGGAAGCAGGCTCCCCGCTGAGCAGAGAGCCCGATGCGGGGCTCGATCCCAGGACCCTGAGATCATGACCTGAGCCGAAGGCAGAGGCTTTAACCCACTGAGCCACCCTGGAGCCCCAGGATATTTTTCCTTTAATCTATCTTCCTCTGACAGTGATAGATAAGTTTTTTGCATGCCACATTAAGTGAACTTATGGTTGTTATCTTGGTTATGATTTTTTTTAAGAGAGGGAGAGAGTGGGGGAAGGGTAGGGGGCTAAGGAGAGAGAGAGAACCTTAAGCAGGCTCCACACCAAGTCCATGCCCTGAGATCATGAGCTGAGCCAAAATCAAGAGTCAGACACTTAACCAACCGAGCCACCCAGACACACTTAGTTATGATTCTTAAAAGGAAATGTGGTTGGATAGAATAGTACACAGAACAGAAAAGAATGAACTACTTCATGCAACAAGGGTGAATCTCATAGAAATAAATGTAGAGCAAAAGAAACCAGAAACAAAAGAGTATTCACTGCCTGATTCTATGGTTACAAAGTTCAAGTACATGCAAAACAAGTATCTAGCAACAGAAGTTAGAATATGGTGACCTCTGTGGAGGTTAGTGGCTAAAAATGGTCACAAGGAAGCTTTTGGGGTGCTGGAAATCTGCGAATTGATGTGAATGGTGACTGCACAGATGTATTCATATATAGGTATTTATTGAGTTACCCACTAAAGATTTATATACCTAACTATATGCATGCTATGCCTCTATAAAGAAGCTAAAAGCAGAACTTTGCAACATAGACACCCAACAATTAGATACACCACCGCAAAATGATGGGTTGCCGAGATAAGATCCAGAAGTTAGCTTGCAAATTTGTCTTCTAGGTGGAAAGAGAGCTTACTTCAGATGACCATCATACACCATGGCTAAAATCGATGTACTCACTGTCCCTTATGGAAGAAACCCTGGGGAGATTGCTAAGCATTTTAAGGTAGCTCCTTTCCTTACTCAACAGAATCCTGGTGCATTGCTGACAACATCCCTGGGGAAAAGTGCATCAGGAAGAAGTGACATCAGAGACATCTTAATTCACATCTCCACTCACAGAATATTCTTTCTAAAACTTGTTCCTTTCAAACCCAAAGCAATGAATCTTTCTAATAACAAGAGCTTATATTTCTGCTAATGTCAACCAATTCTGAAAAATAATCCATCTGGAAAAACTGTATTAGCTGTGAAAATGACATTTCAATATTTGGAGTGCAGCTGGCTTAAGAGGAAGATTCCCTGAGTGGCCACATGTAGGCTGTGTATTTTTCAAATAATTCAGCCTTTCAGATCTTCTGAAATCCATTTAGTCTGGAAATTACTAGGGTCTAGTTCAATCAAAAAATAAGCCCGAATTTCTAAGGGTACAAGAGTCATCCTAGGAGGCAAAAATCAATTTTGGAAGGCCTTACATGGCTCTTGGCATTGAGATCTGAAAGCTCGCTCTCCATGAAAGGTAGCAGCTGCTGTGAAAGTATGTTCCCAGGCAACCCTCTTGGACAGCTGTGCCTACCTGGGCAGCTGTTTTCAGAGGTCGTTTAGTTGAGCACATTAAGACATGGATTCCTTAGTACCTTCTTTTCACACAATCTTCTCTGCAAGAGCAAGTGAGGCTTTACTTTAGTGCATGGTGTGGTGGGAGTAGTAATGCAGGCTTCCAGTCAAAACTCATCTGTAATCTATATTACTATGTGTGCCCTACATCTCAATATGTGTTTTCCTCATTTACAAAAAGGGCTGATAACGCATACTTTTTTCTAGAATTACTTGGGACATCAGTGATCTGGTAGAGCCTGGCACTTAGAAAGTCATATTACCCAAAGGGCCATAACTGAGCATAGGCACCTCTGAATGTTATTGATAGAAGAAGGTATGAAAAGAGTACTAACCATTCAGTTCCATGGGCCACATTCAACAAATGTCACTGGGTAATACTTACAAAGCACTGTAGAGGCCACAAAGGAGATTCACCCAAACTCCTTTCCACAAGGAGCCCAGGGACAAGAAGATGAGACAGACATGCTGTAAGCTATACCCAATACAGTGACTGGCACATAGAGACACTTCACAATATATACTGAGTGACTCCCTCTAATGTTTTTCTATTTTCCATTTAATCTGTCCCAATCTTCATTACTGTCATACTTGTTGCTTTGGGTCATTTGCTCTTCGTTTTCTATTTTCTCAAGATGAAAGGTTAGGTTACTGATTTGACATCTTTATTCTTTTTTAAAATTTATTTAACATAGACATTGACAGCTCCAAATTCCCCCCTAAATACTGCTTTAGCTGCATCCTGTAAGTTTTTGCTTCTAGTTATCATGACTGTGTCATGTTAACTGTGAGCTGTGTTTTCCTTTGCATCCATCTCAGAGTTTTTCTAATTTCATTTCTTCTTTGACCCAGTGGTTATTTAGGATTATGCTGCTTCATTTACAAATATTTGTGATTTTTCCAAATTTCCTTACTTTATTGATTTCTAGTTTACTTCCTTTGTGGTACTGGCACAAAGCTGTGTGATTTCAATTGTTTTAAATTTCTTAAGGCTTGTTTTATGGCCTAACATGTGGCCAGTCTCGAAAAAGTACCAGGGACACTCAATCTGATTGTGCTTTCTGCTATCATTGGGTAGAGCATTCTACAGGTAACTGTGAGGTCAGCTTGGTTTATAGCATTGTTCAAGTTGTCCATTTCCTTATTGACTTTCTTTCTAGTTATTCTATTATTGAAAATGAACTACTGAATCCTCAAATATGATTGGAGAATTGTCTATTTCTCCCTTTAATTCTGTCCAATTTTGCTTCATGGGGATCTGCTGTCAAGTGCATAGCTGCTCATAAGGATTACATCTTCTTGATGCATTGATTCTTTTGTCATTGTAAAGTGTCCTCCTTTGTCTCTACTAAGAATTTTTGTATGACAATGTATTTTTCCTTATATTAATATAGCCATTCCAGTTCTATTATAATCTTTATGGTACATCTTTTTTCTATTCTTTTTCTTTCAACCTATTTGTACTTACAAATCTGAAGTGTATCTCTAGGAGACAGCATGTGGTGGTATGGTGTTTTCTTTTCTAGATTCTGCCACAGTTCCCCTCAGGCTTTGTTTATTTTCCTTCATTCCTTTTTCTTTCTGTTCCTCTGATTGAATGATTTAACTGACCTACAGTCATTGTAAATATGCAATATTGTGGCCTCAACATAATTACTACTTAATTCAGATTTTCAAAAACCGTAGATGACTTAGCTCTGAAATCTTGCCCACCTCAAGTTTTTCAAGTTCTTTTCTTGGTGACATTTTGTTTTTCAGCCACATCTTTTAAGGCACCTCACTGTATAAGGAAAACTACATTTACCTAGACGTCAGCTTTATCAAGACTAACACAGTGCCCGTTTGCTGCAAAGAAGAGTATTTCTACAAGTTTGCAGGAAGATACTCTCATCTCTATTTCCTTGTTGTTTGTCCTGCTAGAAAGATCCATGTCCATCTCTCTGCACATCTCAATCATTTTATGACTGTCTTAGCAAATGTACTCAGAGAGCAGCTGATTCGTTCCCACCAGTCCTTAATTCAGTAGGCTGTTTACTCCCTCTTAGTTCTTAGTAATTAGATTGCCAAACAAGAGTTGGCCTTACCCTGTGCACTTTAGCCTCCTTCCCCAAAACCTTCTTTCATTTCAGCATCAATCAAATGCTGCTCCTGTGTGTTTTGTATTTATTATTCTCATTTGCTAGCAGATTTGTGGACCATGCGACATATGCTACTCTCACCCAACATCCTTTGAATTAATTTATAAAAAGTTTCCAGATGACTATATGCACATCTGCCTGATAATAAATAACTCCAGCAGAGATGATCTGAAGGGGTCCTGTTTCTGTTACCATCCCATTGTGTGAAGCACTCAGCACTGTGCTTGCAATTATTGAGCAGTTACAACATATAATTGCAGAGTTATTTTGTCCTGCAAATTCTATGGGAGGATGGTAATCAGAGAAAATAAAAGAAAGGAAGAGGCAGGGTATGAGTTGGGAGAAAAATCAAAAAAATACTCAAAAAACTATATAAGAAACACACAAACCAATTTTCCCCGAAAATGTAGTTTATAAGAACTGAAAAAATTTTCTTCGTCCTTCAAGAAAAATACATGCACAATTTATACTAACTAGACACTGACCAAATTTTAAAGGAATTCTCCCACAACTAATATAACAGAACTTAAGGAGAAAGAAAAGCCTATTATGTTGTTAAAGAAAGGTTAAAAACTAAATATATTAAAATAAATAGAAAAAATATACAACGCTTTTAAAGAAAGATCAAAAGACAATCTCTAGCAATGACCCTAATATTGACAAAGCCTCATCTCCAAATAGCTTTCTTACTAAATAAGGGATTTTTTGCAGTAATTATTTCCCTCCCTAGGGAAGAGAACTTAACTACCACTGATGTCTCGAAAGTTCTTTTCTCTCAGCTTTACAAACCATTAAGAAATACCTTGGCTTTTGTAGGTTCCAGACAAGATTCTGACCTGAGGCTAGTTAATAGTCACTTCCATCATAAATTTATCATTTTCTGTTGGGAAAAAAAAAAAAACACAACCAAAAAAACAAAAAAATACGAGAAGGTATTTTCCTCCAGGATAGTTATAAATAGTTCTGAATGGTGTGCTCCCATTTTACAATGTCAGCAAAGGCAGACCACGATGACAGAGGGCATCACACCTTCCAAGAACCCCCCATTACTCCCCATAAAATACTGCACTTAAACCTTCCACTCAAATATGATACCTTCTATGTGTCTCAGAAACCACACATGTGGGTTTTCTCCAGTCCAGCATTTAGAGGAGAAGCAGACAGCTATTTCACTTTTGTTAAATTCCTCATGGAGTAGAGAAACCTGCCAGCAGCCATAAGAAGTAGTTTGCATTTTGCCTTATCCTTTGTCTGTGAACCAAACAGGGTTTTAAGCCAACGTGACTGGAATGAACTATTTTTTTTTTAAATTTTTAAATTAAAAAAATTTTTAAATTAAACTTCTGTTTTTAAAATTTAAACTTCATTTTGAGTTAATAGTAGATTTACGTGAGTTCTCAGAAATAGTACACGGGGATTCTGTGCACAGTTTACCCACTCTACCCACATCTTGCAAACCAGGATATCACCATGGATACGGTCTAGCTAGGGAATGTTTCCATTCCTGTAAGGACCCTTCACACTGCTCTTTTAAAGTCACTCTCACCTGCGTCCCTACCACATTTCCCTGAACCCTGACTTCATCCACATTGGTACTTACACTGTGCTGTCTTCATTCATCCCGTCCCTCATTCATTTATTAACTCAACAAATATATCTTGAATCTCTATATGCCAAGCACTGAAGATACAACAATGTGCAAAAAGCAGACGTGACTGAGCTTCACAATCCAGTCGGTGAGGCAGACACTAACCAAGTCGAATAAAGTGCAAATGTGATAAATAACACCACCAAGCAGGAGAAAATCCAAAGTCACGATAACAGCTAGAGTTGAGGGGAAGGAGGACAGAGTACTTTTTCCAGGGAAAGCCAAGACTGAACTGATATTTGAAGGGAAACTTGGAGAATCAAAACAAAGGGGGTGCTGACCATGCCGGGCAGAAAGAAGGGAGGTATAGGGTAAGGACATCAGCTTTCCACCTTTTTGTGTTTCTTCTCACTCCCCCTTTGCATTCTCATCATGGTGAATTTTGTAGAATTGACAGTGTAATCTGAGGACAGAGACACAGAGAGCAGAAGACAGCAAAGCCCATTAAGGAAATTACTACCAAGCTCTCTGTAGGGTCTAACTGGTAAGACAAAGTCACTGTCCACTGAATGTGTTCCAGTGTCTCCTAAAAGAGAATTTCCAATAGAAAGAACCTTGTTGCTTAGTACTGAGCTGTTCTCTTACAGTCTAATTTCACCCGAATTTAATGGAGAGACTTAATATTTAAGAAATGTCAAGTGACCCGAATTGCTAAGGAAATGTTGAAAAACAAAAATAAAACTGGCGGCATCACGTTACCTGATTTTAAGCTTTACTACAAAGCTGTGATCACCAAGACAGTGTGGTAATGGCATAAAAACAGACACATAGACCAGTGGAACAGAGTAGACAGCCCAGATATGGACCCTCAACTCTATGGTCAAATAATCTTTAACAAAACAGGAAAAAATATACAGTGGAAAAAAGACAGTCTCTTCAATAAATGGTGCTGGGAAAACTGGACAGCGATATGTAGAAGAATGAAACTTGACCATTCTCTTACACCGTACACAAAGATAAACTCGAAATGGATAAAAGACCTCAACGTGAGACAGGAATCCATCAGAATCCTAGAGAACATAGGCAGTAACCTCTTCGATATCAGCCACAGCAACTTCTTTCTCAGGGGTGGGAGGTTGGGGGAACAGGTGGTCGGTAATGGGGAGGGGACGTTTTGCATGGAGCACTGGGTGTTGTGCAAAAAGAATGAATACTGTTACGCTGAAAAAATAAATAAAATGGAAAAAAAAAAAAAAAGATATGTCTCCAAAGGCCAAGGAAACAAAAGCGAAAATGCACTTTTGGGGCTTCATCAAGATCAAAAGCTTCTGCACAGCAAAGGAAACAGTCAACAAAACAAAGAGGCAACCCACGGAATGGGAGAAGATATTTGCAAATGACAGTACAGACAAAAGGTTGATATCCAGGATCTATAAAGAAATCCTCAAACTCAACACACACAAAACAGATAATCATGTAAAAAAATGGGCAGAAGATATGAACAGACACTTCTCCAAAGAAGAAATACAAATGGCTATCAGACACATGAAAAAATGTTCATCATCACTAGCCATCAGGGAGATTCAAATTAAAACCACATTGAGATATCACCTTACACCAGTTAGAATGGCCAAAATTAGCAAGACAGGAAACAACGTGTGTTGCAGAGGATGTGGAGAAAGGAGAACCCTCTTACACTGTTGGTGGGAATGCAAGTTGGTGCAGCCACTTTGGAGAACAGAGTGGAGATTCCTGAAGAAATTGAAAATAGAGCTTCCCTATGACCCAGCAATTGCACTGTTGGGTATTTACCCCAAAGATACAGATGTAGTGAAAAGAAGGGCCATCTGCACCCCAATGTTTATAGCAGCAATGGCCACGGTCACCAAACTGTGGAAAGAACCAAGATGCCCTTCAACAGACGAATGGATAAGGAAGATGTGGTCCATATACACTATGGAGTATTATGCCTCCATCAGAAAGGATGAATACCCAACTTTTGTATCAACATGGATGGGCCTGGAAGAGATTATGCTGAGTGAAATAAGTCAAGCAGAGAGAGTCAAGTATCATATGGTTTCACTTATTTGTGGAGCATAACAAATAACATGGAGGACATAGGGAGATGGAGAGGAGAAGGGAGCTGAGGGAAATTGGAAGGGGAGGTGAACCATGAGAGACTATGGAGTCTGAAAAACAATCTGAGGGTTTTGAAGGGGCGGGGGGTGGCAGGTTGGGGAGAGCCAGGTAGTGGGTATTAAAGAGGGCATGTGTTGCATGGAGCACTGGGTGTGGTGCAAAAACAATGAATTCTGTTACGCTGAAAAGAAAAAAAAAAAAAAAGAAAGAAAGAAAGAAAAAATGTCAAGTGCCTTAACAATCGTGATGGCTTTGACCCTGCAGCCCCATAGGAATACGTCCTACCTAAAAACTCATAAATGTAAGAGAAGATTTATACATAAACTTTTGAAACTCCATTGCTATTTATTATAGTAAAATAAGCAATTATTCATATGTCAAATAACAGGGCATCGATTAAATAATTTATGGAATATGCACATGACTGCAGCATCTTACTGTTATATTTGCAAAGATTTTAAAACAGCATGGAAAAATGCTCTTCTGATCTAAGTTTAAGCAAAACAAACCAAACGACAGAAACCAAGGACAAAAACGTGTATAAAACAATGGAGTATTATGCCTCCATCAGAAAGGATGAATACCCAACTTTTGTAGCAACATGGACGGGACTGGAAGACATTATGCTGAGCGAAATAAATCAAGCAGAGAGAGTCAAGTATCATATGGTCTCACTTATTTGTGGAACATAACAAAGAACACGGAGGACATGGGGAGATGGAGAGGAGAGGGAGTTGAGGGAAACTGGAAGGGGAGATGAACCATGAGAGACTATGGACTCCGAAAAACAACCAGAGGGTTTTGAAGGGGGGGTGGGGGGTGGGAGGTTGAGGAACCAGGTGGTGAGTAATAGGGAGGGCCCGTACTGCATGGAGCACTGGGTGTGGTGCAAAAACAATGAACACTGTTACACTGAAAATAAACAAATAAAAAAAAGAAAGAAAGAAAAGAGCAAGGTCATAAAGGGCCCCCACTCCAAAACAAAAACAAAAACAAAAAACAACCGTGTATACATATATGATTCCAGTAATATTAAAGACAAAGAAAATAGAGCCAAGTGATGGCAGAAGGACAAGTGGTCATTTCTGGGTAGAGGGACCTTAAATCATTTTTATTTTCTTGTTTAGACTTTTGGTTATAAGTTTTGGTTATAAGCATTCATTTTATATTCAGGAAAAAATCAATAAACTATTATATACATGTAAAAGCCAGCAATACAATAGGTGGAAGGAGTCATCATGTGGGCTTTTGGCTTTACCTCTGACTGGCCCAGATTTATGACCTTAAATAGCCTTTGAACTTCAGTCTCGGTCCCTCACTCCTGCATTCAGGCCTTGGCTCTCCCACAGCACTGTGTATGAGGAAAGAGACTGCAAGTAAGAATGCCTCATACAATAAAAATGCATAACTTCAGAAGCAGCACCAATGACAATATGCTGCTAAGTACCATAAGGGACAAAACTCTGGATTTTCGAAGAGCCCTTCCCTCTGATCCCCTTGGCATCTAAGATGAAACACTACAGAAAGCACACAACAGCAGCTGAAGAAATAACGGATCAGTATCGTCATTTTAAGGCTGCCCCCCCCCCCCAGAGACCTGTGACTCGACTCACAGCCAAAGCCCTCTTCCCTCTTGCTTTCCACTTAGTTTTAATCAACTTGATTTTCTGGTTTCTAAGCCAACAGAATACAGAGGACGCGTCCAGTGTGCGGACACCCATTTAGTGGTTAGAAATGAGAGGTGAGGGGTGCCTGGGTGGTTCAGTGGGTTAAGCCTCTGCCTTTGGCTCAGGTCATGATCCCAGGGTCCTGGGATGGAGCCCCAAGTCAGGCTTGCTGCTCTGCGGGGAGCCTGCTTCCTCCTCTCTCTGCCTGCCTCTCTGCCTACTTGTGATCTCTTGTCTGTCAAATAAATAAATACAAATCTTTAAAAAAAAATGAAAAAAAAATGAGAGGTGATTCTCTGAAACTGAGGGGCCAGGGGCTGGGGGGTGGGGAGAATACTAAAAATCACACAGGCACTCAGGTAGCAGAGGAATTAGTACAAGCTCCAAATCCCCACGTGTGCCAAGAAATGGGGGGGGGGGGGGTGAGGGCACAGGTGCATTAGAGCTTGATACAAAAATTTCAAACATATCAGTAAATGTTAGGAAAGGCTTTCTGCTTGAGCGGGCCGGACTTGCTTCTGCAGCTGGCTCCCTGGCTCATTTGCTCATGGGAGACTTTTTGGTTCTTTCTACTTCTGCGGAGTTCTCCCTTATACCTATACTCCCTTATACTTAGAAGCTTTCTGGGAGAGGAGGAGAAAAAGGAATGGAAGTGGTGTTTGTAGCAAGGCCAAGGTTAAGTCTTCTTTCTTTATAAAAGGCCAGGGAAACCTACTCTGGCATACTTCAGCTGAAAGAGAATTTCCTGAAAGGCTATGGGATGGCCTGAAATAACAAAGTGAAGGCTGATGGGCTGGGCCGGGTGTGTTCAACCACAAAAGTGGGAGAACACATGCCCTGGGTTTAACAGCACATCATGACAGCACACTGTGCGGTGCGGTAATTCCCCCAGGGAAACTGCAGTGCTTTCAGGAATAGATGAGGAGAGGAGGGAAAAGCCAGCAAAGGCCATCCACATTCAGTATGGCATTTTTGGGCCCCCACTGTTTCCAGCTGGGAATCCGGAGGGGTTCCTGGCAGTGTCCACCTACCCCCAGGGCTGGAGATGGTGGGGGAAGGCGGACCCTCTCTGCTGTGTCTCTGATTCTGTAGGTTTTACACTGCAACTCAGCTGTATGCCTAAAAGCCCTGTTTCTCTCACGGGACCATTTCCCTTTGAATCTGATAACTTGGATTAAAGGTAATTTTTCTGTTCTAGTCCCTGTTAATGCCTCTGCCTCATCCTCCCAGCTGTTTCTCCTACAGGTCCCGTCGAGAATAACTGGATCAGACCCCTCGGGGCTGTGGCAGAGGTCAGTCACACATCCAGTTCCAGGGGAAGGAAGGCCTGTATCTCCTCCGCCCCTTCGGCTCACTTAAACCTGGGGAGCAGCTTTGGGATGAAGGGAAATACCTGCAACACCAGCTGGATTGACAGCAGAGCCCCGCAGAAGGTCAGAGGGTTGGCTGGACGGCACAGTACAAATACGCATGCTCAAAGATTTATAGAGCTCACAGCAAGCCCCCTGCTACTGACCTAGTATTTGGGATTGAGCAGACCTTAATGAACAAAGCCTCCCACCGCCTCTGCCAGGTGGCCCTGCTCTCATACCCAGACTGATTTATTTCTCATTCATTCTTTTTTTTTTTTAAAGATCTTATTTATTTATTTGACAGAGAGAAGGGGCACAAGTTAGGGGAGGGGCGGGTGGAGAGGGAGAAGCAGGCTCCCCAGTGAAAGATCGACTCGGGGCTTGATCCCAGGACCCTGGGATCATGACCCAAGCTGAAGGCAGATGCTTAACTGAGCCACCCAGGCGCCCCCTCATTCATTCTTTATACTATCAGTCCTCAGAAATGCTGATGGATATAGACTTTTCCAGATTTTATGTTGGTTGAACTATTCAAAGAAATGCATATATTCCCTTGTGTCTCTTGTGTATTTTTAAAAAATACTTGGGGTGCCTGAGTGGCTCAGTGGGTCAAGCCTCTGCCATCAGCTCAGGTCATGATCCCAGGGCCCTGGGATCAAGCCCCGCGTCAGGCTTTCTGCTCTGCGGGGAGCCTGCTTCCTCCTCTCTCTCTCTGCCTGCCTCTCTGCCTACTTGTGATCTCTGTCTGTCAAATAAATAAATAAAATCTTTTTAAAAAATTTTTTAAAAATGCAGGGGGGGCAGAGTTAAGATGGCGGAGAAGTAACAGGCTGAGACTACATCAGGTAGCAGGAGATCAGCTATATAGCTTATCAAACCATTGCAAACACCTAAAAATCCAACAGGAGATCGAAGAGAAGAGCAGCAATTCTAGAAACAGAAAATCGACCCGTTCTGAAAGGTAGGACGGCGGAGAAGTGAATCCAAAGCAATGGGAAGATAGACCGCGGGGGGAGGGGCCGGCGCCCAGCAAGCAGCGGAACAAAGGAGCACGAAATCAGGACTTTTAAAAGTCTGCTCCACTGAGCGACATCGCTCCAGAGGCTAAACTGGGATGAAGCCCACGTGGAGTCAGCATGGCCCCAGGATCGGGGGTGTCTGAGTGTTGGAGAGCTCACAGGTATTAGAACGGGGAAGCCGGCTGTGGAGACGGAGCCAAGGAGTGAACTCTCAGCTCGGGGTTACCTTGAACTGGTCACAGGCTGGGTGAGCTTGGAGCACGACCAGAGACAAAGGAGATGGGAGTGATTGAGCGCTTTTCTCTGAGGGCGCAAGGAGTGGGGCCCCAAGCTCTCAGCTCCTCCGGGCCAGAGACTGGGAGGCCGCCATTTTCATTCCTGTCCTCCGGAACTCTAAGGAAAGCCTTCAGGAAACAAAAGCTCACGAAAGCGAACTGGAGCGGATTACTTAGCCTGGCCCCTGGTAAGGGCACGGCGATTCCGCCTCGGGCAAAGACACTTGAGAATCACTACAACAGGGTCCTCCCCCAGAAGATCAACAAGAAATCCAGCCAAGACCAAATTCACATACCGAAGAGAACAGCAGAATTCCAGAGGAGGAGAAAGCAAAGCACGGAACTCATCACTTTCTCCCCATGATTCTTTAGCCTTGCGGTTAATTTATTTTTTTTCTTTTCTTAATTTATTTTTTTTTCTTCTGCTAATTTTTTTTAACTTTTACCCTTGCCTTTTTTTTTAACATTTTAACCAGTTTAGCTTAACAATAACTTTTACTTAAATAATAATAATAATCTTTTTTGAACCTTCATTATTATAATCATATTTTATCCTTCATTGTATCTAACTTTATTTTTTGTATACACATAGGGTTTTTTCTTCTAAAAAATTTGGGGTACAACTCTTTCTAATAGATCAAAATATACCCTAAATATAGCTCCGGGCTTGTTCTAGTTTCCAGCCCAAGCAAATTCTCTCCACTTTCTTTTTCTTTATTCTCCCAACCAACTTACTTCATCAACTCCTTTTTTAGAAATTAAAAAAAAATTTTTTTTATCTTTATAGGCATATTCCATCCCTTCATTGTATTTACCCTTATATATGTTTTTCTTTCTTTAAAATTTTGGGAGGTAGTTTCTTCTAAGAGACCAAAATACTCCCAAAAGTAAGTGGGTGACCCTGTTCTAGGCACCAGTCTAATATATATATATTTTTTTCTTTTTTACATTTTTTCTTTCTTTTCTTTTTCAAATTTTTTTTGAACTTCTTTTTATCCCCTTTCTCCCCCCCCCCCCCCCCACGATTTGGGGTCCCTTCTGATTTGGTTAAAGCACATTTTCCTGGGGTTTTGCCACACTTTTAGTATTTTATTTGCTCCTTCATATATTCTTATCTGGACAAAATGACAAGGCGGAAAAACTCACCACAAAAAAAAGAACAAGAGGCAGTACCAAAGGCTAGGGAACTAATCAATACGGACATTGGTAATATGTCAGATCTAGAGTTCAGAATGACGATTCTCAAGGTTCTAGCTGGGCTCAAAAAAGGCATGGAAGATATTAGAGAAACCCTCTCTGGAGGGATAAAAGCCCTTTCTGGAGAAATAAAAGAACTAAAATCTAACCAAGTTGAAATTTTTAAAAAGCTATTAATGAGGTGCAATCAAAAATGGAAGCTCTGCTAGGATAAATGAGACAGAAGAAAGAATTAGTGATATAGAAGACCAAATGACAGAGAATAGAGAAGCTGAGCAAAAGAGAGACAAACAAATACTGGACCACGAGGGGAAAATTCGAGAGATAAGTGACACCATAAGACAAAACAACATTAGAATAATTGGGATTCCAGAAGAAGAAGAAAGAGAGAGGGGAGCAGAAGGTTTATTGGAAAGAATTTCCCTAATATGACAAAGGGAACAATCATCAAAATCCAGGAGGTGCAGAGAACCCCCCTCAAAATCAACAAGAATAGGCCAACACCCCGTCACCTAATAGTAAAATTTACAGGTCTTAGTGACAAAGAGAAAATCCTGAAAGCAGTCTGGGAAAAGAAGTCTGTAACATACAATGGTAAAAATATTAGATTGGCAGCAGACTTATCCACAGAGACCTGGCAGGCCAGAAAGAACTGGCATGATATATTCAGAACACTAAATGAGAAAAACATGCAGCCAAGAATACTATATCCAGCTAGGCTATCATTGAAAATAGAAAGAGAGATAAAAAGCTCCAGGACAAACAAAACTGAAAGAATTTGCAAACACCAAACCAGCTCTATAGGAACTATTGAAAGAGATCATCTAAGCAAAGAGAGAGCCTAAAAGTAGTAGATCAGAGGGGGAGGAGTCAAGATGGCGGAGAAGTAGCAGCCTGAGACTACATCAGGTAGCAGGAGATCAGCTCGATAGCTTATCTAAACATTGCAAACACCTACAAATCCAACGGGAGAGCGAAGAGAAGAAGAACAGCAACTCTAGAAACAGAAAATCAACCACTTTCTGAAAGGTAGGACTGGCGGAGAAGTGAATCTAAAACGACGGAAAGATAGACCGTGGGGGGAGGGGCCGGCTCCCGGCAAGCGGCGGAGGAACGGAGCACAAAATCAGGACTTTTAAAAGTCTGTTCCACTGAGGGACATTGCTCCAGGGGCTAAACCGGGGTGAAGCCCACGCGGGGCCAGCGTGGCCCCAGGCCCCGCAGGGTCACAGAAGGATCGGGGGTGTCGGAGTGTTGGAGAGCTCGCAGGTATTAGAACGGAGAAGTCGGCTGCAGAGACAGAGCCGAGGACTGAACTCTCAGCTCGGGGTTACCTTGAACTGGTCGCGGGCTGGGTGAGCTCGGAGCACGGCTAGAGGCTGGGGATACGGGAGTGATTGGGTGCTGTCCTCTGGGGGCGCACTGAGGAGTGGGGCCCCAGGCTCTCGGCTCCTCCGGGCCGGAGACTAGGAGGCCGCCATTTTCATTCCCATCCTCCGGAACTCTACGGAAAGCGTTCAGGGAACAGAAGCTCCCAAAAGCGAACCCGAGCCGATTACTTAGTCCGGCCGCCGGTAAGGGCGGTGCAATCCCGCCTCGGGCAAAGACACTTGAGAGTCACTACAACAGGCCCCTCCCCCAGAAGATCAACAAAATATCCAGCCAGGACGAAGTTCATCTATCAAGGAGAAAGCAGATTCAATTCCTAAGACAGCAGAGCAATTCCAGAGGAGGAGAAAGCAAAACACGGAACTCATGGCTTTCTCCCCATGATTCTTTAGTCTTGCGGCTACTTCAATTTTTTTCTCTTTTTTCAATTTTTTTTTCTTTTTTCTTTTTTCTTCTTCTGCTAAATTTTTTAAAACTTTTACCCTTTTCTTTTTTAACATTTTTTGACTAGTTCATCTAAATATATATATTCTTCTTTCTTTTTTATATTTTTTTATTTGTTTAATTTTTTAAATTTTTTTCTTTCTTTTTTTTTCCAGAAGCTGTTTTTATCCCCTTTCTCCCCCCCCACAATTTGGGGTCTCTTCTGATTTGGTTACAGCGCATTTTTCCGGGGTCTTTGCCACCCTATTAGTAGTTTATTTGCTCCTTCATATCCTCTTATCTGGACAAAATGACAAGGCGGAAAAAATCACCACAAACAAAAGAACAAGAGATAGTACCGAAGGCTAGGGACCTAATCAACACAGACATTGGTACTATGTCAGATCAAGAGTTCAGAATGACGATTCTGAACATTCTAGCCGGGCTCGAAAAAGGCATGGAAGATATTAGAGAAACCCTCTCTGGAGCTATTAAAGCTCTTTCTGGAGAAATTAAAGAACTAAAGTCTAACCAAGTTGAAATCAAAAAAGCTATTAATGAGGTGCAATCAAAAATGGAGGCTCTCACTGCTAGGATCAATGAGGCAGAAGAAAGAATTAGTGATATAGAAGACCAAATGACAGAGAATAAGGAAGCCGAGCAAAAGAGGGACAAACAGCTACTGGACCATGAGGGGAGAATTCGAGAGATAAGTGACACCATAAGACGAAACAACATTAGAATAATTGGGATTCCAGAAGAAGAAGAAACAGAGAGGGGAGCAGAAGGTCTATTGGAGAGAATCATTGGAGAGAATTTCCCTAATATGGCAAAGGGAACAAGCATTAAAATCCAGGAGATGCAGAGAACCCCCCTCAAAGTCAACAAGAATAGGTCCACACCCCGTCACCTAATAGTAAAATTGACAAGTCTTAGTGACAAAGAGAAAATCCTGAAAGCAGCCCGAGAAAAGAAGTGTGTAACATACAATGGTAAAAATATTAGATTGGCGGCAGACTTATCCACAGAGACCTGGCAGGCCAGAAAGAGCTGGCATGATATATTCAGAGCACTCAACGAGAAAAACATGCAGCCAAGAATACTCTATCCAGCTAGGCTATCATTGAAAATAGAAGGAGAGATCAAAAGCTTCCAGGACAAACAAAAACTGAAAGAATTGGCAAACACCAAACCAGCTCTCCAGGAAATATTGAAAGGGGTCCTCTAAGCCAAGAGAGAGCCTAAAAGTAGTAGATCAGAAAGGTACAGAGACAATATACAGTAACAGTCACCTTACAGGCTACTAATGGCACTAAATTCATATCTCTCAATAGTTACCCTGAATGTTAATGGGCTAAATGCCCCAATCAAAAGACACAGGGTATCAGAATGGATAAAAAAACAAAACCCATCAGTATGTTGCCTACAAGAAACTCATTTTAGACGCGAAGACACCTCCAGATTTAAAGTGAGGGGGTGGAAAACAATTTACCATGCTAATGGGCATCAGAAGAAAGCTGGGGTGGCAATCCTTATATCAGATCAATTCGATTTTAAGCCAAAGACTATAATAAGAGATGAGGAAGGACACTATATCCTACTCAAAGGGTCTGTCCAACAAGAAGATCTAACAATTTTAAATATCTATGCCCCTAACGTGGGAGCAGCCAACTATATCAACCAATTAATAACAAAATCAAAGAAACACATCAATAATAATACAATAATAGTAGGGGACTTTAACACTCCCCTCACTGAAATGGACAGATCATCCAAGCAAAAGATCAACAAGGAAATAAAGGCGTTAAATGACACACTGGACCAGATGGACATCACAGATATATTCAGAACATTTCATCCCAAAGCAACAGAATACACATTCTTCTCTAGTGCACATGGAACCTTCTCCAGAATAGATCACATCCTGGGTCACAAATCAGGTCTCAACCGGTATCAAAAGATTAGGATTATTCCCTGCATATTTTCAGACCACAATGCTCTGAAGCTAGAACTCAATCACAAGAGGAAAGCTGGAAAGAACCCAAATACATGGAGACTAAACAGCATCCTTCTAAAGAATGAATGGGTTAACCAGGAAATTAAAGAAGAATTGAAAAAATTCATGAAAACAAATGATAATGAAAACACAACAGTTCAAAATCTGTGGGACACAGCAAAGGCAGTCCTGAGAGGAAAATATATAGCGGTACAAGCCTTTCTCAAGAAACAAGAAAGGTCTCAAGTACACAACCTAACCCTACGCGTAAAGGAGCTGGAGAAAGAACAAGAAAGAAACCCTAAACCCAGCAGGAGAAGAGAAATCATAAAGATCAGAGCAGAAATCAATGAAATAGAAACCAAAAAAACAATAGAAAAAATCAATGAAACTAGGAGCTGGTTCTTTGAAAGAATCAATAAGATTGATAAACCCCTGGCCAGACTCATCAAAAAGAAAAGAGAAAGGACCCAAATCAATAAAATCATGAATGAAAGAGGAGAGATCACAACTAACACCAAAGAAATACAGACAATTATAAGAACATACTATGAGCAACTCTACGCCAACAAATTGGACAATCTGGAAGAAATGGATGCATTCCTAGAGACATATAAACTACCACAACTGAACCAGGAAGAAATAGAAAACCTGAACAGGCCCATAACCAGTAAGGAGATTGAAACAGTCATCAAAAATCTCCAAACAAACAAAAGCCCAGGGCCAGACGGCTTCCCAGGGGAATTCTACCAAACATTTAAAGAAGAACTAATTCCTATTCTCTTGAAACTGTTCCAAAAAATAGAAATGGAAGGAAAACTTCCAAACTCATTTTATGAGGCCAGCATCACCTTGATCCCCAAACCAGACAAGGATCCCACCAAAAAAGAGAACTACAGACCAATATCCTTGATGAACACAGACGCAAAAATTCTCGCCAAAATACTAGCCAATAGGATTCAACAGTACATTAAAAGGATTATTCACCACGATCAAGTGGGATTTATTCCAGGGCTGCAGGGTTGGTTCAACATCCGCAAATCAATCAATGTGATAGAACACATTAATAAAAGAAAGAACAAGAACCATATGATACTCTCAATAGATGCTGAAAAAGCATTTGACAAAGTACAGCATCCCTTCCTGATCAAAACTCTTCAAAGTGTGGGGATAGAGGGCACATACCTCAATATTATCAAAGCCATCTATGAAAAACCCACCGCAAATATCATTCTCAATGGAGAAAAACTGAAAGCTTTTCCATTAAGGTCAGGAACACGGCAGGGATGTCCATTATCACCACTGCTATTCAACATAGTACTAGAAGTCCTAGCCTCAGCAATCAGACAACAAAAAGAAATTAAAGGCATCCAAATTGGTAAAGAAGAAGTCAAACTATCACTCTTCGCAGATGATATGATACTATATGTGGAAAACCCAAAAGACTCCACTCCAAAACTGCTAGAACTTGTACAGGAATTCAGTAAAGTGTCAGGATATAAAATCAATGCACAGAAATCAGTTGCATTTCTGTACACCAACAACAAGTCTGAAGAAAGAGAAATTAAGGAGTCAATCCCATTTACAATTGTACCCAAAACTATAAGATACCTAGGAATAAACCTAACCAAAGAGACTAAGAATCTATACACAGAAAATTATAAAGTCCTCAGGAAAGAAATTGAGGAAGACACAAAAACATGGAGAAATGTTCCATGCTCCTGGATTGGAAGAATAAATATTGTGAAAATGTCTATGCTACCTAAAGCAATCTACACATTTAATGCAATCCCTATCAAAATACCATCCATTTTTTTCAAAGAAATGGAACAAATAATCCTAAAATTTATATGGAACCAGAAAAGACCTCGAATAGCCAAAGGAATATTGAAGAACAAAGCCAAAGTTGGTGGCATCACAATTCCGGACTTCAAGCTCTATTACAAAGCTGTCATCATCAAGACAGCATGGTACTGGCACAAAAACAGACACATAGATCAGTGGAACAGAATAGAGAGCCCAGAAATCGACCCTCAACTCTATGGTCAACTAATCTTCGACAAAGCAGGAAAGAGTGTCCAATGGAAAAAAGACAGCCTCTTCAATAAATGGTGCTGGGAAAATTGGACAGCCACATGCAGAAAAATGAAATTGGACCACTTCCTTACACCACACACGAAAATAGACTCCAAATGGATGAAGGACCTCAATGTGAGAAAGGAATCCATCCAAATCCTTGAGGAGAATGCAGGCAGCAACCTCTTCGACCTCAGCCGTAGCAGCATCTTCCTAGGAACAACGGCAAAGGCAAGGGAAGCAAGGGCAAAAATGAACTATTGGGATTTCATCAAGATCAAAAGCTTTTGCACAGCAAAGGAAACAGTTAACAAAACCAAAAGACAACTGACAGAATGGGAGAAGATATTTGCAAACGACATATCAGATAAAGGGCTAGTATCCAAAATCTATAAGGAACTTAACAAACTCAACACCCAAAGAACAAACAATCCAATCAAGAAATGGGCAGAGGACATGAACAGACATTTCTGCAAAGAAGACATCCAGATGGCCAACAGACACATGAAAAAGTGCTCCACGTCACTCGGCATCAGGGAAATACAAATCAAAACCACAATGAGATATCACCTCACACCAGTCAGAATGGCTAAAATTAATAAGTCAGGAAATGACAGATGCTGGAGAGGATGTGGAGAAAGGGGAACCCTCCTCCACTGTTGGTGGGAATGCAAGCTGGTGCAACCACTCTGGAAAACAGCATGGAGGTTCCTCAAAATGTTGAAAATAGAACTACCCTATGACCCAGCATTTGCACTACTGGGTATTTACCCTAAAGATACAAACATAGTGATCCGAA
Source organism: Meles meles (assembly GCF_922984935.1). Classification (NCBI taxonomy): domain Eukaryota; kingdom Metazoa; phylum Chordata; class Mammalia; order Carnivora; family Mustelidae; genus Meles; species Meles meles. The sequence continues at coordinate 108,931,254 of NC_060068.1, forward strand.
GGGGCACGTGTACCCGAATGTTTATAGCAGCAATGTCTACAATAGCCAGACTATGGAAAGAACCTAGATGTCCATCAACAGATGAATGGATAAAGAAGATGTGGTATATATATACACAATGGAATACTATGCAGCCATCAAAAGAAATGAAATCATGCCATTTGCGACGACGTGGATGGAACTAGAGCGTATCATGCTTAGTGAAATAAGTCAATCGGAGAAAGACAACTATCATATGATCTCCCTGATATGAGGACATGGAGAAGCAACATGGGGGGTTAGGGGGATAGGAGAAGAATAAATGAAACAAGATGGGATTGGGAGGGAGACAAACCATAAATGACTCTTAATCTCACAAATAAACTGGGGATTGCTGGGGGGAGGTGGGATTGGGAGAGGGGGAGCGGGCTATGGACATTGGGGAGGGGAGGCGAACCATAAGAGACTATGGACTCTGAAAAACAACCTGAGGGTTTTGAAGGGTCAGGGGTGGGAGGTTGGGGCAACCTGAGGGTTTTGAAGGGTCAGGGGTGGGAGGTTGGGGGAACAGGTGGTGGGTAATGGGGAGGGCACGTTTTGCATGGAGCACTGGGTGTTGTGCAAAAAGAATGAATAATGTTACACTGAAAAAATAAATAAAATGAAAAAAAAAAGTAGTAGATCAGAAAGGAACAGAGACAATATACCGTAACAGTCACCTTACAGGCAATACAATGGCACTGAATTCATATCTCTCAATAGTTACCCTGAATGTTAATGGGCTAAATGCCCCAATCAAAAGACAAAGGGTATCAGAATGGATAAAAAAACAAAACCCATCAATATGCTGCCTACAAGAAACTCATTTTAGACCCGAAGACACCTCCAGATTTAAAGTGAGGGGGGTGGAAAACAATTTACCGTGCTAATGGACATCAGAAGAAAGCTGGGGTGGCAATCCTTATATCAGATCAATTAGATTTTAAGCCAAAGACTATAATAAGAGATAAGGAAGGACACTATATCATACTCAAAGGATCTGTACAACAAGAAGATCTAACAATTTTAAATATCTATGCCCCTAACATGAGAGCAGCCAATTATATAAACCAATTAATAACAAAATCAAAGAAACACATCAACAATAATACAATAATAGTAGGGGACTTTAACACTCCCCTCACTGAAATGGACAGATTATCCAAGCAAAAGATCAACAAGGAAATAAAGGCCTTCAATGACACACTGGACCAGATGGATATCACAGATATATTCAGAACATTTCATCCCAAAGCAACAGAATACACATTCTTCTCTAGTGAACATGGAACCTTCTCCAGAATAGATCACATTCTGGGTCCTAAATCAGGTCTCAACCGGTATCAAAAGATTGGGATCATTCCCTGCATATTTCCAGACCACAATGCTCTGAAGCTAGAACTCAATCACAAGAAGAAATTTGGAAAGAACCTAAACACATGGAGACTAAACAGCATCCTTCTAAAGAATGAATGGGTCAACCAGAAAATTAAAGGAGAATTGAAAAAATTTATGGAAACAAATGATAATGAAAACACAAGTTCAAAATCTGTGGGACACAGCAAAGGCAGTCCTGAGAGGAAACTATATAGTGTTACAAGCCTTTCTCAAGAAACAAGAAAGGTCTCAAATACACAACCTAACCCTACACTTAAAGGAGCTGGAGAAAGAACAACAAAGAAAGCCTAAACCCATCAGGAGAAGAGAAATCATAAAGATCAGAGCAGAAATCAATGAAATAGAAACCAAAAAAACAACAGAACAGGTCAGGAACACGGCAGGGATGTCCATTATCACCACTGCTATTCAGCATAGTACTAGAAGTCCTAGCCTCAGCAATCAGACAACAAAAGGAAATTAAAGGCATCCAAATAGGCAAAGAAGAAGTCAAACTCTCACTCTTTGCAGATGATATGATACTATATGTGGAAAACCCAAAAGACTCCACTCCAAAACTGCTAGAACTTGTACAGGAATTCAGTAAATTGTCAGGATATAAAATGCACAGAAATCAGTTGCATTTCTCTACACCAACAACAAGACAGAAGAAAGAGAAGTTAAGGAGTCAATCCCATTTACAATTGCACCCAAAACCATAAGATACCTAGTAATAAACCTAACCAAAGAGGCTAAGAGTCTATATGCAGAAGATACAAAGAAATGGAAAAATGTTCCATGCTCCTGGATTGGAAGAACAAATATTGTGAAAATACCTATGCTACCTAAAGTAGCATTTAATGCTACACATTTAATGCAATCCCTATCAAAATCCCATCCATTTTTTCAAAGAAATGGAACAAATAATCCTAAAATTTATATGGAACCAGAAAAGACCTCGAATAGCCAAAGGAATATTGAAAAAGAAAGCACTGTTACGCTGAAAATAAAGAAAAAAAAAAAAGATATGCACTTAAAAAAAAAAAAAAACTACCCTAATTAACAGTTCCAGGAACCATGTCATTAAATGTATTTACAAGCAGAAAGCTCTTTCTCCTGACGAGAACCAGGAGAGAAGATAAAGCTTTGGTGTCTATTTCTGGCTCTGTCACTGACTCACCCTTAATTGCAGTGAAAAGCCAATTAACATCCCCCAGTTTCCCCATTTGTGAAATTAAAAAAAAAATCACCAGGATGCTAAGAAAATGGAGATTGTGGAAATTTTCAGTATGTGTAAATAAAAGGTGCTGTAAAGAATGAAAAAAAAAAAAAAAGAAAGAAAGAAAGAAAGCCAAAGTTGGTGGCATCACAATTCCGGACTTCACGCTCTATTACAAAGCTTTCATCATCGTCAAGACAGTATGGTATTGGCACAAAAACAGACACATAGATCAATGGAACAGAATAGAGAGCCCAGAAATAGACCCTCAACTCTATGGTCAACTAATCTTCGACAAAGCAGGAAAGAAAGTCCAATGGAAAAAATTTTTAACAAATGGTGTTGGGAAAATTGGACAGCCATGCATGACAGACATGCAGAAAAATGAACCATTTCCTTATACCACACATGAAAATAGACTCAAAATGGATGAAGGACCTCAATGTGAGAATAGAATCCATCAAAATCCTTGAGGAGAACACAGGCAGCAACCTCTTCGACCTCAGCTGCAGCAAGGTCTTCCTAGGAACATCGCCAAAGGCAAGAAAAGCAAGAGCAAAAATGAACTACTGGGACTTCATCAAGATCAAAAGCTTTTGCACAGCAAAGGAAACAGTTAACAAAACCAAAAGACAACTGACAGAATGGGAGAAGATATTTGCAAACAACATATCAGATAAAGGGCTAATGTCCAGAATCTATAAAGAGCTTAGCAAACTCAACACCCAAAGAACAAACAATCCAATCATGAAATGGGCAGAGGACATGAACAGACATTTCTGCAAAGAAGACATCCAGATGTGTCTTAAAAAAAATTGTTAAAAATAAAATAAAATAATGAAGGGGTACCTGGGTGGTGTATTCGATTAGGCATCCGACTCTTGGTTTCCATTCAGGTCATGATATTGGGATCCTGGGATCCAGCCCTGTGTGGGGTTCTGTGCTCAGTGTGGAGTTTGCTAGAGATTCTCTCTCTCTCTCCCTCTCTTTCTGCTTCTTCTGCTGGCTCTCTCTCTCTAAAATAAATGAATAATATTGATTAAAAAATCAACGTAGAACATTTATACAATGGAAAATATATATATAATATGTATTTTATATATATGTATATATATGTATACACATATACATATATATACTAGATACCCCAACACATAAAGACATTAAGAAAGTAGGGAGGGCAGGCACTTAGGGGAGATGAACCATGAGAGACTGTGGACTCTGAAAAACAACCAGAGGGTTATGAAGGGGCGGTGGGAGGGGGTGGGGTGTGGTGGGAGGTTGAGGAACCAGGTGGTGGGTAATAGGGAGGGCACGTACTGCATGGAGCACTGGGTGTGATGCCAGAACAATGAACACTGTTATGCTGTAAATAAGCAAATAAAAATAAATAAATTAATTAAAAAAAAAAAAAAGACATCCAGATGGCCAACAGACACATGAAAAAATGCTCCACATCACTCGGCATCAGGGAAATACAAATCAAAACCACAATGAGATACCACCTCACACCAGTCAGAATGGCTAAAATGAAAAAGTCAGGAAATGACAGATGCTGGTGAGGAAGCAGAGAAAGGGGAACCTTCCTACACTGTTGATGGGAATGCAAGCTGGTGCAACCACTCTGGAAAACAGCATGGAGGTTCCTCAAAATGTTGAAAATAGAGCTACCCTACGACCCAGCAATCGCACTACTGGGTATTTATTTAATTTATTTATTTATTTATTTATTTTTTTAATATTTTATTCATTTATTTGGCAGAGAGAGATCACAAGTAGGCAGAGAGGCAGGCAGAGAGAGAGAGAGAGAGGGAGAGAGAGGGAAGCAGGCTCCCTGCTGAGCAGAGAGCCCGATGCGGGACTCGATCCCAGGACCCCGAGATCATGACCTGAGCCAAAGGCAGCAGCCTAACCCACTGAGCCACCCAGGCGCCCCACTACTGGGTATTTAACCCAAAGATACAAACGTGATCTGAAGGGCCACGTGCACCTGCATGTTTATAGCAGCAATATCCACAATAGCCAAACTATGGAAAGAACCTAGGTGTCCATCAAGAGATGAATGGACAAAGAAGAAGTGGTGTATATATACAATGGAATACTATGCAGCCATCAAAAGAAATGAAATCTTGCCATTTGCAATGACGTGGATGGAACTAGAGGGTATTATGCTTAGCAAAATAAGTCAATTGGAGAAAGACAACTATCATATGATCTCCCTGATATGAGGATGTGGAGATGCAACATGGGGGGTTTGGGGTGTAGGAAAAGAATAAATGAAACAAGATGGGATTGGGAGGGAGACAAACCATAAGTGACTCAATCTCACAAAACAAACAGGGTTGCTGGGGAGGCGGGTCCGGAGAGGAGGTGGGGTTATGGACATTGGGGAGGGTATGTGCTATGGTGAGTGCTGTGAAGTGTGTAAACCTGGCGATTCACAGACCTGTACCCCTGGGGATAAAAATACATTATATGTTTGTAAAAAAAAATAAAAAAATAAAAAATAAATAGAGAATAAAAAAAGTACTATATATGTGTAACCAATCTTCTTCCTTGGGCTCTACCTTCTCATTCTTTTGCATGTCAGAAACCTTCACTCCAAAAACTGTGGTTGGCAAAATTAAATATTAGAACATGAAGGTTTAAGAATCCAACTTGACAAACATTTATTGCACCCATGGTGTATGGAAGTGTGAAAAGCACCATGGAGGATCCGAACAAGGAGCCACACACATTTCTTCCAGTGGGGAGCTCATGGCATAATGTACAAAATAATACAAACAATGAAAATAGTATAAAAAACCTGTAGAGTGCTGTCTCCCAGGCACTGATGTAAATGGTTTCGTTTATATACAGCAATCCAATGAGATGCCACAAGCCACCTGATGAGAGGTAATTTTAGTTCCCAGCTTTACAGATGAGGACACCAAGTTTATAATGAAGCCACATTTGCAAATTCAACGGGCAGGACTTGAATGGAGGGCCTGGACTCCTGACCATGATGCTACGTGTCCTCCCTACAAACAGAAACCAGGAATAGAGGAGCTGGAGTATGAGGGAAGCTCCCCATGAAGGACATCAGGGGAGAAGAGGAACACTTCTTGCTCTAACAGTCAAAGCAGTCTTCAAGAAAGCAACAGCAACTGGCTTCGTCCACAGAAGGTGAGTAAGGTTTCAAAAGCGGGGACACACAAGCCCAGGGACAGCTGCACAGGTGTGTGACAAAAGAGCAGGTCTTTGGGGGTGCCAGAGCAAGGGCAGGCAAGGCTGGAGAGGGGAGTCGAGAGGGGCTTCCAAGTACACTGAGGTGCTGGCTGGCAAGCTAGGCTTCTCCTGAACGCAACAGGGGTTCTTCAGACATGACGGAGCATGACCCGAGGGGCACTGAGCGAGGATGGACCCAGCAGCATGCAGGAGATGGCCTGGCTGGGATGAGCCATAAGGAGGGCAGTCAGAGGGGTTCCTGCTGATGTGTGCAGACAATGGGAAGACAGAGAGTGGATGCCCAGGGAACCCATGGTCCTGTAGGAAGGTCTACAGCTCTTCTCCACAATTCTGAAATGCAGGGAGTTCTGCAAATGAGTCTGTGAGTTATTTACTTATTTCGAGTACCAGGCAAAAATCACATGGCCACACACCCGACATGAGGCTTGTGCATCATCTCTACTTCTCCGCGGAGAGTAAAAAGTCACACACTTTGCCACGGAAATATCCCTGCACCGATTACGGTGTGCTGTCCCAGAACCCCCGAGAAAGTTACGTCATGGCACTCGTACAGTAGAGACACCCTGCTGCCTTCTTACACTCTCCCAAATTCTGAATTCCAGGGCATACCTGGCTTCTAGAACTCTCAGTAAGAGATTTGGGAACTAGATTTACTTTCTGAAAATAGCAAGCTGAGCAACAATTGTAAAATCTAACGATTACTGAGGGCTTTATTTTACTTTTTACAACATCTGAAGTGGGAACTGTGATCGGCTCTATTATATAGATCAAGGATTTGAGAACCAGGCATGTTAGAAGTTAACAGGCAGGGCTGGTCCTTACCCTAGGCATGATGTCTCCTGGAACCATGCCCTTTATCACTACAGCATACTGTCTCCAAATTAATTTATAAAACAACTTAGAAAAGATCTATTCGATCCTTAGATGAGTGAATAGCAAGGAACAAATACATGACCAAGGCCATGGTCCACCCAGGTTGTTCTCTCATTTACTTCTGGCAAAGCAGAGGGAGCAATATTAAAGGACAGCCCGGGTGCTGCTGTGTGTGCTGTGTCCATACGCAGAGTTTTACGTAGTTTTTCTTGCCAGGTAAAGAAGCTAGGGATTGAAGCAGCAAAGCAGAGCTCATAGGAACATAAACTTGGGAGTCTTATTTCTTTGGTTCTTTGGTTCTACCATCTCATAGCTTATGGCCCTGGTCAAGTTAGTTAACCTCTCTGTGTCTCAGTTTTCCCTTCTGCAAAATGGGAGTAATTTCAAACTCTATCAGAAAGTTTGGATGGTCTGAGAGAACTCATATTAAGTTTTGGAGAGTGACAGGCTGATAGTGAATCCTCAGTAACATTTGAATCTCTGTGTTTGGCAAATCTCCCACAGGGCTTGAACTCCTGTTGGGGACTTCTGATGATCAGTAAGTTTTGTCTGTTTCTGTAATGGTAGAGTTACTGTTTGCCAAATGTAAATCCTGTTCTCTTCTAGCTTTTGCAGATTCAAGGGCATCAATCCAATTTAAGGATTCTTTTCAATTCCATAGTCAAAAGACAAATTAGTTTACTTCCATCTGTGAATAGTACAGCCGAGACTTGGAAGGATGCTTTTCTGTTAGTTTTCTCCACAGTGTTTTCTTTGGCTGTGTAGTCCACTGGACATGTGTCTGTATCCGTGCTGCATTTTGGATTCATCCCTCAGAGTGAGTCCAAGTGAGCCTGCCCAGAGCACTAGGACTAGGCCGGATGTGTGTTACCTCATTCCAGATGGATTCCTATATAGTCTCTGGACATGGGAAGGGAATTCTAATTTCCCCCCATCTTCTTCCTAAGTTAGATTTTGAACTGGAAAGGTTGGTTAGGTTTTATCCAGATTCTTTTCATTGATGATGAGGTTTGCCACACGCTTTACACATAGCAGGCTTCCAGTAAGGGTCATATGGTACAGGCTGTGACCAAACCACAAATGGGACTGATCCAGAAGTCTTGTGCTCTGTAGCCCTGAGTTGCCATAGTAATACATTCCATGGAGAGTGGTTTGTCAAATATTAAGCGATGCTCATCTTCCCTGATCAGAATAGGTTGTTCTGGTTTAGGGAAAATTCATTGTCTCTGAGTCTGTTTTCCTTGTTTAGCTGTTATCTTTCAGTCAGCAGTGCGGCTACGTGGCTTGCCTCGATTCTGACATAAAGAAGGAAAATGGAAGGATCTAGCAAATACTTAATGGGATGCCTGGCAAAGTCAAACTAGGGCTTATTCATGCAGCAGAGGCGCTGATAATTGCCTTTATTATTCTAGGCTAGATTGAGGTCATTGTCTGATAAAACTGGACAATTTAGGAAATGAGGAAAAATGAACACAACATTTAAGTTTATTTAGACACAACTGGTACATTTTATTCTAATTTCTTATCAACTTCTGGTGTTTAATAAGATGCAACAGGGAAAATGGAAGGAGAAGGCAGAGAGGGAGACATATAATAAGGAAAAGAATCTTTGACACATTATTTCTTCTGCTGAAAATGAAAGTGGTGGAAAAGCAAGTAAATACAAATAATTTTGCATCAGGAGAAATATATACTATTTTATTCCTGGGCCAGAGAACAGCGATGATTTTATGACACTGTCATTCCACTGTCACAGGCTGCACTTCCTAATCCTGGCCTCTCCAACTTCATGAATATTGACTCTAGTGTTAAAGGGAGAAAGGCGGGGGAGGGAGAGGGGAAGGGAAGGCAGGGAGGGAAGCGGGGTGGGGGTTGGGTGGGTGAGAAGAAAACTTCATAATCCACAGTTCTTCCCACAATGAGGAAACCTCAGTTAACTAGAATTTTGTTCACCAGATTCTCTTCTCTTCATATTAATCAATTATTTGGCTAAAGTCACTCTTAATTCCATCATCCTTTCCCCCCCTGCTTGCCATCACACTTGAACTTTATCAATTCTACCTCAAGTATACAAAGTTGAAAAAAAAAATTGACAGAATTTGGCCCGCCTGAGGCCAGAGCTCCTAACTGACTCGTCTCCATGTCCTTCACAGCACAGGATGGGGTCCATTTCATCTTGCCAGTGAGCAATACCCATGTTACTTATTGAATAAATACTTTTTTTGAGAAGGTCATTGTACATGTAGCCCCTTCTGTGCATTTTGAGAGGTATGTCCTCTGGATTTCCCAGCAACTGTGTGACCCTGGGTTAGTCTCATTCCCACTCCAGCCCTCAGGATAGCCTTCTATGGTATTTAGGAATCTTTAGACCCTTCTCAACTGCTGGTGATAGCCAAGAAGCCCTGTTTTCTGTGCTGGGAGCTCTTTAATTATCTTTGTTATCATCAGAAACTCTGTCAAAAGCAAAGGCCAGAACCCAAGCAAAGCATTCTTAAGAGGGAGAAAAGGAAATTATTTACTCAGGTAATTGAAAAGTCTGAAGAATGGTGATAAGAAGGCATAACCTCAGGCTTGTCTAATTTTTTTTTTAATATTTTATTTATTTGACAGAGAGAGATCACAACTAGGCAGAGAGGCAGACAGAGAGAGAGGAGGAAGCAGGCTCCCTGCAGAGCAGAGAGCCCGATGTGGGGCTCGATCCCAGGACCCTGGGATCATGACCTGAGCCGAAGGCAGAGGCTTAACCCGCTGAGCCACCCAGGTGCCCCAGGCTTGTCTAATTTTAAGTACTAACACCATGCCACCGAAATTAGCCTCCCTCTATCTCTGTGTCTGTTTCTCTCTCCACCTCTGTGTGTCCTTTTCCTCCAGTTTTCCACAAGCGAGTTCTCTCCAGTTAGAGACCAAGACCAGGCTGGAGTAACTGGTGGGAAGAGAATCTCTCTCCCCCAATTCCACCCAAAGTCCCAGGCTTGAATATCACTAGCTCGGAGAAGTCACCTGTTTATCCTTTCCCCAATCACTGGAGGCTGGAAACCTCTGGTCATGTACCTACTAGGTACTAGTAGTACCTAGTAGGTACTACTAGTAGTACACCCACTAGGGGGGGTGGAGAGGGTTAGCCTAATGCACTCACAGGAACTCAAAATGAGGGTGGGGTGATCCCTGAGGTAAAAGAGGGGCACAGCACAGGGCACCAGAAACTGTCTTCTACAAGCCCCTTCATGACCTCACTGGCTAATGCACAGTGACCTGCTGAGCTCCCTTTGGCCACAGCCCTTGTTTTTCCCCAGACCCCCACCTCTAGTGTTCTGAAGCTGAATAGACCTGTGACAGTGACCTTCCCCAGCCAGTCCTAGAAAAACAGGCAAAACTCCCTAGAAAGGTACACTTTTCCCAGAAGGACTAAAGAGAGGCAAGAATTCGGGCCTGTGCTAGATTCATCAGATGAGACCTGGAACAGCTCTTTTTGAATTTTTAGTCTCTGTGTGGTGCTGCCCAGACACCCACTCAGTACCAAGACCCTCATTCCCCAACTGTCAGGGGAACTGCCTGTCCGAAAGCTCATAGCTGGGTCTTGCCAGGGAAATGCCTTTGGGCCAATGGAACTACTTCAGGTAAGACAAGCCACCAAGTGGGTAGGCCAACGTGCAGTGACAGGATTACAGGGCTCTGGCCTTCTCAGCCCAGCTCAGAACACTTGGAAGTGCCCCCTCTACCACCACGCGGGCATCCGAACTCACAGTGGCGTCAGCTGAGGTCTTTGTCACAACTGCTTTGGGGTTTACCTTCTCCCTCCTCCCCATTCTGCTTCTCTGCCCTTTCCCTGCACCCACAGGGGATGTGCCCAAAAACACTCCCCAGTAATCCTCCTGCATGCAAATTGCCCTAGTCTCAGAGTCTTCTTGTGGGGAACCAACTTCAGACAGTTTATGTAGCATCTACAAACTTTAAGTCCTAGGATGTATCTACTACTGAAGCAGGTTGATTTTGTCAGTAAAAACTCAAGCTTTGAAATCAGACAAGAACAGTTTCAAACTGGCCACGTACTAGCTGTGGGAGTCCAGGCAATTTACTTAGCCTGCCTGCCTGCCTTCCTTCTTTCCTTCCTTCCCTTCTTCTTTACTTATTTTAGGGGGACAGAGGAGGAGGGAGAGAGAGAATCCCAAGCAGGCTCTGCGTCCAGCACAGAGCCCAATATGAGAACTCCATCTCACAACCCTGATACCACGAACGGAGCATAAATCATGAGTCAGAGGCTTAACCAACTGAGCCACCCAGGTGCCCCAGTTCTTCATATCTTTAAAAGATAGGGATATTAGTAACATTTTCTCCAAAGATGGCTGGGGGTTTTAAGGGAGACATTTATGTGTAACATGCTCAGCATAGGATCTGGCCTGAGGAAGGGCCCAGTGTATAGCTATTAGTATTTTATAATCCTGTACTATGGCTAAATGAATATGATTTCAATACAGCCATCAAAACGTAGCAATGGGCAATACCCAGGGTAGTGACTGTAACTGTTCACACTGCTCCCGAGTCCAAAACTGATGTTGCGTTCTCTTTCTGGAGGGTGATTAAATAATATATAGTAGAAGCCCCTAAAGTACTCAGGACCCAGAGAGTCCAATTAGAGACATTTTCTCTTAAGGAAATCATCATGGCTGTGAGCTCAAACTTATGAACAGGGGTATGTAAAATAGTGGTATTTTTTAAACAAAAATCTGGAAATTACTTAATGTCAAATAGCAGAGAACCGTTTCAATCAATTATAGTACATCCATATGATAGGAGCAAATGCAGCTATTAAAAATATGCTGTAGAACAAAACTAATAATGTGGAACTAAAATCATGACAATTCTAAGCAAAAAAAAAACCAGCCCACAGAATAGTGGTATGTAAGTTGTGAGCCCAGCTTTTATAGCTGTGGAAGGAGTATGCACAGAGACACACACATATACACGCACTCACTCAGGCACCAATATGGGGAAAAGCCTAGATGGTCACAAACAAAAATCCAAAATGTTAGCAGTCATTATTCTTGAGTGGACTAATGATAATATTGATTTTTCCCCTTTATACTTTTCCATACATTGAAAATGTTCCACAGTGAACATTTACTCATTATGTAATTTTTAAAAAATGTTATTCCTTAAATCCCATCTACCAGATTAAAATGAGGACCAAAAGTGCCAATGGCTAAATACAATTTTCCTATCTTACTAGAGGTCTGACTTCTAAAAACTTTAAACGCATTTTAGAAATGCCAACTACATGAAGCTCACACACACAGTTCCTACGAAAAACAAAACATCAGTATAGCACAAGTCAGTTCCAAGAAGCCCCTGCCAACTATAATTAATTCAGAGAAGCAATCACCAGAGCTAATGTTGCCGATTGTAGGAAGCATCACTCACGCACTCTCAGTAATAGGTTCCATTCGGTATGCTCACGGGGACCTGGAGGGGACTGCCAGTATGTCTGCGGGGTTCATGTTATTTGCAAGGCATGTATTTTCATGTCCTTTCTTTTGAATGACCATATTCCTGAACCTACATTTAAGATCTACAGTGTGACAGTAAGAACAGTGGTTTAAAATGAAAACTTTCCTGGAAAATCCAGGCCACGGGTCCTCGTGGCCGTTCCAGTGAGGAGGCCAGACATGTTAAAACCGCAGCTGCAGACATCAATGGATGTCCCTTCCTTGTCCCTCCCCATAACACAAATCTTTTGTTCCTTTTTCTCCTTTATTATTCTTATTTCCAGGCCCTTCTGTTTTCTCTGCGTTTCTCTTCCTCTCCTAGCACACAGCTGCTTCTGGGAATGAATTTTCTCCACCAGGGGCTTCTGAGGTTGTAGAAAGCCCTTCCCTAAGTCTAGGCAGTAGCTCAGAGAGGTGACTATAAGCCTTGGGCACAGTTAGCAACCAGATCGAGTTCCACACTCCTTTCCTCGAAACAATCACAAAGCTCCATCACACACAGCTCCTTCCTTCCTCATCAGCCCTGGAAAAGCAGATGATAAGTAACAATGGTGCACGGTTATCCCTAAACCATATTCCACTGCTTTCGATGCATCCCGTGGATGGACCCAACAACATTCTTCATAAGATACCCTGCATCAATCTTGATGTCTCTGTGAAGCCATCCTTGAGCACCCATGAACAACAAATCCAGCCGCCACCTCTGCTACGTATCCCTTTAGTTTAGGGGCATCCTTGGTTGCACAATAGGGAACAAGGTTGGGGCACTAGCCTGGGAGAGGTAGGAGACTCTGTCTTTCTGCTTAGCCACAAAAAATTCTAAGTTGACTTAGAATTGGACGAAACCAGAATATTTTGGAAAGCAGAGAAGTCATAAGGCATAAAGATCTTACTGTCTCCAATAGACCAGAACCAGGGCAATAGTAAACTAATGCTCAGGGAAACAATGTGGGGCTGCAATGAATGGGGGGGAGTGAGGTACTTATTCACAAGGCTATTTAAATCAAGCTGCGGGTCTTTAATCGCGCTGTCACTTTTACTGTGATTAAAATCCCAATGGGCTACATCACATGAGGTTTTTATTTTCCAGGGCAGAACAAAATATCTTAATAAAAACAGACAACCATGCATGCTGACTCTGGGATAAGGTCAAGATTAAACCAATGGAGGAAAGAGTCTGTAAGGATGAGGAGTGTTTGTGCGCTTTTATTTTTTTTTAAGACTATATTTATTTATTTGAGAGAGAGAAAAAGAACACAAGCAGGGGAAGGGGCAGATAGAGACAAGCACACTCCCTGCTGAGCAGGGAGCCCTAAGGACAGGGTTCTAGAGCCCGTGACCCTGAGATCATGACCTGAGCTGAAGTCAGATGCTTAGCTGACTCAGCCACCCAGGTGCCCCAGGACAAGGAGTATTTAATGTGAAAATGACACAGAAAATTGCATCCATGTAGGTCCATGAACTAAACAGCCCTGGATGTATATAGGACTCCACAGGCAGGGAGAAGATGGAAATATGGGAAAGATTAAGCAGCTCAGTAAATAGCTTAGTCATTTTGTAATTAGGGTGGAATACAAAGTAGAGGCCAAGTGTCTTTTATCTGGGTTTGGTGTGATTGATTAAAAAATGTAAATTGTGCATTTTTGAGAAACAACTTTTTCAGTAAGACTCCACACTGTCATTCTGCATTTAATTTTCTTACATATCTTATTTGCAAATGCAGCTGCGGCTATGGAATATTAACACAATTGGGCCAACAATTGGTACTACAATGGGCAAATTTTCCACTGGCTTTCCACAAGTTTCTCCGATAGAAGTCTGGATTGTTTGAGATGAGAAAATGCAATCTTTTCTTCCATGCTGTAGAACCTTCCATCCTGTGTGGGGGACCCTTAGAGGAGGAAGAATGCAGCCTCATTTCTAACAAACTAGTCCAGAGGAACACTTTTACGATCTTACCATTCCCAGAGATGAAACTATTTAAACATTCACCGCCACCCCAACTGCCTCTCATCACTGACAGGTCTCTCCTTATTGCTTTCTGCACAAGCTTGGACTATCAGCCCGTCTTCCGCAGCTGTTTCCCCTAGGCCCATCCTGTCAGCCAGCCCGACCTTACAAAGTCGGTCTTTGTAAGGTCTTTGTAAGCCAAGACCTTACAAAGTGCATTCTTCTCTCTGAACAGCTGGTCTCCTCCCGCTCCTCACCCCCCAAACACACGCATACACACACACACACACACACACACACACACACACACACACACACACACCCTCTGCTACTGCTGTTCCTCTCTCCTGGGACAGGTCCTCCCCTCCACCTATCACACTGAGTGGCCACCTACCATGTATTATCTTTCCATGTTTTATCTCACTTCATCTCTACAACAGCCTATCATAGAAGAGGATTATTTCTCTTTTACAGACAAGGACACTGAGGCTGAGAAAGATTTAAGAACCTGCTGAACCTCACAAGATGTGGCTCGAGGACTTGAACCCAGGTCTATGCCATCCCACAACCTGAGCACTGAACTACTGCCTCTCCTCCCCTCTCTCTGATCCTAGTGCAATTCCCGGAGTTAGGCTCAGGCCTAACTCTTTTGGGAAGTTCAGGTAAGACTGGCCCACATTATTCCCAAACATCTTGTGGGTCCAAACCACAGAGATGAATATGGAACTGTTATCTGACTGCTCTCTATGCATTTGTTTGATCTTCCAATTCAGTATTCATCTCCTCAGGAGAAGAGAATGTCTCCCATAAAAGCCCTTACACACATGCACACACACAGTTCTGAGCTGACTGGGGTACACTTCAGGAAGGATCTAAGTCTACTCCCTATGGAGGGAAAGAATCATCCGCCCCTCCCCATCCTCCTCTCTCCCCTGAGAAGAGGAAATAGTAATCAGATTGGATTGGTTTCCAAGACTCCAAACCATGTTCACTTGTCGGGGGGAGGTGGGGAGGCCAGTGTAAATTTCTAGGATACCCTCTTTTGCTCCTCCTTTTCTCCTTGTGGCTCAGGTGATAAAGAAAGCAGAGTCTAATGCTCATGTGGGAGGAGGCTCAGCCATCTTACTCTCTTTTCTTGAGACACATGGGCTTGGTTACTCTTGCCTCCTTGTCTGCTGCCTCATGTGTCTGGGTGAAGGGTAGTAGATTCTGGAATTTAGGAATTTAGGTTGAACCTAAAGATTTTGCAAAGTCCTTTAGGACCTTAGGCTAGGTTGAATGCTTAAGCTTAGTGCAGTCCAATGAGTTTGAACCAGCCAATGGCAAACATAATAAATACTAAAGTGGTACATTATTATCTACTTGTTTCCTGTAGGTATTTTTCTCTTAGGGACCTCTAGAGATAGAAGTCACGCTCCCTGATTCCCTAACTACATACCGCTTAATAGTGTGCCAAACCTCATCATCTCTCAGACATCCCCCTTCATAAGCTCTTGGTTATTGAGTTCCAGATTTACTGGAACTGACCTTTGTGGAAATGTGTGGTATGTATAGTTTTTGGTATGTGTTTTCTTTGCAAGTGACAGTCAACAAAGTAACATGAAGCATGAGCTTCCTTCCGTGTCAGTCTGGGTCTTCCAAAAAGATGCCAAGGTGGTTGTACAGGGACTTATTTAATATATACAATTTGATGCATTTGGAGATTTGACTTCACTCATGAAACTGTCCCCACAATCAAGGTAATAAACATCACCACATGCCCCTTTGTTACCGTCTTGCAGTAAGAACTCTTTGTAGTAAAGCTTAAAATCAGGTAACGTGATGCCGCCAGTTTTATTTTTGTTTTTCAACATTTCCTTAGCAGTTCGGGGTTTCTTCTGATTCCATACAAATTTTAGAATTATTTGCTCCAGCTCTTTGAAAAATACCGGTGGAATTTTGATCGGAATGGCATTAAAAGTATAGATTGCCCTAAGCAGTATAGACATTTTAACAATGTTTATTCTTCCAATCTTAGAGCATGGATTGGTCTTCCATCTTTTTGTGTCTTCTTCAATTTCTTTCATGAGTGTTCTGTAGTTCCTCGAGTACAGATCCTTTACCTCTTTGGTTAGGTTTATTCCCAGGTATCTTATGGTTCTTGGTGCCATAGTACATGGAATCAGTTCTCTAATTTCCCTTTCTATATTTTCATTGTTAGTGTATAAGAAAGCCACTGATTTCTGTACATTGACTTTGTATCCTGCCACGTTACTGAATTGCTGTATGAGTTCTAGTAGTTTGGGGGTGGAGTCTTTGGGGTTTTCCATATAAAGAATCATGTCATCTGCGAAGAGAGAGAGTTTGAGTTCTTCATTGCCAGTTTGGATACCTTTTATTTCTCTTTGTTGTCTGATTGCCGTTGCTAGGACTTCTAATACTATGTTGAACAAGAGTGGTGAGAGTGGGCATCCTTGTCATGTTCCTGATCTCAATGGGAAGGCTGCAAGCTTTTTCCCATTGAGGATGATATTTGCTGTGGGTCTTTCATAGATAGATTTTATGAAGTTCAGGAATGTTCCCTCTATCCCTATACTTTGGAGGGTTTTAATCAGGAACAGATGCTGGATTTTGTCAAATGCTTTTTCTGCATCAATTGAGAGGACCATGTGGTTCTTCTCTCTTCTCTTATTGATGTGTTCTATCACACTGATTGATTTGCGAATGTTGAACCAACCTTGCAACCCAGGGATGAATCCCACCTGGTCATGGTGGATAATCTTTTCAATGTGCTGCTGGATCCTGTTTGCTAGGATCTTGTTGAGAATCTTAGCATCCATATTCATCAGTGATATTGGTCTGAAATTCTCCTTTTTGGTAGGGTCTTTGCCTGGTTTGGGGATCAGGGTAATGCTGGCTTCATAAAAAGAGTCTGAAAATTTTCCTTCTGCTTCAATTTTTTGAAACAGCTTCAGCAGAATAGGTGTTATTTCTTCTTCAAAAGTTTGATAGAATTCCCCAGTGAATCCGTCAGGTCCTGGGCTCTTGTGTTTTGGGAGGTTTTTGATCACTGCTTCAATCTCGTTACTAGATATCGGTCTATTCAGGTTGTCAGTTTCTTCCTGGTTCAATTTTGGGAGTTTATAGCTTTCCAGGAATGCATCTATTTCATCTAGGTTGCCTAGCTTATTGGTATATAACTATTGATAATAACTTCTGATGATTGTTTCTACTTCCTTGGTGTTAGTTGTGATCTCTCCCTTTTCATTCATAATTTTATTAATTTGGGCTTTCTCTCTTTTCTTTTGGATTAGTTGGGCCAATGGTTTATCGATCTTATTGATTCTTTCAAAAAACCAGCTTCTAGTTTCATTGATACGTTCTACTGTATCTCTGGTTTCTACCTCATTGATCTCTGCTCTAAAAAAAAAAAAAAAAAGAACACTTAGTGTGAGAACTGCCATCTGGGTGGAGACGTGCACAGCCTAGTTTTGTACAGCAGATTCATCTAGCACAAGTAACAGTAGAACAATAATGCCCCATTTCCCTGCCCCCAGCCCCCGGAAGCCTGATCACCTTATTCTGTGTTTCTGTGAATTTGTGCATTACAAGTAACTCACCATGCTGGACTCGCCCTCTGTGTCTGGCTTTTTTTCCTGAGTGTAACTCCAGGTTCATCCACAGTGTCACATATGGCAGAATTTCCTCCCTTTTTAAGGCTGAATAATATTCCATTATGTGTATATGCCACATTTCCATTATCCCTTCATCTGCTGAAGGACATGAAGGTGTCCACGCCCTGGTTATTTTAAGCAATGTGATAAATGGGCTTTCTGTACGTATTCTGTTCCCCAGGAATGTTAAAGTCATTCAGAGCCAGTGGGTTATCACTGGAGCTGAAAAAGAGGATACATCTTCTCGTGTGTGCCTTACCCAATTCTTCATCTTCTTTCTCACCAGCACCTTCTAAATGCATGAAGCTTACGGCTTGCCCCAAACAAGCATGTTTTCACTATTTTGTGGAGGTGGACTGACTGGGAAAGAGCACCATGCTGTGGGTGAGGAGGCTTGATTTGCAGGACATGTTCAAACCTTTCTATCTGAAAGTTCAAGAACTTCAGAATCTGTGTCCGTGTGTACCTGTCTTGCCACAGAGCGTGCCAGAATGCAGTGATCAGCAGATTGAACTTCCAGTGCTATCATGTAAATACGAGCCATCACTAGTACTTACAGGTTCAACACAGGCTCACCTTGACACTGTAAAGGTCTGATTTTAAACCACCGCTAACAGGTCTAATGCAAGAGAAAAACAAAGAACCAAATCCTAACTCTACTGTCAAATTTCACTTGCTAAATGAATGAGAGATTCTTGAAATGCAATCTCCACACAGTTCTGTAGAGAAAGAAGCATAGAGGTGGATGATCTACAACAGAGCTTCCCAAATTCTGGATTGTCACACTTGCCACAGATAAATTACAAATTCCCAAGATACTGAGCTGATGCTGCCAAGGGCCCCAGGGCCGCCTGCCTCTGAATATGAGCAATATTATCCATTTATGCCAGGACGTTACAATTGCTGCCATTTTTCTACTATAGCCAGAAGGACAAAAACTAAGGCAGCATGGATCCGCATTAGCAGTCTGTGTCCTAGACAGTGATTCAATCAGGATGCTCTGGACTGAAGTGCCAGAGACACCAACTCACTGAACGGTAGGGAAATGCATTAAAAGTCCAATTAGAATCAGTTTAATGTTTAACGGAGACCCCTCTGAACTTCTCTCAATTTTGTCCTCAGGGGAGGCAGACTTTGCCCTCAGGCTGCCTTCTCTTAAGGTACCCATGCAAAGACAGTTTCAGTCTTCTTCTCTGAAGCCTCTCATCCACCCAGAGAGAGAGAGAGAGAGAGGAGTCTGCCGTTTCTGTAGGCTGGCTTTTCAGACTAAGGAAACTGCTTTCTCAAAGTGCCTGGCAGATGTCTCCTCACTGGACTGAATTGAACCCCGTGCCCTTTCCTGAACCAGTCTGGCCAGGGATGTGTGACTACCCCCTTTATATCCTGGGAACATGAGCCACCTGGGATGGGGGGCACTGCGGCAGGATCTGCTCTAGCCCATTCTGGACAATGAGTCCATGAAGTCAGGGGTGTGATGTGATAATTGTCTTATTCCATGATACCTAGTAAATTTTTTAAAAGTTTAATCTCCCACCTAATTGTTGACACGAGAGATACACAGACTACACTTGGGCAACACTGAGCTTGACAGAAGAGGGAAAGAGAGTGAAGGGTACTGGGGAGTTAGCCATGGCGGAACAGGGTAGAGCTCGTTACAGGGACAGTGACTTCCCTCATTTGACTGTGACAGAGAATACACTGAGAAATAGTGGGAAATGAGGACAAAAATGTGTGGACTGTAGAGGACCTTAAGTTGCAGGCCGAGGAATTTTGGACAGGCCAGTGGCAACCTTTTTGAGCTTTTCATCATGAAATGATAAAAGAATTGTTTTAATAACATGAAACTGACAGGTCTGTGAAGGACTGATTGAAGTGGGAGATCTTTGCAATAAGAAAGGAATAAAGGTAGCAGGATTTAAAGTAAGAAGAAGGTGAAATATAGGAGGGGCACACTTCAAAGGGACAAGTGACTAGAGTGGAAAAATCCGATACGCAACATGAAAAGAATGAGGAGCCTAGAAGGATTCCAAGGTTTATGAGGATAGGCTCTCTGATACAAGACCCCATCTGGTTTCTTCAGAGCCACTGTGTATGAGTGTGTGCGTGTGCCTGTACACGTTTCTATTCTCATGCAGATTTTTGGCTCATCTGGACTCAAGTTCTCTATCCAGCAGGCTTTTGGAGTCCTCCCTAGTACATCTTTGGCTCTAAAACAAGGAAGTAAGGAGAGAGAGCTTGAATTCAGAAAGGTAATGATGTCACTGAATAAGTCGATCCACTTAGTCAGTCCCCAAAATCGGACCCCATCATCCACCCCAAATCTCCTTCCCCCATCAAGATCACGGCTGGACATCTGCCTTCAGACCAAGAACCTGTCCCCCTTCTAGCCCTACCCCTTAGAGGTATCCCATATCTCCTCCCTTGAGGAGCTCCTATCTGGGCCCCACACCCGGGAACCAGGACAAGTCTTCCATGCAGAGGACTGTCAAAGCCCTGCAAGTACACCATCTCCCTGATGCCTAGTGGGCATCTTCATAGAAGGGTGGGCAAAGGAGCCCACGCTGCAGAGGAGCTGCTGCGTGGTCAGTCCCCCTCAGCACAGAACAGTAATGGCGGCCTTCTTGCTCACTCACTGTAAGCTATTTTATGACCATTTCCACCCTACGTCCTGGATTCTGTGACTCACGTCTCTTAGTGTGGCTGGCTGCCAGCCAGCACAGGGCTCTGGGAACGGCTCCTGGCAAACCACATGGGCTCCAGGGGAGGCGGCTTCCCCGCTGCTCCCACAGTGTGGTCTCAGAAGTCAGGAGCCCACAAGGCGGCTGTGCCTGAAATGAGGGCAACAGGGCACTCATGCTCCCTGGCCAGATGCTGAAGAGCTCAAGGTTCCAACTGCTTTGTCTTTGAGGTGCAAAAACATGTCGAACAGTCCAGGTGAGCTGGGAGGTCATCTCTTGACAAACGTCTGCTCACCTGGCTGATGCCACTTAAGCAAACCTGGGCACTGACTTGTAAACATCTTGATTCTCCTTTTCTGAGACTATGCTCTGAGGCTGGACATTCGTGGAATAGAAACAATACAGATGGTGAAGTCTAACACTCTGCTTCCTAATTGCTCTCACTACTCTGATTAGAAGGAAGCCCTGAGTGCTAGCAGAACTAACAGTAATAGTAGTAACAGAATAACAACTATTATATTCAGGTTTTCTACATGCTAGACAATACACCAGGCACTTTAAATGTGTTACCTCACTTAATCAATACAATCCTATGAATAACATACGATTTTCGTGCATTTTACAGAGAAGAAAATGAAATTTAAAATGTTAAATGCCCTGCCTAATGTAACACAGCAAATAAGTGGCAGAGCCAAGATCTGAACTGAGGTCTGTCACAGTCCAGAGCACGAGCATTTCCTGGGCACCCCATCTGAACCATCTGTAAGAACTTAGTCTCCCCCTGAAACTCACTCTGTTTTGCGATGGCCAAATCTATCACGTAGATCAGTATATTCTGGCATACCAAAAAGCCTTCTTCCCTCTCTTAAAAGTAAAGAAGAACACTGTCAAATACCATTGGTGAGAGTGTAAATTAGGACAACCACTTGGGAAAACTGTTGGCATTATTTACTGAGGTTGAAGATTTGCATATTCTGGGACCCAGCAGTGCTACTCCTGGGTATATGCCCAAGACAGATGTGCGCACATGTGCATCAAAGAAATGAACAAGCATGTTCAGAGCAGCATTCTTTGTATTAACCCAAAACTGCAAATAATCCAGAAATCTATCCACGGGAATAGGGATACCAGTTGGGATATACTCACATAATGGAGCACCATGCAGCAAT
Source organism: Meles meles (assembly GCF_922984935.1). Taxonomy (NCBI): domain Eukaryota; kingdom Metazoa; phylum Chordata; class Mammalia; order Carnivora; family Mustelidae; genus Meles; species Meles meles. The sequence goes on from NC_060068.1 coordinate 108,952,902, forward strand.
GACAAGAATGCTGTGCTCAGGAAGCCAGACACAAAGAGGACATACTATATGCTTCAAGGTATTTAAATTTCAAACAGAGAAATAAGCTATAGTGCTTAGAGATTTATACTTGAGGATAAAATTATGAAGTAAAGCAAGGAAATAATTACTAGAGAAGTCACAAAAGTGGAGACAGGGAGGCAAGTGGTCAGAATGGGTGGAAGCTGGACGAGGCTTCTGGAGAGCTGCAAAGTTCTGGGGTATTTGCTTGAGAAGCTACATGTAATTTCTTTTGTATTAATTTTCTTTACAATATTCTGCAGCAGAAATGACTTAAAAACAGGTTTAAGGGAGGTAAAGGCAAAAACAAATTAAATAATGCAACTCTTGCTTTAGAACTGAGGCTAAAATATCTTGGTCAGCAGCCCATTTTAAGACAGATTTTCTTGATAGAAGCTGCCAACTCTGGATTCCTTCCCACTCTCTTCATCGATCAGACACTCCCCCACAACCACCCCTTTTAATTATTAATGTTTTTCTTGCTGAAGAAATGTTTCCCCTCGCTCACATAGTGAGCGATAGTGAGTAATACGCTCACAGGTGACCGCACTCAAGCATATGTCTCCCAGAAGGAACTGAGTGTTTTTTCTGGGCTGCTCTTCTGGAAGTAAGCCTTGACTCAAGGATGCTTCTGCAACAGGAAAATGGGAACAGCAAGGGTTACTGTTTCAATTGACACATCTGAATAAAAGCACCGATGATACTAGGAAAGACACTTGGACAGAGCCGGGGATGGGATGAAATGGGAGGAGGGACTGGGTGCCATCCAGACAGGTGAACGGCTCAAGTGTGCAGGGGGCTAGAGCCCAGCTTCTCTCTGTGGGTTTAAAAGTCTCAGAAGGTGGCACATGAACATATGCAGTTGGGATGACACTAACCTCTAACTTCTAAAAGACATGGATTTCAAAATAAGTCAATCAGAGAAAGACAGTTATCATATGAACTCTCTGATATGAGGAGTTTGAGAGGCAGGGCGGAGGGTCATGGGCAGAAGGGAGGAAAAAATGAAAAAAGACGAAACCAGAGAGAGAGAGACAAACCATAAGAGGCTCTTAATCTCAGGAAACAAACTGAGGGTTGCTGGAGGGGAGGAGTTGGAGAGGGAGAGGGTGGCTGGGTGATGGACATCGGGGAGGGTGTGTGCTATGGTGAGCACTGTGAATTGTGTAAGACTGATGAATTACAGACCTGTACCCCCCAAACAAATAATACATTATATGTTAATTTAAAAATTTAATAAAATAAAGAAAAGACATGGCTTTTAAGCTAAGAGAATTCGGGAGAGGTTTGAGGATTATCTGAGTCCAAGCTTATCAAGAGAGGAGTAAGTGGTAGTAAAACATCCTGCCGTAGGTTCTGTGAAATGGTTGGCTACCTTGACCATGACTTTCACTCTCTTCCTCTGATAACAGTTACACATATCTACGGGCCTCACTGAACTGAACTTGGCATCCTAGTTTTCCTTGGTGAGGAAGAGGGATGAAGGAAACTTCGGCAAAGCTGTGTGCAGCCCTGTATACTTCATTCCACGTAATGCAAGTGTGTACCTGCAAACACTGAGCAAGCGTTTACTGTCTCTAGGCACATGTTCTAAGCTACAGAGATAGAGAATTTGACCCCCTTTCACAATAACCTCATGAAGTTTGTTCTACTTTTATTATCTCATTTTACTATGGAGAAAACTAAGCACAGAAAGGCTTAGCAGTTGATCTTATTATAAGCCACGTTACAATCCTTCTGAGAAGAATGCAGTATGCAAATTGAAATTAGTCTCAGTTTTCCTTTCTTCCCTTTGCTTCTCTAAATCTTACTCTCCTTTCAAGATCCACTGAAAATGCTACTTTCTTCATGAAGCATTAATTGATAATAATTAATCTCCTTTGAAATACAAAATGTCTTCTCAAATTATACATCTTGACATTGTTGTGATTCTATCCATGCTTTATCTCCCCAAACAGCCTATAAGCTCATGAAAACAAAAGCCATTTTACACACACTTGTATGCCTTCTACCTCTCACCCTCAGCCTACCTTAACTTCCCAAATGATGACCCTTGCAGACACAAAGCATGGACTTCGATTGTTAAATTGAGTCACCTAATCAAAGTCTATTTTTGCTATCTTCTGAAGTATCAAGAGGAGAATTACACACATACACAGAAATTTTGTACATGAGGACTCAAAGAGAAATATCTTTTTTATTCCATGTACTTTTGGATTACTTAGATTTTTATAATATTTGTTTTACTTTAAAAAAAAAAAAACACCTCAAAGTGATTTTTAACCCTGAGCTTAAAGTTTCTGACAGGAAGAGGGAGGCACTAAATTGGAAGAGCATGAATTGGAAGTAGAACAGTTGATTCTGCCTTGGGTAAGCATTAAAGCTCCCCTGGGCTGAAGAGAAGGGACTAAGCATGTGAAGCCCTGCCCCTGCTCCTTGGCTTTAAGCCTAAGAATATATTCAGTTCTCAAAATTGCATTACTCAATCATACATGTTTTAGGTGAATAATCCTATAACTTTGTATATTTTCAACTTTTCACATTTATTGTCAGTGCCATTTGCTACGTGCGTATGTGTGTTTGTGTGTACATGTTTCCTTAAACATGCTTAGGGAAAAAATGAATTTGTCAGGAGCTGACAGTAAATGTGTTATTGAAGTTCGGGCACCAAAATTTCACTCTGAGTTTTCTCAGAGTTAAAACTAAAATACAAGTATATTAAGCCATAACTGTTTAGAATTATGATTCCCATTTAAGGATATTAACATACAGCATTTGCTTCTTACAAAGGAAGTGAATTCTGCAGGATGTATTGTTCCAGTGTGCCATCTTTCCAAGATGAATCTTTGAGCTGTTTAGATTGGGAGCCTTGATAATCAGTTACCTTCCAACTCAGGTCTGAGTTTATAATATGCATTAGTGGAAGGGAAACCACAGCCAATTCAGGGATTTTGAAACTGTTGAAGACTGATGTCCACATGGAACTTCTGTTTGTATTTTTTTCATGGAAGGTCATTCAACAACTGAATAAGAGAAAATGTGAAATGTGTGTTGACAATTATTTCAGAATCAATACACTTTTTCTACTAGCTTTTAAAATCTGTTTGCATAAAAAGTTTCTTTTCAACCTAGCTCTTCTGAGGGTTTTTGTGGGCAGAAGTGACTAGGGACATGATCTTTGCAATATTTCATTTCGTTATCTCTTATTATTACATGGTGGCCCAGAGCATGGCATGAATAAAGCTGTCTTGTCATCAAAATGCATTCATTCATTTAACAAGTTCCTGAAAATAATGGAACAGTTGCTAAGCAATGGAGAAATTATACATTCTCAGGGATCTGTGCAGATTCTAAAAGCAGAAGTAGTTCTGGGAATTGGTATTAGTGTCTCTTGAACCCAACTAAATAAAACTCAGAAAGTGGCATGCTTACCTAATAGTCAAGAGGCCATATCTTTATTTTTTTCTTCCCTCTGACCCAGGATTCTAAAGTAATAATATAGGTAGTAAATTTCCTATCAAACAGTGACCTGTGTCCATTTATGGATTATAGATAGCTGGCAAGTATAAGACATTTATTTTTTTAAAAACTATGGTATAGTAAACTGTATTCTTTGAGTTAGGAAGTAAATTTATCTTAGATATATTAATCATATTTTATTTGAATATTAAAGTTTATATCACATTTATATATGGGTTATATCCCTAATCCAACCCCTCCCACAAAGAGCCATTATTAATATTTTGGGATATGTTTATCTGTCACTTCTACAGAAATGTAAAGTTATTACATATTACTATTTAATGCACTACATACACATTATCCATGCACACAAATGCTTGTTCTAAATGCTATACACATATCATTCTTCTCAAAACAATTTTTAAACATTTAATTGTTCCCAATTAATCACTATTATAAATAACTCTTAATTATGCTGTACGAACATTTTCAAAAGTACTTTTTCCACTGCAAAAGTAATACCTAGAGAGAAGTACCTCGGGAATGGCAACTAATACCCTGGGGATAGGACTCCTATTGAGCAAACTCTGAGTCAAGTCAAATAAAGACTAAGGCTATGACAGGAGTTTGTCTGAGGAGTTGCCAGATGGGTCAAACAATGGTAATCTCAGGAGAGTGGGCTTTTGGGAGAGATGCAAATCATTTTGCCCCCCTCCAGTGGGTGCTAAGCTGCTGGATTTTCCAGCATCGCTAATCGTGAGGCTGCGGCCCACAAGGCTTACTGCAGGTATCAGGAGAGAATGATGGGAACAGTGGTAGGTAAAACTCCACAAAACCAGCTGTTCTTAGTGAAAATCAGACATTTTGCTTAAATGGGCCCTTGTTGTATTGTTCCAAGTCTTTGGTTAATTCTCAGAATTCTCCAGAGAAACAGAGCAACTGAAGATATATATATATATATATATATATATATATATATATATATATAGACACACATGAAGAGATTTATTATGGGAATTGATTCATATGATTATGGAGGCCCAGAAGTCCTACAATCTGACAGCTGCAAGGAGAACCAGAAAAGACCGTGATGCAATTGTCTGAGTATGAAGGCCCAAGAACCAGGGGAGTTAACAATTTTAGTATGAGTCCAAAGGTCCAAGAGTAGAGGAGGCCAATGATGTGAATCCCAGTCAGAGTCCAAAGACCAAAGAACCAGCAGCACCCATATACAAAGGCAGGAGAGGACAAATGTCCTAGCTTAAACAAAGAAGGTAAATTCACCCCTCCCACACCTTTTTGTTCTGTTCAGTCCCTTAACAGACTGAGTGATGCACACCTTTATTAATGGAAGTGATCTTTACTCAGTCTCCTATTCAAATCCCAATCTCTTCCAGAAACACCCTCACAGACACACTCAGAAATAATGATTTTACCACCTGTCTGCACACTTCTTAGTCCAGTTAGGTTGACACATAAAATTAGCAATCACAGCTTAACATCCAAAAATCATATTAGCAGAATAAAGGACAAAACCACAAGATCAGATCAAGAGAGGCAGAAAACCCATTTGACAAAGTCCCACACCCTTTTATGGTAAAAACCCTCAGAAAACTAAGAACTTAAGGGAACTTACTCAACCTGATAATGGATATCTATAAATAACCACAGCTAACATCATTGTCAATATGAAAGACTGAAAGCTTTTCTACTAAGATCCGAAATGAGTCAAGGATATCTATATCTGTTCTCACCACTTCTATTCAATGTTACATAATGACCCTTGAACAACATATGGGTTAGAGGCATAGACCCCTGCAGAGTTGAAAGAAATCTGTATAACTTTTGACTCTACAAAAAAACTACTGAGTCTGCTGTTGACCGGAAGGCTTAACAATAACATAAACAATCGATTAACATATATTGTATATGTTATACGTGTTATACACTGCCTTCCTTTTTTATTAACCTATAGTGTATTATTTGCTTCAGTGATACAGGTCTGTGATTCATCGGTCTTACACAATTCACAGCACTCACATAGCACATACCCTCCCCAATGTCCATCACCTAGCCACCCCTTCCCTTCCAGCAACCCTCAGTTTGTTTCCTGAAATTAAGAGCTTCTTGGCTCTTCTGATCATGACATAGAAAATTTAATATTGTTAAGATGGCAAAACTCCCCCAAATGATTTTCAGATACATTGCAATACCTATCAGAATCTCAGCTGGCATCTTTGCCGAAACTGACATTATCCTAAAATTCATAAGGAAACACAAGTGTCACCAAATAGCTAACAGTTTTTTAAAAATTGAGGTTGGAGAACTCACACTTTCCTATTTCAAAAACTAGCTTGCAGTAATCAAGACAGTGTGATATTGTCATAAGGGGAAACATGTATATCAATGGAATAGAATTAAAAGTCTAGAAATAAATGCTTATGACTTATGGTTATTCATGATTAATTGATTTTGACAAGGTTGCCCTGATAACTGAATGGGGGAAAGAACAGCAATTCAACAATTGGTACTAGAATGCCTGGATATACATATGCAAAAGAACAGAACAATGAATCACTTCTTCACACTACATACAAAAATCAATTCAAAATAGGATGATATACCTAAATATAAAACATAAAATCTTAGGAGAAAATATATTAGCAAATCTTTGTAACCATAGGTTAGGCAAAGTCTTCTAAATGGGACATTAAAATCACAAGTTACAAAAGAAAAAAAGAGATAACTGGACTTCATCAAATTTAAAACTTTTATTCTTCGAAGGTCACTATCAGAATAGGAGAAAATATTTTCAAATCATGTAACTGATAAGATACCTGTTTTCAGGATATATAAAGAACTCTTACACTCAACAATTTAAAAATGAGCAAAGGATCTAAACAAACATTTTACCAAGAAGATATACAACGGCTCAATAAGGACATGAAAGATGTTCAATATCATTAGCCACCAGGGAAATGCAAATCAAAACCATAGTGAGGTATCACTTTACACCTACTAATATGGCTGTATCAAAAACCCAGATAATACCAAATGTTGGGAAGGATTTGGAGAGAGCTGGAGAAATTAGAATTCTGATACTCTTTTGATTGGTATGTAAAATGGTATAGCCATTTTAGAAAATAGTCTGGAAGTTCCTCAAAGATTAAACATATAGTTACTTATTGCCCAGGAATTTCATTCCTTACCTACATATCTGAGATAAATAAAACATGTGTCCACACAAAAATCTGTACATAAATGTTCATAACAACATTATTTATTATAGCCAAAATTGAGAAACAACCCAAATAAATGTCCATGATCCTGATGAATGGATACATAAAATATGGCATATCCATATGATGGAATATTATGCAGGCATGACAAGAAATGAAATACTGACACATGCTACACCTAGATAAACCCTGAAAACATGCTAAGTGACAGAATCCAGACCACATGTTGTATGATTCCATTTATATAAAATGTCCAGAAAAGGCAAACACATAGAGATTGAAAATACATTAGATATTGTCGGCAGCCAGGGGAAGGTTTAAGCCTATAAACCTAAACTTACAAGATGTAAGATACAAAATATGAAATTCCTTTTTGTTATGATGTAAATATTCTAAATTTAGATAATGGTGATGGCCCCTTTGGATACACTAAAACCCACTGAATTATAGACTTTAAAAGGGTGAGTTTATGGTATAACCAAGCTTTTATAAAGAAAATTAACACATGAACTTGACTTTAAGAAATCAGATTATAAGGAACTTTTTTCTAAATAGGTATCCTAAAGCAAGGGAAACTAAAGAAAAATAAACTACAGGGACTACCATCAAAATAAAATCTTCTGCACAGTGATGGAAACAATCAACAAAACGAAAAGACAACTCATGGAATGGGAGGAGATATTTGCAAATGGCATATACAATAAAGGGTTAGTATCCAAAATATATGAAGAACTTATACAACACAACACACAAAAAACATACAATCTAATTTAAAAATGGGCAGCAGAGATGTCTCCAAAGATGACATCCAGATACCTAACAGACACATGAAAAGTTCCTCATCATCACACACTATCAGGGAAATGCAAATCAAAACCACAATGACCTATCACCTTACACCTGTCAGAATGGCTAAAATAAAAGCAAAACAAACAAACAAACAAACAAACACGAGACACAGGTGTTTGTATGGATGTGAAGAAAAAGGATCACTCCCTGCACTGTTGGTGGGAAAGACAAGTGGTGCAGCCACTTTGGAATACAGTATGAAGCCTCCTCAAAAAGTTAAAAATAGAGCTACCCTACAATCCAGTAACCACATGACCGGATTTTTACCCCCAAAATACAAAAACACTAATTAGAAGGGATACATGCACCCTAATGTTTATAACAACATTATTTACAAGAGCCAAGAAACAAAAATAGACCAAGCACCCAACCACAGACAAATGAATAAAGATGATGTGATACAGATATGCATACACATATATAATGGAATATTATTCAGCCATAGAAAATAATGAAATCTTGACATTTGCAAAGACATGGACAGAGCTGGAGAGTATAATGCTAAACAAAATAAGTCAGTCAGAGAAAGACACACACCATATGATTTCACTCATGTAGAATTTAAGAAACAAAGCAAACGAACAATGAATAGGGGATAAAAAGAGAAAGAGAGAGAAACCAAGATAGAGACTCTTAATTATAGAGAACACACTGATGGTTAGCAGAGAAGTGGGTGAGCGAATGGGTGAAATGGGTGATGGGGGATTAGGGAGCACACTTGTCATGATGAGCACCAGGTACCGTTAAGGAATTGTTGAATCACTATATTGTACACGTGAAACTAAAATGACACTGTGTGTTAACTAACTGGAATTAAAACAAAAGCTTTAAAAATAATATTATATGAAGGAAGTTCCCTACATCACTTCAAACTTGCATTGCCCATCCCCCTTCTCAGAGAGACATTCACCACTTTTCTGTGTGTCATTCACCACATATTCTCTGCATTACCAAACATAAGTAATGGATGGATACATTTCTCAATATATTCCTGCTGTAAGATAAATTTCTAAAAGAAAAATTGTTAAACCAACCTAATTGTACATGTTCAATTAGCTACATACCTATTATCATTAATATATAGTCAAATTACCTTACAGAAATACTGTATCAACTCCCTTTAAGTTTAGCTGTGTTCAAGTTCACATTTCCTTATACCTCCTATAGTTCTGAATATCAACATTCATTTTAATCTTGGCATTCTTGTCAGTGAAATACTTATATCTTTTCATTTGTGTTGCTTAATGCAACATTAGGAATTTCTTTTTTTCATACGCAGTGTGGTTTTATTTATTTTGTAGTTTCACGTTTTTATTTAAATTCCAGTTAGTTTACATATAGTGTAATATCAGTTTTGGGCATAAAATGTACTGATTCATCACTTATATATAACACCCAGTGCTCATCATAACAAGGGGTCCCCTTAATACCCATCACCCATTTAGCCCATCCCCCTACCCACCTCCCCTCCCATTTTGCTCTCTATAGCTATGAGTCTGTTGAATGGTTTTCCTCTCTTCTCCCTACCATGTTCATCTGCTTCATTTCTTAAATTCCCCATATGAGTGCAATGTTAGGAATTTTCTGCTCATGTTCTTTGTTCATTTTTCTTTGGGGATGATTGTAGTTTTCATGCTGATTCTTTCATTATTCCACTCCATTATTCTATTATTATTTTTAAAATACAGATTACAAAGAATAATAAATATCCATGTACTCACTACTCAGAAAAACAAATGCTAACATTTTTTATCATATTTGCTCTGTATTTCTTAAAGAAAACTCTAAAACTCTAAAAATGAAGGCAAAGTCTCCTCTGTTTTCCACAACACCTCTCCCTATCATAAGTTTAATCTATATCCATGCCATTGCATACTTAAACTATGATACATGCTTTAACAGTATGGAATATTTCTATATAAAACATATTATATTATACATAGCATTTGGCAATTTGCTTCTTTTAAACCCAATATAATTTTCAAGAGATCTACCTATATTGATCAAATAGAGCTTTTTAAAAACTGTATTGTATTTATTAGTATATATGTTCTTTTACTGCATCATAGTATCTCATTTTATGAATAGATAACAGTTAATATCTCCTTTCTTTTACTGAAGGAAATCTGGATTATTATCAGGTTTTTTTCTGAAACAAATGATTCTGAAATGAACAGATCTTCATTTAGGTTTCCTGGTACTTATGTGCAAGAATTTCTCTATGATACATTCTCAGGAATGAAATGGCTGGTTTACAGGCTATACTTGTCTTTAATTTTAGTAGCTATTGCCAAATTGCTTGTACCAAATTCATGTTCCCATTTGCACAAGCAAGGCCCTCGCCTCATGGAATTTTGTGTTCTGGTGCATGTCTAGAGGAGGGGGGGAGATTATAGAGTCTCATCTCTTTGCATCCATCCCACCCTCCCAGTATTATCTGACTTTTTAAGCATCTCATTGTTTTAGTTCATTTTCTTCTGATTCCCAGTAAGACTGCGGGTCTCTTCATATACTTACCTGTGAATTTCATTAATTTTTAAAACATGACTCCCATTTTAAACACATGCTTTAAATTTGGCACCATTCTAAATGAGCCAGATGCATGGATCTAACTATTAAAAAAAAGCTTTTTGTAATAAGCATACAAAGTAGTCTGACTGTCATAAACCATGAGTGGGGTTTTTTTTTTGGACAGCTGGCCTTTTGAAATAGTAATAACTGATAAAAATAAAGAACCAAAATTTCTGCTTAAAAAGACAAGTTAGGAAATTGATTTTAAATGAGAGTAGCTGTACTTTTGATTCCTTTTTGAGTGAGAGAATATTTTTTTAATCAACGAAATTAGTCTATTCGATTCTGAAAATATCATTTAACAGTACGTTTTCCCTGAATAATGCTTGAATTATTCAGAATCAGGTTGCCTGTAAAAGTATGTGTGTATCTAGGGATGCACAGTACACCGTCCAGGTGGTAGAAGCAGGACCGAGGGTACCCCAGGTCATCTCTGAGAGGGGAAGACAGGAAAAGAGCTTTCTGACATAATCTCTTAAACCTGAGTTCAGCCTGGAAAGCATTTTCTAAATTTGAACACTGGACAGAATCTTGCCCAAGGCCACTTATCTAGCATTCAGAGGAGATCTTTAATTTCAATCGATTTCAAATAAATGGGCTAATAAATTACTGGGATTCAGCACATAGCCCAGAATGTTAGTCAAGTCTTATCAATTGTGACTAAGTTGTGATTTAGTAGAATTTTTCATAACATTATTAAATTGATGGATTATAACAATTATAAACCAGTGATCACAAAACATAGCAGTGTCCTTTTAAGAGAATTATTTGAAGGAGGCGTCAGTGAGGCTTCATCGTGTCCATCTATTATATTTTGATGGGTGATACAGAAACACCCCTGCAATTTTTAAGATTATAGTCACATTAGCACTGTAGTTCAATTTCCTTAGAGCACACAGATAGTTCTTTTGGACTCTTTACATGTGGTTATTCCATTGTATAATAACAAATAATCTGAACTTCCTCAATGATCACTCCCAGACCTATGAAGGCATTATTTTCTGCTTCTTCTTGCTAAAATATTTATTCACCAGAAGCTCTGCTAATACTCTCCCTCTTCACCCCATAGTGCCAACTCCCTGTTAGAAACTGCTAAGCTCCAAGAGGACAGAAGTCACTTCTTCTGCTTTTGTTCTCCCAAAGAAGCCCAGCGGGAGAGCAGCACATTCTGTCCCACAACCACACCAGCTCCTTGGTTTTCCCTCAACCCGGGCTCTGACTAGCGTATCTCATTCTTACTCCTGGACTTGTCCAAGAGCTCTACCTACCCACCGGCTGCTGACAGTAGCCAGGGACATTTTGCAATGAAGGCAGCCAGACTTTCCTGATGATGTGCCTCTGGAATCTTGTCCTCATCTTGCTGTAGTGGAAGCTGCTGGAACCACCCAAATCTCTTCATTCAGATTCCTTACTCGTTCTATGGACCCATTTCTCAAGCTTCTGTTCAGTTTGCTCCTGGTGGCTCAGAGCTTCTGGAAACCTTCATCAGAGAACTACCTCTTGGTTACTGGCTCTGCTTCACCCAGATACTGAGAGCCTAAAATCCAGGGAGTTAACACGTTCCTGGAGTAAACCTTAGCCAGTGACTGGCTGCTGCAAGAGGACGAAAGCCCGGGTCCTTTGAAGATGGAAGACTCTCCTCTTGATCCCCTTGGGGGATTGGGCAAGGCTGGAAATTAACCTGGGGATTTCCCTCTTGCTTAGCAAGAGGGACAGGATAGAGGCCAGTGAGGGAAGGAGGGTCAGAGAAAACTTCACAGACCACAGGGACAATCCTTTAGATTATATTCTAAATGTGACAGAAATCCACTAAAAGATTTTAAGGAAGGTAGTGGCGTGATTTATGTTTTGGAACACTCTTTCAGACACCTGGGTGGAAACTGGTTTGTAGATAGCGACTTGGGAGCAGGCAACACAGTAAGAGGTTTTCCATGGTGACCAAGTCAGCTGTCTTGAGACAAATACTTTTGAATACATGAGCCTAAGAGCGAGAACACACAAGCAGGCTATAACACAAGGAGCATTGTTAGGGGGGAGGAGGTGCGGTCTAAGGAAGGTAGGTTGCCAGAGAAAATACAGGATACCCAGTTAAATTTGAATTTCAGATGCACAGCGAATAGTCTTTCAGTCTAAGTAGGTCCCAAATATTACATGGAAGGAAATGGAATGGAACATTCTTATATCAAAAAATCATTCACTGCTTTTCTGAAATTCAAATTTCAATGGGTATCGTTGTCGCTTCTGTTCCCCATGTCAGGCACCCTACTGAGGACTTCTAAATGAAGATGGTGAGTTAGCCATCAGAAGAGTTGCACTGTGCACAAGTCTCTTAAATCTCAGTTTTGGGGGCACCTGGGTGACTCAGCGGGTTAAGCCTCTGCCTTTGGCTCAGGTCATGATCTCAGGGTCCTGGAATTGAGCCCCCGCATTGGGCTTTCTGCTCTATGGGGAACCTGCCTCGCCCTCTCTTTCTGCCTGCCTGTCTGCCTACTTGTGATCTCTCTGTCAAATAAATAATAAAATCTTTTTTAAAAAATCTCAGTTTTGTTTTTGCTTTTTGTCTGGTTCTGTAGGCTAAAGTCAAAGTGAAAGCATTCTGTCACTAAGAATTTACAATTATATACATGTGCTCATGTGCTAATAAGCTCATAGGAAGACTTAGACCACTAAATGAAAAAAAAAAAATCCCCAATGATCCAGATTCTGTAACATCAAATATGTCTCTACCTTGACTTGACTTTCTGACCAACAGACAGTTTTTTCATGTTGTCCTTCTCCTACAAAATTGTACTAACCTGAGGGGGGGAAAAAGTAGTCCTTTAAATGCAACTTGTATAGATATGAGAATAATTTAGGAGAATATTGAGTTACACACTGCCTTGGCCATCAGTGTGCATGTACCTTAGATTGTGCCCAAGAATGCCCAGAGGTCCTAAGAACAATTTCTGACCCTACCCCAGCCTTCCTCAAGACTCTTCTCAGGCATAATTACAGACCTTGGGCTCTGGAGTCTGCCAGATTTGGCTTTGAGTCCCATTTTGGCCACTGAGAATCTATGTGAACATAAATTAAGCTTAGTTTTTTTGTCTGGAAAAAAAAAAAACAGAGATACCATATATGGTGATAAGATGAGATATTTCATGAGAAAGCATTTATCAATGTGCTAGATTCATAGTAAGATCTGAAAAATGCCAATTCCTGTAGCTATTATTCACCATTAGAGTTCACAATATGAACTGACCTTCCCCGACACATTCCTTGAAGTTCTAAATGTTGATACATGAGCCTCAGGCGGTGTATCCCAGAAGCAGATCCAACAACAAGCATTTGCGTGAAAGTGATTTTGCAGTAAATGCTCTTAGGAAAGTGGGAGAGGGCAAGTGCGAACTAGGAAGGAAAGAAGTGAGGCTAGGCTGTGAAAGCAAGCAAAATCCCAAGAGTGGCTTGGGGTCAGTCCCACAAGGGAGCTCCATGATGGGCTAAGTCACACCTCAGTGCTGATCCTCTCAGGGGACAAAGGGGTTATATGGCTACAGCAACTGGCTTTGGAAAGTCCCCAGGCAATGTGTCCATAGGTCCCTGCAGAGAAAGTGAGTTAAGACAGCAAGAGGGCAGCACTTCCACTAAGAAATGGGAGGTGCTGGCTGTTTGGAGTGAATTGCGGGAACTAGTGTGCATAAAAAAGGGAAAGGGATCTAAAGAGAAGCAGAAGTATGGATAGCATCCCCAAAATCAGTTTCAAGCAAAAATCCTATGTAAGAGAAGAAAGATCTATGGTTCTCATTCACTTACTAGAGTATACCACTGAAAAAATGATGAAGACCCATGGTATTTTCTGAGATGGTAAGTAGTGGAGAATTATTTTCAAATTTTGTTTAATAAATGACAGGCATTACAATCCAACTATAGTATAAATATCTTCAGTGTTTATTAACCATGAATGTGGGATGGTTGGCTCCTTTACTTCAACTCTTAACAAATATTACATAGAAACCATTTTGTTATGCAAATCCCAAAAAATGAAGACTACTTCAAGAAGAGAAAGTTATACACATTGATAGAATAATAGACAAAGAACAAGAATAGGCAATTTACAAAATGTGAAAATGGAGATTAAACATAAGAACATTGCTAAAACTCACTAGTAACTGAAGAAATTTAATTTAGACCATGAGATACTTGTTTTTACCTCTCAGAATAGGTAATGATTTTTACAGTAACAATACCTAAAATTGCCAAGAATGTAGATAAAATGAGTACCTTCATACAATGTTATTGTAAGTATAACCTCATATAACTTTCCTAGAAGACAATTTGACAATATTTATCAAAATACACAAAAAAAAGGACTTTTGACAAAGCAATTAAACTTTGAGCAATTTTAACTTAGGAAATAATTGACAAGTATAAAAAATTGATGCCAATAACTTTGCTATGATGTAACATATAATATCTAAAAATTGGAAATACTACATGTTTACTGAAGGAGGGTTCAAGTAAATGGACAGGGGTATACGAAGTATCATAATGAACCAAGGTGTCATTTTTAAAAAAATATTTTATTTATTTGACAGAGAGAAATCACAACTAGGCAGAGAGGCAGGCAGAGAGAGAGGAGGAAGCAGACTCCCTGCACAGCAGAGAGCCTGACGCGGGGCTCGATCCCAGGACCTCGGGATCATAACTGGAATCGAAGGTAGAGGCCTTAACCCACTGAGCCACCCAGGCGCCCCGTAAGGTGTAATTTTTAAATGTGAAATAGATCTATCAACAGAGGGAGTTTTTAATCAAATATTCCTAAACCAAAGAAAAACAGAATTATAAAACACGAAGTGTGGTCCAGTCCAAGCACAAAAACAAATCTGAGAGGATGTATATCAAAATGTTAATATTAGTTATCTTTAGGTATATCTTTATTTCTTCTTTCTGCTTATCAGTATTTTTCTAGTTTTTCTACGGTCAACATGTTTTTCGTGAGTAATACAGAATGTTATAAAATAACAAGGTATTATCAGCTCTATGTACTTAATTGAAAATGAAGTACTCTCAGAGATTGGGTAGCAATACCTATTTTCCCATTTTGTTAATTTCCCGTTCCATTAAGCATATGTCATGAACAGTCTGCCCTGCCTCCCACTGGTTGGAGGAGATCCAAGTGCTACCTAACAAACAAGACAATGGAAACCATGCATCCCCAGCTTTGACCTCAGCCAGCAAAACCATGCCTCAGGACTGAAAACATCAGGTTTCATGTTTGGAAAAAAGATTTCAGTCATGCTAAGGATTTACGTGAACTTAAGGTGTCCCTGGATAGGCATCCCTTTCTAGAAAGCAGCTGGTGCCTCACTGAATTCCAAATGTTATCCACGCCTTCACAATTAGGAAAAACTAACAAAATGCCCTGTATGTAGTAGGTTCTCAAGAAATGTTTGGACTGAAACCTTTTATAGGAGTGACAGAACCAAATTTGTAAAGCTGGGTTGAGAAAATATGTTGTAGGCACCACCAGGAATCCATCAAGCTGTCATATAATAACAGCTTTCTTCTCTCAAAATTCAAAAATTGTAAGGCAATTCCTGACTGACAAACTCCTGTCCATTGTTCAGCTGCTCAACTCACTGTTGCTTATTTCAAACAACAAAAACATCAATAAGACCTTGGTGCTTTAGGAAATCTGGAGGCTGAGAAGCAGTAGAAGAAATAAGACCATGAAAATCTAAAACAACTATAAACATCCCAACAGCAGAATGTGAATTGATCCATGTGATCACCTCCTTGTCCAAAGTATACATCTTCTCCTCCCTTTCACCACCCACAGAGATAGGACAATTACCCATCAGAGAATCATCTGTCTTACATTTCTCTTTTTTTCAAAAAAGTAACCCTTCAGGGCGCCTGGGTGGCTCAGTGGGTTAAGCCTCTGCCTTCGGCTCAGGTCATGATCTCAGGGTCCTGGGATCAAGCCCTGCATTGTGCTCTCTGCTCCTCAGGGAGCCTGCTTCTCCTTCTCTCTCTCTCTGCCTACCTCTCTGCCTACGTGTGATCTATGTCAAATAAATAAATAATTTTTTTTTTTTTTAAAGTAACCCTTCATTTTGTAACCAGGCATTTTGTAAACTTAGTATTTAGAGTGCACTGGAGCTCTACTTTGTCAAATGTCTAAGCAGTTGATTTCAAAAGCAATGTTATCTCCAGTCTATGTGTAAATTCAGAAATTCCTTTCGAAAGTGTTTTGTTTACCTAGCAAACCAGAATGGAATCCATCAGAGAAAAATCTGTATTCCTCCATAGTGGTTTAACTAATAAATCCCATCACGGAACTATTTCTGCAAATGAGGCACTGCATTTTAGCCCACCCCCTTCCACTCCAATAACGTGCAGGAGTGAAATATTCCATTAGCATGTTGACTATAGTTGGGTGGCTAAGAATGAATTTTGAGGTTTTAGTGATCAATTTCCAGATGGAAAAGCAAACAGAGGTACACTGTCTCACCACCCACAGTACAATCCAGCTGTGACGGTGTGCCGGAAATCTAGGTGGGCAGCTTGAAGTGACACTGCGGACACATACTCAGAAGTAAATAACTGGATGTCCGATCCCTCCGAAATGTGAGTAACGGAAATGTGGATGACTTAGGGACCCAATGCCAAAACCATTACACAAGAAAATACTTGGAAGTGCGTGCAAAAACACAGAGGATTTTTCAAAGTACACGAAGTCAACTATGGATACAGGATATGACGCAGTCATAGAAATGAAAATTAGTCATTAAATGAAAATTTAGTCTGCGGCATTGCCACACCATGTCCTCCTTACTTTTCCACCTCCTTTCCTTCTCTTACGTTCTTCAAGATGCCTGGAAAGAGTCTGAATGGGTCAGAGGAGCCCAGATAAGGAAGCTCTCTCTCTCTCTTTTTTTTTTAAAGATTTTATTTATTTATTTGACAGATCACAAGTAGGCAGAGAGGCAGGCAGAGAGAGAGAGGAGGAAGCAGGCTCCCTGCTGAGCAGAGAGCCCAATGTGGGGCTCGATCCCAGGACCCTGCAATCATAACCCAAGCTGAAGGCAGAGGCTTTAACCCACTGAGCCACCCAGGCGCCCTGTAAGGAAGTTCTCTTAAAGAGTTCTCTTAGAGGTTCTTCAGAGACAGAGACAAGCACCCACCTGCCCCCCAGACTGCACTCATGCTATGCTTCAGTCTACCCCAGCCACTGCCTCCTGTTAATGAATTTGGTTCTCACATTCTTCTGTCCAAAGGCATTTTCTTAAAGGGATTGATTGTACACATTTGCAAAGTCTGAATATCTGCAATCAAGGTTTTACCCTCCATGGCCAAGTTTGTTTCTCCTGTTTTACTAGGGCTATAAGTTAAGGTCATTTCATTCCATAATATATCCTGTAAGCACATAGAGCAGTATCACGGAATATGAAAAAACTCAGTAAACAACAATCCCTTTAAATTAAATAGTCCCTTTCCCTCAATTAATGGGCATGAGCCTTCTTCCCACTTGATCAAAAGTCAAGTGGGCTGTCTGCAGCAAGGCCCTAAATCACTCACTCCAAGTCACTTCCCTCAATTGAGGCCTGGTTCCCTGTCATCCCATATTCTCCAGAAACAAGGGCAGATTTTCCAGCAGGACGCTCGGGTACAGCTGTTGTTCCAAAGACCCTCAGTGAAACAGAGGAGGCCAGCTAACACACCACGCAGAAAGATGGCTGGCTACCTCCCCCACCTCCCAGGAAACTTCTCTCTCTTGGTCATATATCACAGGAGTCGCTGCCCCATATGCTCTTTGTTTTATTAATGTCGTGGACATCCAGAAACTTCACCTCCTTGGAGAAACGGAACAGAGTCTGCATGGACAGTGGTGGGCTTTTCTTTTTTTTTAACTGATTATCATGTAATTAGTCCTGTTGTTCTGGGAAGAACTCTTTTTTTTTACTAGAACTATGTGGCTTATAAGTTCCTTGTATCCAGGACTTGTGTTTTCAATGACAGAGACAAATGAATACCACATTTAAGAAACAGAGATTTCTTTAAAGAAACAATTCACTTTTATATATCAATTCAGGGGATCACAGAAAAATGTGGCACTAGCTAGCAATATAATATTATGATTCCTTACACTGGATTAGTCTTAACACATTTTGTTAGATTTATACCTAAATATTTCAAGGTTTGGGGTTTTTTTTGGTGCTTTTATAAATAGGAGTGCCTTTTTTAAAATCTTCAGTTATTCATTGCTGGCATATAGCTATACATTTTTTTATACTGACCTTATATTCTAGAAACTTAATAAATTCACAAATTAGTTCTAAGAGCTTTTATAGACTTTCTTACAGATTCTTTGGGATATAGATACCTATGTATTTGATATATATATCTATACATCTGATACATATATCTGAAATAAATGCATGCATATATATCAAAACCCCTACTAGATGAAGTTATATTTTAAACCTTAAACAAATCAAATTTATTAAAATTTCAATAGTAATACCATTTTCATTATATTTTATTTACCAGATATTTACCATTTCTGTTGCTATCCCTTTGTTTCTGAAGTTCTAAGCTTCTCTCTGATATCACTTACCTATCACCTGAAGGACATATTTATGTGTTTCTTATAGAACAAAGGTACTGGCCACAAAAACAAAAACAAAATCAAACAAACAAACAAAAAAACAACCAAAAAAACCCACTTGCATGTTGACTTTTCAGGTCTAAGAATTACAGCCAAAGATCCTGGGGCATGTTCACATTCTGACAGGATCCAGTTCTGTGATCACTTCCCAGTCTTCCTTTTTTACCATCTTACCAGAGCAGAAGATGTACTGGTTAACTATAAAATGAGGGATATTTGCAATGACTAGTTTCATGAAAGTGTATATCGTGTTCCTGAATCCTATTATCTTGTGCTTCTGGGATGCAGCAGGCAGTGACAGCAGCCATGCCCCTGCTGTGAAGGAATTTTAACCACTGCGAAGTAGACCTTAATCAGATTATGACATAAGAAGTGTGTGTGTATGTGTGTGTACCCATGTGCACGCATGTCTGTTCAACAAAGGGAGATGAGAACCTTGAAGAAAGTCAATAGTGTACTACAGAATTCTTCAGGGAGGGCTGCTGTAGAGAAGTGATGCCTGAGCTGAAAAGAGTGATGAGAAGGAGTTAAGAATGTAAAGAAGGAAAAAATTTATTTCAGATAAAGAGAAATGCACATTTTTGTAGAGGCCCCACAGCAAGAGAACGTCTACTGAAAGAATGCCCGATATGACTAGAACACAGAAAGGTAGGGAGGAGGTGGTAGGAGATGTGGCCAACTAAGTGAGCAAGGAGCAGATAATTGCCAGCCTTGTAAAATTCAAGTCCAGCTCTCCTGCTTTCTACCTACCTGACCATGGCCAAATCAACTTAACCTCTATGAAGCTCTCTTTGCTTAGCTATAAAATAGGGGAAATAATACCTACATCTCAAAGATGTTGTGAAAAAGCCTAAATGAGATATTACACATAAATATACAGGAATATTCAATCATACTAGCTCAAGAATTTAACAACAGAATTATTAGAAGTTATTCCTAATGGTCTTCCTACTCCTTCTCTCCTCTACAATCAATCCTCTGATTACTGAAATCCTTCCAAAGCACTGCTAATCATATACTTACATTGCTTGAAGAAATAATGACGTTCCCTCCCTGTCTACCTCAGTAATGGCAGCAGGCTTCATTTGGCTCAAGAATCAATCCCATGTCATTTACAGTGGATTTCTGGGTTGAGGTTTCTGGACTCAGTAGTAAATATTCTTATAACTGATTGGTAATGTCTTCAACAAGCAACATCTATCAGCTTCACCACTCCTCAGCCCAGAACACGAGTACTTCCTCCATCTAGCTCTTTCCGACTCTCCACTCACCTGCCCAACTCTGCTCTTTCCTCTTTCTTCTTAGACATGTGCCCCCCAAAATTGTATCAATGTATCCTAGAACCAGGGACCCCAAAATAGCAATAGTGTGCTAGTCCTTGCACAGACAGTGAGACACAGCACATTGGTTCTTGCTGTTTCTTCTTCCCAACTCAGGGAATTCGTTCTCATCCGTTAAATCCTTCTATTTGAGAAGTCTATGCTGCTGTTGTTCTAGCTCAGGCCTCCTGGATATATGCTATCATAGCAACATGCCTCTTGCCTTGGAGACTGTATGTTAGCATGAACTCACAGAATGAACAATGTAGTTATGTGATTACTGTCTGTGTCTCTCTTCACAGTCATACTCCCAGGTGAAAAGAGAGGGAACCCTACCCATCTGTGCCCTCCCCAACTACCTCTGCAGCTCCAGCATGAAGCATCCAGATGGCCAGAGGGCCCTGATGCATTTTTGGTGAGTGGGTGGATGGCCCCAAGGTACTTCCTTTCTCATATACCCTTTACTAAATTTCTTGCCCAACAGTTCAATATCAATGTCAAACTTCAGGTAAGAAAGGAAGGGAAAAAAGACAGGTGAAGTATTTATTTTAAATTCCCATGGTCTCTTGATGGTTCGTATACTTCAAGGAGCATCAGTTGTTATACCGTGACCCTCTGTGCCTCAAACTCTCCCATTATGCTTTATTGAATTCTCTGTCTAGATTTCCAAATCATCGCTGAATGGATGGGCTCAAACAATCCAGAGATCCAAAGGAAAAATTGGGATAGCTCTTCCTTTCTGTCATTGGGCTCTTTTGATATGCTACTTTGTGCCAAGTCAGAGGCTTTGTTGTAGAGTAACCACAAAAGGTCCAACAGAGAATTCTAACTCTGCACCCATTATTAATTCAAGAGTCACATGGAGCCAATTTGAGGTAGCCAGATTAAAATCTAGGAGAGAGGAGGTAAAGGAAATGTTCTTCTCAGGGGGATTCTGGTTCCGGTGTCTGCCAACTAATAAAACCCCTCCACCAATAAACCTTAGATTTTATTGAAAATAGATTTCCAGTTCTTAGCGGAGGAGGAGGGGGTTATAGCTGGAATACTTACTGGGAGAGACTCTATATGAAAGTACAAGTGGAGGAGTATTTTGTAATGTTATCGACTCAGGGTCACCTGGAGAATCATGTCCTCCAGTACTATATTTAACAATACATGCATGTTGCTTTAGAACTCATAAGGGTCTCAGAAAGGTTCCAGTCTAGTGTTTTTATTCCATAGATGAGAAAACCCAAAAGTAGTTATAACTCAATCTCTGAGACACTCTGTAAAACAGTGTTTTTCCCAAGAGTATTCCTTGGAGCCCAAGTTTTATGAGATGTTAATATTTGCTCCATGAAAGGAGAAAAAAAGAATAGCATTAGATTTGGGAAATGTGGACTTAAGCAAAGTCCAACAAGCATCTACTACAGGGATTCTCAGAGCCTTTAATTTGTTAGAAGATGAGAAATTCCTCCCAAAGGGAGAATACAGTGAGCAGTTTCATCAAACCATTTTCACAAGTGATGTCAGGATGGTGACTGTGGAGGGGTGCTGAGGTACACATGCTGAACACATGTGCTGTGGCCCGTGTGTCAAGAGGTTCCCCTCAGGTGAGAGCTGGGAACTGGATGAGGGAAAGACAGTCAAATTAACTGAGTCTCTGAACAGACTGACTGGCAAAATAAGGCATAAACAAAGAGAAATTCACAAGGAGATTCCCAACAGTGAAAGAGAGAAACCCAACCAGTTTGATGAGACACTTCTTACTAATGAGACCCCTGTTCCTTAGTTCACTGAAGCAGGTTGTGCCCTGAGGTCAAGCAGATAGCTTTCCCATGTAGGGATTTAGACCACTTGACCTTGCTCTACCCCAAAAAGACTCAGAATGGAACCAAATATAGAGTTGTGTAGTAACTGGACTCCTTCTTAATGTCTGTTCACATGGGAAGGAAAATGGAGATCAGGAGCATCTGAGATAATTGCATTCTACCTGAATCAATTCTGCCTTTGGTTGCAACTGGATATTCTTGTCTGAAATTGTTGTCTAATGTATCTGTGGGTTGTTAAACAGCAAGTGCCTTTCATTTCACAGGAAATGGTTTTTGACTGTATAAAACAATCTTTGGGGGAGTTTGCATCCCTCTTTACGTTTGTGAAGTGCTTTGGGACAGAGGTCAGTATAAAATCCAGATTTATTACTATTATTAGCAATAGTAAAAATGTTATGAAGCCATTTATTCTCACTTTGATATTGATAGCTGAAAAAAAGCCGATTCTCCTACGTGGAATGGGAGCTCAGCCTCAAATTATAAACATCCATCTTGTCCATGTGCACCAGCTCCCGGCTGCAAGTAGACAGGAGCTGGGTGAGGGCTTGAACAACTGAATTCTAAGGCATAGGCTTTCTTCAGTTGAAAGCCACACTTTCCGATTCGAGCGGAGCCACGGAATACATGTGCAGAAAGGGTTATCAGAATGTGCCAATGTTTGTCCCAAACTCTCAGGAGCAGGTTTGTTTGGGTTCCCAGTTTTGTCTCTTGTTCTTTTCTTGCCTTGTTTATTTATTTGTCTTTACTATCATGATTTTAATGAAATTAGGTTTAGGATTTTAACACAATCCAGAGTACACAGACAAAGAATGATTTTTCTGGCCCACTGGAAATTAGATTTTAAAAATTCTGTTCCTCAGGTCTTTTGAGTCCAAGCCAACCATCAACCAAGCGCTCAGACACTGGTTTTTCTTATGCGTTCTTTCCCTTACATTCTTTCCCTATGATCAAATGAATATTCTGCATTCAAACATGTGTTGTTGGGGCTCCCAGGTGTCTCAGTGGGTTAAGGCCTCTGCCTTTGGCTCAGGTCATGATCCCAGGGTCCTGGGATCGAGCCCCACATTGGGCTCTGGGCTCAGCAGGGAGCCTGCCTCCCCCACCTGCTTGCCTCTCTGCCTACTTGTAATCTCTGTCTGTCAAATAAATAAAATCTTTTAAAAAAATCTGTTCTTGAGGAAAATGGAGAAAGATGCGCCTTGCACAGAGGTCGACTTCTAGACTATTTAATTTGTTATGCTTTCTAATTTTGGTTCTAGGAACAGAAGGGTTGCTTCAGTAAATATCAGCAAACAAACACCTTCTATAAATCACAGTTCATGAAGACTTACAGTTCTTCACAAGAGTTATTAAGACTGAAAGACACACATTTTCCTCAAAATCCACTTTGCATTAGCCAGCTCAACAAAATCACTGCCAAAATGAAATCCGGCATTGTAGTAAACTAGAGGAAGAAGTGTAATGAGGCTGGAAGAATGTTCAAGGCGAGTTGTTTCTAACGTGGTAGAAACTAGAACCTGTTAAGTGCTGTCAAAAAGATAACAAAGATCACACTGATGAGACGGAGAATACAGATAATTAGTAGCAGTAGGTTCCAGAGAAGATGGAAGAGAGAGAATCCAGCGTACCAGCAGAGTTGAGAGGAGGAAGGCAAAGAGCCTTGCAGAGAAGGCCATGGGAACTCCTCTCCCATGTTTTCTGCCTCCTCTTCAACAGATCACCTGCCTGAGCAGGTGAAGGGCAGAGAAGGAAATTTAGACCTCTTCTGCAGATACAAGAACAGAATGAGCCAAAATAGATCCACACTGAAGGCCCAGTTGGAGCTGAGACCATGAACTTAGAATGGAACCAACCTACCAGATGGCATAATTTTCTCCAGCAGCGGCAACCCACAGAAGTGGCTGGGCTACCAATTTCCAGCAGTATTCAGGGTCAGGAATGTTAAGACAAGGAACATCAACTTGAAAGTGGTATTACAAATGAAACTAAGTGAAACGCAAAGGAGGGCACCCCTTAGCTGCCCTGAAGTTGAGGGTCTGCCTCCGACCCCACCCTGTAAGGGAGGCAAAACCCCATACACTTTCTCCCTGTTCTGATATAAGGGGATATAAGGGGTATATCCTGGCTTGGATATAAGGGGGAAAATGACTACAGCTTAGCACACAGTAGGTGTTCGAAAATGGTGACTGAATGATGAACAAGTCTGTGATGGTCTTTTTAAAAAAGCAACAGTGGAAGCTCAGAATTGTTTTATTTATTATTTAGTCTGAACAAGGGACTATTTGTTTGTACAGCTTCATTTTACTTTCATTGTTTCCCCAATCAGGCCTCTTCTCTGCTGGTAAAAATAAATGGAAGGAAGACCAGAAGAACCCAAGGAAGGGAAAGAGGGAGGGGAAGGGGCGAAGTGGAAGAAGAAAGAGAGGAAAAGAAAAGAAAGGCAATTTCCACATGTTTTAAAGTATGCCTAAGAAAGTGACTAATAAAATGGTTAAATGAATTCCTACGTATTTCCAAGAACTCAAACTGTCACCATTCATTATCGGTTTAAATTCATTTTAAAGTCCTGTAAAGCTCTTCCTTGGCCTTATTACCTCTCTTTATGTTCTCCATTTGTTCTGATAAAACAGTTTTATTCACACAGTAGCCCGTATGGCATATCAGCTTTGTTTTACAAGGATTTGAAAGACCGAGAGCCATGGGAGTTTTGGTGGACAGAGGATGGCCCCAAAACTGAGGTGTATGAGGTCACGTAATGGAAAGTCGTATTTACTAATTATGTTGTAATGTCTTAGCACGTGAGCATTTTTGTGCTGTTAGAGCAGTGTCTTTCCCCTGGCTATTAGGTATGGAACATAACAGACAATCAGACAGTAGAGCACTTAACCATAATTCAGTGCAGTGCAACTTTAAAATATACACGTGAGTGTTTTTCTTCTCCTGATTGTAAGGGCATTTTTTTCTTTGGCATGCCTTCCTTAGGAATTATTTTAAATTATAGTGATGAGCAAATCAAGGAAAGCATTTTAAGAAGACACAGGATGCCCATTTTAAATGGGTTATAATTGCAGGAAAAAGCTGGCTGCACTGGCTGTGTTTTTCTTTTCCTTCATCACTAGAGCTGGGTCTAGATTTCTATGACACAGAAAACCTTGAAGGCTACAATGATTTTTATTTCTTTTCATGGATTCAATTCCAATCTAAAGATAGCTGTGCCATTGCTATGCATTTTGGCCTTATTAACTGTTTAAAATGAAGGAGGGGAAATAGGAGGGGGGACGAACCATAAGAGACAATGGACTCTGGGAAACAAACTGAGGGTTTCATGCTGGGGGAATGGGTGAGCCCAGTGATGGGTATTAAGGAGGGCATGGATTGCATGGAGCACTGGGTGTTATATGCAAACAATAAATCATGGAACACTATATCAAAAACTAATGATGTATAAACAATGAATCTTAGAACACTGAAAAAAATAAAAGAAAAAGAAAATGACACATACACAAAAAAAGTTTAAAAATACTAATGATGTACTGTATGGGAACCAACATAATAAAAAATAAATTAAATAAAGTAGGAAAAGAAGATGGCTTATTGAGAGCTACTGGATTCTTAGAGTTTGTCCCGTAGATTCGAGTTTGTTCTAGCTACGTAGATCGCCTCAGTGTCTGAGAACCATGAGTTTCTGTGGTTCCAAGGATAACTCTTATTTTTTTCTGGCTGTAAAAGCAAGAATGCTTGTTGTGCTTTTACCTCTTCATCCACAAGAATTATATCTGCTTTGTAGAGAGAAAGTAGTCATAGTAGCTGAGGGCAAAAATCTCTGGAGTCAGGCAGAAACTAGGTTCACATTCTGCCCCTATCATTTATTAGAGGGGTCACTTTAGACAAACAACTCTACCTCACCAAGCTTCAGTTTCTTCATCTGCAAAAATGCGCTGAAATTACCTATCTCTTGAGATCACTGTGGACCCTCAGGTAAATACTTAGCAACAATTCTAGTACCTAAGGGACACTTAATCAACATGCTATCTTAGCAGGAATGGGGAAAGGCCTGGAGGAGCTTATCACCACCCTTAACTGAGTTGTTTAAGAACAGCTTGGCAGGTTCTCCCCTCTTGGCTTCTCCAAGTATCTGGGATTCTCAAATGAAATAGCAAGATGTGTCTGTCTTCTCAGTTCTACAGCTTCAACTTGATGGGCTCTAGACATTAAGTTATCTCTTAGACATAAATAAGCCCTAACTCATTTTCCTACTGGTTATTAAAAGAGCAAAATAAAATTAGCTTCGACTAGGCTGTGCCTGCTTTCCAATGTTATGTTGTGGATTTCCATCTTGGTTCAATACATGATCTCAGAGGTTCCCAATGTCATTAGAGAAAAGTCCTCCCCCAGCCCACATCTTGACAAGACCATAATATACTGATATTTAAAGGTATTTTTCAGTTTAAAGAGCATTTTTGAGTTATTTCACTCTAACAATTTTGGGAGGTAGCAGAGATGGCTCTCCTCAAAACTATGGTAGCCATGAGATAGCTAAGTTCTGGAACTGAAGTGACTAGCTCAGGATCCCAAAGCTAATGAGTGGCAGAACCAAGACCCAACCTCAAGATCTCCAAAGATAAGATTTCTGATTTCTTATTCACTGCCGCTCTGCTCTTGTACTCTAGTCTTAGGTAAACATCTTGGCCAGCAGTTCTCAGATTTGGGTTTGCACAAGGATCATCTAAGGAGTCTGTGAAAATGCAGAAACATCAACCCTATCTCCAGATATTCAGATTCACAAATTCTGGGATGAGGCCTGTGAACTTGTAGGTTTCACCAGCTCCCAGACAATTCTGATGTGGAATCACATTTGGAGAAGCATAGAACTCTGTTGTTCTCTAGGCCATAGGACCACTCTAGGCCACGGGACCACTCGTCTCAGAACACCCCCTGAGAAGACCAGACCATCTTCTCAATACCCTTTATAAATGAAGAGAAAATTTCATCAGCTTAGACTAAGAGCTGTCCAGCAGTAATAAAAGATTTCCAACATTAGTGACTTGTAAAAGCAAAGGTTAATTCACTGGGCTCACATTAATGTCCTTACGAGTTGGCTATGAATATACTACATGTCCTTTTCTTTTGGGGACCTGGGCTGAAGAACAGTCCTTATCTGGAACATCTCATGTCACAATAGAGGGAAAAGAGAGATGGCTGAATCTCATGACGGCTCTTAAAGATTTTGCTAGGAAGTGTCATATCCCATTTCCATTTAAAGTTCACCAGTGAAAGGAAAACTGTATGACTAAGCTTGCTGTCAAAGAATCAGGAAGAGGACCCCTCCCTTAGAAATGGGCTGGGAGGGGCGCCTGGGTGGCTCAGTGGCCTAAAGCCTCTGCCTTCGGCTCAAGTCATGATCTCAGGGTCTTGGGATCGAGCCCCATATTGGGCTCTCTGCTCGGCGGCGGGCCTGCTTCCTCCTCTCTCTCTGCCTGCCTCTCTGCCTACTTGTAATCTCTGTCTGTCAGATAAATAAATAAAATCTTAAAAAAAAATTGGCTGGGAGCTAGTTCTAGTAATTATTTTCACAATAAGATGATGAACCATAGAGACCTTATCTATAACTTCAGGTGGGTCTAATTGTCCATTTCCCCAGAACTAACCAAGATTTCTTCTCCTAACCAATTTTTGCTGGCCTACTTCATATTTTGCCACCATAATCTCCTCCCATTCTTTATTCACCTATCCTTTTCAGTTATTATGTTTTCTACCTTGTTTTGTCCTATACCTAACTACATTTGATTAAAGATGTAAGCATCTAAGTTCCAAGTTTTAAAATTTTATATTGTTGTTAACATTATTCCATGTTAAGAAATGTGCTTTAATATATTTAAAGATAATTCTGGGTCAAACAGTGAGTGATCCTCTGTATCATATAATGTCTATTTCTGGTTTGGAGCATGCCAGTGGCTGCTGGCCACATGCTTCAATCAAAGGCAATTTTCCTTCCTCTGTTTAGCTCTGGTTCCCAACCAGCAGAGAGAATAACTCTGAAGCTTTCCCATTTTTGTAATAAACAGGCACTTCAAATGCCAGTGTCCTGTTCATCATTAAAATTCATCTTATAGTTTTCCCTTCTCTGACTCTCCCAGGTAGACGATGGTTGGCTGGTGGTGGAGCTGAACTGTCCATTTTATCCCTGGGTCCACAAAGAATGAACATGACAGTAATCTTTCTTATTTTTTCTGCTTAGTCAGTGGTTGTTAGGTTATGTTTGAATCCAATATATCTACAGACAGGAGAATATCATTAGACTAACAAGATACACCACCAAATGCATTCACTCACTTCAGCGTGACCAATACTGCAAACATAAATAAATAAATAACTAAAAAGAGGCTGACAGGGAATCAGTATGTGTTTGCACAATAAGCTGTATTTATTTGCAATCTGATTTTCTGTTCTCGGGGGATTGCAAATTTTATTTGAAATTTTAGCTTTAACCTAATAAACTACATATAATCTCTATAAGACCAATGTGAAACGGGACTGAGCTCTGAAATATCAATACTTACTCATTTTCTCTCTTGTTCTTTCTTCCTTCCCTGCCTTCCCTTCTCCTTAAAAAATCTAGTAATATCCCTAATCATTTTATTAATGGGCTCCAATCCATCCAATGCATAAATGTATACTGAAAGGCTATCATGGATCAGGCCCTCGTCAGGGCACTGGAGGCAATGTTGAGAAACAAAACTTAGTTCCTGCCCTCATGGAAATTACATTCTAGTGAGCACATGTGTCACCTTGTTTTTTTCTATTCATAATACACATTTATTTATAACACATTTCACCAAGTTCTGCTCAACACCTACTATGTGTTTCAAATGCTGGGATAGAATAGTGAATAAAACTGACAAAAGTCTCTACATTTCACAGACCTTACATTTAGCGAGGGGAAACTGATAATCAACACTTATGTAAAACAAAAAAATACATCAGAGTATGTATGTGCAGTGGAGGGAAGTACATCTGGGAAAGAAAAATAGGGAGTGGTTAGGGTTGCAGCTAAGGATGCCTGAAGTTGAAGAGGAAGGGAGTGATGCCAAGAGCATTCCCCAGAGAGACAACAGGAGGTGCAAGGGCCCTAAGGCAGAAGAGTGCCTGGCATTTTCAAGGGGCAACAAGACAGTCCTGATGAAGTTAAGAACATACATATAGAGCGATGACATGTCTAAGGAAGCTTCTATTTGAGGACTAATAAACACTGAATTGTTAACTGGAGTAATACAGGAGTGGGCAGAGAGTACAGGATTATAGCTGAAAGAGTTTTGTAATTATTCTTATCACCTAAAATAGATTCATCAAGATGAAAATGAGCCTATTAGAAATGACAGCAGGAAAGGTCTTCACAACCTGTCTTTGCCTGCACACAGTATACCCTTTAAAAAAAAAATTCACATCCAGACGTTAACTGCAAGATGATTAAAAAGCTTTATCCATTTTAATCCAGATGTTGAAAGTATTCAGCTAAAGGAAAACAAGTTCTCTCTAGAAACAACCAGCTTGTGTGTTCAGTACTGAGTAAAGTACAATACCTTGACTCTCTTTTTTTCCATTTTACAAAAGCTGTAATTCTCAAGAAGCTCTGTAATTTCCTACGTAGCTTATTCCTAAAATTCTTCTTGTTTTTCTCCATCCTCTGCAAAATGACTGAAACAGTTCTCTGCACCAAAGTCCTGACATTGAGCTAATTTTATAGTAAATGCTTAAAAGATCATAATTATATATATATGTATATATATATAATAAAATCACAAGTATAATTATAATTAGTAGCCCTGACAATAACTATACATTATTATTTTCAGTGCTTTGTGCTGGATTATAATAAACACACTGTTTTCAGGTGCCATTCTTATTGGTAGTGGTGGTAGTAGGAACTCAAGTCTCATGTTAAGTATGCTCCTTTCTACTTCCTTTTTTAGAAAGCCCATCACTATCGGGTCTTTGAAGACTGACTGTTAGAGGTAGAAGTCCTATAGGTTTATCATGGAAAGTAATAAACATATCTTTTGATATTTTTAGCACTGTGCTTTGAGGATGGACCAGAATTTGGATGCTGACACTGATATTAAGAAGCTGTTTAACGTTGACAGTTACTCAACCCCTCTGGCCCTGTGTAGAATGAGGAAAACAAGCATTCCTGCCCCACAGAGCTGATACAAGAAAAGGTAATACTACCTATAAGATGCTTTCCATAGTCCCTCCACTCAATGCATGTCGGCTAATATTATGAATAAATGACTTCTAGTTATCTGCTCATCTACACAAGGATCTGGCCAAAAGCCATAAAGAAGGGATATCGCTTTTACATATAGCTTTCTCTGGGTCTTCCTTGTTTTGGGGGGGGGGTGCGGTGGGGAAGGGGGAGGTCAGAGGATAAAGAAAGTCTTCCCGTTTCACAAACAGGACATTGAGTGCTACGTTAATTTCACCTTAAGCTGTCAATCACCTGAGTCACACTTTCCCCGACTGCCTCCTGGTTTTGTCCTCCCAATAGGAATACGTTGCCACTTGCTGAAAATGAGATTCGCCCTTTGTTAATAAAATTCTACCTTATCTCGCATCAGAATTCTAAAGTGTATTAGTTTTAAAATGGTTAAATCATTTCTTCAATGGTTTAACTTCTTTTATGCAGAGAGCATCCAAGAGGAGAATCGTTATTAAACACTCAAAAGAAAAAAAAAGTCTCTCAAAGCAGGACTGGCTGTTTAATAAATAATCCATTGAATTCTTGCAGCCCTTTCTTTCAGATAAAAAGCAACAGCGAGGCCTGTTAAAGAAACCCATCACGGCAAAACCCACACCCAACAGAAAGTGTCTAATAGATTGAGATGACGGCACAAAGGGCTGAAAGCAGTTTGTCTTTGTAGGGAGAACAAAGATGTCTCTGGCAATTAGAAGCATGTTCTGTTTTAGCTGCGCTCGAGGGGAGTCTGGGGAAACCACAGTGTTTGGAAAGCTGTCGGGATGTCCTTCCTCCAAGGCAGGTGGCAGAAGCATGTTAGTGGGGGAAAAATAATGATCAAATCAGTCAGTTTGGCATGATACTATTTTAAATGCATTATATTATATTATAACTATAGTCTCGTGATTTTTACGGTCCAGTTGTTCTAATTTTTTTTTTTAATCTACTACATGGATGTATATTTGTATGTTGACATGAAGATAAGCCACAATGGAAGGAAAAGTCTAGAACAAATTCATCCCCTGGGGACCTGTACTATTCTGGCAGGCAAGGCCCTTCAGATCTAGGACTGTTCTACCATCAGAGAGCCTCCTGTCTCTACCTTTAGGTCTGTACCCAGTGCTTTGGCCAGACCAATGAATTTGTGGTCTCCAAGGAAAACATGGCCTCTGACAATTTTAGCAGACCTCTCCTCTCCTGGCCTGCCCCACTAGCCACCCACAAGCATGCTGTCTTGCTGGCTGCACTTTCATTATCAGGAAGCCCTCCCTCACTTCTACCCACAAAGTCCCTTCTTCCCTGATATGTCCCTAGGCCTACCAATGAGCTCAGAGCACCACACGGCCCTGTAACTATTTACTTATTATGTCTCCCCATGAAGCCAGAAACACTCATCTCCTCGTGCCAAAATCCAACATAACTCTTAACACAGAGAGGGACTCACCCAATATTAAAATGAATGAAAAAATCAATGACTATAAATTAATGAATAAAACCTATCACCAGAGGATAATAGGGTGTTTCTGGTTTGTCTTTAGCTTTCCTTAAACTGGCATTTTCCCTAGAGCTTCCCACAGGTAAAGATGTTGTAGGCTTTTGCTTGGGCAGTTAAGGACTGGCCTCTCTAGTACCTTTTACTATTCTCTTGACAAGCAGCCAGAGCAGGTCTTATTTCTGGATAGGACTGAAAAAGCCGATATAGAAAACAGAAGAAAATTCAGTCTGGAGTAGCTAGGTAATCCCATTTTCTTCATTAAAAAAAAATGAAAAAGAAAAAAAAAAGATGTTTTAAAGTTGTCAATAGACTGATATAAATTACCAAAATGCAAAATAACAGGATTTCAGATATAGAGCTGTTAAAATGAATAACTTCAGATCAAGAATTAAAAAAAATCTTGAAAATGGAGAATAAACGCATTCGCCTGAGGTCTTCTCTGACTCGGGGAGTTCTCCAGGCTCTGCCCCAGATAGTACATGGCAGCTGCGGAGCAGACGCTGGGCACAGAGATTAGAGGCCACCTCGAATGCACCCCAACAATATGCCCTGAAACTGGGAAAGCCACATACCACTCTGATGATGTCAAGAGACATCCCCAATATGATCCTGCTTCACTCCAGATACAAGTATTATAAAAGGAGCCAAGCTTTAAAATGCTAGCTCTATGACCACCCTGTCCTTAAGTCTGCCCATGAAACTAGTGATCTTGGTATTTCACATTAAAAATATTCATTCGGAGACATCCAGATGGCCAACAGACACATGAAAAAGTGCTCCACATCACTCAGCATCAGGGAAATACAAATCAAAACCACAATGAGGCCGCCTGGGTGGCTCAGTGGGTTAAGCCGCTGCCTTCGGCTCAGGTCATGATCTAAAGGTCCTGGGATTGAGTCCTGCATCGGGCTCTCTGCTCAGCAGGGAGCCTGCTTCCCTCTCTCTCTCTCTGCCTGCCTCTCTATCTACTTGTGATCTCTCTCTATGTCAAATAAATAAATAAAATCTTTTTAAAAAAAAAACCACAATGAGATATCACCTCACACCAGTCAGAATGGCTAAAATTATGCTGGCGAGGATGCGGAGAAAGGGGAACCCTCCTACACTGTTGGTGGGAATGCAAGCTGGTGCAACCATTCTGGAAAACAGCATGGAGGTTCCTCAAAATGTTGAAAATAGAACTACCCTATGACCCAGTAATTGCATTACTGGGTATTTACCCTAAAGATACAAACGTAGTGATCCGAAGGGGCATGTGCACCCGAATGTTTATAGCAGCAATAGCCAAACTATGGAAAGAACCTAGATGTCCATCAACAGATGAATGGATAAAGAAGAGGTGGTATATATACACAATGGAATACTATGCAGCCATCAAAAGAAATGAAATCTTGCCATTTGCGACGACGTGGATGGAACTAGAGGGTATCATGCTTAGTGAAATAAGTCAATCGGAGAAAGACAACTATCATATGATCTCCCTGATATGAGGACGTGGAGATGCAACATGGGGGTTAGGGGATAGGAGAAGAATGAATGAAACAAGATGGGATTGGGAGGGAGACAAACTATAAGTGACTCTTAATCTCACAAAACAAACTGGGGGTTGCTGGGGGGAGGTGGGGTTGGGAGAGGGGGAGGGGGGTTATGGACATTGGGGAGGGTATGTGCTATCGTGAGTGCTGTGAAGTGTGTAAACCTGGCGATTCACAGACTTGTACCCCTGGGGATAAAAATACATTATATGTTTATAGAAAAAATAAGAAATTAAAAAAATACAAAAAAAAATATTCATTCAGGGTGCCTGGGCAGCTCAGCCGGTTAAACCTCTGCCTTCAGCTCGGGCCATGATCCCAGGAGCCTGGGATCAAGCCCCGCATCGGGCTCTCTGCTCAGAGGGGGGCCTGCTTCCCTTCCTCTCTCTCTGCCTGCCTCTCTGCCTGCTTGTGATCTCTGTCTGTCAAATAAATAAATAAAATCTTTAAAAAAAATATTCATTCAATATCATTCATGGCCCAAGTGATGCCATCATGCACATGGTTGTCATCTGCCCTAGAGAGGTTGCGAGGCTAATAAGAAGAGACCAAGAAGTAAAGGAGTTAATGCGGTCATTGGCTCTAAAAACCATTATAGAATGGGTTTAGGTTTCTGTGGGGCCATTAAGAAAAACACAGATAATCCACCATAGTGGCTGAGGGTTCAAAAAGGAGGCAGCTCCAGAACAGAGGTATGAGAGGTGATTATGAATGCTCTGGAGCACAGTTCCAGTGGAAGTAGAGTGGATGAGGGGGCACCAAATGGCAAGGCAGGCATGCTCTCTCAGAGTGTGTTTGAGGGACTTGCAGCAGTTGGTGGGACTAGAATATGGTGCATGTGGGGAGACTGGAGAGGAGTAGGGGCAGGTGGGAAGTTAGGCAAGTAGACAGATTTGATTATGAAAGCTTTGATGTGCCAGACTGAGGAGTATGGACTCTAGCCTGTAGGTAATTGGAGCCCTTCTTTAAAGGTTCAAAAAGGGTAAGAGCACCCAGAAATGAGGCAATTCCTTTACTCTTCAATTTACTTATGTTATCCCTTGGCCTGCCGACTCTCTTTCATAGAGAGAGTTCGTGCTGGGCACCAAAAGCTTTCTATACCTGTAGCTTATTTCCCTTCACTTGGGCCTATCCTACGTAATCTACTTGAGACTTGCAAGCTTTTAATTGTCTGAAATATTTAACTGGCTCAGAACCAAACCCATGTCTTCTTGCTTATGGTATGTTTCCCCATTAGATTATGGAACATGGATATTTATTTCTGTTCTTTTGCCTCAACTTCATTTACCCAATTACACAACTTAAGGACTATAATGCAAAAATCTTGGCAGGATTTCCACACCCTCACATCTCACCAAACACAGGTCCATATTTCTCCATAATATATCCAAAGCCAGGCCCAGGCATATCATCCCTAGATGCACCTGCATCAGCAGTATCTGAACCCAGCCCAGATCTCCTAAATGAAGATGAATGGAGAGTGAGGCCTGGGACTCTGTATACAGCAAGTTCTCTAACAGGTCTTCAATCTCACTGATGTGTGCAACAGACTGGTCTAAATCTAGAGAAACTTATGGAAAAATACAGGTTCCTGAGTATTTTGAAAGTAAGTGGCTCCAATTTAAGGAAAATCAGTTTAGGCATTTCAGGGAAATAAATGCATAGAGTTCCCCAAATTATGATGCTTCTAAGCAGAAAAACACATAATAGGAACTGCTACAAAGGCTTGTGTTAGTCTGTCAAATCAAATAATCTTTTGGTGGCTCATTTCTCCCAACCTCACTATCCTCACTTCTGATGTTGAGGTCAGTGACTTCACACTTCTTCTTTCCAATGTCAGTTTCTTTTGCCCAAAGCTTTACTTGAAAGTGTGGGAGAAATGTGTTGGTCTCTCTTCTCTTGGTGCAAAAGTCACCTTTCAAGAGATTGTCATTAACTCAACTGTGCACTGTTGGCTTAGCTAGCCATTAAATATGCTTGATGGGCAGTAAAGGGTGCTTAGAAGCTGTGGGAGAGACTGCGAGAGAGAGAAAGAAGGACCTGGATCCAAGCGAGATGGGCTGTAGTTCACTAAGAACAAGGAATGCAGGAGGACCCTAGGAAGACTGTAGTGCAGTGGAGACACCCTGGTCAGCAAAGAATTGGCAGTAATGACCTTAAGATAGAATGTGGCATCATGGGAGTTAAGAGCAAATTTAATATTGTTCAGTGTTCAAAGGAGCTTTTTTCTTTGTGGAGTAAAAATGAAGCTATTTCATTGCATATAAAAAAAATGGCAATATTTCTGACTGTCCCTGTGTATTTTTAGCTGTCGAGATGAGATAACTATCTTATAACCATAGTTAATGCATGATTTTCAATGGTTCAGATTTTCCATGTTGCAGATTTGGGTATGACATTTTAGGATCTCTTTGTGTTCAGGAAAGATAGATGTCTTTCTTTGTTAATGATTTAGAATAATTTTTATCTGAGTTCAAACAGATTTTGTTCTTTTTGAAGACCCTTTTCTCTTTTTAAAATGACAAAGAAAGGATGGGGGGAGAGGGCTGGAAGGCATATCAAAGCCACCTTACCCAGACCCCTGTCCCATGTGGGAAGGTATTTCCATTTGAGCCATTTCAGATACTAATTTGTTTGGACACAAATGCCAAGACATTCAAACAGAACATCCAAGTCTGGGTTGCTCCAGACACCCAGACCCAGAGGTGCTAAAATGAGAAACACATGAGGTTGTGAGCATAAAACATATGTGAAGTCAAGGCATAAAAATACTAGTTTATCAATTTTAAGGATTCCATGTTCACTTCTAAGAACTTTGGTAAATAAAAGGTCATCATTTTCTGACTCACCATCCCAATGCACTGATAGTTTGGTAATGCGTCTTCACATAGGACAATGTTGGAACACTAGGTAAGTTTTATTTTGCAGTGCACCAAATGTACATGAAACACTTATAAAGGCATTTTGGAAAGAATCAATTCATATTTTATGAAAGACACTCATCTATTTGGCTTGCAGGAGGAAAAACTAGACTACGTCATGAGACTGTAAGTATAAGCCTTATGAGAATGGAGACTGGGCACTTTATTCAGGTGATTTTTCTCTGGGATTCTTACTGCCTGAAAGTAAGAGGTACTTAAAGATAACTGTTAAAGGGGCGCCTGGGTGGCTCAGTGGGCTCTGCCTTCGGCTCAGGTCATGATCCCAGGGTCCTGGGATCAAGCCCCACATTGGGCTCTCTGCTTAGCAGGGAGCCTGCTTCCTCCTCTCTCTCTCTCTCTCTGCCTGCCTCTCAGCCTCCTTGTGATCTCTGTCTGTCAAATAAATAAATAAAATTTAAAAAAAATATAACTGTTAAATAAATACATGAATTAGTGGGAATCGTGTTGTAAGTGGGGACCCACCATTTTGCCCTTAGAATGTCAGCCTAAAGAAATAAGCATGAAAGAGATAAAATATTTGGCTATGTAGATTCTCACCATTATATTGTTAGTGATGAAAAAAAACCTGAGGTATAAATGTAAAGAATGGGAGGGTGGTGAAGGTTACATGCTTCCAGTTATGGCATGAATAAGTCACGAGATGAAACGTATAATGCAGGGAATTTATTTAAAAAAATTTTTAAATAGCAAGGTATTAAGTTATGGTACATCCATATAGTGGAGTATTATGAAGTTATTAAAATAGTGTTATATAACTGGGATAAAATAAATTGAGCTAAAGAAAAAAATTACGTTATATAAAAGTTGATTACTTAGGTTGATAAAGTTGATAAATATAAAAGTAGACTACTAGTCTTTAATAACTATCAAAATGACTATAACAGTTATCAGAGGGTCTATGTATTATAAAGAATATTATTTCCTTATTTTTGTTCATTCTCTACTTTCTATCATGAATATATATTACCTATTACATTTGTAACGATATTAAAAATGTAATTTAAAAGTTTCCTCCTCTCCCTACCTCCCCCCTGAAAACTATACAGTATAAACTAAAATAGATACCTCCAATGATTAAGCTGTATGAAAGGTCATTAGTAAATTCCTTAGTTATTATTAGTTTCTATTTAGATTAAATAGAAATTCATTTTTAAAATATTTTACTTATTTTATTTATTTGACAGAGGGAGAGATACAGAGAGTGCACAAGCAGGGGGAACAGCAGGCAGAGGGAGGGAGAGAAGCAGGCTCCTCGCTGACCAGGGAAGCCGATGTGGGGCTGAATCCCAGGATCCTGGGATGGTGACCCGAGTCAAAGGCAGACACTTAAGTGACTGAGCCCCCCAGGCAACCCAAGGTTAGACAGAAATTCAAAGATAAAGTCAGTGTTAAAAAGATTCAAAGAGGTAGGATCTAAATATATATAAAGAAATGGCCTTTCTGAAGTTAATCAGAATTTTTGATGCCAATGTAAAACATAATAATAAACCACAATTTAATCAAACAATAGGAGGTTAGGGGTACCCACATGGCTCAGTCAATTAAGTGTCTAACTTTTGATTTAGGCTAAGGTCACAATCTCATGTGAAATTGAGCTCCACACTGAGCTCCACGCTGGGCATGGAGCCTGCTTAGGATTCTCTCTCTCCCTCTTCCCTTCCCCGCTCCGCACAAAAGAAAAAAAAAAAAAAAAAAGAAAGAAAACAAAAAAAGGAGCTGTGACTATAATTCAGAGCTCTACAGAAGGAAAGACTGCTTTGTTCTAGGAGCACCTGCAGTATTCCTTCTGTATTTGCCTGGGATCTAAAGTCCCCACCTCTGTATAATGGTACATATGAAGGAGAGACATGGCTATAAAAACCCCTGTTAAGATGCCAAGTGACTCTCAGGGAGGACCACTGTACTCAAAGCGATGGTACTTTGGATGGATGCCTCCGTCCAAATGGATGGATCAGCACCCATTGCCATCCTACCTTACCAGGTGGCATCAAGCTCACTCATCTTAGTCTCCTCAGCCTGCTATAAAAAAATACCATAGACTGGGTAGCTTAAACAAAAAACACTCCCTTCTCACAGTCTGAAGGCTGAGAAGTCCAAGGTCCAGGTACCAGACAGTTCTATTCTTAGTGAGAAATTTCCTCCTATCTTGCAGATAGTCCTCTTGTCACTATATGTTCACATGACCTTTCCTCACTACAAGAAAGTTGAAGAGCTTTAGTGTCTCAATAGCCAAACTATGGAAAAAACCTAGATGTCCATCAACAGATGAATGGATAAAGAAGATGTGGTATATATACACAATGGAATACTATGCAGCCATCAACAGAAATGAAATCTTGCCATTTGCAATGATGTGGATGGAGCTAGAGGGTATTACGCTAAGTGAAATAAGTCAATCATAGAAAGACAATTATCGTATGATCTCTCTAATATGAGGAATTTGAGAGGCAGGGTGGGGGGTCGTTGAGGGTAGAGAGGGAAAAATGAAACAAGATGGGAGCAGGAGGGAGACAAACCGTAAGAGACTCTTTTTTTTTTTAATTTTTTTTCTTTTTTCTTTTTTACAGATTGAGAGAGAGAGAGAGAGAGAGAGATTACAAGTAGGCAGAGCAGCAGCCAGAGAGGGGAGGAAGCAGGCTCCCTGCCAAGCAGAGAGCCCAATACGGGGCTCGATCCCAGGACCCTGAGATCATGACCTGAGCTGAAGGCAGAGGCTTAACCCACTGAGCCACCCAGGCGCCCCGTAAGAGACTCTTAATCTCAGGAAACAAACTACAGGTTGCTGGGGGGTGGAGGATAGGGATAGGGTGGTTGGGTTACGGACATTGTGGAGGGCAGGTGCTATAATGAGTGCTGTGAAATGTGTAAGCCTGATGATTCACAGACCTGTACCCCTGAGGCAAATAATACATTATATGTTAATTTTTAAAAAAGAAAGAAAGATCATATGATAGTTGTCTTTCTCCGATTGACTTATTTCACTAAGCATGATACGCTCTAGTTCCATCCACATCGTCGCAAATGGCAAGATTTCATTTCTTTTGATGGCTGCATAGTATTCCATTGTGTATATATACCACATCTTCTTTATCCATTCATCTGTTCTCCCTGATATGAGGACATGGAGAAGCAACATGGCGGGTTAGGGGGATAGGAGAAGAATAAATGAAACAAGATGGGATTGGGAGGGAGACAAACCATAAATGACTCTTAATCTCACAAAACAAACTGGGGGTTGCTGTGGGGAGGTGGGATTGGGAGAGGGGGAGGGGGCTATGGACATTGGGGAGGGTATGTGCTATCATGAGTGCTGTGAAGTGTGCTGGCGATTCACAGACCTGTACCCCTGGGGATAAAAATACATTATATGTTTATTAAAAAAAAAAATTTGGAAGGGGAGGCGAACCATAAGAGACTATGGACTCTGAAAAACAACCTGAGGGTTTTGAAGGGTCAGGGGTGGGAGGTTGGGGAACAGGTGGTGGGTAATAGGGAGGGCACGTTTTGCATGGAGCACTGGGTGTTGTGCAAAAACAATGAATACTGTTACGCTGAAAAAATAAATAAAATGAGAAAAAAAAAAGAAAGAAAGAAAAGAAAAGTTTTAGTGTCTCTTCCTGCTCTGTAAGAGCACTGGTTCCATAATTAAGACCCTACCCTCATGATCTCTTCTTACCTTAGTTACTTCTCAAAGGCCCCACCACCTAATGCCATCACATTGGGGGTTAGGGAGTCAGAGATGAAATCTGCAGGGATGCAAACATTCCTCTTCTTTCTGCTAGTTTTTTGCCAGTTGTAACTGAAAATAAAACCCTGAGAAAAGGAGGAGGGAATTTTGCACACTGAGCACAGAAAAAAATGCCAGGGTACAGAGCTGGCTGAGGCACAACAGAAAGCAAGGCCATGTGTTGTGAAGGAAAGTCGGGGTAAAGTAGGAGGCAGCATTTACTGAGGACTCCCCAAGGGCCGAGCATGGCTTTATCCACTATCTCTTCTGAGCCTCACCTGATCTCTCTGAGCTAGATTTCTAGTCTACCTTTTACTCATGAGAAAAGCAAGGCTTGGGCAGGTATGGTCATGGCTAAGAAGGGGTAGGACTTACTTCAGAATCCAGAGACGGTTGGTTCCAAAGGGAGTGTTCTTTCCGCTTACTAATGTAAACTGCTGGAACTGAATTTCTGTAAGAGCGAGAGTCTTTGTATGGTTCACAAATTCATTCCAAGCATACAAAACTACCCACATAATGAGTTTTCAGAAGGTGTTTGTTGAATGAACGAGTAAATGAATTAATCAAGACAAAACTATAACCAGCATGGAAAGATAAAAAATCCTACATCTTTCTTCTTGAGCTGAATCTTCATAGACAGTGCAGATTGAACGCATTAAAAATGGGTAGCTATGTCTTGGTTTGCAAAATACTCAGAGTGACAAAGCACACATATCTCAATATTATTCACAAATATAATTAAATGCTAAAAGAGGACATCACTAGAAAAACATTCTGGCTGGAGGAATGATTCCCATCTGACAG
The DNA here is from genome assembly GCF_922984935.1 of Meles meles. NCBI lineage: Eukaryota > Metazoa > Chordata > Mammalia > Carnivora > Mustelidae > Meles > Meles meles. The sequence goes on from NC_060068.1 coordinate 108,993,578, forward strand.
TAATAACATGCCACTCAGCAGGCTCTTTCTCTCCTGGGCCTGCCCATTCAGACTTTCACCTCTCCTCACTGCAGCTGCCCACTGGGACAGGAGAGCTGCCAAGCGGAGCTGAGACCAGGGCAAGCTGCCATCAGCTGAGGCAACCGACCTGATGTCTTCCTCCTTTGCAGCAGCTGGCTTTATGCATTTTATTTCAGCTCTGTCCTCGAATATGGTTCAAGCACAGTGGCTTAACATTTTAGTCAGTCCCCTCTTTCAGCATATCCCAAATTTAATTTAAATGATGCCAAGCATTTATAGTCATCACGCATAGACGGTTCCTTCAAGCAACTTCATTTTTATTAGACTTTAGTTCAAAATCCCCCCACCCCAAGGACCATGTGAAAGACCAGAACTGACTGAATTGAGATCAATTAATTACTATGTATTTCTAGGACAAGGCTAGACCTCTCGACGTGTGTACATTTCCATTTGTGATCAAAAATCAGCTTTGCCTGGAAGGTGCCAAACTACAACAACACAACTTGGAAGAAAACGTGAACTCTCTAAGCTTCAATTCTCTAGTCTACCAATTGGGACCAACGCAACCTTTCAAACCTCTTGTGAGTATTAAATGAAATAACGCAATGCCTATAGTCCTCCTGTTCCAGGAATAGTCATAACGATTCTGAGAGAACGCATGGCTTCCTCTAGTCACACAGCTGGTGGGAGGCTCCTCTGGAATGAGTGCCCAAGTTCCCAACACTATATCCACTTGTCCTCCTGTCAAACCTCCCAACTTCACACAGGAATTAGAGCACACTTTGTATCATAACCAGGCAACTGTGAGACTAAAGAGTCAATGTAGTAGTTTTTAAAGGAAGAACAATATATAAAATTATATTTTGATCTAGTGCTTTACTCTCAGGATGCTGACATACTTCATCCTTACTTGTATCATTTTGTTAGTCATAATATGAGCCTGGAGGATAATAATTATTTGTATCATTCATAGAAGAGGAACTCGTCTTGAATTCAAAGAGTAGGTGTTTAGAAAATATTTTATCTTCCTACAGAGAAAAAAGAAAGAAAAAAGAAAATAAAAAGCCATGGGGTTTTTTTGTTTGTTTGTTTTTGGTTTTTGTTTTGTTTTGTAATTCAGATAAATGATTCCCAAACCTGATCCTGAATTGGGGTAAATTTGTACTGTCAGATATTTTAGTAAGTATTTAGGTTCAATCAAAATATTACTCTAATAGGTTTACAAGAAGTACCTAATAGTTAAAAAGAAACCAATGTGGGGTGTCCTGTTTTGTTGATGGCCAACTTTATCACAGAATTCACAAATGAGGGATCCCTGGGTGACTCAGTCAAACACCTGCCTTCAGCTCGGGTCATGACACCAGAGTCCTGGGACTGAGTCCTGCATCGGGCTCCTTCCTCAGCGGGGAAGCCTGCTTCTCGCTCTGCCTTCTGCTCCCCCTGCTTGTGCTCTCTTTCTCTCTCTCTCTCTCATAAATAAATAAATCAAACCTTTAAAAAAAAAAGGAATTCACAAATGAACTGTCAAGTTACTTGGCAAGTGTAATCATCAAGAAAACTTTTAAAAACACAGAAACAGGACCATCACGAGGGGGGCTGCTGAGGCTGAGCATCGGTGGAGCTCTCGAAGTTTCCCTGCACTTGGCAGCTAATGCAGGAGCCCTCAGATCAGAAAGGTAGTCTGTCAACGCAGTCAGCATGTTAATAAGTCTCCTGGGGTTGGAGAGGCCTGGATTCAAGTTCTGGCTATGCCACTTACTGTGATGTGGGACAAGTTAACATTTAAATATCAGCTTAGAGCATGTAATGGGGATGATAATGGTAGTCCTAATAGGGTTACTCTGAGAACTGGATGAGACAATATGAAACAACAACAACAACAAAACAAAACAGGGAATTACGTAGCCTGTGGCAAGCACTCTAGAAATGTCCTATATTGATTTATTTGCTATTTATTTATTTAAATGGATGCTTAACACCAGGTTGATTACATGTCCAGCTGGCATGTTCTTGAAATGCTGGTGGATGGCCTCCAACCACAGTTGTAGGTGGTTGAGCATGATGAACTTCCTATTCCAGACTCCTTTCATCTGTGTTCACTGACCCCAGCATTGGAAAGACAATGCAGACCAACTGCATTAAAAAATTAAAAAAAAATTAATTTATTTTTTGCTGATAACTGAACTCTAGGCCTGGAACAAGTCATTTAAACTCTCTTTGGGTTTCCTCAACTGCACAAGTAAGGAATCTCTAGCAGATGTAGAACAATAGATAGAAATAAAATATGTAGAACACCCAAAACATGGTTAACTTTTGTCAGGCCCTCTTGCAAACTTTTCTTAGCAGTATTGTACAATCCACACCTGTATCATTATGTATCATGTCTGTTTTATAGAAAAGGAAATGGAAGTACAGAAATGTCAACTCCCATGTTTAAGGTCACAGAGTCAACAGGCACCAGAATTAGGAACTGAACCCATTCTGTCTCACTCCAAGGACTGGACCTTATACCACCTCCCTCGGTTCCTTACCAACACATATCAGAGTTCAATTCATGGTCTACACAGTAAATTCACGAAGCATTTGACGGTTCTCTAAATTGTGTCCTCTGTGAAATTTCTTCATCCTGATACCAATAACAATTTTTGGTCCAGTGGAGTGTGTGGTCTGAAACTGCTTTCAAAATCAGTGTTGCACCAGGATACCACCACCCACCTACACACACACACACTCACTCACACTGTCCACGGACGAGGGACTGACTGAACTCATAAAAATGATACATGCAAGAGGCAAATGCAATCATTTTCAGGAGCTCTGGAAATCAGCTAAGTTTCCTCTAAAAATCCTTCAGGATTCAGGGAATTAACAAGTTATAGGAAATGAAAAGGCAAGATGTTCCTTCTACTGTGGAGAAATGCTATTATCTATCACTGGTGGGCAATGGGGGGAAGGGCTTACACTACAAAAAAAGATGTCCTGTGTTCTTAGCTTGCTTCAATTTGGAGCCCATCAGTGTCTGTTTTGATCAGAAAACTCCCTCTCCTACCCCCACTGTCAGGAAGAAGATGAAGTTCTTTGGAGAAATACTGTGCCGAGATTTTCTTCATACATTAGGCTAAAATGTCTTATTGAATCTTACAACTCCATAAAATCTGAATTAAAGTGTAAGTAGTACAGTGGTCTGCTCCTTATCTGCTGGGACCCAGGTAGATGCATGAAACCATGGGTATGTACGTATCCGCAAACCCCTACAGAGACTGTGCTTTTCCACAAGTATACATAACATACCTATGGTAAAGTTTAAGTTATAAATTAGGCACAATAAGCAACAAAAACCAATAACTATTAACATAACCATTGTAACCAATATACTATGATAAAAGTTACATGAATGTGATCTCTCAAAATATTTTATTGTCCTGTATCCACCCTGCTTCTTGTATGATGTGAGATGATAAAATGCCTATGTGATGAGAGAAAGTGAGGGGAATAATGTAGGCACTGTCTGATACACCTTTGGGCTACTGCTGACCTTTGATGATACATCAGGAGGGCCATCTGCTTCCAGACTAGACGGCCAGAGGTAACTGGAACTGCAGAAAGCAAAGCCACAAATACAGTGGGACTACTGTACCTATTCACGACCTGATTCATCTTCCCAGAGAAGCACAGCATTCTTTCTGATCATTTCAAAAGCCTGTTCTTTTGCTCAAAATATAATTGGGAAGCAGTGATTGCAAACAATCAGTAAGAACTGTGCCATTGTACTTCCAGATCCAACCACACAGCCTTAACTCGCCCTAGTAGCTCCACATCCATCAAACGGAAGACTGTGGAAGGGAGGCCACAGATCCTCACAGGGCTTCCTTTTCCATAAATTCTCAGTCCTGGCACTAATGCCTTAGCTCGGGATATAGGTACAGAGCCAGGTGGAAGAATGAGACGAATCACTGCAGGGTAAGTACATGCTATGGAATTGGTAAAATATCACTCCCCATGAAGGTGGAGGGAAGCTTCACCAAGTAGAAGTTGGAAATTTTATGCAATCTAGCGAATATTCCCTGATTACCTCCTAGCTCCACTCTGCCACCTAGTAGATATAGGAGCACTCAAGAGTTATCCAACTTTTTCAAGCCACAGTTTTCTCCTCTTATAAAATGGAGACAGTAACAGAGCTCTTCATAAAGTTATTGTGTGGCTTAAATGAGATACTCAGGGTACATAAACTAATATTTGTAAGGGCTCAGAATAAGAGTTGGCACATGGCAATGCCATACAGATGACTGTTCATGACATCAAAGGTCTGGTCTAGCACCAGCCAGATATGCCCCACTGTCATCACCATCACCGTCAGTGAGTCAGGCATTATGCTCGACATCAGGAGAGGAAATAAAGATTAAAAACATATAGTCTTTCCTGTGGAGGATCTTCCTTCTAATGGGGGAGAAGAAAATACAGCATGTGGGCATGCATCCTGCCAGATGTTGAAGTGGAACCAGAAACTCTGACAGGCCTTCTCCAGTCCGGTCATTCCAGAAGAGACCAGTCATGAGGTATAACACAATGATGGCATTCTTTAGATAAGCAAACCTAGGACTAGACCTCTTTCGTGCTTCATTGAGATCACAGAAATGCAAGAAGCATGACGTGAAAAGGAGAAAGACATTAATTCTGCCTGGCATTATTAGAACCTACTTCAAGGAAGAAGTAGTGTTTAAGAGGGTCCTTGAAAGACAAGAAAAAATTAAAAATATGGTTGTATTGGGACTTCTTTTTTGAGCTATGATAGTTATTGGCCCTAGAATTCAGGGGGCCCTCCCACTGAAAACAAATATATAACTGGACAAAATAGATGAAGCAACTGTTTTTCGACCTGGACTTGCACACAGTGAAACCACACAATACCCGCAGAAAGGAGACACCTGAGATGAGGCCCACGATGCGCCCTGTCAGCTGCTGAGGAACAGATTCCTGACAAGGCACATGTGCCCAGCATGGCATTCCCACAGTGCTGAGGAGAAAAAGATCACAGTTTGGGCATCTGGAGCAACTAAGATCTGAAGAGTAGGGTCCCAGCTATATGGGAATTGGGCAGAAGGGTCTCCCAAAGCCTGTTTTGGAGTTTCCCACAGGCTTTGGCTGAAAACTTGGCTGTGATTATGCACGTTAGACAATGTGAGACCTACTGGCTGCTAAAGAGTTGAGATGAGAATAAAGAGAAGAGCAGTCAGTCAGAGCTGGGGAGCACGGAAGGTCAAATGTAGTCTGAGAGGGTAAAACTCATTAATACCTCATTCACATCCCAGATGTAGAGCTGAGACACCAGAGAAGCTAAGTCAAAGGAGTAAAGACTTCACCCTAAAATAAGGCATGCTCTACACCTATCCTAAAAAGCCTAATGCCAAGACCTGACAAGATCCGTTAAGGGGAGATAAGGTTTGGAGGCTGAATCCCACCAAGTTAGAGCAGCTGAGAGAATACCTAAGGCTTCTTACTGATCCCCTATGAATAAAGCATAAAACCAAATCTGCATAGGTTAAAAGTGATCACCAGTAAGTGAATTGGCTACAAGAACAAAAATTAACACTCTTCAGAGGAACTTAATGAACTCGACAGTTTCTTAAATGTAGTCTTAGTAATATCCAGTACAAAATCAAAAATTGCTGGAGAGAGAGAGAAATGCAGAGAGTGAAAGAGACACAGAGAGAGAGAGAGACACTAAGAGTGAGACAGAGAGAAAAGAAAAATGGAAACGTGTGACCCATATTCAAGAAAGAAGCTATCACTAAAAACTGACTCTAGATGTTGGATTCAGCACAGAAAGACATTAAAATATATATGAATAAATATGTTTAAAGAAATAAATGAATATATGTTTAATGAATTAAAGATAAATATTATCTTAATAAAATTAAATCTCACTAGAAAATAAAATCCTTCCTAGGGCGTCTGGGTGGCTCAGTTGGTTAAGCATTCAACTCTTTTTTTTTTTTTTTTAAAGATTTTACTTATTTATTTGACACAGAGAGATCACAAGTAGGCAGAGAGGCAGGCAGAGAGAGAGAGGAGGAAGCAGGGTGTCTGTGGAGCAGAGAGCCTGATGCGGGGCTCGATCCCAGGACCCTGAGATCATGACCTGAGCCGAAAGCAGCAGCTTAATCCACTGAGCCACCCAGGTGCCCCAAGCATTCAACTCTTGATTTATGCTCAGGTCATGATATCAGGGCTGTGAGACTAAGACCTGTGTTGGGTTCCATACTGGGCATGGAGCTTGCTTAAGATTCTCTCTCTCAGTGAGTTGGGGGAAATCGGAGGGGGAGAAAAACCATGAGAGACTGTGGACTCTGAGAAACACTCTGAGGGTTTTGGAGGGGAGGGTGGGTGGGGGGTTTGGTGTGCCTGGTGGTGGGTATTAAGGAGGGCATGGATTGCATGGAGCACTGGGTGTGGTGCACAAACAATGAATTTTGGAACATTGGAAAAAAATAAAATTAAATTTAAACAGATTCTTTCTCTCCCTCTGAAAGAAAGAAAGAAAGGAGGGAGGGGAGGAAAGAAGGAAGGGGGGAAGGGAGAGAGGAAGGAAGGGAGGGAGGGAGGGGAAGGAGGGAGGGAGGAATGGAGGAAAGGAGGAAGTCAGTCAGTCAGTCAGGCCTTTTTTATCAGCTGGCACCAAGCACTCTTAAGAGAACCAAAAGATAAGCACAAGTTGGGAGAAAATATTTTCCAAAATACCTATCTGATATAGGACTTGTAACCCAAATATACAAAAGACTCTTAAAACTCAACAGTAAGATTTCATTTCTTTTGATGGCTGCATAGTATTCCATTGTGTATATATACCACATCTTCTTTATCCATTCATCTGTTGATGGACATCTAGGTTCTTTCCATAGTCTGGCTATTGTAGACATTGCTGCTATAAACATTCGGGTACACGTGCCCCTTCGGATCACTACGTTTGTATCTTTAGGGTAATACCCAGTAGTGCAATTGCTGTGTGCAAAAACCAATGATGTACTATAGGCTGGCTAACTAAACATAATAAAAACTTTTTAAAAAAAGAAGAGAATAAGATGACATATTCAAATGTTTAAAGAAAACAATGGTTAACCCAGAATACTAGACCCAGTGAAGCTGTCATTCAGAAATGAAAGTGGGATACAGACTTCCCTAAACAAAACATCTGAGGGAATTTATCACCACATACAAAAAATGCTAAAGTGGGTTCTTTGTGTGCAAGAAAAAAAAAAGCCAATTAACATCATCAAACCACAAAAAGATAATGTAAAATTCACTAGTAATGGTAAATACAGTCAAGGTTAGATTCTGTAATTTGGTAATGGTGATGCATAATTGACTTACAATTCTAGTTTATGACTTTAAAAATTGGACAATATGAATGACTTTTTTTGATGTATAGTTGGATTTGGTTTGTTAGTATTTTATTGAGAATTTTTGCATCCATGATCTTCAGGGATATTGGTCTGCAGTCTTCTTTTTTAGTAGAGCCTGTATCTTGTTTTGGTATCAGGGTAATGCTGGCCTTATAGAATAAATTTACAAGTTTTCCTTCCTTTTCTATTTTTTTGGAATAGTTTGAGAAGAATAGGTGTTATTCTTTCAATGGTATAATTCACCTGTGAAACCATCTGGTCCTGGTTTATTAAGGGTTTTTTTTTTTAAGATTTTATTTATTTATTCGATAGACAGAGATTACAAGTAGTCAGAGAGACAGGCAGAGAGAGAGGAGAAAGCAGGCTCTCTGCTGAGCGGAGAGCCCGATGCAGGGCTCGATCCCAGGATCCTGAGACCATGACCTGAGCTGAAGGCAGAGGCTTTAACCCACTGAACCACCCAGGCGCCCCTATTAAGAGTTTTTTTATTACTAATTCAATTTCTTTGCTGGTGATTGGTCTGTTAAAGTTTTCTGTTTCTTCTCGATACAGTTTTGGTAGTTTATATGTTTCTAGGAATTTATCTATTTCTTCCAGGTTGTCCAATTTGTTGGCATATAGTTTTTCACAATATTCTTTCATAACTGTTTGTATTTCTGTGGTGTTGATTGTTACTTCTTCTCTCTCATTTGCAATTTTATTTATTTGGGTCCTTTCTCTTTTCTTTTTGGTAAGTCTAGCCAGAGGTTTAGCAATTTCATCAATTTTTTTTCAAAGAACCAGCCCCTGGTTTCCTTGACCTGTTCCATTGGTTATTTTTGGTTTCTATATCATTTATTTCTGTTCTTGTCTTTATTACTTCCTTCCTTCTGCTGGCTTTAGGCTTCATTTGTTGTTCCTCTTCTAGCTCCTTTAGGTTTAAGGTTAGGTTGTTTATTTGTGATTTTTCTTGCTTCTTGAGGTAGGTCTGTATTGTTATATACCTCCCTCTTAGGACCCTCTTAGGACCCAAAGGTTTTGGATCATAGTGTTTTCATTTTCATTTGTTTCCATTTATTTTTTTTTCTTTGATATCCTGGTTTACCCACTCGTTGTTAACTAGCAAGTTGTTTAACCATGTATTTGTGATCTTTCCAGGTTTTTTCTTGTGATTTACTTCTAGTTTCATAGCATTGTGGTCAGAAAGACACATGGTATGACTTCAATCTTCTTGTATTTGTTGAGGTCTATTTTGTGATCTAATATGTAATCTATTCTGGAGAATGTTCCATGCACACTTGAAAAGAAAATGCATTCTGCTATTTTAGAATGGAGTGTTCTGTTTAGAATGGAATGTTCATCTCATGCAGTGCGTCACCCAAAGCCACTGTTTCCCTTGTTTATGTTCTGCTTAGATGATATGTCCATTGATACTTACTGCAGCATATCAACAATATCCAAATTATGGAAACAGCCTGTGTCTATCGACTGATGAATGGATAAAGAAGACATGGTGTAAAAAAAAAAAAAAAAGACATGGTATGTGGGTATATATAAATATAGAAAAATATGTACATATATAAAAATGGAATATTATTTAGCCATTAAAAATAATGAAATCTTGCCATTTGCAACAACATGAATGGAGCTAGAGTATTATGCTAAGTGAAATAAGTCAGTCAGAGAAAAACAAGTACCATATGATTTCACTTATATGTGGAATTTAAGAAACAAAACAAATGAGCAAGGGAAAGAAGAGATGCAAACCAAGAAACAGACTTTTTAAAATAATTTTTTTAAAGATTTATTTATTTATCTACCTATCTATCTAGTAGAGCGAGTGAGAAAGAGCAAGCATGAGCAGGGGGAAGAAGCAAAGAGAGAGAGAGAGAAGCAAGCTCCGCACTGAGCAGGGAGCCCAACTCAGGGTTCAATCCCAGAACCCTAAGATCATGACATAAGCCAAAGGCAGACACTTAATTGGCTAAACCGCCCAGGCACCCCAAGAAAAAGACTCTTAACTACAGAGAATGAACTAATGGTTACCAGAGGGTAGTTGAGTGGGGCAACGGGTGAAATAGGTGATGGGGATTAAGGAGTGCACTGGTTGCAATGAGCACCAGGTGATGTTTGGAAATGTTGAATCACAGTATGGTCACCCTTAAACTAATATTACACTGTATGTTAACTAACTTGAGTTTAAAGAAAACCTTTAAAAAGTGAACAAAGTAGAAATAACTATAACTACAATAGCCTGTTATTAGTTATACAACATTAAAATACGTAAATTGTAACAACAATAACCTAAAATGTGAGAGAGAGGAGAAATAAAAGTGTAATGTTTAAGAATTCTATTGAAGTTATTAAAATAGGGTGTTATAATTTTAAGATATTCTATAAGAGCCTCACAACAGCTACAAGGGGGAGTCCAGTAGCAATTACACAAAATAACTTGATAAATCAAAATACACTGATGACAAAAGACAGCAAAGGGCAAAAGGATAAATAAAGATGAACAGATCTACAAAACAACTAGGAAATAATGAACAAAATGGCAATAGTAAGTCCTTGTCTATCAATAATTACTTTAAGTGTAAATGTATTAAATTCTCCAGTGAGAAGACAAAGAAGAGCTAAATGGATGAAAAACAAAATCCAACAATAGGCTGCCTACAAAAACCTCATTTGGGCCTTTAAAAACACACATAAGTCTAACGGTGAGGGATAAAGAAGTCATTTCAACAAATGATAAAAACAACAACAAGAATCAGATATAGCTATACTTACAAAACTCAGAACAGACTATAAAAATGATAAAAAGAGAAATAACAAGTCTTTACAAAATAATAAAGGGAACAATCCATCAGGAAGATAAAACAATTTTAAACATTTATGTGCCCACTATGAGAGCACCTAAACTTAAAGAGCAAAAATTAAAGAGCGAGGGACACCTAATTGGCTGAGTTGGTTAAGCATATGACGGCTCTTGATTTTGGCTCAGGTCATGATCTCAGGGTCATGGGATTAAGCCCTGCATCAGGTTCTGTGCTCAGCACCAAGTCTGCTTGGGATTCTCTCTCTCCCTCTCCCTATGCCTCTCCCCACCCCACCTCTATTCACTTTCTCTCTCTCTCTGTCTCTCTTGCTCTCCAAAAATGAATAAATAAATCTTTTAAAAAGTCAAAAGAGCTCAAAGAAGAAAATAAACAGTAATACAAAAATAACTGGAGACTGTAACATGCCACTCTCAACACTAGATACCCAAATAGAATCAGTAAGAGTGGATTTGAACAATACAGTTGACCAAATGGACCTAAAAGAAACACACATAACATTCTATCCAACAAGGACAGAGTACAAATTCTTCTCAAGCACACATGGAACATTTTCTAGGATAAACCATATGTTAGGCCACAAAGTAAGTTTAGCAAATTCAAGAAGACTGAAGTCATATGAAATATTTTCTCTGGCCACAATAGCATAAAGCTAGAATCAACAACAAAAGGAAACCTGAAAATTCACAAACACACAGACATTAAACAACACTCTTCTGAACAACCAATGGATCAAAAAAGAAATTAAAGGGAAAACAAAAAAGGTCTCTTGAGAAAAATGAAAATGGAAACACAACACACCAGAAATTACGGGATCCAACAAAAGCAGTTCTAAAAGGAAAGTTCATAGCAATAAACATCAACACTAAAAAGCAAAGAAGATCCCAAATAAACAATCTAACTCTATGCTTTAAAGAACTAAAAAAAGAATGAAATGAGCCCAAATTTAGCAGAAGAAAGAAAACAATAAAGATCAGAGCAGAAATCAATAAAATGAAGAACAGAAAAACATCAAGAAAAATTAGCCAAAATAAAAGTTGGTTTTCTGAAAAAATAAACAAAACTGACCAACTCTTACTTAGCTAGACTAAGCAAGGGGGATAAAGAGAGGACCCCAAATCAACAAAATTAAATGAAATTTGAAAACAAATGAAAAAAGAGATGTTACACCTGATATTCTGACATCATAACAGAAATATAAAGAACCTTTAAGGGGCTACTAGGATGGGGTGCCTGGGTGGCTCAGTGGGTTAAGAGGCTACTAGGAACAATTATATGCCAACAAATTGGACATTGTGGATGAAATAAATAAATTCTCATAAATATTCAATTTACCAAGACTGAATCAAGAAGAAAAAGAAAATCTAACAGACCAATTACCAGTAAGGATATTGAGTCAATAGTCAATATTCTCTCAACAAGCAAAACCCAGAACCAGATGGCTCACTGGTACATTTTGTCAAACATTCAAAGAATTAACATCAATCTTTCTAAATTCTTCAAAAAAAAAAAAAGAAGAGGAAGTAACATTCCCAAACTCATTTTATGAGGTCAGCATTATCTGATAAAACTATTAAAACAAAACAGAACAAAACAAAACACCACTAGAAAGGAAAACTATGGGCCGATATTCCTGATGAATATAGATGCAAAAATTCTCAATAAAATACTAGCAAACCAAATTCAGCAGCATATTGAAAAGATCACTCACTATGATCAAGTGGGATTTATCTCTGAAATATAAGTATGGTCTAATATACATTAATCAATCAATTTAATACATTACATTCAATGAAAGAAAAAGTTCATGTAATCTCAAAAGATGCAAAAAAAATATTTGACAAAATCCAATCCACTGATGATTTTTAAAAATCTCTTAATAAGTTAGGCATGGAAGGAACACATCTCAACATAATAAAGGCTGTATATGACATGCCCATAGCTAATATACTAAATGGTGAAAGGTTGAAACATTTTCCTCTAAGATCAGGAACAAGACAAGGGTACCTACTCTCACCACTCCTATTCAACATAGCACTGGAAGTCCTAGATAGAGATCAGGCAAGAAAAAGAAACAGAAATCTGTATCTAAATTGGAAAGGAAGAAGTAAAATTGTCTTTATTTGCAGATGACACGACTTTAAATATGGAAAATCCTAAAGACCCACTCAATAAACTGTTAGAGCTCATGAATGAATTCAGTAAAGATACAGGATACAAAAATCAGTACAGTTACTATACTAACAACAATTTCCTGGGAAAAAAAATTCCATTTACAACAGCATCAAAAACAACAAAATACTTACTGAATAAATTTAAGCAAGAAGGTAAAAAAAATCTGTTCTGAAAACTACAATGTGTTGTTGTGAAATAAAGGAGACACAAATACATGAAAAGATATCTCATGATCATGGGTTGGAAGAATTAAAATTGTTAAATTTCACTACCAAAACCATTTTAGAGTCAATGCAATCCCTATCAAGATTCCAATGGTGTTTTTTGTTTGTTTGTTTGTTTTTTCCATTTTATTTATTTTTTCAGCGTAGCAGTATTCATTCTTTTTGCACAACACCCAGTGCTCCATGCAAAACGTGCCCTCCCCATTACCCACCACCTGTTCCCCCAACCTCCCACCCTTGACCCTTCAAAACCCTCAGGTTGCCCCAACCTCCCACCCCTGACCCTTCAAAACCCTCAGGTTGTTTTTCAGAGTCCATAGTCTCTTATGGTTCGCCTCCCCTCCCCAATGTCCATAGCCCGCTCCCCCTCTCCCAATCCCACCTCCCCCCAGGAACCCCCAGTTTGTTTTGTGAGATTAAGAGTCATTTATGGTTTGTCTCCCTCCCAATCCCATCTTTTTTTTTTTTTTCCTCATTGTATTTTTTTCAGCGTAACAGTATTCATTCTTTTTGCACAACACCCAGTGCTCCATGCAAAACGTGCCCTCTCCATTACCCACCACCTGTTCCCCCAACCTCCCACCCCTGACCCTTCAAAACCCTCAGGTTGCCCCAACCTCCCACCCCTGACCCTTCAAAACCCTCAGGTTGTTTTTCAGAGTCCATAGTCTCTTATGGTTCGCTTCCCCTCCCCAATGTCCATAGCCCGCTCCCCCTCCCCCAATCCCACCTCCCCGCAGCAACCCCCAGTTTGTTTTGTGAGATTAAGAGTCATTTATGGTTTGTCTCCCTCCCAATCCCATCTTGTTTCATTTATTCTTCTCCTCACACCAGTCAGAATGGCTAAAATTAACAAGTCAGGAAATGACAGATGCTGGAGAGGATGTGGAGAAAGGGGAACCCTCCTCCACTGTTGGTGGGAATGCAAGCTGGTGCAACCACTCTGGAAAACAACATGGAGGTTCCTCAAAATGTTGAAAATAGAACTACCCTATGACCCAGCAATTGCACTACTGGGTATTTACCCTAAAGATACAAACAGAGTGATCCGAAGGGGCACGTGTACCCGAATGTTTATAGCAGCAATGTCTACAATAGCCAGACTATGGAAAGAACCTAGATGTCCATCAACAGATGAATGGATAAAGAAGATGTGGTATATATACACAATGGAATACTATGCAGCCATCAAAAGAAATGAAATCTTGCCATTTGCGACGACGTGGATGGAACTAGAGCGTATCCAATGGTGTTTTTTACAGAAGTAGAAAAAAAAAAAACTCCCAAAATTTATACGAAATTACAAAAGACCCTGAATACCCAAAGAAATCCCGGGGCGGGGGGAAACAAAGCAGGAAGCATTACGCTTCCTGATTTCAAGGTATACTACAAAGCTACAGTCATCAAAACAATATAGTCCTGGCATAGAATAGACACATAAACTAACAGAATTGGAAGCCCAGAAATAAACCCAAGCATGTGGAGTCAGCTAACATTTGCCAAAGGAGCCTGAAATACTCAGTGGAGAAAAGACTGTCTCTTCAATAAGTGCTGCTAGAATAATTAGATATTCATATGTAAAAGAATCAAAACTAGACCCTTATCTTACAGCACTCACAAACATTAACTCAAAATATGTTAAAGATTTAACTGTACACCTGAAAACATAAAACTTACAGAAGAAAACATAAGAATGAATTTCACTGGCATGGGTCTTGGTAATGATTTTTTTGGACATGACACTTAAAACACAAGCAACAAAACCAAAAATAAACAAGTGATACTACATCTAATTAAAAATTTCTGCACAGAGGCGCCTGGGTGGCTCAGTGGGTTGGAGCCTCTGCCTTCGGCTCAGGTCATGATCTCGGTGTCCTGGGATCGAGTCCCGAATCGGGTTCTCTGCTCAGCAGGGAGCCTGCTTCCTCCTCTCTCTCTCTGCCTGCTGCTCTGCCTACTTGTGATCTGTCTGTTAAATGAATGAAATCTTTAAAAAAAAATTTCTGCACAGCATAACAAACCCTCAAGAAAGTGAAAAGACTATCTACAGATTGGGAAAATAAATTTGCAAATAATGTATCTAATAAGGGGTGAATATCCAAAATATAAAAATAACTCCTACAACAACACAAAGAACACACACAAAAAACAAATAACCCAATTTAAAAATAGGCAAAGAACCCAAATAGACATTTTTTATTTTATTTTTTTTTTAAGATTTTATTTATTTATTTGACAGAGAGAGATCACAAGCAGACAGAGAGGCAGGCAGAGAGAGAGAGAGGGAAGCAGGCTCGCCGCTGAGCAGAGAGCCCGATGCGGGACTCGATCCCAGGACCCTGAGATCATGACCCGAGCCGAAGGCAGCGGCCCAACCCACTGAGCCACCCAGGCGCCCCCAAATAGACATTTTTTAGAAAGAAGCTATATGAAAGGACAATATGAAAAGATGCTCAGCATCACTAATCATTAGGGAAATGCAAACCAAAACCACAGCGATATATTACCTCATGACTATTAGAATGGCCATGATCAAAAAGATAAGAGATGAACAAATGCTAGAGTGGATGTGGAGAAAAAGGAACACTGTGCACTGTTGGATCAGATTATAAATTGGTATAGCCACTGTGTAAAACAGCATGGAGGATCCTCAAAAACCTGAAAGTGGAACTCCATATGATCCAGCAATTCCACTTCTGGGAATATATCCAAAAGAAACAAAAACTGTAACTCAAAAAGATATCCACACCCTCTTGTTCACAGCAACATTATATACAATAGCCAAGACATGGAAACAATCTATCTATCCATGGATGGATGGAAGGATGGATAAAGAAGTTGTCTCTCTCTCTCTCTCACACACACACACACACACACAATGTTAAACCATAAAAATGAGGAAGTCCTACTACTCACAATAACACAGATGGACCTTGAAGGCATCATGCTAAGTGAAATAAGTCAGAGAAAGACAAATACTTGTGTGATCTCACATATGGAATCTAAAACAAAACAAAGCAGAAATACCAAAACTCAAAATCATAGAAAGAGAGATCAGACTTACGGTTACAAGGCAGGGGGAGGAGGGAGTGGTAATTGGAGGAAGGTAAAAAGTTACAAACTTCCAGTTACAATGTAAGCAAATACTAGGGATGTAATGCACAACATGATGACTATAGTTAAAAAGGCTGTATGATATATAGGAAAGGTATTAAGAGAGTATCTCCTAAAAGTTCTCATGAAAAGGAAAGCAATTGCTTTTCTTTTTTTTATTGTACCTATATGAGATTATGGATGTCAGCTGAAACTACTGTAGTAAAAATTTCAGAATATACATAAATCAAACCATCATGCTGCACACCTTAAACTTATATGGTGATGTATGTCAATTATTTCTCAAGAGAACTAAAGGGAAAAAAAGAGTTACCAAGTCTTGAAAAGATGTGGATGAATCTTAAATGCATATTGCTAAGTGAAAGGAGCTATTCTGAAAAGTATTCCAATTACAGGATAAAGCAACACTGCAGAGATGATAAAAGTATCAATGGTTGCTGGGGTCTGAGAGGAGGAAAGAGGGTCAAACAGGTGAAGTACAGGGAATTTAGATGGTGATGAGATCATTATGTATTATATGGGTGAGTACATAGCAATGAATATGGTGAATGCATAATATTATACATTATACTTGTGGTGAGCATGACAAGCTACAATAGACTCGTCGAATCACTCTGTTGTACACCTGAAACTGATATAACTTTGTGTCAGCTAAATTTCAACTTAAAAATAAAAAAACATAGAGGGGAGGCTGGGTGGCTCAGTTGGTTAAGCATCTGCCTTTGGCTCAGGTCCTGATCCCAGGATTCTGGGATTGAGCCTTGAGTAGGGTCTCCCTCTGCCTCTCTACCCCTCCCCTCCCGGCCCATGCTCCCTTGCACATGCTCGAGCTTTCTCTCTCAAATAAATAAGTAAAATCTTTAAAACAGAAACAAAATATCCCATAATATTCCATAGAATACGGCACAACCGACCTTTATTTTTTAAATTTTTTTATTAGGTTCAGTTAGCCAGCATATAGTACATCTTAAGTTTTTGTTGCATATACGCAAATGTTAAAAATCCCTTAGGAGACTGGGAGAGTCCCAAGATGAAATACAGAAATGACAAAATAATTAACTATATTACAAATGTATATAGAACAACCTCATGGAAGGGGCTCAGGGTACACAGTACTGACTTATGTAACTTTGAAATGAGGGAAATCTGTAAGACTAAAGGTAAAAAAAACTATAGATAAGCCTGGACTCCAGCTGAGAGTAGTTCCCCACGTGAGTACACACTGACAATTCCGAAACTGCTACAAATATATGCCAGAAGTAAACAATTTAGTAAATGGCTAATAAACAGTTGGAATGGGAAGATACAGATGCGCAAGGACAAGAGGCTAGAATGATCTATGTGGTACTGACCCAGGGTTGGAGACATCGGTGTGAACTCATGGTTACCTAAATATAAACACAGATGGCTACATACAGAAATACTTACAGATATGTGTACATATACACGTTAGTATAAACACATACATTTCCTTGGTCTGTCTGCTAAAAGAACCTAGCGATAATCAGCATCTAGCAGCAACAACCACACCTAGAACCCAGAGCTCTGTTTAGTTTTTAATACCATTCTCCATTGTAGGGAACCAGTATTCTTTGAAGAGATATCTGATTCTAGGTCAGAGGCAGGAAATCTACAAAATGAGCCTTGATTATCCTGTAGTATCAGAAAGTAAGAAGACCTTGGGGGGAAAAAAAGTAGAACTAGAAAGTATTATGTTAAGTGAGATAAGTCAGTCAGAGAAAGACAAAATACTGTATGACTTCACTCATAGGTGGAACTTGAGAAACAAAACAGACAGGGGAACGGGAAGAAAAATAAAATAAGATGAAAACAGAGAGGGAGACAAACAGTAAGAGACTCTAAACTACAGGAAATAAACTGAGGATTGCTAGAGGGGAGTGGGGTGGGGGTATGGGGTAACTAGGTGACAAGATTAAGGAGGGAACTTGACATAATGAGCACTGGGTGCTGTATGCTACTGATGAAACACTGAATTCTACCCCAAAACTAATAATAATACAAAAAGGTACACAGCAATGGAGGTATACCAAAGGACAGAGGAGCAAATGGAAAAGCTCCCAGAGTCCGAGGCTGAAAAAAATTTGAGCAACAAAACAAGTAGTATTAGATTATATATCAAAGTTTAAAATAAATATCTTTAAATCCATACTGAAATAAATAAATGAGTAAGTCAATAAATTAATTATTAATAAATTAATAAATGATTAAATAAATAAGTGTAAGGAGACAAACTCTTGTGCAGTATAATTTCAAATAATACATGTGGATATCTCACCCTCAAGAAAGAGGAAGCTCAGAAGCCCACTCCTTAAGTAAGGGCTACCAGTGGCAATTTCATTCCAAAGAGTGTAGTGTGGAAGAGGAAAAAGGGAGTAACTTTACAGCAGAGAAACTTGGCACACACGACACACACTCCCTTGGCCAGGTGGTCAAAGTCAATATTAACTGTGATAAGCCTACCAATTATAGTTATGATTGGTAAGATGTGATGAACATATTGATTTATTTCTGTTGTCTTCCTTTCAAGAACATATAACTCCCAAGTAACGATGTGAAAAACATCAGAAAAATTCTGAGGGACATTCTACAAATCATCAAAATCATCAAAGCCATTCAAAACAAAAGTCAGTTTGAGAAATGGTCGCAGGCAATAGTTAAGGAGACATGACTTCTAAATGTACTGTGATATCCCTAACTGGATCCTGCAACTGAAAGAGGATATTAGGTAAAACTGAAGAAATCTGAATGTTGTATGGACTTCAGTTAAAAATAACACAGTCAGGTTTGTTTTGTTAATTATGACTAATGTAAGATGTTAACAATAGAAGAAACCAGATGCATGGTAAAAGAGAACTTTTTGTACTATCTCTGCTATATTTCTGTAAATCTAAAACTGTTCTAAAATAGCACAACTGAATTAAAGAACACTATATCTGAAACTAATGATATACTATATATTTGCTAACTGAATTTAAATTAAAAAAATAGAATAAGATAAAACATTGGTTTTTCAAAATATAATAAAATTTACAATAGCATCAAAACCATAAAATTCTTTGGACTAAGTTCAACAAAAGAGGTGTTAAGACTTCCACTCAAAAAGCTGAAACTCATTTCTCACAGCAATTGACCCAGAGAATCAATATAATACAATAAAAATCCTAGAAGCCTTTTCAACAAATGAAATTATCAAGCTGATCGTAAAGCTTAAAGAACCTAGGAGTCCAAAACAATTTTGAAAATGCAGAACAAAATTAGAGGACTTTTATTATCACATTTAAAGATAAATTCTAAAGTTACAATAATCAAGAGAAAGTGATACTGGTATAGATTGACTATAGATCAGTGGAACCAAGTAGATAATCCCCAAAAGACCCACACATAAATAATACATTGTTTTTGTTTTGTTTTGTTTTTGACACAAGAGCCAAGGCAATTCAATAGTTAAAGGGTAGTCTTTTTGTAAAATGATAGGGAGCAATTAAATATTCAGATAAAAAATGAATTTCACCCCCACCTTATGCCATTCATGAAAGCTAAATCAAAATTAATCATTCACTTAACCTTAGAAGCTAAAACCATAAAACTTACAGAAGAAAACAAAGGAAAAGATATCCAAAACCCTGAGACAGTCAAAATATCTTATATGGGACACCCAACATTAATAAAAGGAAAAGAAATCCAACAACATATGGATATTTGAATAAGATACATCAAGAAAGAGACCATACAAATGAGCAAAAAGCACCTGAAATGATATTAAACACGGAAACCAGCGAACTACAACCACAAGGATCTACAGCCACAACACCCTGAAATGACTGCAATGAAGAAGACTGACAGCAGCAGTACTGGCAAAGTGGGGAGCAGCTACAACTCCTGTTATGCTCTAGCAGGAATGTAAAATGAAATAATCACTTCAGGTCCTCATTTGACCACTTCTTAGAAAGTTAAACATAAACTTACCCCATGACCTAGCAAATTTACTCCTAGATATTTTACCTAAGAAATATGAAAATATTCACCAAAAAGATTTGTATATTTTTGGTAGCAGTTTTATTCATAATGCCTCCAAACTAGAAACAACACAAATATCTATCAAAAGGTGAACAGATTAATAAGCTAGAGTATATTTACACAGTGGAATACTACTCGGCAACTAAAAGGAACAAAAAATACTGACTCACATACCACAGATGAATCACACAAGCTTGCTGAATATAAAGAGACACAAAAGGATATATACCATGTGATTTCATTTACACGAAGTTTCAGTATTGGCAAGAATAGTTCTACATACACAACAGATCAGTGTTAGACCCATAAGGGGAAGAACAAGTTGGCTGCAAGGGGACCTGAGAAAAATTTCAGAATGCTTAAAGTGTTCTACATCTTAACTGGAGTGGTGGTTATGTTATTGGATACATTTATATATTAAAAATACACACATTTGATTGTATGTAAATCAACCCAAAATGTTGACACCTGTCTAAAAGTGACGTGGTGTGAGGACAAGGATTGCAGTGACAGACCAGCAGGTGGTGGGAAATGTCCAGACACAGCAGGACGTAACCTCTTGCTCTGCCCTATGCATTCTGTTGATGTCTGAGAATCCTGTGACAGGGAATCAAACACAGTTGCTACCCTCATTGACACCACTGAGTACTAAAGTAAGCAAATAATTAAATAGCATGAGAAAAACGTTCCGATGGGACTTGCAGAGGTGTTCTGGGAACACTGGAAGGGACGACTTCCAGTAGGAGGGCTTCACAGGTGACAGAATTTTAATGGAAAACAATCAGACATGCTCAAGGAAGGAAGGGTACAGGGTGCTGAGAAAGAAAATTACAAGCAGAGGCAAAGGAGTGGAAAACATACCTTGCTTGGGGGACAGAAGAGAGATCAAGAGAGATGAAGGAAGAGGGAACGACAGAAGAAGAAAGTAGAAAAGGGCCAGGCACTACACAAGGGATTTCAATTTTACTCTGCAGAGGACTGGGAGGCATTCACCTGAGAAGATGTGGCCAGGTTTCATGCACCCTAGCATGGATTAGGGAAGGAACAGGGAGAGGAACCAGGGGCCAGAGGAGACTGGGACAGTAAATGAGACAAGGGATAAGAACCTAAAACATGGGTTGGCAAGGAAGAAGTACATGAAGGAGGGGCAGAGTTCATTACCTGCTAACATGCCCAAAGCAGGTCACGAATTCAAGTCCATTATCCCTCCCAGAATGAAAACTGCCCCAACATCTCAACTATGATGAGATCTTTCAGCTATGGAAACTACCTCAGTGTACCAAGTTATAGAGCTGTAAGTAAAGCCAGAGCCTCACTGTGGCTAGAAAGGAAGAGATACAGCTCTAAGCATTAGCTCATTCAAATTCTCTTTCACGGCCAATACACCCAGTAGGGGTTTCAAAGTGATCGTCTCCATGTTTCGGGGACTGATTGTCTTTCTACAACAACTGGGTGGGAAACTTGTTTTTCACCATGCTGTTTGGTCTTGGCTGATTGCAATTCCTCTGCAGCTAATCTTGCCATTTATCCATCTCCCACAGCCCTGGGACCAGACCAGCCCTCTTAATGCTAATGAGATCTGACTGCAGAATGAGCCACTCTATTTAGTGTCTGCCGGCTTGGACAAGAGGCTCATGTCATGGCATGCTTAACTACACAGAGGAAAAAGGAACAACTCACTTCTGGATATTCAGTGGGGATGGAAATGCTCCAAATCACTCTTCTACTAGGTGTCCTGAGAATGAAGACACCAGCCAGGATTATCTTAGGTGAGAAGTGTGGTAATAACTCCACTTCCAAAAAAAGTCCAGTACGTGTCCATCCAAGACATAATTACGAAGCCCTGCAATGTGCTGGGCTCTGTTCTGGGCACTGGGGGCCGCCAAGGGCATGATCAGTAGAAGGCAGTTCACATGCTCCCCTCGCAGCCCTGTGAAGGCATACGAGTGCTTCCCTCGCTCCCCTAGAATGTGGGTCTTGCTGGAATGCATGAGGCAGAGATGTGATGGATCTTTTAACATTCAGGGTGCTAGGATTCTCAGCTCAGACACTCCGATGTCCTAGTATGCTGACATACAGGAGTGAACACCCTTTTGCTCTTGGGGACTTGTGGGAGAGAGGAATCATTGGACCCCGAGACTCTCATATCCGCGACAGTGGGAGAAAGAATGCCTCTTCCCTCACTTCTTCTCCTTCAGGTGTACCCCCTCCTTCCTCCTACACAGCCTTCTCTCTCACCTGCTTCTTAATCCACACACTCTACTCATACATGGCACTTCCTCCATGAGGATGGAGATGACCTAAGGCAAAGTCAGACGATGTGTTCTCTGCATTCACAAAATTCCTATAGGTCACAGAGATGAGGGCACCATAGCTGGGCTTTAAGGATGGGAAGGATTCTGGGAAAATTATGTCTCCAAAATATACACAGGGGCCATCACAGTGTGAAGTATGGGAGGAAATGCAGTCACTTGGTCACTCATTCATCCATCCACTTAACATAAATTACTGAACTCGGACTCGGTGCCAGGCTCAGTGATCAGTGTTGAGAAGTCAGTCAGGGGCCTGAAAGACAAGGCCTTGACCTAAACAGACAAGCAGGCTAGGGAACAAGCACTGGTCACTCTTCCATGAACACATCTGCTTTCAGAAAACAACGATCAGCTGGGTCAGCAACTGTGACACCAGTGTTATCTTGACCTACAACTTCGGTGTCAGGAAAAGAATTGGGATTTGAGAGTGGATGAACGGAAAACACCTAAAGGGCTATGTGTACAGCAGAGAGAGCTACAATCTCTACCCCCAACCGCCACACACAATCTCTTTTTGGAAATACAAATATCGCTTTTTCTTTTCTGTTCTCACTCGAGGCTAGATAAGAATCTCCTTAGAAATTTTCTGTCTCTGGAGTGAACATCATGATGTATTTTTCTGAATTTCTTTTCATTTACTTCTCCACAGAAAGAAACGTTTGTTTCTAAAGGACAAGCGCATCTCCTGATAAGTTATGCATCCCCAGAAACACTGATGAGCTGAAATACTCTGATCGAGTCAAACACTACAGTATTTGTCACAGAGTAAAGATTGTTTGGATGTGATCTTTCTTCAAGAACTAGTTAGAAAACTCAGAGAAGAGGTTTTCAGATATTCCTGCCATTTCCTAGGGCTGTGGTCTCCCAATCTCCGTGGGTCTGACTTCAGTGTGGTTTTGTTAAAGCTGTTTTCAGCCTCCTGCTCAATGACTTAGGCGGTTATTAATTAATCTTCAGTAAGTGAACTAAATGTAATTTTCTCTGGGAAGAAGGCATAGTATTTTTTTTTTTTTTAAATAACGGGGGTTTCCCTGGAGAGACAGGGAATGGTCAGAGGGTCCATGAACCCAGAAGGCGGCCTTAGCAACACTGTGGGGGGTAGAAGTCAGCATGGCGGGGGGAGGGTAAGAGCTCAACAGGTCCAGCTCAGTTTGGAGAGGGAACCACCAGGAGACTCTCATCCTTCACTCACCCAACAATACATTACAAGAGGTCCCGGAGGTCATGGGCCCCCTTGGGGAACAATCAAGCATCTTGCCTCATGCAGTAGATAGAAAGGAACCTGAAGGATTTCTCCTGCGCCAGGGCCATGAGGGAAATGTCCTCCAGGGGGACAGGGGGGGTGGAGTGAATGAGGGGAGGAAGAGATGAGACTTGAACAAACCTCAAAGGGCAAGCCGAAGTGAGCCCTGGGGAGCAGGGTTCCAGACACATGATGGGGAGCAAAGGCAGCACATGCAAAACCATGGGACCTGAAGGGGCCAAAGTGCAAACTGCAGGCCACTCTGCTTGGCTGGAGTACTGGGGCTTTAAGGAGTGTGGGTGATGAAGAGGCCTGACACTTTAATCTTTACCGGGAAAAACCAATAGTCCACTCCAAAGTCCTTCTTGGTGAGCCTGGCAAGTCGCCTCACCTCACTGAGCCTCGGTTTCCTCCTCTGTAGAATGGGAAGAGCAGCAGCACCTGCTTCCCAGAGGTACGAATGCGGGAGTAACAGACACAGTAAAAATCACAGTCCTGCCCTGATGGACTTTACGCCCAGGTAAATAACACATTCAGCAGGCCGGGCCCAATGACCAGCACAGCCGGAGTCCTCAGAATACTGGAACTGCTCTCCCTCCTTTTTATTTTTTTTTAAAGATTTTATTTATTTATTTGACATAGAGAAATCACAAGAGAGGCAGGCAGAGAGAGAGGAGGGGAAGCAGGCTCTCCAATGAGCAGAGAGCCCGATGTGGGACTCAATCCCAGGACCCTGAGATCATGACCTGAGCTGAAGGCAGCAGCTTAACCACTGAGCCACCCAGGCACCCTCTCCCTCCTTTTTAAAAAGAACTTTTTGTCACAATCACTATTATTAACCTCTTGGCTTTTCTCAAGAGAGAATGTTCTTTCTACTGATCTGCTTTTTCTGGGGACCCAAAAAATAACCTTGTGGAAAAGTAATCTGATTTTTCTAGCTTTCCTAATTCATGCTTCAATGTGAAGGTATCACCTTATGTGCCTATCCAGGGATAATTACAAAACACATTTATTTCCTTTTTAATCGGTAGACTAAAGACATCCCATGGAGAGAGACACGAACAACACAGAGAGTAAAACTATTTATACAAGGAAATCAACCCCTATGAATTAAAAGAAAATTAAATGAACTAGAAAGAACTTCCTATGTTCTTCTGAGTTTTAAGGAAGTAGTCCGTCCATCTGATACTAACAAAAGTCATAAATAAAATATTAGCAAATTGAATCCAGCATTAAGTTTAAAGAATGAAAACGGATGTCAGTACCAGAATGGTTCCATATTAGGAAATGTAGTAATATAATTAACGACATCAGTATATGGAGAGGTAAGGGGAAATGATGGCTCTGGTACTGTGGGCAGTCTCCCGCACTGGTGGAGATGGGAGCTCGGAGCTCGGACTGAGTGGCTCCAAGAGCGAGTCACAGAAGGAAGAGGAGACAGCAGCAGCAGGAGTCTTTCTAAGCTCCAGATAAATAAGCACAGGGAAAAGAGGGATGGAGGGGTAACTTGAGATATGGGCACTGAGACAAAGGACAGTGTGTGTGTGTGTGTGTGTGTGTGTGTGTGTGTGTGTGTGCATCCGTGCCCAACCACTTGTGTATATCTTCTAAGATGGCAAATATTACAACACATTTGTAGCCTACAAGAAAGGAGCTGCTGTAGAGGGAACAGGCATCTGCGTATTAGGAAAGGAAGAGGAAAAGAGGTGAACTGTCCATCAATGCACAGCTGATAGATGGTTGTGTAAGTAGTTAAGAGCTCAGACTCTAGAGTCAGACTAATGGGTTTGGATCCTGTCTCCATCATTCACTAGCTGTCTGACCTTGAGCAACTTACCTAACCTTTCTGGACCTTATATACTCACCCGTACAATGAAAATATGAGTGATGCCCTCCCTCAGAGTTGTTATAAGGATTAAAAGAATTAGTATTTCTAAAATGCATAGTTCCTGGCAGTGTGTTAATTAAGACAAAGTCAATGTCTTCAACTGAGTACAGTCTATTTAGTACTACTGAATATAATACTTGATCCCACTAAATAGAGAATAGATATTATGTACGTATATTATATTACACACTAGGTAGTATTTTTTTCTCACTGGGTACACAGAAGCGTGAAGTCAGGAACGGAGAGGCTATAGGACAGTCAGAGGAGGAGCAGAGATGGAGAGCTCCTGATGTCACCTACACTCACCATCAAAGAGGGGGTTCCACAAAATTCAGAGGATGTCGGATCAGCCAGAAATCCCAAAGTTCCATTTTTGCCCCAGAATGGCCCTGGCCACTGTAACAACAAAGAAGGGAAGGAGCATTACAGAGGAAGGAGGCCCAGCAAACCAGAGTAGGGCCCAGATGAGGAAAGAGTCTGGAAGAACAGGGTTCAAAGTGGACCTTCATGCTTTGTGCTATAGACTTCCATATCATCTGAACCTATGACAATGAAACTGAATTAATAAAATATTTAGTTTCTAAAAAAAATAATAAAGTATAAGATGCTGTCCTCAGGGTAAAATGACTAGAGGGTATGTGGGATATCCCTGTATTATTTCTTAAAATTGCATGTAAATCTACACATACCTCAACAGAAATTTCAATTAGAAAAACAGTCACAAAGAAGCATATGCATGAAAGAAAACCCTACATTTTCTTCCTCACTCTGATTCTAGCCACCATGCCAGAGACAGGCAGAGGACCATATATTTCATAGGGAGAAATTACAATCACAACAGAAGGCACATTCCTCTCTGTATGTGTGACAATGCACAGAGGAAAAGGCTGGCAGGCTGTCCCTCAAGGGTCTGTCAGAATATCCCTTCTTTGCTGTGGTCTCTTTGGCACGATCCATGAGCTTTCTTCAGTTTTGCCTTTCAGAATCCTGGTGTTGTCGGTGGGCCAAGAATTAGCTCAGAGTTCAGAGGTGAATACACAGGAGTTAAATTCACATTTGCCAAAGAACCCACAATGCTGGGATCACTAGGTAGCCAAGAACATGGGTTTTGTTAAAAAGCAACCTTGGGTTCAAGTCTCTCTGCTGTCACTTACTGTGTGGCTTTGGGCAATTTTCTTAACCTCTCCGGCCTCTGCTCATCTGAAATAATGAGATTATAATGGTACCACCGTATTCAGAAGATGAAATGTCACAGAGACTTCAAGATAAGCATAAATGATTGAAGAAATACATCGATGTCTGAAATGTTACTAAACTTTACTACAATAACAGTTAAGGAAGCAAAGGAATAGGATAGGCAAGGCCAAAGAGAATAGAGAGTAGACAAATGGGAAGAGAGACACTAACAATATTTTTAATATATAGACCACTGTAGAAGGGAAGTAACAAATCAGACTGAACAGAGGAAGGGGAAGCCTAAAAACATCTAGCAGGTCTTCCTTGCAAAATCAAAGAATAAAATAATGAGAAGGAATTTTAGGAATTCAAAGTTCTCTTTTAAAATGCATAATTAAAACCTAAGGAAGGACAATAACTTGTCCAAAGAGACACAGCAATTAGTGTCAGAGCTGGGACTAGACCCACTACCTGACTCAAATCCAAGGGCTTTGCCATCGGGCACATCTCCTTCCTTGACTTGATATCTAAGCAGCAGTGTGTACACCAAAGCCAAGATTTTCTGTGTTTCTGAGTGTGTGGTTTTAGGGACCTGAAGGAGGAAATGAAGGTCACTGAGACAGGAAGGCAGGAGAGTCTGGGAACCAGGAGGGGCACGGGGGTACCTTCTATGGCCAAACAGAATTTTGCATTCTAGCTGTTTGCATTCTAGCCGAAAGCATCTGCACAGGCAGAGAAGCAGTGCAAAATACAACCACATGAAGGAGGTTGCTCCTGATGTTTTGAAACTAGGGGAGGCTCAGAATTAATTTGCTGCTTCTCTGGTCCCAGGTGACAGCACTGCTGGAAGCCTGAATGAAGTTCAGCAAATTAATCTTGCATATTTTATGGGTCCTGAATGCTATATACACAGTATTCCTGATGTTGATTACTGCCTCAGTCAGTGCAGGGGGGATTTGTTTTATGATGATTTCAATTACAGATAACTGTCATACCCGGAATCACATATCAGCTGCTTGTAAACCGGAACGTGATATGAACCCCGGCTGCCAAAAGCCAAGAGCTGCCCAGGACACACTTTTAATTTAAAGCTCATGATAAAATGACTGTTTCCAGAGAAAGAAGTTCTGTTCCTCCCATGTTTGGGGTGCTTTCCCATCAGTCCTGTCCTTGCTCGGGATTTGGAATCATGCAGAAATGACACCACTGCTGCTTTATGCTCCTTTCTGCTTTTCTATGGAGAATACTCCATAACACCACCACTACTCAGCGTTTGAATATCACTATTTTTTAATGGAAAGTTGGGCTGAGGGAAATGACCCAGCAATCCTTGCATCCTTAAGATGAATTCCCTAAATTTTGTAATAGGTTCTGGACTTCCTGCAAGTGACCAGGAGGCCTAAGTAGGATGCTCAGAAACACCAGGGGGCGCTTCAGGGAGACAAGGGACCATCCATCCCGCAACCAGGCTGCCCAAGTCACAGGCCTTTTCAGTTTGTCACACTTGGAGCGGAAAGCCAGCCTTCCTCTACTTAAGCCACCAGCATACGTGTAGCCAAGGGCAGCGCTCTAAGCCTCTCAGTCTGAGAAAGACCAGGCATCCAGCAAGTGGCAGCCCCATTACAAAGGCCTACTAGAACATCACCTGGAAAGGAACTGACCTCTCATTCCACTGGGGCGAAACAGGTCCAGAGTAAGGCAGGACACTCCTCCAAGTCAAGGATAATTGGAGGCTCCCCTCAAACTGGAATCACACATCAATGCTCGAAGTTCAGCAGTAAGTTTAGAAACTCATTATTTCTATTTCCTTACCAGTTTCTCACATCAGAGTCTCTGAAAAGGCCAAAGGTTATTAACTTGTTTCTATAGTCACACCTCCTTCTAGCTCTTAACATTTTCCACAAATGTCGCATTCTCTTTTAAAAACCCAGTGGTCCGGCACCTGTGTGGCTCAGTTGGTTAAGCATCTGTTTTTGACTCAGGTCATGACCCCAGAGTCCCAGGATTGAACCCCACATCTGGCTCCCTGCTCTGTGGAGAGCCTGCTTCTCTCTCTGCCCCTCACCCTGCTTATGCTCTCTCTATCTAATAAATAAATACAAAACCTTTACCCCAATGTTCATGGCAGCAATGGCCACCATTTCCAAACTGTGGAAAGAACCAAGATGCCCTTCAACAGATGAATGATAAAGAAGATATGGTCCATGTATACTACGGAGTATTATGCCTCCATCAGAAAGGATGAATACCCAACTTTTGTATCAACATGGACGGGACTGGAAGCAATTATGCTGAGTGAAATAAGTCAAGCAGAGAGAGTCAATTATCATATGGTTTTTTTTTTTTTAAAGATTTATTTTTTTTGACAGATAGAGATTACAAGTAGGCAGAGAGGCAGGCAGAGAGAGAGAGAGAGGAGGAAGCAGGCTCCCAGCCAAGCAGAGAGCCCGATGCGGGGCTCGATCCCAGGACCCTGGGATCATGACCTGAGCCGAATGCAGAGGCTTTAACCCGCTGAGCCACCCAGGCGCCCCTATCATATGGTTTTGCTTGCTTGTGGAACATAAGGAACAACACGGAGGACATGGGGAGATGGAGAGGAGAAGTGAGTTGGGGGAAATCGGAGGGGGAAACAAACCATGAGACTGTGGACTCTGAGAAACAAACTGAGAAACAAACGTCCAGGTTTTGGAGGGGTGGGAGGCAGGGATCTGGGTGAACCTGGTGGTGGGTATTATGGAGGGCACGTAATGCATGGAGCACTGGGTGTGACGCATAAACAATGAACTCTGGAACACTGAAAAGAAATAAAATAAAGTAAAATGAAAAAAAATCTCTAAAAATGGAATAAAATACAATAAAAACCCAGTGGTCACAATAGCCTAACTGTGAAAGGAGCCAAGATGTCCTTCAACAGATGAAAGGATATAGAAGATATGGTACATATATACAATGGAATATTACTCAGCCATCAGAAAAGATGAATACCTGCCACTTACACTGACATGAAAGGAACTGGAGAGGATTATGTTAAGTGAAGTAAGTCAAACAGAGAAAGACAATTATCATACAGTTTTACACACATGGGCAATATAAGAAATAGCACAGAGGGGACACCTGGGTGGATTAAGTGTCTGCCTTCAGCTTAGGTCATTATCCCAGGGTCCTGGGATCGAGCCCCACATTGGGCTCCTTGCTCAGTGGGGAGCCTGCTTCTCCCTCCCCCACTCCCTCTGCTTGCTGCTCCCCCTGCTTGTGCTCTCTCTCTCTCTGGCAAATGAATAAAGTCTTAAAAAAAAAAAGAAATATCATAGAGGATCATAGGGGAAGGGAGGGAAAACTGAATGGGTAGAAATCAAAGAGGGAAACCACTGGAGACTCTTGACTCTGGGAAACAAACTGAGGGCTGCAGAAAGGGAGGTAGATGGGGAGATGGGATAACGGGGTGATGGGCATTAAGAAGGGATCACGTGATGTGATGTGCACTGGGTATAATATGCAACTAATAAATGAACACTACCTCAAAAACTGTATGATGTTCTATATATTGGCTAACAATTCAAATTTAAAAAAATAATAATAAAATAAAACCCTAGTGGTCAGTACTGTAACTATCCCACTCCACAAACTATGGTTTGCAATAAATCAGAGAAGCAGAGAGCCAGCCCTACGGACGCCAGAATGAGCAAGTTTATGGAACAAATTTGTTTCCCCTCCTCTACACTTGCATAGGTGTGACCCATGTACCTATGTGTCCTAACCCCTCAGCTTCTGTCTTTTTGGTCCTGTGTACTCCCTGTGTTCTCCACTCCTGAGCCTTGGCATAAATCCCACACACCAATGTGATCTTAATTTTGAGTTTATGAAGATAAACAATGTATTGTTGATATTTATGGGGATCCCCAAAGAAAGGACCAATTTCACATTCTCACCAGTCTGTGATTACAAAACAAAGTAACCATTTTTTTTTTAAAACTCAAATTCTTGCAGCGTAAGCCCCACTCAAATAAATCCCTCTATCAAATCCCCTGCAACTTCTCTGAGCACTTCCTCTGGAACCTGCTTCGACCCGACACAGTACCTCCTCCTCCCAGTATCTGCAGGTGATCCACACAGCTTCTCAGCTTCCAGGAGAGGGCACCGGGCTTTCTCACTCTCTACAGCACACTGTGATGTTAACAAAACGGTACAGGTTCAGAGAAGTATAACTTACTGCCCAAAGGTAACGACACAAACCTGGAACTGTTCTAAAGACCCTCAGGTTCAACTTCATTCAGCATGCGTATGGCAGCTGGATCTTGCCTACTTTTCAGCCTGTCCCAGATGGTGGGGCCCAACTCATTGTCTTTAGTAGGATGCTCCCGGGCATCTTCAGACCCATGACCTTCCCTGCCCCCTCCTCACTCCTGGCTCCAACTTGAAGAAGAAGTCCTTCCACACTCCCATCCAACCAGTGCCCTTCCTGCTCTAGGATTAACTTCTCAGTTTGACTGGAAACCCCAATTTCTTTAAGAGGAAACCTACAACCACACCCTGGAAAAGACAGTCATAATGGTCAACAGGGAATTTAGCAACATCTGGCCTTTTACTAGATGAAGTGAAACAGCAGGAGATGTACCAATGGTCTTACCCGCACTGTGCAAGCCTAGTCTCAGTCCCCTTCATCACCTCACCTCACTGCAAGATAGGAGCTGAAGCCTGTGCAAACACCTTCCTTGTCTACTTCCAGCTGCCCTTGAGCTGTGAGCAGAGGCTGGAGTGAGAAGACCCATGGGTCCTCTAAGAACAGGCATGGGCAGGCAAAATCCAGAGGCAGGAGCAAAACAAAATGAAAGAAAACAGGTCTCTCCCTCTACAGGGACAAGACGCACTGTCAGCCCTGCCAGCTGCCTTTTTGTAACAAAACACTTAAAATCTCAGTCTGCAGCATTTCTGTTTTGTTCTTTGGTTCATGTGAATGTAAGCCTCCCAAGAAAAATGAGGGGGTAATTAACTGCTCTACATCTGCATGACTGGAAGGGCCCCCTCCAGAGAGACGGCCCTCCAAGAATTTTAGGAGGTTCTAGTCCAAAGACAAATGGCAGCATTCATTCAGAAATGTTGAAACAGTCTTCAACTCTACAAATGGTAGAATTTCTAGGTTCTAAAAAAAAAAAAGTTTTGTGTCCGTCGGACTTCCTGCTGATTCAGAGGACACTCTCAATGCTGTCACACAGGGATCCCAACATGGATGGTTTCTAGGCTCTTCAATCCACAAGAGGTTGCTGGAAATACAGCACTCTGTAAAAAAAATGTGTTACAAAAAACCAACTTTGAAAAAACCCCAGAACTTAAAAATGAGGTCACAAGATGGCAGAAACACTTCAGGACCAAGTCTGAAGGTGCACTTTTGGTAAATTGGAGCCTTTAAGAAACAACAGTATAATAACCTTGGTGGACCTTTGTCAGATAAGTTCCTTGAAAATGCCTCATTTTTTTTCCCAAATAAAAAAGATTTCCAAAGCTAGGAGAGTAGGCAGGAAGGACCAAGTATTGTATACTTACATGGACAGCCAAAAAGGAGAGAGATCAGGATTCAATGATGTTACCAATGTTAGGAAGACACTGTGGGTGGGTTCCACCACTTCCTGACCCAGACCCTGCTGGCATTTCTAAGTGGACGCTGCCTTCAATGCGGCCCCTGGGATACTCAAAATGGCACGGGGGTTACGAAGTCAGCAGGGCCTCCGTGGCTCTCAGAGGGGTCCAGAAATACTGCTCTTTAGTCACCTCCTTTTAGACCCATCTCCAGCTCCCCATACCCCACAGGACTTAGTCAGAGGTCACACCAAGGCCCAAGCCCAGAAACAAGGGAGAAAATCTTCCACTGTCCAGGCATGCCTTGTTTTTGTTTTTTTTTCCAGGCATGCCTTGTTTTACCACACTTTACTTCCTTGCACTTTGCAGACAGTTTGTTTTTTACAAGTTGGAGGTGTGTGGCAACCCTGCATCAAACGAGTCTGCCAGTGCCTGCTTTCCAACGGCATCTGCTCACTCGTGTCTCCATGTCACCTTTTGGCAATTCCTGCAATACTTCAAACATTTTTATTATTATTTTATTTGTTACGATGATCTATGATCAGTGATTTTTGATGTTACTTTTGTAATTCTTTGGGGGCACCAAGAATCACACCCAAATAAGATGCTGACCTTCGCTGATCAATGTATGTGTTCTGCTGCTCCAGCCATGAGTCCTTCCCCCCCGTGAGTCCTCCCTCATTCTTGAGTCTCCTCATTCCCTGAGATACAACAATACTGAAATGAGGCCAATGAAGAACACTACAGTGCCCTGGGATGTTCAAGAGAAAGGAAGAGCCACACGTCTCCCTTTAAATCTGAAGCTAAAAATGACTAAGTTTAGTGAGGAAGGCATGTCAGAAGTCAAGAGAGGCTGAAAGCTAGGACTCTTGTGCCAAACAGTCAGCAAATTTTTGATGTAAAAAAAAAAAAAGGTTTCTGAAGGAAACTAAAAGTGCTACTCTTGTGAACACACAAACGATAAGAAGACAAAACAGCGTTACTGCTGGTGTAAAGAAAGTTTTAGTGGTCTGGACAGAAGAATAAACCAACCACAACATTCCCTTAAACCAAAACCTAACCCAAATCAAGGCCCCAACTCTCTCCAGTTCTGTGGAGGTTGAGATAGGTAAGGAAATTGGAGAAGACAACTTGGAAGCTGGCAAAGGTTGGTTCATGAGGTTTAGGGAAAGAAGCCATGTCCAGAACATGAAAGTCCAAGATGAAGCAGCACGTGCTGATGGAGAAGCTGCAGCAAGTAATCCAGAAAATCGAGTTGAGATACTTCATGAGGATGGTACACCAAACAACGGATTTTCAAAGGACACAGAATAGCCTTCTGTTAGAAAAAGATGCCATGAGACAGGAAACAACATGTGTTGGAAAGGATGTGGAGAAGGGGGAACCCTCTTACACTGTTGGAGGGAATGCAAGTTAGTGCAGCCACTTTGGAGAACAGTGTGGAGATTCCTGAAGAAATTAAGAATAGGGCTTCCCTATGACCCTGCAATTGCACTGCTGGGTATTTACCCCAAAGATACAGATGTAGTGAAAAGAAGGGCCATATGTACCCCAATGTTTATTGCAGCAATGGCTACGGTCGCCAAACTGTGGAAAGAGCCAAGATGCCCTTCAACGGATGAATGGATAAGGAAGATGTGGTACATATACACAATGGAGCATTATGCCTCCATCAGAAAGGATGAATACCCAACTTTTGTAGCAACATGGACGGGACTGGAAGAAATTATGCTGAGTGAAATAAGTCAAGCAGAGAGAGTCAAGTATCATATGGTCTCACTTATTTGTGGAGCATAACAAATAACATGGAGGACATGGGGAGATGGAGAGGAGAGGGAGTTTAGGGAAACTGGAAGGGGAGATGAACCATGAGAGACTATGGACTCTGAAAAACAACCAGAGGGTTTTAAAGGGGTGGGGGGGGGGGTGGGAGGTTGAGGAACCAGGTGGTGGGTAATAGGGAGGGCACGTACTGCATGGATCACTGGGTGTGATGCCAAAACAATGAACACTATTATGCTGTAAATAAACAAACAAAAAAAAACAAAAAAAAAAAAGAAAAAGATGGCATGTAGGACTTTCACAGTTAGAGAGGACATAGAACATGCCATATACTGACTGAATGGGTTATTCTTTAAGGAAGAAGTTCAGAGCTAAATACCCAGGAGAGCTAGAAGAGGGATGGCTGGCTTCTGAGATGTCCCTTCTGCCAGCAGTTGAGTTGGCTTTCCTCAGCATCCTGCAGAGGTAGAGGTGGGGGTGGGGGTGAGGGGAACAGCTCACTCTTCATCCTCTTTTCCTCTGATTCTCTGTGAGTCACAACTTACGGTGGCAGCTGGCTGTCCCAGGCAGAGACGCATGACACTCTACATAGAACTCAACACACTGAGTTCATAGCAAGCCCAAACCCTAATCTGCCCACATTCCAGCATGTCCACTCATTCAGAGATCTCTCACATTTCTTAAGCTCCATGTACCACATCATCTGAAGTCCCAATATTGGGGAAATGAGAATATAAGAACCATCACAGACAACACTTCACAAACATATATAAACATCAGGAAGAACTCCAAGACAAGCAACATCCACTGCAGCCAAGATGTTCCTCTGGTGGCACTAGGACTAGCCACTGTCCCGGGCACGTGGTTCCTGGCCCACCTTCCTCCAGCTCTCTAGTGAATTTAACTTTGACCCTTTCATTTATGGTTCTAGATGCCATCAGCTCCTTTCTAGATTGACAAGGAAATGACTTGATGGGGTGTAGTATTCCAATAAAATGTACATAGGGGGACATATGTTGGCTCTATAAGTCAACAATCTCCAGTGTGACCATGAAATGATTATTTTCTTTTTTTTCCTCAAAGAGTCCATGAGGGCGTTACCAACAGTGGTGACAGAGGGTGAGGACGGAAATGAGATTCTGAGGCAAAGCAAACACTTTCTTCCTTTGCCTCTCTTGCCAATGTCACTAAATTTATTGATGGCATAATTGGTAAGTTGGGCTTTGAGCCAAGTGTGTTGCCTTCTGAATGAGAGGCAGTGGGTGGAGGAGTCATAAAATGTTAACTGCTCCACACGGGAGCTCTGGGCCACCTGCCCCATGCTCCTATGCCATATCAATCATCACAGCCCCTAGTCCAACCAAAGGATAAGTCTTCTCTAGCAGACTCCCAGGGACGAATAATAAATGCTGACCTTCCCTAGTGCCTACAGGTCTTGACTGTGTAATTAATATTTACAATATGGGCCTGAAGGTAGTTCCAAAGCTCCAGCAACTCCATTTCCCAGACCGAGACACTGAGTGCAGAATGAAGCAGTGGCCGGGACCACTCAGCCAACAGTTCCAAAAGTTTCAGAGACCCCATCTGTCACGGCTGAAACCCTAGCCCACTGCTCAGTCCCTGGGCCTAGCAAGAACACTAAAAACTCCTGGTCCCTCCCCTCTGACTATTGTCTTCACTTCTCTTCCTCCTACACCCACAGACCATACACAGGGAAACACAGACACACAGAAAGGCTTGGACACTGTACAGTATACATACACATAAATAGATGGGAGGCATGTATCTGTGAGCACACACGTGCACACCACACACACACACACACACACGTAAATGTCTGTAACTTAGTAACAGGGTTTGGGGCTAGAACTACCATTACTTGTGTCATCAGTTTGACACTCCACTTTGCTGGTGAAAATAGAGCAATTTATGCCAATGAGGTCCTGTCTTAGTATATTAACTTTTCAGTTGCACTGGAAGAGTCATGAGAGTTTTTCCAGGCCAGTCTCCTCATATTCAAGGTGGGGAAACTAAGGCCCAAATGGGGAAGAGAATTGCTTTAAGTGAATCAGCGATGGTCAGGAACGAATCTGGCCCTGTGTTTCCAAACTAAATGGTCCTTAGTTCCTTCTGGTGATGGTTTTCACCCCTGCCCCAACCAGGGTTAACCTGATAAAGAACAGTGCTGCTAGTTCTTGAGGGGGCCCACTTGCCAGCCATGGAACCAGGCCTTTGACACACATTACTTATAGCGGCAATCTCAATTCTTCAGGGTATATATTATCACCTGCATCTTAAAGCTGGAGAAATCAAAGTTCAGGGAGGCAAAATACTCATTTGAACCACATGAAATTAATTATATTTGATCAGTTTTATCTGATAGAAATGGCAAATTAGTAATTTTCCCCAGGCCTCAGAACAGGTGAGTGGCCAAGCCAAGTTATGCCTCCAGGACCCTTTCCCAAGCATTGCAACCCCCCTGCATATTCAGCCCAGACCCAGGCTCAGCTGGACCTCACACCAGCCAGGGAGCTGGGTTTGCTCCCTCTCTCACCTCACCGTGGCTGATCCTGCTTGCTTCCTGCTGTGCTTCGACTACTACCCTCAGAGATGCTATGCTGCCTTCCACTCTCCACGGTGAACCTCTATCACAGCCGGCCTCTGCCTTTTCTGATCTCAGCTCTCCTTGCTTTTGAACGTTTTCTCTCATCAGATCTCTGACCATCCCTTTGATTCTTCTTTTATCCGTCAGGACCCTTGTGCCCACACTGAGCCTCTCCTGTCCACACTGGTCAGACAGCTTCTCACCTCTCCTGTCTGTCCTCTTCCTCATCTAGAGCCTCCTAAGCACTAACTACTAACAGTTTTTGCAGGTTAAGCATAGGCACTGCCTTGGTCTTAAAAATATGTCCACAAAAGTTTTGCTGTTCCTGTTTTTAAGAGGTGAAGCTTACCTCTCCTCCTCCTGAGTGCAGGCTGGACTTAGGGACTGGCTCCCAACAAAGAGAACACCATGGAAGTGATGGTTTGCCATTTCACAGATAAGGTTATAAAAAGACTGCAGCTCCCAGTTAGACTCCCCACCCTCACCCCCGTCTCGTCACTGTGCCAGAGGAAGCCATGTCATGCACAACCCTATGGACAGGTCCAAACGGCCAGTCCTTGCCAAAAACCACATGAATGAGTTTGGAAGAGGAAGTTCCAGTTCCCAATCAAGTCTCAGAGACTGAAGCCCTGGCCAAAAGCTTGACCTGAAAGCCAGAACCACCCAGCTAGTTTTCTCCTGGGGTCCTGATCCATAAAAGCTGTGAGATAACCAATGTTTGCTGCTTTAAGCTGCTAAGTTGGCGATAACAATACTAATACAGGCACTTTTGGCTTTGAAAGAGGCCACCCCCCCATATCGACAATCGCATGTCACAAATGGGCTTCTTTATTCATTCCCTCTAATTATTGCCCACACTACTTCCTCAGCTGACCAGTGGACTAGACTAGCTCCCTTCCCAGTAACCTTCCTTGCCCAGTGCCCTTTGCTTCCAAGACCTAAGCAAATGGGTATTTTTCAGACTAACCTTTATTTGTAGTTCTAAGTAGCTAAAAGGCAAGGTAATGAAGAGTCAAACAACAACTACATCTCCAAAGACATGATGTGCTTGTCTGACATGAGTCTATGCTGCCATAAAACAACTTACACAGCTACAGCAGCACTCAAAACCTCTCATTGCTTCGTTCCTCATCCCTGACTTTGAGCTACAAGATGAGAATTTTCCAGTCCACTGAAATGCATGCTGGCATTAAAACATGTCAGAGTGGTGACAGGGACAAAGACGTGAATATCTGAAAATTGAGTCTAATTCTTGGGAGTGGGCACCTCGCCCTGTGTGGACAAGGAACATTTACGCAGTGGAACATTTATGCAGGGATAAAATCCTATAACTATGAACACAAAATGTCCCACTACATTATTCGATGGTCATGGGATTCTACTGAGTAAAAGCTGATTTAATGTAAGTAGACTTAGAAACCCTTGTGGGAACTCTGAAGTTTTCACCACAGGACTGCTACTGTGATAAGACAGCGTATGCTTCCTTTAGGCCACGTGCACAGATATACACCGTATCTTCTCTCTCATTCCCTTTATTCCTCTTGTCCCATCCCTATGTCACACACCCTCATCTTGGTGTTAAGGCACTCGAGTCTTTTCAGAAAAGTTTGCGACAGGTTTCATTACTTGTGGAAGGTCTACTATATGGAAGCAAGGCATAACGCCCTCCTTATTTGTGGCATGCTTATCAGGTCTTTCAGTTGATTTGGAGCAGTATCATTTCTAACCTCTGGTAACGGACAAGAAAATCAACCTGAAATTTCTAGCTATTTAGCCCACAGCAAACAGCTTTTGTTGTCGGCAACATCATTCCTCGTTCTTGCTCTATTTCGTTCCGCAGCTCTGCCTGCCCCAGCACACATCTTCAGGAACTGAAGACACCGGGCAGGAGCTGATATTAAAGATCTGCTCATCCTCAGAACCCCCAGGCCTAACCCTCTTGTAATAGGGGTACACTGAGAACACTGCCCAGCTCTCAAGTTAAGCCTCTCCCATTTGACAGAAACCAGGTCCTTGGCTATCAAGGTAGAAAGCTGTCCTTTAACAGGATACCTAGGGCACCTGGGTGGCTCAGTGGGTTAAGCCGCTGCCTTCGGCTCAGGTCATGATCTCAGGGTCCTGGGATCGAGTCCCGCATCGTGCTCTCTGCTCAGCGGAGAGCCTGCTTCCCTTCCTCTCTCTCTGCCTGCCTCTCTTGTGATTTCTCTCTGTCAAATAAATGATTAAATATTTTTTTAGAAAAAGACAAAAATTTAGTCTGTTGGATTTGCTTTTGAAATTATAGATGAGAATAGAAAATAGAACCTATAAGACCTTCCTCCCGTCACCAATTCCAATGACAGAAAAGATTTCTGAAGCAGCCAACTAGAAAGGAAATCTCTATTTCAAGAAAGTAAAATCAGCTTTAATCACTCATATTTGGTGATTTATTGTTTCTGTACATGCTAAAGCATGAAAAAGAGTAAAACAATTAGAGATCAAAACCTGAAAACACAACGTAGATGAAAAGAAAAGCAACTGCGCCTGTAACAGGGACACATTTTACTGTTCCAGCTATCACAAACTCAAGGATCTAGCTGTGAGACTTCAGTTTTGTTGCATAACATTTCTGTGCCTCTGTCTCATTAAGTTCCATTGCCTCTAAAATGGACATATTAATAGAATGTTCCTCGGAGGATTATTGCGAGATTAAATTAAATCACATACTAGAACAATTCCTGGCACATACTAATCATTCTGTAAATATTAGCTATTATTGTTGGTATTACTTTTATTACCATCCCATTCTGTCTTTGTAAGCAGATCCACATGTCAAAGCCACGTCATAAGCACAGTGTTGCTTGGTAAGCAAGGTGTCCACACATTAGGATGAATCCAATGTCTATTGGCATCATCCAAGATGCATGGCACTCCCATCTTTATTATATATGGAAGGTTTTATCAGTGGAGTCAGAATTTTCTAAATTCTGCTTAAAGCTTAAAGCTTAAAGCTTCTTGTATTTTGGTCAGATGATAATTGCTTATGTACCATTTTAGCTCCTCTCCCTTTCTCTTTCCTATTTGATAATGCCCCTATTCTAGACAGTTTTTCTGAGTGGAGGACCACTATTTATCTTTTGGGTCTCAATCTATCTCTGTTCTGACCAGTATGCATTAATTGTAAAATTTACCTCTCAGAGGGTTCTCTTATTTCCTTTCCCTCCTTTTCCACTTTGTGGTGGGCACTATTGCCCCTAAGAATTTAATATTTGTCTCATAAATCTTTTGTCTACAATTTTTTTTTTTTTGGAAATCTGTAGAATTATCTGAAGAATTCGGTTTAGACACTCCATTAGTTCCTAATAGTCTGACAAAATATTCTCTTTTCTGAGTTTGATGAAGGCAATTTGCCCTGACATTTAATATTGTTGTTTATTTTCTATTTAACATGCAAAGGATCAGCCACAAGGATAAGGTGACTTGAAACTACAGTTATTATCACATAAACCTGCTAGAGTTTGGGTTTACCTAGGCTGATCATGAGGCATTACAGCATAACTGTCCAAGGGGCCACATTTAAGACTAGCAAAAGCAAATGAATAACATCAGTAATAAGAGTTTCCATTATTTTTTCTATGGATTTTTCAATTAATTTTTAAACTGTCCTTACAAACAAACAGATGATCCTACTTAATTATATCAAAGGGGTACTTCAAATCAGATGAGATTTCCATATCAATTATGGCAATGAATTCAGTTTCTCTGAAATGTTATTTTAACATAAACATGATTGGTTAGGTTGAAGTTTCCTGGCTAATACTGAAAGAGGGCTTTCTGTGTACAAGATATGCTTTATATTCTGCATCATTAGGTTTTCACAACAAACCTCTGAGGTTGGCATCATGCTGATGAGGCACAGATAGGTCATTAACTTACCAAAAGACCAGAGCTGGTAACAGATAGAACTGGGATTTTTTTTTTTTTTTAGTCATAACTCAAAAGCAGAAGCCACTCTAGATATTTCAAGTAAAGAGGGACAGAATGCAGGGGTAACCGTCTACAGAAGAATACTACTGTGACGTTTTTACCAATAGAAGGCACCAATAGCTTCATATCACATTATAGTTGATATATGTCAACAGTCTATCCCTACCTCAAAATTCGTGGCTACGAGATCCATCACTAGATCCCATTATTTACAGCATTAATAAAGAAGCATATATATCACTATATCACAATTTATTATTTTATGTGTTTTCATAGCCAATATAATTGGTTTTCTATGAAATCCTGTGTTTATTTTAGTCATTTAAAATCATTATTTGAAAAGGAGTCCATGAACTTCACCAGATACCAAGAGGTCCGGGACCCAGAAACATGAATTTCCCTTGGCCTAGAAGGAAAGGGCTGATTCCTAGAATCCACAATGCAGAATCTGGAATATGAACTCCTTTCTATCAGACTCCATTACCTTTGCCTTAATCAGCACACTCCACAGGGCTTTGAGAGTGAGAGCAATCCTTTTAGCTTTTTTGAATACCATCAAAAACCTGAGTGATCCCAGCTTGCTTGACATTAATGCAGCCTTGGAACCCCCACTGAACACTGAAAGGATTTTTTTTTTTTTTTCCCATACAAAAGACCAGTCCTTTTCAGGTAGGGGAGTGGTCTCATCTTTTATCATCTTTGAAGAATTCCACTCTATTTCCTCACATACTGCCTTCACATTTGCAAGGTACCTCCTCCAGTGACTTCACTAAGCCATCTCAGCACTACACTGCTGACTCCTGTTTTCATCAGGCAGAGTAATGACATATGCAAAGACTAAATGCTGGGATGCTCAAAGGAAGAAATGAATGTGTTATCTTAAGATTTTTCCCATGAACCATTCAACTCAAAATGCATGTGTGTGGTATTTTCATTTCTGATAGGGCTTCCATCTGTGAGTATAGCTAAAAATGTGGATGACCTGTTTGTCCTCATGCATCTGAGAATGACAGAGTTGGAAGAGACCTCATTTAACACATAAAGAGGCCAAGAAAAACCCTCTATGAT
This sequence comes from Meles meles, assembly GCF_922984935.1. Lineage (NCBI taxonomy): Eukaryota > Metazoa > Chordata > Mammalia > Carnivora > Mustelidae > Meles > Meles meles. The sequence goes on from NC_060068.1 coordinate 109,034,980, forward strand.
GGCTAAGGGCTCAGCTGTAGAGTCAAATGGGCTTGGGTTTGAACCCCGACTTCTCAGAGAACTTGTGTGACAGTGGCTACAAACCCTACCTCGAGGGTCACTTAATCACAGGTTCATCATCTGTGAAGTACGGGAAATTCACTTCTCAAGATATTTTCTTTTTTTATAATAAGTGAGATAAAACATGTGAGTTGACTAGCACTCACAATGAATATTATTTGTACAGAGACAAGACTACTCAAGGTCATAAGATGAGATGGGACAGAGCCAGGTCTGAGATGCAGGCTTCTGGCTCTTTCTGCAGTGTTCTTTTCTGCATGAAGACCTCTTATGTTATGGTTTTTCTTGCCTCTAAGATTTGGCTGGGAAGCTGGTGAACTGCTGACCCCTTTTTACCTTGTGCCTAGAGAAGGAAAGGTGTAAAAACAACATGTTTGTGTAACAGAGACTCCATAAACAAGACTTGTTTCCTCCATTATTACAAAATGAAAGGATAATACCTAAAGAGCTGCCAAGGAGCTTTTCATCTTATACCTGCTAGTAATCAGATTTCTAGACTCTAAGCTCCCTTTGATAAATTATCTGTTCTCTTTTCACATATCTGTGATCTGTTTGTAGAACATGCTCAGCCACGTCTTCTGCTCAAGTCATAATCATCCTTGGCAAACTCATTTCCAGGTGATTCAACAGATTTCTGAGAGAAGATGTGTTCCAAAGTTGTCCTGTCACCCACAGGGGACTTGTTTTACTGCCCACCTGGCTGAATAGACACAAAGGAGAGTACCTCCAACACAGCTCAGTAGTCGCAGTACAGGGGAGAACACACAAATAGGCCATGACCCCATAACCCCCAAGATTCTGAGGGAAAACATGGCAGGAGGTCTTATCATCATGAAAGAGGTAGTTAGAGAGAGCTGCCTGGAGGATGTAACTTAAGCTGAGGAGCAGTTTGGCAGGTGAAGGAAAAGAGAAAGAAACGCCAAGCAAATAAAATGGCATATTCCAAGGCCCAGGGGGAGAGAAGCAGACGGGGTTTGGGAAACTAAAAAATATATAATCTGTGAGATTCTGAGATTGGTGGGCATTCAATAAAATCTTGGCTCATGGATTAAGAAAATTTATTTCCCCCCAATACCTTTATACACTAAAGTTGTTTATGCTACAATGAGATGGAGTCCATCTTTTTCAGAATGAAGGGATCATCCTTGTAAACCTCTAGCTCAAAGCTGGGAAAGCAGTGATGAGCATCCAACAGCCGCTGGGGTTTGTGGGAAACAGAGACCCACTGGGCTGGGCCAGGCAGCTGGACTGCCATCACCATGCATTCACCACCCAATGAGAATGGCTCCTGCAGGAAAAAGACAACACTCCCATTGATAAAGCTACCAAGAGACTCCATAGTGGGTGGTCTGAGTAGAGGTGCAACTGAATTTCCACTGGGCATTGACTTAGATTCTCAAGCTCATGATAGCCAAAGGTAAGAGTGCAAGCTACTATTAGTGGTCAGTTTTTGTTCTTTCAGCCTAGGGTGCCAGTTTGCCTGGGACTTGGGTCCTCTGGAACATCGGGTTTTCCATGCTAAGTCCAGGAAAGTACCAGATGAACCAAGACAAACTGGTCACCCTAATTTAGCCCATTACAAGTATACTGACTCTGTGCTGGATGCCAGGTTAAGTGCTGAGGGTATGGAAATAGATAAGTCAGTCTCAAGAACATTACAACACAATTAGTGGAAAAGACAAACATGTAACCAGAATAAATTCCGAGACCCCCACATACTCGGTCTTAATTAAGTAGTGAATTCAAAGAAATAAGTACAACTAAAAGTAATTAAATTGCACTTCTATGTTCTGTCTCTCAAAGAATATCAAAGGAAATCCAGTTCATCAACCACATTCTTCTTCTTTTTAATTCCCCCTTTCCCATCTCATCTCCTTGTTTCTCTGAAGCTCAATGTGCCTGAACCTCTGGGGTCATTCTTGTACTCAGCTCCCTCCCAAGGCTTCCCCAGCACCCTACTTTTAAGCAACCTTCTTCCCTCTCCCTTCTGTCAACATGCAACATTACTTCCCTACTGGAAATGGATGTTATAACAAAGCCTCCTCCAGGCTGTCCCAGGAAGGCTGGAGACACAGTGACTCCATATCCCCAGTTTTCTTCTCTACTCAGAAAGGAGCAGAACAGTTGTTTTCTCATGTGATTGTTTTTCTTGCAATAAATTCTCCACCTTAGTTCACTCAGATAAGCGCATCACTTCCAACTTCCCTGGTAAGTGCCGTGATGAGAATAATGTGTATACACAAAGCTGTGTAGCCACAGAGGTGGGTACTTAGCTCAAAAACAAAGCAGACACTTGGTTGCTGGAACCAAAGCAGATTTTGTCCCACAGATTTGGGGTTTCCCACTATTCCAGACACAAAGGAACTCTAATCATGGGGAAGTGAAGCCCTTTAAAGCGGTATCTATCCAACCCACAAGCAAATCAGTTTGAACGCAAAGTGAAATATACAAAGCAAGCCCATGGTGTCCTATTTACTGAATCACTTAAGAAAAATAGCACTTTGGGTGGGGGGTGGTGAGGAGAGAGAGATCTTGAAGCAGACTCCACACTCAAAGTGGAGTCTGATATGGGGCTCAATTTCACAACCTGAGATTATGACCTGAGCCAAGGTCAAGAGTCAGACAATCAACCAACTAAGCCACCCAGAATTACCCAAAAATAACTTCTTAAAAGGTGAAAGGGATAGAGACAGCCAGGTCTTCAGGAAATCATTTGGTCACGAGAAATGTGGATTTTTAAAAAATTATTATTATTTATTTAAATTCAATTAGCCAACATATAGTACATCATTAGTTTCTGATATAGTGTTCAGTGATTCCTCAGTTGCAGATTACACCCAGTGCTCATCACATCACAAGCCCTCCTTAATGTCCATCACCCAGTCACCCCATTCCCCCACCAACGTCCCCTCCAGCAACCCTCAGTTTGTTTCCCAAGTTAAGAGTCTCTCATGGTTTGCCTCCTTCTCTGATTTCTTCCCATTCACTTTTCCCTCCGTTCCCCTATGTTCATCTGCACTTTTCCTTTTGTTCCACATATGAGAGAAATCATATGATAATTGTCTTTCTCTGACTGACCTATTTCCCTTAGCATAATTCCCTCCAGTTCCATCCATGTTGATGTAAATGGTAAGTATTTTTTATTGTGTTATATTGGTTACCATACAGTATATCATTAGTTTTGGATGTAGTGTTCCATGACTCATTCTTTGTGTATAACACCCAGTGCTCCATGCAATACCTGCCCTCCTTAATACCCATCATGGGGTTCACTCATCCCCCAACCCCTCCTCTCTAAAACCCTCAGTTTGTTTCCCAGAAATGTGGATTAATTTTGTCCCTAAAGAAACACAGAACCTCACTACACTAAGTGCTAGCAACATACTGGTTGGGGTGGAGGTATCTCCTGCATTCTAGTTCATATTTACACCTTCTTGGCCCTTCACCTTTATCCTCTGTGAATGATTATTATAATTGTGAGGCTGTACAGACTGATACAGAGCCAGACTGCCACGGTCAGAACCCAGTGACTACCTGCATGACCTTGAACAAGTTATTTCACCTCTTTGTGCCTCAGTCTCCACCTCTGAAAAACAAAGACAATCACATTATCTCCCACATAAATTTGCTAAGAATGTTAAAGAAGAAAATCTCTATGAAGTATTTAGAAAAGTGGCTGGTAGATAAAAAGTTATCACGTAAGTATTTGTTAAATGACTTCATCATTTTTAGCACCATTTAATTTGTACTTAATTTGTGCCAAGCACTATTCTCACAATAATTCTAAAAGGCAGCTAGTTTTAAATTACCTCTGGTATATAGCCAAGGAAATCAAGGCTCAAGAAGTAACTTACCCACTTGGCATCAAGGAAATACAAATCAAAACCACAATGAGATATCACCTCATACTGGTCAGAATGGCTAAAATTAACAACTTAGGAAACAATAGATGTTGGCGAGGATGTGGAAAAAGGGGAACACTATTATACTGCTGGTGGGAATGCAGACTGGTATAGCCACTCAAGAAAACAGGATGGAGGTTCCTCAAAAAGTTAAAAATAGAGCTATCCTACGACCCAGAAATTGCACTACTAGGTATTTATGCTGATTCAAAGGGGCACATGCAGCCCAATGTTTATAGCAGCAATGTCCACAACTGCCAACATATGGGAAGAGTCTGGATGTCCATCAACAGATGAATGGATAAAAAAGATGTGATATATATATATATATATATATATATATATATATATATACAATGGAATATTATTCAACCACCAAAAGAATGAAATCTTGCCATTCGCAACAAAGTGGACAGAACTAGGGGGTATTATGCTAAGCAAAATAAGCCAGAAAAAGACAAATAAAGGATTCCACTCATATGTAGAATTTACGAAACAAAACAGATGAATATAAGGAAGGGAAGAAAAAATAAAATGAGGAAAACATAGAGGGAGGCAAGCCATAAAAGACTCTTAACTAGATGAATCACTGAATTCTATCTCTGAAACTAATACTATAGTATATGTTAATTAAATTGAATTTAAATTAAAAAATTGTTTAAAAAAGAAGTAAACCACAAATTGATAAATGGCAAAGTCAGAAGCTAAATCCAGGTCTGTCTGGCATTAAAACCGATGCTCTGGGTTCTTTTGTCATCCTGACTCCCTAAATCAAGTTTTGGAGAACGTTCCCTCCAAAAGTTTGTTGAAAACCTCCCTCCCCACCCAATTCCCTCAAAAATCCAGGGCTAGTCTTCGAAGAACCTCTGGGATCTGCAGTTTTTCCAAGGAGAGACCTAGCCATGGGGCCAGCCAGCCTCTACCTGGTTCCTGGCAGGTGGAGTCTCAGGCCAGTCTCCGTTACGTGAGGATCGGCATACACCCCTGTGCCCCTGCGGGAGCCAGCACCATCATTTCTACCCAAAAAACCCTGCTCCTTTCCCACCCTTCTGCTAGTTACACTCAGGAGAGTGCCTCCTTGGGAATGCACTCCCATTTTCATTACCAAGGGACCCAAATGAAACCTGAGGTCCCAGGAGACTGTTCCCCTCCCTCCAGCCCTCCTTCCCCAGGGGAGGAGTGGCGCTTTTGACTCTGGAGGCAACTCGGGGGAGAAGCTCAGTCAGGGCAAAGGTCAGGTGAATTCTCCCAACCTAATGCCACAGCTGTGTTTGCAGATAAGCAGTAAGAAGAGTAGTGACAATGACAATTATGGAAATAGGAGCTAACATGAGTTGAAGGAGTTGTGCGCAAGGAGATATCCTGAGAAACTTACACTCCCCTTCCTATCTTCCTCACAATCACCTACAGAGGTATTAATGACCCCAACTCAAATATAAGATGAGACCCAGAAATGGAAAGTTTACTTTACCAAGACCCCACAGCCAGTAAGCGGCAGAACAGGGCAGAGGGTGCACGTCACCTGATTTTACAGAACATAAGTCTCCTTCTTCTGCTCGAGAAGACATGGGCTGAGGTCCCCATAAGGCCATTTTCCTCGTGGTTCTGGTGCTCCATCTTCCATGCAATAGGTTTTGTTTCTCTGCCCCACCCATGCACCTGTCCGCTGCTTTACTGGCCAAGCTGCAACTGCCCAAGAATTCTCCAGAGCACATCTGACCAAGCCAAATAATGTTTCAGAGATAATCTACATAAATAATGGAGACTGTTCCAAGGTGAGAGACTGTACCAAAGCTTTCCCTGGGGAACATCAGGCTGGCTTTGCAAGCTTGGCAATCAGGCAGGATCCTGCCACTCTGTACAGTGCCTGCCTCCCTTGCTGAGCGATTTTGGCTATCACCCAAATGGGCCTCACCAGGGCATGTGTACCTTTCCGTGGACCTCGGTTGAGAGAGTGTGCGGCTTCTGCTTTCTCCCACACAGCCTCAGCCTGTGCTGTAGACTCCCCTGCTCTTCCATCAGCGGCTCTACGCTGAGACGTTTTTGCCCAGGGCTTTTCTGAGCATTCATGATAACTGCCCCCATGCCTGTTTTTTTTTCGGATTGGACAGTCCAGCTCAGTACCACAATCCATCCTCTGGGTGATTGCCATGAATAGCGGCCTGTGACAGGCCAGATCATCCCTCCAACAAAAGGAGGAGTCGACTTGGGCATGGGAACAAACCTTCACAAATAGCTTCTCAGCTGATGGAACCATGCCAGGGCTGAGGCTTAGCCTCCTCCTCTCCCTGGAGCTGACATCCCAGCTCTTTGGCTAACCCTCCAGGTTGGGTGGGGTTTATGGTTAAAAGCAAGTTCTGATTCCGGTGAGGCTATGTGCTGGTTGTGGGACCTCAAACAAGTTGCTTAGCTTCTCTGAACCTTGGTTGCTTCACCTGAAAAACAGAAATGGTAGTAACACCTACCTCTGAGAGTTAATGGTTAAGTGATTTAATGCACACAAAATAATTGCCGCAAGGCAGAACAGAATTAGCATTCAGAAACTGGTAACTGGCCATTCCATGCTGGCTGGATAACTGCTCAGGGCACTAACCCCCTGGCAGGGGGACCCCGGGGTCTGTATTTCCATTATTCACTGCCTCATGGGCCTCTACGTGTGGAGTGTACAGATACTTCTGTCTCAATACATCCACAAGAGAAACCTCCTCCTCTTCTCAAATTAGCCTTAATGCATAAGAACTTCACAACCTAGTCCACTCCCTTCTCGGACATACATAGCTTTAAGTGTCATTCCACAGGACTTAGCTACACATTTCCAAAAAGAAAATGGTGTATTTCATGCCTCTATATCTTTGCATGGCTTTTTCCTTTGTCTGGTATATCCTTGCCTACCTTCTCGGGCTAGCCCGCTCCTGTTTCTTTCCATCCAAACATCACCTTCTCTGAAAACCTCCCCTGACATCCCCTCCCACCCAAGCTGTCAGGTGACCATTCAGGAGTTTTCATAGGTCCTTATCCTTCTCCCATCAATGCCAATATCACACTGAATCAGAATGGCCAGTGTAGCAGTTACAAGTATCTCAGCCTACAATCTAAACTGTGCACAAAGGATACCTTTCCTTTGTTGCTCAAAAACTGAACTTAACTTCCATTAGAGCTTCCAAATCATAACCTCAGTCACTTCAGATAACATTAATGACCTTAAGACAGTGCCAGCCAAACTGGCTATACCTTCAACACCCACATCTTCCCCAGTGTGACTACGGGCTCTGAGAGCCTTATACGGTATTGAGGCATGGGTGGGGTGGGGACAGAGATGGATGGATGGGGCACTGCTCTTCAGCTGCTGTCATTAATTCATGCTGGCATCTGCTGAGATGCAGCCCATGCCCGTCACGTCCTCTGTTATTGATCTGCAGAGGACTTAGCTCTGCTCCATGATCTGCCTCTCCAAGTCTAGCCCTGTGTGCTTACTTCTGCATCTCTCTGGGCACATGCAAATCACGTTCCTATTCTCCATGCAATGCTGAGCTCTAAGAAGCCCTCTTGAGGCCACTAGTCCTGCACACTCCACATGCTCCTCTCTACTGCCTATAGGTGTCAGGAATTCTTGCCACCCTTCTAGGCTCCCCTAAGAAAGTTAAGTGTAGATATCCTCTCTCCAGGTTGTCCCCAAAACCACTGGATATACTGTCAATTGCTTCACTCAGCCTCCATAAGAACTCATCCCTGAGAGTCATGGGACCCTTTTAAGGGAACAGCACCAATGCAGACTTCTTTTTTTCCCCCAATGTACATTTCTGTTGCATTCCCTCCAATTCTCCTCCTGTAGCCTAGATAAGCTTTACCTTTTATGGAGCAGGGGAAAAAAATCCCAAACTCTGATTAGTCTTCTATTCTGTAGACCTTGAGTCTCTTCAAGACAATGATTTTTGGAGCCTCAAATTCCTAAGCTTTTAGAAGTCACAAGTCTTCCCTTTCAAACTATCATCTGTGTCTTGAGTTTTCAAACATATCTTGAAACTCCACCCCAAGATTTGACTCCTTCAGGCTCATATCTTTCTCATACCTTTCTGTTCTGCTGTAAAAATCCTTCCCAAGGCAAAGAATGCCTTAAAGTGTGGTTTGACTAGGAATTTACCACAGGACTCTCCCCAAAATGCTAATAACCAAATACAATAGTATATACATCAAAATAGTATCTCACTGCCTCTTAACTTGTCTGATTCTCCACCAGACTGAGCTAACTAAAAGCAATTATTTCATGTCTTTGACTAATACCATGTGCTCAATGAATTTTAGTTGAATAAATAAATAAAACATTGATTTCTGTTCATAGTATTCAAGATTTTAAGCAATAAACTATATACTGGACTATTAATCAGAGTATAGATCAGCTCTACAAAAAAAGTAAAGTTCCTTGTATTAGAATGGTAGAGCCAACAGAATGGCTAATCTTGATTCTCCCACTCAGCATTTACTAAGTTGTTTTATGAGTCAGACACTTGTTTCATACACGATCTCCCTTAATTTCATGTTAGAAATGAGAATGTGTGTCTTTTAGGGAATGAGACTCCAAGTGCTTGGGGCCCAGTTTTTTCACAGAAAATGGGAAGGCTCTCTGTCCCCACAGAAAAGCCACCAAGTCCAAGCAGAGTGAGATGGAGAACATGGGAAGTTACAGAAAATGAGCATCTTTCGGGGCACTTGTGGCTCTGACCTCATTAGATCTGCAAGTGAAAACCCGGGGAACATATTTATCATTTCATTTCATGTTTTATATTATCAGCTCTTGCACAGAGATAAATTCATGGAAGTTAATATGGGGAAACTGGTAATAAGCTCAGGAAGGCTCTTGGAAACCTCATATTGTATTTGCCCTGAGGCTCATAATTTGACTTTCAATCAACACAGCTGAAATACGTGGCATGAAAATTTTATCGAGAAAGGATACTGTGTGCCAGAAGGTAACCTCCTTTCTGAGCTAATTATTTACTGTTAAAGGGAAATATTGTAATGTAAATCACAGGTGCATTGTTGCTCGGATTCTGGCTGGAGTATGAAGATGACTACGCTTTCTAAAATCAGATGGAGTCACTGAATCAGGTTCATCCCAAAGTGACTGCTGCCCAGCTATATTACCAAACTGGAAACCAGGAATTTAGTGCAAGGGAATAACCATTAGACTTAGACAAAAGACTTGAACTCAAGCCTTCCTCCCTTGCTAAGTCACCAATGACCCCAACCCTGTTTTCTCATCTCTTTGCTGGGGATAATGATATGGACCCTACAGATAGCACATAGTTGCTGGGAAGACCCAATCAGTTGTTACATGTGAAAGAGTTCTGTGCACTATAAAATGCCCTGCCCTATGAAAGGACAGAGGCAACCTGGCTAACAGGCAGATGCTTCCTATCCTTCTTGAAGGAACTCAACAATAACAGCCCACACTCTCAAAGTGCTCACTTTGTACAAGCACTGTTCTAAGTGATTACAAATATTAACTTGCGTAATCCTCAAACAACCCACTGTGGTAGGTTCTACTGTTACTCCCATTTATACATAAGGAAATGGAGTCAAGGAGAGGCTAAGTCACGTGCCACATGGTTCCAGAATCCCTGCTCTTCATACCCTGGGTAAGGATGTCTTCCTACCTCCCAGCCTCCCCTCAGACATCTTTATCTTTGATCCTACTGTAAAGCCCTACTTCTTGGTGCCATAAAATAGCTAAAAGAATCTAAATATGTCTCTCCGGAACACAATCTGCCTTGGGATCTGGTGTTCCTTCCTCCCTTAGTACTATTTTTTTGTATATCCTGTAGAGATGTAACCTCTGCTTGCTGGTCACCCTCTGGCCTTTGAGGTCAAACAGAGCAGTGAGTCACTTTTAAAGACTAAACATCTCAGCCTCTTCAACTCTTTATCCCATCAGACATTCCTAGGCCATTTCCAGATGCTCATTACCAGTTCTGGGTTCCTCTAGATTTTGTCCCCTAGAAATGGGCTGTCCATGACTGGACATATAACCACAAGGGTGGTCTGTCCTGGACACAGGCCAGGATTACACAACCACACACTAAACACAGCTAAAAATTATGCTCAAAAGTCCCACACTGCCATATCCATCTGAGCTCGGTTTCCCTCCTGCCTGGAGTCTGAAGGCCCTAAGGTATAGAAACTCTTTCTGATAGAGAACAATCTTCCTGACTGAGGAAGGCTCAGCCAACCCCATCATCCAGAGACCCAAAACGATGATATGTTTAGATTATCCTGCCCCACCCTTCCCACAACCTCCTGGATTTTTCTTCTCATTCTCCTTCCTTCAGGCCCTTTTTTTACAGCTTCTCTAATCATTTATTAATTAATTCATTTCAACAAATATGTATGAACACACCACAAAATAACTGGTACTCCAGAATCTGGCATCAGAAAATATTAGAATTGTTCTGAAGAGGCTGGAGATTAAATATATTTTTTGAAGTCTTCTGGGAATGTTCACTGATCTTTTTCAGACACTCTCTGCTTACCCAGGTATGGTTCTAGCTTTACTAGGTGTTCAATAGTGCTTGCTGAATTTCATTACAAGCGCATATCTGCATGATGTACCTATGTATGATGATCTATGACGTTTCCAAGTGCCTGCTGCAAAGAAGGCAACAAAGAGGTGTAGCCACCTTCCTCTATGGGTTCTAATATCTCTGCTTTTATCTTGCCACTGCATTAAAAGTAACAGGTCAGGGAATTTTCAAGGAAAAGTCCAAATAAAGAAAATCATTTGCTGATTTTGCCAAAGACATCCTTTATTCTGGCTTAGCCATTAACATTGGGGGGAGGGTGTTGGGTACCAGATGGTATTTTTTTAAAGATTTTATGTATTTATTCGAGAGAGAGAAAGTGAGAGACGGAGCACAAGTGGAAGGGGAGGGGCAGAGGGAGAAGCAGGCTCCCTGCTGAGCAGAGAGCCCATGCAGAGCTTGATCCCAGGACCCAGGATCATGCTCTGAGCCAAAGGCAGACACTTAACTGACTGGGCTGCCCAGGCGCCCAAGGTTGAGATCTTTAAACTGAGTGAATGGAAGAAGAAGGGTTGTTCCTTAGGAAGTGTCCTCACAACTGCTGCTAACTCCAAAGGTCTGTAGTTTTTGCTATGAGGGTCCAGTGAGAATGCCCTTGCCTTCGAGGAGCTCATGTGTACAGTGACCAGAGAGCTCACTGCCCAGGCCTTAAGTGGGGGTGTCCAGCCAGGTCAGTAACTGCACTGATGAGAAGTAGGAGGTGGAGGGTGGACTCCAGAAAGAAAGGATAGGATGGAGGACATAAACATGCTCTCAGCAAGAACACGGTTAGTGTGTGAGAGCCTCACCTGGCTGAGCCTCAAAGGGCTTGGCAAATGGGACAGCTTTGCCAAAGATTCACCAAGTGACTGGGGTAAAAATTCTCCTAAGCCCATAGAATAAGATCCTATTTCCCAAGCCTATAGTCAAGACACTCCACAATTTGGTTTCAACTTACTTTACCAGCACTATCTCCCAAAGCAGAATTACATGGAATGGGTAACTGAAGAGTACATTCTTCATGGAGTAAGAAGGTTAATACACATGTGACTCACAAATTAAAATATGTGGGGCAAACACGATGATTGTTTTCCCCACCATGTACAGTTCAACAGTTGTGCACTGCACAAAGTTGTTCAGTCATTCCAAGCCATGTTCCCATGAGGTATGTCTGCCTGAGGGGGGCTACCTTCTCACTGTCCAAAACTCCTGCACAGGCTAGCAGAATCCTGATTGTTTCATAAGATTCTGTGAGAACTCACTTAGATTATGATTACTATGTGTTCAGCCCTATGTATGTCAAGAATTACCTGTTCAATAAATGTTCATTGTCATTGCTCTATTTTTCTTGCTGATGCTTGATCTCCACTCAAAAGAATTTTTTTTTCCTTCTCTGGCCAGTCAGTTTGCCCACCGCTGGCTGAATAGGGAGTGCGCATTGCCCTCCAAGTTTCTCATTGGCCTGTTCAGTACACCCCCCGATGGTTAAAGCCTTTCCATGCTCCGAGCCCCTCTTCAGTCCCCATATTCTCTGTAAATCATTCCGACAATTCTTGCCTTCCTCTTTTGAACCCCCAGAGCATCGACTGTCGGCATAATTCACTTGGCAATTAATCATTCTGTGCCTTGTCACAGCTCCCTATTGTAGTTAAGCCAATTATGCTGAACCGTCTTTGTACCTTCCTCAATGCCTGTGTCCTCACCCCATCCTCCCAACTTCTGGATGTCCTTAAAGCACCCAGCCCAGTACCTGCACCCAGGAGGAGCTAGGTGTATTCATCTGCAAATCTCAGGAGACAGGGTAGTGACTTGAAGAGTTAAGAGCAAAGTGCTTTTTGAAGGTTCTTGGATGATTTAAAGAAGCCCACAAGCAAGAAAATTAATCAGCCCATCAATTGATCAAAATGTCCACTTTGGGATATCTGCATGGACAGAGTCCGTGCAGGTGGTTCATGCCACATGCTGCCCATTTTCCAGGCTCCTCCCAAATGAAACCCAGAGTCCCAAAGAACCCCTGTAAATTCACAGTGAAGTTCTGACAAACTGTTTATTAACCAAGAGAACATGGTAGCCTTGGGCATGACTTAATGATCCTTTTGAAATTGGGAAGAGATAAACTCTTGCTTCATACGCTATACCCCTAACCCTCACCTGGTGCCCTATTTAGTGAGTAAGCAGGTCCTGAGCATTGAGCAAACTGTAGAACATGATTCCAAGATAATTTACATGGACCCCCACCCCATCCCTACCTCTTTCACCAACAACCCCTTCCCCACCTCCAAGACTCATTCCAGGCCTAACTACTTCTGGAGCTTTTCCTGGATTCTGCAGCCACAGGAATCACTCTCCCGTTAGGATCCGTCAACCCTGCAAATTCCAAACCATCTCACCAAACATTCCGCCTTGTGCTATCAAAATCCCACCAAGGTTTTGGTCTACTTTCATAAGACGCTGACATGCATGTGAGCCCAGAAGTACCACCATAATGCCCAATTTGAAATATTTCTGTTCATCAGAGCAGCTACATTGACTGACTATAGAAATGCATAAATGAATCATAAAACACAAAATCAATCTTCATTAATAAAAAGCTTTAACTGTTTTAAAATGTGTGAAATCTTATTTGAAAATAGGTCCCACTGCAGACAACAAAACAAAACAAAAGCTTGAAAAAAACTGCTTCCCATGATGCATCTGGTAATTAATCCTTGATGTCCTAAAGATTCTCTGGCATTGTTATCATTTTCAGTATTTAAAGACCATGTATTAATTATTAATCATAGCGAACTCTTTAAATGTTCTGTAAACTGGGTTGTTCCAAGAGCAGCAGGGAGCCGAATCTGGGGGTGGCGTCATTCTGGCAGAGAAGTTCGGGCTCATCTTGCCTCTCTCCAATTTGAGGAACTGGACCTGTTCACTTCAGAGCGAGCACAGAAGATGGGAAAGGTGTTGACATTATTGTCAAAGCTTTTACAGAGATAACACCATCTGCGGTGCTCCCCTAATCCATCCTAACAGTGATAAAATCAGTAATCCCAGAGGGGTCACCAATGTTTCACCTCCTCTGACAGAGCTAATTCTTCTTAATCAAACCGGTGTTCCAGACCTCCTTCTCCTAAGGAGCCTGCAGTCTGTTGATGGGTTTGCAGACTCTCGTTCGAAGATCGTTGGGGGCTGTGGGCTAGCCAGAGTTCTTTCCATGGCAGAGATCAAGCAGCACAGGTTGCCATGATGTTTAACCAGGTATGTTCCAAATCATTTAACACCAGAAATACTTCAAATAAGAGTTAAAATACTGGAAGGCAATTTAGCATGGACAATACAAGCACATCTTAGAATCAGACTGATTTTTCATCCCTGGTTTCTTCACTGACTGGCTGTATGACCTTGGGAATGACTCTAACCTCTCTGAGCTTCAGTTCCCTCATTTTTTAAACAAAACAAAAAAATAGTAATAATAATACCTGCCTCTCATACCTGTTGAGGATTGCCTAGAACAATACATGGAAAGTGCTCAGAGAGCATCTGGCACTCAACAACTGTTAGCTATTATTTTTAATGAGTGAAGTTTATGAATTATGTGCTTTTCTGAAGCTAAATTCACAAGGCATCACTTTCATTGACCCACATTCTGAAACACTTTCTCGAATGACTGGGAAAGTCTGGAGGCATAGTTAGGCTGTGGGAAATGGCTCACCAACTCAGGAATACCAAATAGAGCGCCTTGCACACATGAAAACATCATTTGTCACATCCTGGGGTGGGGAGGCTCAGACATGCCCCTCCGGGTACAGTCAGAGCATTTCTTTGCAAGTGGAATTCTCAAGGCTCAGTGGCGATTTGTCTTTCTTTTTAAAGTGTAAGAACTCGGAGATCACGTCTAAAACCCAAAGATATCCAGATGCTCAGCAGTAAGAAGACATAGCTTGAGGGACAGAGATACGGGTTCTGAGCCTAGCTTAAGCACAAGTTGCGTGACCATGGACAAGCTACTTAAATTCCATCAGTCTCATTTTTCTTTTTTGTAAAATGTAACAGGTAAAACATATCTTTGTGGACTGTTATAAAGATTAAGTCAAAATACATAAAGCGCCTAAGCTGGATTTTTTTCCCTGTGTGACATTAAGCAAGATAACCCCTGAACATCAATCTCCTTACAGATATGAGGATGAAAATAATCTCTCAGGGTTGTTTGTTTTACACTATTATTGCATTGTAACTGACATGATAAACTGTCTATTTCAAGCGCACAATCTCATAAATTTTGACATATGTGTACACCGACAAAACCACTACCACAATCAAGATAATGAACATACATCCATCAGCCGCAAATGCTACCTCATATATCTTTGCAATCCTTCTCTCCTGGCCCCTTCCCAATACATCCCAACCTATGAATTCAGGCAACCAACAGTTGTCAAGTACAGTATGTGCTCTATTTCTGTATAATATTTTTTGCTCAGCATAATTATTTTGAGAGTAATAATAGTGTCTATCCATCGTTCATTATTTTTATTGTCAGTAACATTCTGTTGGATGGATAGAACACAGTGTGTTTATCCTTTTGCTACTGATAGGCATTTGGGTTGTTTCTGGCTTGAGACTACTCCCAATAAAGCCGTGTTGAACATCTATATATAAGTCTCTGATACTTCTCAGGAAAATCCCACTCCTAAGAGCACCATGGCTGGGTCATAGGGTATATACAAGGTCTGACTTTTGAAGAAACTAAAAAACTGTTTTCCAGAGTGCTTGTGCCATCTGCCATGCCTACCACCCGTGCATGAGATTTCCAGTTTCGCTACATCCTCACCAACATCTGATATGACATTCCATTTAACATTAACATTTAACATTTAACATTAGCTATTAGAATCAGTGTGTAGCACTATCTCATCGTGATCTTCATTTGCATTCTCTAATGATTAATTAAACTGATCGGTTTTTTAAAGGAACATTTGCTGTATTCTTTACTAGAGTGCATAATTAAATCTTTGAGATTTTACTCTTTTTGAGTTTTCAGAATTATCTTTATATTTTGGATACAAGCCCTTTATCAGATACAGGTTTTGCAAATAAATGTTTTCAGATTCTGGGCTGTCCTTTCATTATCCTACAGTGCTTCTCAAAGAGCAAAGTTTTCATTTTGATGAAGTCCAACTTATCAATTTTTTGTCTGTTATGGATTACACTCTTGGTGTCATACATGAGACATGTTGGCTTAGTCCAAGTTTACAAATGTTTCCTTCTATATTCTTCTAGAAACTTTACAGCTTTAGGTTTTACTTTTAAGTTTATGGTCCATTTTGAATTAATCTCTGAATATATGTGAAATAGGATCAAAACACTTTTGTTTGCTTGATTGGTATGTTCTGTTTTGCATATGGATGTCCAATTGTTCTAGCATCATTTAAAAAAAAAGTACTATTTCTCCACTAGCTTATCTTTGTGCTTTTGTCAAAGATCAGTTCTCTGTATATGACTTGGTCTACTTTTGGAGTCCCTATCATATTCCATTTTTCTATATGTCCATCTTTGCAGTGATTTCATATGGTATTAATTATAGCAGTTTTGTAAGAAGTCTTAAAATTTAGTAATGTTAAGGGCACCTGGGTGGCTCAGTGGGTTAAAGCCTCTGCCTTCAGCTCAGGTCATGATCCCAGGGTCCTGGGATCGAGCCCCACATCAGGCTCTCTGCTTAGCAGGGAGCCTGCTTCTCCCTCTCTCTCTGCCTGCCTCTCTGCCTACTTATGATCTCTCTCTCTGTGTGTCAAATAAATAAATCAAATCTTCACAAAAAAAATTTAGTAATGTTAGTTCACCAATTTCGTTCTCTTTCAAAGTTGTTTTGGTTATTGTATGTTCTCTGATTTTCCTTTAGGATCTTAGATTCAGTTTGTCAATATCTTAAAGTAAAAAAAGAAAGCCTCCCAGGATTTTCACTGGGATTGAACCTATGAAATAATTTGGGAGACTTGTGTTTCATCAACAATGTCTGATGACCAGTAGTATTATCTTAACAGTGTTGAGTTGTCTAACCCATAAATACAGTTTCTCTTCCCACTTTCTTAAATCTTCTTTAATTTCTCTTGGTGTATAGACCTACTTCTTTTGTCAGACTTCGCCCTAAGTATTTTACATTTTTGGTGTTATTGTAAATTGTATTTTTTATTTCGATTTCCAATTGTTTTCTGCCAATACACAAATATAATTGATTTTTATACTGACCTTGTACTTGCAAGTTTGTCAAGCTCACTCGTTAGTTCTAGTAGCTTTTTCATATACTCCAATGTATGTTCTACAAAGACAATAATGCTATCTGTGAATAAAAACAGCTTTATGTCTTTGTTTCCAATATGGATGCCTTTTATTTCTTTGTCTTGCCTCTTTACCCTGGCTAGAACATCCAAGTTGAAAAGACTTGATAACAGCAGACATTCTTGTCTTGTTCCTGTTATCAAAGGGAAAGCTTTCAGTCTGTCACTGTTAAGTATTTATCTTCCGTAGGGTTTTGTACATATCTTTTCAGTTGAGGAGGTTGTATTCTGTTGCTGCTTTGATGAAAGTTCTTATCAGGATCGGACTTTGAATTTTGTCAAATGCTTTTGCTCATATATTGAGGTGATCAGTTGGCTTTTTGGTTTTAATTGTTAATATGATGAATTACAGTGACTGACTTTAGCATTAAACCAACTTCAAATTCCTAGGATGAAGCCAATGTGGTCTCCTTGACAAACTGAATACAACTTGCTAAAATTTTTGCTTAAGTTGCTTATATATATATATATTCACAAGGGATACTCATCTGTAGTTTTCTTTTGGTAATGACTTCTTCTGGCTTTGCTAACAGGTGAATGCCAGCCTCACAGAACTAGATGGGACATATTCCTTCCTTTACAGTTTTCTAAAAGAATTATGTGAGATAAGTGAAACTTTCTTCCTTAAATGTTTGACAGATTTCACCAGAAAGCCATCTGAGCACTGACTTTTCTTTATGGGAAGTTTTCTTAAGATTCAATATCTTGTATTGTTCAAGTTTATCTGTTTCTTACTGAATGCATGTTGGAAATTTGAGTCTTCTGCAGAAATGTCCATATCACCTAAGTCATGGGATTTATAGGCATAAAGAGCTTAATAATACTCCAATAACATCCTTTTCACCTGATTCCTGCAGAATCTGTGGTGATATCATGTCTCTCAGTTCTGAGATGTATATTTTCTTCTTTGCACCTGATTAGTATGGCTACAGGTTCAATTTTATTGATCTTCTAAAATACCTGGTTTTTTTATTTCATTTTGATTTTTCTCTATTTTTTTCTTATCTTTCAGTGATTTCTACTTTCAATGTGTTATTTCCTTTCTTCTCCTTACTTTGATTTAGTTTGCTCTTATTTTCTGTTTTTTTAAGGTGACAGCTGAAATCACTGATTTGTGAATTTTCTTTTTTCTAATATAGTTATTTAGTGCTATAAATAGCACCAGCTAAAATACTCTTTAGCTGCATCCCACAAATTCCCACACAGTGTTCTTTTATTTTAACTAATTTCAAGATACTTTCTAATTTCTCTTTTGATTTATTCTTTGATCCATACATTATTTTAAAATATGCTATTTAGTTTTCAAACATTTGCAGATTTTCCAGAGGTTGTTCTGTTATTGATTTCTAATTTAACTCTATTGTGATCAGACACCATATTGTTATCCTTCTAAATTTGTCAAGATGTCTTTTATGGCCCAGTAGTCTATGGGTCAGACTGAGCTCAAATGACTGAGCTACACAGGTGCCCCATATATTGGTAAGTGTTCTGTGTACACTTGAAAATAATGTGTTCTATCAATGTTGACAAAACTCTATAAATGCCAATCAAGTTAGGCTCATTGATACTGTTGCTCAAGACTACCATGTCTTTGATGAATTTTTGTTTGCATGTTTGAATGGGGGCATTAAAATCTGACTATAATTCGGCTTTTGTTTATTCTTGCAGTTCTATCAGTTTTTGCTTCATGTATTTTGAAGCTGTATAAATGTTTAGGACTGTTACATCCCCTTGATGTATTGACCTATTTATCATTATGAAATTACCTTCTTTATCCTTGATAATTTCTTTGTTCTAAAATATATTTTGTGTGTTACTAATGTTACCACTCCAGGTTCCTTCTGACTACGTTACCAAGATACATATTTTTCCCCTTCTTTTACTTTTGATCTCTGTGTTTTCATATTTCTTGTAAGCAGCATATTACGAGGTCTAGCTTTTTTATCCAATCTCACAATCTCTGCTTTTTTAAAAAACAGATTTTATTTGAGAGATAGAACGGAGCAGGGGGGAGAAGCAGAGGGAGAAAAGGAAGGCAGAATCCATAGCAGACTCCATGCTGAGGGCAGAGCCTGACACAGGGCTTGATCCCAGAACCCTGGGATCATGATCTGAGCCAAAGGCAGACATTTAACTGACTGAGCCACTCAGGCACTCCACAATCTCTACTTTCTAATTCGAGAAGTTATATGTAATGTGATAATTAATATATTAGGTTTAAGTCTTTCATCTTGCAATTTGTTTCCTATTTTTCTCCTTTATTTCTTGTTCCATTTTTCTTCTTTTTCTGAATTTATTTGCATTGGGTATTTTTTTTTTATGATTTCCTTTGTCAGTTTCTTGCTTGCTTTGTTGTTTTTGTGGTTTCTTTTTTTATTCCCATTTTATTTATTTTTTCAGCGTAACAGTATTCATTCTTTTTGCACAACACCCAGTGCTCCATGCAAAACGTGCCCTCCCCATTACCCACCACCTGTTCCCCCAACCTCCCACCCCTGACCCTTCAAAACCCTCAGGTTGCCCCAACCTCCCACCCCTGACCCTTCAAAACCCTCAGGTTGTTTTTCAGAGTCCATAGTCTCTTATGGTTCGCCTCGCCTCCCCAATGTCCATAGCCCCCTCCCACTCTCCCAATCCCACCTCCCCCCAGCAACCCCCAGTTTGTTTTGTGAGATTAAGAGTCATTTATGGTTTGTCTCCCTCCCAATCCCATCTTGTTTCATTTATTCTTCTCCTATCCCCCTGCCCCCCCATGTTGCTTCTCCATGTCCTCATATCAGGGAGATCATATGATAGTTGTCTTTCTCCGATTGACTTATTTCACTAAGCATGATACGCTCTAGTTCCATCCACGTCGTCGCAAATGGCAAGATTTCATTTCTTTTGATGGCTGCATAGTATTCCATTGTGTATATATACCACATCTTCTTGATCCATTCATCTGTTGATGGACATCTAGGTTCTTTCCATAGTCTGGCTATTGTAGACTTTGCTGCTATAAACATTCGGGTACACGTGCCCCTTCGGATCACTCTGTTTGTATCTTTAGGGTAAATACCCAGTAGTGCAATTGCTGGGTCATAGGGTAGTTCTATTTTCAACATTTTGAGGAACCTCCATGCTGTTTTCCAGAGTGGTTGCACCAGCTTGCATTCCCACCAACAGTGGAGGAGGGTTCCCCTTTCTCCACATCCTCTCCAGCATCTGTCATTTCCTGACTTGTTAATTTTAGCCATTCTGACTGGTGTGAGGTGATATCTCATTGTGGTTTTGATTTGTATTTCCCTGATGCCGAGTGACGTGGAGCACTTTTTCATGTGTCTGTTGGCCATCTGGATGTCTTCTTTGCAGAAATGTCTGTTCATGTCCTCTGCCCATTTCTTGATTGGATTGTTTGTTCTTTGGGTGTTGAGTTTGCTAAGTTCCTTATAGATTTTGGATACTAGCCCTTTATCTGATATGTCGTTTGCAAATATCTTCTCCCATTCTGTCAGTTGTCTTTTGGTTTTGTGAACTGTTTCCTTTGCTGTGCAAAGCTTTGGATCTTGATGAAATCCCAATAGTTCATTTTTGCCCTTGCTTCCCTTGCCTTTGCCGTTGTTCCTAGGAAGATGTTGCTACGGCTGAGGTCGAAGAGGTTGCTGCCTGCATTCTCCTCAAGGATTTTGATGGATTCCTTTCTCACATTGAGGTCCTTCATCCATTTGGAGTCTATTTTCGTGTGTGGTGTAAGGAAGTGGTCCAATTTCATTTTTCTGCATGTGGCTGTCCAATTTTCCCAGCACCATTTATTGAAGAGGCTGTCTTTTTTCCATTGGACATTCTTTCCTGCTTTGTCGAAGATTAGTTGACCATAGAGTTGAGGGTCGATTTCTGGGCTCTCTATTCTGTTCCACTGATCTATGTGTCTGTTTTTGTGCCAGTACCATGCTGTCTTGATGATGACAGCTTTGTAATAGAACTTGAAGTCCGGAATTGTGATGCCACCAACTTTGGCTTTGTTCTTCAATATTCCTTTGGCTATTCGAGGTCTTTTCTGGTTCCATATAAATTTGAGGATTATTTGTTCCATTTCTTTGAAAAAAATGGATGGTATTTTGATAGGGATTGCATTAAATGTGTAGATTGCTTTAGGTAGCATAGACATTTTCACAATATTTATTCTTCCAATCCAGGAGCATGGAACATTTTTCCATTTTTTTGTGTCTTCCTCAATTTCTTTCATGAGTACTTTATAATTTTCTGTGTATAGATTCTTAGTCTCTTTGGTTAGGTTTATTCCTAGGTATCTTATAGTTTTGGGTACAATTGTAAATGGGATTGACTCCTTAATTTCTCTTTCTTCAGTCTTGTTGTTGGTGTACAGAAATGCAACTGATTTCTGTGCATTGATTTTATATCCTGACACTTTACTGAATTCCTGTACAAGTTCTAGCAGTTTTGGAGTGGAGTCTTTTGGGTTTTCCACATATAGTATCATATCATCTGCGAAGAGTGATAGTTTGACTTCTTCTTTACCAATTTGGATGCTTTTAATTTCTTTTTGTTGTCTGATTGCTGAGGCTAGGACTTCTAGTACTATGTTAAAGAGAAGTGGTGATAATGGACATCCCTGCCATGTTCCTGACCTTAACGGAAAAGCTTTCAGTTTTTCTCCATTGAGAATGATATTTGCGGTGGGTTTTTCATAGATGGCTTTGATAATATTGAGGTATGTGCCCTCTATCCTTACACTTTGAAGAGTTTTGATCAGGAAGGGATGCTGTACTTTGTCAAATGCTTTTTCAGCATCTATTGAGAGTATCATATGGTTCTTGTTCTTTCTTTTATTAATGTGTTCTATCACTTTGCTTGATTTGCGGATGTTGAACCAACCCTGCAGCCCTGGAATAAATCCCACTTGATCGTGGTGAATAATCCTTTTAATGTACTGTTGAATCCTATTGGCTAGTATTTTGGCGAGAATTTTTGCGTCTGTGTTCATCAAGGATATTGGTCTGTAGTTCTCTTTTTTGGTGGGATCCTTGTCTGGTTTGGGGATCAAGGTGATGCTGGCCTCATAAAATGAGTTTGGAAGTTTTCCTTCCATTTCTATTTTTTGGAACAGTTTCAGGAGAATAGGAATGAGTTCTTCTTTAAATGTTTGGTAGAATTCCCCTGGGAAGCCGTCTGGCCCTGGGCTTTTGTTTGTTTGGAGATTTTTGATGACTGTTTCAATCTCCTTACTGGTTATGGGCCTGTTCAGGTTTTCTATTTCTTCCTGGTTCAGTTGTGGTAGTTTATATGTCTCTAGGAATGCATCCATTTCTTCCAGATTGTCCAATTTGTTGGCGTAGAGTTGCTCATAGTATGTTCTTATAATTGTCTGTATTTCTTTGGTGTTAGTTGTGATCTCTCCTCTTTCATTCATGATTTTATTGATTTGGGTCCTTTCTCTTTTCTTTTTGATGAGTCTGGCCAGGGGTTTATCAATCTTATTGATTCTTTCAAAGAACCAGCTCCTAGTTTCATTGATTTTTTCTATTGTTTTTTTTTTGGTTTCTATTTCGTTGATTTCTGCTCTGATCTTTATGATTTCTCTTCTCCTGCTGGGTTTAGGGTTTCTTTCTTGTTCTTTCTCCAGCTCCTTTATGCGTAGGGTTAGGTTGTGTACTTGAGACCTTTCTTGTTTCTTGAGAAAGGCTTGTACCGCTATATATTTTCCTCTCAGGACTGCCTTTGCTGTGTCCCACAGATTTTGAACTGTTGTGTTTTCATTATCATTTGTTTCCATGAATTTTTTCAATTCTTCTTTAATTTCCTGGTTAACCCATTCATTCTTTAGAAGGATGCTGTTTAGTCTCCATGTATTTGGGTTCTTTCTAGCTTTCTTCTTGTGATTGAGTTCTAGCTTCAGAGCATTGTGGTCTGAAAATATGCAGGGAATGATCCTAATCTTTTGATACCGGTTGAGACCTGATTTGTGACCCAGGATGTGATCTATTCTGGAGAAGGTTCCATGTGCACTAGAGAAGAATGTGTATTCTGTTGCTTTGGGATGAAATGTTCTGAATATATCTGTGATGTCCATCTGGTCCAGTGTGTCATTTAAGGCCTTTATTTCCTTGTTGATCTTTTGCTTGGATGATCTGTCCATTTCAGTGAGGGGAGTGTTCAAGTCCCCTACTATTATTGTATTATTATTGATGTGTTTCTTTAATTTTGTTATTAATTGGTTGATATAGTTGGCTGCTCCCACGTTAGGGGCATAGATATTTAAAATTGTTAGATCTTCTTGTTGGACAGACCCTTTGAGTAGGATATAGTGTCCTTCCTCATCTCTTATTATAGTCTTTGGCTTAAAATCGAATTGATCTGATATAAGGATTGCCACCCCAGCTTTCTTCTGATGCCCATTAGCATGGTAAATTGTTTTCCACCCCCTCACTTTCAATCTGGAGGTGTCTTCGCGTCTAAAATGAGTTTCTTGTAGGCAACATACTGATGGGTTTTGTTTTTTTTATCCATTCTGATACCCTGTGTCTTTTGATTGGGGCATTTAGCCCATTAACATTCAGGGTAACTATTGAGAGATATGAATTTAGTGCCATTAGTAGCCTGTAAGGTGACTGTTACTGTATATTGTCTCTGTACCTTTCTGATCTACTACTTTTAGGCTCTCTCTTTGCTTAGAGGACCCCTTTCAATATTTCCTGTAGAGCTGGTTTGGTGTTTGCAAATTCTTTCAGTTTTTGTTTGTCCTGGAAGCTTTTGATCTCTCCTTCTATTTTCAATGATAGCCTAGCTGGATAGAGTATTCTTGGCTGCATGTTTTTCTCATTGAGTGCTCTGAATATATCATGCCAGCTCTTTCTGGCCTGCCAGGTCTCTGTGGATAAGTCTGCCGCCAATCTAATATTTTTACCATTGTATGTTACAGACTTCTTTTCTCGGGCTGCTTTCAGGATTTTCTCTTTGTCACTAAGACTTGTCAATTTTACTATTAGGTGACGGGGTGTGGACTTATTCTTGTTGACTTTGAGGGGGGTTCTCTGCATCTCCTGGATTTTGATGCTTATTCCCTTTGCCATATTAGGGAAATTCTCTCCAATGATTCTCTCCAATAGACCTTCTGCTCCCCTCTCTGTTTCTTCTTCTTCTGGAATCCCAATTATTCTAATGTTGTTTCGTCTTATGGTGTCACTTATCTCTCGAATTCTCCCCTCATGGTCCAGTAGCTGTTTGTCCCTCTTTTGCTCAGCTTCCTTATTCTCTGTCATTTGGTCTTCTATATCACTAATTCTTTCTTCTGCCTCATTTATCCTAGCAGTGAGAGCCTCCATTTTTGATTGCACCTCATTAATAGCTTTTTTGATTTCAACTTGGTTAGATTTTAGTTCTTTAATTTCTCCAGAAAGGGCTTTAATATCTCCAGAGAGGGTTTCTCTAATATCTTCCATGCCTTTTTCGAGCCCGGCTAGAATGTTCAGAATCGTCATTCTGAACTCTTGATCTGACATATTACCCATGTCTGTGTTGATTAGGTCCCTAGCCTTTGGTACTGTCTCTTGTTCTTTTGGTTGTGGTGATTTTTTCCGCCTTGTCATTTTGTCCAGATAAGAGGATATGAAGGAGCAAATAAACTACTAAAAGGGTGGCAAAGACCCCGGAAAAATGCGCTGTAACCAAATCAGAAGAGACCCCAAATTGTGGGGGGGAGAAAGGGGATAAAAACGGCTTCTGAAAAAAAAAGAAAAAAAAAAGAAGAAAGAAAAAAATTTAAAAAATAAAACAAATAAAAAAATATAAAAAAGAAAGAAAAAATATATATATTTAGATGAACTAGTCAAAAAACGTTAAAAAAGAAAAGGGTAAAAGTTTTAAAAAATTTAGCAGAAGAAGAAAAAAGAAAAAAGAAAAAAAAATTGAAAAAAGAAAAAAAAATTGAAGTAGCCGCAAGACTAAAGAATCATGGGGAGAAAGCCATGAGTTCCGTGCTTTGCTTTCTCCTCCTCTGGAATTGCTCTGCTGTCTTAGGAATTGAATCTGCTTTCTCCTTGATAGATGAACTTCGTCCTGGCTGGATATTTTGTTGATCTTCTGGGGGAGGGGCCTGTTGTAGTGACTCTCAAGTGTCTTTGCCCGAGGCGGGATTGCACCGCCCTTACCGGCGGCCGGACTAAGTAATCGGCTCGGGTTCGCTTTTGGGAGCTTCTGTTCCCTGAACGCTTTCTGTAGAGTTCCGGAGGACGGGAATGAAAATGGCGGCCTCCCAGTCTCCGGCCCGGAGGAGCCGAGAGCCTGGGGCCCCACTCCTCAGTGCGCCCCCAGAGGACAGCACCCAATCACTCCCGTATCCCCAGCCTCTAGCCGCGCTCCGAGCTCACCCAGCCCGCGACCGGTTCAAGGTAACCCCGAGCTGAGAGTTCAGTCCTCGGCTCTGTCTCTGCAGCCGGCTTCTCCGTTCTAATACCTGCGAGCTCTCCGACCCTCCGACACCCCCGATCCTTCTGTGACCCTGCGGGGCCTGGGGCCACGCTGGCCCCGCGTGGGCTTCACCCCGGTTTAGCCCCTGGAGCAATGTCCCTCAGTGGAACAGACTTTTAAAAGTCCTGATTTTGTGCTCCGTTCCTCCGCCGCTTGCCGGGAGCCGGCCCCTCCCCCCGCGGTCTATCTTCCCGTCGTTTTAGATTCACTTCTCCGCCAGTCCTACCTTTCAGAAAGTGGTTGATTTTCTGTTTCTAGAGTTGCTATTCTTCTTCTCTTCGCTCTCCCGTTGGATTTGTAGGTGTTTGCAATGTTTAGATAAGCTATCGAGCTGATCTCCTGCTACCTGATGTAGTCTCAGGCTGCTACTTCTCCGCCATCTTGACTCCTCCCCCCTTTTTGTGGTTTCTTTATGGTTTATAGTATACACCTTCATCTTATCACAGTTTTTCTTTAAGTGAGATTATATCACTTCATACAAAGTTTAAGAACCTAACAACAGCATTCTTCCATTTGTCACCTCTAGGTTTTATATTATTATTGTACATTTGCATATGTATGCAAATATTATAAACTCCAAACACATTATTGTTATTTTTCTTTAAATAGTCAATTATCTTTTAAAGAGATTTAAATAATTTTTAAAATTTTATATATTTACCTATGTAATTACCATTTCTTATTCCTGGGTATAGATTCTTATTTCCTTCTAGTATCATAGTCCTTCTGTCTGAAGTACTCCTCTCAATATTTCTTATAAAGTAGATAATATGGTAATAAATTCTTTCAGCTTCTGAATGCTTGAAAATGTCTTTATTTTTTCTTCATCTTTGAATGATATTTTTACATAGACCAGTGGAACAGAGTAGAGAGCCCAGATATGGACCCACAAGTCTATAGTCAAATAATCTTCAACAGAACAGTAAAGAATATACAGTGGAAAAAAGACAGTCTCTTCAATAAATGGTGCTGGGAAAACTGGACAGCTATATAAAGAAGAATGAAACTTGATCATTCTCTTACACCATACACAAAGACAAACTCAAAATGGGTAAAAGACCTCAACGTGAGGCAGGAATGTATCAAAACCATACAGGAGAACATAGGCAGTAACCTCTTTGACATCAGCCACAGAAACTTCTTTCAAGACATGCCTCCAAAGGCAAGGGAAACAAAAGCAAAAATGAACTTTTGGGGCTTCATCAAGATCAAAAGTTTCTGCACAGCAAAGGAAACAGTCAACAAAACAAAGAGGCAACCCATGGAATGGGATAAGATAGTCACAAATGACACTACAGACAAAGGGCTGATCTCCAAGATCTATAAAGAACTCCTCAAACTCAACACTCAAAAAAACAGAAAATCACCTCAAAAAATGGGCAGAAGACATGAGCAGACACTTCTCCAAAGAAGACATACAAATGCCTCACAGACACATGAAAAAATGTTCATCATCATTAGCCATCAGGGAGATTCAAATCAAAGCCACATGGAGATATCACCTTACACCAGTTAGAATGGCCAAAATTAACAAGACAATAAACAACAAGTGTTGGAGAGGATGTGGAGAAAGGGGAACCCTCTTACACTGTTGGTGGGAATGCAAGTTGGTGCAGCCATATTAGAAAACAGTGTGGAGATTCCTTAAGAAATTAAAAATAGAGCTACCCTATGACCGGCAATTGTACTCCTGGGTATTTACCCCAAAGATACAAATGCAGTGAAAAGACAGGCCATCTGTACCTTGATGTTCATAGCAGCAATGTCCACCATTTCCAAACTGTGGAAAGAGCCAAGATGCCCTTCAACAGACGAATGGATAAAGAAGATATGGTCCATGTATACTATGGAGTATTATGCCTCCATCAGAAAGGATGAATACCCAACTTTTGTATCAACATGGATGGGACTGTAGGAGATTATGTTGAGTGAAATAAGTCAAGCAGAGAGAGTCAATTATCATATGGTTTCACTTACTTGTGGAACATAAGGAACAACACGGAGGACACTGGGAGATGGAGAGGAGAAGTGAGTTGGGGGAAACTGGAGGGGAAAACGAACCATGAAAAACTGCCAACTCTGAGAAACAAACTGAGGGTTTTGGAGAGGAGGGTAGTGGGAGTTGGGTGAGCCTGGTGGTAGGTATTGCAGAGGGCACGTATTGCATGGAGCACTGGGTATGGTGCATAAATAGTGAATCCTGGAACACTGGAAAAATAAAATAAAATTTTAAAAAAGAAAGATATTTTTATAGAGTATAGAATTCTATGCTGACAATATTTTTCTTTCAGTCTTTTAAAGATACTGTTCCATTCTCTTCTCACTTGCTTTGCTCCTGATGAGAAATTCTCCTGCATCTTTCTCTATACACAATGTTTCATTTTCCTCCTTTTAAGTTTTTCTTTTTATTACTTTTTTTTTGGAAATGTTATTATGTACCTTGCAGTAATTTTATACTTCTCATGCCTGCAGTTCAATTAGGTTCCTAGATTTGTGATTATCAGATGAGGAATACCTACTCTGGAGGTTCAAATAACATAATTTTGCACAATCCAGAGGTCTAAAGATAAGGTAATTTATAATTTTCTAACAGCCAATCTGAAAATTTTTCCTTTTTAGCTCTCCTGGATCAAAGTCTAGAGTCAGGGATGGTACCAGGCCTCACGGACAAAGTGTCTCAAACCTTTTCTGGAGATTGTTCAAGTACCATAAGTATTTCTAAAAATGGGAGACATTTCAGGCAGATTCTTGTGTTCAAAAAAAAAAGGGGGGGGGGGTTGCAGAGAAAAACGAGAGACTAGGCATAGTGAGATGAGGGAGTTTTGGCAATTTGACAAACATCAAATGGAACTTACCCCATTGAAGAAGTCTCAAAATGCTTCCTTGGACTGGCTAACTTCACATACTTTTAAGGTACAGGTGGTCTGCAGTCTAGCTATTTCTAAAAATTTTAGAGTACACTATTAAATCCTAATGCAAAAAGGAAGAGGAGACGAAAGAGTGAGAGGCGGGAAAGGCAAATAGATGCTCAAGCTTATGACTGCATTCTAAAATCTTGGTTTTTGGGGCTCCTGGGTGGCTCAGTGGGTTAAGCCTCTGCCTTGGGTTCAGGTCATGATATCAGGGTCCTGGGACGAGCTCCACATCGGGCTCTCTGCTCAGCAGGGAGCCTGCTTCCTCCTCTCTCTCTCTCTGCCTACTTGTGATCTCTATCTGTCAAATAAATAAATAAAATCTTTAAATAAATAAATTAAATTAAATTAAATTAAATGCCTTTTTCCTGGTAAGTGATCACACAGACTGGTGTGGAAATTACAGAGCTAGGTCTAAAAGGGAGGGAAAATAATTATGTTTCCAAACTGTTGACTTCCTATCTTCTCAGTAAGAGAAACAAACTATAAATAGGAGAACTCCACAAAGGCTTCATGAAGAACATATGTATTACTGCCTGCCAGCAGGGACAAAAGCTGGACTTGGGCAAAGTAACATGTGAATCCTGGAGCGGGCAAAATCAATACAGATGTGAGGCAGTGGCTGCTGACACTGCTGATGTGGAGAGACCTCTTTCTGCTCTCAACTCAGAGAAAAACTTGATAAAACATTCTTCACAAAATATAAAAATCAAAGTTCATCTGAAAGAGAGAAAGAGAGAGAGAGGAAGGGAGAAAGGAGCAAAGGAGAGAGGAAGGAAGGAAGGCAGGCAGGCAGGCAGGCAGGCAGGCGGGCAAAACAGAGGGAAATCCCCATAGGTCAGAAATGAACAGGAAAGCAGCAAGGGGAAGCACTGTTGTGTGGAGTATGAACCAGAGATAGGCTTCAGGGCTTGGGAGCTAGGGCTTAAGATCACTCAGGAAGCCAGGATCACATGGAACACAGATCTACAGGGTAAACATTGAGTATCCCATGGCACATGGCTCTCACAGGGGCACAGAATCCCTGATGTCTAGTACTCCACTGTATAATTACACCAGAATTTATTTGTCCATTCTCCAACGGAGAGACATCTGGGTGATCTCTGGTCTTTATGAATACAGACACTGCTGCTATGAAGAGTCTTATAAAAGTCTCGTGGTACACAAAAACAAACATTTCTTTAGGGTATATGCCTAGGAGTGATGCTGCTAAAACAGCAGGTATTACAAGTTGTTTACAAAATATGATATTTGCAGATGTTTTAATTTTTACTAACTGGTGTGTAAAAAATGGAATTTCATTTTGCTTTTTAAATTGCAATTTTTGATTATTAATGGGATTGATCATCAGTTATATGTTTACTGGCCAGTAAGTTTCTTCTTCTGTGACAGACCAGTTTAACTTTTGCCCATTTTTCTATTGTGTTTTTGAGAAATTATTTATAAGTTCTAGGCATTCTTTGTCAAGTACATGTGCTATAAATATCGCTCTCATTTTTCACTCTGTTCATGGCAAAATTTTTTACTGTCATCAAATGTAAATATATTTCCTTTGTAGTTTAGAATTTTTGCCACTATTTTATATCATTTCCTACTCCAAAGTCATAATATATTCTCCAATATTGTTCCCTAAAGTTATATGGTTTGAATTTCACCCTAATTTTTTGTGGTATTTCAAGAAGTAATCTCATCATGTATATTTATTTGAACGAACACAGTACTATTTATTAAAAAGCTCATCCTTTCCCCCACTGATTTGTAATTCTAATTTTGTCTGAAATCAAGTTTTCCATGTATGTGAAGTTTATTTCTAGATTTTTCTATATAGATTCACTGGTCTATTTCTCTATCCATATACAATACCTCACTGAATTACTTTTATAGTTTTAAAATGAATCTTGGTATCAGTTAGACCAATCCCCTCCACCATATTTTTCTCCGTTGGGTAGTTTTGACTATCATTACCCTTTTGCTATTCTGCATAAGCAAAACACCACCATCTCTCTCTTTCTCTCTCTCTCTTTCTCTCTCACACACACACAGTAACTCTTTTTACACTATTTTTAAAAGTTTAGTAAAGAAAGATAAAGGAAAAAATAACACTATTTTTAAAAGTTTAGTAAAGAAAGATAAAGGAAAAAATATTAACTGAAAAGTAATATGATACTATCAAATTATACTAAGCAAAATGAAACTTTAGGGATCAAATAGGGTCTTATTTAATGAGGAAAAAAATTCATCAAGAAGATACAAAAATACCAATCTGGTATAAATGCAACCATACAGTCTCAAAATGTTATTTTTTAAAAAAAAAGAGTAAATAGACTTGAGAGGAGAAACTGATCTATCACCATGGGATATTTTAGCACATTTCTCTACAAAACTGTCACATCAAGCAGGCAAAATAAATAAATAAAATAAGATGAGTTTGAACAACAAAATAAACAATATTGATCCTGCAGACATATCCTACAAATAGAGTAAACATGTTCTTTTCAAGCACACATGCATAATTCACAAGAATTGACAAAGTTCTGCACCATAAAAGAAGTTTCCACCAAGGAATCAATACCAAACACTGAATTCTCTAAGTACAGGAAAATAGCATTCAAAATCCATAGCAAAATGGTAACTTTTCAAAGTCCCTATGTCCAGCCCTCACAGGGTTTTTCATATATTGCCAACCTCTTAGAAAGGGACACAGTGAAGGACCTCTTCCTTGTGAGTAAAGAAAAAGCACTTAAAAAGGTAGCCTAGGGAGTCAAGCAGAGTCCAGTGGGGATTCTTGCTCATTATTTAATAGCCTTGTGACCTTAAGGAAGTGACACAACCTTTGTGTGTCACAGTTTCCTCGAAGTCAGAATGGAAAGTGTCTTTTTCCCAAGGCTGTGTGAGAATTAAATGAGATGATATACAACACTCTGCATTAAGCAGGACCACATAGCTATAGCTAATGTTTGGGGTTTTTTTAGGTTTTCGTTACATTTGTTTCATTGTTGGTATTCTTATTATACTAACATCTGCTCTTCAATATAACAAAGTGAATTCCTCTTAGGTTTTCCACCCAGTTATAAGGCACCCTTTTTCAAATTTGCACCATGGGTTTCAGGTTCAAACAGAGCATCACAGCAGAGGAGGCCAAGCAAAGCAACTAGCTTCTAGTTTCTCATGCTTGGTTTCTCTAGGTGTTCACTGCTCCCAAGGAAGCTCCTTTTCCAGTTCCCTAGTTAAAACATCCAACGGGGTCATTTTGATTTGACTATCTTTTACCAAACATGTGGACTTCTCCTTTCCCTTCTCCTTTCCTATTTGAAATTCTTTGAACTCTGTGGATGAGTGTGGAGCTGTGGATACCTGAAAGGCTGATGAACTAGGAACAAAGTGACTTGGATTAGAAATCCTGCCCTGTCAGACTCTTAGCTCTAGGAAGCAAACTGAGGGTTGCTGAAGCCAACCTATGGAGGGTCACGAATGCCAAGGTTAAACGCTGGAGTTGCCTGTAGTTCAGTCTCCCCACAGGGCCATGAACTCATGGTGGAGAAAGACTGTGCACAATTTGTCATTTTGCTCAAATACTTGGAATCTAGGCTTGCAGGGAGTATCTGTCCAAGAGAAAGAAAGAATGACCATGCAAATAGATGGAGGCAAGAAGAATGGATGTTCAATAAGGTTCATAAGAAAAAGTTTAATGAGAAGGGTGCAAACAATACATGAGACAAGCTCAAAGAGTGGGATGTGACCAAAATGCACTTGACTTTTTTCTCCCACTGTCCCTCTAACTTTTTTCTCCTTACTGAAGTATAATTGACATATCATTAGCCACAAATATTTAATTGAACTATGTGACAATTTTGACAGATACATCCCCTTTTAACCATCTGCAAAACCAACATCAAGAACATCTCCATTGTTCCCAGAAGATTCCTCCTCGTGCCTCTTTAATGGGCTCTGAAACAGAGGTCTGCACGCAGGCCTGGCCAGAGCGCTGTCAGCAATAGTACCCGTGTAGATGTGAGGGCAGCAGAACTGAAGGCAAGAAGGGCTGGGGTTGAAATGTAATGAAGAGAGAACAGAGGCCCAGCCTGGCTGAGCCCATGTGGAGACAAGGCACTCCACATTGAGGGAGCCTATCCTGTGTACCCCATTTCTACCAGTCACTAGATGTGTACTTCCCCGTAGGGGGAAGCCTAACCTTAGCAGCTCCCTTCGGCCCAGGCAACTCCTGGGGAGGGCCTCAGCTGCCAGCTTAGAGGGTAACATTCCCAGCAGTGGCAGGAATCAAGAACCCATATCCTGGAGGGGAAGCTGTGAGGGGTACCACAACAT
Source organism: Meles meles (assembly GCF_922984935.1). Classification (NCBI taxonomy): domain Eukaryota; kingdom Metazoa; phylum Chordata; class Mammalia; order Carnivora; family Mustelidae; genus Meles; species Meles meles. The sequence goes on from NC_060068.1 coordinate 109,067,520, forward strand.
ACACCTTCAATGAGGCAGGTAGGGGATATAAAGGTAGATGGCCTGGCCCCTGACCTCAGTGGTCTCTACTTTATATGAAATCAATGAGGAAATAAGTGGTTTCTACTTTATATGAAAGAATCCACTTTAATGAACCCACAGCTTCTCCATGCATTGTGCCACGCACGGCTCTGAGGGACTTTTATTACTGCATTACCACAGCACCACTCTGATCCGGGACGGTAGAGCAGGTGCCTGAAGCACAGAGAGACCAAGTAATCCCCCAGTGTGAATCACATGATTAGTAAGCTCAGAGCTAACGATCAAAACTCCAGGCTGTGGTCGATTCTACATTTCAAACTCCTACAATCTGCTGCCTTTCTGAACTAATAATTTTACACAGATTTTTTTATTATAGTTTATACTGCATATCTTATCTTGTAAAAGGTACTACTGTTGCCTATTATCCTCAATACATGAAAAGTAGCAGTTTTGCACACACTGACTACATAAATCATTCAAAGCCTGGATTAGAAATTACCAAAGTAACATCGGCAAAGTTATGTGATATTCTGTCACCACATTAGGAAAGGCTATCATTAGAACTTGTAATCGCTGATGGAGTGAAAACACCACCCTAGAATTAGTCTGATTCAAAGGAATTAGAAATAGGAAATACACACACACACACACACACACACACACACTCTCTCTCTCTCTCTCTCTCTCCAGGGGAGGAGAACTTGAAGGCCCAGGCACAGAGCCTCCTTTCTCATTCCCCAGGAAATGGTTATTTTTTACTGGAATTTTCCTAGTAACTAAGAGATATCAAGCTTGAGCTAAGCAGCTCTCTGATGAAACGCACTACGGATTGTATCTGACAAGGCTCAATCACAAAAACTAAATCACGAAGACAAATCAGATGCAGTAAAAGAGGAATCATATGCATTTGACTTTATACAACCATCGGAGTAGGTTAAGGAGTCTCTGTGAAACTATTCCACCTGCTTCTGGTACTGGAGCCTGAATTTACAGACAAGGGCATCAGGAAGAGCAGACAGATGGGCAATGGCAGAAGCAAGGAGAAACTGGAAACTATCAGAACGCGTAGAAAGAACTACTACCCACTGCAGGCTCTTGCTGCCTCCAAGCTCCTGCTATGTTGATGGCGGTATCCTGCAGGGGAAGCTGGCACCCTTCATCACAGAGCTAAGCACAGGTCTGATCCAAGAATCAGAGAAACTTGGAGAAAGAAAAGCAGCAGAAAGCTGGAGGCGAGCCAGCAGATCATCTAACACATGTGTCAACCTGTAGGGGGCTGCAGCAACACCTCCTGCCCTATGCCGACCTCCTGGGCATACAGAATATGGCTGCTGCTTCAATTCTACCTGCCATGTCCCCTGCAAAATGCCTTGTACAGTCCAAATGACTTGGAAGTACTCAAAGAAAGGAATTCTGGGAAATGTAGTTTTACCTAAGTTGACACAACATAAATTGACCACACCCATTTGTGAGGGCAGATCTAACACAAAAAGAGTACTCACATGCTCTACCTGAGAAAATGTTGCCTTAAATATTCTCAAAGCAGCTCGTGATGTTAAATATGGCAAAACTTTGTGTTTGTTTTTCTCCCCACAGAAAAAGTGATTAGTTACTAAATACTCGACACTGGATTTACAACCATTACCTTAGTTAACACTATGGTTAGCACTATATTAATTACCCCTAGTTTGCAAATGAATGCATTGAAGCTTAGAGAAATTAACAGGCTTTTTCAAAGCTACACAGCAAATTGCAAATCTGGGACCACATTGCTCTGATTCCATAACTCCTGCCCATCAGCAATTCACTCTGCTACTCTTATGGCACTAGAGAAAATCTTTGCAATCATCACCTCTTAAGAAATTCTGAAAAGAGCCAGACTCTTTAGTGCAGTGGTACAGTCCTACTTACTTTTTCCTGGGTGCACACTGAGAGACACCCACAGAGAATTAGAACTGGAAGGGATCGAATAGATGGTCTCTCCCTAGAAACAAAGGAGAACGGGGAAAGGAGGACTAAAAGTTCTGGAAGAAAGTGAGAGAGGGGAATCATGGGTCTGAAAAGGGAACACTCAGTAGAACTAAGGTGAGGAGATGAAAAGTATATGAGCAGAGGAGGGAAAGTACTCCTATTTTCCAAAGGAAAAGAAGGATTTGTCTACAGTCATGAGCAGTTTAAGATCAAGTCAGGACTGAGGGCTGGTGGGGCACCTAAGTTGCTTATCTCTCAGTAAGACCTCGGTAAACCTACAACATCATGAACAAAATGGCCCTATCATTACCCTAACTTGACTAAATGTTAGACATGCTTGCCTTTTCTGAGAGCATTTATTTTAGAAAACTTGTCACTGTAAATCCTTTCTCTCTGCTTCTGTGAGATGTAAATCTGTTAAAAATCTTCTTACTAGTTTTATAATTCTGTAATGTCTTTCTCAAGGAGAAAGACATCCCTTTGAAGTGTAATTATCAAGGTAAATAGCATCCCTATCTCCTAGTTTCCATGGGAAGAGAGGAGACTAACATCCCACAGACACCCTCCTCCATGTTGTAAAACTATCTCCTGTCACAAGGATACAGAAAGTTTTCTTTTCCTTTAGAGAAGACCAGTTAGCAAATACACACACCCTATGATCCTCCTCACCCACCATCCTGGCTGCTAAAAATGTTTCAGCCTCATGTGTCACTAGAGTAGAACTCGGATCAGGTTCCAGCCTCTCCTCTTACTGTAGTAGCCTTGAATAAAGACTTTGCTACCTGTTCAACTTCAGAACTTCATTCATTTTTGTTTAACTGTCATAAGCCTAATACGGAACGAACGGGCAGAATTTAACTCTGGTCTACCTATGGAGAAAACATTTACTATGCAAAGGAAAATAAAATCACCAAACAAAAAAACAAAAAAAGAGGAATTCAAGCACCTGGGTATCCAAACTGTAAGAAACAGATGTTTAGAACACAGGCTGTAGAACTGATCACTGCCCTCCATCCACCTCTTACTGTTCTTACAACTCTTGCAACACCAGCAACATTACTTAACCTTATTTTTTCCCCTGGCCCAAAAAACCAGTTATGGTAATAATAGTGCTAGCTGTACTAAGAATTAAATCAATGTGCCTGATGCTTCTATGATTCCTAGGGTCTAACTAGGAATCAAGAAAATTATCCTAATTATCTATCCAGAGGGAGCATTTTTTTTCCTCCCAATTTGCTATTTTGAGATATTCCAAAGCCAGAGAAATGCTAAAGAATAGAAAAATAACCCCATTCCCTTTACCTAAATTCACCAGTTGTTCTCACTTTGCACCTCTCTCTCTCTGTCTCTCTCTGTCCATCTCTCTGCCATTTGAAAATAAGTTGCAGACATCATCCCTAAATACTTCATCACTAAAAATACTTCAGCATCCATTTCCAGAAAATGACATTCTCTTACATAACTGAGAGGCATTAACCACACCCAAAAAGACTCAATAAAATGCGGTTATTTAGTTCATATTTACATTTCTTCAAATGTTCCCCAAGTGTCTTTTATTGTTTTTGTTTTTTACTTCCTGATTCAAGATCCTTTCAAGGCTCACAAGCTTCTCTGTTCTGTTTTTGCCTCTTTAGGCAAAGTTGCACTAACATAACATAATAAAAATAAGTAAGTAAAATCTTTCTAGTTCCATCCCTATATTCTTAATTTCCTCAGTTCTGCTTCATGCCACACGCATACATAATAAATTGCTCACTGATCCAGATTATTTTCAAGAGAGATGATTGAACTATAAGAAGATTGTGTTACAGTCTATCTTTAAATCCATGTATACCTTTTAAAATTTACTTAAAGGAATTTGGCTACTGGAGTATTAATAAGTTACATGTTATCTTCTGGGAATTCATTGTGATGAAAAGATAAAGAACTTTTCTTAATTTTTTTAGAGGACTGTGTTGCCCCTTTGTCCTCAGGGGAACTCTTTTTTTGTTGTTTTGTTGTCAAGATTTCATTTATTTACATATTTGAGACAGGGAGGAATGGGAGGAACATGGGAGGAACAGAGGGAGAAGGAGAAGCAGACTGCACTGAGCATGGAGCCATACACAGGGCTTGACCTCAAAACCCTGAGATCATGACCTGAGCCAAAATCAAGAGTTGGATGCTCAACCACCTGAGTCACCTAGGCGCACCTATTCCCAGAGCAATTGTTGCTCCCTTCTATCTCTGTTCTATTTTGCAAGAGAGTTGTGCTCTATAGGGTGCCTGTCCCAGGCTCCCCAGTAACTGACTTTCATCTGGATTTGGCCAATAGGAACCATTGGTGGGAGACTGGAGGTCAGGAAGAAAGGAAGCATTTTTCTACCTCTTTCTATACTTGGAGAGAGCAAGTGCAGCTCCTGGAGGGCTTTAGATCTTATTGGACAGACAGCCATGATTGCTGCATTTGCTGGTGGCCCTAAACACTGGGCCTTAGGAACATTCCCTTCTCTCTTGGATATTTTAGCCCAGGGCTGACGGTGGTTTCCTGCAGCTCAGAGACTGAGCTTGTTTGGCTTCTCAGTTATCCACTACTCACAAAATGAATTCTGTGCCTCACATTCCTTCTGTTTTGGAAAATAAGGAGCTTTAAAATGAATGGTTTTGGGACAACTGGATAGTCATTTGAGAAAAAAATTAGTTTCATATCTCATAACAATTGCCAGATCAAATTCCAAGTGGATCAGAGATCTAAATGTAAAAAATGAACATGGCTGATTTATCTCTTGACCTGAACATGAAGAAAGTTAGAAACTATATTCCAAAATCCAGAAACAATGAAAGAAAAGATCTATAATATCAATCATATAAAAATAAAGTATTTTTTATATGGAAGAACACCATATGCAAAGTCAAAAGACCAGCAAAAAAAATCAGGAGACTTTATATAATGGTCAAAAGGCTAACATCTATAATAAATAAAAAAATTTTTAAAATAAAGAAAAAATTGCAAAATATTATATATAATGAAAAAAACTCTCAAACAGTTCACTAAAAAATAGAAAAATGGCCTTTAAATACAAGAAAACACATTCAACTTTACTCATAATAAAATGTCAATGAGAACTTTATTGAGAGACCATTTCTCATCTATCAGATTGGTAGAAAGTCCAAAATCTAAATAACATTTTTGTCAAGGCTGTGAAAATTCAGTTATTTTTATAAGTTTCTGCTAGAAATGCAAAATGATAACAATCCCTCTGGAGGGAATTTGATGATATTTAACAAAATTATATATGCATTACTTTTTGAACTAGAAACTCCACTTCTAGAAATCTGCCCCAAGACACACCTCCACAAATACCAAAGAGTATAGGTACAAGGTTTTCATTCAGGAGTAAGTTATAATAACAAAACTTTGCAGTCATTCTAAACAATGGCTCAAAGAAGAGTGATTGACTTAAATAGACTACTCCATAGGATGGTCTACAATGTAGCTAAAAGGGAAAAATAAAGAGGCTCTCCATGAGTCCAGGATACAAAGCTGTGCATATCTGCTGACTGTGTGAGAAAGAAGGGGAAATTGCTTTTCTTTGTAAAATAGAACAGGATATATCAATCAGAAATTAATGAAAACATTTACTACCAGGGATAGTGTGGAAGATACAGGGAGGAAAGTGAGATTTCTTTTAGTGGACCATTTTTACGTACTTTTCATTTTGAACCACGTAAATATCTTAAATGTTTAAAAAATATAAGAAAAACACAAAAATACAGACATCAACTTTAAATGCAAACAGAAAAAATAACCCAGCTACATGCCAAATTGATAATAATCACACAGAGAAAAAAAAATTCAAGTAATTTTGAGTACAGGGCTTTGACTATACATCCTAAAGAAAATATATTAAAAGGGGGGAAAAAAGTGGCAAGGAACTATTGACTTTTGCTTAGCAGCTTTGTTCTTGGTGGTGGTATGGTGATATAATTATGCAACTGTTTTGTGTGTATAATGGGACAAAACAAATGAGTAAATATGTTGATGTTTTTGAGAAGTAGAGTTTTTACATTCCTAGGTGAGGACAAAGGATATTAGGGTTGGATTTCAATGAGAGGTATCAATACAAGCTCATTATGTGTGCATACATATTGATAGGTACCACGAACACACATACACACTTCCTAGCTCTGTTCCCTTAAAGCAAATCCACTTCAGTGGCGCTGAGTATACCTGCTGCCTATATCTGGTTTCTAAAAACTGATCACGACTCAAGTGCTTCTTAGAAAAATGGTTATTTCTAGGCCCAGGGCAGGGAATTTACAAAGTAAGCCTGAAAAATCTCACGTCAAAAAGCTAGTAGGTGCACAAAGACTAATGGGTTCATTAAAAAGAAAAGTACAAAAGCTGGCTTGGTACAAGTGACACATTAAAAAGAATGATGATAATTGATTATAACATGTTGAATAAAAACTGAATTCATGAATTCACAGTGATGAGATTGGTTGGGGGGTTGGCCATCAAGAGAGATTAAGACAGAGAAGAAAGCTCTTTTTATAAAAGAATGGTAGCCCAAAAATGTAGACGTGGTAACACAATTAGAAAATCTGCATTTTACCTCATATAATCAGTTAAGTATCAATTATTTTTGTAAAGATTTATTCATGAGAGAGAGAGAGAGAAAGCACTTGCAAGTGGGAGGCGGGGCAGAGAGAGAGGGAGAGAGAGAATCCTCAAGCAGACTCCTTGCTAAGCATGGAGCCTGATGTAGGGCTCGATCCCACAGCTTGGAGATCATGACCTGAGCAGAAATGCAAAGTCAGCCACTTATCAACAGAACCACCGGTGCCCTGTGTATCAATTATTAATTATCAATTTTTCCAGCTAGGATGATCAATGACTGCTGAAACCACTGGGTGAAAGATTGTTGAGGGACAGGATACCTACACAGTCTCAAAGTATCACCCCAGAAATTGTGGAAGTAAAAGGAAAATGTGTTTTTATAATGGACATTCCAATGTTCTACACTTTAACCAGGTAATCAAACCTGGCATATCTTACAGTGGGGTAATCTTGTATCATGTGCCTCCTGGAGGAATGCAGTAGAAGTACAAAACATCATCTAGGTAGTATATTTGCCAAAAATATTCAGTGTAAATGTTAGGTCAGTTTTGTTTCTTGAGGCAAATTGTCCATTTCATCTAAGTGGTCAAATCTGTTGGTGTAAACTCTTTATAATATTCCCTAATTATCCTTCTAAGATCAGTAGCTATTTTTAGTAATGTCACCTCTTTTATTCATAATACTGGTAACTTGTTTCCTCACTTATTTTTTTCTCATTCTTAGTGTTTATCAATTCAATTATTTTTTAGGAAAATTTTCTCTCTTGCTTGTCTGGTTTCAGTTTTATTAATTTTTATGTTTATTATGTCCTTTCTGTTTACTCTGGGTTTAACTTGTACCTTAAGTCACTTACTTTCTAATATAAGTATTCAGAGTTATAAAGTTGTCTAGATACAAAAACAAAAAAAAAAAAACAACAAAACAAAAACAAAACAAAAAACCTAAAGAGACAACATTGCCAATATCTTCTCCCATTCTCTGGGTTGCCTCTTTGTTTTGTTGACTGTTTCCTTTGCTGTGCAGAAGCCTTTTATATTAATGAAATCCCAAAAGTTCACTTTTGCTTTTGTTTCCCTTGCCTTTGGAGATGTGTCTTGAAAGAATTTGCTGTGGCCGATGTCGAAGAGTTTACTGCTTATGTTGTCCTCTAGGATTTTGATGGATTCCTGTCTCACATTGAGGTCTTTCATCCATTATGAGTTTATCTTCGTGTATGGTGTAAGAGAATGGTCAAGTTTCATTCTTCCATATATAGCTGTTCAATTTTCCCAGCACCATTTACTGAAGAGACTCTCTTTTTTCCATTGGATCTTTTTTCCTGCTTTTTCGAAGACTTGTTGACCATAGAGTTGAGGGTCCATATTCTGTTCTCTATTCTGTTCCACTGGTCTATGTGTCTGTTTTTGTGCCAGTACCATGGTGTCTTGGTGATCACAGCTTTAAAATACAGCTTGAAATCAGGAAATGTGATGCCCCCAACTTTGTTTTTCTTTTTCAATATTTCCTTTTCAGGGTCTTTTCTGGCTCCATACAAATTTTAGGATTGTTTGTTCCAGAACTTTGAGAAATGCTATTGGTATTTTGATCAGGATGTAAATGAAAGTACAGATTGCTTTGGACAGCACAGACATTTTAACAATTTCTGATCCATAAGCAGGAATGGTTTTCATCTTTTTGTGTCTTTCTCAATTTCTTTTTTAAGTGTTCTGTAGTTTCTAGAGTATAGATCCTTTACCTCTTTGGTTAGGTTTATTCCAAGGTATCTTATGATTTTTGGTGCTGTTATAAATGGACTCAATAACCATCAGGGAAATTCAAATCAAAACCACATTGAGATACCATCTTACACCTGTTAGAATGGTAAAAATTGACAAGTAAGAAACAACAAATTGTTGAAGAAGATGTGGAGAAAGGGGGACCCTCTTTACACTGTTGGTGGGAATGCAAGTTGGTACAGCCACTTTGGAGAATAGTGTGGAGTTTCCTCAGAAAATTAAAAATAGAGCTACCCTATGACCTGGCAATTGCACTACTGGGTATATTCCAAAGATACAGATGTAGTGAAAAGAAGGACCACGTCACCTCAATGTTCATAGCAGTAATGTTCACAATGGCCAAACTGTGGAAAGAGCTGAGATGCCCTTCAACAGACGAATGGATAAAGATGTGGTCCATATATGCAATGGAATATTACTTGGGCATCAGAAGGGAATGAACAACCAACTTTTGCATCAACATGGGTGGAACTGGAGGAGATTATGCTAAGTGAAGTAAGTCAAGCAGAGAAGTCAATTATCATATGGTTTCACTTCACTTGTGGAGCATAAGGAATAACATGGAGTACATTAGGAGAAGGAAGGGAAAAATGAAGGGGGGAATTCAGAGGGAGAGATGAACCATGAAAGATTATGGACTCCGGGAAACAAACTGAGGGTTTGGAGGGTTGGGGGACGGGGGAACTAAGGAGGGCATGTATTGCATGGAGCACTGGTTGCTATACACAAACAATGAATCATGGAGCACTGCATCAAAAACTAATGATGTACTGTATGGTGACTAACAATAATAAAAACAGAACAAATAATGCTTTAAAATTCAAACACTTGGATCCAAGGCATAAAGTTTATATTCAATAATCCCTTCATCTCGAGATGCTACATTTTAATGTAACATTTTTAGAAATATGAACTTTAAAAAATACAAAACTCCATTTTATACCTTAAGAAATCCATTACAATTATTATTTATATATCCTAATCTAGCAAAATCCAAATATAACCCTAGTTTTAAAGATTCAATATTTCCCATAAAACCAATGTTTTGCTTTTTTAAAGAAATGATTTATTTTCAGAATTAGTCAAATGAAACAAGATCATCTTCCCATAAGGAAACCAATAATGCATCTCTCTTCAGTTTCCTAGAAAATCAAGGGCTGAAAAATCAGACAACTTGGCTGACTTGTGATTCAGGTACTCAAGAAAAAATTATCCAGCTAGAAGACTTTCTAGGCCCTTCCTGTTCCACTTATTTCTTCTTCTTCCCCCTTCTCTCTTCCCTTCGACTACTTGCCAGTGTCCTCTTCTGCACTGGGTAGCATCACCATTTGGGGGAAGAATCAAAAGGAAAAATAAATCAGCTCAAGCAAACATCCTGGTGCACAAGAGGATGAAATAAACAATAATAATGACCATTAGTCATTGTGGTTCTGCATACTCCATCTCCAATTAAACCATCTTAACCAAACACACTTAGATAATTGATCCAATGACTAATACATGCCCACTGATCCAGAGCCAGTGGATTGTGGATGACAAACAATAAACCTGCTTAGGAGAATGTGATTGATTGTAATTCCATTTGAAATAAATGTAACAAATGGCATTCTGCCATCCAGTTAACCAAGCAGCACAACTGTAATTGTTAAGGTTGTTCATTTCATTACACAGTGTCCTTTCTCAGAAAAAAAAAAATTCTCTGCTCTTAGGATGAGGAATTTTTGTCCTTCCCCTAAACACATGGTTTCCACTAGTTATTAGCCTTCTTTTTACTTCACTCTGGCTTCTAGAAAATCTGGAGCTTCTCTAGGTCCTGCAGATAGAACTCAAAAGAAATATCTGCATAGTAGCTTAATTTAAGCAGTTTATGTCCCTATCTTTATTATTGTCCTATTATTTTTTGCCTATCTTTAAATCTGTTTTGTATTACATTCCTGTAAGTCACTGCCACAGGCTGACTTCCCCAGAAACAGATCAGAGATAGAGTCTGGGTGGTGCAATATATTTATATGTCATCAACATTTTTGAAGGAAAGGAAGTAGGACTGGACAGAGGGAAAATGCAGGCCTGATCAAAGCTCTGCCAACCTGGAAGGGTGCTCTGAAGTGAGCACGGTCCTCTGGCAAGCCATACTGGCTGGTATATTCGCCTCCTCAATTAGTCACCAGACAAAAGCTTCTGCAACAAGGATGTGAGCTCAGGCAAAATTGGTCTCTAGGACTGATGTAGCCTCTGAAGAAGTTGAAATATGTCTGCTGATGGGAATACGCTCAGCTGGGCTAAAGTCCTTCCTTGATGAGAAGTTGAGTGGCCCATCCACCTCTTTTTTTTTTTCTTTTCAGCATAACAGAATTCATTGTTTTTGCACCTCACCTAGTGCTCCATGCAATACGTGCCCTCCCTATTACCCACCACCTTGTTCCCCCAACCTCCCACCCCTCACCCCTTCAAAACCCTCAGGTTGTTTTTTAGACTCCATAGTCTCTCATGGTTCATCTCCCCTTCCAATTTCCCTCAACTCCCTTCTCCTCTCCATCTCCCCATGTCCTCCATGTTCTTTGTTATGCTCCACAAATAAGTGAAACCATATGATAATTGACTCTCTCTGCTTGACTTATTTCACTCAGCATAATCTCTTCCAGGCCCGTCCATGTTGCTACAAAAGTTGGGTATTCATCCTTTCCGATGGAGGCATAATACTCCATAGTGTATATGGACCACATCTTCCTTATCCATTCATCTGTTGAAGGGCATCTTGGTTCTTTCCACAGTTTGGCGACCGTGGCCATTGCTGCTATAAACATTGGGGTACAGATGGCCCTTCTTTTCACTACATCTGTATCTTTGGGGTAAATACCCAGTAGTGCAATTGCAGGGTCATAGGGAAGCTCTATTTTTAATTTCTTGAGGAATATCCACACTGTTCTCCAAAGTGGCTGCGCCAACTTGCATTCCCACCAACAGTGTAAGAGGGTTCCCCTTTCTCCACATCCTCTCCAACACATGTTGTTTCCTGTCAAAGCTGTGGTCACCAAGACAGCATGGTACTGGCATAAAAACAGACATATAGACCAGTGGAACAGAGTAGAGAGCCCAGCTATAGACCCTCAACTCTACAGTCAAATAATCTTTGATAAAGCAGGAAAAAATATACAGTGAAAAAAATACAGTCTCTTCAATAAATGATGCTGGGAAAATTGGACAGCTATATGTAGAAGAATGAAACTCGACCATTCTCTTACACTATACACAAAGATAAACTCAAAATGAATAAAAGACTTCAACGTGAGACAGGAATCCATCAGAATCCTAGAGGAGAACATAGGCAGTAACCTCTTCAATATCAGCCACAGCAACTTCTTTCAAGGTATGTCTCCAAAGGCAAAGGAAACAAAAGCGAAAATGAACTTTTGGGACTTCATCAAGATCAAAAGCTTCTGCACAGCAAAGGAAACAGTCAACAAAACAAAGAGGCAACCCAAGGAATGGGAGAAGGTATTTGCAAATGACAGTACAGACAAAAGGTTGATATCCAGGATCTATAAAGAACTCCTCAAACTCAACACACACAAAACAGATAATCATATCAAAAAATGGGCAGAAGATATGAACAGACACTTCTCCAATGAAGACATACAAATGGCTATCAGACACATGAAAAAATGTTCATCATCACTAGCCATTAGGGAGATTCAAATTAAAACCGCATTGAGATACCACATTACACCAGTTAGAATGGCCATCCACCTCTTTTTCTACGTCAATCTCCTTCTTCATAATGGATGAGAAGCTCCTCCGAATGTCTGGTGTACTTGTCTTCATGAAAGAAGCTTGGAAGAGAGATGTTAGTGAGATAACTACGGTGCCTAAAATGGAAGTGGATCTGAGAGTCCCAACTCATACTCATTATTTTCTTCTTCCACTCTTCTTTTTAGATTCCATTAACCATTAGCTAGCACTACTGCTGGCCTGGTTACTTACTTGTTAGTGTTACCAGCCCAAAGGATTTGAGCCTGGCATCACCGTGCCCTTTGGCCAGTCACTATAGGCCCATTTACAGTCACAATTGTATGAGAGAGTATTAAGGTAGGCCCAAGTGAATCAACTGAGTTCTACTACCTTCCTTCCTTCCTCCATTATGTCCTCCAAATGATCAACTACCTCACTGAGATAGTGACTCATCTTCTTATTTTTGATTCCCAAACACAACGAGGTTGACAACTGAAGTAAAAATTGACAAATGAAGCTTATAATTCATTGGGACTTTTCTGTGTCCCCTTGAGCCAATGTACCCTCATGGGGAGCAGGACCTATAACCCAGCAGAACCCATAAGTATGGGGAAAGGAAACACATAACTCCCAATGAGTCACTGAGAGTGATGGTAAGTAGAGTCATTACTATTTCCACCCCTTTATCTCTGTGTCTGTGTATTCTTCTGATTCAATGCATATAGAGTATTCTAGAGGATAGCATCCCATCTGTGTAGACCGTTGCCTCTGAGATTCCAATGATCTATCATGCTAGCAGTTTTTGAGTGGAATAGAATGTGATATGGTCAGTGAACCTAATTGTAGATTCACTCATGAACCTCTTTTGCAATGACGTGGGTGCCCTGGTCTGATATAATGTTACACAGCTTTCTATGACAATGAATCAAATGTACTATAAGCTCTTGGACAGTCCTGTTGGCAAAGACCATATGGACAAGAAAGGCAAACTCACCCAAAATACATGTCCATTCCTATAAGACATAAGAAAATATATAACCCTTCCGGGATGAAATGAGCCCAATATAGTCCACCTGCCACCTACAGGCTATTTGGTCTTCTTGAGTAATGGTGTTTTCTGTTGCTGGCATATTGGATATTCAGTGGTGAGCATATATAAATAAGTCTTCATAAATGGGAGTCCAGTCTCTTGGGGCCTTGTATATCTTTAATCTTTGCCAACATCATCCATGTGCCTACTGTGCCAGCACTATGTGGATGATGACAGAGACTGGCTGATATCAGCTGAAAAGTAATTTTGTTTACCTGGTTGTTAAGTATCAGTTTTATGGTGGATGCTACCTTGTGGACATAAGCATATGGTAAAATGATCTTCACCATTCACATCACTCCCATATGTCCAGCCACATGTCTCTAACCCAGACTTTCTTGTCAATAATCTTCCATTCTTTCTTTTTACAGGCTCCTGATCAACTGGCCATGCCATTCATCATTGTCGATGAGTTTATATATATTTAACCCCAGGTTAGTTCTCTTTCCATGCAAAAGGGAGAACAAGGCCCACTAATCCTCTGAGCACTAAGTGGATTTACCTTATCTTTCAAGGCCATCTTTTTTTAAGATTGTATTTATTTATGTGAGAGAGAAAGATAGAATACATGCAGGAGTCAGGGGAAAGGAGCAGAGGGAAAAGCAGACTACCCAATGAGCAGGGAGCCCAATGTGGGGCTCAATCCCAGAACCTCGAGATCATGACCTAAGCCAAAGGCAGACACTTAACACCAATTTAAATGGTAAGATTTCATCCTTTTTAATGACTGAGTAATATTCTATTATATATATAATGGAATACTATACATATATATACACACACACACACCACAACTTCTTTATCCATTCATCTGTCAATGGACATCTGGGTTCCTTCCATAGTTTGGCTATTGTGGACATTGCTATATAAACACTGGGGTACAGGTGCCCAGTCAGATCACAACATTTGCCTCCTTTGGGTAAATACCTAGAAGTGCAATTTCTGGGTTGTAGGGTATTTTTAACCCCTTGAGGAACCTCCATACTGTTCTCCAAAGTGGCTGTACCAGCTTGCATTCCCACCAACAGTGTAGGAGGGTTTCCCTTTCTCTTCATCCTTACCAACATGTGCTGTTTACTAAATTGTTCATTTTAGCCATTCTGACAGGTGTGAGGCAGTATCTCACTGTGGTTTTGATTTGTATTTCCCTGATGTTGAACAATTTTTCATATGTCTGTTGGCCATTTGTATGTCTTCTCTGGAGAAATGTCTGTTTATGTTTTCTACCCATTTCTTGACTGGATTCTTCGGGGGTTTTTTAGGTGTTGAATTTAACAAGTTCTTTATAGAGCTTGGAAACTAGCCCTTTATCTGCTAAGACATTTGAATATCTTCTCCCATTCTGTAGGTTGTCTTTTGGTTTTATCACCTGTTTCCTTCACTGTGCAAAAGCTTTTTATCTTAATGAGGTCCCAATAGTTCATTTTTGTTTTTGTTTCCCTTGTCCTTGGAGGCATGTTTAGCAAGAAGCTGCTATAGCCAAGGTCAAAGAAGTTGCTACCTGTAGTCTTCTCTCGGATTTTGATGGATTCCTGTCTCACATATAGGTGTGTCATCCATTTTGAGTTTATCTCTGTGTATGGTGTAAGAACATGGTTCAGTTTCCTTCTTCTATATGTCACTGTCCAATTTTCTCAACAATGTTTGTTGAAGAGAGTGTGTCTTTTTTCCACAGGATAGTCTTCCCTGCTTTGTCAAGGATTAGCTGATTATACCCAAAGACACCTCCAGACTGAAAGTGAGGGGGTAGAGAACCATTTATCAGGCTAATAGACATCAAAAGAAAGATGGGGTAGCAATCCTTATATCAGACAAATTAGATTTTAAACCAAAGACTGTAATACAGGATGAAGAGGATACTATATCATATTTAAGGGTCTAATCAACAAGAATATCTAACAATTATAAATACTTATGCCCCTAACTTAGGAGCATCCAATTATATAAACCAATTAATAACAAAATTAAAGAAACACATTGATAATAATACAATAATATTAGGGGACTGTAACACCCTACTCACAGCAATGGACAGATCATCTAAGCAGATCAACAATGAAACGGACTCTGAACGACATACTGGATCAGATGGACTTCACAGATATTCAAAGCATTCCATCCTGAAGTAATGGAAGTAATAGAATACACATTCTTCTCAAGTGCACATGAAACATTCCCAGAATAGACCACATACTGGGTCACTAATCAGGTCTCAACCAGTACCAGAAGTTGTTTTCAAAAGGTATATAATTCTCCACTGCAAATGGTTAAGACCATACTCCAGAAAGCCAAAGGCCCACATTATGATGCTTTCACTGAGGCTTAACACAAACTATACATGACATCTTTTCCCACTAATGATAACCCCTAATACTCTTTGGTCTACCAGACTGTGTGTCCCAAAATTAGGTTCACTTGCACTACAGCTTGATCCCAGTGTAGACTCTTTTCCTGCTCAGGCTCTACTCAAAGCTGTCAAATTCCATACCTCCTGTAATACCGGCTGGAGCAGAACCCTTAGCTGTAGAATTTGCTGACTCCAGAACCATAACACGTTTGTTTTCTGTTTTTTTTTTTTTACTTGTTTTTCTTTTCCATTTAAAATGTCCAATTTCCTTTTTAAACTAGAGTGTGAAGTGCCACTGAAATAGGCAATGCTGGCAAAACAGTGTCTGTTACAATAAAATATATCAGATATTTAAGTAAATAACCTTAAAAACTATGCGGGGGAACATGAACCCAGTTGACTGAATCTGGAACAATGTTTTCTGTGCAAGTGAGAACAGGCATACCTCTTGTTAAGACAGGTATAAAAAGAACCATAGGAAAACTACAGGAGAAGTAGCTGGGCTGGGGGCGGAGGTGGGAGTGAACGAGGGCCGAGGGAATGAGGGGAACAGCAAACAAAAAAATACTGACTGAGGGCACCTGGGTGACTCAGTGGTTTAAAGCCTTCGGCTCAGGTTATGATCTCAGGGTCCTGGGATCGAGTCCCGCATCAGGCTCTCTGCTGGGCAGGGAGCCTGCTTCCTCTCTCCCTCTCTGCCTGCCTCTCTGCCTACTTGTGATCTCTGTCTGTCAAATAAATAAATAAAATCTTAAAAAAAAATACTGACTGAGGTAGCAGTACCCTGCTCAGTGCAGAAAAACTGGCTAATGCATAAAAATTGGGCTATGATCTCAGATCAAATCCAGATGACCATGCAGAAGACACAATACATGCTACTTAGTTTTAGAAATAACACACACATTTCTTGGGATAGGAGACTGCAAGACACAATGACTGGTCTTTCACTTAGGAGGTGATGGACAAGCATGTTCTTAATTCCTGGCTGCCTAAAAAATTTGACAGCTGTGAAAAAAGCATAAATCTTCACAGGTTTCATCTCATATCTTCTAGAGTATATGTGTCTTACCAGGACCTCCAGTATGCTGACTACCTCTTAACCACCATCAGGTCCAATCAACATAACATCATCAACAACAACCTAAATAAATTAATATGATGTTCTACACTATGCTCAGGCAGTTCAGATCTCTTTATTCTATATTATTACAATAAGTAGGACAGTTAACATAAGTTTTCAAGCAAAACTATCTTTTCCATGTGAATATCTGATCCTCATTTAATTTGCCATAAAAAATAACATATTCTCGGCGGTGGGAGTCAAGATGGCGGAGAAGTAGCAGCCTGAGACTACATCAGGTAACAGGAGATCAGCTCGATAGCTTATCTAAACATTGCAAACACCTACAAATCCAACGGGAGAGCGAAGAGAAGAAGAACAGCAACTCTAGAAACAGAAAATCTGTAAGAAACTGTAAGAAACAGATGTTTAGAACACAGGCTGTAGAACTGATCACTGCCCTCCATCCACCTCTTACTGTTCTTACAACTCTTGCAACACCAGCAACATTACTTAACCTTATTTTTTCCCCTGGCCCAAAAAACCAGTTATGGTAATAATAGTGCTAGCTGTACTAAGAATTAAATCAATGTGCCTGATGCTTCTATGATTCCTAGGGTCTAACTAGGAATCAAGAAAATTATCCTAATTATCTATCCAGAGGGAGCATTTTTTTTCCTCCCAATTTGCTATTTTGAGATATTCCAAAGCCAGAGAAATGCTAAAGAATAGAAAAATAACCCCATTCCCTTTACCTAAATTCACCAGTTGTTCTCACTTTGCACCTCTCTCTCTCTGTCTCTCTCTGTCCATCTCTCTGCCATTTGAAAATAAGTTGCAGACATCATCCCTAAATACTTCATCACTAAAAATACTTCAGCATCCATTTCCAGAAAATGACATTCTCTTACATAACTGAGAGGCATTAACCACACCCAAAAAGACTCAATAAAATGCGGTTATTTAGTTCATATTTACATTTCTTCAAATGTTCCCCAAGTGTCTTTTATTGTTTTTGTTTTTTACTTCCTGATTCAAGATCCTTTCAAGGCTCACAAGCTTCTCTGTTCTGTTTTTGCCTCTTTAGGCAAAGTTGCACTAACATAACATAATAAAAATAAGTAAGTAAAATCTTTCTAGTTCCATCCCTATATTCTTAATTTCCTCAGTTCTGCTTCATGCCACACGCATACATAATAAATTGCTCACTGATCCAGATTATTTTCAAGAGAGATGATTGAACTATAAGAAGATTGTGTTACAGTCTATCTTTAAATCCATGTATACCTTTTAAAATTTACTTAAAGGAATTTGGCTACTGGAGTATTAATAAGTTACATGTTATCTTCTGGGAATTCATTGTGATGAAAAGATAAAGAACTTTTCTTAATTTTTTTAGAGGACTGTGTTGCCCCTTTGTCCTCAGGGGAACTCTTTTTTTGTTGTTTTGTTGTCAAGATTTCATTTATTTACATATTTGAGACAGGGAGGAATGGGAGGAACATGGGAGGAACAGAGGGAGAAGGAGAAGCAGACTGCACTGAGCATGGAGCCATACACAGGGCTTGACCTCAAAACCCTGAGATCATGACCTGAGCCAAAATCAAGAGTTGGATGCTCAACCACCTGAGTCACCTAGGCGCACCTATTCCCAGAGCAATTGTTGCTCCCTTCTATCTCTGTTCTATTTTGCAAGAGAGTTGTGCTCTATAGGGTGCCTGTCCCAGGCTCCCCAGTAACTGACTTTCATCTGGATTTGGCCAATAGGAACCATTGGTGGGAGACTGGAGGTCAGGAAGAAAGGAAGCATTTTTCTACCTCTTTCTATACTTGGAGAGAGCAAGTGCAGCTCCTGGAGGGCTTTAGATCTTATTGGACAGACAGCCATGATTGCTGCATTTGCTGGTGGCCCTAAACACTGGGCCTTAGGAACATTCCCTTCTCTCTTGGATATTTTAGCCCAGGGCTGACGGTGGTTTCCTGCAGCTCAGAGACTGAGCTTGTTTGGCTTCTCAGTTATCCACTACTCACAAAATGAATTCTGTGCCTCACATTCCTTCTGTTTTGGAAAATAAGGAGCTTTAAAATGAATGGTTTTGGGACAACTGGATAGTCATTTGAGAAAAAAATTAGTTTCATATCTCATAACAATTGCCAGATCAAATTCCAAGTGGATCAGAGATCTAAATGTAAAAAATGAACATGGCTGATTTATCTCTTGACCTGAACATGAAGAAAGTTAGAAACTATATTCCAAAATCCAGAAACAATGAAAGAAAAGATCTATAATATCAATCATATAAAAATAAAGTATTTTTTATATGGAAGAACACCATATGCAAAGTCAAAAGACCAGCAAAAAAAATCAGGAGACTTTATATAATGGTCAAAAGGCTAACATCTATAATAAATAAAAAAATTTTTAAAATAAAGAAAAAATTGCAAAATATTATATATAATGAAAAAAACTCTCAAACAGTTCACTAAAAAATAGAAAAATGGCCTTTAAATACAAGAAAACACATTCAACTTTACTCATAATAAAATGTCAATGAGAACTTTATTGAGAGACCATTTCTCATCTATCAGATTGGTAGAAAGTCCAAAATCTAAATAACATTTTTGTCAAGGCTGTGAAAATTCAGTTATTTTTATAAGTTTCTGCTAGAAATGCAAAATGATAACAATCCCTCTGGAGGGAATTTGATGATATTTAACAAAATTATATATGCATTACTTTTTGAACTAGAAACTCCACTTCTAGAAATCTGCCCCAAGACACACCTCCACAAATACCAAAGAGTATAGGTACAAGGTTTTCATTCAGGAGTAAGTTATAATAACAAAACTTTGCAGTCATTCTAAACAATGGCTCAAAGAAGAGTGATTGACTTAAATAGACTACTCCATAGGATGGTCTACAATGTAGCTAAAAGGGAAAAATAAAGAGGCTCTCCATGAGTCCAGGATACAAAGCTGTGCATATCTGCTGACTGTGTGAGAAAGAAGGGGAAATTGCTTTTCTTTGTAAAATAGAACAGGATATATCAATCAGAAATTAATGAAAACATTTACTACCAGGGATAGTGTGGAAGATACAGGGAGGAAAGTGAGATTTCTTTTAGTGGACCATTTTTACGTACTTTTCATTTTGAACCACGTAAATATCTTAAATGTTTAAAAAATATAAGAAAAACACAAAAATACAGACATCAACTTTAAATGCAAACAGAAAAAATAACCCAGCTACATGCCAAATTGATAATAATCACACAGAGAAAAAAAAATTCAAGTAATTTTGAGTACAGGGCTTTGACTATACATCCTAAAGAAAATATATTAAAAGGGGGGAAAAAAGTGGCAAGGAACTATTGACTTTTGCTTAGCAGCTTTGTTCTTGGTGGTGGTATGGTGATATAATTATGCAACTGTTTTGTGTGTATAATGGGACAAAACAAATGAGTAAATATGTTGATGTTTTTGAGAAGTAGAGTTTTTACATTCCTAGGTGAGGACAAAGGATATTAGGGTTGGATTTCAATGAGAGGTATCAATACAAGCTCATTATGTGTGCATACATATTGATAGGTACCACGAACACACATACACACTTCCTAGCTCTGTTCCCTTAAAGCAAATCCACTTCAGTGGCGCTGAGTATACCTGCTGCCTATATCTGGTTTCTAAAAACTGATCACGACTCAAGTGCTTCTTAGAAAAATGGTTATTTCTAGGCCCAGGGCAGGGAATTTACAAAGTAAGCCTGAAAAATCTCACGTCAAAAAGCTAGTAGGTGCACAAAGACTAATGGGTTCATTAAAAAGAAAAGTACAAAAGCTGGCTTGGTACAAGTGACACATTAAAAAGAATGATGATAATTGATTATAACATGTTGAATAAAAACTGAATTCATGAATTCACAGTGATGAGATTGGTTGGGGGGTTGGCCATCAAGAGAGATTAAGACAGAGAAGAAAGCTCTTTTTATAAAAGAATGGTAGCCCAAAAATGTAGACGTGGTAACACAATTAGAAAATCTGCATTTTACCTCATATAATCAGTTAAGTATCAATTATTTTTGTAAAGATTTATTCATGAGAGAGAGAGAGAGAAAGCACTTGCAAGTGGGAGGCGGGGCAGAGAGAGAGGGAGAGAGAGAATCCTCAAGCAGACTCCTTGCTAAGCATGGAGCCTGATGTAGGGCTCGATCCCACAGCTTGGAGATCATGACCTGAGCAGAAATGCAAAGTCAGCCACTTATCAACAGAACCACCGGTGCCCTGTGTATCAATTATTAATTATCAATTTTTCCAGCTAGGATGATCAATGACTGCTGAAACCACTGGGTGAAAGATTGTTGAGGGACAGGATACCTACACAGTCTCAAAGTATCACCCCAGAAATTGTGGAAGTAAAAGGAAAATGTGTTTTTATAATGGACATTCCAATGTTCTACACTTTAACCAGGTAATCAAACCTGGCATATCTTACAGTGGGGTAATCTTGTATCATGTGCCTCCTGGAGGAATGCAGTAGAAGTACAAAACATCATCTAGGTAGTATATTTGCCAAAAATATTCAGTGTAAATGTTAGGTCAGTTTTGTTTCTTGAGGCAAATTGTCCATTTCATCTAAGTGGTCAAATCTGTTGGTGTAAACTCTTTATAATATTCCCTAATTATCCTTCTAAGATCAGTAGCTATTTTTAGTAATGTCACCTCTTTTATTCATAATACTGGTAACTTGTTTCCTCACTTATTTTTTTCTCATTCTTAGTGTTTATCAATTCAATTATTTTTTAGGAAAATTTTCTCTCTTGCTTGTCTGGTTTCAGTTTTATTAATTTTTATGTTTATTATGTCCTTTCTGTTTACTCTGGGTTTAACTTGTACCTTAAGTCACTTACTTTCTAATATAAGTATTCAGAGTTATAAAGTTGTCTAGATACAAAAACAAAAAAAAAAAAACAACAAAACAAAAACAAAACAAAAAACCTAAAGAGACAACATTGCCAATATCTTCTCCCATTCTCTGGGTTGCCTCTTTGTTTTGTTGACTGTTTCCTTTGCTGTGCAGAAGCCTTTTATATTAATGAAATCCCAAAAGTTCACTTTTGCTTTTGTTTCCCTTGCCTTTGGAGATGTGTCTTGAAAGAATTTGCTGTGGCCGATGTCGAAGAGTTTACTGCTTATGTTGTCCTCTAGGATTTTGATGGATTCCTGTCTCACATTGAGGTCTTTCATCCATTATGAGTTTATCTTCGTGTATGGTGTAAGAGAATGGTCAAGTTTCATTCTTCCATATATAGCTGTTCAATTTTCCCAGCACCATTTACTGAAGAGACTCTCTTTTTTCCATTGGATCTTTTTTCCTGCTTTTTCGAAGACTTGTTGACCATAGAGTTGAGGGTCCATATTCTGTTCTCTATTCTGTTCCACTGGTCTATGTGTCTGTTTTTGTGCCAGTACCATGGTGTCTTGGTGATCACAGCTTTAAAATACAGCTTGAAATCAGGAAATGTGATGCCCCCAACTTTGTTTTTCTTTTTCAATATTTCCTTTTCAGGGTCTTTTCTGGCTCCATACAAATTTTAGGATTGTTTGTTCCAGAACTTTGAGAAATGCTATTGGTATTTTGATCAGGATGTAAATGAAAGTACAGATTGCTTTGGACAGCACAGACATTTTAACAATTTCTGATCCATAAGCAGGAATGGTTTTCATCTTTTTGTGTCTTTCTCAATTTCTTTTTTAAGTGTTCTGTAGTTTCTAGAGTATAGATCCTTTACCTCTTTGGTTAGGTTTATTCCAAGGTATCTTATGATTTTTGGTGCTGTTATAAATGGACTCAATAACCATCAGGGAAATTCAAATCAAAACCACATTGAGATACCATCTTACACCTGTTAGAATGGTAAAAATTGACAAGTAAGAAACAACAAATTGTTGAAGAAGATGTGGAGAAAGGGGGACCCTCTTTACACTGTTGGTGGGAATGCAAGTTGGTACAGCCACTTTGGAGAATAGTGTGGAGTTTCCTCAGAAAATTAAAAATAGAGCTACCCTATGACCTGGCAATTGCACTACTGGGTATATTCCAAAGATACAGATGTAGTGAAAAGAAGGACCACGTCACCTCAATGTTCATAGCAGTAATGTTCACAATGGCCAAACTGTGGAAAGAGCTGAGATGCCCTTCAACAGACGAATGGATAAAGATGTGGTCCATATATGCAATGGAATATTACTTGGGCATCAGAAGGGAATGAACAACCAACTTTTGCATCAACATGGGTGGAACTGGAGGAGATTATGCTAAGTGAAGTAAGTCAAGCAGAGAAGTCAATTATCATATGGTTTCACTTCACTTGTGGAGCATAAGGAATAACATGGAGTACATTAGGAGAAGGAAGGGAAAAATGAAGGGGGGAATTCAGAGGGAGAGATGAACCATGAAAGATTATGGACTCCGGGAAACAAACTGAGGGTTTGGAGGGTTGGGGGACGGGGGAACTAAGGAGGGCATGTATTGCATGGAGCACTGGTTGCTATACACAAACAATGAATCATGGAGCACTGCATCAAAAACTAATGATGTACTGTATGGTGACTAACAATAATAAAAACAGAACAAATAATGCTTTAAAATTCAAACACTTGGATCCAAGGCATAAAGTTTATATTCAATAATCCCTTCATCTCGAGATGCTACATTTTAATGTAACATTTTTAGAAATATGAACTTTAAAAAATACAAAACTCCATTTTATACCTTAAGAAATCCATTACAATTATTATTTATATATCCTAATCTAGCAAAATCCAAATATAACCCTAGTTTTAAAGATTCAATATTTCCCATAAAACCAATGTTTTGCTTTTTTAAAGAAATGATTTATTTTCAGAATTAGTCAAATGAAACAAGATCATCTTCCCATAAGGAAACCAATAATGCATCTCTCTTCAGTTTCCTAGAAAATCAAGGGCTGAAAAATCAGACAACTTGGCTGACTTGTGATTCAGGTACTCAAGAAAAAATTATCCAGCTAGAAGACTTTCTAGGCCCTTCCTGTTCCACTTATTTCTTCTTCTTCCCCCTTCTCTCTTCCCTTCGACTACTTGCCAGTGTCCTCTTCTGCACTGGGTAGCATCACCATTTGGGGGAAGAATCAAAAGGAAAAATAAATCAGCTCAAGCAAACATCCTGGTGCACAAGAGGATGAAATAAACAATAATAATGACCATTAGTCATTGTGGTTCTGCATACTCCATCTCCAATTAAACCATCTTAACCAAACACACTTAGATAATTGATCCAATGACTAATACATGCCCACTGATCCAGAGCCAGTGGATTGTGGATGACAAACAATAAACCTGCTTAGGAGAATGTGATTGATTGTAATTCCATTTGAAATAAATGTAACAAATGGCATTCTGCCATCCAGTTAACCAAGCAGCACAACTGTAATTGTTAAGGTTGTTCATTTCATTACACAGTGTCCTTTCTCAGAAAAAAAAAAATTCTCTGCTCTTAGGATGAGGAATTTTTGTCCTTCCCCTAAACACATGGTTTCCACTAGTTATTAGCCTTCTTTTTACTTCACTCTGGCTTCTAGAAAATCTGGAGCTTCTCTAGGTCCTGCAGATAGAACTCAAAAGAAATATCTGCATAGTAGCTTAATTTAAGCAGTTTATGTCCCTATCTTTATTATTGTCCTATTATTTTTTGCCTATCTTTAAATCTGTTTTGTATTACATTCCTGTAAGTCACTGCCACAGGCTGACTTCCCCAGAAACAGATCAGAGATAGAGTCTGGGTGGTGCAATATATTTATATGTCATCAACATTTTTGAAGGAAAGGAAGTAGGACTGGACAGAGGGAAAATGCAGGCCTGATCAAAGCTCTGCCAACCTGGAAGGGTGCTCTGAAGTGAGCACGGTCCTCTGGCAAGCCATACTGGCTGGTATATTCGCCTCCTCAATTAGTCACCAGACAAAAGCTTCTGCAACAAGGATGTGAGCTCAGGCAAAATTGGTCTCTAGGACTGATGTAGCCTCTGAAGAAGTTGAAATATGTCTGCTGATGGGAATACGCTCAGCTGGGCTAAAGTCCTTCCTTGATGAGAAGTTGAGTGGCCCATCCACCTCTTTTTTTTTTTCTTTTCAGCATAACAGAATTCATTGTTTTTGCACCTCACCTAGTGCTCCATGCAATACGTGCCCTCCCTATTACCCACCACCTTGTTCCCCCAACCTCCCACCCCTCACCCCTTCAAAACCCTCAGGTTGTTTTTTAGACTCCATAGTCTCTCATGGTTCATCTCCCCTTCCAATTTCCCTCAACTCCCTTCTCCTCTCCATCTCCCCATGTCCTCCATGTTCTTTGTTATGCTCCACAAATAAGTGAAACCATATGATAATTGACTCTCTCTGCTTGACTTATTTCACTCAGCATAATCTCTTCCAGGCCCGTCCATGTTGCTACAAAAGTTGGGTATTCATCCTTTCCGATGGAGGCATAATACTCCATAGTGTATATGGACCACATCTTCCTTATCCATTCATCTGTTGAAGGGCATCTTGGTTCTTTCCACAGTTTGGCGACCGTGGCCATTGCTGCTATAAACATTGGGGTACAGATGGCCCTTCTTTTCACTACATCTGTATCTTTGGGGTAAATACCCAGTAGTGCAATTGCAGGGTCATAGGGAAGCTCTATTTTTAATTTCTTGAGGAATATCCACACTGTTCTCCAAAGTGGCTGCGCCAACTTGCATTCCCACCAACAGTGTAAGAGGGTTCCCCTTTCTCCACATCCTCTCCAACACATGTTGTTTCCTGTCAAAGCTGTGGTCACCAAGACAGCATGGTACTGGCATAAAAACAGACATATAGACCAGTGGAACAGAGTAGAGAGCCCAGCTATAGACCCTCAACTCTACAGTCAAATAATCTTTGATAAAGCAGGAAAAAATATACAGTGAAAAAAATACAGTCTCTTCAATAAATGATGCTGGGAAAATTGGACAGCTATATGTAGAAGAATGAAACTCGACCATTCTCTTACACTATACACAAAGATAAACTCAAAATGAATAAAAGACTTCAACGTGAGACAGGAATCCATCAGAATCCTAGAGGAGAACATAGGCAGTAACCTCTTCAATATCAGCCACAGCAACTTCTTTCAAGGTATGTCTCCAAAGGCAAAGGAAACAAAAGCGAAAATGAACTTTTGGGACTTCATCAAGATCAAAAGCTTCTGCACAGCAAAGGAAACAGTCAACAAAACAAAGAGGCAACCCAAGGAATGGGAGAAGGTATTTGCAAATGACAGTACAGACAAAAGGTTGATATCCAGGATCTATAAAGAACTCCTCAAACTCAACACACACAAAACAGATAATCATATCAAAAAATGGGCAGAAGATATGAACAGACACTTCTCCAATGAAGACATACAAATGGCTATCAGACACATGAAAAAATGTTCATCATCACTAGCCATTAGGGAGATTCAAATTAAAACCGCATTGAGATACCACATTACACCAGTTAGAATGGCCATCCACCTCTTTTTCTACGTCAATCTCCTTCTTCATAATGGATGAGAAGCTCCTCCGAATGTCTGGTGTACTTGTCTTCATGAAAGAAGCTTGGAAGAGAGATGTTAGTGAGATAACTACGGTGCCTAAAATGGAAGTGGATCTGAGAGTCCCAACTCATACTCATTATTTTCTTCTTCCACTCTTCTTTTTAGATTCCATTAACCATTAGCTAGCACTACTGCTGGCCTGGTTACTTACTTGTTAGTGTTACCAGCCCAAAGGATTTGAGCCTGGCATCACCGTGCCCTTTGGCCAGTCACTATAGGCCCATTTACAGTCACAATTGTATGAGAGAGTATTAAGGTAGGCCCAAGTGAATCAACTGAGTTCTACTACCTTCCTTCCTTCCTCCATTATGTCCTCCAAATGATCAACTACCTCACTGAGATAGTGACTCATCTTCTTATTTTTGATTCCCAAACACAACGAGGTTGACAACTGAAGTAAAAATTGACAAATGAAGCTTATAATTCATTGGGACTTTTCTGTGTCCCCTTGAGCCAATGTACCCTCATGGGGAGCAGGACCTATAACCCAGCAGAACCCATAAGTATGGGGAAAGGAAACACATAACTCCCAATGAGTCACTGAGAGTGATGGTAAGTAGAGTCATTACTATTTCCACCCCTTTATCTCTGTGTCTGTGTATTCTTCTGATTCAATGCATATAGAGTATTCTAGAGGATAGCATCCCATCTGTGTAGACCGTTGCCTCTGAGATTCCAATGATCTATCATGCTAGCAGTTTTTGAGTGGAATAGAATGTGATATGGTCAGTGAACCTAATTGTAGATTCACTCATGAACCTCTTTTGCAATGACGTGGGTGCCCTGGTCTGATATAATGTTACACAGCTTTCTATGACAATGAATCAAATGTACTATAAGCTCTTGGACAGTCCTGTTGGCAAAGACCATATGGACAAGAAAGGCAAACTCACCCAAAATACATGTCCATTCCTATAAGACATAAGAAAATATATAACCCTTCCGGGATGAAATGAGCCCAATATAGTCCACCTGCCACCTACAGGCTATTTGGTCTTCTTGAGTAATGGTGTTTTCTGTTGCTGGCATATTGGATATTCAGTGGTGAGCATATATAAATAAGTCTTCATAAATGGGAGTCCAGTCTCTTGGGGCCTTGTATATCTTTAATCTTTGCCAACATCATCCATGTGCCTACTGTGCCAGCACTATGTGGATGATGACAGAGACTGGCTGATATCAGCTGAAAAGTAATTTTGTTTACCTGGTTGTTAAGTATCAGTTTTATGGTGGATGCTACCTTGTGGACATAAGCATATGGTAAAATGATCTTCACCATTCACATCACTCCCATATGTCCAGCCACATGTCTCTAACCCAGACTTTCTTGTCAATAATCTTCCATTCTTTCTTTTTACAGGCTCCTGATCAACTGGCCATGCCATTCATCATTGTCGATGAGTTTATATATATTTAACCCCAGGTTAGTTCTCTTTCCATGCAAAAGGGAGAACAAGGCCCACTAATCCTCTGAGCACTAAGTGGATTTACCTTATCTTTCAAGGCCATCTTTTTTTAAGATTGTATTTATTTATGTGAGAGAGAAAGATAGAATACATGCAGGAGTCAGGGGAAAGGAGCAGAGGGAAAAGCAGACTACCCAATGAGCAGGGAGCCCAATGTGGGGCTCAATCCCAGAACCTCGAGATCATGACCTAAGCCAAAGGCAGACACTTAACACCAATTTAAATGGTAAGATTTCATCCTTTTTAATGACTGAGTAATATTCTATTATATATATAATGGAATACTATACATATATATACACACACACACACCACAACTTCTTTATCCATTCATCTGTCAATGGACATCTGGGTTCCTTCCATAGTTTGGCTATTGTGGACATTGCTATATAAACACTGGGGTACAGGTGCCCAGTCAGATCACAACATTTGCCTCCTTTGGGTAAATACCTAGAAGTGCAATTTCTGGGTTGTAGGGTATTTTTAACCCCTTGAGGAACCTCCATACTGTTCTCCAAAGTGGCTGTACCAGCTTGCATTCCCACCAACAGTGTAGGAGGGTTTCCCTTTCTCTTCATCCTTACCAACATGTGCTGTTTACTAAATTGTTCATTTTAGCCATTCTGACAGGTGTGAGGCAGTATCTCACTGTGGTTTTGATTTGTATTTCCCTGATGTTGAACAATTTTTCATATGTCTGTTGGCCATTTGTATGTCTTCTCTGGAGAAATGTCTGTTTATGTTTTCTACCCATTTCTTGACTGGATTCTTCGGGGGTTTTTTAGGTGTTGAATTTAACAAGTTCTTTATAGAGCTTGGAAACTAGCCCTTTATCTGCTAAGACATTTGAATATCTTCTCCCATTCTGTAGGTTGTCTTTTGGTTTTATCACCTGTTTCCTTCACTGTGCAAAAGCTTTTTATCTTAATGAGGTCCCAATAGTTCATTTTTGTTTTTGTTTCCCTTGTCCTTGGAGGCATGTTTAGCAAGAAGCTGCTATAGCCAAGGTCAAAGAAGTTGCTACCTGTAGTCTTCTCTCGGATTTTGATGGATTCCTGTCTCACATATAGGTGTGTCATCCATTTTGAGTTTATCTCTGTGTATGGTGTAAGAACATGGTTCAGTTTCCTTCTTCTATATGTCACTGTCCAATTTTCTCAACAATGTTTGTTGAAGAGAGTGTGTCTTTTTTCCACAGGATAGTCTTCCCTGCTTTGTCAAGGATTAGCTGATTATACCCAAAGACACCTCCAGACTGAAAGTGAGGGGGTAGAGAACCATTTATCAGGCTAATAGACATCAAAAGAAAGATGGGGTAGCAATCCTTATATCAGACAAATTAGATTTTAAACCAAAGACTGTAATACAGGATGAAGAGGATACTATATCATATTTAAGGGTCTAATCAACAAGAATATCTAACAATTATAAATACTTATGCCCCTAACTTAGGAGCATCCAATTATATAAACCAATTAATAACAAAATTAAAGAAACACATTGATAATAATACAATAATATTAGGGGACTGTAACACCCTACTCACAGCAATGGACAGATCATCTAAGCAGATCAACAATGAAACGGACTCTGAACGACATACTGGATCAGATGGACTTCACAGATATTCAAAGCATTCCATCCTGAAGTAATGGAAGTAATAGAATACACATTCTTCTCAAGTGCACATGAAACATTCCCAGAATAGACCACATACTGGGTCACTAATCAGGTCTCAACCAGTACCAGAAGTTGTTTTCAAAAGGTATATAATTCTCCACTGCAAATGGTTAAGACCATACTCCAGAAAGCCAAAGGCCCACATTATGATGCTTTCACTGAGGCTTAACACAAACTATACATGACATCTTTTCCCACTAATGATAACCCCTAATACTCTTTGGTCTACCAGACTGTGTGTCCCAAAATTAGGTTCACTTGCACTACAGCTTGATCCCAGTGTAGACTCTTTTCCTGCTCAGGCTCTACTCAAAGCTGTCAAATTCCATACCTCCTGTAATACCGGCTGGAGCAGAACCCTTAGCTGTAGAATTTGCTGACTCCAGAACCATAACACGTTTGTTTTCTGTTTTTTTTTTTTTACTTGTTTTTCTTTTCCATTTAAAATGTCCAATTTCCTTTTTAAACTAGAGTGTGAAGTGCCACTGAAATAGGCAATGCTGGCAAAACAGTGTCTGTTACAATAAAATATATCAGATATTTAAGTAAATAACCTTAAAAACTATGCGGGGGAACATGAACCCAGTTGACTGAATCTGGAACAATGTTTTCTGTGCAAGTGAGAACAGGCATACCTCTTGTTAAGACAGGTATAAAAAGAACCATAGGAAAACTACAGGAGAAGTAGCTGGGCTGGGGGCGGAGGTGGGAGTGAACGAGGGCCGAGGGAATGAGGGGAACAGCAAACAAAAAAATACTGACTGAGGGCACCTGGGTGACTCAGTGGTTTAAAGCCTTCGGCTCAGGTTATGATCTCAGGGTCCTGGGATCGAGTCCCGCATCAGGCTCTCTGCTGGGCAGGGAGCCTGCTTCCTCTCTCCCTCTCTGCCTGCCTCTCTGCCTACTTGTGATCTCTGTCTGTCAAATAAATAAATAAAATCTTAAAAAAAAATACTGACTGAGGTAGCAGTACCCTGCTCAGTGCAGAAAAACTGGCTAATGCATAAAAATTGGGCTATGATCTCAGATCAAATCCAGATGACCATGCAGAAGACACAATACATGCTACTTAGTTTTAGAAATAACACACACATTTCTTGGGATAGGAGACTGCAAGACACAATGACTGGTCTTTCACTTAGGAGGTGATGGACAAGCATGTTCTTAATTCCTGGCTGCCTAAAAAATTTGACAGCTGTGAAAAAAGCATAAATCTTCACAGGTTTCATCTCATATCTTCTAGAGTATATGTGTCTTACCAGGACCTCCAGTATGCTGACTACCTCTTAACCACCATCAGGTCCAATCAACATAACATCATCAACAACAACCTAAATAAATTAATATGATGTTCTACACTATGCTCAGGCAGTTCAGATCTCTTTATTCTATATTATTACAATAAGTAGGACAGTTAACATAAGTTTTCAAGCAAAACTATCTTTTCCATGTGAATATCTGATCCTCATTTAATTTGCCATAAAAAATAACATATTCTCGGCGGTGGGAGTCAAGATGGCGGAGAAGTAGCAGCCTGAGACTACATCAGGTAACAGGAGATCAGCTCGATAGCTTATCTAAACATTGCAAACACCTACAAATCCAACGGGAGAGCGAAGAGAAGAAGAACAGCAACTCTAGAAACAGAAAATCAACCACTTTCTGAAAGGTAGGACTGGCGGAGAAGTGAATCTAAAACGACGGGAAGATAGACCGCGGGGGGAGGGGCCGGCGCCCGGCAAGCGGCAGAGGAACGGAGCACAAAATCAGGACTTTTAAAAGTCTGTTCCACTGAGGGACATTGCTCCAGGGGCTAAACCGGGGTGAAGCCCACGCGGGGCCAGCGTGGCCCCAGGCCCCGCAAGGTCACAGAAGGATCGGGGGTGTCAGAGTGTCGGAGAGCTTGCAGGTATTAGAACGGAGAAGCTGGCTGCAGAGACAGAGCCGAGGACTGAACTCTCAGCTCGGGGTTACCTTGAACTGGTCGCGGGCTGGGTGAGCTAGGAGCGCGGCTAGAGGCTGGGGATACGGGAGTGATTGGGTGCTGTCCTCTGGGGGCGCACTGAGGAGTGGGGCCCCAGGCTCTCGGCTCCTCCGGGCCGGAGACTGGGAGGCCGCTATTTTCATTCCCGTCCTCCGGAACTCTACGGAAAGCGTTCAGGGAACAGAAGCTCCCAAAAGCGAACCCGAGCTGATTACTTAGTCCGGCCGCCGGTAAGGGCGGTGCAATCCCGCCTCGGGCAAAGACACTTGAGAATCACTACAACAGGCCCCTCCCCCAGAAGATCAACAAAATATCCAGCCAGGACGAAGTTCATCTATCAAGGAGAAAGCAGATTCAATTCCTAAGACAGCAGAGCAATTCCAGAGGAGGAGAAAGCAAAGCACGGAACTCATGGCTTTCTCCCCATGATTCTTTAGTCTTGCGGCTACTTCAATTTTTTTTTCTTTTTTCAATTTTTTTTTTCTTTTTTCAATTGTTTTTTCTTTTTTCTTTTTTCTTCTTCTGCTAAATTTTTTTAAAACTTTTACCCTTTTCTTTTTTAACGTTTTTTGACTAGTTCATCTAAATATATATATTTTTTCTTTCTTTTTTATATTTTTTTATTTGTTTTATTTTTTAAATTTTTTTCTTTTCTTTTTTTTTTCTTTTTTTTTCAGAACCTGTTTTTTATCCCCTTTCTCCCCCCCACAATTTGGGGTCTCTTCTGATTTGGTTACAGCGCATTTTTCCGGGGTCTTTGCCACCCTATTAGTAGTTTATTTGCTCCTTCATATCCTCTTATCTGGACAAAATGACAAGGCGGAAAAAATCACCACAAACAAAAGAACAAGAGACAGTACCGAAGGCTAGGGACCTAATCAACACAGACATGGGTAATATGTCAGATCAAGAGTTCAGAATGACGATTCTGAACATTCTAGCCGGGCTCGAAAAGGGCATGGAAGATATTAGAGAAACCCTTTCTGGAGATATTAAAGCCCTTTCTGGAGAAATTAAAGAACTAAAATCTAACCAAGTTGAAATCAAAAAAGCTATTAATGAGGTACAATCAAAAATGGAGGCTCTCACTGCTAGGATAAATGAGGCAGAAGAAAGAATTAGTGATATAGAAGACCAAATGACAGAGAATAAGGAAGCCGAGCAAAAGAGGGACAAACAGCTACTGGACCATGAGGGGAGAATTCGAGAGATAAGTGACACCATAAGACGAAACAACATTAGAATAATTGGGATTCCAGAAGAAGAAGAAACAGAGAGGGGAGCAGAAGGTCTATTGGAGAGAATCATTGGAGAGAATTTCCCTAATATGGCAAAGGGAACAAGCATCAAAATCCAGGAGATGCAGAGAACCCCCCTCAAAGTCAACAAGAATAGGTCCACACCCCGTCACCTAATAGTAAAATTGACAAGTCTTAGTGACAAAGAGAAAATCCTGAAAGCAGCCCGAGAAAAGAAGTCTGTAACATACAATGGTAAAAATATTAGATTGGCGGCAGACTTATCCACAGAGACCTGGCAGGCCAGGAAGAGCTGGCATGATATATTCAGAGCACTCAACGAGAAAAACATGCAGCCAAGAATACTCTATCCAGCTAGGCTATCATTGAAAATAGAAGGAGAGATCAAAATCTTCCAGGACAAACAAAAACTGAAAGAATTTGCAAACACCAAACCAGGTCTCCAGGAAATATTGAAAGGGGTCCTCTAAGCAAAGAGAGAGCCTAAAAGTAGTAGATCAGAAAGGTACAGAGACAATATACAGTAACAGTCACCTTACAGGCTACTAATGGCACTAAATTCATATCTCTCAATAGTTACCCTGAATGTTAATGGGCTAAATGCCCCAATCAAAAGACACAGGGTATCAGAATGGATAAAAAAACAAAACCCATCAGTATGTTGCCTACAAGAAACTCATTTTAGACGCGAAGACACCTCCAGATTGAAAGTGAGGGGGTGGAAAACAATTTACCATGCTAATGGGCATCAGAAGAAAGCTGGGGTGGCAATCCTTATATCAGATAAATTAGATTTTAAGCCAAAGACTATAATAAGAGTTGAGGAAGGACACTATATCCTACTCAAAGGGTCTGTCCAACAAGAAGATCTAACAATTTTAAATATCTATGCCCCTAACGTGGGAGCAGCCAACTATATCAACCAATTAATAACAAAATCAAAGAAACACATCAATAATAATACAATAATAGTAGGGGACTTGAACACTCCCCTCACTGAAATGGACAGATCATCCAAGCAAAAGATCAACAAGGAAATAAAGGCCTTAAATGACACACTGGACCAGATGGACATCACAGATATATTCAGAACATTTCATCCCAAAGCAACAGAATACACATTCTTCTCTAGTGCACATGGAACCTTCTCCAGAATAGATCACATCCTGGGTCACAAATCAGGTCTCAACCGGTATCAAAAGATTAGGATTATTCCCTGCATATTTTCAGACCACAATGCTCTGATGCTAGAACTCAATCACAAGACGAAAGCTGGAAAGAACCCAAATACATGGAGACTAAACAGCATCCTTCTAAAGAATGAATGGGCTAACCAGGAAATTAAAGAAGAATTGAAAAAATTCATGGAAACAAATGATAATGAAAACACAACAGTTCAAAATCTGTGGGACACAGCAAAGGCAGTCCTGAGAGGAAAATATATAGCGGTACAAGCCTTTCTCAAGAAACAAGAAAGGTCTCAAGTACACAACCTAACCCTACGCGTAAAGGAGCTGGAGAAAGAACAAGAAAGAAACCCTAAACCCAGCAGGAGAAGAGAAATCATAAAGATCAGAGCAGAAATCAATGAAATAGAAACCAAAAAAACAATAGAAAAAATCAATGAAACTAGGAGCTGGTTCTTTGAAAGAATCAATAGGATTGATAAACCCCTGGCCAGACTCATCAAAAAGAAAAGAGAAAGGACCCAAATCAATAAAATCATGAATGAAAGAGGAGAGATCACAACTAACACCAAAGAAATACAGACAATTATAAGAACATACTATGAGCAACTCTACGCCAACAAATTGGACAATCTGGAAGAAATGGATGCATTCCTAGAGACATATAAACTACCACAACTGAACCAGGAAGAAATAGAAAACCTGAACAGGCCCATAACCAGTAAGGAGATTGAAACAGTCATCAAAAATCTCCAAACAAACAAATGCCCAGGGCCAGATGGCTTCCCAGGGGAATTCTACCAAACATTTAAAGAAGAACTCATTCCTATTCTCCTGAAACTGTTCCAAAAAATAGAAATGGAAGGAAAACTTCCAAACTCATTCTATGAGGCCAGCATCACCTTGATCCCCAAACCAGACAAGGATCCCACCAAAAAAGAGAACTACAGACCAATATCCTTGATGAACACAGATGCAAAAATTCTCGCCAAAATACTAGCCAATAGGATTCAACAGTACATTAAAAGGATTATTCACCACGATCAAGTGGGATTTATTCCAGGGCTGCAGGGTTGGTTCAACATCCGCAAATCAAGCAAAGTGATAGAACACATTAATAAAAGAAAGAACAAGAACCATATGATACTCTCAATAGATGCTGAAAAAGCATTTGACAAAGTACAGCATCCCTTCCTGATCAAAACTCTTCAAAGTGTAGGGATAGAGGGCACATACCTCAATATTATCAAAGCCATCTATGAAAAACCCACCGCAAATATCATTCTCAATGGAGAAAAACTGAAAGCTTTTCCATTAAGGTCAGGAACATGGCAGGGATGTCCATTATCACCACTGCTATTCAACATAGTATTAGAAGTCCTAGCCTCAGCAATCAGACAACAAAAAGAAATTAAAGGCATCCAAATTGGTAAAGAAGAAGTCAAACTATCACTCTTCACAGATGATATGATACTATATGTGGAAAACCCAAAAGACTCCACTCCAAAACTGCTAGAACTTGTACAGGAATTCAGTAAAGTGTCAGGATATAAAATCAATGCACAGAAATCAGTTGCATTTCTGTACACCAACAACAAGACTGAAGAAAGAGAAATTACGGAGTCAATCCCATTCACAATTGTACCCAAAACTATAAGATACCTAGGAATAAACCTAACCAAAGAGACTAAGAATCTATACACAGAAAATTATAAAGTACTCATGAAAGAAATTGAGGAAGACACAAAAAAATGGAAAAATGTTCCATGCTCCTGGATTGGAAGAATAAATATTGTGAAAATGTCTATGCTACCTAAAGCAATCTACACATTTAATGCAATCCCTATCAAAATACCATCCATTTTTTTCAAAGAAATGGAACAAATAATCCTAAAATTTATATGGAACCAGAAAAGACCTCGAATAGCCAAAGGAATATTGAAGAACAAAGCCAAAGTTGGTGGCATCACAATTCCGGACTTCAAGCTCTATTACAAAGCTGTCATCATCAAGACAGCATGGTACTGGCACAAAAACAGACACATAGATCAATGGAACAGAATAGAGAGCCCAGAAATAGACCCTCAACTCTATGGCCAACTAATCTTCGACAAAGCAGGAAAGAATGTCCAATGGAAAAAAGACAGCCTCTTCAATAAATGGTGCTGGGAAAATTGGACAGCCACATGCAGAAAAATGAAATTGGACCACTTCCTTACACCACACACGAAAATAGACTCCACATGGATGAAGGACCTCAATGTGAGAAAGGAATCCATCAAAATCCTTGAGGAGAATGCAGGCAGCAACCTCTTCGACCTCAGCCGCAGCAACATCTTCCTAGGAACAACGGCAAAGGCAAGGGAAGCAAGGGCAAAAATGAACTATTGGGATTTCATCAAGATCAAAAGCTTTTGCACAGCAAAGGACACAGTTAACAAAACCAAAAGACAGCTGACAGAATGGGAGAAGATATTTGCAAACGACATATCAGATAAAGGGCTAGTATCCAAAATCTATAAGGAACTTAGCAAACTCAACACCCAAAGAACAAACAATCCAATCAAGAAATGGGCAGAGGACATGAACAGACATTTCTGCAAAGAAGACATCCAGATGGCCAACAGACACATGAAAAAGTGCTCCACGTCACTCGGCATCAGGGAAATACAAATCAAAACCACAATGAGATATCACCTCACACCAGTCAGAATGGCTAAAATTAACAAGTCAGGAAATGACAGATGCTGGAGAGGATGTGGAGAAAGGGGAACCCTCCTCCACTGTTGGTGGGAATGCAAGCTGGTCCAACCACTCTGGAAAACAGCATGGAGGTTCCTCAAAATGTTGAAAATAGAACTACCCTATGACCCAGCAATCGCACTACTGGGTATTTACCCTAAAGATACAAACAGAGTGATCCGAAGGGGCACGTGTACCCGAATGTTTATAGCAGCAATGTCTACAATAGCCAGACTATGGAAAGAACCTAGATGTCCATCAACAGATGAATGGATAAAGAAGATGTGGTATATATACACAATGGAATACTATGCAGCCATCAAAAGAAATGAAATCTTGCCATTTGCGATGACGTGGATGGAACTAGAGCGTATCATGCTTAGTGAAATAAGTCAATCGGAGAAAGACAACTATCATATGATCTCCCTGATATGAGGACATGGAGAAGCAACATGGGGGGGTAGGGGGATAGGAGAATAATAAATGAAACAAGATGGGATTGGGAGGGAGACAAACCATAAATGACTCTTAATCTCACAAAACAAACTGGGGGTTGCTGGGGGGAGGTGGGATTGGGAGAGGGGGAGCGGGCTATGGACATTGGGGAGGGGAGGCGAACCATAAGAGACTATGGACTCTGAAAAACAACCTGAGGGTTTTGAAGGGTCAGGGGTGGGAGGTTGGGGGAACAGGTGGTGGGTAATGGGGAGGGCACGTTTTGCATGGAGCACTGGGTGTTGTGCAAAAAGAATGAATACTGTTACGCTGAAAAAATAAATAAAATGAAAAAAAAATAACATATTCTCCAAAATAATTGCAACATACCTGAAGCCTATTAATCTACACCAAAAAGTATAGTGCCTGTGACTGGGGCTAATATTTGCTTCAACTTGCAGGAGTCTACACTTATCACCCTGGGGACATTGGCTTCTGCAAGCATAAACTGACCAATTAAATACAGATACCTAAAGACTATAACCTCTGTATCCTTTAAATCCTAAAGAGTACCATTAATCTTCACTATTTTCCTTCTCCAGGATGTCATACTGTGTTTTACTTTACTTCCTTGGCTGTATAGGGAGTGTGGGGGAAAGTTTCAAAAGGCTTCCGCTTTGTTTACCTTGCTATTATAATTTTTACCCCACATGACTATGACCCAATGTGGAGTCTGCACCAACTGCCAAGTATGCCAAAGTCACTGAATAACCCGGGACCAGGGAAATGGTCATCAGGTGGGCTCATGGACCCAGTGGACTTCCTGCAAGCTCAGTGGTGGCCAGCATTCCATTTATTACCCAGTCATTCTATGCCACCACTCTAACAAGGGGACCATGATGAAGCACTGAGTCCCTGCATATGAATGTCAACTCAGACCATGAGTCCAACAGATCTCAAAATGCCTGAGCACTCCCTTTTCCCTAATGAAAAGTTGTTTAAGTAAATGACTGCAAGATCCTTTGGAGAAGGGCTAGAGGAACCATTAACACATAAAGAACCTAGATATTCTTTCTCTAGGTGGGAATTTGCCCACCACTACAATAATGGCTTCAGGAACTGAAAACTGGATCAGATCCCAAAACTGGACTAGGGATCATGACTTGCCTTATGAAGACTCTATTTTTAAAAGCAGTTTTAGGTTAACAGCAAAACCAAGCAGAAAGTACAGAGAATTCCCATATATCCCCTGCCCATACATATGCGCAGCCTTCCCTACTATCACCATCCTCCACCAGAATGGGTATTTGTCACAAAAGATGAACCCACACTGACACATTATCACTCAAAGTCCACAGCTTATATAAGGGTTCACTCTTGGTGTTGTCATTCAATGGATTTTGACAAATTTATAATGACATGTATCCACCATTATAATATCATTAAGAAGAGCTTCACTGCCCTAAAAATCTTCTGTGCTCTGCCTATTCATCTCTCCCTCTCTGCCAACCTTTGGAAATCACTGACACTTTTATTGTCTTCATAGTTTTGTCTTTTCAAAAATGTCATATAGTTAGAGTCATACAGTACGCAGCCTTTTCAGAAAGCCTTCTTGGACTAAGTAATATGCATTTAGGACCATGACTTTTTATTGAAGTACAACACTCACAGCCTGCTAGTTACCCTTTCTTGATTTTTCTATAGCCACAAACTGAATAATACCTTAGTCAGTTACCCATCTACTTCTTCCTTTGAGATGATATTTTCTAATAACCATTTCCATTACTCTGTAAGTTAGAGATTGCCCCATCATTCTTGCTGGTCATGACAATGCTGCAACAGATTGGTTTAGGATGTTTAAGTACCACCATCTGGCCTCCATCATTTCCAGGGTTCTATTATATTCTCACTGCAGTCTGAACCAAGCCCTGTAACAGACTATGCTACTGCCAGCCCTGGCCTACAAAGAAGACCTACATTGTAAACTGTGGTAATACTGGTGTTCTTCTAACCAGTGTATTTCTTATGCCTTTGGTAAAAGGTGTGTCCTCTGGGTCCCATGAACATAATTGGCTCATGGGCCTTCCAGCCAAAAATATTCATTCCCTCATCCCCACATCTGCAAGCTATTTATTTTTTTTAATTTTATTTAAATTCAATTCAATTAACATAGACTGTATTATTAGTTTTGGAGGTAGAATTCAATGATTCATCAGTTGCATACAACACCCAGTGCTCATTACTTCAAGTGCCCTCCTTAATGTCCATCACCCAGTTACCCCATCCCCCTACCCATGTTCCCTTCAGCAACCCTCAGGTTGTTTCCTAGAGTTCATCGTCAATAAACTCTTCAATATGCAAATTTTATTTCAGGCCCCCTTGATCAAGCATTCTTAGAATTCAGGCCCACACTTACTCCTCTGACTCCTTCCAGCAAATGTTGGCTGTTTCTTGTAGCTCCTTTGGAGCACTGTCCCTTTCCTACCTTATCAGACTCAGAACATCCTCTGCTATATTATGGGTCTCAGATATTAATGTCAGTTCACAGCCTGCATACAACCTAACTTAGTTATAGGCCTTTGGCAGTAGGAAGGTGGTATGGGTCCTGAGACAGACACACGATTCTACATGGATGAGAGGTCTTTATAAAGCCTTCCAGTGTGAGATGGGTAGTACTAACTCTTGATAAAGATAAATGGACCATGTCTGCAGGTTCAAAGGTTAAAGGGTATATGGTAAGTCAAAATCTTGAGACATCCATGTAGATGTCCTCATCCCATCAGAATTTGGACTTTCCCAACCGAAGTACTTGGCATAATAGACTTACTTTGGTTGGGCATTTAGTCATCACTGAATTCAATCCTCTGAATATTAATTCCTAGGTTTAGACCTTGACCTTCTCTATCTTCCCCCTGGACTTTATAAGAGCTTCTTTATATGCAACCAAGAGGTCCTCTGGCTTTTACACCTGCAACCTTAGCTACTCATTATCTTTCTTTGGGTATCAGTGGCATTTAATAATAGCAATTCAATACCACTATGCTTAACATTATTATTTCTCCTGAAAGTTTCAAATGAATGATATATCACACCTGCTAATGTATTCTTCTACACCAGTATAAATTCCCAGTTCAATACAGGTAAAAGTTTAGGAACTTGACCATCATCTTTGTTCCAGGAGCTGTCTATGCTCCACATATGACCAGTGATGGGATCTGCACTGCCATCTAGATTGTGATCCAGCCTTAAGCCCCATCTTATCACCTACTTTCTCAAACCATACCTATACCAATTAATGCAGATTAGATTTCCTGGAAGCAGAAACTAAGACAGAATTTGAAGTGAAAGATACTTACTAGTGATCAACATTTATTAAAGGAAGAGAGAGGAAGTAGGATTGGACAGAGGAAGAAATCAAACTTTGATAATGGGGCCAATGTGTTGATGAGCTCTGCAGTAAGTCTTCTTTTTAAGAGTGTCCCTAAAATGGCTAAATTGTTCCCACCTGGCTCAGTCACCAGATAAAGGATGCCCAAGAAATGGTGTGATGTCATGTAAGATGGCTCTCTGCAGCTGAGGCAAACCCCAAAGGATATGAAATCTGGGGTCTGTCAGGGACTGTCACCTCTGTGCAAGTCCTTCCCTGAAAGGGAATCACCATGTATAAATAATTATCTATGTCATTACTTTCTGCTTGCTTTTTAAAGAAAAGTTTAATAGGTTACTAGCCAATTATAGTGGATATAAATCCTTTAAGGGCACAACCACTGAAATCTACAAGTTTACAGCCCAAAAAAGAAGATCAAAAATTTTCCATAAAATGAACAGCATTAAATTAGCATTATTCTTATCATCACTTTGAGACACAATGTCATGTCAAGTCACTCCTCACCTGTTGAATTAAGACACAATTTTTCATGACCTGAGAACAGTCTAGAGTACAAGATTTTTATCAGATCTGTGTTCATTCTGGAGGAGTTTTGCAGTGACACCTCCGTCAACCAAGATGAGGTAGATCACCTATTCTTTTTGAGTATGAGTTTAACATGGTGGCTTCTGGCAATTTCAACCAGATTTCTTTTTCCTATGGGACTTATTTATATCACTTTTTTTTGCATCACTTTCTTAAATCACTACATCTGAAACTAATGATGTACTATGTGTTGGATAATTGAATTTAAATTAAAGAAAAGTATACAAAGAAGTCAGACTACTATACTGCTACTTCTATCTAGGAGAAAAAGCCAGGTCTGTCCAATAACCAAAGTAGCATGGGGTTCAGTCATTTGAAGTAGATTTTCACACTCATGGCTGCAGTTTCTAAAACAAATTACTCTTCCAATAGACAAGAGCAGTGTTTCCTCACAGTGTGATTTATGAACTTCCTGCAACAGAATGACCACAAGTTCTTTAGAAAAAAATGCAAATTCCCTAGGGAAGGGCAAAAATATTATTTTTATATTTTCATATTTTTATATATTTTATATTTTTTCATGTATCAATTTTATATATTTTCATATATTTTTATATTTTATGTTTTCAACAGGCTGGTTAGGTGACAATAGAGCACACAAAGTCTGAGAACCACAGATCAATAGTGTGTTCACTGTTAAGTCACAGAGTGAGCTGTTAAGCACTAATGGAAACTGATGTATACTGAGCTCTGACTATGTGCCTGGCATTGCTGTAAGCACTTCATGTGAGTTGTCTCATTTTATCCTCACTGTAACTCCACACATGAGAGATTGTTATTACTTACATTTTATGGTGATAAAACTGAAGGACTGGAAGATCTGAACTTAAAATATAAGAAGTTTGACTAGAATGGTATGAACTCTACTGTGAGCCAAGGAGCAAACAAAGCTCAAGACCTTACACAGGAACCTTAGGCATCTATTGTCTTCCGAAATTTCACCATTGATAGGACCTATTATTTCTGTATTTTACATACTGAAAATATTTTGACATGTATGTAACATTTTTTATATTATAAGTATTAACCCATTGAATGAAAGTTGTATACAATATCTTCTAGAAGTGATAAAGCTCTCAAATAATGTGGATAATGAAGGATGGATTCCTCATTGTCATCTTAACCAATCACTTTTGAAGAGCTATCTAGCCCAATTCTGACCTGTTTCAGTTAATATATCTATAAAATAATTAGCTCATTTCCTCTATATATATAACTGTTGTACTGTCATTGTCACACTTTTTAAAATAAGACTTGTTTTTTAATGAGCTCATGATGAGTGGAAACAAGAACATAGTTCATGTCAGAATTTCATGAAAATATTCTTTTTGTTATTTATTAAAAACAATATAATAAGACTTCATCTCTAGGGGCACCTGGGTGGCTCAGTGGGTTAAACCTCTACCTTCTGCTCAGGTCATGATCTCAGGATCCTGGGATTGAGAACCGCATCTGATCTTTGCCCAGCAGGGAGCCTGCTTCCCCCTTCCCCTCTGCCTGCCTCTCTGCCTACTTGTGAGCTCTCTCTCTCTCTGTCAAATAAATAAATAAAATCTTAAAAAAAGAAAAGACTTCATCTCTAGCATTATACTAAAAGCCACAACTCAGTATCCTTAAGAAAGTATTTTATAATTAAAAATCTCTTATTCTATACTGCTTCACTAATCATGATGATGAGGATTCCAATCAAAAGAATATTTCCAGTGTCACAGCTAACCTGCTAACTTCGTGACTGTGTAAGACACTTTTGTTGGCTTCGCATATTCAGCTCTACACTTCAATGTGATATTAAATAGCTCTTAATTCATTAACATTCTATTCAAATGAGTTCAATGTGCTCATTCCTGATTCTGATTAAAAATAAAATTCCCTTGTTCTTCAAGACAAATTTTTAAAAGAAAAGTCTTAATTTTAAGACAATTTCATTTTAAAAAGGTATTTTTATCCAATAAAGCACAATCATTTACATTGGAAATCTTGGGTAGAGGCTTACAGGAATAAAATTAGTTTGTTGTCAAGCATTTTAGAGAGTTGAAACTAGAGAATTTAACTTCTCTGAGTAAAGAAAGGAAGAAAACACAAACTTATTATGTACCTCTTATATGCTAATTGACTCTTCTGGGAGCTTTTTATATGTTATTTCAGCTAATTATCACCATGCTTTTGGAAAAAGGCATTACTGGCCCCCATAATATTACTCACCATTTACATATAAGGAGACAGAGGTTCAATGAGGTTCAGTATTATGCCCAAAATCACACAGTCAATAAACGAATCAAAATTCTAGGGTCTTCCCCCACATACCATGTCACTTCCATAGAAAAATGGTAGTGGCATATTAATAAACAAATGCAATCTGATTTGCATATAAACACAGAATGGCATTGTGAAAAGTACATTATATCATAAACCAATTCTTTAACCCTAAGTATTACATTTACACACAGAGACAGTCTCTACAGACTGTGAATTGTTAATCCATGAGTTGGTTTCAAGGAATAAGCATTCTAATTTATTGTTCAGTGACAAAGGTAGATCCTGGGAGTAATCCTGGTTTTTTGCACACAGGAAATATTTCAATTAAGAAGGTTTCTCTCTCATGAGGCCATCAAAATACTTTAGTGTGTAAGAATCACAGGCCATTTGTTAACAAGGCAATTGGTGAGAGTGGGGATTGTGGGGGAAA
Organism: Meles meles; assembly: GCF_922984935.1. Classification (NCBI taxonomy): domain Eukaryota; kingdom Metazoa; phylum Chordata; class Mammalia; order Carnivora; family Mustelidae; genus Meles; species Meles meles. Next base: position 109,111,183 of record NC_060068.1, read on the forward strand.
TGGATTTCTGCATTAGGAATTTCCTTACAAAAAATGGAAAGTTACAAATGAAAGCTAATTCTTTTAAAGTCCTGTTATTAACATCAGACTTGATCTATACCACTGACTTCTTCCTGATCGTAGACAATGTTAAAAGGTCATGAAACAAAAGGGCAAAGTTAGAGGAGATGCATCATTCATAGAAGACAAAGTGGGGTGTGACCTTAAAGCTTATTAAAACAAAAACAAAACTACTTCTGACATTCTTCAAGTTCTTCTGGTTTTAGTTTTCTTTTCAACTCTCTCCCTGTGTAACCCACTCACAGACACAACAGGTAGGAGATCAATTCATTCCTCATTTTTCATTTATTTAAACAGATGAATATTCTGCCACAGGAGCCAGAACCTACTCCCTTACATAATTGAGGTGTGTGCATGCCTTTGTGTGTGTGTGTGTGTGTGTGTGTGTGTGTGTGTGGTTCACTGTTCTGGGATGTGAGAGGGGGCAGGTAGAAATCCTGAGGCTCTGTGGTGGAAGGCAGAGTTGACACCTCCCTTTCAAAGCTACTGTCTGGGAGAAGGGGTGGGAACTATACCAACCCATCAGCACGCCACATGTCAGTCTCACACACAGATCCTTCTCCGTCATGTTCCCTGGGAAATTTCCCCCAGATTAGGAAAAGAACCGTAAGGCAAGTCTGCCTCAGAAGGCGAGTTTTTACCATTGCAGCACAAAGGACAGAGAAGCGCGCTTTCACATCTTCGCAACTCCACTCACTTGACCAGCTCTACTCTTCAGCACCACGGAGAGCAGCGTCTCCTCAGCTACCACCCATGGGGAGCCAGATTCCCGGGACTCAACACCGGATTCCGGTCATCTAGAGAGGAGGGACCAGCCTGCTTATTTCCCTCAATGTAAGCAACTGTGATGATTCTTTCATACTGATTTTTCCAACAGAGGTTGTTTTCTAGCTGAAATAGGGAATTAAACTTTTATTTATTAGCTCTTTTCCTCCTGTGCAGTGCTTGGATTTTTAGATGTAAATCTGGATCTGAAATCTTTCTTATTTGTTGGGTTGGTAGAGGAATTTTTTTTTTTTTTTTACTTTTCCTTGGAAGTCTAAGTTTAAAAATCCATTTAAAATAGACAACTCATCCTGGTAACCCAGTCTCTTTTTGTGCTACAGTGCAGTTTTTTCTTTTATTCCTGGAAGAGAGTATATGTGTTGTCTGTTCTCCTCCTACTTCACTACTGACAGCTTTTAATTTAACATTTTTGTGACTATTTATCTTAACATAAATATGGGGATAGGAAGAGGAAGGCTGTTTTCTGATAAGTAGCCACCATGAAAGAACTACAGGTGGGAAGAAAGAGGCTGTTGCTTTTTCTTTCCTTTTATTTGTGGAAAATATGTCCTTTAGATGTCCATTTTGACATAATGAATATGCTGTTAATAAAAGAGATGTAATCTAGGCAGGGCTTTGACACAAGCTTTGAAACTCTTAACACAGAATCTCCCTCTATACATGTGATGTTGTAAATTCACTTAAGTGTGATTGAATAGACATAATCAAGATGCTGTTGCCATTAATTGTAATTTAAAGGCTTAATGAATTCAGGGTAGATTTGAAAGAAGCAATAATGATTGACCCTGTCTGGTGGCACTCAGTGAATTTTTACCTCAGAATGCCACCTGCTGGTGGGTCCTATTTCTGAACCACTGGACACATATCAGATTTATGAATGAATACACATTAAATCCAGAATATTCATTATGAATATGATACAAATTCACTCTCTAAGATTTTTTAAACAATGGCATTGGCTTAATTATTTAACAACTTACCAAAGTTCTATGTCACAATTACATTTCATAAAAATTTCCAAAAACACTTGTTCCTAAGCTTAGGGGCATACAGATTAGCTAACTCCTTCTGGCAGTAATTAACCCAGAAAAAATGAGAACTATGTGGAGCCTCACTGAGGCTAATTTCAGATACATGTGGTATCCTGGATGAGAGCTGCCAGGATTTCTTGCTCAAGGAAAGGCAATCAACATTTCTCCCCAGATAAATATTCAGCATATTACTTTATTCAGTATTGTCATTTCACAATTTAAGAGCCTTTCTTATTTTCGCAGTAATGGATGATCATTTCAGGCTTTCCTGTTACAAAAGTTAATTTAACAGTTAAAAGGTTACACATATATATTTTATACCAAGAAAAATCTGGGGAAAAAATATATAACTGTAACTTGTCATTTCAGCTCTATCTGGAGATATACATAGTGAGATACAGACATCCAGGTTCATAACTCCTCGGTTCTAAATAAGACAAATAAGGATTAAAAAGAATAAATAAAAGAAACACATACAAAGCACTAGTTATATTTGTGTGGTTAATATATAAAGTATTTTGAAAATATAGAGAATAACCTCTAAACGATGTCATTTGTTGAAAAATAAGTTGTTGATAAAATCACTTATTAGCATTCAGGAATCTAGATAATATTTTCAATCCAAGATGTAATGGAAAAAATATAACACATTATTGTATTTGGAAAGCACATCTCAAGCAGAATTGTTTGGAAAGTATATCTCAATATAATATATTATAATGAGTAGCAAAAGGATATTTTGGCTATTCTCATAGGATCTGAATGGTAAGGTATATGAACTCATGTATATTCACGGGATAACCACGTGGATACTTTCCTTTTATTCAAGATGCTTGTGTTATACAAGCAAATCATTGCCACTAACTTAGGTCAGAACTTGAATGCTATAGATCCATAATTATTATGATTATATTAAATTAACAGAGTTAATAGTATCCAATGTTATTAGCGCACTTACTAGGCACTGTAACTCATAGGTACTATCTCACCTCAACTTCAACAGATAAGGAAGATGATACTTAAAAATTAATTGGATGCCTCTGGAAAATTTTTCAGAAGTATCCTGAAGAAGTGGAAATGCCCCAGTCACCCAAGGGACTTAATATACCCTATGATATTAATGGTCTCCTTTAGCAACTTATGGACCATTATTTATAGTGGAGCTGGAAAATAATTTGGCCTTGGAACTCATGCCTTACTTTAAAAGTTATCAGCACAAACAGGAAATAATAATTACAGGTTCATATGGCTCCAATATTTGTAAACATTAACACCTCTGTTTTATTGGTCTTCTTTAATGACCAACCCAAATTCAAGTATTTAAGAACTGATTACATTATTTGACCATGCACCAAGAGTATGGGGCACCAGATACATATGCCATATAAACAAGTAATTCCCCTGCCCTCAAGGATCCTGCACTTTAATGAAGAAAATTTACAGTCTAAAGAAATTTAGAAAAAATGGAGGAAGAAGAGGATGGCATTGGCATACCAGCCCAAAGCACTGGCTTTGAAACCAAACAGATGAGACCCCTAATAGTGGATCTACCACTAACAAGTTATGTAGCTTTAACAAAAGTGGTTAATTTCTCTCAACTTCATTTCATCACCTGTTAAATGGGAATGACAACAGCACCAGTAACATGTAGTAGTTTATGAGAATTTAAAATGTTAATATATGTAAAGTATTCAGCATAGTGCTGGCAATGTGGTTAATGTGTACTAAATGTTAATCATTACGATTAGTCACTGAGGAAAACTGATAAGCTTATCATATGATTTGTGTGAATTAAAACAATAATTCGTATAAAGCACTTATCAGAGTGGCTGGCACATGGCAAGTGTGTAATATATGTTAGTTATCACTATTATACAGTCATTTAGAAAAATAGCTAAGCTGACTGTATCAGTGGAGAGTAAAACATAAGCCAATTTATAGTCATTTACTTAAGTGTACTGGTATTGTAAGATTTTGATCATTACTGTCATGGACATTTGCATAATGCTCACAGTATCAGCATTCAGGACATGTCATATACATTACTGCATTTTCATTGTGGTTGAGATGCAGGGAGGATGGACTTTACTATTCTCTTATTTTGGTAAGAGAACTAAGATTTAGGAGAAGATTCTAAATCACTTGAATATTTCATCACTGTTGCTCTGGACTAAAACTCAGACTGTGTACACTTGGGAGAGAATGCACAGACTAGAGCTGGGTCTTCCTAGGTAACTAGACTAACTCCTGGATTTTGTTCGGTTCGACGTTCAGTTGTGGAATGTTACAGACTGAATTAGTTTCAGGCTTGGGTGATTTCCACAGAGACCTATGGTGCATGGAACAATTTTATGAAAAAGACAACAAATGTCTCCAAAAAGACATTTTGATTAAATGTCCTTTTCTTCATCAGTAATTAATCACAATCCCTGTCTCCAAAATGCTTAATGGTCATGCTTATTTGCAGCTGGATTTAGGGTGCAGAATTTATACTTTTCATGGATCACTGACATCTGGCTTTCTTCAGACTGGCTGATGCATCTGTAAAAGCAGTTTGATAAAAATAGCAACCAAGGGATCAAGAGGGAGTTTAATAATCAGTCCTCCTCTCAAATATGGTTTTGTTTCCACTGAAACCCTTCTTCTCAATGACATCAAATGTCAATGTATGCATTTATGAAAGATGAAAAACACAGTACCTTACTGGAGATGTTTGATGAGTCTGATCACTCATTATCTCAATAATATATGCAAATAAAAAGGCATTTGCATTCAAAGTTCATTTTTAAGAAAAATATTAGAGTAAGGGCAATCAAATACTAATTGGATTTTAAGGAGACTCATTTTGCTCATTATTGGTCCTTAAACTGGGACAATATCCCCACACTTCAGCAGAGCAACACAGCTGATTCATGAGTGTGAGTTGTGGCCATCAGCTATTGTGAGCCAAATGACTTTATCTTTTTGACATATCACCTTTTGTGGATTCTTCCCAACCCATCTGAAATGTATGGCTAAAGCCTGACTCTTCATAATGTCAAGATTATTAGTGAGGCTAAATATATTCGCAAAGATAAAAATGATGAAATTAGGCAGCCAGGGAAAGGTTGGTAAAAGAGTACAAATCTTAGCCATAAGATGATGCTCTAGTGTACAACACAGTGACTATAATGGTTGACAACACTGTATTACATAAACAAAATTTTCTAAGAGAGAACTTAATGTTCTCACCAAATACATACATGTGAGGCGATGAATATGTTAATTAACTAGATGGTGGGATCCCTTCCACAATGCATGCTTACATCAAATCACCGCAATGCATATTTTAAATATTTCAGAATTTTGTCAGTCATACCCGAACAAAGCTGAAAAAAATAAATAAATGCTTAAAAAGCATGATTAGAGGGGTATCAAGATAAGAGGGGGTCAGACCAAATAAGAAGCCGCCAGTGAGGTAAAAAGTCCCCCACCAATATCTGAAGGAATTCATGCGGCTCGTGCTTTATGGTGAAAGTGACCTCACAGCACAGGATGCCCCAGTATACCCTAGGATGTATACGTGACTTGAGGGCCCAGAAGGTTGGCCCAGAAGGCCAAATTCTCCTAGGGAAAGAGCAGAACTGACAATTCTGTAAGCATCCAAATGTATCTCAAAGCTGAGATTTTAAAAGCTGGGAGAGAGAGGCTTGTTTGTTTCTTACTACATCTAGGTGTCTGCTTTCAAGGTCGTTCAGAAAAATGCATGTCAAATGGGAAGGACTTTTGACATTCTAACAAATACTAGGCACACACATGAACTTTTTCCTTGATAAATCATAATTATTATAGAAACATCAAGATTTATATGACACTCTACTCTTGTGCAGAAATTATTTGCCCTTAGGTTTAGTGTTTCTGCTTCACTTAAAAACTAAGAGTGCTAACACCTTGCTTTTATGTTTGTTCATTGTCTAATGAGGGAAATTATCAAACAATGTTTTAACATCCCTTAAGTTTTTAAGCTGCAATGTCTATGGTATTCATACAGATTCTGAATTTAGACTGGGTTCTTGCATGTTCCTGGTGAAATGTTCTCTGCTCTGACTTGGTTCAGATTATTATGGTTATTATATTTCCTTTGAATTAGTATCTCCATGGATGGTTGCTATGTATTACTTGTATGCCCTTGACCTTGGAGTCTGACCTATTCCCCCTCTTGAGCAGACCTCTAATGGAAAAGTGACATGGAAACAAGCTGAAGCTGCCCTTCTAGGACAGCTGCCATCTCATTTCTGACACACCATTCAGGTGCTCCTGAGTGGAAACTACCTTTTCTCAGGTTGAGTCATAATGGCTAAATCCAGAGAGGTGCTTCAGAGAGGGGTGTCAGCCTCATCATAGGACACACTAAGTAATTCTATCAGAAAGACTATTAGTCTTCTATGGGCTCAATTTGCCCTCTGCGTCTGTGTACCCAGATGACAGACCTTGAAACTGACATCCTTACATCCTCTGAAACAACGCTCTTTGGGGATACAAATGAGGTGGCTGCTTAGCTTTCATCTCAGTCTCTTTCTTCCCTCTGAAAAACCTGTAATAAAATGCCTGCACCCTATTTGTAAAGTCCCTCTCCTATAGAGGTCTCTAGTGGATTCCCAATCTACAGTCTGCTTTGGCATCAATAAGCAGCCTCTCTCCCTGGGAAGACGGCATTGTTGAGAGAAATGGGCTCAGAGAAGCTCGTGGACTTGTATCCTGAGAACCTTTTCCCCAGAAATCTTTTATCCAAATGCACTTTAGGAAAGTGGATGGCAGGTCGGATCTCTTCCTAAAGGAGCACAGAGCTCTCTGCTAGAATTTATCACCCACGGTTACATTTTGACGGAGTTACCCGTAATTATTCCTTCTAATTTTCTGCAGATGAAGAAGTCATTCTGTTGAGTTCAGCAGCTTCCCCCCAAAAGTGTGGGCCTCAGCCCTAGGCAAGATTAGAGCATAAGCTCTGAGCTCCAAGTCTTTTGGCTTATGCCAGACGGGGCCCCCTAAAGGAGCTAAAACTATAAAGGTTTGAGCAGGTCAAAAGGTAAAAACAAGCAGAAAACCAAATAGAGCCCAGAATTTTAAAGATCACAAGATTGCCACTTTTTTTAAAATCTCAAAACACTAGGTTTAGTTTAAAGTCCTTCTTCTGGGATTACTTTTATTTTTTTATAAATGGCTTAAGTAAAATAAGGAGTATTTGTTTTAAATATTTTATTTATTTAACAGACAGATATCACAAGTAGGCAGAGAGAGAGGAGGAAGCAGGCTCCCTGCCAAGCAGAGAGCCCGATGTGGGGCTCGATCCCAGGACCCTGGGATCATGACCTGAGCTGAAGGCAGAGGCTTTAACCCACTGAGCCACCCAGGCGCCCCAATAAGGAGTATTTTTAATGCATGGAGATATGACCAATAACAAAAAGACCACTGGAAACCCAGAAAATAGTTCAAAATAAATCCCCAAGTACTTACTCTTTAGAATATATAGTGTCTTAAAAAAAAAAAAAGAATATATACTGTCTTATTGAAATGTATGCCATTCTAATTTAATGTGAGTAGGGGTAGACTAGAAAGAAAAAAAAAGAATAGAAAATATGGGTAGGGCCAATTGGAGAATCAGCTGTTTAAGTCTGTAGAGATTTAGGGAAAAGTGGTCAGAACTCTATATTATAATGAACGCATCCCTGAGCCAGGGATCCATTCGAAGTCTCACTGCTAGCTGGAGATGGGGTGCCTGACTCAGTCCCAAATGACACAATACCTTTTATTTTTCTCTAGTCTGACCTTTTTAAAACCCTGGCAAACTAAAGACTAGGTTATTTACCCAAAGTTACCAAGGTGGCCAAAGGTGGAAGAGGGACTCCTACTCTAAGCCATCCGACTTCAAAGCCTGTCTCTCAGTCCTACTTGTGTCAGCAATATAACCTGTAATAGGATCAATGCCAGAATTGCACAAGTAATATGGGTGAAATCATTAACTTCTCAGTATTGTGCCTGGTAGAGAATATGTGCTTAATAGATGTTTAACCATTATTACCAAGTATTAGTATTAACTTCTACCTGCCACAATAGCAAAGAACAAGTGAAAAATAACCCCAGCATCTAAACTAACTTGCTCTTCCACCCATACAAAAAGCCAGGTTTGATCTGAGAAAGCTAGGGCTGAATTTCCTCAGTGGTCATCAGTAAGTGGCAATGTGTCCAGGCCCACATCCTGCCACACCTTGACCTTTCAGAGATGCTCAGGCTTCACAGGAACCAGAAAGCAAGCACAGTCCCCAAACAGGTTCCCCATACAGGACAGCCACCTGGGACAGCACCAGATGTGGAAACAGAGGTGCATGGCCACACCTGTGTGTTGTGGGAGGGCTGTCACAGTGAGGGAGCTCAAGGGGACAATGCACCCGAAGCAAAGAGAGCAGTATCTGCAGTGGCCAGGTCTGCAGCAGAGCCCTGGGGGAACTGGGTGTGCCAACAGGCAGGAGGATACCAACACGCCTTTCTAATACATGTCACCTCACTTAATCCTCTGATGGACCCTACGGCAAAAAATTACCCATATTGTACAGGTAAATTCACAGAGAAGCAAGGTATCAAAGCCCAGAGAAATTAAGTGAGGTGCTGAACTTGGCACACATTGAGAGAAAACTCATAGTCATTGGCCTGTTTGGACTGCACTCTTACCCCACACACTCCCTATCTCCCATTACCCTCCACCTGAAGCCACATTTCAGTCTGTCACCATTCCTCCACCCGAGGCGCACAGATGCTGGATAGCCTAATCAATATCCCTCTATATGAGTAGGAATAGTTCAGGTTCGCTACCCGGTCTTCATCTCAGCGAGCGGAGAATGACTTCTAATAAGGTTTCATAATTTCTCCTATGATTCTGCTCCTGAGATTCTTTTCCACCTTGACAACTTGGGTCTGCTCTGCCCCTGGACACCCTGCAGGCCCCTGGGAGAGTAACCGAGCATCTCTGCCTTGTACCCCCATAGGTTGGGGAGCGGCACCTTCAAAAACATGCAGCGCCGGCACACGACACTGAGGGAAAAGGGCCGCCGCCAGGCCATCCGGGGTCCCGCCTACATGTTCAACGAGAAGGGCACCAGCCTGACGCCCGAGGAGGAGCGCTTCCTGGACTCGGCGGAGTATGGCAACATCCCTGTGGTCAGGAAAATGCTGGAGGAGTCCAAGACCCTCAACTTCAACTGCGTGGACTACATGGGGCAAAATGCGCTGCAGCTGGCCGTGGGCAACGAGCACCTGGAGGTCACGGAGCTGCTGCTCAAGAAGGAGAACCTGGCGCGGGTGGGGGACGCGCTACTGCTGGCCATCAGCAAGGGCTACGTGCGCATCGTGGAGGCCATCCTCAACCACCCGGCCTTCGCACAGGGCCAGCGACTGACCCTCAGCCCACTGGAGCAGGAGCTGCGCGACGACGACTTCTACGCCTATGACGAGGACGGAACGCGCTTCTCCCACGACATCACACCCATCATCCTGGCGGCGCACTGCCAGGAGTATGAGATCGTGCACATCCTCCTGCTCAAGGGCGCCCGCATCGAGCGGCCACACGACTACTTCTGCAAGTGCAATGAGTGCACCGAGAAGCAGCGGAAGGACTCGTTCAGCCACTCGCGCTCCCGCATGAATGCCTACAAGGGACTGGCCAGCGCTGCCTACTTGTCTCTGTCCAGTGAAGACCCTGTCCTCACCGCGCTGGAGCTAAGCAACGAATTGGCCAGACTAGCCAACATTGAGACTGAATTCAAGGTAACTCTCCCACTCACCACTCTGCAGACAGAGGGCTCTTCCAGGTGTGTCCATTAGTCAAATGGGTTGTCTTCCAGTCTAACCCAAGGTGAGGGCCTTGGGGTCTCACTGGCCCATGGGAGGAAGGGGATTTCCTCAACCTTGCCAGATGTAGGCCTGAAGGAAAAGCAGTCCATTAGACGAAATATTTGAAACAACCTAAATGTGGAAAAGAGGGGACTTAAGCACAAATCTACACAGTAAGAGACAAGCAGCACATAGGCAGGATGGTGTTGTGGTTTGGAGGTAAGCGCCTCACTGGGCTCTGCCCCACAGAGCTCAGTAGTGTCTAGGACACCTGTGAATTTTTCCTAGCCCAGGTCTGGGATTTCTTCATTGTCTCACCTGAATGGTTTTGATATATCTTGTCCAGCTCTCTATCCTGTCCTGGACTGTGTTGATCCTAGATCCAGTCTCCTACCCAGTGCTAGAAAGGCTTGCCGGCAGCCTTTCTCAGTTTAGGAAGCTATTACTATTGTTCTGCCAGGGGACTAAGGGAAAGGTAAATGAAAATGAAACAAAACTGTTCTTTTGTCGTTGGGCTTCTTACCTCTGCAGATGGGCCCAGGGCAAAAACCCTATAATTCTACCCCCTGAGAACACCCAGACGACCAGACTAGCCTGGGGACTGGAGACCCATCTCCAAAGTCCACTATTCAATAGCGGAGTGATCCTGTGCTTTTACTATCAACTGACACTATTTAAAGGAGGAGGTGTTTAAAAACAACCATTAATATGGGTACCATTATTATCCTCCTTTTCAATGAGGGCACAGAGGTAAAGAGATATCATATAGCTAGGAAGTAGTGAAACCACTAGGCACTCAGAGCCAGAGCCAGCCCTTAGCCATTCTGGGAAAACTGTTCATGCACTGGGCTTCTCAGGGTTCATCGGTCTTTATCTGAATGATGAAGGTATGGAATACCCCTACTGCAGAAGGTGCACCTGGAAGGGTAGAAACTACAACCAGCCTCAGCATTTCTCATCCTGCTATTCAACTAGAGCCTAGGATTCCTGGGAGCATACAAAAATGTGTCACACGCAAGGCTGACAATGGAGCGGGGAAAAGATGTTAACTACAGGAGAGAAGTTCATTGTCCCAATAAGATGTTAGGGACACAATTAGGTGGCCAAGGATGGCTACTGATTCAGCCAAAGGAGGCCCCATGGACCATCGTGTTCAGGGAGATCTCAAAGGAGGAAACAGAATGGGGCTGGGCCTTGCTGAGACAGAGGAATTGGATCAGTGGGAAGAGAGAGGTGGGCATTTGGAGAAGGCAAGTGAAGGTGAGGTCCGGAATGGCCCAGAGCAGACAAGGGACAGCCAAGAAGCTGCATGGGACTAGAACAAAGGCTTCCTATAGAGGCACACAGGAGGAATGCTGCAGAGATGATTCAGGGCCAGATCTCAGGAGGGTCTGTGTGTCAGGCTGAACACTGTGGAAGCTATCCTGTAGGATGGAGAGCCACTGAGATTTGTGATTAGGGGATGAAAATGATAAAAGCTAGAGTGTTGGAAATTTACTTCACTGGTAGGTCAGCTGAATTGGAAGATTTGGCATGTGAGGCCAAATCTTCTGGGACACAAGGAGAGACAATTTAGATATGCATGCATGAGACCATGGAAGCCTCTCCAAAGGAATGGATCGCCCACAGCCACAGACAGAAGGGAAAGGCTCACCAAAAGCTGTGGGGCACTACAGATGTGAATAGATGAAGAGTCCTGGAATTAACTAATTTTATTCCATCTGTTCCCCCTATCTTGGACCCATCTACTGAACTGGAACAGCTTCCCCAATCCTGCACTGTTCATAGCCTCATCTAAAAAAAAAATGGTGGATGTAGATGAGGAGATTACCCAAAGAGGCCCCAAAGAATGTAGCTATTGCCTGTTCTTTCCTCGTCTCTGTATAATAAACTCCATCAACCAGCAATAAGGTCAATGAAGCCCCAAAGAATGTTGGTAGAATTTTGTTTGTTCCCTCAGCTTCAGACTGAATCTTCATAGGCCATGTAAAAGTGGCTAATCCAATATATTTAGCAATTTCTGGCCCAAGAGGGGGGGAAAAATTCTAGAAAAACAATTTTTTTCTGGATAATTGCTCAATTGCCCAATTCTCTACAATCTGGGAACAGTCCAGTCTTCCTGAAAAAACTATGCTAGACTAACATGTGGAATTATATCTGAGCCATTTGTTTCCTTTACTAAAACCAAAAGTCTGGCATATTTTAGTATATATAATATCTAAAACTGGAAGTTTGTGGAAAGCATGATATTTTGATTTAAAAAGTAAATTATGGCAATTAGAGACAATTAAGAGCACTCCTAACATGATGACAAATGTGTTCTACAATGCACTGTCTTACTCAGAATAAGAGCTAGCATAAATACATTTGCTGGCTATTAACATCCCCTAGTTACCTTTGTTTGAAATAATGTCTTTCACATTGTCGACAAATGGCACATTATAAATTAACACAAGCGTTCCTTTAGAACTTTATTACTTATTCAACTATCCTTGTATGTGCATTCCTGACATTATAAATCTTCTCAGAGAAGAGAGCAGCTTAGCAAAAGACAAGTCAATTTGTAATAAAAGAATGAAGAGCAAGTGTGTGTTCTAAAATACACTCTTTAGGAGTCTGCCCTACTTTAAAGGGACTGCGTGCTGCTGACTGTAGCCGCATGTATGTGGGTGACCCATGACATCAGCTGTATAAAAAAGAGATCTGGTCCTGACTGGAGGTGTCCTATGTCATCCTCTAGATCCTCTAAGACACTCGCCCTGGGGATGGCTGCTCCTGACTAGAAAAGCTCACACAGGGAAACCTAGATTCAGTGGCCTAGTCTACTGTTTTTGAGTCAATGTAATTTATCACTAGACCAGAGTCTAGTCATTAGCAAGATCTACAGCCAATGTACAGGTCTCCAGTAAATTATGGCTGAAGTCAGATGCCTGCCAGCAAGTCAGTATTTTTGGTTTAGAAATGATGTATCTCCTCAAAGATTTCTCTTATGCCTCTCTCACCTTCTTGGGTCTAAAAATATATGAAAACTCATTGTGGCCCATGAGACCTTCCTAATGCCTTGACCGGTGCTCAGTAATCTAATAAGCATTCCATAAATCCTTGATGAAGGGAATGAATGAAATCCTGAAAGCATAATCCTTTCAACTGATGAAGCAAGAGATTACTTTTTTTTTTAAAGATTTTATTTATTCATTTACAGACAGAGATCACAAGTAGGCAGAGAAGCAGGCAGAGAAAGAGGAAGGGAAGCAGGCTCCCCGCTGAGCAGAGAGCCCGATGCGGGGTTCCATCCCAGGACCCTGGGACCATGACTTGAGCTGAAGGCAGAGGATTTAACCCACTGAGCCACCCAGGCGCCCCGAGATTACTTTTATCTATGATTTAAACTCTTCCTACATGTATGAATCTAATAGAGCTATTTGATAGACATGGTGGGATGGGAAAGCTCCACAGAAGGTTAGGAGGCAGTTAAAGGGATCAAACAAACACAAGTTAAATAACAGAAGACCAATCATGTGCTGCATTGTATGGTGCCAGTGGCCACTAAACTCCTGGACAGCAGGACCTACAAGTGATATTTTGGTTAACTGGTTTATCTGAAGAGGAGGAGACAGGGACAAAGAAAGGGAAGATCAGCATGGGATGGGTTATTTAGAGGTGTTTCATCCTGACGGAGGTTCTCTCTATAGAGAGAGGCACCTGAAGTAGCATGGAAAAAATAAGGTTGAGTTACAGCCCCTGCCACCAGGAACATAATAAGGTCTTTACACTTTTCTTGAATTAGTCCGTTTGGTTTTCTTTACTGATCAGCCTTCTGATAAAACTGCTGAGGATCCTTTCTATTTTGCTGGTATCTTGCCAAACTCCAAGGCATCCTGTCTACTGTGTTGCTTATCTATAGAGCTGTTGCTTCAAAAGGATTACCGGTGTTAATCTTTCTTCCAACTCAGTTACACTAGTGGGAGCAGGAAGGGATGGAGAAGCAAAGGATGATAGAAAAATAGGAAGTGAGGTTTAGGGATTTGGAAAGAAAGAGAAAACAGGGCAGGGACTGGAGGTATCCCTCTTGCTTTCTCACCTTTTGCTTAAATTTAAAGTACCCCCTGTTCCCAAGTCAAGGGACTGTGGAAGCCCTAAAAACACTTTCCCTTATTTACCAAAGACTTGGTCATTCAGAGTAATAACAAAGCTCCAACTAAGAAGGCTTTTCATGTTGACACAACATCAGCATGGAGGCTGCTGATGGTACAACTGATTCGAATAAACCAGAGAGGAGAAGAGTAAGGGCAAGAAAGCGAAAGCTGTAGCTTCATCCTGCTTAAAGTGCTGATGACTTTACTGGTTGTTAATGGGTTGTGAACCCAGGTATTATGAAAAAAATAGATAATGAATTATGTATCAATGTTTGTGTTGCCATTTTAAGACCTGCAAAAAAAATTCTCTGGGCCTAAAATACCACAGATTAAAAATGCAAATAATGATAAATCAGACCAATTTGCCACCTGCTATGATCTCTAGTGAGATCCCATTGTGGAAGGTAAAGATGTTGAGATGACAGTTTGTAATCTGCTTGCAAACTTATCAAAATGGAAGAGGAAAAAGGAGGGGAAAAGGAGAAGGAGTGTCTTTGTATGGTGGTAGAGAAAGCTCAAAGCACATAGGAACTAGGCCATTTGGAGCCAGGGAGCTAGGAAGCCAGAAAGCTTGAGTAAAGGCCCACCCTGGGCCTGAGGCAGTACTGGAAGGCTGAATAAGCCTGCGCTCCCAGCATCCACTGGAATCTGTGTTTTGCACCTGTTTCTCATGCTTTGAATATTTTTAGGCTTTTCAAATTTTACAGACCAACACCGTCAGAAAATACATTTCCTTGAAGTTTGAAAGCTTGGCTTGTAGTATAAACAAATGCCTACTTAACATGCAAGAAATGACTTGAACATTGTTTCCTTTACCATTGGGAAAATATTTTTTAAGCTGCAAAGTCTGCAAGTCTTAAAAGCAAGTTGTTGGGTGTTTTGTTGTGTTTTGTTTTGTTTTTTTAAGAGAACTTGGCAGAAAATTCCTCAAAGCACACACTTATGTATCAATCCCCAGTACCTTCAGGGATCTGACTGGTGCCCCCAGCCCTCTGCTTGAGCATCCAAAAAGACAGAATGGAAGCAGAGGATCACAGATATCAGGGTATGAGCTGCCATGGGATGCCCCCTGGTCCCAAGCATGTGCAGATCCGGTGCAATGAGAACATACCTGCCACTCCACAGGTCCACACTGTGGTCAGAATCACTGGCTTCCATGTCTGAGAGCAAGATCCAGGGACTGGCTTATCTCAGGACAAGGGACAGACATGACCTCTGCCCATGCTAGCTCCATCTTTTTCTGTTTTCCTACCTAAGCATCTGGAGGAGCACTTTCACCAAGGCATTCATTAATGAGTCATCATAGGAAATGAGCTAATTAACCTATGCTTCAGTGACAATTTTTCACTGGGTCACAACTAATACCTAAAGTTATGTGACTGTCTTCTTCTATGGTTTATGTCAAGAGCATCAGCCTCTGAAATACAGGAAGACAGTGTACATTGAGTGACAGGAATTCAGGTGGGATAAAGGAGGCTATTTGCTTTCTGAGGACAAGGGCAGGGGGAGAGGTTCCGGTGAGTGCCCAGGGCAGCTGTGCTTCGTTTCCTCAAGGCTGTGGAATGGAGAGCCAAGAGCTTGGCTCTGCACTCAGACTGACCTGGCTTCTAGTCCATTGCCATCTCCTGGCAACCGTGCAATCTTGGGCATCTACTGGAAATTAGTTTTCTTATTTGGAAACTGGGGCGTTAGAATTGTAACATGTCCAAAATGGAACGCCTGTCTTCCCCACTCAAATCCTGGCTCTTACCCTAATCTTTGTAAATGACAACACAATTCATCCACTTGTTCAGAAACCTCATTCCACTGAACCTCCAGAAAATCCTGGCACATATTAGGTACAAAGAGAATATTAGCTCAGCAAAGAAATAAATGAGTCAGTGAGTGAATTAATAACAATGTCCTTGTGCAGGGTGCTGGTGAGGATTATATTCTTTATTTTTTTTTATTATATTCTTCATCTAATTTTATATTCTTCATCTAATTGATCCTCAACAGCACCCTGATTAGATGAAGGATATAAAACTCTCTGCAGAGAACTTGACCCAGAGTAAGTACATAATTTTCCCCCAGAGAGCTCAGAGGGGATGAGCCTGCTGGATTTTCAACATCACAATGTTCCCGCCAATGAACACAACTCCTCCTCTTTCAGCACCTCCTCAACTCAGTCTTCCTGATTTCTGCTAGGTTTCCCTACCTCCTGCCCTACCCCCTGTAGATCTTTCTAGAACTAGAAAACCTAGAGGCTGTACTTGTGAGCTCCATGGTTTAAAAAAGGCCAAGGGAATAGTTCCAGTTGGAAACACGCAGACCACTGACAGTGCATAAGCCTGGAGTGTTACTAAAACATTGCTGTGAAAAGAAATGGCATGGGCAGGAAAGACAGAGGAGCAGAGGAGGAGGAGGAAGGAACCAGGCAGACAGAGCTCCTGACAAATACAGAAAGAGACTATTTTTTGAAAAATAGCTTCATGGAAAAGATTCATCACTACACACAAAAAATGAAGGGGAAATCATTTCCTCTACAAGTCCAACTATCAGCATGAAGTATCAGAGATATGGAGAAATTAGAGACCATTCTAGAGAATATTAGTCGATGAGTAGCAGCACAAATTACCTCAAATGGAAATGATGGAAATGAAGGATTTTTCTCTGAAAAAAAAAAAAAAGTTACAATGCTATATAAATTAGTCATCATAGGGTATCATTAATCAAGGAGCTGCACACCCCATCGACATGCAGGCATGTATTTTCCTAGCAGCAAATTCACAGATTCAACGTGGAAAATATATGTCAGGAGAAGATCACAGGTGGGTGGGCCCTACTCACAGAGCTCTCTGAAAACCTGACATCCCTGCAACTAACACTCGTCAAGCCTCTAGTAAGAGTAGGGCTCCAGGCTGGGTGCTGGGATGAAATAATGAACCAGATTCAACAAGCTTCCTTCCTCAGGACCTGAGAGTCT
Organism: Meles meles; assembly: GCF_922984935.1. Lineage (NCBI taxonomy): Eukaryota > Metazoa > Chordata > Mammalia > Carnivora > Mustelidae > Meles > Meles meles. Next base: position 109,128,024 of record NC_060068.1, read on the forward strand.
AGAGGAGGGGACAGACATTATTCATACAATCATGCAAATATATGTGGCTTTGCAAATCAGGCTGAGGGCTATGCAATAAAAGGGCAGTTTTAACAGCTGACCCTCTGTGTGTGTGCCTGTGCATGTGTGTGTCTGTGTGTTTAAAGGTTTCTCTAAGGAGGGGCACCTGGGTGCCTCAGGTGGGTTAAGCACCTGCCTTTGGCTCAGGTCATGATCTCAAGGTTCTGGGATGGAACCCTGGCTCCCTGATCAGTGGGGAGTCTGCTTTTTCCTCTCCCTCTGCCCCTCCCCACTGCTTGTGCGCACACACACACACTCAAGCTTTCTCTCCCTAATAAGTAAATAAAATCTTAAAAAAAAAAAATTTCTTTAAGGAGACAATGTTCAAATGAAAGCTGAGAGTGTAGGAGAGAGAAACACCCAACAGGGAATGGGAAGGATGGAGCAAGGCATAAAAAGTGCAGGGGGAACTGTGCAGCGCAGAGAGGGGAAAGAGGCCCATGAAGAGAGCGGTCAGTGGTGCCACAGGACAGGGAGGAGCAGGGGATAAGGGCCCGAAAGCGCACCACCTAGCTGCAGCCTTCCCATGTAAGAAGCTGGAGTTCATTTTCCGTAAATGAAGAGCCTCCAGAAGGTCTCAGCAGATGAGTGAGTGACTCATGTGTGCAGTCTAGAAACATCCGCTGCACCAGCGGAAGAAAGAGCACTGGAGGGAACAAGAATTGAAGGAGTTGGAGAGCAGCTGTAGGAAGAGGGGGTCCTCCCAGGAAGGAGCTGAGTGGCACCCCAGTTCAGAAGAACCAGCAGATCTCAACCTGCGGGTGACTCAGCCTGGCTGGAGCAACCCCACAGATTCCTGGCTGTTTCGAGGACAGCTTGCTCATCTGTGAGCTGCAGGGATCCTGCTTCTTCCGTCTCTGGGGCCCCACAGGGCTGCCCAGTGGAGCTCCGGCAATGGAGAGTCACAGAGAAAGAGGTAGAAAAGAGCCAGCTCCTTCTCTCCCCCTCCACAGCAGAAGCCCTGTGGAGCCCCAGCACAGTGGGAGAGTGGTGAGGACTCCAAGGTCCCACCCTGGCATCTGCAGGTAGAGGAGAGGGTGTGGTCCAGGTCAAACTCTTCATTGCCAGCACAGACGCACTGCAAAGTGGGTTCAGAAGTGATAGCCCCAGAACAGAGAGAATTCCACTGGATTTTAATCTGTGCAGTACATCTTCCAGATTCTGAGCGGATCTTTCTCTGTTGGCTGCAGCGACCAAGTAAACAAACATTTCATTAGAGGAAAATGACTAAATCTTATCTCATTTTTTTTTTCAACCAGAGCTTGTTTTAGCATCAACAAAGGCATGAAGTCGACCTCTTCCTCTTCTTCCTCCTCTTCTTCGAACATCCAAGGTTTTGGATGTTGAGAATACCAGAGGCAGAGGAAAGTGGGGTCAGGAGACTCTTTCTTAGGCACTGAAAATCCTCCATGGTGAAGGCCTGGTTGAGTACAGGGGGCTGTATTAGCCCAGGGACTGCTGTCACGTGAGGACATACCACAGAGGACGTATACTCTCACCATGCTGGAGGCCAGAGGTCCCAAATCAAGATGTTAATAGGCTCTGCTTTCTCTGAAGGCTCTAGGGTAAGATCCTTCCTTTCCGCTTGCCGGTTTCCTGGGAGATCTTTGGCCTGTAGGCTTATCTCCTGTATCTCTGCCTCTGTTGTCATATAGTGATCTTCTGTGTTTCTGTCTCTTACCCTGCTCTTATGAGGACATTCTTCTGAGGACCAGTCCTTTTGGATTAAGGGCCACTCTACTCCAATAGGACTTCATCTTTTTTTTTTTTTTTTAAGATTTTATGTATTTATTTGACAGAGAGAGAGAGAGAGCACAAGTAGGCAGAGCAGCAGGCAGAGAGAGGGGGGAAGCAGGCTCCCTGCTGAACAGAGAGCCCAATGTGGGCTCGATCCCAGGACCCTGAGATTGTGACTTGAGCCAAAGGCAGAGGCTTAACCCGCTGAGCTACCCAGGTGCCCCAGGACTTCATCTTAATTAACTACACCTGCAGCACCCTATTCCCAATAAGGGCCCATTCCAGGGAGGATGTTAATTCGGGGGAGACACCATCCAACCCAATACAGTGAGGTAGAGCACTAGGCTGAGACGAACTGGGGAAGACTGAGACCGGGAACCCAAACCCTCAGAGCAGGGCAGGAGAAAAGGCAGGAGGTCCATTATTCTGGGAAACCAAACACAGCCCTAAAACTAGGAGATCAGTCTGGAAGAAAAAGGAGAGACTGCTGATGCTCCCTATTGACCAAGGCACAACCTAAGATAGCAATATTGCAGTTCTGTAAAAGTGTGTGTGTGGTGTTTGGGGGAAATGGGAGGTTGCTGACAGAAGCAATGGGGAAAACTTGGTACCTGAACACTGCCCCTCTCAAAGACATTTCCAAGAGCTGGGTTTGGGAATAATGAAAATAAAACACACTAATTATAGAATTTTTAGAAAATATAGAAAAGTAGCAGGAACCAAAAGGTCATCCTTAATTTCTACCATCTAAGAATAATTCATATTTTGGTATGTTTTCTCCTAGTGCTCCCCCTATAGCCATGTACAAAAATTTGAGTAAAACTATGACTCGGATGGTGAAACGTTATCATATTTTCATTTCCCATCATACTTTATCCTCGTTCCCACACTCCCTCACCCCAAAAAAGCTCCTACTTCAGTGTATTTAATGTACTTATACATAATATATTTCATATATTTATATTAATTATGATATGCATAGGCATATATGTGGTATTCATTCAGGAACTATTTCTTTGGAACCTACCCTGTGCAAAGTTCTAGAAGCTGGGAACATTTAGAAACCATCAAAACCCAATAATCTCTGCCCTCTTTGAGCTTAGATTCCAATGGAAAAATATAGTAGTGAGTGTTTGTAAGTTACATAAAAGGGATCGTGGTACAAAATTATGACCTTCCATACTCTTTTGCTGGACACCAGGTTCTTTTATGGTCTCTCCATGTCACTCTCACTCTGTGTGAGCCTCCTTCATTGATTCTGTTTCCTGCTCAGTACCACGTTCTGTGCATCTGCAGCCTTTCACTTTCCCATTCCCACAGTGATGGGCACCTACATTGCTCTAAATACAAATGATGCTGCCAGATCCATCCCTGTACCTGCCTGCAGGCCTATTTAAGTGCTCACAGTACAGGCTCAGGAAGGAACGCCTACAGTTAATTTCACTCAGCCCAGCTGCCTGTCCCCCCAGAAGGCCTGTCCCTGGGGGCTGTGCTTTGTCAATACTTCTAGGTATTATCCTGCCTTCTCATGTTTGCTGGTATGAGAAATATGATGATTTAAATTTGCATCCCTCTAATTGCTAATGAGACTGAGTCTTTTTTCCTATATGGTGTTGCCCTGTGGGTTTCTCCCTTCTGTGAACTGCCTCTTCCTGTCATTCCTTCATCCACTTTTTAAAAGGATTTCTGTTTGGAGTATTTTGAAATTTTCGTTCAGGAGTTCTTCATCTATTCTAAATATTAGGCGCTTATCTATTTCAGACATTGCAAACATCTTCTCCCAGGTTATCACTCATTTGTGACACCTTGTTTTGAAGACAAACTTCTTTTTGAGGTGATTTGTGTATTTAGTCTTATTACAAAACCCTTCCCCACCAAGGTCGCAAGCACATTCTCCTACATTACATCTCTTTTTTCTTCTATTACCTTCATGGATCCACCATTCACGTTTAGGTCTGAGTCCACAAAAAGTTTGCTTTTGTGTGTGGGGTGGGTTTGCATCACTTGCTTGCCTTTCTCCACATGGCAAGCTAGTTTCCCAACATCTAGTCAGGAACTGGACTTTTCCCCACTGATCTATGCTGCCTCCCCAATCGCACACCAATTCCCAAATACACATGTTTCTGCTTCTGGACCTTCTGTCCCACTCCATTGTCTTATATGCCCGTTCCTCTACCCACTCCTCCACAGTTTCATTCTTCAGACTTTGTTTTATGACCCATTTCCTGATATGGAGAGCCACTGATGTTTTTCTCTGCTTATATTTGTTTTGTGCAATGGTGACAAGACTGTACGAACAGTCTGGAATCCTGGTTTTCTTACTGAATATTGTAACTTTGTCATTGCCCCCATGTAATGTCAACACTTTATAAATAACACTTCCTGGAAATGTTCAGTGTCCTGTGTTGGGAATAAAACTTTTCCTCTATGGTGTTATGTTGTACAGGTCAGGGCCTGTGAATTAACTAACAAAAGACAGGTCAGTAGGAGAAAAGATAAGAGTTTATTCATATGCATACAGAAATGCAGAGAAGAACTGGCTTCCTGAATAGTTAACACAGGAATTGACGCACCAACTTAGTAAGGAAAAGGAGAGGAGAAAAGAGTTTCTAAGGAAAAAGAAGACTTTTAGGAATCACGTGAGCTTTCACAGAAAAAACGGAAAGCATGAGAGTTTATGTTGTTTGTTCTCAACTGGGTGCAAGAGGACAGTCTCCTTTCTAGCTGCTACCCTCCCCTATGCTCAGGGGCCACAGGATTTATGGCAACTATATTTTGGGAACATGCTGCTAAAAACTTTTAAAAGAAGTAAAAGAAGTTTAAGCTGCTCTTTGTTCAGATTTTCTTTTCTGCTTAAAATAATCTTCATGACATTCTGATCAATAAAACTCCATCTCTAACAATTCACTGAATCCCAACAATGGAATAACTCCTGAGGCGCAATAAGAGGCAAGGGTGGGCCCCAGGGGCTGCGGAAAGTTCCCAGGACAAAGAGCCTCCAGCGCTGGCCAAGGAGACAGATAGGCCTTTGTAGGTGAGTAAGAACAATCTTCCCTCCACCCTGCTGACTTCATAGCTGAGAACCTTGTAATAAAAGGCAGATTAACAAGCGGAAAACAAAAGTTTAGCAGCATGTTTATATCATGTATACAAGGGAAACACCCAGGGAAAAATTAGTAACTCTGGGAGGTAGCTTAGAATTCAGAATTAAACACTTCCTGAAAGGGTAGGAGGAAGTCCACCTGCCAGAGGAGAGTAAATGATTTTTAGGAAAGATGAGTGTGTCCTTAGAAGAAGAGATGGGAAGTATGATAGCTGGTGACAGAGTCTGCCTGGGTACGGGGTCCTCTCCTGTGATATGTCCATCTTCCCTGGTTGATGAGGCTCCCCTAAGAGAGGATTTATGGCAATCATGTTCCTTCTGGAGAATCTAGTTTCAGGCATAGAAGGGGCATACAGAAAAACCCTCTCCCTTCATTTGCTGTTTTTCAAGTGCCTAATGCTCAAAATAATCAATATACCAAAAGGGCATATTTTGGGGTACCATGTCCTGAACTTCTACAGTCATGTTTTAGGGTGGCATCTTCTGCTATCCTGCACTGGCTACTTGGTAATATCTGCACCCAGACTTGGTTTCCACAGTGTCACCTTTAGCTATTGTCTCCAAAACAGAACCCACTGTTCCCAGGGACTGGTGACAATCCATTTACAAGGGAGAAAGGGGGGGATCCTTGTTGTTTGAGAGGCTCCTTCTTATAAATACCCACCAGTTGCAGCCCTGAGCAGAATCAGAAGATAAATCATTGAAACCCTTGACAATCCATTTACAAGGGAGAAAGGGGGGGATCCTTGTTGTTTGAGAGGCTCCTTCTTATAAATACCCACCAGTTGGCAGCCCTGAGCAGAATCAGAAGATAAATCATTGAAACCCAGATGGTCCCATAGGACTGGCTTGGTGAGGAGGTTTGTGTGCTCACATCCATCCACCCAGCAGCACAGCCCAGCCAGTAGGTGGACCAGGCACTGGAGACCCAGGCAGTTCACGGCCAGCTGCCAGGGGATCGTCCACCATTTTTGTTGAAGTTATATGAAAAAGACCGTTAGGAGGCCCCTGGAAGTTGCATTTAGGGATTTAGGGTTAAAGGACTAAGTGGTGGAGCACAGGTGGGTGGGGAGCCTCAAGAATGTGAGTGAATGACCCACAGGGCTATCAGGAAAGGAAGGTGAGGGCTGGTTTCTGTCATTTCCTAATGATCAACAAGAAGAAGCTAAAATTCCAAATCAACGCTAAGAAGACAAAGATCACAGTTTTGTTTTCCAAATGGCTCAGCAAGATGCCCCAGATAGGCTTAATCTATTTCCACGGAATTAAGCCACAATGAGGATCAGAACCAAACCATCCTCTTGCCTTGCTGCTGTAAAGCAAACTAGCTGACAAGTTCCTGATGAGCACTGAGGGTTCTTTGTAAGTGATGAATGACTAAATTGTACTCCTGAAACCAATACTACAGTATATGTTAACTATCTAGAGCTTAAATAAAAAATCTGCAACAAAAAAGAAGAAGAAAGAAAAGGAAAGCTCCTTGGCAGATGTAGCAGCTCAGCCTGGAAGAGTCAAGAATCCGGGTTCTTCTTGAGGTTCCCTTCACAGGACAAATAGAGAAATCACCCATTTCTTCATAAATTTTTATCAAAGGAATGTATGATGTAAAAAATAACTCAGTGGTGTCCTGTTCAGTGTTCAACTCTTGGTTTCAGCTTTGGTCATGATCCTGGGGTCCTGGGATCGAGTACCGTGTCAGGCTCCCGGCTCAGTGGGGAGTCTGCTTGGGATTCTCTTCCCCTCCCTGCACCTCTCCCACTGCTCACATTTTCTCTCACTCTCTAAAATAAATAAATCTTACCAAAAAAAAAATTTTTCAGATAGTACCCAACAGTATACAATGAGAAGTAAGTCTCCCCTTCCTTAATTCTCTCCCTTGCCCCAGTCTTGATTCCCAGACTCAGCCTTATTAAAATTTTCTTTTATATCTGAGCATAAATCTTTTTGTTCATACACTGGTACACATTGATATATATATATGTATTCATTCACTTTTTGCCATAAATGTACCAAGACATACTCCACATTCAGCTCCCAGCTTACTTTTTTCACTTAATAATAAAATCTGCAGAGCAGTCTGTCCATATCAGCACCTCCAAGTCCCCCTATTCCTCCCCAAGAGCTAGAGAAGGGCTCCACAGAACAGACCCACTGTAATTCGTGCACCATTCCCTTATGGATGGGCCTCTAGGTTACTTCCAGCTTTTATTTTAATGAACAATGCTGCAATGAATGGCCTTGCACTCCTTAAAGATTCAATTCAATTCCATTTGCATAGCCCAAGACCCCTAGCTGAAAATATTAACAAAGGGAACTTCACGCAATTAAGCAGAAGGAAGGTGTCCGCCAGTGCACGTGACTACCCATTTGCTCATCAAACCTCAGATATACATATTTAAGCTGTAAGTTTTATTTTTTTTTAAGATTTTATTTATTTATTTGACAGACAGAGATCACAACTAGGCAGAGAGGCAGGCAGGGAGAGAGGAAGGGAAGCAGGCTCCCCGCTGAGCAGAGAGCCTGATGTGGGGCTCAATCCTAGGACCCGAGATCATGACCTGAGCCGAAGGTAGAGGCTTTAACCCACTGAGCCACCCAGGCGCCCCTAAGCCGTAAATTTTAAAAAGAAACAGCCAAAGCCACATTCAAGTCATTTTTAATATTTTTTAAAGGCTTTTTTTCCCTCCAGCCTTTGGATTATTTTAGTGTTTGGATTTTAGGCTGTATAATGGTAAAAAGTCATGGTTCTTTTCTTTCTCCCTTAAGGTTGCCCAGCTGGAGCCCTGTAAATGACACTGACAAAAGTCAGGTTGACAAGAGAAAAACAAACAGAAATTTTACAAACATGTATCCCACAAACAGATGAGTGAAGTCAGAAATGAGTCATTCAAAGGGGTGAGTAGGAGCTGGGCTGAGACAGGATCTTAACAAAAGAAGACGACATTTTTAGAGAAGTGACAGAGCATAGGAAAAGGACTTTGAGCTTCTAGGGACATTAAATCCCAGGAAGGTAAATTGATGGGGGCACGAATGCCAGAGGAGGGCTAGTTTCAGGAAGCTGTGTTACACAGATTGTTCTGGTGCTGTCTCTGGGCTGATGAGTGTCTAGGGCTGACTCCTGGGATGAACTTCTGCCCTTCTTGATGCAGAGAGGAGAGGGGAAACCCTTTACCAGTATGTCCTGCTTCCGGTCAAAGAGAGGGACATCTTCTTACCAAAGCTGCACATTTGGAGGTGGCATATTCTACTGTCCTTCAAGCCCGTGAATTATAAGCAGCTGACAAATGCCACTGCAGCTCCTGGATCCAAGGCAGAGTTCCATTTAACACCAATCAAGAAAATTGAGAGAACTGTATTTGATTGCAAAGTAGGAAAAAAACCTCTCTCATTCAGAAACCTCATTTGGCATTGGTAAACTAAGTGTCTCCTTTCCCATTTACAAACTCTGTGATCAGTAGCTACTGTTAAGTGTTACGTACTTAAACACAGTGTGGGGGTAGGAAACTCTGCAATAACCACTCTGAAATCCTAGCGAAGGTTTCCTTTCAAAATATGTACCACCTGAGCACATGGAGGAAATGCACTTTTCCATCAGCTGTCAGTGAAACAAACCAAGTTGCATTCAAGCACCTGCACACCTTTGGTGACCGCAAGACATCTAGAGGATTATAGGGGTACAGGCTCTGGTCATAGGAGGAGCAGGATGGCATCAGACTCAGGAAAACTAAGAAAGCTCAAGTTGTACACCTAGTCCTAAAATTACAGGGATATGAGAATGAGGCTAAAATTTTCTCAATACTATCAATTGCCAAACAGAAAAAGCTCCCCAAATGCATGGCAGCAAAATTATCTTTCATTTTATTATGATCACTTTGTTCCTCATACATCCAGTGTGAAGTTAATAATAATGGCCTGGTTTTCTGGGCTCCAGAGCAGGCTTGCTAATTACAGATGGATCAACACTGAAAATTAAGAAGGGCCACAGTGAAATGCTAAACACAGCTTCTCCCTCTCTCTCTTTCTCTCTCTCTCTCTCATATACACACATATATCCTGGGATATATATACAACACATTCCACATTTACTAATAATACAATCGCTTGGAAGCCAGGGCTCAGAGCTCGAGTTTGCATTTTTGGAAACAGCAGTGTGAACCTGTTGGCCTTTTGCATGAGGAAGACCAGGGCTTTGCCTCTTCAGTTAATAGCTCTCTCCAGCTTCTCCTCCACAGTCTTTGAAAACAGTGGTCCAAGAACCTTCCTGATGACAATTTCTCTTCCCTGGTGATTATTAATTTTGCTAAAAGTTCATACTCCAAAGAATTCACTGAAAACCCTTCCACCACACACATCAGAAACTTGATGTTTCATATACTTAAAATGGATATTTTAACATAAACACGGAGATGAGCTCCAGGAAGTGTGCAGGAAAAGGAGAAACATTTTAATCTGGCTGACAAAATTAGGTGCGAGAGCTGACTTCCTTAAGCAATAACTCCTTTAAGATTACAAATTCAGAAACCAGACTTCAAACACAAAGTTGGGTCTTTTCTTCACCTAAAGCAAATAGTTGAGGCATGTTCTAAGGACAGTCAGGTTTTTGGACATTGCTCAAGGGAACCAAATAGCCTGGGAGACTTATGGTCACATTCTCCCAGGACATGGCATCTGTCAACAGATGATATGACATCCTGAAAGAAGATACTTAGGGGCGGTGCTAGGATGGGGCCTTGACAGGTGTGACTCCAGTGCTACTCACCTTCCTCAATTACAAAGCCAGGTGCTTATAACCCCTTAATGAAGCCCTTTCTGTTTCTCCTTTCTACAGAGCATTTTCTTTATTTTTATTTAAATTTTAGGTGGTGACTATACAGTGCAATACCGGTTTCTGGAGTAGAAATCAGTGATTCATCACTTATATACAACACCCAGTGCTCATCACAACATTAGCCTTCTTAATGTCCATCCCCCAACTAGGTCACCCCCTCCCCACTTCCCTCCAGCAACCCTCAGTTTGTTCTCTATTGTTGAGTCCCTTATGGCTCATTTCTTTCTCTCCTTTTTTCTTTCCCTCTTTCCATATGTTCACCTGTTTTCTTTCTTGAATTCTTAATTCTTTCTTAAATTCTTAAATTTCTTTCTTAAATTCCACATATGAATGAGATCATATAGTATTTGTCTTTCTCTGACTGACTTATTTGGCTTAGCATAATACACTATAGCTCCACCCATGTCTTGCAAATGGCAAGATTCCACGCTTTTGATGGCTGAGTAATATTCCATTCTGTGACTTTCCATTAAATAATTTTTATATATTTATATATATATATGTGTGTGTGTGTGTGTGTGTGTATATATATTCTCCAAGATGTGGCATAAGTGTGTGTATGTATGTGTGTGTGTATATGTATGTATGTGTGTATATATAATATATTGCTGCTATAAACATCATGGTGCATGTATCCCTTCCAATCTGTATTATTTTCTTTTTTTTATTATGTTATGTTAGTCCCCATACAGTATTTCATTCGTTTTTGATGTAGTGATCTGAAAGGGCACATGTACCCCAATGTTCATAGCAGCAATGTCCACAATAGCCAAACTGTGAAAGGAGCCAAGATACCCTTCAAAGTTTGAATGGATAAAGAAGATGTGGTCCATATATACAATGGAATATTACTTAGCCATCAGAAAGGAGGAATACCCACCGTTTGCATCAACATGGATGGAACTGGAGGAGATTATGCTGAGCGTGATGAGTCAAGCAGAGAAAGACAATTATCATATGGTTTCACTCATATGTGGAACATAAATTATAGCATGGAGGATATTCGAATCTGTACTTTTCAAAAGGGCATCTAAGTTGAGATTTAACAAAATTGCTATTCCCATTTTACAGATGAGTAAACAACTAAGAGTAGTTAAGTGATTTATCAACAAAGGGCAGTCTTCCTGCTTTGTGCCAGGCACTATACTAGGTTCTAAGACTACAAGTGTGGATGAGACACAGACTCTGTTCCCATTGCAAAAGGACAGCCTGGAGTAGGCAAATGGAGACAAAAAAGAAAAGCATAAAGGCAGAGGAATGAGTGTGTGCAGAGGCATGGAAGGCCTAGTATACTGTTTGGTGGACTGGTGTAGCTAGAGGAGAGTGGACTTACAGAATGCGTATAATGTTAGTGAGGTATGTTGAGGTCTGATAATAAAAATGCTGGGATTTTATCCTGTAGCTTTTTAGCCAAGGGCATGGCTGGCATTTGGGTAGAAGGAACTACCAGTAAATAGACCAATCAGGAAGCTAGTTCAAAAGTCCAGACACTAAATTACAAGAACTTGAATGAAGATCATGACAATGGATATAAGGACATGAATATGGGGGTCAGACACAGATACTCTCAATCATAATCTGCAGATCCTGGTAAGTGATTGGTAAAGACAAAGATGAACCCAGGGTTTCTAGGTCAGGAAGCTGAGTGGATGGAGATTCTACTTCCTGAAGCAGAAAGCAGAAGATCAATTTTGCCTGTTACAAGGAAGACCTGTATGTTCAGGTTGGGACATGCAGAGTTTGAAATATCTGTGAAACTTACCAGAGTAGATGACACCTGGCAGTTGAATATGTAAATCAGCTCCTTCAAATATAGGTTAAAAACCTGGGAATCATCAGAGGTGACAGCAACATCTGTGGAGATAAATGGAATCACATCAAAGCCTCAGTCTTCTTTTTTCATATTTACAAAATAGATATAGATCCTACTTCCGAGTGCAAGTCAGTCATTCATTGGATAAATCAGTTTAAAGCCAAAAAAAAAAAAAAAACCACAAAAAAAAAAACACCCTGGAATCTGATTTTCCTGATTAGATTTGAACTTATTTAAATGCAATCACTTACTCATCTTTTTCCCATGTCTTCTGGGACTTTTAGAAAGTCACCACAGACCACAGATGTCTGTGCACAAGATAATGAGCCCCATAATGGTCAGCTTTGGCTCCAAGACCATCTCAAGAGCCAAGTATCCCCCAGTCGCTGCCCCTAGATCAATTCCCTGGTAGCCAGCCACACACCAGCCCTTTCTTCCTCCTCAAGTTACTATAAATAAAATTTTCAAATTGGACATATGTATTAAGTCATTTTATACAGCATTTATTAATTCCTGTAATGCAGCATGCCCTAAGCTGAAATATACAAATGACTGAAGTTGGCATGTTAAGTATGAAACTGTCAAAACTAGAGAGTACTTGGTCAGGGCTGTCGGGCCCCAAGAAGAAAATGCAGCGGGGGCCCGAGTGTGAGGCAGTGGAGCTCCCCGGGGATATCAGGAAAACCTGAGAGCCAATCTCGAGAGGGGGATAGGGAATCTCAGAGGAATCAACAAGGAGCCCAGTCCAGGTGTGGGAACACAAAGGACAGAGGCACCAAAATGAAAAGAATGAAGTATGAGCCTCCACATGGAGAAGTCATAAGTACTAACTTAGCTAACCTGGTTTTTAGTTTTTGTTTCATAATTAGCAGGGCTCTGCAGTTTTTTAAATTGCTACTTTGCCATCTAATTACTAGCCTCTCTTAATCAATAGCAGTTTCAGCAATCACAAGCAAATTTTAAAAAATTACTTCTATACATACACTGTGCTCTAATTACTCTTCAAAACGAGCCTCATGAACGTGTACTATTCTGAATCCAGAATCAGGCGAGTTACGACATAAGCTTCTGGAAGGTATGTTAATCTGATGATGCCACTTAGAAATGCGTGTTTCTCTGATATGTCTCCAAAATATCCAATTAGTACAAATAAGATGCACAGGTCATGTTTGCTCTGAACTTCTTTTTGGATCTTCTTTTAATCTGATACTAAACAAAGAAACAAAGCCATGAGCTATCAAGTACAGGGGACTGCAGCCCTTAGCCAAGATAGCACCAGGCTTGGATACCCCAGACCCCTCTCCAACACTGAGGTTTAGGGACTTGATTAAACACCATAACACACTCAAACTTTCTTCTTTTTTTTCTCCCCACCTAAGGATTTTATTTATTTATTTTTAGAGAGAGAGACAGAGAGAGCATTCACGAGCTGGGGGACACACAGAGGGAGAGAGAGAATCCCAAGCAAACTCCATGCTGAGCATGGAGCCCAATGTGGGGCTCGATCTCATGACCCTGAGATCATGACCAGAACCACCCAGGCGGCCCTCAACATTTTTTTTCTGATTATACTGGTAATACACAATTAACGTAAAAAATGAATTTGTGCATAAAAAGAATAAAAATCATCCATAATCCCACAAGATAGTAACATGTTAGAGAATTTCCTTCCAGTGTTGGATGTCTCAAACATGCCACATAGTATCACCCTCATTTTCTCTCTGTCCCTTAAGTCCTATTGGTATTAAAATTTGAACGTTTCCCCAACTCATTTTCATCCTTGCACATTTACCACCTCCACCTGACCAGCTCTAACCGTGACCCTACCTCCAGGCCCTAATATGCCCCAACACTGATGCTGTCCTTCACACAGGGCCCGAAGGATCCCACCCAGGTGCAAACCAGACCATGCCATTCTCCCACTTAAAAAAGTGTCCGTGGCTGCCCACTGCCTATGGAGGAAAGTTCAAACTCCTTATTAGGGGATACAAAACCCATCATGCCCCAGCTCTTGTTTCCTCCTCCAGATTCATGTCTCTGCCACCCTCTACTCCTACTTGAATAGCTCCCTGTATGTTTGTATAGCCGGGTTTGTTTCTCCTTGCCTTCCTTTTCCAACAGGGAATGCCCTTTCTCCACCTGCTGAACTGAGTAACTCTGATTTATCCTCTAAGATTCAGGTATGACTGCCTTACTCCAGGGCAACTTCCCTCAACACCCAGACAGAGCTAACAGCCAGTCTCTGACGTTGACGTCCCAAAAGCAGTGAGCCTGCATCCGTCCCTTTGTCCATCCGTCACTGCCACAAGATTGTTGTGTAACAAACCACCCAAACCTTAATGGTCTTCATGTCCATGTTTACTGTCCTATTTACAGGTCTGAGGATAAGCAGAGGAGGCTGCTCTCCATATCTCATTCTGGGGCCCAGGGAAGATAGGGAGTGGCACATTCTTTTCTCCGTGTAAGTCACATTTGCCACAGGGCCAAGGGAAAATATGTGATGCCTCTTAAGACCTAGGTTTGGAGGTCACACACTGTGGGTCCTGGGCTAAAGCAAGTCCTGTGAGGAAGAGGGAAGACCAGTGTGCTTCCATGCAGGAAGAAGCACACTGGTCTCCTGCAGGGGGTGAAGGAGGAGGAAATATCTGCTAAACGATGAGCTTATCTCACTCACACGGAGCTCCGCTCAAATACCGTGACAATCCTTCAAGTTGCTCTGCAGCAACACCTCAGTCCCCTTATCTCTCCTCTGTTTGTTTGTCTGGTTTTTCTTTCTTCATAGGCAACACCTCAATAAACCCTCTTGGCTCTCTCTTTCAAAGATATCCCGGATTCCATCAATACTTCTGGCCTGCTTGACCAAAATGGGCCAGGCCACCTTTGTCTCTCCCCCGAGCAACTACAACAGCCCCCTTCAGGGGTTTTCATGCTTCTGCTCTTGCCCCTTCAAATGCATCCCACCCCAGCAGCCAAAGTGATGCTCTCCTAGCATTCCTCAGATCACAAAAACTGCTTCTTGAAATCCTCCAGTGACTCCCCACCTCACCAGAGTATAAGCCACAGTCCTGATCAGTGCAGTCAGGCCTTTGGCCATATGCACCCTGCTGTTCCTCTGGTTTCATCTCTTCCCGTTGTTCTGCTCACCCACTTCGTCCCAGGAACTGGCCTCAACCGGCTATGCCTCAAAAACACCAGATGCCCCCCCTCTTCTGCCTCTGCACTCTCCTTCTTTGCACTGGTGAGCCCCTGTCCAGAACGCTTTCCTTGTGTATCCACATAGCTCCCTCCTTCACCACCTTCAACTGTCTATCCCAGATGGCCTCCCCGGGATTTCCGGGATTTCCCGAGGAGGCGATTTTGCATAAGCCTTCACACCATCTGTATAAAATAACAACCTACAGCCCCTCTGCCCCCAGTAAAACATCAGGTCCTCAGGGGCAGAGCCTCTGCTTTGCTTAGAGCTGTATCTCAATGATCTAGACCCATGTCTGGCACAGCGGGTGCTCAGTGAAGAGTTGTGGTGTGAAAGACTAGTACTGCAGCCTAATACTGAAATGACTGGGCTATGCGTTGTCCCTCCTATGGGTGGGCAGCCACTGCAACTCACTCCTTGCATCTCCCAGGCTGGGCCCAGCTTCTAGAACAGAGAAGTCTCAGTAAGCACGTGCTGAACTGGGTGGAACATCTTTGTGAGGATGAATCACTGCAAAGCACTCAAGCTTCTGAGCTAATAGACTCATAGTGCTTCTACTGCTTACCAGCTGCATTTATTTGTAAGGAAGTATTTTCCCAGGAATTACTGTGAGATCAGATGCACAGAAACTCAGGTCTAGTTCGCACAAAAAGGTGAGCTCCCCACCACACTTCACTGCAGGGCCTTCACTCTCTCCCTTTTCCTCTGCTCTGCAGCTCCATGAAGGCAGCAACCATGCCTGCCTCGCTCTTCGAGCATCTCTGGGGCCCTAGCACAGTGGTCTGCATGCAGGAGATCTCTGTTCATTTTTGTGGTGTAAACGAATAAGTGAATGACTCTGCAAGTTCTCCCAGGAGCCAATCCACAAAGCAAAGCGACTCAGGTGTGCTTGTGACTAAAAGCTTTGCAAGGATCCGGGAACAGGAAGTTGTGAATTCAGCATCACTCCACAGCTATATTGTACACTTCGGCTCCAACAAGGCAAACAGACCCCAAAAATATGCTCACCTCCGTGAGCCGCAGCGTGCGCCCCCTCTGGAATCCACCTAGCACAAGCAATGCCGCCCCACCCTGCTGCGCTGTTTCCCTGCTGATCTGAGGACTGAAGGATGAGGTCCCCCAGCCGCTGCAGGGGGGAAACCCTGCAAGCCCTCAGCTTCCCACGCATTCCCAGATCTTCTCAGCAGGTCCATTGTGATCCTGGATGGGGCAGGGGACATGTTACAAAACAGGAGAGGACAATATCCTGCTGAGGGTCCTAACACCAGAAAGAACAGGGGTGGGGAGGGTGGTGCTGTAGCTAGACGAGCACTCTGATGGGAGCAACAGGAATTAGTGAGGACTACCACCCTGACTTCCTGTTTGCCAACACACCTTCTGGTAACTTAGACAGGCCAAACTCAGCTCCCTGACCTTCCCTGGATGTGCTCACGTGGGATAATGCCTTACTCAGTTTCAGCACCTCCGCTTCACACCTCTGCTTCTTCCCCAGCAGGCCCTCATCTCTTTCTTTCTCTTCACCAGGAAGGACCTTGAACCCACCCCTTTAGGGTGGTACTCAGGGTTTTAGCGCACATGTCAGGGAAGTTAATATTTTTATCAGACTGATTCCCTCCCAGGATGAGCATTATGGAATCTGGGGTCAGCCACATCCAGGTCCAAATCCCAGGTGCAAGTGAAGTCTCTGGGCCTCAGTTCCCCTATCAAAGGAGACTGATGACAGTGTCTACTTCCTAGGTTTGTCATGAGAAGTCAGTGAGCTAAATAACGTAAAGCATTCAGCCTGAGGCCTGGTACACAGTAAGCATTCAATAAATGATGACTAATAGTAATAACTGTAACTGCCATATGCTTTAATACTGTCTCCCATTCTATTACACACAAAGACCAACCAATCAGGGTTTGGCCAACCCCATATGGGAAGGGCAAGAAGGTAGGGGAAAGGTGGGGCTGCTTCTGTGTAAATGAACCCCCAGGGTCCTTCTTCCTCTTTCAACTCACACACCCTGAGTACTGTCCTGATTCATAGCTTGGAGCAACCCCCCTACCATGAAGCACTGACTGGATGGATGATGGAATGATGATGAGTGTGTGCGGGGCAGGGGAAGGAAAGGGGAGGGGAGGGAAAGAGAAAAAGAGGGAGAGGGACAGGAAGGGAGGGAGGGGAATGAAGAGGGAGGAGGCCAGGTGGCTGTGAGGCCTGAGGATGGAGAAACGCTCACACAGGGAGACCTGCCTTCCCATCTCAACTCCCTGTGGTTCCAGTCTAAAAAGCAGAAAGTCTCTTCTGGAGTTCCCCAAGACAGAACCAAGAGCATCTTTAATCTGTATAATAAGGCTGTGCAGAGAGTGTACATGAATTCCTCTTTGATACCTAAGCATGTTTGTGCTTATTTAATAATGTGAAGTTCGGGGTGCCTGGGTCGCTCATTGGGTTAAGCCTCTGCCTTTGGCTCGGGTCATGATACCAGGGTCCTGGGATTGAGGCCAGTATCAAGCTCTCTGCTCAGCAGGAAGCCTGCTTCCTCCTCTCTCTCTGCCTGTTGCTCTGCCTACTTGTGATCTCTGTCCGTCAAATAAATAAAACCCTTAAAAAAAATAATGTGAAGTTACAGAAAACAGTGGATAATGTGCATAACCTATGCACATGGCCATGTGATGGTTACAGGAGCTAATCCCCATCACAGTCCACACATCAGTGAAGGTTCTCTCCCCTCCAGGCCTCTGCACTTGCCAGTCGCTCCCCCTGGGGTGTCCATTCCCTGTTACCTCTCCTCCCCCACCTGCCTTTCAGTTCCCAGCTTCATTCAGCCTCAGGTGTCGGTTTACACTCTGCCTCTTCTTCAGAGTCCTCCTTGTCTGCAGCAAAGCACTTAGGCCACCTTGTGGTCCACACCTGCTTACGTGTGTCATTCCTCAAAGGCAAGGACTGGGTTCCATTTAGCTATGTATGCGCAGTACCTGGCACACAGTGGGCAAACAGACTTGCTCAAATAGTGAATCAAATCCTGGAATTACTCAGCAGCCACTGTTCTTCTTAGGCAAGCCTCTGAATCCATCAGAGGGGACTTGTAATAAAGTCAACAAGCAGAGCTACCCGTGACTTCTGGGACTTCACAATGTCACAGTGATGGGTTAGGGAGCCCCTTACAATGTCAGAACCTGCCAATTAAGTAACCTAAAAATCGGGTTGGAAACCAAAGTAGCAACAGAGGTACTGCCAACAGTGCTTGCCTCAGAAAGGCGGTGTGGTCACCGGAGGATTCGGGCTCAGCCCCCACTGTAAATTATCAAGGACTCTGCTCCAGCCCTATGCTCCAAGCCTCTGTCCTACTGCCTGCACCTCCCACCTGAGGACGGACACAGGGTGAACCTGGGGCATTGAATCCGATGAAGGGTGTGTCAGCTTTATTCAAAAAGGCACCTGAAGATCAACACCCCAAAGGAGACAAATTTTTCATGCTCACTGCTAACCTACAAGGCACAGGTATCGTGATACTGCTAATACTTGTCACACATTGTGCTAAGCAACTTATATAAATTACCTTATTCAACTTACACCTTGCAGCAAAAAGTAAAGAGCATCATCATCTCCATTATACCAAATAAACTACAGCACACAGAGATTGAGAATACACTCAAAATCATACAGCCAGTACCCAGCAGAGGTGGGAGCAGAACCCAGAAGCTCTGATTCGGGAGCAGGAGCACTGACTGCCCAGGCAATCTTCTTATGCAAATACTGATCAGACCTGTGCTGAAAATTTCTGAGATCACCAGTGGCTCACATATAAACCATCTTTCTTACAGCCTGAAACACTTGGCACATGAGACCCCACTGGGAAATGCAGGGATTAAGTCTGGGACAGATAAAGGAAGGCCTCCTGCAAAGGCAAATGATAAATTCAAGGAGACAGTGGGTGACCAGTGGGAGAGTGACAGAGTGGGGCCTTTGAGCAGGTCCCTGGGGTAGGGAGACAGCCCCTCCCCACCCCACCCCACCCTCAGAGCACAACCCTGGATGTGAGGATCTAGGGGCTGTCTAAATGCTTCTGGGACAGTCAAGGCAAGGAAGGCTGGCTATTTGACTCATGTACGAAAATTAAACTACCTTCCTTGGCTCTGTATTCCTAAATGGAGATTAAATGCTGAAGAATATTGGTCTTTTATGATCCTTTGGAGCATGGGCTTATTGATATGGTAAAGGTTAATGAAACAATTAAGTGCACGCATGAAAGCTAAAACATGGATTGAAGCTTTTCAATTTTCATCTGTAATAATGAGCACCAGGCTTGGGTTCTTACCTCGCATTTCACATCCATTAATTATTTCAGTGATTCCAGCTACAATTAATAAGGATTCAGCCATGTGTGTTAAATCTTAACGTTCAGTTTTCTCATCCATCAGCTGAAGGGGGGTGGGTGGAGGTGGAGGGATGTGCAGGAGGGAGTGCAAAAGGCAGGAGGTGGCTTTGACTTCGTTCTCATTCTCAGCGAAAAGGTACTGAGTGTGACCTTCGTGCCTGGCTCTGTGCCAAGTGCTGGAGCTCGCCTCACTGAATCCTCAGCATGTTGTAATCCTTCCTTACCTTATCACCGCCCCCAGGTCACTCCTCAGAACCTGTATTTGATTCTGGGCAAGGCTCCTTGTATCCCCCGCCCCCCGCCTGACTCTGTCCTCAGACCCCATAGAACCTTCATCTCCAGACTGCCCCACTTCACCCTCTGGAAGTGATAGCTCCTGCAGAACAAAACACCCCAGGTCACTGCCCCCCACCCCGCAGAGATGCATCACGATCGCACTCCTAGAAAAGATGGGCTCCCTAAGGACACACTTGCCCTGCAGCCCTTGACAGCTCCTGCTCCCACAATCCACACATCCCTGGGCCTGGAAAGGGGGGTGGGCATCTCTCTCTTGCTGCTCCTTACCAGTTCCAGACCTTCCTCCTTCTCTCCTCCCTACAAACATTCACCTTTGCTTCATACTTCATTGGATTAGATCACCCGTTCTCCCTCATCATTGCCGCCGGCAACAGCTGATCACTCCAGCATTTCTCCATGCTTTTAGTTCCTTGACTTCAACTCCTAGCACTTTACTATATACACAGACGATCCTTTTCAGGCCCTGACTTAGTTTCTTGAACTCACCCCCTCCAGTTGTCTTACGGTAGTCAGCGTGAGCCCACCTGAGCCAACCCCTGTCATGACCAATGAATGCAAACTCTCCCTAGTCTCAGCATCACATTCACACTCTGACTACTACTCACTCAAAAGTCTCCATCTGCCTCTCATAGCCCAACTCTATCTTTTGCTTCCATCATGGCCTCCAACTCAGAAACCCAGTCTTTTTTTTTTTTTACATAACTTTATTCTGATGGCAGTTTTAGGCTCCCAGTGATACTGAGCGGACAGTACAGAGAGTTACCATAAATCCCCACCCTCTCACATGCATCGCATCCCCATTACCCACATGCCCCACTGGGACACTGGTTACAAAGGATGAGCCTACACTGATACATTATTATCACCTGAAGTCTGTATCTTGTATTAGGGGTCACTCTTGCTGTTGTATGTCCTAAGAGTTTGGGCCAATGTACAATGACGTGTATCTACCATTATAGTATCATATAAAGCGGATTCACTGCCCTAGAAGTCCTCTGTGCTATACCTCTGCATCCTTCCCCACCACCCCACCCCAAACCCCTGACAACCACTGATCTTTTTACTGTCTCCACAGTCTTGCCTTTTCCAGGATGTCATCTAGTTGGACTCATACAGAGTGTACCTTTTTCAGATTGGCTTTTTTCACTTAGCAACATGCAGTCGAGGTTCTTCCATGTCTTTTCGTGGCTTGAGAGCTCATTTCTTTTAAGTGTTTGATAATATTCCATTGTCTGGATGTATCACCATTTATTTATCCATTCACCCACTGAAGGGCAGCATGGATAATTCTACATTTTTGCAATTATGCATAAAGACTCTATAAACATCCACGTACAGCTTTTTGTGTGGACAGTTTTCAGCTCCCTTGGGTAAATACCAAGGAGCACATCTGGTAGATCATATGGGAAGATTATGTTTAGTTTTTTTTTTTTTTTTTTTAAAGATTTTATTTATTTATTTGACAGAGAGAAATCACAAGAGAGGCAGGCAGAGAGAGAGGAAGGGAAGCAGGCTCTCCGCTGAGCAGAGAGGCCGATGCGGGACTCGATCCCAGGATCCTGAGATCATGACCTGAGCCAAAGGCAGCAGCTTAACCCACTGAGCCACCCAGTATAAGACACTGGCAACTTCATATTTAAAGCAGATCTCTTGTAGATGACATGTAGTTGTGTCTTGTTTTCCCAGCCTTTCCAAAGCTTTCCTTCTCCCCTGAAATCCCTGTGTCTCTTCATACCAGTCTCAGTTCCATGGACTGTCATTATAATTCCTCTTACACTCATGCCTCCAATCCTCTGCCCCTCTCCTGATCCACTGTAACATCTAATTCTATATCTACTCCATGTGGGCACCCGGGGAGGTGAATGTGGTTAGAAAAAAATCAACCACATTAGCTGGCCTCATTTTGAATTTCTGACCATAAACTTCAAATGGACTCACTGTCCTCCAGCAATATATCCTATCTCCTGAATCCATTCACTCTGAAATTTTCCTAAAACTTATTTCTGACCACTTCTCCTCAAACTTCCATTGCCATTGCCTTCTCTCCTGCCATGCTTATTCTCAGCTGATAATTTTTCCTTCCTATTTCACTAAAAAGAAAAAAAAGTGAAACAACAGAAAGAAAATGTCTACAGATTCTCACCACCAATATGTCTACCTACTAGCATGCTTACCCACACACTTGACTTTCCCTCCTCCTATAAATAAACAATATGTGATTCTATCTGAACCTATTCCTTCATTTACATATAAATATCTCATCTTCTGTCATATAAGCTATTGAACTACAGGATTAATACAATGATCAAATGCAATGATCAAATGCAATTATCTATGGAAAAATTCCCAAAGTATACAAAATATTATGGTTTGTCCCACCAGGAGAGGGAAGGGATAGAGGGAAGAGGGGAGAGAGGGAAGCAAGAGGGGGCAAAAAGAAAGCTTCTCTTGACCCTACTTCTCACATCAGCTACTTTGCCATTTCTCTGCCCACCTTTGCAATAAAACTCCTCAAAAGAGCTGTCTATATTATTGGCTCAAATTCTCTCTCTTCCTACTCTTTAATCCTCACCAGTCACACCCTCTATTCTCCCAAAACTGCTGCCATCAAGGTGATCAGTGACCTCCAAGTTATTAAATCCAATGGTCAATTTTCAGTCCCCCTCTTATTTGGGAATAATATTACCACCAGCTTTAAAGGGTGTTACCACTTAATGAAATACTGAAATGTTTAGACCACTTTTACTATAAGTAATTATTATAATTATTTCTTAATCAAATTCTGCCTAAATATTAAAGTCAGAAATTATCCCAGCATGTACACAAGTGGTGATTTATCTCCAACAGTATTTCAGCAGGAGTTTTCAATGGACATTCCTGCCCAATAACTGTGTCCCCAAAGGGAGGAGAAGAGGGAGTAGATTTGAGGCCCATACCCTTTTTAATTTCTAAGGTCTCCATTGAGGAGTAAGTGTTAATTATCCTGTACTGTGTGGACGTCTCCACAACATCAGTCTGAGAAATTCATTTAACTTTTGACCAATCAGGGTAATGAGCTTCTCTCTCTCTCTCTCTCTCTCTCCTTATTTAAGTTTCTCAGTAGCTTGGAAAAAGTTTTAGAGTTGGGATTTTTTTAACTGAAGTCAAGCAAAGAAGTCATCTGTGTTGTTGTGCAGTAGAAATTATGGTGCTGCCAAAACAATAGCTTCAGCACTAAAAATTCAAAGTATGAACATACTATGTTAGATGATTTGAGTTTGTATTCTGTGTATTATGTGTTACAGACTGAGTTTCATCTCAATAATAAGTGAGTTTGTGAAAACTGTGGACAAAAAGAAAGGGAGGAAATTCTGGACCAGTTGAAATTCAAAGAATATTCATTAATATCCATGTTGAGGAGCATGCAAGAAAGAAATGATGGATGAATACTGTAAAAACTGTTCAACACATTAACCAAGTAAAAACCTCTGAGCCAGTAATCTGGGGTTGAAAGCCAACAAAACTTTGCTGTCAACATTTTGTTCTAAAACATAATACTTTAAAAATCTTTAAACCCAATGTAAAAGCAGGTAACTATTTTACTAGTCATATTAATAGACCAAGCTAAGTGTTCATTCAAGAGTAAACAATCCATATTTACAGGCAACATGCTTGTCTCTGTAGAAAACTACAGAGGATCTACAAAGCTCCAGTAAGTGTAGCCAGGGCACAGGTTTTAAGGTCAATACAGAAAAATCAATCATATCTCTACACACAGTAATGAACAATTAGAAACTAAACATTTTAAAAAAATATTTCCAATAGCTAAAAAAATACTTAGAAGTCTTACAAAACAAATGTGGACTCTCTATGTCCAAAGCTATTAAGCACTAAGGAAAGAAGTGAAGGAAGTTCTAAATAATGGAGAAACAGAACATGTTCATAGTTCAAAGGACTCAATATAGTTAAGATGTCAGTTTTCCCCAAAATGATTCACACAGACTTAACACAATTCCAGGAAAAATCCCAGCAAAACTTCTCATAGATAAGAACAAGCTTATTTAAACATGTATATGAAAAGGAAAGGAAGGAGAAAAAGCTAACAACAATTTGGAAAAGAATGAAGAACCCAGAGGACTCAACATACCTCATTTTTAGACAACATAAAGCCAAAAATTAGAAATACTAAATACTAGTGAAATAATAGATATAAACTCAAGGAAAGAGAACAGAGAGCACAGAAATAAACCCACACAAATATGATCAATGATTTTTGACAGCCATACAAAATCAACTCAATGGAGATAGAGTGTTTCAACAGATGAGGCTAGAATGGGTGAATAACTATGTGCAGTAAAAGGAATCTTGACCTAAACCTTACATCTTATATAAAAGTTAACACAAAATGGTTCACAGACCGGAATATAAAACCTAAACAAAAAGCTTCTAGAGCAAGACAGAGGAAAACACATTTGTGACTTTGTGTTAAGATTGCTTAGTTGGGGCACCTAAGATGGCTCATTTGGTTAAGTGTCTGCCTTTGGCACAAGCAGATCATGATCTCAGGGTCCTGGGACTGAGACTCGCATCAGGCTCCCTGCTCTGCTTCTCCCTCTCCCTCTGCCCCTCCCCACAACTTTCGCTCTCTTTCTCTCTCTCTCTCTCAAATAAATAAAACCTTAAAAAAAAAGATTCCTTAGCTTTAACACTAGAAGCATGGTCATAAAAGAAAAATAACAACAAATTTAAAACTTCTGCTCTTTGAAAGATAATAGTAAGAGAATGAAACTCTTAAGTCACAGACTGTGAGAAATATTTACAAACCCTCTTAGAAAAGAATTGTATCTAGAAAAATATATAAGAATTTTTTTATGATATTATGTTAGTCACCACAGAGTATGTTATTAGTTTTTGATGTAGTGTTCCATGACTGATTGTTTGCATATAACACCCAGTGGTCCATGCATTACGTGCCTTCCTTAATACCCATCACAGTCCTAATCCATCCCCCTACCCACTCCCGTCTAAAACCCTCAATTTGTTTCCTGGAGTCCATAGTCTCTCATGGTATGTCTCCCCCTCCGATTTCTCCCCCTTCATTTTTTCCCTTCCTTCTCCTAATGTCTTCCATGCTATTCCTTATGTTCCACAAGTAAGTGAAACCATATGATAATTGACATCCTCTGCTTAATTCACTTAGCATAATCTCCTCTAGTTCTGCCCATGTTGATACAAAAGTTGGGTATTCATCCTTTCTGGTGACTGAGTAATATTCCATTGTGTATATGGACCACATCTTCTTTATCCATTCGTCTGTTGAAGGGCATTGCAGCTCTTTCCACAGTCTGGTTACTGAGGACATTGCTGCTATGAACACTGGGGTGCCTATGGTCCTCTGTATCTCTGGGGTAAATACCCAATAGTGCAATTGCTGGGTTATAGGGTAGCTCTTTTTCTTAAATTTTTGAGGAACCTCCACACTGTTTTCCAAAGTGGCTGCACCAACTTGCGTTCCCACCAACAGTGCAAGAGGTTTCCCCTTTCTGCACATCCCCTCTAAAACTTGCTATTTCTTGCCTTGTCAATTTTTGCAATTCTAACTGATGTGAGGTGGTATCTCACTGTGGTTTTGATTTGAATTTCCCTTATGGCTAATGATAATGAACATTTTTTCATATGTCTGTTAGCCATTTGTATGTCTTCTTTGGAAAAATGTCTGTGCATGTCTTCTGCCCATTTTTTGACTTGATTATGTTTTTTGGGTGTTGAGTTGGAGAAGTTCTTTATGATCTTGGGTATCAGCCCTTTGTCTGTAGTGTCATTTGCAAATATCTTTTCCCATTCTGTGGGTTGCTTCTTTGTTTTACTGACTATTTCCTTTGCTGTGCAAAAGGTTTTTATATTGATGAAGTCTCAAAAGTTCATTTTCACTTTGTTTCCTTTGCCTTTGGAGACATGTCTTGAAAGAAGTTGCTGTGGACAATGCTGAGGTTACTACCTGTGTTCTCCTCTAGGATTTTGATGGATTCCTGTCTCACATTGAGGTTTTTTATCCATTTTGAGTTTATCTTTGTGTATAGTGTAAGGGAACGGTCCAGTTTCGTTCTTCTGTATATAGCTGTGCCATTTTCCCAGAACCATTTATTGAAGAGACTGTCTTTTTTTCATTGGACATTCTTTCCTGCTTTTTTGAAGATTATTTGATCATAGAATTGATGGTCCATACCTGGGCTCTCTATTTTTTTCCATTGGTCTATGTGTCTGTTTTTGTGCCAGTACCATGCTTTCTTGCTGAGCACAGCTTTGTATATAGCTTAAAATCAGGCAACGTGATGTCTCCAGCTTTTTTTTTTTTTTTCAACATTTCCTTGGCGATTTGGGGTCTTTTCTGGTTCTACATAAATTTTAGAATTGTTTGTTCCAGCACTTTGAAAAATGCTATTGGTATTTTGATTGGGATCGCATTGAAAAATAGATTGCTCTGGGCAGCATAGACATTTTAACAATGTTTATTCTTCTGATCCATGAGCATGGAAAGTTCTTCCATCTTTTTAAGTCTTCTTCAATTTCTTTTATGAGTGTTCTGTAGTTTCTCAAGTATAGATCCTTTACCTCTTTGGTTAGGTTTATTCCAAGGTATCTTATGGTTTGGGGTGCTATTGTAAATGGAATTGATTCTCTAATTTCTCTTTCTACAGTTACATTGTTAGTGTATTAGAAAGCAACTGTCTTATGTACATTGATTTTGTATCCTGTCACATTTGTATGAGTTCTAGTAATTTGGGGGTGGAATCTTTTGGGTTTTTCACATAAAGAAACATGTCCTCTGCAGAGAGAGAGCAAGAGTTTGACTTCTTCTTTGTCAATCCGAATACCTGTTATTTATTTTTGTTGTCTGATGGCTGTTGCTAAGACTTCTAGTACTATGTTAAACAACAGTGGCGGGAGTGGGCATCCTTGTCGTGTTCCTGATCTTAAGGGAAAGGTTCTCAGTTTTTCCCCAGTGAGAAAGATATTCGTTATGTGTTTTTAATAGATGGAGTTTATGAAATTGAGGAATGTTCCCTCTATCCTTATACTCCAAAGAGTTTTTAATCAGGAAAGAATGCTGTATTTTGTCAAATGCTTTTTCTGATCAATTGACAAAACTCAATAACAAGAAAATAAGCTCAATTTTAAAAATGGATAAAAGATTTGAATAGATACTTCACCAAAAAGATAAAAGATGGCAAATAAGCACATAAAAAGATGTTCAACATCATTAGACATTGGGGGATGCAAATTAAAACTACAATGAGATACTGCAACACAGAAAATAAATTGACCATATCAAGTTCTGGTAAGAATATGGATGAGCTGGAACTCCCATAATTCATTGGTGGTAATGTAAAATAGTATCCATTCTAAAAACTGAGTCACTTACCCGAGTTACCACCTACCATATACCCAAAAATCCCATTCCTAGATATCTACCTTAAAAATCTTAAAAATTATCTTCACACAAGGATTTGTATTTGAATGTATGTAGAAGCATTATTCATAACTGCCAAAAACTAGGAGCACCCACATGTCCTTCCCTAAGTGAATGTATAAACAAACTGACACGTACAGGCAGTGAATGTGGAAGAAAAATAAATGGATTACTGATACACACAACAACATGGATGAATCTCAAAGGAATCATACTGAGTAAGAGAAGTCAGTCTCAAAAGGTTACATAATATAGGATTCCCTTAATATGACATTCTGGAAAATGCAAAACTCTAGGGCCTCTTGGTTCCTGCCCAGCATAGCCACAGCTCATGGTCCCAAAGAGCATCGTAACACAATGTAGCTTCCAAGAGCTGAAACTGGACAAACTGACTGTGATGCTTACTCTCTGTCCACTGACCAGTGCCCATAAGCCCCCTTGTTATTTTCCTTAAGGACAGACTTGAGTATGCCCTAATAGAACGTAGAGAAGAGTTGCAGATAGCAGTTCACTGAGATGGACGGCAAGGTCCACACGGATATAAACCACATTGCTGATATAATGGAATTCACCAGCACTGACAAGGCTGGAGACAACCTTCATCTATGGCACCAAGAATCGCATAACTGTTCATGAGATTACTCCTGAAGAGACCAAATGCAAGTTGTGCAAAATGAGAAAGATCTCTGCGGGCACACAAGAAATCTACTATCTGGTGATTCCTGATGCTGACACTATCCACAACCCTGGTCTCATCAAGAAGAACAAATTTATTCAGTTGATTTGGAACTGGCAAGATTATAGACTTAATCAAGTTCAAGAATGGTAACCTGTGGATAGTGCCTGGAGGTGTTAACCAGGACAGCATTGGTATGATCACCAGAGATAAAAGTGAATTCAGATCCAGAGATATTTTTGACATATGAATTAGATCTGGAAGGAGACAGAAAAGAAATCACGGGTTTCTCCTGTATTTTATGTTTTCTTTCCCATGAGCCAGTCTTGTTCTCACTCCAGCAATTAACCACCACAAAGAGCAACAGGTCAAGAGTTTGAAATCAATGGTCAAAATAAAGTGATAATAATAATAATAATTGCCTAACCACAGATGTGTTGAATCACTATGTTTTACACTTGAAACTAATGTAACATTGCATGCCAACTATAAAAAGATTTAAATTGCCATTTGTAGGATTAAATATAAATTTTTATTTATTTGGGTATTTACTTACTTTATTATTTATGTTAGTTATGTTAGTTTGTTAACTAAACTAAGCATTTTACATCGCAGTGGTACTGATTCTTCCAATGATTATATGATGTGTATATTATTACAGATTTAAAACAGATGCAGAAGAGGTATATGGTTTGTTCCATTTCCCACAACTAACAAGTAGTAAAATAGAAGTTCAAACTCCAGGTCCTCCTGATTTTATTTTTCTTTACAATTTTTATTCAAAATCAATTTAGTTAACTAATAGCGTATTATTAGTTTCAGAGGTAGAATTTAGTGATTCATCAGTTGTATGTAACACCAGTGATCATTAATTACATCAAGCACCCTCCTTAATGCCCATCACCCAGTTACCCCATCTTCCCCCCTCCCCGCCCTCCAGCCACCCTCAGTTTGTTTCCTATAGTTAAGAGTTCCTTACAGTTTGTCTCCCTGTTTTTATCTTGTTTTATTTTTCCTTCCCTTCACCTGGGTTCATCTGATTCTTAAAATCCACATATGAGTGAAATCATACGTTATTTGTCTTTGTGTGACTTATTTTACTTAGAATTCTAGAGGAGAACATAGGCAGTAACCTCTTCTATATCAGCCATAGCAACTTCTTTCAATATATGTCTCTAAAGGCAAAGGAAACAAAAGCGAAAATGAACTTTTGGGACTTCATCAAGATCAAAAGCTTCTGCACAGCAAAGGAAACAGTCAACAAAACAAAGAAGCAACTCACTTAGAATGATACCCTGTAGGTCCTCCTGACTTAAAAACCTGTATACTCACTAACTATACTAGAGAATCTGTTAGGTGTTCAAATTTCCGAATACCAGTCCATCCTCTATTTCCCCAAGTTAGATGACAGTCAGTCCCAGTTAAGCCTCTAGTTTTCACAGTGTGCTAAAGGGAAGGGAAGAGGCAACACAGTGAAAGGAAAGACAGCAGCATTTGGGCCAGATCTACATGTTTTGAATCTTGGCTCAACCACTTAGTAGCTATGATATCTTAGACAAGTAAACTGCTCCAACTGACTCAACATTCGTGGAACATCTATCATGTTCCAAACCATGTTCTACACTCTCTTTGTTAATAAAACATGAATGTTTCCTACCCTCGAGAAGCTTACATTCCAGGAGAGGACATGGACAATAAATAGGTAGAACATATATTATATCATATCACATAGTCATAAGGAGTATTAGGTAGGAAAAAGTAGGATAGGGTGATGGCAAATGGAGAAGGGTTATAATTTTTTAAATTAGGTTCAGTTAACCACTGTATAGTACATCATTAGTTTTTGATGTAGTGTTCAATGATTCATTAGTTGAGTATACACCCAGTGATCATCACAACATGTGCCCTCTTTAATACGCATCACCCTGTTACCCCTTCCCTCCACCCCCCTCACCCCTCTGAAATCCTCAGTTTTTTTCCCGGGGTCCAGAGTCTCGCATGGGTTACAATTTTTTTAAGAGATAGTCAAGGAAGGCTTCTGAGAACGTGACATGTGAACAAAGACTTGAATGAGTTGTGGAAGTTATTCATTTAGAGCCTGGACAAAGGGCATTCCAAGCAAAGAAAATAGCCAGTACAAAGGTCTGGTCCATGCTGAATGTACAGCAAGGAAGCAAGGAAAAACAGCAAGGAAGTCAGAGTGGCTGGAGTAGACCGAGGGAAGGAGAGAACCAGAGGAAGTAAAATCAGGAGGAAAATGGAGAGGCTACACATATATGTCCTTCCAGAATGACATAACGACCCCACTTTTACTTTGAGTGGATGGGACACTGGTGGCTGGTTTGAACAGGGCAGTGCCATGATCTGACTACTTCTTCTAAGTATCCCTCCAACTGATATATGGAGAATATGCTAGAGCAGACAGGGACAGATTTTTTTTTTTTAATTTTTTGGTCCTGAGCAAGTGAAAGGGTGGGGGAAACTAAGGTGGAGAAGACTAGATCCAGAGCTGGTTTTGTTAAGTATGAAATGACAATTTGGCATTCAAGTGGAGATATCAATTTGGCAAGTGGATATCTGAGTCAAGTTCAGGAGAAGGATGTGCTAAACATAACTTTTGGAGTCGTCAGCATATGGACGGTATCTAATGCTCTTATATAAGAACACTAAGGCAATGAGTATAAATAGATAAAAGGAGAATTCAAAGGACAGGGCACATCTTTGGGGCATTCCAAAATTAAGATATCAAAGAGAAAATAAATCCAGAAAGAATATAAAAAGTAGTCATTCGGGAAGAAAAACACACAGAAGAGCATGTTAGGCTGGAAGCCAAGTGAAAAATGTGTACCAGAGAGGAGGGAGTAATCATCTATATCCAAGCTCTCGATAGGTCGTATAGCATGAGGCTAGAGAACCAACCACTGAATTTGGCAACATAAAAGTCACTTGTGACCCTGATAAAAACAGTCTCAGGGGAGAAAGTGGATGTGGGTGTGGAAGTCTTATTGAATGGAATAAGAAAGAATGCCTGGAGGGCAACTGGAAACAATGAGTGTAGACAACTCAATTGAGGAGTTTTGCTATAAAAAGGAAGAGAAAATTGTAGCTGTAACTAGAGAGAAAAGTGGGGTCTAGAGAAATTCTTTTTTAAGATGAGAGAATAGCAGCATGTTTGTATACTGAGCCAACAGGAAAAGGGAGAGATTGACAACACAGGAGAAAGAAAGGAAGGTTGCAGGAGCCCTGTGCTTGAGTAGGCAGAAGGGGCTGGTATCCAACACCGAAGTAGAGGAGGCGGCCTTACATAGGAACAGGAGCACTTCTTCTGCAGCAGGAAGAGGGAGTAGTCCGTGAGTGCAAATGCATGAAGGCAGAAAGTGTGAGCATGTCAGCATGTGGTGCTTCTTTTCTGATGATTCCTATTTTTCAAGCAAAAGGGGAGACAAGGTCCTCATTTGAAAATTAGGAGGAAGGGGATGTGTCAGAAGACTGAGAGGAGAAGGTACACAATACTTGTCAGGAGAGAGGGAGGGTAAACTTAAACTGCCCAGAGACACCAAGGACCACTGGAGATGGGTAGGTTGATGGCATGCCTGATCAGCACGGCTATGTCTTGTGCAGCAACATTTACTCTGTAGAGGCAGGAACAGGGCAGTGGAGAGGTAGACTCAACTAAGGTCAGGCTTCTGTCCAGTAAGAAGGATGAAATAAGAGAAGAGAGTTGATGATATGGACAGGGATGATTTATAACCATTGCCCCTGATTATAAGCACTGCAGGGAGGGAGCCGGGCCCTGAGGGAAGGAAAACCAGTGAAAGGGAGGTATAATCAAAGCAGCCCTGTAGCTCTGGGAGAATCCAAGGATTGCTGGGATTGGGGTCCCAGAGGGAATGAGCTCAACATATAAAAGGTGGTGGTCAGAGTGGGAAGAGCTGAAGGTGGGGTCCCGACGTTGCTGCGGTTCCCAGGAACAAGTAAGAGAATGAGTGGCCGAGTTAGGAGTTGAGGTCGCTGGGAAAGACTGTCAAGGAAATGAGAGGGCAGAGTAATGGAAGGGTCACCTTCCTGGATCCAGAAACCACCAGGGATAACAACAGCAATGTTGGGAGGGTGGCAGTGAGATGGGGGCTGAAATCTTCAGGGAAGTTAAGAGTGATCCAGAGAAAAATAAGTTACAAAGAGAAGGAAAAGTGGATTCAGCCTGTTTGTCTCTCTCTCTGGGTCTCAGTTTCCTTATGTTTAAGTTGGAAATGCTGACAGTCCTTCCATCATGAGATTTTTCTAAGGATTAAATGAGATGCTGCAGGTAGAACATCTGTCACCCATTGGGACTGGCAGATTTTAACGCACAGAAAATGGAATTATTTTTATTTTATTTTTTTTCCCATTTTATTTATTTTTTCAGCGTAACAGTATTCATTCTTTTTGCACAACACCCAGTGCTCCATGCAAAACGTGCCCTCCCCATTACCCACCACCTGTTCCCCCAACCTCCCACCCCTGACCCTTCAAAACCCTCAGGTTGCCCCAACCTCCCACCCCTGACCCTTCAAAACCCTCAGGTTGTTTTTCAGAGTCCATAGTCTCTTATGGTTCGCCTCCCCTCCCCAATGTCCATAGCCCGCTCCCCCTCTCCCAATCCCACCTCCCCCCAGCAACCCCCAGTTTGTTTTGTGAGATTAAGAGTCATTTATGGTTTGTCTCCCTCCCAATCCCATCTTGTTTCATTTATTCTTCTCCTATCCCCCTACCCCCCCATGTTGCTTCTCCATGTCCTCATATCAGGGAGATCATATGATAGTTGTCTTTCTCCGATTGACTTATTTCACTAAGCATGATACGCTCTAGTTCCATCCACGTCGTCGCAAATGGCAAGATTTCATTTCTTTTGATGGCTGCATAGTATTCCATTGTGTATATATACCACATCTTCTTGATCCATTCATCTGTTGATGGACATCTAGGTTCTTTCCATAGTCTGGCTATTGTAGACATTGCTGCTATAAACATTCGGGTACACATGCCCCTTCGGATAACTATGTTTGTATCTTTAGGGTAAATACCCAGTAGTGCAATTGCTGGGTCATAGGGTAGTTCTATTTTCAACATTTTGAGGAACCTCCATGCTGTTTTCCAGAGTGGTTGCACCAGCTTGCATTCCCACCAACAGTGGAGGAGGGTTCCCCTTTCTCCACATCCTCGCCAGCATCTGTCATTTCCTGACTTATTAATTTTAGCCATTCTGACTGGTGTGAGGTGATATCTCATTGTGGTTTTGATTTGTATTTCCCTGATGCCGAGTGACGTGGAGCACTTTTTCATGTGTCTGTTGGCCATCTGGATGTCTTCTTTGCAGAAATGTCTGTTCATGTCCTCTGCCCATTTCTTGATTGGATTGTTTGTTCTTTGGGTGTTGAGTTTGCTAAGTTCCTTATAGATTTTGGATACTAGCCCTTTATCGGATATGTCGTTTGCAAATATCTTCTCCCATTCTGTCAGCTGTCTTTTGGTTTTGTTAACTGATTCCTTTGCTGTGCAAAAGCTTTTGATCTTGATGAAATCCCAATAGTTCATTTTTGCCCTTGCTTCCCTTGCCTTTGCCGTTGTTCCTAGGAAGATGTTGCTACGGCTGAGGTCGAAGAGGTTGCTGCCTGCATTCTCCTCAAGGATTTTGATGGCTTCCTTTCTCACATTGAGGTCCTTCATCCATGTGGAGTCTATTTTCGTGTGTGGTGTAAGGAAGTGGTCCAATTTCATTTTTCTGCATGTGGCTGTCCAATTTTCCCAGCACCATTTATTGAAGAGGCTGTCTTTTTTCCATTGGACATTCTTTCCTGCTTTGTCGAAGATTAGTTGACCATAGAGTTGAGGGTCGATTTCTGGGCTCTCTATTCTGTTCCACTGATCTATGTGTCTGTTTTTGTGCCAGTACCATGCTGTCTTGATGATGACAGCTTTGTAATAGAGCTTGAAGTCCGGAATTGTGATGCCACCAACTTTGGCTTTGTTCTTCAATATTCCTTTGGCTATTCGAGGTCTTTTCTGGTTCCATATAAATTTGAGGATTATTTGTTCCATTTCTTTGAAAAAAATGGATGGTATTTTGATAGGGATTGCATTAAATGTGTAGATTGCTTTAGGTAGCATAGACATTTTCACAATATTTATTCTTCCAATCCAGGAGCATGGAACATTTTTCCATTTTTTTGTGTCTTCCTCAATTTCTTTCATGAGTACTTTATAATTTTCTGTGTATAGATTCTTAGTCTCTTTGGTTAGGTTTATTCCTAGGTATCTTACAGTTTTGGGTACAATTGTAAATGGGATTGACTCCTTCATTTCTCTTTCTTCAGTCTTGTTGTTGGTGTACAGAAATGCAACTGATTTCTGTGCATTGATTTTATATCCTGACACTTTACTGAATTCCTGTACAAGTTCTAGCAGTTTTGGAGTGGAGTCTTTTGGGTTTTCCACATATAGTATCATATCATCTGCGAAGAGTGATAGTTTGACTTCTTCTTTACCAATTTGGATGCCTTTAATTTCTTTTTGTTGTCTGATTGCTGAGGCTAGGACTTCTAGCACTATGTTAAATAGCAGTGGTGATAACGGACATCCCTGCCGTGTTCCTGACCTTAACGGAAAAGCTTTCAGTTTTTCTCCATTGAGAATGATATTTGCGGTGGGTTTTTCATAGATGGCTTTGATAATATTGAGGTATGTGCCCTCTATCCCTACACTTTGAAGAGTTTTGATCAGGAAGGGATGCTGTACTTTGTCAAATGCTTTTTCAGCATCTATTGAGAGTATCATATGGTTCTTGTTCTTTCTTTTATTAATGTGTTCTATCACATTGATTGATTTGCGGATGTTGAACCAACCCTGCAGCCCTGGAATAAATCCCACTTGATCGTGGTGAATAATCCTTTTAATGTACTGTTGAATCCTATTGGCTAGTATTTTGGCGAGAATTTTTGCGTCTGTGTTCATCAAGGATATTGGTCTGTAGTTCTCTTTTTTGGTGGGATCCTTGTCTGGTTTTGGGATCAAGGTGATGCTGGCCTCATAAAATGAGTTTGGAAGTTTTCCTTCCATTTCTATTTTTTGGAACAGTTTCAGGAGAATAGGAATGAGTTCTTCTTTAAATGTTTGGTAGAATTCCCCTGGGAAGCCGTCTGGGCCTGGGCTTTTCTTTGTTTGGAGATTTTTGATGACTGTTTCAATCTCCTTACTGGTTATGGGCCTGTTCAGGTTTTCTATTTCTTCCTGGTTCAGTTGTGGTAGTTTATATGTCTCTAGGAATGCATCCATTTCTTCCAGATTGTCCAATTTGTTGGTGTAGAGTTGCTCATAGTATGTTCTTATAATTGTCTGTATTTCTTTGGTGTTAGTTGTGATCTCTCCTCTTTCATTCATGATTTTATTGATTTGGGTCCTTTCTCTTTTCTTTTTGATGAGTCTGGCCAGGGGTTTATCAATCTTATTGATTCTTTC
Organism: Meles meles; assembly: GCF_922984935.1. Classification (NCBI taxonomy): domain Eukaryota; kingdom Metazoa; phylum Chordata; class Mammalia; order Carnivora; family Mustelidae; genus Meles; species Meles meles. The sequence goes on from NC_060068.1 coordinate 109,163,039, forward strand.
AAAGAACCAGCTCCTAATTTCATTGATTTTTTCTATTGTTTTTTTGGTTTCTATTTCGTTGATTTCTGCTCTGATCTTTATGATTTCTCTTCTCCTGCTGGGTTTAGGGTTTCTTTCTTGTTCTTTCTCCAGCTCCTTTACGTGTAGGGTTAGGTTGTGTACTTGAGACCTTTCTTGTTTCTTGAGAAAGGCTTGTACCGCTATATATTTTCCTCTCAGGACTGCCTTTGCTGTGTCCCACAGATTTTGAACTGTTGTGTTTTCATTATCATTTGTTTCCATGAATTTTTTCAATTCTTCTTTAATTTCCTGGTTAACCCATTCATTCTTTAGAAGGATGCTGTCTAGTCTCCATGTATTTGGGTTCTTTCCAGCTTTCTTCTTGTGATTGAGTTCTAGCTTCAGAGCATTGTGGTCTGAAAATATGCAGGGAATAATCCTAATCTTTTGATACCGGTTGAGACCTGATTTGTGACCCAGGATGTGATCTATTCTGGAGAAGGTTCCATGTGCACTAGAGAAGAATGTGTATTCTGTTGCTTTGGGATGAAATGTTCTGAATATATCTGTGATGTCCATCTGGTCCAGTGTGTCATTGAAGGCCTTTATTTCCTTGTTGATCTTTTGCTTGGATGATCTGTCCATTTCAGTGAGGGGAGTGTTCAAGTCCCCTACTATTATTGTATTATTATTGATGTGTTTCTTTAATTTTGTTATTAATTGGTTGATATAGTTGGCTGCTCCCACGTTAGGGGCATAGATATTTAAAATTGTTAGATCTTCTTGTTGGACAGACCCTTTGAGTAGGATATAGTGTCCTTCCTCATCTCTTATTATAGTCTTTGGCTTAAAATCGAATTGATCTGATATAAGGATTGCCACCCCAGCTTTCTTCTGATGCCCATTAGCATGGTAAATTGTTTTCCACCCCCTCACTTTCAATCTGGAGGTGTCTTCGCGTCTAAAATGAGTTTCTTGTAGGCAACATACTGATGGGTTTTGTTTTTTTATCCATTCTGATACCCTATGTCTTTTGATTGGGGCATTTAGCCCATTAACATTCAGGGTAACTATTGAGAGATATGAATTTAGTGCCATTATTAGCCTGTTAGGTGACTGTTACTATATATTGTCTCTGTACCTTTCTGATCTACTACTTTTAGGCTCTCTCTTGGCTTAGAGGACCCCTTTCAATATTTCCTGTAGAGCTGGTTTGGTGTTTGCCAATTCTTTCAGTTTTTGTTTGTCCTGGAAGCTTTTGATCTCTCCTTCTATTTTCAATGATAGCCTAGCTGGATAGAGTATTCTTGGCTGCATGTTTTTCTCGTTGAGTGCTCTGAATATATCATGCCAGCTCTTTCTGGCCTGCCAGGTCTCTGTGGATAAGTCTGCCGCCAATCTAATATTTTTACCATTGTATGTTACAGACTTCTTTTCTTGGGCTGCTTTCAGGATTTTCTCTTTGTCACTAAGACTTGTAAATTTTACTATTAGGTGACGGGGTGTGGACCTATTCTTGTTGACTTTGAGGGGGGTTCTCTGCATCTCCTGGATTTTGATGCTTGTTCCCTTTGCCATATTAGGGAAATTCTCTCCAATGATTCTCTCCAATAGACCTTCTGCTCCCCTCTCTGTTTCTTCTTCTTCTGGAATCCCAATTATTCTAATGTTGTTTCGTCTTATGGTGTCACTTATCTCTCGAATTCTCCCCTCATGGTCCAGTAGCTGTTTGTCCCTCTTTTGCTCGGCTTCCTTATTCTCTGTCATTTGGTCTTCTATATCACTAATTCTTTCTTCTGCCTCATTTATCCTAGCAGTGAGAGCCTCCATTTTTGATTGCACCTCATTAATAGCTTTTTTGAATTCAACTTGGTTAGATTTTAGTTCTTTAATTTCTCCAGAAAGGGCTTTAATATCTCCAGAGAGGGTTTCTCTAATATCTTCCATGCCTTTTTCGAGCCTGGCTAGAATGTTCAGAATCGTCATTCTGAACTCTTGATCTGACATATTACCCATGTCTGTGTTGATTAGGTCCCTAGCCTTCGGTACTGTCTCTTGTTCTTTTGTTTGTGGTGATTTTTTCCGCCTTGTCATTTTGTCCAGATAAGAGGATATGAAGGAGCAAATAAACTACTAAAAGGGTGGCAAAGACCCCGGAAAAATGCGCTGTAACCAAATCAGAAGAGACCCCAAATTGTGGGGGGGAGAAAGGGGATAAAAACAGCTTCTGAAAAAAAAAGAAAAAAAATTTTTAAAAATAAAACAAATAAAAAAATATAAAAAAGAAAGAAAAAATATATATATTTAGATGAACTAGTCAAAAAACGTTTAAAAAAGGGTAAAAGTTTTAAAAAATTTAGCAGAAGAAAAAAGAAAAAAGAAAAAAAAATTGAAAAAAGAAAAAAAAATTGAAAAAAGAAAAAAAAAATTGAAGTAGCCGCAAGACTAAAGAATCATGGGGAGAAAGCCATGAGTTCCGTGCTTTGCTTTCTCCTCCTCTGGAATTGCTCTGCTGTCTTAGGAATTGAATCTGCTTTCTCCTTGATAGATGAACTTCGTCCTGGCTGGATATTTTGTTGATCTTCTGGGGGAGGGGCCTGTTGTAGTGACTCTCAAGTGTCTTTGCCCGAGGCGGGATTGCACCGCCCTTACCGGCGGCCGGACTAAGTAATCGGCTCGGGTTCGCTTTTGGGAGCTTCTGTTCCCTGAACGCTTTCCGTAGAGTTCCGGAGGACGGGAATGAAAATGGCGGCCTCCCAGTCTCCGGCCCGGAGGAGCCGAGAGCCTGGGGCCCCACTCCTCAGTGCGCCCCCAGAGGACAGCACCCAATCACTCCCGTATCCCCAGCCTCTAGCCGCGCTCCGAGCTCACCCAGCCCGCGACCGGTTCAAGGTAACCCCGAGCTGAGAGTTCAGTCCTCGGCTCTGTCTCTGCAGCCGGCTTCTCCGTTCTAATACCTGCGAGCTCTCCGACCCTCCGACACCCCCGATCCTTCTGTGACCCTGCGGGGCCTGGGGCCACGCTGGCCCCGCGTGGGCTTCACCCCGGTTTAGCCCCTGGAGCAATGTCCCTCAGTGGAACAGACTTTTAAAAGTCCTGATTTTGTGCTCTGTTCCTCTGCCGCTTGCCGGGAGCCGGCCCCTCCCCCCGCGGTCTATCTTCCCGTCGTTTTAGATTCACTTCTCCGCCAGTCCTACCTTTCAGAAAGTGGTTGATTTTCTGTTTCTAGAGTTGCTGTTCTTCTTCTCTTCGCTCTCCCGTTGGATTTGTAGGTGTTTGCAATGTTTAGATAAGCTATCGAGCTGATCTCCTGCTACCTGATGTAGTCTCAGGCTGCTACTTCTCCGCCATTGATGCCTCGAAAATGGAATTATTTTTAAAAGGGTCCTTGTGAACTCCTGGGTGTGTGTCTCATCTACCTCCAGCTAAAGTTGGGAGAGTGTGACCCGGAAGGCTTACTGAGCTCAGGGTTGGCCCAATAAATCACAATCATCATAATTTCCCAGAGCCATTCGCCTGTGGTCCTCTCTGGTAAGCCTGGGCCTGGCCATGAGCACCCCCACCATCTGCAGGTGTCCTTATCCATGCCACCTCTGTCTTCCCGGCAGGCCCAAGTTTTCTCTGACTCTTCCAGCCATCTGCAGACACCAGGTGTTGTCTCCCAGCCTGTCTAATGCAGAAGGCAAAAGCAAACTACACGCTTTGGCTGCACTGTCTGGTGGGTCCCCCCAACTTTTTATGGCCAGGTTAGCTGAAAGAGCCCAGGGGACCTAAAACCTCGGGGAAAAAAAGTGGTACCTTGTGTTGTGAACTGTGCTAAGCGCGGAAACGTGCAGAGGCTCTAGGGCAGTACAATCTGATGTTCCTAGCATGGGGAGCTTGGACCATGGGCTAGGTCAAGCCCTTTCCATTTCTTTTCTGTATCTCTCCATGCACTCAGCTCTAGGCAGGAGTTTCTACCAAGAGATGAGGTCATGTCTAACTAATGGGGAAGTGTCTGCCTTACCAGGAACAGGTGACAATATTCAGAGACTCCTTCTCAAGACAGAGACAAGAAAGGTGATGGAGTAGGGGCCAGAGATGCTCAGGACACCTGAGCTGCAGCAGCAGGACTGCCAGAGTTGAACAGGTCCCTTTTGCTGAGCCAGTCCCTTGAGTTTCCCACCCCTGGTTCATCAGGGCTCTCAGAATATCTTAGCTGGAATACGTTCTAAACAAGTTTTACCTAGCATTACTGTTAACAACTCAGAGAGTGGATGCCTAGCCTTTACCCCACACTAACTCAGAGACCACATCTGCCCTGTTCATTGCCAATTTTTCATTGCCTAGTACATAACAGGCCCTCAGTAATGAGGGAGAGAAGGAACACAGGGAGGGAGGGTGGAGGGAGAGGTGTTAAGGATGGAGGAGCACAGAATACAGCTCTTCATCTCATCACCCAGCTCTGTGCCAAAACCTAGAAGACTCCAAGTATCCTCCCTGAATCCTTCTCCATGACAGTCTACCCGAGCTGAGCAGTCATCTCTTTCTACCCAGAATTTTCCTTTTCCTTCTTAAATTATATAGGAAAATGAAGGCCATTCTTGTCAGAAAACATTTTCTTGATCCTCCTCCCAGCAAACAAACACTTACCACCTTCCTTCTGTAATGCACAGTGATATTTTGACATGGCAGTGCTAGAAGGAGACAAGAATCCTTAATTCAGAAAAATAGCTAAGCTTCTACAGTTTGCGGGTTCCCACCTATTTACTCAGGAATCCAAATTCTGGAAAAGAAAACTTGCATTCCTATTTACCAACTACTACTTACCATTATGAAGGCTGTTGACACTGATTAACATTAAAAGTGACATTTGGCTCTCATGTCCTTTCTGAATAGACTTGTTTCAACTAAGAAACAAACAAGGAAACCTCTAGAGGAAAATATTTCTGGGGAGTAGTGGTATGAGGGTGACATAAAACATTTTTTTGTCCAACGTTTTGGATCATTACTAGAATTGAAGCAATCTGCCTGGGGCGGGGGGGCAGTGGCGGAGAGAAGCTGGCATGTCACTCCGGAAGGAACTGCAGCCTCTCAAAGATAATTCTGAAAGGTGTGCCTAGGGAAGAGAACAGAGGACCCCAGGGGCAACTTATTAACAAAACAAAACAAAGGTCTAAAGATGTTTACTCAACTGGAAAGTAATTTAAGGAGCCAGGATTTGCCATACAAAAGGATATGTGGTAAGAAAGGATCCCATTAGTTTTAAATTACATTTGATTTTTAAATTATAATTTACAAGCAGATTTTCCAGCCCCGAAAAAGAAAGCACACCTGTGTGCATTTTTTTTCCAGTTTTAGCCTATCAGCCATATCTTCCAGTAAACTTTCTGTGTACAACAGTTACCACTCTAAGTGGGTAGTAAATGAGTGAAGAGTTATTTCCAGCCTCCAAAGTTCATTTCTTTATCACCCCTCTCTCAGAACTGGGCACAAAGAAGTGCTACTTTGAAAGAGCCAGGATGGGCATCAGCAGCCATCAGAATCCCTTAGAGAACAAGGTTAAAGAACAGATCCTGGGTGTCAGCGGCAGGAATTCTGACTCAGTCTGTGAGGGGCCCTGGGAATCTGCAGTTCTAGGGTGCATCCACAGTGACTCCAAAGCAGGTAGCCCTCGGAGCCCACCCTGTCCAATCTCGGCTTAGAGGAGAGGCCCCTCTAAGCTGCTGTGCCTTCTGGACACAGCCCAGCCCTGGTTCCAGCGCTCTCCGTGAGCTCACACTTGGTGGACAGTTACTGATTCACGCTGCTGTACTGTGCAGCTCCGTGGGGCTCCATGTAACACACCCCTGATTTCTCTTTATTCTGTCAGAATGATTACAGGAAGTTATCTATGCAATGCAAGGATTTTGTGGTGGGCGTGCTGGACCTATGCCGAGACACGGAAGAGGTGGAAGCGATTTTAAATGGCGATGTGAACTTCCAAGTCTGGGCTGACCACCACCGTCCAAGCCTGAGCCGCATCAAACTCGCCATTAAATATGAAGTCAAGAAGGTAAGCTTCCCCACCTCTCCAGGCCTTCCCGCCTTGCGGGACTGTTGGCCTAGCTTTATGCCCAGGTGTATTTTACGTTCCCACAAGGTGACTGTGAAAACACCAATCTCCTGACGGCTCTCTAGACAGAGAATGGCCAGCCTTGCAGGACTGCTCAGAGCTCCTCTCAGCGACCCCCTCCCTTCACTCCCCAGCCCACCAAGGGAAAGGTAGCAGGACTGTAATTCCACGAGCAGGCTTTGAGCCTGGAAAACAACAGAGGAGATTTTCAGCCTCCAAATGACTGGCAGGGACAATGTGACCTGACATCAGCTAGGAGGCCAATTCCCCAGTTTTCCCAAGAAAATGAATCACTCTGGTCTGTCAATAGCACTGATTGAGATCTATATGCCTAGGGACTTGCTGTGTAGAAATGTTTAGTGTGGAGGCTTTGTGGGAGCCAGGGTTCTGGGAGCCTTAGAGGAATTTCATTCCAAAGGCTTATGCAAGTACTTAGTAGGAAGCTCAAGGAGACTTTTCATAGGAGTAAGCTTGTCCCACCTCCTCAGTCAACCTCAAGGTGTCTTTAATGGCCACAAGCACCCAGTAGCCCTCAGGCCCACAGTGGGTGGTCAGACTGAAGTCCTAAGCAGCAAAAGTCAATTATGCTTCCACTCTGGATAGACTCTGGATTCTTTAGAATCTGTTCTGACATGAGATGATGTCATCCATCCTGATGAAAACTGCAGCGCTCCAAAGATCCATGTGTTTCATTATCATTGTGCTTTGCGTATATGAAAAATGGGTGCTCAGCCTTCAAGGGTTTTTATTTTTTCCCAGCTATTTCACAGGGTCAATACTGGGGTATTTTCAATGCCCCCAAACTGACCTCTGGGCACTTCTCTTGCTTATGTTAATTTGTATGGAGGGAGCCATCTTTCAACAAACCACATGCATCTGTGCAAATCATCTAGTTAGAGCTTCCAAGTTTGAAAAAATCTTCCTGTCCCTCTTACTTTTAATAATAATAAAAAAAAGTCTAGGACACATAGCTTTGTTCAAAGACTCTGGGTCCCAAAGGTAAAGTGGACAAATCATAGGAAATGTGGCCTTCAATTACCATTCAAAAGCACAGGGCTATGAAAAGAGAAAAAGAAGGCTATAGCTTCAAGTACAACCTTATTTTCTGGGGTCAGGAAAATTCTCATTTTTTCACCAATCCCAAGAGCTCAATGAGGCTTTTCATCAAAGCACAGCATTCTAATCCAGAAGCTGCTGAAGATACCCACGGCCTTGGAGTTCACACAAACCCTGCAGTGGAAGCTATTACCAGTGGTAATGATGAGCTTGAGTTTCCAGAATCACAAGCATTTGCTTGCTTGCTTGCTTCCTTCCTTCCTTCCCCGCCTCCCAGCACAGGGAAGCAGCACAGGGTGGAAGTGAAGATGTCCCTGAAAACCCGAAGAACAGGAGATGCTTGGCATCTGCAGATTTATATTTGCCATTTGGCTATTTATGAGCAATTGCAATGACCCATCAAATGCAAGCAGTCACCATTTTTTTGAAACATAAATCCAAACCTCTAGCAACACCATCAGTGAGGGTAGATCAGTCAGCTAGTCCAGAAGTCTGGCCGCTACCTCAGAGCTACGTGTTTCCCTTGTTGTCAACTACTGAGTACAAAACTGCCCTGGTGATGAATGAGAAGAAAAAGAGAAGTACACCATGAACAGGACGGTTCAGGGCACAATAAAAAAGGCTTCATGAGGGAAATTACTTAGTGGTATTTGCCAGTTAGGAGTCATAAAGGCTTCAGGAAATAGCATCATGAATGTCAAGTGTCCGCAGCAGTTGTGGGTGGGAAGATGATAAACCACCTGCCTAAAAAGTCAGCCTTGCTCATTTGAAACACCTCCAATGGGTAAATTCTCTCAAGCCATGTGTACCAATATGTAACAGCGGACAGACACAGAGCTTTCCTTGACATTTATTCTATCATGAATTATAGTGAAAATACCTAATATTAAAAAGATACATTAATATTATAATGAGATTTCATTTTTAATTTATGGACTTTAGCATGCTTCCATGGGCACAATCTAACACTAGGTCTTTGAGTTATGAAATGACTAGCATCAAAGCCTCTTTATAAATACATTCCCTTTACACCTGATATAATAATAGCTTTAAGGCTAGAATACAGAACCATAAAAAATTCCTAAGCCTCTGCCCACATGATATCAAATCAAACCACTAATTCAGTCATTAAAGCAAACTAATTGTTCTTGGCAGTTTCATGGGCTGCTACTAAGTAAGATCTTTAAAAATGGTGTTGTGTTAATAAATTGGGAGATCCTGAATTAAGTAGAGTCAAAAAGATTTCTTTGTTTAAAGACATTACAGAGCTTTAATATGCTTTGCTACTCTAATTAAAATAAAAAGAGTACAATAGGTATTACTTGACCACACAACTCTTTCTCATGGAAAACTGATGAAACTCGTTTTCGATGTAGATATATCCATGGAAACTCTAATGTCAAATCAGCCTCTTTGAACTATGAAACGCACAGCTCTAAATGAAGTGGGTGCCGCCCTGTGGCTGATAATGAGCCCTGGATCGTGTCCCTCACCTAAAGGTCTGCCTCTTTTCAGGCACCACACTAATGTCTGATCCTCCCGCTGGCTCAGTCATAATGTCAGCCTCTATGAGATCAAGACAACTGTTCCACCAGTGCACAAGGGTCCACCTGGTAAACAGAAAAGAATCACGAAGTAGGTGTCACAAAACCAGATTTTTAGCATGATTCTTTCACTTACTAGCCACGTGGTTTTGGACAAGTCTCTGAAGGTCTCTAAGTCTCATCCTTCCTTTCTTCCATTCCAAAATGGGCATATAAGCTTCTGCTCCCATTTCCTGTGAACCTTCAAATAGGATGATATGAATAGCTCTGCAAACTGTAAAGTTCTCTGGAGTTCCACAGGGAAGCATCATTGCTGTCATTCAATGATGTCCTCCTTCCTTGGAACCGGGTGGGGGGGGTCTTTCTATTTCCAGAGATATTCCCTAGCTTGTCCTTTGTCTTCTCCCTAGAAAATGCTAGAAACTTCCCCTTGGGTAAGGACATTATCATTATAGCCTAAAATCCTTCCAGAAAAGACAAAAGGCCTTATGAGGATATGGTTTTTCTCCATGACTTCTGTTTTAAGAAAGTAACTCGGTCTCCCCAAAAACCCACACATATGTGTTATATGAAATGTTAATCATTGTGTTTGGAAGACAATTTTGGAAAAGTGGCTCAGAAGGTGCCCTTCGAGGTTAATCTTGGCCCAATCACTTATTAATGGAGTCACCTGAGCAAGTCACTTAGCCTCTCCATGTCTCACTTGGTTTATTAAGTATGGATAATAATACCTATTTCATAGGATTATGATAAGAATCAAATGGGATAAAGTAAGTGTGTCTCAAATAGCATTGGGCCCATCAGCCTGTAGGTATGAATGAAGCGGTACACTACGCACACTACAACGGCTTAGATCCCATGTTCATGTTACTTAACACATTTCTGTCACCCATCTCAGTCCATACCAGACTTAACAGGTTATGGTCCCTTTGGAAGCCAAGCTTGCCTTATGAAGAAGCAAGGAGGCTTCTCTCCCCAGGCTGAGTCACACATAATCTCAGAAGTAACTCCACTTGGGCCTCATGGATAAAGAAACCAATCCCTCCAAATTTGGCCCACAGCCTGCCATATATAGGTCTTGGTCTTCTTCAGGGCCAATGGGACTGGCAGACATCTTGATGTCTTCTCCACTTCTAGCTATCTCTGGCCCCACAGAACCATGCCTAATATCATCTTAAAGGCACTCTTCTCCCTCTGCATATCAACTCTAAATAAATGCTTAGGGAACTTCCAGCTCCACCAACAGGGAAGACCCAACCAGTCTCAAAATCCATTTAGGCTCAGCGGGACCCAGGCTGCAGCCATAAAAGGAACCCAGTGTCTAGCATGTGGTCATTGCTGAGCAGCTGGTCACAGAGATCCAGACTCAATCGTTGGTGCTCTCTTCAACTTGATTAACTAAAAACATACATCTGAACCTTTTACTCTTACCCCTCCCTCTCTCTCCTCTTGATCCCTTCTTTATCTCTAGGTTCACAGGGATATTATCTTCCTTTCCCCTGCATTATCCCTTGCTTCTTCCTGACTCCAGGTCTGCCTAGATGGGGATCTATAAACCTCCTATTCATTGAAAGAACTTTGTAGACATGTGACACTCAAGTTCAAATGTCACAGGAGAATGGGACAAAGGAACCCAGAAAGTCCTATTTTGCACAACAGAAGACTTACCTCTACCTAGAGAGGAGATGAAGGTTCTTTGGACATAACTAAGCAAAGATATATTATTTTTTTTAAAAGGAGAACACATGAATATTTTGTCCAAAATTACATTGGTCCCACTGTAGACAGCATGTCTATTACCAGGCAGTATCACCAGTAAGGGGGTAGTTCAATCTGACATGTTGTTTCAGCCACTGCCTGTGAGCATCCCAAGGCGGGTATGACGGTCCTGTTCTCAAGGAGCCATCAGGTGGTAGGTAAGGTGAGGACAGGGATGCTATGACTATACCAGCAGCAGCCTCTGCACCTCACTAGCTGAGCAAAGTAGAGGTCACAGTAGTCACAGACTTGCAGGTGGCCCCCACTGTCTGGTGTCCTGGCCTGTGGCTTGGTTTCTGGAACCTAAGCATGGCACTGGCCATCTTTCCTCCCAGCTGATGAGACTCCCCACCCTCCTATGGGAGCAGTTTCACTTTGCTGAGTCTGCCAGACTCTGAGAGCTGCACTTTCCTGCTCTGCCAAGCTCCTAGGTGATTCCTAGCTCAGAAAGCTAGTCTCACATGAAATAAAGCCCTGGGACAGGACAAAGAGAGGGACAAGGAGTTAAAGGGGGGACCCTCACTAACCCTACTAAGACAGTTCCCTTTTTTCCATACCATTGTACTAAGGAAATAATATTCCCTATGATTTTCATTCACTTAATTAGGCATCATTTAATAAACATTCACTGTGTCCACCACACCACCAACTCTATGCTGAGCACGGGGGAGACTGAGGAGGAGATCAAGACCCGGGCCTCACCCCTGAGGGGTTCATCTAGCAAAGAAGAGAAAACAAGATAACAAAGGAGAGAGAAGTGTGAACAACCATTACAATCTTGTCTAAGCAGGACAAACAGAAACAGGAAGGGGCAGCATGGAGGCCAGAGGAAGCACTGACCAGCTCAGCCCGTGGGACCCCAGGAAAAGTTTCCCAGATGCCCAGAAATGCTTGAGACAGGGCTCGAAGGATGAGAGGTGCCAGATGGGATGTCAATTTAGCAGAGAAGCAAGGGAGGACAATTTAGGCAGAGGGAGGTGAAAGCTGAGAGTTTCAGATACCTGAGGGAGAGTGGCATGGATGGGGCTATGTTAGAGGGCGTCAAGTGTTTTCCCATGGCCGTATCACTGTGGGAAAGGAGCAGTCTGAAAAGCTTCTCAGAACCTAATCCTTGAGGGCATTTCATTACATAGCCACTTGGACTTTATCCTGGCAGCACTATCCCAGGGAATTTTCTGTGATGATGCAAATGTTCTATTTTCTGCTGTCTAACACAGTAGGTGCTAGCTTTTTATGCATGGCTAGCCAGCACTGGAAATGTGGCTAAGGTAATTATGGAACTGAATTCTTAGTAATTTTTAAAATGAATTAGTTCAAATAGCAAAGCCAGTCATGGGCAGTGGGTACCACACTGGACAATATGGACCTGTATCCTCACTCACACCTTCAACAAGCTTTCAGTGAGTGCCAACAAAGCATGCCATGCTAATTACTAGGGATACGGTGCTGAATAAAGGACAGGATATCAGTCGTCAAGGGAGAGACAGATTATAATCAACATACCACACCAATAAATTGTGATGTTGGATTTGAAGTGTTATAAAAGAGAAGACCATGATATTATAACTTCTAAAGTCAGATGTCACCTAATCAGGGAAGTCAATGAAGGCTTCTCTGAGGAAGTCATACTTGCTCTGAGAGCTAAAAAATAAAAGTTAGCCAGATGTGGGGAGGACATTTCTAAAGGAGAGGACATGTTCAAAGCAAATTCAAAGGCCCTGTGGTAAGAGAAAACATAGCATATAAGAGAAACTGAAAGAAGGTGAATGTGGCTGAGTTGGAAGGCATAGGGAAGAGTGGGGTGTGGGATGAATGTAAAGAAGCAGGCAAGGACCAGACCATGAAGAGGCTCATTAAGCATGCTAAAGAATTTTGTTCTCATTCTTTTTTTCAAGAATAAGAGGAAGCCACTGGAAAACTTTAATGAGAAGCAGTTGCAGATATGAGGAGAAAGGCTAGAAGGCAAACAGGGTGGGTATAGATGCAGCATAACTGTTGGGTAAAAGGGACATGATATTGATAAAGACAGGCATCATTAAGCTCCGTTGACAAGCCAAGCCAAAGTTATAGTGACGTTCATGGAAAGAGGCTTATTTATTGCTCATCCTATTTCCGTCTTGGAACAGAATTCACTCAGAGACTCAGGCTGATAGGACAGCTACCCTCTCCAGGGGCCCCACCCTGTCAAAGGGAACTCCAGCGATGGAGAGTCCCACACTAGCAAGGAAATGCTTCCACCTAGAAGTGACACACATTATTTCCACTTACGACTCACGTTCAACAATTAGTCACACCACCCACAATACCATGAGGGAACCCGGGATGTACAACCCTGCCATATGTTGAAAGGAGAGAAAAATGAAGCTATTTGGCAAATAGCACTAATGACTTCCAAAGGATAAAAGTTGAAGGAATTCATACTAACAGCCTCAAGCTCTCTATAAATAGGAAGCAGAATCACCCTCTGAGGTAGAAGGCAGCCTGAAAAAAGTTTAAAAAATTGGGGAAAAATCCCATGGGAGATGAACAGACAACTGAACAGTAGAGCCAACAGCCCAGCCAAGAGGGAAGATGGTAAATTCTTTGTGAAAGTCAGTGTTCTTAATAAAAATAGAAAATCTCTACAAAAAAAAATAATAACACACTAAATCAATGTCCTCCATGAACCTCAATTCCAAGCTGTCAATTTCACTTCGAGATTTTTTCAAAGACATAGGGCCCAGAAATGCACAAAATGTACACCATAATTTCCTCTCAGAGAATAATGCCAAGTAGGGTGGGGTGAGCTGGGGACGGGAACGATTCCACTCACATCACCACTCTGTAAAGCTGGGCCAGGACCTCTAAACCCAACAGAAGTTCCTTTGCTTCTTTCTTCCAAAAATCACCACCTTGTGCACATTTTACAGCCATGCTGCAAATGGACCCACTTTTCTACCTGGAAAAATTCCCAGGAGAAGAAAACAGAACGTGTTGGGTCTCAATACAGTGTTACAGTTGAGTGCCGGCCTATTCAAATTCTCCAGTCACTAAGTATGTGGCTTTCATTAAGCTGCTGAGCCTGCTGGCCTGCAGCAGCCTCCCAGATAAGGGGGACCCTGATGCCCAAGAGCCTGCTGGCTGAAATCTGTATTCAAAGACACAGTGAGACCCAGCAATAGATGCACAGCTGGCTGAAACCCCTCACCCAAATGCAGTGATCACGGGGAGGGACACTAGAAGGATGGAAGGAAGATGACCTCTGCTGTGGTTTTGTTTCACTTCCTCTCTCTGCACAGAGCACAGGGACAGTGAGCAAAGGGGACCTAGGGACATCAGGGCTTTCTGGAGGACATCTGAGAGTCCATTCAGACACTCACATGCTCTGAGCAGACATTCTCCCACTGTGTTTTCCTGCTGAGGCATCGTTTTACCAGATGCTCTGAGTTAAGAAGATCAGAGTTGTCACAAACACAGTCTGGCCGGTCAGGCACTACCCCAAACTATGCCCCAGGATGGCCGGTAGCTGCCAAACACTGTTGGAATCCATTGGTGTTGAAAGCATCCATCAGCAACTTCTTTGGGGATTCCTCTCAGCACTTCGTAGCCCTAGCCTGACCATGCAGCACAATAATTATCAATGTCCATTAATCTCTCAGCTCAGATGGACTGTTTTGCATAGGAAAAGGATGTTTTGTTTTTCTCAAGCAGCAAATCTTAAGAAGGACTAATCCAAGTATGTACAGACCACTTAACTACCTGGGGGAAAACTCTCAGAGGAAAAAGAGAACCTACTGGGCAGCAGTATATTTCATCTAGAAGCCTGACTGTGAATGTTCAAGTCCTAAGTCCTTCCCCTACTAAATATGTGACTTCAGACAAATTATTTCATTCCTGGGCCTCAGTTTCCTTATCTCTATAATGAGCACAGATAATACCTAATAAGCAATAATCAGTGTTTCTTAACACACATAATGCAGCTAGAATATGGTATATGCATAATAAATATGAGCTAAAGGAAACTCTTTGCCATGTTCGCCTTAGAAGTAGACCTATGCTTAAGACTAACCAGGATTGAGGGAGGAGTTAAGATGGCAGACTAATAGCGGGACCCTGACCTTGCCTCATCCCTCGAACACAGCTAGATCAACATCAAATCATTTTGAACAAGCAGGAAATAGATCTGAGGATTAAGAAAACAATCTACACAATTGAAGGGAAATTACATGGTAGATCTGAGGTTCGGAGCCATGAACGAGAGGAGAAAAGCCACAGAACCACAAAGGAGAGGGAACCGTTTTCACAGAGTGAAGTCAGGGAGAGAGGGAGAGAGTCAGATAGAGAGTGGCACACACAAGGCACTGCGGTGTGGGGTTCCTGGGTCGCACTGGGAGAGATCGCTCCCCTTCCTGGAGTACATTTAGAAGAGGGTATTTTGCCTCTCCAAGAACAAAAGGCCCACCGGGAGCCATCTAGCAGCCATTTAGCAGCAGGGGCCAGAAAGGCACTCAGAGGTCAGATAACCTGGTCACAGCTTTTCACTGTGTCAAAACAGGCTCCAGCCACCATGCCTGGGCCCCACACCATGTGACGGATTTCCTGGGACAGAATGGGGTCAGGCACAGCACTTTAAGGCTCTTCTCTGGGGATGGGGAGTGTGTCCAGACCTTGCCAAGCCCTTTAAGATTTGGAGTTTTGAATCCCAGCCACCGGCCAAAGACAAACACAGAAGAACTGTGGCACCAGGCATGTCAACATCCAGGCACAGACAGAGTGATGGCAGGGATCTGATGAAAGCCTGGGACACGGGAGAGGAGACTGTTTTTCTATGAGGGCCTCCTGAACAGCAGTGGCCATGAGTTCCCCCTCCCTGGAGATAAGAGGATGGGGTGATGCCATCTTCCACCCTCACCACCAGCATAATCAGACTTCAGAAACACAGCACCTCCAGTGAAGGCTGGAGTCATTTAAACCAAACCCCACCCCTCTGCCTGGCAGGGGCATCTTTACAAGGGAAGGTATGACTGTGAGCCAATTTAGCAGGCCTCTTCCCCAGAAGACCTCTGCCCCAGAAGACGCCCCCCAATGCATGTACCAGGTCTGCTGATCAAAGAGTGCTCCAAAGAGTCAGCTTCGGTTCTGGTGGAATAGGAACAGGCTTGCTCTCTGTCTCTCTCTCTCTCTCTCTCTCTTTTTTCTTTTCTTTGGTATTAGGCTTATACTTTTTTGTTGGTTGGTTGGTTGGTTTGGTTGTTTCCTTTTCTTGTTTTTTGGATTAGACTTCTTTTTCTTTTTCTTTCCTTCCTTTTTTCTTCTTTCTTTCTTATTCTTTGGAATTAGGCTAATCATTTTTGTTTCCTCGGTTTTTTTTGTTCCTTTCTTTTCCTTTTCTCTTTTCTTGGATCAGGGCCTTTTAAAAAATTTCTTTAATCGGGCTTAGCTTAAACAAATCAAAGCACATCTAGTTTAAGTTCCAAACACTCCCCAGGGCAAGCAAGGAGGAACTATGCAGAAGGCTGACCTGTGGGAAAGAGCAACCAAAACACAACAGCAGAGTGCACAGACCATACACTAGAAACATCTCCTGAAGCACCAAGCCCTGGTCTGTGTAGGACCTCTTCTTAATATAGTATTACTCTCAGGACCAGGAAACAGAACAAGCTTTCTTGATATACAAAAGACAGAAACCTAGACATGATGAAAAGAAGGAGGAATTCTCCCAGAAAGAAACATGGAGAATAAATCATAGCCAGGGATTTGCTCAAAATAGATATAAGCAATATATCTGAATAAGAATTTAGAACAAGAGTCATAAGAATACTAACTGGACTTGAAATAAGCATACGAGATACCAGAGAAACCCTGGCTTCAAAGATAAAAGACTTAAAAATTAGGCCAAAATAAAAAATGCTGTAACTGAGATGCAAAACCAACTAGATGTAATCACAATGAGGTGGAAGAAGCAGAGGACCCAGTAGATGATACAGAAGACAAAATTATGGAAAACAATGAAGGTGAAAAAGAAGAGGGAAAGACAGATCACGAATAAAGACTTAGGGAATTTAGTGATTCCACAAAGAGCAATAATATCCATACTATAGGAGTCCCAGAAGAAGGTAAGTGGGTGGGGGTGGGGGGGTAGAAGTTTTATTTGAACAAATTATAGCTGAGAACTTCCCTAATCTGAGGAAAGAAATGGGAATTCAAGTCCAAGAGGCATTGAGAACTCCCTTCAAATTCAACAAAAACGGGTCAACACCAAGACTTACCACAGTGAAACTTGCAAAATACAAAGACAAAGAGAGAGTTTTGAGAACAGCTAGGGATAAAAGGTCCTTAACCTACAAGAGTGGGCACATAAGGTTGCAGCATACCGTTCACAGAAATATGTCAGGCCAGAAGAGAGCGGCATGATATATTCAACATGCTGAATGTAAAAAGGATGCAGCCAAGAATACTTTATCCATCAATGCTGTCATTCAAAATAGAAGGAGAAAGAAAGTTTCCAAGACAAGCAAAAACTAAACGAGTACATGAATACTAAACCAGCTCTGCAAGAAATACTAAAGGGGAATGAGAATCTCCTTTCCTTTAAGCAGGAAAGAGAGTCCAAAAGCAACAAAGACTAGATAGCAACAGAGACAAGAGCAACTTTACATGTAATACAATGCCAATAAATTCACAGCTATCAATAATTATTCTGAATATAAACAGACTCAATGCTACAATCAAATCAGGGTACAGAATGGACAAAAAACTGAGGCCTATCAATATTCTGCTCACAAGAAACTCATTTTGGAGCCAAAAATACCTCCAGATTGAAAGTGAGGGGATGGAGAACCATGCTTATGGTTCTCATAAGAGAATCATGCTTATGGACATGGAGATTCTCATGGAGAATCATGCTTATGGACATCGAAAGATAGTTGGAATAGCCACTTATTTCAGACAAACTAGATTTTAAACCAAAGATTAATAAGAGATGAAGAAGAGTACTATATCATAATAAAGGGTGGCTTTATCCAACAAGATCTAACAATTGTAAATATGTCTCCAACATGGGAGTAGCCAAACTATAAATCAATTAACAACAAAGTTAAAAAACTCATTGATAATAATACAGTAATAGTAGGGGACTTTAACACCCCACTCACAACAATGGACAGATCATCTAATCAGAAGAGCAACAAGGAAACAATGACTTTGAATGACACACTGTACCAGATGGACTTAACAGATATATCCAGAGCATTTCATCCTAAAGCAGCAGAATACACATTCTTTCTGAATGCACATGGAACATTCACCAAAACAGATCACATATTGAGTCAAAAATCAGGTCTCAACCAGTGCAAAAAGATTGAGGTCATAACCATGCATATTTTCAGGTCATGACACTATGAAACTTGAAGTCAACCACAAGAAAAAATTTGGAAAAACCATAAATACATGGAGGTTACAGAACATCCTACTAAAGAATGAATGGCTTAATCAGGAAATTAAAGAAGAAATATATGTGTATATATATATATATATATATACATATATTTCTTCTTTAATATATATATAATATATATATTATACATATACATATACATATATATGTATATATATACATATATATGTATACATATACATATATATTTCTTCTTTAATATATATAATATATAATACATATATAAAATATACATACCATATATTTATTTATATTTATATATTATTTATATATATAAATAATATATATAAATAATAAATATATATATTTAATATATATGTAAAAGAAGAAATATATATATAAGATATATATATATATATATATATATACATATAAGCATATATACATATATATACATATAAGCAAATGAGAATTAAAACACAACAGTCCAGTCCAAAACCTTTGGGATGCACCAAAGGTAGTCACAGAGAGAAGTATAGGGCAATACAAGTCTCCCTCAAGAAGCAAGGAAAGTCTCAAATACACAGTTTAACCTTAAGTCTAAAAGAACTGGAAAAAGAACAACAAAGCCTAAAATCAGCAGAAGATGGGAAATAATTAAGATTTTTCAAAAATAAATGACATAGAAATCGAAAAAACTGTAGCACAGATCAGTGAAACTAGGAGATGGTTCTTTGAAAGAACTAACAAGATTGATAAACCTCTAGCCAGATTTCTCAAGAAGAAAAGAGAAATGACTCAAATAAATAAAATCATGAATGAAAGAAAAGAGATCATCAACACCAGAGAAATACAATTATAAGAGAATATTATGAGCAATTACATGCCAACAAATCGGGCAATCTTGAAAAAATGGATAAATTCCTAAAAACTGGAAACTGAAACAGGAAGATATAGAAAATTTGAACAGACCCACAAACAGAAAAGAAACTGAATCAGCAATCAAAATTCTCCCAACAAACAAGGGTCCAGAGCCACATGGCTTCCCAGCAGAATTCTACCAAACATTTAAAAAAGAATTAACACCTGTTCTTCTGAAACTTTCAAAAATTAAAAATTGAAGAAAACTTCCAAATGCATTCTATGAGACCACCATTACCTTGATTCCAAAACCAGACAAAGACCCCACTAAAATGGAGAATTATAGACCAATATTCCTAATGAACATGAGTACAAAAATTCTCAACAAGATATTAGCTAATTGAATCCAACAGTACATTAAAAGGATTATTCACCACAATTAAGTGGAATTTATTCCTGGGCTGCAAGGGTGGTTCAATATCTGCAAATCAATCAACATGATACACCACATTAATAAAAGAAAGGATAAGAACCATATGAAACTCTCAATAGATACAAAAAAGCATCTGAGAAAATACAGCATCCTTTGTTGATAAAAACCCTCAAGAAAGTAGTGATAGAAGGAACTTACCTTAAATAAAGGCCATAAATGAAGGATCCACAGCTAATATTATTCACAATGGGGAAAAACTGAGAGCTTTTCCCTTGAGTGCAGGAGCATGACAGGGATGTCCACTCCCAACCACTGTTGTTCAACATAGTACTGGAAGTCCTGGCCTAGCAATCAGACAATGGAAAAAAATAAAAGGCATCCAAAACGGCAAGGAAAAAGTCAATCTTTCACTCTTTGTAGATGACATGGTACTCTATGTAGAAAACGAGAAAGACTCCACCAAAATTGCTAGAATTGACACATGAATTCAGCAAAGTCAGAAGATATGAAACCAACATACAGAAATCTGTTGCATTTCTATATACCAACAATAAAAGTAAAAGAAAGACAAATATCAAGGCATCAATCCCATTTACAATGGCACCAAAAACACCTAAGATACCTAGGAATAAACCTAACCAGAGATAAAAGATCTGTACACTGAAAACTATAATTTCTTATGAAAGAAAGTGAAGAAGACACAAAGAAATGGAAAAACAGTCCATGCTCATGAATTGGAAGAATAAATATTGTTAAAATGTCTATACTACCCAAAGCTCTCTATGCATCCAATGCAATCCCAATAAAAATAATACCAGCATTTTTCACAGAACCAGAAGAAACAATTCTAAAATTTGTACGGAGCCAGAAAAAACCTGAATAGCCAAAATAATGTTGAAAAAGAAAAGCGGAGTAGGAGGCATCACAATTCTGGATCCTTAAGCTGTCTTACAAAGCTGTAAACATCAATAGAGTATGATAATGGCAAAACAGACACACGGACCAATGGAACAGAATACAGAACCCAGAAATGGACCCACAACTGCATGGTCAACTAATTTTCAACACAACAGGAAAGATTTTCCAATGGAAAAAAGATAGTTTCTTCAAACAAACAGCATTGGGAAGACAGGACAGCGACATGCAGAAGAATGAAACTGGACTACTTTCTTTCACCATACACAAAAATAAATTCAAAATGGATGAGAGACCTAAGTGAGAGACAGGAAACCTTCAAAATCCTAGAGGAGAACACAGGCAGCAACCTCTTCAACCTCAGTTTTAGCAACTTCTTTCTAGACACACCTCCAGAGGCAAGAGAAGAAACAAAAGCAAAAATGAACTATTGGGATTTCATCAAGATAAAAAAGCTTCTGCACAGCAAAGGAAACACTCAACAAAACTAAAAAGCAACCAAGAGAAAGGGAAAATGTATGTGAAAATGACATATTCAGTAGGGTTGGCATCCAAAATCTATAAAGAACTTATCAAACTCAACCCTCCAAAACCAAATAATCCAGTTTAAGACATGGGCAGAAAACAGGTAGACACTTTTCTAAAGAAGACACCCAAATGACTAACAGACACATGAGGAGATACACAGCATCACTCAGCACCAGAGAAATAGAAATCAAAGCCACAATGGTACCACCTCACACCTGTCAGAATGGCTAAATTTAACAACTCAAGAAATAACAGATGTTGATGAGGATGTGGAGAAATGGAACCCTTTTCCACTTTTGGTGGATTGCAAACTGGCGCAGTTACTCTGGAGAACAGTTCCTCGAAAAGTTAAAAGTAGAACTACCCTAAAACCCAGCAATTGCCCTACTACGTATTTGCCCAAAGGATACAAAAATGATGATATGAAGGAGGCACATGCACTCCAATGTTCACAGCAGCACTACCAACAAGAGCCAAATTATGGAAAGTGCCAAAATGCCCATCAACTAATGAATGGATAAAGAAGATATTATACACACACACACACACACACACACACACACACACACACACACGGATATTATGCAGTGATCAAAAAGAATGAAATCTTGCCATCTTCAATGACATGGATGGAACTACAAAGTATTATGCTAAGCAAAATAAGTCAGTCAGAGAAACACAAATATATTATTTCACTCATACGTGGAGCTTAAGAAACAAAACAGGCGAACACAGGGGAAGGGAAGGAAAAATAAAATAAGATAAAAACAGATGGAGGCAAACAACAAGACACTCTTAAATACAGAGAACAAACTGAGGGTTGCTGGAGGGGAAGGGGTGGGGGGGGATGGGTTAATTGGGGATGGGCATTAAGGAGGGCACTTGATGGAATGAGCACTGAGGATTATATGGAAGTGATGAATCACTAAATTCTATCCCTCAACCCAATACTACACTACATATTAATTACCTTGATTTTAAATTAAAAACAAAAAGACTAAACCAAGATTTCTCAACCTCAGTATTACTGACATATTTAGTCAATATTTTGCTGGGGGCACCATCCTGTGCCTTATAGGTTAGTTAGCTCCATCTCTGGCCTCTACCCACGAGATCCCAGTAGCACTCTCCTCCCATGCTGTATCAACCAAAAATGTCTCCAGATATTCTCTAATGCCCCTGGGGGAATAGTGAGGACATAAGCATCCTGTGTTGAGAATCTCTGGGATAGTTTTCAGAATCTGGACCATAACCCCATACCTATAAACCCTGAGGGCAGGAATTATAGTTCTCAAGGTTGTATCCCATCTCTCTAGACCAAATTCAAGGTTAGATCTCTCTAAAACTAAATTCTGAAACTTAGCTTCACGGTGAAACCACTTGAGAACTTTATTAGAGAACACCAATGTTGGGCCCCACCCGGAGAGTTTCTAATCCAATTCTTCTGTGTGGGAGCCCAGGGAAGGTGTCTTTTAAAGGCTCTCATGATTCTAGCTTTTGGAAAGACTGAGCTCCTGGATGGTGGGACCCATCCTCATCCATCTTGGTCTCTGAAGACAGAAAACAGTACTCACCCTGCACATTACATGTACATACAGGGTATTACTCCCTGCTGAGCAAATGAATAGACAGGCATAAAGTGCAAAGTCATAGGCTTTAATCCTTCTCCACTAACTGTAATTCCCCTTGTGATTATAAATGCTCATAACAAAATTCAACTGATGTTCCATGCTGGCCTCAAAGTAAGAGGTCACCACCCCCATTTTCTCTATTGCTGACCTGGCTCACTCTGGGGTTGAAACTCTGCAAGAGAACTCTTACTATCTTAAAAAACCCTAACACTGGTTCTGGCCTGGTAGTCTTAGGGATGGAGCAGAGAGAGGGGTGGCGGCCAAGACACCCCGGACAGTCAGAGAGAGACCCTAAAGCCTTTACCCTCCAAAAGGAAGCTCAGTTCACTGACTGTTTCATGGTGGATCTCAGGACAGCTCCCTCCTCTTACTAGCTAGAGTTGATGGCCTGCCCCCACATCCTGCCAGGCTCAGTTTTAAGAGGGAAAAGCAGTGCACGTGATACCTCTTCTCTGCCCTTCCTCGGGCCTGCTGTCAATCGTCTGACACAACTTTCTCTAAAGAGCAGATACCACTATGCTTTTGCAAAAGAGATTTCAGATACTCAAAGCATGTGTGTTCTATCACAACAGGATAGAAAGCTACTGCCTTTTGGTTATTTTGCTGCCTTTTGTTCAGCTCTTTCACTATATAAATATTTGCACAAAAGGATAATCCTTTAAAGCATTTTCTTCTTCTTGGTTATCATGTTTCCTAGGCTACCTGGCCTTAGCTTTTCTGACTATCCTGATATTCGTCATGTGCTGCATTTGTTAAAATAGTCTGAGTGTGATTATTATTACGTCCAGATTTGGAGGTTAACAAGAAGAGAGGAATCTGAGGAGCATTCAAGGGAGAAACATAAATCCCCAATGCCTCCAAGAAAGAGATGCAAATCAAATGCATTTACTAGCCTGAAGTGGAAAGAAGAGCAAGAGCCATTTTCAAATTGTCACTTTTATCCCAGAGTCAAACAGATCTTAGAAATTATAGTTCCCCCAAGGACCTGTGACTAACTCCAGTAATTAAGCTAAAGACCAACTCTCATTATTTCTGTACTAAATGCTCATATATGGATTCAGAGTCTTAATGAGCAGTTGATCTTTTATATATTCCTTCCATTATGTACCATAATGCATTATTCTTTTTTTTTCATTTTTTTATTTATTTTCAGCGTAACAGTGTTCATTGTTTTTGCAGTACATGCCCTCCCTATTACCCACCACCTGATTCCTCAACCTCCCACCCCCCTGCCCCTTCAAAACCCTCTGGTTGTTTTTCAGAGTCCATAGTCTCTCATGGTTCATCTCCCCTTCCAGTTTCCCAGCCTTATTCTTTTATTAACATTCATCTGCCTAAGGTCACTTGCAAATTCCTTGATGGAAGGGGAGTTTTGTAAGTATAATTATGGATGAAAATCTTGACCAAATAGAGATCATTTCACTTAAATAATCCAAGCCATAGTCAAATTGTACCTAATAGACTGGAGTAGCCTCCAACTGGTCTCCCTTCCTCTGGTCTCTCTCTCTCCTCCTCCTGCACACAAACACACACAAGCAAACAAAAGCTACAGAATTTTATTTTATTTTATTTTTATTTGTTTATTTACAGCATAACAGTGTTCATTGTTTTGGCATCACACCCAGTGCTCCATGCAGTACGTGCCCTCCCTATTACCCACCATCTGGTTCCTCAACCTCCCACCCCCCCCCCCACCCCTTTAAAACCCTCTGGTTGTTTTTCAGAGTCCATAGTCTCTCATGGTTCATCTCCCCTTCCAGTTTCCCTCAACTCCCTCTCCTCTCCATCTCCCCATGTCCTCCATGTTATTTGTTATGCTCCACAAATAAGTGAGACCATATGATACTTGACTCTCTCTGCTTGACTTATTTCACTCAGCATAATCTCTTCCAGTCCCGTCCATGTTGCTACAAAAGTTGGGTATTCATCCTTTCTGATGGAGGCATAATACTCCATTGTGTATATATACCACATCTTCCTTATCCATTCATCCGTTGAAGGGCATCTTGGTTCTTTCCACAGTTTGGCGACCGTGGCCATTGCTGCTATAAACATTGGGGTACATATGGCCCTTCTTTTCACTACATCTGTATCTTTGGGGTAAATACCCAGCAGTGCAATTGCAGGGTCATAGGGAAGCTCTATTCTTAATTTCTTCAGGAATCTCCACACTGTTCTCCAAAGTGGCTGCACTAACTTGCATTCCCACCAACAGTGTAAGAGGGTTCCTCTTTCTCCACATCCTCTCCAACACACGTTGTTTCCTGTCTTGCTAATTTTGGCCATTCTAACTGGTGTCAGGTGGTATCTCAATGTTGTTTTAATTTGAATCTCCCTGATGGCTAGTGATGATGAACATTTTTTCATGTGTCTGATAGCCATTTGAATGTCTTCGTTGGAGAAGTGTCTGTTCACATCTTCTGCCCATTTTTTTTTAACTTTTTTTTTTAATTTATTTTTATTTGTTTATTTACAGCATAACAGTGTTCATTGTTTTGGCATCACACCCAGTGCTCCATGCAGTACGTGCCCTCCTCATTACCCACCACCTGGTCCCTCAACCTCCCAACTCCCCCACCCACCCCGCCGCCCATTTTTTGATATGATTATCTGTTTTGTGTGTGTTGAGTTTGAGAAGCTACAGAATTTTTTTTAAAAAGATATTTATTTATTTATTTGACAGAGATCACAAGTAGGCAGAGAGGCAGGCAGAGAGAGAGAGGAGGAAGCAGGCTTCCTGCTGACCAGAGAGCCCGATGTGGGGCTCGATCCCAGGACCCTGAGATCATGACCTGAGCTCGTGGGTGAGCTCTGGAGTGTGAGTAGCACTACATTCATGTCCCATATTGAAGACAGGGGCATCTGTATCATCCAGTCATTACTTGCAGGCTATCCCCAAGGGGGACATAACCTTCCAGGCATTTCTGGGCAAAGCAGCTCCCATTGGTGGAGGTAAATTTCTGAAGAAGGATGTATCAGTGAGCTCTAAACAACCAACACACCCAGAAACTGAGGATGTGTATGCCTAACTTATAAAGGGATCTAGGCAGGCCACCAGCAATATCCTCTTGCCCTTAAAGTGCTTAAAATCCAAACTACTAACCATGGCCTACAAGATGATGCATGGCCTGGTCTTCCTCTCTAAATTAACCTTGCACCAAGCTCACTCCTACTCACTAATCTCCAACTACACTGCTTGGTTCCTGTCCCTTCAACATAACACACTAGTTTCCAACCCAGAGAACTTATGGATCCCTCTCCCTCAAATATTTGCTGGCCCGATCTTCCTCATTGTTCAAAACTCAGATATAATTATAACAATTATCTCCTTCTCAGAGTGACCCTCCTGATTATCCTACCTGAATGTGGTCACCATGTTGCTCCCTCCCTCACCGGCTATTCTCCATCCCAGTATCCTCTTTTATAGTAAATGTCTGCTACCTGTTTACTGTTTATTTCCTCCAACACACTAGACTTTGCAGAAGCAGCTCACCACTGTATCCCTAGCCTGCAGCAGACCCAAGCAAACAATAGATCCTCAAAATTATTTACTCATTAAATGACTGAATAAATTAATGAAACATGCCTGAGTTTTCTCCCAGCTTTAATTTTTCTGAAATACAATAAAATCACATGTTGTGGTTGAAATTCATTCCTAAAAACTAAGGGTTCTCTTGAGGATCAAATGATATAAATAGAAAAGTAGCCCACAATGTGCTACTGGATATCAGTCATTATTTGTCTCATTCTTGAACTCTTATAACTATTTGCACTGAGTCTGTGAAAAAACTCAGATCATTACCAAAAGCCTTCTTTTATTAAAAAAAGAAAGATCGTTTAAATATAAAATACCACTGTTTGACTAACAAAGTTAGTAATATTTTGGTCTCCAAAACTGAATCCTGAAGAAACTATCGATTTTTGTGCTTATTAAAAAAAAAAAAAAAAAACCATTTGATGTATCATTTGACTACTTGCTTGCTCCCCTTCTAACGGGTATTAGCTCTTTCTGAACAGGCAGGATTACAAGTTGAAGGAGGAGACAAATCATGTGACACCTATTATCAGCTGAATCTGTGGACATTAGAAAGTAAGACCCAGTCCCTGCCATCAGGAGCTTACATCCTAAAGGGCTACAGAGACCTGTATCTAGTCCTTTGTCCCACAAAGGAAGGAAAGATTAGCTCAGGCAAAAATGATGTGGGAAGACGTAAGGAAGAAGAGGAGGTAACTTCTGAGTCAGACTGTAAAAGATACGTCAAAGCTCAAAATAAAAGGGGAATGAAGATCTTCCAGACAAGGAAATTGGGGGAAAGCACAAAGGTATGACAATGTTTGGAGAATTGCAGATGGTCAGGGTGAGAGCATCTGGGAAGGGAGGAGGCTAGGGAGGTAGGGGCAAAATGGGGGTGAGGCTGGGGACCAGGAGCCTGGGGTTGTAGGGCCAGATGTGCTTGGGCTGTAGAGATGTGCTGAAACATACAGGCTTCATTCCATAATGGAAATGGAATCCATGATGCTGTCTTCACAGTTTCTCTCTATACTCTTATTACACAAACAGCCTAACAATAGGAAAAATTTTAAAAAGGAAAAGAATAATCTACAATCATGTGGTCATATGTCGATTGTTTCCATTTGCTTACATTCCTCCAATTATTTCCCATACAGAGACTTGTATTTACATACTTACAGCTATGTGGTAAATAATTCTGTGATGTGATTCACCTAGCATTAGAAGGTAAACATTTTTCTGTTTTTATCAGTAATTGTTATTTTTATGCCAGGATTCATGCATCATTGTTTATATCTTGTTTACTGATGAGCAATCGCTTTTCTCTTAGATTGATTTTTTTTTGTTTCATATCAGCTTTTATTGTTAAGCACAGTATCATGATCTCTATCTGACTCAAGTCATTTATTAGTTTTATAAACATAATTTTAATAGGTACATGTATTAATTACAATAATTAATGTTAGCTGCTCAAACTGATCAACTTAAATCTTAACAATAATAAAGATTATTAACACAATAAAGATTTTTTTTTACTGTCTTTTGCAGACCATTGTTTCTTTTTTTTTTCACTTTTTTAAAATTTCTCTTCAGCGTAACAGTATTCATTGTTTTTGCACCACACCCAGTGCTCCATGCAATATGTGCCCTCCCTATTACCCACCATCTGGTTCCCCAACCTCCCACCCCCCGCCCCTTCAAAACCCTCAGGTTGTTTTTCAGACTCCATAGTCTCTCATGGTTCATCTCCCCTTCCAATTTCCCTCAACTCCCTTCTCCTCTCCATCTCCCCATGTCCTCCATGTTATTTGTTATGCTCCACAAATAAGTGAAACCATATGATCCTTGACTCTCTCTGCTTGACTTATTTCACTCAGCATAATCTCTTCCAGTCCCGTCCATGTTGCTACAAAAGTTGGGTTGATATTTTATTATTATCTCATACATATCACTTTCCTTCCCTCTTTTAGTTATTTCCTAAAACTGAGTTTCTGAGAGTGAGACTTCTGGGTAAAAGGACACAAATATCTGTGAAACACTGCAAAATTATTTATTTTATTAAAAAACACTGCAAAATTATTTTTCTGAAGGGCTACACTATTTTTTTAATATCAATAGTTTTATACAACTGAACTGGTTTCATCAGTACTTTGTAAGCATTAGATATCATTAGCATTTTTCTCTCTAATTTAGTAGATGTAAAATATTGTCTTATGCATATTTTAAAATGAATTTCTCTGGTCATTAGGCATGTGAGCATTTTCTATGTGAAATCCCCCCACCCACAGCCACTAACTACATACCACCACCAATATCCTTCAGTGTGTGCATACTGGAGCCATACAGATGACTCTTGTGTAATACAGAACTTGTTACACAGTTGGGGCCAAGTCACTGCTATGTCATGACTACAGGTAGGCTTGCTTCCATAAGACAGTTCACGTAGCAGGGAGAATGGAAACTAGCTAAGATGCAACTGAAGAACTCCAGTGGGAGATGATGAGGGCCTGAAGCAAGGTGGTAGCTATGTTTATGAAAAGGAAGAAGAAATCTGTAGAACTGGTTTTTTTTGGTTGCAGAAAATAGAATTTTGCAGTCCAGGGCACAAATCCAACCTAGAAGATTCTGTGGAGTGTGGTCTACCAACACAACCACTGGACAAAGTATATTACTGGGATCCCTAAATGGCCCTAACAGAGACTTCATTTAGGGGACAGGAGGGCATTTTGGAGCCTGGGGGACTTTGTGGTGGGATGAGGCAGTGTAGGGTCCTGGGCCCACACGGAGGGGAGAAGGACTGGGCAGAGGACACAGAGAGAATGAATCAGGACTTAAGAGAGATGCTCAGAAAGAACACACAGAAAGTAATTCTCTTTCAGAGTGCCAGCCCTGCCCCACTCTTCATGTGCATGCCGCATCTCATAGCTTCAGCCATGGATCCCCATACTAATGATAAAGGAAATAAGGCCCAGAGAGGGGAAGCAACTCTCCAAAAGTTATGCAACTGGTAAGAAGTAGAAGAGGAACTCTAATAACTTACATCCCTGGTCTCAAAGCCTCTGTTCTTAGCTACCACTCCGTGTTGGGACCAGGGGATGAAGACAAGCTCCCCCTGCCTAGCAGGTTGCCAGAGAATTCCCAAAGGGAAGAGGTGGGGAAGTAAGTGAACCCACAGAGCTGAGTGGTCCTGCTCAATCCATAAGCCCTATGCATGAAGGCAGAGCAGTGCCAGAAAGCAGAGAAGGGGTTTGGCTATAATAGTAATGCAGCCAAGATCCTCAGAGATACATAACCTCTCACCAGATCCTCAATAACCCCTTCTTCTCCAGTTTCCTCAGATTATTTTCACGGGATGCAAACAGTACTTGGTTTTCTAATAAAGACCTTCATTCAACGAGCAAAAAGGAAATATCAAAATGTTCACTAATTTGGAAGTGGCTTTCAGTAACCATCAGGTTGAAATTTAGTGATATTAAGGTCTGTTACAGAGGATTTATAAAGACAAAGTTCCAGCAAGCTAATCTATTAGCACCAGCTACAGATCATTTGCTGATAATAGACCACTACCCTGAGAAAACAGTGTTCTATGGGGGGGGGGGGGCCCACATGGATATTCTATTGTAATTGGTTATTATAAGCATTGCACATACATGCACAACCATATAACATGGTTGTTAAAGCCTTCTTCCTGAAAGGTCTTTCAACATGATGTGAATCATGCTGAATCTTTTCTGAGTGGAGTAGTGGTTCGAATCATGAGCCCTGGAGTGAGAAAGACTTTAGGCAAATCCCTTAACCTTGTTTTTCCTTCATCTCTTAAAGTGGGGGCAATAATACTTGCTTATAAAGTCCCGGAACATAGTAAGTACTGGATAAATGTGGGCGATGAGCACATTACAAATGCTACCTTCCAGAAATTATTCTGACCCATAGCAGGTAGTAGTTAAGAGACTGGCTACATATTAACTGGGTGGCATCATAAATGTTCAGTAAATGTTGGCTCCTAACATTACTTTTTCTAAGCCATGTGAAATCTGACCCAGCATCTCCTACCCAGGCTGCCAGGAAATCCTATCTCAGTCACTCTGGGGCATCCTCGTCTGTCCCACCACAGTCCTGAAAACTCACCCGTGTACCCAAAGGAGAGCTCTTGGCCTGTCCACTTCTCCTTGGGGACACCTGCTGCCCCTAATATGCACTGATCACCATCTGCGCAAGCTGTAGCTCCATCTAATTCATTCAACAGTGTGGTTTTGAACCATACTGCTTTGGTGGGTTTAGCACTTTCTCTGTCCCAAATAGTGTAACAGGTGTTGGGAATACGATAAAACAAAACACACAAGATGGCCTTCCCTCAAGGAGCTTCCAATGAAGCAGGATCTATGAGCCAGGCTACTGTGGCCCTTCCACAAAGACGCCCCTAGGCATTGGGTCAATCCCCTCAGTATTTTAGAATGACCCCTATCTGGTGGTCCTTCTACCTCTGGGGCAGAGTTCAAATGCAGTCTGATGTTTACACCCCACAGAAAACTCAAAGAGGCCACTTCCTTCTTTTCGTCTCAGGAAGCACCTCTACAGTACCAGGTACCCTCCTCCAGCCCCTCCCCTTCACTGGGCCTTGATCCCCCAAAGAGGCCACCATGTGGCCTTTGGAACCATCGCAAAACCCCCAAGAAACTGTGTACTTCCTCCTGAGCCAGGACTGCTTCGCTCACAGAACCCTCCTGTCCTCCTCCTCAGAAGGTAGAAGGCAAAACACCACTCATTCTGCTGGGATGACCCTTCAGCTGGGAAAACATGATGGGCTCATCTTCAGGGCAGGTTATTCAGACATCTAGCAATGCAGAGGGGATCAAGGCAGGGACATCTAAAGCTCAGTGGGCAGGAGGTGGCATCTGGGCTACAGAGCTGTCAGACGGAAGGAAGACACAGAATGGACTCTTGGGTCTGATGAGCAAAAGAAATTAACATGATTTTGAGAGAGCAATTGCAGCAGAGTTCAGGGGCCAGATTTCAGATAGACCAATGGCAGGAGGGTCATTCAAGAATGCAGGTCACAGTCAGCTGTGATTAGGAGGGACAGTTCTTCCTCTGTGAAGAAGAGAGGAAGAACATCCCAGCAGAGAAGACGTGAAAGCTGTGGAGGGAGCACCTGCCCAACTACCCCAGTGAAAAAGAGGCAAGACAGAGTACTGGGGCCTGAAAGTGAATAGACGTGTGCAATTTATCTTCTGGTGCACAGAACTTAATGGCTCAAAAAAACAACAGATCATTTTATCTGGTTATAACTCTGTGGGTCAGGAAATCTGGCATGGCTCAAGGGAGAACTTCTTATGGCCACAGTGCCATCAGCTGGAGTCATTTGCTCAGCTGTATTCAATTGGTGGTTATGCTGCAATGGAAGACTCCAGAAGGCTTCACTTAAATGTCTGGCACACGAATGCCCTTTTATACAGTCTTGGCTGATTGGTTGGTCTCTCTCTCTCTCTCTTCCCCTCTTCTTCTCTTTCTGTCTCTCTCCCCATCCCCCTGCCCTACCCCACGGGCTATGTGGCACTCCCTAACAGTACAGTGATCTTAGGGAACTGGTCTCTTACAAGGCAGTTGCCTTTTAAGAGGGAGCTTCCCCTGGAGTGAGAGGAGATGCTGAAGATATCCAAGGTCCAGTCTTGGAAAGTTCTGTGGCTTCACTTCTGCCACATTCTACTGATCCAAACAGATCACTGAGAACTAGCCCAACCTCAGCAGCAGTAGAAAGAGACCCCACCTCTGTCACATTGCTGAATATGTGAGATGGAAGATATTGCTGTCACCATCTTTAAAAATGTCTTATTATACCCCAGGTGGAAAAAAGAGTTAAGAGTTCTATTTGCGGGGGTACATGGTAGTTAAGGAGATGAGCTGGAAGATTCATTCATTCACTAACTCAACAAATATTGAGAGTATATGTACTTGACCCTGTTCTGAGTACTATGGATATAATGCAATAAAAAAAAAATTCCTTTGCCCTTATGGAGCTGACATTCTAGGGCAGTAATAGACAATAAATGTATAGTATAAATTCTGGTGGCTGCTAAGTAATATAAAGCTAAATAAAGCCAGGTGAAAGAGAGCAAAGGACAGTTTGGTAGGCAGAGGGAAGTCTTCTATTTTGACCAGGGCAGTTAAGTGAAGCCTTAGTATGTTTCAGGAAGGATAAGGAGGCTAGTGGAGCTTCATCACACTGAGGAAAAAAAGGAGAGTGTCAGGTTGGAAGTACTCAAGAACCAGATTATCAAAAACCTCAGAGACATGGGAAGAAATGTTCTTTTTCTCTATCCATAGCGGGTAGTCATTTGTCTGGCCTCTTGTCCAGATGAAAGTTGTGCAGTTCTCAGCAGAAGCCCAGTTTCACTGGCCCCTTCTCTGCTCTTGGGGAGTTGAGGAGAGGGGAGATTACAGAATCCACCATCATTCTTGTGCCCTCTGACTCATCCTCGGGTCACCAGGCTTCTCTTCAGGATTCTCAGAGCTTGGGGTAGTGTCTTTACTATATGTTTGACATTATAGCAAGTAGAATCTATCAAATTTGGCCCGGAAAAAAATATAAAAAGAATTCTGTGAAACTCCAGATGGCTTTATAAATTAAATTAAACTCACAACTGGCCCAGAAACTTTCCCCATCATAATTACATTATTGATCATTAACATTTAAAGGAGCTGCAAACAGAACCCTGGATATCACAATAAATTATCATCGTCTGCTGGGCAGGTTCCATGAATCAGGTGACTCTGGAGCCTTTTGAGACTGTCTGATGCTGTAATTTCAATGATGTTGTTCTGCTCTTTGGTAAGTGGGAGTGCAGCAGGGGGAGAAGCAAGGACAAGTGTGTGTGCACATACAATCTACATCATGGGCCTCTGACCCACAAATCTACAAATAAAAGAAAGACTATTAAAACTCTTGCTAGCTCCTAAGGCATCCTGTTTTTGTGAGGCATGCTTATTCTCCATCTTAGGGTGATGCTAGACTCCTGAGGGGCTCCTATCTTCTACTGCTCCCCAAAGGACATCCTACCTCAAGCTACCTGTATTTCTCCTGACACACCAGGCTCTGAGTAACAATAACAATCTATTAAGTGCTTAATCTGTGCCCTTCACCATACAAAGTGTTTTGATTGCACTCAGTCACGGCACCTTCAAAATCGTCATCCCCATTGTCCAATGAAAATGATCTGGCTGAGAGGCAGAGTCAAGATTTAAAACAGGATCTATCTGACTTTGGAGCTCCAAAATCTTTGCAACTCCTTCTCTTTAGCATGACCTTCCTGATTCTCTTGATAGCCTGTTAATAGGCTACACAGCTCAACTCAAGAAACCTTCCTCCTCTAGGAAGCCTTCCCTCACTGTCCCTCCACATCCCTTCTTGGGATGGGTGCTTCTTCTCTGCTCTTTCATGGCATCCTGATCTAACCCCTGCTATAGCACTGACTGAGCTACAATGAATTTGCCTGCTGACCTGTCTCCCTGATTGGACTTTGAGGGTCATGAAAGCCAGAATATTATTTTTAACCTTTGTGTTCCTGGTATCTGGCTCAGTGGGTATTTTCTGGATGGATGGATAAATGATGGCTGGCTGGATGGATGGACAGAAAGACAGATGTAAATATACGCATACACATATGTGACCTTAAACATACCACAATCATTTATAAGATTCAGTTTCTATTTCTGAAGAATATGAACATCCTGAAAGAAGGTAAAAATGTGACTGCCATGGGCTGATTAAAAACCAACACTCAAAGTAAGACCAAAATTTACCCATCAAGAACTTTTATATATCTATAAACATATATATATAAACCTATATATATATATATATATATATATATATATATATATAAAATATAAAAGTTCTTGTGTATATATATACTTTTATATATATGTGTGTGTCTTGGGGGTTGACCCCTGAATGACAAGGGGACTACTGCTTCTTCAAATACTAAACAGAAATGTCAAAAGAACCTTTGCATTGGTCGCTGAATATTCATACCTGTCATTTGACATGTAAGAATGACATCCAGCAGTCACCTACATGACCAGAACATGCCTTTGCCAGAAATAAACACTGCATGTTTCCTAGTGTTTAGGGCGTGATAAATCTGCACATTTCCCAGAGAAGTGAAAGAAGCAACCGGGAGCCTGGGTGACAGAGAAGGCACCAATATTACGAGAAAAAGAAAGCAACCTGTACTAAGTAGCTGGCTAAGGTATGTGCCAGGATCTCTGTCAAGTAGCAATGTCCCTTAAGGTATCACACGACAGAAAAGGGAAGTGTGAAATCGAGAATTAGGAAACATCCCTTAAAAGTTGCCTGCATGCTAGTAATTCTAGAGAATTGTGGTAGTTACTGGGGAGGGGGTGTTCATCATAGATACCCCCTATTGTTTGCATAAGGCCCAGAAGTATGTGAGAAGGAACTTGAACACTGTCTACACTAGGGTTAACTTTGTTGACCAGGCTGGTGCTAGAAAGAAGAGCAGGAAATAAGGTTAATGTTATGGAAAGACAGAGAGAAAAACTCCCAGAAGTGAGGATATGTCTGGCTAAAACCTGAACCCAGGGGTGAGCTGGAGTTCTGAGTTCAGTATGAGGCAGTCCTCAGATCCTCCCTGACCTCCCCACAAGCCAAGCTGAGCTAGCTGTATGTAAGGAACTGAGAGTACTGGCTCAGGATCTCACATCTCTGCTTTTGGGAGGCTAACTCATGTAGTCAAATAGAGGTAAAATGAGTAAGACAAGTAATCCTCCACTTGGAGTCCTCAAAGCAGAATTACACAGAGAAACTGTGGAACAATGGAAGGCATTAATTCACCCTGGGCATCAGTTCCAGTGACTCTATTGGGGGAGAGCCCTGCAGAAAAGATGGTCATGAGAAGGTACAGGCATTTCTGAGGTAGACAGATGGAGATGTGGAGATAGGCATGATGGTGAGCAAGGGGTCATGTGTGCCGAGAAAGTGGATGGCCACACACCAGAGAGGTATTCAAGGTCCTGAAGAATTCAGCACCCACTACCATGTGGGAGCCCAAGAGACCAGCAGCAGAGCTGTGGGAGAAAGCCCCTAAGAGCAGAGAAGAGGGCAGAGGACTAGACACACTTCACAAAGACATGGAGCAGCCCAGGAGGCTTCAATGCAAGCAGAAGGGCAGAAGAGGGAGCAGATGGTGGGACAGCCAGCACAGGGGTACAGAGACGCAACAGAAGGTGTGCCTGTGCATTGGCTCAGCCACCTGGGGACATTTCAGAAGACATTTAGTATCTGAATCAAGGAGAGGGGGAGGCCATCATAAGAGAATTCTTGCCAATCAGCCTGAAAGGGCATTGAAACATCAGGATTTGGGAATTCACAAGCTCCCCCAAGGCAAAGGCCTTGACCACATTGCATACTGCTGTATTCTCTGGGCCTGAGGTGCTTAGCACCAGCAGCAATCAGCATTTACTATCTGTCTGGTGGGGAGATAGATGGATGTGTGTCTACCCATGGGACTGTCTGTGCTCATCAGCTGACAAGGCCCACAACATTCAGGTCACTTACCTGGTAGTATTTCAAGGTTCAGGTCTCATACCAAGATACTGGTAATAGTCACATTTTATAAGTGTTGAAAACTCAGAAGTTAACATTTTAGAAAGTTTGATTTTTAAAAGAAACTAAATCCTGAGTATATTTTAAGTGTAAACTGTATATACGAATAAAAGCATCAAGTAAAAATAAAACATGGGCAAAAAACACATTAAACATATATGAGCATTATAATATAAATTCATAAAAGATGAAGTCAACTTTAAAGTGTGATTTTAAAATAATTACATTAAGCGGGGCACCTGGGTGGCTCAGTCAGTTAAACATTCAACTCTTGATTTCAGCTCAAGTTGTGATTTCAGCTCAAGTTGTGATCTCGGGGTCATGAGGTTGAGCCCCACATTGGGCTCCACACTGGGTGTTGAGCCAACTTAAGATTCTGTCTCCCTCAGTACCCCACCCAACTCTCTTGCAAACATGTGCCCTCTCTCTCAATAAACAAAAATATATAATAATAATTCCATAAAGATAAAATGTAAAGTGTGATTTTTAAAAAGGAAAGCATATCTATACATCATTGCTGAATTATATGCATCCACACTTCTCTGAAACACAAACTTGAAAGATTTGGCATCATCAAGTCATAAGTCAACTCCAGATAACTCCCTCTGATTCATTCATCTGTAACTGATCTAATATTTTAGTAGATAATTTGATAAAAGCATTTTGAAAAATGTATGACCACCCCACTCTA
Organism: Meles meles; assembly: GCF_922984935.1. Lineage (NCBI taxonomy): Eukaryota > Metazoa > Chordata > Mammalia > Carnivora > Mustelidae > Meles > Meles meles. Next base: position 109,199,061 of record NC_060068.1, read on the forward strand.
TCACCTACCACTAGTTTCATCAACCTAGGACTAGAATTTTTGCTTTGGTTAAAGCTGTGGGTTTTTTTTTTAAGGTTTTATTTATTTATTTGACAGAGAGAGAGAGAGATCACAAGTAAGCAGAGAGGCAGCAGAGAGAGAAAGGGAAGCAGGCTCCCTGATGAGCAGAGAGCACAATGCAGGTCTTGATCCCAGGACCCTGAGATCATGACCTGAGCTGAGGGCAGAGGCTTAAGCCACTGAGCCACCCAGGCACCCCTAAAAGCTGTGTTTTCTATTTCAACAAAGTATGTCCAGTCTTTGTCTTCCTTTATTTAATTAAATATAGATGCATATTTCCTGTCTCAGTATCAGTACCTTTAAATATATGTTCTCCTTATTAAGTCCTTGAACTAGAGTAAGAATCATTTTTGCAAAAAAAAAGTTAAATCAAATTTCTTCCTCTTACCATGAAATCTGTAGATGAATATTCTGTGAGTGAGCATAACTTTAACTAATTAAAAAAATTAATGCTTGATAAAATTCTTTGGACAGAGCTTAACATAAAGATAATTTATATTTCTGACTTTTATTACAGAAGTAAAATATTACACCAGTAAAAAATTTTTAAAAAGTAATTTTGGCACTTAAAAATTGAACTGTAAACCAAGAACTGAACTGTATTTCCTGAACCTTGAAAATTCCTTTGAGTTATGCATGATTACGGTCATTTTATAGATGGAGAAACTGAGACCTGAGAAGGTGAGCCTCTCTGTCCCTCACTCATCAGTGGTAGAGCCAAGACTAGCATCAGATGGGCTGAACTGAAACCTGTGCACATTCCATGACCCCCTGAATCTCTGCACTCAAGGGACAGCAAAGCCCCCAGGAAAGGTCTGCAGAGTTAGGGATTCAACTTGGGAACATCATTCAGTCAGAACTCTGGCTCAGAAAATTATCTGAAACTACAGCTCTTCTAGTAAGATGTCAGTGTCAGGTGGGACTTGGCAAGAGACCCAAGATACTAATGAGGTCCTCCGCAAAGCGGTTTTTCGACTGGAGTCTGTACTTTTCAAGGGTGTAAATCTGGACTTAGGTGGCCTTCACATTAACCTAGTTCTTGGCCAGGTGGTGACCAGGCAGGGAGCCACTGCTGAATCAGACGCTGCTCCTGTGTGTAGGCAAGAGAGAGCGCCCAGGATTTTATCTTCAGTGTGATGATTTACTCCTTTTAGGAAGATAAAGTTGTCGAGGAAACTGGCTTCGAGCCTTCCCCTTGTGTATTCTGGATTTTTAATCTCCACTGGGAGTTGGTTGGCCCACTGACACAAGCAGAGAAAGATGAGAGCTCTAACAGCATCTTAAATCATGAGCCCCCCCCCCCCCCCGCCTCTGTGGGCTTGGAAAAATAACCATGCTCCCTCACGCTTTGGCACGCCTGCCTCATCAAAAATCTACCTTATGGAAAGATAGGAGAACAGTACAAAACACTGTCTTTGGAGTCAGACTGGCCTGGCTTCAAGTCAAGACCATGTCACAATCACCTTTGTGACTACAGCCAAGTTACTGAATTTCTGTGTCTCATACTTCCATACTTAAAATAAGAATGTAGCAGTAGCCATCTATCTCAAGGAAGTGAAGGGAGGGTTAAATACTATGGTGACTGTTAAGGACAAAGCCTGACACAGAACAGATGCTCAGTAGACATCAACTGTTCTCTATTAAAATAATTATTATTATTTTGTGACTATTTCTTAGTTGGTGCCAGCTTACAGCGGTAATGGCATACCCAGAAATTAAACAATCCTCATCTGATCAGATGATAAGCCTCAAACCCTGCTTTAGTCTCATGTTTAAATCCTCTCCTGCGCAAGAAAACAGAAGCCTGGTTTAGTCTGCATTACCTCTCCCTGTTTGCCTTCTAGCAAGGATGTGAAGACAGTTAAATGTTCATCAGACCCTGAGTGATACAGAATTTGTTATATTTAGAAATTATGCTGAAATGATGAGTCACAGAGAAAACCATGGAGCAAACCTCACAGGCTCCAGAAGAGCATGCAATTTATCACTCAACAGATGTTACTATTATGAGCATCTATTATGTGTAAAACTTAAGGCTGCACACCCTTGGGGATCCAAAGACAGTTGCTTCCTTCAAAGAGCTTAAAAATAGCAGGAGAGAGAGGATGTCAACACAATACAATAGCTCTTCAAAACTTGACCCTTCAGCCATCACTGCCAAGTGAGTGGGCCACAGAACAAGACCCAGAGGAGTCCAAAACATCTCAGGGGGCTGAGGGGCTTGGTAGGACATGAAAGTGGAAATCTGGGTCCCAAAGGCTGATTAGGAAGTGAATCACAGAGGAGCAGGATGAACACAGGTGCATAGGCTACACGGGCCATGTTTGGGAACAGTGTGTGGAGCAGCTTGGCTGGAGAGGAAGGCCCAAGAAGACAATCCAAGAAGGTCTGCTAGACACTGCTTCCATTTTTCCTGGGGTTTCAGGCTAGGGCATAACCCTAAGTGGGGAGGCCGGAGTCCCCACCCGGGTTTGGATTGTGGTGTCTGGCGCGGTGAGAGCAGAGGCATTCATCTGGAGCCCACAGTGGGACTCTGACCATGAGAGCGAAGTGAGATTGGAAACCCAGTGACTTTGTCAGCCACCTGTGGGCTTGGTGCTGTGGGAAGACTCCTGGTGGGCACTGACACATCATGCACTTAGCATTGCCTCCAGGAGGGCGGCCAAGGCCCTTGGCCTTGTACCTGCACTCGGGAAAAAGCTCACACACAGCTCTGGGAGAAGTCCAGCAGCATTTGCTCAGGTCTCTACCCCTACAGACTAAAGCACAGGCTGTTCATGAACAGCAGTCTCCATGAGAAAACCATTCTGCCTCTGGTAAAAGACAGGCTGCTAAGTCTCAGGCACAGTGCTCAGAGCACTAGGTGTTCAGAGTACTCGCCATTTGTGTCATTCTGGTCGGTCTATAAAATCGGAGAACTGCTTATTTTGAGGCAGGGGAGAGTTTTTTATGTCCTGCTGCCCCTAGAAAACTGGAACAGAGAACAATGGAGCAAGCTACTCAACTGAACGGATGATAACAAATCTTCATGGGAGGAAAGAGTCTTCAGAAGTAGCCATCTCCTTTCGCTGCACGGCGGACTTGCAGGATGGCTCGGGGAGGAGCTGGTTGCCTGGCGGGACACCTGGCTGTAGGAATAACGAAGAAGCACACCAGGGCTGGTTAAACTTGTGGGAGCACAGTGGAGGAGGAGGAAGGGGGCCCGGAATCGAGTGCAAGACATCTGTACAGGCATCCAAATGGATTCTCCCAGAAATGAGGGGGAGGACTGAAAGACACCCGAGTAGCCAGAAAAAGGAGCATTTCCAAGTGGTACTGCAAAAAGGTAAGGACAGGGAGGCAGCGTGCCGAAGCAATGCATATGAAACAAAGAAGCGTAAATCTCCTTTACCTGAGCTCCCACACCAATCTCCTTCGTTGGCTCATTTCCCAGGTAACCCCCCTCCAGATGATGGTATGAAATTTTTCCTGATAAGATCTTAAAATGCCCAGCTTGACTGCCTTTGGTAATGAAGCAAGTTGTTGTCGTCATTGTTTTCCTGTCTCCTGGCACTTGTACAGTAAAAACAAATTCACTCAAGACATGAATTCGGTCATTTATCTACCTTGGAGAACAAGGAAACTTTCAGGCTTTTGTACCTATGTGTGCCTTCCAGATGCGGTGACATAGCCAGATGGGCTGGGAATCTGCCAAACGACAAGGACAATGAGTAAGGAAGGCCACTCTGGTCCTGTAGATGGTTCCAGATTTGCAGTCTGAACACAACTTCTAGCTGTGCCATTTACTCATGCTAATGGCACTGCCTGTGTACCCATTCACTGAGTACCACGCTAAAGGTTCATTGGAACCATCCAGGAGGAGTTTTCTCTCTGGCAGAGGATCATCCAGGCATATCACTATGACAAAAGGGAGAGACTGAGAGTTGGAGGAGAGGAGAGGAAGAGAGATTCTCACTGGGTGGGCTTTCAGGAGCTCTAATGGAGCTCTAATGGCGTTCTAATGGAGGAGATGGGGGACTAGCACAGAACTTCCACTGCTCTGAAGAAGCCAGTCAGAGATCAACTGCCCCCTCAGGAGGACATTGCCCACTGCCACAGAGTAAAAGGAGACACCCAAAACTCTGGCTGAGAAAAACCATTTGCACATCTCTGGGGCACATCTGCAATCTGGAGGCTCAGAGAGACACCCTCCCACTCGGCAGATAGAATGAGACAGTGACCTGACCTAGAAGAGATGCAGGAGACATCCCCCAGGAGAGGCAGTACAAGGAAATGGTTAAGAATGTTGACTCCAGAGTCAGACAGGAACAGTGATAGTACCATCAGCTTTATAATGAGCATAACACTTTCCACCTCACTGTGTTAAAAGGATTCAAGGAGAAAAGGTTTGTAATGTGCTTCCCACAAAGCCCAATCCCTATGAGTGCTCAATAAATGTTAGCTTTTCATTGTTTTATGACAGAGAACTAAGACCAGGAAGGACTAAAGTTCAAGCTGACCAGATCCAAAGCATTCCAGAAGGAGCTTAGTGCACTACATAGACCTCAGGCTTTAGAGTCGGAAAGACCCAAGCTGGAACCAGTTTCTAGCAGTGGGACTATGGGCAACTTGAGGTGACTCAGCCTCAGCTCCCTCACCTGCGAGATGGGGAAGAAAGCACATCTTCATTGGTATAGAAGGATGTGTAAACATCCATTCTTTGGAGGGTTACTGTGAAGATTATAGCTAACAAAACTAAAATTCCTTCATGTAGTAGGTCCTTGATAATTAATAGCAAGAAACACTCAAGCCATGACTTCAAAACTTTTTACTTTGTCTGGTGCTGCTGCTGACAGGCTCCTTGAAAGAGGTGTAATTTTTTGGATCCCCCATCCAGAGTTCCAAGCCCCACACCTTTCTTTTCTCACTCTTACTACCATCCACAGAACTATCTTGGATTACCCTCTTGTGGTGGCCACTTGGGAACACCATGGCTAAATAAACAGGTCCAATGAGCATGGTGATAATGTTGGTTCCATACCAGAGCACTCCACCAATTTAAAACTTAATACAACAATGGCAATTTCTGCTTTTTTTTCATTATAGTCGAGCATACTAAATTCTTCAGGAATTTTTAAATCTAAAAACACCATGGCTACTCAGTCCTCTGCTGATGGCATAAACTCAGCAAGGAGAAGAGCCAAGAGAACTATTCAGACATCCCTGGGGTGAGGGGTAACAGAAGTGGTAATAAAAACATCACCAGCAGTAATAACTTTTTTTTTAAGATTTTATTTATTTACTTATTTGACAGACAAAGATCACAAGTAGGCAGAGAGAGAGTGGTAAGCAGGCTCCCCGCTGAGCAGAGAGCCCGATGCGGGGCTCGATCCCAGGACTCTGGGATCATGACCTGAGCCCAAAGGCAAAGACTTATTAACTGACTAAGCCACCCAAGCGCCCCAAGTAATACCTTTAATACTGAGTGCCAGGTCATGTTTGGGGCACTCAACAGACTTTTTCCACCTCTCTTGGACTACGAAACTAGGAGCCAGGAAGTGGCTTGCCCAAGGTCACACAGCTACAAAATGGCAGATCTGGGATTTGAACCTGCATGGGCCAGCCTCAGAGCCCATGAGTGCAACCACTCTGCTAACTGCTGGCACAGAGAAGAGTAAGTTGAAAGTCATCAGTGGAGACAAAGCCAACTAGCTGTGCCAAGGCTGTGGGGCTCTCACTATTAGGTCTCATGGAGAAAGGCCACCAAGCACACCCACTCATGGGATGATCATTCAGTGGATGAATGATCATTGAGTGGATGATCCACTCACCCGTCAGGGAGGGTCTACTCCAGACCCAACCGGGGATTGTTACTCCAAGGCCCTGTTCCACCTCCGGAGTCACAGGGCCGAGAGTTCTAGGTGGACAAGGAGTGCAAGCTCTCTCTGTACTTCCAGTGCTGGCCACAGTGCCCAGTGAGAAGGCACACCAAGGACAAGTTTGCAAAGTGAATGAACAAACAAATGACCCACCCGTCAATGACTGACACTTCCATTTCTCTTCTTCCCTCCTCAACTTCCCAGACTTGAGAGCTTTCCCAAGACAGAATGGGAAGGGAAAACATTAGCACCATTGAACCCAACCCCACGAGATGCTCCAAACAAGAAATGGCACCACAGAATTATTCTAATTCCCATGGATGGTCCACACTAAGAAAAGCCACTTGGTGACTATAGCTTGAGACAGTGTCTGTCTCCCTTTGTGTACATAGAGAGTTTCCAGGGAAAACTGGTTTCTATAAGCAAATGCCAGTGTTGAGCTAAGAGAAAATCTTGAACACAGTCATATCAGCCATCACTGGGTCCTCTGATGGTTTATCTGTATAAAAGAAAGTCCTTTTATCTATAGGCACTGGATTTTATAAATTTTGTTCTAGCTAAGTTATTCTTCAGCTTATCAAATCACGCCTTCCCACATCTCATCACTCTATAAATGAGACTTGGTGTCCAAGGGAAAAACCTGTGCTTAAAGGATATGGAAATCTCACAGTCTCAAAGCCTCTGAGCTCAAATGTAGTCCTCTATTCCTCCCTGTGAAAAGAGCAAAATGCTGGACTGAAAAGCTTTTAAGGCAGTAGAGAGGAGTGGCACTGAGGAGGAAGTGCCTCAGGGATGGAGAGCTCTACAACTGGTAGATGGGCATCAGGGTGCAGAATACACTTGATAGTGACCCTACCTACCCAGCAGAGACCAGCCCACTTGGAGCTAACTGCACAGATAAATCAAGCTGTGCTTTCAGTGGAGGGTGGGGCAGGAGGGACTGGCTAGAGAATGGAGTGGCCTCACCCATGTGAGAGGACATGGCCCTTTGCAGAGACATCAACACTTCAAAAATCTGTCTGCTCACACCAAGTGCAGACAAGAATAAAGACAGGGGAGTGAGGGAGAGCTGTAGAGAGTAGGAGAGAGGAAGAGAGAAACAGAGGAAGAGGGACAGAGAAAATGAGCAAGGAAAGCAGAGTCATAGGCTTACTTTCATTTATTGCATACTAATACAGTACTTACTATTTGCCAGGTACTATTCTAAGCACTTTACAAATACTAACTTACTTAATCCTCATGATCAGCTTCATTTCTAGAAGAGGGAAGCTAAGGCAATGACTTGAAAGCATAGGGCCAGCAAGTGGAAGGACCGGGACTTGAACCCGGGAAGCCAGGTACCAGTCCATGCCCTTACCCACCCTACATGAAGAAAGTCTTCGACCCTGTTGTGATGGAAGTATCTGGCCCAAGGGCGCAAGCATGCCATAAGACAGCCCTAAAAATAGTTAGTTTAGTTAGTTAGTTAAGGAATGTTAAACAACCATGTACTCTTACAACATGAGCTATTTGCTTGTGAGTGAATAAAAAGCAGGTAAACAGTAAAGGGAATGGTTCTCTTTTGGGCTACAAAAGGAAAAGTACAGCCCACAGATCAAATAAAAGAAGAATAACAGGGGCGCCTGGGTGGCTCAGTGGGTTAAAGCCTCTGCCTTCAGCTCAGGTCATGATCCCAGGGTCCTGGGATCGAGCCCCACATCGGGCTCTCTGCTCAGCAGTGGGGGGGGGGGCTGCTTCCCCCTCTCTCTCTGCCTGCCTCTCTGCCTACTTGTGATCTCTGTCTGTGAGATAAATAAATAAATAAATCTAAAAAAAAAAAAAAGCAGAACAGCAGCCAAGACTGAGCCAATATGCCAGCACTGTAGTCTCACTATGTCACCAAGGCTAGAAGGAACAAGACGCTTAGGTGAGATATTAACAGAAAAGTAGCTTTGGGTATAATTTGTTATATGAACCATGAATGCTGGTCAAATAAGCCACTAGGATAATTGGCATGAGATGGACTCAAAAACCGGCAGCCACATGATTGCTAGTCCCTCCTGACTCTTGGTTCCTGTTTTCCAGCCATCTCCTTGTCCATGGGAGGGATACTGGCTCAGAGCTCCCACTTAGTCTGCAGCTTTACTTGCCTCAGCTTCCCCCTCCTGCCCCAGTTCTCTGCCCAGTCCACCAGGTGGCTGGATTTATTTTTTTCCACACACGTCTGATCGTGGATCAGACACGATCGTGGATCGTGATCTCTTCTCTGAAGAGGCTGCTCAGCTCCACGTAAGCCCACCGTAAAAGATTCTCAGCCCCAGACCATCAGGAACTCCCTGCCAGGAAGAGCGGGAATCACACTGCTGAGAAAACTGAGGTGTTCTCATCAGTTCTTCCAGTGAAGAACCTCCATAAAAAGTGTACCACACTCAGACCATGATGGTTTGCGGTGAGAATGGCCTGGGCAAAGCCCTTGGTGTCATCCATCCTGTTGTGAGCCAGATGCCACAGAAAGCAAACTCAGAACAACACTGATTTTCTGTGTTCCCATTCTAGTCTAGCTGTGGGCTTTTCTTTAGTCCATTCCTTTCTGACCCTACTTCTGAAAATCCTTCCCCTGTTCACCTCCTCACCCCCCACCTCCCCCTGCAGGAATTGTTCCTGTCTTTGTGCCCTAGCTGAGTGTCCTTTCAGTTAGACTGTTGTGTCCTGATGGTATCCTCGTGGTGCTCTTGTCTTCCTGCGATCACAGATGATATCTCTATGCTTCAAAAGCACAGTGGAAAAACTCCTTTGCTACACACTGAATTTCCAAAGCCTACCACGAGGATAGAAAAGTGCCCATATAAAGATAAATAATCTGAGCTTCAGCTGTTAGTTGCTGCCAGCTTACTGGGAGCCACACACTATAAAGTCTGTCTGTAAATTAATATCGTGTTTGGAGCTGGGTTGTTTTATTATGGGGAAAGAACTGCAGCTATAAAAATTAGCACATGTCTAATCAGAAGAAGACTCAAGAGGGCCTCCTTGTTTTAGCTGTGACCACTGTCTTCCTCTGAGGTAGAGAAGAGAGAGAGGAAATGGCCCCCATGTGTTCTGCCTCAGCATTTCTTCCCCTCCAGCTCCGCTACTGAATCTCTTGTGCTGACTTATCTGTAGGAGACAGGAGTAAAAGCTTGGACAGACTCTTTCCCAGGATACAGAGAGACCAACGGAGGGGCTCAGCCCTGGAGTCCTTCCAGAGTAGCTACAGCATAAGGAGCCATGGGGTGAGCCAAATGGTCTTGTGCTAGTTCAGGAGCAGACGTCCCACCTTCTAATCAGACTGTGAGTTTCTCCAGAGCAGATCCCTTTCGGCACCCAGAGAAGGCTGGCTATCAAAAAACAAAACTGACTGGCCCCCATTCCCACCCCCCATCCCTCTGAAGGGCCTCAGCTCCCAGAAAGTTGGCCATTACTAAAACACCCACATGGGTTTCCGTAGCTTGTTCTACTCTGCTGAGTCAAAAAGGACACAGCAAAGCCTGTCACCTGCTGGCCTGGCGAGTCTCACCCTAGGCTGAGGAGGATCCACAGCACTCATCCTTAGGAAAGACCGCAGTGCTTGCTATGGGTCCAATAATGCTACCAAAAAGGCTTCATTGTCCCTAATGTTTGAGGACTGGAATCATCAGGGGTTGCCGCATGGCCACATAAAACTTTGATAGTGTCTTCACACATGACCTGGCTGCTGCCTTGAATTCCCAGAAACTGGAAATAAGAACATGCTGCAATTTGCACTGAGAATGTTTTAAAATGGTTCTATTTACACTATTCTTATAATGAAAAGGAAATGTTTTTACAATTCCTCATAATCATTGCTCATGTCCCCTTAATGCCACTGCACATGTCCCCACAATACCAATGAGGCAAATGGGATGAAAATTGGCATATTATGCTCCAGGGTAATCAGAGGAAAAGTCAGACCCTTTGAAGAATGCCCAGCGTGTCTGCTCCAGTCTGTGGATGCAGAGCTATCCTGAGCAGGGCCAAAGAGCAGGGCTACCGAAAGCATTCAATGGCTTCCTCCCAATTCGGGGGAAAATAAAGTAATGAGTAAAAATGTCAACTTCATTCCCATAAGTTTTACTTAAATATTGCCTATTACCCATTTCCACTGACCAAGACTCAAAATCAATGAAACACGTGGCCAAATGGCAGCAAATATCTTCAGGGAAATGCTGTTTGGCTGCAGCAGCCCAAGCCAACTTGCTGGACGGAGCAGAACAAGGAAGACTGCCTGCATGAAGAGAAGTGTGTCTCACGTACCATGTTTGCAGAGTGGAGCCAGGCCCAAGGGAGGGCACACGCTATCTGAGCCTCTTTCCTGCTCAACATCATTCTTTCTTTTTACCTGGCTTGTTTTGCCACTTAGTTCACAGAGGAACACGGTTGCCCACCTCTCCCAAGATCACTTGTTAATTCCCAGTAAATAAAGAAACTGCCTCCGTCCATCAGTCTCAAAGGTCCAGGTGAGGAGACTGATAGGCCAGTTTAAGTCAGGGTTCTCTGCCCGGCCCCATAAGGGATATCCAGAAGGGGTGAAGTCATGCAATACCAAACTGCCAACAGAGTGTCTTGTAACTGGGACATCAGGATAGGGCAGTCTGAAGGGAGGGAGGCAGCAGTGAGAAGCCGCCGCACACAAGGGACACTGCGTGTCACTGCTCTGGCAGGCCACAAGAGGTTCTATGCACCCAAACCGACCCCACAGAAGCCCAGTGGGGAAATACTCAGTTTTAATGTGCCCTCTAGAAACACTGCAAGCCCTTTCCTTAGTCAGTACAGAAAAAGAGAGGGAAACACTTCTACAAACTCACTTAATCCTAAAGACAATAGGCTGTTTCATGAATGAAACTGAAGCTCACAGTAGTTGCATACGTAGCCCAAGGTCATGCGGCTAGGAAACAGAGGAGCAAATTTCAAACCCAAGTGGGACTCCCGAACCCCATTCCTGCTCCACTCATGACTCACGCTGCCTCAAAACTGAACTCTGCCCAAGATAAGTGCCAAGCACTGACGCAGCCAGTCCTGGGAGGCCTCTGAGCACAGTGCCACCACACCAGCGTCCTCAAGCCAGAAGGGTCCCCAGGGACCTGCACGCTGCTCTGCCCTAGCATCAGGCCATGCCCCAGGTGAAACAGCTCCACCCCTAGCTACTTGGAGGTCCTCTACTGTTCAAGTGCTACCGATGCCATTTTCCTGTTTGCGTTTTGTTTTTGTTTTTGTTTTGTTTTTACAGTTCGTTGCTCATCCTAACTGTCAGCAGCAATTGCTTACCATGTGGTATGAAAATCTCTCAGGCTTACGTCAACAGTCTATCGCTGTGAAATTCCTGGCTGTCTTTGGAGTCTCCCTAGGCCTCCCTTTTCTCGCCATAGCCTATTGGATTGCTCCGTGCAGCAAGGTACAGACTGCTTAAGGTGCATGTCGTCTGCAGTGACTGCTTCTCTCTCCTTAGCATGACCTGGAGACCACTGGCTCAGAGCAATGGCTGAGCGTTTCCCGTGTCCAGAGAAAAGAGTTTTGAGATACTTAGCAAAAGTAGAAAACCACACAGACCTGCTTTTTTCCATTATTTCTCTAAAACAGAAGTGATAATCTGGGACATTTAAGATACATGAGGCATAATCTGATCAGTAAAGGAAGAGAGAGGAAATATGGGCACTTTTGCTCCTCTAATTATGCCATATCCTAGACGTGTCTTCTACACTCACAGTAATCACCACAATAATGATCACAGGAATAGGCAACATTATTGAGCACTTTCTTTTGGCTAAGCTCTTTTCATGGAAGATCTGATTTCACTCCCCAATTACATTATGACTCATATACTTTATGAAGTAGGTTCAGAAAAGAGAAATAGCTAATAGACTGAGAGTCAAATGCAGCTCATGCTGGGCTCTGCAGCCCCATCTCCACATCGTCCCAGTTTCCCTGGCTTCCTTGATTAGGCTCTGGCCCACAAGGGCAGCTAATTGGGTCGCAAGAAGGAAAAGACAAAGGCAAGAGAGGGAGAGCTGGAAAGGTGCAGAGCTGGGCTCTTTTCTCACAGGGAAGCGGAGTGTCTGGTGCCTGCTGCTAACAGAGGGAACGGAACTTTCAGCACTTCCCGCTCCACTGTCCCTACAGCCCAGCCATCTGACTGAAGCCACAGAAAGCCACGGCACTCTCTCCAGCTTCAGGCAAGAGTTAGCAACTATAGGACAAAATCATGGAGAAATGATTCCACAGGGAATCTGATCAGCTAATGCGGTTAACAAAAATAGAACCTCTTGTCAACTCCAGTAAGAGGGAACTCATGCCAGGATGATGGGCCCAAGACCTGAGGGCTGCTGACGAGGCCACTTTACCAGATACGCAGTGAATTCACTGCCTTCGAGTAAGACATGTCCCATAGAGACAGGTTAGGACTCAGACTCCTTCTGTAAAATGGGTCTTAAAAAGTCCTCAAACTGAGTATTTGTGGTGTTCAACTTTACATCTACTGAAGATTTTGTTTCTTTGACAGTCCGCCATGCCATGGATTTCTAAATCAGAATTCCCCAAATGATACACATGTAAATGAAGGCAATTTTTTCTGTATTTCATCATGAGCTGAAGAAAGTACAGTGAGTAAAACAAGCCTAACCAGATTTAAAGCTGGGTTAGAGCAGGTCACCGGTTCTAGGCACAGGTTTTCATACTGGAAATACATCCTTGACTTCATCCAAAGTCTCAAGGGATAGGGACACTCACCTCCATACTCTAGGAGCCCCCAAACTACTTTTAGGACAGTCACTCATTAAAATAATAGCCACTTGGGAGAGAAAACAATGACAATCCTCACTTTTGTTTTTAAAACCAAATGTGACAGCTACCAGAAAACTGGGACCAGTCAATACCAGCAAATTGGTTTACCTCCGCCTGCCTGGTCGCCTAGGGAAATATTCAGGAAGAAATGATAATCCAGTGGTTGACTAAATTTTTCAGATTTTCAGTAGGTCTAAGAAGAATCATCTTGGCCACTATCATGCAGATGAGATGGCAACCCCCCCCCCCCCAAAAAAAAACACTGCATGGGAGGGAGAAGGATTTCTGGACTTTCTTGGGGTCCAGTAAATCCAGGAGACTGATGCCACCATTAAACATAGGGGTCACACTGACAGTAGTCTTTTAGAACATTCTGGAAGAAATGTTTGCAGGAAAATTTAGCCCAATGGCTGAGACTTCTCCTCTGTTCAGATACATGTCTTTTTGACATTTGGTGCTTACGGAGCTCCCAGTAAAGACTAAAAAAAGAGCACTACAGATAAATATGGACTGGCCATTAAGCCACTTGTGCCTTTTGGGTACTTTCTGGGCTTCAAGTCTGAATTCAACAACTTGGAGGGTGTGTCCACATTGGAATGACAAGTCTTACTCTATGGTATGAGATCATTCTTGGTGGCACTGTTTATTCTGAGGGAAGATTCCCTCATTAAGGAGGGAAACTTTAGTTGTCAAAGTTGCTCTGAAGCAGCCAAAGGACAGATAAAACAGCCAAGATATTTTTAGTCTTTCTTTTCACCACTACAAAAGAAATCTTTTCAAGTTTGGCAAAGATATTATGTACTGGGGATTATAAAGGGTCATATCTTCCATGTGAAGAAACTAGCCCTCTCCAAAGGCTCCTGAGGTCCAGAATACAAGGTCCTCCCAAGGAAAGGGGCACACTGGAGAAATCTGTTAATGTGCTAGCCTCCCTTCTCCCAAGGGATCACTTTATACCTGTGTAACACATCTATGAAAAAGCCAGTGCCATCCCAGGAACTTCATATTCTAACCACCTTATGACACCTGCCTCAAAGAAAGTAGAACTTGATATTCTTTTCTAAATGTTTTCATAAAAACGTCATCAACCAGCTAACATCTGTTTCCAACTTAATGGTCCACTTATTGAATAGTTGCTGTCCTGATTTAGGGACCCCTAGGAACACCAAAATTACTTGATTGGCCTGCCAAAATGATGTCATTTATTTCCCATTGAATCCCCACAGCTGTCAATTCTACTTTTATTTAAATTTCTGAGAATCCCTAAGAAAGACAGCTAAATAAGGAGTGGATAAGGTCAAGGATGTCAACAGAAGTTGACAGCTTACTAATACAGTGGCTGAAGAGGGTAACCAAGTCACAGATGTGTACATAAGATAACAAAGGCTGGTCTGGCTCTTGGAACAGGCCTGTCAAATTCAATAAAGTGAACGGTGATATTTTTCTATTATTTCTCAACATGGCTGAGGTCATGCAGCCCACTGGGAAGCTGGTGAGTTCTCTCCTCATGGCTGCTATCAGGTAGATCTTTACTCATGGAGCTCTTTATCCTCTCAAGGAGAGCTCTGATGTCAAAGGACCTTTATGGCTCAATGCCCTTTTGCACCCTTTGTTATTCCATTCTGATTCATACTTTAGGCTGTTTGCCTATTAAAATCTGAATTTTAACTCCTGAAAGAGTTACCAGTAATCCTTATGGGCTCAAATGGGGTCTCTACAGTGGGCTGGATCAAGGAGGAAGTCAGCATGGTAAAAGTATTGAGCAACAACACAAATTCTAATTGTAAAGGTGTGAGAGGTGAATCTGATTTCCTCCGTGACGTTAACCTTATCCTTATAACTCAGTCCCAGGACTCAGGCAGGAGAGCTGTAAATAGCTTCAGCCTCCTACCTGGTATCTTTGTAGGGTACAAGCCTTCAGTCCATATACTGCCACATAACTTTCAGATGAAGAATGCCAAAGTGTCAGTTACCACACCCCAGCCCCTAAGCCCTGTGCCAAACAAAACACCTTGTGAGGAGGTAGAGGAACTCTGCAGCTTTGGAAGATCCCTGCTTTGCCTTGTCAGAGTTGAAATGGTTTGAAACAGGGTCCTCACAACATGCGATCCAAGGCCAACCAGGGGAAGACAATGCCTCCAATGGCCTGTGTGTCCCCCTCATCTGCTTCTACCAGAGAGCACAAGATTAAATACAATCATGCTGTAATTTTTGAAGCATGGTCATGGAGGGGAAATTCATGCCAGGAAATAGAGCATATTTTGCTCTTACGTTAACAAAAGCATCTGCCCTCAAATCCAAAAGGAAAGTCCATCACCTGTCACCCTGCTGGGACAGGAGTTAAGAGTACTAGAAGGCTGATCACTTCTATCCGAGCCCAGTCTAAGCCCTGCGACATTCTTCCCCAACTCTCCATCGATTTGCTAGCACAGGTGATGGCCTGCATCTCTCTCCACCAGAAAATCAGCAACTTTGAAAGGAAGGACCAACTCTGCCAGCTTATTTATTCTATCCCCTCCAGGGCCCAGGATCATGGTGCATACAGACAGCACCCCAAGGGCTCACAGCAGAAGTGCATCAGAACTCTGTGTAGCTCCAACTTTCCAGAGCCTTGCCTATTAGCTTTAAAAGAGCCAGGTGGGTTTCTTTTATGTTCCCCCTTAGGAGAATTGCCTGAGGCTCTCTGGTGCCGCATAGTAAGTGCTTCCTCTGTGCCAGGAGCTGCTCTGTTTTGTGCATATTATTCATTTCTTTCGTCAACCCTATGTGAAAATGTATATTTTATCCCCATTTTACAGATGAAGAAACTAAGGCATAAAGGGATTAAATGCCACAAACTACAGAGCTGTGATTTAAACCTAAGATCTCTAGCTCAAGAGACCTGACCTTAACCATTGTACAAGCATGTGCACACGTGCACACGCATACATATACACACATGCATGCACGCCTTCCCTTCTACCCTTTCTAATCCAGTAGCAGCATTATAACCTTCAATGCTGAATGTAAACATCTCAACTGTTACTTCACTTTGCAATGGACTTGGTTCAGAAATTTAGAGGTGGCAGGACTTTTCCAGAAAGGAGTTGAAAACAAGACTGACAAACTGTATTCTTTCCTCTTCTTTTCCGAGAAACCCTACCTTCGAGTGTCCACTATCACTTAGCACCTCTTCAGCCCATGGGACAAATGATGGATTCCCATGGCAATGTGAGAACACCCAGATTAGAGACACCCAGTGAACATCCTCCTGCCTTACCCAAAGAAAGGAATATCGCTGAGCCCTGCATTAGACATTCCGAGTAAGAATTTTACAGGAAGCATACGGAGAAACCCACCCCTAATTTAACCAGGATCTCTAACATTTAAGAACCACTCTGGCCTTGACAACGTGCATGTTTTTTTCTTGGAGCACTTGATCCAAAGCTTGCCTCCGTTCCACTTTCCAACTTCTACACTGAGCGGCCACTGGCACCTGGTGGCAAGTGAGGGTGGCATGTGGGGATACGAGACTGCGGAGACATGGTGGAAACACTCTCTGGGTGCTCTCCTGCAGATACGACCTACTTTGCAGGCATGCGGCTGCTAGGTCCCCATTTAGAAGCTTACACTTGTGGTAAGAGCTAAGAGCCCAGCAGCAGGGAACACAGAGGTGTGCTAACCAGTAAAAGGTCACCTCTGATCTATTTGTTTGCAGCTAATTCAAGAGCACTCCTTAGTTGCTCTCATACTCACATATTTCCAGGAGGTTTGGGGTGAGGCTAGACACTGAGGTACTACAAGCCTGCATTTCTAGATAATCAGTTCTCTGCTCATACGGTCCAAGGAATGACGGAAGTGCTTTAGCCCATTGTCCAGACTCACCAGTTTCCACTGGTAAGCAAAGAGCAGAGCAGGCCAAGGTCAACATTTCCCAAAGCTCTACTGTCTTTTTTTACACTGAACATTGTTCCTTGACCCAGCTTTAATGATTCCCCAACTAAGAGCTGCTGGCATATATTGGCTGACTTTTCTTTCTTTTAGCTCACCTGGTGGTCTTGAAAAAGAAGGAAGTTTTCCCCATGTGTAATTTGTTTCAAAAAGTATTTTTGTGAGACAAAAAGGAAATATCACCAAAAAAAAAAAAAAAAAAAAGGAAAGAAAAGAAAAGAAAAAAAGCCATTGAAATGATCTGATCTCAAATGAACTTTGTCCAAGTTTGATCAATTATAAAAAGAAGTCTTGGAACACTACATCAAAAACTAATGATATACTGTATGGTGACTAACCCAATGTAATAAAAAATAATGATTAAAAAAAAAAGTCTTCTAAGACCAGAAGAAAAAGAGGAAAGGTGCACTTCTACCTACCTCGCTTTCCTCCCTATGGCCCAGATCAAGTGGGAACCGAACCCAGGGTCACTTTCCACGGGACCACAGGGCCTTATCAGGGTTTTGTGGTACGTTTTCAGTAGATACAGTAATTTTTATAGACTCCACTTCTGCCAGACAATAACAACTTGAAGGAGGTAACAAAGAGAACAGTAAATGCCTTAAACCACATCTTCTGAGGAATCCCAAGGCCAGCTCAGGTTCAGCTGCGTGCAGCCTCCTGCATCAGGTGCCTCCTGTGGGTGAGGAGGAGGAGCGGTATCCCTGTATCCTTATCCAGGTCATCATCAGAAGATACTACATAGAGCCCACTGATAAAGGACAGGAAACCTGTCCACCAGTCCACCAGGAAACCTGGCCACCAGTCCCTTAAGATTTGGGTCCATCTCCATGGTCCCCAGCTTTTTCTGACACTTGTGGGACTCTGCTAGGATACACAAGATCTGACATCACTTTCCTTCTGCTCAGCCTTCCCGACTCCCCATCCCATGGTCAGTTCCACCTTCCTTCGCCTCTCACCACTACACCAACTAGGACACGGTGACAAGACAGGAAGCAGGGACTATTTAAGGATGTCTCCTGGGTACACCAGCAACCTGGCTGGGAAATGGGGCTTCAAGATTTTGAATGCAGTCATCTAAAATGTTGAAAAATTCAAACTAACAGTTTGATATATAGATCAAAATGAGACATGGTTGAATTCAGTTTTCTTACTTAATTTATGTGAGATGTTTTATTTGTCCTTACATTTAACCTGTGCATTCTGAATTTAATGTATCTACCTATGGCCAGAATTAATCTATGATCCAGTTTTGTAGATAATGAAGTCAAACATCACAAAGAAGGGCCATTTATAAAATGTCTGTAGGCTCCATGGTTTTCAAGTAACTAGAATTTCAGGTTTTGGGGCACTAGATTTAGTGCCATATGACATCTAACAATGCAAATGAACTGAAATAAGTTTTTTCCAGCATAGTAGGGATTCCTAATGTCTAAATCTGAGATGTTGGGTTTTTAAATATATATATGTATATAATTATCACTTCTTAAATTTCAATAGCTAGGTTCTATGGTATTAGAATCATTATAAACCATGTTACACTAACAATCAGTATAATTAAAGTGGACGATTACCATGCCGAAGCATATTCAAAGAACATTATTAAGCCATTGGACTTATAAGTATTACACTGAATACAGTCATAATTAGGGAAATTTTACCCGCAAAAATCTCTGTAAATTGATCACCTACTGAACCAATACTCTATCTCCCAGGTGACATTTCACTCTAGGACTCCTGAATGAGGCCGAATGTGAACATCAATTAACCAGACAGTGGCTACAGGTGAACATCTGTTCTAGAGAAGGAACTTTTCTGGGCTTCAGAAAAGGTTTCCCTCTTTGCTCTCTTCTGATTAGTGTACCAGGGTAAGGGGTAGGATTTGGTGCCTAGGTGCAAGTGATAGCCGTGTTCTAGAAGGGACTCATTTGAGCTCCTTAACAGGGGTCAACAGACTCATTGGATGGCCCACAGTTTAGTCCTCGAAGACAAAGGTAGCCTTGGGATGGCACACCAGGGCCAAAGAAGATATGGCCAATACTTGCTCCCTAACGGGGCATCTTCTGGATCATTTCAGGCTCACATGGAACAACCACACAACTCAATTATGCACCAGAGCCACAAGGGAAACCTCAGTAAGTTTTAGAGTAGTATCAAAGAGGCTATGATCTACACACATGCGGCAATGAAAAAGTAATTTTTCAAAGTACGAGGAAAAGTCCTCTACATCTGGACATTAACCTGTGATTTAAAAATGAAATCCAAAGGGAAACTGTAAAATATTGATAACTGAACATCAATGAACATATCACCTGTCAAAATTTCTTAGAATATGGCTAAAGCAGTGGGAACTGTAAAACTTTAATTTACTAACATATAAGAACGAGTGAAAACAAATCATAGAAAAAACAAAACTCAGGAAAATGAATCAAAGAGCAATAGAGCATATCCAACATATGTTTTTTTTAAATTCTGAACTCTACTGAGACAATTCTTTTTTCAGATGTGAATGGCCTAAGACGCCTATCACATGGCTGGGAAAAGTCGTGCAGGTCACAGCACAGTGATACATCAGTGTATTCTACTCCTGTCTATACTGTCTATACCACTCCCATGAAATCTCCTAAATGGGAATAACTGAATTCAACAGGAGATGTATCTGGTTAAGGAGCAACTCACATGAAAGGGCAAGAGAACATGTTGTCTGAGTTCAGTTAGCAGCTTCTGTCCGTGATGGAGGATTCTCTCGTTAAACTTTGGCAAAGCATATTAAAGAGAGACCTGTCCCTACCTACAGATGCCAGTTTCATATATCTTCTACATATTTTGTTTCCAGCTAGGAAGAACCCTGAGGAGCCCCTTCATGAAATTTGTTGCCCATGCAGTTTCTTTTACAATCTTTTTGGGATTGCTAGTTGTGAATGCATCAGACCGCTTTGAAGGCGTTAAAAACCTGCCCAACGAAACCTTCACAGACCACCCGAAACAGATCTTCAGAGTGAAAACCACACAATTCTCCTGGACAGAAATGCTCATCATGAAGTGGGTCTTAGGTAAGCGCACTGTCCTTTATTCTCTCCTCCCCTGCTAATAATAGGGCATAATTAAACTCTGACTTCTGAACCTCTCCATCTCCTCTTGAGTGCACTCTGGCAGTCAAAATGGTGAGCAGATGACCAACAGAGAAGGCAGAGTCAGCTTCTATACATGCTGGCGTATCAGATGCACGGGCCTTTAACAGGAATCCCAATTTTGGAAGGAGACGTTTGGAGGAAATTTGCTCCGTGCTTTTCATTACACATGTATTGAAAATGTTTGTAAGGCAGCCTTGCATGGGAAAACATATTTTGATCATTTAACTACAGTCTACCAGAGGCCTTAGGAAATCAAGGTCTGCTTCCAGAAAACAGTATAAAATTGCATAGCTTAAATGAGATTTTTTATCACTGAATACTAATGTATAGTAGAATGTAGAAGATAAACAGAAATCTAAGAAGCTAGGGGAGCTATATTTTCTCATTATTTGTGTTAATGAACACCAGAAGCTGTGACATTCCTTTTTGTGGTAACGCTCTGTGCGGCCAAGGTCTGCCACTAGAAGTGCCAAGGAAATTTTCCCAATTTCCCCACTGTCTAGCTAAGAAAGAACATCTCTCTTTTATCTGCTTTATAAGAACAATTATGAAGAGGAACAAACAAGGCAAACTAAAATGGTAAAAGCTAAAACTATACAGGCAAAATGGGATACAGGCTTTTCTAATACTAAAAACTGCAAAACTATTTGGTAGGGAAAAATTCAGACTTGGTGGGGAAGAAAATGAAAAACTGTGTAAGTTAACATTGGCGACACTGCACATAACGAAAACCTGATCAATGGATTATAATCAATGGATTATAATATGTATGCCAAAAAGATATGAATGTGATGAGAATGTTTTAAACAAAACAAAACTGAAAAGAGAACTGAAAAATGTTAACTCTGGAGTATCAAGATGTACTCTACTAATTAAACTGCCCTAATGGTGTGCACCCCAGATTTTGCTTTCTTTACAAAAATTCAATAATGGTATAATTTTCACTAGGTTTATGTTCATAAACACTGAGTCAAAATGTACACAGGGTCACAGTGTCTGTGCCATCAAGCAACAAATTCACAAAAGAACAATTACTCAAAAACGGCCCAACACATGGCCCGCTGCAGTTAAATGAGAGAGCCTAAGAGAACCAACAATGGTTGAACCATGTGAGAACATCCTAGATGCCCAAGCTGAGAACAAGGGGGGCTATGGTCTCTGAGCTGGGTCTCTAAATAGGAAGAGGGAGATGAGAAGAATGGTTTGATCCAAAGGAAAGAAGCAGGAGAGCACGCTTCCCACAGGCTTTTCATCAACCAGCCAGTCTCTGACCAGAGGCCCACTTAGGAGAGTCACTGGCACTAAAGTTGTAAGGAGACATTAAAGCCTGTGGCGGAGTGACTTCTGGTGGCCTGACTTTCACAGTTCAGGATCTATCCTAATCCTAACACTGCAGGGGATGGAAAGTTTGTATGGCCCCAAATCCATATGTGAAAACGCTAACCCTGATGTGACGGTGTTAGGAGGTAGGTCCTATGGGAGGGGATTAGGTCATGAGGACAGAATGGGATACGTGCCCTTACAGAAGAGCCTCGGGGAGAACTCGCTCTCTCTCTCTCTCTCTCTCTCTCTCTCTCTCGGCCATGTGAGGGTACAACAAGTAGTCTGTAACCCAGAAGAGGGCTCTCACCAGAACCCAAATACGCTGGCATCCTGATTTCAGACCTCCAACCTCCAAAACTGTGAGAAATAAATTTCTCTTGTCTACAAGCCACTCAGCCTTTGGTATTTTGTTAGAGCAGCCCAAACTGACTACGACACAGATTGAAACAAAACAAAACAAAATACCCATCACTCACACGTTGGGTTTATGGATAAAAACATAAGAGTATTTATGGCCCCATCACTCACCCTGGATACAGAGTAGCACGGTCTCTTCTCCCAGAATGTATCATACTCATAAATGAGGGACTATGGACAGATTGATTATAAGAACACTACTACTCCCTCTCTACCAGCAGCGGCCCTAGGACCGAAAAGAACCTCAGGACCCTTGTACGTCCAACCTGCTCCCTTCATGGATGAAGACCTTGGCCACAAAAAGTTGAACAGCCTTCTCTGGGTGGCCTGCTTCTGTCTTTCCCACCACCAGACCTCAGTACATTCTCGGGCCAGGAGCTAGAGTGATCCATTTAAAATTCAATCTGGTTTTATCCCTCTTTGCCTCAAAACTCTTCAGTGGCTTCCCATCTCCCTCAGAGTGACACTGATGCCCTTATAATGGCCTAAAATGCCCTCCACCTCTCCACCCCATCTCTGTGACTTCACGTCTCACCACTGCCCACCCCATAGCCCCACCGGCTTCCTTGCTGCACACTGTTTCTACCTCAGAGCCTCTGCGGGGGCTGTCCCCTCTGCCTGAGTGCTCTTCCCACAGCACATGGCTCATTCCCTCACCTCCTCAGGTCCCTGCTCAAAAAATCTTCAAAGTGAGGTCTTTTTAAACCAACCTATTTAAAGCCACAAGTTCCTCCACCCTGACTGTCCTATTCCCCAGGCTCCTTTTATTCCTAACAGTTAACATTGCTAAGCAAACTACATGCTTTCTTTTGTTACTTCCTGTCTCTATTAATATTAACATTTCTGTAATCATATAAATTTGTAGTTTACTCTTTTCATATTTTATCATCCCTCTCTCCATCTGGCCATGTGGTTTTCCCAATGACCACTTCCAACAGCCACATCGTGTGACAATACTCTTAACTTTTTCCCCAAGCCTCTCCTCATACTAGGCATGTAGGTTGTTTCTCTTCTACTGTACAGTTCTGTGTAAAGGTCAAACTCACTTAGAAATATATTCTTCCTTCACTCCGGATGCTTTAGTTGATTACCTACAGGATTTAAGGAAAATCCTAGATTGTCAGTCCAAGAGATTCAAGGCATGGGGGTAGCGAGGCACAAGGAGGTTGAGAAGACACACCCAGAAACAGAAGAAAAGCCAGGACACAGTATTAAGGAAAGAAAAAGAAGAGTATGAGAGAAAGGAGGGATAAATTTGCTAGTAGACTTGCTGCGCTCTGTAGTGCTGTCAAATGAGCTGCATTCAGGACGACTCTGGAAACCAGGGACCATCACTCCTTGCAGCCTAGTGAACCTCCAGGATCAGTTCGTACCACAGGAACCTCTTTCTTGCCTATATCAGCAGCAACTCTGGGGGGGGGGGGTAGTTGTAAGAGCTTATAATAAGGCTTTTCAACGGGAGACTGTGGCTCCAGAGACACTCATCAGAGGATGATGTAACATGAGTAGTTCCCAGAAAGCCGTCAGGCTTGGAGGACGGGAAGTCTCTGCACAATGCATGTCATTTCTCCATCTAGGAATAGACTCATGTCCAAAGACACATTCTGCACCACTCTTAGAACCTGGCAGCGTTTTCTTAAACAGACTTCCCAGTATTGCCAGTGGAGTGGAGATGTGAATGCCCAGGGTAATAGGAAAATACACTTAAAAGGCTACAGAGAACAACTTGGGACTGGGTGTCAGGAAACCCAGTCCTGGGTCCCTTGGTGGCCTTGCCTGTCTGAGTTTCAGTTTTTACATGTGTAAAATGTGAGGCTCAAGGGCTCCCTCACCCAATCCACCCAGGGTTATAAACTCTTCAAGGGAGGTGCTAAGTCTTAGCTCCAGGATCACACAGTGAAGTTTGGCCAAGAATGAACTTATAGAAGCCTATGGGCTGGGTTCCTCACCTAATTCATTCTTTTGATTCTTTCCTCATTTAGTCAGATCGATTTTCAAGCAGACTATTCCAGTCAACTTTCCAAAGTTTCTCCCTACAAGTGAGACCAGGTATCTGCTCTTTAGGGACTGTCCATCTGCTCCAAGTGAAGCCCAGTCTCCCCCTCACAGCCTGTAGGAAGGCTACTAAGGGTCTACTGGGCCTTCACTAACCTTCCCTGCTACCAATCTCCAGGCCCATGCCCTGAATCTTGAGCCCCACTCAGCCTCTTCAAGTCCCGTGGAAGAGCCCATCCTCCCACACTTCCACAGCCACTATCTGGAACACTTGACCAGCCCCTCTGTCACCTGGCTAGCTCCTGCTTCCTTCACACCAAGTGTCCCCTCCTCCATGAATTCACTCCGTCAGTGAACAAATACAAGTTGTTCCAGGAACTCTGCCAACTCTCATGATTATAACACTGACTGCTCTGATCGCTGCGTCGCCACAAACAATCCCCAGCCATTTTCATTACAGCATCTGTCACCCGGAAACATTCATGATGGTTTGTGATGCATCTGTTTCCAGAGATAGACTGAGCTTGCTTCATCTTGCTGTGGTGTCCCCAGAATGGTGGCTGGCTCTGGGTCAGCACTCAATAGTGTCCATTAAGTGGTGGACGATTTCCCAACCAGGAAGAGTACACTTGGGCCCAGCAGAGGGCATGGTAGGTGACAGCCCAGCGGAGAGCAAGGGCCCTGCAGTGACTGTGTGTCTTTGAACAACGTACTTGCCATCTTGGTACACAAGCTTTTTCACCTATAAGGTGGAGATGATTACAGTTTAACCAGCTATCAGACTATGAGAAAGGTTTGCTGTTGCTCGAGTGCTCAGCACAGTGCCTGGCACCTAGCAGGTGTGTAGCACTTGCTAAGTACTAAACTGAAAGAAGAGAAAGAGGGAGAGCTTTGTTAAGAAATGCTTTAATCTATTAATATCATTTTCCTGCCTGGAAAACAACTGAATCCCAAGTATGTATGAGGCCCAGATTTGTCACAAAAGACCTGTCACTGAGACAATGTTTGGATGTCACAGCTTGAGGGCATATTCTCCCTCCTGTAAGTTCACAGAACACCTCCTTTTGGCCCAATAATGAGAGGCTGACCTGAAAGGACCCACAGGCCTCCCAGGAGGTGGTCTCTGAAGTCAGCTCTGCTGAGGACCTGGGGACAGAGTAGAGGATGCCCTGGGGTCAGGACCACTTAAGGAATGTGCATATTTAAGCCTCACGGGATTCTGAAGGGGGATCCCTGCAGAATACCATCTGAAGCTGGGATGGATGTGAACCAGCTTTTGAGCTGACAAACTCCATCTCAGCAGCCCTTATTCAGAACCTGCCCAAAAGAAGCTACTCCTTTCCCCCAAGGCTTCCCAGCCCATTCCACTGTCAGCCACCCTTATTAATTATCAGTGACCTTGTCCTCTGAACTCCAGGGCATCGCAGAGTGAAGGGGATTTTGCCTGAAATAGGCTCCAGTGCCCAGCATCCTTACTCCCTGGGCTCTAAACACTCCTCTGACTGACAAGCTGGAGGCAAGAGACCATCATATTCAGCATGGATAGAAAAGGCTGAACCATCCTCACCCGGTTGGAAGCAAGGGGCCTAATTTCACTCACTAAAGTACTTAATTTCACGTTTCTTTTTTCATTAAGCATTCCTGCTGCTCAAACCCTTGGGCTTGTGCTACTTTTACTCATGGCCTTAGAATAATTTAAATTAGCCTGGTTGAGTTAATATTTAAATCTACTAAAACTGACAAGGGCATTTGACTATGGAGGAAATGATTTGCAATGCTCAATAAAGAGCTACTTACCCTGGTCAAAAAAGTCAGTTTTCTATAAACAATTTGCATTTCAGATTCAAAGAGAATTTGGTGCTTGAAATTACCCCAAAACTCCAAGAATATCAAGGGACTTTTTTAAGGTCACATACCCAGGAAGTGGCCAACGCTAGAACCTGAACCCAGGGCTTCCTGAATTCAGGCCAGTGACAGCCCTAAGTGATAGCCTGCAGCTGTGCTAGTATCCAGCTGAAAGCACTTCCACTGAGACATCAGGAATTTTAATCTGAGGGTAACCAAGAGCAATAAACATTACTTCTTCCAGCCCATAATGGTTTTTCTAAAAACATTCCTAAAATATCTATTCGAACTGGCACAATTGAAAGTAATTTCAGTGTTAAGAAAATTATTACTTCACTGAATTACCATACAAATTTCGAAAGGGTAAGCTTGAGAACAGTGTTTTGCAAAGGAAAAAAAAAGGCAAGGTGGGTACTGGGAGTGTCTTTTAAACAGACCTGCAATGTTTTGGGATATTTCCTACTGCGCAGCCTCTGATGTGAAACAGACATGCAGATCTTAGAAGCTATTTCAAAAAAACAAAGCCACAACCCCTCTAAACAGATGCTCTCAAATTATTTTTCTCCTTAGAGACACATTTAGTTTCAATTCCTCCTATGTAACAAACCACTTACACCAGAAAAGGGAAAACTCTGATTGAAACTGCCCCAGGTCAGAGAAGACACAATCCAGTGTGGCCAGATGGAGGCCTGTGGACCAAGTCATCCATGTTTCTCTGCCCATGACCATTTGTCTGCTCCTAGTATCATCCTCGACTCCAGGCTTTGTAGGAAGTGAAGTCCTCAAAGGCCACTGTATTATAAAGTGATCAATTGCCAGCGTGCTTGTGTTTGAGGTCTGGAAGAGCACCAGCAAATGGCTGGGGTGGACCTGTTGGGGGACTTTTGGAGAGAGCTGCTTTGCTGAACTCCAGGACATACGGACACAGACAGAGATCACAGGAAGGTGTGACAGCCCAGCTCTGCAGTCTGGACTTTATCTTAGGGTTGAGGAGTATACTGCAGGAGGACGTGACCATGATCCAACCTGTGCTTGAGGAGAAGAAGAAAGAAGTGAAAACTGAGAGGGCAGGATGGATCTGGGAGCCCAGCAGAGGAGGATCTGCAGAATTGCAGTGATCCATTGGGGACAGACTAAGGAGTCAGGACTGCAAGACAGGGGGTAGTGGGCCATGGGGGGATTAAGAGGTAGGGAGGGATGGGGAGGCCAACTTAGGGTATACTGTATTTCTGGCCCTGGCAGGACATCCTCTTAGAGCAGTCTCTCTGTATAGTGGAATTTAGTTTCCAAGCACTTAAGAAAAATCAGAATTTATTTCCCTGCAGGACATCTGCAAGGAAATGAGGGACAAAGATGCAACAATGGACACCCTTACTCAAGGACAGAAGGGAAAATGAGAATGAGCAAAACCTTGGAAAGCAATAGCCTTTAAGGATGATGAGTAACAAAGGAGGATGTGGAGGGCCAGAGAGGGAGGCAGAGAATGGGGAAAGGCAAGCCCTCATGACTGATGCACAGGAGCCAAGGAAGTGCCAAAAGAGGCAGGCAGTGTTAACCTCTGGGGAGTGAGTAGTCACTCAGCCATCTTCTTACTACATTAACTTCCTAAGTATGCAGGCTAAGTGTAGTGCACAGCATGGCTGGTTCTGCATCAAGACTTTCCCAGGTTTGAGTAGCTATAGAGACTGCTTACTATCATTTACAAAATATTCAAGTTTTTTCTACACATCACTGGCTTTGAATTCAATTGTATTTCCTGAAGACACAGAATAACAGAGTGGTCAAGAACACAGACTTCAGGGGCAAACCTTCCAGATTCAAACTCCAGATCTGCCTCCTGCCTGGGCACAGTCCACCTCTCTGTACCTAATGAAACAGTAGCCATAACACTGAGGTAATAGAATGTACTTCCTGTGTTTGCTGCCAAGATTCAGCTGAGTTAATACATACATACACCAAAGAGTGCCTAGTACATAGGAAGGGCTTAAAATGTCATAGAGTTATTAAGCTTTAATAACCTAAATCATTTCATTTTTAATAATTAATTAAGATATAGAATAGCAAAACAGTGCAAATCATACATAAGCCACATATCCAACTTTCCAGCAGCCTTACAATAAAAATGGTATTTTATTTAACCCAATTTATCTAAAATATTATCACTTCAACATGTGATTGATATAAAAAAACTGAGATTTTTACTTTTTTTTTTTTAAGTCCTTGATACCTAGTATTTGGTATGTTACACTTACACAGAGCCTCTCATTCAAATGGCCACATTTCAAGGGCTCCATATCCACATGTGACTAGTGGCCACCAAACTAGCAGTGCAGGTACAGATGGATACATACCCAACTGTTACTCTAGGTCACCTCTCAAGGCTGGTTTAGAGGTGGGGTGGGGCAACTAGCAACATATTGTTTACATGCCTCTAGATTATTCAGTAAGTAGCAATTAAGACTGTAGGTATTTAAAATCCAGGAAGTTACTTTAAAAAATTGAGAAACAACTCAAAATGAATGCTCACTGAAACAATCACAGAAACATATAAAAGTGTTCCAATGTGGGAGTTAGGAGAACGGGTTTCCAGGTCTTCAGTGGGACCTGCAGAAAGCCCTTTCCCCCCGGACCTCAGTTTCCTTGCATTTCATTTAGAATGGGAGGAGTCCTTAAAACCCTCTCAGTTCTTAAAATGCACAAATACGGGACCCTCTGTTTCTCCTGTATTACCTCCAAGAATCTAAGAAAGGATGAGAATTCTCTCCTCACCTCTGGAGATGGTATACCCGTAAGCGGAGGGCAGGTGACAAGTCTTCCGGCGGTCTGAGAACCTCCTGTTTCTAAATCTGCCTTTGAAAAAGACACGTTTCCGTTCGCGGCTGGCTACGAACGTTCTCAGTTCTCAGGAGCTCCCACGTACATTCGTACCCTGGTTCCCTCCGTGACGCGCTGTGGTCACAAACGCCCAGGGAACTGGAAAATGAGCCTGAGCTTCTCACTCTCCCGCAGGAATGATTTGGTCCGAATGCAAGGAAATCTGGGAGGAGGGGCCGCGCGAGTACGTGCTGCACCTGTGGAACCTGCTGGATTTCGGGATGCTGTCCATCTTCGTGGCGTCCTTCACCGCCAGGTTCATGGCCTTCCTGAAGGCCAGCGAGGCCCAGCTGTATGTGGACCAGCACGTGCAGGACGACACGCTGCACAATGTCTCACTTCCGCCGGAAGTGGCCTACTTCACTTACGGTGAGTTGAAGGGCGCTGCAGCACCGCGTGGCGCCCCGCCCTCCTGGGGCGTGGCCATGGGTCCGTCGCACCACTCCACCTGCAGGTCCCTCTCCAAAGAGGTCCTGCTCTGGGCTGCACAGCCAGCTTCATAAAGCGTGGAATTAGGGACTCTAAGAAATGAATTTTGTGTATGTGCTTAGAAGGATGGATTTGTTTTGGAAAGGTTCTTGGAACGTTTCTGGGAGGTTTTTTGTTTTTTTAAACAAAGATCTCTTTTTCTGATAGATTTTATTTATTTATAAGAGAGAGAGGGCACAAGCAGGGGGGATGGCAGGCAGAGGGTGAAGTATGCTCCCCGCTGAGCAAGGAGCCTGATGTGGGACTCCAGGACCTGGGATCATGACCTGAGCCAAAGGCAGATGTTAAATTGACTGAGCCACCCAGGCATCCACAAAGATCTTATTTCTGATGTGAATCCAGGAGCACTAAGAGGAAATGTAGAGATGAAAGAAATGTGCTTCTATACTGGATCCCTGCATTTTGTGCAAAGATGGGCCCTGATTCCCCCATTCAAAAGTTCTTTTCTCATGGCCAAAGTAGTTTTTTGGAGATACATTAATTCTTTCAAACCACAAGACCATACAGTATGAGGTAGTAGATTGAAATTTTAGGAAGAGTAAGAGTTGTAGCATCCATTTATGAAGGACTTACTAGATGCCGGGAACTGTATAGACATATGCCATAAACTCCAGTCCTTACAAAAGGCCCACAAAAAGGGGTCTTTTCTGTCCCTATTTTACAGATAATGAATGGGTTTCCATGGCAGGGCTCACAATGTTCTCAGAAATATAGGAATGCCTTGGGTAGCAAGGGATCCTGGCCCAACATGAATTGAAAACCATGCAGAATGGCACAGTGCTTATGTCCCCAGTCTTTGGAGTCACACCTGGATTCAAACCCTACTTCTATAACTTACTCTGGGTTTGCCTAACTTTTTGGAGCCTTTATTTTCTCACACATAAAACCAGGATAATACCCAAGTCAAAAAGTTTCTTTTACGGATTAAATAAGATAGTGCATATGAATTTTGCACCGTGCTCTGAAAATATTAAGTGTTCACTAAATGGTAACACTTATTATCAATACTACCTATTGCTTCATTTTCCTGCTCTAGCATTGTACTTTCTGTTCTAAAAGGGAAGAAGATACAGATCTCTTTTATTGTTACCAATAAACTAGCTGGACACTTACTAGGCATTTATTAATGACCGCTGCTCCATCATGAAGGGTTTGAGTGTCAAAAGTCCCTGTTAGATGGCTCCAGGAGTCACATGGCTCCTGCGACGTCAGAATGTTCATGGTCAGGAGAAGCAGTGAGCTGCCAAGGGCTGGCCATTTAACATGGCAGTTGAGTGCTATCCATATTCTATATAGGTCACGTCACATGTAAATGTGGTAAGGACACAGCTCCTGAGAAACGAGGAATCTTTTAGTATTACAAACCATTCGCTCTTTTTTCATTGGTTTAGCAAATTCAGATTTGTTAAAGGCCAAGTGGGTTTGTGTATTTTCCTCTCTGAG
Organism: Meles meles; assembly: GCF_922984935.1. Taxonomy (NCBI): domain Eukaryota; kingdom Metazoa; phylum Chordata; class Mammalia; order Carnivora; family Mustelidae; genus Meles; species Meles meles. The sequence continues at coordinate 109,229,239 of NC_060068.1, forward strand.
CCGTTCAGGGTTCATCAATGAAGAGATGAGAGAATCTTGATACTAAATTGGATAATTTTCTTAATGCCCTGATTTGGCCTGCAGTATTGTCCACTTGTGACTTCTGTTCCTATTAAGGATTGTGTTAAAGTCTCACCAACTGCAAAGTATTGCACAGTGTTGCCCTTGCTTTGAGGTTCGCCCTGTGCTCTTGGAAATCTTTTGGCTCAGATAGGTGGCTTATGTTCCAGTTGCGGGGCAAGCGCGCCCCCTGGTGACCATCCAGGCCGTGGTGCCTTCCAACCTCTACAGCTCCAAACAGGCAGATTCCAGTTTTCCACGTTGGGATAGGGCAATTTTTCTCATGGAAAGAGCTCCAAAAAGAAGAAAATCCCTTTGTCTGAATCATCACACTGCTCTTTGTTTTTACACCCATCGTAACTCTGACAAACCAGTGCAAGTAGAACACTTTTTCACTAGAAGTCCTGGCCTGGCCACCAGGGTCCAAGAACAGCTAATCTATCTTTCTAGATAATAGAAGTGGCTTTATTATGACAGCTGAGGTTTAACATGGTAAGTTATACGAGGGGGGAAAAAAGAAATTCCTTTTTGGTGTCTCTTTGCAGAAGCCAATTCTTATTTCATATTACCCTAATGTGTGATTTATCCTTGGAGGGTGACGGATATATTGGAAAAACATAATTTGTTCTCCTTACTTGTCTTTCCTGGACTTCTGAGTTATGATCTTGATGAGAACATAGAGTCTATAATTTTATTGTATTTCCAAATGTAATTTAGAACACACTACATGAAACCTTGTAGCAAAGAGAGGCCTGGCTTCCCTTACTAAAGGTTTCTTGCTGCTCTTTGTTATTATAATTGTTTAACACAGTCTAGTCTTGAAAATAAAGGATAAAATCCCTCCTCCATCTCCCTAGGGGTGCCGAGAATTGCTATGTCATCTCCTTGCTATCTGCATTTACCTGGCTTTGAAAAGGACCCCATGCCCCTAATCCAATCTTGAAAATGGCAATAATAAGATCTACTCTCCGGGACTGTCGCTAGAGTTACAGCTAATGTACGTGTAAGGGCTAATTTCAGTTTCTCAATGCTTCTCAATTTAAGTTTCACTTAGCATTTCTCAACAGGGAGACTCTTGGCTTTTTCAGCAGAGCAGTTTTCATGGTATGGGTCTGTCCGGAGCATTGCAGGGTATTAGCATCTCAGTAATAGTCCTGCCCCAGCGCTGTGACAACAGCAGATACCCACATACAGTCCCCGAGGATAAAGATGGTGCCCTCGCCAGAGAAGACCTGTGTGTCCTGACACGTAGCAGGAGCCTCATTAGCGATAGATGCCATTCCTGGTGCCATAGGAACACTTCACAGCTTTGTTCTGCCACAGAAATATACTCCAGGCAGATCAGACCCTCCCCAGAGAGTCCAGAGCAGAAAACTCCAGAGCCCAAGACAGGTCCCAAGACTCTTGCCATCTGGAACAGGGCTGTCATGGCAAACCTGGATGACCGGTCACCATATTGGAGACCTTCGCTCAAACCCAGAGCAACACTTCCAGACACATGCTGCCTGAGAAACAAAACCCTAGAGCATTTTCTCAGGGAAGACGCTTCAGATTCCTGGCCCTGTGTGGGCTCGTGTGTTCTGATTTGTGGCCCATCCAAACCTGTGGTATTTCAGTCAGGCATGTAACAAACATTTAGCAACACCTGCTGTGTGCCAGCGCCTAGGCTAAGCACTTTAGGTACAGAGTCATATTTCACCCTCACGACAGCTCTGTGAGATTGATTATATTATCCCCAGTTTACAAATGGAGAAAATCTGGTTCTAAAAGGTTAATTGACTTGGTCGGGATCATAGAGCCTTGGAGTAAAAAGGCCACTGTCAAGCCTGGGTCTGTCCGACTCCGAGTCCATGCTCCTCCCCACTGCTTCCCCGTGATGCTTCCCCAGGGGATGGGGCAGCCTCTGCTGGTGGAGCCCAAACATGGGCAAGGAGGGCAGAATAGTGAGCAGCATGGAAAGTTCCATGACAAAGGGTGCACACAGGATACTGCAGGAGCAAAGAGAGGAATGGGGAGCCTGTCCCCGGTTGTGGGAGTCACAGAAGGCTTCCTAAGAGAGCTGACACCTGACCCAAGTCTTAAAGCATGAGTGGGAATGAAGTGGCCTTGAAGTGAGGGAAGGGTGTTCCCAGCAGATGGGCCAACACATTCCCAGAGGGAGGGTGATCCCAGTGTATTGGGATCAACTTAGAGACAAGGGCAGGAAAGGCCATGATGAGGTCAGACACCTCGAAAGATACCTGCTTTCTCTGCCAGAGACAAGTCAGCACAACAGACTCTGTTGCCCCGGTGAGTAACCCAGCTTGTTTTCTTTCAGCCAGGGACAAGTGGTGGCCTTCAGACCCTCAGATCATATCAGAAGGGCTGTATGCGATTGCTGTCGTGCTCAGCTTCTCTCGAATCGCGTACATCCTGCCAGCCAACGAAAGTTTTGGACCTCTGCAGATCTCCCTGGGGAGGACCGTGAAAGATATCTTCAAGTTCATGGTCATTTTCATCATGGTATTTGTGGCCTTCATGATTGGGATGTTCAATCTCTACTCCTACTACCGAGGTGCGAAGTACAACCCAGCCTTTACAACGTGAGTACCCCCAGGGCTCTCCTCAGAGGGTCTCCCTGGGCTCCCCGGGAATCCTTAGGAGTCTCTGGCAGGTGGCTCCTTACAGAGACTCATGTTTCCTCGGTATTTCTACAAGTTCAGGCAACTTTCTTTAAGGGTGGCTTAGAGTTCAGGTTCTGGACGTGAAAGAATCCAATTTTTAAGCTGTATTAGATCTTCAATTCTTTTGCCACTTAGAGGCTGTGCCGCCATGAGCAAGTTCCTTAACTTCTCTGAGCTTTCATTTCCTTATCTTTAAAATGAGGATAAAAATAATACCTGCTTAATGGGGATAGTATGAAGATGCAGGGAGATGATACAGTGGCCACATGGTATGCTCTCAGTACACAAAAGGAATTATTACTATTATCACTGCGTTCACCTGTGCTACCTAGAAAACAGAGCCCTGAGCAACTGTCACACACCAACACTTTACAGGAGAAAGGCAGCTGCAATCCAAATGCAGTAAGACTGAAGGAGAAAGGAAAGTGAAGAGGAGGAGGGCACACAGATAAGGGTGCTGACCCAGCCACCATCTATCAGAATGCACAACTTGGTCATGACACACTCTCTGGGGAGATTATACAGAAACACTACATCTCCAAATAGCCCATCAGAATGAGAAATAGACAATTTATCAGCCAGAGCCTTCCCATCTGCAGTCTTCCATTAATCAGACTCACTCCAGAGGACATGAACTCCCCTACCCCTCCAGGGCAGCCCTGGGGGAGCCAGAGCCACATAGCATGAGAGGGAGGCGTGCAAGTGTACGCAGGTCAGCAGCTCTGTATGCCCAGCTGGGCAAGCCGGCTCCAGGGCTGGGCACTGAGCAAGTCTGGCAGCGTCATGTGGTTCAGCAGCAGAGGAGAAGGCTTGGGCAGGGAGGCAAGAGGCACGTGTGCAAGCCCGAAGCAAGGTACTGTCGAGCCAACCAACCTTAGGGTCCAGAAGTAGCTGCCGCATGCTGAGCAAGACAGGTGCCATACCTTCCACGTGGAGATGGTACTGGAGTACACTGAGCCTGTGTCCATGCAGACCCAGGGCTCCTCCCAGGTGTGGGGGATGCCACACGATGTCCTGGAGGGTCGTCAGTGGCACTGAGCAGTGGTCTAGGAGCAGAGTCAGGCAGACCTGAGCTTCCATCCTGACACAGGTGTTTACTGGCTGATGACCTTATGCCAGGTCACTTGATTTATCCATGCCTCTCTGTCCTCACCTGTAAAATGGAAATGACTCCCTGCCTTGTTCATAAATGCCCTTAGGAATAAATAAGAGGTTATGTAAGGGCTAACACGATATTTCCAGCCTAGGTCCTTCTCCTGCCTTCCCAGACTCAGAACTCCTCCCTGCCTTCTTGAAGGTCCCACCCAGAATCTTGAGGGAAGGACGGTCACATCTCCAGGCACATGACTCCAGCTGGGACCTGCAGGGCTAGTACTCCTGACCTGGAGCCCCAGGAACCCTGAGGGGCCTAGGATTTGTTTCTTAACAGGTGTGAATGGCTGAGCCCAGACACACAGGTTTCCTGAGCAATTCCCAGCTCACTAAATTTTTCAGGAATGTGAATGACAGAAGGAACAGGAGAAACAAAGCCGGTTCAAGGCGGTAGGGTCAACGTTGGACTGGGAATCTGACCATGTGAACCTGGGCTCCATCTCTCTTGGCCTGGGTGTTCTGTGCAATTTCTCTCCCTGCTCCTCACAGGGAGCCTGCCCTACAGGAAGGCTGCTCAGAACATCAGTGTCAGGACACAGGAGAAAATGAAAAGGGTCACGATTTAAGAGCAGGGCTGACTTGGCCATAATTCTCAGCTGGATACAGCTAACCTATACAGTGACGCTTCGGGATCAGGAAAAGCCATGGGGGGAGCATGTGGATGGCTCAGTTAAGTATCTGCCTTATATATCAGTTAAGTTTCAGTTGTTAAGTATCTGCCTTCAGCTCGGGTCATGATCCCAAGGTCCTAGGATCCAGCCCTGCATGGGTCTCCCTGCTCAGCAGGAAGCCTGCTTCTTCTTCTCCCACTCCCCCTGCTTGTGTTCCCTCTCTTGCTGTCTCTCTCTGTCAGATAAATAAATAAAGTATTAAAAAAAAAAAAAAAAAACAGGGGGAAAGAGGAAAGCAGAAGACAGGGGCAATACAGTTGGCTTGTCCCAAGTCCTGGGAACGACACGGAGACCTTCTAGACAGAAAGGACTCAACCAAAGAGGACCCAGGTGTCCCAGGATGGGTAAGGAAAGAAAAGGTGTGGGGGCAGTGAGTACAGTAGAGAAAGGATGGGATATTTATGGCCTTGGCAGTTCCTAAAATGGGACGTGCAGCAGCAAGACGGTGTGATTGGACAGGGAAACAGTCAATAGAGCAGTGAGGTGTGGAGGAAAGAATGGATTTTTGTAAATGTCATCTTTTACCTTTTGACTGCTCCCTGGAGCAGGTCCCCCTAGGAGATCTTTGATCAGCAGGAAGCCATGTTAGGGTAAATGAGATGTGTGCTCTAGGGGACTCGGAACTATTCTGCATGTCAGCTACACTGATGATAAAATCGAATGACCCCACCCCCACCCCCCTCAGGAGAACGTTTTCTTCAGAGCAACCCATCTCCCATCTCCAGGCTGCCCTGCCAAGCTTGGGATTTTCCCTCTGGCCTTCCTACGGGGGAGGGGGGCTTCTCTCCTGTGGAATTTTGAGCCTGTAGGGTAAGATGGGTGCCCTGTCTGTTTCTACGGAGTCAGAAGATTCAGTCCTCCAGAAGGGAAATTTGGGCTAGAGCACATGGCAAGTATCCTCCCCTGAACCCCACACCTGTCATGTTGAAGGGCAGCTGGTGTCCTAAAGGCTGTTCCAGAGGCCCATTCGAAAGTCAGCTGTTAGGAACTAAAAGACTGCTGCCCCTGAAGACCCCTGCTCACCCAGGGGCAGTGCAGTTACCGTTCAGATCGCAAAAGCCAGTCCCACCTGAATCCCACCAAGTTACAGTGTTATCCCCAAAGAGAGGGGTAGGGACATTCTGGGACCAAAGGAAAGAGAGGAAAAGTCTCTCTACCAACTGCAGACCCTCAGCCCTCAGCCCAGCCCAGCTCTGACCCCCAACATGTTCCAGTTCTTCCCTCCCCAACCCAAATTCCCATTCCCTCCATCCAGCAGACCAGTGAGAGGATTACAAGAAAACAGACAGATTGAACTAATTCTGCCCAAGTATAAACAAACACACGGGATGAACAGACTTAACTGAGATCAGGGTTTCTCCAATCACACCAGACTCATCTGGGAAAATGGCTAAACTGGGGACTTCTCAGGCCTCACCCTCTAGAGAGTCTGATTTCAATAATTAGGGTAGGGCCCGGAAGTCTGGATGAACAAGCCACTTGGGGGGTGCTCTGCGAAGGTGGTCCTAGGTCTAGACAGCAACCTAGACTGATGCTATCCAACCTCATCGGAGAGAAAGAGGCCACTCTCAGCTATGCACATTTCAGAGACAAAGGGCTTGTTCACCCAGTGGAGTGTCTTCCTAGTAGACTTCTGGCTCTGCAGGTGGGATTTGCCTTTGTAAGTTCAAGTCAGAACAGGTAGCCAGATCCAGCATCGAGCGAGCTCCGGACAGTCAGAGTCTGTGAACAGTTCCCAACTTGTCAGCCTCCGTCCACTTCAGAACCAAGGGTGCTCTCGAAGATCTGGGTTATTTTTTCCAGCCGCTGTGCCGGGGGGTGGCTGAAGGAGGGCAGGGATGTGAGTGCCTGGGTCATTGGCTGGTGAGCTGGGCCTGTCTGGGCATGACAGATTGTGCACCTGCTGGCAGCTCATTATCCCCAAGTAGCTTCTGTGAGAAACTGCAAATGTCCGAAGGGGAGGGAGAGACGGCGCTCAGACAAGTTTTATGCTCTCAGAGTACAGAATCAAAGTATCCCACGACAGGGGTCAGGAAGCGGAGAGAAAGCGGAGCAAGATGCCATCCAGACACTGCTCTTTCTTGAAGAAATTCTTTAAGAGAAGTTTTTGATTCTGGAAATTTTGATTCTAGGAATTTTGTTCACATTAGGAACGTATCTTTGACTTTGTCGTGGAAGTCTATAGACAAAGAGGATTTGCCTTTTGAGGGGGTTGCTTGGGGATTTTCAGCCTAGAAACTCATGAGAACCGTAGGGTCCTAGCACTGTGGTTACGGTGTTAGAAAAAGAGAGACAGGGGAGACGGGGTTGGCTCCATCGGCTGGGTGTTCGACTCTTGATCTCAGCTCAAGTCTTGATCTCAGAGTCATGAGTTCAGGCCCCCCAATGGGCTCTGTGCTAGGCATGGAGACTACTTTAGAAAAAAAGAAAAAGAGAGAGACAACAAATCCTCGGCTTGTGGATGAAATGCAGCTTGGGATGAATGTGTACAAAGGGGGCAGCCTTCCCTCTACTCTGATGGTGACCACGGCAGGACAGGTGCACAGAGAAGAACGGGAGGGAATAGGGCCAAGGAGGTGACCAGATTGGGGACGTGAAGGGCTTTCTGACACCACTCACCACTCACAATGGGCTCCTGGTCTCGCCCTTTGGGTGAACTTGGCCTCCCCTACTTCATTCTGACTGGACAGTAAATGGGGGGGCCTGCCTCCCCAAAAATGAGCCAGCCAGCCTTTTCCGCTAGGCTGTTGTGGAGTCAGCTTCACAGCACCGCTGGGTTGAGACTTTTCTAATCAAAAATAATACCTCTCCTAAGGTTATTCTGTCTCCCTAGGAATCATTTTAATGGAAGGAGCTTCAGCAGTGCTAAGCAAAACTTGAAGCTTCCATTTTCCATGACAGTTATGGAAAATTTGCACGTTCTATAAAGGGCGAGACTCATTTGGCCACCAGGAGCAGGAGGCGCTGATTCAGCCCCCCCCCGCACCGCAAAGCCACAGAAAAGCCAGCTCCTCCTTCCCATGAATCTGGGTGGGGTGGGGGGCACTGGGGCAGGGGGAGAAGCTCTGGCAGGCCTGCCCACACATGGCCCAGTGATGCTGTCTCACCCTGTTGTTGAACAACTCCTTGAACACACACGTGATCTGCTCTCTCACTGACTCCTCCAAACCGTGGAATGACAGATATCCACCACCAGAAAGCTAAGACTCGGAGAGATACTAGGCTGGCCCAAATCCCAGAGCCAAGGAGGGGATTTGAACCCAGATCTGCATGACTCCTCTCCTCCACATTTTGACCCGCAATTCCCAAGAGTGGGATCCCCACTCCCACAGCAAAGCCTCCACTCTAAAACGGAGGGGGCGGGGGTCTCTTGAAAAGTTGGGTCACTTTATTGGGGCACAAAATTCTAAAGAAGAGCATGCTGAATTCAGATGTGGTTATCACTGAGAACCTGACGGCTCTACGTACCTTGTCTCTAAATACGCAGCCCGAGCTTGTCCCCTGGGTAAGGTAGGTTTCTATCCCAAAGTGTGCTCATTTGATTGACAGCTACACAAAGCGGAGTTCTGTGTTTGCCCTGGGGTCACAGGGATTGATTGATAAGACAGTCCTCTTCTCCCTGAGGAGCTTGTAGACAAGTGGGGGATTCGGAAACACATAGCCTCAGTTGTTACACCACGGGATCATCATCAGCGGGAACTGCGGCAGCACGGTGAGGAAGAAGCACTGAACGCCGACTGGCAGAGTCAGGGAAGGCTTCATGGAGGAGGTGGCCATGGAGGGTCTTGGAGGATGACTCGGAGAGTATTCTAGCCTGCACAGGGGGTAAAGGACCAGAGGATTTTTGGAGAATGGCCGGTAAGCAGGAGTTTGGGGGAAAGAGGGAAGATTATTTAAGGTAACCCAAGAGGATCCAGATTCTGAAGGGTGTTAGGGTCCTGAGAGGGAGTTAGAGTCTCTGCTAAGACCTTTTTAAAAGAAAGAAGATCTGCCTTTGGGGAGTGTGCTGGGGCAACTGTGTGAAGGATGGACTGGAAAGGGTGGGAGGGGAAGCCCCAGCTCGGGATTTTATCGTGACTAAAGCCAGTCACAGCCTCTCCCCTCATGGAACTAGCAGACTGGTTGGGAAGACAGATGTTAATCAAAAAAATCATAGGAACGAGGGTATGTTTATAAACTGAGATGTTCTGAAAGAAGGGAACTTGAGAGAAAGGCAGCTCCCAAGAGTGGGGAACGTGGTCTGTTGAGTGGCTGGGAGAGGGAGCCACATGAGAGAGGACAGGATCCCGAGGAGTGGCAATGGGATGGAGAAGGGACCCCGAGGAGGATGGAGTGGAGATGTGGTGACTGACTGATGTGGGGGTTGAGAGGGAAGGAGGATGTTTTTGGGCTTTTGACATTGGGAAGGCCCCAGAAGGATCTGGGAGAGACCATCTGGAGGAACATATGATGTGAAGAAAGCCCAGGCCCTTGGTGATTCAGGGGAGACAGTGGAGCTTTAACCTTCCGCAGGACCCCTGTGCAGCAGAGCTAAAGGCAAACACTCAGATTCAGGTTCACACTCGGTGTCTTGGGTGAAGTTCGTGTCCTACAGGCTGGAGCAACCACAGGGTCTTGAGAAGGAAGACCCCCTGCTTAGCACCGGGGGCCAAGCAGACACTTGCCAAAGGAACAACATAGGCTCTTCAGCTATAAATGCCATATCGTGCTTTGCAAACAAAAGATTCTGAAATTTCCCTGGCCTGTGGAAGAAAAAAAAGGAAATAAGTGAGACAGATGAGCCATAAGAGGCCCAAGGCATTGCTAAAGGAGTGACGAGTCAGGGGGGCGTCCTGACAGCCAAGAGCCATATTGCCAAGAAGGATCTGGCGGCAGAGGAGGGCCAGGGCTGCGGAGTCTGATCCCATTGCCAGCCCTAGTAAAACTCACTATAACCGAGGGCTAGGTAAGAGAAACCGAGGAAAGGTCACACTGTGGCATGGCAAGACCACGGCTGACTACCATGTTCTTGGGGCAGAACACGCTGCCTGTGTCTGTCAGTGGGAACCGGGAGTGGAATAAGCCTACAGGGCTTCAGAGGGGAAAGATTCTTCTGGGTCCATGTTGAAATCTGGGCATCTCTGATACAGAAGGGTTACAACGTAGTTACTGCATCTTGAAAGTTAGAATTTTGCCTTTCATCATTTAAATGCAAGCTAGGTATAAGGATCTGGGGGAATAAGGGAGCTTATTACGGCCGCTGTCATGAGGAGACAGTAGCAGGAAGGTCCTTATACATGGCGGAGCAGGCAGCCACAGTCACTGAAGGGGGTCCGGCTCAGGCTCAGAGAGTCCGGGCATCTGGAAATGATCATTGTGTGTCAAAAAAGGCATTTGAGTCTAACGTACATCCTCATCTTGGCATAATTCTCCAGGAAGTGATAAAAATATAGCTCTTTTCCTGGACTAGTTCAGAAGAATGATTATGCCTGTTACAGCAGGCATTCCACTATCATATAATGTATATTTATGCCCTTTCCTCATGTTATTCATGACATAAAAATTTAAAAGCCTGGTACCTTTAAGCTTCTGCAACAGGCCGAGCGCACACAATTCAACAACAGCTTGATGGTACCCAGAAAACGTGTTCTCTTCGATGATGTTTTCACAGCACACTTCCAGGCCCTTCCCTGCGTCCTCCATCTTGTTCTCAGACTGATTGTTGCCACCTTCATGGGGAGAAAGCCCTACCTTTTTATCAATAACATTCCATTCTAGGATGGAAATGGGGTCAGACTGTCCTTCTTCAAAGTGACAGAATGATGGGAGACCAGGCTGTTCAGGGTTAGCTCTAGAAATGTTATCACAAGTATAGTTCTTGGGCAGGCCTGAAGCCAGCCGGCTAAGACCAAGTCACCTTGTGCCTCAGTTTCTCAGGATTCAATCCATCACTGACCAAAAATGGGTCCCTATTTTTGATCAGTCCCTGATCAAAAACTGAGTCCCTACTACCAGCCAGGCACTATCCATCACCAATGACAGAGCCGTGTGCCAGTCAGCAGGCCCGGCCCTCATGCAGGTCACACTCCTCTGCGAACAGAAAAAGAGGGACAAGAGGCCAAAGATAGTTTAAAGAACTAAACAAAGAGACAGAGGTCATTATAGATGAAGTGCTAGGGAAGAAATAAAAACACTGAGTAGAAGAGTAATAAGGGAGGCCTCCTTCAGCCAGGATGTCAGACAGGAGATGACCTGAGCTGGTGACAGTCAAGTTTACCCCCAGTGCATGAGGAGGCTGAGGCAGGCGGCCACAGGGAGACAACGGGGAAAGGGCCCTCCAGGCTGAGGAAGTGCTCAGATGTGGCAGTCTGGAGCTAGTGTGAGGGGGGGTGGGGGGTCAGGAGTCTGACTAGGAGGGGCCCTGAGGCCTCCCAGATGACAGGAGAGACTGTCAGCCCTGGGAAAGCCACTCAAGGAGAGGGCCAAGGTCTGACTGCTTTTTTCAAAGGGTTATGCTGAGAGTGGACTGTAGGCCACGAGAGCCGTTCGGCCTGACCCTGGGGCCTCCTGCAATTCAGAAAGAAAGACAAAACTAATGCTAACAATAAGTGTTATTATTATACGAATAATAACACTGATGGCACACGTGTTACATGCCAGGCAGTCGTCTTTCATGCACTTCCCAAGCAATCAATTAACTCCTTGAATCGTCACAACACCCCTGTGAAGGAGAGATTGTAGTTTTCCCATCATACAGCTAGATAAACAGAGGCCCCGGAGAGGCTGGGACATAGCCTGAAGCCCACAGGCAAAGCTTTGCCTGACAGAGAAGGTGAGTTCTGAGAGCCTCATCAGAGCCCCACCCTGAGCCTGGGATCAGGGACCCCCCCCCCCATTGATTCATCAGAGTCTACTGAGCGCTGTCAGTGGTGTTCCATCTTGCACAATGGTCTGGAGCTAATGGCGAAGAAAACACAGCTCTGCCCTCGGAGGAGCGAGCAGGTCCCCAGGCATCCCTGAAGGAATAAATCTGGGCTGCACAGGCTTTGTGCACCCCTGTTCCTTGGCACTGATCCAGGGGCAAGCCTCTTCTCCTTCTGGACACACTGAATCCAACTCCTCATTTAGGAGCCGGGATAAGTCAAGAGGTCCTTCAGGGAACACAAGCTTGCGGGACCCAAAGGCCAAGCCTCAGCTTCCTCAGGCACTTGCCTCTCTGTGCCGCCCGCTGAGCCCAGCCCAGCTGCTCTGGGTCTGCAGGTCCAGGCGTTAGGGAACCCCGGGGCTCTGGCGGGGTCTCCATATGTTTCAAGCACTGTCCTCCATCATCCCAGCCTGGATGCTGGGACGCTAGCCCCCCACTTTATTTTAGCCTGCTATGTGCAGCTCGGGGTAGGTAACCAAACTGAACTGTTTTGGGGGGAAGTAGGGAGGCAGAGTTCCCACACCAGGGGGAGGGCATCATGGCATTCTGAAGCAGCAGCAATTTTCCTAACAATTGCCCCCAAACCTTCTCCTTGTTGATCAGTTTGTTCTCTGAGACCCATACACAACCGCCTCTTTGGGCAACATGTTATTAAAGCCCCATTATCCAGGCGAGACGGGCCTGGGAAAGCGCTGATTACGAGGCCCCCGCCTTCTGCCTGACAGATCAGCCCCAACCTCCTCCCCCCACACACCCCCGCACAGTGGGAGCAGCGTGAATCACAGCCTTATTCAACATCACTCACAGGAGCTCTCCCTCTCTTCCTTCCCTAGGAGCACTGCTTAGGCTAGGGCGGCCTACTGACTCCACTTTCCAGTCCCTTCCACGTACAAGCCAAGAGTCAAATGTCACAAGACAGCCTGGGCTGGAGAAGTCAGAAAGAGGATTTGCACAAATTAAGGGGTTTGTGATGATCTTTGCAGGTGGGAAGGAAGATAGGCTTGTTCAGTGAGGTCAATGGCATCTGAATGATTTAGCTCCATTCAGCCCTGTGTGGCAGCCCTGGAGGGGTCCACGGGGCTGGGGGTGATCCTGGGTGAGACCAGGCAGGCAGGCTTGCCTACTCCAGGCTTTCAGCATTCTGTCACCCTGCTGGGTTTGCTTTAGCCTGGGACCTCCACCTCATTTAATCCTGTACCTCATTTAATCTTGACAGCAATTCCCTAGGAAGGCGCATCTATTCCCTTTCATAGGTGAGTAAACAGAGACTCAAAGAGGTTTGGTAACATGGCCAGATGCCCACAGCCAGGTCGTAGTGGAGCTGGGATTTGAACCCAGGCATGCACCTATGCTATTCTCACTCCTCCGACTATGTTCGTGAAGCTTCCCGTGATTGACACAGCTGAAGGAGTCTGTGACTAACTCTGTAGGTAGCCAGAGGGGTTAGGAGGAGGACACGGAGCCTGTGACCACTATCCCTTTGAGTAAAGAACCTCACATTTAGCCTTGAGACCCACTGGTTGACAGTAGGGGTTTTTTGTGAGACAAGTAGCTTCATGGAGATTATCAGCTAAGCCAGTTCCAAGATACTTTCTTCCTAAAAGACAGCACCCACCCTCCACAGTGACTGGCCTTCTGCCCCATGCCCTGGGTCCCATAGCTCCTGAAAATTGTGGGTGATAATTAATTCATGACTCAGGGAGCATCGTGACCTCACAAAATATTGAGGCCAGCTCCAGGGCCCAAGCTCTTGGCATTAGTAGCATACTATTTGGCTCCTTTCCAAGGCCACGTTCTCTCTGAGAATGTGGTAGGTTTCCACGGTCAAAGTAACATAGTCTTTTCCCACTCAGGGCAGTGAGGACAAGTTTCCTTTATTTCCTACCACATATTAAACGAGAGGATGCCACTAGCATGACACTTCAAGTTAATTATGCAGATCTAGTCACCCTAAAAAGCATCAAAAACCTTTTTCCTCCTGCTAAGATGTCTTTTTCATATTGATTTATAAGATATCTTTATATAAGAAAGACGCCCAGTATCTGACACTGTCATGTGTATTGGAGATACAAATTCTTTTCTCACTTAGTCTTTTGCCCTACATTGTTAGTTATTACGTCTTTGTTGTATATGAGTGAAGTTTTATGTGGTCAAATCCCTCCATCTTTCCCTTTCTGGCTTCTGAAACCTCTTCCAGCTTGATATTATATAAACAGCAATATTTTAGTCTACCCTTCTATTGTGTCGTTTTTAAACATTGAGCTCTTCAATTCCACTCAGAATTTAGTTGTATAGGTGGAGCTATGGATAAAATTCTGTACTGCCTACCATTTAGCCCAGCTAACTGTGCATAACTCAGCCCATGAGATCCCTTCTGAGAGACAATGACAACAAAATTAGTCTATTGGGTTAGTCCAGATCACATCAAGAGGGGTAAATGAAAGACCCAATCAATGGTGGGTCTAGCCATTAAGGATGATTCAAGCCAGTAGACCTGGTTTTACTTTATTTTTTTTAATTTTATATATTTGATAGAGAGATCACAAGTAGGCAGAGAGGCAGGCGGGGTGGGGGGGGAGCAGGCTCCCTGTTGAGCAGAGAGCCCGATGTGGGGCTCGATCCCAGGACCCTGAGATTATGTCCTGAGCTGAAGGCAGAGGCTTAACCCACTGAGCCACCCAGGCGCCCCTTGGCTTTACTTTAAAGGAGGTCTTTGCTATGATGACCATTTTGCCCCATAATAAGAGGACAGAGGGATACAGACAGTCCTGAAAGAGCTTACTAGAGATTATTAAAAATGCATACTTTGGCTAAGACCCCTTCTTGCCCAGTTGGGTGCCTGTGTTACTGCTCTGGAGGGGGTCACTTTTACTCTGGAAATCCCAGGCTCAGAGTGAGTCTGAACCTCTTGTAATTAGTTACTCCTGTAGGTCATAGACAAATTCAGGTCTGGAGGCTAATCCTTGATCTATAGGATAGAAATGAAACAGGTGTAAAGATTGTGCAGAAGCCAGATAACAAACCTAAGGAATTCTTATTCCAAGTGGCGGGCGGGGGGGGGGGGGGTGTTTATGAAGGGAGGAGAACCAAAGGAGGGGGAGCTGAGCCATGCATTTAGGGATCTGTGAATGTTCTTTTATCACAACACACACTGCTTAGTGGGCTGGTTCTGTCTTCTTTAGATTATTCTGTTACACAAAATGCCCAAGTGAAGCCACCAAGGATAAAACAGAGCTTAGTGGCAAAATGCATAGCCAGAAGCAAATGAGAAAGAAAAAAATATATATACTCCGAATCTAGGCCATTTTCCCTAATCAAAATTCAGAGAATTTTCCCTGAAAGTTCTGTAATTGCTTGCTCCATTGGTGTCAGCCAAAGGTTTGTGGGGTTTTCCAAGGGAAGCAAGGGAAGATGATTTCTGTAGGGCATCACTCAGTTGCATACATTATCTGTTTCATACGGCATCCACGGTAAGTGCATCACCTGCGACCAGGGCCTGCCTGCCCAGTCCCTTGCTCAGATCGTGTGCCCTCCAGTTTCCCGCTGATCCAGCTAGGAAGGGAACAACTGTCAGAGAGATCACATCCTGCTGTCCCCTTCCAGTTTGGGATTGGGGCAGTTCTGGAGTCTCTCTGCCACTGTTCCCTTCCACTAGGATGATAACCAAAAGCTCCCTTCTTAACAGAAGCCAATACATGTAGAGAATCGTGGCCAGTGATGGAATGGCATCTTTTTCACACAAAATGGATCTCGCCCAAGGAGGCAGTGTGTTCCCCTGTTTCTCAGAATGGCATCAGGAGCTGGGGCACTGGAGGAATGCTGGATACTCAATCACGACTTCCAAACTCCCAAAGAAATTCCTCCTTATTAAAAGTAAAATGAATTAAATATTCCAAAGTTTTCAGAGACACCAGAAACACACAATGACAACAAAAACCCACTTCAGGTTTCAGTTTTCAGATTCTGGGATGCATTGGGACTAAGTCAAACAGCTGGCTAGACACACACATACACATAGGCCCACACGGACTCACACACAGGAGAGCTGAAGATTCACCCAAGTTAGAGCTGGATTTTGTAGCCAAAGTGACAAGTGCTAGTATTTTTGTACATCTTGTCAGATAAATACCAATCCTGAAGAAACGCTGGTATTTTTTTTTTTTTTTTTGAGATCTAGCTAAACCTGGCCACTTGTGGGTGAGTGCTGAAAACCTGAAATGTTAAAGAGGAGAAAAGAAAGTGCTGTCTCATAATGTACCCCAAATCTGGATGCAAACCAAAAACACTGTATATAACCATTCAGACGTTAGCGGATGCCCGGGGGTGTTCTAAACCACCCAACCAAAACCCAGCTTTCTGATTGGATTCTCTGTTGGAAACCTGATGTGGGGTCCTTGCCACAAAGTACAGATGGTAAAACATGCTTGGATCTTCATCTTAAAGCTAGCAGATCCTGACAAGTTCACAGTCTCTAAAGAGTCAAAGAGCAGTGTCCGAAAAGCCAGACTTTCCCCCACACTCCCCTGCCAGCACGTGCAGTAACTACCTTGAGTGAGCTGCATGGCGAGTGTGGACAACTGCCTGCTGAATTTGAACAAGGTGGACACACCAAAGTCACACTGCTCATAATTCAACTCTCATCGAGAGGATATGAGATGTGTGGCTGGCCTCATTCCCCAGAGCCAGGGGTGGGGAAGCGTAGTTAGTAAGAAGCACCTGCTTTTGGAGATCCTAGACGTGCCTGGGTCTGTACCCCACTTTCCAGCCAGATGTGACCAGAGGGGATAAAGCTCCGAGTGCCCATGCCTCTGTCTGTAAATGGAGGTAATAAGCAAGCCCGGCATGGAGATGGTCATGAGACTTAAGGTCCTACTTGTGACCAGCGATGCTGCCTCCATCCGGGGACACCATCCTCTCCCCACCACCCATGGGGCTGGGTGGTCTGAGATATTCAAGAGACTATCTTAGGAAGGGCATGGCTGATAACGTACAAGAACAAACATTTGACCTGCTGGTTCATTTTAAATGTTTAATTAATTATAAGATAAAAGTGACACCGCAGACAGGAGTCCCAATAAATGGACTGAAAGGAAAAGAAAGAGCCTGTCCTCTATGCTAGTTTTTTGAAGTCTTCCTAGAAATCTGAATATGCCATTATTTCAGAAGACAGGCATTGCCAGCCAGCCCAGCCCCACCACAGGGTAACCACCAAAGTCTGGGACTTCCCTGTGAAAAGTGTCAGCAGATGCAAACTGCCTGAAGGCACTGTCTCTCTTTACAGGGTTGAAGAAAGTTTTAAAACGTTGTTCTGGTCCATCTTTGGCTTGTCTGAAGTGATCTCGGTGGTGCTGAAATACGACCACAAGTTTATCGAGAACATCGGCTACGTCCTCTACGGCGTCTACAACGTCACCATGGTCGTAGTGCTGCTCAATATGCTTATAGCCATGATCAACAACTCCTATCAGGAGATTGAGGTAAGGCCAGGTCACTGAACTTGTCCTCTCTCCCTTGGTTTCATCTACATGGCTGTTTGAAGCAACGAGGGTAATGACATTAGCAGCTCCTGTGTAACTAAATGTGAAACCAGGGGGTGCCTGGGGGGCTCGCTGGGTTAAGCATCTGAATCTTGGCTCAGGTCATGATCTCAGGATGGTGAGATTGAGCCCCGTGTCGGGCTCTGAGCTGGGGAGGGAGCCTGCTTGGGATTCGCTCTCTATCGCTTTTTCAAAAAAAAAAAAAATGTGAAGTCAGAACAGCACACAACCAGCATGCTTATCACACTGCCCCCAGGAGCCCTTTCCGTCAACATTCCACATGGCAAAGTGGCCCCCACACCAAGTGGCCCAACCACAGCTGAGAGAATCAGGATGGTAAATCTTTCCTCTTCCACATGTCTCCTTGAGACAGCATGCCAGTGGCCCATGGCCAGTCAGAATGACTGTATCTTTCAGCCAACATCCCCTTTGCCTCTTGCATGTTATTTATTAAATACCTACTGTATGCAATGTCCATGCCTGGTACTGGTGACACAAAGATGACTAAGACAGTCCCTGCCCTGTAAGAACTCAGTTCCTTGAGAAAAACAGATACATCGATGAGCAAACTCCACTGCCCTGGGCCCAGCGCAACCAGAGCAGTCCTACCAGGTACACAAGCTACAAAAGCAGAGAAGCTTCCAGAGGTGAGGCCTGAAGGCCCTTCGAAGAGTGATACAACTTTGCCAAATAGCTCAGGGAGTTCAGGAGACAATTTATCAAAATCTGAAATGCACAAGCCATAAGCTGTTGATAACAGCCTTGCTTGGAAGTGCAAGAAATTAAGAACGAACTAAATGAGCATTCATAGGAATCTCGTGAAACAGATTATGATGCCTTTGGTTAGAGACCATGATGCATCTGAACAGGAGAACAGTGCTCGGCTTCAGGAAGGACAAAAGATGTTCTTCATACACTGGACGACAGACCTGCCAGTTAGCGTGTTAAATGAAAAAAATCAAGTTGCAGAACAGTGTTCATAGTGTGCTCTCCCTTGTGTAACAAAGGAAGAAAAGGGCATACACGCTCACTTTTAATTGGTTAAGCTTTGAAAAGGAAGAAATCTCTGAAACGGTCCACAAGGAACACAGCAGGGCTACCTGTCCAGAGGCAGGGGAGGGGAGAGTGGAAGAGAAGAGGGTGGGGGAATGGAGGGAGTAGGGGGGGAAGGGGGGCCAGAATGCCTTTCTCCTTAGGCCTTTTCATGCTTTCTAAATCTTATTATTGTTTCACTTATTATAAGGTAAAATAAATCAGCTAAGGATTAATAAAATGCACTAACCTATTTTGAATTGACTCAACAGTTGTAATCCTAGGATAGACCTAGGCAGAAGTATGGTTTTACATAGGTGCTCATTAAAGGAAAAATGTGCAAATAGCCCATCGATTTCAGAGGGTTCCAATAAACTCTGATGGAGACTCGAGAACACTGCATCTACAATGAGGAAAAACTTGTTTGTGCTGATATCGCACAATCTCTATGACATCATTAAGTGGGAAAAAATGCAAGTTGTGGAAAAGCACATCTAAGAAAGTCTTATTTGCATAACTATACGAATGTGCACATACAGAAAGAAAAATCAGAGAAAGGCAGGGAAAAGCTACCACACATTGATGGGTTGACCCTGGGCATCCTCTGGGAAGGGAGTTAAAGGAGTTAAGCTTTAAGTTTAAGCTTTAAGTTTAAGTTTTAAGTTTAAGGAGTTAAAGGAGAAAGCTTTGGAAGGGGGCTGTCACACCTTTGTACTTGGATCTTTTATAAGAAACAAGCACTAGCGTATTTCTCAACAAGAAGAAATTAAAGACCTCCCAGAATTGGTTTGCAGGGCTATGGAAACAGAGCAGCACAGACTGGGTTTTCCCCCACAGTTCTGGAGTCGGGACGTCTCAGATCAGGGTGCTGATAGAGCTAGTTTCTTCTGGGTGTTTCTCCTCGGCTGGCCTTCTCGTGGCATCCTCCCATGGCCTTTGCTCCCTGTGAGTGGGTCCCTGACGTCTCTTCCGCTCGGTATGAATTCATCCTTGATGTCAGATCAGGGCCCACTCTAGCAACGTTGTTTAACGTTACTTACCTCTTTAAAGGCCCTACTTCCAAACACAGTCACATTCTAAGGCACTGGGGTTTAGGGCTTCAACATATGAATTTTAGGGGACACATTTGGTTCATAACACATACCTCCCCAAAAATAGAGTATTCTAAACAATAGGAACAACATGAGCCAAGGCAGGAGGGGTGAAATAATGTGGTATTCTTGGCCTGTAAGAAGGCAGACTGCACCAGGAAAAGCAGCAAGAGGTGAGAGGGAGAGGTGAGTCAGCATGAAGTCTGAGCCTTGTCCCTACTCTCTCCCTTCCCCCCAAAGGAAAATGCAGCACTCTGTCCACAAACGAGCATATGTTTGCATGGTGTACATATTTGTTCACTTATGTGGGTGAGCTGTTGCCAACCAGCCCTCCCTGCCCTTCTGGGTCTCAGTTTCCCCAAATGTAAGAGAAACCAGATGGTGTCTGGATAGCATGCAGGTCTCCATACCACTCACCCAGGGCGCAGCCCCATTCTAACAAGCACATTGTGCTTTGGTCCAAATGAATGTGGCATGGAAACCGCGGGATTAGTGTGGAGAGATGCCCACTAGTTTGGGGCAGGATTAAGCACGGCCATGACGTCATGTGGGCTTGTGAGGTCAAGCTACCCCAGCATGGCCTTGTGCTACGAGATGGAGAGCGCACACTGCAGCCTACACCTCCGCTCAGGGCTCTGGGCTTCTCCTCAAGGGAGAGCACGTGTTCCCTCCCATCTCACCAACAATGCATGTGCAAGCATCCTGAGAAGTGGAACAAGCCAGGCACCCTGGCTCACGCTGAACTTCGATGAAGTATACATTTGTGAAATCTTCTGCGAGAACACTCATTTCTTCAGTCAACAGATCTAGAGCACCTGCTCTCCAAATCCATGGACCCACCTGCCTCTACACAGGCCATGCCCCCAACTTGGGGGAGAGAGGCCTTCTCCACCTGAGCTGCCCTGCTCATGTGCTCCCTGTCCTCTCGTGTCCTTGGGAGCTGCCACCGCACGTCATCCCTGCTCCACCCCTAGCTTTACCCTTCCTGTCAGCATTTAAATGAGATGCTGGATCTTTAAAAAAACAAAACAAAACAAAAAAAGTAACTAAAAAAATCCTCCCTCAATCCTGCTTTCCAGCTCTTTCCCTCCTGCTCTTTCCTGCCAACTTTCTCAGAAAAGCTGTTTACACTTCTCACTGCCTCTTCTACTCATTACCTCCCACTCTTCTCTGCTCTCACCCCACCCACACTTGACCTGGTAGAGAACTACTCACCCCGGGGAGCTCAGCTCCAACACCAGCCATCAGACAGCCTCCTCGGCCCTGAGGACCAGGTCGGGAGCTCCACACCCAGACGTAGCCCTTAGCTCGACTCCAGGTAAAAGACGAGGTGATGAACGGTTTGCCATATTTGTGCCATGGGCCAGGCCGCAGGCTCCACGAGTCCATGGACAGTCAACCTGTGCCTACCCCAAACCCAGGCCAGCCACAGAGTAGGTACTAGACACATGTCTGCTGAGTGACTACAGGTTGAACTCCAGGCACTGTGTTAAGTTATGGAGATGAACATAATATTTGCCAAGGACCTCCTAATGTCTGACACTAAGTGAACTCATGTCATTCTCATCATATGACCTATGAGGTAGGCATTCTTGTCACCATTTTACAGATGAGGAGACTGAGGCCCAGAGCAGTAAAGCCATCTGCCATGGCTACACGGCTAGGGCAGAAGAGGGACAGGACTGGAACCCAGGCAGGCTCCAGAGCCCCTGCTGTCACCACTATACCACCATTCCTCTCAGGTCAGGCATCCCTGTCACACCTCCCTGGTGTGCAGCAGAGACCGGGAGCAAACCCTGCCCTGACAAAGCTTTCAGTCTACAAGACTCCAGTAGAATGTCCCATAGATTGGCCCAGCTGCTGACGGAGGCTCAGCAAAAGCAAGCCAGATGGCCTAGCCCGCAGGCGATAACCTTGTATCACGTGGTGGCCCCGCCCCTGGCAGCCTCACATGGGGCCCCTGCTAGATCCATGCTCCCTGGAAACATAGCTGGTGTCTGTGAGGATGGAAACCCATCCCCTGCTGGACGGACTCGGTGCCAATCTCAGGGCTACGAGAGGGAGGCGGGATCGTCTCCATCTCCTGGTGAGCGAGCCCAAAGCCCTTGTTGAAGTCAGGCAGCTTTAATAAGGGGTCATGAGCCCAGGTCTGTCTGAAGCCCAGCCCCGCACCTCTTCGCTGCTCTCAAACCACCCCACTAGGGCAGAAGCCTAAAGACCCCACCTATAAAAGCCATACACACCTGCTACCTCTTAGGGGGCACGAATACGACGTCAGACGTAATGGATGTGGGGTTTAAATCTCACACTGCTATGAGGGAAAAGAGCACGGCTGGACAGGCTGGGGCTCACTATAGTCAGGTCTGTTTCTCTCAAAGGACACATGCAGAATCCCTTCACGTCCCCTGTGGCAGCGCTCTGACCAATCAGAAATAGGCTTGCTAATTAGAAATACACAGCGATAGGATACACCGCGGGAGCTGCTCGCCACGTGTACCTGCTGAGTACGTGACGTGTGTCAGGTTCACAGGGAATGTGCTGTAAGCATAAAATACACACCGATTTCAGAGACTCGGTAGGGAAAAAAATGTGAGTTATCTCATTAAGAATTTTTATGATGATGACACGCTGAAATGATTCACATTTTGGATCTCCTGCATTAAAAAAATAGATATCACTGAGATTAATTTCACCTGTTCTGTGGGGCACCTGGCTGGCTCCGTCAGGAGGGCTGTGAGACTCTCGATCTCAGGGCTGTGAGTCTGAGCCCCACGTTGGGTGGAGACATTACTTCAGGTAAATAAATAATGCTTTAAAATAATGTAAGCTTTGATGAATCACTAACTTCTACACCTGAAACCGTTACCTTATGCGTTCGCTAACCAGAATTTAAATAAAAACCTGAAAAGAAAAAAAAACCCACACCTGTTCCGTTTTCCCATTTATACTGTGGCTACTAGGAAATTTAAATTTACTTACATGGTTCACCTTTGTGGCTTACTTGCTATTTCTACTGGGCAGCACTGCTCTGGAACATGAATCCCTTGATGGCTGTGGTGGTGATTCGTGAACCGGCAGAGCTCTCGATGGCTGACGGGATTAAGTTCCAGTGAGCAGAGTTCTCAGGCTTGCAGCACGTGGAGAAATGTTTGTGAAAATACCCAGCGGAGAGTCAGGGAGGAGAAACCTCAGTCAGGCTGAGGTTTTCCAAGAAATGAATCCCACGGAGTCAGGCAGAGATCTCAGGGAGGACTAATTTGGTATGATCTGAGCAAGAGAAACTCCTCATCCGGGGCCATTGTGAACAGCAAATAACACCCACAGCCCCTCAGCCGGTCCCGTTTCCAAGTCCACCTGCATCCCGGCCCCTCACACCGAACTCCGCTGTTCAACTGTGGCCTTTGATGGTGTGTTTGTTTCCCTTTGTCCCACAGGAGGATGCAGATGTGGAGTGGAAATTTGCCCGAGCAAAGCTCTGGCTGTCTTACTTTGATGAAGGAAGAACTCTTCCTGCTCCTTTCAATCTAGTGCCAAGTCCTAAATCATTTTATTATCTCATAATGAGAATCAAGATGTGCCTCATCAAACTCTGTAAATCCAAGGCCAAAAGCTGTGAAAATGACCTTGAAATGGGCATGCTGAATTCCAAATTCAGGGTAGGTGGCATGGGGTTTATGGGACCAGAGAAGACAGTGGGAGGGGGAGGGGGATGTGCTTGATTCAGAAGGTGCCGCTGATGCGAGGGAGGTGAGCAACGGGCCCCCCCCACTTTTCAGAATCCACGGGCACATCAGTGTAAGCTGCAGGCCCAGCAGAGGCAGCCTGGGGTAGCTGCTCTTCTCCCCACAGTTCCCTGCAGGGGTGGCCCTACTGGGGGCTGAGCTGCACCCCCACGGAGGCAACCACTTCAGCTCCCCCAGAGGAATGGCTCTTTCCAGAAAGTGCCTGGAGAATGATCTCCGGGAAGAAAGCTTCCCTTGCCCGTCATCTCCCCCTCCTGAAGACTGTCAAGGTTTAGTAGCATATGAGAATCTCTGAGGCCCCCTGGAAGAAAGATACCCCCTATTAACTATAACTCAGGGCTTCCCAAAGTTGGCCAAACTATATTCTATAACGTAAGAACACCTAAGAACGGTGTTTTAAGAAGCCTAGCAGGAGTGGGTATATACGCTTCACGAGGGGCCTCTTTTCAGGGACAGTCTCATATACAGGTGGTATTCACAGACGGCTTTCATATCTGTTGTATGAACCTGTGTCTGTGTGTGAGTGAAGTATTTATTATGTATTTGGGTGTTTGGGTTTTTTTTTTCCAGAAGACTCGCTACCAGGCTGGCATGAGGAATTCTGAAAACCTGACAGCAAATAACAGTTTCAGCAAGCCCACCCGATACCAGGTAACTACCCCTTCCCCAGGCATGAGCAGAAGGGGGCACTCTCCAGACACGGATTTAGTAACAGGGCTGTGTCGGCCCCCCCAGCCCACAACTCCATTCCTTCCTTCATTCCACAAACATGCACTGAGTACAAAGGATAGACCAGGCCCCGCTACTCCCTGGGGATGAAGACGGGTTCTCTCGCAGCAGCACGTCCAGGCCAGTGAGGCATGGAGACAAGCAACAAGGAACACACACATAAATACGTGACCTCAAATTGATAATGGGAGAAAGAAGAAAACAACAGGGGCAAACAATGGAGAACAGGAGGGAGTCCCTGCTTAGGGGTGGTATCAGAGGAAGCCACTTCAAGGACAGGACACTTAGCTAAGACCTCAAAGAAGGAGGCAGCCCTGTGGGGCCTCCCAGGGATGGAAAGGGCATCCACAAAAGCGGGAGGGAAGAAGCCTGGTAGGGGACAGTCATCCAGGTGCAAGGGAGTGAGACGTGAACTGGGTTGTGAGTAGGGTGAGGGAGAAAAGCAGACAGTTCAATATACATTCTGGACAGACAGGCAATGGGGTGTGATGCTTCTCTGCAGGGACAGGGTGCCCAGCATGACTCCCAGGTGTCTGTCTGAAGTGACTGGGTGGACAGGGGTGTCTTCACGGAGCCCATGACCTAAGATGCCAGCCTGCCAAAGTCAGTTCTTGTACATAAACCTTAGAAGACTTTTTATGCTTACAGTCCTTTGCATTGCTTTTGGAAATTAGTGCCACACCTCTCTATCCATTTGAATCAGCCCATGAGCCAGTGATAAATGGCAACTTCAGGTTATTGATTATAAAAGTACAGGCCATTCGTTTCCTGCCTTCCCTTTCTCGATGATCAGCAGTTCTGTCCATGCTGATCAGTGCTTATCAGAGGTGAACTGGAAGCCGTCCTGAGCATGGCCCCTGCTGCCGCCATCCCAGACGGAGCAATGAGACCTAGCATCTTCCAGGTGTAGGTCCCTAAAGGTATATATACCACCCATATTTCAGAAGCCAGCTCTGCAGGTAGGAGCATTTAAGCACACAATTAAGAAAAGGTTCATCCCTCAAAGTACTTAGAGTTTGATGAGAGGATACAGGCTAAAGACTAGAAACGGGCAAATCTTGTATTTAATCATGTGCAAAATTGGGCCTGACCAGTTTGATCTGCTTTGAGTTATATTACAGCACAAATCCTTCAGTCAGTGGAAAGATTTTTATTGCTCAGCTTCTCAGAGAAAAGTATAGATTATCTGTGTCATGAAAGAGATAGAAAGCCCTCATGGGTTAGGGTCAAGTCTCTGATGGTTTTTCAGAAGAATCAGCTGCTGAGATAAAGGAAGACTGATGATATGGTGAATGTCCTCTACCCAGAATGAATCCTTTATGAACAAGTCTCTTCTCAAAAGCAGCCTCAGGGTGATCCCATTTCTGTCTTCCCTCACCACTGGCTGAGTCCCTGCTGCCATCAACGTCCCCAAAAGATTCCCACAGTGATTACAGAGATTGGGTGGTATTGGGCTTTGGGCTACTGATGACCTTGGGCAGCCTGCTCACCCCATATTTTGTGATTCCACCAAGAAGAGCCCCTGGGCTATTTATTCAAACAGTTGTCACAGAAAAGAAGGAAGGAAAGCTAGGGCCAGTACACATCAGAAGGGAAGGGTTGAGAGGGAGCGAAGAAGGGAGAGCCCTTTTTGCATTTGCCCATGTGCCCTGGCTCAGCCCTGCAAGGTGAAGTCTGGGTATCTTCCTGAGCCATCATCTCCTCAGAAAGGAGTGAAATAAGAGATGGCATGAAGGATGGCAGGGTGCAGCCTAGACACTAGCCCAGGTGTGATCTCACCCAACACCAGAGGGAGAGACAGTAGCTTTAACCCCATTAAACAGAGAGAAAACTGGGGCTCAGCAGTAATGGTCCACAGCTGGCTGAACTCTCTTTGACTCACAAGAGTAGTCCTCTCTTACTACATCACCTTTCCTGGACACCCAAGCCTTGCGGAGAACCTGTCCTGCCTGCCTGAGAACATCTGAGCCTGTGGAACATGAGGGGAGGGGGTAAGGTACAGACGGAGCTTCTAGAGTGAAGGACTGGGGCAAGGATCTGGCAAAGCCTCTTGTTTTCTTGGGCCCACTGGCAGCCTTCCAAGTCGCACTACTTTCTTCCCAAAGCAACTTTCAAATGCGCAGAAGGAGCCTGGCACACTTCCTCTTCTTTATGCGCCTGGCCCCACCCAGAGCTGTCACCTCCCTGAGGACGGATGGCTGGACGCATGTCCCTTACACTGTCAGCATTCTGAGAAAAGCTGTAGCATCCCGGTGTCGTCCACATGCATGGAGTTCTTAAGCTCGTTCCCTTTCTGTCTCTTTAAAGTAGATCTGTTTGGTTTTTCAAACTCAGTGCGTGGGGTGTTTCAGCTTGTCCATGCTTTGCCTTCTGGGGGTTCTCTGGTGTAAGGGAAGGCCGTTTCCTCAGACCAGAGGCTCTCTGTGCTTTGCTTTAACTTAGGCTGTGAGGGGTCTGATGGCTATTTTTACAAAACCGACGCCTTACTTTTGCAATGTCGTGGGGGGTTTTTGTTTGATTTTTTTTTTTTCCCAATCTGGGTTCATGTGAAACTAAACAGTGAACTAAAACCAAGATACCGAGGGGGCACCTGGGTGGCTCAGTGGGTTAAAGCCTCTGCCTTTGGCTCAGGTCATGATCTCAGGGTCCTGGGATCGAACCCCGCATAGGGCTCTCTGCTTGGCAGGGAGCCTGCTTCCTCCCTTCTCTCTCTCTGCCTGCCTCTCTGCCTACTTGTGATCTGTCAAATAAATAAATAAATAAATCTTTAAAAAAAAAAAAAAAAGATACTGAGGAAGGGGTCAAAGTACACCTCCCATCAAAGCTACTCTGTGACCTGCTCCAGAATCCAAGGTGTCTGTCTGCTGGGGTGCGTGCAGACTCATCCGGTCCCGCTCTGAGAGCTGCATTTCCTTCTCAGGCAAAGCAAACAAGCTGCACCCCAAATGCACCAGAGAATCCAGGCACAGTCTGTTCATCACACCAGCCCCAGTGTCTGGGGTGTAATCCCTTCCCCAAACCCAGTCCTCCTTTTCATGCTCTATGTGGCCTTTTCTTTAGAGACTGAAGCGAACAGGATAGACAACTTGCCAATGGTGATTCCTTCTATTTTTGGTGTCTGATAAACCTACATGGCATGTCCTGGGATCCATTTCATACCCTCCCTTCCAAGTATCCCTCAATTTCTGTTTTCCTGGGTGGCAACACTGTTCCCTCTAGGTTCTGCTTTGTGGACCATCTTCAACATCCCATCTACAACCTCTTTGTTAGCATCTTGAGCTCCCCTGGCTGCACAGAGAGATGGCTCTCTTCCATAGAAAGGCTTTCTATGTCTCCCCAGCACCACCAGCATCCCTGGGAATGTGGGCAGGGGAACCATGAGGCTCCTTCCCTGGACCTCACTGTCATGACCATCCCGATCCCTTACGCCTCTCACCCTCATCCCCTCCGGTATTAGTTCTTTGACCTGAGTGATGTCACTAGCTCTGCTTATCTCCAGCATCTGCTAAGGGCGGGAGGGCAAGGTCAGTAGACTCAACAGCAATGGGGACACATCCACTTGGGGAAAGTTTATTATCATCTTGAAGTGAAAGAATTCTATGAAAGATAGCAAGGGGACATCCCAAACCGATCACAAAGGAACATTCTTTTACCCTAAAGACAGTGAAGGAGGGGGGCTTTTGATGTCCATCTTTTCTGAAAACAGATATCCCCTGTAGCCTCTGTGTTAAAGAGAACTTTGGGCAGTTTGGGCAGTTTCTAGGCACTTCCGCATTTCTGGGGACAAGACCGGCATCTTCTCCTACATATCCCAGGTTGTCTAACACCTACACACTGGAGGGGAACCTGGTGCCCATCAGGACACAAAGTCTCTAAGCGCATGCTAGGCAGTCACACAACTCTCCTTTAAGACATCTGTCACTCCTGGGAGTGAAGTGGGAGTGGGAGGAAGGGTAACGGGTCCCTGCATGTCTGCCGTGCTCACGAGGTTCTGCTTATTCCATATTAAGCCCCTGTAATCCTGATGCATAGTGAGGGGCTTCATAACAAACATTTGTTCCTCTCCCCTTGGAGCCACAGATGTGCAAACCTTAGCTCAGATGAGGCATGCCAGCCTTCAAGAATGGACTATGAGCACTCATGACAGTGATAAGCCAGTGACTTTCTTCCCCAAGGAAGTTTTTATAGACAGTTTTTTTTTTTAAAGATTTTTATTTATTTATTTGACAGAGAGAGATCACAAGTAGATAGAGAGGCAGGCAGAGAGAGAGAGAGAGGGAAGCAGGCTCCCTGCTGAGCAGAGAGCCCGATGCGGGACTCGATCCCAGGACCCTGAGATCATGACCTGAGCTGAAGGCAGCGGCTTAACCCACTGAGCCACCCAGGCGCCCTATAGACAGTTTTTTTTATTGAAATACTCCAAGGGGTAACAACTGAACAAAGCCATCCATCCTCCAAAATCTAGCTGAGGCTTCTGCCTGCATAGAAAACTGTTTTTTCAAGAACAAGTAGGTACCTACGAGCGGCCCTAACCCCTCTAACCAATGGGAACCAGTTCCTATATCCCAACCCCCAAAAGCATCTTGTGTATAACCTTTTCGTGAAGGTTGGAAGAAGCCCCAGCTTTGGCTTCCACTTTGGTTACATCTCAGATCTGCCACTTCCTGGCTGTGTAACCTTGGATAAGTCACCTCACAACATGAGGCTCAGTGGCCTCATCTATGAATGGAGACGACCTCCCCACGCTCACCAGGTTTCTGGAAGCATTCAGTGAGGTCATTTTGTCAAGGAGGCTAAGGGGACCCCGGTCTATAGGAAGTACTCAATATAAGTGTTTTCCTGTTTCTTTTCCACCCTTTCTCCCCTCCTCCCAGAGAGCCACTCTACACTAAGGGGGCTTATGAGCCGGGTCTCACTTATTCAAAACAAATGGGGTTTGAGGGGCACACTGTGTATTAGTAATAAATGTACCATGGAATCTTTTAAAATTACGGGTTGAGTCATGTTGTTCTACAACACAGGGTAAGGTGGTGATCACGGCCATATCTGTAGAAAGACCTGACTCAGCACCGTTGCGGAACAGTGAACTCTCCAGTTTCCACCTCCAGCTTATCCTTTTACCCCATATATTTAAAGAGTCTTCAACTGATGAATCCAGAAACTAAACAACCCTTAATTCTTGAGGTTTTCCTTCAAATGGCAACAAATGTTAACAAGATCCCCTTGACTTGCTTCAGCCCGAAAACTTGCAGAATGCTTCTGAATGTTACATTCAAGATGAATTCCAGATACCCGGTGGTCTGGGTTTTTGGGGTTTTGTGCTTCTTCCCTGAGAACTGAATCGGGACAAAGATGGTTTTGTATGGGTTTCGGAGTTCAAAGTGAAAAGAGCATTACTGAGTGCCAGGAAAGGCATTGAGAGGAAAGGTTACCACTTGGGTAACCTGCCTTAGGGACTAGGAGAATGTCAAGAAGAAATCTAGCGGCGCAGTTTAACCACTAACACGGCAAGACCCGGGCCTCTCTAACAGAGGGCAGCATGAAGACAACTTGCTCTCTCACAGTTTAGCCAAAGGACCCATCATGGTCAAAGGGTCAAAGGGTCAAAGGGTCAAAGGACCCTCCCAAAGCAGGGAGCCAAGGAGACCAGTAGCCCGAGGGCGGGGTGGGGGGCGGGGGGTTGGGCAGCAGCAGTCTAGAGGTGACACAGGGCTCCCCCAGACAGCCTTTGCCGAGTTTGGTTAGAGTCCTGGAGTCACACAGCCTGGAGACACCGGGCTGAGGGCTTTGCCATCAAAGGCACTGAGAGAACCCGCAGCTGATGACAAGAATGGGCTCAATCCTTCTCTTTGCCCAAATCAGCCATCCACTTCCCTTGGCTTACAAAAATCTTTTCCTGAGCCCACATAGTCGGAGAAAACTCAGTAAGCTGCCTGACCACACACAGCATAGCCAGGGACAGAATTCATGTCCCTCCCATCTAGAAAATGCTGCCTCTGTCCCCTGAGTCCCCAGGTGCTAGCAGGCGACAGGAAGGGGTCAGCAAGGAGCCGGGAATCCCTCCCTCTCTGCCGGCTGCTCTGCCCTAGTGAGATTCCGACATCTCAGCTATCCAAGGATTTCTAAATCCTCTGACTGCCCGGGAACCTTCCAACCACCAGCTGGCAAAATCCAAAGTTCACCTGCTGCCATCTCTCTTGCACTTGGCTCTATTCTTGGTGTCTCTTCCGTGTTTACTCCTACCTCCTCCTCTGCTTCAAGAGCCTGTATCTGCATAATACACGGAAGGGGCCGGCCCAGCCCTTCCCCCCAGCAGGACAGGCACGCAGGCTTTCAGGGAAGTGGGATCCTGGCAAAACCTCCTGAGGTCCCCCCATAACTGTTTCTGCCGCTGGTAGGAATTTTCCAAGGCAGAGCGGACTTGTCCAGCCTGGTCCTGACTCTGTGCTAAGCCGGAGGAGAGGCCATGACCAGCTAAGGTGACAAAAAAGTCCGGGTGGAGTCAGACATAGGGCCCTCAAGCAGCCCTCACTCGCCCTGGTTTGGCCTCTCCCCCTTGAGTGTCCTGGTCTCACAGCCCCGGGGCAGGGTCACTCGAGAGGAGTAGTTAAACAGACACAGGCCCAGGTCCCACAACAGGAGAAGCACCCTGAGAAGAGAGGCACTGGGCACGGGGGCACCCCCAGCCACTGACCGGGCGCTCCGCAGGAGTGGAGTGGGCATACATACACCACGCAGGCTCCTGCTTCTGTCCTTGGCCAGGCTTGTCTGACCCTTTCCTTGTGCTCCCATTTCAGAAAATCATGAAGCGGCTCATAAAAAGGTATGTCCTGAAAGCCCAGGTGGATAGAGAAAGTGACGAAGTCAATGAAGGTGAGCTATGGGTTCCTTTCGTGCGGACGGGCAGTGGGCTCCCGGGGTTACCAAGCCGTGTTCCTATCCTGAGGCCCTGGGGGCACTCGCTTCCCTTGCTGGTTCGGCTGTGGGCAGAAGGAGGTGCCATGTGGCTGTGGGGTGTGCGGCTCCTGTCCCCTCGCTGACTGTGGGCTGGGGCCACCACCACCATCCCCCCGGCTGCCTACAGCTGCCTCATCTCAGAACCAGCCACCTTGCCCTGAACCCTTCTCCAACTGCCACGGTCCTTCCTGCTCTGTCCTCATGTCCCTCTGACCTCTCATGCCTTCCTCTTCCACTTGTAAAGACTCACTATTCAACTGGATAATCCAAAATCATCTCCCTGTTCAAAGCCGGCTGATGCGCAACTGTCATTCCATTTGTGCCACTGGTTCCCTGTTGCCAAGTGACGTGACCGTACTCAGACCAGACCCCAGGGATCAGGACCAGGTCATCTCTTTGGGGACAGGGGGCTGGTAATACTCCTGCCTAGCCTAGCAATGGCTGCCTCGATTCCCCCATTGTGTCCCACAGGTGTAGGGCGGCCCAGAATTCCTCATTCCGCGGGTACACATACAGAGAGCCAGAGGCAGACTGGACCCCTCTTTCAGAACCTGCCACCATCCTGTCTCCCTTCTAGGCTGTCAGAAACCTGACAGCCTGCAGTGTTTCCGGAAGCATTCCCCACCTCGGAATCACGTGCTAAAAATGCCCATCCCAGACGGCACCCAGGCCCAAGGTGTCGGCATCTGTGGGATGGCACCTGGAGGCTGTGTGTTTTGATAAAAGGCCCAGGTCATTCTGATGCACACTGAGGTTTGCAGACGACATCATTTTCACTGCCTGGGTGATTTTCCAGTCCATTTTAAGCAGTTACTCTTAAGCGAAAAGCAAATTACCTTATACCAGGTCATTAATCTTCATGAGACACACAGGACAAATATTTGCTACCTGGAAACAGCCTTCTCCACGAATGAAGGCACTCAGTGTCCCCCTCCTCCATGAACGAAGGCACTCAGTGTCCCCCTTGCTCAGGCCACAGGGACCTACTGGAAGAGCCTGGTCACTTAGTGACTCTCTGCTTCCTATTGGAGGTTCCAGGAGGAGCCTGATCCAGAAGATCACCAGCCGCAGAACTCACTCGTGGGCTGACACTGGCCCGGGGCTGAGTGGCAGCCGTCCAGCTGCCCCTGTTGTGGGGTTTGGAACGTAACACCGCCAGGTGGCCTGACAGCCACCTCGAGGAGTGCGTCCTTGTGAGCGACAGGAATGTAGCTCATCACAGATGGTGGGGTTGCCAGGGGTCATTATACCATGCAACCGGGGTGCAGAAAGCACCACACGAAAAGGAAACAGGGGATGTATGTGTTTGTCCAAACTGGCCAGCTAGTAGCTTTAAGATCTTTGCGTTTTCTGTCCGCAGCACATATGGAGAAAAAGATAGGATAACGTGCTCCCAGGCATCGGACTCCCATTTGAGGGCAAGTCCGATATCTATGATATCAGAAAAGAAAGCTTTTGAGTCCTCTTAGTAGCTCATGAAAAGATTGGCACTGCCGAGGCCCAGGTGGATTCGACCCATGTGGTTCACGGTAGAAACCAGGGCAAGTTCCCTCCTGGAGGCTCCTTGTTAGGGAAGGAGGCAGTGGCCTCCGCGACACAGCGTGGGACAGGTGGTCGGGGTGGACCCTTGCTCCCATCAGGCTGCTGTGTGCCCCATGCCCAGCCCGTCCCTTCCCACTTGGGAGTTTCTCGTCTGTAGACGACAATCCCAGAACACACCAGGGAGCGTCGTGAGGACTGTTCCAGTTAATGACGGTGTTGCCCGGAGTGTTGAAATCTGCCTTTAGTGGCTCCGAGGCCAACATTCTACCATGGTACGAGATAGGCGCTAGGAAGGCACAACCCTGCTCCCAACTCCCTGTCTGTCTGAAACCCTTCACAAACAGCCTGACCAGGAATGGGAGGAGGAGGAGGAGGGCTTTAAATGGATGGATGAGTCCTTCAGGGCTAGGAGTTAGGTGGGACTTAGGCCAAAACACAACCCTCATCCCCTCATCTCTACCCTCCATGGGCCAGCCCAGCCCCGATGCTGTGCTAGAAAGAGGCACACCCCAAACGTATGTGGAAGGAGCCCCTTCTGCTGCTCGTGCTCACCACAAGCTTATCTGTCCTTGCAGGTGAACTGAAGGAAATCAAGCAAGATATCTCCAGCCTGCGCTATGAGCTTCTGGAAGAGAAATCTCAAGCTACTGGGGAGCTGGCAGACCTGATCCAACAGCTCAGCGAGAAATTTGGAAAGAATTTAAACAAAGACCACCTGAGGGTGAACAAGGGCAAAGACATTTAGCAGCCCTCCTCGGCATCTGTGACTTCTACCAGCATTCCCAGGCCAGGATGGGTTTCCTAGCCACCAGGCCTGGCAGGGAAGGGGCCCGGCACCCACTCCTCCAGGACACTAAGGGGACCCACTGGCTCTGTCCTGAGCAGACGAGCTGACGTGGGTGGCGTCATGGCCTGCCTTGACCCAGAACTGTTGTGAATCTAGGCTGTTGGGTAAGAAAGGCCAGCACAGGAGGAGGGGAGGAAATGTCCCTCTGACACGCGTGAGACCTTTCATCCAGTCATAGGGACACATGTCCTTGTGGTCTGCGCAGGAAGAAGCCTTCTTGGATGCACACATGTGCCCTCCCACAGCACACGGACAGCATCCAACTCTGTGTCCCAGGAAGACAGACCACCTCAACCCACGCACCCCTTCTCACTCCCTCCCTGCCACCCACCCTCATCCCAACAGAACCGGGAGGTGACCTGTGATCTATTCTTAAGTGCCAGACGAGAACACAGACAGCCTAATAGCAAAATAGTTCTATTTGTTTATAAAAAAAAAAAAAAATTAAAAATGCTAAATCAAAAATTGTACTGTAGGGTAGCACTGTTTAGAAAACAACAACAAAATCCAAATGATGTATTTTTACCTTTATTATGATTATCTTGTATTTACTATTTTTACCTAAAACTCAAAGAAATAAAATTACCTCATGAGAGCCTGGGGAGCCTGTCAGTGTGCTGTCCTTCTGCTGTCCCGTGGCCTGTCCTGTCGGGAGGTGGCCTCGGAAGCCCACTGGCTCAGAACTTCTCTTGGAAGAGAATGGGGCAGGTGTGGGGTTGGGGGAGGGGGAAGGTACCAACCCCACCTCCCCCCGCCCTGAGATCCTGTAGCCAGGACACCAACCTTCCAGCCCTCCTCCTATCCCCACACCTTCGGAGCCCCACCTCACCAAGGTCAGGGAAGAGGTCCAGAAAAAGGTGAGGGAAGCAAAGCATCTCCTCCCACCCACACCTCCCCCTCTCTGCTCTGTAGGAGGGGAACGGGTACTGGAGCTCAAAAAGCAACCTGCTTGTGAGTGAGGAGTGCGGCCACCAGAGGGAGCCCCAGTCCCAAACAACACCTATTCAGAGCAGGTTGGAGAAAATGCCATGGGATTCAGGGAGAGGCCCCTGGCCCCAAGGGGGCACTTACTAGTAACTCTAGCCAAACTTACTGAGTGAGCACTTGCTGGATAGCAGGCACAGTGCTGAAATGTCTGCCGTCACCCGTCCACTGAGCCCTCACAGCAACCCTGGGAAGAGAAAGAGGCTCAGGGTCACAAATTCAGAAAACCTGCAGATACCTGGGAGGGCAAAACGTACGTACATACGTGTGTGTGTGTGTGCGTGTCTTATACATGTGTATGCATGAGGGAGCTTGTGTTTCACCATACACACTGCATGTTCAGAGAGCAAACATTTGTACTTCACGCTGCTCTAAGAGCAGATGAGATGGGGTCATGGATTGTGAAGCTGCTGCTGGCACGGAGGCAGGGGCGAGAGTCACGGCATGCAGGGCAGCTGAGCCCTATCTGAAGTGCCCCACAGACCCTTGGCCCAGCCAACTGTTGCCATAAAGAAGACAGGCCCAGCTTTACCAAATCCTCCCAATTTCCAGAGGGGGTGGGGAGATCCCATACCCACTGGGTCCCTGGCAGCCAAGAATGGTGGCTTTGCACTGGGGCTGTCCTGGCACCACCGTCCAGAGCTCCAACAAGAGGGAACCAGAGCTGCCCAGCGGGTGCCGGGGCACACCATGTGCTCACCAGCTGGGAGTTCTCCACCTGGGGTCCTTGTGAGGGACCGTGGATGAATTGCAAAAAACCTGCAAATCCTCGAGTGCCCATCAGACCATGTACTTGTCTTCATGATTTTACGTTGTTCTGGGTTATCCCAAATTCTCATCCATGGCCCCCCAAAGCCTGCTGATGATGACAGCATTCATTCAGCAGGTATTTACCGAATCCCTTGCCAAGTGCTGGGGATGACACAGCCTGGTGGGGGGCCCGGGGAGGGGGCTCCTCTTTAAGCCCAGACTCTGCATCAGAAAGCTGATGTGCTTTGTAGGAAGAGTGATTGATTGATCAGGGGACAAATTACCAGCACTTCTGGAAGATTTCCTTTCAGATCCCTCACTCATCTTCATCAGAATGCTAATAAACACTGGGAAGATGCATTATGCAATTTCCCTGTCTGCCTTCAGCCACAGGCAGCCGGCAACCCCATCTTCAAATCCTGGGGTGCCCCTTTCCTTTCAAACCTCAGCCTCAAATTTTCCCTCTAAGGAAGATAAAGGAAAACAAGTCCCACTGAGTAATTAAAAACTGAAAAGGAAACCTGGCACCATCCCTTAGGCTTTGGATGCCGGGTGTGGGAGGAGAAGGACTGGACTCATGGCCCAGGAGGGGACTCAGGGCCGCCAGAGAGGACCCCTCTTTCGTGGAAAGCCGTTGCAAAGGCCTTGGAACTGAGGGCTGGCAGAGCTGAGGCCAGAGCTTAGTGCTTTTCCAGGCACTGACAGCCTCCCTCCCTCACCCCCATCTCTGAGGCTCCTGTTGAATTAATCAGGTGATAAAGCAATTCTTAGAGAAAACAAAGCAGGAGTGTGAAGAGGGGAGTTTGAGAGGGGCTCACAGACAGAAGGGGAGGAGAAAGAGCCCAGGTCCTCCCCGAAAAGTCCCCAGACACACAGGCTTTCCCGCTTCCCCAAGCACCCCATCCGTCCCCTTGGAACAGGTCCTCAACAGTGTGTATGTAGGTCTACAACACTCCTGTGTGCTTGTAACATCTGTCTTCACTGCTTGCAGGCCAGAAGCTCCGTGAGGGGGTCCAGGTCTGTTTTATTACCACTGTGCGCTGGCACCGGGCCCCACAGTAACCACTGAGTGAACATGGCTGGGGCCCAGTTTTCTAGAATTCCTTCAGATGGCACCCCGGGCTCTGAAAATCTGGTGAGATTGCAGGAAACACACGTTTCGCTCCTGGCCACGGTGTGGAGGGAGCCCCCGCTCTGGCACCCTCTGGCACCATGTGGCTGCTTCAGACAAGGTCGGGAGCACAGAACTACAGGGCAGGCCCCCACGGGGTGGGGGGAGGGGGGACGACTCAGGCATGGTGGCCCTGCCACGGCTCCGGGGAACCAGTGGTTAAAGCAGCCAGTTCTCCCATGACTTGTCACCTTCTGGTGGCTCCTAAGAGGTCTCGACAAATCCTGGGCAAAAACGCCCAATTAGACCCCAGAGCTGTTCCTAAAGGATGTGCGCTCACACGCTTGAGAAACCAGCCTCCTGTGCCCGGCAGTCACAGAGTATCTCCCTCCCTCCCACAGACACTGGAAGACAAAACAGGGACCAACTGCCAAACCCCAAACCCCAGGCTCAGGGACATTCCCTCATGCGAGGGCACCTGTGCGAAAGCTTCCCCAGGAGGGCAGGCTGTGGGGGACATCTTCAGGTCCGCTTGCCCCCAAGAGGCCGAGACACTTTGCCCTGCTCAGAGCACCCAGAGTCTGGTTAAAAATAAGCAGCCTTGGGCCGTCACTCCTCAAAGGGTTCATTATGGCTTATGTAAAGTGTGAGCTCCAGGCTCCCAGAGGCTGACAGGAATTAGGAGTTTGATCGTCTGAGGCAGGGAGGCAACGCCCCCATGCTATGTTTATCCCATGTCTTTGCCTCATCCCTTGGAGAGTGAGCATACTAGAGGGAAGGGCCTCCCGGAGAGACACAGGGAATGCACATCAGCTCAGGCAGCAAAACCCCCAGCCACCCATGGCCTGCAGACGGGGCAAGGACCCAGGCTGATCCAACCTCAGCCCAGCCCTCGGGAGCAGAGGCCACTGGGGCAGGCTCTTCCGGGAGGAAATCCTACCATCTCTTTGCTGGGGATTTCTCCCTTCGCTTCAGGGAAAGAAGGACCCAGACACAGGAGAAGAATTAAGGTATCCGGGGCTTGGGTCTCCTGAGCCCTGAGTCTTCAAGGAAAGGAAAGGCCTGAGGGAAGAATCACAGAGTTGGAAAGAAATGGTGTTTGAGGAGCACGGGGCTCTCCCCTACCCAGAAATGTTTCCCTGGGACTGGAGGGCGGGACAGGAAAGGAGGCGGGAGCCTGAGAAAGGAAGGTCAAGGCAGCCGGGCCCTGCCTGTGGAGGAAAAGCAATCTGTGCCCAGAGACCTGGGGACCACGACTGGAAGGCTGCATCCTCGCCCAGCCCAGTGGCACCCCCATCCACACTCGGGGAGGCAGGAGGAGGAAAAAGGACCAGCTCCCCCTGCCCAGGCAAGAGCCAGGTGCCCTCTCAGGAAGAGAGTTTAAAAGTGTGGATTCCACGTCCTGAGTGAGTCAGAAATAACTGGGTCGGACAGAGCCTGTTGTGTCTGGACAGGGACGCAACATCAACTGCACCGACTGAGCAGAGAGGCCCGTGGGTCCCGTGTTGTTGACTCCGCACACACCCAGGCCAATGGCCCACCTGTCCCAGCAGCATACTTAGAAGTAGAAGGCGGAAAAAGGCAACTTATATAAATAAAAGTTGATCACACACTTCTGGGCATCTGAGCACAGATACGGACCCTGGCAGACTAAACATTTCCAACCTGGCCTCCTCCACCCCAGCCCCAGCTGTGTGTTTGCACAGACGAAGCAGAGGGGAAGCCAGGGGACAACAGGCTTTGTACTGGTCGTGAACCACCCCATGGCTGGAAACACCTCCCCACCACCTCCCAGGCACGGGCTGGCCCCTGACCCCGACTTAACCAACCAGAGTACCCAGCACCCCAGACACCAACATGGCCCCAAGAGGGGCAATCACATTCCCACCTTGTGGACCCTGGGAAAGAGAAGTCCTTTTTCCTCCTGGGATCGCTGAACAAGAGAATGTGAACGTCAGAAAGCAAGAGACCTCCTCCTTGCCTTACAGACAGGGACTATTCAGGAAGGAAGCCAGACAGAGGAGAGGAAGAAAGGAGAGGGGAGCGGCCAAGGCAGGAGGGAAGGGAAAGGAGGAGAGAGGCAGAAGAACGTGAGGAGAGGTGGGGGAAGGGAAGAGGAGGGAGCAGTGTGCAGTCTCACTAATGGGCCCTTCTTCCTACAGCTCTTCCTTAGAGTGGGGACCTGCTCCAGGAGCCTTCTCGGCTTTGCAGGCCAACAAACCCTGCTGTCGATGAAGCTAGTCTGCCCTGGGTTTCTACGAGTCCTTTACGTTCCCGGTGTCTGGTACATTCCCGGTGTCCCAAGGGACACAGAAATGATACCAGGACTTCTTTGCCCCACGCTTCCCCAGGGGCTGTTTGCTCTTTCTGCGGAAAGAGGAGGTGAGAGGAGCAGGGCCGAAAACTGAGGGTTCTGCCTTTCTGACAGAGACTCAGTGAGGTCCTGACAATGGGTGATGGCCTCGAGCTAGTGAAGCTGTTGGAGGGCAAATCTACAAGACACTGGCCAGGAGAGCTACTCCCTGCTCTGCCCAGGCTCCAGCTCTGAAGGCTCCAGAACTGGCTCCCTGGGCACCTGTGGGATGGACGGTGGTCTCCAGCAAGGTATCTGTCAACAGCGGGGCCAGCAGCAAGAAGTGGGGAGTCAGAGAGGTGGGACGAGGCAATCAGCCGGTAACTAGACGTATCATTCTTGTTGGGCGTGGGGTCACTACTCAGAGACTCTAGAAATAACCAGGAGACACGCTGAGGATGGCAGTTTCTGCAGGTGAGTCTCCTGCCACAAACAGAAGATAAAGAGCCTCACTTTGTAGGTACACACAGCGAAGGAGACTGTTTGAGTTACATAAACGAAACTCGATATTGGATGTGAGGGGCTTCTTGTGCCTTCCAGGAGCACGGGGCACGGGCTGTACATGAATCCCAGCAATGAAACCACTGACTCAGATGGTTTTCGGGCTGGTGGTGCTGGGGAGGGGCTGTGGAGCAGACCTGAGCTGGGGCAGTCTGTCTCCGAGGGGAAATGACTCTTTGCATCATTTCAGGGACAGGACAGAACAGAGCCCCGGGTTTTCATGCTCAGCTCCAATCAATCACAGGAGAGACAAACCAGCAGAACAGAGCCTCTGGTGCTTTCCCAGTCGGCAGAACTAAATTAGAAGCCCCCACAGCCTGTTGAGCCCGGCTGAAGGTGAACATTTCCGAGAGCCGAGCTGTTTTTTTAGACACATCTTTATATAAGGATGCACAGAAAATCATCGCTGTCTGTCACCGACAGCGTGAACAGAATGTATATTTGGTGCTTCAGCAAAGGCCATGGGGGCTGGGGCGTGGCTGCTTCTCGTGACATTTCTCCTCCAAAGATACACAGCTCTGTTTGCTGAGTCCTGGGACTCCTCAACCCTGATGTCCCCAAGCACCAGCTCGGGGCACCTGATTCCATCCTCTGGAGGCTGCAGGGACAGGACGGTAGAGATCAGTATTCTAGTCACTATAGATACATTTTCCGTTCTTCTCCCAGAGGGGATGAATACCGTGTTCCTGATTCTTAAAGACCTCCTGGTCTGTCCTCCCCCACAGACACACAGCAGGAAAGATTCAGCCTGAGGTGAAGCATAAGGGACCTCTTCAGGAAGACAGAGCTGACAGTGTGAGGCAGGAGCACAGGTGTGTGAGCAGGAACCACAGGGACTGTCCCCTCCACATGCAGCCCAGGCGTGTGTCACCCGCAGGGTCATGGGACAGGGGCCTGCAGAACAGTGAAGAGACCCAAGGTGTGCCAAGCCCGAGGGCGCTGCTGGTCACCCCTGGTGCCCACCACAGGGTCAGAGAGGAGGAGAGGGACCTAAAGGTGAGAACGGGACCCAGGCCCAAGCCCCCAGACCCCTGGCATAAGGCAAGAGGAGGCAGAGCCATGCACGCTGCCACACAGGCAGATGAGGACGACAACCCTGGCCGTGGCCATGTGCAGGAACTCCCCGGGTCTCTCTGGAGGCCACCCCCAGAAAGAAGAGGCCAGAACTGATGTAAGAGACAGGATCTACATGACGCTTCAGGGCTGCAGAGAAAAATGAATAGAGAACCCGCTTACCTGCCAAGCCTCAGAGTCTCCTCCAACATCCAGGGGTAGAAACCTCCATCGGCACAGAGCAGAGGAGCAGGGGTCTGGGGAAGCTCCCCAAGTCCCACTGCAGGCCTTCCAGCCCAGGACCTGGCAGGGCCAGTGCACCGACCAAGGCCAGGCATGGCCACTGTCCTGTACTATGAAGTGTTTGGGGGGCCTCCTAAGAAAGAAAGGAAAATAAGTTTTCCGTGAATTAACACATCAGCATCACAAAGGAAACATGCCACCTGGTTCTCCAGCTCTTGCTTATTCCCGGCTCACGTCCACACTGGCTTGGTCGGGCGGCCAGCGTGAGCCAGGGGGACATCAGCAAGCCTGGCCCCAGAAGATGCTTGATAGGCACATGGCCCCTAGGGCTTGTCTTCTAGGAAGCCGAGGCTGTGTCCTGAAGAAGCGGGCTACTGAAGGTTTGAGGCCATGCAGGGAGGAACCTGGGAGCACGGGAACCCTTTAGAACGTTGCAGACTCGCCCAGCTCCTAGCTGAGGGCAGCCACGGGAGACAGTGGGAGAAGAGCCACCCAGCAGAAGCCTGTCAACCACAGAATCGTGGGAGGAAATGTTTGGGGGCGGTATATGACCCAAGCTGTAGAGTCACCGAGGGACTGAAGGGCGGTCCAGGAACTTGGCACACGGCGCGCAGCCTGAACACAGGAGAAGACTCTCCTCCTTTCGCCCCAGGACTGGGGCAAGTGCCTTAGCGATGCGACTCCGCTGGTGTTTATCAAGCCACAGGCAGGGTTCCCAGGGACCTAGGCCAGCTTGGTTTCGCCCAGAGAGAAACCCCGTCTCTGTGCACGGACAGAAACAGGGGCGCCGGGGTGGCTCAGTCCAGTAAACATCTGCCTTGGGCTCAGGTCATGATCTCAGCGTCCTGGGATCAAGCCCCCATCTGGCTCTCTGCTCAGCAGGGAGTCTGCTTCTTTCTCTCCTTCTGCCTCTCCCCCTTCTCCTGCTCTCTCTCAAATAAATAAATAAAATCTTGCGGGGGCGGGGGGGAAGAAAGCCCCAAAGCGTCACTGGCCTTCTGGGGAAAGGATGCTGCCAGTGGATGCAGCCATCCCCTCAGCACATGCAATGCATGGCCGGGCGTGGAGCACGGAAAGGAGGCTGGGGTCTCCGGGGCGCTGGCACGCTGCAGGCTCACTGGAGAGAAAGGCGGCGAGCCCAGCAACAGTTAAGTGGATCGGCGAGGTTTTAATAAGACGGGTGGACGGCACGGAGATGATGTCACAAAGCCGTCAGTGAATCACTGCCCCACGGACAATGAGAACACGCCCTTAGGTCCCCAAGCTTACAGGTGCAAAAAAAGAAAAGAAAAGAGCGCTTTCGTGTCCCTGAC
Source organism: Meles meles (assembly GCF_922984935.1). Taxonomy (NCBI): domain Eukaryota; kingdom Metazoa; phylum Chordata; class Mammalia; order Carnivora; family Mustelidae; genus Meles; species Meles meles. The sequence goes on from NC_060068.1 coordinate 109,270,475, forward strand.
CTCTCTGAGTTGAAACAACAACCCAGCGAAGCGGGCAGAGCAGCATTCATTACCACTTTTGCAAAGAAAGAATTTAAGTAGCACTGGGTGCGGGGCCCGTCCAGTAGAATCCCCATGAACCGGAAGTTCAAGCCCTGGGCGCCTGAGTCCCAGGAACAGGCCGAGGCCCAAGTGGGTGTGGTGAACACAGCTGAATGGGAAGACCGCCCTCCAGCTGAACACCAGGTGTGGGAGCACCACCCTGGGAGGCAGCCTCCTGAGGATTTCTCACTGTGATCCTAGCACCTCCGGCCGGGGAAGGCACTTGTCCTGCCCTGGGACGCTCGGTAATACTGCAGAGCTACAGACTGGGACTGGGGCCACGGAATCGGTATTTAAGTAGCTCCCAGGTGACTCCCGTGGTCAAACATATTTGAACACTCTTGCCCCAGAGGTCCCTTTGCTACGTGGTAGGGTTATCAGGTTACTTGACTGGTAAGAGCGGAAATGGGACTGGGGCTCCATGATCCAGGGGTCAAGCTCACTCTCTGGTCTTCATCCAGGAGGTGGGACTGTTCCGCTTTGGGAAGGCTCTCTAAGATCCGGGCACGCAGGGAAGATGGAGGATAAAGCACCGGAGAAGAAAACGGTGGGTAAGTAATTCAGTCCCGCTCTACCTTGTACTGCATATCCACCAGTAAACACCATCATTGTGAAGCAGATCACAGCAAAGGGACAGGAAACACGAACACAGGTCTGGGGTAATAATGTTCTCTAGAACATTGTCTCCTGTTTCCTGGAGGTGAGGCAATGTCATTCTTTTTTTTTTTTTTTTTTTTTTTTTTCCTTTTTACAGATTGAGAGAGAGAGAGAGAGAGAGATTACAAGTAGGCAGAGCAGCAGCCAGAGAGGGGAGGAAGCAGGCTCCCTGCCAAGCAGAGAGCCCGATACAGGGCTCGATCCCAGGACCCTGAGATCATGACCTGAGCTGAAGGCAGAGGCTTAACCCACTGAGCCACCCAGGCGCCCCGAGGCAATGTCATTCTTACACCATGCCATGGGCTTGGTCCCTGACCACTCCATCCTGGGGTCTCGGGACTCACTGGAAGTCAGAGAGCAGAGCTGTCAGGTGGACAGCCTGCTGGAGTGGGACAGCATGCTTCCTGGACATCCTGGCCTTGGACCTCCTCAGGGGCCCTCTCATCCCCCATGTGGGCAGGTTCTGGCGATGGAGACAGAGATGCAGGAGGAAAGCTCCCAGCAGGCTGAGCAAGTGGGCACGGGCACCCTCTCCTCTTGTCATCACAACCAGGGTCCTCATATTGGGGACCCCTCTCACTTCTGTCACCCATTCCTTCTCTTCAGGGTGGAACCGCAGCCACTTCTCATCTGTATGAGGAGGGAGTGTGCTCTTTGAGTGTGCTCCCAGCCGGAGCTAGAATGTGCTCCTTAGTGATCAGCATGGTTCCCGCTCAGCTCACCAAGGCCCCTCCCGGCCCTGTTCTAATCTTGCCCCGGCCTTCTCGGGTGGGGACTCCAGAAAGGGGTCTGGCGGGTCTGCCATCGTTTCCCTTTCTTTCCGAATGGCCTTAACAGACCCCAAGTGGGCCTTGTCTTCCGCATGATTCAGACTGGGGCTCTGCTCAGGGTCTCAGAGGGGACAGAGAAGCAGACTCCCAAAAAAGACACGATTTGGGGCACTTGGACAGTGGAAAGGCACAGCCTACTCATTTTCCAGCTCAGCAGGTCCCAGCCAGGACCCTCCTGCCTGTGGAGGAGGAGACATTCTCCCTGAAGCCAAAAATGGCTAGTGTCTCCCCCTCCCCCACCCGGCTGTCTTCTCCAGTGGGTGCAGAGAGGATGGAAAAGTGTCTCTGGTGACATCATTGTCCATGTCATTGTGAATCTGAGCTTTGGACCCCAGGAGTCCCGGCGGGGCCCACTCCCTTCCTCTCTCTGGGGCCCAGTCCCACCTCTGGTCTGCCGCTGCAGGGCTGGGGAGAAGGGGGGCCTCTAAGGGGCTGAAGGAAACATGCCAGATGAGGAGCCCAGAGAGGGGCAGAGAAATAAAAAAGCAAATTACTTTCGCTGTTTTATGTTGTTTTTTAAAAAATATTATTCTCATTATAAAAGTAAATGGTAGTCGCTGGAGAAATTTGCAAACACCTCAGCACTCAGGAGCAAATGAAAATTGTCTTCAATCCACTGCACAGAGATCCCTCCTGGGGGTATCTGTGGTTTTCTTGGCATATTTATATCAATGTTAATCCACAAACTCAAGTAACTCAAGGATAGTGCCATTATTTTTCCATTAGCCAATCTCTGTGAGGAGCGCCCCTACCACTCCCTTGCCCATACCCATGCCCCTGGCACTGTGCTAAATTCTGCGGGCTGCCAGTGGGTGGATGGTCTTCCCTCTCTGTGCTGGTGTCCACCAAGCACCTGCCATCCTATCTGCTTCCTAGTCCTGGAGGGTGCTGTTACCTGAGTCCCAATTCCTATCCAAAAGACACCCATCGACACCTCCCCTCCGCTTGCATGCTTGGAGCACTGGCTCAGAAGCTCTTCTTCTGATTCCAAAGCATTTCGGAGCTGCAGGAACCTAGCTGTGGCCCTTCACACATGCACGGGCAGGCTTGCAGGAATCACTCCATCTTCTCACACCGGTCCGGCTGGCGGAACCACCCATCTTCTGGAGGCTCCTGCCTGCCTGGAGCTCTACGTAAGACTGGTATTGATTATTTCCCACACCATGATCCCCAGAACTATCCACGTTTCTGCCAGCTCTCTCAAGGCAGAGAGGTCTCCTTGCATCCCAGGCCACTTCCCACATCACCCTGCCCTGAGAGCAGGAAGGTCTCCTGGAATGTCAGGGATGGGAAAATTTGCCCCGACACAGGGCCACCATAGACCCTGCTGAGTGGGGAGGACACGACAGGCTGACACCAGCCCTGCCAAGGAGACAGGCACCTTTTCTGATGTCCCAAAGGTGCTGCACGTGTCAGGCACGGCCCTGCCCTTACTCAGGATGCCTGTTCCACTCCCTACACCCAGACTCTGGAGACTGAACAGCCAGTCATCTGACTCTTATGTGAATGAGTCCTGCATGGCTGTCCCTTCCCAGAGGGAGTTAATGTGAGGCTTTGTGACTGTTGTCTGTCTGTAAGGAAGCATCATGGGTGCCCGGAGCCGCCTGATGGTATCTCTCTCTCTTCTCTCTCTCTCACACACACACACGCACACGCACACGCACACGCACGTGCACTCCCAGCTCCAAGGCTGGATTTGAATCTTTGGGTCTGGGGCCAGATGGTAAATTTAAAAAGCTCCCTCAGGTGGGCCTGCAGGGGGTGGGAAAGAAGAGGTACCATGAGGAGAAACTGAGACCCAGTCCCTGGAGCACCCCTGCCCCACAGCTCTCAGCTCTCTTTGGGGCGGGGGCTGGGTGGGGTGCAGGCCATTGACTTCCTTGCCTAAGTGGGCGAATTCAGGGCCCAGCTGGGCAATGGTGGAAGTCCTGTCTCAGAATGCTCCTAACACTCCCAAGCCTCTCCTTTCTCCCCCTATTTGGTTCCAGCTGAGATGCTGAGAAAATCCACACAACACCATTTCTGGGGGAGCAGCATCTTGAAGGCTTTCATAGAGAAGGACCAAACAATTCGAGTCATTCAGCCCACTTCTCCTACCCAGCAGAGTGAGCCCACGGACAGCCTCCTGCGGGGGGGCGGGTGGTGCGCAGTCCCTTCCCCAGCAGTGACAGGCGGCGGGGCCCACGCATGCCTCCCTAGAGGACACCTTCCAGGATGGAGACGCCCGAAATTCAGACCTGAAAACCCACCACGTAGAAGAGCGGGTCGGATTTCTGTGGCCTCAGCACAAAATGGCAATGCTAATGTAGTCTCCAAGTTAGGTTTTAAAATGCCACTTAAAGGACAGCTTCAGTTCTCTCACTTAAAACTTTTTTTTAAATAATCACATTTCCTCATGAATCAGGCCGTGGGCATATCTGTCCTTCCTTCCCTGTCAGGAACTGCCAGAGCAAAAAGGATATTTTCTCAGATTTTTTTTCTCCTAACCAGTTGCTGCTTCTTTGGCTGGGAGGCCTTCCCTGCTCCTACCCCACATCCGTGGTCCCTCGGGATCCACCAGGACCCAGCCGCGCCCCTGTGGGGGCAGACGGCACCCCCAGGAGCAGAGACACTGTAATGACCACGGTGAGGGAAGAGAGAGCCATTCCCCAGACACTGGCCAAGGGGCAGGTTGGGAGCAGGGGTGACTGGCTGTAGAGAGGACCCTCCCCAAGATTAAAATTATCAGGACCCCTAACACTTTCGTGGGAAAAAACCAAGTTGTTTAAAACAAACAAACCTTAGGGGGGAAAAAGAAAACATAATTCCAAATCCTGAAGGTATAGGATCCCAAATTTGGTAAATCTGGATTGTTCTCGCTCCTTCCTCTCAAGGATGGAAACCCTTCCCTCTATTTTAAGTATAGGTGGGGGGAGGGGCATGAAAATTTAATGTTGTTGGAAGGCTGTCTCTCCTATCCCACCTTCCCATTAACTTAGGAAAGTGACTTGAGGATTTGTGCCCATGAAGACAGGGTCTGCGGAAAGCCCAGGCCAGCTACCAGGGACGGGGTTTGTAGGCTTAGCCTGGTCTTTGGGGAGGGAGGTGAGTAGGGAAGGGCCAGGACTAATCCCTAAGATGGAAGTCGGGCTTCTAACTGTCCACCCAGGACTGGGCTCAGGAGCGAAATATGGAGGCAGATCTCCAGCCTGTGCCTGCTGTAGCTCCCTGACCTGGCCCAGCTCCCTAAACCCCAACTGCTCAGTCTAGAGGCAGCTAAGAGAAGGATGCAGTGATGGCAGGAGCTGGTGACGCCCTTTCTTGCTGGTAGGCCCCCAGTCACAGAGCTTCCCGGATCCTCCCCATGGGTCGGGCTGCAGGCCACCTGGGCCATTCCCTGTTACTCCCCCACCCCCACAGGAATAGGTCCAGCCACACCTGAACTCTCGGGATGTTGAGCCCAATGGCCCTTCCCAGTCCTTCCTTCAGGGCAGGCCCTCTGCCTCTCCTAGTTCCCACACCCCAGACATCAGGCAGCCCTGACCCAGTTGGAAGCAGAACCAGTCCCTGTTTGTTCTTGGGAATGCTCAGCCTCACTGATCTCCATCAGCAATCATGGAAACACCCCTTCCCACTGCCTCAAAACATGCTGGAGCCTGCGTCTCACTTATCAAGGCCCCAAAGGCACTGCCTCTACTTGGCCAGGCCTTCATCAGAGCGCCAAAGGACTCTAGGTAGAAACAGTAATAGAGGCTGATAAACAGAACTGTTCTAGAATGATCCACCAAGCTGAAGGGAGGAACCTAATGTGAGCCCAGATGCTGATGTCACACGTTCTGACCTTTCGGCCATCGGTGACATGTCACATAGTACCACCAGGGGATGGGAGAAGAGAATTCTAAGCTGCTACTACTTGGGTACAGGATGGCCTGTATTTCCTTCTTTACCCTCGTCTCTGTTTTCCAGATAATGGCCAAATACTATTCTTAAAACCAGCATATAAAGAAGAGGAAATGAGTTTTACTTTAAGAAGGTCGGTGGGAGCCACCGGACATCGTTGACTCGGGCAGTGACCTGAAGGTGATCTGGGCTCGCGCCGGCCAGGGAACATACCCAGGAAGGATGGAGGTGAGTTTACTGCAAGGTCAACCAAGCTTGAGCTTCTGGGTCTCAGCTCACGTTGCCCTGGTCTGGCACTTTTGTATAATTTGCAAAGGCAAGGCATTTTAATGGGTGAAACTACTGTCTTCCCCCCAGGAAGGTCATTCGCAGGAACATGCCAGCACCCGCTCTCTGGGCTCCCTGGTTCCAGGACACGGAGGTGTAGGGTCAGGGGTGGGGGACCCCTTGCTGAGGGGCAATGTGGCTATTTGGAAGGGAACTGAGGAAGCATGGGGCACCAGAAGCCTGTCTGGACTGTTCTCCCATGTTTTGGATCTTTGTCAGCTTTTTAAAATCTGTAATTTATTTTGATTCTGTTTCTCTTTCTAGATAAATACTCCCTGAAAAACCTCATCTTGTGGTGTTATTCTCCAAGAGGGCGCCTAGGATGCACAAGGGTCACACCAAACCTCGCTCTCCCCCGAGGGTGGGCTGCAGAGAGACGAGGAAGGGCAGGGGGCTGCTGTAACGTCAGAGTCTGGCAGTGGGGCTCTGCCCCCGGGGCAGAAGCAGTCTGGATGGAGGAAATGCCAACAGGGAGGACAGAGAGAGAGAAGACCCAGACACAACACACAGCCCAGGGCCACAGACATAAGGCACTGGCCGTGGCGGGGTGGGGGGGGTTGGGTGCGGGAGACCCTGGGCTCTGACCTTGGCCCAGACTAATCTACCAAAATGCAAGGGTCTGACTCTCAGCCTTCTCAGCCTTGGGAGACACTGAACATGAGGCATGCAGTCTAGACCAACTGTAAACACTGGGAGGCCGCCTGGGTCACACCAACCCAGGAAAGAGGAAGGGTGAGCCCCGGAGCCAAGACTAGCAGAGGAGGCTTCTGAGAGAGGTGAGTCTTGCTAGGACTCACAAAGCCCTGGCACCGCCCCTGCCTCCCGGCCTCCCGGCCTCCACAGCCCTCTGCAAAAGGCCTCCAGCCCAGCCCAGCCCAGGCTGTGGAAAAGGGATCCTACTCTTGGCCACCCACCGAGCCCGACCTGCCCATGGCCGCACACATCGTGCCTGGCAGGTGACCCCTGGCCTGGCCAAGGCAGTTTGAGCTGGAGGCTCTCTCTGCCAAGTCCTTCCTTCCCCTCTGTTCTCACGATCCCCAGGCTGCACCGTGATCCGGAAGCCCTCCTGCTTGTCTCTCCTCCTGCACCTCTGGTCTGCCGCAGGCATTTCCACCAGTTCATCTCTGGCTTGTGCTTGGCAGTGGACCCAAACTGACACAGGGCCCAGCTGGGTTTTGCTTCATGCCATAAGCAGAATTAAAGGAGATTAGAAGCCAAGAGTTCTTGCGTCATGGGGTTCCGTGATGCTTCACGCTTTACCAGTGGGCTCTCTGAGATTTGACTGCATCTCACTTGAAGGAAGTGCACTCAGTCCTAGGAAATACAGACCTAGGAGAGAACCGCCTCTTCCCGAATGAGTTCTTGTCCCCTGGCATCACCACCAAGTTCCAGACCTTTCCGTGAAAGAGTTCTCCCTCAGTGCCGCACATGGGACAGGTTGGTGGGGGGGAGGGGGGAGGTAGGGGGGCTCCTAATTGGCTGAGCAGACCGTCTGCCTCATGTTGCTTCCTGTCTCTACTTCTGGGCCTGAGACACCCCCTCTGGTGCCTGATCTCTCCCCAAGTGTAACCTCACGAGCCAGGCCCCCCACCCTTGGAAATACAAGGGCAAGACCAGAGGACCCAGCCAGACTCCCAGGTGCCCCTGAGCCTGACTACTGACTCCCAACACTAGCCCTGTTCCAAGCCTTGCTGCTCCTTTTGGCACATGTTGGCTGTGTCCCAGCTTTGGCCTCTTTCCCATTCTTGGCCAGAATGATGGCCTAATTCTTAGTATTCGGTGACCCCACTCATGACTCCACACCACCCACAATGGTTGGGTCCAGGCAGCAGGGGGAGCGCAAGCTTCACCATCATGCAAACCTCTGTCCTTTCCAGAAAAGGCTCGGTCATCCAGCTCAGGGGGCGTCAACTGCTCCCACCATTCTCAGCAGCCTTGGGAGTTTTGTGTCTCTAGGGCTTGCTTAGCTAGGGACTCAGAGAGGCAACTGAAGTCACATGTTGTTGGAACCAAAGAGAAGTCTCGCTAAGCAGTGAGACTTTGTCCAAAAACTGGTACACCCGGGGTCATCCCATCATCACCAGAGTCAGAGCCACCCACCACCTGCAGACCAAGTGTACGTACACCTGCTTCCAGGTGTCTCCAGACCCGGCCTCTGCCAGGCCCATGAATCTTGTCACTGACTCTCTCCATCCCACCCTCTGATCCAGCAAGAGAAGCCACAGGCCCATGGCATCAGAGGACAGAGGTGGAGACACCCTTTCTGGGAGAAGGGTGTCCAGGAGCATTCTCCTTACTGCTGGCCTCATGCTCACACCTCATCCTTTCCCCAAGTATCCCGCACCAGGGACCAAGCTGCAGTCCCTGACATGATCTGGCCTGACCACCTCTCAAGCCCACAACTGCTTGTTTCCCTCCTGGAAAAACACTGCATTTCAGAGCCGGGCTTAGCCTACTTGCCATTTAGTTCTTAAAAATGGTCATTCTAAAATGCAACCTTAAGCCACCAGCCACTGTGGTTGAGGAAGCCATCTGTAAAAACAAACAAACAAACAACAACAAAACAAAAAAACAACCACTAAACCACTGCCAGGGGCCACGGTTAAAATGAAGAGGCCAGCAAGCCAGGGCATCAACGGCATTCACAGAGGAGCCGGCCACAGCAATCACAGCACACAACACACATGGAAAACCACTCCAGCGGCAGCGAACCCCGGGACTGCAACATTTCACCCTTGACCTGCGCCCCGGCCACGAGGAGCGGTTTAATAATAACTCCCCTTGCTTGCAGGAGAAACAGAAATAGCTTCACCCAGCTCCACAGGCCGCGCACAGCACAATTTATGGAATCCTGGGGCTCTAATGCTCCTAGTCTCCCCAGTTTCCATTAAGCAGCTGCCAAATGGCTGAGCGTGGCAGGAGAGGCCCCCTCGCCTGGCCTGCCTTTCCCTCCACAGACAGGCCAGGGGAGGGAGGAGGGCACGTGGCTCAGCAACCACGTAATGGGGAAGAGGGCGCTCTGGGGTCCTGGCCCTGTGACCCCTGTCTGTCAAAGCCAACTCAGAGCCCCTTTATAATCTTTTCCAAGACTTAAGTGTACGAGTACACAAAGCTCCCTTAATGGAAGGTCTCTCTGGCTTGTGTAACAAGCTGTGTAAACTTCATCTCTGCATTCACTCAGCACCGGCCTTGTTTACTTTCCTCCCCAGGGACCTTTTGGGGGAACGTGACTGCCCTCCCAGAGCTCCGAACATCTTTCAGAAAAGAAACAGTGCCCTTCCCGCTTCGAGACCAAAAGACCCCCAAAAAAGGACAAGATACCTTCTCCAACTTGACCACAATGCCAGGCGGTCAGCCCACATGCCGTTTGCTGAGCTCCTCATGAGAAGCAGCAGCTGGAGATGGAGTGGGCAAGTACAGGCTGCACAACCTTGGTTCCCTTGCATCCTGACCCAGCTGTGTGGGCCTTGGCAAGTGACACCACTTCGAGAGGCTGCAGCTTCCTCCTTGGGGAAAGGGAGGACACAGCAAGGCCTATCACCCAGGCCCCTGTGAGGAGAAAGACCATGTGCTGAGGCTCAGGCTGGAGCCTGGCCTGGGGAAGAGGCTGGTGAGGGGCAGCTACCAGTGCTGCTCTGGTCCTGGAGGTGGTCATGGTCATGGTGAAGGGCATGGCCTCGAACTTTGGCTGCCTCGGTTCCAGCCTCGGTTCTGCCTCTCACAGGCTCTAAGCCCTTGCATGGGTCCCTTCTGCAAAAGGCACTCTGACACTGAAGAGCTCCAACTGCAGGGGAGGGATGAGAGCACCGCAGACCCCAGGTTTAGAGAAGTCCCCTCCCCTGTTCATGAGCAAGAGCACTGCTGGGACCCTGTGTCCCCACCAAAACCTTTGCAGATTCCCCTGCTCTGTGCCCACTTCCTGGATGTTTCCAGAGCACGACAAGAAATCACTTACCGTAATCCCTCCTTTTATAGCCCAAGGGGCTGGAGCTCGCCCCCGACTGCATGGAGGACCTCCCAGCTGAGTTGTCCCGGCTTCCTGCCATCCCCTAGTGTCTTGTCTGATCCCATGGGTCGGTCAGAGATGAAGTAGAGCGCACAGGGCCATGTTACTTTCCACACAGAGCAAAGAGGAAATCCCAGGCAAAATCCCAAACCCAGCTACTCAAGCACTACCTTTGGAGTCTCACCAAGAGGCGGGGAACCAAAACAGCAGGGCCTTCACCTGGACAACATCTCTTCCAATCCCTCCACGTGCTGACCCTCCCCCAGATTCCAGGTGTCCCTGAGGAAGCCTGCTCTGATTTCACATCCTGGCCCCTGGGACCCTGCTGGCTGAGAAAAATTGCTGTCCAAAATAGGTCAGGCCTTCAGAGAAAGGGACTACCTCCCCCCATTCAAGCGGCAACCCCTCCCCCCACCCCTCCCCACCCCTGGCCATGGCTAGAGCACACTCTTGTGTGTTGGCTGTTGGCTTAAGCATCAGCCAGGCCTCAGTGCCCAGCAACCTATGCCCCAGGAGCACCTCAGGCAGCTCGCCAGAACCAAGGTGGGGAGATGAGCTGGCCATCCTGCCGGGTCCTGCTGTCCACACCACCCGCACACAGCCATGTTCTCCTCAGGGAGGCCCCCCTCAGCCCATCTGCGTGACCAAAAGGAAAGCCCCACTGAGGGCCTGCAGAGCCAGAGGCCTCACTCGGCAAGCAGTCGAACACTGGAGAGTCAGGCCTTGGACCCTGACTTCAACGTCAGACAAAGGAGTTGCAGAGGTGTTTCTCCCAGACTGAGATGGGATTTGTGGGAATGAGCTCTGACCAGGATCTGTCTTGCCCACCCTAGTTGTTCATGTTAGGCTTGTGGCCAGGTGTGGTGAGGGCAAGGGGAAGAACTAGCTTATATATCTCCCCCTGTTCACACAGCCAGGGCTCACCCAACCCTCCCCATGCGCTGCACCCCAGGATGGGATGAGAGACACAGCTACGAACGTGGCTGACCTGTGGGGATCTCGGGCAAGTGACCGGGCAACAGAACTGAGACGACAGTGAGGGGTGAGGTATCTAGTGTGCAAAGTGGAAGGAGGTACGTTCAGCACTGCCTACACACGTGCAGGACCGCGAAGGCCAGGGCCTCCATGGTTTCCTGCCCTGGAGCTGCCGCCCCCCCACCCCCAGCTGGGGCCAGTCAGACAGTGACGGTCCCTGGCGATCAGTGCAGGGGCTATAGCAGACCAGGCAGCAGTTCCTAGTCTCGTCTGGGGAGCTTCCACAGTTTCTCCAACGAAGGGTGGAAGACAGACCAGGAGAACCCCTGAGCTCCATTGGCAGCTCACCAGTGTTCTGGCCACCTAGCCTTTGCCAGGGCTGGCAAGGTCAGGCGGGCCATCACAACCCTCACACCCTCCGACTGCTCCCTGTGCCAGAGAGGACCAGGCAGGGGGAGCTGAGCAAGAGAGCTCACAGAGTGGGGGAGCACATGGGCCCTCAAGGCACAGCTACAGAAGGGCCTGGGCCCAGGGCACTGTCCCAGATTGTCCAGGAGCACCTCTGCCACTGGCCCAGCCTCCCGTGGAGGCCACGCGCCCTGCCTGCACTACCCAGCAGCCAGTGGGGCTCCTCGCCAACTGGGCTCCACTGGGAGGAAGACTCAAGGAGAGGAATGGAAGCAGGTGTCCACGTCAGGCTGAGCCTTGCCTCTGAGTCCGTCTGCTGTCCACTACTGTCTGTTCTGCCTGTGTCTCTGATCATAGGTCTGTAACCATTTCTTTGTCCGTCAGTCTTCTGTGACCCTGTTCTTCCTCCCTCCCACTCTCTCTGTGTCTCTCTGGCCCTAAGTGATGTGAGGCCAGGCCAGGGCAGTCGCAGCGTGTCCTCTCTCACCCCATTGGTTGGCCGCCGTTCCCCGGTGGCAGCAGCTGTCAGTCCCGCCCCCCCCGCCCCCCCCCCCCCCCCCGGGGACCTGAGCGCACTCCGAGCAGCCTCGGAGCGCAGTCTCCTGCTCAAGACAGGAGCGCAGCAGGAAAAGCGAGTGGGGACAGGCTCGCCGCACACCAGGCATCTGAACTGGGACTCGCGGCTGCAGGACTGCCCGCTCCGAGACGCAGCGGCCGCGGCAGCGCCGAAGAACTCCCGGCCGCCGGCCCTCGGTGCACCTGGCGTCCGGGCGCTGAGCAGGCACCCGAACTGCGGCCGCACTCGCCGGGCACCTCTCGCCGCCGCTGCAGCCTAGGGAAGCCCCGAGCCCGGAGCTGACCGGAGCGGGGGGCCGGAGCCCAGAGAGCGGCTCCAACCCCGCGAGCCGGGTGACTGGCAACGCGGGGGGCGACGGCAAGACCCAGGGAAAGACCGAGGGTTAAGCGCGAGGGGCCGTCCAGCTCCGAGCCCCGGGGCCCGCCGCCCCGCGGGGAGGGCAGCTGAGCTCGGAGACGAGGGAGCGACGCGGCCCGGGTTGACCCGAAGGCACCGGCTCCCGGTCAGGTGCGCACAGCAGGGCGGGAGGGGCGCGCCATGGAGGCGCCCGGCGGCGCTCGTCTGCACGACACCCAGTGAGGCTGTCCGGCCGGGGTCGGCGGCCCCACGGGCCATGTACGGAGACGTGTTCAACGCCACGGCCGGCCCCGAGGCGGCTGGAGGCGGCGCGCTGGCCCTGGCGGCCACGGTCAAGGCAGAGGGCGCTTTGCCGCTGGAGCTGGCCACCGCGCGCGGCATGCGGGACGGCGCGGCCACAAAGCCCGACCTGCCCACCTACCTGCTGCTCTTCTTCCTGCTGCTGCTGTCCGTGGCGCTCGTCGTCCTCTTCATCGGCTGCCAGCTGCGCCACTCGGCCTTCGCCGCCCTGCCCCACGACCGTTCGCTGCGCGACGCCCGCGCGCCCTGGAAGTCGCGGCCGGTGTAGCGGCGGGGGAGCCAGGGCCGCCAGACGCAGTGTCCCAGTCTCACCGCCCGCCGCTGGGAGGAGCCGGGCCGCGCGAGCCGGACGCCGGAGGTCGCTGGCCCCTGGGAACCCGGCGCCCTGACCCAAAGACCTTTTACGACCTCGAGCGGCCACCCGGGCATAAAGGGAGTCGGAGGCGCTAGCAGGCTGCGCGGGGGCGCGATCCTAGCGACCGCAGGCACCACGGTTCCCATCCCCTGGCGGAGTCTTGCTTCCCCGCTCCCCGCTCCACCACCGGACAGCGGGTCTATCAGGGGTGTCTTCCTGAAAGACGGAGAGCCAGCCAGGACGCCAAGCCTTCTCCGCCGCCCGCCGCCTCCTTTGCTTTGCTCAAGGAAGGGTCAGGCACGGCTCGGCTAGCGCGCAACTAGCCGGGAGCCGCCTCTCCGGACTCCCTGGCCCCGTGGCTGTCTTCCCGTGGCTGGTACTGCCTCTTCCTCGCTTGGGAATCTAGAATCTGAGCGTGAACTCAGCTGAACTAGGAAATGACCCCTTTGGGGGGCTGTGTCCCCCGGGGGAAACGAGGGGAGGCCGAGTTTCAGTAGGTCCCACCTGGGTCCAAGGGCTCCGTTTTCTCGGTGGGCACGGGCGGAAGGGGGGAAGCTGCTCTAGAGGCAGCGGGTCGCACCTGCAGCACCCTGTGGTCGGGGATCCGCGTCCCGCACTCTCCAATAAAACCTCACCGAATTCGACCCAGTGCTCAGAACGCTTTGGTCTTTGGGTGCGCCACTTTGGAAAGGGTCATTAGGGGCGGGCAAGCGGGCTAGCGACACTCAAGGGCAATCTGCCTCCTACTTCAACGTGATTCAGGTCAGTTTTAATGATACTTCTTCCTCCCCAGCTTTTCCCCAGCCTCAGCCAGTTCGTTGTTCTGGGAAGTGTTTTCAGAGCCGGTCTCAAAGAGGAACCGCTGCCTCATCTGCTAAAAAAAATTCCCTGTGAAGGCTCCATGGAGACCTTCCTACAGGCACTTCCTTCCACCTGGTCCTCTCCTTTGCTCTCAGAGACTCTTGGGCCTGAACCCTCCCAAGAGCCAGTTCCAGACCAGAACCGTCTGGCGATGGAAGGATCTGAGGGCCCAGGGATGGGATCAGCGGCTCAGCACGTCTTCCCAAAGTAGGCAGAAGCCAGGTCTGGGGAGCACAGAGGAAGAAAGCAGAGTGTGAATAAAGCCCGCTATAAGGGGATGATTATAGAGAACCTGAGAGGGAATAAATAGATTTGTGATAACCTTGACCATTTCCCAAGTTAACCTAACTCTAGGGACTGTACTTTACGGGGGTTTAAAATAGTTTCAGGAGTTACCTGGCTCAGTAGGGCACTAGAGCTCAGAGAATGTGTGACTAAAAAAAGATCTGGTAGATTATCTAATTTAGTTAGTGCCCAACCATCTGTGGGATCACTGGGATTTTGAGAATCTGAAGAATGCTAGGATGTTGCATCAGGCAAAAGGCAGACAGCCACACAATTTTGCAAACCGTTTGTAAAGAATGCCTAAGGACCCTTGCTGGGGTGGGGGGTGTGGGTATGAACTGCTGGGGTTGGATGGAATCTTAGGCCAGGGTTCCCCACCCGTGTTTTGCCTCAGCCAGAGAGTACCCAAGAATTCCTCCTGAACCCTATCCCAGGAAGCAGGACAGATGAGCAGGAGACAAGGTCTTAGGCTGGGCTAGATTAATAACCAGGTCTTGGAAAGCTACCACCAGTGGTTTTCGTTCCATGCTAATGGTGCTAATTCTATGACAACCTCTCAGACGTTTTAGTCGGGTCTTTGGAAACATAGCCAAACCTCTCCAGTTTATAGTAATGGTAACCCAGCTAATCTGTATGACCTTTGGTTGCAGAAAAGATTAAGTGAAATAAATATAAGGAAATATGCAACCCCCTGGCTGGTGTAATGAGATAGCACTCTGCTGCTAAGGGGGACCCTTTTCTGGCCTTGATCTGGGAGCTGAGAGGAGTAGGAGACTAGAGACAGAGTCCTCCTTGCGCACATTTGCCAGTGGGTAGATCTAAAGGCATAGGTATGTTAAGTAGAGCACAAGCTCTCGAGTCTGACGGGCTCTCAATCCCAGCAGCCTATTCACTGGCAGGGTGACTCCAGGCACTGTTTAACCTAAAGTCCAGGCTGCTTCCTCCTCTATGAAATGGGAATTCCATCTCCCAGCTCTACAGGTTTGACACGTGGTAACACATGGAACATGGTGGCTAGCCAGCCCCCGGGCATTAGCTCTTACTCCAATCGAGCCTTAGGCTGGAGGCAGCAGTGCGGAAAGGTGAAGCTGACCCCTAAACAAGATGCACTGTCACAAGGGCTCATGGTCTCCTGTGACCCCAAACCAGTGCAAAGGCTGGTCCCTGCAGAGGAAATATGACTGGCTTAGAGGTCACCTGCAGTTCCTGGGCCAGAATCGGCTAGAGCCGGGGTGGTCTAGGAGGCTCGTGGGATCCGTTGATGCAATACTGGCCCAAGGCCTCAAGAGCTGGAAGCAGAAAAGGGCTGAAATGGAGGCAGCCCAGGGAGCATCCCTGTGTGTGTCTGCAAGCTTGCAGCCATGTCAGTCACCTAAGCCAAAGGCTTGGCCACTTCAGATATGCAGATCCTTTTGCATATCTGTAAAAGATATTTTACATATCTGTATAAGATCCCTCTTACATAATAGGGTCTATGCAGAGATGGAATCTAGGAACCAGGCAGGGTCCATGAGAAGAACTAAACCGGAGCTCTGCTTTTGCCAGCACTGTGACCCCAAATACTTCCATTCCCTTCTCTAGGCCATCAGACTAGATGAGCAGTAACATAACGGGCCTTTCTTGTTGGACCTAGCCCCAGAGCCTTCCCTGGAAAGCGGGGATGTGGCTGAGTTCATGTCTACCCTCTACTGACAGGGAGGGTGAGTGGACTACAATGTGGCAACTGGACATGTAGATGGGTGTCAGGGAGGTAGGTCCATACACACGCGTCCTTCTTGCCCTTTGCCCTTCCAACAATCCCACAAAACCTTGGAACCACCTCTGGAGGTGAGCTGGGCAGGCTAAAGATAAGAACGGGATCTGGGGCGCCTGGGTGGCTCAGTGGATTAAGCCGCTGCCTTCGGCTCAGGTCATGATCTCAGGGTCCTGGGATCGAGCCCCGCATCGGGCTCTCTGCTCCGCGGGGAGCCTGCTTCCTCCTCTCTCTCTGCCTGCCTCTCTGCCTACTTGTGATCTCTCTCTGTCAAATAAATAAATAAAATCTTTAAAAAAAAAAAAAAAAGATAAGAACGGGATCCATGACATAGGTGATGGGGCTGCCCTGCCACAACCAGCCACTGGGAGAAGGCAAGAGGGCCTAGCACACCTCCCAGATGGGGATTTAGGGGATGGTAGGGTGGAAATGAGGGAAGGTGGTTGCAGATGCCAGGAACCAGGGAGAAGCAGCAGAGTGTAGGGACCGGGACCCTTAGTCCTGTCACTAGCTGGTGCCTTGACTGTGTTCCTGGATTTCTGGTAGCATCACTTTGCTCATCTATAAAATGGAAATCATAACAGCACATGGCTTACAGGATTTTCAATATGGCATGAGACACTGCAGGTGAGGTGTTCAGCTCATGGGTTACACAAAGTACGTGCTCTGGATGTGAGCTACCCTTACTGTTAACCAGGATGAGCGTGCAGTAGGCATTCACAGCAGCACTAACAACACTGCTCTCCCTCAAGGACTTGCAGTTCCTAAGCCTGCCCCTTTCCCAGAGTCTGAGGGCTGCTGTCCTGGGTACTTTCTCTCTCTGCACATTCTCAGTAAACTAGCTTGTCTATTCTCACAGCTTCAGGGGCTTTTCAAATGACTCGCTCCAGACTTCATCCCTGGGCCCACTCGCTATCTCCATTTGGACAGCTCACAGGGAACCTCAGACTCTACATGTCTGAGAATCACTATCTTTTGATAAACACCACATCTTCGGGGCACCTGGGTGGCTCAGTGGGTTAGGCCTCTGCCTTCAGCTCCGATCTCGGGGTCCTGGGATCGAGTCCCGCATCGGGCTCTCTGCTCAGCGGGGAGCCTGCTTCCTTCTCTCTCTCTGCCTGCCTCTCTGCCTGCTTGTGATCTCTGTCAAATAAATGGATAAATCTTAAAAAAAAAGGGGGGGGGGCACCTGGGTGGCTCAGTGGGTTAAAGCCTCTGCCTTCAGCTCAGGTCATGATCTCAGGGTCCTGGAATCAAGCCCCGCATGGGGCTCTCTGCTCAGCCGGGGAGCCTGCTTCTCCCTCTCTCTGCCTGCCTCTCTGCCTACTTGTGATCTCTGTCTGTCAAACAAATAAATAAAATCTTTGAAGAAAAAAAAAAAAACAACAAAACACCACATCTTCCTCCAGTCTCTTCCAGCTCGGTGACCCAGCATTTGGTGGCCCCAAGTGAAAGCCACGGTGGTCTTTCTTGACCCCAAACTTTTCATCCTCCCACACGCAATCCATCAACTTCCGGATACCACTCCACTTCATCTACTCCCCTCCATCTCCACCGCTGCGTAAACTCCAGTTTATACTCCAATGGCTTCCCGCTGTCCTCAGTATTTAAAACAAAGACTTAACCTTGGCCTTCAAGACATAGCACTATGTGGCCCCCACCAACTGCTCCAGCCTCATCTCCTCACACTCCTTTGTACTCCAGACTCTAGTCATGGTGGCCTTTCAAGCCTTAAGGTCTCCTGCCTGAGCTATTTGTCTCCCGTCCCTCGTCTTGCTAGTGCCTTCTCATCCTTCAGGTGTAACTGACAGATCTCCTCAAAAGGACTTGGCTGAGTCCTCGGAGACCAGTTCTCTTCATTCATAGCCCCTAATCAGCTCCCTTATCAAAGCTATTAAGCGACTGTGCAGTTCGGAGCCTAATGCTACTCTCTCCCTACTACCATGTAAGTCGTATGAGGTCAGGGATGACATCTGCCCTGTTCACTGCTGCTTTCCCGATGCCTAGCCAAGTGTTAAACACAAAAGAGACACCGACTCTTTGTTGAATGAAATAGAGTGGAAAGACAAAGCTAGAGGTTTAAGATGAATTTGCCTATGGGTTCTTCATCTGAGCTCTTTGCCTTTGATTTTCTGCCTTAAACTAAACTTGTATCAGATAAAATACTGAGCTGAACTCTCCTTACTGATTGGCCCTTCAAGTAGCCACTTTCCTGGAGGTGTAATCCACAAAGTTGTTAGCAACCGACACTTCCTGTCTCCATCTAGGTAACACCTCAGTTATTATTGGGTCTCCTGCAGAGACTAAAGAACATGCAATTTAAGTTTGTACACTTAGCTGTTTCTGCCTGAATCACTCTTTTTCCTGCAGGGAAGCAGAGACCTTTATAGCATTGTTCATGCTTTCTGGACTGTCTTGACTAAGAATCAGTTAAACCGCTGCTTCACACATGGACTTCCTCACCTCTTCCTGAACCTGGACCAAAGATTTCCTTCTCAATGCGACCTTTTCTGGGTCATTTATCTAAAACTTCAAGCATCCCCCCCCCCAACCGTCAATGTTTCAAAACTCTCTTTCCTGCATTTTCTCCTTAAAACTTCCCACGACCTCTGTGTTTTATTGTTCTTGTTTTGTGTCTCCATCAACCAGAATCAAGATCCTTAAAGGAAAGAAGTTTTGTTTTATGCAATTTGCCCTAAGCCTGACATCTAATATTAGTTGAATGAATGAGCAAACTATTCCTCTTCCACACCAAAAACAAAACAAAACAAAAACATTCAAGAAAATAAGAGCAAAGTCTATTTCTGCAAGTCTCCTTCATTCTCCATCTCTACTTCTTCTCCACCTTCCAAACTAATGGGATAGCCCTAACTAGACAGGGATCGAATATACTCAACTGTTAGAGCTTTGCCTTCCGCAAGGACAGCTGACACCCGTGCTACAGCTCCAGTCCCTGCCTGGCATAAAGCTCAGTCTGTGATAAGCACTCACAGAAGATCTGGTTAGAGTTAAGTGAATGAGTCTGAAGTGTCCTAACAAAAAACACTCCCCATTCCAAGTTTCGTTTTCACCTAACCTTCCTGGTGTAGCACAGCTTCGTCACCCTCATCCCTGGGCTTCCACATCCATTTCAAAGTAGCTACTCCAGTTCCTGCTGCCATATTTACATTCTAGCCATTGGGAAGGGGCAAGGGGCAAAAACATTCCCCTTTGGAGCCTTATGCCAAATGGCACATATTTCTGTTCCTATCCTTAGTCACATGGCCATTATCTAGCTGAAAGGGAGGCCAGGAGGTGTGGTGTACAGCTGGGCATAGGTGTTCTATAATTAAGGAAGGGGAGGGTGGGTATTGGGCAAATTCTAGCAGTTTATTACATAGACAATAAATGCTATTCATTTCCAGTTTCACCGTCTGTATGTAACTAGTTTGTGTTTGCATTCGTCATCTTCACCCTCACTGCTATCACTAAGTAGGCTGAAGCAAATTTTGTAAAACAAAGAATTTTATGTGAAAAGAAAGCAATCAGGGAATGTTGACTATTAATCTTAACAAATGTTGGGATAGCCCTTCAAACTCCTCTGTGCTTTCTTTACCCACAACAATCCCACACACACTCTTCAGCAAAATTAATCTTGTATTTGGAAGTACAAACACAGCCACTATGCTCTGTCTCTCAAAGGTGTTACTAGTGCGGCCCTACCTGAATGCAGTTAAAGTCTTGTCCCTTATGCACAACAACTGGGGATGCTCTTAAGAGACTGAAAAACAGGGTGCTGAAGTCAAACTGACTGCAGGGTGCTTCACCACCACCCCTGCAAGCACTCTTCGGTTATTTCTCTGGTCAAATTTATCAAGTAAATTGTGGCCCTTCGAGTTTCTCTGAGGAAAATATTAAACATCTGTCAACAGGCTAAATCTCCAACTTGACTGTCAATTTTGTAGGTTCTCTGACCAACAGTTCCAGGAACCTGATAACCTCAGGGCAAAGATCTCAAAGTTCAAAGAGAAAGAACAGATACTGATCTCCTAATTTCTTAGTTGAGTCTCCCCTTCTTCTCCGATAAGACGTGCAATAAGCAGATCTAGTATTTAAAGGGCTGAGCTATAGACCATTCAACCAAGAACTACCATGTTACGTAATTCAAAAGAGGAATTCTAGTATAAAAAAAATCACATCTGACTCTGTCGCCTCATTCATTTCACAAATACTGGCATGCTTACAATTTATCAAGAACTGCCCTAGCAGCGGGACCACAGCTCTGGCCTCAGAGACCTTACATCCCCATGAGACGAGACAGTCGGTAAATAGGGTAAAGAAATAAAATCTACAGTATGTCAGATGGGGATAAATGCCATGAAGAATGAAAACCTTTTTTCTCCTTAATTTCCAATGTCTTCTTTTCCTTCTTTCTGAAAGCCTTCTCAGATTAAACCCAATTGGCTTTGTCACTCCAGCAATCTCATAAAATATCTGGATAGCAAGGCTTGATATTGTACCTTTTGTAAAGTCTGCCATTCAACAAAAGAAGATCCCGAAGAGAGGAGAGTGTTCTCTTGAGTATATAAAATTCAAGAAACACTTGGCACCAATTTCTCTGAGTGCTTTCAGAAAAGGAGCTCTAACTCTACTCCTAATTAGCTAAATTTCTGTCAGAGAAAGGAAAAGGACTCATGTAGAATGACCATGCCACCAGGTTAGAAGGCACCACGCTACACATGGAAATGTTTAATGGTTAGCTATGGCTTGGGGTTTTTTGTTGTTGTTGTTGTTGTTGTTGATCCTTTTCTGTACTGTTAGAATTCTCACCATTTAGCTCAGATAAAAGCATTATTTAAAATGTGCTACGGGGGCACCTGCGTGGCTCAGTGAGTTAAAGCCTCTGCCTTTGGCTCAGGTCATGATCCCAGGGTCCTGGGATCGAGCCCCGCATTGGGCTCTGCTTCCTTCTCTCTGCCTGCTTCTCTGTCTACTTGTGATCTCCGTCTGTCAAATAAATAAAATCTTTAAAAAATTAAAAAAAATTTTTTAATTTTTTAAAAAAATAAAGAAATAAAATGTGCTATGGTGAGTACTGTGAATTGTGTAAAACTGATGAATCACAGACCTGTACCCCTAAAACAAATCATTTATGTTAATAAAAATAAATTATTTAAATTATTAAAAATAAATGTCAATTTAAAAATTAATAAAATGCAATAACACATGAGGTTTTTATCAGATATAGAAGAGGGTAAGAGATTAAAACAAAAGTATAAAGATACTTTCAAAATCCAACTCCAAACATCAAAACCCTGCCCCAGGAACTGCCTCACACAGAAATTCTACACATACCCACTTGATATGATATGAATACAAGTGTATACAACTGTACAATGCCCCTTCCACCATTCATCCCACATACACAAGGATAATTAAGGAAGCTACCAACAACTCTGCCTTATACTTTCCTATAGTCTCATCTTCCTTTCTTTAAACTACAATCACAAAGTGATTTAGATTAGAACACACAACCTTTTTTAAAAAAAATCAAGTCTTCATTACGAAAAGCTTACAAATTCAACAAAGAAACAGTAATATTTAACATATTAAATGGAGGAACTTTTAAAAAAATGCTTCCTTTTTTGAACCATATATACTACCGAGCTCTCAAGAAGTACCTTCTTAAAAGCCTGCCTCAGCCTCCCGACAGCCTTCTTATAAATATGTATAAAATCTGAGCTACATCAAAATTGCTGTGATGTGGAGGAGCATTAGCTACTGAGTCTCTTGTCTGAAAGAAAACCAAAGCAGCTGTCACAGCTGATCCCCTCCTCGCCTGAACTGTTTGGGCTACAGCAATCTGAAAACTAATCACCTTAAATCAGAGGGAAGCCAACACCTCCGTTTACTAAAATCTTGAGCCAGAACAATTTTTTTTTTTAATATGCTTCGAAAACAGCCATTGAAGTCACTACTAAATACCTTACACTGAAAATAAAAAGCTGTAAGAAGGAGCTGATTTGCAGAAATGGATTCTTTGGATGACTTCTTGTCTCAAAAGGAACAGTACGAGCTTTTGTATCTATTCTTTTGGCTTAAAATGTTTAGTTTGGGTCTTCCTCCTTTCCTAAGGAGCACACAGATTTACACCACCCTTCCTAATGGAATGCGTTTGCGCTTCTCTCCACAGCACTCCTCTACTTCTACCACTCCTTTACACAGTGGTAGAAGTATGTACTTGGTGGGGCTGTAAAACTAATCTGTGACTTAAAAAAATTTTTTTAAAGAAGAAAATAAAACTAACCAAGAGTGGACATCCTAAAGTCAAGCAGCATCAGAGACAGTAGAATAAAGTAGCAAGAGACAGTAAGAATAAAAACAAGTTCTTGTGTGCCAGGCACTGCTGTTAAGTACTTTATTTTTATGACTTTATTCAATCTTCCCCCAAATCCTAAGAAGTAGACAGGAAACTGAGGTACACAGGGGTTAAGCAACTTGCCGTAGGGCACAGAGCTGGGAGAGCTATGAAGCCCAGGACCCCCGTGGAGGAAGGCAGAACCCAGAGCCACTTCCGCTAAGAGCTACTCTATTTCCTAATCATCAGGTCAACATCACTCATTTACAGAAAGACAGAGAGAAGGGAAATTAGTATTTAAACAAAATTACCCCAGACTAGATCTAAATACTTCTTCAAAACACAACTAAATTAAACTCAACTAACAAAGAAAAATACACGGACTCCCTTACAAACAGAATGGAAAAACACAGATCATTCTGAGCAAATCTGCTGAGTAGAAAGGCACGGTATATCCATTTTCTATTGCCCAAGCACACACAGATAACACAGCCAGTCACAGCAACTGGGCAGCTCATCCTTTTTATAACTCCACTCAGTGAAACATGTTAAGTCGAAAGAGAGTCCAAAAAACAAACAAACAATAAAAACCCCCACACACACATTAATCAGGTTTTGAGATTTATTAAAATAAAGTATTAGCAAACAATACGCAAAAACAAAGTTCTTAAGAGTTATGGCTTTGAAAAGCACAATATAGTAAAACCTAATACATTTTTATAAGTATCAAAAAGGCAACAGAATTGAAGCATGTTGCTAGAATTTCGTTTTCTACAACATAAACAGAAGCAGAACAAGTACAAATAAGCAGATCTATAGTGCAGCCATTGGTTTGGTCTTTATCATCTGCATATGAAGTATCTTTTTAAGAGAAGATGGGCAGGTGCATATGAACATCCAGTTTTCTTGATTATAATCCTGTCCAATTTTAAAATAAGTGATTTTCAAAATGCAATTTTAACCCACCAGATTAAGAAAATCACTTGCCCAACTATTATCTTCCAGAGTCCCTACACATAAAATATTTCATGAATAAATCAAAGCAACATCATCTCCAATGACATGAGAAGGGAAAATCTGATTCTAAAAAATTCCTTATAAAAGTAAGGAATGTGGAACCATCTGGCCTCACTGTAGTTTTATTACAGTTAATACCAGCTCGTAGCAACAAGGCACTACTTACTAATTAGGGAAAAGAACCTACCTGTACACAAAATTCTGAACTTTTTAAGAACACTATCTTCAAATGAATCCTTAAAGGACAACGGTTCACGATGATTGCAAGAATTTTCAGAATTGAATTATATGGACAAGAACCACACCGACCTTTTTCACTCTGCCATGAACGACAGAAGAATCCTGCTCTTGGATCTTTTCACCAAAACATCCCATCACCTGTTTTACAGCAAATGCTAACCAGCAAGTATTGTATCATAAGCTCTTCCTTAAAAAAAAAAAATCTTTTTTGCTCTGTAAAAATCTCTCTTACTGGTTTTTGTACACCATCCAATTTCAGGTTAACACTTCAGTTATAACACAGTTGTATTTTAGAAGGTAAGTTTCTATTATGAATAATCCAACTAATAAAGGCTTGATAAATACTGTTACCTCTTGTAATTAGGAAATGCTAAACTGTAATCCAGTGATTCCAAAGAACTGTCCGGCAGGCACACTGCTTATACAGAAGAAATGCCTTGAATCGTCACTTTCCATACATGCATCATCTATGAGCAGAAAACCTCCCCCCAAATCCCGCCTGTACCATCGAGGAAAATGGCTGCTGCTCCAGAGGAAACAGGCCTCAAACTTGAGATTACCCCCATAAAGCTGCCCTAGTTAGTATCCCAAGAGACCACCAATAAACCAATGTTCAGGAAAAGTCCCTTCCATGAAAATCACCAACATGCCTGAAACCACCCTGCTATCTACTACTTTAAAATATCCTTGTTTTTCTAGCTCACTGGCATAATGAGGACACATATTTATACTCCTAGCTGAGAGAGTGAGTGAGGATTTAATAAGACAAATAAGGGCTCAGACCCTCTGAAAAGTTAACAGATCCAAACTGAAATCATCATTGGAAGATGAGTTCAAAATGATCAGAAGAGCCTTCCTTCTTAAACATGAAAGATATTAATATATTTTAAGTGGGAAAGTGATAACAATCCAAAGTAATACTGAAAAACAACGAAAAAGAGTATAAAGAAATGGATCTAAGCTGACATACAGATGCTCTCTATAACAGAAAGACAGTACTTAAACAGGTACTATCAGACTTTTTGGAGGTTCTCTGCTACTGGTAGGATTTTATTTTTTGGATAAACCTTCTCCTTCAACAGAATACTATTGCAGGAGAACTGTTTCCCACAGGTACTCTTGAGGATTTTTTAATGTGAGCCCCAGTTCTTACCCTGACAAGAGATTTCAATCTGAACACTTATTGATCATTTTACATCTTAAACAGATATCTCACTGTCAAATGTTATGAACAGCATAAAGTAGCTACATTCTCTTTCTGTACTGTGAGGTATACAGCTCACTGAACTACTTAGTAATCTTACTGTGGATTTCAACTCAGAAACCCAGCCAATTCTATTACCACGGTTTCCTTATTTAACAATAAAATGTGAAAAATGATTTATATTCTGATGTATATGACTTGACATTTTGATTGATGTCTTCTTCAATCTCTAAAGAAAAAGTGTTAGCTTCAGTAGATCAATAACACGCCTACTAGTTGACATTCCATAACTTAAGTCAAGCAATGCCAAAAAGACCATAACACTTTATTTTAAAGAGATGCTGATCAAATGCAACTTTTAATTTTTTTTCCCCAACCATCTTTCTGTTGCAATAATTCATTACTCAGATTAATTTTGATTCTATGTCCCTTTCTGCATTTACCAAACCGGTTGACATTTTATTATTTCCAGACTCCAGTCTTTCCAGCTCACATATGTTAATATGTTGTACACTATAAAATATGAT
The DNA here is from genome assembly GCF_922984935.1 of Meles meles. NCBI lineage: Eukaryota > Metazoa > Chordata > Mammalia > Carnivora > Mustelidae > Meles > Meles meles. The sequence goes on from NC_060068.1 coordinate 109,295,451, forward strand.
TGTTCCAGTGGTGTTGATGTTTCCATAAATGTGACTATAAACCATTCTAGAAATCAAATAAAAATTTAAAACTGCATTTCTGAAAAAGGTTTCTTTCAGAAGTGTCGTCTTTTCATTGGTCACTGGCGATTTTTATTTCCCATCCATAGATTTTGGGCACCCTTGGGAATTAGAGAAGCAGTTACACTGAGTACAATTTTCACTTATAATCCAGGCATGGGGAGTTCATCACTTTTAGGAAATACAACTCTCAACAGTTAAGAGCTTCAGTACTGTCCTTCATGAGACAAAATTCTTTGGGGAAAACACAGAAAAGGGCCAATCACATGAAACCTTGCCGACTCTAAAAGCTGTGGCATGAATAAAAACAAATTTTAATTAACTGAATTGAAAACATCAATAAAACAATTCAACAGTTTCTACCAGTTCAAACCCACTGAAGTTGACTACATGTATCTGTCATTCAACCAGCGTGCTTTGGTTTTTTTTTTCCTTATAAATTTGTTCCAAAGATTGTGCCATATGCCTGGTAAGTAAAAGAATAATGTGGGTAGCTAGGTTCGAACACGGAGCAAGTAATTCTCTTTCCTAAGGCTGACACAGCTGGAAGATGAAATGCATGCCACGTAGCACTTACGTTTAAGGCACAGGGGAGGGTCAGAAAGGATCCTTTTACCCAACAAAGGACCATGAACTGAAACACATATGGCACCTCAACCAAAGGAACTAAAAGCCACCCACTGGCCGCACTTTGTAAAAGCAATAAATAATGGCACAGAAAACAAAATGAACCGCATTCTCTTCTCCTCAAAAAAATGCATTTTTTCTTCTCTTAAAAGCAGAAAGGGCGAAGTAGAAAGTCAAACCAAACTAACATTTTAAATAGAACACTGACATGGCTCCATATACTTTCAAAAGGCACCAGAAAATAGCTTTCTCCCATAGGTACATTAGGTCTTTTTTTTTTTTTTAAATAATGTCTCTGTTCTCATACCATAACAAAGTGTCCATCTGACTGCTCTCTAGAATATGAGGTTAAAAGTTCTTTACCCAAAGCCCTCCAGCATGACTGACTGAATGGGTATTTTAGAGTGTTCCTATCTTTCCTCTCTTGAGGACTGTTCTGAGAGACTAGCATCCACAAAAGTACCAAAAAAAAAGGGAAAAGAACCAGCACGCACGTTAACAGAGAGAACAGTCTGCAGTCTTTCATATGTGACTATTTTAAAGTCAACTATCTCCACAAGCACTGCTTATTCATTCAAGCACCAGACCAGCAGCCTCAACTGAGGGCCAGACTGAAGAGGCTCTTCTGGCTACAGTACACAGGTCCTTTCCTTGCTCAGGGCAACTGACGCCACTCAGAGCAATGGGATTAAGTGTGTGATTTTCCAACATGAGTAACACCCATAAAGCAGTAGGGAATTAAAAAGGCACCTTAAGTTGGAGCTACAGAATAATAGTCTTATAATCTAGGTTGAAAATACACCAAAAGCTAGAAAAAGTGTAACTTCCTACAACTGTCATCTATAAACTGCAGTGTTTGTTAATACAAAAGGGGTACCAAGGAAGTAAGGGTGAGCATCCAAGTCCAAGTCACTTGAGCGTGTTTCACAAAAGGTTACACTAAAAACTGTCACCCATCAAAGTGCAAAATAAAAGATTAATGCATGTCAAAATTAGAGTTCTTGCAACATTGGCCAAAAGCAGCAAAGCTGAACAAGGCCGCGCGTGCACTGTCACTAGCTATAAAGTAGTACTTACGACAGATTCTGGGTAAATGACATATACTGGAGATCTGTTGTTTACAATAATTTTTTTTTTTTAAAAAAGGAAATGTTTTACAAAAGATATACTGAGTGAAGTCACAACAGACTGACAAACATTTAGCTGTATTAAATGTAAATTTTATGACATCACCTAGAAAACTATCACTTTGCTTTTACTGAACACTACCTGTTAAGAGCAGTGCATAGTGTTCCTTCAAATAAAAGGGTATTGTTGTTTTTTTATAGTTTCTTTTCAGCCCTTACCATATGCTTTTATGAAACAATGAATTACACTTTCTTCACATTGGTAGGACAAAGAAACTGGTAAAAGCAGAGCTTCCGTAGGGTTAAGAGGAGGCGGGAAGACTTTTCATGGCATACCTTCTTACACTATTTTAACTTGTCATCATGTGATGTATTACTTTTTCCAAAAAAAAAAAAAAGAACAAATAACAAGTCATTTGGGACAAGAAGGCAAAATTATGTCTCAGTTTAAGCTCAATGCCAAACTTGTGAACTGGGGTACAACACTTACTTTGCATTTCTCACAACACTTTTGGGAGTTAATCACACGAACATGACTAACAAACAAATGTAGATTCATCACAAATACAAATGTATTGGTCACAATTATGTAGAAAAAAAAATAAGCTGTAATATCTGTTTTCCATGTAAGCTCACAGTATCTGTACTGAAAGTTTCCCTAAAATTAAAACAAGTCCACTAATAATATAATTGAAAAGACTACTTCTACACTATGAGACAGAAGATATGGGGTTCAGAGGGGAGCCCATCTGAGTCAGGACTTTATCCAGCCATTGAAGAGGCCCATGAAGATGAATCTCAATCCAGCATGGGGTGCTGGTAACATCCTGCCGGTGATATTCGGCGCCCCAGCCCTAAGAAAATGAAAAGATATCATAGCAAATCCCTCTTTAAACTGTCAACCAGCCTAAAACAATTTTAACATACTAACAAAGACATACTTTAACAGTAGAGACCACAAAACCAATCTCAGAATTCACCAGGGAGTTAAAAGCAATGGAGTTACAGTAGTGAAAGATAGGATTCCCTTAATAGAAACCCTTGGAGCAAGATATGTTTCAGAATTCTTCCTCTTTTTGAAGTTTGTAAAGTTTTGTACTTCAGAAAGTACAATATCTCATAATTAAAACACTTATTTCTGGAGTGAGATACATTCTCACTTAATGGGATAAATGAAACCCACAAAGAGCCTCATATAAGTTCACATCAGATTTCGCTATGAAAAAGTTTTGGGTTTTCAGGTTTGGGATTTATTTTTTTTTTAAAGCATGAGGTAAGACACTACAGATCTGATCAATGCATGCAACTGTAATTAAAGTAGCTGGGATGAATTAAACTGGAACACTTTAGCTTAAAATTCTAAACAGAATTTTTTTCACGTTTATTTGCCTGGATTCACCAAGCTCTCTGCTTTACAGCTTACGGTAGTGCTGGCTCAGAAAAACAAGGTTTGGGAAGAGGGAAATGGGCAAGTAGAGACTAAACATATAAAAGTTATGTTTCTGGGGCACCTGAGTGGCACACTTTGTAAGAGTCCTGGGATTGAGGCTCATATCCCTGCCCCACTTCTTTGCATAGTCAGGCTCCCAGCTCAGTGAGGAATCTGCTTCTCATTCTTCCTCTGCTCCTCCCCAACCCTCATTCTCTCTCTCTCAATCAAATAAATAAATAAATAAAATGTTTTTTTTAAGAAGTTATGCTTCTGTGGAGGGGGAATGTCTTTGGGGCTACTGATGCATAAAAAAGACCTATAGCAAAGCAGCAAGGCAACACTGGACTGTGGGTCTGAATGCCAAAAAGAAAAAGCCCACTCAGAGCATTTCACAGTTGTTCTTCTTTGGCTAAATCCTTAAGGACCAAATGGATAAAGTACAAGATGCTTATATGTGTCACTAAAATTCTTCCCTAATTTTATTCACAAACCATCATCTTCAGAAGGCCAGTAAAATCAGGCCAAGACCAAATGATAAATTTGAAAAGTTCTTTCAACTTTGCAAATCCTTAATAACAGAGGTTAAATGCAAGGAAGATAATTTTAGTCTTCTGAAGAATTTTTTAAGTCACCCCAGTGGGATCTAATAATAATTGAAATTGCTAAAGCTAAGGAACTTCAAAAGCAATTTTAATATTTCTAGCAATTCAGTCTTTAACCGAACTTCTTTATAAACTCAGCCCCTATTCAATATCAAAATCAGTATCAGTATCATGGATTACATAATGTCTGGATTATAAAATTAAAACTCAGACCTATCGTGTGGTTTTAAAGCTTTAAATTCAAGAGTATCATTTAAAAACCTATTAAGTCGGGTCAAAAGTAAATACTTTCATTTCACAAAGGCATTTTAAAATCATAACCTAGAGAAATATACATATTTACAGTGACTCTAATTAAGCTACAGGATACAACCCACTCACCTTGACAAAACTCATTCGAATAGTACACATTTTGGTGAGCTCATACACTGCCTCAAATCCATGGTTGACAGACTGAGCCAGAAGTTGAGCAAACTCCTGGTTGTTAAAAATTTTGAGGCTGCAACTGCTGGGAATCTTACAGACAGTGGTAGGATGAAAGCCGTGATGAAAGTTGCAGTTCCTACTCTGAACAAATATGCTGCTGTCACTGAGGCACTCCGCATACACCTCTCCACCAACATAGTACAGGTGAACACCTTAAAAAGACGAGCATTACAAGACTCACCTTAATACAGCAGTATAATGAAACCAAAGAGGTAGTATAAGGTGCAACCAAGAATACCCACTAACCTACAGCAAATGCCCAGCAGTCTGTAGGCAGAAGCTACCACTAGAGGGCCTTACACTGCCGAAGAGAATCAAGAGCTCTCCAATGGTCCTTAAATAACTAGTAAGACTTAAGCCTCAGGTTTATCAGTTATTAAGTTATTTTCTCTTTGCCAGCAATTATTTAATATCTTTGTGAGAGAAAGCAAAGGCAAAAAGACAAAAAAGCACCTATGATCAGTCTTTTCAAAGGAGCACTTGGTGCTAAGTTAATTTAACTATCACGAAGAGTCAACTGGCAAGATGCTCTGCTTTCTTTTTACTAATGGAGTACAGGAGCATTAAAAAAGACCCTAAGTCATATATGTAATTTCAGGTCACAGGAAGAGACTTTAAATGGCAGATTTATTTTATTTCCCTTGAAAAGAGTGGTTTGGGTCTTTTAAAAATATGTATGTAAGCAATATGTGAACACAGTTTCAATATTAAAACTTCAAATTATACAGCTAAAGCTGAAGTTATTTCCAACTTTTCACCACTACAAACAGTGCTAAAAAGATGATTCCTGTACACTTATACCTCATACACATGTGACTCAAAGACTTATATTAGGCTATGGTACGAAAAACTATGTTTTGTTTTTTGTTCTGAGCAAATAAAATGACCCATGGAGGAAGGGATCCTAGAACTAGATACTAGGAAAAATGGGAAAACAGACTGTAGAATTTAAGAATTCATCAGGTAGATTTCTCTAAAATCATTCTCCTGTAGTGGGAAAACCAATACATAGAAGTGAGGCATTTCACTCACAAAATCAATGCCAAGTTAGCAACAGAGTCAAAAAAGAACAGAAATTTCTTTTCAACTTATTTTTGGCCATAGTATTTTGCTGAATCTCTTCTCTAATAAATCACATCACAATTATAATTATACCTCCTGTAGGTACAAATAAAGTTTACTGTTTGTAGGTAAAGGGTGTAAGTGTACCTTTTGTTCTATCTAACCTGGACTAAGACTTTCTCAAATCCAGGAAACAAAACAGAGCTAGTGGCAAAAACTAAACTTACAAGACAGGCAATATGCTCTACCTGGGAAAGGTTTCCTTCCTGACCACTTGATACATGAGACCCAGACATTTCACGGAGGTGGGAAAAGTTCCTTGTTTGTTGTGGCAACTGTCTTGTGGGATGAAATGGAAATAAAACCTAGTTACCTGAATTTCAAAGGTGGGAGGGGTGGTGATGAAGCCACTGGAGACTTGCTATCATTCAAACTGGACTTCTTAACTATAACCCAGCTCCTCCAACATAACAGGAATTGTTACAAGGCACCTCAACTCAAAATACCGTAATTAAAAAATTCTAATCCTTCACCAGCATTCATATATTTCACAAATATTTGTCTGTATTTACTATGAGCCAGGCACTGTTCTAGCTGCTGAAAATAATGCTGTGAACAAAGTAAACTTCTGTAAAGCTTATATTCCAGTCAAGAAGACACTCAAAAAATAAATACAGAAATAGTATGATTTCAGAGACTAAGTACTATGGCAATAAGGATAAGGAAAAGAGGACTGATCAGGTCTTGACTTAATACACTCTCTAGCACCTGCAACTTGAGGGCAGAGCCCGTGCCTCAGGCTCGTGGTATAGATGACTTTACACAATTCACCGTACACAGTGAGCACAACAAATGACTGACTTCAACTGAACGCAGGGAAATGACAAAATTACCTTTTCCAATATGTCGCCTAGTGTTTTCAATTGTTGAATTACGATTAACATTTGACAACAACCCCAAGCAGAATCTACTTTTGTTATTCGAAGGGTCTGTGAATCCATCTACTAACACGCTAGTAGAAGATGCATGAAAAGCCTCCCCAACACGATTGTTTAATTCATAGTAGACAATTGAACACCAATGTTTGGGCTCCTCATAGGCAACAGGCTGAACATCTGTAAACAAACCAGACAGAAAAAATGATTAGTGAGTGAATAAGAAACCCAGGATTCTTTGTGTTTCCCTTTAAGTGAACCCAAGCACTCTATGAAAAATACTTTCACATATTTCACTTCAGTCTTGCTGTCCTCTCTGGAGGACAGTCTCTTCAGTAAGTGGTGCTAGGAAAAAAGTTTGGATCTTTAAAAAAAAAAAAAAAAAGAAAAGAAAGAAAAATCAGTAATGTCTTGAATACGATGATTTTAAAACTTCTCTAAATACAAATGTAAGGATGGATAATATCACATTTATTTTATTTTTTTTAATTTATTATTGAAGTAGAGTTGACATACAATAGCGTAATGGTTTCAAGTGTACAACAATAGTGACTAGATACTCCTATATCTTAGTGCTCACCATGATAAACATAGTTGCCATCTGTCACCAAACAACACTGTACAATATTATTATATTATTATTCCCTATGCTGTACTTTCCATCTCCATAACTTACTTCATGTGTTAACTTGCATTTTGTACCTTTTAATCCTCTTCTCCTATTTTGTACTCTACCCTCTCCAGTAACCACCAGTTTGTTCTATGTATTTATGAGTGTGTTTCTGATTTTTTATTTGTTCATTTGCTTGGTTTTTTAGATTCTACATATGTGTGAAATCACATGGTATTTGTGTCTTTCTTTGTCTGACTTCATTTAGCATAATACCCTCTAGGTCCAACCATCTTCTGCAAAATGGCAAGAGCTCATTCATTTTTACAGTTGAGTAATATTTCATTGTGTATATATCTCCTTTATTTGCTTATCTATCGAGGGACAATCAGGTTACTCCCATATCTTGACTATTATAAATGCTACAACAAAACAGGGGTACATTTATCTTTTCAAATTAGTATTTTAAAAAAAAATTAGTGTTTCGCTTTCTTTGGGTAAATACCTGGTAGGAGAATTACTGGATAATATGATATTTCTATTTTTAATTTTCTTAGGAACCTGCATACCGTTTTCCACGGTGGCTGCACCAATATATACTCCCACAAACAGTGCACAAGGATTCTCTTCTCTCCATATCCTTGTCAACACTTAAGTCCTTTGATACTAGCCATTCAGACTGGTATGAGGTGGCATCTTACTGCGATTTCATTTGCATTTCCCTGATGATTAGTGATGCTGAACATCTTTTCATGTGTCTGTTGGCTCTCTGCAGGTCTGCTTCAGAAAAATGTCTATTCAGCTTCTCTGCCCATTTTTCTAATCTAATTTTTGTTTGATTTTGGTTTTGGGTTTTTTTTTTTTTTTTTTTTGAGTTGTATAAGTTCTTTATTTATTTTGGGTATTACCCCTTATCAGATATATCATTTATAAATATATTCTCACATCCAGCAGACTGCGTTTTCCTTTTGTTAAAGGTTTCTGTAACTGTTACAAAGCTTTTTATTTTGGTGTAGTACTAATAGTTAACTTTTGTCTTTGTTTTCCTTGCCTGAGGAGACATATCCCATAAGTATGTTGCTAAGGCTGATGTTCAAGTGATCACTGCCCTGCTTTTTTAAGAAGTTTCATGGTTTCAGGTCTCACATTTAGGTCCTTAGTCTGAGCTTATTTGGTGGATGGTTTAAGAAAGTAGTCCAGTTTCATTTTTCATATGTAGCTGCCCAGTTTTCCCAACACCACTTACTGAAGAGACTGTCTTTTCCCTATTGTATATTCTTTCCTCTTTTGTCACAGATTAACTGACCATATAAGCATGAGCTTATTTCTGGGCTATCCTGTTCAAATGATCTAAAGTTGACCCTGCAACTTTACTGATTTCATTTCTTAGATCTAGTAGTTTTTTTGGTGAAGTCTTCAGGATTTTATACACACACACCCCACATAATTTGCAAATGGTAGTTTTACTTCTTCCTTTCCAGTATGAGTGGCTTTTCTTTCTTTTTCTCATCTGACTGCAGCAGTTAAGTCTTCCAGTACTATGCTGAATACAAGTAAGTGGCAAGAATGGACATCCTTATCTTGTTCCTCATCTTAAAACTTCCAGCTTTTCACCAATGAGAATGATGTTAGTTGTGGGTTTGTCATATATCATCTTTACTATATTGAGGTATATTTCCTCTAAATCCACTTTGTTGCATTTCCATCATAAACAGATAATGATTTCTGTCAAATGCTTTTCCATCTACTGAGACGATTATATGGTTTTTATCCTTCATATGTTACTAATGTATTATAACACATTGGTTGATTTAAAGATACTAAACCACCCTTATACCTGTGCAATAAATTCCACTTGATTGTGGTGAATGATCCTTTTAATTTACTGCTCGATTTGGTTTGTTAATATTTTGTTCAGCATTTGTGCATCTCAGTTCATCAGGGATATTGGTTCATAGTTCTCTTTTTTTCTGGCGTCTCAGTCTGGCTTTGGTGTAAGGGAAAGGTTGGCCTTGTAGAATTAATCTGGAAGCTTTCCTTCCTCCTCCACTTTTGTAACACTTTGAGAAAAACAGGTATTACCTCTTCTTTAAATGTTTGACAGAATTCACCCCTGAAGCCATCTGGCCCTGATCTTTTGTTTGTTAGAAGAGTTTTTTGATTACTGATTCAATTTCATTACTAGTAATCAGTTTGTTCATATTTTTCTACTTCCTCCTGATTTAGTTTTGGAAACATGTCATTTACATGTTTCTAGGAATTTAATTATTTCTTCTAGGTTGTCCAATTTGTTGGCACACCATTTTTCACAGTAGTCTCTCATATTCTTTTGTATTTCTATGGTTTCAGCTGTTACTTCTCTCTTGTTTCTGATTTTATTTATTTGGGCCTTTTCTCTTTTTTTCTTGATGAGTCCAAAGGTTTGTCAATGTTGCTTATCTTTTCAAAGAACCAACTCTTGGTTTCAATGATATTTTCAATTGTGTTTTAAGTCTCTATTTCATTTATTTTCACTCTGATCTTTATCATTTCCTTCCTTCTACTAACGTTGAGCTTTGTTTCTTCTTTTACTAGATCTTTTAGGTGTAAGCTTAGATGGTTTATTTCAGATTTTTCTTGTTTCTTAAAGTAGGCCTGCACTACTATAAACTTCCCTCTTAGAACTGCTTATGCTAAGTCCCAAAGTTTTTCAACAGGTGTGTTTTAACATTTTAGTTTTTTTTTAGCACAATCTAATCAAGATTTATATTTATAAAACAAGCCTCTGTCTGCATCAGCAACCTGAAAGACTTACATATTGAGTATTTGTAAAATTACTCTAAACAAAAATATGAACTAAAAAAAACAAGTGAGACTCTTAGCAAGCTAGGAATAGAGGGTAACTTCTACAATTTGATAAAGAACATTTACAGGAAACTTATACCTAACTTCAGACTTAATGGTGAAGAACTAGAAGACTTCCTGCCAAGATCAGTAACAAGGATGTTCTCACCACTACTTTTCCAACACTGCACTAGAAGTCTTAGCTAATACAGTAAGAGAAAGGGTAATAAAAGGTATATAAATTAGAAAGGAATAAGTAAAATCATCTTTGTTCACAGATATGACTGTCTACCTAGAAAACCTGAAAAAAAAAAAAAAAGACAAAAAAAACTCTCCTGGAACTAATTAAGCTATTATAGCAAGATCATAAGATGCAAGGTTAATACACAAAAGTGAATCACTTTGCTATATACCAACAATGAACATGTGAAATTTGAAATTAAAAATTCATCACCACTTATATTAGCATTCAAAAGAAGAAATACTTAGGTAAAAATCAAAATAGGTACAAGATCTAGATGAAGAAACTATAAAACCCCAAAGGCAGACATCAAAGAGGAACTAAATAAATACACAGATAGCCCACATTCATGGAAAAGAAGCCTTAATATTGCCAAGAAGTCAGTTCCTCCCAATATGATCTATAGATAACCAATGCAATCCCAATCAAAACCCCAGCAAATCATTTTGTGGATATCAACAAACCAATCCTAAAGTTTATTTGGGACAGCAAAAGATCCAGAATACCCAATACGATACTGAAGAACAAAATCAGAAGCCTGATGCTATTCAACTTACCATAAAGCTACAGTTATCAAGACAGTATGGTACTGGCAAAAAGAATACACAAACAGATCAAAGGAACAGAAAAGAGAGCCCAGAAAAAGACCTATATAAATACAGTTAACTGATTTCTGATGAAGGAACAAAAGGCAATAATGGAGAAAAGACAATCTTTTCAACAAATACTACAACAGATATTCACACGCAAAAAAATTAATCTACACACAGACATCACATCCTTCACAAAAATTACCTCAAGGCTGGTCACAGACCTAAATGTACAATACAGAACTATAAGAGTTCTAGAAGGTAACATGGCAGAAAATCTAGATGGCCCAAGAATATGGTAATAACAACACCAACACATGAACCATGATAGAACTGCTAGGCCAGATTTTACTAAAAATTAAAACTTCTGCTCTGGAAAAGGCACTATCAACAGAATAAGAAGACAAGCCATAGACTGGGAAAAAATATGTATGAAAGACATACCTGGTAAAGAACTATTATCCAAAATATACAAAGAACTCTTAAATTCAAGAAAATAAGTAACCCAATTTAAAAAATGGGTCAAAGACATAACCAGCCACCTCATCAAAGAAGATATATGAGTAAGAAATAAGCATATAAAAACATACTCCACATCATGTGTCATCAGTAAATGCAAATTAAGATAGCAATAAAATACCATGCTACACCCTTAAGAATGGCCAAAATCCAAAACAGTGACAACATCAAAAGCTGGGGAGGAAGTGGAGCAACAGGAATTCGCATTCACTGCTAGTGGAATATAAAATGGTATAGCCACTCTGGAAAACAGTTTGGTGGTTTCTTACAAAACTAAACATACTCTCACCATACAATCCACAAACATGCTCCTCAGTACTTACACAAAGGAGCTAAAAACTTATGTCCACATAAAAACCTACAAACAGATGTTTATAGCAGCTTTATCCATGACAGCCAAAACTTGAAAGCAACCAAGATGTCCTTTTGCAGGTGAATGGATAAACTGTGGTAATTTCCAGATGATGGAATATTACTCAGCTCTACAACGAAATGAGCTAGCAAGGCATGAAAAAGGATGAGGGAACTTAAAATGCATGTTACTAAGTGAAAGAAACCAATCTGACAGGCTACATACTGTATGATTCTAACTAAATGACATTCTGGAAAAGGCAAAACTATGGAGACAGTAAAAACATCAGCAGTTGCAGGTCAGAAGGAGTGAGGAATGAACAGGCAGAGCGCAGAGGATTGTTACAGCAGTAAAACTATTCTGTAGAGCGCAGAGGATTGTTACAGCAGTAAAACTATTCTGTACACTGTAGATATATTTCTTTTTTTTTTTTTAAGATTTATTTATTTATTTGACAGAGAGATCACAAGTAGGCATAGAGGCAGGCAGAGAGAGAGGGGGAAGCAGGCTTCCTGCTGAGCAGAGAGCCCGATGCGGGACTCGATCCCAGGACCCTGAGATCAAGACCTGAGCCGAAGGCAGCGGCTTAACCAACTGAGCCACCCAGGCGCCCCTGTAGATATATTTCTGTATGCTACCAGTAAGATAGTAGTACATTCCTCTCCTTATTCATTTGTTACAATCCACAAAACATACAACAGCAAAAACGAACCCGAATGTAAACCATCGATTTCGGGTGATGTGTGAAGATAGCTAAGTCTATAAAAACGTACCACTCCAGGGGCGCCTGGGTGGCTCAGTGGGTTAAAGCCTCTGCCTTCAGCTCAGATCGTGATCCCAGGGTCCTGGGATTGAGCCCCGCATCAGGCTCCCTGCTTAGCAGGGAGCCTGCTTCCCTTCCTCTCTCTCTGCCTGCCTCTGCCTACCTGTGAACTCTGTCTGTCAAATAAATAAATAAAATCTTTAAACAAACAAACAAACAAAAAAATGTACCACTCCAGTATAGGATTTTGGTGGCTGGCAAGGCTGTGCATGTGTGGAGACAGGGAGTATGTGGGAACTCGCTCTACTTTCCACTCTTATTTGCTATGAACCTAAAACTCATATGAAAAATAAAGTCTGTTTTATTTTTTTTTTTGAAGATTTTATTTATTTATCAGATAGAGATTACAAGTAGGCAGAGAGGCAGGCAGGGGGTGGGGGAAGCAGGCTCCCTGCTGAGCAGAGAGTCCCATGCAGGGCTCCATCCCAGGATGTTGGGATCATGACCTGAGCCGAAGGCAGAGGCTTTAACCCACCAAGCCACCCAGGCGCCCCATGAAGTCTGTTTTAAAAAAAAACTAAAAGTGGGGCGCCTGAGTGGCTCATTGGGTTAAGCCTCTGCCTTCAGCTCAGGTCATGATCTCAGGGTCCTGGGATCTGGTCCCACATCGGGCGGGCTCTCTGCTCAGCAGGGAGCCTGCTTCCTCCTCTCTCTCTGCCTGCCTCCCTGCCTACTTGTGATCTCTCTGTTAAATAAAGAAATAAAAAAAAAAAAAACTTAAAGAAAAAAACCTAAAAGAAAAAAAAAACACAACTAAGTGAGCATGAACTTTGGATAAAAGCTGGTATACAATCTAATGTTAAATGCCAGAACTGCCTATGGAGACAGATATATATACAAAATAAATTACCAGCCAAACTCTTATTACTGTAGAAGTCAACAGTTCTTAATGGATGTAATGCATGGGAGGGACACATACAAATTTTTCACCCAGTGCTGGTGGATTATCTTTCTTGGGGCTGAAATCAGAAAGAGAAGTCAGGAACTCTCAAATTCCCTTTCAAAAAAGGCACAAATTAAAAATATCCAAATAACTCTTAAGAGTGGCTATGTGGCCTAGGTAGGCAATACAAAATAACTGGTTAACTTTTAAGACTCAGTTTTGATTACTGAATTGCAAAGAATTCAGATGAGGAGGAAGAGAAAAAAATAAAACAATGTGGACCCATAAAGAGAAGTCCTAAGGGCTCAGAATATGAAGAAGTTTATATAAAAGAATAGGGAGGGGCCCACAACCAAAAACACATACAAATGAGTTGTAAGCAGTTACAAGAATAGTGTCAGGAAAGCTAGAGCCAAAAATGAACAGAAGCTTGCAAAGAAAAAATTGCTAAGCAAAACTAAAAAGACAATTTTGGTTCAGAGAAAAGAAAAAGAAGAGCTCTGCTCAAGGCAAAGGACATATTGTCAACTGGCAATTCAAGGCACTGCAGTTTAACTCTGATGTCCCTTCTGCCACCCCTGTCAAAATAAAACAGAGAGAAAAAACATGAAATAGGACTGAAATGACAGGAAACTTTGGTGAAAAAAGACATCAACGAGGGCAAGATGACTTGAGTGCCAAGTCCCCCTAAGGGGACTCAGCTGTTTGGCTGCGACAAATGATAGTGCAAGGATTATCCAACAGAAAACACCATGGAGGGGCGCCTGGGTGGCTCAGTGGATTAAGCCGCTGCCTTCGGCTCGGGTCATGATCTCAGGATCCTGGGATCGAGCCCCGCATCGGGCTCTCTGCTCCGCGGGGAGCCTGCTTCCTCCTCTCTCTCTGCCTGCCTCTCTGCCTACTTGTGATCTCTCTCTCTGTCAAATAAATAAATAAAATCTTTAAAAAAAAAAAAAAAAAAAAGAAAACACCATGGAGCTGCACGCTGATCTCTGGACAGCTAGGACAAAGAAGGGAAGGAAGATGACAACGGAGGTAAATCCAGTCCGAAGTCTCAAAAGAAGAATGAGAACACTATTTACTGGTCATCCCCTGATGCACTATGTTATAGCCATTATACATAGAGTCTAACCCAATCAACAACTAATAATTCCTGTGTAAATATTCTGTTTAATGTACAAATGAGAAAGAGAAGTGGAGAGACTTTAAATGCTACCTGAGGCTAAAAAGCGAGTAAGGAGCGGTACAGCAATTCACCTCCAGAGACATTCTGCTCTACATGAAGGCAGACTGTATAAATTACAAGAAAATCAGTATGATATAAGTCCTAGATAAATTCTACACCTTGAAAAAGCAAAGACAGTATTCACACATTAACAAGACTACTAGGGAGGGCTGAAATTTAACTCGTCTTAGAAATGTGGGGCTCCCGGAAAAACGAAGTGTGACATACACTCACTCCTTCAGTATCATCACACACACATACAAAGCACATGAAAACATCATTCTTTTAAGAAATGTATAAAATGGCAGTACCGAACTTCTCCCAAACTTGTTAGAAACTAAGAAGATTAAAGTCTCAAAACAAAGTGACTTCAGGGGCACCTGGGTGGCTCAGTTAGCATCTGCCTTCCATGATCTCGGGGTCCTGGGACTGGCCCCAAATCCGGTTCCCTTCTCAGTGGGGAGTCTGCTTCTGCCTCTCCTTCTCTCCCCGCCCCCCCATCCCCGCATGCTCTCATGGTGCTCTCTCTCTCAAATGAGTAAAATTTTTTTAAAAAGGTGACTTTAGAACAACAATGAGATACCAATTCACATCCATTAGGATGGCTACTGTATTAAAAAAAGATGGAAATTAACAGTATTGGCAAGAATGTAGAGAAATGAGCACTCTAAAGCACGGGTAGTGTTAATGTGTAAATGGTATAGCTGCTGTGGAAAACTGTTTGGCAGTTCCTCAAAAAGTTAAACAGAATTACCATAAAATCCAGCAATTCTACTCCCAGGCATAGGATACCAAATGACTTAAAAAGCACAGTCCAGCAAATACCTGTACAATAATAGTCATGATGGCATTATTCACTATTCTACCAAAAGGCAAAACAACTCAAATGTCCACCCACTGATAAATGGGTTAACAAAATGTGGGATACGCATCCAAGAAAACACATTCAATCTTGGAAAGAAATGAAATTCTGATACATGCTATAACATGAATAAACCTTGAAAAGATTAAGCTAACTGAAAAAAGCTAGTCACAAAAGAACAAATATTATATGATTCCACTTAAGCAAATTCATTGAGACAGAAAGTGAGCCCTTGATTACCAAAGGGCTAAGGGAAGAGGGGTTACTCTTTAATGGGTATAGAGTCCTGTCTGAGATGATGAGAAGTTCTGGAAATGGACAGTGGTGATGCTTTGCATGACACTGTGAATATACGTAATGATACTGAGTTGTTTACTTTACCAACAGAGCCCTCAAAGCAATGAAGCAAAAACCAGCATGAATGAAAGCAGAAATAAATGATCCAATAATAACAGCTGGGGATATCCCAACCTGCAATCTCACACTCTCGACAACTAATACAACAATTAGAAAGAAAATATGCAAGGATACAGAGGACTTGACAACAACACTATCAACCAACCTGATCTAAATAAAATGCACAGAATTTAGGACACCCTACAGTATCAAAATGTATAGGGTTTTTTGTTTTGTTTTGTTTTTTCAAATGCACATGGAATAGTCTCTAAAATAGACCACTGCTGTACCCGGGGTTGGCAAATCTTTCTTGTCCACCAAATCCAGGAACATATAAAAAGGATTAAATACATGACCAAGTAGGATGCAAATATTTTAGGTTTCATAAGTCACATACTATCTTTGTCACATATTCTTCTTCTTTAACGACTCTTTAATAATCTAAAAACCAATCTTAGATCACAGGCTATACAAAACATACATAAAACAATTCTCAATAAATTTTAAAAAGAACTGGAATCATACAAAGTATGTTCAATGCTTTGTAATCCCACATGGAATCAGATTAGGAATCAACAGAAAAAATGGGGAAATCTCAAAATATATGGAAACTGATTAATGTGTTACTAAATAATGCAAGGGTCAAGGTAAAACATCACAAGGGAATTTGAAAAAAAATTCTGAACTAAGTAAGCATGAAAACAAAACATACCAAAATTATGGGATGCAACTAAAGGAGTGGTCTTGAACTCCTATGCTAAAAATGTAGAAACACTGAAACCAATAACCAAAGATTTCATCTTAAGAAACTATACTAAAAAAAAAAAAAAGCAAACTAAAAGTAGAGTAAGCAGAATAAAGAAAATAATAGCAAATGAATTTGGAAATCAATGAAAAAAAGAAACCCGGTTCTTTCAAAAGATCAACAAAATTAACAATCCCTTAGTTAAACCAACCAAGACACAAAATACCAAAACCAGGAATGAAGACATCACCACTAACCCCTAAGGAAATTATAACTATTATAAAATATACTATGAAAAACTTTATGCCAACAAATTAGACAATTTAGACAAAATGGAAAAACTCCTAGCAAGACACAAATTATCAAAGCTGACTCAAGAAAAAAAAGAGACTCTGAATAGACTGATCTGACTAAGGAAACTGAATCAGTAATTTAAAATTTCCCCATAAAGAAAAGTCTAAGCCCAAATAGCTTTACTGGTAAATTCTACCAAATATTTTAAAAATAAATAATACAAATAAGCCCTTCCAAAAACACGAGGGAACACTTCCCAACTCATTCCATGAGATCATTATTACCCTGACCCCAATGCTAAATAAAGACATCACAATCCCTGCCTCACGAATATACACGCAAAAATATTCAACAAAATATCAGTAAATCTAATCTAGAAATGTATTAAAAAGAATTATACACCAAGACCACATGAGAATATCCCGGAATTCTTTATTCCCAGGAATAAAAGCCTGGTTTCATATCAGAAAATAAGTTCATGTAATATACATTAAATAGAAAAAAGAAAAAAACCTCATCTGATCATCTCAACAGATGCAGAAAAAGCTTCTGACAAAATCCAACATCCACTCATGGTAAAAATTCTCAGCAAACTAGGAATAGAACTAATAGTTTATGGCTAGCCCCTCCAGAACGATGGTAAACAGAAGTAGTGAGAACAGACATCCTTCTCTTGTTTCCAATTATCAGGGAATAGTAATTTAGGCTTTTACCATTAAGGGTGATGATAGCTATAGGTTTTTCATACATGCCCTCTAATAATGAGAGAGAGAGAAAAAAAAAATTAAAGGCATCCAGATTGGATAGCGGGGAGAAAAATATGCTGTTTGTCACTGACACATTCTTATATTTAGAAGATCCTACGGAATCCAGATAGATAAGCACACACACACACATAAAAATCCCTACCAGAATTTATAAATGAATTCAGCAAGGTTGCAGGTTACAAGATTAATATATGAAAAACCAATTGTATTTCAATATATTTAATTAAGAAGAAACCAAATTCCATTTACTTCGGAATATATCTATAAAGAGACGCTAAAGTAAAAAAAATTTATCTTGAACACTGGAAGATCTAAATAAATGACAAGACATACCAAATCGATGCACTGGAAGATGATGGAAAACCTCCCCCACTGATTTAGATTCAACGTGATCTCTATCACAATCCAAGGAGGGGATTTGGGGGGAGGCAGAAATTAACAAACTGGTACTAAAATAATAGGCAAATGCAAAGAATGCAGAACTTCTAAACAATTTTGAAAAAGAACAAAGTTGGAGGATTAACACTTTTTATTTTCAAAACTTACTATGAAGCTTTAGTATGCATTTTAAGACTATGAAGTACAGACATAAAAATCAATGAATAAATTGAGTCCTATAATAAACTCTTACATTTATTCCACTGATTTCAGAAAAACATGCCAAGGCAATTCAGTGGAGAAATGGTAGATACTCTTTTCAACAAAACAGTGCTAGAACCAAATGGATGCCTACATGCACAAAGATGAATTTAGATCTCTACCATACAGAAAGCTTAACTCAAAATAAATCACAGACCTAAATGTAAAAGCTAAGGCTACCGAACTTCCATAAGACAAAACAAAATTTTCATGGCTTTGGGATAGACAAAGATTTCCCAGATGCACACCAAAAAACATGAACAAGGGAAGAAAAAGTGATAAACTAGACTCTGTCAAAATTTAAAACTTTCAGCTCCTTCTGCCATCTTGCAGTCTATAGAGGCCTGCTGGGAACAGAACTCCTAAACTGACAAATATGTCTGGAAGGCTGTGGTCCAAAGACATTTTTGCTAGCTGTTAAGTGAGGTCTTCTGAACTAGAAGGAGTGCACAGCTCTTCTTAAAATTGAAGGTGTTTATGCTCAAAATGAAATTGAACTCTTAAGGAGGCAAGAGATGTGCTTCTGTGTACAAATCAAAGAACAACACAGTGACTCCTGGTGGCAATCTGTGTAAAACCAGAGTAATCTGGGGAAAAGTAACCCGTGCTCATGGAAACAGTAGCCTGGTTTGTGCCAAATTCCCAAGCAACCTTCCTGTTAAAGTCATTTGCCACAGAATCCATGTGATATTGTACCCCTCAAGGATTTCAACTTACTGAAGAGAAAATAAAGTTGTACAAAAAAAAAGGTTGAAAACTTTTCTGTTTCAAAAGACATTAAGAAAATGCAACAACAATCCAGAGTAAACAAAAATATCTGCAAATCATATATCTAATGAAGGACTTCTAACCAGAATATATAAAGAACTCTCACATCTCAAAAGTAAAACAAACAACCCAATTGAAACTGGGCAAGAGATTTAAATATGTCATGAAAAAAAGATACATGAATGGCTAATAAGTAAATAAAAAATGCTCATCATCATCACTGATTACAGAAATGATAGAAAATTAAATGCAAATTAAACAGAAGCGCACATTAAAACCACAATGAAACACTACCTTATACCCACTAAAATGGGTACTTCCAAAATACTGACAGTAACAAGAATCAAGAGCATGTGGAGATGGGGTGTCTGGGGGGCTAAGTTGGTTAAGCATCTGCCTTCAGCTCAGGTCATGACTCCAGGGTCCTGGGATACAGCTCAGGTCAGGACTCCAGGGTCCCGGGATGGAGCACTTCATTGGACTCCTTCTCCCTCTGCTGCTCCCCCTGCTTGTGCTTTCTCTTTCTCAAATAAATAAATTAATCTTTAAAAAATAATTGAGAGCATGTGGAGAAACTGGAACCCTCATATGTTAGTGGTAAGAATATAAAACAGCACTGCTATTTTGGAGAAATTTGGCAGTTTTTCTTAAATAGTTAAATTCACCGTATTGACTCAGAAATTCCAATCTTAGGTATTTACCCAAGAAAAATAAAAACAAAACTCACAAAAAAACTTATATGCAAATGGTCCTTAAAGTAGTAGTCATACAAGCCAAAAACTAGAAATAATTCAAATGTCCAACTGGTGAACGGCTAAAAAAATATGGTACACCTACACAATGGAAAACAGCTCAGCAATAAAAAGGAAAAAACTATCGATACATGTTTCAACATCAAAGAACCTTGAAAACATTACGCTAAGAAGCCAGATGCAAACAACTACACATTATGCGATTCCACTTCCATGAAATATTTAAAAAAGGTAAATCTATATACACAGACAACAGCTTAGAGGCTGTCTGGAGCTGAGGACAGGAGCAAGGATAGACTGAAAATGCGTACAAGGTTATTTTTTTAAAGGATTATGAAAATGTTCTAAAACTAGATTGTGGTGATGGTACAAAACGTTATACATTTACTACAAGTCACTGAATCATACCCATGGATAAATGTTATGGTTTATAAACAATACTTCAATAAAGTTTTTAAAAAGTGGCAAGAAGTTAAAAACAAAATAGCAGTAACAACAAATTATGATGAAAATTTCTCTTACCTCTGCTGGATATACTGGGCATAATCTGAGGAATCATATTATTACTTGTATCCATTGGCTGGGAATTATCTTGACCCATTTGATCATCTGGTGGCATATAGGCAGGAGGAGGAGTATCAGCTAAGAAGAAGAATATGAGAAAAGTTAAAGTCCCAAAAGAATTGTTAGTACCTTCATACTGCTTAAATGTATTCTAAAAGCATTAAAAAGTTCCTAAGATTAATAACAGGGTTTGTCACTGAACATTATAGACAAACAAAAATGTAGGATGCTACCTGAGGCAAGAGAAAAGGAGAAAAGACAGCACACCCATTAGTTACTGAAAACCTGCTAAAGGACCACATGTATTTGGTTCAATCCCGGATAGTAGATCAGGGCTGAAATTCACTAAAATAGAATTCAAGGTCAAGAATTTTGTCTTTATGTGCTCAGACCCATGCTAGGAGGAACAGCAACAACTACGGAACAATCTGAAGGACGCAGATTAACCTAGTTTGAGTGTACCTCTACAGAAACACTTTGAAATTACCAAGATCACATACTGTATATTGTTAATTAATACCAAAAACTAAAACTACACTCTCCACCTGTATGATCGGACTACCAACATGAACAGCAGGTAGACATTTAATTCTTTTCAATATCCTGAAATGGTTGTCATGCCTTACTAAATGATTAGGTAATTCTTAGGACATCTGAATGTGAACTAGACAATCTGAATTCCATCCCTCGTAGTTAAAATCGCTGCAGAAGCTACAGCTCTATTTCTCTTTCACTCCAAGGTTTGTACAAAATATATTTTGACACAGAACTGTAATCAAACTGAATCTAGGGCAAAGTATGAAAATTAGTTCTGGCACAAAAACCTAATAGCACATTAAACAGTTGATACTTAATTCTTCTTAAAAAAATAAAAAACCACATCAACCAATGCAACAAAGAAACAAGAAACAACATACTTACCCATGACTCCACCTGTGACAGGAGGCATTCAAATATTTCTTGACAAAGTGACATAATGATGCATCCATATATGACAGGCCATTAACAAAATCTGGGCACTTTATAAAATCTACTTATGAACTTTCCCCAGGCAAACCAGTTTATCCATTACCTAATTAAAGATAACTGGGGTGCCTTTTTAACTTTCCAAAGTCTATAATCATATGACAACCAGTAAAGTTAAAAAAGCACAGTTTTATTCACAGACCTGTACCCCTGAAGCAAGTAATACACTGTATGTTTACCAAAAAAAAAAAGCAAAAAGCACAGACTTGAGAGCAGAGAAACCTAGGCCGCAAAGCTCAGGCAAGGTACTTAAACTCCTGAAGGGAGTATCAATTTCTTTCTCCACCTGTATAATCGGACTACTATCTCACATGGTTGCTCTGAAGATTATATTTAATGCAGTATCTTCATCACAGCACCAGTTATACAAAAGGCACTCAATAAATGGTACTTCATATTACAAATTACATGAAAATATTTAAGTCAAACAAGGTTACTTCTTTTGAGGGGGGTAAACTTTCATTTTTAATGCCTAGAAATACATAATTTGGGTGTTTGGGCCAATAAATGATCCAATGATACCTAAATACACTTCCAGTTTTCCAGAATACCCACTCCACATCATAGTCATCAAACACATAGTCTTTTTCTGTCTTCAGGTTTTTGATAATCTGTTAGAACACTGCTTTCATGTATATGGACTCCCTATGAAGCCTTTCAAGTTAGCATCATTTGGCTTCACTCTCAGGTTGCAGGGGTAGCCACTTTGCATAGCTAGTTATAAATATATACATATTTCTGTAAGTTTACCTATTCATTTCACAAATATTTATTGAAGGTCTGCTATCTACCAGACTCTGATATAGGGACTGGGGATGTAGCAATTTAAAAAAAAGGCTAAAATTCCCTTTCTCATGGAGTTTATAGTCAAGAAAGGGAGAGGAGGAAAGGACAGAATATAAATACAGACAGTCTGTTGGGCTGTAATATAGGCTATCAAGAAAAATCAAACAGTGAGAGAAAGAAGACAGGATGAAAGGAGAAAGTGGATTTTTTTACTGTTCTTAAAGGATCATCTCTCCAAAACTCTGTTTGCTTTTTTAACAATGTTCAATTTATTTCAACTAAAAAAAAAAAACAAAAAACAAAAGCAGTTCATCCATTTCTCCTACCTCTTGCCTCTGACAACTACCAACCTGTTCTCAATGTCAATGTCTGGGTTTCTTGTTTTTGTTTTTTTTTTAGATTCAACATAAAAGTAAAATTATATGATATTTGTCTTTTCCTGACTTACTTCATTAGCTTAATACCCTCAAGGTCCAGCCATGTTGTCACTAATGACAAGATTTCATTCTTCTTTATGGCTGAATATACCACAATTTTCTTTATCCATTCATCCATCGATGGACACTTATGTTGCTTCTGTGTCCTATTATAAATCATGCTGCAATGAACCTGGGACTGCATATGTTCTCAAGTCAGCGTTTTTGTTTCCTTCAGATAAGTAACAAAAAATGGAATTACTGGATTACATGGCATTTCTATTTCTAATTTTCTGAGGAAATGCCATACTGTTTTTCTTCTTTTTAATTTAAATTCAATTAATCAACATATATTACTGGTTCCAGAGGAAGACGTCAGTGATTCATCAGTACTATATAATATCCAGTGCTTATTGCAGTATGTGTCTTCCTTAATGTCATCACCCAGTTACCCCATTCCACCAACCCCCTCCCCACCAGCAACCCGCAGTTTGGGAGATTCCATACTGCTTTTCACAGTGGCTGTACCAATCTGCATTCCCACCAACTGCATGAGGTTTTCCTCTTCTCCACATCCTTGACAAGGCTTGTTATCTCTAGTATTTCTGATAATAGCTACTCTAATAGGTATAAGGTGATAGATATATACTCATTGTGGTTTCAAGTTGTAATTCCCTGATGATTCGTGATGCAAAGCACCTTTTCCTGTACCTGTTGATCATGTGTATGTCTTCTTGGGAAGAAGGCCTATTCAGGTCCTCTGCCCATTTTTCAGTTGGAATGTTTGTTTTTGTGCTAGTGAGCTGTAGGAATTACGAATTTCCCATATTATCCCCTCATCAGATATATGATTTTCAAGTATTTTCTCCCATTCAGTAGGTTGCCTTTTCATTTTATTAATGGTTTCCTTTGCAGTGCAGAAATTTTTTTGTTTGATGTAGTCCTATTTGTTTATTTTTTGCTTCTTTTGAGGTCAATTCAAAAAATCAGCACCAAGACCAATGTCAAGGAGCTGCCTGCCTGTTTTGTTCTAGGAGTTTTATGATTTTAGGTCTTATGTTCAAGTTCTTTAATCTCTTTTGACTTAATTTTGTGTATAGTGTCAGTAGTCCAGCTTCATTCTTTTGCACGTGGCTGTATTTTCCCAACATCATTTACTGAAGACTCTTCTTTCCCCGCTGCATATTCTGGGCTCCCTTGTCATAAATTAAGTGTCCATCTAAGTGTGGGTTTATTTCTGTGCTCTCTCTTCTGCTCCACTGACCTACAGGTCTGTTTTAATGCTAATCCCACACTGTTTTAATTATAGTACCTTTAAAACAGTAAGTTAATTATACTTCAATTTTTTAAAAATTTGTTTGAAAAATTACTATAACTTTGTAATATAGTTTGAAATCAGGCAATGCGATGCCTCCAGCTTGATTCTTCTTTCTTAAGACTGCGTTGGCTATTCTTGAGTCTTTTATGGCTGTACATAAATTTTAAGATTGTTTTTTTCTATTGCTGTGAAAAATATGGCCATTTCCGTTTTTAAAAAACATATGGTACACAGCAAAACAAAATCCAAAACTCTTCTGAAATCACATAATTACCAAAGAACACAGAGTCAAAAATAGCCATTTCTTAGCATGTAACAATTCACCAGAGGGCCGGCAGTATAAGAACAACCACTGATTCTCAAGGGTCATCGTTTTAATCAATAAAATAAATTCTTACCTGGGAGCTGAAATGGACTTCCTGGTCCAGAACTTGCTGGGGAATTGGGATATGTACTGCTAGCAGGGGAAGGGGGATAAGGGCTATTTGGAGATAAGGGGAAAGGAGTGTTGTTGGGCTGGTGGAAAGAATCTGGAAACGTTGCATTTTGTGGCATGTGCGGCTCATTGTGGCTCAGGTTTCTAAACTGAACCAAAAGGCTGTGTTGTGGATTGAATTCATTGTGACGAGGCACTAATACTGGAGGTAAGACTGAAAGACAAAAAATCAAAAGTCATCTGTCAGCAAAGACTAAAGCAAATATCCCAAACATATTAAAGGACAGATAGAAAGGATTCGGTAGAATTGTAAACCTATTAAAACAATTTACTTTCAGGAATGGCTGCTTTGTAGAACCTTAATGTATATTTACATAATAACTAACCAAAAGCACTCTAAGGATTTAGGCCTGCATAAAGAGCTCTGGAAAACGGAAAATCCAGGAAAGATACCACTCCTGTTAGAGGAGAGAAGGCATATTTAAAAACAATCCTAACACAAAGAATTTAATGTAATGAGAGTTCAATAGAGGTGAGCACTTCCATCTAGCAATAATCAAACAAAATGTTTTGGAAAAGATTACATCTGATTGGACATTGAAGAACAGGGGGTGCCAGGTGCAGGACAGCAGAGAAGGAGATGGGGAGACTTCAGCAGGGGGATAAGAAAGCATATTAACAGTTGGCCTAAGCATTGAACTAGGAGTTGAGATTAGAGTGTGATGCCGAGGTCAGCTATTATGATGCCCCAAAAGCCTCTGTGTTTCCAATTTTGAACACCTCAACTTTCTTAGTTGGAGAGATTTCACATTTTAAGTTCTTCAGTCAAATCTTCCCTAGTGAAAATAGTAACATTTCCTAAGTAGAAGTCTTCCATTCAAAATCAGTTTTATACACATGATCATAATGAAAACATATCCAACAAAGCCTAAATACTTTAAGAGACCTATTTTTTAAAAGCTTAACTTTATTCAAACACTATCTCTGAAGACCCAAATGACCAATCACAAAGAAATGTCTGACTACCTCCCCACCCGTAGGAAATCTAAACAAACATGACTTCTTTAAACTCTATGGTATGAGTTCATCTCTTATACAACTTTCCCATATCTGTCAAAGTAATTTTACTTCCAAAAATCTCACTTTGACTCTGACATCATTCAGCAGCAACAAAATCAATCTGTCTTTAAGTTAACTAGATCATACTTCCCTGCCTGAAGTAGGGATGTACCTGAGGAATGAGAGGCTCTGTAACTCAGTATTCATACTGTTTTTCATCTCTTTTCTTTGTACTGAATCAGTGTTGTAATTGTGTGGTTAACATCTGATTACAACTGTTTCGTTCTACTGTGTATTACCAACTGCTGTTCCCTTTACAGAATGATGGGACAGCTGCCACTGGAGAGTAGGGCATTAGACAATAAGAATTTCTATGTTTAGCTGGCCAGCAAGCTGAAAGACTAAGTGAAATAACTAATGAGGAATTCAACCCAGTAAGAATTCTTCTACTTTTTTTTTTCAAGACAGAGCTAAAATCATGGACTTCTCTCTTGTCTATTATTTGTACACATCACTTTTTAAAGACTATTTTCCTCCAAAATACATAGTTTAAAAAGGCAGATTCTACAAGAGATAACAAACACAGCAATTTCTAAGTCTCCTCCCATACAGCTTCCAGAGACAACAAATTTAAACTCTTAGCTACCTCTTCTAACATTTATTTTGTGCATTATTAATTTGCCAAAACATCATCTGCCGGTTTGCTATTATGGCAAATGAAGTAGCTTCTTACATTATTCTACCCCACTCCCATTCCCCTCAATAAAGTTACATTAAAAATGCTGGTTAAATCAACACTTGCTGTTTATTATCTGTACAAATATTATTCATTCCTGAGCCAAGTATGTACAATGATTATATTTGTTCTTGAACAGTGCTTTAAGTAAAGCTGATTATTGACTTGTTACTTCATTTGCTTAATCTTAATTACACACCACTAATATTTCCAGAAGTCTAGCAGATTTGTTAAATTCCTATCAACACTATTTTCCAGATGCCACAAATATGTAATCTATTAACTCATTTTTCCCCTGGACTCTTCATCCTTCTACAATCTAGACTGCTAAATCCTTAAGTCTGCTGGAGATCTCAAGTCCTTAGACTTCCCTTCTCTTTTGTTGAAACCCATTTCCTGGACCTCATGCTCTATTAGTTTCCTAAGAAAGGTAAAAGGAAGGGGGCACCTGGGTGGCTCAGATCTTTAAGCATCTGCCTTCGGCTCTGGTCATGATCCTGAGGTCCTGGGATGCACCCCCATCGGCTCTCTGCTCAATGGAGAGTCTGCTTCTCCCTTTCCATCTGCCTCTCCCCCTGCTCATTCTCTTTCTCTCTCCCTCAAATAATTAAGAATTTTTTAAAAAGGTAAAAAGAAGATAAATTTTTAGTCCTTGCATGTATGAAAATGTCTTGTCTTTTGTTTGTCTACAGATTCTAGAATAAACAACTTTTTCTCTCTGAATTTTAGGGGCACTGCTTTACTATCTTCTGGAATCCAGAACTGCTCTAAGAAACCCAACATTCTCACTTCGAGTCCTTTCTATATGTCCCATCTTTTCTCTCTGGGAGTTTTCAGAATCTTCTTTTTTCACCATGACATACTAAAATTTCATATGTGGGTCTTTAACCCTAACAGCACTATCACTGCCATTCTTTTAGCTAGTCTCCATTCCCAGTGTTATTTCCATACCAGGCTTTTATTATCTCCATGTGAAATCCAGCATGGAAGACAGACTCTAAGATGGCCACCATGATTCCTGCCTCTTGGCAGGTATTCACCCTTGCAAAATCCTCTCCCTCTCAAGGTATTCTCTCTGAATTGCTGTTTACCAATAGAACATGGCAAAGGTGATAGGATGTTATGTGTGACACAATATAAGAATATAATGCCCTTCTATCAAGAAAACCCTCTCTCTTCTGTCTTTGAAGAAGTAAGCTGCCATGAATGCGAGTTACCTATGAAAAAGGTGGCAAACAAATGAAGGCAGCCTCTAGTCAACAACCAGCAAGAAGAGTCCAAGAGCCCACTAGGAACTGAACCCCATCAACAATCACGTGAGCTGGGAAGCAGACCTTTCCCTAGCTGAGCCATACATTGAGACCCAATACCTTAAACAGAGCCTAGCAAAGGACTCAAGGTAAACCATGTCTGGACTTCTGTCCTACAGAAACTGTGAGGTAATAAACGTGTATTAAGCCACTTAATCTGTTGTGTAGCAAAAGATAATTAATGCACCCAACTAGTATCTCAGCTTATATAATTCATTCATTAAAAAATATATTTATTGTGCACCGCCTACTAAGTGCCAGGTACTACGACCATTCTAGGCACTGGTGATGCAGTACAGAGTGAGACAGAGAAAATTCCTGCTTTTATCAGTCAGTAAATAAAATAAATATCTAACACAGCATCAAGTAGTGATGGTGGTACATGAGTAAGGACTGAATGGAGGGAGAAAATGTATCATGAAAAGATCATGTTCTCTGAGAGTTAAGTAGGAGAAAGAGAAAAGGGAAAAAAAGTCTAGATGCAGGAATAGGCCAAGTCCATGGAACAGGGGAAGTCTGAAGAGAGGTTACATAGGGTCTTGTAGAAATCTGCTCTAAGTGTGATAAAAGTCTTAAGTGTTTTAAGCATGTACAGATGTAATTTGGTATTTTTTTTTAAAAAACTGACTTTAGATATATATATAGAGAGAGAGGGAATCTCAAGCAGACTCCCTACTGAGCATGGGGCCCAACATGGGGCTCAGTTTCACGACTCTGAGATCATGACCTGAGCCGAAACCAAAAGTTGGACACAACTGACTGAGCACCCAGGTGTCCCATGATTTGCTATTTTTTAAAGATCACTTTGGCTGCTGTGCAAAAAATAGAACAGGATGGGGGGAAAGAATACAGGCAGAGACCAATTAGGACACTGCTTAAGGTAGAAGATGATGATGGTCTGTCCTAGAGTAGTGGTGTTGAGAGATGGTATAAAAGGACATTATTAAGATATATTCTGAAGGTACAGCAAATAGCATTTGTTCATAACTTAAATGAGGGCTTCAGAGAAGAGGAAAAAAAAATGACTTTTAGGTAGCAATTACATGAATGCTGGTACCATTTACTTCGACCAGGAAAACTAGAGGTAAAAAAGACTCGGTGGGGGAAAAAAATCAAAAGTCCTATTTAGACATATTAAATCTGACATGTTTAGAGACATTCAAGTGGAGATGTCAAGTGGGCAACTGAATACAGAAGTCTAAAACTCAAAAGGAGAAGTTCTCTGGAGTTCAAAACATGAGAATGAGCTTATGGTTTTATGACACGTGACCACATGAGAGCCCACAGAGGAAAAATACAGATGTAGAAAAGGTCTAGGGACTGAGTCATGTGAAAATGGGAAAATAAGCCAATAACGCGACTAAGCAAAAAGAGCCAGTGAAGTAGAACTAAAAGAGTGTCATGTTTCAGAAGCCAATGAAGAAAAAGTTGTGAGTGGGAGAGAAGGAAAGCAAGTGCCTCTGTTGAGGCACATCTCAAATGATGCTGAAAATGCAAATGAGATGAGGTCTGAGAAAGACCCCTCCAGCCAGAAGGCAGTCACCAGCGATCTTGACAAGTCAAATGGTAAGGAAGACAGACTAAGCAGAGGGAGTGCCCAGAAAGAATGGGAAGAAAGTAACGTAGAGATTTAAAAAAAAAAAAAAAAAAAAGGAGACTCCTATAAAAAGACTCAAAGAAACAGTACAGGAGACTAGGGGTGAGGGGATGTGAATGGAGTTGGGACCAAAATTCTTTTTTAACTTCTGTCTAGGATGGGCAGTAGCATGACATGCTTATGTGCTGACAGAAATAGTCTACAGAGAGGGAAAATGTAATCCTGGGGAGAGGGGTGATAACTGTACGAACAAAGTTCTCGAGTAGACAAAAAGGAATGGGATGTAGTACACATACGGACTTGGGTTTTAGATAAAATAGAGACATGTTGGGGTGCCTGGGTGGCTCAGTGGGTTAAGCCTCTGCCTTCAGCTTAGGTCATGATCTCAGGGTCCTAGGATTGAGCCCTGCATCGGGCTCTCTGCTTGGCGGGGAGCCTGCTTCCCCCTTTCTCTCTCTGCCTGCCTCTCTACCTACTTGTGATCTCTGTCTGTCAAATAAATAAATAAAATCTTTAAAAAAAAAAAAAAAAAAGAGAGACATGTCATCCACAGGAAAGGCAAGGCATACAAATGACTGACTCCAACTGATTCATGTACATATGACTGACTGCTTATAGTGAACATGAATTAGAATTAGCTACTTGGGAGCTATTTTATCTATACACAAAAAGCTAAATTCAAAATCCACCATTTCTTCCAAGATTAAAATCTTTAGGAAGGAAACATAAGGCTAATATGTAATATGGCCTTTTAATTACTAAATCCACTGAACTATAAATTGGAAAGAGACAAGTTTTCGTAAATGTTCTCAAGATAAAACCTACCTGGACTCTCCACTCTCTTATAGTGGTATGGGTTGATACAAACTTCTTTCTGCTTAGATCCAAAAGGAAACTCACAAATATCCAACGGTTTTAGCTCATGATGACTCTGCAAATCGGGCCAGCGCCAAACACGACAGTATATAACATGGGGTAAACCTTTTCTGTGGGAAACCTGCAGGCGTCCATCTAAAGATCTGGGAATAGTGACACATTTGCTTGGCTGTCCTGGACTGCTCAAGGCTTTCTCCAATTCTTCCATGGCACCCTTTTTCTTTTTTAGCTTTTTCACCAAAGCATCGACTGCCTTTTCTGCCCATTTCTCCTCTTCATCACCTTGCTTCCAGCCCAACAATCGCTTTACTGCTGGACTAGTAAAGGAAAACAAGCTGGCCATTGACGTCATTTGATATAAATCTTCAGAGACCTTCCTGCAACTCAAAGTCAGTGGCTACTCAAAGAACAGCTCACAGATGGAAAATCACATAGAGGTTCTAAGCAGAAGTTCCAATTAAAAAGGGAGGAGTGACATTTATCTTCATAAGTGCCATAAGATTCTTTCATTGATTCAAGTCCTGAAAGAGAAAGAGGGAAAAGGATAAGACCCCTAACTTAAATGCAGGTAATTAATGTACACTTAAATCAATATAATTAGAAAGTATGTTATTTTTAAATATGAGCAGAAAAGCATTATTACAAAAAACCCAAGTCTAGAAAAAGAAATTTTCCCTTAAGTCCTGTGATCACTCATTTCCTTTCTTCACAACATGAACAAATAACTCACTGGCAATGCCAAATAACAACCGAAAGCAAAACAGATTGCTCTACCTTCTCTCCTATATATTTTCCAAACAAGTAAACTCTAGACTTTCATTTCCCTTCCTCAGGCCAATAAGCCCACAATACCCTTCTAAAGTCTGATTCTGAAGTATTTCCCGTCACTGAAACCCATGTCATGCCATGTCAATTTTGAACACATTATGTCCTAATGTCTACAAGTCTTCAGAGAAATCTTTTTCCTATGGTCATTATTGTTCGTAAAGTGTTTCATAGACTTATATAAGGTTTGGGCAAAAGCTATAGTCCTATTTAAATCACATTATTAGATGGAAATTTTGTCAAATTTTATATTAGTTTTTTCATAAGATAACAAATCCTCATATAAATCGTAACACACATAACTGCCAGAAAAATGCTTAGTGTCTATTTTTAAAACTAAAAACACTGAATAGATGTAAAGAGAATAAATTCAAAGTTTAACCCAGAAGAGGGCAGTTTATAATTATGTGATTCCTATTGCCTTCTGTGATATTTTGGGCACGCTAAGTTAAAGAACCTGCTCTAGG
The DNA here is from genome assembly GCF_922984935.1 of Meles meles. NCBI lineage: Eukaryota > Metazoa > Chordata > Mammalia > Carnivora > Mustelidae > Meles > Meles meles. The sequence goes on from NC_060068.1 coordinate 109,326,487, forward strand.
CAGACTGCCCCGCTGTACCTTTACCAAGTTCTTGGAGATGATGACAAGAGGAAGTGATGTGCAGCGGCACTGCACCGATAAGAATGGGTACAATTCCCTGTGGTCACTGCACAGCCAACTACAGACAATGAGTAGCTAGTGAAACAGCAGGAGTAATGTTTGGAAAAAGGATGTCAGTAACAAATTGGAAGCCAAGAGGCTCCTTTTCTTGTGCCTAAAATTGGAAATAATGCTGCAGCTCTGTCTTTGACAATATCTACCAAAATCTGGCATCAAGACCATTCTGGATTGGGACAAATCTTCCCAGAAAAGAATACATGTGTTCAGTTAAAACCCAGGCAAACATAAATTAAAATAAAACTGAGTTGAATTCAACAAATAACATCTAATTGCTTGCTATGAGCCATACACTGTACACTGCCATGATGGTGCTTAAAAAGAAAAAAAGACACACCAAATTATGTTTCATCTTAAGAGCCAACTGATTCATTCATTCAACATACACTTACTGAGATGTAGTAAGTGCCAAGATGATCAACCAGCACTGGCTACCCAGACTGCCATGAACCATGGTTAGAACCTAGAACAATGGGTGCAAAGGTGCACAAAGGTAAAGTAAATACTCCTTCTGTGTGGATAGACTTCCCAACCCTACAATGGGGTAATTTTTGCCAGGTAGGCAAAACTGACCATATTAAACTAAAGAAATACAAGGAAAGACTAAAAGTGTCAGTAACAGGTCACAGACTGTGAAGTGTTATGTGCTAAAAGAGCTGAGCTCAGCTGTAGCTACATCAAGAATACAGGATAAAAGCCATCTGGACCAGAGAGTAAAGGTAACAGAGTAAGCCAAAGTATCATTGGCTTGTCTAAGACAAGAGAAACTTCAAAGACATAGGGACACAAACAACAACAACAAAAATATCTGTTGGCAAACATGAATAGAGCATTTCCTAAAGTAGACAATAGATAGGTCTGGCTAAATGAGATCTTACCCAGTAACACCGGAACATAATAGGGACCAGATGGGGTAGTGCATGTGTGTGGGGAGAGAATATATTAGCAATGAAGAGATTAAGTTGATGAAAGGGACAAGAGGAGATAAGTTCGAAGACCAGGTAACATATTGTAGTTAACCACTAGAAGGTGCTTAATAAATTTTAACTGCTAATCTTACTATCATTGTCATCATCATCATCAAATACTAACCATATTATGTATTAACCAAAAAAAAAAAAAAATGGAAAAGTTACTTCTGTGTGTACAAATAGAACAAGGACTAGAAGGCTACATACTAATTCATCATTGCAGTTACCTTTGGGGAGAGGCATGGAATGGGGGAAGGGCAAGAGAGAGAAAGGGGTCCTCGTGATTTGTTTTATGTATTTCTGTATTGTTTAAAGCTTTACACAAAGGGAATCTATTAACACATTACTTGCATAATACTAAAATAAAAATAGTAAATAATCTAAAATTGGTGTGAAGAAAACAGAGTTACAAGTGTCAGTACAATGAGGAGGTAAAACTAATGCACGCTTTATTAGAGGTCAGGCAGGTGGTTTCCCTTAAAGGAAGGGTATTAACTAGAAGAAAATCTGAGTTTCGGCCATCCTGGTGAAGTTCTGGTTCTCCTATGGGTGATTATTTGGGGAGCTCAGTTTGTGAGAATCCAGCCAGTGGGATACTTAAGATGTGTATACACTTCTCTATGATTTTTAAAAATTTTCTGGACATACAAAAAAGTACAGAGTGCTCAGTTTCTTTCTCATTTTTCTCCCCATCATCAATCAATTCCCCTTCTCACAGGTAATCCTTTTGTATCTGTCTTTCAGGCCCTTACAGAGAAATTTAACACAAATACAAACAAATACAAATATATACAGAAAATCTTTTTTTACATAGCGGTAGTCTAAAAAAGAAACAGGTACAGAGAAACATATGAACAATATATGTTCAAGATCTTCCCATTCCAATATAGAAAGTGCTTCCACATTCTTTTCTACTACGCAGAATTCTAGTATAAAAGTAATCTTATAAGTATGTCAAACTATGTCATTCCTCTGCTCAAAGATTATTCAGTGGCTTGCCATTACACTTGGTATCCAAACTCCTTAACATCACTTTATAGGGCCTACATGATCTGGCCTTTAGCCTTTCCTCCAAAGTCATTCTGTACATTCTCCTACCTAACTTTGCACTTAACCACTCCTTTCCATTTCTCAAGTGCTACAAAGTTATTTCTACCTTAAGGCCTTTGCTCTTGATGTTTCCTTCCTTGGAATTCTCCCTCATCTTATTTAACATGCTTACTCTTTCGATTAATTCAGCTGTTCAAATGTCACTTCTTGAAAAAGGACTTCCCTGGCCACTTTTTCTAAAATAGCATATATCACACTCCTACATCATTCTCTACTTCCTGACCGTGCTCACTTTTCATGGTATTTATCCTAACCTAATCAACATATTAATTTTATTTACTTATTATATGTCTTTCTCACTGAAATGTTAGTAGGCAGGTAGCTTCATCTTCCTTATCCAGCATCAAATTCCCCTAGACTGAGAATAGTGCCTATTTATTAAATGAATGAGCAAGCAAGTAGTTGAGTGAGTAAGCTAAAGAAAAGCAACTTGGAAAAATACACATTTCTTTACCAGAGCAACCGTGTGAAGGTTAAAACAAAACACGGTATTTATGGATATGGACAGATATGGTAAGAGAAAAAAAGCATGGATAAAAATGATACACACCAGTCTCAGGACAATGAGTACTGGTTGCCACTGCTAAAAGGAAAAAAGGACAAAGAATGGAAAAGCTTCAGCTGTTTTAAAGCCAGATTTTAAAAGTTTGGCAAGTCATGAGATGTTATATTCTCTCTTCTTTTCTATGTTAAAATATTCCATAACTCAAAATATTCACAATTTTTAAATTTGTATAAAATAGAGTGATAAAAAACGGAAAATTATCAGATTCTGTCCCTGACAAGATATAAGACCATGACCGGGTATCACTCTTTCTAATTCTACAATTCTTTTGTAAAAAGGGATGATGGCTCCTAAGTGACTGAAATGTTCAAGTAATAAAATATGTAGGGTCGCCTGGGTGGCTCAGTCAACACTCAACTTCTGCTTTCACAGCTCAGGTCATGATCTCAGGGTCATGGGATGGGGTCATGGGATGGAGACCCATGTCGGGCTCCACGCTGAGCATGGAGCCTACTTAAGATTCTCTCTCCCTCTGCCCCACCAACATTGCACACATGCACATCCTCTCTAAATAAAATATTTAAAAAAAATAATTAAATATGTGTGCACATATGGATCTGGGGCACCTGGGTGGGTTAAGCATCCAACTCTTATTTTTGGCTCAAGTCCTCATCTCAGGATTATGAAATCAAGCCCTGTGTTGGGCTCCGTGTTGGGCTCCATACTGGGCATGGAGCCGGTTTAACATTCTCTCTTTCTCTCCCACTCCCTGGCCCTCCCCACTCCCTCTCTTTAAAAAAAAAAAAAAAAAAAAAAGGCTGGATCTAGTACCAACCTAACACACCCACCACTTTATATACCAGCCCAAATTCCTATACTTTTGCCCATCTGGGTTTTCCAAGAGAAATCTCAGTCCTCCTCAATAATGAGCCCAGGGCCACCCCCTTTGGTGAAAAATCCCTTTACCACCAGATTCTAAAGAGGCTATTGAATATCATAAAAATTAATAGGACAGTGATAAAAACAGATCTTAACTTTCCAGATGGAATATAAAATCCTTCCAGGAGGAAGTCTTCAGCACCTGGCACTATTCCATGCATCATACCACATATTAGAGGAATATTTAACGAATGGTCATTGATTTTTCTATCAACTGTACCTTGAAATTAACGAAAACTTCAAATTTTAACCCAGGTGACTAAGATAATGATAACCCCATTAGCAGAATTAAGGACACTCAGAAAGTAGTTTAGTCAGTGGAGAAAATGGTTAACTCTACTGGAAAAGGGTCATGAGTAGACATACAGGTTTGGCAAGGAAAAGATGAGAAAGAGATTTAAGATTTTGCACAAACATCTGAAACAATAATAAAAAACGGGTTTTTAACAGAAAGAAAAGGGTGGCATGTTAACACCTGCATATTAGAGAACACTGACTGGTAGGGAAGAGAAAAAAGTTACCAATGAAGTAGCATTAAAAGGAGGAGCTTAGAATTAGATACAATGGTATTACAGAATATCATACACAAGGCAGAGTTTAAAAAAAAAAAAATGAGAACAAGAGGAGAAAAGCTTGAAGACCTGATAACATATTGTAGTTAACCACTAGAAGGTGCTTAATAAATTTTAACTACTAATCTTACTATCATCATCATCATCATCAAATACTAACCATATTATGTATTAACCAAAAAAAAAAAAAAAAAAAAGGAAAAGTTACTTCTGCATGTACACACAGAACAAGGACTAGAAGGCTACATACTAATTCATCATTGCAGTTACCTTTGGGGAGAGGCATGGAATGGGGGAAGGGCAAGAGAGATAATGACTGGTAAATGAGGATGTCATTAGCTCAACTTCAAGACCGATTTCAGAAAAACGAATGGGTGTCAGATTCCAAAAACCTAAGACTCAATATTAGTGTTTTCGTAAAACTAGCACTGGGAAAGGAGTAGGCGCAAACCAGGTACTCAAATCTTTAAATATTAGATGATTAAAAATTTTAGAAACATCTCACATGGTGTTCTTTCCAAAAAGATTTTGTAACTTTGCAAACTGTGTGAGTGGTATGAGCAAGTAATCCAAGTACTCATTATCTAAGTCTCACAAAGTTAAAAAGAGGGGGCAACTGGGTGGCTCAGTGGGTTAAAGCCTCTGCCTTCTGCTCAGGTCATGATCCCAGGCTCCAGGGTCCTGGGATTGAGCCCTGCACTGGGCTCTCTGCTCAGCGGGGAGCCTGCTTCCTCCCCTCTCTGCCTGCCTCTCCACCTACTTGTGATCTCTGTCTGTCAAATAATAAAATCTTAAAAAAAAAAAAAAAAGAGGAACAAAATTCATCATAAAAATTTACTGATGAATAAGCAAAAGAACTGATCAGGCATTTCACATAAGAAAATATTACAGTGGCCATTAGATGGTAAAATAGGCTCAACATTATTAGTTATCAGAAAAAAAATTTTTAAAGAAAAAAATTATAAAGAAAACAGTGAAATATCACTCTATGTTACACATAAATCTCTCTGACCCAGCAATTCCATCCCTAGGTATATATCCAACAAAAACAGGTGCTATTGTCATCAAAAGACAAGTACATGTTCAAAGCAACTTTATTTTTACTTTTATTTGCCCCAAATTGGAAATAACTCAAATATCCATCAACAGTAGAGTGGGACAATAAATCATAGTAATAACTTCAAGGAATAATCTACTTTGCAGCAATGTCAAAGAACAAACTAACATATGAGAAACACGGATGAATGGCACAGACAAGTTATACAGAGATATAATTATACAGAAATCAGATATAAAAGATCACACAGTATATCATTTCTTCTCAAAAACAGGCAAAACTAATCTATGTCATCAAAGACAAGAAGGTTACTAAGTGGGCACAAGAGAGCCTTGTGGGGAGAAAGAAATATTCTACAACTTGATTTGGGTGATGATGACACAGATGTACACCTAAGTAAAAGTTCACTGAGCTATACACCTTAAGATTTATAAAAAAGTCTTCAAAAAACTTGTTAGTGAACTGATCACTTAAAAACTGGTTCCCAGGGACGCCTGGGTGGCTCAGTTGGTTAAGTGGCTGCCTTCAGCTCAGGTCATGATCCCGGTGTCCTGGGATCGAGTCCCGCAGCGGGTTCCTTGCTGGGCAGGGAGCCTGCTTCTCCCTCTTCCTCTGCCTGCCACTCTGTCTGCCTGTGTTCTCTCTCTCTCTCTGACAAATAAATAAAATCTTAAAAAAAAAAAAAAAACAAAAAACTGGTTCCCATTCACTACCATCTTCTTCACCATAATAACTTAAAAAAACCACCACTGAAAGTGCAAAGTTTGCAAAATACAGTAAGATTTCACAAAGTTTATTCAAATACCAGCCCCCCAAGCAAGTAAGTTAATTTGTTAACTGTTTCATGGATGCTGACAAAGGCCACAAGACTCCTAAGCCAGAGACAAAGGACTTAATCACTCATGGCACAGCAAGCAGCATAAGCCTCAGATTTGCAGTTCCCTTTGCCTCCAAGAGACCCACAGGCATGGGAGTGATGAAATACCGCCAAGATGGAAGGTACTCCTACAGTGAGTTTGCACTGATGAGGAACAATGAACTTGGGGAATTCAACCCTTTTACATTTACATTAAGCAAGCCTCTCTTTGTGGAAGGAGAGTACCTTCACTCTCAAAGGATTAACCTTGGTCCTTAGTAAAATCAAGGTTTATTTTTTATGGATATATTTGTAAAAAAATAAAAATGCTCTTTATGTTAGTAGCACAAATGACAAACACAAAGGATGCCCTATCATGCTATTAAATTATTGTGAGAAAAATTACACCTATTAGGGGCGCCTGGGTGGTTCAGTGAGTTCGACTCAGGTCAAGATCTCAGGGTCCTGAGATCAAGCCCCATGTCAGCATCCGCAGGGTACATGAAGCTTGCCTGCTTAGGACTGACTCTCTCCCTCTGTCTACCGCCCCCCTACTGCCTCCACCTCCAGCTCATGCACTCTCTTAAAAAAAAAATTTAAAAATAAGCCTATCCATCAAACTTGATTCATTCTTTGTTCATTTTAAGAATACATGTTTACAATATAACCTAATGTTTTTCTAAAATTTTAATTTTTGAAAATAAAGTCCCAATCAGACCTGTAATTTACAATTTAGTTTAAAATACAGATCAAATTTTAAATGGTTTCCTTTTTTAAAAGATTTTTCAAAAGATTTTATTTATTTATTTGAGAGAGGAGAGTGAGCACATGAGAGAGAGACAGAGAAAACCAGTGGGAGGAGAGGCAGAGGGAGAGGGAGAAGCAGGCTCTACTGAACAGAGAGCCCAACAAGGGACTTGATCCCAGGATCCTGTGATTATGACCTTAGCAAAAGGCATCTGCTTACCCAAGCCACTCAGATGCCCCTAAATGGTTTCATTTTAAATAGGCTTTTTAAGGACCAATTATTCAGGAAAACCTACATGTGGCATGAGATGCACTTGATGAATTAAGTTACCCTTATGAACCTCTCCTCCACTGTGGTATGCTGGAAATTCTCTGCACAAAGCAGGGGACATGGTCTGCATTGTTACCACTTAAAAAGACAAAACCACATCAATGATCTTGAAAAGTTACTTACAGACTTTTGGACATCCAGTTTTCTTAAAAGAATGTAGCTATTCCAACGAATCCAACAGCTTCCTTTCCAGAAAATCAGTTCCTTCAATGATGATGACGATAATGATGGTAATAGTAATAAACTACTAACATTTACTGAACACTACATCAAGCACAGTTAAGGACCTTACACTGAGAGACCAAAAAAGATTAAAATCTCAAGACAGACACATGTAGTAAATTACATTATTCTCATTTTACAGATGAGAGAACAGGCAAAGGGAAATTAAATGTGACTTGCTTATTTCAATAGATAAGAAACAGAGCCAGGAACTGAACCGGGGCAGTCTAGCTCCACCCACACTCCTAAACACTGTACATACTTCCTCCTAAAAAGAAAGCCTCCCACCAAGGAATATTCTTCCCTTAAAGATCTTTTCCATTATTCTCCATATCTCTGACTTCTCCAAAATATTCCAATCATTATATTATCACAAGATTATACAGTTTCAGAGACCAGGGATAATCCTGTTCAATATGCTCATTTTCAAACTGATTTTTTCTGCCACTTAACATATCTTATTAACTTCATCTATTTTTAACCCTCTCTTCTCTCAATTGAGCTAAGTCAAGTCAACAGGTTATGAAAGACTAAGGATTTACTACTACTGTAAAAAAAATTTACATTTATTATGGCAGCCTTACTCAGCTTCAAAGCTTTTTAAATTTTCATTAGGACATTTTTGCCACACTAAACACTAGAACACAGTATGTGTGTGTGTATATATCTGTGTGTGTGTGTACATGTATGTATACACCATTACACACGATTTTAACCAGCCCAACTCTATTTCACACATCCACTTCCTTAATATTTAACATTTAGATTTCTAAATAAAATTATTATGTTGGGATTAAAACTGTTCTATTGTACCCATATGACAGATCAATTTTCTCCTGTAAACTTTGCTATAAAATGTATCACATTCAAAATCACACCGTGATCCACACTGAAATGAAAGCATCAGAGTGCTTGGGATACATTCAATAGTGAATGAATAGATTCATTTCACTATCTTCACTTTAGTCCTTGTATGAAAGAATTTCTCATCACATACACAAAAAAAGAGTAAGACACTATACTTTTTCCCGTTAGCATATATTAGTGTATGTTCTGTGAATTCAGAGAAAACATGCAATACCTGTGAAAACAGGTTTTCTAGTGACCGAAGATTTCATTTTGAATCTCTTATCGAAAGTTGGTTCAATTTCTCATAACCCTTTTGCCTTTCGCTATATAAAATGAATATCCATTCTCAGTTCAGTCAGCTGTGTACATAACCATTCATATGATTCTTTCCATAGTATTTGTGAACTTATCCTCGTAATAAAGAAAAGTCCCAAAAGGCTGTATTTAGTAACTTCAGTCTTTAGAGGTTACATATCGCTGGGCAGTTAAATGCGGTCCTCCTCTGTGCTCCCTTTCTAACAATGCTTTCAGAGTCTATTGAGGCACATATATAACCAGTGTTAAACTTCATCTTGGACTCAGAGTCATACAACACACATTTACTGGGTGCACCCAAAAAAGGGTAAACCACTAAGCCAGAAGCTAAAAGGTTTAAAAAAAAAACAACAATCAGGTCCAGACCCGAACTTAAAAGATTACAAATTGATAATTAAAACATGCCATTTGCCTCTGCAATACACAGTGGAGAATGGCAGATGCCCTAAGGGTGTATATGTGCTAAAAGAAATTCAGGGGATGGCTCTTTGGGGAAGGGAGGAGGGGGAAGACAAGATGGATGAAGTAGCTTTATCACAGGCATAAAAGCTATGGTGGATAAAGACACAAAATCTGAGTTTTTAATCTACCAGAATGAGAAAATACTAAATTCAGTTTGCTAAAACATAGGCAGTAGAATTAAAGAACTGTCTAGAAACATACAATAAGGCTAATCTATACAGGGATAATAATATATGCATTGTAACACATAAAAACACCAGATTTGAAGTCTAATCACATTTTGCATCTAACATTTACACCTAAACCTCTATTTTTTTCTATTATACCAGTTCTGAAAATTAAATGAGATAAACACTTAACTCAGTGTCTGGCATGGTGTGGTTACTATTGTTGTAATAATCATGAACATCTTGCTGTTAGGCCAAGGATTTTAAAAATATAGCTGAGCTACTTTATTTCAACAAATACACAAAGCCATCTATTTAAATGGTATTCTATTCTATTAACCTTGAAGGAAGAACAAGCTGCAAATTATACTATCACACAGTACTTTCTTATCACTTAAAATTTTTCTTCACGTTATCATCCTTCTGGCCTCAAGACTGTAGGTCTGAAGAGTGCTCCAATATTACTCCCGGACTGTCACTCAAGGAAGACACCCATCCTGCAAGTTCTGATACTGGTGTTTGCTTCACCTTCCCAAAGGTTGTAAACGGAAGAAATGACAACAACATAAAGAGAAAGGCAGAGTTCATGCCCGAGCAATGACAGCTACGTCACAACTATCACCTAGCCAAAACCAACAATCAAATACCATCAAATGTAAGACACATCCCAATTTCAGAGATGCTACAAGGTGAAAAAAATGTAACTACACTTTAGAAGAAATAAGGAAATAATGCAGCTTTTTCTTTTGTCCTCTCCCAAAGTACCTTCTCACATTCCCCATCACTTCTGTTGCCCTTTCTCTTTTGTTCTCATTCCTTTGACTCTTCTTTCCTGCCTCCTCTTTCTTCATTCCTCATAGCTTCTCCCACATTCTTCACTGCTTCCCCCCCCACCACCACCGTGCTCTCCTCTAAGTAGAAAGGACAATGTATTTGATAGTCCATGTATGTGAGACAGTGTTCTACATGAAAACCTGGCTTCTGATCAGATTCCATCTGTGCATCTGCCATCTTCATCCTGGGCCATCTAACACACTAAAGTACAGCACTGGGAATAATACATATTTGTTATTTTTTAAAGGTGATATATTTAATTCCTAAGAAAACAAGGGCACTTCAAGGAACTTAAGAAGAAATTTTTTTCTTTTGCAATAAACATCGTAAAAAGCTATTTCAAATTTGTAAAATGTAACATTTATTTAACATGTTTAACATTTTAATATTTACTTATAAATAGTGAAGTCTTATTTCAATAGCATAATCAGGGACAGAAGACAAAGTCTGTTTTCTCTTTTTTTTGCTCTTACTGAGGCCATACTAAACCAATCTTTTACAATTCTAAGTATCAAAGTGAGCCTTTTCCTTAAAAGCCATGCTTTGTTAAAGTAACACAGAGTGGGCTAACCAAGTTTTGTTTTGTTTTTTTAAGATTTTATTTATTTGACAGACAGAGATCACAAGTAGGCAGAGAGGCAGGCAGAGAGAGAGAGAGGAGGAAGCAGGCTCCCTGCTAAGCAGAGAGCCTGATGTGGGGCTGATCCCAGGACTCTGGGATCATGACTGGAGCGGAAGGCAGAGGCTTTAACCCACTGAGCCACCCAGGCGCCCCTAACCAAGTTAATAAAACAAAAAATACAAACTAAACTGAACAGGCCCAAGATAACTTCCAGGGAATTTCTATTTCTAGCTTGAAAACCAGAGAATCCCCCAAAATCTAAAATCCCATTAGGAAATATACAAGACAACCTGTAACCTGTGCAAGGTGAGCCAGTTAATTCTCATCAATATTACAGTTTGAGTGAATATAATTAGATCTAGTGATCAAACACTTTCAAACTGAGATTTAGGGGATCATAAATAGAAAAGAAGAGGAATTATCCCAAAGTAACTGGAAAATAGGGAGTAAAAGGGGAAAGGTGAAAAAATTACATACTTGTGAATAAAACTGCTGAAGAAAAAAATAGCTGGGCTGTAAAAGGCTAGAGACAGACAAAGTGGAACGCTTAGCCAATGTACAAAAAAACAGAGCTTGGCCTAGCTCACAGTTCCTCGCCCGCAACCACAGGCATTACACTAAGGTAAAGAAAAGCCTTAAGGATAAGGTGTAGATAACTGCTCATCATTTTAGCACAAACTTTGGGAACAATTATCACAAGTTCAAAATAGGAATTTGACAATTTATAATTCGCAATACAGTTGTAATATAGGGCAAGAATAAGGAAAAGCAAGGATCATTAAGCCAAATGAGGCAAGAAGACACTTAGCCAGTTTGTGAAACAAAAGGGAAAGGCGCTACCACAGAATGGATGCCGAACAGGGAAGAATGAACATGAGGCTACAGTCAGGCTGCTAGAAGAAACGCTATGTGCAGTGCAGACTTCTAAGCAGAAAGACATGTTCCAAGAAGAATTTCAAAAAGTCAGAAATAACCAAGAAGGAGACTTAACTCGGGGGGCAGAGAAGGTAGAGGGAAAACACAGTAGAAATCCAACTATGATGGGAAGACACACCAGCTAAGGGGTATGAAGACCTTGACAGCAATGGCAGGAGAGACAAAAAGTGAAGTGCTGTGATGGGCATTACAAATAATCAACAGGACTTGGTGACCACCTACAGGAGAAACAAGGGCAACCAAGAAAGGTCAAAGTTTAAAAGCTAAAAAGTAAAGACATCACTTACCTAAAAAGGGCAATTCTAGGTATAGCCAAGACAAGGCAAGAAAGGGCTGGTGAAGGGCTGGCTTTAAGGGAGTAAAAGCACTGACACACTGCCAAGGAGATGTGAAATTAAAGCTCAAGAGAGACAGAATATGTAGATTTGGAGGATCATATGAATAGAAGTGAAGTGAGTCTTGACAGTAGATGTTTCATTTATTCACAATTTACTGGGTCTTTTCACACCAGGAACTCGGGCTGAAAAAACACTATCTGTAATCTCAAAGATCTTAAAGAATAATGGGAAAAGAGAAGGTGCTACAAAGAACGTCATATGCTAGTTAGCATACCACTTAATTTAGATCTATTTCCATATGATAACCAACAAAGATGGGGCATTAAAATAGAGTGGGGGAAAAAGGGGGTGCCTGGGTGGCTCAGTCGGTTAAATGTCCGACTCTTGATTTTTGGCTCAGGTCATGATCTCAGAGTCAGGAGATTGAACCCCGTGTTGGGCGCCATGCTGGAACCTGCTTCAGATTCTCTCTCCCTTTGCGCCCCACCCTCCACTAGCTCATGCATGCTCTCTCCCAAAATAAAAAATAAAATAATTAATTTAAATAGAGTAAAATATATATACAGCAAGCACGGAAGGCCAGTAATTGAGCAGGCAGAAATGTGGGCTACTTCTTATGTCAGAACCTGGAGGTACTTAAGAATATAACTACGAACCTATTATCTGCTATCCCCTTGGCCTTTTTTTTTTTTTAAGATTTTATTTATTTATTTGACAGACAGAGGTCACAAGTAGGCAGAGAGGCAGGCAGAGAGAGAGGAGGAAGCAGGCTCCCCGCCGAGCAGAGAGCCCGATGCGGGGCTCGATCCCAGAACCCTGAGATCATGAAGACAGAGGCTTAACCCACTGAGCCATCCAGGCGCCCCTCCCCTTGGCCTTTTATAGTCTACCTCTGGTTTATGAAGACATGAGTATATAACCCTCTCAAAGTATTTTGTCATTTCTTAGGGAAATGACCTCAGAGCTAGAAAGAAAACCAGGATAACAATAAGACCAAGAAATCCTTGTGTGTTAAATTCCCTGAAATTCTTCCAAGAGACTGCAAACTATCAATTAGACGATAATGCAGAGTACCTTATAAATACAAAGAAAAGCAGCAGTATCTAGCTATAAATTAAAACAGTGTAAAACTAAGAAACATCATGCATTACAAAATACACACACACACACATTAATTCTATTTCAGCTCAAGTGTCCCTTCTTCAGGGAAGTCTTCCTAGACACTGCTGTGTAGATAAAATCCCCCTATTGCTTAATGCATGCACCACACAACTCTACTTTGTAGCACTTAACACACCTGTATTTTTACATTTAACTGTCCAATTCTGAAAGAGTACAAATTCTGCAAGACTATAAATGAGAGGAGCCATACCTATTTTCACTTACCACCCTAAGTCCTGTGATACATATGCTCAAGAAATACTTATTTTACTGAATGAAAGAGAATGAGCTAAAAAGCTTTTGAAAGGACCTTAGCTGAAGGGTTGGGGTATTTCTCATTTTCTGCTTCATACAATTCTGTACTCCTTTTTTTTTTTTTTTTTTAAGATTTTATTTATTTGACAGACAGAGATCATAAGTAGGCAGAGAGGCAGGCAGAGAGAGAGGCGGGAAGCAGGCTCCCTGCCAAGCAGAGAGCCCATGCGGGGCTCGATCCCAGGACTCTGAGATCATGACCTGAACTGAAGGCAGAGGCTTTAACCCACTGAGGCACGCAGGTGTCCCAATTCTGTACTTCTTAAAGTAAATGTACTTCTTGTGCAGTCAGGGGGAAAAAATGAATTTCAAACCAAAGTCCAGCTGTAGTTCAGCCATATTAAAGTTCTACTGAAGAGGGGATTTACAGAGGTGCCTGGGTAGCTCAGTGGGTTAAAGCCTCTGCTTTCGGCTCAGGTCATGGTCTCAGGGTCCTGGGATCGAGCCCCCAAGTCGGGCTCTCTGCTCGGCAGGGAGCCTGCTTCCTCCTCTTTCTCCGCCTGCCTCTCTGCCTACTTGTGATCTCTCTCCCTCTGTCAAATAAATAAATAAAATCTTTAAAAAAGAAAAGTGTATCTTTTGAGGTAGCATTCTAGGAGCTGGGAATATATATGTGAATAAAGGGGACCAAAACCTCTGTGCTCATGTAGTGTTACACTCTAGTGGAGGGAGACACACAAAAGACAATAAACAAGTGATTATTATAGTTTGTTAGGTGAAAAATGCCATGGAGAAAAATAAAGCAGAGGAAGGTAAATGGGCAATGGTGTATGGGAGAGGTGTGATTTTAAGTAGGATGACTGAGCTGGGCCTCACTTGAGTGGGCACCAACGGAGTCAAAACTTGAAGGAAATAGAATAAGCCAGGCAGGTATTTGTGGAAAATCACTTCAGGCAAAGGCAGCAGGCAATGTAAAAGTTCCAAGGCGGAAGCATGTCTGGCAGGCTCTGGGAACTACAAGACCAGTGCATCCTAAGGATAAAGTGAACAAGGAGGGGAAAATAAGAAATGGGGTTAAATAGGTAAGAGACTTGCATTTAAGGGCACTGGTTTTAAGTCAAATGAGAACACATTTGCGAGCACCCTCATGGAGACATGACAGTTTCTGACCAACATTATTAAAAAGAGTTACTCTGGCTGATGTGTTGAAAATAAATAGCAGGGATAAAAGCTGGAGACCAGCTCAGAGTTGCAGTCAGCTATGTGAGAGATGATAATGGCTGAGACCGGAGTGATGGCAGTTGGGTGGTGAGAAGTAGGTAACTTCACATACATTTTAGGGAATAGTAAGTTTCCTGATGGAAGAGATACTGGGAATGTGAGAACAGAAGAGTCAACGATGATTCCAAGGTGTCAGTACTGACTACTGGAAGAACAGGATTTGCCATCAACTGATCTGGGGGAAGGCTGATAGCAGAGCTAAAGGAAGATCAGGAGTTACATTTTACATACATTAAATGTATGAATGAAATGTTATTAAGCTTTACCAGGCTTCCATTTCCAATGAAATCATACTAACATCAAACCCAAAGATCCTGTTCTTACCTCAAGCTACTTGAGTGGCACCTCTTAACCAAATCCCATAAAGATATATACCAACCACCTTCCACACTCACACACATGCACACACAGGGCTCATGTTCAGACTTGACAAAACACAGAAACAGCTCCCTCACTTTCTGCTCCAACACCTAACTGCTTCAATCCAAAACAAAAGGCAAGCAACCAATCCAAAAATTTCACCCAACACTGTTAGCCAAAACAGAACCTGCTGAGCACATCAACCCACACAAATAAATGCCCATGTGGGTCACAACCCACCATAACCTCAGCCAAACCTGTAGAAAAGAATTACAGATGGGGATTCTAAAGAAAGAAATTTCTCATAACCATTCCACAAAATTCAGTTTCATGAGGTCTGAGATTAGGGGCCTACCTCCCACTATTTTAATAAGAGTCCCAGATCTGCAGGAGGTTTGAGAACCAAGGCCCTCAGGATCATCTGCGACAGAAGAAAGTCACTTTCTTCCAAAGGTAACTTTTTTGTGGCTGGTGGAGGTAAAGTTTAAAAAATATCCTTCCCTATGGTTCTAATACCAATAGCAGTCACCAAGTATCAGCACCACTAGCAACAAACCATGCCCAGATCCAGTCACACAATTACTAAAACATGTAAGCCACATCCATGGCAGCAGGCAGAGAAGAGAAACCAAGAGCAAGCTTGCCTACAAGCTTTCCTAGATTCAGAAACCCCATTCTGTATGGGAACATCTGTAAGAAAGTGGGGCTATAATCACATGGGCACTAAAATAACTTTTGGTAGAGAAACACTTCAATCTCCACTTTTCCCAATCATGGTTCTCAATTTCCAAGATACCAAAGTTCTCAGAGTGGATTTCAAGGCCATTCAGGAGCTGAACTCATATTCCCTGACACTTCTCACAGAATAATCTTATGTAGTCTCTCTTTGTGCCCACACAAGTCTCTCTCTTTTTTTTTTTATCTCCCACATCCAGACTTTTGTTTCCCAGTTTTTAATCACTCTTTAAACTTCACCTGCTCCTCTAAGTCCTCTAATTAAGCAGAGCCTGATCTAGATGTATACTCAGCCCCACAGAGCCTGCAAGATTTCCTATATTACTACCAGATGTGTTGGAGTATACTTGTACAGGCTTGTAGACACAGAGCTGGTCAATCATTATAGTGCTTTCCTTTAAATTATAAAATCGTCAAAGGCAGACACCAAATCATTACACTCTAAAATGTGTCTCGGGAGCACAAAGCACGAACGTGTGCACACAATGCTTTAGGAAGATGTTCTCCAGATACCTCATGTGCACTCCAGAGTTCAAGTCACATAGAAGAAAAGGGAGCAAATATGGCTCTGGGTACCTTTTTGGCTCCTGTCATCATTCATTTAATTTACACTTCCACCTCCAAAGAGTAGAAATGGTCAGTGAGTTAAGCAGGCACTTGCTTAAGTGGGCACAGAGATGTAAATAAAGGGAAAGAAAAACAGAAGACTACCTTTGAAGTATCTCTCCGGTACCCCCTTTCCTAGGAACATATAAACCAGAATAACGAGATCTCAAGTTATACAGCCTACCAGATAGGATGCAAGACAGATCCTAACACATCATGAAAACAGAACTGAACAAAACAAAACTTGCCTTGAAAGCACCAGCTGTACTGAGATCACAGTTAAATTTGAAAGGTGTAAGATACTTCTCAGAACTCCAGGTGCTATGCTCAGAGAAAGGAGGGATGGTGACACCACTTTCTTTCTTACTGTTATTTTCAGCAATAACAAAACATACACAGAAGTCAAAAGGAAAAATCTAGTTAGACTCTCAAAACACATCAAACCATTGCCAAATTTTCAGAGTATACTAGTCTGTAAATTAGATATATCTTATAGACAGAGACTGATACACCACAGAACTCAACAGCAAAACCTGTTTACAAAATGTACTTTAACACCAGCTTCCAAAGTCAATTATAATTATAGTACTATCCATACAGAATGGTCTAATAAAGAATTCTTTCTTCTAAAATACTGTCACAACCAAGTTTGGGAATACTACAATAAAAGCAGGAAGAAAACTCACTGAAACCACCTCTCTACTATGATAGGGCTAAAATTTTCTCCACCTAGCTGCCCAAAGCAAAACAAAAGCAAAAAACAACAACAAAAAAACACCAAAACTAAAAAGCTAGGAACTAGATGACTATTTCTGAAAAACCTACTATGTAATTATCCCGTCTTTTCAAACTTTTAAAACAATAAAATTTTAGAATATGAAAGTGACATATGAAAATGGGAGATGTTGTCCTAACAACAATCTAAATTTTAACAATTTTTCCAAAAGAACTGTATATCTTCAACTTCCAACTAGTAAACAAACCTCTGAGATTCACAGTTCTAGATAATGCAATAAACTGGATAATATAGCACTAAAAATTCCAATTCTATTATTCTGTTAGCTTTGGAAGTACACAAACAAGGTGTGAGAAGACATGGACAGCCTTCCTGGGGTTGTGCATCACCTTTTTTGGTGGGAAAGCACCCTACCTCTGTGCAGCCTTCTTGGGTCCTATTCTTCCAGATGACTCTCTTGTCCAGAATATTCAGACTGATAGAGACAAAAATCATCTCTCAGGCTGTGATTGTCCTTTCTAAGAAGAAATTTTCTTCAACATCTTTGACCTTACGGGTAGACAGGCAAACCTACTGGATGGAAGGCAGTGGTAACATCTAAAGAAATAAACTATTTGGCTTCTTCTTTGTGGTTAGTATGAAACACACACACATACACACACAGGACAGGGAACACGGATGGTACAGAAGAAAACACTGAAGAATAATAAACCAAAGGAATAAAGGTGGCTATATCTTAAAATATACTCAAGGAGGCTGTTAAATTCACCCAAATGCGTGGCTCAGTGCCTAAACCAACATATACATCTGGTAATAATAAACACTGATAAGTCATAAACAAAAAGGGCTTTCTTAATTCAAAAACTCTAGAAGCTACTGGTAATATTAAAATTCACATAAAGTACTATCAAACAGTATGTGTGAAATCGATTTTTTAAGACAGTATTAGTATTTCAATTTAAATTACTAAGATGAAAAACTGGTATTTTACTGCCTAGTCTTCAAAACACTAAGAAGCCAGTATCTTTGATTTGACCAAGTTACAAATCTGTTTTCAGTAAAGAGAGAAAACATACTGCCTCTGTTTAATGCAAAGGACAAAAAAGATCATCACTGCAAATCATAATGTTTGGGTTCATGATGAAAACAGGAAACAGACAGGCTGCCCAGGTATAATTATGGTTATAGTGTAATGTGCCTTCAGGTTCAGCCAAGAATTAAAACCCAGTGAAGAGTAAGCAGAATTTACTTGCCTCTACCTTGCTGCAGAAGGAAACTTTTAATAATACTTCCAGCAACATGTTACATAATCAACAGTAAACAACAATCTGATTCAAACCTCATTAGTAACAACATTCTGCCACTGTCTCCCACTGAAATTAATAGCTGACTTTGCCAGAGGGGAAAGAAATGCAACACATATCAATCTACCCATTTCTGTGGCGCCTACCTATGTGAACCAGACAAGCAGATAATACCACCAAATCTGCACAGAATCTACAAAAATATTTTATTCTTCTCTTTTCCCACAGTTCACCGCTGGCCTTCCTCCTTTTTATCAGACTGTATCATATGGATGCATATAAAATCTAAGAGGAAGTGAGCTGAGGAGGTTCACCTAACTTTTCCTGCCTATTTGAGCTCTTTCAGATCTCAAAAATGGAAAGATAAATGAGTAAATCTTTGTAACAAAGAGACAGAGAAAACATTTACGCAATAAAAACAGCTATGTGAAAAAGAAAGGCACACTGACTGAGGGATCCGCAATATAGAGGGAAAGAAAGGAGGATGTAATCATGCAAACAATCAAAACAAAAATTAAATTTTAAAAATCTAAAACGTGTTATGTACCACCTTTGTGAAGGTAACTTTCGTTCAACTGTCTGAGTTGTTCTGTATTCTTGTAATCTCAGGGTTCACCACAGAGGGAAAGAAATAGCTACCAAAGAAGGAGTTAAAATGGAAAAAAAAAAAAAAAAAGGAATTTGTACAAATGTGTAAATAATCCATTACTTACTAAATTTGGAACACACTAATTTCCTAACAGTATTCTGATCAATACATGTGAAACTGTCACATTATGTCTGAGTACTGTTTTCCTTACAACACCCACTATGGCACTGACATCTAGCAGAAATTTTACCCTACGTGCATGCAATGTCACTAAATCTACTGGCACTAGGGGTTTTGAGCCTTTCAGATTTCAAATTAAATCTGAAAACTCACTCTGGGCAACTTGGGTACTCTATGGAAATTCAAGTACTCTAGTTTTTGATAACTTAAATCCTTTTTTCTTTTCTTTTTTTTTTTAAACAGCAACTCAAGAACACTTTCCTCTCAACTTCTGTGAAGCCAAGCCACAACCTCCACCTATCCAGCCTTTGTTGCTAGAATAGAACACTTTTGGGAGTGCTAGGCAACACGCCTGATGTGACAAACCCAACCAGACTTCAAAACTTTTTCCACAGAAAGATAAGGTAAACAAGATATACTTAGCACCACACCCATTTAAACGCACAAGCAGCCAGGAATGTTTCCCCCAACCCCCCTTCTAGACCTCCAGCTGGTCAGGAAACAATGTCTCTGCAATCAAGATAGTGATCTGGCCCAGGGTGTTCAGGCATTCCTCACCTCCAGGATGGCCTACAGCTCCATTCTCCAATGCCATCAAAAAAACAGAATTGGAACATTTTGTTAGGAATCGGGCACACGTCCAAATACCCGGGCTATCCTCGCCCCAGTTCTTTTAGCAACCAAAATCTGTTTTGGGCTACTGAGCATGCTCGGACTTAAGACAGGCGCCACATGGGAGTTTTCAAAGCTTAGGCTCCAAACTCCACGTAATAACAGCAGCTGAAAGGGGAAGAGAGGGGAAAAGAAGGGGGAGGGGGAGAGGCCAGAGTATGAATTTGACTACTGATAACTAAAGTGAAAGATCCGGCAGAGACCGAATATGATGACGGCAAAGAGGCAGCACTCCTTGCACCAATGCAGAAGTTTACAAGAAAGGACAAGAAGTCTTTGCAGTGCTGAAAACGGGCACGGCAAGTGGCAGAAATCAGGTCTAACTACCAGCTGAGTGCAGTAGCAGGTCACAAGTGCCCAGAGTGTAATTCCCACCGATAAGCGTGGATCCTTATCTCTGAAACACAAAGCGACGGCGGCACAGATTCATCAAGCCACTGGACAGCTTTGCAGGGTAGCAGATCAGACGGCTCGACCGAGCTCGCTGATCGTACCAGGGGTGTGACTGAGGGTGGTGCTTAGAAGAGGTACAACAAACCGCTCCTCGGGACCCAAGCGGGGCCTGGGACCCCCCTGGGGGCGTCCGGAGCGCCTCGCTCCACAGTCCCGGCGGCAACGGCGACGCAGGGACAAAGGCCAGCCTACCAGCCTAGGGACGCCCCCGGCCGCAGCAAGGCCTCCGCAGCCGGACGGGCCGCCCCATCCTCGGCCGCTCGAACCTCTGCAGGCCGGGACTCGGCCTACCTCCCGCCCCGCAAGCCCGGGCGGCTTCCGTTCCGCCAGCGGCCCAACGCCCCCGCCTCGGCCTGACTCCAGCCCTGAGGGCGAGCCGCGGTCCGGAAGAAGCTGCAGCCCCCAGCCCCGCTCGCCCGCCCCGGGGCCCCGCACTCACTCACCCGCAGGCTGGACGCACTCCCCCGACGCCGTCGCCGCGCTTCCCCTCAGTGCAACTTTATTAGCAGCTCGGCCGCGGGACACGCGCACGGCGCCCGCTCGCCCAGGACCCGGATGAGGGAGGGAAGGAGCCGGGGAGGACGCCGCTGGTGTCCGCGCATGCGCGCGAGCGCCCGAGTGACCGCTGCGAGGCCAGAGGGAAGGAAGCCTTTCTGCTTGGCTTGGTGCGGCCAAGCCTGGCTTCAGATCCGCCCGAGGCTCATGTGGCTATGGCCAGGCCCAGGCGTGGGAGTCGGTGAGCTCCCACCGCCCCAATGGCCGCTAGTAGTCTCCACTAACCAAAGCAACCCACACTGTAAGAAAATAAAACTATTGCCCTGAATAGGGACAATTGCAGATTTTCTCAGTCATATAAAAACTGTAGAAAAATCTTAAGACACAAGTTTGCTGCTTTCATTGATTTTTTTAAGTAATTATATAAATCTAAGTGAAGAGAATCCTCTTTCTATGAAAACTAGCTTCAAAATAAACTTCTGAGCAGCAGCCCTAGAACCCCCTCCCACAGAGAAATCCTGGAGCCTCTGCTGTCCCCCAACCCCTCTAGTAGGGCCTGAACTTGGAGTTCTCCAAATTAGGACTGTCCACGTATTGGGAGATCAACCCCAATAGTTCAAGATACACACACTCTTCTGGACAGGTGAGGCCACTGAGGTGTCCAAAGGTCACCTGTAGGGGGGGCATCCCTCCACTCCACCTCCTGGGGCAAGAACCTAAGGCTCTCCCTTAGTAATTGGGCTCTTCTCCTTGCTCTTTTCCTCAAAATTCCCCCAAAGCGTCAGCCTTTCCCAGAATATGATAATGGCACCACCTAGGGTGTCCAGTTTGAAGAGTACTAGTGAAGGAAAACTTTTAAATAATTTTGTTCTCATTTTGAAAGTTCAACCCGGGTTTTCCAGTACTCCGCCGTAGGTTTCCTTTTTCAGTCAATTAATCTAAGTAAAAATCAAAATTGGAGTCATTTCCAAATCTTCTCCCTCATAGCCTAATTCTATCCATCATGAAATCTTATTAATTCTACCTTCAAAATATATGCCAAATCTGATTTCTCACTGCTTTCTATTATCACCTCCATGGCCTGAGCCAGTGCCCTCTTGCACAAATGGGCAGCTGCTATTTTGTCCAGGGCTTCCGCGCGATTTGTTCCCATGGTGAAAAGACTAAGTAAATGTTGCAAAAGTCTCTGCAAGAGAAGTGGCCATCTTGAATGGGACAGGCGCCTGGTAAGGAAGTGCAGTGGGCCAGGGTGGGGGACCCAAGAGTGCACATTCTGATCAAAGGGGCAGCTGCTGCTCCAGTCCAGCCAACTGCCACCATGGGGAAATGGAATAAGGGTCTGTGTTGGCAGATCTTCTGATTTTTCAAAAACAGCTGGAAATCTGGATGTTAATGCAAAAAAATCTCACTTTTATATGCTTAGCCACTTCTTTCATTCTTTCTCGCTTTTTCTTCCTTTCTCAGACATTCGGGAGGCTGATCCTCTACAAGCCAAGCCAGAAAAGGCCATGGTCCTGATTTAGCCTACTGACCATTGGTGTGCAGTCTCAGGTCTACGTCTTAAACCTCTTTACTACATTATAAATTTGGTGAAAGTAAAGTCTGTGTACTTTAACTCTTTGTCAGGCTCACTGATTATTTGTTGGTAATTCAGAAGTTTCCAGTCCTTGGAAAGCACATATTTCTGGAGCCTGCATGAGTTTACAGCTCCCAGAAGTGCCCATAACCCTGCCTTGGAGGGTGCCTTTTATTTTTTTTCTTCCAGAACTAATGTTTGCAGAGTGTTTTGTTGAAGATTGTAAGACATAACAGTTTGGTTTAAATATTTTGTGTACTAGAGCCATTCCACACTTCAAACAGCCAGTAAAATCCTCCCCAAAACCATTTGCTGTCTCGCAGTCACCGCATATTATGCAAGGAACAATTTGTGATTGCAGGATTCCTATGAACGCTCACATCGGTAATCTCAAAGCCAACAGTTTTGTTTCCTGTACTATGTGTTCACTTACTCATCACAGCAAGAAGAGACTCCAACCTCTCCAAGTGGCTATGTGGGCTCAACTTAGGTCTGAAGTTGGAAGAGATGATAACATAGAAGGAGAAATAGAAACTTTAAGAGCCCAAAAGATGCCTCCCCAAGAATGAAGAAATTACCCAGACTCATAAGATATAGAAAATCAGACAGATCACTAAAGGTCTAGACAGTCAAAAAGATTATCAGTCAATGAGATGGCCTGCTGAAGCCCTAGGAATGGAGTAAGGAAGTTCCTGTTTTTAACAATCGAATGGATTCTAAAAACAAATGTAGAATGGGCTAATCTGAGCAAGTAGATATAGTCTCTGTGGGACATGGAAATAGATAAACTGATTTTTCAGTTTCGCATTCTCCCATGAGGATCAGCTAAAAGGAGCTTCAATCCTCAATCTTACTTTATTTGTAAAGAAATCCATTTCTGGATAACATGGGCCAGTGCTTCTCAACCAGGGGTGACTGTGCCCTCCTCCCCAGGGGAATATTTGGCAATGTTTGAAAACAGTCATGACTGTCACATCTAGGAGGGCGGTGCTAATAGCCTATATCAGGTAGAGGTCCGAGAAGCTGCTAAGTCCTGCGCAATATACAGGACAGCCCCATTCTACCAAGAGTTACCTACCGAAAATGTCAATCATGCTGAGGTTGAGAAACCCTGTTTGAAGTCCCAAGTAGGTTTTCTTTAATTGAATTGATGTTTGGGGGGAAAAATGAGACTTTTCTTTTTATTTCTAAAAATAAATAAAAATAATTGTTTTAGCTGTTCATTGGGTGGAAAAAATGAGCCTTAATGTTTAGCCTATGACCTACTCCCACCTTGAATTTTCCAGAACTAAAATGAAGGTAATTTTGAAACCATCTATGGAACACAAAGAATTGGAATAGTTAACTCAGTCTTTCCATATTCTTAACTTTTAATTTAAGATTTAGGGTAATTGAGGCAAATTGGTTTTGGTGTCAGTATCCTTAATAAATATGACAATTCCATCCTTTGCTCTAGCTCTGAAGATTCTCCCTTAACAACCAGTGCACACCCAGTAAAATTGGAAGAATGCAATGATATCTGGAGAAGTCACCCAGTATAGATGGATTGGTGACCACAGAGATCTATAAAGGGTCCTACCTAGTAGCCACCTCAAAGACTCCCACTTCCTGAGACAGTCAGGGCAAGTGGACATAAGAGGAAGAAATGTCTGAGTTGGAGTGACTCCTCTGGACAGTGTCCTGGAAACAAAATAGGTAACTTCCCAAGTTCTAAACATTCTGTATATGTTCTTAAACTTGACAGACTAGCCCCGCCTTCAATCTTAATATTAGAAACAGTGCAGGAGGCAGAGCTAAATGCAGAAAAGTGTGAGAAGAGTGAGCTTCCAAAGAAATGGTATACAAAAAAATCCGAGAGAGGGACACCTGGGTGGCTCAGTCCACTAAGCGTCCATTTTTTATTTCAGCTCAGGTCATGATCTCATGGGTTGTGGGATTGAACCCTGCGTCAGGCTCCTCACCCAGCATGGAGTGTCCTTATCCCTTTCCTCCTGCCCCTCCTCTGCTCATGCTCCTTCTCTCTCTCAAATAAATAAATCTTAAAAAAAAAAAAAAATCTGAGAGAAAAAAATCATTATGTTAAAATTCTCCAAAGAAACTTCACATTACTGTTTAACAGAATAAGCCACGGGGTTCTGTGCAAACCAGAGAGTACACTAAACTGATTTTATGCAACATTTGAAAGGTTACACCCCCCCCCATAAAATCTGAGTGTTCTGGTACGAAATTATCCCTTAATAGTCCACAGACCCTTTATTTTCATAACTCAGATGTCGAGACTCTTAATGTATTCAAAAAGAAAGAAAGAAAGAAACATAAGATAAAAGAATGACAACTGTCTCTCCTGGAGGCTCAGGACTCTCCAGGCCATGGACCCCTTGAAGCTCTAGGGACAGATATGAGAGACCTCGTGACCCCCTCATCTCCTGGAATGAATATGCACATTTTTGTGTATATATCTATGTACACAATTTCTGCAGAAAAAAAAAATCCAAATCTTTCATCAGCTGCTCAAAGGTTTGCCTGACCCCCCAAATGTTTGCAGATGGTTAAAGCAGTGGTAACTTTCCGTGTGGTGTAAATTTAATGTGTCCATTTTAAGTCCTCTTCTCTTCTCTCTTTCGGAGCAACATAATTGGGAGATTCCTCTCAAGGGAGGGCTGCTGGATGCAGAAATCAGGAACCTGGCTTGCCTGCCTGCAGCCATCTGCTACATTAAAGAAGGCCTCCTATGGCTGGAATCCAAAACACAAAATTAAAAGGGTCGCTTGCACCCAGAGTCATAAAACAAAGAGGTTTTCTAAAGCAGGGCTTGGAGTGAACGCTCATTTCTTCCTGACTTAAACAGCATCTGTTCCTCCTGACAGCAAACACCCTCCGAGTTAATTCAACTGAGCTCCCCAGTTCTACATTCTCACTTTTCATCCTCAGAGATGTGGTCTTAGATGAGTCAGACAACATGTGCCCCCTGCCCCAAATCCAGAGCAGCAGGTAAAAATCTGGGAATGCTATAGAATTGGGGAGAGGGGAAGGAGACAGAAGTTCACATTCTCTAGAATGCCTTTTAAGTGCCTAAAATCTTGGTCACCTGAACTCTGAAGCCACACTTCCTGGTTTGAACACCGACTGTCTCCCTTACTCCCTGTGTGACCTCGCACAAGTTCCATAGCCAATCTGTCCCTTAGTTTCCTCATCTGTAAAATGGGGATACAAGTAGGATCCAGTTAATAGAACTGTTACGAGGATTAAATGAATAGAAACTTGATAGACACTAAGAACCAAACCTGGAACACAGTAAGCACAATAGAAGGCATGTGTTTTCACCGCTACACCAGAAACCTCTACAACACTCTTAGCAAACTCATTTGTTGCATAAAATCCACGTGCATTTTATCCAACAGTAGACCCTCTTCCCTTCTTATTTGAATAGGTGATTTCATTCCCCCACAAGCCTATGGTACCATCTTTTGCAGACAATTCCCAAATTTCCATTTCTGTCTTACACTTGGCTAATGAACCCCAGGTCCTTAACTCCCCTCTAATGTCTCTGCTGGACTGTACTAATTGTGGATTTGGGCTGCCTGCCATACTCTCAAAACCCCTTTCTCCTGTTTCCTTTGTGGTACCATTCCTCTTTGGTATTACGCGTGGTTCGAGACACCGGACCCCAGAGATGGGCACATGACCCAGGAAGGTGGTTATCATAGTTCCCCCCTACCCAGGGCGCCATGATTGGTTCATAGACAGTCATATAATCCAAGGAAATAACATGTATTATCCCTTAGACTGATGTATGGATGTTGAGAGAGGGAAATCCTTTACCATACTGTTGCTGCTAAGCTAGGGGTGGGTCTGAGGCTGCCAGATGCCATCTAGCCACCAGGTAGAGGGAGTCTGCTTGGCAGTGAAGCCAAGAGAGCGAAGCAGAGCTGAGACACAGAGGAGAAACCATGACAAAAATCCATCAATCGAGCTGTGTGTAGGGCTCTAAAGATCTTCCTTAGACGTCCCAATGACACGAGCCTATACATTCTGCTTTTATTTAAACTAGTTATGCTTCCATTACTTGTAACCTCTGCCCTTGGTAGTCTTGCTGGATTTATCAGGTGCAAATATGAACTCCTGATACTTGTCATTCTTCCTTCCCAGACTGGTCCCCTTCTAATCTCCCCCACATTAATACATGGCAGCTTCATCTACATAGTTGCCCATACCAGGCAGTCATCTGTGCTGGATTGGGTTATTGCCCTAAATTGTTTTTTCCTTCCTTTTTGTGAAATTATACATCTGCACCCTTTGCCACGTGACTTTGCACTAACATTCTCTAGAGAAGGTGGGATATACTTACTTCTTTGTCCCTTTGATGTTGGCTTTGGCCAGTAGATATGACATGGACATCATCTTAGGACGTGTTTGGTAGTGACTTGCTCTTCTGTGCTTTTGCCATCTATCGTTGAAAAAATAGACCCCAGGTAGCTGTTGGTCCAAGGGGGATGAAAATACATACAGAGCCGAGCTGATCCCAACCCACAGCCTCGAGCCTAGCTCAGCGGGCCTGCAGCCTGATGCATAGCCACCCAAGCTGATTCATAGACCCATGAGTGAAAAATTAATGTTTGCTCTTTTATACCACTGAGATCCTGGCGTTGTTTGTTATGCAGGAATAGCCAGCTGAAACATTCTTCACTTACCCCTACCTCTCACCCTCATTTATTTATTCATTTATTCACTGCCTCATTCAATAATGTGACAAATATTTATGGAGTGCCAACTACATATCAAGCATATTTCAGGCACTAGGAAAAGACATTAAAAAAAAAACAGGCAAAAATCCCAGCTTTAATACAATATTAAAGGAATTTTTTTAAATGGGAAAAGTAAAATATAGTATGTCACCTGGTAATAACTTCCTGGTTAAAGAAAAAATAAAATCATAAATGGGGGACGGAGTGGGTGCCAGGAGGAGGAGGGGCGATGACTGCTGTGTTGATGGCATATTCAGGGTTAAATAGATATGGCTGCACTTCCACTTCCAATCCAGTCTAAAATCTTACCATTTCTACCTTCAAACTGTCTCCAAAATCTCTCCACTTCTCTCCATGTCTAATACCTACAGACAGTCGGGTCCAGTCACTACCATCTCGCTCCAAACTCTCTTCTGCTTCCACAAGACTTGCTCCAGCTCCTTGACCACCCAACAGGTATTACACGGTAAAAATGCAAATCAGGTTCTGGTCACTCTGGAACTTAAGCTCTTCAAGGTCTTCAAAGTGTCCCCATGGCATTTAGCATAAAATTCAAACTCTCTACCACGGCCCTGCCCTGACCAACACAATCCCTGCCATCACCAACATTCTTGCACTTGCCCAGCACACACTGGCCTCCTTTCTGTTCCGTGCATGTCACAAATTCTGCCCAATTTCTGGTTGTGTACATGTATGTCCTGCAGCTTATTTTCACCCTTCACCTGGGACAGATCTGAAATGCTTGCCTACTGCTCCCCATCTCTCTTGCTCCTTCTCATCAACCTTGGGTCTCAGCTTGAAGGTCAGTTTCTTACAAAAGCCTTCCCTGGCCACCTCTGCTCCACTGAACCCCACTACCCCATCTAGATTGGTTCCCCCCATTATACACCACCCCAGCATCCAGCTCTCGCCCTCTTCTCATATATCATGATTTGATCAAATTCTATCTACCCCCTGGAGTGACACTCCCCTTCACAACAGAATCCTCAACCCTTACATCAGAGCCTGGACTGCTGTAGACCCTCATCAGAAGGTCAATGAATTTTCTGCTTCCATTTTGGTTTTATGCATGCTTCTAATACAAGCACTTTGTTTCCACTTAATTTTTTGAAGTTCTTAATTAAATATTATTGTGTAATAGAGTGTCACTCCCCTTGTCTCCCAAACAGAAACTTAGCCCTTAGATTTAACATTTGTTCATTCGTTTATACATTCAACTTAAATATTTATATAGTACCTACTATGTGCCTGACAGTAGGCCCACTACTGAGCTTCAGAGATGACTGCCCTGTTGAAGCTCACAGTCTCCTGGGGGATGTTTGCTTCTTTTTTGTCTCCAAGGTCCTTGAACACTAGACAGAAGAGTCAGGAACTAGAAAATCAAGATCTGTCATTTCAAAGGTGTAAGCCCAAGTGTTCTCAGGGGAGGTCACTCTTTTGACCCTGGAGGATCCCCCTCGCTTTATTAAAAACAAAAAACAAAAAACAACTCCCACATGTAATAGCCAATTATGCCAATGTCAAACAAAGATTACATTCTGAAAAAAAAAAAAAAAAAAAAAGATTACATTCTGAACAGGAGTACTTAGCACTAAAGTTTAAATGATTTTGTACTCTCATTGGAAAGCTTGTTACAGGAAGAGCTACATCCCTTCAGACCATATTTCCTGAGATGTTTCATTCCTAAGTATGATTTAAAAAAAAAATAGCTTACAGTTTTAAAAAAAATGCATGTTTATTGGCAAAATTCAAATTATAGAGAAAAGGCAAAAAAAAAAAAAAAGTAAAAATTACTTGAAATCACACCTTTAATATCTTACCAGATAGATATCTTTCCATATGTATAACAACAGCTATTAGTGATCAAGGATATACTTTGTGCTAAGTACAATGTGCTTTATATATTTTATTAAAAGCCACACAAACCTCACAATGGAGTTCCTATTGCTAACTTGATGATGCTCTTTTTTGTAAATGAAGAAACTAAAGGTATGGAAGCATGTCTTTCTACAGCCTTCTTGGGCTTATGACACCCAGAAATGTCTCTAACCTTGGAGGACATCTTTTTTTTTTTTTTAAGAACTGGTGTTCATCACTGCTTTGTTGGTCATCGAAGGATATCACAGAACGTGGTTAAAATATTGTGTACACTAAGCTCATTCCTCATTTCACGTATTCCATGAAATCTCGCATTCTCTGCTTTCTACAACCTAGTCTCCTCCATCTTCTCCCACCACCCCCTTTTCCCCTTTCCCCTGTCAGTGAACTGGCCTTTTTGCTGTCCCCCGTCCTCCCAATCTGCCATCACACTCCACCAATACACCTCTGCTTTCAATGAACCTCTGTCTGAGTGTCCCCTCCTGCAGCCAGCCTGGACCTGGAGGATCGTTCCTGGAGCATGGCATCATGGGAGGGGCTAAGAAGGAAAAGAGATACACCATGTACAGGTGGTGAGGGATGAGGGGCCTCGTGGGGAATTTGGCAAATAAGGAAGGGAGGCTCAAAAGAAGTGAAATCACTTCCTGGGTGTATACAGCCAGTCAGTGATGGAACTAGAATTCAAACCCAGTGAGTCTGACACCCAGATTCCCACTCTAACCACTATGCACACTGCCCGCTCTTTTGAGACCATTCACTGAGTTGTCTAACCTCCTATGCCCCAATCAAACGGTTCTTACGAATCCTCTGCTAACAGTCAAGGAACCGCAGCTCCGTGAACGAGCTGGAAAGACAATAGATTACTGAGCAAGAGAAGGGATGCGGGAACAGGCCTGTTAAAGCACACAAACGCCATTTCTAAAGCAAATGCGTACCATTCGGCGGTGATGGTGAAGTCACCCAGAGCAAGCACGCCGTAAAACTTGGTATTTATTCTAACAGTCAGGTAAGGACCCTGCGCAAGCTCCAAAGGCCCGAGATGAATGGAAGTACTGTTCCAACATGTTTATCTTGAAGTGTAGTGAAACCTATTGGTTCTATTTGTGTAATGACTAATGCCTCTGTGGCTGTATCATTTACAATACAATGGCATCACTAATGCGCCACATTAAAGGTGATTTGAACTGGTGAATCAAATCTGTTAAGTTCCTCTAAGTCAACGCAGGCTCCCCAAGTCACGTGTTATAACGTTCCCATTGCGGAGACCATCCAGCCTGCTGCTCTCATTGCTGTTAACTTCCACAAACCTGATTTTTCAAGAGCCCGATCACACAAGGCAACAAAACCTAGCATTCAAACATCTCAAAAATGAAGTAAGAAGTCAACACAGAGTCGCCTGCCCCGAAGGTGTCACAGATGGGGAAGGAGGAGCCCCCTGTCAGATGGTGCTGCCAGAAATGAGAATTTATATGAGGTCTGAGCTCCAGTGTTCTGGCTGTGATGTTTCAGAGGTCTTAGCAAAAACCATCTGGGGACTGCTACTGGTTTTCAGGACCACAGGAAAGAACCTCATGTTCTTTTACTTGCCTATGATTGCTGGATGAGTTTCTCTTATCAGCCCGGCACCGTAATGATAAGGAAACTTTATTTATTCATTCTTATTTTGCATTCCTCTATTTTCTCTGTTTACTCAAAGACACGGATGTCCATGGACAAAAGCACCCACCTCTCTCCTTGAATCTCTCTCCCAGTCTCTTTCTGAAGTCAGGTCTCTCTTCTGATCTCCGGCTTTGTGACTGAAATCTGACTCATTTATTCACTCAGCCAAAATTTGTTGAGTGGTTGCTCTGCATCAGGACTTGAGCTCCACACAGGGAATGCCTTCGAATCCAAAAGCAGGCAGGACCCCTGCTCACAGGGAATAGAGTCAAGTCAGGAAGACAGACGTGGATCCTCCATCTAGAATCTGCATACATATGACGTTCCCCAAACACCCCCTTTCTTCTTTTGATCAGTGTTGGGTGAGCACAACTTTTTAAGCTACATGGCTTTTTTCCCTGGCTCTACTTATCTCATTAGCACATGGCGGGAAATTCATTTTGAGGTCCATAAGCAACATCACAGAAAGAGATATATATACTCACACCTCACTTGCTTTGGTTGTTTTTGCAACATGGACAGAGCCGGAAAAAACTGGAGTCACCAAGGGCCCTCGGACACCCAAGCAGCCACACCTGCTTTGCCTCCCAGGGGAGTTAGGAGCTGGGATGCCGGGGACTACTGCTGATTCACGGACCGGCCAGGTCTTCACCAGG
Source organism: Meles meles (assembly GCF_922984935.1). NCBI lineage: Eukaryota > Metazoa > Chordata > Mammalia > Carnivora > Mustelidae > Meles > Meles meles. The sequence goes on from NC_060068.1 coordinate 109,357,778, forward strand.
CTGCTGGAATGTACCTTAAGGACCCAACAGTTCTGGAGCTGCTAGGGTGCCAGAAAAATTTCATCAGTAGGCAAAGGCCCCACCACTATTTGGCCAAACAGACACTAGACCCAGATTTTTGTGCTGAGTGGTTTTTAGCAGCTACCTTTAGAGACTCTTAGCAGCCTTAAGAAGGAACCAAAAAGGTCAATTTTTTTTTTTTTTTAAAAGAACAAACACACAGCAACAAACCCATTCCTCATTCTCATGCTTGGGTTATTCTTACTTCTTCATATTGGAAGAAAGAGGGTCATCCCTTCCATTAGGACCCACCTAATGGTAGAGGAGACGAGTGTATGTGGCCAAAAACGTGGTTTTGTTGGCAAGGAAGTCATGTGGGTCCCAGAGCTACCAAGAGTGGGTTGCCCGGCAGACTTCTAGAACCACACTCTGAGTGCAGTGAGGGATTCAGCTAGCCCTAGAGTGACCCTTCTCCTCTTCCTTTACTTTTCCAGAATTCCTGGTCACTAGATTTCTCAAGAGATACTTCCAAGTTCGCCACCACCCAAAATGAATTCTATCTGTCGATTCATCCCGAGCCTCCGCAAGAACGACTGTTTTTTCTCACAGACAGCAGCTCATCTGCAGTCTGGCAAGAACTCCACTCCCCTCATCTCGGCAGTTGTGGCCAGAGCTATTGGGCTGCTCCCACTCAAACCACATGCGCAAGTCACAACCACTTCTCCAGGAATGAAGTGGCTCAGGTTGCTTTCCCGACAAGTTTGCTGTGGGCACGACAGACACCCTGTGTTGTCTGTCAGTCAGCCCAGCACACAGAGCGAGGGTCGGGGCATCTGCTCAGGCCGGGTGGCTTCCCCCACACAGGGTGCGCACTGATTTGTTTTCTCCATCCAAGTATTTGTCATCCTTCCTCTGATGGCCTGCTCCGCGCAGGCTCTGTGACAGAGGCCAGATGCAATGGATTGTAGATCCAGACCCAGTCCTTGGCCAAAGTATATAACCTAGTACGAGAGACAAGTAGTAATCATGTGACCACACTGTGTGTTAAGCAAGTGTGAAGACCCCAGGGTGGGAAGAACAATGCCCAGCAGAGAGAGCAAGCCCAGCTGGGCCTGGGATGGGGACAGGACAGCCCAGGGCTTTGTAGGCTGTGGCTAGTGTTTGGCCTTATCCGAACTGTGCATTGCATGTCTGAGCCAGGCCTCGGACAGCTGCCCTCCCGGTGAGGAGGAAGGCCCCTGGTAGCAGGGTAGAGAAAGGGGTGCAGAGGAAGATGGGGTTACTCAAAGGACAAGCCCTCTGCTGGCATTTCAGGAGCACTACCACTAGTCTCACCTGTGACTTCTACCCAAGGTCAGCCCACCACCTTGGCCACTCCAGACATATCCCACTCTCCAGGCTTGGTACCGTTTTCCTGCTGTGCTGTGGCCCTGTGATGACAGGGACCAGGTCACCCAGCTGCCTACCCGGGGCTGGGGAGGGAGGACAGGAGTGAGCTGGGAATTCGGAGGAGCTGGGAAGGCATGTCTGGGGCAAACAGGCTCCACGGAAAACTGAGCCACATGCTACTTTCACCCTTCCAGGAGGTGGGAAAAGATACATCCTCCTGGGGGAGAGAAGAGGTATGTTTCCGTGACTCCTAGATGACACAGCATCCTGGATGGAGCGCCTGTGGGAAGACTCATGACACCTGGACTTAGTTCTGTGATGCAGGGAAAGGGTAGAGACACGTCTCTGCAGTTCTTTGCTGTGGTGCCTGATACACAGTGGGCCATGGAAGGCCCACAGTAAATGTTTGTGCACTGAATTCCAGTGCAAAACATACAAAAGGGAATTTTGTTTTCCCCTTATTACCTTGAGGGAAAAACCAGGGGCACCCCAAATTAATAGGGAAAACAATCCCATTTCTTGTCCTCTGAGTTGGGTGAGCTCATTACAAATGCTTTAGGTGGGTAAAGAACTCTTAGACTAAACCAGGGCTCCTGCAGACTTTGTTCTCATTATCTTACAAGATGTTGACTTTGTTTAACTGGGGAGACTTCATTTATTTTTGCCCAGGTCAGTGTTCCAGCAACGGTTGAAGCCCAGACAAGTTTTCACTCTAGAGACAGGTCTCCCGGGATTTCCGTGCATATGTGTACGTGTGTGTGTGTGTGTGTGTGGGTAGGTGGGTGGGTGTAGGGGTCCTCTCTTCTGCAGTGATTGAGGAAGGAAGGCCCTACATCTGGCCGGCCAGCCAGGAGTCAGCGGATTATGTCAAGGTCATGGGGTGAATTTGACAGGTTTTTCCGTTATGAAAGCACTAGGAATAGCATTTTGCTTACCTCTGGACCTGGAGAATTCTTACCCTACGTTAAATGACAGTAGAGAGGAGGGGCCCAATGTCATGGGGGCTATCCTAAGAGAGATAGAGAGAAAGGGAAAAAAAAAGTGCTCATTCACTTGCTCTTTCCTGCCGCCAGGACTAGGGACCGGACCCCGGGTGAGGCTTGGTTTCCCTCACCCTCTCTGGTGTGGGGAAGGAGGACTTGGTTGCCCTGCTTGCTGACTGGATGGGAGCCCAGGATCTCCTGCAGCTGTCTGTAGTCTGGAGCCCTGGTGCTGTCTGTAGAGTTTTCTGTACTTTTGTACATGAGTATTTTTCTGGTGAGAGGCCCTTTTACCCGCTCTAAGGGTTTGTGATCTCTAAGAAGCTAAGAACCTCTCATCTTCATAAAGATAAAGATGTTTTCCATTTTATCTCACCTCCCAGAAACCCAGATGACCATGGCCTCATTCCTGTCTGATCATCTCAGAACCCCTCCAAGGACGGGTGGCACCCAGTGGCCCACTGAATCCATGAAGGAAGGTGACAGAGTAGGAAACTTCCTGTGGGCCTGGAAGGTGGATCTCCCTGGGAGATGTTTGCTCCTTTGAAGCAGAACTCGCTGTGAGGCGCCTTCTACCCCATACACCAGGTTGTGCTGCTTCTCCTCAGGTCAAATAGCGCCAAGATTCTGGTCCCAAGCGATCATCTTCAGATCCTCACAGCACTGTTGCTTGCCAAAGGTGGCCCTTTAGATCTTGGCTCCAATGGGAGCTAGACAGCTGAGGAAGAGGCCAAGGGGGGGTGGGGGGAAGGCGGGGAGAATCTGGGGTCTTGAGAGAGCCCTTCCCTTTCACTTCAGTTACTCCTGGCTTCCACCTCAGGATTCTAGTCAGAGGGGCCTTGGAGTTTGATCTGGGACAGAGAAAAGGAAATGGAGTGAAGTGTCAGGCCAGGAAGGAGGGTGAGGGGAGAGGAGGTGAGGATTCATGAGATAAGTGTGAGGAAGACTGAGTGGCACAGAGGAGGCTGGAGGTCGGAAGGGGGTGTCAGAGTCCCGCCGAGGGAAAGGAGCTTGCTCTGACAGGGTGAGAGCAAGACTGGGTTCTCTGGCATGGAAAGAAGTATCCAGGCTTTGGGTTGGGAGTTCTTTGGGTTGGAGAGGGAAGCGGCCAGGGAGTCGGCGCCTGTGGGCAATGGCTTGGGTTTCCTGAGGAAGGAAGAAGGCCCAGGAGTCCGGACGAGGAGTCCGTGGTGTTGAACCAGACGGTCTGGCATTCTGGATTCCTGTCGAGTTAAAAAAAAAAAAAGATTAAAACTAGACAGTCAAATGTATGCTTTTATCAAGCTCATTCCAGATCCTCTCCATTGGCATCATTTCTTAATTAGGAGGTACTTGAGTCAATTTCCTTCCTCACGTCTGTCTCAGTGAAGGAATGAATGGTAGTAGACACAGGGAGCCAGCAGTGTGAGGAATCCTTTAGTCTTGGCAAGTTCAGCCCCCATCTGTTTCCAAGTAAGATATTCCGAGGCTGTGTGTGTGTGTGTGTGTTTAGAAGGAGAAGTGGCTGCAGTCATATCCACCTCCACAACAACCATCATTTCCTTTGTCTTCTTCACTGCCCCCTTGTCAACCCTATCCACTCTCTCCATCTCCCCTGCTGCCCCCCCACTGCCAGGTCACAGCCATCCTCTGTGTGGAGGGTCTATCGAAAGGCTAATCACTCCCCACCCCCTCCAACCCTGTCCGTGTCTCACCTCTCAGATCTCATCATCGTTCCCTTACAACAGCCTTCCCTGAGCCCCCAGTCTACGGTGGATCCTTCGTTCTAGGTTTCTGTGAAAACTTGTTTGATTTTTCGTGGCACTGTGTCCCGTTGCTACTACATGCCAGGCTGGTCATTATTTGATTGAAGGTCACCTCCCTCACCAGACTGTAATGTCCGCGAAGATAGACTTGCCTGTTGATGTACACCAGCATACCCCTAGAAGAACACACGGGGCCACAGCGGGCATCCCCCACTTGTCTTTCCCTGGAACTCTCACCCATGATTGATAGGGAAATAAATTCTCTGGAAATCCACAGATTGGGTCAAAGGTCTTTTTCTAGGGGTGGGGAGGTAACTTTGTAAATATTCAAAGGTAGCTCACATGACTCCCCTGTGAACCTTCTCAATGTCAAGAAAAGCTCCAGCGAAGGTTCTGGCCTCTCTGCAGGAATAACATTAAAAGGGTGGAAGCTCTCAGATGAGGCAGAATTAAGGGTACCCAAGACTTCCCATCCCATGTCTGCTCTTCAATATATCTGGCTGATTTTACTGAATGGGTAGAGGCACGAGTTCCGTTCCTCCCACCCAGGAAGCTGTCAATGGTGCCTCGCTGGGGAAAAGGGCCCCTCAGCGATTAGCTGAGCAGGTCCCGAGAGGCTACACAGAGAAGCTGCCCAGCCTTCTGGCACCCGGAACAGACAGTGCCCTGCATGTAGTCAGATTTTTCTTGTCCAGCTCACTCAGAACCGAAATCTTAAGAATTTCAGGGTCTTAAGAGGAAGCATGAAAGTTCTTCCGGGGCTCTGGGTGAAAGGGGAGAAATGAAGTCCTGCTGGGTGGAGCTCCCAGCACGCGAGATGGACAGGGGCCTGAAGGAAACCCTTCTTCCCAGTCTGACCCGGACCTAAACCTGCTCCCAAGGAGGAGCCAGCTCTGACCACAGCCTCTCTGTGGCCCATGTCCACGGGACCGTCTGGGCAGCCAGACCAACGGCTCCTCAGATCTGAAGCTGGTCAGCATTTGCCATTCTCAGTAGGGAACAGATCTCCGTGAGCCTCCTGTGCTCCCAGCCCCACTTGACTACCGTCTACCAAAGATCCCACAAAGGAGCCCAAATCCATCCAGCTCTCTGGATCCTTTAAAGGGCACACTCCAACCTGGCCAAATGACCTGCAGGCCAAGTGTGGAGCTCAGCCCCTTAGGCTTATTTACCCTTAAGTTTATGTACATTTTCCCCATCATCTTTGCTGCTTTTAAAAAAATTTATATTTTTGTTTTTTTAAAGATTTTATTTATTTGACAGAGAGAGACACAGCAAGAGAGGGAACACAAGCAGGGGGAGTAGGAGAGGGAGAAGCAGACTCCCCGCTGAGCAGAGAGCCCGATGGGGGGCTCGATCCCTGTACCCTGAGATCATGACCTGAGCCCAAAGCAAAGCCTTAACTGACTGAGCCACCCAGGCGTCCCTTTACTGTTCTTTATTCCTTCTTTTTTTTTTTCATATTCAAACTTGATACACCTCCATCAGGAAGTCTGGCACTATTCAAATAAATAATATAAAAAGTATAAGTCTCAAAAAATAAAGAAAGTATGTCTCCTATATTCTCCTGACTCCGGCTGGCCCCATCAAGTGAACAATTAGATCAACAGTTCTGTCTCTTCATCGGGATCTTGTTTCTGTACACAGACTAACAAAAAGGATTTCACTACATTTACTATCTTGCAACTTACCTTTCCTATTTAAATATTTGGAAACTTTCCATGTCACCGTAGTCTATGCACTAAGTCACCTCAATATTTTAAACACCTCTTATAAATGGATTTTCCACCGAAACTCTCTCTTTTTTCCCCCCTGGAATTACGAGCCTGGTGCAATGAGCATCTTTGCATCTTTGTGCATTTGGACGGGCACCCGGGTTAACGTCAATCCTTCTATGACTGGCATGCTGCAGGAAACAGGTTTGTGTCTCTGCCTCTGTGCATGTCTGTGCATGTTTCCATAGGACAGATTTCTCGAAGTAAAAGCTAGGTGAAAGTGTAGTTTTGGTAGTTTTGACAAATACTGCCAAATTGTGCTCTGAAAAGGTTGTGCCAATTTTCACTCCTGCTGGCAATGTGTGAGTCACCTGGTTGTGCTTCAGTGCCGTCCTTGGCTCTAACGAACCCTGCACTAAGGCACAGCCACGTGGATTCGTGCACTGGCCATGGGATTTGTGCTCAGCGTAGTACGGGCGGCTTTACTCAGCCCCTGCCATGAAGTCCCACTCGAAGCTGCACATGAGTAACAAGACGGTCCAAGGAAACTTCCAGGAAGGTCTGAGAGACAGAGATGGAATGGAGGTGAACAGATAGCCAGGGAGAAGCGCATGTCCTCATTCTCATCCAAGAAGCCCATCATTGTTTCTTCCAGGATGTTCTGCAGCTCCCCCCACCCACAGACACACACAATCCCGTTTCCCCATTTCCATCCCCTCCCCGTGGACTCCACCCTTGTCTAGAGAAACGGTCCAAGGCTCACTGCAGATTCCATTCCATCCCTGCGTGGCCCTGCAGGTGGATGGGCGTGCAAGGAGCTCCCAGGGCAGTGTGGTTGTCAGGTTCTGGGAAGAGACGGCAATTCAACTGGTTAGATCTCATCTATGTTGTGAATTATTCTCTCTTTCGAATTTCCCGTTGCTCTGTCAACTCAGTCTGCTCCTCTTTGTCTGAAGCAGGGCTGCTGCGGGCAGAATGGGCGTTTGGGCTATGTGACCAGAAGTGTCTGGAGAAAGAAGCGAAGTACAAGCCCAAACAGGACTTCTGGCCACAAGCTTGGATCAGTCACTACGACACATGGCAGCCCTGAAAATAATGACTTGCTGGAAGGAACGATTGACATGCTTTCAGTGCTTACCTTGTACTGGCTGCCCTTCCAAACACTATCTAGTATCATATACAAGGTATATTTTTAATTCTCTCATTGATCTTATGATGCCAGAATTATTATTTTCTGAGTCTAACCCGAGTTCATGAGGCAGCCTGACCCCTCCTCCACTCGAGGTAGAGCTTTTCTATTCACCCATGTCTTATCTTACAGAGCCTTCCAGACCGATTTCATCTGATGCTCAAACAACGCAATGCTGAGAGGCTAGGGGGAAAGGTATTAATGTGCTCATTTGACAGGTAGGAACACTGAGGCTTGGAGATGTGCTCTGCGTCAGACCCTGTCCCCGTGCTGGAACGTGAGCCAAGTCCCTTGATGTTGCCATTTGTCACCTGACACCCCAGTTGAGCGTCTGTCCTCGGGTCCTAGGTATTTCTTCAAAGCACCGGGCACTGAGCCAGCACAGGTGGCTCCCAGCCAGGTGACAGGATCTGCAGACAAGCTTGGTTCCTGCCCCCAGCCTGGTATTCCTCGGGCAATTATTTTCAGAAGCCATCGACATCGTGGTTGGCCAGCAAACCCGGCTCTCACCCGCTGCCCAGGAATTGAACTGCTCATTGGCCCATGGGTTTATGAGTGTCAGCTGCTTTTTCTCATTACCACTTTCAATTAACTCATTGTTCTGAGTCCAAGCTAATGGGCCCCCTTGGGATTCATTTACATTAATGTTGGGGCCCAGGTTTTTCTTTCTTTTTTTCTTTCTAGAAGAAAAATTCAGGTTTTGTGAAGTGAACACTTAGAAACATCATGGGTAGAGGCCCTGGTTGTGGGTCCAGGACAGAGGGGCACACATTTCCCACAGTGGCACGGCCAGCACAAGGTGCCCTGGCCACTGAGACACATTGAACACATCCTTCAAGGCCCGTATCAGTCCTTCTTCTCAGAGGTAGCTGAGGCTGTGGGACGAAGATGCATGTGGATGAGGAGGCAAAGTGCTCTGGAGCTTGAGGAAGGCACCCTCCTACCCTGTCGGGACCCACTCCTCCAGGGCGTTCTCAGTCTTCCATCAGAAGGAAGAAAACTGGCAGAGAACAGAAGTTTATGAAACACCTAGTATATGCAAAGTGTGATCGCCCTCATTTCCAATAACCCCCAACTAGGAACTAGTATCCGCCTTCTGTAGGTAAAGACACTAGGGCAGAGAGAGGGAGGGTAACGTGACCAAAGCCATGCAACTAGGAATGGTGGAGGGAAGATTTAGACTTGCAAACAGGGACAAATGTGGGGAAAGTGAGGGTGGGGGATGGAAGAGGCACAGGCCTCAGTGCCAATGAGTGATAATTCCTGAAAACCCCTTTTAAAATGTTTCCTGTGATGACCCACCTGCTTTTCATGCATTTCTTTGGGAATCACTTGTTCTTTATCACCTTATAGATGGACCGAGAGTGCTCACTTGCAAACCACAGTCCTTTGAGTCCTTTGGGGGAGTTTCCCCTTATGTTAAAAAAAAAAAAAGAGGGCCGCCTGGGTGGCTCAGTGGGTTAAGCCTCTGCCTTTGACTTGGGTCATGATCTCAGGGCCCTGGAATCGAGCCCTGCATCGGGCTCTCTGCTCAGCAGGGAGCCTGCCTCCCTCCCACCACCTCCTCCTGCCTCTCTGCCTATTCATGATTTCTGCCAAATAAATAAATAAAATCTTAAAAAAGAAAAAAAAAAAGAAAGAAAGGCTTTTCCTCCCCTTCAAGGTGATAATTGGTCCATGCTGCTGTTGCAGCATGCCTGGGATCTGAAGATCAGAGTAACCCCTAAGAAGGAGACCCAGACGACCACTCCGAGAGTGGAAGGACAGGAGGCAGAGACAGTAGGAAGGCCAAGCCCACACCTGTGACTGCCACACTGCTTTTCCAGAAATGTCTCAGGGGAGGTCTAAGTACACCTCAGAGTAGGCCCTTGAGCTGCGAAGCCCCATGGCACCATCCACGAAGAGACCTGGGGAAAGTCTGTCCTGCCTTGGCAGAGCCTCAGTTTCTCCACCTGGAAAGCAAAGGACAGATGAACGGCCTTCTGAGGTGCTCCCAGTTCCAAAGTCCTCTGCTATGTGTCGGAGAGGATCCAGGGCTCATTACTCCTGAAGCTAGCAAAGCTGCCTTCCTTATTATTTTTTCACACCCAGTTACTTGGACGGTGACAGATTCTGCATTTATCCCCCTTTAGGTGTTATTTTAAGTTGTGAGCTGATTTATCTCCGTCTTTGATCAAGGACACCTATTCTGAATTTATGGGACCTGAGCGGAGCCATAGAGCAAATGAATCCGAGAGCCAAACAGCTTCCCCACGCACCCCCCCAGCCGCCGAGCGTTCCACCACCGCCCCCCCCACCCACCCGCCCCAGCGCCGCATAGAAATCCTTGGCACGTTTGTGGCCGTGTGCAGGCTACCTTTTGTTTTTCCTCTGGAGGGTGTTCGTGTGTATGAGCTAGAGGAGCTGGAGCGTGAAGGAGCTGAAAGATCTAAGGGAGAGGAAAGGCCGGAAGTTTACAGGGAAGATGGCTAATCCTTGCCAAGCGGGTGAAAAAGTCCGACATCTGGTTGCTGGTTGTGTTTCCTGCTGAAAATCAGGGCAAAAGGTCCCCTACAAGTTTGGATCTGGGTGGGAGGAAAAGAAAAGAGGTAGGAGAGTAGATGTGAGACAGAAATCCTATAGCCAGGGGAGGGGGAAGAGGGCAGGGGTGGAGGGGTGGGGGGTGGGAGCGGGAAACAAGTGATTCTGTATTCTTGCCGCTCCAATCTTCTTCCAAGAATGGGGAGGAGGTTTGGCAAAATATTCAAAGCAATCCAGCTTCTGGGGAGTGAACGGCGTCTAAGAGGCCCTTACAGGTTGGCCCTCGGCTCAACGACTGGTTTTCAGGAGGAGCGGCAGGGCTGTGATCCAAAGTCCGACCAGATAACAGAAACGGGCAGGGAACCCGGAATTCTTCATTAACAGTGCAAACGAGCCAGGAGGAAAGTAAACAGATGCCCGGCTGCTGCGTGTGTGCGCCCCGGACTACAATAAGCCCTGACATTTAGACAGCACTTTGTACTTTGCATTTTTACAAAGAACAGTGTCTACGTCTGATTCCCATCATCCTACCTTGGTGAGCAAGGAGGGGCTGAGGCCTGGGATATGAATTCACAATTCACAGAAGAAGAAATCAGATGAAAAAGGGAAAGTAATTTGACCGACACCACAGAGCCTTAGGAGGCCTTGATTAACCACCCCCCCCCCACCGTGTCCTTGTTCCCCCCAACACCCTGTGTCACCAGGAACTGGGAGGAAGGCCTCAGCCCTGTGTGTGGGGACCAGCAGCTTTCTGTCCAAGGTGCTGCTTCTGGGCTGTGTTGTGCAGAACACAACACAGATCTGAGAACTCCCAGAGCATTTGGCAGTGAGTGTTGGTCCAATGCCTACTGTGTCACAACCAAGCAACCCAACTTTAAATGCAGTTTTCCAGGGGTGCCTGGGTGGCTCAGTCGGTGAAGCGTCTGCCTTCAGCTCAGGTCATGACCACTGGGGTCCTGGGATGGAGCCCCAGGTCCAGCTCCCTGACCAGTGGGGAGCCTGCTTCTCCCTCTCCCTCTGCTGTACCCCCTGCTTGTGCTCCTTCCCCCACCCCCTCTCTCTCCCCGTCCAGCAAAATAAAATCTTTAAAAAAAATAAATTCAGTTTTCCTTCACACGAACTTCAATCGGTAGCTCTTAACTTATGTGAACAATTGTTGAATCAGTACAACACAATTCTCACCTGTTTTAACATTTTCCTAATAGAATATCAGGGCAAATAGTTCTAATTTTCCATTTGACCCTTCAAATAAAAATGAGGAGTTGGCCTGCCTGCCTTCCCTCCTTCATTATTTCACTGATATTTAATGAGCGAGATGCCAGGGCTGAGAAGGCAGCAGTGAACGGAATGGGCATAGACTTTGACTTCATGATGGGGAGGACTGTGAATACACAGATTCACACGTTTGGAAATCTGATCTCTCTTCATACATGCCTAGAAGGAAAGGAAGGGCTATGGTAGAAAAAACCAGACAGGAGGACCTGTATTTAAAATGGGGAAGGAGGCAGGAGACCAGAAGGGAGAGCAGAATGGGCAAAGGGAGGCCAACAGGAAAGGCCCAGGAGCTTGAGCAGAAACCCAGTATGGCCTGAGCCCCTGGGGGGCTCCAAAGGCGGCCGCTCATCCGTGAAGCACATTTGACAACACACCGAGGAGGATATTTTCACAGGGAACCTCTGTTTTCTCATCTGTAAAGTATGGAGAATGAGACCAGCCTCACTGGGTGTTTGAGACAACAATGAAAATCCCAACAGTGGAAATCCTAAACCAAGACGTGTAAATGTGTCTTTCTCATACTATGAGATCTGCTTCATCATAATGCGTTGTGGGTCTTCCTTGGTGGGGGGCGGGGGGAGCACTGTGCTTTGGCTTTCTCCTGCCATTAGAGTGTGGAATGATCTGTCAAGACACACCTGGGAGTTTAGGACCACAAAATAGGAGTGCCGGTTCAGCACTGTTTCTCCCTCCCATTGGTCATTCCAGAGCTAATGGCAGGGTGTAGCCTAAGCAACATATGAAGAGGGCCTGAGCACATAGGAAACAACTTCCCATTCTTTTAGCCCTGTCACATGTTCGGGAGACTTTGAAAACTTAGGGGGCAGATGGAAATAAATACAGACAACTGTCTTATTTACTGTAAAGCCATGTTTCCTAACCTTTGGTCATCCAGATGTCCTCTCTCTTTTGAGGCACCGACCACATCTTTGAGAATCACAGAAAACTTGGGTGGTTGCTATTATACATATACAGGTGCTTTCTTGTTTTCCAAAAATTATATTTTATATCACGTTTTTAGGCTTACAAAACCATTTGATGAGACTTATTTGAAGGCCTGGCAACCCTGGGAGACAGGCAACCTACCATGTTGACCCGTACCTCCCCACTTAATTGTCTTTGTAGCACTTTCTAGCGGCACTCTTATCTGCTGGAGGATATTAACTGTGAATGCCTTTTGTTTCCCACCTCTTTTCCCACCAATAGAATGTGAACTTGAGGATACCCATCTTGTTCATGGCTATGTGCAGAGCATCTAGAAATATGTCTGGCCCACAGGAAGCACTTGGTAATGAGGAGTTTGATGAATTAATTAATGGCTCTCATTTTAGAGGTGGAGCAATTGAGGCTTAGCGAGTTTCAGTGACTTTTCCAGGTTCACAGAGGTGTTGAGTGGTCAGGCCAGGACAAGAAATCAGATCTTTGCATTTCTTATCTAGGGCTCTTTCTGAATACTACGCCTCTTTCTATGGTATAACTATAAGCTCAGAAATATATGAAATACATTATCACGTGTCTGAAATACTTGAATTCACAGTCATAAAAAGCTCACTCTGGTAATCAAGTTGGTGTTTTGTTTCCTCAACAAAGGAGATTAGGAACTCCAGCTAAAGGGGGAAGGAGCAGGAGGGAAGGCCACCAGCTGTCATCCTGACATTGAGGGAGAAGCAGAAACCCCAAGGAGCAGGCCTGGAGCTCTAATACATTGGCTGGCTGGGGCCACTTAGCGTAAGGATGAAATGTGCCACACATTGTCATAGCTCTAGATGAGAGCATCGCGGCATCACAGCATTTAAAGGAACTTCCGGGGCAATTCCACGTTGGGAAGGGCACACCATGAACCCTAAGAGTGGTTACCTGGAGAACTGGAGCGCACTGGGCCAGTTTCCAATTTTGACTTTACAGACCCCTGCACTGTTTATGTTTGTGTGTCAAGCACAACAAAAGCCCAACAAAAGCAAAGGAATTAATTGTCTTTACTATATTCTATTTCATAAGCCTGGAAAACATGCTCTTCCATGTAGAATGCTTCCATAAAAATAATTTAAGTCTAAAGAAAAATAATTAAGATATAAAGGACAGGATCATGTTTACCAGCAGGCCGAGCTGTCACTGTGAAATAAGAATGCATGACAAATATGGAAAGCCTGCAACAGGACAGGCTCTATGCGAAGCATTTTGCTTACTCCTCTCATGTCCCTCTCATTACAACCCTTTTATTACCCCGCATTTATGGGAGAGTTGGGCTCTTAAGATTAAGAACCTTGCAGGGAGGCAAGCTAAGGAGGAGCTCGAACTCAGATGCAGACCCTTCGAACACCAAAGCTCAGGTTCTGAAACCAGAGCTGCTTTGTTTTTTTGTGGAGGCCCCCATTAAGGGGGTTGTGGCAGATTAGAGGTTCAGAGAAGCTGTCTCCATTTTACAAAACAGCATGCCTTTCACAATTCTTTCCCTGCTCCCTGCTGCTTACAGATGTTAATTAGCAAACCCTCCCTCTCTTCCAGCTGCCCACCCCTTCCTTCCTCCAAACCTGAACCCCCCTAGCACCAGCTCACCCTGCCCAAGAACTCAGGACTGGCTCCTTGGGAACAAAGGGCAATAACCCCATGTTCACTTGACTTAATAATGCCTATGTGTCCCGTAGCCCCGAAAAAGTGCTGTTTATCTTGCTGTCTATTTGACATTTACAAAGGAGCCTATGAAAATGAAAAGATATTTTCCTTTGGATCCAAAAAAGGATTTGGACACTTAAGCCATGAAATCCTCAAGGGCCCTAGTTTTGCTTTGTATCTTCATGATGGAATGTGACATTTTGAAATATGGAGATGTTTGTCATGGGTAAAGTTTGTGCTTACTGAAACAAACAAACAAACAAAAGAAGGTGAATCTTTAGTATTTTCTACTAAAATCACTTGCTTTTTAGCTTTGAAATGTAATCTTGATCTGCTGGTGTCCTTTCAGAAGGTGTTCTGGTGCTGCCTGAGACTCCCTGGAGAGAAGGACAGAGGGAGGACGAGAGGGAGGACGAGAGGGAGGGAGGGAGGGAGCTTGGCTTAGGGATTACCTAGCTGCAGGAAGAGAAGCCTGAGGCTCTGAGAGGAGGGACAGTAGCTAGCCAGTGGAGACAGGTACCAGCCCCATGATGCAGCACTAAGTGTTAAATCTCTCTCAACTTCCTCAGCTTGCTTCTCTATAAAACAAGCACAATTAGGGGTGCCTGATGGCTCAGTCAGTTAAGCATCTGCCTTTGGGTCCTGGGATCCAGCCCCTCATGATGCTCCCTGCTCAGTGGGGAGCCTACTTCTTCCTCTCTCCCCCCCCCCCCCCCCCCGTTTCTCTCCCAAAATACATAAAATCTTAAACACACACACACAAGCGGAATTAGCGAATCTATCTCATAAGGTTATTGGGAGGACGGAATGAAATAAAACATGTAGAAGCACTTAAATATTTCATAGCACAAAGTAAATTCGCCATAGAGACTTCAGTTACCGCATCTCAGTGAGGTGCCAAATAGCCAATCAACAAATCACACCAATTGTCACACTATGGTTCAGATAGTTGCCACAAAGTGTCAGGCACTACGGAAATGATAAAGAAAGGCTGTAACCTAGCATGGGAGGTCAGAGAGAACTTCAAAGAAGTGAAGGTAGACTGAAATCCACAGGGTAAGAAGAATCCTTCAAGCCAGTACTATTTCAACTGCGCTTTTCAAAAAACAAGTACAGTGTGTATGGTAACTTTCAAAGACAGCAAATGTGGAAAGCATTTCTATGTTAGTACTGTTTTTTATTTGCTTATCTTTGATTATGAATGAGATGGAATGTTTTCAAATATTTGTTGGTCATTTGAGTCTTTTTTTAAAATAAGATTTTATTTATTTATTTGACAGACAGAGATTACAAGTCATCAGAGAGGCAGGCAAGGAGAGAGGAGGAAGCAGGCTTTCCGCTGAGCTGAGCAGAGAGCCCAGGGGCTCAATCCCAGGACCCTGAGATCTTTTTCTTTCTTTTTTTTTTTTTAAAGATTTTATTTATTTATTTGACAAAGAGAGAGAGATCACAGGTAGGCAGGGAGGCAGGCAGAGAGAGGAAGAAGCAGGCTCTCCGCGGAGCAGAGATCCAGATGTGGGGCTCGATCCCAAGACCCTGAGATCTTGACCTGAGCCGAAGGCAGAGGCTTTAACCCACTGAGCCACCTAGGCTCAAAAAAAGACCTTGAGTCTTTTTTTAATGATCTTTGCCTAACTTTGTTATGAAGGGCAACTGTATTTTTTTTGTTTGTTTTTAAAGGCTGTTTAGATATTAAGTATATTAACTTTGTCATAGTTATCATAGACAGTTTTCCGAATTTGTAATTCATCTCAATTTTGTGAAGCTCTTCAAAGTATATATGCAAATGCATTAACACTTTATATCTTTGTCTCTTAACAGTTCTTGCCCTTCCTAATATCAGAGACTCACCTATATTTTCTTCCTTTTTGATGATTTTATTTTGTATTTACACACCCATAAGATTTTTAAAATTCCCTACACCCACTTGTTTTGATTCTTACTCATTGGAGTTCGTCTCTACTATTTATCCTCCATGTAGATCATTCCCTTGCTCATAATCTTCACGGCTTTTCCCATTTCCTCTGCGTTCTGTAAAGACTCACAAAATTTAATCTCCATGTTAGTGATTTTATGTTCTGGACATTGACTTCTGAATAGCCTCCCATTCCGATGATTTTAATCTTACCATTCATACCGGAGTTTCCTTGCCTTCTTGATATGCCTTTACATCTTGTCTTGTTTTTTTCTCATGATTTTCTACTTGCATTAATGGAAGTTATTTTAATCAACGAGGCCACACAGCTTTCAACCTGGTGATCTGGCTTTTGCCACACATCACTCCCATCGTTATACATTCTTCCTGTGAATCTGTGAGCCGTTACTTGTACTTCGGTATGGCTCATGAGGGCCTCAGTTGTCCCTCGCCAGGTTCCTCCCTCTGGATTTGCTTCTGCACAGAGGGAGATCTAACTACAGGACAGTTGTGGGTGTGTTGCCCAGTTCCATGTCTCGTGGCCATGACAGCTCATGACCAATTCCCAATGTCCAGTACGAGTAACTGTCATGGTTTTCAGCAGAAACTTTTTTTCAGAAAAAATCTTACTGGAACTCCAACATAAACACCTCGAAAATCATAAAAGGATATGAAGGATAGAGGTCCAGATATCACTGTCACATGCCGCTCTTGTCCTCAGATGGATTTTCTCCTCCTTCACAGTTCCTGACTTTGTGACACATTGAACTGACGGAATGAACAAGAAAGGCAACCCCTCACCAGGTGCCATTATAAAGATTTCTTCTCAGGTGCCTGGGTGGTGCAGTGGATTAAGTCTCTGCCTTTGGCTCAGGTCATGATCTCAGGGTCCTGGGATCGAGCCCCGCATCGGGCTTTCTGCTCAGTGGGGAGCCTGCTTCCCCCCTCTCTCTGTCTGCCTCTCTGCCTACTTGTGATCTCTCTCTGTCAAATAAATAAATAAAATCTTAAAAAAAAAATTTCTTCTCTCTTAGGGTCCGAGCATTGACCTTGGATCCTCAGTGCTTTGAAAGGCTCTGGATCGTGCTCGCTTCGGCAGCACATATACGAAAGGCTCTGGATCATCTTTCTCTCTTGCCCACCTCAAACTCCCTGCCCTCCTCCACTCTGTGATTTGCAGTCAACATGTAGGACTAGGGGCAGGGACGGGGGTGGGGGGGTAGGGGGGTGGATATTCTGGCACCTCTGGCCCAAGAAGTTGAAATGCCAACCTCGGGTGATCCTTCATCCTTTGCTCTGGACCCAGACCCCAGGGGTGGGGGAGGAGGCCACCTGGGCAGCACGCCTCCTGCCCCAGATGCCCCCACCAGGCTCCTTCCCCACCCAGGGCTCAGACACAGGTGTGAGCGTCCCCTTTCTTTCCTGTTCGCTACAGCTCTGACCTCGCTTTAGGATATTTCTTTCTGTTCCAGAGCCCAACAAAGTCGGCATTTAGCTAATGAGCACCATATTACTGAGAATGTAAAAGACCCCATTGTTTCCCCCTCCCCTTTATGGAGGGACGTGGCTTCCTGAGGTAAATTAATTTGCGGAAAGAGTCAGAATAACCAATTGCTTTACAATGAACAGCGTTTTAAGCCACTCATGCACAGGGTGGGGCTCGGGGAAAATATTACATGCTGTGTTTTTCTTCGCACATTTCTCTTCTCTGAAAAATGACTTCTTAATGCTCTTATTAAGGTATCCAAGCTATAATCTCATGGTCCTAAAAGGCTCCCTTGCACTTTTCGTCATCCTCTTTGAATACCTTTAGAAGAGATCAAGTGTTGGTTCACTGGGAAAAAAGGAAACCGCACAATGGGATGGTTGAATATGGCTCCCTGACCCAAAAGGGCAGGGAGTCCGGAGGGAGTCACAGAAGCCCCTGGCAGTGACAAGGGCCAGCTCTTCCCAGGAGTAGAAAGTCACTCACGAGACAGACTTGCCAAGGAGAGCAACTGTGGGTGTGCATCGCACCATGTATGTGTGTTGCACATGCATATGCATATGTCTGAAATTTGTAACGAATTAGTCCTTTTTTATGTTCGTAAAGTAAATCCCCCTCAGGGTAAAAATTCAAACAGTGCCAAAGAGACTAAGTGATCCCGATTTTATAACTGTCAGAAAACCATGTGTGTGTACCTGGGCACATGTTCATATATAACGTTCATCTTCCCGTGAGTTCTTTTAGGAAAAGAACTGGGGAGAAAACACTTCTCTGAGTTCCTCAAGCTAGTGACTGCAGCAGTTTCCAAAAGCCACCCTGAATCTTACTTTTCTCATCTTCTTTGACTATTTTCGGAATAGAAGTCATTTTTCAAAGGGAAACACACCTGGGAAACACAATGGATGAAATTCTTAACAACAGGACAACGAAAGCCCGACAAGTAGTAGACACTCACTAAATATTTATTGAACCAGCAGGTCATGAAATCAAACTGTAACACTCTTGCAACTCGGTTTCGTTTCTCTCAGGACCTCTTGGGTGGTGTCCATGTGGGTCTGTGGAAGTGGGTAAGCAGTATTTTTTTTTCTTATTACTTATTTATTTGACAGAGAGAAAGAGTGCGCACAAGCAGGGGGAGTGGTAGGCAGAGGGAGGGGGAGAGGGAGAAGCAGGCTTCCTGCTGAGTAGGGACCCTGACAGGAGGCTTGAATCCCAAGACTCCAGGATCATGACCTGAGCTGAAGGCAGACGCTTAACCGACTGAGCCCCCCAGGTGCCCCGGGTAGCAGTGGTGGTGCGTGCTGCTAAGTGTTCTGTTACATCAAATGATGTTTACCATCATTTGATCAAACAGACATTGCATGGGGACACGGGTGGAATTTTAGCCTAGAGCTTGAGTCCAACCACTCTAAGTAAAAAGGAGGAAATGGATCAGGACCCCTCACTCCCGTCCCCTCATTCCAGATACACTTGGAGCTTTTTAATCTTCATGGTCGAAACTAAAACCCATCCAAGAATGTGCCAGGGATACTGACATCCATGTTCGATGTTAGGAAAGATGGGAAAGAACAAAGGGAAGTTTAAATAAAGAAGGACGAATAAAAGTTTCACTTGGCGCATCACTGATTAGAGGAATAGAGGCTTACATTTCTTCGGAAAAAATTAGAAGTTAATACTATTGGAGTTAAATTCTTTTACCAAATGACTACAAAAAAAAGCCTATAAAATATGTGTATGTTTATGTGTGTGCATATCATTAACAGGTTATGCACTGAAAGATTAACACTGCATTGATAGCTTTATGAGTCACTTTTTTAATTTATAAAAATAATGCAACAGTAAAATTCTGCATGTGGAGGCAGGACAAGTTTCATACCTCTTAGGGACTAAGGGTCCATTCTGGTCTGTGCATTACCATCTGGGGAATGACTCGTCCTGAAATCCACACCCTCCTGTCCAATCCGAGTGGCGGGGTGTCACGGATCCCCAGCAGCAAACAGCCTTTCCTCCTGGCAATCGGCTCAGAGGGGGCTCTATGAGCCAAGGCGAGACCCGGACTTCTGATAACAGTCTAGCTCTTTTATCCGAAACAGTGTGGCCTCATCTTTGCCTGTCCCAAAACGAAGCCACGTCAGAGTAAGACAGTAAGGAAAAGGAAAGCAAGAACAGAGAGAGCTGGAAAGATGGGGGAGAGAGATACAACAGATGACAAGTTTGAGCCTCTCCTCCCTGCCAGGTGACTCCTTTTTATCTAAATCAATACATCTCTCTTCCTCACCTACTTAATTTGAGTTGGTTTCTGTCACTGATAACCACAATAATTCTAGGGCAACATGTCAGCCCCTAAAAGTTCAGGACACGTTTATGCACATGGGCTGTCTGGGCCTACTTTAATCGAGAATGCTTTCCCCAGCCAGTATGATGTGATTGTAGCCCAGAATAAATTCTTCTGTGAAAGCCACTGCCTCATGAATATAGAAGGCTTTGGGAGCCTCGTCTTGCTATTATCCAGTGGTTTGTCTGTTCTGGCAAAGGGTTTTGCTTTGGAGAATTGCCCTATGCCCTCCCTACGCCCTCCCTACGCCCTCCCTCCTCATCTACACTTGCTCAGCAAAGACCCTCATTCCTACAAAATTGGGCCCACTTGCACCCCCCAGCCTCCACCCCTTCCACCCTGCCCTGTTCACTCAACTCCAGCCAACATGTTTTCTCTTTCCTGACCTCAAAAATGCCAAACTGTCACCCAACGCCAGGCCCTTCCCCCATGCTGTCCCCTCCCGCCTGCAAGTTTCTGCTGAAACCATCTCCTTCCT
Organism: Meles meles; assembly: GCF_922984935.1. Lineage (NCBI taxonomy): Eukaryota > Metazoa > Chordata > Mammalia > Carnivora > Mustelidae > Meles > Meles meles. The sequence goes on from NC_060068.1 coordinate 109,377,418, forward strand.
TCACTTGGCTGCCTCTTCCTGAGTCAGCTGGGGTAGCCCTTCTTCCTTCTTCCTGTGTCTTCGGCAAGCGAATCTAAGATCTGATATCAGCTCTCACTTTAGTCTTTGCTTTTCTCTCCTTCATCACCAAACACAATTACCCAGTTAGCTGTGTGATTTCTGTATTTGACACCTGGCTATAATTTCTGCAGCCAGGTGTCAAATATCTCTTTCTTTCCAAAGATGACAAGCTCCACGAAGGCATGGTCCAGGCCCATTTTATCCATGACTCCCCGCTCAGGATCTAGAAGAGTGCCTGACCCACGGCTGACCCTCCCTGGGTAGCTGCTGAGTGGGTGAAGGCAGACTCACGACCAGCCTTGCATACACTGATAGTTTCTTGAACACAGACGGAGGCCAGCTTTCAGGAACAGAGCATCTCTTAAGAGCCTTGCCCACAGGACACTGCACGGATTAATGGCCTTTGCACTGACTTCAGCATAATTAAAAAGAAAAAATCAGGAAGGAGAGTTTCCAGGAAGGCTCTGGAGTCTGGAGAGCAAATGGATGGCATGGACCTCCTCGTTTCCATTTGTCTCTTGCAGATATCAGTCAGGACTCACCCAAATCATCTTTTCAGGGTATTTTGGGGCCCTGTTCAGTCAGGTTAACTAGGAAACTCCCGGCACCATCAAATTTATTTCCACAGCATGAGAATGGTACCTATCAAAAGCAAACACTTAAGCAGCCAAGTTGAAGGAATTTGGCTGAAGCAGGCATCATTCGACACTCAGATCAGAAGGGAGGAAAGTCCTTTTACTATTTGAATGTTTTTAATTTTTAATTTTAATTTTTAATTTTAATTTTTGTATTATTTTGCATTATTTCTCACGGTGTCCAGTAACCCCAGAGCAAAGGCTTTGAAGTCAGCAAGACCTACGTTTTAACTTGGCTGTGCTACCTATTAGCTGTGTGAGCCAAAGCAAGTTGCTTAACCTCTCTGGGCTTTGGATATTTTTCTTCTGAAACTGGAGGATAATGTCAGAACTTCCCACATAAGGTTATAATGAGTGGGTGGGCCTTAAATAACGTAATCAAGGCAAACCACCTAGCACCACGCCTGATACCTTGTGAGCTGTTGTTAGCGGTCGTGGCCTAATTGCTGTTGCTATTGTTGTAGACGTGAGTAAAGCATCTGGAATTGTGGCTGGCACATCACAAATATCAATGGTTTCGTGTTACTCTTTTTGGTCCGGCACAGGTGAGATTCAAACATTTCCCCAGTGGCACAAGCCGATCGGAGGGAAGCAAGGCACTGGCCTCCAGGTGGGGGTGGCAGGAGTTCTGGCAAGGAGTAGCTCCCATGGGACACAGGGATGAGGGAGTGCAGGGACGACTGTGATGGTGAAGACTCGTTCTGGGGGATCTGGGCAGTGGCTCGTTACCAGCCAGAGTGGAAGCCGTTCTGCAGGGAACCCCCAGCATTGCTGTGCCCTGGCAAACCAGTGCACGTCTGGCCTGGACCGGGTACTCAGGGAGAGCCTCAGGAGGCTCTGAACCTGAGGGCGCGGCTGATTCTCACCCAATTAGAAAATCCCCTTTCAGGGCTCACATATGCCACCAGGGCATTGCCAGGCCTCAGTCACCTTTTCTGGACCCTTCTTCAGTGACTTCCTGCCCAGGAACCATGAACAGCCACCATGCTCGCAGACTTGCTGCCTCTGCAACTCCTGGGCTGCACTTTGCGGCCTGAGCCCATGCTCTGCTCCCTCCCCACCTGACACCAGGCAGAGAGGCAGGAGCCACCACCCCCCCACCTCCCCCAGCAAGGCTGCAGCTGCCTCACTGTCCCCTCTGTCACCCCCCCAACACTGGCATGAGAGCCTGAGGGGCCCTGAACTTTTGCCCTGTTTCCTGCTTTCCAGCAGGGCAGCCAGACCCTCCAGTGGTCTGAGGCTGCAGAGCTGGGGGGGCCTTCCCACCCCCAGCTGACTCCCACTCAGGAAATGGCCAGTCTCTATTTTGAGCAGAGGAACGTGTCACACCTCCCCGGGCCAGGACACCTCCTCCCTTGCCAAGAAACCACACTCCAACTGTGCTTAGCCAACGACATTTCAGTCCCGGTCTGCAAAGGCCTTTAGGACCTTTCAAGTTGCTTCAATCCTCTGAGCCTCCAAAAAGTACATCTTATTTTCTCTTTCTTCCCCAGTACTTCCCCCCAGTCAGCTATATATAGCTCTGGGCGCAAGAGCTAACCTTGGAGGGCTGGGCACTTGGACAGGGTTGACCTATTGTTTCAACACCCGCCCACGTGCCACCAAAGCCGCCCCCCCGCCCCCCAGCTGGGAGCTAGAGTGTGCAGGGAGGGGTGTACAGCGAGGGATCAAGTGCAGCCACCTCAGGCCTGACCCCGCCAGGCCCTGCCTCCTCTTCCCTGTGCCCTTCTGGAGAGCTGACTTGATGTCTCTGAGACTCATTTTTGAAACTGGGAAAATACTGCAAACTTCTTGGAAGGGTCAAAGAGATTAGCGTGTACATCTATGTCAAGAATCTGACTCCAGGAGGGGGTCAAGTTGGTTGGTAAGTAAATATCTGCTGTTAATTATGCTATGCGGTGACTTTTGGAAAGCTCCAGGTATCTGGGCAGTTGAGAAGAAGGTTCTTCTCTTTTTGTGTCTCAAGGACAGCACACTCACGTGGACACTCAGAAAGGTCTTAATACTTCTTCTTAATGTTTAACTCTTCCTAATGTCCCATCACAAAGCTTGTTCCTAACATTTGTGGGACAAAAGACAGGACAACGAGGAGGCAGACATTCTATGAGCCTATACTCCGAACAGCTTTATCAGGGTGTAATTGACAATCAAACTTTGCACCATAGATGTAACACACGTACACACCCATGCGGCCATCTCTGCAGGCAGAGAGTGAACACGTGTAATGCTCCCCAAAGACCCCTCCCCCTGCACGATTCCACCCTGCCATACCTCCACCCCACCTCTGCCATCCCCAGGCAACCACTGTTTTGCTTTCTGTGGAAAGGGATCAACCTGTGTGTTTAGAGTTTTATGGAAATGGATCCATATACTACGTACTCCTTTCCTTTGGTTTCTGCATCTCAGCATCCTTCCTTTGAGACCCATCGTGCTGAAGTCAGTACCATTGTTTCACTCTCCTTTATTGCTGGGTAGCGGTCCACTGGCCCGCCGCATAGACGTAACACACACTGCTAACCCATTGACTGGTTTTTGACTACTTGTTTCTTATTTGGGGCTATTAAGAAAAAAGGTGTTAGGAATATTCATGCACCAGATTTGGTTTCTACATACGCTTTCTTTTCTCTGGAGGAAACACCCAGTACTGGAGTAGCTGGATAGGTTATGTGCATATTTACTTTTTAAGAAACTGTCCAACTTTTCCTTACATGTGGCTGTACCCTTTTCCACTCCCACCCACCAGCAGTACAGGAGAAGCTTCCAGTTCCTTCCCACTCTTGGGTGTGACTAACGCTTGGAATGGTCTTTTCCATTCTAGCCATTCTGACAAATGTGTAGTGGAATCTTATTGTGATTTTAATTTGCATTTCCCTCAAGAATAATGACGCAGAGAACTTTTTATCATGTGCCTGTTTGTCATCCATGTATCTGCTTTGCTGAAGAGTCTGTTCAAACCTTTGACCCTTTACTGAAAAATGAGCTCGTTGTTTTCTTGATTCGGAGTTTTGAGAGGTTTTCTACTGTGTATATTCTGTACTCTTAATCAGTTGTGTCATTTGCAAAGATTTTCCTCTCAGTCCATGGCTTGTCTATTTATTCTCTTAACAGCATCTTTCAAAGAGAAGAGTTTTAAATTCCAATGAAATTCAAATCATTTTTTTTTTTCATTTATGAATCATGCTTTTTGTTCTCATATCTAAGAACTCTTTGCCTAGCTCAAGGTCATAAGGATTTTCTCCTGGAAGCTTTATGGGTTTTGGGTCTCACATTTAGGCCTAAAATTTTTTTTAAGACTCCATTTTATATATGGTGGAAAGTCTGGTCTTCTCTTTGCATATGGAGTTCCAACTATTTCAGTCCTATTTATGTAAAAGAATACACCTTCTTCACCAAATTGCCTTTGCAAATTTGTCAAGAATCAGTGTCTATTTCTGGAATCTCTGCTCTGTTCCATTGATCTATTTGTCTATCTCTAGGCCAATATCATCGTCTTGATGAGTGTAGTCTTCCAATAAGGTAGTATTAGCTTTCTTGTTTTCTTCTTCTTTTTCGAAGTTGTTGGGCTAATACAGGTTTATTACTTCCTATATGAATTTTGGCATGGGCTCACTGATATTTAATTTAAAAGAAAGCCAGATGGGATTTTGATTGGGAATACAATAAATCTACAGAGCAATTTGCTGAGAACTGACAAAAATACCGAGTCTTCTGACCCACTGTCTTTTCCATTTATTTAGGTTTTGAAAATTTGTCTCAGCAAAGTACAGTTTCCAGTCTACGGAGCTTGCATGTTGTTTGTCATGCTTATCCCTAAGTGTTTTATCATTTCTGGTGCTATTGTAAACCGTGTTTTTAAAATTTCATTTTTGGTTGTTTATTGCTGTCAGTGGAAATACAATAGATTTTTTGTACGCTGATCGTGTGTCCTGCAACCTTGCTAAACTTGTTTATTAGCTCTGGTAACTTTTCATAGATCCCATCAGATTTCCTGCCTAAATGATTATGTCAATGGTCAGTAAGAACAATTTTACTTCTGATTTGGATAATTTTTCTTGACTTATTGCACTGACTACAACCTTCAGCATAATTTTAAATCAAAGCACTAAGAGCAGACATCACTTTACTACTTGATCTTACAGGGTAAAGGCTGTTCGTCTTTTATACTGAAGTATGGCGATAGGTGCAGACCCACTGTATAGGCCTGCTATCAGGTTGAGGAAGTTCTCCATCATTCCTGGGTTGCTGAGAGTTTTTGTTTGTTTTTCATCAGGAAGAGATGCTGGATTTTTAAATGTTTTCTCTGCATCTATTATGTGTTTTTCTTTCTTTCTTTTTTTTTCGCTTATTAATATAGTGAAGTACGTGGATTTTCATATGTTAAACTCACCTTCCATTTCTGTGATAAACTCTACTTGGGTATGATATATTGCCTTTTTATAGGTTGTTGGATTTCTCTATGCTAAAATTTTGTTTCAAATTTTTCCATCTAAGTTTATGAAGGCTATATTGGTCCGTTGTTTTTTTGTGATGAGTTTTTCTGGTGTGGAATTAGAGTGATGCTAACCTCATCACAGGAGCTGGTCCCCTTGGGCATGGTCTATTCTTGGGAGGATACCCTGAGGAAAAGCTCACATAGATTCCAGAAGACCCTCAGGGTGATTCTGGCAGGTGACTTGAGCGTTCCAGTTACGTGCAGTATGATCTAGAAGAGTTCTGCATATGGGTCCTCTGCCACTTCCTTACAGTCCTGGGCAGAGCACTGCAGGCGAGGCTCTTTAAAACTCCGGACATAGGGTGGGGCTCCTGAAGCCCAGGACCAAGACGAACCGCCACCACAGAGCCTTCTGGAATCCTGACTAGCCATCATCTGGAGTCCTTGCTCAGTATGAAGCTAACCTCTTTCCCTTTTAGAAGTGCTGTGTGAATTACCCTGGCAAAAACACTCTCTAGTGTGTTTTCAACCTGCCTTGGCTACCACCACCTTCCCACTCAGACAAGCTCCAGGCTCTCATCTTTAAAATCCATGAAAACCAAAGCTCCTGAAGCAGGGTCTTCAGGACCTTCACCACCCTTGCCCCCTCGCTTCCACAGGAAGATCTGAACTCCCTCACCCTGTCCCCGCATCCCATCCCACAAACAGCAATCTGCCTCTCACCCTCACCACTCCTGCCAAGCTCACCAACGAACTCCTTGTTGCCAGTCACTTGGGGGCCCTTCTCCGCTTCACGAGTCATACCCTCGGGCACTGCCGGCTGCGTCTCTGCCTTGGTGCACCTCCTGTTGACTTCTGTAACAGCTGGTCCTCCTCCTCCTCTCTCACTGGCCTTTGTGTCTCTCACACACACCAAACACACCGGTGCTCCCATGATATCTTTCTCCTATTCTTACTCCTTAGACTGATCCTCCAGTTCCCACCCCTTCCTCACCAGCAGCCACACAGGTGCGCTCAGACTGTGCATAGGCTGACTACAGACAGCCTTGTCCCCACTGTGCTCATTCCGTGGGGCGGAGCCAGATTTGAGTTATGCACAACCTGGCCCTATGTGACTGCTCTACGTCTATACATTCCAGGCACACCACTTGACACCCTCCGCAGCAATGGTCTCTAGGCTGTAAAGGCTTTAAAGACTCAATTCATCCCTTAATCATCTTCGATAGACACGGTACACAGAGATGATCTTGAAGAGGGTGCTATCTTCCAAGTCCAACCCCCACTCATAGCCAGGTGGATTTCTCCACCGAGAAAGGCCACCACGTCCCAAGGGTGGGGTTGTCCTTCTTTTGGACTGTGTGTTCTTCTGAACCAGAGGAATGGATGGAGCCTGATGCTAGATGCTAGCTCTGCCTCTCAGACTCTGAGTTTGCTGATTCAGCAAATAATATAGTCTACCTTACAGACTGTGAGGAGGATTGTGGAGGCAAAGGTGTGGAAATGTCCCCTGCCTTCGGTCCCCCGCCTTGCTCCCTAGGGCACTCAGGACAATACCTCTGAGCAAAGGATACCGCAGGGAAAAATTTCTTATCCCAAAAGGAGTCCAAACCTGCCCGACCGCCGCTAGCTCTCAAGGTCTGTTCCACTTCTGTGTGTAACAGTGCCCTCGATCTAGTCATCTGTCCATTCAGATGACAAAGGCTCGTGCTTGTTGCTGCCACATGTTGTGGCCAGCACCGGAGACCAGGACCCTAGGTGACCCAATACAGTCCCTGCCCTCAGGCACTGCACTTTGACACACTTGGGAAGTGTCGGGAGTGGATCTAGGTATATACTTGCAGTGGAGGAAAAACACTGGCTTCTGGGACAAAGCAGTAGCAGGGTGGGAAGTAGAGAGGTGGCCCTTTAGACAGAGTATTCAAGGAAGGGCTCTCTAAAGAGGTAAATGTTAGAGAATGCGGTTGGAGGGCGGGGAGATTTCTGAGAAATGGTGGAGCAGCTGGAAGGGGCAGGCTTGAGCAGTGGTAGCCATGTGGTAGGCAATGTGGTAGCCATGAGACAAGGGGAAAAGGGAAGGGCCTTGGGTACCATTGGAAAGGGAGGGAAGCACCAGATCACCCAGGACACAGAATCAGGGCTGGATGCTAAGAACAAGAGGCCTTCTCTCAAGGTTCTGAGCAGGAATGAATAGGATTTGCTTTAAGGTTTGCAGGTGGGGGATTTCCTTACTGTCAAGGGCCATCTGCCCACCAGGGGGAGCACCTGGTACGCCCCGCCCGAGCCCTCCCCTTTCTGTTGGTCAGTTCTTACTCCTACACCCAGACCCCAAGCCCCAAAGTACCTGCTTCCTCAGACCCGGAGCTGGGAACGGATAGAAGAGAAGAGACTGTTGGCAGTAAACGGAGTTCATTGCTTACGGAGTCCTACGCACCTGGCCTGAATGAGGCACACTGTTACACACATAGTCCCCGGCCTCTAGCACACACAATACTATTAATGGCCCCATTTTTGGATGGCAATTCGGCGATTACAATTTTAAACGTGTATTATACTGCCGAGCAGTTCCACAGCTGGGAATTCATCCTCAAGAAATACTATCTTTTTTTTTTTTTTTTTTTAATTTATTTGACAGACAGAGATCACAAGTAGGCAGAGAGACAGGCAGAGAGAGGAAGCAGGCTCCCCACTGAGCAGAGAGCCCAGGACCCTGGGACCATGACCTGAGCCGAAGGCAGAGGCCCAACCCACTGAGCCACCCAGGTGCCCCAAGAAATACTGTCTTTTTTCACGAAGAGGCTTGTGCAAAGATCTTCACTAGAGCGCTATTTGTAAATTGGTTTAAAAACACACACACACACAAAACAACAACAAAAAACCCCAGAACAACCCAGAAACAACTTCAATGTCCCATCCTGCCAGGGCAATGGCAAAATAAATCATGGTCCATGTACTCTTGGGGAGCTATTATAAATAATGAGAGATCTCCAGACAGTGTTTTGGGATCATTTCCCAGACACGAAGAAGTTTCCCACAAAGCTGATGCACTGCAGTCTCATCCTAGCAAACAGAACACAGACATAAGCAAAATAAAGCTATTTTTATTTACCTTCATATGTAAATTTATAGAAAGAAGACCAAGGAGGAGGCAGAGCAACCTTTTTAAAAATAGCTCTTTTCTCTGGGGCAGGGTTGGGATGAGTAGCTCAAATTAGGTCAAGGGTGGCTTTCATTACTTGTACTGGCTTTAATTTCTCTCTCTTTTTTGGGGGGGTTCCATACAAAATTAAAAGAAAACAATCAAACATTTGAGCTTGAAGTTACAGAGCTAGGAAGTAGGGGAGCTGGGATTGAACCCAGGTGGAGGGGCAGCAACGCTCAGACACAAAGCACTCCTACTCTTCCTAGTCACCCCCTGACTCAGGTTCATGGAGTATCTTCTGAAGACCAGACACTGTGCTAGGCACAGGGAGACCGCAAAGAACAAAACTGAAGATCTTTGTCTAGTAGACCTTACTAGTTGTTTGAAATACCTTTAAAGGTATTTTCTTATTTATTTGTCAGAGAGAGAGAGAGAGCAAGAGCGGGTGTGCACAAGCAGCGGGAGCAGCAGGCAGAGGGAGAAGCAAGTTCCCTGCTGAGCAAGGAGCCCAAACCAGGGTTGGATCCCAGGACCCTGGGATCGTGAGCTGAGTCAAAGGCAGAGGCTTAGCAGACAGAGCCATCCAGCAAATCCCTGTTTGAAATCCCTGTTTGAACTATTTTAAAGCAAGACAGGCACACACCCCCTGCAGATAACTCCCCCCCCCCTCCGTCCCCCCGAGTTCAAACTTTGGTTGGGCCACTGAATACTTAGGCCACTTTTAAAATTCTTACCATTTCAGTTACTTAAGCTCGGAGTCTCTGTATACTCATCTACAAAATGGGCCAACATTACCAATAGGGTTATATAGGAGACAGAAGCTTAACCGAGGGCTTGGCACAGTGGTATATGCTTGGTCACAGGGACATGATTACCCTTGAGGTTCCAGTCCCGTTGTTAACGGTTGTATAGGTCAGGTCTCTATCCAGCTCTAGAATCATCCAAGAGGGAAGAATTGTCAACAAGGGATGGGGTGGGGAAAGGGAAGGCTAATTCATCCATCTCTATCCAGCTCTAGAATCATCCAAGAGGGAAGAATTGTGAACAAGGGATGGGGTGGGGAAAGGGAAGGCTAATTCATCATCCATCTCTATCCTTGAGAACGATTTTCTTAGGAGCTGTGAGGCTTTAAAGTTTTGAGCTCCCAAGATCAAACCTGGGCTTTATCTTGAGGCCCAGTTACCGGGAGAACGCATCATTAATTCAGCCAGGACCCGTCCAAAAAGACTGTGCACATCACAAGCTCTGTCACCAGGGGCCAGCTCGGGCCCTGGCACAGAGACGAATTGAGCTGGTCTCAGCCCTAGGTAAGATTACAGGCTGTAGTGGGAGATTTTGTGGAGACTTGGGCTGCCCGGGTGTGCTCAGGGACTCCTTGAAAAATATCTAGGCAAGGACTTCTGGAAACCTGGCGGCTCCTTACAGCCCGCGATCGGCTCACACACCCCCTTGTTCCTTCCCTCCCGCCAGCGAGTCTTTTCCCTTTCCTCGGGTGGGCTCTGCGAGGAGGGGGCGGTGGAGAGACCGTGGACCAGCTCCCTAACACAAAGAGCAGCAGGACCGAAAATGAGGCTCGCCGTTCTGGGGGCGTGGAAAAGGCGCAGCCCCGCCCCTCTACGTCAGTCCACTGCAGTTGGAGAGGCAGAAATTGCCACCAACTCCTCGGGTCGGCTTTAGCTCAAGCGGTTACTTCGCGAAGTCTTCAGACTTACAATCCCTTCACGGGGGTTCGAGACCCGCGGGTGCTTTCTGACCCTTTTTGTCCCCTCGTTAATAGAATTCCTGCTCTCTAAGAGTGTTTGGTTTTGTCCTCTGTCCCTCTTCATTTTTCCTCATTATTTGTCTGCTGGTAATATATACTGAGGTACATTTAGTGGCCTGTGGGAGAATATGAAGAGGGTCACTCATTAGCACAAAGTCAGATTTACCCTGTATGACAGACCAGCCTCAGCACCTGCCGCCTTGTCCAATACCCGGGGCAAGGAGTGTGAGGGGGAATCCCCCACGAGAGAATCACTGTCACGGTCAAGATCAGAGCCCTGCCTGCATTATGGATTTCAAATCCAAGGGAGTCTCCCAAACTTTAATAACAATAGGTGTCATTTATTGTTATTTTACCATTACAGGCTATTTTGTTTGCGTATGTTAAGCTTCATGAGGGCCTGCTGGATCAGCCACAGCTAGTGAGACCTCCTCCTCCTTGCTTGCTCCCAATTTTCCTTTCAAGTCGTAGAACACCCCCCAAGGGCTCTCCCTCACAGCCTGTGGCTGTGCTATCTTACCACGTGGACCTCTCCTACCCAAGCCTCCCTCCCTACCAAAAGGCAATCTCTCCTTTTATCTTCCCCTCACCCCTTACCGGTTTCCCTCACAGCGCGGGCACAATTCCTAGTCATTTTATGGGAGTTTGTTTAACGCGGGGCGCTCTCGGGAATGCAAACCGCACGAGGGCAGGGACTCGGGCCCCCGCTGTACCCAGGGCATGTAGCCCTTTCTAGGTTAGATCAAGCGAATGCACACCGGAGGGCTTGACAGACGTGTCGCCCAAGTTACGTCGGGAAAGGTCCCTGGGACGAGGGGCTGGCCTTGGTGGTCCGGGGACACAAATCCCTGCGGGCTCGGGGAGGCCAAGACGGTGAGCGGCGCGGGGACCCTGATGGGGTCTCGGGATACAGTTCCGAGCCCGGCTCACAGCCCTTCGGGGACCGCCCACACGCGGCCCTGCTTGCCGCCCACCTACCGCGGCTATGACCGCCGCGCGCGCCACAGATCACACCACGGTGACGCACGCTTCCGAGGCTTCGCGGGGGCGCTGTTCAGCCTCTCCGCCGCTCGGGCTCCCAGGCCTCTGCACCCGCCTCCCCCGGGGGCGCCGCCCCTTCCGCCTCCGCCCCGGGCAGGGGCCTCGGGACCCGGCCACCGCTCGGCATCCGACGCGGGCCCTCCGCTCCCCGCGGACCCGCGCGGGATCCTGAGAGGGAACTGGGTGCAGCGAACAGCCCGCGAGCAAGCTCCTCCCTCGGCGTGGAACAGCCCCGGCGCAGAAGGAAGAGCAGGGTGGCCCCGGGCTCCCAGCCCCTCCCCAGCTGCCCAGTTCTCCCGTGGGCCTACATACTGGCCTGACCATGGCCCACCCCCTCCAAAAACAGAAGTAAAGTCACACCAACAAAAAGGATCCCCCTAACCCAGGTCCTCTCCTAACAACAGCTCATTTCTTTGTCCCTTCTTGGCAAAGCGCCTTTGTCTCCATTTTCTTAGGGCTTTTCTCTCCACCAGTTCCTGGCTTTTATCGAGGTGTCCTCTGGCCAAATTCAACCACTGATTGTCTTTTTCTACCGTCTTCCAGCCCAGCGAATTCACAGACTCACCCTCCTCCAAGCCCCTGACACCAGGCTCCTCTGTGCCCCCTTGTCTAATAGGCCTGTCTTTCCCGATCTTCTTCGCAGGCTCCTACTCTGTGAACCCCAAAAGTTAGAGGCCCCATGGCTGTACCATCTTTGCTGTGACTATCCTGTCCCTCTCCTCTCCCTGTCACCAGATTCAGTCCCCAGGCATTCAATTGCCAGTCTGTGATGATTTCCCAATGCAGACAGCTCATCAAGCCCAGGTCTTTTTTGACCTTCAAATTTTAATATCCAGTTACTTCCCTGAGGTATATCTGACATTGCCAACTTGATTAGCCCAAACTCTGGAGCCCCTCCCCGAAACCCACCCAAACAGTTTCCTTCCTCCTTCCTGTCAGGAAATGGCAGCACTATCCAATTGGTGGCTTCCATCAGAAATTTTGATGCTATCTTTGACTTTTCCTCATTCCCCCCAATTCAATCCATTAACAAGTTCTTGTGATTTTACTTCTAGAAGAAATCCTTAATTGTCTCACTTCTCATCATGGCGACCTCCAGAGTCCCTGGTTCCATCACTTTCCACCTCCACTCCTTGACAGCAGAGAGCTGGGCTCCCTGCTTTGTGTTAGCACCCTCCACTTCATCCTCCACATGGAAGAGTCCCCCATCAATATATTATGAAAAAAGGGAGGTAGTGCCCCAAGCTGCTGGGGTCCTCGTAGAAGGATACAGAAGCGAGCTGCTCCAGAGGGGCAAAGAGATGTGACATGAGCCCCTTGGAATCCCTAAACCTCTATCTGGGAGGATGGCTGGAGACTCTCTCTCATCCTTAACGCAACAGCTGGAGTAGGGGATTACACAGGAGGGTGAAAAATCCATGCATTTGGCAGTGGGTCAAGTGCAGACAACGCGTGCTCCTCTGCTCTGCCCTATGTGTGTGTCCCGGTGGCTCTTGCTGCTTTGTTTCAGACCTGAAAGAGTATCACAGCCACATGGCTTTTCTTTGTGAAGAGCTCTCATCCGTCAGCTCTCCAGAGACCTACAGATGGGGCCGCGCTCTGCTCTGTTGTTTGGCTCATCTTGTTGGTGTCCTGGTTTTTAAAAACTTCCATGAAGGGTCAGGCAGAATAGGTGGGCTTTGAAGGGCTCTGAAGTCTCACGTGACTGGCCCAGCTCAGGGAGTAGGCAGCGGGAGGCTGAGCTTGTTCTGCTGGACAGAAGGGGCCACTTGGCCGCCAGGGACCTGACACCCTGGTTCTCTCCTGCTCCTTCTGCCTACAGCTGTACCTGAGCCCTCCTCTCTTCAGGGCCCAGGGCTCCAGCTCAGAGAAGCATACCTAAACTAGACCCTCCTTTTAGAAAAAGGAGACCAAAGAGAATGCCCCCAAAGACCCTGTCTGGGAGCCAGAAACTCCTGGGATGCATGACTGCACCCTTGTAATGGTTACCTGGTGTCCCGTAGGGAAGGGGATCCTGGCACCTGCCTCTGGGGTAGGCATGGGGCTGGGGGGATGAGCTCTACTCCTCACAGGAAGTGGGACTGCCATTTCTCCCCCACTTCCTAGCCAAGTGCTTGGTATCCCACAGGCACTCAGTACAAACCGGACCCAAGGAGGACTTCGTGAACACTGAGAATGATAGTCCCACCCCCTCCTTTCATGGCAGTGACAACTTTCGCTATATCCTTAGGCTAGGGAAATCCCATTGCTTTCCAGATAAGGGTTATTAGGCTCCAGAAACTGATGCATGGAGAAAAAAACCTCAACAACCTGCATTGCATCCCCCTGGCAGCTGTTGGCAAACCAATAAACATCTGGAGAGAGAGAGTGGAGTCAGATCTCGCTGAAATCATCAAGACAATGGCTTTCCTACAAGAAGGTGTATTTTTGCCGATCTGCATCATGATTACCTACCTCGTGCTCCCAGATCTTGTCAGGATCTAGGGAATTCTTACTGGGTTCATGTGGCTTCCAGAAGCCTAGTCGGCTTCCTGCTGCCCCTGACCCGGCCTCCTGGGGAAGCAAAGCTTTGCCTTTGGAACCCAATGTGGAGACAACAGCGACAGCTGACACCCCTTCCCAGCAAGCCTGGAGCTGCTCTCCCAGATGCGGCCAACTTCTCAAACAGGCGTGTTCCAACTCTACCTTGTATCAGAATCACCTGGAAGGCTTACTCAAAACCCTGACTCCAGCTCCATCATTTCTCACCCAGTAAGGTTGAGGTGAGGCTCCCCTACTTTCATTTCTGCTGAGTTCCCACATGATGCTACAGGTCCCCGCACTACATTCAGGGAAACACTGGTCTAGGGCAGCTCTTCCAAGTCTGCTGGGACATTTGCCACTTAAAAGGTAGCTCCTGCACCAGGACCATTCAAGCCAGCTGGAACCTTGTGTGAAATGCAGAAGTCGAGGTTCCTGCTCAGGCTTATTGAATTGGAATCTTCATTTTACCAGGTTTAAATAGCACGGACTGAGCTGTGTGTTACACATGCTAAGTCCTGCTCTTTACCCTGCCCCAACTGAAACCATGGGAGGGTGTGCTCTGGGACCTGCATATATAACAAGGCCACGGGAGTCTTTTGCCTGACAGTGCTGGAGAACCTCTGTTCCTCACCTTAAAATCCCCAGGAGGGTTTGGAAGTACCGATTCCCTTAAAACCAATTAATGTCTGAATGGCTGTTGAGGTCCAGGCCTACGGATTTTAGAAAGTTGCTCCAGCTCCTACCTTGCAGCAGGATTGAGAACCACTGCTCCTGGGGTGCCTGGGTGTTTCAGTCTGTTGAGGCTCTGCTCTTGGTTCTAACTCAGGGTGTGATCACAGAGCCCTGTGTTAGGATCAGCCCACAGTCTGCTGGAGATTCTCTCCCTCTGCCCCCCTCTCCACTCACACACACTCTCTAAATAAATATATAAACAAAATCTTAAGACAAACAAACAGCCACTGCTCTGTGGGTTGTTGCTAAGTGCGTACCTCCCCCTTGGCTACCCAAGGTAGGTAGTAGCTACCAGAGTCTAGAGTCAGAGTCAGAACATTGACTTCATCTGTTTGCTTGTTTTCTTAAGATTTTGAGAGGGAGGGAGAGCAAAAGAGAGCAAGAGAAGGCTCACAAGCAGGGAGAGAAGTAGAGGAAGAGGCAGAAGCCAACTCTCAGTTGAGCAGAGAGCCCAACGCAGGACTCCAACTCATGACCCTGGGATCCTAAACCAAGCGTAAGGAAGAGGCTTAATCAACTGAGCCGAGGCCCCTCCCCCCGGACTTAATCATTAACGACACTTTCTTGAGTAAATCATACAACCTGTCTGACCCTCAGTTTCTTCTTCTGTAAACTAAGACACAAGGTAATAAAAGGGAATGTGAGTATAACCTACACAGCGTAAGGCTTTGTACAGCTAGGCCTTCAGTAAGAGAAGTCTCTGATTATTATGACTGGCGCCGGAGGGTGGGTTGGTGGAGTTCCGGGGTCTTGGTGATTCAATTCCTCTTCCACCAGGCAACCCTATGCCACCCTTAGGTGCTATAGGACAGAAACCTGCAGGCTTTTAAGTGTGTGAGAATGCAAAGCTGGGCATGTTTCCAGAAGGCCCTGTGAATGATCAGGGGCTCAGTTGATACGCATCGTAATTTGTCAGTGAAATACAGAGGCACTGTGGGTGTGGACAGCCATGGGCTGAGGTAGACCACCAGGGCTGTGTGCCTGGGAACACCTCCTGCTCAAGGCAGGTGTTTGGTGAGTCTGGGAGAGCTTTGAGGGCCAGGAATCCTCCTGCTTCCTGGAGCAGGTGCACAGAGGAGTCTCGAAGCCTGGCCCTGAATCCCCGCCCCGGAGACCCCATCTTGACGCAGGCGTTCCTTGAAACCAGGGCAATCGAGAGACCATTGCAGATGCTGAGTGGAAAAAATATAACTAAATTCACAGGCTCAGTCCACAAAGTGACTCTGGTAATATTGAAAATAGAGTTAGAAAGATGATAAATGTGTTTTTCTTTTTAGTTGTTTGTTAGTTTAAAGGCCTCTATTAATGTCTAGGGCCATGTAAGAAGTTACCACAAACCTACTGACTTAAAACAACACCAATTGCTTCCCAGTTTCATGAATATTCTGGGTGGGCTTGACTGGATTCCCTGCTCAGGGTCTCCTAGGCTGACATGCTGTCAGTGGGCTCTTACCTGGAATCTCTGGGAAGAATCCATTTCCAAGCTTTTTGGTGGGTGGTAGAGCCTAGCTTTTGGGGGTTGTAGGTTCAAGGCCCCCATTTCCTTGCTGGCTCTCAGCCGGGGATGGGTTCACTCCTAAAAATTACCTGCTTTGCTTCCCACTGGACTGGCTAGAACTTCAAAGAACAACCCTGTGTCCAGCCCCTCTCAAACACCAACTGTCTGCCTGACTTCTGCTTCTGCCACCAGCTGGAGAAAATTCTGCTTTTAAAAAGTGTGTGATTAGGGCGCCTGGGTGGCTCAGTGGGTTAAGCTGCTGCCTTTAGCTCAGATCATGATCTCAGGGTCCTGGGATCGAGTCCCGCATCGGGCTCTCTGCTCAGCAGGGAGCCTGCTTCCCTCTCTCTCTCTCTCTCTGCCTGCCTCTCTGCCAACTTGTGATCTCTCTCTGCCAAATAAATAAATAAAATCTTAAAAAAAAAAAAAGCTGTGTGATTGGATTGGATCCACCTGGATCATCTTTTGCCAAGGAGGGAATAACACTAGAGAGCCAAGGTCACAGAGGCCCCCCCCCTCCAAAATTCTGTCTACCACAGCACCTGTTCTGTTTTTGTTTTGAAGCTTATTAATAATTTATGTCAGCAGAATAAAGAGAAGTTATGATACATCACGTATGCTCCCATTTACCTCCAAATCCAAATCAGAAAGAATGTGCTCTGATCATTTGACAAAGGTTGTCCCTGGTTGGTAGAGTTATAGGCGATCTTTACTTTTTCTTTCTGCTTCTATTTTCTAAAACCTTTACAAGGAAAAAGTGTTAATTTTGCAAAAAGAAAAAAGTTATCTTCAAAAGCAAAGAAATCAGAGACATTAAAAGACATTAAATTAACACCAATTTAAGGGGTGTGGTACGGGTGTGAGCACAGATATGCAAATCAAAGGAACAGAAAATGAGAAAATATGGCTCTGAGACACAAGCTGATACGAATAAAAATCAAATGTATCTCTGAGAAGGCAAAACAATATAACAGGAGAGGAAGTAAGTGTTGAATCCCTGGTGCTGGGATAAAAATCGGGAGATGACATTATTCACAAAGACCCTGAATTCTCGCCTTAGAGCGACTCAAAGTCAAATTGAATTTAAACATTAACAAGAAAATGATGGGTGCATCAGGAAATAAAGATTCACAAATAAGAGTTTTCTAAAGCTAAAAATGGAGTTAGAAAGATGGCCAAAGGGCTTTTATTTTTCATGATTTACTGGTGTAAATTCCATGATTTCCAAAAAGACAGAGGCTATTGAGAAATCCCTTCAAAGACTTACTTTCCATGTGGGTTATTCCTCCTGGTGGAACTGTCACAACAGACTAGAGATAAAGGTGTTTCCATGTCACTCAGGGGCCCAGGGGCTCACATCAGTGTGGATTCTGTCATGTTGAAAAGGTTTTGAGTTCGGGGTGAAGGTCTTCCCACCCTCCTGACGTTCGCAGGGCTTCTCACCTGTGAGCCCGTCAGAGGGCCTCTCGACCTGGTGGCGGCGTTCTCTCTTGCCTCTCTTGGTGTCACGAGCGGGGTGTCACTGTGCCATGAGCAGCTGCCTCTGTGCACAGTTAGAGGCTCAGAAACCGGGTGGCTGTGAACTGCCCACTCGCTTTATGTTTATGAACGTGTATTAATTGACTGTGTGTCCAAGTGGGATGTTTAAAAGACAGAGGTCTTGCTGCGCCCTGGAAGCTTGTAGTGTTAGAGAATTCGGTCTGTATGAAAGGTACATAGAGCGGGGCTCCAGGAGGAGTGGTCCTCAAAACCCTGCACTGTAGAGACTTGGTCCAGAGGACAGGGTCCCAGCTTGTACCGGGAGCTCCTGGCTCAGGGAAGATCAGGAGCCCCTGCTCTAGGCCGGAAGTTAATAGGATCTGAATGGTGGTGTTTCCTGTCAGAGGGCTGGGAGTTGAGGCTGCATCTTGGCAGTTCAGAGACTGTTCTTGCTTTGTTCTCTGGCACGTTCTGAGGAGCTGTGCTTGTATGTTGGAAGAACTGAGGATACAGGTGTGTGTGTGCCCGCACACGTGTGCACACGTGTGTGAGCGTACACCCTAGCCCCGTGTTCTTCCCCTCCCCGACCACGGTGTGACCAGCCACCACCAGGGCTATCTCCCTCACCCTCTACTTCTTGGAGCCAGACTGAAAGCTGTCACCGGGGAAAGGTCCCTGCGTGCAGATGGCTTCCTTGAGTTCGAATTACTTATGGGCTGTTGCCAGGAAGCCATAGGGACTTACAGGCCCCACTGACAGGGGAGAGAGTGGTTTTTCCATCTGCTCACTCAAAAACTCATTTCCGCCCAAATGAGGATATTTAATCAAAAGTCTTTCCCTCTGTCTCGGCTGTTCCCAAACCTCAGACAGTCTTCCTTCAATACAACTGGAGGAGGAGGAGACTAGAAATGGGGGAGCTACCTAAGCATGATATTTCCTCCCCAGGGGGAGTTAGAGGGCCAGGTCACCTGCTCAGATAAGTCACTTGCCATTGGTGTGATTAACCAGCCATTTGTCTGTTCTCTGGAGCAGATGTTTTCCTTCTCCTGGGGCCTGCTGGCCCACAGGTGCCCCCTCTCTGACAAGGGGGGGGGGTCTTAGCCAGAGTGGACTGAAGCAGACCAGAGCAGACCACCCTCTGCTTTTCTGGGAGAGCTCTGAGGAGAGCACTGGAGCCAGGCTTCCTCCAGTCCACATGCCTAACAGCCTTCTGGAAGGATGCCCCAAGTGTCTGGAAAGTTCCCTCTTCCTTTTCAATGGGCAACAGGGGCCCAAGGCCACCTTGTTCAATCAAGGGGTTATTGCCTGTCTGGAAACCAGGCTCTGGGGTAACTCCTTTCTGAATGAGGCATGAAAGATGAAACTAAAAGGATAAACGATTTCCAGATTTTCTTTTACCTACAGGGTTCTCATTCCCTGAAAATTGCCTCTATTCACCTCAAACCACAAAATGTATCCATTTTGTCTTTGTTCCCTCTCACTCCAGATGCAGTCCTCTTATCTGCACTGATGTGCTTGCTGAGACCACTGATGACACGCACATGGCCCAATCCAGTGGGCATACCAGTAACTTAACACGGCTGACACGTCATCCCTCTTGGAAGGCTCTCCTCCCTTGGCATCCACAGCTCCACACACAAGTTCTTGGGTCTTTCTGCAGCTTTCTCTTCTTCTGCCAGGCCTCTGGATGCCAGAGAATCCCAAGGCTCTCTTCTTTATCTGTGCACTCTTGCTAGGTGATCTCACCTAGGCACTGTGTGTGAGTAATTCTTATATGCAATGACTCCAAACACCTCAACTCAGTCCTGACCTCTTCCCTGAGCTCCGGGCTTGGATATCGAGAAGCCTCTTTGACATCCCACTCCGACGTTTAAAAGGCTTCCCCAACTGCAAAGTAGAGCCATTAGTTTTCTCCTCCTGATAGCCTCTCCTTCACTCTTCTGCATAAGAAAAATGGACACCAACTTTTAGCCGGCTGTTTGAGGTAGAAACATCAGCATCTTTGAATTCTCCTTTTCTTCCACACCAGTCCTCCAACCTAATCCCAAATCCGGTCTGTCCTACCTCCAGGATAGACCTCATCCCTCCATGCCCTTCCACCTCTAGTGAGACCACCCCGGTCCTCTGTCATCTCTTGCCTGCATAGCTCTGACAGCCTCCTGACTGGTTTCCCAGCTCCCACTCCTTCCCTCCACCCTGAAGCCAAAGCAATCTTCTAAATTGGGAAATCAAGAAAACAATGTCATTTACAGTATCATCAACAAATTAAACACTCAGGAATTAATTTAACCAAGGTTCTACAAAGGACTTATATGTAGAAAAGAGTAAAATACTATTGAAAGAAATTAAAGAAGACAAAAATAAACCAAAGACATCCTGTGTTCATGGTTTCAAAGACAATATCGCAAAGATGTCTATACTGTACTACAAAGTGATCTACAGTTTCAGTGAAATCCCAATGAGGTCTTTTTGCAGAAATATAAAAATCATCCCAAAACTCATATGAAATCTCAAGGGACTCTGTATATCCAAAAAAAAAAATAATAATAATCTTGAAAAAAACCAGACAACTCACATTCTTCATTTCAAAACTCACGACAAAGCTACAACAATCAAAACGGTGTGGTTTGATTCATGAAAACTGACCTATAGACCAATGGAAACAGAGCACAGACGTAAAGCCTCACATATGTGGCCAAATGATTTGCAATAATAGTGGCAAGACCATTCAACAGGAAGGCGACACTCTTTCCAACAAATGTGACTGCGAAAACTGGATGTTTGCATGAAATGAATGCAGACCCTTATACCATACACAGAAACTAACTCAAAATGGGTCAAGGATCTAAACATAAACACTTTTAGGAGAAAACATAGGGGAAAAGCTTTACAACAATGGATTCAGCAATGATCTCTAGCATATGGCACCAAAAGTATAGGGAACAAAAGAAAAACAGACAAATTGGACTTAATAAAAATTAAACATTTTTGCTCATCAATGGGCACTACCAACAAAGTTAAAAGGCAACCCACAGAATGGGAGAAAATATTTTCAAATCATATATTTCATGAAAGATTATTATCCAGAGTATATAAAGAATTTCGGTAACATTCAAGAAGCCAATAACCTAATTCAAAATTGGGCAAAGACTTGAATAGATATTTCTCCAAAGAAATACAAAGGGCTGATAACCGTATGAAAAGATGCTCAAAGTTGCTCATAATTAGGGAATGAAATGAAATCTAAACCACATTTGTTACAATGGGTGTTATAAAAGCAGAAAACAGCAAGGCAAGAATGCCATGGAGAAACTGAACCCCTGTGCACTGTTTGTGGGAAATAAAACAGCACAACCACTGTGGAAGCGGTGTAGCAGTTCCTCAAAACTTTAAAGATTTTATTTATTTGAGAAAGAAAGAGAGGGCATGTGCGTGCATGTGCCCAAGGATGGGAGGAGGGGCAGGAGGAGAAGGACAAGGAGGCTTCTCCCTGCTGAGCACAGACACCAACACCAGGGCTCCATCCCAGGACCCTGAGATCACGACCTGAGCTCAAATCCAGAGTCAGGTGCTCAACTGACTGAGACACCCAGGAGCCCCATTTCCTCTAAAAATTAAAGGTGGGATTATCATATGATCCAGCAATTCTTTTTTTGGGGTATATACCCCAAATAATTGAAAATGGACTCAAATATTTGTACACCCATGTTCATAGTGGTGTTATTCACAATAGCCTGCAAGTGGGAGCCACCCATCCTCCATCAATGGATGAATGTGTCATATGAGCAATGGAAGATTCCTCAGTCCTGAAAAAGGAGGACATTAGACACATGTCATCACGTGGATTAATCCAGAAAGCGTCCTGAGGCAAAACACCAGTCACCCAAGAACAAGTACTATACGATTCCATTTATATGAGGTACCTAGAGTGGTCAAATTCATAGGGACAGAAGGTCAAACAGAGGTGACTGAGGCCCGGGGGGAGCAAGGGGAATGAAAATGCAGAGCTCGTGTTTAGTGGGTTTCAGTTTTACCTAATGAGATGAAAAGAATCCTGGAGATGATCGCACAGCAATGGGAATGTACCTGATGCCACAGAACTACACACTTTTAAAAATGGTTGGAAAGGAGAGCCTGGGTGGCTCAGTCAGTTGCACGTCCGGCTCTTGGTTTCCGCTCAGGTTGTGATCTCGTGGGTCGTGGGATCCAGCCCTCCATCGGGCTCCCCAGTCAGCGCGGAGTCTGCTTGAGAGTCTCCCCTCTGCCCCTCCCCCCACTCATGTGCACTTGCTCTCTCTCTCTCTCAAATAAATAGTTTTTTAAAAAATGATTAAAAAGGTAAATTCCCTGCTGTGTATATTTTACCACAATGAAAATCTGATCAGAGCACACTGTTCTTTCCACCCAGAGTCCCCTCCCCGGCCCCCCACGTTCTTCAGGGTGCTCTCTCCACCGTCTCTCTCACCGATAAGAGCTTCCGGATGGGACAGCCTCCTGCTCTGGATGATCCATGTGGCTGTCTCCCATAGGCCTGAAACCACAGCCTGAAGTTTCCTGGGGAGCAACCAGGGCCCCTCCCCCAGGTCCCAGAGTCCTCTCCCCACCAGAGGTTAGCTGTGCCTGAGGCTCTGTCTTGGGCCCTTTAGCCCCTTCAGGCCTACAGACGGGTGTGTGTGGGGGGAAGGGTGTGAGTGTGAATGTGTGACCGTGTGAAAGTGTGTACATGTGAGTGTGTAAGCACTTGGGAGTGTGTGTACTTCCCTGAACCACCTTGGTCCTGGGTTTGGTCACAGGATCCCACAGAGGAGATGTTTCTTTCTTTGCCAGGCAGGCATGGCCAGAAGTGGCCTCATTTGACTTCTCGGGAGAAGGCACTGGGCCCATCCCTCATTCCATGGCCTTCTCTCCTGGCTTTGGAAAGTTTTCCGAGGACAGTATTCCGGGCAGCTCCTCTCAGACTGTGACACTGAATTATGGCTTCAAGCACAGAGGGAAATTTCGCCTGCCAGGGCCCCTATGCTCAGGGTCTTTGCAGTGCTCTCTATCCCGAAGGCCTGTCAGCTGCCTAGTGACAGCAGAGAGAGAAGGCAACTAGCAAAATGCTTGGCGTTCCTCCCACTCCTTCCTTTTCCTCACTGGGGCCCAATGGGCAGGGGTCAGCCCAGCACTAAGCAACCTCCTGGTTGGGCTGTCCTCTGGCCTTCTGTCAGAGGGGAACACGGGGCAGGTGCACACCTCCCTCCAGCAGTCCCCCCAAACATCCAGCGCCGACCCCTTAGCCCTGGGCATCCATTCCCAGATAGAAGCCCCTAATCCTTAGCCTGGGGTCTCCAAGAACAACAGAGGTGGGGGTGAGGGGTATCAGGACCCAAAAATGAGAGCTCAATCTTTTTTGGCTGGGAAGGGAAGGCAGGACCAGGCAGGCTGTGTGTGGTGCTCAGTCTGTAGGAAGGACATTCCAGTTGAAAAAGTGGAGTGTCCTTGTCAGGGAGGCTGGGATGGAGGCCGGGCAGCGATCACGGGCACAGAGGGAGGGGTTTGGGCATTTTTAAGGAACTTGTGTTGGTTTTTATTTTAAATGAAGGGATCTTTAAAAGTGATCCTAACCGCTTCTTAGGATTCTGATGTTTTCTTGGCCAGTCCGGGCTGTGCATTTCGGGTACTTAAATGAAGTATGGAGGCAGCATATCCAGCAAGAACTAGCCGTCCCTGGCAGCCCAGCCAGCACGGCCCCTGGGGCTGGGTGAGCAGGGAAGAACTGTGGAGCAGGACTGGGAGCCGCAGAAGGCTAACTGTCACCTCTCAGGACACCTCTCCCCCCGCCCTTCACCTCCAGGAGAGCTCCTACACCTGCTCTCATCCCCTCCCACTTCCAAGAGCTCCCAGCATCCCTTCCTCCATCCCTACTTCCGCAGATTGTTCCTCATCTGCAACGGAAGCGCGGGCCACAGTGCCATTAGCCAACGCACAGCTCCCTTCCCCGTGAGCACGGATGCTTCACGGGACTGAGGCCTCACACAGATATTTGTGGATGGACCAAGGAGGGCCACAGAGTGGTGGATGAGGGACTGTAGGTATGACAGGTAATGTCTGTCTGCCCCAGACTCGACGGGAGGGGCTCCATCTGGGCCCCCACCGCTGTTCCCAACCATGGTGCTGAGTTCTGTGTGGGTCTCCAGGTCCTGGAGGTAAAATGACCTGTCCCCAGACAAGGGGCCTGTCTTTGGCAGGCACCAAAAGGGGCTCTCAGCTGCACGGATCCTGAGCAATCCCGGATAGCGGGATAGAAATCAGGATACCTAATGCTGTGCTAGGCATCTTGTGGGAATCATCTCGTTTCTTCTGCAGGACGGACCTCAGATGGAGATGCTTAGGTCAGCCCCCTGGGACCATTCTGGGAACAGGCCCTGACAGTTTAAGGCCATGCAGGTGGGGAACAGTGTTGCCTGTTCAGGCTGTCAGTGCTGAGGATATTTCAAAATGGAGAAGACCAAAGGATCCGGGGAAAGGATTTGTGTGGGGGTTGGCACAGGGGGTATGGGCCTCGAAAACCTAGACAGACTCCCATGCCAAATGGTGGTCCCCGGGAGGCAGAACGCTTGGGTGCTGGTCCCAGCTCAGCTATCTGCTGTGCTCCCAGGGCCTGTCCTTTTCCTGAGCCTCGGCCTCCTCATCTGTATAATGGGACCCTGCAGGAACCTCTCCACAGGGTAGTGCCCAGCATTCAAAGGTCCAACACCAAGGCAGGGGTCACAAGGCTGGACAGGAAATGGGGACTTCTGCCCAACAAGAAGAGGCAAGGGAACACAGAGGACTCGAGCCCCCAGGGCCCATAGAAGCTGGAAGGAAATTGAGTTCGACAACGACGGAGCATGTCCCACAGACCATCCCCTCGGGGCTCCTTGTCACGCTGCTCCTGGTTGCAATCTCCACAGGAAGGACCAACACAACCCCAAGAAACAGACAGCCCCCACCCTTGCGAATACCCAGGCCGGCCCGCGCTTCCCGTCCACACAGGAATACGTTTCTTTAGTTTTATTATTACAAACACACGATGGCTCTGCCACACCTGGGAAATCCTGGGCTCTGCATGCTCTCTCTACCCTCCCTTTCCTCCCTGGACAGGGCCACCAAGAAGCGTCCAAGCCGCGTGCAGGCACAAGACATGTCTGACAGAGCAATTCAACTCATAGCTTATAACGATGCCATTTCTCCAGTTGTAAAAGAGCTTTACAAAAACTGTGCCAGGACTCCCCTCCCCCCATCCCCACGATGCTGGACTGCCTGATCTGTGGTCTGTGAGCACCACAAAACTTCAGCCCCCTTTTCCAGAGCACTTGGCACGGGCGGGAAAGTCCACGTTCAGGACAGGTCCTTTTTAGAAGCGACTATCGGGCAGGGACATCCAGGTCTCCACAAGCAGTGGGTTAACAAGCCATGTTTGGGGAAAACAAAACAAAACAAAACAAGACATCTCTTTCCCTCCTCCCTCCACCCACCCAGGGCTCAGGTCTCATTCTGGTGCAGCCCAGGTACACTGAAGTGTGATATTTGGTTTCAGAAACATTCAGTCTCTTTGGTAAACTCAGAGAAAGTGGCGGTGAGCTGCCGATGTGCGTTCTTCCCACGTCCTCCGCGCTAATGTTTCATCCTCTCTAATAACCGCTGATACACGGGGGCTGGAAGAGAGAAGTTTCCTAAGTGGAAAGGATGCGTTATCTGTCTAGGACACCGTCAGAACCACGCACAGGGCCGGCAGGCCCTCTTCCTGCTACTCTCCCCTGCCCCCTGCTTTTTGGTGTGGGAGATTTCCTGTCTTCCTCCACAATGTAACAAAGATCGTGATGTCTCTGCCCATGATGTAATGGGAACTGGGACTTCTGCCACCAGCCTCGACCTAAACCACCATGTGCTCCTGCCAATGGCACATGCAATATTCCCAGGTTCCCAAAGCCAAAAACTCACAGCAACCTGTAAAGGCTGGTGCTCTTAGTATCTCCATCTCACAGAAGAAGGGAACTGGGTGTTCTGCGTCTGACCCCAAAGGCCACACTTGTTTTATTGCACCATGACGTTCTCATCTATATGCCGCTGATGGCAGGTTTGTGCCTGCTCGGGGGGCCGGAGCGGGGGAGGCCCAAGCACCTATACAAAGGACTTTAAACCCAGGCCAGACTTACCTAGTTTCACAGAGGTCTGGGCGGCCTGAAAGAAAACACCAAGTGTCAGGTTTCTAGTGAAAGTTGTACCTGCCCCTGCTTGTGGCCCCACGGCTAGCCCTACTCAGAAAAAATGCTGGGGGTGAGGAAGAGGAAGGGGAGTGTGTAGCTGCTGGCTCCTAGAGAGCCCTCAGGTGGTCTTGGCGGCCCCAAGCACAGTGTAAGCCCCAATCAAGTAGAGTCTGGGATGGATATTTCTGGGAGACCCCAAAGCCAGGCTTCCACCGAGACGGCAGCTTAGAGTTTGGGGAGCTGGGACAGCATAGTGGGTGGCCCTCAAGAGTAGGAGCTCAAGGCCAAGTACCCTTCTCAAGGGGCACGAAGGAAACCCCTCTGTCCAAAAGTAAAGGACACATTCCAGCTCCAGGACTCTGGGTAACAACACTTCCAGCAGCCTCTTCTCTTAAAACGCAAACTTTCTATAAGGTGCCCAGGTTTCTGAGGGGCTCCACCTCATGCAAAGCAGCAAAGGAGACTGAGTGGGGCTTCTAGGCCCCGGGCAAGCTGGGGAGCAGAAAGAGAAGCGCAGGAAAAATTGGAGAGGTTCTAAGGAGGAAGCAGAGCTGAGGCAAGGAAGGGAGGTCCCCCCAACACCTGCCCTGTATCCAGATCCCACACCACTGCCTCAGAGAGCCCCAGCATTCCCCAAGACAGGCCATGCCATGAAAAACAGAAGGGGACTTAGAGGCCCAGGCTCAGGCCAGGCAAGGCCACGGGGTGAATTCGGGATGGGTGGCCTTCCCTGGACAGATGGATTCCAGAGCTTTATCTGTCCTCGCCAGCAGTGGCTTACCCATGGAATGAGGGTCAGAGACCTCAGTTTAAAGGCCCGGGCTTTTGCTCACAAAGGAAATAGGGGCTGCCTGGGCTCTTTCCTCAGAACTCCACTCAGGCCAGTGCTAAGGATGCCTGTATGGAAGTGGGGAGAAGTTTCACGGAGTCCTGGGAAAGCACAAGGAAGACAGGAACCCGGAGAGCCCCCTGAATGGGCCCAAGCAGAGGACCCACGGCGGCTCAGACCACAGGCAAACCTAGAGGCATCTCACCCTGGCATATGCTGATGCCTGTTTGAAGATTTCAAGTGCAGAGTCTGCAAGTTCATCCCCTCGCTCCTGAGGTCTGATGGCTGGAGACAAAAGAAGGTGCAACACTGGTGAGAGCGAACGTCTGAGCACAGCACTGACAGCAAGCAGGACTGAGGGGCACTGTTGGGCCTGCTGGTTCACGCTCTCCCATGGGGTTTTTTCCTTCATAACTTTCTCTAGCTCACAGTGGAATGTGGCCCATGGGGAAAGAACGCAAAGAAAGGTGAGTGTACAGTGCAGACAGAGGCTGGACCCAAGTTCAATCTTGCTGGAGGTAAAGAGAATTCCCATCAGGCACGATGGTGTAAGACACGTGGGCTGGGAGTCAGGTTCACCACATCCATGGGTGACAAATAAGTCGGCTGTGTCCGAGTGGGGCTAAGACAGGCAATTCAGCAAAAAGAAACGTGTCCTCTGGTTTCTAGTGCAGCACAGTGGAAACCCACACTCCCTAATTCACTTTTCAATCAGCCCCAGCGATGCCATCCACGGAGGCCCGGGTGGCATGTCCCGCGCTCTTCTTCTCTTTAGTTTTCCTGTCGAGCACCAGCTGCCATGTGTACAGAAGGGTCAGCTGCAGGCTGAGGGGGGATGGGCTAGGTTAGGGCCTTACCTGGAGGCTGCAGGACACTGGAGATGGCGTAGACCACACCGTTGGTGGCCATGATGTCAGCTTCCGCAACCGGCTCCTTATTGACATTCACGATGTTGTTTTTCTGGGAGAAAAAGAGACGACACGGACCACATGGATCTTGCTCACTCGGCGAGAATTTACTGAGCGCTCCCGGATGCCAGAACGTGTGTTAGACGTGAGGGATACGCTGGGGAATGGAAGGGTCTCTGCTAATCACACGCCTTTAGTTCGGTGGTCGCGTTCTCACATCGGCGTGTGGCTCAGCGCAGTGTCATCTACAGAAGAGCCCCCCACGCTGTCACGTTGTCCTTTCAGCACTGTGGGCTGAAGAGGGGGTTCTTACCACCCCACTTAGCAGAAGAAGAAACCGAGACCCAGGACGGGCCTGGGGTCTCCTTTAGACTAAGTAGGTGGGACGGCGGGGAACAGAAGCCAGGCCTCCGGCCCCGGTTGTAGGGCTCCTTCCACTTGTCCTCAGTGGCCTGACTTTCTTACAGGAAATGCACCCAGGTGTCTACCTCAGTCCTTCCTGAACAACTCATGGGTCAGACCCAAAGGGGAAGGTGGAACGGAAGGCTTTGATGGGACCCCAACCCCCCAAACTAGGAGTCAACAAGTCCTCATGTTCTGCCTCCCTCCGTGCTTCCTCAGGCTCCAGAGGGAAAGTGGTAAGCAAAGGGATGGCTGAAAGTCAGGAGAGAGGGGTCGGGCACCGAGGCTGGGCCAGCCATATTCTGGAAGATGGGTGGCTCCACAGGGAAGCCCAGTGACCTTGGCTGGTACCGCCAGCCAGGCCACAGGCAGCTTCACTGAGCTTGGCTGCGCATCTGTTCTCTCTCTCCAGTGAGGAAGTCCCCTCAGGCAGCTTCAAAGTGGAACACGTGTCATCAAGGTGCAGAGCCAGAGGCGGCTTGCAGACCGTGCATCTGAAGAAAAAGCCGCTAGGGATAGTCTGGCTCATGGTGGGGCTTGGTGAGCCCCAGATTTGAAGGGATGGGGTGAGAAGATGCATGAGTAATCGCCTATCATCTTCTTAAGGGAAGGAAGACCTACGGGCCTCTCCCCTATGCCAGTCAGACGCTTGATTCCCAGGCAAATCTAGATGTTTCTATTCGTGTCTAAGCACCATCTCGCCTGATTTCCCTGGAGACCCTTTCCTCTTTTCTGTTTTTGGGCAGAATGCCCTCAGAGATCCAAGGTGCACTTTCAAGACTGTGTGTGTGTGTGTTTATGTGTAACCCTGGCCCAGGGGTTGGGAGGTGCCCTGGCTTCCCAGCGGCAGAGCACGGCTGGCTGCTTAGTTCTCGGGCACACTCACCGAGCTGACTTCCAGCTTGTCCCCCTGGAGAGACTTCAGCCGCACCAGGGCCCCGATGCCCCCGCTGACCAGGATCTCGTCGCCAATGTGGTATTTCAGGATGTTGGCCAGCTCCTTGGCATTGCCTGCGGGTTTGTGGGAAAGAAGGGAGAGCAGAGTTCATTGTAAGCCTGATAACCGGCATCGTCTAGAAGGGCCGAGAGGGGAGGCAAGTGGTGATGGCCGAGACGTTGAACTCTGTCACCAGAGCACACTGGGTGTGCTCAGCCCTCTGACGGGCTGCCTGCCAGAGGCTCTGGGGATTGAGGCACACATCTGCGGCCATGAATCTGCCTCTGTAGTGGGGAGGGCGGGAACGGCTGGGTTAAGCAAGAGCTCTCTGTGCTGCCGAGAAGGAGTTAATCCATACTCCTCTGTGAGTATGACTCATTTTTCCATGAGCTAAATATTTGCTTGGAAAGTCAGGAACCTTTCCAGCACCGGCATCTGGGACATTTCATCATCAGCGTGGCTCCCGACGGTTATAACACAGTAGTGAAATATTTACACATTCTGCCCTCAAATGCATATTCTGGGGCAGCCGTTTCCTGCAGGGAGAACTTAAAAGACTCAACAGCTGCTGTCTGGGGGGGCCGTGGAGCCGATGAGGTCAGGGCTAAGGGGGGCATTCCCTCCGCAGCATCCCTCCCTTCACGTCTCGGCATTCCTTCCAGCCCACATCAGCTTCTCCACCAACTGGGGAGACCATCCGATTGCTCATAAAGGTGCACAGGCATTTTCCAAATTAAGTGTGGGAGGCAATTCTTAAAGCCGCCAGCTGTCCTCTCATCTCCATCACGGCTGCCCTGATACTCACATTCCCAGCCAAGTGGCTAGACTTCCCCCAGGGCTTCTGGATGCCTATTTCCAGCATCTTGAAACTAAGAGCGGAGGAAGATTGAAAGCATTTTGGAGAGTTTGCTTAGGTACAGACAAATCTGCATTAGTGCCGTGGAATGGAGCCACCGGGTACCATGTAGTTTCCAAACATCCCACAACTTGGCAGATGGGAATTCCCATTCTATAGAAATCCCGCCTGGAAGCGATGAGCCATGCCAGCCCCCAGGGCAGGGGGTCTCCTTCTTCCAAGACATCTAATACCTGGATTGACCTCTTGCGCCTGGCTGGCCCTCTATCCCCCAGGAGCACTGGGGGCTTTTCCTGCCTGCAGGCCTGGCAAAGGGCACATTTGGGAAGTTTCATCCAAGCCTCCTCCTGCACAACTGAAAATGAGAGGGAAGCGAGCAGGCTCAAGGCCATCTGGGGAACATTCCACTCCTGCTGGACCAAGAGAGGCTGGAAAGTTTATGTTCAGAATGAACTTCTCTCCTTTTCTCAGGAACATACATCAGCATCAAAGACACAGGCATTCGTTTGCAATAAAGACTATTAAACAGGACACAAATTCAGCCCACAGCTGCCTGCAACCTGAACTTTCTGATTAGAAAGTTCCTTCCAGCCCCAGGGCAGGAAGGAAGGTGAAGATGAGGCATGCCCAGAGGGTGGCCAAGGTCCTTCCTCCTCCTCCTCCTCTTCTCTAGCTTCCCTCCTCTTTCTCCTCAGGCTCACCTTTGTGGGAGGGCCAAAGTGTGCCCACAGGCGAGCACCAGAGCTCCACACTACACCCCCACCCCGAACCCCATCATCGCAGCTATCACGGGGGAGAGGACGTGTGCCCAGCACTGCCGGCAACACCGCATTTACTCCACACTACACATGGCAAGGCACTCTCACTTTTCTAATGGGAAAAAGGAAGCTCCGAGAGGTTAAAGGACTTGCTAGACATCCCTCACCTGGTGAATGCGAGCCAGGAATTAAAACTGCTTTTAGGTGAACCAGGAATCCAAGCCCTTAACCACTGGGCTTATCTCTCAAACATCCTCAGCTAAATTTCTCAGGGCCAGGAATAGCTTCTCTGGTAAAGCTTTGGCCCTGAGGGACATTTCACACAGGTAAGTGGCTTCATTACGGCTGTCCTCCAGGTTCTCATGGGGAAGACATGTCTCAGTGACGGGGCTCATTGTTACCCACTTAGTGTCTCTCTTCTCTTCTCTGCCTTGCGTGGTACCCAGGGAGACTGACCGCTGTGATGCACACCATCCAGGGTCCCTTGCCCCCTTCTCATGGCTGACAGGAGGCCCACGCAATGGGCCTGTGGGAGGAGAGGGAGGCTGAAGGAGTCCTGGCCCCCTTGCCTTGGCTCTGCCCACAGCTGCATGTGGGCTCTGGTTGCTGTCCTGTGCCCCTCCCCTGAGCTCCCGTTCTCCCTGTCCCCTTCTCCCCTTGGCCTCCCCAGCCCCTGGCCTGTGGTGGGAAACACTTTTCCCTGGGTGTCCTCATCCTTTGCTGGTCCCTTACTCCTGCCCACACTTCTGCAGTCTCCCCATTAAGTTCCTTTCAGTCAAACCCTTGGTAATGAGCCCCCTGTTTCCTGCTGGTCCCCTGACTGTTTCAGTCACGTTAGAAACCGTGTAAAATATACTTCGCTTGGTCTTTACCCAAGAGTTTGTTCAGCTCTTCTGGTGGCATGGCTTGGAAGGCCTCGTTTGTAGGAGCAAAGACCGTGTAGACCCCTTCCCTGTTGAGCACCTCCGTCAGCCCGGCAGACTGGATGGCGGCCACTAGCATGCTAGGGAGACACACAAGAGAAAATGTCACCTGCCGGTGACGGGGAGGGGATGCCCACTTT
The DNA here is from genome assembly GCF_922984935.1 of Meles meles. NCBI lineage: Eukaryota > Metazoa > Chordata > Mammalia > Carnivora > Mustelidae > Meles > Meles meles. Next base: position 109,408,703 of record NC_060068.1, read on the forward strand.
CCCAAATATCTCCCCACTGCTGGGAGGTGGACCCCAGAACTGGAATTTACACCCCTCTTGCTGGTTTTCACCCTTTGCTCATCATGCACAAGGAGGGAAGACTCCATTCTGCATATTTTCTCCATAAATGTTCAGCTCCATCAACCAGCCAGAGGCCAGAGGCAGGGGGGGAGCAGGAAGGAAGAGGCCAAGCCACCGGGCCCTGGGGATGTGACTCAGGGGAGTGCAGGGTTGGGGGTCTCCAGGCTCTGGTGTCACAGCACCCAGGGGTAAGCAAGCAGGTCAGAAATGGAGAGAGGCGGCAAGAGAACAAAGTGACACAGGGAGCTTGAGAAGGAGCGGCAAGGAGTCTTCAGGGACTCCAAGGAGATATTGTGGCGACTGAGACTCATCCCACACTCAAAACCGGGTGCTGTCAGCTTACTTGGGACCTCAAGATGAGAGTGTGGTATCTTTCTTGCCCTTCATACGAAAATGCAGCCCCCTCCCTGTTTCCAAGGATGTGGGGATTACAGTCCCAGAAATAATCCTTCTTCTCAACTCAAGCTTCCAGCGTGAGCCTCGTCCTTCCCAGATCCCCAGGCTGGAAGGCCACCAGGACACCGCCAGTGTTCACTGAGCCTCCCGAGGCAGTGGGGAGCTTGACAGATAGCTGAGACCCAGCGTCCTGACCCGGCACGACCACTTGGCAGAAGTCTCCCATGGCATGAGGCTGGTTACCTGAAGCGATTGTCCCCCTTCAGGACGTCCATGACGGTCCCCATTGGGGGGGTGAGCATTCGGTCCATGGTGAAGAGCGTCCCATATCTCCCCCTCTTGTCGTGGGCAGCAATGCAGCTGTTCTCGATACACAGGCTCTGTACCAAAGAGGGGCAGACACAGGTCATCCACCCTAATGAGGCCTCCTGATGTGCTCTAAGCACACGCTGGGGTCTTCATCCGCACAGAGCAGTGAATGTACGCTACAGCGGGTCATTACGACAAGAATAAAATGTCGTGTTTTCTCCAGGAAAGGAAAAATAAAAATAGTGTTCCGTAAGGAGAAAGGGCCACTGGGCCCCACTAATGTTACAGAGAGGTCCCCCACGATGAGACTGTTCCAGTACACATGAGGTCCATCGACGATGATGAAATCAATAGATCAACTCTACTGAATTGTTTAACGGATGACAACCGTCTTTAGTCACTGGTACTGGCAGGTCCCAGGGAATACACCTGTGTTGTACCGTGCTTTCTGGCTGACTGTCCACAGTAACTGTTGAGTTTGAAGATAGAAAACAGACAGGAGAAGGGAAAAGAGAACCTTCTGGACCAGGGAGAGCTGTGTTTCGTTCAGAAGGCTTCTCTTTGCATAAGCTAAGGATTCAAAGTCTCCATCCCTCCGCCCCGTTGATCACACTGAGCTCGATGTGGACCACTGCCTACCTAGTCAGCTATATGCTACATACCCACATATATAAATTTGTTTGCTTTAATACAGTTTCCATTTCTTAGAGCTGAGGCAAAGAAAGAGCATGATTTAGGAGCCAGAACTTACATTGCGATAAACAAAAACTCTCAGTTTTTTGCCACCCAGAGTGTCCAGGGTCTGTCCATGATACAGATACTTGGAAGCTAGCTGGTCTTTAATCATGTGATTCAGAAGCAAATTCCTTGTGTGTGCATCAATGTTAGGGGTTCCATCTGCAAGAGAAGGTGGGTTCGGTCCAGAGGCACGCTCCAGAAAGGAAGAGAACGAGAGACAAATGCAGTGGGAAGCCCAACCCTCCTTGCGCTTGAAAATGGGAGATTGAGAAATCCAGGGAGGCTGCCAATATTCCTTAACATCTGGCATCTTCTGCAAATCAACCAAACACAAGAGGGTCTAGATAATTGAGGGTGTCTGGAGTTTTGCCCGTGGAGGGAGGGGAAGGCACGGACACCACTTGGCCCCCTCCTCCGCCTTCACCTCTGCCAAGGCTCAGCTGTATCCTCACTCTGACCTGCCGATCACATGAGCGGTTGATTCTGCGAATAAAAAGGCACTCTCTGGCCAGATGCAAACTCTTGGATTCTGAGGACCAGACCCCCAAATTCATTCTCTGCTCTGCCAGATCACACAGCAGAGCCCCTGAGGTTTCGGGCAAGCCGGTGGAAGCACTAATGCTGGCGGGGTGCTGTCCCTCTGGGAGGGTGCTATGGAGGTGACCCTCTCCTAGGGCTGCCCTCACCACGTTACCTTTGAATACAGAATTCATGGGGGCCAGGAGGGTCAATCGCTCCTTTCCAGAGAGATGAGTGCCGAGGCCAGCCTGTCTGAAAAGGTCAACGGCTGTGGAAACATCAGACTCCGCAGCCAACTCAAACAGCGTCTTGGCTGCAAGGAAAGAGAACGCAGGTTCAAAAGTTACAAGTGCTGTTTTCATTTATCCTCCGTCCACCCCACAGCATGACGCACACCAGCAGGAATGTCATCTCGTGAGTCAACAGCCCTCTCAGCCCCGCAGCCGCACAGCGGGCTCGTGTCATCAGGCCCCTGGTCCCCCAGGTCTCCCTGGGCAGGGGAGGGAGGTGAGGAGCAGGAGGCAGAGGCCAGTCTCTATCCTTGCCTTCAGCCAGGGTGCCATCTAAAGCCTGCGGCAAGGCAGCGCGGTCTGCGTGGCGACTTCTGAGGGTCCCATGATGCCAGTGACCACACCCACAGAAAGCTAACTTCTGGTTCGGTTTTCTTCTGTGAAATTGCTTCACTTCTGGGCAACCGACCTCCCTGGAATTCCAGAAGGGGGCTAGCCTGCTGCACAAAGCCCAAGCCAAAGTCCACTCAGTCATTTCTCCCAGGCTCAGCGAGATGGTGGGTGCTCAGAGGCCAACAAATGGCCCTCTGCGCCCAACCAGAGCAGGCTGATCTCCTGAACGGCTTCTGGGATTGAGTCAATCCCTCCCCGGCTCCCCTCAACAGCTCTCAGATGCCTCCAAAGTGACGCCTGGACTCCCAGGCCTGCGGCTCAAGAGTCTTCACAGTCTGGCCACGACCTGCCAGCTGCCCAGGCCCTCTCCCCCGAGAGGCTGTGAGCTGGGTGCCTGCAAGGAAATGGCCCCCACGATCCCTAAATTCCCCAAGGGCTCCCACTGCAGATGGCAGAGGGGCCAGCAGGCCTGGCAGGATCATGCCCTCGGAGGCCTGGCTCACCTGAGTCCGGGATGAGCAGCTCATCGATGTAGTGGATCACACCATTGGTGGCCAGGGTGTCTTTATTGGAGATGATGGCCTTCCCATTGATGGTGAGCATGTCCCCGCTGCAGCCCACCTCCAGGGTGGTGCCCTCCAAGGTCTCCATGGACATCCCTGCAACGATGGCTTCTGCACACATGGCCGACTTTAGGATGTGGTTGTTCAGCAGGTCTGGGGACCAAAACAGACACAGATCAAGGCCGTGTTGGCTCCAGGCTGATCTCAGAGGCCAGCTCACAGCCCCCGTGGCTGTGAGGATTCTGTTCTCTCTGACACTGACCTAGAGATAAGGCTGGGGACTGCGCCGCCCCATGGCCTCCTCTCCTCCTGCAGAGTCAGCAGACAGACTGCCTGAGTCTGAATCCCAGATTGGCCACTTAGCCACTGTGGGGCCCTGGGCAAGTCACTGAGCCCCTGGGAGCCTCAACTTCCTCCTTAGGTCAAGATGAGCCTAGCATTCATCTCCTGGGGATGCTGTAAGGGGGACATGAAGCCCGGAATGTAAAGCACCCAGCACAGTGCCCGACAACACAGTCAACACCCAACAAACATTCGTGACTCCCTGAGCACCTGAACTTGAGACTGAATTCTATTAGTGTCTGACCCTCAAAATGAGTTTACCCTCAGACTTTTTATCTACTGACCTTTAGAAAAATGTGAAATTTGATAGGGAAAGATGGAAACTGTAGCAAATGAGAGTTCTAGATTATCTGCGCATTTTACCCATTTTTGTTCATTTTATCCAAGGGCCCACTAGCTGCCAGGATCTGTCTTCGGGTTTGGGGATGGTGATCCATCAGACACGGTCTTTGGTACTCCCCTCACCCCACCCATAACTCATAAGTAGAATTTATTTCCTTGTCCAAGTGGCCCTCGGGGACAGGGCAGAGGCTGGGGGTCCTGAGGAAGCTGCAAGGAGCAGTGGGGGGACGTGACCCCCACCTGGCAGGGCAGATTCCTGGACGGCCATTCCCTCAGGTCACTAGGGCCCTTTCCCTTAAAGTCTCACCACAGAGGCAAGTTTCAATCTGTGCTGAGCGTGAGAACCAAAACCATACCATCATGGACCGGAGGAAACCCCTACAGAGGCATGGGGCTCCCACAGGAGCGTCAGGGGCCTTGAAAGCCATTCGGCTGGCGGGAAGGGAAAGGACAGCCAGGCTGCCATGGGAACGAGGTCTTGTGGATTTAGCTTCTAAGGGAAGGAAGGTAAAGGCTGGGTGGGGTAAGGGTCACCTGCTAGGGCCATGGGGAGGGAGAGCAGGGCCAGGGCTGGCAGCCAGTCTTCAAACAAGGCACACCAGCCCAAGGCTGCTTCTTGCCTATGTGCCAAGCCACCAGAAACAGCCGAGCCTGTGAGGCTGGACTCCTTTCCCTCTGTCTTTGAGCCAGCCAGTGACACCCCCGTACAGAGGGCCTGGTCTCACAGCAAGTGGGTTACTGAGCAGGAAAAGGCCCGTGTGCAAAAGGAATAAATTAGGGCTGCCTTTTTCTTACAGCAAGAGTTCTGATATCTTCAAAAATGAAAACGTGTTCTGTACAAAAGCGGTTTTAGGGAGAACACGGCTCCAAATAGAAAGTTCGGTATGCAGAGATGCGCCCACGTCCCAGCTCCCTCGGGAAGCCTCAGGACCCCCCTGGCGGGACGTGCCCCACCCCCGCCCTCATGCCCACCACCACGGGGGTGTCTGTGTCATAGTGCTCACCACTTCAGATCCCACAACCTGTGGGATCCGAAGGCTTAAACTTCCTTGCAGACAACCCTGTACCACGTTTCCTTTGGGGGCCTGGGTTCATGCCACAGGCCAGGCACGGAGGTGCCGTGACATCTGGACACAACAGATCTCCATCTGCGCTTTCAGAAAAGTGCCCTTGCCAGCCCTGCGTGGCTGCAAGGAGAACATTTTACACTTATCGGGCCTCTGAAATACAGTAAGTGTTTTAGAGCGTACAGTGTGAAGGTGGGTTGAATAGACTCCAAAGAAATGAAGTCATCCCTAGATTGTATTTGGGAGGAATAAGTGTGTTGGGGTACACAGAGGACCAGGGTGCTACTCCTCTCTGCAGGAGATGCAGGGGTCAGTGGCCAAGCCCGGCCTTCCCTCCCCTCCCCTCTCACATGTGCTGGGTCCTTCCTTCTCCTCCAGCAATAATCAACACACCCCTAACTGAGCAGCTCACTGAGGTGGCATGAAGGACCCAGCTCTAAAGAGTCAAGAGTCAACTCTAACTGGCTATTAATTTCATTTTGGATTATCCACGAGGTCCCTGGCCAGACAGGAAGAGTTCAAGGGTCAGCACGATGGCCCCATTCCAAGGACGCCAGGACCGGCCATCTCCTCCCCACACCTCCAAGCCACTGCCCACTTCACAGACTTGCTCTAGTTTTGAGCATCTTTAGCTCTTTCTGAGTCTAGCCAGGGCCTGCTTTGGACCTCCAGCCCTGCCTCGCTCCTCAGCACAACTGCTGCTGGACAAAGGCTGCTGGGTTCTCTCCTTGTCCCTCTGACCAGGGCTCTGCTCTGGCCTCTGCAGAGACAGGGCCCGACGGGAGCAATGGGACAGGATGGTGCGCGGAATGCTCATCTTGTGCAAGAGCAGGCCTCGGGCTCCGTCTGGCCGTTCCAGTGGTGCTCAGGGGTGCTCACCTCTCAGGGCTTCTGGGTCACCCAGGATCCTGTTCAAGGTTTCAGCAGGGATCTTCTCGAAGGCCTCGTTGGTAGGGGCCAAGAGTGTGAACTGGCCATCCCCTTCCAGCACGGTGTTGAGCCCAGATGCGGCCACGGCAGCCTGTGGGGCAGGGAGAGGAAGGAGAGTTGCCTGAAGGCTCTGGGAGGCTCTGCAGACAAGAGGCAGACATCGCCTCACCAGGCCTCCTTTGAAGCGCTTCAGACTCATAGAAGAAATGACAAGACGCCAAAGCTCACCTCTCATGGTGGCCTCCGGGGACCTTGTCAGGACTGAGCTCCCACCACTCTGGCCATTTCTCAATGACTTCCTCTGTCTTTGGCCTTCCCACCCCAGGCTTTGGCCTGGCCATTCCCTCTGCCCTTCCTCCTCTCTTGGCTTCTCTGACTCCTATCCCTTCCCTGGGACTTGATTATAGTATCGCTTTTCTAGGTAGCCAACTTGGCGTTGCCCCCATCACCACCCCACCCCCCGCCACTGCCCTCAGACAAAAAAGTGTCTGTTGTACAAATTTTCACGGCTCGCGTCCTCCTTGCGTAATACTTAAATAGCTCTGGGCAATGCTCCTTCTGTGAGCTCCAGGAGTGGAAGGATCACATCACCCGTTTCTACAGAGGAGTCCTAGGATCTTCTAAAAGCCGAAGGGGCCTCCTGCTGCCCCGGGATTGAGGATACACCCCTTGGCCTGGCCTGCAGCCCTGCAAGTTCTGGCCCCTGCCTCCCTGCTGCTTCCACGTCACACTCTAGCTGTGTACGTTTCTTCGTTCTGGACCTGCCCGCCTCCTTCTTACTATTCCTGCCCCCAGAGCCTTTGCGCTTGCCTTCTGCTCTGCCCTCTGTGCTCCAACCCCTGCCTTTCATGTAACCGGCCATTCTCATCCTCCAGTCCTCAGACCTGAATTCACCTCTTCCAGAGAAACCTTCCCTGACCACCCAGTGCCAACTGGGCCCCTCGGCTCACCACTCCCTGACTCCCCGATACCTAGCCCCATCCATGGCTACCTCGTGTGCATCTGGTCTGTCCTCAGGAAGAACGAAAGTGCCACTGAGGACAGAAATTTGTCTCATTCACCTGTATACCCCTGGCAGGTAGACCACCAGCAGGCCAGGAGCAGGTATTAAAGTATGTGTTAGCAGAAGGAAAGATGGGTGTAGGGAGGTCCCAAGGGGAGGGAGAAAGGAGGGAACACTTGTCAAACTTAAAGTAAGAGGACGTTACTCAGTGGGGGTTATGCACGGTTAATCGAGAGGTGCCACCAACTTTGTGGGGACGTATCATTTCCTCGCAGACCCTTGACCTTGTAGTGACCCAGAAGGAAAGCAGGGGAGAGCTGAGAGAGCAGGGTTCCCTGCAGAGCCACTTCCTGAGGCCACATCCCTGCTGGGCCAGCCCCAGGGTGTTTGTCTCTGTGTGTTGGAGATCTCCAGGGGAGGAGCCTCCGCAACCCCCCTTTGGTATCCTTTGTGGTCAGGAAGTTCTCCCTGAATCAGGGCAAAAACCCTGACGGGGCAGCCTGTGTTCACTTCCTCTGAGCAGCCACTGCCAAGAGAAATGCCGGCTTGCCGCTCCAGCCCGCAGAGAAACGCCTGCTGGGCAAGGCCAAAGGAACGGTGTTCTGTGGCTGCAGAGCAGGCAGAAGCCAGGCCAGAGGTCAAACTCAGACTCCCGTGACCTCTCTGCTGGTCTGGGATCCAAGGAAACCTGGGGGTGGCTGGGGCAGGGGTCCCCTGGTCCCCTGGAGACACGCGGTCCAGAAGGTCATGAAGCCTGGCACTATTCTTGTCCTGCATATATGGAAAGTGCCCCTGGGGAGTGGGGGAGGGCCCTCTCACCGCTGGAGCCCAGAGGTACAGGCCCAGGCAGCCGAGGGCCCAAAGGGACCTGCGGTGCTACAGACTACGGGACTTTTCAGGGGAGTCAGGAAAGGACAGCCTTACAGAGGAGAGGACGGGCAGAGGGAGTTTCCCAGCAGTGGATTAAGATGCTTCCTCGTGGTCAAGCTCAGTAATGAGTGGACCCTCTGTGTTCATGGGCTCTTAGAAGAACAGGCTGTACTTCTCCTAAATGCCCATGAAGAGACACACTCTGCTTCTCCTGCAGAAGAAGGCCCTTTTGAGAGGTCCTATGTCCCCAGGCCGGGTCCTCTCCCACGGCAGTCCCTCACCCGAAGGGTCTCAAAGGTGTCTTCGATCTCGATGATCTGCTGGATGTTGTTGGTGACAGTGGAGATGACCTTGTCGATGAGGTGCACCACACCGTTGGTGGCGTGGTGGTCGGCTTTCAGCAGCCGAGCACAGTTCACGGTCACGATCTGTGCAGAGAAGAAATGAGGATGAGCAGTTCACTGACCAGAGGTGTGGGCCCGAAGCCTCAGCAGGGGAAAACAGGGCAGCATGTGGGTTCCACAGCTGTGGAACCGGAGGGCCCGGGAAGAAGCAGGTGCAGGAGGCGGGGATGACCTCCAGCCTACCTCACCCCCAGAATGAAACCCCAGAGCCAGCCCCATGTGCAGACCGGGCCTGGGCTCAGGGTGGATACAGGGCAAGGCTGGGTCCCTGGGGACTCCCTACCCCGTTGGGATAATGGTGGATCTGGATGCCCGAATTCTGGTACATGGAGGTGAGGGCCATGCCGTGTTTCAGCTCATCCGTCAGGACCCGTCTGTTGACCATGTGGTAGCGAAGGGCATTGAGCAGCTCGATGTTGACGTTGCTCACCAGGGAGTCCAGCACTTCCTGGAAGGAAGCCAGAGCGGCAGTTAGGGGGCGGCCGACCACAGGGGCACAGGTGGCTTCCTGCTACCCTGGGAAAGGTGCTGTGGAAACCAAGGGCCCCTCCTCAGTGAACACAACATCTAGACAGTAGGATGGGTGGGCACAGAAAGTCATCTAGTGAGATATAGTTTAACTCAAGTTCCCTGACTTCATCTGAGGGCTCAAGGAAGAAGCTTTGTGCAACAGTGGGAAATCGCTGTAGAGTGTCTCGCTTCCGCCCACCAGCCACCCCTCTGGGAAGTAAGGTGGTCATCTCACAGCTGGCAAGGAAGCCCAGGCCTCGTTGCTGGGGGCAAAGATGGTGAAGCTGCCGGGCCCTTCCATCTCGGGCCTCAACTTCTCCGTGCGGTCCGTGTACAGCTGAGTCGTGGTGGATCCAACGACGCCCAGGGTCTCGTAAAGGTTTGAGAGAGGTAGGGCTGCAGGGGCAGAGGACAGAGGTGGGACGGACCTGTGGAGCCCGCCCCAACCAGACCACACCTTCCCTGGTGTGCAGAGCACACGGGACCTGCAGGACAGGTGTGTGGGAAAGCCCAAGGATGGCTTTCTGAAAGCCAGCTGAAAGCCTGTCACTTTATGAGTGACAAGCTGCTTTTGTTTTTTTTTTAAGATTTTATTTATTTATTTGACAGGGAAACATAAACAGGAGGAGCAGCAGAGGGAGGGGGAGAAAGAGGCTCCTCGCCAAGCAGGGAGCCGGATGTGGGGCTTGATCCCAGGACCCCGAGTCCATGACCTGAGCCAAAGGCAGACGCCCAACCAACTGAGCCACCCAGGCACCCTTGTCACATACTCCTTAAAGCAACTTCGGGGGTCAAATGCCTCCCTGCTGAGACTCTACTAATTGGTCATTTTTCATCATTTTAGCCTCAGGAAAATGAAGCTTCTGTTCACAGACATATAAAGATTTGAAAGAGAGAGCACAAGTCGGGGGAGGGGCAGAGGGACAGAGGATCCCAGTCAGACTCCCCACTGAGCTCAGAGCCCCATGCTTGCTCTCAAGGACCCAGAGATCATGACCTGAGCTGAAATCAAGAGTCAGCTGCTTAACCAACTGAGCCACCCAGGCGCCCCGTTCGTAGACGTTTACATAATAACAGCAGGAATATACACCCAAAATAGATATTCTAGTTACAAACTGGGCTTTCCGATTTATCTAGTTGAAACTGGTTTCCTAATGGCCTCTACTGGAATGAAAGAACATTACAAATCTTCCAGGTTCTTTGTCTAGTTCCAAGCAATAAAATGTTATTTCCTAAAAACCCAAAAGTGGCCCTAAGCATAGAAGGCCTTCCCCTCCCACAGGCCATTCTCCTCTCCCAGCCGCATAATTCCCACATAATTCCCTTCCACCTAAGCCCCCCACCCCCTTATGACATTGGCACCAACCAAACTGTCCTTTCAAGTCCGTCCCACATTCTCAAGGCATAATTACCAAATTTCAAAGTTTAAACTCCCCCTCCGCATAGTCCCTGGGGGGGTACGCTTGAAGGAAACCCTCTGATAAAATTCTTAGGTGCTGCAGTCTTCGGCTCCTCTGGCCCGGCGTGGTTCCCTGTGCTGGTTCTGGGAAAGCCTGCCTGGTTGGCCACCCTCCTCCCAATGGACTCCAAAGGCTCAAGTTCCAACGGAGGGAGGAGGGGGTGCCTCGGTGCCCCAGCCCAGCACTCCAGCCACGGATCAGAAATGCTGGGTGTGGTTAGAAGCCCTCCCAGCCCAAGACAGCAAGGCCAGCAGCCCAGGCCTGGGAGGCAAGCACGGGCAGGTTGAAATTGGAGTCTGCTGCACCAGCCACGTAAGAAGGTCAGCTTGCACGGAAAGGAGCAGTGCAGGAAGCTCCCGCTCCCAGCTTCCATCCTCTGGCTCTGGTGTGACGCCTGGAGAGAGAGCATGCGGGGAGGGTGTCCCTGCAGCCCTGTCACCCTGTACCCCACTGTGGATGGACTCTGCTGCCTGCTACGTGGGGGCTCCTTCCTCCCTGCCTCCTCCCCCTCCCAGCACCAATGCTGCAGGCCTGGTTTACTCACCTGCGGGACAGCCCTTCTCTCCTGGCACCTTCTCGTATCCGGGACAGCACTCATAGCTGATGACTCTGCAGTGAGACAGACAACACACGTGAGGGCGACACAGGGCTTCCCTCCTCCTCGCTGTCCTGGGGAAGAGGTGCCTCCATAGACAGAGGAAGGGAAAGGATGGTAAAACACCCTGCTCTCGGAGGAGACCATTCAATCAGCTGTATTAGTGCATCGTGGTGTTTAGGAGCAAGGAGCTTGTCACTCCTCCTCAGCTTTGCAGAATGTTCCCAAGGTTGCCACCCGTATAGCAATCCCGCTGGGACTGCGGCAGCACGTTCCATAGGGGGATTAGAAAACACACCCACCAGGAATTTGTCTCCAGCATCACTCATGGTGACCCCCATGGTTGGTGTTCTTGAGAGACAGCAGGGAGAAAGGGGGGTGGTTCCCTGGGCCTGCTCTGGCTGACGCTTCCACTAACCAACTGGGGCCTCTGCTGCCAGCCCTGTGTCGTCCCTGTGTGCCCCCTCTGTAAAACCTATGTGTGTATCCCGCCACGGTCATTGGACTAAATCTCTCGTGCTCATCTAGCCTTCTGATTTAATAACGAAGAAGGACAGCATAGAGATCATCATCAAGTTTTCCTGTCTTCACAACCAAACCTTAAAACTTTTAAAATTAAGACAGAGCATGCTCGCTTCGGCAGCACAGATACTAAAATTAAGCCAAAGCTCCTTTGGGGTGTTTTTTTTTTTCTTTCACTCTTTAAATTGAAAACAGAATCTTAGTAACGACAATGACACGGCTTCAAATTGAAAATGTACAAAGGATGACATAGCAAAGTGTGCCCCATTAAACCTCGCGTCCCTCAACCATCCCATCCATCATCCTCCCAGGAAGCAACCGCGACTACCCGTTTGCTTAATTCTTTGGTATCTGGATGAAAATGAGACTGGCACTCTACAGTGTTAAACTTTGAAATCATTTGGTGGAAAAACTTAAAACGTTCTCTTCTCCCAACTCAGGCCAGCTCATTAGGGAACATCTGCCATCCTCTGGAGGTCTGAAACACACAGCTTCAGTGAACCCACTATTCTGGAAGCCCAAAAGCCTGAATTTCAAATTGTATGGCAAGGAAGTTAAGTGTTGGAAAAGCTTACAGCTAAGAAAGACTTGCTTCTTATCAACTCCCCGGGTTCTGAGTAAGGCTAGCCCCGCCCAGGCAGGGTGAACAGAGCCTTCTTTGACAGCCTGGGAACCAGGAGCAAGTGGCCACGTCCTGTCCCTTCCCTTCCTGTACAGGGATTCACCCTTTGGGACAGGAGACAACTCGGGCTTGAACTGCAGCAGGTTTGCCCACAGAACTGCCCACCACAGGGCTCTCCCAGGATGTTTAATGACCTCACCGGAAGACAGGCAGGCAGAGGGGGAAGAAACAGGGCTTTGGGACCCGGCAGGGTGCTCTCAACGCACCCAGGACATTCTGCTCTTATTAAATGACTTGGAATCATCTCAGGGGAGCCCTGGTGAGTCATGAGAAGACAAAACCGACTTCATCTGTTATCCAGGGGGGTTTCAGACACTGACTGGCGAGGATTCTCAGGCTGCTGGGGAGCTATAGGAAGCATTTTGCCAGAAATGGGTCCCCCAGGAAACGGCTGCGGAGTGACAAGTCATGCGCCTCCCTCTTTGCCCTGCTCCTTCCTTCCCTCCGCCCACCTCATCCTCCTTTTCTCCAGCCTTCCCCCATCCTGGTCCTTTCTAGCTTTTCATCTCCATACCCATAAGGCCTCGACTTATAAGGGCTAAATAGACTCAGGACTTGCCTTGACTGACCCACAATTTTATTTTTGGAGACTAAAGTCATCTTCTGCCATGAAAGTCAGGTTTGACCGACAGGCAACCTTCAAAGGCAGCATAGTGTCATGGAAACAGAATGAGAATGAGGGAACTCGACTTGTGACCATTGGTAACTAGTAGAGTGACCTCAAAGGTCCACTTTTCTCTCAGGGTCTCAGTTGCCTTATCTATGAAATGGGGTGAGGTTAAACTAGGTCATCTCCAAGGTTCGTTCCAAACTCACGCTCATGATTCTAGTTACTGGGCTTGTTTCTAGGGGGCAGAGAAGCTGTCTTTCAAAGTTCAGTGTCTGCTGGCTTCTCCCAGCTAATCCTAGGGAGAGCTCCAAGCCTCAGGCCCATAGATCCAGTGGACACTGATGCGTGGGATCCCAGGGCTTCTCTGATAACTACCAGGGCTCTGGGGCTGGGGTTGCAGAGGTGGGATTAAGGTCAAGGCTGCCAAAGCTTAGCATCTTTCTAAAAGTGCCTGGGTGACACTTCACGGAACTGGAGAAGCACAGGTGGAGGATGGGTCTTCTCCTCAAAGCTCTCCTCATCTCAGGGGTCCCCCCTGCACAGGGGTGCTGCATACTCTATGCCTTGGAACTCCCAGCTGGGCTCGCCAACATTTCTTCTTCCAGGGTGTCAGCTTTTGAGTTCCATCTCAAATCAAAACAAAACAAAACAAAACAACCTGAAGAGAGCTCCACAGCTCAGGCGGCCTCACCAGAACTTCACTGAGGACCGAGAAAGCCAACTCACCGAGCGTGAACTTCGTAGTTCCTGTGGCTGCATGTGTCTGTGCGTGGGGTGGGGGTAACGGGTCGTGGCGGGGAGAAGAGGGGTTGAAGGGCTGGGAGGAGGAACAGATACAAGCAGACAAGTCTCAGTGTGAAGAAAGATGCTTAGGATGGAGTTAGAAAACTGCAAGGGCTCTCAGGGCCAGAAGGGTTTCTTAAGATCACAGCTGAGTATGGGCAGACTTAGGAGCGCCCCCCCCCCAATTTTGTCAGGTCTCATCCCTTTTCCATGGCTCTTGGCAGCATACAGACTGGGGGCAAGCAGAGTAATCTGACACAGAGAGGACACAGGTGCTCTCTTCGTTGTGGACAGAGCCCCCCACCTCGTCAGCCCCCTTTCCATGTGGGCTTTGCACCCCTGTCCCACAGCAGCTAGAGGTGGGTGGCACAGGGCTGCGCACAGAGGTCAGTCCGCCAGCCAAGGGCTTTTCCCTGGTTAACCAAGTGTGGCTCTGCCAGGAAGCTTTCTCCTCATCTTCCCACCCCACTTGCCTCTCTCTCTCTTCTGCCCTCCTCCTGCCACAGTCTGGCATCCTTGGCACTCCCCAGGTGCGAGGACATCAGCCATGCCTCTCACCCCCAGCCTGGTAGCCTTCTGGGCTGAGATGCTTCCTTGGCCAGCGGTTTCCTTACTGTCCCCATAAAACCAGGCCTGCTCAGAACCGGTCTGCTTGGCAGAGAGGCGGAGGCAACTGGAAATTACAGACTGAGAAGACAAGTCCATTGAGAAGAGCTTGACCAAACCTTTCTGGATGAGCCGTGCCTGCTCACAGCCCAGTGTGCCATTCCCCTTGAGCTTTGGCCCCGAGGAAGACATGGGTGCTGTGAAGAGGTGGGGCTGGGGGCCATCACAGCGTGATGGGTCTCATACCTCCTCTCTAGGATGAAGGCAGGAAGGATGGAAACCACAGGAGCCTCCATCTCTGTTTCCCCAGTTCCTTGGCCTCCCCGTGCAGAGAGGACCGATCTATTGCTCTCTGAATCGCATCCCATCAGAGAAAGCTGCTCTCATGAGAGCCTCTGGGCTTCTCCTTGACCTAACACAGTCCAGGAAGTAAAAAAACCTCAGAAAAAGACTATCTCTAGGACAATGAGACATGACTATTCTTGTTCTGGTTTCCCTGATCAGAAGAACCATTTGAGGAAGAAGGTGAGGGAAGGTGACCAATCTAGAAGGGCCTTGAAATGAGGAAGGAGAGACAGTGTCGATCCAGAGTCTAAAGATAGGGGTGGCTGGGAGGCTCTCTGCCAATGGCCTCCAGAGTGTTACTCATGATCAGATACAGACAGAAGCATTGCTAGTTCTTTCCTCAAAATGATTTTCCAAGAAGTTAATATAATAAATTAAAACAATCACTCTCTCCAACCGCACTTCACAGTTCCAGCCGGTTGTCATGGCTGTAAATGTCTAGGGACGAACCAGACTCTGGAAGTAGGTGGAGCGAGGAATGCAGTCTGAGCGCCAGTTTCCCGCGACAGAAGGTAAACCACTCAGCGTGTCATGATTTCCAAGCAGAATCGCAGAGCAAACACAGCCCCATATCGTCTAGACACGAAGCCATCCCCCATGGACTGCCGGCCTGGACTGGTTCCTTTTCTGCTCTCTTGGCCTTGGAAACTAAGCTGAGCTTTTTTGAGCCTCTAGCAGAAAATCCAAAATCTTGACCTCTCTGATGAGAAAGGGCTCAGTTGGGTACCTGGATGGTTCAGTTGGTTAAGCGTCTGCCTTCTGCTTAGGTCATGATCCCAAAGTCCCAGGATCAAGCCCCACATCAGGCTCCCTGTTCAGCCAGGAGTCTGCTTCTCCCTCTGACTACCCCCTCTTGTGCTCTATCTCTCTCACTCTCTCTCTTTCAAATAAATGAATAAAATCTTTTTTTAAAAAGGGGGGGTGCTCGTTTTGACCTCATGGCCAGCACCAAAGGTCCCATCATTAACCAGGGTCCAGCCTGGTTCACGAGAAGACAGAGACTTTAAAAAATGTACTTACATGTTTGGTGACAATCTGTGTGTATGGAGTGGGTGCACGCATTGTGGGGCCTCCTGGACACTGACTGTGTCTCTTGAGTTCCCATGCCCTTTTACCTGACCAGGAGTCCCCTTGTAGCGGGGAGCACAGCGATCACCAGACTGGGGGTGAGCAACCAGAAGGTGGCTGGTGAGTCTGAGCTAAAGGACCTCTGTTGCCCCTCAGGAGACCTTGTCTCTGGGACCTTCAGGCAGAGATTTTAGGGCTGTAGAGAGCGATGTGGGGCAGGTCACTCAGGCCCTACAGGGCTGCTTGCTTGTGGATCTTCCCATGAGACTAACAACAGCTGCTGGGTTTACTTTCCCTGGAGACATTAGGGAGAGTAGGCCTGGCAGAGTAGCCAGGCCTGCCCCACTTCCCAGCAGATGACTTTGAGCACACTCCTTAGGCTTTTTGAGCCTCAGTCTCCCCATCTGTAAAATGGGCTAATAATAATACCGCTCTCATAGGGTGACTATGGGAATTCAGTGGGTTCACATATGAAAAGTACTTCACAGATTCTTGATATTTACTATGGGCTCAGTTCTTGAGCTTTGAAAAAAAACCACTGCAGGTATAAATTTGAAAACTGTATTTAGATTAATAACTTCACTGAAAGCAACATCTTGCATGAAACCACTGATCAAGGTCACAGTGTGATAAACGAATTCCCCATAAAATGCAACCTACAGAACGCAACAGACAGGGCCTACATTGGTTTCCCACTGCTGCAGTAACAAATAATCCCAGATTTAGTGGCTTAAAACAACACAAATTTATCATCTTACAATTCCAGATTACAAATCACCTTACAAAGCAGCTTTAATGAGGTTGAAATGAAAGGCTGTATTCCTTTTAGAGGCTCTAGGGGAGAATGTGTTCCTGGTCTTTTCCAGTTTCTGGAGGCTGCATGCACCTCCTGGCCTGCAGTCATATTACTCTAACTTTATCTCCTTCTCTGACTCTGACCTACCCGCCTCCCTCTTATAGGACCCTTAGGACCACATACCAGATAACCCAGGATAATCTTCCCCTCCAAGACCTTTAACCTAATCATATCAGCAAAGGCTCATTTTCCTAGTTCCAGGTTCAGGGATGAGATGTGGTCATCTCAGGGAGTTGTCATTCTGCCTACCCCAGGGCAGGACCCCAGATGCTGCATGGATGCACGGAAACACCAGAAGGAATGTAAGCTAAGATGGCACCTTGGAAGTTACAGAGTGGGACAGAACCTTCAGGCAATCCTGTGCCACTAAGGTGGTGTTAGGTGGGTGTCGAATCTGTTATTCTGAAGCACATTATCCATGGGGTCCCAGATAGCTGCATAAGGAATAGGAAACAAGGAAGGAAGTGCTGCTCCAGGTGTGGGGAGAGCCTGGCATCCCCGGCTGGCTTCTCACCATGCTCGTGGGACCAAGGCTGTGGGGGACAGGACAGGGAGGAAAAGGAGGGCTCTTCTTCTGCTTCAGAACAGATGTCCCTGGGTGCCCTGCCAGCATGAGACCCTCTGGTAAGGGCTTGGCTAGTTGAGGGACAAGCTCAGCCATACCCCAGTGGCCTCTGCCAGAAGCTGAATCTCTAAGCTTTAACATGGAGCTGGAGAAGTATGAATATCGCAGCCCTTGGGCAGAGCAAGGCTGGTTCCTCGAGGAAGGGGTGTGTCCTCCTGCCAGCTCATCTTGGCTTCGCAGAATGGCTACTGAGCTCATGAATGTGTTGCTGCTCATGAAATCACTTCGAGACTTCTGGAATGGACAGCTACCGCCCCTACCTGCTCGCTCCGCTGCTGGCTGTGCCTCTGCCACGTGTATGATGTCTGAGCCCCAGCTATGACTATTACCTCCCTGTGATGTCAACTCCAACCCAACTTGGCTGTGAAGCAGGCCTCCCTCTCGTGGGGCTCACACAAAGGAGGCCTGTCGGGAGGCAGCAAGGCTTCCTGACCACAGTTTCCTGCACCTCAGCTCAAGCTGCTGCACAGAAAGTTTTTATGGTTATGGATCAGACTGGGGCCTGGAATCACAGAGTGGGACGCTGGCTCCGGCCAGGCCCTCTTTGCTTGATTAGCCATTGTATCACTCTGGAGCTCTTTGGGATCTGGAAGAAAAGCCGATGTGAATTTCCAACTAATAAAATTCACTCGAGTCGCTAAATAGGGGCCCGCTGGTAACCGCTTCCTGTAATAAAATCCATATGGCAGGCTTGACAAGGAGCACCAAAGACTCAGGTTCTTCTTGCTTTGGAAATGTAGAAAAGCCACTGTCAGAGGACAACCTAGTGTCCTGTGGCCAGTCCCCTCCCTTCCTCCATGGAGTTGGGAATCCAGGGCCTCACCAAAGCAGAGAAATAGCTCCAGGCCCCCGGATTTTCTGTGGGACTGGACACTGCAAAGTCTTCCCCCCATGGCTGTGGGCTTGGTGCCACTTGTCTGCTTTCAAATTTAAATTCTTCTTCCAGACCTGGGCCCTTAGGCAATCTGTGCTGCCTCCCGCCCTGGGACACTTTGCTTCTTTGTACCCCAACACACACCTCTGCTCCAGCCTCTTCCCTAGAGTCCTCCTGAGAAAATTCTCACTGCCCAGTGGACCCCATGCAGAGACGATCCTATTTGCTCCAACCACAACTATGCTCCCCGCTTCCCAGTCTGGTTTTTACCCCTTCACCCCAATAAATGCACCTTGGGACCCATTCTCACGAGGGTGATGTCAACTCCAGCCCTCCCCCGACTCCCTTCCTGACCACCTGTGGCACTGAATCTCTGGGGGACAGATGGCAGCTTGCTCACGGGCCTCAGGCCCCGTCCATAAGTGAAGTGCAAGGCTGTTCCATCCCAGCTCTCCAACAATGAGGATGAGTTCCCCTTTCCCTCCCTGAGTCCTCTGGCCCCCTTCCAAGTGAGCTCCACCTTCCCGACATTGCATGTGATGTTCCAGGAAGGGACCCTCTTGTCCTGGATCATGAAGTTTTCTATCAACTCATGCTTTCCTAGCCTCATTTCCTCTTTTGGAAGTCGCCCAAAGCAATGGCCACATGGACGAGTTGAAGGTGCACACCAAGCCCTTGTGGCTTTGTCAGACCAGCTCAGAGGCCTTGCCTGGGCTCTGGGAGCTACCTGACCCCACTCTACCACTCTTTCCCACCCACTGCCCACCCGCCTCTTCACTTTCTCTCCCAGACTCCCCCTGCGCTCACTGGTGAGACAGCAGCACTCCCTCAAAGCCAAGCCTGCCCAGAGGGAAGAATGGGTCAATACAGCTGGGCATGTATATATAGGATGTGCCCCCTCCTGGCACACAGGTGGAGAAGGGTGTAGGTGCCAAGAGCCAAGAAGCCAAAATGGCTCGTCACCAACAGCGGTGTCAGCCAGAGAAGTGCCGAGGAACGTTAGCAAGCTACTGTTAACAGGGCAGGCAAATGCTTCCACACAAGGCCACCCAAAATGCCATAGCCAATGCCACCCCAGGGCCAGCTTGATGTCAGAAGCAGGTCTCACTTCCAGGGAAATCAGGACCCCAAAAATGTGCAATTCTTGAAACCCAGGACTCTGAGATGGAGAAGAGCTGTTTGCTTGGTACACATCTTTGGTCACTTTCTGAGAAGCAATTACATGCGGGCTCGCTCTATGTTTAATTAAGTAATTAGTTAACTGTTTGAGTAGATGATATACACACACGGGGAAAAATCAAGCAGCACTAAAGTCTTTTTATGTTTGTTTAGCTGGGGGCACCAAAGAAGAATGTATGGTGTAGAATTCGCATAATCTCTTTTTGTCCACGGCAGCAAGAATTACTGCTGGGTGTTGATTCCCAGAACCCAGAAGGTGTGTCCTCTTAGCTCACTCAGCCCTCACCTTTGAGGTTGGGCATGGTCAAGTGGGAGCCAGCAGTCACGGTCCACCCTACACGAGCTCCCAGGGGGCTGCTGGTCTCTCCCCAGCTCTGCCATGATCCCCAGTTCCTCTTGATTTGTACCCAGATCCATAATTCCCGAAGACAATCAGGGTCAGACTATTTATTTTCTACGTCCGTTTTAAGGAAAGAGCATTTTCCCTTCCCTCAGCAGGTTATGGAGTGGGAAGAGACGTCTCCTCAAAACACATGTCCCAGGCAAATACATTTTCAAATCCCTAACATGGGAAGGAGTTCAAGACAGTGGCTTGGAGGCTCTTAACCCTCCTGTTCTGCAGACAGGAGGAAGGTCAGGCCCTCCCAAGTGGCTCGGGAGGTTTCTCAGAGCACTCTTCCTGTCTGCAGCAGAGAGCCAGCTTTGAGATCAGTTGGTTCTTGGTGCCCAAACAGAACTAGGTCGCCCAGGAATTCTGTTTGAACATGCACGTCACTCTGTTTCTACTGGGCTGCAGGTCCCCTGGGGCGAATGCCACCTCCCCAGATGCTGGCACCAGCAAGGCCTGCGGGAGGCACGCTGGCCCCCATGCCACAGGCACTGTCCCTTGGGTCCGCAGGACCCAGATCGACGAGAGCAGCAGGAAGCCCTTACTAAGTAAGCACTTACTACATGCAAGGCCTCTCCTTCAGCCTCATGGCTGCATCATTACATTCAGGATTCGTTGGCGATCTTGGATCCCGTAAGGAAGTCCTTTCTCATCCCCATCTGGCACATGAGGCTACAGCTGTGAAGCAACCTGCCCAGCTAAGGGGCAGAGTCAGCCCTGGAACCCAGGAGGCCGAGTCGAGGCTTTGCCATCTCCTAACATGCCTATTTCTAGGTATGCCATCTTTTGGGCGTGTTTACCTTATGACTGCAGGGCGGGAGCGGTGTGTAAGTTCGCCAAAGGGCTTCCCTTCCTAGAGATACAGGCTGGGGCACCTCTGCTCACTTGGTACCACTTAGTGAGGAAGGAGAAGCACACGCACTCATACACATGCAACCCCCCATATTTCACGCTTCTTATAATCCCACATCGGTCCTGAAAACTGTATCCAAGTCTTGTCAGGAACCTTAAAAATACAACCCCCCCGGCCAGCTTACTGAAAAGGCCACTCCCAAGCACACAGCTCCCTGACACGTCTGCACAGGCACCCTCATGACTCCTGCTGTGGCCTAACCTTCCAGAAGGCCAGCGCAGACCCAGAGCCACCCTGGCTGCCCTCCTCGCAGCGCGGCCACATAGTCTCGAGCGGCCACAGACACTCACGTGGATTTGCCACAGATTTTCCTCTGGTACCACTGCTTGCAGTTGGTGAAGTACTTCTTGTTGGTGCCGATGAGCTTCTGCACAGCACACACGTTGGGGCTGAGATGGAAGCAGCAGTGTTAGCAAACTGGGCAGCATGCCCCCCCGCCACCATGTCCTCCTCCCGCCCCCAATGTGGGCCCTCCCTGGCCATCAGAATGTTCTAGACATGAAGAAGGTATACAGTCATTTTAGGGTTTTGGGGGGGTAGCTCAGGGGTAGACACCGTCTCTAGCAATTTCTAGCCCCCTGCAAGTTTCCTACCATATTAAATACTGTCTAAGTGCATCTCACACGCTGACATGGTTTCACATAAGGATCCTTCTTCTACACAGGTATTTGGTATGCATGGATAAAAACATCTCAAAATGTTTAGGTCACATGCTACAGATGGAGAAAACAAGCTAAGGTGCATGTCTGCTAAGCAAAGCAGCTTTGAGAGAAAGCTCCCTGCCTTTGCTGTACCCTCAAACCCCGAGCCAAAATGTCCACAGGCTCTAACCTGGCCTCCCGGGACATGGCCAGCCCCACTGTCATGAGGGGAGGCCAAGGTCTGGACCCGGCACCTCCCAGGCAGCGCCACACAGACGTACTCTTCGTCCCTAGGCCAGAGGCTTGGCTCTGAACACAACCAGGCTGACTGTGGTCAGGACCTCATTAGGAGATGCTCTCCCACTTGATTCTCCGTCATTCATACTCGGGCCCCATCCCGAGTCCGCTGTCCCTAGAAAGCCTTCCTCCAGGGCCCCAGGCGACACTCTTCTGTGCACATCTGACCTGGAATATGGCCCTTGTTTGATGCTTGGTACCAAACAGAATCCACTGATCCGAGAGGATGTAGCTCCCTGCCCTCCAAAGAACAGGGTTCCCTGCCTTGTTCTTCCTTCTATGTCCCAGATGGGGCTTAGCCCTGGGTCAGGGTGAAGAGAGACTTTGGAAGGACCTTGTTGAAAATACTGCTCCTGGGACCACCTACTCAGAGGAGTCCATGGGAACTCTGGAGAAGCCGATGGCAATGTCCACAGTTCTGCTGAGAAGTCTTCCTTTCCAGAGCCATGAGGGTTTGTTTTCATGTTTTTTAATCTATGGACCAAGTCATGATCTGGACCATGCTCAGGCCATGTGGTGGCAGGATCGTCATTAGGAGCCCGTGGCGAAAGGAGTCAGCTGTGGCTATGTAGTGACATCTGTGGGGGGGTGGGGTTGTCTTCCTGCCTCGGGTCAGGCTCATTGGCCAAAGCACAAGTCAGAGGAAAGCAAAGCAAAGAGCCAGAGGCTTCCAGAAAACCTCTGCATCCTGAGAAATTCAGGTGTGACTTTTATATCTCGGTTCCTCTGTTACTTTAAAAATGCACTCCGTAACCATCACTTGCTGCCAGAAAGACACGGCTCCTTCAGTGAGAGCTGCACCTGCCATCCCTGGCCTGCTGGCTGCGGGAACGTGGGCAGTTCTCAAATACTCAGAGTTGGGTTATTGGGTAGGAGAGCGCCCTGACACTTTGCTTCTCTGCTGTCTCTCTTCTCCCATGTGGATGTCACCTCTTGTCCAGTTTGTGACTCAGGGGCACAGGTGAGTGGCCCAAGGAGGCCCACTACGTAGCAGTGAGTCGGTGTGGGGGGGGGCAGGACAGGAGAAGTTAAGGGTGGAGAGCAAACCCCAGGCTGGCAGGGAGGTAAGCCCACGTCCCCTTAGCCCTAGCTGGGTCTCTCCTGAGGATTCTACCCAAAGCCCCTTTGCTCATCTGTCTGCTGCCTGAGATTCACAGGTTACAGCCGTCCCCACATAACCCCGGGAGAGTCCCCACTGGCCACACTCCAGCCCTAGGTACTGTTTATTGCTGTACAATCTCAGAAGCTCTTCTATGTGACCGAGCAGGAAACAATTACTGTCGATGAATTCCCTGCAACTTTCCGTAGGCGGTTGGCGAATCTTCAGTGAGTCTCTTGTGGATGTGGTTCCAACATTCCTCTGCGGAGTGAGTTTCCACCGCTGCGGCCCTTTGAGACAGGAGCGGAGGCTGGGGGCAAGGGGGTCGCGCTCTCACAGCAGGGTGGGAGGGGTGGGCTGTGTACACAGGAAATCAAGGCTGAAGTCTCATCGAAGTGACCTCGCCATTTCTGGGCCTTCTGCCTTCAGCACCACAGCTCTGCGGTTCCACTTGGATTTGAGAATCAAGTGCTCCAGGAAATCCAGCCCAGTCTGGGAGGCCGGTAGAAGTACGAACGCATTTTTATTTCTCTGTCAGTATTTTTGTCCCTCTCTATAGCAACATGGGTGCAGCCGGGAGTCAGGAGACCACGTCACAGTCTCTATGCTCCCAACAGCTCTCTGCACTGGAACTAAGTCCCTCCCTCCCACTAAGCTGCAGTTTCTCCATCTGTAAAATGGGAACACAAACTACAGGTCTCCCATGCAGTGGTGAAGATGCAAGCGAGCTGGGTGGGGGGGACAGAGCGCCGTGCATGGGTGAGGCACACTTGCTGGCTGTGCGCCAGGTCTTGGAGAGCACCGCACGACCTTAAAACAGCAGAGATTTTTCTTCCCTTTTCACCACTTCTCACTGCAAATGGAGGGTTGGGGCTTGAACAAGGTCATGCATTTTGCACAGGGCACCACACCCATGTGCAAGGCTGCGCAGTCCTATGGTACTTCTGGGGGCATGGTGGTCACAGTAAATGCAACCGTGTTTACAACCATTTTGTCACAGTTCATCTGCCCACGGGCCCACACTTTACAGGGGAGGGGGTACAGGTGTGATTTCTCAAACCATCCTGCTAATCACAGATCTCTGCAGGCCTTTCCTGTGACACCCCAAGAACCAAAACAACAGGATCAGCCTGCAGAGGCATGGGGAGGAGGGGTGCAGAGGAAGTTGGTCTAATATCCAAAATTCATAAGAAGGAGCACTTGTTTTGCAAAAATAAATAAATAAAATAATGCGGTATTTTCCAGGTGGTGAGTGTCTCTTCTGGGTTCCCAAGGGAAGGAGGATTTCTGCAGAAGTGATTCTTGGTGGAAGGGTGCCAGTGCCTTTGGGGAAGCTTCACACTGGTGTGCACAGACACCATTCTGGGGGGCAGTGCTGTAAGATCTGCTATCTGGATCCTTCTCCTAACTTAGTGGCTAAGATACAGAGGGAACAGAAACTTCCCAGGCACACTGTGGCACCCAAGCAGAACACTTTAGCAAGAAGGGCAGGAGGACAAAGGTGAGCTGGGCATAGACAGTGAGAATGCCAGGGGCACCCATTTGGACTTTTAAGCCTCAGAGACCCCTTAACTTTCTGAACTGACCTTCACCCTTCTGCACACACAGCCTAAGCCCAAGGTGATTCTCCCCTTGCCCTAAAGACCCCTGGACACTCCCTGGTGCTCTGCTCTTTCCAGGAGGGCACCGAGGCTGTGGCTCACCCTGCCTTCATTCCGCTTGGCAGGAATCCCCCTCCCCACAGCCCTGTGGACCTGATGAGCCAAGTAAGCCCATATATAAGTTCACAGGCACCGGGTACAAGGATGACTACCCCTGAAGGGGGCAGCCTGCACACACCCTGGGGTCCTCCTCAGGGTGGGGAGCCACAGCTTTGTAAGGTCTCTGAAGTCAACTCTAGTCACCCTTCACAGTGAGTTTTGACTTGAGTACTTATCTGCCCAGTCACGTGGCAGTCTGGGCCCTACTGAGTTCAAATCCAGACCCAATGGCATCTGAGCTCCTACTGGGGCCCAGGGACATGTGGGCTACCATGTCCTTTACCCATGTAGAGTTTTACCTCATTGTGAAAAAAGAGTTGATGCAACCAGGTCGCCTAGAAGCTATAGCCAAGCCTGGTTAAGTGTGAGGCACGATGGTTTAGTTTGGGATGTAGAAATACTAGCCATCCCTGTCTGGGTCTGGGCCGGGATCTTTTACCAGGTTAGACCCACTCACTGCCTGGGTTTGCCTCCTAAAGCCAACACATCCTCGGTGTCTCAAAGAACTATCCACAATGATAATGTCCCACATTTATAATCCCAGCTATTATTTCAAGGCAGATTCCAGTCTTGGCTCCAGGGTCTAGTGCAGGACTGTAGGAAAGTGAAGCATCCTCTCCGGACTCAGTTTCCCAGTCTGTACCACGTGTGTGAGGGGAGGAGATGCCACACTGCCACTGCTGTGCCTGGTGGTGGGCGCAGAGCCCGGTCAGGTGAGCAGGAGCCTCGGGGCTTTGGACACTGCCAGCTTGCATGGCCCTGTGCCACGTGTGGAGACGCTCTCTGGACAAGGACCTGGCCCCACTGGAATCTGCGCCTGGCTGGGTGGGCTTCCTCTCTGCCCTGTGGCTACCTTTCCACACTTATTCTGGGCAGAGCTGCCAACTCCCCCCCACTCCCGGCCTCCCCCCTCCCGGGAAGAGGAGGCTGAAAGCCCTGGCCCTCTCCAGCCCTCTCGGCTGGCCCGATAGGAAGTGTTGCTGGTCAGCTCGCCCGTCCCCTCCTCTACAAGTAGCCTCTCCTGCGGGCATGCCCTCCAGGTCCCCCACCCTGCTCTGTACACCCCATGCGGGGCCGGTCCCTCGGGGTGCCGGCGCGCCGCCTGCTTTGCCTTTGCGCTTTGTCCCGCGCGCCCCCTGCCCGTCCCGCGGCCACCCCGAGCGCTGCGGCCGGCTTACCCGTGCTGGCGGCCCCGGAGCCGGCTGTGCTGCAGCACCAGCTGGTACGGTGACTTGGCCGGGCCCGCCAGGGTGGCGGCGGGGCCCAGGGCCAGCGCCAGGACGAGGGGCAGCAGCCGCACGAGGAGCGCCATGGAGCGAGCGAGAGGACGCGGACCTCGAGAAGTGAGAGCGCCGCTGCCGCGGGCCAGGTTAAGTAGGCGGCGAGCCGGAGGGAGCGGCCGCGAGGGGCGGGGAAGCCGGGCGCCCGCAGCCCCCGCCTCCCGCCCGCCGCCCCCGGCTGCGCGGCACCCACGAGCGGCTCCCGCAGCTCCCGCCCGCCCGCGCTCCCCGCGCGGCGCCCACCCCAGGGGCCAAGGCCCCTCCAGCGGGCGGGGTTGGGTGGTGCTGGCAGCAGGGGCGGCGGGCCGGCTCCTCACACCTCTCTCTTTCCAGGCCTGCAACGCCCTAGCCCAGAGATCCCTCCCAGACCTCTGGCTGCAAAACTCCAGGGGAGCAGGGCACTCACTGGTGATGCCCTCCGCACTCCATTCACACTTGTCTCTGTGTTTCCGGAACAGCCCTCACCCTAGCTCACTAACAGAAAGACAGGTAAGGAGTAACACTTGGATTGACAGAAGCCAAAAAACATGCGCGGCAGGTTTTGCTGGGCGCTAAGCTACCCTCAGAACCCCCAGAAACGGGTGTTGAGGGGTCCCTCATCTTGGTGCACACTCATTCGCTTTCCTTAAACCTCTCTTCAGTACTCTGGACCTATCGGACTCTGCAAAGAGATGGAAGGGGCTAGATTTCCGCCTTGGAGGAGCTCAGAGCACCTCTGCAAATAGTCGCATGGGAGGGGCCTCAGTATTCACCCAAGCACCTATTAATCAATCACCCATTAGTTACACACACACACACACACACACACACACACCCCGCCAGCGCTGTTGGCACTGGGGAGACAATGAGAGCCTGGTGAATGACATCTGGGCTCTTTCTGAAAAAGCTCACAGTTGGGAGATCCATGAGCCAACAATGTGCCATGGAGAATGGCAGCTGGAGCCTTCGAAGCCCCAAGGAAGCACCTGGCCCAGTGGAAGTGACATCTGCTCTTAGACCTGAGGGTGAGAAGGAGCTGGTCAGCAAAAGGAAGCATGTGTTCAGGGAACTCAAGTTGTCCTGTTGACTGAAGAACGGGGAGGTAGAGTCAAGGAGAGAGGAAGCTGGAAGATTGTGCTGCAGGCCCAGATCCAAGCTAAGTGCTCCTGATGGAAAAGTAGGCAAGTGACATGATCAGTGTCAGGAACAGGCTAAGAGATGCTCAGGTAAAGCAGGGCCACACTGGAGGCACGAACGTCAGGTGACTGGGAGGGGGGCACATGAGAGCAGGACCTTCCGTGGCGGAGATGGGTATGCAGAGAGGTGGGCCAACTCGAGGGGTGTGGAGGAGGTAACAGACCCAGCAGAACCTGGAGGCTGTACGTAAGGAGGGGAGGGAGAGCAGGCAGGATATCTAAGGTGCTCTTGGACACCTTAGACACCTAAGGTGCTCCAGATGATGCACGCACATCTCCGTGGGTGGGGACGCCGTTTTCACACTAAGGGACAGGGATGGAGTTGCAGGTTTGCCAGGAGAGGGGAAGTCTGACGTGCTTGTGACTGATTCAGATAGAGTGTCCCACGGACAGCAGAACATAGGCTGTGGCTCTCCAGGAGGGTGGGGGTGGAGAGTCACATGTGGGAGTCACCCTGGGCACACATGAAGCTGAGGCTGTGGGAGAGCATGAACTCTTGGGGAGGGCAGAGAGAGCGGGAGCTAGGTGATGGCCATGACTGTGAGGACACAGAGCAGCCACAAAGCCAGTGATGGAGTGGAAGGAGATGGGGAGCATGGAGCTGTCCCCAGGGAGGGGGGCCGTCAAGGAGGGGCTGTTTGCATGACAGACCCAAAGAGCAGTGTTGCAAACAGAGAGCCACTGGGGCCTTGGCTGTGGGCAAGAGGATGGCTGAAGCCAGATGAGGTGGTTTGACAGTGAGCGGGTGGGGAGGAGATGCGAGTACAGAGCATAGACAATTCTTTCAAGAATCTTGTCTGGGAAGGGAAAGGGAGAGTCAGGATGAGGGCCAGGGGAAGATGAAATCAAGAAAGGCTCAGACATGTTAGAACACTGATGGAAAGGAAGAAGAAAAAGAGGGATAGAGTAGGGGGTGCAGGGAGAGTCATGGAGCAGTACAGTTGAGGGAACGGGGGCAGGGGCACCTCCTACTTAGGACAGTAGAAGTTATTGGGGGCCTGACTTGGGGGAACAGAGGGAGTAGGGAGAAGAGGACAGATTTCAGGGAAACTTCAGGGTAGCACTGACTAGACTTGGAAACCCCATGGGCACTAGAGAGTAAGGGAGTGAGGCAAGTGAAGAGGCAACCAAGGCTTGTAGCTGGAAGGACTGGATGTATGAGGAGCACACGGGGAAGGTGCATTGGGGTGCCAGTGGGGAGTGAGGCGTGACCCCGGGTGTGTTCACATCGTGCCCCCTGAGCCACCTGCATTTCCAGGTGGAGAGGTCCTGGAAGGAGCTGCCTTCACAGGGCTGGAGTGCTGGGGTGGGGCAAAGATAGGAGATGCACCTTGAGTCGCCACACTAGCCGGTGGTGGCCAAAGCCAAGGAGTAGACAAGGTATCTGGGCAACCTCTGTTGGAAGAAAGAAGGAGGAAAGGCAAGGAGAGGGGAAAAAAGGGAGCAGGTCCAAGCCTTGGGGAAGATCCATTTGAGAGGCTGAGGGGCAGGCAAAGAAGGAACCCAGCAGGGAGGCCGAAGGAGAGGAGGGTTTGAGAGAGCACCATCATTGCCAGGTGGGGCAGAGAGCTCTGGCTGGATCCTGTCACTGAGTGGGTTCTAGCCTACCATTGGCACTCGGGAAACCAAAGACCGGAAGGCCGTAGAGAGTTTCCTGGAATCCCAGTTTGTATCTTCTGCATTGAAGACTAGGGAATGAGGTGGGGTGGTCTTGACCTGATGGTCTTTCTCCCCACCCCGATCTCCCCAGAATGAAGGGGTGGGACATTCACTGTCCTGGCTAGCTCTGGGAGGGAAGGCTCTGTCACTTTGGGGAAAATATTCCTTTGCCTGCTTCTACCCAGATGAAGCTCATTCTGCTTGCTGATAAGCACGGTCAAGCCCATACCTCAGTCTGGAATAAGTGAACTTTACCGAAAACAACCTTCTGAGAGAGAATGTCTCTCCTGCTGCCTTAGATTCTGGGTTCGAGTCTCTAGGTTTTAGTTCCACTTGATCTGTGAATTCTTTCCCTCATCATGGGGTTTATTACCATTTCCTTTTTTTCCTGGAGCCTCTGGGAGAAAATCCAGAGACCAGGATAGGAAGAGTTATTTTGATGATTTCCACATCAAGAAATCCTGTGTGCTGACTTTCTGCTCAGCCAGGGGTCACGCAAAGAGAGAGGTGTCTTTGGCAATGACCCCACTCAGTGAGTCAGTCTGGATGGCTGCTCGGATCACCGGCTGCGAAGGCTGCATTGGCTGGGCTGAGGTCTGAGCTCATGGTGGCCTCCATGGACAAGCCTCTGAGCCTGACCTACTGGAAAATAATTCCTTTGTAAATGTGGGATGGCTTTGACAAGGACAGCAGGATAAGAAACAATAGGAAGTTTCTGGGAAGAAAAGTGGGGAAGTAGCCCTTGGCGATCTTGCTTGATGGTTCACCTTTGTCGCTGGAATCCCCACACCAGGTCCCCCAAGTAGATAGCCAGCCTTGCCTGAGAAATGGCATTGGGACAGCAGAGCTGTAGAGTTCAGGTGCTGCAGGTGGGTGGCCTGAGTTCAAATCCCGGTCTTCCTACTTACAAACTGTGTGGCCTTGGGCAAGTTGTTCAACTCCTCTGAGCTTAAGTTGCTACTTATCTCATAGATATGCTAATAAAACCTGCCTCACAGGACTTAGGCGTAGATTACATTATATAACTGAAGTAAATGACCAATAAATAGGAGTTGCTTGCTTCTCCCTGGAAATGGTTTTATATAATAGAAGCCACTGATTAGCAAGAATAGAAGCAATCATGTGAAAATGATCATTTAACTAATTTCAAGCAGAACATTTCTCTGTTTCAACAGGACTGTTTGGTGGAGGACACGAGGAAGCCTTCAAAGAGATCCATGCTAAGGCTTGAAATTTCCTCCGGGGCCAGAGGCCTGGCAGCATGTGGATTGTAAGGAAGATGCCTCCTGTGTGTAAGGGCCCCAGGACCCCGCCTTCCCGGCCCAGCTCTCCCTGTAGCAAGATTTATGGGCTTTGGAGCAAGTCAGGTAATCTCTGTAAAACTTCCCTCATCTGTAAAACTAACATTCGATGACTTGAGTTTTTCCATGAGCTCAGTAAGAGATTACAGCGATATTTCATTTACTGTTTAGATGTAGGGAAAAAAGAATTCACCTTCATGCCCACCACTGTCCCCTCTAGAAAACCATAAAACACAGAGCCCTGTAAATGTAAACATGTTCTCCCATCAGAGATAGCTGCTCTGGGGTGTTTTTGTTCTATGGGACAAGATGCAGCTGGCGGGAAAAGCAAGGGTCCTCCATCCCCGCCGACCTGGAGCCAGCCAGGGCTAACACAGCTCACTAAGAGACCGCTCACTTGGAAAGGATTTTCTTTTTCTTTCCATGTCAGACAAACCGAAGAGAAAGAGCGGCTTGTTTGGAACAATAATTACTAGACTTTTTCAGGCACTTTATAAAAATGACTACTTTCACATTCTGTGGCTCATGTAACATTCCCCCCAAACGGTTTTGTTTTTGAAAAATCATTCTGTTGTGCTTGACAACAGGCCTTAAACATCGGGATGAATTCGTGGTTTCCAACAAGTTGGCCACAAAGGAAACCGACAGAAACTGGTTTGGGGTCTGCCGGTGGGAGACCTGGCGTTGGCAGCCTGGCCAAATTCATGCCTGCCTCTTGCCATCCTCCCCAGAGTCCCTGGTGATGCCCGTGCATCAGTGGGGACAGACGAGCTTGCCAACGTAATTTCCAGAGGACAACTCAGCCTTTCTAACCTGCCACCTTGTAGCGAATTAGCTCTTAAAATTCAGTACCCTTGGACTTGCTGGGGAGAAGGAAGGATGGGTTTTGGCACAAAATATCTCACTTAAAAGAGTATGCAAATCGCATTTTGAGGAAAGTTTCCATTCTTTGTACAACACACAGCATGGAGAACAGTACTTTGCACGTGGCAATTATCCATCCCCCTAACAAACAAATGCACAAAACAGCCCTGTTTTCGAAAATTAAGGGGTGACTGCAGTGCCATTTAGGGAATTCGGATTTGGGTTGTCAAGGGTTTTCCACGACCTTGCCACTGAAAATGTGTGCATCTTGTTGGTGCACGAGGATCTTAGACCCCCTCTCCCACTCCTACCCTCCCGCCCCCATCAGACTCTGCCTTTGAACAAGATCACCGGGTCATTTGTGTGCACAGCCAAGTCTGAAAAGCACAGGCCTACAGGGTTTTGGGTGAAACAGGTAAAGCTCAGATAAGTTTCAACTACAGATTAACTTATGGAAAGCTTTTCAAGAAATACAGACATTGACCAAAAGAAAGAAACCAGAAAACGTTTACCAGTGACACGAACCCATTGAAAATGTGGCCAGGTGCTACACTGAGGCCTAGCTGACTTGGTGAACGGAAGTCAAGGTGCTTTGGTGACTGGCAGGTGTACCCCCCTCCCCCCATGTCCAGCATCGTCCAGCCATTGGATAGTCAATATCTTCCACCATTGAACAGGGAAAAACAATTGTGTTCAGCCGGGGTCACTTTCAATTCTTCTTGCCTTTCAGAGCCTGCAAAGGGGACCCAGGTGGTCCACGGGTTTGCCACAGCCAGCACTGAAAACAAACCTGCAGCTTCAGGCTCTACATTTGATGGGGGCAGAAGAGCTGTCGCAGCCCTCAAATGGCATGAGGCCCGCAGTGTTTACTTTCCTAAATGACTTGCTGTTTTCACAACTTCTCCAAACACTGGCTTTCTTAATCAGGGCTTGCCAAACGCTGCTTGTTGGTTAGAACACAACTTCATTTTCCAGGGAAATGGATTTTTCACAAGAGAGTTGCTCTGATTTGGCTCAGATAAAAATGTCCTGGAAAAATAATCCACAGGCACTTTTGAGGTTACTTCAGTCACCTGACCTCAAATACTTTCGAGGATTGTTGCCCACAGTAGGGAACTTGAGACAAAGCAGACCCACGCTTTTCCTCGGTGTCCCTCAAGTTTTCCTGCTTGGAGGGCAAAGGCCTCATGGCACAGACACCACCCAGTGGCGATGCATTCCAAACTCCAGCGAGCCCCCCTGGTTCCCCTTCACTACTGTACTCTTGCCAAGGGCACTGCCCAGGGCTGGAAGCCCAGCAGCCACTTTTGCCTCTCTCCCCATCCTGCCCCTCCACATGCAAACGGTCCCCAAGATCCTCCAAGCCTTTCTTCCACACCTCTTCCAGATCTCTCTATTCCCCCCATTTAGCGCTCAAATACCCCATTGCCTCGCCTCCCACCAGCAGCAGCCCCTAGCCAGCACCCCAGCCATCTGTCCTTCCCAACACTGCCTGTCTTATCTTCCCCAAACATCCCTACATTGCTCTCCTAGGACACTCCCAATGGCTTCTAATGTTTATGAGAGAAAATCCAGGCTTCTCTGCCTGTTTTCTTTCATTTTAATGGGTATTTTTTTCTTTCATTTTAATGGACCTTTTTTTTTTCCTTGTTAAAAAAAGAATGCACGCTGATGATACAAAGCTTGGAAAATACCGAAAAGGCTAGATCATAGAATAAAACGGATCCGTCTGTAATCTCTACACCGAAAGGTACTTTTGATGCATTGCCCTTCTTCTACTGTGCCTGGCCTCTCCAGGTCTCTATAGAATTCCTCCTTCTGATGGATTTCGCCTGCCTTCCGACAGTCCTGGCATGAGCCCCGGCTCCTGTGGGACACGCAGCCCACGCAGCCCCACTTCTGCTTTCCCTAGGCAGAGCACTGGGCTCCTCTTGGCCTCCACTTTCCTGTTTCTGTATACTCCTCTGCCTTCAAGAACAGCATTGCTACTGAGAAGCTGTGTGCCCCCAGCAGTTCCTTAACCTTTCTGAGCTGTTGTGTAATCATCTGGTCTTCCTTCCTTGGCCTTCCCACTTGAGGGAGGCTCTCCTTTCCCATGTTGACTGGCCATTAGCCCTTGGGTCTGCCATGACAGTTGTTAGCCCAAGTGTTTACACATGCGCTTCCTTTAGAACGTCAGAATAACTCAGCACAGTCAACATTTACAGATTCATTAACTGACTGCTGTCTGTGTTTTGGAAAGTCCAGCCTGAATCCCTACTGGTGCAATTCCCACCCATCGCAGTTGACTGGTCTGGGGAAGGCGGGACTGACACGGCTCCAGATGGCCGCTCCCCCCCGCCACACCTAGGACTTGCCTGCCTTCTGTGGCCCTCTGGGTCAGGCAGAGACCCAAGGGGCTTAAAGAACAGTGGTCCTGGCTCCCCTCCCCATCTTCCCCCGATGGGGTGGGTGTTCAGTCCCCACAGGAAGGACTCAACTTCTCTGGGGCTGGGTGCTCCCAATGTCACATCCTGATTCTCTGACTGCCCCCCCCCCCACACCCGTGGTAAATGCAGAGAAAGCCTCCACTTCCTCAGCCCCATGCTGTGCAAGCGTCAGAGACAGAAAGGGGAAGAAGTTAGAGCCCAGGAGGGACACGGCTCTACGGCAGCCTTTCTGAGAGGGTGTTAAAAGTGCCTAAGAAGGGGCGCCTGGGTGGCTCAGTGGGTTAAGCCTCTGCCTTCAGCTCAGGTCATGATCTCAGGGTCCTGGGATCAAGCCCCACATCAGGCTCTCTGCTCAGCAGGGAGTCTGCTTCCCCTCTCTCTCTGCCTGTCTGTCTGCCTACTTGTGATCTCTGTCTGTCAAATAAATAAATAACATCTTTAAAAAAAAAAAGTGCCGAAGAAATGCTCTGACCCACCTCACCGAAAATGACTCTGGACATTGGAATTCGTGGTACAGAGGGTGATTCTACAGGCCAGACAGCCTGAGCGATAAGAGACACAACATTCTGCTTGCTGGTTTGCACACGTTGGAACATGCCCCTTCTCTAGATCAGCACCTTTACCCTGGTATGAAAGGACAAAATTTCCCCCACTCGAGTGCTCCGTGATACACACCCTGACTTCCCTGGACCCTCCACTCCCCTCATGCAGCAGTCGGGCTCAGGGCCATCCCAGAGGACGCGGCCCAGAGCACACCTATCAGCCCCAGCTGCCCCTCTCTGCTGCTGGCTTCCCCGCCACCCCCGGCCTTCCCCCAGCATCTCCTACTCAGCCTTCCACCCTGACCTTTCACCGGGGTGGGATGGCCTAAACTCTATAATTAAAGGAGCCCTGGAAAGGGGCTTGGATTGCTGCTTCTGAAGACAGCAAAAGCAGGGAGGAGCCCGGGGTTCCTCCAGACGAGGCTGTGTCTGGGAATGACTATGAGCTTCCTGGTGACAGGGAGGCAGTCCGGGGAGGAAACTGTCCACGCATGCATGCACACACACGGAACACGAGCCCATGGACACAGCTTACTGAGGGCAGGTACTGCTGTAATTACTATCCACCCATGAAGTCATTTTGTCCTCAAAATAATCCTATGGGTTGGGTATTTTTCTTGTTTTACCGACGAGGAAGGCAAGGCTGGGAGAGGTGAAGGGACTTGCGGGAGAAGCGATGGCGCTAGTAAGCTTTGAAGAGGGGCAGCCCAGTTCTTGGCACCAGCCCTGCCTACACTGCCGTGTGCTGCCCCTTGGCCAGCAGGGTGGGCTGCACACTTTTTGAGAGCCCTAGAACCTTCTTTTCTCTCCCTTGCACAGACGTATTGAGCAAACCCCTGTGAGTCCCCAGCAGACTTTCTGGTGAATGAGGCTGTTTGGGAGAGGAAACTAGAGACCCCCCGGCCACTCCCCTCTTGCCCCGGGGACGGAGACACAGGGGCCTGAGCGGCTTGCACCGCTGTTTACTCTCACAGGGACATCAGCGTTCCTTTGAGTGGATCCACGAGAATTTTTCAGCCATCCTCCACAAGCTTACCATTAGGCCCCTCCCTGCCTGCAAAAAGGACAATCTGTATTTACCGCTGGGTGAACCTAAGTGAGCCAGTGCTTCCGAGATACAGGCAGGGGAATTCTCAGCTGGCTTCTGCCATGGCGACTTTTGGCTCCTCCAAATCACCCAGTGGCAAGGTCCTCCTCTGAGGAAGTCTCCAGAAGGGAGGGAATTAAACCAATAAAAATGCTACTCTGCTGGCATGGGCAAGAGGAGAACTGCTTTCTTGAATTTGTGTGAAGCACATCCCCGTCTTTTCCCCAGGGTCTAGACCTGTCTGCAGCACTGACATTGGGCTCCCAATGGCCTGGAACCACCCAGATGGAACAATCTCCAGCCGCACCCCAATTTACCCTGGGGTATTCTCTAGGTTCCCACTACTAACTTAGGGTCTCAGTTCATGCTGGATTCTTAAACATACTGCAGCGAGCACTTTACTTACCCAGACCCCACTTTGCAGCCTTCTGTGCTTCGGCAATGACCTCTGCCTGACTCTTTGGTTGGCAGGATGGATCATTTTCTTTCCTAATATATTTCACACTAGGGATGGACTGTGTATACTGAGCAGTCATTGTTTCTCTTAAAGTATGGTAAAAGTGGGTAAAATAAGAAGTGAGAGGTAACTTTTTGGGTTCTTGGCACAACCCGCCATGTGACAACACTTCAGTCAGGCTCACTAAAAAAAGCAAAACAAAACAAAACAAACAAACAAACAACAAAAAACCCAAACTTCCCTTTGATACCTTTTAAAATTAGTGCTCAAATTATCCGTGCCTGAGAATTCTTCAGACTAAGGCACAGTCCTCTGAATTAACATTTAATACAACAAAATCCCAGGACAACAGAAGAATTAAAATGACCCCAGAGTCTGTAGAAAAGATTTGTCTAGATTCATGAGCACATTACTGAAGTCACTGTTGAACCACAGTTAGAGTAAGTCCCGTCAATCTACCTCACTTACTAAAAAACGCTACTGCCGGTGTATGGACAATGGTGTTGCTCCAGAAAATGGTTTGGGACGGATTCTCCACTCACAGAACTCAGACTACAAGTTCAGCAACAGGCTGCGTGTGGCAGTTCCAGAAATGACTCAGCCATTCTCTGTCCGTGAGGCACTCAGTCTGGTGGGGGAGCTAGGCGCATATACAATGAAATAACAGCTTAATACATGGAGCCATGGACAGGAGCTCCAAAGGAAAGTCCCCAACCACACAGGGTGCAAGCGGGGGGAGTGGTGGCGTTGGGATTCTTCCCAGAAGAGGTGATTCATCATTTGGTTGGGAGGGAAGCCAAGTCAGCAAAGGTAGACTGCAACTCATCAAACCAAAAACCAGAGGCAGGGTTAGTACCAGCAGTCTAGGTTTCTGGTTCTCGTCAGAGCTCTACAGTTCCCAGGACATACAGGAGCCTAGAATTGCTTTCTCGTGTATCAATTCTTAATGGCCAAGGAAAAGGCCATCTTGATTATTCTATTTAGAACCCCCCCCCCCCCCCGCACTGTATAGAAATCTACTACATATCTTAAGGCTTGATATTTGATCCTTTTCAAAAAACCCATCTTCTGTGCGGGCACTTTCCAAACTTCACAACCGATCAGCACTCTGGAATGGGCCCCTAAGCCTCAGGGAACATTTCGTCTTCAGGGTCCCATCCACCACTAAGGGCATAGTACACCGGGGCCACGCAAAGACAGGTCAGCTGCCTTCGCAGTTTAAAGGAGGCACGTGGGGGAGGCAACAAGCATGAGTGTGAGTGTGTGTGTCTGTGTGATGTGCAAACAGCAGACTCTATCTGTGTGTCCAAATCCTCTGAGCACGAATCCTAGTGAGCCCTGGAGACAGATGTGCCTGGGTCTGGCCAAGTCAGGGAGGAGCACGAAGCTCGAGGCAGAGCTTAGAAAGGCTTGGCTTGCTGATTAAAGTCCAATACACTCTGCAACTTCAAAACATGTTTATTTAGATGTAAAGTCTCTCCAAGACCCCATAAGTAAGATCTTGGCCCGTTTTCAGAGCGTATTGTGACTGTCGTGGCCTCTTTTTAACCTTGGTGCCTGTAACTTCTGCTGGGGACCTGAGTGGATCACCCCACACCAGTAAATTAATAAATAAAGCAGCAGAAAGGAAGACGGCAGGGTCACGAAGTCCAGGCTTTCATGCCTCTTCTTTCTTCATAACCGTTTCCAGATGTGGGGCTTGTTGCCGTGCCAGCTCAGTGACAAGAACGAATGAAAGTCCTTCCTCCCTAGCTAACAGCAGGCGGCTACTGGTCCCAGCAGGATGGCCCTGTTTGTGTTTGCATTTCAGAGGGACTCCCTTGGCTGGAACCCTGGCCCTTGTTGAGTGGGGTTGCCTGAGGCTAAACACAGGCACCTCGGTGCATGGTGTCTCCTGAAAAAGGTGGCCGGGGAAAACTGCACACTTGGAATAGCAGCCCTGGACCATGGGGAGAGACAGGGCCTGGATTTGGGGTCCCACATCCCGGCAGTAAAGAAATGGCATACGTTCGGTTGGTAGCACGGGACCCCGGGTTTACCATTGATGAAATGCTTCCTCCAGAGCCGCTGAGAGGACAGTCAGGAGCTGCTGTGCTCCCAGCTTCAGGGGGCTCGCCGGCTGAGATGGGGCACACACCCACCCTTGAAACCCAGCCAAAGGAGTAACCCAGGCCAAAAGAGAATTGTCAGGAGAGACATCCTGGAAAACACACACGTTCGGGGTCAGTAGTCCTGACTACTTTCGGGAGCAAAAAGAAGAGCTCCTGGGGCGCCTGGGTGGCTCAGTGGGTTAAAGCCTCTGCCTTCGGCTCGGATCATGATCCCGGGGTCCTGGGATCGAGCCCCATATCGGGCTCTCTGCTCAGCAGGGAGCCTGCTTACCCCCTCTCTCTCTGCCTGCTTGTCATCTCTGTCTATCAAATAAATAAATAAAATCTTAAAAAAAAAAAAAAAAAAAGAGCTCCTAGAAGTGGCAGGCTCCAGCATCGTTCAAGTGGCCAGTCTCCGTGCGTGGAGGAACTTCTCCTTCAACCTCAGACCTCGGTCCATGGAGCAGTCAGGCTGCCAGGGGTCCCAGGCCTGGAGGCCAGGCCAGTAGAGCTGAGGGCTCTGGCCTTCTGCTTCAGTCTTCTTTTGACTTTTGGGGAAGTCTCCTTCTATTGATGTTTTTATTTGCCAGCCAACCTGCTCATCACAATCATAGGGAAAATAAACTGAATTTCTCAAACTGGAAACATATAAATTAGTCGGACATCAACGTGGCCTTCTCTAGCACACAGATAGGGAGTCTGTTTGCCTGTGAGATGGCATCATTGACCACTCCAGAGCCAACCATAAGAATGAACTTCATTCATTCTAGAACACAAGTAGCTCTTTACTTGTGGATTTCCAAGAAAATCTCGCAACTGGGAATGCTCTGAAAAGTCGCAGAAAATCTTGGCTTTCATGCCTCAAAGGACATCTGACCTCAGCTGGTTTGGCCTTGCAG
The DNA here is from genome assembly GCF_922984935.1 of Meles meles. Lineage (NCBI taxonomy): Eukaryota > Metazoa > Chordata > Mammalia > Carnivora > Mustelidae > Meles > Meles meles. The sequence continues at coordinate 109,446,486 of NC_060068.1, forward strand.
AGAGCAGAGCTTGTTTCTTGTTTCACTTGCAGGAGTTAATTTTGCAGACTGGAACAGAAAGCCCCAGAAAGTGCGAGGGAGAGAGAGTGGCCAGGGTCACTTTAGGGAAGCAATAAAGGAGGCTGCGTCTGTCTGCTGGTGATGGGATCTGACTTTCGGTCACAGAGCGAGAGCATAAATGGATAATCCTGTTCTCCTGTCCTGGCTGCTGACTCTGTGCCCTTCTCAGGTCTTGGAATGGAAAGGCAGGCTGAGACAAGCCACACATATCCTCCATTCTATAGGCCCAAAACCCCAGCCCCAGGGCTACTGGGTGTGTATACCACTTGCAGGTGAAATGCTGCTTACATAATCCGGATTTGGGAACAATGCATGAAAAGATATTTTAGAGCATGGATTCCTGGGGACTCATATCTTAGGGGCCAGCAGACAGGGTTCTGTTAGCCCCTTTCCTGGCCCTGGCTAGACTGGGTTCCGTGCAGTGCTGCCCAGACCCAGGGATGCATGAGATGAGCTCCAGGAGGCAAGAAATGAGCAAATTTGGGGATAAATACAAAAGATGTAGAGAATTCTTTGTGTTTTCCAGAAGCATACCATGAACTGGGAGGGCCAAAAAAGGCAAAAAATCAAGCTTTGGACTGGGAAATCTTCAGCTCTGTGGTCAAGTTTACTAAGCTTTCCTGTTCTCAAAGCTCAGCACACTGTCTTACCTCCACGATGATGGACACGTTGCTCCTGCCATCTGGCTTCTAGCTGTCCATTTGATTTTAGTTTAGATGACACCTCCTCCAGAAAACCTTCCCTTCCTTGACAACCCTTCTCTGGGCTTGCATTCACCCTGATTTCTTCTATACTATGGCACTTGTCAGTGTTGCAATGGTCTGGTGATATGCAGACTGCAAGTTTGGTGAAGGCAAGGAAGTGCCTGCCTCACTCATGTCCCTATTCCCAGCTTTCGATCACTGATTCATGGATCTCTTCCTGGCGACCTGGTATGAACCAGTCAAATGATCAAAGAAAAGAGATGTCATTGTGCAGCTTTATCCCTCAGAACCGGCATTGCGGAGGGGGTGCACTGTGATGTCTTCTTTGAGGAAGCTGGGACAGGCAAGGCAAGAGGAAGCATGGAACCTAGTTGCATCAGGCTACCCCCCCCCCCCCCCCCCCCCGCAACAGGGTGTTCTATTCCATGGGAATACAATCTGGGAATCATTAGTAAGGTGGAAGGGCACTTATATTCAGGGAGCTCCCACCACAGACCAAGATGGTTTTCCAGATGCCAACCATGTTAATAATATCTGCCATTCATCCAGAACTGGCTTTAGGCCAGGCCACTTCTTGGGCTCTCTCAACAACCCTGCTGAGCAGAGATGGCTGTTCCGTTTTTGCAGATGAGGGACTGAACCTCACAAAGGTGGGATAGGGCCAACCCTGTATGGCCACTGAGTCAAACTTTAAAGGTGATATTTAAAGATTTTAATTGTACATTTAAATTACTGCCAAAGATGCCAGAGTATTGTATTTTGAATATGGACATCCCATTATATTTTTGTCAAATTTGGAAATATAGATTTAGTTCATGCAATTTATGGAAAATGTCTGCTTTCTATCACTCTACTCCTTACTAGCCATGTGACCTTGGGCTAGTTACTTAACCTCATCTAAGTCAGGGCTCTCTATAAACTGGGAATAATAGTGGTACTTAATTATAGGGCTGTTGGGAGAGTTATACTAAGCTGACGCATGTAAGGTCTTTAGAATAAGGATTGGTCCATACTGCTAAACAAGTGTTTGCTATTATTATTACTATCATTTAAATTTTTTACAAGATCTAATTGCCATTCTAAAGTCATTCCTCATTGTCAATATTAACCAAAGCTGACTTAATTTTGGTCGGAAAAGTATCATTTTATTTTCTTTAAAGATTTTATCTATTTGAGAGAGAGAGCATGAGCGGAAAGAAGGAGCAGAGAAAGAGGGAGAAGCAGACTCCCTATTGAGCAGGGAGCCCAACATGGGGCTCAATCCAGGACCCTGAGACTATGACCTGCCCTAAAGTCAGATGCTTAATGGACTGAACTACTCAGGCTCCCCTGATTTCATTTCTTTAACTTGAATAAACACATTGCTGTGGGCCCTCCTGAGAACCATCGCCCTTATGGGTCCTGACTCTAGCAGAGACAGAGAAGTCTCTATGCCCATGAAGCCAGGTGCCATATCGTCACTACTTCTTGCTTTGATCTTGAAAGCCTGCGTTTTCTAGGTCCCCTTCAGTAAGTATCTCAGGGACTTTTGTATCTGGCCGCAATGCCCCACCCACTGCAAGCCTGATGAGAGGGAAATCTTGCCTTTGCCAAGTGTGAGAGAAGAGACAGGGAGGGAGAAGGAGGAGGGCTAGGCAGGTCAGCATGGAGGAGGTGATCCCAGGCAGATCTGTTGTGGGAGAGCACACTTGTGGAAGCTGAGCAAACGGAATCTGGTACAAGCTGTGCTTGTGCACACAACCCCTAGGAGGTCTTCCTCTAGACCTGAGGTTGTGTGTGCTTTGTTTTATATATATATATACACATTTTTTTTTAGAGAGAGAGAGAGCATGAGCAGGGAGGGACAAGGGAGAAGGAGAGAATCCCAAGCAGGCCCCACACTCAGTGCCAAGCTGGACACTGGGCTTAATCTCACAACCCCAAGATCACAATCTGAGCTGAAATCAAGGGTCAGACACCTAACTGACTGAGCCACCCAGGCGTCCCTCTGTGTTTCATTTTAAAGTCCCCCATGTCCCTGAAGGGCTGTGACCACAAGTGAACGAGACTGCTTTCTCTCAGCAAGGGCCAGCATCCCAGAACGTACCAGAGGGAAGAGGTCAAATGTTCTCTGCTTTCCTCCCCAGGTTAAACAGTAGATAGGTGCTTTGCATGGCTAAGTCCTGTAGACCCTCTTGCTACTCCAAGAGTGGTCTATGGGCCAGAATTACTGGCATCACCTCAAACTTCTAGAACAAGCCCCATTGAATCCGAATCTGCTGCAAATGAGCCGATCTTTACCTTGGCAGCGTCTTAGAATGGGGAGATTTGCACAAAACCTAATGCCACCCATCACACCTCAGACCAGTTAAGCCAGAACTCTGGTCCCAGCCACAGTTTTTAAGCTCCCAGAGCCATTCCCAAGTGCAGCCACTGCTGAGAGCCACTGTCACAGTCCTGTCCACGTGGCATGGCCGGGCTGGGCTGGGCTCCTCTCACCTGGGCCACCGTAGCGGCCCCTGACCCTTTCCCTTCAGAGGCCAGACCCTTCCCCACCTGACCCTGACAAGTCTTCTCAGCCTTCTCTCTAAACACTCTTCCTTCCCCAAGCATGCTTCCAAGTTTCCCACGTGCTCCGTTTCTAGCTGTCTTCCACTTATTTCTTGTCCAAATCCTGCCCCTCTTTGGAAGTGCATCGTAACTACGCCTTCTCCACCGGACCCCTCTGCCTGATGGTGATCTCCCCATCATGGTCTGACTTTCCCACGGCCCTTCCTATTTTCTGCTTTGGATTCACACTGGATGTCCTCGTTCCCCGTTCTTCCTCACCCCCTTAGGCTGGGAGCCGCCGTGAGGGTGAAGTGGGCCCCACTTACTCTTGTTCATCCTAGCTTGTGGCTTGGCACCCAGGGCTACTCACATACAGCTGCGCCCTCAGGCAGAGGCAGGCCCAGGAGAATTCCATGGCCTGGAAAATTCAGGCAGGGCGTGAGAGCCCTTCAGTCCTGCGGACTGTCTCCACCCGCCCTGGGGACTCTTGGCATGGCAATTTGTTTCATTAAATTAAAGCTCTTTTAAAATTACTCCTCTAAGGGGAATGGGCAAAACCCACATTAGGCAAGTTGCTTTGGTCTCTGCAACATAAAAGCTGTCTGGAAATCCACAGTTTTCTATCATTTGTAGTAATGCTAATACAGAACTTCAAATGTGGGCCCCCTCCCTTCTAAATAATAGCCTTACTCTTTGGTGGGATAAGCGAGGTTCACTACCACAGCCAGCAGAAACCTGACCACCAACTTCAAAGGACGCATCCTCCAATCTCTCCTTCCAGCTCCCTCTGGCAGCCTGAGCCTGGCCTCAGTTCAAACCCATAATAAATGTTTTTTTTTTTAATGCAGAGACTGCATTAGCATTTAGGCTTGGACTCCTCCTCTGCTTTCCCTTCATGCTATGAAAATCATTCAGTGATTTGCTCAGGCAATGAACCAGATATTTAATGTCTAGAAACAGGATGCAGGGAGGAGGGCTCCCCCTATCATCACCGCCTCCATGTGCCTTTAAGTGGGGCTGAACTGTGTCTTCCTCCCCAGGGAACTGGGGCCCCGGCGGCTGCTCCTTTAGTGTTGGGAGGCCTTCTTCACTTTCACCTTCTGCCCTTGCCATGCACCCACCCACCTTTTTTTTTTTTAATGAAGGTATAATTGACATGTAACCTTGCATTAGTTTTATTTGTACAACATAATGATTTGATACATCTCCCGAAATGATTACCCTGGTAAATCTAGTCAACATCCATCACCATACATAGTTACACCTATTTTTCTCTTCTGATGGGAACTTTTAAGATCTACTCTCTTAGCAACCTTCCAATTAGCAATCCAGTATTATTAACTACAGTCACAACGTTGTACGTCACACCCTCAGGACTTTATCAGGGGAGTTTGTGATTTTCTACCCCCTTCACCTATTTTGTCCTCTACCCTATATCCTCCACCCCACCCCCAAGTCTGGCAACCACCAATCTGTTCTTTGTAGGATTCTACATATACATGAATCATACAGTATTTGTCTTTCTCTGACTTACTTCACTTTGCATAACGCCTTCAAGGTCCATCCAAGTTCTGGCAAATGACAGGAATTCCTTCTTTTTTTCTGATAACTTTTTCTAATATTCCATCGTGTGTGTGTGTGTGTGTATATACCTCCCCTTTTCCTTTATCCACTCATCCATCAAACGCACATCAGGTTGCTTCCATATCTGGGCTATTATAAATAGTGCTGTAATGAACACGGGGCTGTAGGTATCTTTTCGAGTTCATGATTTGGTACCTACTTTCTCTAGGGCTCTGCAGTCCTGTTTTTTCAACCAGGTTCTGATAAGCATCAGTGTGGGTCACATTCACAGTTCATTTTTCCTCTGAGATCAGTATTTGTACTGACAAGGTTGCAGGCACATGGCAGAATTTACTGAAGAGGCAGAAATGTCTGCCTTCTTATCTTCTTAGCACCAACCATAGATCTCAAGAGAAATTTGAGGTGTTCCTTCCTTAGTACACACTACTTAAGAGGGAGAATATTTAACAGAGTTAGAAATGAGTCCATCTCTCCATGTCTCACCTGGGTTTGCGACATGAAGGCAGCACCCCCAGGGCCCCAGATGAGAGCAAGGCAAATTTACCTTACATATGTAAAGGATTTGCTCCAGTGTTAGGCTTGGACCAGGTTGCAGAAGCTGTTGGGAGGTGTCCTGAGATGTTTGGGGACACACACCCTTGGATCACATCTGGCTGAGGAAAAGACTGCAGAGGGGCTAGGGTAGGAGGAAGGGGTGCAGCCTGCTTCATTCTGAGTCAGGAGAAACAGCTCATCCTTCTCCATCTTCTGCTTAAGTGTTTGTTATCTCCACGGAGGTTTCCCACACACTGTACAACTTCTGCCCCACCACAAGGCCTCACTCTCACAAGGTCTCTCTCTCACACAGGAACTGCAGCTCAGGGTGTGAAACCCTTGAGCCCTCTGAGCCAAACACTGAGAAGCTTTTGTTTGCACCTGCCTGTACCTTCATCTCATCACAGGTAACAGCACAAATGTCAAAATTCTGAACAGCCCTTCGCTTCCAAAAACTCTGAGAAAAACACCACCTCAAAGTCAACCAGGCCCTCAGAGACTTCTATTTCGATTTCAGAATTTCTGATGAGAACTGCAATTTTGCTACTTACTGGGGAAAGCGTGAATTAGACACTTGTAATAAGAAGAGGAAACGGCTTACCAAATATCAGCGTTAATTCTCCAGATTCGGTTTAATTACACAACACGCTACTTCCTCTTCCTCAGTGAACATGAACAAGCAGTTGTCTGAAATATTAAATAGACAAAACCACAGTGAATACTAACTAATAAATCCTAAAATTATATGTGGGTGCTCTTCACAGGCAAAGATAAGCACATGGCGGGATTCCTGCCCGTCCCCCCCTCCCCGCGCCCCCCACCCCAGGTCCTTGGAGACTCCAGGAAACCATCTTCCAAGTTCGTTTCAGAGTGACAAAACCACAAACTGATAACAATAAATAGCTAGCTTTTAAATCTTTGGCTGCAACCACACAGAGTAAATGATTCCCTTATTCACCTAGAGAGAATAATCATCAAGTAAAAGATCCTCTCTTGTTCTTCAACCATGACTTGTTTCAAGTGCATGTGTTCAACCCACATTCAATGTTCTCACATATGTGAACACTTAGGCGTTGGAGACATTTCCCATGAGCTGTCGTTAAGCACTGCTCTTCAATTTAAAAAAAAAAAAGGATTTAAAAGATTATCAAATAAAAAATATTTCAAAGCTTCGAACAAATCCCCTTATTGTGTTCATAACTACTTTCTATCTCTTATTATAAGGTTCGATCAAGCAATACTTTTGGCTTGATTTTCCCAAATGCTCAGACCTATTTTATGTGAGGCATGAGTCAGAGCGGCACGGCTTTCATGGCTCAGGACAGACTCCTGGAGTGAAGACTGAAATGGCTCTTAATTTATTGGTGATGATGGACTAGGAATGAGACATTCATCCAAGTGAAGAAAAACAAAATAGGAAAGTGTTGCCTGCCAATTTTAAATAAAAAGAGCTAACTGTCTTATATGAGAGTGTCACTAAGAAGTAGGGAATCCTGGCAGGGCTGGAAAGAGCAGACATTAACAAGGAGTTCCGTCATGAATGAAATAATTTAAACTCTAGGGTGAAATGTGGACTTGGGTTTCAGGAAAGAAAAAGAAAATCATGTCTTTCCTATACTCAATATTGCTTTCTGTGTGGTACATTTTGTGATGGCAATTTCAATAGACAGTGAAGTCAGTGATTTCCTAAAACGTCCATTGTAATGCAAACACGGTTTAACGTATGTGGGAGGAGAGAGAAATGAATGATATATTTCTACTAGAGCTTTTGTCCTGTGATACCCCCATTTGAGGAGAGCTTCGTTTCTGCCAGACCACTTACTGGAAATTTTTTGTTTTCAAATCAAGATATCAGGGCGAGGAAGAAAGAACCAGGAAAGAATGAGGAAGCAGCAGGAGGAAAAGGAGAAAACTGCGAAGTCCCGGTTGATCTGACTCAGCACGGGGCTCCAGAAATATAACATGAGTTACATACGTCCTTTTAAATTTCGTAGTAGTCATATTAAAAGAGCAAAAAGAAACAAGTAACATTAATAAATTAATTAATAAATTCACAAATAAAAGTGCACATTTTATTTAACCCGATATATTTAAAACATTATCATCTCAACATGTATTGAATATAAAAAATTATTTGGACATTTTTAATCCCCCCCTTTTTTTTAAGTAGGTTCCATGCTCAACATGGGGTTTGAACTCACAACCTCGAGATCAAGACCTGAGCTGAGACCAAGAACCAACTGAGCCACCCGGGTGCCCCTAAATTTCCTTTTTAAGTTTCATATCCAGTTTTTGAAATCCCGTGTGTATTTTGCACCTAGTGCCCATCTCCATTCAGACCAGCCATACTCTATGTGCATAACAGCCAAACATGGACAGGGCCCACCACACTGGACAGCGAAGATCTAGGTAATGAAAGATGAAGAGGCGGAGTAGAAGTAAAGAAGAAAGTCCATACGGGTTATGGGGGGGGGGTCAGGCACTCTGGCAAGGGTAAGAATTTTAAAGAAATTCATGCTGGAGCAGCTGTGAACTGTCCAGTGTAAATGAACAGAGTTGCCATGAAGCATGTACTCAGATCTCCTTCAGAATTTTCAGAGTAAAAAATGAAAAAACTTGAGCAACTTTGAGATTCATTTGGATAGATAATCTGTTTCTTGAGACTGGACCATTGGTCCTGGCTTTATCAAGGTTTCTTTCTCCGCCCCCCCCCCTTTTTTTTTTAAGATTTTATTTATCTGACAGAGAAAGACATAGCCAGAGAAGGAACACAAGCAAGGAGAGTGGGAAAGGGAGAAGCAGACTCCCCGCCGAGCAAGGAGCCTGATGAGGGGCTCTAATCCAGGACCCTGGAATCATGACCTGAGCCAAAGGCAGACGCCTAATGACTAAGCCACCCAGGTACCCCCTATCAAGGTTTCATATCCAGTCATAAATGGAAGAGAGCTAAAGGAAAATGTGGGGTAGAAAGATGCAGGTGGTTGAGGGCAGAAGCCAGAGCTGTTTTATTATCTTGATCTGCAAAAAGAAGACCTGTCCCTTGTCTGGCATGGATCACCACCAATGCAGGAGGTCACCAAGTCAGCACATCAGTCAGTTGTGATAGCATACTGGGGTTGTGGAGCAGTGGTCACAGAACCCTTTGGGGAGACAGGCATGGCCATGTGGGAGAGCTCCTGACCTGTGGGTGTGGTTTGTGCAGTAGCAAGGGACAGGGACTGGGTAAAGGATGCCTGCTGCCAGCGTGCTGCCCTTGGGTGTTGTACCCTATAGGTGCATCGCGACCAGGAGGTGAACAGGAGAGACTGATGCTCAAGCCTTGACATGTGGCTGGAGCCCAAGAGCCAGGGTAGCCCAGGGCTCTGAACTCATCCTATGTCACATGGGAGTAAAAGTCATCCCAAATCAGCAGGTCAATGCCATTCTGGTGCTGTCTTGTGAGATCCCATGAGAGAAACACCATGCTGCTCTGGGAGAGTGAGCTCCTACTCACCAGGCCAGCATCGTGGAACTGGTGCCCATCCACAGTGCCCCAGGATAACCCCATGGATGTGAGACCTCAAGTTCCTCAGAGCATCTGGTAGAATCCATGTAGGTGGAAGAGGTTGAGAGGCCCTAAAGGGAAGAGGACCAGAGCTCATACAGATGGGACTGATCCCTCCAGCTCTGGTAATTTCAATGAAGTTACTCCAAAGCATGGGCCCACTGAGGCACGGGGCCCAGGACAGAGACTCCACTTTGGACAAAGAGCATTTGGGATGAAGCTCTGCTAGCTTAAGGGAAAATGAAGTTGATACAAAGAAAAAGAGCAAGGGAAGCCAAGCAACAGACAGTCCTGCTGACACTGAGCCCCTCAGGTGAGTTCAACCACTGTCCTTATCAGATTATTCCCTTTCTGACTTCAGCTAGTTTGCGTGGGGTCTCTGTCACTTACAACTGAGAGGCCTGGCCAGTGTGGAGTTGTTCAGTGCCTTCAAGCCTGAAGTTGTGGTTTCCATCCTCATGGGAGCCAGTCCCTCTCCTCTACAGGTCCCGACATGCACCAGAGGGCCCAAGCGAGCAAGGTTGGAGCAAAAGTGCAGCAAAAATCATCTCCCTTCCTTAAAAGCAGCACAAGAGCATGAAGGGGCATCCCCACAGAAGGATGAGACCCTGGTTTTGTCACGACATCTTCTCAAAATGCTTCCATGAACAGATTTGTGCCACATTCCTCCACCCAGTTCAAAGCACCTAGTGGCTTCATGATGCATTTAGATGGGTGTGTGCCATCTGACCCAGCCCATTCGCTGCTTTAATCCCACCCCACCCACTCCCCACTTCCATGCTGTGCTCTTCAGCCATCTGGACTTCTTCCAAGCTGAGTTCTGCCTCAGGACCTTTGCACTAGCTGTGTCCTCCATCTGAAATGCTCTTTCCTCTCTCTTCATTTTACCCTCAGATCTCACTTTAAAGGACCCCTGGCACTCCCTGTCATCCTAATTTCTTTCCTTTAACACTGCTGCTATTTGATTTTTTTTTTTTTTGGTTGCTTATTATCTGTCTCCTCATTATAGTTAAACCCCTTGTGGAATCTTATTTGTCTTGTTCACAGCTATATCTTCGGGATCTACCTGGCACATGGTAGATGCTCAGTAAACATGCATCAGTTACAGAAACTGAACGCACACAGGCTGTCTGGGTGGAGAGACACAGCTTCCAGGGAATGCTGTCTCTCAGTTCTTTAGCGACGTCTGGAGCTGACTTATTTATTCAGCTTCGCCACTTGATGCTGAGCACGTGGTCTGCGTGGGTTCCATCTGAACTAAGTGGACAGAATTCTCAACCTGCAGGAGCACAGACTGATGGAGAGACAGACCCATGGGCAAATACCAGACAGTGTGAAAGATGCTGTGATCCAGCTGGAGAACCAAAGAGAAGGCCACGATCTTTCCGTTGGGCCCAAGCCCTTCAGGCAGCAAAGTCACGGAAAACCACAGAGAAGGAGATTTGGGGATGTGTTCATTTCCCTCTCTTGCAACACCTCGCAGCTATGAATTGTAAAAACAATTCTCCCCACTCTTGTCTCTCCCTCAGATATGGGTATGAGTGAGAGGCACCAGTGTGAGCTCTTAGTCCTCAAAGAAGTACACCAAATACTAGGGAGAGCGTCTGATTATCTATTCTGTTTGTATGTCAACAGCCAATTAGATTATTTATGCCCTAGAAGTGAATTTCATGTTAACCTGAATATCTGAGGTGTCTTATAGTCTGCTAAATTAGCTAACCGCCCCTCCTATCCTGTCTGGGACTAGGGAGCTCTCACAGGAGACAGGGTGGATGGAAGCCAGGTCTCCCGCTTAGGGCTTAGGAAGACAGCAGGCCAGCAGTGTCCCCAGGTCTTCAGCCCACTGCCCCCAAGGTGGCGGTAGGGGGAATGTCACCCCTAAGAGCAGCCTCCTCAGATAGCAGTCCCACCCCGTTCCCTGCTCTTTCTCATGGGTGCTGACTCACCTCTGCCTGTCAGACACTCATAGAGAATATGGAATTCTGACTATAGGAAGGAAACCTACCTGGAGCAGAGGAGGCTCCAGAACGGGTCCTGAGGTCTTTGCACACCCTGATGTATCAGAGGTTACTCACTCATGCCTGATATCCCTTGTCTAAACACGGCCTGACAAAAGGCTCATGGCTCATTGTCAGAATGAAGCAACACCCAACTCTTTAATGGCTAAATTATGAATCAGTTATAAAAGGGAGAACAGACTCCTCACTTTTCAGAAGTGGCCTGACATCCTTCTTCTGCTACACTGAACAGACACATGCACACAGGCAGATGATTCAAATAGACAAGACCTTTGTAAACTGCACACTCATATCATTTACAGGCCATTTTGTGTATGACGAAGAGACAGGCAAGAGAGGCTAGAGCTGAACCCTCTTGGCAGGAGGCAGGGCACTCCCAGCATGGAGGCTGGACTCTGGAAAGGGTCTGTACTTTCTGCTTCTTTGGTCCCTGGAGATGATCCATCAGCCCAAGGATAGCCCATCCCTCCTTTCTACAGAATTCCCACTGAATCACAGAAGCTGAAAAAGACGATGAACATTAAAGGTGGAGGCATATTGGAAATGCTCTAGACCAATCCCCTCATCTGTAAACAAGTCAAGAGAGCTCCGGAAGGGTGCCCTGCCTTGTCTGAAGTCACAGAGCAAGCCCATGCTGCAGGCGGGACCTGGAAGCTAGAGTGCCAGAGTCCTGGCCCCCTGTGCTCCCAGTGCACCCGTCAAAACACACCATCTGAGATTGTGGCTTATTTTCCACGTGTGTCTGTTCTAGCTCCTTAATGAGACTCTAATCTTCATTGGCTGCTTATAGTGCTTTATTCTTTGGGAGCCCGGATAGCCCCTTAATTAGAAAGTTGCTTAGAACTTGAGTTTTTAAATGATGCTTGGTTAACAGCTCCCTTGTAGCCCTTCCAAACTCATGAAAATACCTAAGACGACACTGGAAACAGTAAAAATATCATTCTGTGAATTAGGATCAATATTCAACCAAATTCCAGGCAACAAACTGGATTAAAAATGCCATTTCAGGGACTCCTGGGTGGCTTGGTCCTTAAGCATCTGCCTTCAGCTCAGGTCATGAGCTCAGAGTTCTGGGATGGAGCCCCACATCCAGCTCCCTGCTCAGCGGTGAGCCTGCTTCTCCCTCTGCCCTTCCCCCAGCTTGTACGCTCTGTCAAATAAATAAATAAAATCTTTTTTTAAATGCCATTTCAGGACCCCCCATTCTTGAGCCAGAGAATCTGTCCCTAAAACCAGAACCACAGGGCTGACCTATCCAAAACCCTGGGACACGATCCAGTGTTCTTTGCATCTACAGAAAACACTTGCCTCATGATCTTGGAAATGTGGATGTAGCCAGGAGGGGAGTCTTCACAGACATGACATGAGAGTCACAGCCTACAGACAACCCAGCTTGGAGGTAGGCACGCCAGCGCACTGTTCTTTCCACGATCCCCATTTCTTCCTGGTGTCAGAGAGCTCTCCAGTGGGGTAGGAGAAGGAGGATTTCAGTTAACGGATGTTCAACCAGTGCAAATGTACTAGTCACTAGGAACCACAGTCTCTGACTCATCTACTGGATAGGGTTTTTGACAGACAAGGAAATAATGGATCGAGATAGACCTGTCACTGTGGAGGAGGAATGGAGGGGGAGACACAAGAAGAAGAAAATACATCTGAAAAAAAGCACTCAGGTTTGCAGTTTAAATGTTTCTAATGTAATACCAGAAAAAAATCAACCAATCAGCCCTCATTCAGGGCAAAGGAAGCAGGGCTGACACCACACCAAAGTGAATGAGTAACAGGGAGGACAAGCATGGAACTCAGAAAGAAGGCAGAGGAGAAGGGCAAATGGATGGAAACGACAAGGAAGAAGAGGAGAGCTTATGTCCCCTTCACTATCTTACCAAACCCAAGAATTATAGAGTGACCAATGGGCTGCCTGATTGGCTCAGTTGGTTAAGCATCTGACTCCTGATTTTTGGCTCAGATCATGACCTCAGAGTCATGGGAACGAGCCCCATGTTGGGATCCAAGCCCAGTGCAGTATGCTTGAGACCTCTCCCTCTGCCTCTACCATGCCCCCAGCTCGCACGCACACTCTCTCCCCTTCTCTAAAATAAATAAATAAATAAACCGTAAAAAAAAGAAAGAATTCTAGAACATCCTAAGGAAGAAACTCACAGAACCCCAACAAAAGCGATAATGAAAGATATAATGAAAGAAAACTTTATTTCATATGCAACTTGAAGGGACTCATCACACTTGAAAGAAAAATAAACTTAAAGAGGGTTGTGTAGAACAGAGTTCATAAAGCAGACCTGAAACTGCTACTCTTAGGGAGCCTTGCTGGCTGGCACCTGGGAACTTGGCTGGTCAATAGTTCCCGACACTGATAGAAAACTTTGCCTACCTGGTAGGAGTGGCTCACGGTTCCTAAACTGTTTTTCAAAAATACTGTGGTTTATGCTGAACGCCTGCTCTCTTTCTGGCATTCTGGAATTTTAGTCCACACTAAGTGGAGCGCCTATAGGATCAGACATAAAAATCTTGAGAATGGAGTCTCTAACAGGCTTCCCTGGGCAGACACCTCACACATATGTTGTTCTGTTTTCCTTGTAAGGGGAAGAGTGAGCTCTGTGGGACCCTTCACAGGAGGGAGAGAGCAAAAAGAAGCCTGCGTCTCTATTCTGCCCGACTCACTTGTGCTTTTTCCCTTATAAACTAGTGGCATACTCCATGACTCTGCTGTAATAAATCGTAACCATGAGGAAACTACATGCAGTTTTGTGAGTCATTTTGGTGAATGTTCAAACCTAGTGACAGATGGCCCTCAGGACACCTCAGAGAGGGGCTTCACTTAAAATGCATTCTAGCAAAATTTTGAATTTTAAGAATAATTTACTTTTATGTTATAAACAACAAGGAAGGAAAATACAACTTCTTATTAAAAATATAAAAATTGGTTGGTTTCAGACTCTCTTCACCCCTCCATGTGGAACAGTTTTCAGGGGGCTTTGAAAGAGAGAGTTGGGACCCAGTAATTGTGCAGCCTTCAGAGTAAGGCAATAGACAGACATTCTTAGACATATAAGCATGGAAAACAGACTTCCACTAATGACTGAGATTATAAACTCCAAGAATGTTAGGAGAGGGAATTCTGGATATGCACTTCTTCTTTTGTGGAGATCCCAACCTGAAAATTAGTTGCGTTGCTCTACTGGAGAATTCTGCAACTTTAGCCTCACATCTTCATATTTTCTTCTAGTGTTTTTCTGTCTCTGCAGTTCTGCTTAGGCCAAGAAATGAATTTTTTGGTGCCATATCCCACACTTCAAATTTAGGAGTAATCTTCTGCTATGGTTGATGGCCATAGAAACTATCAGGCAGTATACTTCCAGTCTTAATGATTACTAAACTTAAAGGGCATCAATAGTCCCCAGTTGATGAGACTTACTGTACTAAGGATTGCTGTGTTGGGTACCATCCTGAGCCACATAGGCACTCCGTGGGAAAGAAGGAGGGATCAGTGAGAGATGTCTGTCTTAGGGAAACAAAATGGAACATGGCGGTGAATGTGTTACTCATTTGTCATCCCTGATCACATAATGATGATACTGTGACTTGAAAATTAATGAACAAAAGATCTTATCTTTTCTCACAAAAGAATAGTTGCACAATGTAAGAAAAGAGAACATTTGCCATTCAAGAATCCAGAGTAATAGTTTTCTGCATTTGAAAAACTCAGCCTGGGAAATAAATACTCCCATTGAATGAGTTGGGTCATTTTGTATGTATACGTGTGTCTGTGTGTATGTATGTACCAGTAGAGTTTAAAAAAAAAAAAACAACATTCAAATGCAATGATTATCTGTCATCAAACCCTTCCATAAATAGGTTTTTTTAAAATTATGTTACATTAGTCACCATACAGTACATCATTAGTTTTTGGTGTAGTGTTTCAAGATTCATTGTTTGCATATTAACACTCAGTGCTCAGCACAACATGTGCCCTCCTTAATACCCATCACTGGGCTAACCCAACCCCCTTCCCTCTGAAACTCTCAGTTTGTTTCACGGAGTCCACAGTTTCTCATGGTTCATCTCCCCCTCTGATTTCCCCCCCTTCATTTTCCCCTTCCTTCTCTTAATGTCCTCCATGCTATTCCTTATGTTCCACAATAAGTGAAACCATATGATAATTGAGTTTCTGTGCTGGATTTATTTCACTCAGCATAATCTCCTCCAGTCCCATCCATGTTGATGCAAATAGTGGGTATTCTTCCTTTCTGAGCAATATTCCATTGTATATATGGACCACCTCTTCTTTAACCATTCGTTTAAAGGGCATCTCTCTTCTTTCCGTAGTTTGGCTATTGTGGACATTGCTGCTGTGAACATTGGGGTGCATGTGCCCCTTCTTTTCACTACATCTGTATCTTTGGGATAGTAGTAATTTGCACTAGCAGTGAAATTGCTGGGTCGTAGAGTAGATCTATCCTTAACATCTTGAGGAATCTCCATACTGTTTTCTAAAGTGGCTGTACCAGCTTGCATTCCCGACAGTGTAAGAGAGATCCCCTTTCTCCACATCCTGGCCAACATTTGTTGTTTCCTGTTTTGTTAATTTTTGCCATTCTAACGGTGTAAGGTGGTATCTCATTGTGGTTTTGATTTGTATTTCCCTGATGGCTAGTGATGTTGAGCATTTTTTCATGTGTCTGATAGCCATTTGTATGTCTGTTTTGGAGAAATGTCTGTTCATGTCTCCTGCCCATTTTTTGACTCGATTATTTGGTTTTGGGTGTTGAGTTTGAGGAGTTCTATAAAGAACTTTATAGATCTTGGATACCAGCCCTTTATCTGTGTGTCATTTGCAAATATCTCCTCCCATTCTGTGGGTTGCCTCTTAGTTCTGTTGACTGTTCTTTTGCTGTGCAGAAGCTTTGCATCTTGATGAAGTCCCAAAAGTTCATTTTCATTTTTGTTTCCTTGCCTTTGGAGACATGCCTTGAAAGAAGTTGCTGTGGCTGATGTCAAAGAAGTTACTGCCTATGTTATCCCCTGGGATTTTGATGGATTCTTTTCTCATATTGAGTCTCTCATCCATTTTGAGTTTGACGGTCCAGTTTCTTCTATATGTAGCTATTCAATTTGCCCAGCACCACTTATTGAAGAGACTTTCTAAATAGTTTTTGATGTGGACTTCTAATGGTTTCCTGGTTAACATCGCTTTAAAAAGCAACTATGTAGTAGATCTCAGCTGTATAAAAATCATGCATATTACAAAGTCATTGCAAACTTACCAAACTGTTAATCAAGATTACCTCTGGATGATAGATTTTTTTAAAAATATTTTATTTATTTATTTGACAGAGAGAGAGGTCACAAGTAGGCAGAGAGGCAGGCAGAGAGAGAGGGAGAAACAGGCTCCCCACTGAGCAGAGAGCTCGATGCGGGGCTCGATTCCAGGACCCTGAGATCATGATCTCGAGCCAAAGGCAGAGGCTTAAACCACTGAGCCACCCAGGCGCCCCTGGATGATAGATTTTTAAGAAAGATTTTATTTATTTATTTGAAAGAAGAGAGAAAGAGAGAGGAACAGAGAGAGAATAAGCAGGAGGAGGACCAGAGGGAGAGGAAGAACCAGGCTCCCAGCTGAGCAGGGAGCCCAACATGGGGCTCAATCCCAGGACCCTAAGATCGAGACCTGAGCTGAAGGCACAGTTAACTGAATAAGCTGCCAAGGCATGCCGTCTGGCTGGTGGACTTTTGAAGGATTTTTAATTTTCTTCTTTTTTTTTAAAGATTTTATTTATTTATTTGACAGACAGAGATCACAAGTAGGCAGAGAGGCAGGCAGAGAGAGAGGAGGAAGCAGGCTCCCTGCGGAGCAGAGAGCCCAATGCGGGGCTCGATCCCAGGACCCTGGTATCAAGACCCGAGCCAAAGGCAGAGGCTTTAATCCACTGAGCCACTCAGGCGCCCTAATTTTCTTCTATTATTTATCCTAACAGTTCTCTGTGCTGCTGCTTACCATGGGATCCGTTCTCCACTTTTCTCTACCTTGCTGCTGCTTACCATGGGATCTGTTCTCCACTTTTCTCTACCTTGTGCTGGGATCCTGGATCTATAACCTCTATAAGCCACACTGCCCATGCTCTCTTGCCCTCTGGCTTCTGGTTGGGTTTGGTCGATGGGAATGTCTGGAATATATCAAAGGAAGGAAACAAAGAGAGGCCAGGGAAATGTAACATTGCACTGGTATTCAGTCATATTTCTCAACAGTGTGGTAGATCGTTCATGTGTATATTGTATGGCTCCTTCCTGCCTTTTGGGTACTCTTCCCCATGTATATAAATAAATGAAGTCATCTATAAAAGTTCCACAAATTGGAATCTAACCCAAACTTACAAGATTTCATTCCTTTCAACAGGGAAGAAATTGAGGAGCATGGAGGCATCTTGTCCAAGCACTCTAGGCTGGTGTCAGGATGGCACGTCCTGCTTCTGAGCTCCGTGGCAGAATGAAGACGACATCTTAACTGAACATGTATACTGGGTGCAGTTCTATGCTAAAAAATGTTTAAAGTCATAACATGTTAACTTTTAATAATTATGAAGAAAATTAAGCAACACTCTCTGATATTTAAAGAAAACACCTATGAATTCCATCACTTAGGTAAGAAATGGTGAGATCTTCCTGAGGAGTTTGAAATACCAGACCAAGAAATAAACATACAGACATTTCTTTCTCTCATATTTGGGTTATAAAATAAAACAATGTAACTGGGTCAGTCTACATATCAGTTTCAGGATAGATGGGTTACTTAGTATGATTTTCCTGGGCAATAGGGTTTCCATTCACTTTCTTCCGTCACTAAGCCACCCACTCTGACATCTCAGTTCTTTAGTTCATGCTGCAGCAAGTTCAATTTCAAACAGCAGGATAAAATCTATATTCAACATAAATGTTTATGTCATATTGCCGAGGAGACAGATGGAAGCTTAAAAAAAAAAAAACAGTAAAGGGAGGAGGTTCAAAGAAAAAGATAGATCAGCTGAATCACATTTTGAAGCAAAAACATCCTAAGATAAATTGAATTGCATTTTATCTTATGATGCAACTGAATAAAACCAAGACAAACTAAGACACGTATTTGCAATCTGGGCAGCAGAGAATTAATATCCTTAATGTAATAAGTTTCTGTAAGTCAATCTGAAAATGAATCACACAGGAGAAAACGAGGCAAAGGGCATAAGCGGTAAACTCACAAAAGAATAAATTAAAATTGACAATAAAAGAGTAAGAAAGTTCACTGCTTGATCACTAAAAAAAGAGTTAAAAGTTTAGAAAGTGAGGTATAAATTTTAAAAAAGCCTTGCCAATTTGATAGATGGAAGATTATAATACCCCATGTTGCCTGTATAATTTTTCTTAACGGCGATTTGCCACATCTTTCAGAACTGTTTCAGGTGCACATATCCACGCACACAGAATTCCACTACTACCAAATCATGGGAGACGGGCTTATAGATACACGCACTGGGTGAACATCTCAGGATCATTATGACAAAATGAGGAACAACCCACAACCAGAGAAATGGCTACAAAGGTCAAGGTAAGCCTATGTCACGGGATGGAGGCAGCTTTAAGAATCACATGCAGACAACTATTTAACTGAATAGTGACTCGGGGCTCGGTCCCACGATACAGGATCATGACCTGGGTGGAAATCAAGAGTTGGAGGCTTAACTGACTGAGCCACCCAGGTGTCCTCCCACCCCCCACTATATCTGCTGTTTAGTGAAAAATCAGGACACACACTGTCTGCATCGCACACAGGTGTGTGTTGTGGGGTGGTTTGGGGCTGCGGAATCTGGAGGGCCCAGCCTGCTACTGAGTCCTGACCCACTCACCTCCCTGGGGAGTCCTGGGCAGATTCTCTGACCCTTCTAAACTGCAGAGTCCTCATTTGTAAAAACCGGTGGTAATGAAAGAGCTTCCCTAACTCTATGCAGCCTGAGATCATCCAGCCAAAGTACTCAGCATGCTGCCTAACTCAGAAGAGTATGTTAGGTCATTGCTGTTTTTAAAAACAAGGCTGGGGGGCACCTGGGTGGCTCAGTGGGTTAAAGCCTCTGCCTTCGGCTCAGGTCATGATCCCAGGGTCCTGGGATCGAGTCCCACATCGGGCTCTCTGCTCACCGGGAATCCTGCTTCCTCCTCTCTCTCTGCCTGCCTCTCTGCCTACTTGTGATCTCTGTCTGTCAAATAAAATCTTAAAAAAAAAAAAAAAAATAAGGCTGAAAAATAATCATGGAAAATAGCCCGGCAGAACACATGCTAACCCTTGGTCGTGGGACTGTCACTAGTTTATGCTTTATTTTCCTCTACTGGGTTTTCTGCACCGAAAGCAGGCTGTAGTTACGATGTTAAGACACACATAAAATAAATACCACTTTGAAGGAGGTTACCAGGAGTCTTAAGGAAACAGCTGAAACCCATCTTTCTAGGAAGACAAGAAAGAAGAAATGGCCAGATGAGGGGGAACCACCCCCACACTCTAGGAAATGAGCTCCGAGCCTCTGAGGCCCCAGGGCGGAGGAGGGCCACTCCCCAGCCTGCCAGGCAACAGGCCCGGGGTCACCGCTGCGGCCGAGCTGGGTGCAGGCTGCACACTGGCCCATTGTCTCGCCACGGCTACACTGCGGTCAATGAGAAGCAGATGGCCCAGCCGCCGTGCGCATGCTGTGCTTTCCCTACGTGCACACCTCCAATTCAGGGCCTGCTTGGAGCCCCCGGCAAGGCAATCTGCTTTTCATTTTATAGGCAGAGAAAAGCTGCAGAGGAAGGAGGGCAGGAGGCCATAGTTTTCAAAGTGCTGGGGGAGTTGATGTAACAATAATTCAATTCTCTCCTCGTCTGAAAGGCAAGGCTGTCCAACCTAGCAGGGCCCCTCCACTGGCCCAGCTGCAAACTCAAGGCCATCTTGCACTACCTCAGGTGGAAATGAGCCAACCCCTGAACCTGTGGCCTGGACCCCAAGGCTCCGAGCTCTTAGGACCTGCAGGGGAAAGAATCCAAATGGGGGCTTCTTCAGTTTGCATTGTATAGAGGAACCAGGAAGGAAAACTGAGTGGCTGGGGAGCTGCAGGCCTCACTGCCGGCAGCCGAGGGAATCATTACCAACACTGGCAACAAGCAGGCAGCCACCCTGCCCGTAGGGGTCCTCCTTCCCCTGGCCTTGAGGCACTCTACTTTCCTGGGCAGGGGCCCAGACTCTGGAACCAGCGGTCCTGTCCAGGATACCTATCATCCCAGCTCTCCAATTCCTTGTTGTGTTACCTTAGGTCAGCTGTTTAAACTCTCTGAGCCTGTATTTCCTCACGAGACAGATGGGCATGGGACTTCCATTCTCTCAGAGAAGAGGACATGACCGCAGGAGATAATACATGGGAGGTGCCCATGGAGCTTGGCACATGATAAGAGCTTGTGACAGTTGGCTATTACCATGGTTATAATGGCCAGATTCTCTCAGTCTTCTTTCCCTCCTCTTTACACTGTGGTGTAATTTACATCCCATTAAGCTTTGGGGGCCTTATTTCTTCTCATAGCAGCAGCTGCATTCAGTCTCTAGGGGGTCCCTGCCTCTGTACCCTCCGTGGGACTCCACCTGCAGTCACCGTGATCTACGTTGTCTTTGGGATGAGTCCAGATTATTGTATGTGATCCCTGTGTAACCACTCAACATGGCCCCGGGTTTTCCCCATCAGGCAGTTGTGTAGCAGGGACAATAGTCTTGAGAGCCAGAGTGTGGCTGATAGGTAGTCCCAGTAGAGCGGTGTCCCCTGAAGCCCTAAAATATGGGCAAACAGGAGAAGAAAGCCCAGAGCAGAGGGTTTGCTGAGGCAGGTCTAGGAAGAAAAGGGAAAAAGTGTCCCAAAGGAAGGGGCGCATACAGGAAGCATTTGAGAAGACAAATGCAATCTGAGAAGATATCAGAGAAGGCAAAGAGTTTCAAAATGTTCAGGAAGGAGAGACAGTTCAGTGGCCTTTTGGAGGTGGTGGCAGAAAAGAAAGACTTAAGACAGAGGCATCATCAACATGAAAGTCTGTTAAAAAAAAAAAAAAGGAATTGTAAAGATGCCAGCATGATGGACAAACTAGTCATGAGTGAGGGTCCGTGCAGATTGCATGACAACTGAGACTTTCAGAAAGAGATGACAAGTAAACTGCGTCTAGCATGTCCGAGGCAGGTGAGGGTACGTCTGGCTGGCAGCTCTCCCTGGAAGTGTTCCTTACACATATTTGTTCTCAAACAAAAATCGCTTTTTTGTCATGAGGGCTGAGGTCCCAGAGTGTGAGGGATCATCTTCTCTCAGTGTGAATGTCAGAAAAAAACCACTTTTCGTGCAGATTTTTGAGTTGGGTCCTACAGCTATATCTCACAGAAATAAATGGATCAGGGCCTGGCCAAGATGAGACATCCCAGAGAAAACAACTTAAATGTCCATTGACAGATGAATGAATAAGGAAAATGGGGTATATCCAGATACAATGGACTATTACTCAGCCATAAAAAAAGAATGGCATCTTGCCATTTGGAACAATATGGATGAACCCTGAGGGCACTTCACAAAATGAAATGAATCAGAGAAAGACAAATACCACATGATTGCTCTTATGTGTGGAATCTTAAGAGAAACAAAACACAAAACCAAGTTCATAGATACACAGAACAGACTGGAGGTTGCCAGAGGCGGGGTGGGAGGGATTAGAGGGCAAAATGGGTTAAGTGCATCAACAGGGATAAAATTATAAATAAATATAATATACAGCATAGCAACTAGAGTTAATAATATCACACAGCATATTTGAAAGTGGTTAAGAGAATAGATCTTAAAACTTCTCATCACAAGACAAAAATTGGTAACCATGTATGGCCACAAATGTTAAGTAGACTTACAGTGGTCATAATTCTACAATATATGCAAATATTGAATTATTACATTGTAATGAAACTAATATAATATTGTATGTCAATTACACTTCAATTAAAAAAGAGAGAAGGCGGCAGCAAGATGAAAAGTCAAACTTTCTATCAGCCAGGGATAGGCTAGATTATGCTGCAGTAACAACCAATCCCAACTCTCAGGGTCTTTATTTATTTATTTACTTATTTGACACACAGAGAGAGAGAGAGAGAGAACAAGCGGGGGGAGCAGCAGAGGGAGAGGAGAAGCAGACTCCCCACTGAGCAGGGAGCCCCATGTGGGGTTCAATCCCAGGACCCTGAGATCTTGACCTGAGCTGACAGCAGACGCCTAACCAACTGAGCCACCCAGGTGCCCCTCAAGGTCTTTGAACAACAAAGGTTTATTTTTCATTTATGCAACAGTCCAGTATGGGTTGGCGGGACTTTGCTCTGCATACTCTCTCTCTGATGGGGCAGCCACTATCTCAAATCATGTTCCCGTGGCAGAGGAAAAAACAATGAGACAAAACACACACACTGGCTCTTAGAGCTTCTGCTCGGAATGATATAAATCACAGCTGCTCACATTCCCATTGGCCAAAGTAAGTCACATGGCCGTGGGGACTCAAGAAGGGACTGGAAGGTACAGCCCTTCCATATGCTGCTCAGAAGGAGAGGAAAGGCAGTATGTGTGGACAGCCTAACAACTCCACCAACCACCCATTCCATGGCATACCCACAGTCAACTAGCTGTCCCTTCCCTCAGCACACACCCCTCTCAATGGTTGTCATCCGTTTGTGCCCAGCAGGTCACCACAATCTTTAAGTCACATTTTGGAGGCCGGCCTTGGTAACAGTGCTTCCATCTTGACTCCATTATCATGAAATAAGGGAAGATACACAATAGAACTTCTGAGAGGACCTAGAGTAGAACTCCTCTATTTAGAGGTGGGGAAACAGGAAGGCAAAGAGAAACCAAACCATGTGTGATAGGCAGAATCCTAAGATGGCTCCAAGATATGTTCTCCCTAGTATACATAGTTCCCGATCCCCTCCTTCTGAGCATGAGTGGGACTTACAAACATGAGGAGATACCACTCCAATGACTGGTACTCTATATGGGAAAAGGGATTCTGCAGATTTAATTGATGTCCCTGGAGTCAACTGAAAGGGAGGTTATCCTAGGTGCCCCTGACTTAATCTACAGTGCCCTTAAAAGAGATGATGAAAGCAAACAGCCATGCTGTCACAACCTATGGAGGGGGCCCCGTGACTAGAACCAGAGCGCAGTCTCTAGGTCAGCAAGGAGATGGGGACCTCAGCCCCACAAGTGCAGGACCTGAATGGTGCCAATACCCTGAAGGAGCCTGGAAGAGGATCCTGAGCTCCAGAGGAGGACAAAGCCTCGGCCAGCCTACCTTGATTTCAGCCTGGTAAAACCGTGAGCTGAGAACCCAACTAACCTATGTCTTAACTATGGACTCAAAGAAACTATGAGATTTTTTAAAAAAATTGTGTCGTCTTAGCCCCTGAATTGGGAGTCACTGTCATGAGACAACAGAGAACGAGTCCGCCACAACCGTGGTACATTCTGCCCCCATGCGACTTCGCTCCACTCTACCACCGGGCATGCTGCTGCGGCTGAGGAGGCCACCCTTGAAGCTGGCAAGAAGCCAAGCTCAAATAGACACCTAATGTTTGTTATCTTTTTTCTGGCTTTCTTTGCTCTATTCAAGCCAACTGCACACCAGTGTCGGGAATCTTGCACAACACTGCCTTTGCCCATGCCCTTCCCTGCTCAAACATTCAAATGCGGCAACTCCATTTTGTTTGTTTGGAACATTAATTCTGAGCTTCTAATCCCAGCGTTTAAGGCCTTCCAGCCTTTTCTCACCCTCTCACTGAACACAAGTTCTCTATTGCAGGTCCGATGGTATCTGCAGGGTCATTCCCATCTGCCAGGATCGCTCTGTTCTGTGTTCTGCTCCAGTCTGCTCCCGGGGGCACTTCCCCTGCCCTTTGCCCCCAGGTTCCTGTCATCAGGGGTCAAAGGGGCTTTAACATGCCACCCCCCAAAAGAGAACCCCCTTGCAACCCCCGCCTACTGTACTCTGGCACCTCTGACTGTCTCACTCCCCCGGCACAACTGTTAAGCATTCCTGCAGTTGATTACAACCAATAATAAACCACCATGAGTATCACATAGTTTCAACCTCTTCCCCACAGATTCCAGGCTCTCTCAGGGCAATCACCATGGCTGCTCTGGAATCAGAAAAGGCATTTGAAGTCGTAATACCCTCAAACTGGAAACACAGATGTCTACCATCAGGTGAAGAGAACACACTGTGGCATTTCCATACAATGGACTACTGCTCAGCTAAAACAAGCAGAAGTTACTAATAACATACCACCACATGGATGGACCTCAGAGACATTATGCCAAGCCCAAGACAGGAAGGTATACGTACTGTAAGATTTATGTCTATAAAAATCTGCACAAAGCAAAAACTAATCTATGACAGAAAGTCAGTAAGTGGCTGCCTGGGGCATCCCTGGCAAGGCGCACAAGGAGTGATTTGGGGTGATGGAACTGTTCTGTATCTTGATTGTGCTGCTGGTTACATGGAAGTACACATTTGTCAAAACTCATCAAATTGTATGTTTAAAATGGATCCATTTTATGATATGTAAATTATACCACGTTTGACTTAAAATGAAAAAAAATTGTATATTCTGAATCAACTAAGACTTTGTTGGAAATGTCATAGGCCCTTCCTTCCTGAAAGAGAGATGTGCATAGGATTTGTAAATGGTGAGGCCAGGGACACGCCTGCAGACAGACCCACGTTCGGGCAGCCAGCCCCTAGAACGCCGGGAGAGCCATTTCTCCCCGAGAGATGGACTCCCAGGCCGACACCAAAGATGTGGCTTACAAGGTGACTCAACCAACTTAAAGAGGGATTGCTCAGCAACTCAAGCCCAGAAAAAGGAGCGAGAGGAATGCAAAGAGGGGCCATGTGTTCTAGAAGAGAGGTTCAAAGATGGTCAGGTCACCCACAAGCTCTTCCCATGCTGTGCGGTGGGGTCTCCTGCTGAGGCCTCACCATGGCCCAGAGTAAGAGCTTTTGGGGTCACAGCCTGTCGCTCTAAATCCACAAGGCCTTCCCACCAATGAAAGGCTTCCTCATCTGGATCAAGCAGGGCCATGGCCCAGGTCATGCTGCCTTGTGCAGCCTGCGGCTAGCTAGCCACTATGCCACTTCCCACCGTCACTCAGGACACAGCGCACGAGAGGAGGCTCAGCAAGGGCAGTGACTGGAAAGCAAGGAGAAAGCAGCAGGCTTCCAGAAGTGGAAAGAGCCAGCTGAGAAGAAAACAGTTCCTGTCTTTGGAAGGAAAGGGCTCATACCTGAGCAACCAGCACCCCTGACTTAAAGAGGCAGCAACCAAATCCTGAGGCTGGAAAAGAAAGTATACACATGGGCTGCTGCCTTATGAGAAGCAGGGAGCCTTGGGACCTTGGGAGCACTGGGGCAGGAAGAGGAAGGAGGAGGCTGGGTACTCAGCTGTGGTTAGGAGGAACAGCAGAGATTAAAAGGGGAAGAGTGGGTGTTGATGAGGAAAGGCAAGTGGAGAGCAGCTCTGTGGTCTAGTGGGGACACAGGGCCTGTTTATATAAATGGCTGCCAGATAGCTCCTCCACCTGACCAAACCCAGAATGCTCCAGGCTCTTCTTCCCCCCCTGAACCTCTGAACACGATCAACAGCACCATCCTGCATCAGGACTCCCAGCCCCACACTCGTCAGCCTGGCCAATCCGCATGCCCCATAACCCAGCAGTCTGGATTCTGCCCACCCCCCCACCCCGACCTGGGAGACTGCTGGAATTAGCCTCTGGCCGCCCCACTTGCTGATCTGCACCAAGATGTGCTCAGTCACAGAGAGGGGAACCAACACATAGGAAGTATTTAATATCCTAGATATTTTAATTACAATTCTCATAACAACCCTGTGAGGAAGGCAGTCCTCTCTCCACTTCGCTGACAAAGAACCTGGGGCTCAGAGGGCTCAGTTAATTTGCCCAAATCTAAATGGCTGGAAAGGACCCCCTGCCATGATTCAAACCTCTTCCCTCTCTTCTCTCCCACTCTGAGATAGACATAAATACAAAATTCATTTCCCTGATGGAAATCCTTTGGTGATTCCCCATTGCCTACTGCAGGTGTTCAGTATTTTCTGTGGTTAAAGGCTATTTTCTCCAAAAACTGTTTATGCAGAACACTAACCTATCACATGGACAGGAGCAGGTGTGTGTGTTGGGCGGGGGAGGGGGGACGGTGAGGGCCAAGCCCAGCCTGCTTTTCTAGTGGTCTCTATGCATGAAGCTACAACCTCACATCAGTCTGTTAAAGATCAGATCCCTGGCCTTTTCCTGAACTTCCCATCTTAATGAATGGTTGAACCATCCACTCAGGCACCTGAGCAACACTTTCTCACCACCATCTTGTTCCCTCATCTTCCACACGCAATTGGAAACTCTACTTGTTTGGCCTTCCATATCGCTCTAGAACTGGCCTCCTGCTCTTTGTTCACAGGGCAAACAGGCAAACACTCAAGCACCGAGGCCAAGCCATTATGGTCTCTCACCTGGAGTAGTGGTAGACCTCTCCCCTTCCCTCCTTGCACCCCCGCAAGCCCAGTCCGCTCCCCACCCAGCAGCCAGAGGAAGTCACACAAAATTCCCCACCAAAGAAGGGAGTCACTCTGACACAGGAACTTGCTGACATTTGAGGGGTGCTGTCATTCCCCTCCATCAAATGTGGCCATCTGTTTCTTCTTACTTTTATTTAAAATACTTTTACAACCATCAGAGGAGACTATCCACCAAAAAGTAAGCTGAAACTCAAAAGAATAGGGTGCTGGTAATTTGGTGCGTCGTGTGACCATCGAGTTTCACCAGCCATAGAGCAGAGTTGATAGAATCTGCTCTATCTGGAAATAACTTACCTAAAATATTCAGAATTAATTACCAGGAACTTATTCATCTACAGCCTTCTTATGTTTTCCTGACGTAAAATGATAAATGTGGTTGACAATATGATGTTCTAAGATTTAAAACAAATTTGATGATGTAATGAAGTACCTATCTTTCCATTTTTACTCATGTTTAGAACAAGATCCTTCTCAGACTCTACATTTATACATGGTGTTGGCCACATGGTCATATAAATCATGTGAAGATGTGGAGCAGATGTTACTGGGTAGCCGGAATTCTGTTAGAACTGCCTTTTAATGGAAAAATGACCACAAAGCAAACTTCCTACATGCTTCACAAATAGAGTAATATAGCTACTTGAAAGGAATGTTTATATTCTAGATAGGCCGATTTGTAATCAACAAACGTGATTGCTTTTTGTCTGCCCTTGGATGAGTCAGACAGCAGAGTGTGTAGGCATTTCCAGGCAGGAGGGGAGACGGTCACTGGGGAGAAGGTTTCCAGTATCTTCTTGGTCTGTGTGGTCTTGTGCCCTTTCTCCTCTTGCTGGCTGACAGAGTGCTCTCCCAGGGCATGTTCATGGCAGCCCTCCATGAGCTTGTAGCTTGAAAGGGAAGTAGTCAATGGGAGCTAAAACCAAAGCCCCACCAATGACAGAAAAGAGTTCTTTGGCTATGTGCATTTCAAAGATTTTTGAAATCATCCATTTTGTTGGTGTTGACTCCTTAGAGCCTGTTTCATCTGAAGTCTTTGTTTGGAATGGTTCTCTAGAAATGATTTTCTAGGGAGGCAGAAGGTCCTTCGGAAGATCCCTGTGCTTCTCAGACAAAGTAGGTGATGTCCTACTTCATGTGGACTCTGGTTTCCCTGATTTTATTCCTCCCTTTCAAGTTCCCGAGTGGAGTCAAGCATCAGAGAGCCATAATCCAGATTCTTCTTCTTTCTTTTCCTTTCCCCTCCTCCTTTTTCCTTTCACAGCTCCTCCTACCCCTCCTCCTCCTCACCTTTCCCTCCCCCCTCCTTCTCCTCCTTCTTCTTCTTCTTCTTTTTTCTCTCTCATAACATGGAAGATGAAGAAGTAAAGCTACAATATTTGACGTGGGAGGTCTGGTGGATAAATGGATTGGACAATGACCTAATCCAAACAATGACTCAGTTAGATTTTCTGAGACAGAAGAAGGTTGCTTAACTCCGCTGATCTCACCTTAGGTTAGGTGTTCTGAATAACTTTATACACCATCATCAGCTGGGTGGTTATCTGTGACTTCAGGGGAGAGTTTGGGATGGGTGGGCAGAAGAAGCAGGACGATACCAAGAGCACTATACTGAGTACATGCTGGGCTTGGAGGATGGGGGGATGCAGACATGCTTTCCTCCCTGCACTGAGCCCCTGGGTGCAGAGGCCCCATGGTCCCCATGGTCAGTGTTCTTCCACGGGAAGACTCTGGGGTTGGAAAGGCAGCCCTAGCACCTGGCTTGTGTCACGTCAGAGTAGCCTGGGTTTAGTCTGGCAAAGTGAATGACAGACAAAAAAGAATGACAAGAATGCCATAAACCTGAAAACCACTTTTCTGGCTGAGGTAATTACCAGGGTCACTGAAAACAGAGTAAATGTTATCAACTTGTTTTATAGAGAGACCTGTGCATGCCTGTTAAACTTGGTGCCAAAGCTAGACCACGCCGCCCTTGTCGTTTTATTGTTTCAAAAATGCACTGAATGCTTACTGTGTACTAAGTCCTGTGCAAAGCTCCGTGATCATGTAACATCCCAATGAAACCGATTTCCAGGTTTTCATTGGCATAGGGTATTATTCATAATATATGACTAGTTAAAGAAAAAGTAGTTTGAATCACAAAAAGACACACAGGCTCTAAGAACATAAGATAAAATATTAGCTACGGCTCTTACCACTACCTAGGATACATCTAACTCAGGCTACCAGGAAAAAGTCCTCTCAACAGTGACTCATCTACAATTAGCAAGGGCAGCATGATATTTATTGCTGTAACTACCCAAATGGTTCCTGACTGGGTCACATACTGCATTTGCCAATGGAAGCTGATTGACCCAAGTTTCTACTTCTTAAAAAGCCCCAAACTTAAATCCTCTTAGGTTTTTGCAGACCTTTGCAGGACATGGTTCCTTGGTGGATGAGTTTGATTCAAGTCCCAGAGAACCCCTATGCCGATGTCTAATTTGTTTTGACGTATTTTATGTGCAAGAAAACAGAATTTATGTCAATTTCAAAGCCAACATAAAAACCAGACCTTCCATTTTCCTCCAGAAAACTGTATTAGGCTACTGCTTTACATCTTTTTTCTCGGGCCAAGTTTAGATAAGACATAGACTCTAGGCAATTTGGAATGCACTGAGGTAGGCAGAGACACCTGCTGCTGGGACACAGAGGACTTCAATGAGTAGCCATGGGGGCACACACACTGGTGAGTGATGGCCAAGCACTTAACTCCTTATAAATACTGATTGCACTGAGTAAGCCTTTTGGGACTTCATGTCAATGTTTCTATCTCAACATACTTACAGAATCTGTAAGGAAACAACAACAAGCACGAAATATCTGGTGAAACAGGGATGACCAAAGGTCACCTTGCTGCAGGGAAAAGGTGTGTGGACTTGTCCTAAAGGAAATCTGATGTGTTGTGAGTCCTGGATACACCCCAAAGTCACATGGCACTTTGATAATTATCCATGGTCAGAGAAAGCCTACCTCGCTATTACTATAAAGTTCAAGGCACAAACTATATGAAAATTATTTTTGCTTTGTAGTCAACCAGTGGAAAATGCCAGTTTTTGAATCTGGACCTGCCAAAACGTACCTCTAAGTTGTGCTTTGATTCTCTCAGCATAAATTCTCTTAATATGTTTGCTAAACAGGGTAACATCGCCATGGATACTTTCCGCTGCCCTACAACTTCCCTTACACACTCTGGCACCTTCCCTCCAAGCTACCACATATGATACCAATTGAACACATTAGCGTGTCATTTGTTCTCCCCGTGGATGGGAAATCCAGAGAAAAAGCTGCACAGAAATATGACGAAGAGAGAGGAAACATAAAATGGGAGAGAACGAGCAGGGCGGAGACGGGCAACTTGACTCAGAACATGTATTGGGCTGACTTAAGCCTTTCTGGGCTCAAGCAGCCGCCATGTTTAGGCCGGTCAAAACCCACTCCCCTGTGAGGGAATGGAACAGATGGAGCCAGCTGACAATAGGGGATGGGGGAAATGGTGCACACGGACAAGATGGGAGAAAGCTTTCTCTCTCTAGTGGCTGCTGTGGGAGCTAAGAACCAGCAACCCCTAGTTCCCCAGGGTGCCACATGCAGAGGACCTGTGCCCCCCCTTTCACCTTCACACACCTGAGATGTGTCAGACGAGATGGCTTCGCTGCAGTTGCTCTGGAAGGCACGAGTGGGAATTGACCCTTCAGAATGATGTGTTGGGCTAATCCAGGAGGCTGACGGCACTATGGATATTCATCTGGGTACTTTCTGTTGGGTGGTGACAGACATCACCTTGAGCACAGCGCCGCAGATGAGTCTTTCTATCTCCTGCATAATGTCTCCAAACTGTCTGCTTCTCTCCACCTCCACTGTCACCAAAGCCCAGCCACTAATACTGCACTGTCCTCCCCAATGCCCTTTCTCCATCCCTCTCTTTCCTCCGATCCACTTCCCTCACTACAGCCAGAGTCGTCTTCTCACACATAAATTTGATCATGGCTTTTACTCTGCTTAAACACCTTCAGGGGTTTCCCGTTTTATTCTGAGACAGAATCCAAAGTCTCTCCTGTGGTCTATAAAGTCTGTGGGGTGGCTGCCTGCACTCCTCCCCCAGCCCCACCTGCGGGCTCTTCTGACACCACATTCTCCTTTCTTCCCCCTTTAGGGCACATAGGTCATCTTCATGCAGGACACTGGCATGAGCTATGACCTGTGCCTGGTTGCCCTCCTCTTCCCTGGCCTTTGGCACTGCCCCAGCCCCTTCTCATCCCCTGCCTTTCTTTCAGATCTTGGCTCAGGCCATTACTTCCTCAGAGAAGCCTTCTCCAAGTCTCAGGCTAGGCCAGGCTCCCTTGTTACTCAGTTTAAGAGAACCACATTCTTGTTCTTCATGGTACTTACAAAAGTTTGAAATGAGATGTTAAGAAGATGTTGCAAGAGAGGGAAATGCACACATCCCACAGGCTCCTTCTCTGTGGCTTTCCCTGAGTTCACTGCCAGAAGGGCTTGGGCCCAGTAAAAAGATCATGGCCTTCTCTTTGGTTCTCCAACTGGGAACCAAAGCATCTTTCATACTGTCTCATGTTTGTCCATGGGTCTGTCTGTCTCTATCAGTCTGTGCTCCTGCAGGTTGAGAATTCTGTCCACTTCTCACCTCAGACAGAACCCATGCAGACTGCATGCTCAGTATTGAGAGGCAAAGCTGAATAAATAAGTCAGCTCCAGACGTCGCTAAAGAACTGAGAGGACAGTATTCCTTGGAAGACAAGCTGTGTCTGTCCACCCAGACAGCCTGTGTGCATGCAGTTTCTATAACTGATGCATGTTTACTGAGCATTTACTATGTGCCAGGTAGATCCCGAGGATATAGCTGTGAACAAGACAAATAAGATTCCTGCCCACAAGGGGTTTAACTATAAGGAGGAGATAGATAATAACCCAAAAACCCCCCAAATAATAGCAGTGTTAAAGGAAAGAAAATAGGATGATAGGGAGTGCCAGGGGTCCTTTAAAGTGAGATCTGAGGGTAAAATGAAGAGAGAGGAAAGAACATTCCAGATGGAGGACACAACTAGTGCAAAGGCCCTGAGGCAGAACTCAGCTTGGCATGTTAAAGTAACAGGAAGAAGTCCAGATGGCTGAAGAGCACAGCATGGAGTGGGGAGTTGGTGGGGTGAGATTAAAGGAGCGGAGGGGCTGGGCCAGATGGCATAGATCAATCTAAATGCATCGTGAAGCCACTAGGTGCTTCGTGCTGGGTGGAGAAGGGTGGCACAAATCTGTTTGTGGAGGCATTTTGAGAAGACCTCGTGATAAAACCCGCATCAAAACCATCCAGAGTTTGTAGGAAACACTCTGACTCAAAAACCTCTGGGGATGGGCCCCAGACATAAGAATGGTCATTTGAGAACCACAGAGCTGGACTTAATTTTCCACCTTGAAAAGAAATAAAAATTTCCAATTTTATTCTTCGACCTGAATATGTACCTTTTTAGGATAGGGAGAAGGATGGCTATAGAACAAAGCCCATGGTTTTCTTGAATCTCCCATTTGAAGTCACTGGTACTTGGGCTGAGCGAGGGACTTCCACATTATGAAGACTTGGGAGAGAAGAAGTATATTGTTAACATTACAGGAATTATTTTGAATGACAGAAAAGTATTCCTCTCAATGGCCCCTGGTTGAAGTGATGCAACCTACCACATAGACATAGAATCGAAACAAACTTTATGCGGCCTATGGGATCAAGCAATAGAATCCAGAGCCTGTCAACTAGAGAAAGACAGACATCTCCCCGCCCCCCCACCGCCAACACACACACACTGCTTTGGGCCAAGATGCTCACGAGCTGTGCTCAAGGGAGTAGGACGAAAAAGAGGAGCTAGGCCTTGGCAGGGACTACACAGTTATCTCAATCT
This sequence comes from Meles meles, assembly GCF_922984935.1. Classification (NCBI taxonomy): domain Eukaryota; kingdom Metazoa; phylum Chordata; class Mammalia; order Carnivora; family Mustelidae; genus Meles; species Meles meles. Next base: position 109,479,074 of record NC_060068.1, read on the forward strand.
TGGAGTTCTTTTGAGCTTATCCTGGCTTCTTGGGATGCTTTGGGATCTGGCAAAAGCAAACATAATTCTTCTCTAGAATTAGAACATCATCTCAGTCCTCTATTTCTACGAAAAAAAAATTTGTAAATACAATGTTTCACACAAGATGAAAAATAACCAGAGCCACTCCAAGACATGACAGTATGAGAGAAAAATAAGAAAAACAATAGAGAGAAGAAAACAAACCCACATGGGCTTCAGATGTTAGAGTTACAATACAGACTTCAAAGCAACTATGCTCATTATGTTCAAAGAGGTAGGAGATAAGCTTGAGAATTTTTGTCAGAGAACCAAAAGTTATTAGAAGAATCAAAGTTAGTTTTGGAAATTAAAAGTACAATAGCTGAAATATGGGGCACCTTGGTGGCTCAGTTGTTAAGCGTCTGCCTTTGGCTCAGACCCTGATCCCAGGGGCCTGGGATTGAGCCCCACATCGGGCTCCCTGCTCCGTGGAAAGTCTGTTCTCCCTCTCCCACTGCTTGTGTTCCCTCTCTTGCTGTCTCTCTCTGTCAAAAAAATAAATAAAATCTTTAAAAAACTCAAAATATGTGTTTAACAGTAGATTAGATTCAACTGAAGAGAAAATTGGTAAGACAGACTAGAATATTATACTTAAAGTATGATTTATAGACCATCATTGACATAACCTGGGAGTGTTTTTTTTTTTAAAGTAGTCTTTTAAATTTTAAAACAGCTTCAGATTTCAGAAAAGCTGCAAATATAGTACTAGAAGTTCTCATAAAACTCACACCCAATTCCTACAGTCAGTAATACCTTACATCATTACGGTATATTTGTCACAGTTAATGAACCAATACTTGTATGTTGTTACTAATGAAACCCCGGACTTTCTTCATGCCTCCTGAGTTTTTATTTAATGTTCTCTTTATGTCTGGGAGCGTTTTAGAAATGCAGCATCTTGGGCCCCAGTATAGGCCTAGTATAAATCAGAATCTATATTTTAATGAGATCTCTAGGTGATTTTAAAGACACTAAACTTTAAGAAATGTTGGTCAGAAGAAGGAAACTTTTCAGAATGAAGCATGGGGGAAAAAATAATGAGAAACAGAGAAAGGGAGTGTAAGGTGCAGAGTGAAGACAATGAGGCCCTGGTCTTACAGAGTCTAAATGCAGTCTCCGAACAAGATTACAGAGAGGCTGGACCCAAGCCAATATTTTCAGAGACAGTGGCTAAGCGCTTTCCAAAACTGACGTAAGTTATCAAGCCATAGATTCTAGACATTCTAGCAACCCTATATAGGAAATAAAGGAGATCCATAATAGGACCATCACAACTAATCTGTTGAAAACCACAGACAAAATAAGCAAACAAAAACAGTCGTAAAGCAGCCCAAATAAACACACAAAAAGAGGTTCCCTGGAAAGGAGTACCTATTGGACATAGAGCAGTCTTCTAAACAGAAATAACGAGAGCCAAGAGGCATTGGAATACCTCTAGAGTGCTGAAAAAATGTAAAATATAAAAGCTGAGTAGAATCCCATATTCACAACAAAAATTCTTCAGAGATGGTGACATGTTAAAATGCAGACAAATGAAAAATGAGAGAATTTTTCTCTCATTATACAATGAAGTAAATACAATGAACAATATACAATGAAGTAAATATTAAAAAACATCTTTTGGGTAGAAGAAAAAATGATCCCAGACAGAAGTTTGGAGATGCAGAGAAAAAACAAAGAACAATGGAAGTGGAAAAAATCAGTAAATTGAAATGACGTTCAACTGTGTAAAATAATAATAATGTATTATGGGCTTAAAACACACAAAAATTAAAATACAATCAATAGCAAAGAGTTAAAGCATTAAGTAAAATTACTGTTGTATTGTCCAGAAAGAAATAGAAACAATTAATATTGGATTCTGATAAGTCATAATGCATGCTATGATCTCTTGAATAAATATTAAAATAATGTCTAATGATCTACAGATTCAATGCAATCTCTATCAAAATACCAGTAGTATTTTTCACAGAACTAGAACAAATTATCCTAAAATTTGTACCACAAAAGACCCTGGCCTACCAAAGCAATCTTGAAATAGACGAACAAAATTGGAGGTATGTCAATACCAGGTCTGAAGATATACCACAAAGCAGCAGTAATCAAAATAGAATGGCACTGGCATAAAAACAGACACAAAGATCAATAGAACAGAATAGAGAACCCAGAAATAGATCCATGATTATATGGTCAACTAATATTCAACAAAGGAGGTAAGAATACGCAATGGCAAAAAGACAGTCTCTTCAACAAATGGTGTTGTGAAAACTGGCCCGCTACATGCAGAGGAATGAAACTGGACCATTTTCTATCATACACAAAAATAAACCCAAAATGGATTAAAGACCTAAATGCAAGACCTGATACCATAAAACTCCTAAAAGAAAACACAGGCAGTAATTCCTTGAACATTGGCCTTAGCAACATTTTTCTGGATATGCCTCCTGAGGCAAGGGAAACAGAAGCAAAAATAAACTATTGGGACTTCATCAGAATAAAGAGGTTCTGCACAGCGAAGGAAACCATTGCTAAAATAATAAGGCAACATGCTGAATGGGAGAAGATATTTGCAAATGATACATCCAATAAGGAGCTAATATCCAAAATATACAAGAACTCATACAATTCAACAGCAAGAAACCTCAAATAATCCAATAAAAATGGACCGAGGGGGCACCGGGGTGGTGCAGTCAGTTAAGCATTCAACTCTTGGTTTTGGCTCAGTTTGTGATCTCAGGGTCATGAAGTTGAGCCCCACGCCCTCTGTGCTTAAGGTTTTCTCTCCCTCTCCCTGTGCTCCTCCCTACCCCCTAAGTAAATAAATAAATCTTTAAAAGACTGGGAAGAGGACCGAATAGACATTTCTCCAAAGAAGACATATAGATAATCAACAGACACATGAAAACATGGTCAACACCACTAACCATTAGGGAAATGCAAATCAAAACCACAATGAGATATCACCCCACTCCTGTCAAAATGGCCGGCTGAAATAAGAAACACAAGAAACAAGTGTTGGCGAGGATGTGGAGAAAAAACCCTTGTGCACTGTTGGTGGGCACGCAAACTGGGGCAGCCACTGCGGAAAACAGGAAGGAGGGCCTCAAAAAAATTTCAAAGTAGAAATACCATACAGTCCAGTAATTCCACTACTAGGTATCCACCCAAAGAAAATAAAAACACAACTTAAAAAGATATAGGCACCCATATGTTTATTGTAGATTTCTTTGCAATAGCCAAGCTATGGAAGCAATCTAAGCGTCCATCACCAGATGAATGAATAAAGAAGAAATGGTGTAATACACATGCAGTGGGATGCTATTCAGCCATAATGGGATGAAATCTTGCAATTAGTGACATGGATGGACCTAGCCGGTGCTATGCTAAGTGAAATAAGTCAAGCAAAGAAAGACAAATACCGTGTGGTTTCACTTAGGTGTGGAGTCTAAAATACAAAATAAAGGAACAAACAGAAGCCAACTCATGAATATAGAGAACCAACTGGGAGTTGCCAGAGGAGAGACAGGTGGGGGGGGGGGGAGGATGGACAACATAGGAAGGGAATTAAGAGGTATAAACTTCCAGTTATAAAACAAATGAGTCATGAAGATGGGAGGTATCACAAAGGGAAAGCTGCCAATAATATCATAATAACATGTGGTGGCAGAGGGTAACGACACTTTCTGTGGTCAGTCCTGTGTAATGTTCAAATTACATTTTGATGTAAGTTTTCACATTGTAATTATCAAATCACTGTGTTGTACATCTGAGCCAATATAAAACTGATTGTCACCTATGCTTCAGTAAAGAAGAAAAAAAATGACTGAATTCATATAAAATGCTCGAGTTAACAGAGGGATTAATGTAAACAGAAAAACAGTCAAAACGGAGGCAAGAGTGGAGAGAAAAGGTGACAGAGAACAGGCAAGAAAAACAGAAAGCAACTGAGTAAGATGATGGATCTAAACGAAAGCATCAGGTGTAACATCCACTACGTTGGTCTGGGTAATATACAGCGTCTGCCTCCATTCTGGGATATTTCACTGCTGAGAGTTCTTAAACCTCACTCTTCTGTCTTCACATATAGGAACAGTGAGAAGCTGGTGCTCCCTCCTTTGGCACCAGGAAGAGATTCACACCACACAAGCCCCCATCTCAATCCCCTAACAGCTGTCTCCCTTCCTTGCTCTCCCTAAGCCATTTTAGGCTTGTGTGGGGAGCCTGACCTGTCTTCCCCAACAGCTTCAACTATCTAAGTAATAAACCTTTCCCTATCCACTGGCATGTACGCATGGTGTCATCAGCCTCAACCTCCAACACATTTGGGGTAGAGCTCTATTGTGCTTCTTCCATGTGGCTAAGGCAGTTTATGTGCTCTAATGCATTAGACAGCTGACGGAGGTCTAAGTTTACATGTTCCAAGATTATAAGATCTGATTTAAAAATACAAACTCCAATCGTATACCATTTATAAGAGATACATCTAAAACACAAGGATCCAGAAGGGCTGAAAGTGAAGGACGGAAAGATGATTAACATGGAAGTCGCTAAATACATTTGGTTTTGCTAGATTAATATCCAAAGGCAAAAGGAGACTTGAAGGTAAAGTGCATTACCAGAGATAAACCCTTTTAAAAATAAATAAATAATTCAATTCAGAGGATGATCTAACTATTCTAGCATTGCATGCATTTAATAAAACAGCATCAAAATATTAATGCCTGAGTAAAGTGTCAGAAACAATCATGGCAGGAGACTGTGGCACGGGTGTTTGGATAGCTGAGAGGGCAGACAAACAGCCAGCAGAAACACAGTAAATCTAAACAACATGATTAGCAAACTGCTGCAATAGACACATCATCTTCATGCCAAACCAAAGAGATACGTTGTTTTCTCGAGTCTATGTGGAGCATTTACAAAAAGTGACCAAGTGGTATTTACATACAGCTTTCTTTTTTGATCAATCATTGCACTGTATATTTTTATTTTATTCACATTACTGTTTTTATACCATTTTTTTCCATAGTAATCTGGAAAGTCTGTCTAGGATTATTAAGATCCTCCGTCGTGTCAAAGACCGAGAGGCTCTTCCTACTCTGTGCTTTCGCTGCGTATACCTCCCATTTTCTTTTTTTTTTTAAGATTTTATTTATTTATTTGACAGAGAGAAATCACAAGAGAGGCAGGCAGAGAGAGAGGAAGGGAAGCAGGCTCTCTGCTGAGCAGAGAGCCCGATGTGGGACTCGATCCCAGGATCCCGAGATCATGACCTGAGCTGAAGGCAGCGGCTTAACCCACTGAGCCACCCAGGCGCCCCATACCTCCCATTTTCAAGGCTACCCCCTGGCTCAAAATGGCTGCAGAAAATCCAGCTGTTGGAATCACATTCCAAACACAGGATGAAGAAAGATAAGAAAAGGGATTTCACGAGCTCATTTAAAGGAAAAAAAAAAAAAGAAAGAAAAAAACACTTTCTAGAATTTGCAAGCACTATTTCTGCTTATATCTCGCTGGCCAGAACTTGTTGCTTTCACGGCTAGCTTCACAGAAAGGTGGGGGTAGATGTTTTATTTTGGTTGGCCATGTGGCCAGAAAAAACAAAAAAAAAAAAAAAAAAGAGGGATTCATTGCTACACAGGGAAAACTAAAATGATATCCAGATACTGAAATGGAGAGAGAGAAACAAAAGATTTCCATTTTGATCTTATCTTATTGAAGGGATATTTTTCCCCATCCTATCACTACTACCCCTACCTCCCAAAAGGGCAAACTTTGTTCTCTAGGGTCCTCTTTGCCTCTATTCCTTTGGTGTGGTATAAGGTGGGAATGGATGCACCAGGGAGGAACAGGCAAGCAAACAATTATAAAGTCCAAAGAGCTCTGCATCCATACCCTAAACACAGTCCGTTTAACCAATAGCTATGGAGGTCCTACTTTTCGACTTAAAATGAGTGAACTGCATGGAAACCGAAGTCATTAATAAACACCGTCTTTATTTTATGTAGGATGTCCAAGGCTAAATCAAATGCAACTGTGGGAAGGCCAGATGTTAATCCCATTGCTTCACTTCAGTGTTTTCCTGGAAGTGATCTCACCCTGATGGCAATGCTCTTGTCCAACTGTGCATACTATTTATATCTAGAACCCCGGCTTTCAGGTTCAGAATGCAACAAACTGAACACAACTATTGCTTTGAATGCTGAGCCTGTCAAGAGAATTCAGGCAGAATCCTCCATCTGGGATGCATTAACTCCGATGGCTGTCCAGAAGGCAGGAGCTTATGTAACTTGTAAACACGTGAGGGATATGGATACGGGGCTCTAACGTGCGGTTCAGACTGCACCACCACATGAACCAGTGCAGGCAGGCAAAGTCTCCACGGTCTTTTGCCATCCCCTTCCGTGAAGAAAAAAGTGAACCACAATTATCTCCTACTGATAAAAAGTATAAAGCCCCAAAGCTGAAACGGACTTTTGGTTGGAGCCATAAATGGAGTGCTAATCCTTAAAAGAAATAGAGAGACTGTCAGGAAGAAGTGTGAGGATGATTTTGATGCCGAGCGTTCTCTTATTTTTGTTTTGATCTCTTTAAATGTGGGGGTAAAGAGGGGCATCACAAGGACATAAAGTGGTTTTGAAGACTAGCATAGAGTTTTAAAATCTTTGTTTATTTTTTTGCTTATTTAGACCATGCGTGCAGGGGGAGGAGCAGAAGAAGACAGAGAAAGAGCGAGCAAGCGCCAGAGCTGCGTGTGGAGTCTGACAGGGGCTCGATCTCGCAATCCTGAGATCATGACACAAGCCGAAACCAAGAGTCAGAGGCTTAACCATTGGGAGCCACATAGGTGCCCCTACCATAGATTTTTTTTTCTTTTAGGATAATTATACCACTTTGGTTTTATTTATCTATCCATTTTCCAGTAAAATTATTTGTAGGATGAAGAAGAAACAATACAGCTATGAACACATTTATAGCTATGTACACTTTAAATACTTCATTTATGTGATAAATGCAAAAGAGGACGTAGATAGTTCTTGTGTTGCTTACCAATATGAAGGACACTAATGACAAAGGATGATAGAAATAATAGTTAACATTTCTGGGGTGCTTCCCATGGGCCAGGTCCCTGCTAAGTGGCTTATACGCTTTACCTCATTGGATAGAAGGAGGTTCTATTATCATCCCCAGGCTCAGCAGAGGAAAATGAGGCACAGGGAGGGCATGCAACTTGCCCCAGCCCACGTGGCTCTTGAGAAGTGAGGTGGGACTTGAGCCCAGGTTGTAGGCTCCAGAGACCATCGTTGTGAGCCTGGATTTCACCGCCTAGGATTAAATGAGACATAACGTGTTTGAGGGACTTAGCCAAGCTCTTGGCATATAATGAGTTGTCAAAAAAGGCACCATGAAGGACGTTTATACAAAAATAGACTAATGCAAGCTGCAGCTCACACACCATCCACATCACTGAAGGTGTCGGAAAGAAGAACCATGGAGTTGAGAATCCCTTTTTGGCACTACCTCTGCTTCACAGTCATCCCCGGGTCCCATCCCTGCCTCACTCCCTGAAGGGTTGGGTGCCTTTCGACCAATCATTTCTCCTCTCGGGACGTGACTTTCTTCTGTAAAACAAGAGGATCTGACGAGAAGGACTCCTAGGCTTTCCCTCTGCTCTGAACCTCTACAGGGTAAGTCACTGCTAAGATTTTGCCTGTGAGATTTAGTGCAGGAGCCCAAGGAGGTTGATGCCTGCCTTCAATATATAGGAAGAGATTAACTGTCTATTAAGAGAAAGAGTCAGCATTTTCCACAGAGGATGAACAGTTTCGATGGCAACGGGCTGTGGTAGCAAAACTGCAAGCTTCCAGTGTGGGCATGACTCAACACCAGAGAGCCAGGGAAGACCTTCAGAAGAGCTGATGGAATCGAATTATGCCAATGACTTCCATAATGTTGCGCCATTTCAGAGCCAAATGCGTCAGTGAGGATAGGAAATGCTGCGGCCTGGTCTGGAGGGCAGGCAGAAGCAGAGGCTCTGAAGATTGCTCAATGGCGCCCACTAGTGGACAGGCCAATGTAGCAATGAAAACTAGCTGGTGGCAGGGGTTCCAAGAGCTCTGCATCTCTTGGGTGGGGAACTTAAAGGAGAAAGAGGAAGTGCCTTGCCCAAGGTCACCAGTTAATTGGAGGTAGGGCTGACTTGTTGGCAGCCATTCTGGACCATGCAGAAAAGTCATCTTCCATACAATACACTAATTGTTCTCCATCATACCCTATCATTTAATATTTATTTCTACTAGATACTAGTCACCATGTTAAAACAAAGTACCAAGTTCCTCTCTACTTAATCCAAGGAAATATAAAATACCTGGAGAGAGTCCTTTTCTGATTCTATCATAATTTAATAACTGTGAAAATAAAGTACTTGGGATCCCCTCTCCCATGCACATCTTACTAGAATCAAATGGTTCACAGAGATAAACAATATTGGAAATAAGAATTATTTGACGGATACTTGAATGTCTCATAAGTGACCAGGACAGCATATTTCAAATTCTCAAATAGAAACAATCTGACAAAATCCATCAGTGTCCAAATAAGTATATGCTAGTAAAGTCATTTACTGGATAATCAATCAGTACTTTTTTTTTATTATTAAGCATAGTTGTATTTAAATAGCATTTTATCATGTTAGAAAAATAAAAGCAGCATACAACTCAGTTCTTACACCAGGACAGTTTCAAATCTCCGCAAAGAATTGATATATACAATGGGTAAAATATATGACTATAATTCTGAAGTAATTTAAGTGTCCCAGAAAAAAGTTCTGAGGGAGTTTTGAGAACGGGTGCTGACAAACCTAGAAATAGCTAGGAGAACTTCATGGAGCAGGTAGGACTTGACCTGAACCTTAAGGATAAGAAGGACATTCAAGCAGAAGGGAAGCCAAAAAAAAAGTGTTCAGGGAAGGCAAACTCACAATGATTCATGGTTGTGGTGGCTGATGCAGAAAGGAGTTCCATGGACAGACAGTATCCAGACTAGTCCTGCCAGGGCTCATCTCATGACTTTAGCTCTTCAAGCCTCTTCCATGTTTCTGGCTGACCTCTTTCTTGTTTCCTGTCTAGTGAAGAACTCTTGGTCAGCACTTCTACTCAAGCTTGTCAACCCTGGGCTTTAGCTACCTTTCGATCTTCCTCTGCTCATCACGTCCTCTGGCCCCACTCCAGGGTGGTCAAACACTATTGGAGAGTCCCAGTGCCTGGGTTGCCAGGCCCCAGCCACTTTGCAACCCTTTTCTTCATGTCTCATTTCTCAGTTACAGCGGCCAGTACCAGCTCAAGCTCATGGTCATTTCTTCACCATCTTCATATTATCTACTTACCCCATCTCAGAAGACGGTGAAGCTATTCTACAGGAACTTTCCAACATACACTGTCACCACTGTAAAGTGTTTCTTTATTGTCACATATTCTCCATCTGTGTTCCAGACCACCCCCTCACTTTCCCACATCACCGCCTCAGGTAACACGCGATAATTAGGTCCCTCGACTCTTATATTTTCAGCCTCTCTCGGAAGAGAGCACTGTCTTTGCTTGTGGGCATTTTGTGCTTTAGGTAAATGTGAGATACACAGGGGAAGAGCTCTCTCCTGCCTATTCAGACCTGGAACTCCCATGGTTCCAAGAGACCAGGAAGTAACAGCCATCCCAGAGAGATCATCCTTAGAGGACAATGGATGCAGAAGGAGTCAAGGTCAGACAGTCATCACGTACCATGACTGAGCCTCAGTTTTGGCACAAATCAGGAGCAGAAACAAAAGAGGTAGTAAATGCAAAAAAGTGCTTCGTTCTTTTTAGAAGAAACGCACCAAGGAATGAAGTGCTCTAAGTGGTGAAATGGAGGATTTTTGCATAACCCTTCTAATTTGGGCGAAGCAACATTTTTTTTCTCTTTTCTTACAATACGGTTTAGGGAAGAGAAGGACAAACTGTAACTTCTGATGATGAAAAGATGTTTCAAAATATTTAATAATGATCAACAAATGCACTAAATCATGCAGTAGGTGATTTTTGTTTCAAAAACCTTGGCCAGAAACCCCCCTTCCAACTAACGTTGCTCTTCAGTGATGAATTGGAACAGCCTGTGCTATTTGCTTTTGAAAATGTGGGGGCCTCAGGCTAACCTGAATGCATGCTCCCTTGTGGGGTTCTCTGCTTGCTCCAGCACACCACCCACTCTCCGCTCTTCCCCGATAGCCCTTCTGTTTCTGTATGGTTTGGCACTGGTAAAACACAAAGGATGTACAGAGTTCTCGCAAAATGCAAAACATGCTAATGAAATGTGGGAATTAGGGAGGCTTCTCTGGCTCAGTCATTTTCATTATGTCTTACTTCTCCTCTAACTCTTCATCAAAAGTCTTAAATTGGACAGACCATAACGAAAGTTTTCAGTGACAACGTAATTAAGGACATAAACCTTCCATAAACAAAAGCAACAAAATGAAATTTCCTCAAGTCCCATGAGGGCTCCCACAGCCACAGGCTCCCACAGCATGCCAAGTTTGGTCTCTGTTCTAGTTCAACTCTCGAAGTTGAAGTACATAGTTAAATTCTTATTTCTGAAGCAAAGGTGCTGGGATGGTTAATTTTATGGATCCACTTGGCGAGGCCATGGTATCCAGATATTTGGTCAAACACCAGTTTAAATGTCTCCGTAAAGGCATTTTTTTAGATTAATGTTTAAATCTGCAGACTTTGAGTAAAGCAGATTACTCTCTACAATGTGGGTGAGCTTCATTCAATCAGTTGAAATCTTAAGAGAAAAAAGATGAAGGTCCCCCAAAGAAGAGGGAATTCTGCCTCCAGGTTGTCTTTGCACTCCACGCTCCAACATCAACTCTTCCCTGGGTCTTCCTCCTTCCTGCCTATAGATTTTGGACCCGCCAACCTCTATAATTACATGAGCCGATTTCTTAAATAACTCTTCTTGCATTCTCTCTCTCTTCAGCATATAGAGGGTTATTTTGTATATGTAGAATATATAAATAAATATAGAATATATTTACAAAAATAATAGTGTTATTTTGTACACACACACACACACACACACACACACACACACTCACACCCTATTGGTTCTGTTTCTGGGGAGAACCCAGATTAATAAAAATGGATACTCTTTTGTTAAGTGCAAAAAGAAGACATCTCCAGAGGAAGGAAATTACAGTTGACCCTGGAACAACATGGGGGTTAGAGGCACTGATGCCCTGGGCAGTCATGAATGATTTTTGATTCCCCCAAGACTTAACTATGAACAGCCTGTTGATCAGAAGCCTTACTAATAACATAAACAGTCAAATGACACCTATTTTGTATCCTTTATATATGTTCCATTCTTTAGTAAAGTAATCCAGAGAAAAGACAATGTTATTAAGAAAGTCAAGGAAGAGAAAAAAACATTTATACTACTATACCATATTGATTAAAAACCCAAATCTGCATGGTAAGTTGACCCACAGAGTTCAAATCCCTACTGTTTAGGGGGCAACCGTATCTGAATGTGAAGCTATGAAAGATACTTCCAGCCAAGAAGTATTATATTTTCCCCGAAAACTTCTGTTTACCCTGCTGTCTGGCTACGGTTCAGTTTAGGTGGGGTGATCTACTTTGAAGGTCACATTCTGTCTTTTCTGTCCAAAAGGTCCAACTGCCTTTCTTTTCTTGATAGGTTCTATTTAGCCACCACAAGAAAATTGTTTTATATCTCTGACATAACTTCTCATAAAACAATTTAAAAATAAACTTTGGAGACAGAGAGAAATACAAATGTACCTTGTCCTTGCACAAATGTATTCATGTATCCAAAAATGACTTCCCTATCCTCTTTCATAGCATCCAACACAAATATTCCTGGAGCAGCTCCAGATCTCCCTGGAGTCAAATGAAATTCAAAAATTCCATCTCTACTCTTGGAAACAAGCAAACAGTTGAATTAGGCTTGATTTATAAGGCCCTCTGCAATCCTTCAGGGACTCGGACAGTTATGGGACAATCAACACTCCCTCTACCTGTTTCACTCATCCTGGCTCATTCTTACCCTCATTTCCACATCCAGGATGGGCCCCTCCCAGGTTCTTAGTCTTTCCAGACTTGCTTGCCTCCAGCCTCATCTTCCATTCTCACAGTGCTGCATATGGTGCCCTGCACACATTGCCTACTGAATGCGGGATGACATGTGTCATGGAACAGTGAAGTAGTATTGTGACTTTGAAAGTCATTCATACAGATGGTTTCTTTTTTAGGGGATATCGGTAGCTAAAGAGAGATATTAATCCCTGAACAGAAGAGCATTATTTCTTCCACTGTTATAATTATTTATCATTCAACTTACGATGTTCAGCTGGTCTGAGTCAATCAGAACAATGGTGCCAAGAATGTGTGTGTTGTAACCTCTGGCAATGCTCTGACCATGTCTGTGTGTGGTGCAATTTCAGGGTTCAAAGCTCACTGGGCCAGTTACATCTGTTTACCATGATTTGAGGTAATCTAAGTCTGTGTTTCCCTAGGTGGCCCAAGGCTGTTTGCTCTCTGCTGGTCAAAGTACTAGCAGATGGTGAAAGTGGGTGAGGAAATATACCCACTGTGAGTCGGCAAGTGTTTGATAGAGTGAGGATTGTCTATTGACTGGGGCTTAGTACATTCTGGAATCTTAGCATCAAATGCTCAGCTGTAAGACAAAATTCTCAGGAAGGATTTTAAGACCAACTCTCATTTGGAAAAAAAAAAAAAAAGGTAGATTTAAGTAAAGAGTGTGTGTAGGGTCTTTCTTGATTGTATATTTATGCCCAGTGGGACAAAGAAAATTTTATTAGGAAAAGTTCATGTATAATTTGAATCTCACAAACTAAAGTGATCTTATTTTATTTTATGGAGGTGACTACCAATGGCTTCTAGCTGTAAAGGTTTCTCAGAGATGGCGAATCAATCAGTTCACAAGAGTTCCTGAGAGCAAGTTCAGGTAAAATATTAGTGGTATAAGCTGTGGAAGCAGACAATGTCATCTGATGAGTCATTAGGAGGAACCTCCTCGTTTTTGATCCTTTGTCCTTAGCACACAGTAGAAAGAGAGAGGACATTTACATTCTTTATAGGTACAAGCACTTCCCATAGGATCACAACTTTACGTAAGGACTCAGCACAGAGAGCAGCCAATAGATGCTGTCATTACAAAAAACACATGTTGCACAGGCTAGACAAAGACTACAAATCAACTACTTTAAATATATTCAAAGAATTAAAAGAAATCATATGTAAAGAACTGAAGGAAAATATGAAAACAATGTCTCACCAAATCAAGAATTTTAAGAGATAGAAATTATATATATATATTTTAATATATTTATTTATATGTGTTTATTTATATATTATATGCTATAGGATGTATATTATAAAATGTATGTTTTATATATTTATTTATATAAATATAAATATATATGTGTGTGTGTAAACTAAGTAAGAATCCTAGAGTTGGAAAACACAATAACTGAAATAAGAAAAAAATTCTCTACAGAAGTTTAATATCAATTTGAGCATAGAGAAAAACACATCAGCAAACTTGAAAATTTGTTGAGTAAGATTATCTAGTCTCAGGAACAGAAAAAAAAAATCAATGAAGAGAAATGAACAGAGACTCAGAGACCCATGGGGCACTGTCAAGAACACCAATACATGCATAACGGAGTCCAGAAGGAGAGAAGAGAGATAAAAAGGCAGAAAGAATATTTAAAGAGGGGCACCTGGATGGCTCAGACCATTAAACATCCAACTCCCGATTTTGGCTCAGGGCACGATCTCAGGGTCATGAAATCAAGGCCTGTGTTGGGCTCCAGACTGGATATGGAGCCTGCTTAAAATTTTCTCTCTCCCTCTCACTCTGCCTCTCCTTCCCCCCAACTTGTGCTTGTGATGTCTCTAAAAAATTTTTTCAAATTAAGTATTTAAAGAAAACTTCTTAAATTTGATGAAAAACATCAATCTACACAAATGAAAAGCTCAACAAAATTGAGGTAAACTCAAAAACTCGAAGACTAGACACATCATAACCAACCTACCAAAAGACAAAGGCAATAAAAGAATCTTGAAAGCAACCAGAGAGAAAATATTCATACATACAAGGAATTCTCAATGAGGTTAATGGTTGATTTATCATCAGAAATGGTGGCGGCCAAAAGACAGTGGGATGACATAGTACAGAAAAACAAAACAAAACAAAACTGAAAGTACTAAAAGAAAAACACTTGCCAAATAAGAATTCTACATCTGGCAAAATTATCCTTCAAAAATGAAGAAGTTAAGCTATTCCCAGATAATCAAAAGCTGAGAAAATGTGTTGCTAACACATAAACTCTAAAGGAAATATTCAGAAAGCCCTTCAGGCTGAAAAGAAAGGACACTAGATAATAACTTGAACCCATACAAAGAAATAAAAAGCATCAGTAAAGGTAACTAGCTACTTTATTTACATAGGTAAATAAAGCAATAATTATTAATCTGGGTGTTGATAAACACACAAAATATACCAGTATAATTTATATGACAAAACACAAGAGTGATAAATTGAGCTATATAGGGGAAAACCTTTTGTATAACTTGTAATTAAGTTCATATTAAACCGAACTAGATTTTTATAAGTTATAATCAGTCTAACTATTAAGAAAATGACTGAAAAATATATAGAAACGAAATGACTAGGAATAAAAGGTATACTGAAAATATCTACTGAACCCAAACGAAGGCAGTTATAAAGGAACAGAGGAATTAAAAAGCTTATTTGCAGATGATATGAGTGTGTATATAAAAATTCTAAGGAATTCATCAACAAATGAAAACTTTTTTATTAACATAGATTATTTGTTTTAGGGGTACAGGTCTATGATTCATCAGTCTTACACAAATCACAGTGCTCACCATAGCAAATACACTCCCCAAAGTCCATCACCCAGCCACCCCATCCTTTTCACCCCCCTCCCCTCCAGCAACCCTCAGTTTGTTTCCTGAGATTAAGAGTCTCTTATGGTTGCTCTCCCTCTCTGGTTTTACCTTGTTTCATTTCCCCCTCCATTCCCTATGATCCACTGTCTTGTTTCTCAAATTCCTCATACCAGTGAGATCATATGATAATCATCATTCTTTGTTTGACTTATTTCACTTAGCATAATACCCTCTAGTTCCATCCATGTCTTTGCAAATAGCAAGATTTTGGCTGGCGGGGTGTTGATAGCTGCATAATATTCCATTGAATATATATATACACCACATCTTCTTTATCCATTCATCTGTTGGATGGACATCTAGGCTCTTTCCATACTTTGGCTATTGTGGACATTGCTGCTATAAACACTGGGGTGCATGTGCCCCTTCAGATCACTACATTTGTATCTTTAGGGTAAATACCCAGTAGTGGATTGCTGGGTTGTAGGGTAGATCTATTTTCAACTTTTTGAGGAACCTCCATACTGTTTTCCAGAGTGGCTGCACTAGCTTGCATTCTCACCAACAGTATAGGAGGGTTCCCCTTTCTCCACATCCTTGCCAACATCTGTCATTTTCTGACTTGTTAATTTTAGCCATTCTGACTGGTGTGAGGTGGTATCTCATCGTGGTTTTGATTTGTATTTCCCTGATGCCCAGTGATGTTGAGCACTTTTTCATGAGCCTGTTGGCTATTTGGATGTCTTCTTTGCAGAAATGTCTGTTCATGTCTTTTGCCCATTTCTTGACTGGATTATTTGTCTTTTGACAAATAATTTTTTGAGTTTGATAAGTTGAGTGTTGATAAGTTGAGTGGTGTTGAGTTTGATAAGTTCTTTATAGATTTTGGATACTAGCCTGTCATCTAATATGTCATTTGCAAATATCTTCTCCCATTCTGCTGATTGTTTTTTGTTTTGTTTTTTTTTTTTACTATTTCCTTTGCTGTGCAGAAGCTTTTTATCTTGATGAAGTCCCAATAGTTCATTTTTGCCCTTGCTTCCCTTCCCTTTGGCAATGTTTCTAGGAACAAGTTGCTATGGCTGAGGTCAAAGAGATTGCTGCCTGTGTTCTCCGTAAGTATTTTGATGGATTTCTGTCTTACACTGAAGACTTTCAACTGTTTTGAGTTTATTTTTGTGTGTGGTGTAAGGAAATGGTCCAGTTTCATTCTTCTGCATGTGGCTGTCCAATTTTCCCAACATCATTTGTTGAAGAGACTGGTTTTTTCCACTGGACATTCTTTCCTGCTTTGTTGAAGATTAGTTGACCACAGAGTTGAGGGTCCACTTCTGGGCTCTCTATTCTGTTCCACTGATCTATGTGTCTCTTTTTGTGACACTATCATACTGTCTTGATGATTATAGCTTTGTAATAGAGCTTGAAGTCTGGAATTGTGATGCCACCAGCTTTGGGGTTTTTTTTTTTTTAACACCCCTCTGGCTATTTGGGGTCTTTTCTGGTGCAAACAAATGCAGTAAAATTTGCATATAAATTTTAGGATTATTTATTCCATTTCTTGGAAAAAAGTTGATGGTACTTTGATAGGGATTGCATCAAATGTGTAGATTCCTCTAGATAGCATAGACATTTTCACAATTTGTTCTTCCAATTCATGAGCATGGGATGTTTTTCCATTTCTTTGTGTCTTCCTCAATTTCTTTCATGAGTATTCTATAGTTTTCCTAGTATATATTCTTTGTCTCTTTGGTTAGATTCATTCCTAGACATCTTATGGTTTTGGGTGCAACTGGAAATGGGATCAAATACTTAATTTCTCTTTCTTCTATCTTGTTGGTGGTGTATAGAAATGCAACTGATTTCTGAGCATTGATTTTATATACTGACACTTTACTGAATTCCTGTATGAGTTCTAGCAGTTTTGGGGTGGAGTCTTTTGGATTTTCCACATAAAGAATCATATCATCTGCAAAAGAGTGAAAGTTTGACTTCTTTGCTGACTCAGGTGCATTTTCTTTTTGTTGTCTGATTGCTGAGGCTAGGACTTCTAGTACTATGTTGAATAGCAGTGGTGATAGTGGACAGTCCTACTGTGTTCCTGAGCTTAGGGGAAAAGGTCTCAGTTTTTCCCTATTGAGAATGATACTTGCTGTGGGTTTTTCATAGACGGCTTTGATGATATTGAGGTATGTACCCCTTATTCCTAACTATGAAGAGTTTTGATGAAGACAGGATGCTGTACTTTGTCAGATGCTTTTTCTGCATCTATTTAGAATATCATATGGTTCTTGTTTTCTTTTATTAATGTATTGTATCACATTGATTCATTTGCAGATGTTGAACCAACTTGCAGCCCAGGAATCAATCCTACTTGGTTGTGGTGAATAATCCCTTTAATGTACTGTTGGATCCTGTTGGCTAGTTTTTTGGTGAGAATTTTTGCATCCATGTTCATCAGGGATATTGGTCTGTAATTCTACTTTTTGATGGGGTCTTTGTCTGGTTTTGGGATCAAGGTAATGCTGGCCTCCTAGAATGAGTTTGGAAGTTTTTCTTCCATTTCTATTTTTGGAACAGTTTCAGGAGAATAGGTATTAATTCTCTAAATGTTTGGTAGAACATTTAGATATAGAAGACCAAATGGTCTTCATGTTTGTTCCCCTGGGAAGTCAGCTGGCCCTGGGCTCTTGTTTGTTGGGAGATTTTTGATGACTGCTTCATTCTCCTTACCGGTTATGGGCCTGTTCAGGTTTTCTATTTCTTCCTGGTCCAGTTTTGGTAGTTTATACATCTCTAGGAATGCATCCATTTCTTCCAGATTGTCAAATTTGCTGGCGTATAGTTGCTTATAATATGTTCTTATAATTGTTTGTATTTATTTCGTGTTGATTGTGAGTGCTCCTCTTTCATTCATGATTTCATTTATTTGGGTCCCTTCTCTTTTTCTTTTGATAACTCTAGCCAGCAAATTATTAATCTTAGTAATTCTTTCAAAGAAACAACTCCTACTTTTGTTGATCTGTTCTACTATTCTTTTGGTTTCTATTTCATTGATTTCTGCTCTGATCTTTATTGTTTCTCTTCTCCTGTTGGGTTTAAGTTTTATTTGCTGTTCTTTCTCCAGCCCTTTTAGGTGTAGGGTTAGGTTGTGTATTTGAGACCTTTCTTGTTTCTTGGGAATGGCTTGTATTGCTATATACTTTCCTCTTAGGACCACTTTTACAGCATCCCAAATATTTTGAACAGTTGTGTTTTCATTTCTTGTTTCCATGAATTTTTTCAATTCTTCTTTAATTTCCTGGTGACCCATTCATTCTTTAATAGGATGTTCTTTAGTCTCCATGTATTTAAGTCTTTCCAACTTTCCTCTTGTGAGAGTTCTAGCTTCAGAGCATTGTGGTCTGAAAATATGCAGGGAATGATCCCAATCTTTTGGTACCAGTTGAGACCTGGTTTGTGACCCAGGATGTGATCTATTTTGGAGCATGTTCCAGGTGCACTAGAGAAGAATCTGTGTTCTGTTGATTTGGAGTGGAATGTTCTGAATACATCTGTGATGTCCATCTGGTCCTGTGTGTCATGTAAAGCCTTTATTTCCTTGTTGATCTTTTGCTTAGATGACTTGTCCTTTTCACTGAGAGGGGTATTAAAGTCCCCTGCTATTATTGTATTATTGTCTATGTGTTTCTTTGATTTTGTTGTTAATTGGTTTATCTAATTGGCTGCTCCCATGTTAGGGCCATAGATATTTAAAATTATGAGATCTTCCTATTAGACCCTTTAAGTATGATAAAGTGTCCTTCCTCATCACTTATTATAGCCTTTGGTTTGAAATCTGATTGTCAGCCCAGCTTTCTTTTGATGTCCATTAGCATGGTAAATTGTTTTACACTCCCTCACTTTAAATCTAGAGGTGTCTTTGGGTCTAAAATGAGTTTCTTGTAGACAGCGTATCGATAGGTCTTATTTTTTATCCATTCAGATACCCTGTGTCTTTTGATTGGGGCATTTAGCCTATTTACATTTAGGGCAACTATTGAAAGACATGAATTTAGTGCCATTGTATTGTCTGTAAGGTGACTATTACTGTATATTGTCTCTATTCCTTTCTGGTCTGTTACTTTTGGGCTTTCTCTTTGCTTAGAGGATCCCTTTCAATATTTCCTGTAGGGCTGGTTTGGTGTTTACAAATTCTTTGGTTTATGTTTTTCCTGGAAGCTTTTTATCTCTCCTATTTTCAATGACAACCTTGCTGGATATACTATTCTTGGCTTCATATTTTTCTCATTTAGTGCTCTGAATATATCATGCCAGTCCTTTCTGACCTGCCAGGTCTCTGTGGATAGGTGTGCTGCCAATTTAATACTTCTACCTTTGTAGGTTACAGACCTCTTGTTCTGAGCTGCTTTCAGGATTTTTCTCTGTCTCTGAGACTTGTAAGTGTTACTATTAAATGATGAGGTGTTGTCCTATTTTTATGGATTTTGAGAGGAGTTCTCTGTGCCTCCTGGATTTTGATGCCTGTTTCCTTCCCCATGTCAGGGAAGTTCTCCACTATAATTTGCTCCAATATACCTTCTGCCCCTCTCTCTTTCTTTTTCATCTGGGATCCCAATTATTCTAATATTGTTTTGTCTTATGATATCACTTATCTTTCGAATTCTCCCCTCATCATCCAGTAGTTTTTTACCTCTCTTTTTCTAAGCCTCTTTATTCTCCATCATTTGGTCTTCTATATCACTAAATCTCTCTTCTGACTCATTTATTCTAGCAGTTAAAGCCTCCATTTTTTATTGTACCTCATTAATAGCCTTTTTGATTTCAATTTGGTTAGATTTTAGTTCTTTGATTTCTCCAGAAAGGGATTCTTTAGTATCTTCTATGTTTTTTTTCAAGCCCAGCTAGCATCTTTATAATCGTCATTCTGAACTCTGGTTCTGACATCTTAGTAATGTCTGTATGGATTAGGTCCCTGGCTGTCCATACTGCCTCTTGTTCTTTTTTCTGAGGTGAGTTTTTCCATTTTTGTCACTTAGTCCAGAGAAGAATAGATGAATGAGAGAAAAAATGCTAAAAGGGAAACAATAACCCCAGAAAAATATACACTAAACAAATCAGAAGAGGTCTGAAACCAGGGGGAAAAGAAAGGAAAAAAAATATGATCACACTGGTGAATAGAACATAATTGGGTATATTTTGGTCTCTTAGAAGAAACTGCCTCCCAAAATTTTAAAGAAAGAAGAACTTATATATGTAAAAAATAAGGGTAAATATGATGAAGGTATGGAATATGACTGTAAAAATGAAAATTTAAAAAGATTTTTTAAAAGGAATTGATAAGATAAGATGCTGGTTGAAAAGAAAAGGAGCAAAATTTTAAAAAATAGAAAAAAAAAAACGAAAATTTTAAAAATGAATTTTGCAAGACTAAAGAATGACGGGGGAAAAGCCATGAATTCCACATGCTGTATTCTCCTAGCTCTGGAGTTCCGCTGTTCTCATTGATCAGTAAACTTGGTCTTGGCTGGATGTTCTTGCTGACCTTCTGGGGGAAGGGTCTGTTGCAGTGATTCTCAAATGTCTTTGCCCAAGGCAGAATTGCACTGCCCTTACCAGGAGCCAGGCTAAGTAATCTGCTCAGTTTGCTCTTGGTAGCTTTTGTTCCCTGAATGCTTTCCTTATGGCTTTGGAGGATGAGAATGACGATGGCAACCTCCTGATTTCCAGCCCTGTAGGAACCAAGAGCTTAGGGCTGCACTCCTCAGTGTGCCCTGAGAGAAAAGCAGTCAATCCCTCCCATCTCCCTGGTCTCCGGCCACACTCCGAGCTCACCAGGCCTGTGACAGTGTTTCTATCTCTGGCACACAGCTCCATTTGGAGTCTCCAAACTCAGCAGATTCCTGCCATGTGCTCCCTCACTGCTCCTCCTGGAGGAGGAAGGTGAGTTTCCCCAGCTCTGCTGCTTGTTGGGTCCCTGATGGAAGAGCAGTGGCCCAACTGTGCTGGGGCTCATGGTTTATGGCAACCCCAAGTTGAGAGCCCACTCCTAGGCTCTGTCTCTACAGCTGGCTTCCCCACTCCAATATCTGAGGGCTCTGCCACACTCAGACACCTCTGGTCTTTCTGTGATTCCAAAGGCCCTGAGACCACACTGACCCAGAGAGAATTCCACCCCCACCCCCGCCCCAGCTTAACCACTGGAGTGATGTGCCTCAGTGAGCAGATTTCTAAAAGGTCCAGTTTTGTGCTCCCACTGCTCTACTGCTTGCCGGGAGCCAGCCTCTCGCCCTCATAGTCTATCTTCCCAAATGTCACCTTGGATTCACTTCTCCACATGTCCTACCTTCCAGAATGTAGTTGCTTTTCTATTCACAGAATTGCTGCTCTTCTTCTCTTCTCTCTCCTGTTGAGTTTGTAGGTGTTCGGAATGGTTTGATAATTATCTAGCTGAACTCCTGGGACCTGATGAAATTAGATCTCCTACTCCTCCACCATCTTGCTCCTCCCCCTCAACAAATGAAAACTCTTAAACCAAATAAAAAGATTTGGCCAGACCGTGGAATATAAGATATATATGCAAAAAGCAGTTGCATTTCTATACCCCAGGAAAGAACAACATAAAAATGCAATTAAGAAAGCAATTTGATTTATAACAACAACAACAAAAAGAAATACTTAGTCACACATTTAACAAATGAAGTGCAAGATGTGTATCTTGAAAACTACCAAACTTACTAAAGTAAATTTAAAGAGAACCTAAATAAATGGAAAAGTATTTCATGTTCAAAAACTTGGAGAGTTAACATCATTAAAATGGCAATATTCCCCAAATGGACCTAAAAATTCAATTCAATCTCTATCAGAATTCCAGCTGCCTTTCAGTTTTTCCAGAAACCAACAAGCTAATTCTAAAATTCATATTAAAGTGCAAAAGATCGAGACTAACCAAAATAATTATGAAAAATAAGAAGAAGTTGGAAGACTCAGACTTCCTGATTTTGAAATTTACTAGAAAGCTATAGGAATCAAGTCTGTGTGGTAGTAACATGAGACAGACATATAAATCAATGAAACAGAATTGACAGTACAGAATTCCAACAAGGGTGCCAAAAAAAAATTAAATGAGGGAATTATAAGTCTTTTTAACAAATGGTTCTGGGAAAACTGGATATCTACATACAAAAAAGATAAATTTGTACTCCCTGCTTCATACCATAAACAACAATTAACTCAAAATGGATCAAAATACATTTCCTAAATGCAAAATTCTGACCTCTTAAAACAAAGACATAAATCTTCATGACCATGGATCAGGCAAAGATTTTTCAGATATGACACCTAAAACACAAGAGCCAAAGGGAGAAATTACAGTAAATGTCATTAAAATTAAAAACTTCTGTGCTTCAAAGAATACCATCCAAAGAAAGTGAAAAGACAACACATGTGGTGGGACAAAATATTTACAAATCATGTATCTGACAAAGACTAGTATCTAGAATATGAAAAGAACTCTTACAACTGAACAATAAAAGGATAAATAACTCAATTAAAAATTGGGCAGAACATTTAAATAGACATTTCTCCAAGGAAGATATATAAACGGGGAATAAGCACATGCAAAGATGTTCAGCCTCATTGCTTGTGTGAGAAATTAAAATAAAAAACCACAATGAAAAGAAATTAAAGGCATCCAAATTGGTAAAGAAGAAGTCAAACTATCACTCTTCGCAGATGATATGATACTATATGTGGAAAACCCAAAAGACTCCACTCCAAAACTGCTAGAACTTGTACAGGAATTCAGTAAAGTGTCAGGATATAAAATCAATGCACAGAAATCAGTTGCATTTCTGTACACCAACAACAAGACTGAAGAAAGAGAAATTAAGGAGTCAATCCCATTTACAATTGCACCCAAAACTATAAGATACCTAGGAATAAACCTAACCAAAGAGACTAAGAATCTATACACAGAAAATTATAAAGTACTCATGAAAGAAATTGAGGAAGACACAAAAAAATGGAAAAATGTTCCATGCTCCTGGATTGGAAGAATAAATATTGTGAAAATGTCTATGCTACCTAAAGCAATCTACACATTTAATGCAATCCCTATCAAAATACCATCCATTTTTTTCAAAGAAATGGAACAAATAATCCTAAAATTTATATGGAACCAGAAAAGACCTCAAATAGCCAAAGGAATATTGAAGAACAAAGCCAAAGTTGGTGGCATCACAATTCCGGACTTCAAGCTCTATTACAAAGCTGTCATCATCAAGACAGCATGGTACTGGCACAAAAACAGACACATAGATCAGTGGAACAGAATAGAGAGCCCAGAAATCGACCCTCAACTCTATGGTCAACTAATCTTCAACAAAGCAGGAAAGAATGTCCAATGGAAAAAAGACAGCCTCTTCAATAAATGGTGCTGGGAAAATTGGACAGCCACATGCAGAAAAATGAAATTGGACCACTTCCTTACACCACACACGAAAATAGACTCCAAATGGATGAAGGACCTCAATGTGAGAAAGGAATCCATCAAAATCCTTGAGGAGAATGCAGGCAGCAACCTCTTCGACCTCAGCCGTAGCAACATCTTCCTAGGAACAACGGCAAAGGCAAGGGAAGCAAGGGCAAAAATGAACTATTGGGATTTCATCAAGATCCAAAGCTTTTGCACAGCAAAGGAAACAGTTAACAAAACCAAAAGACAACTGACAGAATGGGAGAAGATATTTGCAAACGACATATCAGATAAAGGGCTAGTATCCAAAATCTATAAGGAACTTAGCAAACTCAACACCCAAAGAACAAACAATCCAATCAAGAAATGGGCAGAGGACATGAACAGACATTTCTGCAAAGAAGACATCCAGATGGCCAACAGACACATGAAAAAGTGCTCCACGTCACTCGGCATCAGGGAAATACAAATCAAAACCACAATGAGATATCACCTCACACCAGTCAGAATGGCTAAAATTAACAAGTCAGGAAATGACAGATGCTGGAGAGGATGTGGAGAAAGGGGAACCCTCCTCCACTGTTGGTGGGAATGCAAGCTGGTGCAACCACTCTGGAAAACAGCATGGAGGTTCCTCAAAATGTTGAAAATAGAACTACCCTATGACCCAGCAATTGCACTACTGGGTATTTACCCTAAAGATACAAACATAGTGATCCGAAGGGGCACGTGTACCCGAATGTTTATAGCAGCAATGTCTACAATAGCCAGACTATGGAAAGAACCTAGATGTCCATCAACAGATGAATGGATAAAGAAGATGTGGTATATATACACAATGGAATACTATGCAGCCATCAAAAGAAATGAAATCTTGCCATTTGCGACGACGTGGATGGAACTAGAGCGTATCAAGCTTAGTGAAATAAGTCAATCGGAGAAAGACAACTATCATATGATCTCCCTGATATGAGGACATGGAGAAGCAACATGGGGGGGTAGGGGGATAGGAGAAGAATAAATGAAACAAGATGGGATTGGGAGGGAGACAAACCATAAATGACTCTTAATCTCACAAAACAAACTGGGGGTTCCTGGGGGGAGGTGGGATTGGGAGAGGGGGAGCGGGCTATGGACATTGGGGAGGGGAGGCGAACCATAAGAGACTATGGACTCTGAAAAACAACCTGAGGGTTTTGAAGGGTCAGGGGTGGGAGGTTGGGGCAACCTGAGGGTTTTGAAGGGTCAAGGGTGGGAGGTTGGGGGAACAGGTGGTGGGTAATGGGGAGGGCACGTTTTGCATGGAGCACTGGGTGTTGTGCAAAAAGAATGAATACTGTTACGCTGAAAAAATAAATAAAATGGAAAAAAAAAACAGCAAACATTAATAAAGATAACAACAAAAAAAAAAACCACAATGAGATACCATTACATGTCCCCTTGGATAGTTATAATTAAAAAGAAAAATAATAACAACTGTTGGTAAGGATGCGGAGAAAATGGAACTTTTATGCATTGCTGGTGCAAAAATATAAACTGATGTAGTTGTTTTGGAAAACAGTTTAACAGTTTCTCAAAAAAGTTAAACACACTGCAATTCTGCTCCTAGAGACAGAGCCAAGGGAACTAACATACATGTCCACATAAAACTTGTAGCTGAATGTGCATAACAGCCATATGGCAATCATAGTCATCATAGTCATCAGAGCCAAAAGTGACGATCATCCAAATGTCCACCACCTCAAAATGTAGCATATTCATGCAATGGACTATTTATTATCCAATCATAGAAAGGAATAAAGTTGTGATACATATTACAACATGGATAATCTTGAAAACATTATGCTGAGTGAGAGAAACCAGACAGAAAAGGCCATATATTGTATGATTTCATTTATATGAAATGTCCAGAATAGGCAAATCCATAAAGAGGAAAAGTAGATTAGTAGGTGCTAGATGCTAGGAGATAGTAGGAATGGGGAGTGATTACTAAAGTGTAAGGTTTTTCCTTTGCAATAATAAAAGTATTCTGAAATTAGTGGTAATGACTGCATGACTTTGTAAATATACTGAAACCACTGAACTATGTTAAAAGGGTAAATTTTATAATATGTGAATTAAATGTTAATTTTAAGAAGATTTAATATGTTAGCAGATATAAAAAACACACACATTTACTACATATAGTAGTTATTCCTCTTGGCTCATTCTCAAGTCCTGAAAAAACACTAATATTTTCACCTTTCCTACCTCCAGGTTCTCCCAGTTGAAGAACATGGGTCTAGAGACCCAGAGAGGGAATCAATGAGACTGAGGTTCATGGGCCCATTTGGTGTCACACAAGATGGAAACATTTTCTAATCCATTTTATCAAAAGAGAGAGAGAGAGATTCCACATGGTTGGAAAACCCCTTAAAATTCTTTATCTCTTATTGCTCTCATTCTACATTCATCAAACCACTATCCCAAAGTTCTAACATCAAGAAGGGAGCACATCCTGTCAGTAGAGAGAAACCATCTCCACTGAAAATCATACCTACTTACCTACCTACCTACCTCTATGCTCATTTATTTAACCTCCAGTAACTTGAACCTGAATCACCTGCCCTGCCTCAGACTCTGGGATACTGAATAAAAACTAAAAGCCAGATTCTGCATGAAGGTAAATTCGCCTCAATCAAGAATGACAAGTAGATTTCAATCGAGATGCTAATTTCAATATAATAACATTTGGGAAAGAATCCACAGTGAGCAAGATCATGAGGACATGCCTGAATAGTTTGACAAAGGAACATGCTTGATACATAGTGTCTGCCTTGAACACAGGCAGGGAAGTCATGCTACCTGCACCCGCACAGCTGCTACTCTGAGACAGACAATGTTCCTTCAGGGGTCTCTAGTCAGAAAACCTCCAGGCCACATCCCTCTAACCTTGAAGTGCTGTGTCTACATTTCATAAAGATAGCTTTCTGCTTTCAGTAGTATAGAACTTAATTTAAAACACAGAAATTTGAATGCTCCATTCTAAGGACCACAATCTATCCCTTCCATTATTCCATCAATGACAAAGTAAATGGCTTATTAAAAAAATGCTTCTTTAAGTTGCTGTTTCCCAGGAGAAGTCAAACACCCCATACATTAGAAAACTTAGGAACAATTCTCCATGTTAAAATAATTTTTGTAATCAAGTGCCACCCCCTTGCTAATTTCACCTCTCAAAGCTGTGGTGACTAATGTCTCATACTTAAAATTGTTACTGTTCTCTGTCTACACAGAGGATTTGTGAGAGATGACAGGAAAGGGGGAATGGGAGTTGATGCAGGTAGAAAGGATTTAAATGTTCACTCAGCAGTCTTGAATCAGAGATGGAAGATGCCAAATGGAGCTTCATCATGAGGCTGAGTCTTCTACTAACCAAAACATGTATTTAATGCCTTTTTTATTCTAATCACGACTAGGGCTGACTTTAGTAGAGCAGTTCTGGACTTATTTCAGGTTTCAGAATGCATTTGTTTAATAAATCAGTAGCTTAACACAATATGCTGTTTCTAGATAGGTTTATCCCAGTGAAACATCGGAGGAGAGAGTCTGTATGTTTGGTCAGGTCACCCAGGCCAACAACCCTTTGCAAAACACACTGGCCTCCTCCCTTTCACAAAGGCCTCTGAATTGCAGATCGAACCAAATATCGAAGTTATTAAGAAACTGCATCCTTGCCCTCTCACCCACTATTCCCACAGCTAGGGAAAACCAAAAAGGTTTCATGTAAATTTTCCCAAATGGAAGCACTCAAGACATATCCAAAATGTCAACTCTTCCATTATTTAGCATTCTATTAAAATCCGTAGTCTTTTCTTGCATTTAGCTTCTAGTGTCATGCTCAGATGAATAGAGTATTTAATAGGATATTTTCCTGAATAAGAAAGACTAGGTCAAAATTAAAAGAGAAACACATCTACCCAAAAATGTTAGTGGGGAATGTTCATACTCTTCTGAAATGTGGGAGGGTGGTAATTTATGCCATAAGAATATAGTACGGTGGTGCCTGGGTGGCTCAGCTGGTTAAGCGTCCAACTCTTGATTTGGGCTCAGGTCTTGGTCTCAAGGTAATGAGATCAAGTCCCGAACTGGGCTCTATGCTGTGTGTGGGTTGCGGGATCAGGTCCGGTATGGGCTCTGAGCTCAGCATTGAGTCTGCTTGGGGTTCTCTCCCTCCTCCTCTGTTCTTCCCCCAGCTCCCTCTCCCTTTCTCTAAAATAAATAAATAAAATCTTAAAAAAAAAAAAGAATGCATTACTTGCATAATCAGAACAATAAATACAGCTACTTATTAAAAATAAATTATTACAGAAGGATAGTATTAGCCCTAAAATAAGATCAAGTGCTTTCTTTGGCTAATGAAGGTATAAGATTCAGTGGTTTTTAATCAGAACCAATTTGTTCATCAACTCCTAGAATCCAAACAGTCCCCTCACTCTGGCATTTCGGGGTGAGCTTACTTCCTACTGTTGGGTCCATAATCAAAGGAGCAAGACTGATATTAAGCGAAGGTCAAGCAAAGCTTTATTTTCACGCCAAGCATCGAGAATCAAACTGACTGGCCGGGGCCACCCCTTACAAAGAGGTGACCTCTCTCTGCCTTACGGGCTAGCTTTTAAGGGCAAAGGCCATGCGGTTGGGCCTGGCCACGCACAGGTGGCCAATGAGATTGTAACACACAGAGAAAGCTGCACAGTCATGTTAGGTCACACATAAGTGACCAGTTGAATTACAATTTACCCTATAGTAGCTATTTGAACTAGACTATCATCTTGGTCAGAATTGGTGCCCAAAAGGTGCCCAAAGGGTGGGGCCCATACTCCTTGGTCGCTAGGGAGACAGTATGCACCCCACTGATTGGATACCTCCACCTGGCCTGACCCACCCTTGTATTTGGGCTTTGTTACCTGGGACTGGTTTCCGGGACTTGTTTTTAAGTAAGTCCCCTGGGGTAGGGGGGCCAGGGAGAGTTTACGTTTTACTGTATAAACAACAAAGTCATTGTTTAACCAGATGGAATGCTCTGGCTAAATAGGCCCTTACACTACCTTGGAGGAAGCAGAGACAGAGTTACAGAGAAGCAGGGAGGAGACAAGAGAAAACAATAGAGTCCAGCAAGTGTGTGAGCTCTCACGGTATTCTATTGCAAACCTTTCGAACAGGAGAGAACGATGTGGTAAAAGAGGCAAGTCATTTCTAGTTAGCCTCAAAACAGGAAGTAGCTTTTTTTTTTAAAAAGATTTTATTATATTTATTTGACAGAGAGATAGAGATCACAAGTAGGCAGAGAGGCAGGCAGAAAGAAAGTGGGAAGCAGGCTCCCCACTGAGCAGAGTGCCCTATGTCGGGATCCATCACAGGACCCTGAGACCATGACCTGAGCCAAAGGCAGAGGATTAACCCACTGAGCCACCCAGGCACCCCAGGAAGTAGTTTTTAATACTACTGCCCTCAAACTGGAACTATAGCCAGTTTGAATTTCTCCTCTTCCTCCTGGCCCCTTTACCTTTCATGAAAGTGCAAATAAAAATAAAATGGTCTAGGCATGAGGTATGGGGGAGACATGAGAAGTCAATTTATGCTGATAGTTGACCTTATCTTGCAAACATTAAACATTCTTCCGTAACTATAGCCCAACAAGTAACCGGACATCCACATACATTTCCTTGTGAGCAAAGAACAGCTCAGAGAAGATGAAGGTCTGACTCAAAAATAGGTAACTCAACGTTGTCTACTAACAGGTCAGAGTCTCTAAACAAACGATCTCTAACATGGAGCCATCACCTCAACGTTCCTTACAATCCCTGACAATACACAAGTGAGTGCGCCTTCAGGCCCTGGGCTACCACATCAAAATGGACATAAAGTCAGTCTCCTCCAGAGCACATTTGGTTAGCTAGCTTGTATTTGCTTTAACTCCCTTAATATTTCCTTAAACGCAATGGAGTTTTCTGTGCTCTGTAACTCTGAGAGCTGATGGTATTCTAATGTAAATGAAGGGGCGTGCCAGGCTGGCTGTAGGTGGGGCAGCCTGGCTAGGGTGGATCCCTTCCATGTGACTTTCACCCTCTTGGGTGGGAGGGGGGCAGCAAGTTAGTCCGGGAAGGCTGTCTGCACAGTGAAAGGCAGAACACAAGAAGGGGAGAGACAATTCCCTGTAGGGCTCAGGGTCTACTCGTGAACTATCACTTCTGTCTCACTTGATTGGTCAAAGCAGGTTGCAGAGCTGAGACACACAGCAAAGATTGGGAAAGCTCCCCTGCCTCTGAAGAGAACATGGGAAGGGTGGGGATGCAGGGAGGGAAAACTGAGGCGACAATCTCAGTCTCCTGCAGCCACTGACAAATTATTCACATGGGGATGTTTCCACAGAAAATCCCAGGGCCTTATATAATATTAAGCATAACAAGAAGGAGGTGTTGACACATACGTGAAATATACAGAAAATCACATATATTAATATACCAATAACCACGTATTTACCTCTGATAATGAATTCATACTTTGACCCATTTGCTTCTCATGCTTTTTACAAAGTATTTTAGAGTTTAAGCATTCTGTATACCCCTCCATAACTCTATTTCCCTCCCTCTTCAGAAGTACTTATTATCCTAAAGTTAATCTGTGTATATTTTTATATTTTTTCTATGTACACAACCATTCAGGAAGCCAGCCACAGCCCAGAAGACAGTCACCTAGCCTTATCATTTTCTGTTAATATTTAGTCAGCATTTCCAATAAAATTACCTTCTTCTCCAGATCAAATGCTTTTGCATAGGTCCTACATGTGAACCAGATAGGTACCCAGGGAATATTCACCTTGGACTTGCTTCATTCTCGTATTTTTTGTGTGTGTCTCACACTAAATTAAAGAAATGAGAGATGCAACATTCTGAGGCTAAATAATTCAAACTTGGCTATTCTTCAAAGAGAGTGGGGGCAATTCAAATTATCAGAGGAAGAAACATCATAAAGAAAGCAAAAGCCAAATGTTTTCCACAGGAGTCCTTCTTTCTGCTGTCTTGATTTCAACTGGTAAGTCAAAAACAATTTTAGAAACTTGGCTAATTTAGAAAAAAAATTTAATAAAAGATTTAAAAGTCATTAATATCACAACCACAACAGAAACTTACATGGTTGATTACTGAAAATGGTCTAGGAAGAATACATGGTCAGGGGTGGGAGGTCCTCCATGATTTCACTCTTTAGTGAGGGAAACAGAAAAGTAGAATGGAGGACTTAAAAAAAGGTTTATCAATATCTGTCTAGGATTTAATTGGAACATCATTAGAAAATAAAAAGTCTGTGTGAGAATTTGATTTGGAGAATTCCTGATAACAGCAATGGATTAAGACAAGGGGAAAACTCCATTAAGAGTCAGGAGAAAAAAATGAGTCATTTAATAAACTGTCTAATATCTGCCTCAATTCCCAGGGATAAATATTTGTTGCCAAAGTGATGGTATTATATCTCGATCAAGATATTGACTTGAAGCTTGGCTCAAAGGTATAAGACATCTGAAACCCATCTTCTAAAAACCATATTAAAGAATATACAAAAGGCCATATTCTGTAGCTCCTCTTATACCACGTATATCAATGAATAGTAAAACACCTTTAAATAAGATCAACAATCAAATTAGCTCATTCTTGTTTTTGCTTCTATTTTGTTAGTTTATTTCAAAATTAAAAGATAAGTTTGCTAACTGCATCTCTCTATGAATATTAACATCGAAAGCCTAGGAAATTTAACTCATTTGAGTATTTACTGCTTACCATACTAAAGAGAAGCTATACCTCAAACCAGTGTGGACAAAATACACTGAGAGAGCCAGCCCCTCCTTCATGCTTTACTGCTATACAATTTTTCATACAATTACTTCTACTTCCTTCTTTCCCTTTTCTTTTCTTTCCACTCTAAATTGGTCTGACATGTTCTTATTTCTAAGAATCTCCCTCTTCCATGTTTGCAAATATGAAAGAAATTTATTTAGTGCTAAATAAACTTTGCTAGTTCAGAGTCTACTTTCTCTTTAATTCAAACATTTTCTTGGATTTGATTATTAAGACTGGCTATAAGGAAACATTTCAAAGTTCCTTCAGAATTTCTAAAATTATTTCTTTGAGCCACGCTGTTCATTTTGCTTAACCTGGACATAATGGTCCCAAGTAATAAGCACAGAAAATCTGAAAAGCACAATTGATGTCACCCCTTACTCAATAATCTGAAACAGACTATAATGATGGAGATGAATTTATGCTTACAAATAAACAGTTACAAGTACACTGATGTAATAAAACAGTTATTTTACGGCCATGGAAAAAGCTAATTTTCCATCTGAATCAGGAGTTAAAAGGAAGACCTGCCCATAACCTACAGAAAGAGAAAAGTTATAGTGAAAACAGAATTTTTGAATCCACTGGGAGACATATAAGATAAAGAGAGACTGGAAATATGTGAGGTCAGAAAACCTGCTTCTCATGTTTCTCTTTTTTAGCACTGGCTGGACCATGGGCTAATATCTGCGCTGGCAAGTCTTCCAATGAGATCAGGACATGTGACAATCATGGCTGTGGCCAGTACACAGCCCAAAGGTATTGTTACGGTTCTTACCTCTTTTCTTAATGTCTTTGCCTCAAGTGGTCACAGTCATCTCCCTCTGACAAGTAGGATTCAGGGGTGAAAGCAGCTGTACTAATGTCTTTAGAGCAGCTTCCAAGACCTCTGCTTCAAGGATGGACTCTGAATTGGGAACACAGCATATGATAAAGAGGGAGGCAAACAAACATCCAACAATCATCATGAATATGATTTTTCAGGTGCTAGCCTTTTACAGAGGAGAAGAGGTTGGTAAGAGTGGGCATAAGGACAACAGTGAGAGTGGTCAGAGACAACTTAGAAATCTCACAAGCTGGGGTCATTTTGTGTTTGTGCTCCATTTACTCTGATAAACTCAGGAGTATTAAAATATACATAGTAAATGGTTTTTTATTTTTTTTATTTATTTATTTTTTTTTAAAGATTTTTTATTTATTTATTTGACAGAGAGAGATCACAAGTAGGCAGAGAGATCACAAGTAGGCAGAGAGGCAGGCAGAGAGAGTGAGAGGGAAGCAGGCTCCCTGCCAAGCAGAGAGCCCGATGTGGGCCTCGATCCCAGGACCCTGAGATCATGACCTGAGCCGAAGGCAGCGGCTTAAACCACTGAGCCACCCAGGCGCCCAGTAAATGGTTTTTTAAAAAGACTTATTTATTTACTGGAGAGAGAGAAGGAGAGAGAGTGCACACAGGAGGAGGGGCAGAGAGAGAGGGAGAGAATCCCAAGCAGACTCCACACTGAGAAGACAGCCCAACTTGGGGCTCCATCCCATGACCCCGAGATCATGACCTGAACCGAAACCAAGAGTTGGATACTTCACAGCTGGAGCCACCCACATGCCCCAACAGTAACTGATGTTTGTAATCATTTCTGGATTACTGAGACAAAAATAAGATGAGGGTAATGTAATTCATTTATGATAGATCTTCATTAAAAGACAATTCTTTTTAAGTGGACTTGAAGGGGTCAAGATTCATTACTTACATAGATCGGTTCTTTTCCCCAAAATGCTATATAATAACCATAGTTCATAAATTCCTTTTTTTAAAGATTTTATTTATTAGACAGACAGAGATCATAAGTAGGCAGAGAGGAAGGCAGAGAGAGGGAGGAGGAAACTGGCTCCCTGCTGAGCAGAGAGCTCGATGTGGGGCTCGATCCCAGGACCCTGGGATCATGACCTGAGCCGAAGGCAGAGGCTTTAACCCACTGAGCCACCCAGGTGCCCCCATAGTTCATAAATTCTTAAAGCCTGTCTACATACCAAATACTATCTTAAATGCTTTAATCTTTACAATGTGGTTATTACTACCTTCAGTGGGGGAGGTCGAAATTGAGATAAAGAAGAGTAAGGACATCCCAACGTGTTCTCCAGTTTTAGGGTTTGATATCCTAGTCTGGGAACAATGAGTTAACACCACATTTCTGGACAACAAATTTCCTAGGGCAGTTCCTTAGTCTGTTCCTTCTTATTTACATTCCAGAACTCACAGGCTTCACCAGGGTGTGGATGTCTTGTGCTCTGATGGATCCACCGTGTATGCACCTTTCACCGGAATGATTGTGGGCCAGGAGAAGCCGTATCAAAACAAAAATGCCATTAATAATGGTGTTCGGATAGCTGGAAGAGGTAAGAGGTGTTGTATACACCTGGGACACATACTGGAAATGTTTGATGCTTATGTTTAATGCATCTGCCATATACTGAAGTTTCATACTTAATTCAAAATGATGACATCTGTAATAGAACATAGGGTATCGAACTAAAAAGTCCCTCCCCTGAGATCTTTATGTGCACACTCTACCTAACACCACAGCCAATTGAAGGACTTTCTTCTTGTGGCCCATGTGGTTTTGCCTAGTAATCTACAAACAAAATCACTTTCAAGAATATTTACTATAATAAATACTTTCATTTACCAAAATCCCAATACTTCAAAGATGGCATTTCTGCAAAAGTTGACTAGAAATATTTCCAAAGCCTTTATGTTCTAGGTAAAGTTGGGTCATCTAGTACTCCAGGTACGGGCCTATTCTTTATCCATTTTTTTTTTTAATCCACTGAGGTCTAACCTTCACACAGAAAAGTGCACAAAGCATAAACACACCACTCCTCAACTTTCACAAAGTGAGAACACCTGTGTAACCAGCCCCCGAATCAAGGAAAAAAATAAAATCAGCAGGATCCCAGAGACCTCCCCCTGTGCTACATATACTCATGCCTCTCACAAGGATAATCACTACACCACCACACACTAGTTTTGCCTACCTTGGGAAATGATATAAACAGAATTAAACAGTATGCAGTCTTCTTTGTGGCGTTCTTTCGTTCCACTCATGTTTGCAAGACTTGCTTTGCATGCCATTTCGTTCTCTATGATGTAGACTGCTCCATTATATACATACACCTTCATCTATGCAATTACCCTTCTCTAAATGGACATTTCTGCAGCATCCAGTTTTAGGTGACTAAGAAAATGCTATGAACTTTCCTGCACATGTCCCGTAATGAACATACATGTGCAGTCCTGTTGGGAGTGGGCCTGGAGGACACTGCCCTCATCCTGGCTGTAAGAAACACTCTGTGAGGGACGTCAGGTCGTCAAGGATCTCTATGGTGGCTGTCCTCTGCATGCGTGAAATGACAAGAGAAACTGCTGCCACTGGACAGGGTGCACTTAGGAGGCAAGGCCAAGGTTGGCATGGTTACCCAGCAGACAACACAGCTGAAGTGCTAATCAGATTCGTCTGAAGCACAGAGATCTGTGGCATTGTCTGGTTAATTACAGTGACCCAGGAGCTGAAAAAATGGGCAGCCTACTAAAGCCTGATTTATTTGTGTAAATGGGAACTCTCATGAACAAAATTGTGACTTCAATCATCACAAGAGTGGGACACAAAACCTCTCCCTACCCCCTACCAAATGCCAGGCTCAAGCCAGTTTATGATCCCAGAGCCCCTTGAAAGAAATCAGGTCTGGGTTCCTTTGAAGAAGGGCTCTGTCGCACGGCCAAAAATTTATACCATAAAACTTACTTCTAGCTATCCTCAACGGGACCCGCAGCTATTTAGCAGGACGGGTTCACACTGGGGAAGAAGAAACACTTGGGCTTCTCAGAGATTACTGGACACTCGCTCAAAGAGGACACTAATTCTGGACAACCAAAAGGCCACTGTGATCAACCAGTCAGACTATAGGCTTCCAGGGTCAGGTGATCAATGTAGTTTCTCATCAGAGTCCACCTGACAGGGTCCCAGTGTGTCCACACATCCGCTCTGTGGCCATTTCCCCAGTTCCAGGATGCATAATTGGCATCAACACAGTGAGGGCAGAATGTTGTAGGAGTGGGCATGCTGGGTCACTTGGGCTGTGTTCACCTTCCACGTT
Source organism: Meles meles (assembly GCF_922984935.1). Classification (NCBI taxonomy): domain Eukaryota; kingdom Metazoa; phylum Chordata; class Mammalia; order Carnivora; family Mustelidae; genus Meles; species Meles meles. The sequence continues at coordinate 109,514,623 of NC_060068.1, forward strand.
AGCCACCACTGCCAGTTTCCCCGAGTATTACTTCCAATTTATACGCCGACCAGGAGTGCATAAAAGTTCCAGTTGCTCCATGCACAATATTTGATGCTATTTGCTTTTTTCATTTCAGCCATTCTTATGAGTATGTAGCAATATCTCATTGGCTTTAATGTGCATTTCTCTGATGGCTAATGCAGCTGAGCACCTTTTCATATTTATTGATGACATGGATATTATATTTTGCAAGGTGCCTATTCAAGTATTTTTCCCTGTATTTTCTGACTTTTCTTACTGGTATATAGGAGGTTTTGGCATATTGTACGTATGAGTCCTCTATCAGATCTGTGTGCTGTAAATATCTTCTCCCACTTCATGAGTTACATTTCACTTTCTTTTTAAAAGATTTGAGAGAGAGAGAGAGGTGGAGAGAGGGAGGGATCACAAGTAGGCAGAGCAGCAGGCAGAAGGAGAGGGAAAAGCAGGCTTCCTGCTGAGCAAGGAGCCTGATGTGGGACTCGATCCCAGGACCCTGGGATCATGACCTGACCCAAAGACAGACGCTTAACCAACTGAGCCACCAAGGAGCCCCTACCTTTCACCTTCTTTATGCTATCTTTTAATACAAAATTCTTATTTTTAGTGCAATCTAATTTAGTATTTTCCTTTATTGTTAAAATAGTTTTTATCTAAGAACCATCTCTCACCCTAAAATCATAAAAATACTGGTTTTGTCTTTCATATTTAAATTCACAATCCATTTGGGATTGGGTTTTGTGTAAGGAATGAGGTAGGGATCAAAATCTTTTTCATGTTGGTACCTGACTTAGTACCATTAACTCGACAAGACTGTTTTCTTCCCTACTGTATTGCAGTATAGTATCTATTATCATAAATTATGGTCTGAATATAAATAGGTCTGTTTCTGGTCTTTTACTGTGTTTCATTGGTCAGTGTGTCAATCTTGCACAAATACCACACTGCTTAATTACTGAAGCATTAAAATACATCTTGATATCTGATAGTATAAATCTTTCAACTTCTGTCCTTTCAGATTGCCTTGACAATTCTTGGTCACTGGCATTTCCAGATACATTATAGAATCAGCTTATCAGTTTTCACCAAAAATTCTGCTGGACCTTTGATTGGGTTTGCCCTGATTATATAGATCAAATCAAGAACGGAGATCTTAAAAGGAATGAGTCTTCCAATGAGTAAACATGTTATATCCTCCATTTATTTAGGTCTCCCTGCACTGTTGTATTAGTAGTTGTCATATTGTTGAGGCTGTGCACATAATCTGTTTAACGTGTACCTAAGACATACTGTATTGATTTTGCTTAGATTTTCTATAGCAGTACTGTCCAACAGAAATAAAAGTCACACATATAATTCAAAATTTTCTAGTAGTTACGTTAAGAAAGTTAAAAAACGGGCGCCTGGGTGGCTCAGTGGGTTAAGCCGCTGCCTTCGGCTCAGGTCATGATCTCGGGGTCGTGGGATCGAGTCCCGCATCGGGCTCTCTGCTTGGCAGGGAGCCTGCTTCCCTCTCTCTCTCTCTCTACCTACTTGTGCTCTCTGTAAATAAATAAATAAAATCTTTAAAAAAAAAAAAAAGTTAAAAAACAATGAAAATTAATTTTAATAATGTGTTTTATTTTACTACATATCTTTAAAATATTATCATTTCAAAATGCAACATAAAAATTACTAATATTTTACCTTCTTTGTACGGTCTTCAAAATCTAGCATGCATCTTATACTTGAAGTACATCTAACTCAGATTAGCTACATTTCAGGTGCAGACTAACCACATGTGGTTAATGGTTACCATGGTGAATAGCTACAGTTCTAGGTGTTTCTTATGCTTTCTGTCCACTTGCCCTGTTTTCACAGATATGTGTGTCAAATCTTCTATTACTAGTGGATTTCTATTTCTTCCAGTATCTCAGATAGTCTCTGCTTTCTATACATGGTTTCTGTGTTATCTGTCCATGGACAGTTGTAACTGCTGTATCTTCATTGTATCTTTCAGTATAAATAATTGTAGATATTTGCATATTATAGCATAAATTCTCCTCCTTTGTCTTGTTTAATTGCAGTGTAACTGCAGTATAAATTGTCCTCCTTTGTCTTGTTTCTGTGATTTTTGGCTTGAGTTCTACTCTCTGTTAACAGAATCATAACCTTTGCTTGCCTTATTATTTCCATCTGCTTGACAAATCTTGATATAGCCCTTAATTTTTTGCCTTTTTCTTTTTTTATTTAAAGATTTAATTTATTTATTTATTTGCAAGAGTAACAAAGAGAGAGAGCACAAACAGGGGGAGGGGGAGGGGGAGAGGGAGAAGCAGACTCCCTGCTTAGCAGGGAACCCGATATGGGGCTCTATTTCAGGATCCTGAGATCAAGACCTGAGATGAAATGAATGTTTAACCCACTGAGCCACCCAGGCACCCCTTGTATTGTGTTTTATTAGATACAGCATAGAAGTGGGTTTTGCTTTTCAAGCCAGTAAGAATTTTTTTTAACAGAGGAGTTAATATTTATAGATTTACCTCATGTATGCATCCCAACATTGTCTTATTACATCATAATTATAGTATAAAATTAAATTATAGTATAGTATAGTAAGTATAGTATTAAATTATAAATTATAGTTTTTATAGTATAAACCTTACTTACTTGGTGGGTCTTTGTTTTTAATTTTTTTTCTTTTAGTACTTAGTAAGATTTGCATCCTTGTGCCAATTATGTCTATTTTTCTTTTTATTTAAAGTCTAATCACGTTATTAAACTAGGTCTTGGAGTTGAAATTATTCTGGGTAAGAACAAAAAAAAATATGATAAAAGTTTCAATTTTCTCAGCAACCTAGTGCTTTCTGCTCTTCTCAGTGTCTTCATTAAATTTTCATTTTAATCTACTCTCTCTTGGACATCCAGTCTTCATCTCTGATATGATTTTGGTGTCTTCTTCTGTTCCCTCACTGAGTTCAATCAAGTCTCATTTCTTTTTGTCTTCTCTTTCATTTCTGTTCTTATTTTTTGAATTTCTGATTCGAGGCTACTGAAACCCAGATATTGACTATATTAACTTCTGATTTCTTTTAGGTTTCTGTATTAAAATGTTCTACATTAAGCCAATTAAATATAAAGGCTCTATCAAGAAGGGAGAAAAACTAGGAACTCTACTGCCCTTGCAGAAAGTCTATCCTGGCATACAATCCCACATACATATTGAAAACTGTGACTTGAGTGATCCTACCGTGTACCTCTAAGTGGAAGACACATGACCACATCTTCTAAACAGAAAACCATCTTCTTAAAAACCTGGATGCATATCCTACTCTTCAAGAAATTTGTGTCCAAATAAAAACATGATGAACGTAAGAAAGAAAATAGCATTTTTAATGCTCATTGCCAATAACTCATTGCCACTTGAATGTTTGATTGTCAACTAATTTCTGAGAGTTATCTAATTTTTCTGTCACCTATGGGATCTGAGGGGTTTTACTTGTTTGTTTTTTAAAGTTTCTCAGTCCTAAATACACAGGATAAATAAACATACAAATTCTGTCCTCTCCAGACTGCGTTTCTGACACTTCTAAGACTAGCTACCTTTCTGCCTAAGAACAGGAAAAAACCTGAAGCTGTTCTCCTGGTACAAAAATAGAGTGTTGCACAGTGCTGGACACACATACATACTTCATAAATATTAAGTGAATAAACTGGAGTTAAACTCTGAGTAAAGGTAGGTAAGAGTTTCAGCAATATCCTCAGGTTTGTCAAACCGGTCAAAGGGTGAACTGTTTGCATGGAAAAGACAGAATTTGCTGGTTTTCACATCCGCACTTGCCCAAACTATACGAGCAAAACATTTTCTAAACACAAATATAAGAAAATACATCAGTATTCTCGATTTCAGTAGGATTGCATTACAGGAATTTATCATCCTGGAAACTTTCCATGAATTTTTGCTTAAATCCTTTTGGAATGTAGAAAACCCCAGCAGAAAGATTTCATTCTTAGTACAGATGTGCTAGAGGAAAATGTAATTAACTGAGCTTTATTATTGGAGAATTAGCTGCATTTGTATGCTATGATATATGTATGAGAACGTTCATATCACTATTTGTCATGGCAAACCCTGGAACAACTCAAACATTTACTACAGTTGATATGAACAAGTGAGCTGTGACTTAGTCACAGAATGGAATAGTATACAGTGGTCACAGTAAATGAGCCTCGGCTAAACATAACAAAATGGATGAATCATAGCAATATAATTTTGAGTTTTAAAAAAAGTCCTAAGGACTATATATAGTAGGATACTCTTTTTATAAAGTCAAAACAATTAAAACCAAATGTAATTTTAAGGAACACACATATGCGATAAGAGTAAATGAAAAGGAAATCAAGCAAATAATGAACACTCATTACCGCAGGACTAAGTAAGAGAAGCCACAAAGAAACATTTAAGTTACTGTCATGTCAATGTTGTCATTTTACAGCTAGGAGGTGATTTTGTGAGTATTTATTATAATAGTTACAGTAGTAATAAGACTTGTTGGTGGGTGGTCAGGAAGAAGAGTTCATGACGACTCTTTGTTCAGAGCCTCTACTGGTACGTTCCCATATGCAATTACATGGTATTCTCTACTGGATCATAACATCTCATGTAAGGCCAACAAATTAAGAATTTCAATTTCTGGTTTTTTAAAAAAAGAACTATAACCAACACTGTTCGGTTTGATCATCTACCTTATTAATCTCCTTAGTGCCAAATCACTTTAGGTTGTTTTCAGAAATTAAAGTTGCTTTTAAAAGACTAGGCTGTGTTCTCATCAGAACACAGAATAGGAATTAGCACAGGGACTTCGAAAAAATTTTTAAAGGAGCTCTAAGATGTCTGAACAACAAATAATCAACCTTATTTAGTGATTGTTTTAAAAACCAGACATGTTGACTGGAACGGAGAGCCTCCCCAAGGTAAAGCAAAACCGATGCCTTCTGTCTAGCACTCCGTAAGCACTCTTGTAGCTGTTAAATGGAAATGCAAACTTTAGACTAAAGGACTGCTCTTAGAAAGAACCAGCATACAGCGCCCTCTGGTGCATTTCATCAGAGGGCGGTTTTGTTTTGTTTTGTTTTGTTTTGTTCAATTTCCTTTCCTTTTTAGATTTGAGTGTCAAAACGTTCAGTTTAAAGTATTGTTAAGGTTCAAATGACAGAGAAGTGATAATACTGAATTACATATTTTTCCTTAGTGAAAATGACTGTAAAATATACTTTAAAATCTTTGACAACTAGGCTTGATGACTGTTAAGATAATAATGCAAACAAAATCAGTTTTTACTTGTAAAATGTTTTGAGTTTTTCGCAGAAAAGTAATTTAATGGAAGAACAAGATAAGTGCCCATTTTAATCTAGAATCCTCTAATCTTAAGTAAACAGTACTTTTCATAGACTTCCAAAGTAAATGGAGACATTTTCATTAGATAAAGCATTAAAAATACTCTCTACTTTCTTGTCTTGATTTTGGCTATCCTAAAAATGTTTGCTGTTGAATTTATAAACGCAGTTAGACCAACCAGGGTCATGAAAATGAGCTGATCAATTCTACCGCATTTGCCTTTAAGAGTTCTTATAGTGCTTAGTTCACTAAGTCCGACTACTAAAAACCACCACTAAAGACCACTACTAAAGGCCACTATTTAGAGTGGCAACATCTCACTCAATGTACGAGAGGCCATAGGCACTCATTATCATTCTGTGCTAGCAGGCAATAGGGAGAAACTCCACCTTGATCACCTTTCATAAGTCCCTCTCTGTTTTGCTCCTTAGTGAAACCAACACAGGCATCCTATCACCTACTATTCAGATAGGTATACTCCCACCCTACCCCTCCACTACACATCACGTTATCCCGTGAGACCAGAGTTCACCTCTTCAGTATGTCCACCACCGCTCTGACCTCCAAAGAGCCTGATCCTCCTCTCAGTTATGCCATTTCCTCCATGTGTATCCTGTTAGCCTAACCAGACCTTGAGTGCCCTACAATATGCTGCTTCTGCACTCTGCTGAAATCCTAAGGTATAAATCACATGATCTGCAATAGTAACAACTGTCTTTGAGAATCTGATTTTTTAAACCAGTATTTCAGCCCCACTCACATTTACTGAGGGTATACTAATGTGCTATGCAGTGGTCCGAGAGTCCCAAAAACAAAGGTGAAGAAGGGAAGATGCCCATTCTTAAAGAGCTCAGTGAGAAAGGATGTGGCACACTGCAGAGAATGCTTGCACAAGTAACTCTCTAAAAAAAAAAAAAAGAGAGAGAGAGAGAGAAAGAGACAGAAAATATGCTCTTTTTAAAAAGTTACCACTTACAAACCACAAGGTATCCTAATTCTAATTTCTTTAACAGGTGAGAAGATTTAAATTTTTTTCCTAATTAAAAAACATTTAAGGGGTGCCTGGGTGGCTCAGTGGGTTAAAGCCTCTGCCTTCGGCTCAGGTTATGGTGTCGGGGTCCTGGGATCAAGCTCCACATCGGGCTCTCTGCTCAGCGGGGAACCTGCTTCCTCCTCTCTCTCTCTCTCTGCCTACTTGTGATCTCTGTCTGTCAAATAAATAAATAAAATCTTTATAAAAAAACATTTAAAACTGGAAAATAATAAACTTTTTAAGTTTAATTGCCTTCTTAGAAAATGAAGATACCGGGAGAAGACATAAGGGAACTCTAGAAATGAAAGTATCTAAGTAAAACTTACTGAGTGTCTACTATTTGCTAAATATTACGCTAGATGCTGGGGATACAACATTGAGCCAAACCTGACAGTGATCTTGCACTGATAGAGCTCACAGGGCAGTGGAATTAGCAGAGAAGAATCTAATCATACAAGTAAACGGCAAATTATAATAGTGGTAAGTGCCGCAAATGGAAGTCACAGAGCGCTGAGAGTCAGAGGCTTCCCTACGGAAATGACATCTAAAGGAAAGACCTAAGGGAGCAAACAGAGCGATGGAGGTAGAAAGAGACTATATCCTCAGGCACCCTGACTAGAGGGTGCATGGTTGTCTTTCAGACCTGCAAGAGAATGGAGCAGAAGGGCAAGGGGAAGCTCCCACAGCAAATGAGGGCAAAGACTCAGGGCGATGCCAGACCATGTAGGGTACTGTAGGTCATTTTAAGAATGTATCTTCACCCTAAAAGCAATCTATAACAACTAAAGAGTTTTAGTTGTGCTACTAATTGCATTGTAAGATCACTCCCACAAAGGATCTCTAGCACGGTTCCAGACAGAGTAGTATGCCATCAGTACATGCAGATTCCCTCTCAAAGACACTCTGCAAAATATACTTTCTTCACTTGATCTTAGCCAAAAGGCTGATAAGTACATTTAATCAACTAACAATCACAGTATCTTTACAAATTGATCAATGTTAATTTTGATCTAATGCCCATCTTCTCCTGAGTTAAATAAAGTAGAATTCAATGTGTTAGAAATTAGAAATTGTTTATTGAGTTTTAATATGATCTTAGGTAGTGCTAAAAATTAAGTACAATTAAGTCAGCTTCTGTGTCTATACTTTTATTTTACTCTTAGATTTAATCCTATATATCTTGTAAAACATACTCACACCAAGATGAAAGAGAAGCAATTAAAGCAGTATAAAGTTATAAATATCATGATTTAGGGATCCAAAGCTCAATATTATAAATGTATTGAGTAAGCTAAAATATACCTTCAACAAAGGCAAAGGAACTCAAGTACAAACCATATGTAGTTTTTAGCCTATCAACTACCTAATCCACAATACAGGATCTATGCCCTATTTATGGAATTTTCTGGCTTTTTCCATTTCTCCTATTTTTTTCAAATGTTTCTATTCCAACCCATTAAAACAGTTTGCAAATGATAAGATATTTTACCTAAAATCGTTCAGCAATATATCTTAAAATTTATATTTGCATAGAAAGAAAGAAGCTAATCTTAATAATTTAAAAAAAATTAAGAATATTTGGTAGCCAATCACCAGACAGGCAGGACATCAGGGAACCACATTCTTCCCAGATGTTTGGAGACCTCAGTGTGAACTTTATCTAGGCTATACTCATCATCAGGGATCAAAACATCTTCCATTACAGAGAGCTGGGTCAGTCTTTTCCCACACAGTCTTACGAATTCAATGAAGGCACTGCAGCTAACTTCACATTCACTGAGGCCCAAGGCTGTTAAGTTTTTACAGTGTTCAGCAATACAAATAAGTTCAGTATCAAGAGTCTGAAGACCATTAGCACATACCACTAACTCAATCAGTCGTGGACAGTTAAGACCTATCCGTCCTAGAATCGCTTTACTTACTGAGCGACCAAAATAAAGGTGAGTAACAGGGGTTTCTTCTTTGAAGAATGCCTCAAATTCTTCTTCGTATAAAAAGAAATACATAACAACATTCACTCCAGGGGAGTGTTTGATAAGTGCATCCCAACTTTGTTTTTTAATAGAATGAAATTCAATTTGCCCAGGATTTTCACTCACAACATCAATTCGAAGATGCTCTAGGTTAACATGAGTTTCACTTGAAAGTGCTAGGAGAAGTTCATCACTTAGAATGTAATAATTCAATGCCAGTTCTCTAAGGCCTTGACAGCGATCAGCTACACAAAGGATCCCTGTGGGAAATGGGGAAAAATTCTTAAGAACAAAGAATTACACTGATACCAATATGACAGCTCATAAACTTAAATTTGACATCAGTTATTCATTATTTACTAAAATAGATATCAAACAGGCTGCCTGGGTGGCTTGGTCAGTCAAGTGACCTACCCTAGATTTCATAGATTTCAGCTCAGGTCATGATCTCAGGGTCCTGGGACTGAGCCCCTTGTTGGGCTCTGCACTCAGCAGGGAGTCTGCTTAAGGATTCTCTCTTCCTCTCTTTCTCCCCCTCCCCAACCCACACTCACTAGCTTTCTCCCTCTGACGCTCTCTCTCTCTCTGAAATAAATAAATAAATCTTTTTTAAAAAAGATAGTTTAAAATAAAATATAACAAAATTGACATCAAATGATTTCTGAGGAGATGATGTCTCATCTCCTCATCTCCATCATCTCTTTAGAAATCATTTGATGTCAATTTTATAATTACTTTTATAATTATTTTTATAATTACATATAAAAGTAAAAACCATATGTATAATAAAATATACATATGACTAAAATACCTTTAGAAACAATTTAAACTGGGGCACCTGGGCGGCTCAGTCAGTTAAGCATCTGCCTTTGGCTCAGGTCATGATCCCAGAGTCCTGAGATCGAGCCCCACACTGGGCTCCTTGCTCAGTGGGGAGCCTACTTCACCCTCTGCCTGCCACTCTCCCTGCCTGTGCCCTCTCTCCCCACCTCCCTCTGACAAATAATACATAAATAAATAAATAAAATCCTTTAAAAATATTTTTTATTAAAAAAAGCAATTTAAACTATGTCTACCTTATGGATTAAGACTTCTTTAGAAAAAAGATTACTTTTTTCAATTATGATTCATAAGCATGTAGTTTTCAATATGAAATTGTATTGTTACACATAATATAACATAAAGAGTACAGTAGAATATATATACATACAGTATACACATATACTATAATACATATAGTATATTATACATATATACATATAGTATACATATAGTATATATTATATATACTATTCTACTATATATTATATACTATACTAAGAGTACAAAAGTATATATTATACGTATTATATATGATATATATTAAATAGTATAACAAAAACATGCTAGCTTAAAAAAGGTATAACTTACCATCAGAGGAAACATGCGGACAGCTACTCATTTTTAGGAGTCTTAGGGTATCACTATTATTGGCCACAAGAATTTTCAATGAAGGATCATCCACTGGTGTGTCTTCAATTCTGATCGATGATAATGATTTTGAGTTGATAAAGACAACTGTAAGTGCTGACACAAAATGAGACTTGCATGGCAATAAGAAAAGAATTAGAAAAACATTATTTAAAAATCTACAGGTTCAATCAAATAGTTCATTGAAACTGTATCAACAGATACTACCAATAACATAGTAAAAGCAATCAACATATTAGCATTTTAATGACACCATTAGTAAGTCAAAAATCCATCTCAAAGATTTCATATACGTACCTTCCAATTACTTCGATCCTAAGGATTTGATTTTCAATATTAAAAGGATATAACTGCATTTATTTCCTAGAACAGGGGTTGAACAAATTGCGACCTGCCAGCCAAATCCAGTCTAGTCTGTTACTGTATTGCTCTTGAGTTCAGAATAGTTATTATATTTATAAACAGTTGAAAGAAATTTTGTCCAGACTAATATTTCATGACATGTGAAAATTACAAGAAACATCCAATGTCCACAATTAACATTTGACTGGAACACAACCATGCTCCTTCTTCTACGTACTATGTCTGCTTTCACACTATGATGCTGGAGGGGAGGAGCTCCAAAATTACAGCCTGTGAAGCCCATAATCCTTACTGTCTGAACCTTTCCACCCCTGCCATAGAATAAAGAGAACTTTCTTGTTTTATTCACTCCTATATTTCAGCACCTAAAGCAATACCTGACATATTGCAGGAGATCAGTAAATAATCTTATTCTTCAGTAATATGCATTTTGCTAGAAAGTTATCTGAATAAATGTTTTAAGATTTTTAAAAAGATTTTTAAATTTTTAATTTTTAACTTTTAATTTTTAACTTTTTAAAAGTTTTTTTAAGATTTTTAATTTATTTGAGAGAAAGAAAGAGAGAGCATGAACAGGAAGAAGGAAGGAGTAGGGGAGAGGGAGAAGCAGACTCTCCACTGAGCAGGGAGCCCAATGAGGGGTTCAATTCCAGGACCATGAGATCATCACCCGAGATGAAGGCAGATGTTTAACCAACTGAGCCACCCAAGCATCCCAATAAAGATACATTTTTATAACTTTTTTAAAAATATTTTATTCATTTGACAGAGAGAAATCACAACTAGGCAGAGAGGCAGGCAGAGAGAGAGGAGGAAGCAGGCTCCCTGCGGAGCAAAGAGCCTGATGCAGGGCTCGATCCCAGGACCCTGGGATCATGACCTGAGCTGAAGGCGGAGGCTTTAACGCACTGAGCCACCCAGGTGCACCAGAAACATTTTTAAAACTACGTTTTAAAAATTGACAAACAAAAGCCTATTCATAGTTTGACTCCAAAATGGGAAAAATTTCACAATGTTCAGATCCAGTATTTTTTGACACAGAAAATCTGAAAACCAAATCCAGGCATGATCATTTTTCTCTTTTCATATATGTGCTGCCGAAGCGAGCACCATTTTTCTCTTTTCAAAGTCAATGTGGATTCTACCAAAGATACTAATATTCCTAAGACAATGACCAATTGGTTTTAACTCTCAATTCACTTATTAGAAAACATACTGGTTTATACTAATTATAAATCGATTAATATAAATTTTTAAATGGTGGATGACTAGATCTCTTTGCTAAATTTTATTGTGCCAAAAATCATGAGAGAAATACATTACTTTTTCCTTAAGAAATATAAGGCTTATTTTCCCTTTAATCAATTCTCACTGGACTCTTTAGTCCTGAAGGATGTATTTCAGCATTAGAGGACCTACCTCATCATGGCTAATTCCTTTAGCACTCTTTATGCCTAGCAAAATACTCTACTTTTACCCTATCCTTTCCTCAGTTTACAAGTGAAAAAACTGACACTCAGAGAGATGCACGACTTTGCCAGAAGCCACTCAATCATTTGACTGTAGAGGCAGAGCCTGCAAGGACATGTGCTCATCATGGCTGCCTCGCCCTGGCGACTGCACCAGCTACCCAGAACCGAAGCTGATGTGCAGCATCTGAGATAGCTGAGGATCTAAGAATTTCAGGCTAAGCGGACTCCGTCACTCATACACAAGGAAATAACTATTGAGAAGTAGTGAGTTTCCATCTGATTGCTTATATTATACTAATCCCCAAATGACCCATTTTCCCCGACGATCTCTCAAAAAGATAAACAGGCTGGTGGAAATGCTTGAGAGCCATGACCCAGTTTATGAGGGAGAAGGTGCTGCTATTCCCCTATCCTCTTCCACAAGAAGGTTTCCATCAGCCAGTTTTACTGACAACCAAAATTTAGTGTTTATTATGTATCAGGCACTACTCTAACTCTTGCCTTGTAACAGTAAATACAGAAAACAGAGTCCCTGCCTTCAAAGAGCGTACGCTTTGTTGTAGGGGATGAGAATAAACGTATTAAATAATGAAGGTAATTTCAAGTACTCATGAAGGACATAAAGAAAATACTGTCACACATCAGAGTGTAACTGGAGGAAGGGTGCTGGTTTAACCAAAGTGATCAAGGAAGGCCTGTCTGAGGAGATAGGACCCAAGCTGAAGTCTGAATGAAGACAGTTATTAGTTTATACTTCTGGCAAAGTCATGCATCTCTCTGACAGCTGGTGGCTTCCTAACACCCATTCATCCTTTCATTCTTTGCTAATTGGGTGGCAATTTTGAGCTGAGCACATTACCAGTCAGCTAAAAAATGGATGACCCAGAAACCTAGTGTGGCCACACAGTTAAGCGCTCATCAATGAGATATCAACAAAAGCATTATACACTACTCATGGCTCAGGCTCTTGAAAAACAGTGGGCACACCCTTCTTTCCACCTTTCCTCCAACCTCCTGCCATGATGGCTGGAGCTCAGAAATCCATCTGAAATGCTTACAAGAATACGAGATGCCTCAAAGGAGCTTGGAGTCCTAACAACTTCATACTGGCTATGCTCATGCATGGATTTCTTTAATGTAAGAGAAAGAAACTCCAGCCGTGTTGTTTAAGCTACTATTGTTCTGGAATTTCTATTACACAGAATCTGACATCACCCTAACTGGTATAGTTCATTTAGTATTATGTTGTTCTAACCTCCAATGGAGAGGCTACAGAATTATAAGAAAAACATCCACTACTGGTCATACATGCTCTATATTCTAAGAAACTAACTGGCACTTGAAAATTCTAAGTATAACATCTAAATTTTATATTAATGATAGCTATTACAGAAACAATAATTAGAATTACAAAATATGTCGAAAGGATGAAGCCATATATAAGCTATTCCAGCAAAAGTGCATGCTAATCAAGAGAAAACTGCTTTAAGTAATTCTTTGAAGATAAAGAGGATGTGGTCTGTTTTTAGGAAAACAATCCTCTTTGCCTAGATTGAAATATTTGAGAATTTTTGTGTCTTTCACAAAAAAGCCCGGCATGTTTACCTTTGACACATTCATAAAACTTGGCTTGGCCGTTGAAATCAAACCCAAGGTCTGGATAGAACAATTTACCAGCTGAGAAAGTATATCGCAGGCAGCTTCTGCTGATTCAGTACTACTATCCACCTATAAAAACAATTTTAAATCTTCATTTCCTGAAGGTGAGTTATCAGAAACTTACTGGCAATATAACTATGTAACAGAATCCCAATGCAAAACTGTATTTATTCCATCAAGCTATACAACAAATTAGTATTTCTTCTTTGTACAAAAGGTTTCAGACAAAAAGTGAGAAATAGAGCTGATGACAGCGTAACTTTCTAAGCGCTCCATACTTTCAAATCCCTTACAATGACCTGAATTTTAGTAGTATCATCCAGATGAAGGAAACTGACGTTTAAGTTACAGCTCAAGTTCTACACTTCAATCTGTGCGAACGATTACAGAAAAACAGGACGTAGGTTGCAGTAAAAATTCTGCAAAATTCACCGACTGCCTCAGCATAAGGATCTAGATATACAAAAATGACATTAACAAAACCTAAGTTGTTTCTATTTAATGCTTATTTTTCTTACCTTAAAGCTGACGTACTGGAGATGGGTAGCATGCTTTTTAATGATCTGCTGAATGAGATCAGGATGGGTGGACTTAAAATATGAAGTCGCTGACTGGTTCAGTTCAAATTCAAACTTTCTCCAAAGGTCAGGAATATGAAAAACTTCATTCCATTTCCTACATACCGAAGATGCCCGGGCCCGATCTATTAAAGGAAGATACTGAAAAATGCGTAATACTACATAGTGAGGCAAACTCCCCCAGTCTAGAAGGACAGTGTGCATGTGGGTGTGGTTGAGAGAAGAGAAGAAGCCAACTTTTGGTTGTTTCACTCTTGGTGAAGACCGGACAATTTTATTCACAAGAGATAAATTGTTCCTCTTCATTCTGTAAACATTAAAAGATTTTGTGATCATATTTTCCACATTTCCATCAGACATCTGTACTCCAACTGCACAGAGTAACATTAGAAAATGAAAAACAGTTAAACAGATTTTAATAGTAATCTTCCACTATCATGCACTGATAGGTACTCCACCTTGCCACGGATACAGAGGTTAAGAAGGAGCTTGCTCTCCAAGAGCTATGGTCAAATGGTGAAAGACCATGATAAATGCCTTCCCTGACATTGGGACAAGTCGCACTGGAAGAATAAAGCAATGACATGTGACTGAGTTCGTGTATGGGAGGGAATGGTTGGGGAGGCTTTCGGGAGGGAATGTCCACGGAAGCAGTGTGTCTCGCAGGTTTATTCCTGGTCAATTACTGTATTCTTACTACCTCCTATAGAGAAGAAAGCATCACAATGCAATTCTGCTAACAACTCCTGGGGTCCTGAAAGACAGTAAAACGTTATCAAAAGCAGAGGCCTGGAAAAGCTCCAGCTCAGCCATTTACTAACCATGTGATCTTGTCTGCAAAAATTTAAGCCTCAGGTTCCTCATCTGAAAAGCATGGAAAACAGCAGTACCTAATTTCATAAGGCAGTTGCGAGGATTAAAGTCCATAAGTACCAGAACACAGTAAAGGCTTAAGAAATGTTGCAATCATTCTTGTTGTACAAAATTGTCCAGTGAATTTTTCTAAACTAATTTCGTTACTTAATTTGAAGCACAATTTTCAGGTGACACCCAGGACATTAGCAGCTCTAGAGAAACTGTGTGTAGCAACACAGTAGCAAATGTAAAATAGCAAAGGGATGAACATTCTTCCCCAACAAAAAGGCAGGACGAATGTCCAGGGAGGAGCGAGCTTGAGACACACCTAAGTTATAACAAATTTCAAGTCCAGATATACCCAAGTATATAGGGTTACTGTGTACATACAGTCTACATAAGAATGCAAAGTGCTTTACATATACAATTATTTGAGAGGCAAAATAACGGTAAGAATGGCTCTCAACTTTAACTTTGCTTGACTACTTAACTCTCTTTTCATCCTTGAATATTAGAAATGTATGTATCTCTGCCTGATGTGAAACACTTCTTAGCCATAATAGAGAGCTGGATCCCAAAGCAGGGATGACCTATAATTATAGTTGCTGAACAAAATGAAAGGACATCTTTAGGGTTTGGAAAACTAAAATAGGTGCAAAGTTGTATCTCAAGCAGAGGCAAATGGCTACCACACACATTGAGTATGACTCAACTAGTTATACATATAACTAAGAACTGGCTCAATAATATAGAATATATCAAACTGCTGACACCAATAATTCAAAGCATATTTATAACATGTTTATTTTAGCAAAATATGCTTATTTTGAAAGGGCTGCCCTACTCTTTAATTTTAATTCCCTAAAATGAAATACCTAAAGATAAATCCCTAAAGATAAAAGAATGAACAATGGATCCTAAATTCCGATATGGAGCTCATTAATGGGCATTTGGCTTGTATGTGTTTCATCTGGTAAACTCACAGAATGGATTGTTAAAATTTCACTAAGTGATCACAAAAAGAGTTATCCCTAATATAATACCTTACTGGAAAAGCAGCACAGCCAAAAGGAAAATAAGATTTCAATGAAAGGTCAGGTTAGCAAACTGCCTTGCAGTTGTAAACAAAAGGACTGTGCTGTACATTAAAGTGACTCTAGGTAACGTGGACAGATTGTTTCATTTATTCAGCAAAATATTAAATTGCCAGTTCACTGACAGAATCACCATCAACGACAGACATTCAAGGAATACCAGTCATCCTATTAAAAATAACATTTTAATTTTCATTTCCTTTGTGAACATTTTCAGAGTCTAAGACTCATCCAAAAGTCAAATGTTTTATATTTAAGTCAGTATTGACGAGCATCAGTTAAATATATCTTAGAATGCAAGGCAAATTGATCTTTATTAGCTTGGAAACCTTTATATAAAAAACTCCAACCTAAACATACAGGATCGTTTAAAAAAAACTGATGGTTGCTTTTTCAAACTGCCAACTTTCTTACCTAAAGAAGGCTTCCAAGTTATAGTTCACTCTGAGCAAACGGACTGCTGCCATGGGGTACTCACCAACATCCATTTGATCTCACTTCCTAGCTTGGCAAAATACCACAAAACCACATTCATCAGAATGTATAAGTAAAAATCCAGTGACTTTTATGCTTAGGACATTTACCTATCATCACATTATGTTGAAGGATTTTGTTAGGAAATTGCTGTTTTCTACTCGGGAGGAAACTGGTCCATCCAAACAACTGGCCAAGTTAGTGGGAATATGGTAACCTTTGCCAGGAATCAGGCCAGAAGATCTACTAAGAAAGCCATGGATCAAACAAAGGACTCTGAGTATTTCTATTTTAATGAACATGTATGGAGAGATTTTACAAAGTGTCTAAGTAGTCCAAGCTTACATTTATTTGTAGGCTGTGTAAATCTTTCAGTTCCAGATTTTAAGAGCACATAATGCCACTATAGTTACAATAATTAAATAAGAAGACATAAAAATTTAATCAAATATTGTTTGACTCATCTAATAACTGTAGATTTTTTTTAAGTTTTTCACTTATGTTGACAGATGTAATTAATTCATTCATACTCAATCCATTCATTCATACTGTCTTTGAGTTCTGACCAATTTTAGGCAAAGTAACTTGCCAGAGTTGTGAGCAGTCTATGGACATGGAAGAAAATAGTAATGGGTCTACACCAGGATAATACTCACTGCCTTGGCATCATGAATAAATGTTGTAAAGTCAGAGTAAATAAATAAATGCACTCTACTACCTTCATAAGCCAAATTGAACAGGACAGGGGAGGTGGAGGAGACAACCCATTAACACACTAAAATCTTGACTGCTGTGTGCTACCGGCCAGGTCTCAGTTTCTCTCTGAATCTTACTCCTAACAGAGCTTTGGTGAACAGAGAGGGAGAAAGAAATTGAGCTCCAGCATCCACAATTTAATTTCTTCCTCCACTACCTGTTTTACAAGGTAATGTCAAGGTTGGTTCTCCGGCTTTATTTTCCACTCCAGAAGTAGGCAGAAAAGGAGCTACTGGCGCCATTTCCAAAGGAACATCACAAATAAGGGAAGGAACAAGTCAAGTGACCTGTGTTTCCCTCATCAGATGTCACGCACAAGTTTACTTACTGCAGAAACTTTTCTACTGGGTAATGGAGACAGCTCTGTGTTTGCCGGCCCTCCTGTATGCTGGAGAATACAGCAGTAAGGTACTAATGGTACATAAACAGGAAATCACTAGAAGCCTAAGAAGATGGCAAGCAAGCACCTATCTCAGATCAACTCACTGGAGTCTTCAGGACCAGATGAACTACTTCCCTGGGTACTGAAGAAACTTGATTGCTGTTTCTGAGTCACTATCAGAATTCTGAGCAACAGGAGAACTTAAAACCAGAATATGAGACCCCATCAAGTGATGAGACAAACTTAAAACTGCAATTCTAGAGCCTGAAAAAGGTTTATTAGCATTTGGGAAAGAATGTAACAATGACTCAAAGTTCAGTGACTTCGCTTACCACCCTAACCCGACTTTCCTTTTTATTATGTTTACTAATTTGATGGAACAGGCGACCATGTGAATTGGATCTTCTGAGTATCTAAGAAACCTCCAAAAGTATTCTTTAGAATAACATTTTCAAAGACAGAGTAAATGAAAGACTGAACATCCAAAGCCAACCTGGTGCCTGCAGTGGAAACAACCACCTTCTGCAGCATGGCCAGATTCTTCCAGATTGGTTAAATTGAAGACAAAGGAAGTACTTTGAAAAGTTTCAAGTATTCAATCGTCACAACACTAGAAATGTTGTGTAAATATTACAGACAGGAGAATAAAGATTCAAAACTACCTAAAAGGCTAGACAAATTTGTTGGAAGCACCAAGACGAAAATGAACAGAAATAATTACCATATGTCCTTTATTTAAGTTGCTTTCTAAACCAGCATGCTAGAAATCTTACTGCTGCTACCACAAATCGGAAAGTGTGGCCTGGACAGGAGAACTGAAGATCTTCTTCAAAATACAGCTTTCAAATTCAATTATGTTAAGGACCAACACTTTCTCCCAATAAATATCTCCCAAGGACAGAGCAAAACATTTTTAGAGATGTTGTAAAATAAACATTTACATTCTTTGCAGCCAACGACATCTTAATTGCCATCTAAATCTAAAAACTGCGATTTTTTTAAGAGTTCAAAAATCAAATTACAATATCATCAAGGATTCAACAAGACAAACAGAATAAGTATTATATCAAGTAAATCTTTCCCAAAGCACTGATTCCCAGAATTTTGGTGTTCTCATATTTCACCACTGATTTAGAAATTTTCTATACTGTCTCCAAAGTCTCTCTGCGGTATTAAGATATACTCATCTAAAAAAGTAAAAAGAAAACTTTAAATTTTAAAATAGGCGTCTTTCCTTTTAGTGACTCATAGGAAAACTGAAGTTTTCAAAATATATATAGATTTAAAACACCTTTTGAGATGCAAGGAGAGGATTACAGAGAACCTGAACCAGGCAATCTGTGAGAATCCCTGAACTGGGGAGGGGAGGCTGTTACAGGCAGCTTTTCCCTCTCCTGTCCTCCTTCCCCACTTTCTCCCACTCCCAACCTCACAGGCCAGACTCTAAAAAAGAAAAGGCAGTGAGGACACCAAGCCAGGCCCTCTACAGGGAAACCTTTGGAACTGGGGAGGAGGGTCCTAGTCCTAGGGCTGGGCACATTAAGGGACCTAACATTAATACAAGGGATTCAAGAAAGCATTTTGCAACAATTTTGTGAGAATATAATCAATTCATTCAACTTCACATTTTTGGAAGAATGTCTGCGCACAGGTGCCAAGGCAAAACTAGCCCACCTTTGAGTGCAGACTCTCCCAAGTCACGGGAAAGGTTGATGTCTACCTCTCTCTCTTGGCCATTTCTTTGTGGCAGACATAAACGCTCCGCTACTCTCCTGTTACCTAAAAACCTTCCAGCTGTTCTGCAAAAGTGACCCCGTCTATCGGTGACCACTGCGTACTATCCCCAACGACCCTTATTCAAAATATCCGCGAGGGAGCGTTCGAGGGCCGCGTTATGAAGCAGACAATCCTCTCAAAGCTTACCCTCCAAAGTCGAAAAAAATGACTGAATTCAGGAAGGATGGTCCCGCGCAGGCCCCTGTGGAAAAACGCACATGGTGAGAAGCGAACCACGCGCAGCCATAAAACCGGCTAGACGACACCCCCAGCTCCATCCCGGGCAAATCAAATGCCGGCTTTGCCGGGTCGCCGGGCCCGCGGGTCCGGGCTCCCACCACCCCCAGCCTCGGGCCGCGCCCGGGTCCGCAACGGCCCGGCGAGGAGGCCAGGTCACGCCTCCTCGTGCCCAGAGCGGGCGCGGGGACCGACGGCGCCTCCCCATCCCCACATGGCCACCCCCCTGAACCAGGCACGACCAGGCTCCGGCCCCCGGCTCCCTCAAAGTCTGCGGAGGTGCACCTCTCCAAGACCACTGCGACCCCCACAAGGAACTGCTACCTTCAAGCCTGTAACCGCGGGAATTCCGCGGACGCCTGTGCGCGTCCGCGGGCCGGGCTGCTCGGGAGTGACCGCCCACCCCGCCGGGGCTCCAGTGCTTGCTAAGGAGCTGGAGGCGCGGGGAAGCCGACTGAGACCCCGGCGGCAGTGGCTGTAGTCCCTTGGACCGGCCTTGCCTCCGCCCCGCCCCGCCCCGTCTCGCATGCGCCCGGCTCCCCTTTCCTGGGGAGGTCCACGTGCGCGGACGCACACCTGCTCCGAGGCCCCAGGGGCGCCTCCTTCGGGAGTGAGTGGGAGGTCTTCTGCCTGCTGGTTTTCAGCTACAGCTCTGTGACCCCCTGCGCTGTCAAACTGAGGGCCAGCCAAAGGACAGTGAACTTAGAGTTCCAGTTCCTAGAAATGAGCCTCCCCGGGGAAAGGTCACGATTTATTAATATGCAAATAGATGAAACTTAAAATATCAAAAGTGGTAACAGGTCCGTGTTAAATATGTATATATTACCTCTGTCCTGTGCCCCATCTCTTTCCCCGGGGCTAACTACCGCAATAGTTTATTGTGTAAACTACCAGACCATCAATATATACACACACACAAAGTGCACTTTCATAGGGTAAGGATTTTATTACTTTTTCTTAAACATTAGTTCTTTTAAAATCTGAAATCAAACTATACGTAATGTTCTGGAACTTCTGTTTTTGCTTGTCAGGGACATAGTTCCATATTGACACAGATGGTGCCCCCCAGACTTTTTTTTTTTTCCTTCAGACGGCTTTATTAAGGTATAATGAACAAATTGCACACTTAAAGCATAGAATTTGGTAAATTTTGACACCTTTGAGACAATCACTACAATCGAGATAATGAATATATGTACATTTTCCAAAGTTTCTTTACACCCTTCTGTAATCCCTCCTTCAACTCCTCCCGCATCAGCTTTCTGACACAACTATACATTAGTTGGCATTTTCTCAAATTTTATGTGAACTGAGTCACAGGGCACTCAGCATAATTGTGTCCAGATTCATCCAGGTAACTGGATGTTATACTTTGTTTCTTTGTATTGCCAAGTAGTATTCCATCCTATGGATATGCCACAGTATGTGTGTATCCATTCACCTGAAGATGGACACTAAGGTTATTTCTAGTTTGGGGCCACTGCAAAATTAAGGTGCTATGAGCATTACTGTACACATCATTATATACAATTATGCTTTCATTTCTCTTGGTTACGTACCCAGGAGTGCAATAGTTGCATTGCATATAAGGCATAGGTTTAACTTCTAAAGAAGACTGCCAATGTGTTTCCAAGGAGGCTATTTTATATTGCTGCCAGCAGTTTACTGGAGATCGATTTCTTCCACATCCTCACCCACACTTTTTAATCCAATAGGTATCTGGGAGATAAAGTGCAGTTTTAATTTACATTTCCCTAGTGAATAATGATGTTGAGCATTTTTTTTTCATGTAGTTATTTACTACCTGTATAACTTCTTTGGTGAAGTCTATTTAAATCTTTTGCCTAATTTTAATTGGCTCATTTTTCTCATTATTGCGTTTGGAAAAATATTTAGATATTTAGATAAAATTCCTCTATTAGACATACAACTCTTAGAAGGTGGGGGAGGGACTAGAAAGTATTCCCCAAATCAAGAAGGCACTTTGAGACTTAAAAATGAAGCAGGCCACTCCATACAGTTTTAACACAGAGTTACTTTCAGGGTAACATACTCACAGGGAAGATCTGGTGGGTGACAATCCAGCTGTGCAATTATTCTCCATAAAGTCTGGACCTTGGTCGACAGATTTGATAGTGCAAGGGGACTGGCAGAAGGGCAGTGCAGTGAGACAGAAGGGTTGATGCACCTACTTGACATCAAACATTCCATTAGATCTTGTGGCACCACCTGTACTAGGAAGGCGAGAGATTAGGTTATCTTTAACAAATTTACAGAGGGCCAAAGCAAGCCTCCCCCACATCCTGGCCTTGGCTGGCATTTCTAAGATGTGTATATTAATCCCCAAGGGGTCCCAAAAGTCTGCAGTGGTGATGGTGGGAGGAGGGGGGCTGTCAGTGATCAGACCTGAAGGAACAGAGGACTAAAGGTGGAGAGATGGAGTCAATAGGGTTGGTTCTCCTACATATAACTAATAACTGTTTCTTCCCAGTCTTTGGATTATCTTTCTACTCTTCCTTTGAAGACCATAAGTTTTCATTTTGATAAAGTTCAGCTTATCAATTTATTCTTTTATGCATCATGATATCAAATCCAAGAAATCCTTTCCTAAGCCAAGTTCACAAAGATTTTCTCCCATACAGTTTATAACTTCATGTCTTACGTTTAGACATATGATTCATTTGAGTTAATATTTGTGCGTGGTGCAAGGTAGGAATCAAAGTTCACTATTTTTGTATACATATATCCAATTATTCTATCTCCAGCTTTTGAAGAGACTTTTTTTCTCCACATAATTGCCCTTGCACCTTTGTGGAAAACCCATTGTTCATGTATGTGTTGATCTATTTTTAAACCATTTATTCTGTGTGATAGATTTGCCTATCTTTATGCTATTATCACACTTCCTTGATTTCTATAGCTTTATATTATTATTGAAATCAGGTAGTTTTCACCCACCAAGTCTTTCTTTTTTCAAAGTTGTTTGGCTATTCTATATTCATTCTATATGAATTTTAGAATCATCTTGTCAATATCTACAAAATGTCTTGCTGGGATATTGCTAGAGATGGCCTGCAATTTAGAAATTTATATGAGGAGAACTGACTTAAAAATATTGAGTCTTCAAACCCATGAACACAATATATCTATTTATTTAGATCTTTAATTTCTCTCAGCAGGGTCTATAGTTTTCATACAGGTCTTGCAGAGATCTCTCCTTGTATGGCACATTTTTTATGTAAATAGTGTTATTTTTAAAATTTTAATTTCTAATTATTGTTGCCAGAAATACAGTTAATTTTTCGATATTGATCTTGTATATTGCAACCTTGCTAAAATCACTTATTAGTTCTAAGAGCTTTCATTGGAATCTAGTACACTCCATTGGATTTTCTACATAGACAATCATGTTGTCTGTGAATGAAAAGCTTAACTTCCTCCTTTCCAATATAAGTGTTTTTTACTTCTTTTCCTTGCCTGATTGCACTGTACTTGTAGTACAGTGTTGAATACTAGTGGTGAGAGCAGACATCCTTGGCTTGTTCCTGATCTTAGGGGGAAAGCATTCACTCTTTAACCAGTAAGAACGTGGTTACTTATAGGCTTTTCATAATGCTCTTCATCAGGTTGAGGAGATTCCCTTCTACTCCTACTTTGCTGAGAGCTTTTTTTGGTTAATAAAAAATGGATTTTTGTCAAATGCTTTTCCCCATAACTACTGAGATGGTCTTATATTTTATTTTTTCATTTGTTAAAATGGAGAATTATGTTGATTGCTTTTCAAATGTTAATCAAACCTTGTTTTCCTGGGATAAAACTCATTCAGTCATAATTCATTATCTTTTACCAATTGTTAAATTCAGTTTGCTAAAATTTTGTTTAGAGTTTCAGCATCTATATTCATGGGGGGATATTGGTTTGTAACTTCCTTTTCTTGTAATATCTTTGGCAGAGTTTGATATCAAGTAATGCTAGTTCCATAGAACAAGTCTAGAAGTACTTCCTCCTCTTCAGTATTCTGGAGCAGTGTGTAATAATGGTACTATTTACTCATTAAATGCTTGGTAGAATCAGCTAACGAAGCCATCTGGGACTGAAGTTCTTTTGCAGGACAGTTTTTATCTACAAATTCAGGTATCTACTTTAGTAGATATACTCAGGTTATCTAGTCCTTCTTGAATGAGCTTTGGAAGTTTGTCTTTTAAGAAATTTCTCTACTTCATTTAAGTGGTTAAATTGGTTGGCATAACATTGCTCCTAATATTATCCTATCACCCTTTTGTGTCTATCGTATCTGTGAGGATGTCACCTCTCTCATTCCCGATGCTGGTACACTCTTCTTTAGTCATCAGTTTAGCTAAAGAATTATCAATTTTATTGATCTTCTCCAGGAACCAGTTTTGGTTCACTGATTTCTGGAATTGTTTTTTCTGTTTTGTATTTCACTGGCTTCAGTTCTGACCTTTATTTCTTCTCTTTTGTTCACTTTGGACTTAATTTAATATTCTCTTTCTAGTTTCCTAAAGTAGAAGCAAAGTACATTGATATAAGACATTTTCTTCTATTCTCAATGGGCTTTAGTGCTTTAAGTATTCCCCTAAATACTCCTTTAGTGGCCTATCACTTATGTCTAAATTCAGGGAGTCTACCAAACAGAGTCTGGGTTCCTTCTCTCTTCCTAGATGGCAGCCTATAACTCTCTCAAGGCAGTAAAATGGGGGCACTTGTAAGGTCTCAGATCACTTGTGTCTTGAAAGCTCTTATATCATATATTGTGTGCTTCTGGGTATTTACACAGAGGAACCATCTAGTCCGTATTTCTCTATCCTGGTTGGAATGAGAGGTTGCTGCATACTTTGTAATGGCTGAATGAGAAGTTCCCTGTATATGGTCACATCACAAGTTCTGTAAGTATTGCTGGACATTTATTTTCTGTTATTATGAAGTATGCTGTGAAGATGATGTATCTTGTGTTTCTATGAATATTACTGAAAAACATTAATAGAAATGGAATTGCTGGTTAAAATATTTTAGATTTTGATAGATATGGTAATATCTAAAATAGCACTAGTCTGATAATTGTGATATACTTCCTTTCAAACTGTGGGGCACAGAATTATGCCAGTGATAATTTTTTAAAAACAGCATCTCTGTATAGTCATTTTGTCATGCTTTGAGCAAATAGTGATTCTGGTTATTTGAATCAGGATAGTCTATGCTGCAGGAACAAACAGCTGCAAATCACAGTGATTTAATACAACAAAGGTTTATTTCTCAGTCATACTACATTTCTCTCCAAATGCAACTGATAGCTCTGGTCTCTGTTGTCTTCATTCTGGGACCAAGGGTGATGAAGAAGCTACAGCTAGTAAATTGTCAATTTGTCACAGAGGGAAAGAGAATGGGATGAATACACTGCAACTTCTGCTTCTAACCACATGTTAATTCCATTCTCCTTGGCCAAAAGTTGGTGAAAATGGCCACATCTACCTTTAAGGGGGTGAGAAAATGCAATCGTACCACATACCTGAAAGGAGAAACCTGGACTGTTTGAGAACCCCCATAATGACTGCCATATAGTAAGTGTGCAACCAAAATTTCACCAAAAATATTCAAGCATAAAACAATATCTCATGGGGGGGGGTGGTTATACAAAGTTTAAGGAGAGGAAGTTCCTCAGACTGTAGTCACTCCTGATACCAATAGCAGATACCAGGGATCTCCAAGACCCCCCTCAGATTGATAATTCACCGTAAGGACTCATTAAAAGCTGGTATACTCACGGTTATGATTTATTACAATGAAAGGATACAGATTAAGGCCAGTGAAGGAAAGGGATGCATGGGGCTGAGTCCAAGACAGTTTCGGATGTGAGCTACCAGTTGTCATCTCCCACTGGAGTCATGGACAATACTAAATTGTATTTAGTAGAGTATGCATGGAGTAATGCCAAACAGGGAAGCTCACCCGAGCCTTTGTGTCCAGAGTTTTTACTGGGGCTTGTTCACAAGGCATGGTTGACTGCCTGCCTATGTGGCTGACTTTCATTCTCTAGCCCCTCCAGAGGTTGAGATGATACCTCCTGGCCCAAAGCCCTCACCATAAATCATCCTGTTTGACTATTTGGTGTGACCCAAAGCCCCAGATGAACAGATACTCTTATCAGACAGAACATTCCAAGGACTTAGATTATAATACAGGAGCTGAGCGTAAAGATCAGACCTCTCTTTGAGTAAGGATAATTCCTGACTACACAGAGTTAAATCATATTTGACTCAACATGATTTCAGAACTCTATAATGAAATTGCCTGTGAGTCCTATTGGAAAGAAACATGCCTTCGAATTGTATCAGTAATATTTGCTACCTAATATAAAGTCTTTATTTTTGACAGTGTGACAGGGGAAAAAAATGCCATATTTTCCTTAATATATAAACTGTCCACTTGGCAGAGAAAATTCAGGTACGTTTCCCACTTTTTTCCTCTTGCACATTGCCAAACTCAACACCTACATAAAAAGATACTCTAAGATTTGCTTTGTTACATTTTGTCCCAGTTGACCTATACAATACATTTAAATATGCTCTGAAGATCTATCCTGCCTTTCTTTTAAGAATTTATTTTCTTGGGGTGCCTGGGTGGCTCAGTGGGTTAAGGCCTGTGCCTTCAGCTCAGGTCATGATCCCAGGGTCCTGGGATCGAGCCCCGCATCGGGCTCTCTGCTTCGCAGGGAGCCTGCTTCCCCCCCCCCTCTGCCTGCCTCTCTGCCTACTTGTGATTTCTCTCTGTCAAATAAATAAAATATTTTTTAAAAAAGAATTTATTTTCTTATCTATTTTCTTATATATTTTCTAAATACTCTCAGTATTTTTTTGAAGATTCAGCTTTCACTTCATATTCTTTTAGAATAAGTTTCCCCAAAGGAAAGAAGGGGGCATTTAATTTTACAGAAACATTAAGGCAATTCATTTTAAATCACGAACACCAACTATTGTGTCTATAAACGTGGATGAACTTGCTGCTGTTTGCACTGTATTCAAACACAGTAGGAAGCCCCTGTAAATAGGGGGAATTATGAAATAAGCATTTCTAAATAGGTCAAGGTTAGTCATCACTGACGACACTGATTCTAAGCCATTACCCTGTTTTGAAGAGTGAATAAAATCAAGAGGATTGCGTGGATCCCAACATTTCATTAACATCACGTTCTATCTGGTGTGAAGTAGCTTTGTCTTATACGCTTTCATGGGTCTGACATTTTCATTTATTAAAGCAAAGAAGAAAAATTATTTTTGACCTGTTACTTTTCACTAATGCTTTTCTCACCAGGCCCTTATAAGGCAGTCTTTAAAATGAAAGGTAACACTGAATTATGTTTTCCAATTTAGTAGATTACTTAGTTTTAGAATCTGTAATGAAGTAAAAAATTCTGCAAATACATTTTGCTTAAAAAAAAAAAAAAAGCAAATGGGGGCACCTGGGTGGCATAGTCAGTTAAGCGTCTGACCCTTGATCTCAGCTCAGGTCATGAATTCAAACCCTGAACACTGGGCATGGACCCTACTTTAAAAAAAAAAAAAAATAGAAAAGAAAGAAAGAAAAGAAAAAAAAGTGAATACATTTATTTTCTTGATTAACTGAACAACATATCATGTAAATACTTCATCAAAATCTAGAGATAATTTTTTTGCAATTGTTTTATTTATGAAAGGCAAAACCTTTTATTATTAATTTGATTGTCAGCACAAATCTGGGATCACTGACAGAAACAGGATGGTCATTCTAGATCATTTAATAAAACAGGTTAGTAGGTCATGTTCTATAGCTGTTGTGGTGATCAGCCATTTCTGAGGGCATTTCAAAAAAGGAGTCATTAACAAAAATGAAAATTTCTTAGTTTTTTGAACAAAAGAACATTTTAACACTGAGCTATTTTTCTTATATAAAACAGTAAACTCAAGATATAAATTTAAATTTCCTCTTTTATGGCAAGTTTTCCTGTGTTACTTCAAAATCTTTGAAAAATTAATGTCTCTTAAAATTGAAAATTAAGTACACAGATATTTAATTTGACTTATGGGTTTTAGAAAGAAACTGCTTCAGTGTTTTTTAATGATTACTATTCATTAACATAAGGAATATACTCTATTGCCAGTCAATTACAATGAGATCATAAAGCAGAACTGTCAGAGGACACAGAAAACAATACTATGGGGGCGCCTGGGTGGCTCAGTGGATTAAGCCTCTGCCTTCGGCTCAGGTCATGATCTCAGGGTCCTGGGATGGAGCCCTGCATCGGGCTCTCTGCTCCGCAGGGAGCCTGCTTCCTCCTCTCTCTCTGCCTGCCTCTCTGCCTACTTGTGAACTCTCTCTCTCTGTCAAATAAATAAAATCTTAAAAAAAAAAAAGAAAACAATACTATGATATTTAATAGAAGTAATATTTAAAATGCCACAGGATAGCAGTAAACTGCCTGCAAACACACTAATCAAGCCCCCAAACAGAAATAGGGCATCTCTTTGTTACCGAATTATTAAGGAGACTGTGAACAACAAACAGGCTCACAAACAGAAACAAGGTTTGCCAGTCAACAAATATGGTAACCAATCCAGGACAGAGAACAGTGCAAAAGAACTAACAGTGAGTCACACAGACATCTGTCCAACATATCCAGGTGCGTACAACCATACAGGAAACTCACATGGCTGTAGAACACACACACATACACACATACACACACACACACATAATTGAGACTGCTTGACTGTGGTGGTAATTGCATTTATTACAATAGTAAAAGTTAAAACAGAACACAGCATGTCTGATTTTTCCATTTCCCTGTACATTCTCCCTATACTGAGTGAAAGTATAAAGCTCAACATTCACAGGGAGAATTACATCTTCAAATCTTTCACATGAGTATTCTTATTTGAGCCTTCCAAAAACAGGATGAGGTATGAAAAACATGTACAAATAAAAATCAAGTAAAACCATTTTCCTGACCACACATCTTTCTAGTACTTAGGGTGGTATGGGATCTAAGAAGGGATTTTGGGAAAAGCCCAGTCTTTTGAGAATGCACTAAGTTCTAGGTTTGGGGAAATGACTTTCCTCCAGAAGGAAGGAGCAGATCTCATGTCAAAGCTGGAACTGTTTTCTTCCCGCAACAATGTGTCCCAGCATATAATATCCCTTTGGTTGAATCATAGTAAGAGTATATTTAGATCCCTAAATCCTTATTAAGCATCTTTGCCAATATATTTCATAAAAGAGGTTTTCTCTTCAGAGAAAATTTTGTTACTCATTTTCCTTTATCGACATCAATCACACCATTTTACCTCTAGGGAACTTTTCAAATCTTTGAGAGGAAATCACAACACTGTCCACTATTGAATGGAGAGTGTTTCATTAAGAGCAAATTGCTATTGAGTCATGTCCTATAAGTGAATCGTTACTTTTAGCGGGATAATTATATAGATGCTTCAGAAGAGAACCCAGTCAAACTCTTATTAGATTGATGTATTTCCCTTGGGAACAGAGTTTTCATTTTCAATCCAGGAAAATTCACAAATATTAAACTTGTAGAATGACATATATAGGTCGCTTTTTACAAGGGGTGCTGATGATATACATCTCCTTCATTGACTCCTACATTTAATTCAGTTGTGTTTCCTTAAATTAACTACAGAAATACCTTGGAGATAGTACAGGTTGAGCTCTGAACCACAGTGATAAAACAGATCCCACAATAAATTGAGTCAAATGAGTTTTTTGGTTTCCCAGTGCAGATTATTGAGGAAGACACTGAAAAAAATGGGGCTCCCAAACCTGAACATAAAAGTTGGCCAACAGTGATGATGGTCCACAATCCAGGACAGAGAAGAGTACAAAAGAACAAGCTGTGAGCCACACAAACATCTGTACAACACAGATAGGTGCTCACAACAATAATGTCCACTACTGCTCACATTGTTTAGAAGTCCTGTTTACACTACACTGTAGTCTATTAAGTGTGTAACAGCCTTATGTCCAAAAATGTACATGCCTTAAAGATGCTTTATTGTTAAAAAATGCTACCCATCATCTGAGCTTTCCGCGAATTGTCATCTTTTTGTGGGTGGAGGGTCTTGCCTCAGTGCTGGGTGGCTGCTGACTCATCAGGGCGGTGGTTGCTGAAGGTTGCATGGGGCTGGGGCAATTTCTTAAAAGAAGACAACGGTGATGTTTGCCACACTAATGGACTCTTCTTCTGACGAACAATTTTCTCTATATCATCCCATGGATGTATTTCGATAGCATTTAAGCTACAGCAGAACTTCTCTCAAAACCGGAGTCAAGGAGCGCCTGGGTGGCTCAGTGGATTAAAGCCTCTGCCTTTGACTCAAATCATGATCCCAGGGTCCTGAGATCAAGCCCCACATCGGGCTCTCTGCTCAGCAGGGAGCCTGCTTCCTCCTCTCTCTCTCTGCCTGCCTCTCTGCCTGCTTGTGATCTGCCTGTCAAATAAATAAATACAATTTAAAAAAAAAAAAAAAACTGGAGTCAATCCTCTCAAAGCTTCCACTGTTGCATCAGCGGGACTTCTGTAGTATTGTAAATCCTCTGGGTCATCTCAACAATCTTCACAGCATCTTCACCAGGAATAGATTCTATCTGAAGAAGCCACTTTCTTTGAACACCCATGAGAAACAACTTTTCACTCATTTAAGTTTTATCATCCTATTGCAACAGTTCAGTCACATCCTCAGGCGCCACTCCCAATTCTGTTCTCTTGCTATTTCTACCACATCTGCAGTGGCTCCCTCCATTGAAGTCTGGAAACTCTCCAAGTCATCCATAAGGGGTGGAATCAACTTCTTCCAAACTCCTGTACATGTCAGTAGTTAACCTATCCCATGAATCACTGAGGTTCTTAATAAAATCTAGAATACTGAATACTTTCTGGAAGGTTTTCAATTTGCTTTGTCCAGATCCATCAGAGGAATCACTATCTGTGGCAGCTATACTCTTACAAAATAATTTTTTTTCTAAAATTTTATTTATTCAACTGAGGGAGAGAGAGAGCAAGGGCAAGTGAGTGCACAAATTGGGGGGTGGGGGCAAACAGAGAGAGAAAAGCAGATTCCCTGCTGAGCAGGGAGCCAGATGTGGAGCTTGATCCCAGGACCCCTGAGCTAAAGGCTGGCGCTTAATTGACTGAGCCACCCAGGCATCCCATGAAATGTATTTCTTAAAGAATAAGACTTGGAAGTCAAAATGACTCCTTGCCCCATGGGCTGAGGAATGGAGATTGTGTTAGCAGGCATGAAAACCATATTAATCTTGCACATCTCCTTCAGAGCGCTTGCATGGCCAGGTGCACTCTCCATGAATGGTAGTATTTTTAAAGGAATCTTTTCTGAGCAGTACATCTCAGCAGTGAAGCATGTGGGAAACAGACATGCTGTCATCCAGGCTTTGTTGTTCCACTTAGAGATCACAGGCAGAGTACATGTAGCATCTTTCTTGAGGGCCCTAGGATTTTGAGCATTAGCTTCAACTTAAAGTCACCCGCTGCATTAGCCCCTAACAAGATAATCAGCCTGTCCTTTGAAGCCAGGCATTGACTTCTCCTCTCTAGCTATGAACGTCCTGGATGGCATCTTTTTCCAGCTGAAGGCTATTTTGTCTACATTGAAAACCCATTGTGGGGCGCCTGGGTGGCTCAGTGGGTTAAGCCTCTGCCTTCGGCTCAGGTCATGATCTCGGGGTCCTGGGATCGAGCCCCACATCGGGCTCTGTGCTCAACAGGGAGCCTGCTTCCCCCTCTCTCTCTGCTTGCCTCTGTACTTGTGATCTCTCTCTATATATCAAATAAATAAAATCTTAAAAAAAAAAAAAAAAGAAAACCCATTGTTTGGTGAATCATCTTAGCCAGATCTTCTGGAGAACTCGCTGCAGCTTCTCCATCAGCCCTTGCTGCTTCACCTTGCACTTTTACATTCTGGAGACGGCTTTCTTCTTTAAACGTCGTGAACCAACCTTTGCCAGCTTCAAACTTTTCTTCTGCAGCTTCCTCATCTCTTTCAGCCTTCAGAGAATTGAAGAGAGTGAGGGCCTTGCTCTGGAGGAGGCTCTGACTTAAGGGAATGCTGTGGCTGGTTTGATTTTCTATCCAGGCCAACAAAGCGTCCTCCGTATCAGCAGTAAGACTGTTTTGGTTTCCCATCATTTGTTTACGCAGTGGAGTAGCACTTTTAATTTCCTTCTGGAACTTTTCCTTTCATTCATAATTTGGCCAGCTGATGCCAGAGGCATAATTTCGGGCCTCTCTGAGCTTTCAATAGGCCTTCCTCACTAAGCTTAATCGTTTCCAGCATTTGATTTATTTAAAGTGAGATGCATGACTCTTTTCACTTTAACACTTTCAGACCCTTATAGGGTTATCAATGGGCCCGATTTCAATATTGCTGTGCCTTAGGGAATAGGGGGGCTCGAGGAGAGGGAGACAGACAGGAGAGCAGTTAGTTGACAGAGCAGCCAGAACACACACATTTATCAGTTAAGTTTTCCATTTTATATGAGCCCTGTTCATGGCACCCCAAAACAATTACAATAGTAACATCAAAGATCAATGATCAGAGATCATGTAACAAATATAATAATAATGAGAAAGTTTGAAATATTTCAAGAATTACCAAAAAGGGAGAGACACAAAGTGAGTAAATGCTGTTGGGAAAATGTCACCCATAGACTTGTTCAACACAGTGTTGCCACAAACCTTCAATTTGTAAAAACAAAAACAAAACAAAAAACTCCACAATATCTATAGAGTCTATAGAGCCCAATAACATGAAGCACAATAAAATGATGTAGAAAATTGTGGTAAAAACATCAATCAATAAATCTCAGAATTTCTTACCCAACATGAATAGCATCTCTTAGCACTTTTCCTGATTGTTCTTAGTATAGAGCTAGAACATGATCCAACCCTAAAATGGTATGAATTTGACCATGAGGTCAATGGATTTGACCAAAGTTCCTTTTCACAAACCGCAATTCCCCTATATTCTGGAAGTCATATAAAACCTATTTTCAAATAGCCTAAATTTACTTTTTTTGTTGTTATTACACAGAAATATGTTGAGAATGGTAATGACTTCTTCTGAATCATGCAGAAAAATATACCCAAATAGTTTTTAAATAAAATGCTTCAACTTTTAAACTTCAGTGTGCTATAAAATAGGAAGAAGGATGGGAAGGCATCCCTAGTTAGATTTCTCTGAACTGATGACATCATATTATTCTATTCCTATAGCTTTAGTTTATTAGAGTCCCAGCCCAAATCCAATAATGTAAAATGAACTTTTGCGTGCACCGTTTAATTATGTCCTGTCCCATGGTGAAAGACTGTGGATGCAATCTCTAGTCTTTCCCCAGTTGCTCTGGCCACTTCTTTCTTTCTTGTGTCTTTAAGCTCAATCTATATTTTACTGACTCCTAAATGTGTATCTCCAGTCCTGACCTCTCTCTTAAACTCAAGACTTTTATATCCAATGTTCTATTTGACTTCCCTTGGATTTCCAAAGGCCATCAGCAACTTCTAACTCTTCTCCTTCAAAACCTGCTTCTTTTGTGGTTTTCCTATCTCAGTAAATAGCAATGCCGTGTTTGCTGTTGCTAAGGCACACTTCGCAATCATCCTTGACTCTCATATTTCCATTCATACTCTCTGTACAATCTGTCAGCAAATCTTCTCAGTTAGACCTTCAAAACATGTCCAGAATCTGAATACTTCTCACCATCCCTACTACCACCATCTTGGTCCAAGCCCTATCATCTCTCACCTGGAGGGCACGATGGCCTCCTAACTGTTCCCCCTTGTCTCCTTTCTCACTCCTACAATAAAATCTTTCTGCACTAGCCAGAATCATCCTGTTCAGATGTTAGATCACGACACTTCTTTGTTCAAAAACATCCAGAGGGACCCTTGCCCTCAAAGTAAAAGGCAATCCTTACAGTACCTATAAAATCCCCCTTTAATCTGTTCTGCCCACCGCATCTCTTTGACTTCATCTTCTCCCACCTCCTCCCTCCCTCCTTCCTTCAGTTCTAGTCACAAGGGCCTCCTCCTCCCTGTCCTCCAAGCCCTCAAGGTACTCTCTTGTCTTGGGGCCTTTGTACTCACTTTTCCCTCTATGTGGAATGCTCTTTCTAAAGGTACTGACAAGACTCACTCCCTCTTTCTCTTTTGGGGCTGTTTTATTTTTTCACTAACCATTATATGATATACTACGTGTTTTTTTATGTGTCACTCACATTGAAATGTAAGCTCCAGCCAGGCAGAGATCTTTGCCTGATTTGGTTTCTGGTACATGTGTACTACTACCTAGAGTGGTGCCTGGGATGCAGCAGGTACTTACTGTGTAATTGAATGAGAAAATGTCTTGTTATTTTACATTATATC
This sequence comes from Meles meles, assembly GCF_922984935.1. Taxonomy (NCBI): domain Eukaryota; kingdom Metazoa; phylum Chordata; class Mammalia; order Carnivora; family Mustelidae; genus Meles; species Meles meles. The sequence goes on from NC_060068.1 coordinate 109,548,589, forward strand.
TTGTTTCAGTAGAGAGATAATGGATGGGTGTGGATGGATAGACAAGTAAAATGAACCTGCAGATAAGCTGGTAGGACCTGTCACTAGCATGCCCCACCCCTTTCCAGGAAAGACAGCCCAAGCACCAATACAAAATTACAGATAGAAATCTCCCATTTTAGCCTAAGGACAGCATATAATCGTTATGCATTTTATATTTCTCAGAAATTTAAGTATTAAATAACACCTTTCACTGGAACACCTTAAAATGTGTTCCCCCAAAAAAGCAGCATAATTACACGTACTTATACATCTCTATTATACATCAGGTAGCAGTAGAAGGCTTTGCGGATTCAAGATCCCTCAGCTTCTGACAGCTTTGTATTGGAACAGAAAATGTAGATGAGCCCAAGAAGTAGTCTGACATTTACAATAAATCATTTGAGCTTTAGAAAGTCTATTATTGCCTGCCTTATTAGCATAAGAAAAAAGCGAAATGACTTGTAGACTGTCAACAGAGCGCCATGGTGACCTTGGGCCAGTCATTTACCTCAGCTAACCTCACGTGGCTCTTCTAGTCTACGTGGGCATGTCACGGTGGAACACATTAGTCAAGGAAGGCTCTGAGAAGGAAGCAGGGCTCACTCTTGGCGGTTAACCAAGAGTGTTTTCCTGAGGTCAAAGTGTGAGTGCCACAAGTACTCGGTGTTGACCACACATACAATGAAAAGACAAGTGCTCCTGAGGAGACCGAGCCCCTGCAAATTTGCCCGCTGTTCAGGTGGCCCTGGCCTCCTAATGGCCTATCCCTCATACCTTCAGTCCCTCTTCAGAAGCCCAGGACCTACACTCTTCTTCCTTTCAAAACTGGCATACAAGTAAGCCACTGATCAAAGCTGAAACAAGCTGCCTCCTGCTAGGTTGTGGTATGTCCTTCTGGAGAGAGGGAAGCCAGAAGCAAAGTGCATGAGGGCCAGCAATGAAGTATCAGTAATCACCAAGCCTCTGCTTGAGGGGGCAGGACTTTGTCAGTGCCCTGGAGATAAAGCCATGCAGGACAGACATGCACAGCCCCTCTACCCTGAGCCTGTACCTGCTTTACTTACTCTAATGACTAACATTAAAATTAAAATTATTATCTCTGCCCATGGGTATAAAGTCTGAAGGAAATACAACTGACTTTCAAGCACGTACTCACAGACTTCGGGAGGACCTTAGAAGTCACTTTATCTAACTTTCTCGTTTTACAGAAAAGGAAATAAAGTTCCCAAAGTGTTAACTGCTGGCTTGCAATCTCCTCAGTACACATTCCATACCTTGATTTTGTGTGTGCTTGAAAATGACTGGACTGCATTTGTTGCAAAAGACCCTGTAATTCAGCATAGTCATTCTGCATATCCCCTGAATCTGAAACACTAATATTTGACTGAGCCTGTCGACCAGGATGCTCTAAAAGTGCCCATGTTCTAGGAATATAGACTGTATAATGAAAAGTTTTCAAGTGGGACCAAGAGGGAACAAACCTGTCATCTGACCCTAAACTACTTTAGCCTCATGGCCACAGGCATTATCTGGTTGACCAAAGAAAAGCCTGGTGGTATGAAGAGGACACTGGATGGAAAAAGGCAGATGTGAGTTTCAGCCCAGTCTTTGTCATAAGTTAGCCATTTCACTTTGGGCAAGCACTTCATCTCTTTGGGACTTAGAAATCCTCCTAGTAATTATTCAAACTTCCTATCATCTTCTAGGTCAGGGCAGATGGATGAGCAAAGCAAGTGGACAATAGTTTTGCTTTAAAGGTAAAATGCCTCTCTGGTACAGTATCTCCTAATGTAGCAAAGATTTGGAGAAACAGATTTTCTAGAAAGGCTAAGAACACACTTGTGCTAACCCAAGACTCTCTAGTTCCTTTCTTTGGCCAGAAGATGAAACGAGGACAGGAACCAAGAAGATCTTTCCCCTAACCTGATTTCAGTGAGAGACACATGATCCATACTTGGCCAGTGATGGTACCTACTTCCCTAGCAATGCAAATAGGTCCAAAGGATGGATAGAGGACCAAAGCAGATCCAACCTAAGTTCTTCCCTCAGACTGGAATACGAATCTTGGGAAATAAAATTTATTTTCTCTAGAGCTACTAAGCTAGGGTGATGCAAGCCTGAAGTTACAGTGGATCTTTCCCTTGGGCCCTTGCAGAAGATCATCCATCAGAGGGGAAATGAGGCCAACAAAGAGATAAACAGAGCTGAGAGAAAGACAATATTTCTTTTATACTGTCTGATTCCTGCATCCAGCCATGCCTGAAGATGCTTGAGTCCAAAAAATGCTCTTTGGCCCGAGCTAGTTTTTGCTGGGTTTCTGTCCTGAGCTGGTTTTGGCTGGGTTTCTGTCCCTTTCGATTAAAAGAATCCTCTAATTTTTCAAATGAGGAAGGTTAGGTTCATATGAAGGGGGTGACTGACTCAAGGTCACATAGCACACTGGGGACAAAACGGGGACTTGAAATCAGGTCTGAGAGTTTCTATTCCAACGCATTTCCTATTACACTGTGCTTTATATATACTGTCTTCTGAATTATTCAGCATTTTCTGAGTGAGAGTACAGGTATTTTTTCATGCCATACTGCATCATGGCAAAATCTATTCATTCGTTTAAACAAAAGCTGGAAAATCATTTATTAAGGACTGCATGACACAAGAAGAGAGCTTAGATTAATTGACTTGTGTCTAGGCTAAGTCCAAATAAAGGATTCAATGATGTCAGGATCAAAGGTAGAATTCATGTACTCAGTTCTATCCCTACTGCCCCCCACCCCACCCCAGAACAATCTGCTTTGCTCTAGGCATGGCAATAGGGTCTTCCATCAATGTGTTCATGTGTAGTGACCTCACAGTGGGCTTCATGCATAGGTGAAATTCAGTAGGTACTGGAAGGAGAGAAGGAAGGAAGGGAGACAAGAAAGAAGAGAAAGAGGACAGGTGAAGAAAAGGAGAGTGCGTTTCAAGTAAAAATTAACTGTTATTTTCTCTTGCTGAGCAGAGCTTATATCATATCTTGTCTTGTAGTGGTCTTACAATATGTCTGTGAAACTCAGTCTACCATGCAACCACTGCTTTTTCTAAATTAAACAGAAGAAACCTCAAGCTGGAGCCACAGATCATGAACACGTCTTGGTAGCCTGGGATAGGAGGAGGTAACTAACAGCGGTGACCCTTGATACACACCCTGATTGTAGCAGTTCTGTGAACTGGTTACAACGGGGTTTAGTCATGCTCAGTAATCCTCGTTTACAAGGGCTACACAGGAGAGTAAACTGTGTGAAAAGTGGCCAGTTCCTGGATTTAGTAACACAATGAATAATGTTTTAGGAAATTTGAATACTTGATGATGAATAGATGTTAAGATTATTCTATTTGAATTATTGTTTAGTGGGTGTTATATCATTCTTTGTGATCAGAATTTTTCAACCACGAACAGGATATAGAAAAATTGTAAAAAAAAAAAAAGTTTCAGAGTCAGAAAATAAGGTGATCATCAAAAGACTGTGTTTCCCATGGCCTTGTTAAGGGACTCCACCACTTTAAAACTTGATCTTTCCTCATTTCGAATTGGGTAATGGAAGACCAAAGATTCCACAGCATCGTAATCACGAAGCTAAGAGGCATCTTTTATATAGTGCTGTCCTCAGCTGAAATTTAAACACCACAAAAATGAAAGGGGAAGATATTTCACTATCACCCTGACTGAATTAGCAAAACAGAACATGTTGTATGAATTATTTATTAAAATTAGGTTTTCTTTAGGTAAGAAATCTTCAGCCTGACTTACATGGTAATCTAGAAGGTCTCATCTCACTTATAAGTGGGTTTTATTGATCTTTCTATCAATAGTTTTGTTTTCTAAGCAGTGTATATTATAGCAATTGTTTTTGAACTTTTGAAAGATCTATAAAAATTAAATATGGGTTTTGTTACGATTCACTGATGGCGGTGACATCAACTTCTGATGTCATTTATTATTGAGAAACTTACAATGTGAGGGCACGATTTTCTGTCTAGCAAACTGTTCACAGGCTTCTGGTGTTTACTGTTCCATGCATATGTCCATAGAGCCATTATTCTGTCTCTTGGAGAAATACTAAAATCTTAGCTTTGCTGGTGAGCAGTATGCAGTCCTTTTATGAGATGCCTACAATAGCACCACATGCAATCTTCACCATTGATTCTTTAATTCAAGGGTTTATTCAACAAATATGTGCCATTCACTGTTCAAGACTCTGAAAGCAGAGTCGTACCATACAGCAATGGTCCCTGCTTTGGGAACTTTTATTCTGGTGTGAGCATGGAGAGACAAGCAACAAGTGAATGAACACTTGAAAAAGGAGACTTAGAGGTTCATAACTGCTATCAAGAAAGCAACACAGGTAATAGGATCGAGGGTATGTGGGGGATGGCAATATGAATGGGGTCATGGGGGAAAATTCTTACTGAGGAGATGCCAACTGAGCCCAAACCTGGAAGAAGGAAAAAAGGCAGCTGCATTTCCCAGTCTGAGAACAGCAAGAGCCCAAAGGATGGACTGGCATTGCACTGAGGGGAAAAAAGGGGCTGTGCACAAGTGTGACAAGGCTGGAATTGGAAGCAGGGCTCCCACCATGCAGGACATCCCAGGCATGGTGGGAAGCTGACACTTTGTCTAAGGGTTTGGGGAAGCTACTGAGGGTCTTTAAGCTGGGAAGAGATACCCGATTTATGTTTTAAAAAGATCACTCTGGGTGCAGGTGGATAAATGATCATCAGGAGGAGCACAGGAATGAAGAGGGTCAATGGCTCATTTGTAGCCTGGATCTCACACCATGATGCCAGGCAGAGAGGGTGAGTGGGGGGTTGAAATCTAGCCTTTGTGCCATGCACCAAGCCGTATGTCCAGCTTAGGGCTACGTTCACCTGTACAGAAGGGTATCTTTTTCTGTCATATACAAGGCACCAGATGGGCATGAAAGAGAATGGTGGGGAAGGTACTAGAGTAATCTCTGCAAGGATAAAATGATAGTGGAGAAAGAGAGAAGTGGGCCTAGGACATATGTGGGGGTAGAGCTGGCAGGGCTTACTGATGGATTAGATGGGAGGATGAGGGGAACAGAGAAATCAACAGTGAACCTTAAACCCATGGGGTATGGTGCTATCACTGACTGGGGTAGGGAAAACTGGGAGTGGACCATGGTTCTTTTTAGGAGAGAGGGCAAGAATTCACTCTGGGCTAGATTCAGTCTAAGATACATGCTAGATGTTGAACAATCAGATGTAGGAGCTGAGGGAATCTCTGATTCCAGAAATATAAAGAAATTATAGCCTCTTCTCAGGTCTTCCTCATGATGCCTGACCCACTAGGGACTGGAGTCAGGCAGAGGGAGGGAACTAGAGTTATTCCAGACTGGTATTCTTCATCCAACAGAAGATTTTAAAGAGGTCCAGACTCTCAGATTCCATCCCTGAACACTTCTCCCCCTCAAGGTGGTGGGAGACCCTGGTGTTCCCCCAGCTGTGCCTGGAAGGAGTCTTTGTATCTCCTGGCATCTTCTACCTGCTGTGGGCTCTACAGCAATACATCTTACACACATGGGCCTGGTCTCTGCTTGCCCTGCTGGCATTCGCTGCTGACGCTGGCAGCCAGTGTGGCTTGGTGAGAGCTTGGTGGGGGCTCAGAGACTCCCTGGCTGACTCAGCCTCATGCCAGCTGGCCCTGTACACCTATCTGGGTGTCTGCCATATTCTCCATCCAATTCCTGGCCCAAACACCAACCTTGGCCTTGTTGGTGTTTACTAGCTCCCTATCCAGCTAGGTTCCATGGACACATTGCCAACATGTGGGAATTTCTGAGTTCCATCCTCACCATGTGGGAACTGGGGATAACTTAGGGAACTATCACTCAGCTCACCTCTACATGACCGTGCCGTACCACTGACGTTACTCAGATATGTTAATCCACCATCTGCTCCCCAACACCAAGGTTGGCAGAAAGGCCAGCTAGGTGATGCTCTCCATTCAGAGCTTCCAAAGTAAAATGGGCAAGGACAATCAGCATTGTCCTCCCTCTGCCTAAGTGGGAGTTCAGGGAGGAAAGACCAGCACCCCTGTGTCTCCTTCTGTCTCTTCTGCCCTACCTTCTTTTCCCTATAATCCCTTGATACCAGAAGAAACAGGCTTCCAGTTTTCATTCCTCTTGGTTCCTTCCTCCCCTGCCCTGGGGCAGCAAGCTTCAGAGCCCAGCCAGTAAAGTGAGGTGGCAATCTTCTATTTATATACCTAATCCTAATATATTGAAAGATACAAAAATTCCTTCTGGTCTCACTGCTAAACCCTGATGGCTAAGGGAGTGTGAGAAGTGCTGATATGATTCTTCATAGGGAAACAAAATCTGGACATGTTTAAATATATTACACTTGTAATGCAAGTTCGTAGTTTGTAGCCCAGTGAAGCTGTCAGTGAAGGAGACATAATTGGAGACTCATCAGCATGTGGATGGGGTAAAGCCAGGAATGAAGGAGACATCTATGTCATGATAAAGGAGAGCTGAGAGCCCTGCACTGAGTACTAGGGAAACCCAGTAAGGAGAGGCTGAAATGGAGGGAAAGAGCCACCAAAGGTTACAGAGAGAAAGTGTATGAGATAGGAAGAAAGTCAAGAGCATGTGGTGTCACTGAAGCCATGAGAGGAGCAAGTTTCCAGAGGAAGGGAGCACTCAGTGGAATCAAATTTTCCCAGGAGATCCAGACTATGACAGATCCTAACCCACACTCTGATCCTGACCCTGACCCTTCCACACCTTCAGCTCTTCCTTAGAAGGATAATGAAGACAAATTGAAATTAATAATAATAATAACTTTAAAAATACCTTATCTAAAAGGGCCAGTGGTAACAAAATTTCATAAAATCGTGTCACTATTTTTAATTACAATGATGCTCTATTCAGAGAATGCTGTGCTCTTTGAGACAAACTGAAACCCCATCAGGATGACTGTATTAATGAACACTGGTGATTGGAGATCCCCCACTATTACTGAGAACTTTTAGAGGTACTCCACAGGATCTTTTAGTCTGCTTCTGATGAAGCATCATGAGAAGCAGAGCAATGTGTCTTTCTTTGTTTTGCTTATCTTGTTCTGAAATCAACTTGGAAAACACACTTGTCTCTCATCCTTTCAAACACACACCAAAGCACATGGTTTTGTGGGCAGGGCCTCTGCTGGGTGCTGTGCTTGGTATCCCAGGTGCTCTGGAGACAGCAGAAGTATAACAAGAGGTAAAGCTTCCTTTTCTCCCAAAAGGGGCTTTGAAATAAAGCGTGGGGGTGGGCATAACACTCATGTCCTTCTGCATCTACCCACCATTGTTCTGAATTTCTGGTGCCCACCATCCCTACCCTGACCTTCACTTTCAGTTGTGACTGTGACCACAGTAGGAATTTTATTCATTTTCTGTTCCACTTTATCTATTTAATCAAACTGGATAATCTAGGCTATGGAAATAATAAACCGTGAATACAGTGTTCGAGTGCAGAGTTTGAATGAACTAGTTACTTAAATGGTCAGCCTCTGAGCAGAATGATAATGCAAAGAGAATGGGTTGAGTCCCTGACTCTGACTCTCACCAGCTGAATGACTGTAGAGGTCTACGTAACAGAGTAGGTTGTGGACAGGCGGTGAGAAGCCTGGCCTCTAACTTGGGCTAGATTTCTAGAACCTGTCACTAGCCATGGAGGGGGAACAAAGCTTGCCATGACTTTGGGGAGAAAGGCTGAGTCAAGAACTGAAAAGAGAGTCATTTTGAATAATTCCATCAAAGGGAGCAGGATAGAGAAGTAGAAATGGAGACAGAAGCCAATAGCTTGCATTTAGGGCCAACCCGATAGTTAACCAGTCTGAGGGTATGCAAAGGAAGTGGATCCAATATGATCCTACAGTGCTGTGGCACAGAGCCCTGTCTCCTCTGAGAGGGAGAGCAGAGAGCGGCTCCGTGCTGGCTGATGTCCAACCTCCAAGACAAAAAGGAGACCTGGCTCTTGAGATAAGGTGAAATTCCACCCAAGTAGCTGTCCACACTGCTGACCGCACTATCCCTGTTCTGAACCACCACTCAACCTCTCAGCTGCTAAAGAAAAAGCATACATCTAAATTTGTCTTCTATTTTTGTTAAGGACAGAAAGAAATTGCACTGGTTTACACGGGTTCTGTTGGGACCCATCTCGGTTCAGATTATCTTTCTGAACAACTGTTCCTATGTATCAGCAGAGCAAAAAATTACTGGATATATAAAAACACTCAACCTTTTAAACAGAACATTCAGAGTGAATAACCCTGGGGGGTGGGGGGGCTTCTTCTCTCTCCCCTGTTTCCTCTGTTTTTATTTATTTTTTTAATAATTCTTATTCTTCCATTACATTGATAAAATGAGAGCAGGCTATTATGGCAAAGAAGCATAACAATTCTTGAAGATAAAAATTATAATTGCAAAACTGAAAAGAAAAATGGATTCCCAGCAGCAGTAAGCACAGCTAGCGTCCTTCTTGCTTTCTTTTTTTTTTTTTTAAGATTTTATTTATTTATTTGAAAGACAGAAATTACAAGCAGGCAGAGAGGCAGGCAGAGAGAGAGAGGAGGAAGCAGGCTCCCTGCTGAGCAGAGAGCCCGATGCGGGGCTCGATCCCAGGACACTGGGATCATGACCTGAGCCGAAGGCAGAGGCTTTAACCCACTGAGCCACCCAGGCACCCCCCTTCTTGCTTTCTAATGCCATTCTCCAGTAAAAGGAATCAGCATTCTTTGGAGAAACAACTGCCTCCAGGACTGCCCCAGAAAATAGACAACATGAACCTGGAACACCTTGTAGTGCCAGAAAGTAATGTGCTCACAAAACAAGAACAGAAAAGTGACAATCACGGGGTCAAAAGGGACACAGGAGACAAAAGAAACAGCTCCCAATGGTCAAAGCTGCAACAATATGAGCCACAAAATAAATAAAGCAGTAATGGACTACAATCTGAAATATAAAATAAATACCCATGAGTCCACACTGATATAAATAATTGAGTAAATAAATAAACGGGAAGACAAAGGTGCCATGCAGAATAATCCCAAATAATTTATGTAGATACTCAGCCCACAAGGAAGTGAAACCTAACTCCCCCCTCTTTATGTGTGGGCTGTCTATGGTGACTTTCTAAGTCTACTTTCAAAGACTACAGCATGGAAAGAGGGGGAAAGAGAAATCTACCGTGAAGAAATCTGACAAACACTATCTCTGCCAGACCATCAGGGCCAATATCAACAGGGATAAGTCATGTTAGTGTTTGTATTCTTAAATGATGTGATGAAAATAAATCTTCATTTCTGTGGTCTTCCTCCCTAACCTCAGTTTAATCATGAGAGAAACAGCAAGCAAATCCCAACCAAGGGACATTCTATAATACCTAACCTAATCAGCACTCCTCAAAACTGTCAAGGTCATCAAAAATAAAGTCTTGAGAAACTGCTGTACCTTGGAGGAGCCCAAGGATACAAAATGACCAAATGTAATGTGTTCTGGATGGGATGCTGGAACAGAAAAGGACATTAAGTAAAAACGAAGGAAATCTGAATAAGGTATGGACTTTAGTTAGATATAACATGTCAATATCGGTGCACTAATTGTAACAAGTATGTGGTATTTATGTAACAAATGTAAGCTGTTAACAGTAGAAGAAATTAGATGTGAGATATACGAGAACTTTCTGTACTACATTCATGATTGTCTTGTAAATGTGTTCTAATAGAAAAACTTTATTAAAGATAAAAAAAGAAGACAGGAAGACACTGGTAAAATGTGGGAGACAGTAGGCTGCTTTTGGGTTCTGGAAGTGGGTGTCAGATTTTGGAGGAAGAGGAGCTGGATGGCTGAATCCAGGGTAGAAAAACTTCAGTGGAAGTAAAAGTTTCAGTGGGATTTTTAATTAATCTTAGTGGAAAATGTAAGGCCATTTTAAGTGTCTTTGTGATTTGTATGTATCACCTTCCTCATTTTTATAAAAAATGGTACAAAGTGGTCTACATGAGCTTGTTACTTATTTTTTGGGATGCATATTAAAATTTAAAAATATTAAAACATTTATTAATGGGGGGGAACCCACCCTCAATAGAGGCTTTTAAGCAACAGACTGGGTTCGCAGATAAATGAATTGGCAATTAAAAGACCCAATCCAGAAGTGCCCTTAAAAATCAGAAGTAAAGACAATGGTAAGAAACTTAAGGAAAAAACAAAGGCATGAGAAATAAGCCTATGAGATTTCAATCTGTGTAACAGAATTACAGAAGGAGAAAAAAGAGAACTGGAGATCAATGAACTAAAAGAAAGACTTTTACTGGAGAAAGACTATGATCTTAAGATCAAATGGGCTACATGCTGGTCAGGAATAAAAAGCATAATAGCCACAACTATTGAAATTCTGGTAAAATTTCTGAGTCTGCATGAGGATGTAGATCATGCAGGCAGCAAGGGAAAGGTTTCCAAAAAGGTTTCCTACAGAGGGGGAAAAAAAAAATACCCAGGAATTTCATCAAAGATGCAATTAAAAATTGAAATTACAGATTCTTAAGAAATTAATGCAAATGAGCCAACTCAACACCAAAAACCACAGGATGCTGCCCAGGCTGTGCTCCCAAGAAGGTGGGTCATAATCTGCTAAAATCTGTGTAATCCTGGGAAAGTTACTTAATTTTTTAAATCTTCAATGCCTTGTCTTTAAATAGTATCAGTTACTTCCATGGTGCTACTTATGTGCCAGACACTGTTCTGGGGGGTTTTAAGTGCTAATTTATCCTTCGCAAGAGCCCTATAATGTAGATGATATGATTAATCCATTGTATAGCTGTAGGAACAAGCACAGAGAAGTCACTTGCACAAGGTCACAGAGTTAAAAGTGGCAGTAACCATCTAGCCCAAATCTGCACTCATCACCACTAAGCTATAAAGACTTCTTACGAAACCTTATGCAGTGTTATGAGGATTCAGTGGGATAATGCGAATAAAACACATAGCCCTCTGCTTGCCATACAGTGTACTCAGCAAGTGAAGTTACTGTTTAAGAAATGAAGCAAACATATGACTCAAGGAGCTAGAAGAGGAACAACAAAATAAATCCAAATCCAGTAAGGAGAATGCAAGTATGTAAAATGCTAATTTGGAAAGCTGAGGAAAATCATGCACAGAATTGATAAATAAAAGCATAACCTGAATATCTGAAAAGAATCAAATATATAAATATCTTACAAGGATTTTTCCCAAGAGAAAACATGGGTAAATTGCACAATCTCACCACTTTGTTAGCATAAATCTGGGATCATTGTCTAGGAAAATGCACATAAAAAATTAAGAAGTAGAAAACCTAAAAGAGCACTAAAAAGAGAAAAACCAGAAAATTCCAAAAAATTAATGCCCAAAGGCCATCAGATCCAGGTTTTTCAGACAGGTTTATCAAAACTTAATTCATTTAGAAAAAAAAAATTAAGAAACATTATTTTCCATCAAGCTTATTTCCATATTCTGCTTAAGAGTCTGGAAAACCAGGGATGCCTGGGTGGCTAAACTGTTTGTTCGTATGACTCTTGGTTTCTGTTCAAGGCATGTTCTCAGGGTGGTGAAATTGAGTCCTGCACAGGGCGCTGCCCTGAGCTTGGAGCCCGTTTAGGATTCTCTCTCTCCCTTTCCCTCTGCCCCTCCCCCCACACTCACGTGCACACCAGCATGTGCATGTGTGTGTGCTCTCTCGCGCTCGCTTGCTTTCGTTCTCTCTCAAATAAATACATAAATAAAATTAAAAAAAAAAGTCTGGAAAAACAGCTTAAGCCCATTAGGTGATTGTTCCTACCCAATAGCTGCGGTCCAGTCCTCAGTAGCGGTGGAGGGCTGCAGTCTTCTGCTGGGATGGGCGGAATAAGCACGAGGGCGCCCACTCCCTCAGACAAGTCTGCCACATTGGGGTGAGTACCAGTAAATTTGGTAGCTGGAGCAGTCCAGGCACCCTGGAGTTCCTCCCAGATCAACCCCTTTCAGCAGCCGCAAGCTCTTCCCTCTCAACGATCTCCCAGAACTAGAGGTTAGGCCTGGCCTCTCGTCAAGGCTCACGGGAAATGGTGCTGCACATGCACAGAACTTCCTGGTCCATCATCCTTCCCCTCAGACTCAGAGAGAGGTCCTCTGTTGCTGCAGGGAATGGCAGTGTCCGCAAAACACAGAGGACATTCTGTGTTACACAGAGCAATGATAGGCAGATTAACTAAGAGGCCTCCATGAAGGGCTGGTGGTCAGCCGTGGGGCCAGTAAGCAGCAGAAGTCATGGCTCCAGGGTCTGGTGAGGGAAGGTTCTGGAAGCAAAGTGGCCAGCAGCAGGAGTGACTCCATGGGCAGCAACAAACTTTAAGACAGCCCGCCAGTCAGCATTCCTGGAGGTGCTAGGACACTGACATCAGTCAGCTTTTTAGTGGCAACCATGGCACAAACTGCCAGCAGAAACGTCTCCCCGGTTCTGTTCAGATTTATGACATAGATGCCATTGCTTCCTTTTGCAAATATACTTTTCCATTTGGAAGTCAAGGTTGGTGCCACCTAAGTGGGTTCTTGCTGCAAGGAATTTAAGGACATCTTCCTCCTTCATCTGCAGGACATCAAGAACTTTGGACATTGTGAAAGTTTCCCTTTAAGTTACGATGGGTACCCAGAACAATGCCATATGGACCCCTTTCTGGGTACCACAGAAAGGCCAGGAAATATTCCAGGGGCTGTTCTAATGGCTGTGCCCCGAGCTCTGCTTTGTCACTGGGTTTGTGGAGATGAGCAAGAAAAATCCCTTGTTCTTTACAGTGGGGTAATGGAACAAAAATATATTCTCATACTATTTATGTTCTTCCAAAGTGCAGAAAAATATGGAAAACTCCTAATTCACATTAGAAGGATAGAGTAGCCCTGGCCAAGACCCTCAGAAAAGGGATAACTAAGAATGAACTCACTTACAAATGTAGATGATGTAGGAAATGTGTTAACCAGACACTTGTAAAAGAGAATTTGGCCTTACCATTAAAGTTTTTAGCTTTGTTCCCCTGAAAACCAAACTTGTTCTTTACAGTGGGGTAATGGAACAAAAATATATTCTCATACTATTTATGTTCTTCCAAAGTGCAGAAAAATATGGAAAACTCCTAATTCACATTAGAAGGATAGAGTAGCCCTGGCCAAGACCCTCAGAAAAGGGATAACTAAGAATGAACTCACTTACAAATGTAGATGATGTAGGAAATGTGTTAACCAGACACTTGTAAAAGAGAATTTGGCCTTACCATTAAAGTTTTTAGCTTTGTTCCCCTGAAAACCAAATGAAGGTAAAACATCAACTAGGCCTGATTGGCAAAATGTATCTAGACTGGAAGGAGTCTAAACGAACTATAAATTCCTCAAGGGGACACCACAGCCTCAGGTTCCTGAGTTCAGGGGCCTTAGAAGCTACAACTGTGGAGCTCTCCCAAGAGATATTGACAACCATTGGGGCATAAGACTTTTAAGCCAGGATTATGCCCATACCCTCCAAATGGGAGTTTGCATCACACCTGAGCCATCTCATCTAGAGACGTAAATGAATAGCTCCTGGATGACGGTACGGATCACTCCGACTGAGAGGAACACCTAATGCTGTCAGCCTGGCAAACTGCTCCATCTACTCTTCTGAGGAGACACATACGGAGTGTAACCTAGGATGGTCTTATGAGCCTGGCTTAGTTGGCCCTATGTTTGGTTGAGTGACCAAGTCTAAAAAGACCTCCCAGTGAGCATTGAAGATAAAAATCCAAAAGAAAGGAATAGCAAATTGAACGCAGTCTTTTTTTTTTTTTAAATGGTGATAGAGTATGACCAAATAGAATTTATTACAGGAATGTAAGGATGGCTCAACATTTGATAATCTATTAAAATAATTCATCACATGAATTACTGAAAAGATAAAATTCATGATGCTGACAGGAACTGAAAAGATATTTGATAAAATTCAGCTATCATTTCTAATATACAAAACTAGAAATGCAAAACTATTCCCTAATATGAAATCAATAGCAAACATGATACTTAAATGAAAAATATTGAAAGCATTCCCAGTAAAATGAAGGAAATGTCAGCAATGCTTGTTATTACAAAGAAAAAAAAAAAGGAAGGAAGGAAGGATAGATGGAAGAAAGGGAAGAGGGGAAAAAAAGGAAATAAGACAGTATTCTAAAGGAATTGATTACAGCTTCAGGGATCAGCAAACTTGGGCTGGCTGCCTATTTTGTTTTGGTTTGGTTTTGGTTTGTTTTGGCTTTGGTTTGTTTTTTGACTATTTTTCTTTTAAATAATGTTTTATTGGGACAAAACCGTACACACTGATTTACATTATGTCTATAGCTACTTTCCTGTTACAACCGAAGAGTTCAATAGCTGCAAACAGAGACCACATAGTCTACAAAGTTCAAAATACTTACTATCTGGATGTTTACAAAAAAAGTTTAAAGAGGATCATTATTATCAATGAAAACATCCACCTAAGAAAAAAAACAAAGAGAATCAACTGAAAATCATTCAAACTAATAAGAGGGTTCAGTAGTTGGTGGGTATATAAGATAAAGATATAAGCATTAAGAAATCCATTGTGTTAGGGGCGCCTGGGTGGCTCAGTGGGTTAAGCCTCTGCCTTCAGCTCAGGTCATGATCTCAGGGTCCTGGGATCGAGCCCCGTATCGGGCTCTCTGCTTGGCAGGGAGCCTGCTTCCTCCCCTCTCTGGCTGCTGCTCTGCCTACTTGTAATCTCTCTCTCTCTCTCTCTGTTAAATAAATACATTAAATCTTTAAAAAAAAATTGATAAAAAAAAAAAAGAAATCCATTGTGTTAGATTGCATCAATTGGCCGTAATTCCTCAGTCCTCCCCATAGCCAAATTCTTTGCCATGTAATTGTTCAGTGTGTGCTCACCATGGGCAAGGTGACCTGCTTTGCTCACCGATTGGCTCCATGGCTTGCTTTGGCATTGAGATGTTGGCAGAAATGATGTAAACAGAGGCTCGAGACGAAACTGAGCATTGGTCTTACTCCTTTTATACTTCCCCCACTACTGTGAGCATAATGTTTTTGGATTATCTCACTGGTCTTGTGCATATGGGAGCTGAGATGCTCCAACCAATACAGCTGTATCTACAGTCTACCTTCAGGCCCAAAGCCATACTTTGATATATTGATTGCATTCAGTGGACTTGAAATATAGTCTATATAATTAGGTCAGCAGAAACAGAGGTTGATACATGGCATAGCAGACGAGATCATGGGCTTTGAGATCAGAAAAACCCAGTTCAAGTCACTAGCTGTGCGTTTAAGGCAACCCTCTTAGCCTCTCTGAGCTTCAACATCTATGAAATCGGGCAATAGAGACTGTGCAGAAGGCCAAGGGACATAATATATATAAAGTGATTCATATATTACCTTGCACATAGTAAGGGTTCAGCAAATTCTAGTGCCTTCCTCAGTGTGACCCAAAACAGGAGTTCTCATCCCTTTTTAATTAGATGTACACCAAGAAATTGTCTGCTGCAAAGGGAAGGTGGGTCCCACATTCTCTAAGAACCACGGGGGCAGGTTTCTGCTAATAATGGGCTGTGTCAATGGGAAAATGCAAAGAGTGCATTTACAAGGATGGCCTAGATTATTATTCACTGATGGTGAGAAGGAGCAGAAGCCAAAAAGAGAGGAATGGAGCTAAGATCTTGGAGCTCTGGAAATTGCTTGGAAGCTAAACTCGGAGCAGTGGGCCCCGAGTCCATGGGACCCAGAATTGCTTTGGAGGAATGTGAGGGGAGAGGTCCAGAACACCACCTAGAAATCACTCTCCTTGGGGGAGAATCCCCTTCAGGGATAACAGCATCCAGTGGGGTTTACCCCTCACAGTTGGTTGGGAAATAATGACTTAGAAGTAATTATTTGATTAAGAAATTAGTGCTTGAGGATTCCCATAACTAGCTATCTCTTGGCTATTTAAAAGAAAAGGCAGAATGGGTTTTACTTAGAAATTCTGTGTCTTTTTGTGTGTGTCATTTCATGCTGGGACTTCCTAGAACAAATAACCATGTTGTTTTATTCCCAGAGCAATAATCCATGACACATGGGTGTTTAATCACAAAAATGTCAAACTTTATCTTTGCAACAAAATAAATGGTTGAGTATCGTCTTTTCTCATTTATTGTAAAATATGTTATCTACACTACATCTTGGTAAGCTTCCCACTCTCCAATCTTCTTGATATTTAAAACAGGTGAGTAATTAATTTCTGAGCTTGGTGTATTTCCTCTGTAGGAGATCATTTGCTTACTAACATTCTGGTATCACAATAAATCCTAAACCTCAAAAGCTGTAGACTTTGCTAGATAAACATCTGCTGTTGTAATGGTGTTTTAAACTGCAGAGTTGCTATTTAAATATTCTTACTTCTTTTCATTTTTACAACTGAGTGGCTGGGAGGATAGAAAAGAACTGTAAAGAACAATCACCTAACTTTCCCTCTCTCTCTCTCTCTCTCCCCCTGTTTCTTCCTCTACGGAGTCAGAGTTCCCACACCTGACATGCCTTCTTCATGTAGTGACTATGAGAACTGGAAGGGAGAAGAAATTGAAAAGCTCTCCAAAGTTCTGAAGGGACTTCCTTGCAGGAGGCTGTATTTTGTTGATTGCTTACTCACTCTTCAAATGCTTCCCTTGCTCAAGTTTCATGAATGTTATATCTGTTCTTTGTTAATGATCCACTGGGAACATGTCTTGGTCATTTCATAAATAATATACGTTAAATACAGTTTTACAAAATTAAAGTTATTCATTAGTCATTCACTTAACCAGCAATTCCTGAGCACTTAGTATAGACCACGCCCTGGGAATACAGTAATGAACCAGAGTCCAGCATCATATCCTTCTCATGGAACTCAGTCCCACTTGAAGGAATAGATACAAGACAGAATTGTGCAGATTGCAATGACTGCTGTGGTCATGGAGGGCCACATGGAGGAAGTGGCATTTGAGCTGAAGCCTGAAGGATGAGAACAAGCCATACATGGAAGAGCTGAGGAAGAACATTCCAGGCAGAGCTTAGCAAGAACAAAAGCCTGGAGGCTGGAAATAGAAAGCAACCAATGTGACTATCAGGTGGGAGCTAAGGGGAAGAGCAGAATATAAGCATAGTCTGGACCAGACCAGATCACATTTCCAAGTGGAAATGTGGTTCCCTCTTGAGGAAGCATCCTTCCAAGGCGGGGGAGGTGCTGAGTAAACTGCCCCAGATTCAGGTGTGGGTGAGTGTTGGTGGTACATGGATATGTGGAAAGGCTAGGTAACCAGCCTGAGGAGCACCGGTGTCCAATGATGACATTTCCCTGCAACAGTACTTGGGGGTATTACAAGGGTATGTGACCCAAGGCCAGTTTGTCAGGCCAGTATTTGACCCAGAGAAAAAGGCATGTTCGTTCACCCACTTTTCTCCTGACTTCAATATGTAGGGCTCTTCACATAAACCAGGACCTACTTGAGATAACTCTGATGGTAGGTACCAGGCTACACCAAGAGAAGACCTTTGGCTCATGGGGCCAGGAAGCTCAGTCTACAGCCCACTGCAGAAGATGACGGGTATCCAGCACTTCAGAGAAGATGGCAGCCCATGATTCCAGAGCTTCCCCTGCCCTGCCTTCTGTATAGAACCCTGAACTGAATAACAGGACCGGGAATGGGAAGAGAGACCGTCAGGCCACCAACTCCTAGTTCAACATTTCCCAGGAGGCAAGATCATAGATGATGTCTACTGATGAAACATTTCTTTCAATCTTTACGAGATTCTTCCAAGGTAGGCCTTACATGAAAACTGCACTCCTATCCCTCTTCCCATCCTCCACATCCACATCCTTGTTTTACAGTCAGGAAATAGAAGGATGAGAGGCCAAGCAACTCGCCCATATCCATATGGCCAGCAAATGATAGAAGTAACATTGGAACCCAGGCAGTCTGACTGCAAGGTCACGGGTGTTAAGCACTACACTCTCCTATTACCCCGCTGGTAAATGGACAAGCCCACTTTTCTTTCTGGATCTAGCCTCCATCTATCCAGTAAGAGGGGCTGTATGGTGTTTTCCTCAGTGTGGGAGGCACATCTGAGGCGATGAGAAATGATATCCATGCCTCACATGCATGGCATTAAATAGTACTGATCTACACATTGGGAAAGTGATTACCTTTTCAAGTCTCTTTTACGTCTTCCAATGATGTTAGACAAAAATGTTTGATCTGATGCTGGCATATCTTTGACATTTCTCTTGCACGTGTCGATTTCCATTTTGAGAAGAGATTTCCATTTTTACTAAGCTGCAAGAGGCAGGGTCTTCTGTAGGCAGTGATTTCTAGCTGGAATTTACTAGCACTATTGTATTCTCATTGTTACCTTCTATTGTTGCTCTCATGATTTTATTTTTCTCGTTTTTTTATTTTTTTAAAATTTTTTATTTATTTCTTATTTTTTTTATAAACATTTTCTCGGTTTTTTAAACGATTATTTCTACTTCTGTAAAGTGTTCATGTTGCTATTGTTAAAATTCTCTTGTTCATTCCTGCATAGTTATAAGATGGCCTCAGAAGCTCTTGTCCCGCATCGGGCTCTCTGCTCAGCAGGGAGACTGCTTCCTCCTCTCTCTCTGCCTGCCTCTCTGCCGACTTGTGATCTCTGTCAAATAAATAAATAAATAAAAGCTAAAAAAAAAAAAGATAAAAAATGGGGATGACAAATTAGTATCTACCTTATTTGGTGGCTATATGTCGTACATGGCTTAATTCCCATCAAGTGCTTAAAATGGTGTCCAGTATGTAGTAAGTGCTCAATAAATGCTAGCTGTTATCTTATTTCAAGCACTGAGTGTTGACTGGATGCTGTGCAGGGTTACATAATTTCCCTAAAGACACTAAGGAATCCTCGAGGCCAATTTTAACAGACACTGTTGCTACATTCTTGCTGGTACAGTGGAAGGGTTCCTCCTTCAGACACCCATTTAAAGGAATACTTGCCCAGAGATACATTTGTATGAGGTAGAGAATCTGGCCCTAGGCATGAAAAACATGATTTGAGGATAAAGTACAGTAAGGTTAAGGTTGCAGGGGGTTCACCAGCGTGAGCTTGCAAAACCCTGACAGAGCAGCTCACAGGCATGATTTCTCATTCTCCCGCCCCCTCCTGGCCCTTCATTAGAACACCCATGACTGGCTAGTGGATCAGCATTTCCAATAAAGTAAAAAGGGGGAAAATACAGACCTGGGTGTTCATGGAAAATATTCTAACTCTCACAACTAGAGCATCTGTCTTAAAAAAAAAAATTATGGTTTTAAGATCTTTAACTTTTCCTTCAGCATCTCGGTACCCAACTTTTGAAAAGCATCTTTTCTGGGGAATGACATTTCCCAGCACAAGGTCACATAGTCTTTGCCAAGTGACTCAGTTCGACGTATACATGTATATTTTCAATGTCAAGTGACCCAATCTTACATAGAAAAAGTGGGCACCTGGTATCAGTTTGATGTCAGGGTTTTCCCAGGTTTGCAGGGGAGCTTTAAATACGACTCCATCTCAAGGCATCTGCAAGCCAGCTTGCACCTCCGTGTCAAGATGCTCCTGCCCGTGGTGGTCCTTGCCTCTGCCCTGCTCCTCTGCTCCGTGACCAGCCAGAGTTGTCTGACCTTCATGGGGATCAGGGATGTCACACACCTCATTGACGAACTGCAGGTAAACAGCAGAGTGGGGTGCCGGCAGGAAAGGCAGCTATTGAAAATTTAGGTGAAACGTAAGAATGAAAAACTCACCACCCATTATGGGTTCTTGTTTTTCTACTTACTGTAGGAACATCCAGCTTCAAAATGCAACTGCAGCCATGCCAATGTGAGTCAATGCTCTTTTAAGAACTTTCCATAAACTTAACTTCCGTGCTTGCATCGGGCATCCTCACTCTGGAATTTTTCTTTTGCAGGTGACCGATTGTTTGTGTCTGACCATTCCTTCTGTAAGTATAGTAAAACAACATAATCTCGACCTTGTATTCTTTAGAAGTTTCAAGTAAAAATAAATTGCTCTATTTGATCTTTTAAGTAAGAAGATGTTACTCGATTGTAATTGTTAAGGCTCAGTGTTTCCTTTTAAAAGCAGCCTCCTGAAATTCTATACCGTCTACATCACTTTGTATCTAGTCAGCTTTATGCCCTTTCAGAAGTTTGAACACTCTTCAATCCTTTAAAAAGAATCGTGTATGTCTTTTTAGATTAGTGGCCATGCGCACAGATAAATCACACCAGAGCTGAGAATATCAGAATGTAGCTTATATCATATTTACTTACTGATTTATTCCCTAAAACTCTAGAGTTGCAAAATGAGTAAGTAAAAGTAACTCTTTTTCTTTCCTCTTGCATGAACTATCCAGGTGCTATACCTTCTCTCCCCTTCCCTCCCTTCCTATCTGTCTTTTCGGCTGATGTAGGGTAGCTGTTGCAGTTTGAATGCTGGGAGGTTAGGGTTTCTATGCAGAGGGAAAGTGAAAAAAAGGGTTCATTCATTCCCCACATAGGCAAAGAGGAAGTGTGGCAGAAACTTTCTGGTTTAGGTGAGGAAGGAAGCAAACCCTGGGAGAATCTGAGCTTCTCACCTTAGCTGGGGTCAGATATCACAGCCCATCAGGGGGCATCCCTTCGATGAGTGTGAGGTGCCTTCTGAGGATGGACCACGCATCTATAGTCCAGGCCAGACCCTCAGTTTATGGTCTATGATTTTAGTTTGCATGAAACACCAGCTCTATTCATTTGGCACATCCCATCAGACTGGTATGAGAAAGCTTTCCCTCTCTCTCTACTTTGGACCTTACTATTACAAGACATACAGCAGAGGAACATCAGGGGCCAAGGAGAATAGAACTAGTTTCCTAGCATCCATAGGCTTTGTGTTCCTTGGATGGAGCCAATTGGAAATCTCCAAGGAGGGTCACTGAGGAAAAATGGTCTCGCCTTTAAATGCTGATCATTTCCTAGACTGGGAAGGGACCTGTCTAAATATAATACCAGTTTAGGTTACATTGGTTATGTTAAAATAGTGTCTGAAAGCATTCTCTTTGTGATTCTTCTCAAAGTAGTCCTCAGAAGGTTTCTTTGAATCAATTCTTTTTATTTACCAGGACAACTGCACCACAACGTGCTTCCAGGAAGGTCTGTCCCAGATGACCAACTCCATTGTGGGAACAAGATACACTCTGATTTTCAATCGAGTAAAAAGAACAGTCCAAGACCTAAAGAAAAATAAGTGCCAGGTGACTTTGTTTTTATCTGTGATATGCTCTGCTTAGTTGTGTTTATGTGAGGGTCAATAGCAACTGTATCGAAAGGAAAAAGGATGATGAACTTGGAATTGGTAGCTCAAGGTCAATAAGAGAACTCTAAGAAATTTACTCTGACTGACAAAAGTAAAGTGAGATCTGCCCCGGATAGTCCATTATTCCCTCTAGTTTTAAAAAACAGTCACACCCATGTTGCCATTCACTTCTCTTGAATGATGAAAGCATCTGTCCTGATTGTAGTAAGAAGCTGAAATCTGGAGGATCAGAGCTGTGTCTCAAAGGATGCTAGCTAAGTTATACTAGGGCACCTTCTCTTCTTCAGCATATCCCCTGGTCCCTGGAGGGAAAGGTGGGTGGGAACTCCTTGGGATTTACCATCTCCACAACTGTCCCCAGAAGGCTGAGAGCCCTTCCTTCAACTACTTAACTGAGCTACTTACCATCAACAGCACTGGGGTTCTAAGTGCTTAATATTTACTGTTTCATTACAATCCATTTCAATGACAATTGTTTCAATGATCATTTATCACCCTCACTTTATGAGAGGAGGAAACAGAGAAACAGATGCTCAGTGAGCTTAACCAATTTGCCTAAGGCTAGATACTTAATAAGGGGCAGAGTTGAGATTGGAAGTCTGGTCTATCCGACCCCAGAGTCCCACTCTTAGCCATGACCTTGGAAGGACAACCAAAAAGGATAATAAAACATTAAGACTCAAATAATTCTGAGTTTTCCTCTAATGAGGAGATTTAGGACCATTTGATAGGAGTGTGTGTGTGTGTGTGTGTGTGTGTGTGTGTGTCTGTGTGTCTGTGTGTGACACTCCAGGAACAGTAGCAGAATGTTAGCCACCTGCAATGTCTATGCAACATACTAGCCCCGGACCTTCCCAAGCATTTGCCCTCTGTCTCAAGCCCCTACTGCCTGCATACCCCGCTCCACCGCACCCCTACCCCACCTCAGTACTCTAAGCAGGGTGGTTCCTGGTCCACACTGTTCTAGTCACTCTGTCTTCGCTGGCTTTTCTCCCCACAGTTTTTTTCCTGTGAACAGCCATGTAACCAAACCACAACAGGCAACACGCTGACGTTTCTGCGGAGTCTCCAGGAAACTCTTCAGAAACAAAGGGCGATAGGCAGAGTCTGAAGATGAAATATTATTTATGCTATTTATTGAATGAAAAAGACTCCTCTTTAATCTGGGGCCATTAAAGAAAACAAGTAAAGCCATGTTAAATCAGAATCATTTGTAATTAACTTGTTTAAAATTGTATTTTATTTTGGAATAAATATATATGAAGAAAAAGAACACCATCTGGTCTCCAGGTGCTTATTTGCTCCTTGCTCAGAAAAAAAGAAAGCTACAAACACTATAAAGGGACTGAATGGATCAAGGACTCCTGTAATAACAAGATTTCTTATCCTGAGCAGACTGGGAGACCCACTGACCAGGCCTGGGGAAACAGAGGGCACAGTTAGGAGGGGTGTGGGGGGACGGTCTGAGGGCTGCTCTCAGGGAGGCTCAGGGCACTGTACCTGTGGGTGCTGGGGGAGGGAGGCTGAGGTCACTGCCCAAGAGTTCAGGGTACTAAGAAACCACCTGTGTATCTGAAATGGGAGAATACAGTGTGGTAAGCCCAGGAGGTAGGAGCCTACCCAGGAATGTGGGCACCTACACATAGAAGACAGCAGGGTTTGAAACTAAGCCGGGGGAGACCCACAGGACAGACTCTCTGAGTTAGAGCAACCCTGGGATCAACAGTCACCTATTCACCCTCAAAGACCTTCCACTAGTGCCCACCACACGCTGGGCAGCATGCCAGCCAGGGTGCGGAGCCTAACGCGGACTCTCCCGAAGAGATCCTTGGACTAGGTTGACTTGGCATATGGGCCCTCTCTGACAGTACATTTTTTTTTAAGATTTTATTTATTTATTTGACAGAGATCACAAGCAGGCAGAGAGGGAGGCAGAGAGAGAGGGGGAAGCAGGCTTCCCGCTGAGCAGGGAGCCTGATACGGACCTCCATCCCAGGACCCTGAGATCATGACCTGAGCTGAAGGCAGAGGTTTAACCTACCAAGCCACCCAGATACCCCTCTGATGGTACATTTTATATGTCAGCTTGACCAGGCCACAATGTGCCCAGATATTTAACTAAACATTGCTTCGGGGTGTGTCTGTGGAGGAGTTTCTGGGTGGGATTAGCATTTGAATGGGGATACTGGACAGCCCAGCTGAGTGTGGATGGGCCTCATGCAAATCCACAGGGGGCTGAAAAGGCCAAGGAAGAATTGGCCCTCTCTGTGCTGACCCCATGAGCTGGGACACTTGCTCCACGTGGACTGGGACTTACACCATCAGCTCCCTGGCTCTCAGGTATCTGGACTCATCTGCTTTTCTGGGCCTGGAGCCTGCAGACAGCGGAGCATGGGACTTCTCAGTCTCCTTAATGGCATGAGCCAATTCCTTATTATCTATCCGTGTGTCTATTGTTCAGTTTCTCTGGAGAACCCTAGCTAATATACTATCCACCTGACTTCAACATTCAACCTGCCGCTTCCCCCAGGAGCCCAGATCCTGTCTTCTGTTCCATGGTACTGACTACCTTCTAAGATGCTCTGGCATTCCTGACTTGACCATGTTTGCTGTTTGTTGTCTGTCTCTCCCTGCCCAGATGTCAGCTCCCTGAGGGCAGAGAACTTCCTCAGCTCACTGTTGCAGCCCAGATGCCTTTCCTGAGCCTGTATTCCTTGTATGCCAGAGCAGAAACTCCATAAATACAGACTGACTGAATGAAAGACTTTCCAGATGCAGAGGCAGAGTATGAACTGGTCTGGCGGTCAGGCATGTACTCACCTAGAGAAGACATGGTGACACACTTGATGTGCTCACAGAGGTGAGGTCCCTTCACAGAGCTCCACGCTGGCCCCAGGCTGGGGTTCACATAAT
Organism: Meles meles; assembly: GCF_922984935.1. NCBI lineage: Eukaryota > Metazoa > Chordata > Mammalia > Carnivora > Mustelidae > Meles > Meles meles. The sequence continues at coordinate 109,572,953 of NC_060068.1, forward strand.
CTGGCCACTTGGGAGGGGGCCCTCTGCCAGCAACTTCCTGCCTGGCCTGCCTGGCTCTGTGGGATTGACAGGGTGGAGGCAAGGTTAAGGCAAGGGTCTTGGGGTCAGGATGGTCTGACTATCACAGTCACCTTCTTCCCCACCACCTGAAGGGTTAGAGGCTTGGGAAGAGCTTACAGGAATCTACCATGGGAAGTATTTTTCTAGGTACTGTCAAAATCAGAATTGCTTCTCCTCCCTGTTGAGCTAGAACACCCTTGGGTACTTTTGATGACAATAATATGGAAGTTCAGAGCATCAAGATTTCCTCAAGAAGCTTCACTCGGCTTTTTTTTTTTCTTTTAATCAGTTATGATATTAAACAATATCAGAACTGACCTTACTTCATTTTTTAAAAAAGATTTATTTATTTTAGAGACAGAGAGAAAGAGGTGGGGGAAGGACAGAGGGAGAAGGAGATAGATTCTTAAGCAGACCCACAGCCTGATACAGAACCCAGCACGGAGCTCAATCTCACAACTCTGAGATCGCAACCAGAGCCACCGACACCGAGAGTCGAGGGCTTAACCACCTGCACCACCCAGATGCCCCAGAACTGACCTGTCCTTTAAAAAGCCCTTATGGCGCCTGGGTGGCTCAGTTGGTTAAATTACTGCCTTCGGCTCAGGTCATGACTTACACTGGGGTCTCAGCTCCATGGGGAGTCTGCTTCTCCCTCTGACCTTCTCCCCTCTCATGCTCAGTCTCTCTCTCTCTCTCAAATAAATAAATAAAATCTTTAAAAATAAATAAATAAAAAGCCCGTGGCCAAAGTTAAGATTCTCTGACACTCTAAGTAGCCCTGAACCCAGAGTTGTGCAAACCCTTTAGGGATGGGAGGCAGGGGGATGGAGAAGGAAGTTTTAGCAAGGAGTGCCTCGCTCAGGGGAGCCTGGGCTATCTTCTGGAGTGCAGAAATTACGAGTCCCTGGGGACATCCAATCGTAATTGTTTTAATCTTAGTTTGCACAGAAAGAAACAAGTTTCTCAAAGATTTGTTTATAGTGACACGAAGATGAAAGGGCCATAGCCAGATTTTCTCGGTCAAGAGGTTTTCAGAAGGGGACCCACAGTTTAGCCTTTCTTCTCTCTCAGTGCTGAAGGCCATACGCAGTTTGTAGTGGACACAGACCTTAAGACAAGTAGACAGTCGTCACAACTTGTTGATCCACCTGCTTCCCAAGAGAAGTGAGAATTATCATGTAGCAGTGGTGGGTGGGTGGGCCAGGGACATCGGGTCTGCCAAGGAGAATTCCTGAGCATCTCCCATAACAGTGGGTACCAGACTTCATGTTCCAGTTTGACTGTTTATAATAGTATATCCCAGCATCTCCCACATGATTTTTTCCCCGACACTGGAAGTTCTGAGTACTAAACATCCTCAGCACCCTCCCTCTTTCTACACAGGGCTCCTCAAGCTGGGTGCTGTTCCTGCCAGGCACCCAGAGCATGGAATTCAGGTGTGGCTACCTTGTCTGTCTCCCTGGCTGCTCTGGGATCCCAGTGCACAAGGCACTGAGCAAAAAGGTCTATCTGGCTAATACGTACATTGTTATCTATTCATATTAAGTATGTAGTTACTAAGCACTCACTCTGTATGCACTAAGCATGCATTATCTCATTTAATCCCCTAATAAGCACAGGAGGTAGGGATTATTATTTCTGTTTCATAAGTAAGGAAATCGAGACTCTGAATGGTTGAAGACCTTCCCAAAGCCCTATAACTAGTGAGAGCTTGAGCACCACCTCTGCCCCAGGGTCTCATCCCAAACCTATTGCTCTCTCCATTCTGTTCCTTTCTTATTTTGTTTATATCAGCTGTGTTTCCTCTGACGATAGTCTAAGGGTAAATCAGATTCATAATAATATCGGCCCACACTCCCTGATTCCAAAACCTGAGGACCAGATAGTTTTCAGAATTGAAACTGTTCGGCCTTCTAGAAAGGGAACACATAGCTCACGTGCTATGAATTACATAATCCCCAGAGCAGGGCCCCGGGGCAGGATTCTATAATGAAATACATTAATATTCTGAAAAAAAAAAAAATCCACTTGAGCTGTCACACAAAGTAGTCAGGTTTTGCAGCCAAATGAGTCTCAGCAAACCCTGGGCTTTCAGAACTGTTTGGATTTCAGAACTGTGATCATTCCCTAGTCCTGGCCCCACTTACAGAAGGGGGCGGGAACTCCCTCCAAAGGGCTTATCTGGGGCCAGGCTGGGCATCTCCAGGAGGGTCAGAGGCTTTCTTGGCCTCCCAGGTCTTGGCCACAGGGCCTTCTCTCGTGTCCTCCACTTGGATTTTCTGAATGGCCCCAGACACGCGTTTCCCAGTGTGGTTTACAGCCTGAGGCAACTGGGGCCACCCCCTCAGCAGAACTCACCCTGTACGGGGATCAGAGCGAGGACAGATGCTGGTGGCTGGTGATGACTTCGGAGCAGGCTGCGGGAGACGATGGCCCGGAGATGAGCTGCAATCCACTGTCACAGATGAGTCACCAGTGTCGTCTGGTGGTTTCCCTCAGCTGTTCTGCAAAAGTCACATTAACCCACAGGATACACCCCTGCAGGCCAGCTCAGCCCACAGTTCTCAGGGCCTGTGATGAGGCACACAGTAATTACTCTCCTGCCTCTGTCAGGAGAGTTGAGATTTATCTAAAAAGCCCCTTGGAGAAAGGAGAAGAAGGGTCAAGTACCAAGCATCCTGCTAAGCATGTTTTATGGAATATCTTGTTGGATCTTTACAAGAACCTGATAAGGTAGACAATTTTTGTATATAGTTATTCCCAGTGCACGGATGGGGAAACTGAGGCCCAGAGAGGTTAGTATAACTTGCCCAGGGCACACGACTTACAAGAAGTGAAGCCAATGTTCTAACTCATGTAACTGGCTCTAGAGCCCCATCTTCTATCTAACCAACAGGAGAGTGGAAGCTCTCAACACAGCCATCCACCTTGTCCAGGTTGCCCAGCCCCAGGTAGAGTTGTTTCCAGAAGATTCCGGTCCAGGGCACAATAACACTTACCAAAGCCAAAACCACAGTTTACTGACTGTGACCAGTCCCCATATGTCTGTCTATCTATTTGCCCATCCATCCAATTTGAAGGCTTAAGACTCCCGTTCCTTTCCTGGCCTGCTCCCCTCACCTAGTCTAGACCAAGAACTCTCTTCCGCTGCAAAGGGAGCTCTCAGAAGAAATGTAAAGACCACCCACCAACTTCAAGTGTAGAATTCAGTGGTTTTTAGTGTCATTATAGGGCTGTGTGGCCATCACCATGGTCTATATTCCAGAAAACTTTTTTTACCCCCAAAAGAAACCCTGTACTCATGAGCAGCCATTCCCTAGTCTCCCTTCCCCTGCCTTATCAACCAATGATCTACTTTCTTCTCTATAAATTTGCCTCTTCTGGATTTTTCCTATAAACAGAATCATACAGGATGTGTTTTTCTGTAACTGGCTTCTTTCACTTAGTATGATGCTTTCATTCAGATTGTAGCATATATGGAATGAAGGATATAAGGAATGAAGTATTGATATCATTCCTTTATTGCTAAATAATATTCTGTTGTGTGGATATATTGCATTTTATTTATCCATCTACCAGTTGATAGACATTTGGGTTGATTCCACTTTTTGGCCATTATGAATAATGCTGCTATCAACATTCATGTAAAGGGTTTTGTGAGAACATGTTTTCATTTCTCTTAGGTATATACCTAGGAGTAGGATTGCTGGGTTATGTGTGTATATATATATATGTGTGTGTGTGTGTGTGTGTGTGCGTGTATACACACACACACACACATACATATACATATATATATGTGTGTGTGTTTTGTTTTTTTTTGAGAGGACAAGAGAGGGAAGGGAGAGGGACAGAGGGAGAGCGAGAGAGAGAATCTTAAGCAGGCTCCATGCCCAGTGCTGAACCCGATGTAGGGTTCAATATCACAACTCTGAGATCATGATCTGAGCTGAAATCAAGAGATATTTAACCAACTGAACCACCCAGGTACCCCTATGTCATATGGTAACTCTAACTTTTTGAGGAACTGCCAAACTGTTTTCCAAAGTGGCGGCACCATCTCACATTTCCACCAGCAATATACGAGGGTTCCAATTTCTCTGCCTTCTTGTCAGTAATTGATATTTTCTGTTTTTTTAATTATAACCCTCCCAGAAGGTATGTGGTAGTATCTCACTGTAGCTTAGAGTTTTATTTCTCTAATAACTAGTGATGCATCTTTTCACATGCTCTTTGGGCACTTGTATATCTTCTTTGGGGAAATGTCTATTCAAATACTTTGTCTATTTTTTTTAATTGGGTCACTTGTCTTTTTATTGTTAAATTGTCAGTATTCTTTATATATTCTAGATAGTAGTCCCTTATCTAAGATTGCAAGTATTTTCCTCCATGTTGTAGGTTGTCACTTTATTTTGTCGATGGGATCGTTTGTAGCACATAAGTTTTAAACTATGGTCCAAATTGTATACATTTTGTCACTTGCACTATTGTTATTCTAAGAAACCGCTGCCAAAGGCAAGTTCATGAAGATGTATTCCTATATTTCCTTCTGTGAGCTTTATAGCTTTACCTTTTCCCTCTAGGTATATGACCCATCTTGAGTTAATTTATTATATATTGTGTGCAATAAGGTCTCCACTTCATTCTTTTGGTATGTGGATGTACACTTGTCTCAATACCACTTGTTAGAAAGACTCTTCTTTCTCCATTTTTTTGTCTTGGCACCCTTGGCAAAAACAATTGACCATAAATGTCAGGGTTTATTTCTGGACTCTCCCTTGTATCCCACTGATCTATGTCTCTCTCTTAATGCCAGCACCACCCCCTGATTACCGTAGACTTGTAGTAAGGAAGTGTAAGTCTTCCAATTTTATTCTTCTTTAGCAAGATCATTTCAGCTATTCCAGATCTTTTGCATTTCCATATGAATTTTAGGAGGCTTGTCAATTTCTGAACCCCTCTCTCCCAAGAAAAAGCCAAATGGTATTTTGAGAGGGGTTGGATTAAATCTATAGATCAATGTGGGAAGTACTGCCCCCTTAACACTCATCTTCTGACCTGTGATATGGAGTACTTTTTCATTTAGTTAGATCTTTAAAAGTTTCTCTCAACAAGGCTTTGTAGTTGTCAGTAAGTCTTGTGCTTATTCTGTTAAAATATGCCTAAATATTTGATTTTTCAAATGGTATTGTAAATGGAATTGTTTTCTTAATTTCATTTTTGGAATGTTCATCGCTAGGATATAGAAATATAATTGATTTCTGTTATTGATCTTGTATCATGAAATCTTGCTAAATTTGTTTATTGGTTCTGATATTTTTTCAACGGGTTCCTTAGGATTTTCTAAGTACAAGATCATATTATCTGCACAGGAGGTATTTTAGTTCTTCTTTCCAATCGGGATGAATTTTATTTCATTTCATTGCCTAATGGCCCTGGCTAGAACCTCCATATCATGTGGAATGGAAGTAAGAGCAGCCCTCCTTGTCTTGTTCCCGATCTTTGTGGGAAAGCATCTAGCCTTTCGCCATTGAGTGTGATGTTGGCTGTGGACTTTTCATAGATGCCCTGTATCAGGTTGAGGAAATTTCCTTCTATTCTGTTTGTTCAGTGCTTTTCTCACCAACGAGTATTACACAGATTCCGGAGAGGAGAGGATGACAGCAGACATCTGTGAGGGCTCTGCTGGTAAGTGAAGCCAAGGGATACTCCAAGGAGGGGTGAGTACCTGAGAATGGAGGCCTTCTGCATTGCTTATCCTGGGAGACAGCAATCTGAAAAGAGAATGCCTCCTGCCATCTAGCACATGGTGCACCATAGGGATCCCCCAAGATGGGCTTGATGTAGGCCCCTGAGTAGTTCTGATGGAGAAGTCAAGGCTTTCCCAGAGGACAGAGAGGGGTCTAGGGCTTGGCAGAGAAGGCTGTGCATGGACCACAGATCAGATGGCCAAGATCAGAGAGGAATAAAGATGCTTCCCCAGAAGCCACCATGGAGGAAAGGCCAGACCCCAGGACTAGACAGGAAGAACCCCAACATAGGATGGAGCACCTCCCAAGAGCCAGGAGCCAGCCTCTCCCTATACATCAACCCCCCAAAATCTAAAGTCATTCCCAGGAGATGGAGGAGAAGGAGAAATTCCTGAACTGCCTGTCTTTAACTTGTTTCTTAGTTTTACCATGAAATGGCAAAAACTTCTTACTGCCATCAGATGGAAAGGAGGATTGAAAAAAAATAAAAGAAAAAATGTAAAAGTCTTCATATAGGGACTCCTGGGTGGCTCGGTCAGTTAAGTGTCTGCCTTCAGCTCAGGTCATGATCCCAGGGTCCCGGGATCGAGTCCCACATCGGGCTCCTTAGTGGGGAGACTGCTCCACCTGCTTGTGCTCTCTGACAGATAAATAAAATCTTTAAAAAAAAAAAAGTCTTCATTTATTTGTTGTACACCGGAGGGTATCGTGGAATCATTCAGCAGACACCAGTGAAGCATGCAGGGAGTGCCAGGGTCTGGACTCAACACAGAGAAAGGATGCAGGAGTGTCTCCAGAATGTATGTGTGTGGACCCAAGGGCTGGTCCAGGAAGCTGGGAGGCAGGAGGTACAGGAACTGGGGACCAGTGTTACGACTGGCAGCGGGGACTGATCTCAGAGCATGCTGGCCCCACCCCACTCTTAGCCATGGGAAAGAGCTAGCAATTCTCCGGATGGTTTTTCTAACTCTCAGGTACTAATGGGCTGGATTCCTCTCTGCTGGATCAAATGTTTTCTGGAAAGCCCTTTGCTGTCAGCCTGACAACAAGGGGCACTAGAAGTCAGCATCCTGAAGGGCTGGCATCCATAATTCATCAGACAGCCTCAGCATCTGCAAAAACACATCAGTATCTGTATCCACCCTACTCCCAAGCATGTGCATTGACTGTCCCTTTGGACATCCAAAGGCCTAGGGGCCAGGCACCGGTAGTTCTCGGGTTTCACCTGTAGAGACAAGGTCCAAGGACCTTGGTCCACTGCAGCCACCCTGTGTGGCAAACCACCCGAACTCACAGAGTGGAAGGGCAGTCTAAACAAGAAACCAGAAAAATCAGATATGCGATTGCCTTCCCTGCCTTCTCGAATTCCTGTTTTTTAATTTGCAGTTTACAAATCTATGTTTGCAGTTGATTCTCACTAAAGCCCTAGTAGGTAAATAATGGAGCCCCACTGTTAAATCCCCCCATTTTACAGGTGAGAAAACTGAGGCCCAGACGGGGCAAAAGTGGGCCAAGCTCACCAAGGTAGTTGAGGATAGCCTGGACCTGGAATGCCAGGTGGAATTCCCTCTCACCTGAGGTTCATTCCACCACAGAGAAGTAAAAAGACAATAACAACATAGATGGTGAGATCCCAAAAAACATGAAGAGAAGTGTCATAGGACTCAGATACTCTCACCTTGGAGGACCCTGGTCACAAGATACCAGAAATCTTGTGGATGGTTCTGTTGACCTTTGCTGCCACCAAGTGGTGATTCTGCAGTTCCTCAGCTGAGAGAGCCTTTGAGTGACTGATTTTTTTTTTTCTTTTCTGTAGTGCTGCAGGAGGGAACAGAGAAATCAAGGAAGACAGTCCCAAAGGGGAAAGGAAAATAATCTAAGGATATTTTCCCCACTGGGATTTAAGCTAAGAATGGCAATTAATCTGGATGCCAGCTCTGCAGGCTGGTGGTGGCCACCCGGGGCCCTACACTGGGGATTCTCGAGTGGCATTTAGCGCATCAGGAAAAGGCTCTCTGACTGATTAGGGATGCCTGTTGTTGGCACAGAAGTGTCAGTGACGTCATGGATCCATGCCACAGGACAGCCAAAGAGCAGTGGCTTTCCCATGTGGTTCTAGCAAGAGGGAAATTCAGAATAATGAAAACCATTCTGGAAACCAGACTATGGACAAAACATTTTATTTTGTTTTGTTCTCCATGTGACAAAAAGGCCCAGAGAATGCCCATCCCAGCATGCTCAGCACCACGGCCTCCAAAGTGCCTTACTAGCGCTTGCCACTGCTCAGGTGGGGAGGCTCTTACGGGGCTGCCTCTCCTTTCGCGGCGCCCTCCCTGCCCAGCTGGGCCACGGGAAGCCTGACTGCCATCCTCACTTTCCCTTCTCACCTGTGTGGAGAGGGTCTGTGGGCCAGCGCCACCCACAGAGGTCTAAACAGAGAGAAGAATGAGGGTAGCCAGTGCCCTTGGAAGTCAGGCAGAAACACTGGATTCAGAAAGGACCTGAAGAGGTTTTCAGTGCTTTTATTTGGCAATGTGGAGACCAGGGAGCTCCTCCTCGAACTCCCAGCGAATACACAGCAGGCACACGGGCAGGGTCGATTACCCTGCTTTGTACCCAGGGCCAGTGTGGATCGGAATTAGCTGGTGTCAGTCAGCAGTCCACTGCCTTCCCAGGCAGCCGCTGAGGGGCCCCAGCCAGGAGGTAAGGAACAGAGTACTCAGATCAGGGAAAGAAGGGATTCTGAGGTCTTCTCAGCACTGATGGCTGAGCACCCACCCAACCCACAGCATAGGTGGAGAAGAGGCCTTCTTTCTCTTCAGTAAATTCACTCCCATGGGTTTCTAGATGGCTGCCTTCAGCGGCAGAAAATGAGGCTGTGATCAGGTGACATTGGCTCTGAGGAAAAAGGATGAAAAAAATAGCCTTAACCTAACCGGGTTATCAGTCAGCAGGATCTAAGGGTCAACAACCCACTGAGAAAATTGTTTCTGTGAAGCCACCATCGGCAGAGGATCACCAGGAGAATAGATGTGAAGGGCGAGGAGGTGGTCTGGGTTATTCCTAAATGTTCAAAAAAAGAGATTACAAGAAGAATATATCTTCTTTCCTTGAAACTGAGTCTCCTAGGAATTGAATGTAGATCAGGGAGGTTTGGAGCAAGAAAGTCACAGCAAGAGGTAGGCCAGCATTACTCCAGGAAGCTTCTGGGACAGCGGATCCTGGTCTGTGGATAGGGGATGGCCCAGCTGGCATCATGGGCTTCCAACAAGCCGAAGAGCTGACTGGTGACCCAGGCTGGGACCCTACTTCTACCAACAAGGGTCATCTTTCTCATGCTGAGTCTGGTATCTCCCTGTGAACAGATAAAACGAACCACATCCCAAAGCACACCTCAAGTGGCATTCACTGGGTTTCACACAGCCCTTGGGTCACTCATATGTGTGATCCTGGGGGACAAATTACAGAGAGTATGAATGAAAAGTAAGCGTTCTTCCTCCATGGGAGCTGGTGGGGGGTGAGGGAGAACTCTGCCTCTGCTTGCTGGAAGGAGGCTGTAGGAGTTGCGGGTTGGACTCTGCTCCCTGCAGACACTGGAAACAGTCCCAGTCCATCCACCACCTACATCCAGGGACATGAGAAAGTCACCCTCCCACCCCCTCGCAGGGATTGTGGGGGCTCTGTGGCTCTCTAACAAGGATCATCTCTCACCCCGACTCCAGTCTGGACACCTGAGGGAGCCACTGGTTCCCACACCTTCAGACACTGGACAGCTGCTGTCACCTAGAGCTTGACTTGCGCATGAACTCAGAGCTACTTGGTAAATTCAAATCCAGGGCTTGATAAAGGGCCTCGGAAGGTGTAACTCCTTGGGTGAGATGATGAGGTCAGGATGAGGCTCCCGAAAGGTCATTGGGGATCCTTCTCTTCCACCAGAGAGCCACAGCCTCCTGTCCCACACCTGAAGGCCAAGGCCAGCCCCTGTCTGTGCCTCGTGTCCCATGAGAGGACTTTCAGAAAGAGGAGCTTCCGGGGGTATAGCTCAGTGGTAGAGCATTTGACTGCAGAAAGAGGAGCTTCCAACTGGGGTGGTCGCTGCTCTGAAAGGCCAAATCCAGGACCATCAGAATTTGGCCTGCTAGAAACTTCTTCCTTCCTCCTGAAGCAGTTAATCAACAGGGTGATGACAAGTGGCTGGGTGTAACAGCTCAGGCAAGCGTCCACCTCTCCAGGAGCTGCCAGATCTTGGCTCTCAAGCCACCTTGCTGCTGAATATTTAACCACATAAAAAGACGGTCCTGAGCTCTTAAATGGGAAGAATGAGTAGTAAAATATTGCATAAAATTGGCATTTTATTTTGTTCTGTTTATATTTTCTGTTTTGTGTTTTTTTTTTCCTATAGTAAAGAGGCACTGATTTTATTATAGGATTTTTTGGAAAGCCACTCTCTTCTGGTCACAGGGGGAGTGGCCAGTATCTGAGCACAGCTTTGAGAACCAGACTATTCCTCTGCCTTGCCCCAGACAAAACCCAAGGACAGTAGTGCTTCACTCAATATGTTTAAGTATGCAAAATGTGTGACTCCTCTTTTCCTTTTGTAAGAGAGGGTGAAGAGCCAGGAGAGCCGTGATGTGGGTACTTTAGTGAAAAGCTAAAGCATTTGATATAAAGCCGCCATTTCAGGGCTTGTCCTGGGCTCAGACTTGTCGGCCTCATCCATCATGCCCTTCCCCTGGGTCTAGGGTCTGGCCCCATTCACACATGCCAGCAGGCCTTTGCTGCTCCAGGGGCAACAGCAGGGAGGTTTGCTAGACCTTTCTGACGAAGGCCATCCTTCTTGACAGAATTTGCAGTCACCAAGGCCGAAGCAAAATGGTTTCTTGTTGACTAGAAAATTCACTGACTCATTCCCCTTTATCTTCTCAGATCTGCAGTTACCATTGTGGAGCCAGAGAAGGAGAAACAGGGAGGAAGAGAAGAGAAGGAGCTGAGGGGATACGGGAAGTTGATTGTCCATCTTCTCAACAATGTTTCTGAGTGGCCGTCTCCATATCAGGTTCCATGTGAGGCACCAGCAATAGAGAAGTGAAGAAACAGTTACAGCTCTCCCAGGATTTTCACGCTGGCTGGGGAGTGAGGAAAGTCATCAGGCAGTTATGATGCAAGGGGATGTGGTAGGGGCTGAGCAGGGGCTGCAGGGGAGAGCCTACAGCAGGCACAACTCATCTTGGCTGAGGCATAAGGGCAGGCTTCCTGGAGGAAAAGGCTTGTAGACGAAAGCCTGGATGACAAAGAAGAGTTGATGAAACCAAGGACAAGGGGGATGGTGTGGGGCGTGACAAGATGGTGTGAGGTCGGGAGAGTTTGTGCAAAAACCCAGAGGCAAGAGTAAGAATGTGATTTTCAGGACGCTGGTGATGATGGGGTTGATGACTAAAACTTTACCTAAAGGGCAATGGGGAGCCACTGAGGGCATTTGATGAAGGGAGTCACTTGCTCAGATTTCGTTTCTTAGATCCCTTGGGCTGTAGTAATCTTTTGCAATGAGAGATGAAGAAAGAAAGGGAGTAGGAGGCAGGGACCCCGGGCAAAGGCTGCCCTCCAGGGCTTTGGGAGCCACTGGTAGCTCTCAAACTCATGCTCTGAGTCCAGGAGGGATGTGAGGACATGATGCCTGTAACAGAGGGTGGGCAGTGTGGTTTAAGTCCTCATTTCTGGGCCTGACCCATTGAATTTGTATAGTAAAGTGAAGTACACTTTTCTCCAAGGGCTGCTGACGCCGCTAGATGGGAAAACCAGATCGGTGAGCTCACGATCAACAGGTAAATTCTATGCCGATCTCAGTTACTGGGCACCAGCTCACTTCTAGCCACAGGTGGGCACTTCAGAAGGGTCTTCTGATGACAAGAAGGGTGGCCATTGTAGCCCCAGAAATGACAGAGATTAGAAAAGAAATGAATGACAGGGAGGTTTCAGAAAGTCAAGTGTTCATGGCAAAGCAGAGAGCGTCAAGCCCCAGGGAGATGCAGCTGGCTGGGAAGGAAGCACACTGACCTGGCGCTCAGGGGTTGGGCACGGTGTGGTCCCCACGGATCGCCTTCAGTGAAAGCTCATACCCAAGGAACATGGCAGCGCTCATGGGGAAGCCACGCACGGTGTTCACCGTGATGCCTCTGAAAAACACCTGTGGCAGGAGGCAGCGTTATCACAGAGGACTGACCCAGACCCCCTGCAGGGCCACCACTGAGGTGTGGAGGAAGGACTGGGGATGTTGGCCACTTGTCACACACTGGACTCCACAGAGCCCAAAGGACCCTGGTGAGCCAAAACCACCCCAGATGCCCCAGTCATGCCTCTGCCTTGACCCACATCATCTGTGACTGGGTTTTTCCAGTCCAGCCTTGTACACATACACTAAATACTGTGGGCAAACTGTTCACCACGGACACCCACATACACTTGCTTAATTGCTGCTCTTTCTCATGTATATACCCACCTGCAAGTGTATACACACAGAGATACACACACAGACACGCATGCATGCAAGCACCAAATTCTCTGGAACCTGGATATCCAAGCTCTGCACTGCGCTCATTTTGCAATGGTAGACACAGCAGCCAGTCAGGACCAACCATTTTGACAGGGAGTCCTCCAAGGGACAGAGTGGGGAAGAACTCAGGCCACACTTTTAAGACTGTAGACATGAAGCGGAGACACAGCTTTGGCATTTAACAGCTGTGTTACTCGGGCAAATGGCGAAGTCTCTGGAACTCAACTTCCCAATGGCAAAATGGGGGTAACGATACTACTGAGCAAATATGGCTGCCAAAGGAATAAATGAGATGCTTGCTTTCAAAGCTCTTGTACACGTCTGCCACGCAGCCAGCGCTCCTGGAAAGCTGATGGTCCCCTCACCCTCTTTCTCAGTAGCCATCTTTACATAGAGGGGCACTCAATCCTCAATCATCAGTATGAGTGCTGAGGGTCCTGGCCTGTATTGATGAGCTGCTTAACTAGCCATTCATACAAGAACCCTGTATCTGTCTTCCTTCCCTTCTGTTGCGAGGGCTGATGATAAGATGTCTCAATGTCTCACTCCCTCTCTGAATCTTCCTGCCCAGTGCTGGGTAGAAGTTGATCAATGTAATATGGTTCCAGCCCTTGCCTGGTTTAAAACCTACCAGGGAGAGATAAGCCCCATGTGGGAATTATTACAATACAGTCTAGAATGTGATGAGAATAGATCAGGGCTATGGGGTGGGGGGAGGTGGGGAGAGCCTGTCCTTGAATGTCTTCCCTGGGAAGAGACAACACATCTAAGGGAAACACTACCCAAGCATAAATGACCCAGAAAGTGTCAGGAATATGATGTACACCTGTTAGCAGACTCCTGTATATTTACTAAGTATAATAAATAGAGCTGGTATGGGAATTTTTGAAGAAGTAGAAATCCAGCCCTTGTACATTTCCCTAGTTTTCTTGGTTGTGAGGCACTGTGGTGTGAGGGTAGGTACAGGCCACTGTCACCGGCCAGGACAGCAGGATGTCTTCCTTCAGGTGAGGCTCCTGCCCCCTAGTACTCTGTGTCAGTCTGCAAGACATAGCCTGGTTGTGATGGGGAGAGAATGGCCTTTGTGGGTTTGGGGAGAGTCTTGACCCTCACAGGGAAGGGATTTGATGGACAAGGATCCCCAAAAGGGAGCAAGTGCTCAGCTAAACCCAGGACTGATTCAGTCAAGGGGCAAGCAGGACACTTGTAGCATCTAATGTCTAACCTTTCTGGAATTCCCCAGGCTCACCCAGAGTGACTGAATAACAAGGAACTGGCCCGAGCTCCAAAAGGAAAATTCCATGCTGGGTGCTCATAAACACTCCCTTGTGGGCTTGCGCTTGGCTCTGCCCTGTGAGGCTAAGCCAGGCAGGACCCAGATTGGAGTGTGGCCCTCCTCTCCCACAGTGCTGGGCCCTACGGGAACCACAGAACATTCCAGACATATAGACACAAACTCCTTCCAACAGCCCTGGCCTTCTCTGCTCTAAGGCCCAGAGATGGCAAAGTGCAGAACCTGCTGGCTTTTACCCTGAGCTTTTGGAACACAAAACCACCAGAGCTGATCTCTCCTCATGAAGCTTCGATGGCTCCCCACTTCCCAGGGAAGTCTACATCCTTCCCTGGCCTGCCAAGAACCTTATGCTTGGACCCTGCACTTTCTCTGGGAAGCCTCTTACACCTGAAATTCTGGGCAAGTTAACAACCTGTCATTCCTCCAAGAAGTTAGCTCTCTTCTACCACTGGGTGTCTTCTGTTCCGTCTGCTGGAATGTTCCCCAGGCCTGGCTATATCCTCTAGCAGTCTTCCCAGGGCCACCCCAAGCTGGACTGTGGCCCGCTGTCTTCTGTGCACTCAGAATCTCTGCCATCACAGCACTTCTCACACTGTCCCTAACCACCCATCATTTGTCCGAATCCCCGTTAATCTCAGTCAGGGCAGTGACAGCAGAGCTGTGTGTGGTTTACCTTGGAACCCCCAGCATCTACACATTTGAATCCCCAACATTTATACTTCAGAACCCCCAGCATCTAGTGCTTTTCTTGGCCCAGAGGGCCCTGTATAAATCTTATAAATGAATCAGTGGACAAATGAATGGATGGATGGAATGAACAAATTCCTTGTTGTGAAAAAGGAACAGTCTCTGAGCTCAAAGAGTCTTGCTGAGGTTAGTGGTAGTGGGGGATTCCCAGAGTGGAGGGACAGCCCTGGTCCCCAGATGGCAAAACCAAATGGCAGCCAGCTCTGCTACCTCAGGAAATGGCTCTTCCTACAAATGTTCCTCTCCATCTCTCCTTAGTCTCAAGTTCAGTCTCAAGCCACTGTCACAAACCTCCTCCCAACAGCCACCTCCGTGCAGCTGAAGGATACCAATTCCCTCTTCTGGCTTCCTGATCTCGATGGTAACTCTCCCAGTGTGTGCAATGGCCCAAGTAGCCCATGACAAATGTCACAGCAGGCAGAGAACAGACTTCTTTTTTGATTTGGGAATGCCCCCAAAGTCCTAGACTTCTAATTCCCTTTATCAAAAAGGCTGCTTTCCTGGTAATCATGAAGTGAGTTACAAAGAACTGCCAAACTTGGCAGTGATTGGGTATAATCACCATTATTCTACTCCTTCCTCAATCTTTATCCCCACTGAGTTCTCCTTCCATAGGGAGGTGGGGACAGGTTGGCCTACCCTGCCTCAGTGTGCCATGGTACAAACAGTTTGGCAATGGATGCTCCACAGAGCCAGCTGTGATAGGAGCCATCTACTGGGCCCCCAGAAAAGTCATTCCTCCTGTTGCTGGGAAGGACTTGGAGACAAGCCGGCTATGTGGAGACAAGCCGGGTACAGGGCTATGTGGGATGTTGTTGTCACGTTACTCTTGTGTTTACATGCAAACACATATACAAATATGCATAAATATAACTATCCACATATAAGCTTGCACAGTATGTGAATGTTTTTTGAATATATTAGAAGAAACTCACAATGGTGATTGCCTTTGAGAGAAGACTGAAGACCAAGGAGGCCAATTCGGCCTTATATCCTCTTTTACCTTTTGAAACTTCCTATGTTCATACATTATCTATTTTAAAACCAACTAATAAAAAAATTTTAAATAATTTGCAGTCAGTGAGTGGTTAATCCAAGCTGAATACTGCTACTTCTATCTAAAACCTGTCTCTGAATATAAACTATGGACCAATGCTACTGAGATTAAGAAATCAATCATCTGACCTCAGTTGCCTTCCAGGATCTTGTTCTTAGCAGAGCACAGTAATTTTTGGATGAAATAATATAAGCAATATATTAAGACTCTGTAGACTTTATAGGATTAGGACACATTAATTTGAGTAACTTGACACATTAACATTTTAATTAAGAGCAGACAAGAATTTATAAAATATATAAAATAATCCTGTTTGACTCTCTCTCACATGTCCCTCTGTATACTTCACAAACTGTGCCTCTACTAAAATAATACAAAAAACAAGTGAGGTGAGGATTCTAGGAAAGTGGCAGAATCGGGAATGCCAGCAGTCTCCTTCCTTACCTAGATAAGAGATGCACTGACAGAATCCATCTGATGTAATTATTTTGGAATTCTGGGGTTTGTTAAATGCTTACAACTTCCAGGAGAAGGTTTGGACAGTAAATATGGTTAATTTCAGTCCATTTAAGCTCATAGCAAGGTAGGAGCTGCCCATCCTTGACCCCCAGACCTGTGGCAGGCAGGTGCACACACGCTCTAGGAGCAATCTGCACACACAGCTTGTGGAAGCCAGAGTGGACAATAAGGACCCTGTCTTGCAAATATTGGAGATCTGTGTTTTGATCACTGATTTCTGTTTCTGATCACAGAAATGCAAAGAGGAAAGTAGCCATGGTTGTTTCTTCTACCCCCACTGATGCAAGTCCTTCCTCCTCTGGCCAATGCCCCTTTCCCCTGTCAGTTTTCTCTTTCCTTTTTCTCTTTTCTTTTTGGAAGCTAGATGTTAAAGACTAGGACATTCAAAAGCAACTTCATGTATGGGGAAATTGGAAAGTAACCATGCATTCCTAGAGAAAGACTCAGAAAACAACTGAGAAGACCTTAAGTTTACACTTTGGGCTGATCTTTGGCAAAAAGACAGCCTATGACAATCTGAAAAGTGAAACAATAAACAAAAACAATAATAAAACACACCAGACACTGGGGAAAGAGGGGAGAAACTGATTTCCAGAGTTAACACATAATTAAATTAAATTCATAATTAAATAAAAGTCTAATCTTCAATAAAAAATAACAAGACATAAAATGAAACAAGAAAGTATGGTCCATTCAAAGAAAAAATAAATCAAGAGAAACTGTCCCTGAAAAAGACCCGACAGCAGATCAAGCTGGCAAAGACTTTGGAACTATCTTAAAGATGCTTGAAAAACTAAAGGAAGAGATGAAGAAAGTCCAGAAAATGATACACAAACAAAATGAAAACATCAATATGAAATTAAAAAATCTATAGAGAAACAAGACAAAAATGCTTCAGCTGAAAAGCACAGTGACTGGAATGAAAAATTCACTAAAAGGATTTAAAGGTATATTTGAGCAGGCAGAAAAAAGAATGAGCAAACTTAAAAATAAGACAATGGAAATTACTGCAGTTGAGAAAAAGAAACAAAACTGAAGAACAGTGAAAAGAGCCTAGGAGATCTGTGGGAAACTGTCAAGGAAATAAATATATGCATTATGGGAGTCCCAAAAGGAGAAGAAAGATAGGGCAGAGAATGTCTGGAGTAGTAATAGCCAAAAACTTCCCAAGTTTGGTGAAAGACAGAACTATAAACATCAAAGAACCTGAATGACTCCAAGTAAAATAAACTCAAAGAAACCCACACCAAGACACATTATAATCAAACTTATGAAAGCAGCAAGATAGAAGGAGCACATTATATAGAAATAATCCTCAATAGGTTTAACAGCAGATTACTTATCAGACACTTTAGAGACCAGAAGTCAACAGACCAACATAGCCAAAGAGCTAAAAGAAAAAATGTCAGTCAAGAATCCTGTATCCAGGAAAACTATCCTTTGGGGCTGAAGGTCTTATTCCCAGGTTTATTCCCAGGTAAACAAAAGCTGAGGAAGTTCATCACCACTCGGTCTACCCTGCAAGAAATGCCCGAAGGGGCTGTGGAGGGTGAAACGAAACAGCACTAGAGAGTAACCTGAATCTGCATGAAGAAACAAAGAGCTCAGTAAAGGTGAACTAATGATGAGAGTGACATCATAAAATGTGACAGTATAAAATGTCCCTATCTTGTCCCCACCCCAACAACATAAATTGGGCATCCATCTACTCACACAGGTGCCTCTGTGGGAGTTCTGGGATCCAGGAGCACATCCCGATGGATGCAAGAGTCCTGCCTGCCTGTGTATCAGGGACCAGGTTGAGAGACCTCAGTACTGGCAGTGGGAGATTCAGCAGCCCATCGACTGGCTCTAGCCCATCTCAGCTGCAGTCTGGGAGCATCTGGAGAAAGAGGACTTGGCCAGCGTGTGTGTGTGTGTGTGTGTGTGTGTGCGTGAGAGAGAGAGAGAGAGAGAGGAGAGAGAGAGTCTGGATGTACTGGAGTGGATAGTGAGCCAAGACTGGAGGGCTGGGGATGAGGCAGCCATGTGAGGAAAGGTCCAGCGTCCAGTAGTAACATTAACACTAGTGAAACTAACACTAATAGTAAAGCCAAGGACAATGCCTAACTCTCTGTAAATATACTCTGTGTGTTATGCATGAAGCTAAGCACTTTTTAGATGCCTAATTTAATCCTACTAGCAAATATCCCTGTTGTTCATGGTAGGGATGATTATCCTTGGAGAAATGGAGGCCCAGAAGTGAAACAACTTGCCTGGACTTCCCCCAGCTCATGAGTAGCCAGGCTGGCTTTAACTTTAGTCTGCTGACTTGAAGGGGGAAGCCAAGAAACCTGGGAGGCCCCCTGGAGGTAGAACACACATGATGGTTTCTCTAGAGGATAATAGGAGTTATCACAGGTGGCAATATAGACAGAGATGATTTTGTTTATAGCCTTAGATGCCAAACTTGGAATTCCGCTTGTCATCCTAGGACAGTTCAGACACCAGAAGAGGCTTGGATTTAGACAAGCCCTTTGGGTGCAGGGAGGAGTAAAGAGAAAGGAGGTAAGGCCAAGTTGCAGGCTGCCCCATAGCTGAGACCAAAGGTGACAGGATGTGGACTCAAGTGGGGTGAGAGAGAAGACAGACCAGGGGACTAGACATTGTGAGATGTGATGACCGACATGGCTCTGGGACCCCCTACTTGGAGGACAAAGCACCAAGTACTGAGTGAGGAAGCACCTCCAAGCCTTTCCTGATGAGAAGGCAAGCTTTGGTGACAGGGAGATGTGGCTCCAGGTCCTGGCTCTTTCATACAACAGCTGTGTGACCTCAGGTAGGTTGTCAGCCCTCTCTGAGCCTGTCTTTTACACCAACCTGGGGCATGGACTAGATGAGACAAGGATCTAAGTAGGGCTTCATGTGGTAACTTCCAGAACTTCAGTTTCCTGATTCCCCTCTCTGTAATCTCATATCCCCCAAAATGGCTGGCCCACCTTCCCGGGACTGACATGACCCTGTGTCACCGCTGTGGGGCTTACTTTAAGACCTTCCTTCTGGTAACTCTGGGAGATACAATCCAGGACACCTCTGTATTTGTTTAAATAAACCCCGTCAGCTTGGAGTCGACTTTTCACGACATCCATAGGAGTTGCTGTCCCCCAAGAAATTGCTCCTGTAAAGAGAGAGACAAACAGGTGTCAGGGACTGGCTGGTTGGGATCTGTTGGGGACGTGGCTCCCTGCCCCTTCCCATTATTTACAGGCTTAACAAGCTGCTGGGGGACGTGGAAAGAGCTCAGTCAGGACCTGTGAAGGCCATCCCTGAACTTCCCTCACCAGTCACTGTGGAACTTTAGAGAAGTCTCCTCTGGGCCTACAGTACTGACCTTCATGGGGTTCCTGTTAGGACAAATAAACGGATGCACACAAAGCATTGAGCACAGTGCCAGGCCCACAGCCAGCGCTTTATCCAGATGCCTTTATTGGCAACCTTTACTGGAGAGACAAGAATAGGCCCCACCAATCCTTGGCAGTGCCTTTCCAGGGCACCAAGGGCCACAGCCCAGAGCAAAGGCTGTGGCGGAAGGCTTGCAGCTCCCCAGAGACAGAAGGGACTCTGAATACAGAGAAGCTAAACAAACACTTGCAGATAGGCTGCTTGCCAACGAAGGGTCAAGTAAGGACTAGAAAGAGCAGGAAGGTCTTTACAAATCTGGTCACTTTTCTGGATATCTGAAACCGAAGCCTCGGGACGATGTAACACTGGGTCATCCTCACTGGAGAAGCTCAGGTGCCCTAGTTTGAGCACTTTTGTGACTTTAAAGGACTCTAGGAAAACAATGCCAGGTTACTGTATAAACATGAAAATTGGCATGTCCTTAGACAGGAAGAGAAAAACAAACTGATGCTAAAGTCCAAGGCAGCTGGTTTGCAAAGTTTAGTAACTGCTGTCCGGAGACTCCCAAATGATGCCTTAGCCTGTTGTGGACCCACTGCCCATCCCAGCCTCCAGCCACCATGGCCTCCTGCCCATGATCCTCTGGGAATCCTCTACACCTCCCTTCCCTCGTGCCTCCTGCCAGATAATGGGGCTGCTTCCTCTGGAGTCTGTCCAAGTACTCCCCAGCACACTCCCCTCTTCCTCAACCCATGGCTAAGGGCAATACAAAATGTAGTCTACCTACCAGACCACTCAAACCTGCTCTCACCAGAATCGAGAATGGTTGGGGCCTTGTCCTCTCAGCCAGCGAGTGCTTAGTAAGCACTTACGAGGATCTAGCACAGGCCAGACCTCACACACATGAGGGCAGAGGGAGGACACTGGTGTTCAGCAGGTAAGAAATGGGTTTTGTTATGTGTGTGCTGAGTTTTGAGCATAGCTAATGATGATGATATGGGGACGGGGGAAGGAATATCAATTTTCTTCTTTCCAGAAGATCTTTCCCATCAATATCAAACATGCTGTGTTACCAGTCTTTTTAAAAAGCATCCCTCTCTTGATTTCCCTACATTTCTCTGGAGATAGCTGCATACCACTCTTTCCCATCACAGCACAGCTAAACCCCCTCAGACATGTTGTGTGTCCTCAGACTGTCCAATTTCTTTCATCCGATTCTCTCCTAGTCCCACTTCAGTGGGGTGTTTACACCCCTCTCTTCACCAAAATGGGTCTTGTCACAGTCCCTGATGACCTACATATTGCTAAATCCAGGCAACAGGTATAGCAAGTGCAAAGGCCCTGAGGTGGGGAGAAGCCAGACATGGTCAGGGTGAAGCAAGGAGACCAGTCTGGCTGGAGCAGAGCAAGCAAGGGGAGAGGAGCAGAAAAAGACTGGACCATAAAGGGACTGAAAAACACTGTAAGAACACTGATTTTTACCTGAAACGAGGTGGGGATACTGTGTGGTTTCTGAATAGGGAGGGTAAGTAACCAGCCCATGGTCACCAAATGAGTAAGAGAGGATTTGAACTGGGATCTTGCTGACTGCAGAGTCCCTGCTATACTGCCTTAATTAGCTGTGTGCCCTTGGGTTGGTCACCTAATCTCTCTGAATCTCAGTTTTCTCATCTGAAAAATGGGAAGACTGATTCTTCCCTTAAAGAGTTAATGAAATTCTCACTTTAGAAATGTTTGGTGTGTCAACATTCAAAAACAGTGAACCCCAATAACAGATTTCCTCTTTAAAGCTCAGTAATACCTAACACAGAAGAAAGGGTCAGAGTACATCTTCTGACTGGAAGTTCCAAAATCCCAAATAGGAACTTGCCATTCCCACAGATCCAGAGGAAAGGAGAGGCAAAAAAGAGGGAGACCATTCCCCATTCCCAGACTTTCCTCAGTCTGGCTCGGTCTGGCACATAGTAGGTGCTGAATAAAGAATTGTTAGATGAGTGGCTAGCTGAATCGTGCCCTTTCCTGGGCTGAGAAGGGCATGATAGGCCTCCCAGTCATCCCAGGACAAGGGTCAGCCCAGGGATAGGGGTCAGTATGGCTGTCCTTACCTGCCATGCCACCGGCCAGCCACACAGCACAGGGGCTGGGGCCCGTGCAGGCCTCAGGTGTGATCCACTCATTCAGGAACACATAGGGGATGAAGTAGAGGCAGTAGCCTGGGACATCCCTCAGCAGCATGGCACCAACGCCCCGGTACATCCCTGCCAGGCCCTCAGTCCGCACGATGGTTGTGATGCAATGCACAGGTCCCTGGTAAATGGGCTGCACCCCAAGAGCCACTGCCCTGGGTTTCAAACCAAGGTTGGCTGCAAAGACAGGGAGGAGAAGATGGCAAGTGACCCAGGGGGCAAGAGACTGGTCCATCTCCAGCGCTGGAGCCAGCCTGGCCCATTGATGATTTCCACTCCCATGGCCTGTTGGTTTTTACCAAAACTTCTGACCCTAGCAGTTCAAACTGAGATTCGCAAGTCCCAGCAGGAAGGCCAACACGTGCAACCAGCTGTACACCCAGACTGGAGACTATGCCTGCTGGGTGAGAAAGCCCCAGGTGCCTGAAGGGCTTTTGGTCAACCAACGCTATGTCTTTGTAAGCAGCAGTGACTGCGGAATGTCCAAGATCAAAGATGAACAAGCTATACCAAACTCTTCCCTGAAGCAGAGGTTGCAAAATCAATGTACTCTGTGTGTGTATGTGCGTGTGTGTACTTGTGCACAGTGTGGTTTAAAAAAACATACGAACATCATCTCCCATTCCGTCAGTTGTGTAAGGCTAGTATCTAAAATCCATAAAGAACGTATCAAACTCAACACCCAAAGAACAAATAATCCAATCAAAAAATGGACAGAAGACATGAACAGATACTTTTGCAAAGAAAACATCCAAATGACCAACAAACACATGAAAAGGTGCTCAACATCACTAGGCATCAGGGAAATACAAATCAAAAAACCACAATGAGATACCACCTCACACCAGTCAGAATGGCTAAAATTAACAAGTCAGGAAATGACAGATGCTGGCGAGGATGCGGAGAAAGGGGAACCCTCCTACACTGTTGGTGGGAATGCAAGCTGGTGCAGCCACTCTGGAAAACAGCATGGAGGATCCTCAAAAAGTTGAAAATAGAGCTACCCTATGACTCAGCAATTGCACTACTGGGTATTTACCCTAAAGATACAAATGTAGTGATCCAAAGGGGCACGTGCACCCGAATGTTTATAGCAGCAATGTCTACAATAGCCAAACTATGGAAAGAACCTAGATGTCCATCAACAGAAGAAAGGATAAATACGATGTGGTGTATATATATATACAATGGAATACTATGCAGCCATCAAAAGAAATGAAACATTTGCAACAACATGGATGGAACTAGAGGGTATTATGCTGAATGAAATAAGTCAATCAGAGAAAGACAATTATCATATGATCTCTCTGATATGAGGAATTTGAGAGGCAGGGCGGAGAGGTCTTGGGGGATAGAGAGGGAAAAAATGAAACAAGGTAGGATCGGGAGGGAGACAAATCATAAGAGACTCTTAATCTCACGGAACAGACTGAGAGTTGCGGGGAAAAAATGAAACAAGGTAGGATCGGGAGGGAGACAAATCATAAGAGACTCTTAATCTCACGGAACAGACTGAGAGTTGCGGGGGGTGGTGGGGTAGGGATGGGTTGGTGGAGTGATGGACATGGATATGTGCTATGGTGAGTGTTGTGAAATGTGTAAGACTGATGATTCACAGACCTGTGCCCCTGGGGCAAATAATACATTACATGTTAACCAAAAAAAAAAGGAAAAAAGAAGTAAGGGGGAAAAAAAAGAGCATATGAGATTTGGACCCAGCCTGTTCTGGTTCCAAATCCAAAACCCACTACTTAATAACTTCTCAACCGTGGTAGGCCATATTTTTCAGCCTTTGGTTTCTTAACTTTAAAAAGATAATTGGTCAGGGGCACCTGGGTGGCTCAGTGGGTTAAGCCTCTGCCTTTGGCTCAGGTCATGATCTCGGGGTCCTGGGATCGAGCCCCATGTTGGGCTCTCTACTCTGTGGCAAGCCTGCTCTCCCCTCTCTCTTTGCCTGCCTCTCTGCTACTTGTGATCTCTCTCTCTGTCAAATAGGTAAATAAAATCTTAAAAAGAAAAAAAAAGATAATAGGCCAACTACTTATTACATACAAAGTTGCTAAGAAAGTAGATCTCAAAAGTTTTCTACACACAGGGTAACCATAGGATATGACTAATGGGTTAACTAACCTTACCTTGGTAACCACTTCACAATACACATGCATATTAAATAATCAACTTGTATACCTTAAACTTACACAATGTTATATTTCAATCATTTCTTAATAAAGCAGCAAACATTTCTAAAGGAAAAAGAAGAGAACAGATCAGTATGCATTAGGGAATATTATAAAGTGCTGAGCATGGTACTAGGAACACTGTAGGGGGAGAATAATTTATCCACAGATTATTACTGAGACTGAGATGATCAGCATGAATTGGGAGGATACATGGGCTGGAGGGCTCGACATGCTGTCCCTCCAGCCTTGGCTAGCAAGCAGTGACTCTGTCTCTTCCTTTTAATCCTTCCACCAGGCTCCCGTCTCCTTCTCTGATGCTCATCTCCCCAGCTGTGGACGCTTTATCTCAGCTTTGACTCCTGACCAGAGAGGCCCCCCAGTCTCAGGGCTCATGCAGTGCACTCTTATTTTCAAAACTCCTTTCTTGAGGAACCAACATGGTATGGTCAGGAAAGAAACAGAACGAAGCTTCCCTGTGACACACACCTACGTTACCACCTGAGTTTAGTTCCCCGTATGTGGCATCTCACTTTGGTTTTGCACATGCTGACAAAGAGGCAATAACTTTCATTACTGAACAGCTGAATTTCCAAGTTCCCCAAACAGTCCCATCCTTATCAGATGAAAGGTTAGGAGCAAAGATTCAGGTTCATGATTTTATAGTCCAAACTGAAGATCTGAGAGTCAAACACAACCTGTCTTTCTGTTCATCCCAGAAGGAGGTAAGGTAGAGGGGGAGCTTCCTATTTGCCTGGGAAGTGTGCTTGGACAAATGAATCCTGTATTTTCTTTTTGTGCAAGGGGAAGAGACTAATTATGGACTGCACATTCAGCCAACTACAGCATGGGCAGGAGGCTGAGTCCTGTTCACTTCCACAGCAGATCCCCCAGGAAGGGAGCAAGTGTGGTGGCCACCCCTGGGGGCAAAGGGCCTCTGAGCTCAGAGCAAGATCAGACACTGTGATCTTTGAAAGCCCACTGGGATATCATTGCCCACACCTTCCTTTCCCAAATCCACTATGATGCTGCCAGTGTCACCCTGGGAAATTCTGGGATGAGACAGAATAGATGTAATTGTCCCAACATCTCAACTTTACCTGGGTCATGCTCATGTCCA
This sequence comes from Meles meles, assembly GCF_922984935.1. NCBI lineage: Eukaryota > Metazoa > Chordata > Mammalia > Carnivora > Mustelidae > Meles > Meles meles. The sequence continues at coordinate 109,597,797 of NC_060068.1, forward strand.
AGTAGCACTGACCTGACCCAAGAGTCAAGGTTTTCATGAATCAACTACCGGTAGGATGTGGCTCTCAGAAGTTACTGATTGAAGGAGAGTGTCCTGATAATATTCTGCTTATGTAGAGGTACAGATATTGAAAAGAATACTTGCCCAACCTCCACAATGCCTTATCAACAAAACACCTGTACTTTTTTCCCTTTTCTTCCCAGGATAAGCAATAAGGAACTTCTCTGATATTCTCCCATGTTTGTTATGTAAGCAATCTAGTTTTTACTGCTTAAGAATTCTCCATTTATGGCTATTAAAGCAATATAATTGTCATGCGGATTGCCATTCTCTGGAATACTAACATGAATCTAACTGGCAGCCAGCACCTTCTGAAAACAAAGCCACTGGAACTCCTTCTAGCTCCCTCAACCCCAGAGTTAAAGCACACACACAGACACACACACAGACACATACACACACTTATTTGGAAATAATTTCCAGTTTGCAAAAAAGGACAAAAAAGAAAAATTAATACAGAGAACACCCTTATACATCCTTTCCCTGGATTCACCTAATGTTAACATTTTACCTCATTTGTTTTATGGTTTGAGTGCTTGCTCTCTCTCTCTCTCCCCCCTCCCTTCTCACTGAACAGATGTCCCTGTCCCAGTGCATAAACTGCCCGGGCTGTGTTCATCTCCAAGATCAGTGACCTGACCCGGAATCAAGGGTTTCATGAATGAGGTATGGGTATGACTTGGCTTTCAGGAGTTACTGATAAGAAAGATCGTGATAAAAATCTTCCTTGTTTGGAGGTGCCAATGTTGGAAAAACATCTGATAAACTTTGAACTGGCTTTGTCACCAAGACCCAAACTTGCGCTTTTTTTTTTAATCCTTTTCCCCAAGGTAAGCAATAAGGAAATTCTCTGTGCATATACACATGCATATCTTTTTCACACATATGTACATAACATTATTTTCTGAACCATTTCAGGGTTAGATACCGAATGGTTCTTTACCCCTAAATCCTTTAGTAATTGTTGCCTAGCAATAGGGATACTGCCTTAAGTGCCAGAGTAGTTATCAGTCTCATAATATATGTGACAATACCTTTACTTAATGTACTAGCTATACTCAAGTTACCACTTGATCTTGTACTGACCTGTTCGGCATTCCTCCCTTCACTAGTGCAGGATCTAGTCCAGCCAGTTACTGCACTTAGTTGTCATGATTCTTCAGGTTCCTTTATTTTTGTTTTTAGTAAGCACTACATCCAACCTGGGGCTGGAACTCATGACCCCAAGATCAAGAGTCACGCTCTCTGCTGACTGGGCCAGCCAAGTGCCCCTAGTTCCTTTAATCTGGAGCATTTCTACAGCTTTTCTTTCTTTTTAATGACACCAGCATTTTTTATGAGTGTGCTGCCTCCCTTCTTAGGAATAAAACCTTCCTCGTTTGCAGTTTGTTTGATGTTTCCTTGTTATCACATTGAGATGATGCATTCTTGGCTGAACTTCCTCCCCGTTCTCACCTCTCCTCCCATGAAGACTAATGGCTCTCGGGAGCCCCTGGTCATCTTCTCTGGCCTCCTGTCCTAGTTTTTATTAGTTTCCTTTTTCAATTTGGATGTAATTTACACTCAATAAAAGGTGTAGCTTGTAGGTATACATTTGATGAGTTCTGACAATGGCATGTGCCTGGGTTACCACACCCTCCTGAGAAAATGACATCTTGTACTTGAAGTCACCTGTTTGATCACAGCCCACTAAGACACAGTGAAGATTCCAAGCCTACCTACCCTCTCCTGATTGTTTTTGAAGGTATAGGAACTCTGTGACATCAATGATACGTCACTCAATGAGAAACAAATCTTTCAGCTAGTCGATGGTTGTTACTGGCCCATCTGCATTAGCAATAGTGGCATGGACTGTTCATATGGGACCACAAAGCAGAAAACAGAAGCAACTCTTAATCAGTTGCACCAACCAAGAGATGATCAGAGGCTGGGCCCATCAGGGGGAGGCCCCCCCTTGGGAGGGGACATGGTCTGAGAGGCCTGGCCCGGAGAGGCACAGCTTAGGAGGTGTGGCCCGGGGAGGAGAGCTTGAGACAGGACCTGGGGAGGTGTGGCTTGAGAGGCATGGGCGGGGGTGGGGGGGTGGGGGGGTGTAAGGCTTAGAAAACGTGACTGGGGGAGGCAGGGTTGGGGAGATGGGCAGGGCTTGACAGTTCCACTTAGAAAAGAGCTGAATCAGAGTTCTTGGTAACTCTAGCTGTTTAAAACAAACTTTGGTGACCTTTAAAAATGGACTTGGGAGGTTGCCTGCAAGCAGCGTTTGGAAATAGGCGCAACAGAAATCCGTAAATCTGCATGTTGTTTGTGCAAGGAACCCAAGGAAGGAGGTGAGGTGCTCGGTGAGTGAGTACTTTGCTCACACTGAACCACCTGTTCTCAGTTGTTTTTGATCCTTCAGGGCTTAGTTTGGGGGTGCACACGTGCGTGTAAAGGGATTCACATGGGGCATATTTTCTTCTGGGACAAAATGTATTTAGTTTCTCTAATTAGAATTTTTTGTTCCAAGATGGGGATTAAATTACAAATCAAACTGATCATTTTTTATAAGGAGGCTTTGCTATTGACACCATTTTTTTTTCTGTACTCTAAATGAAGACCCTGTTACTTTTTATGATGATACATATGGATTAAAACTCTGAAACACTCAGGATGCTTGTGGTTTTCTTTGTTTTCCCAAATTCACTTAGGACCAATTCAAGCTCCCTATACCAAGACAGGCAGGATGTGGGGCACCTGGGTGGCTCAAATGGTTAAGCATCTGCCTTTGACTCAGGTCATGATCCCAAGGTCCTGGGATCAAGCTCCACATCGGGCTCCCTGTTCAGCCAGGAGCCTGCTTCTCCCTCTGTTTCTGCCTCCCTCTCTCTCTCTCTCTATCATGAATAAATAAATCTTTAAAAAAAAAAAAAAAAAGACAGGCAGGATGATCAAAGTCAATGAAATGGGTCCCTACCTCGCTCCTAATCTTCATCAAGGAGAAGAGGAGAGCTTATATAGTTCTAAACAAACAAACAAACAAAAACCCAAAACCCTCTGGGGCACCTGGGTGGCTCAGTGGGTTAAGCCTCTGCCTTCAGCTCAGGTCATGATCTCAGGGTCCTGGGATCGAGCCCCACATTGGGCTCTCTGCTCAGCGGGGAGCCTGCTTCCCCCTCTTTCTCTCTGCGTGCCTCTCTGCCTACTTGTGACCTCTGTCTGTCAAATGAATAAATAAAATCTTTAAAAACAAAAACAAAAATCTCTCTTCCAACCTCCCTCACCTCGACTAGCTGGCCTACCTGGTCTGTGTGGCTGGGAGGCAGGAGACACAGATGCTGGGGACCATCATTCCTTAGACTCTACCGTGTGGCTGTTTAACTTCACTGCTCTGCCCACCAGTGTAAGGTGTCTTGCCTACTGGCCTCTGACTGGGCCCTCCTGGCAGGTGCCTCTGCAGGAGGTAGGAGTTTTCAGGTTTGGCCTGTCCTAACAGGTACCCATGCAGCCACCTCTTGGGAGTTCTCCCACTTCAGTGGGCCTGAACCAGCCTAGATGCAGGCTGGGTCCCCACAGATTTGCCTCTCAGAAGCCAGGGGTTTAGCCACGCATACTGCTGGGCCCTTCCCAAGCACAAACATGAAAAACTTTCATCTCTTTCCTTTCTCAGATATTGTTCAATGTCTTCAATGGGCCATAACTGTGGAAACAGGAAAGGCAGCTGAAACACAATGGCTGGTCACTGATCCACTGCAGTAAGGGGTAGCCAGCCCTCAGAAACATAAAGGGCTGGCCACTTTCTGGAAGAGAAAGGCCCACGAGACTTCTCCTATGTACGCATAGTCAGGCATGGGATGAAAACACAATATTATTTCTCAACAGGTCACTTTCTACAGAAAATCCTTAATAACCAAGCCATCCACAGATGAGGTCCCGCTGCTCCCCAGTCAGTGACGTGCAGGGTTACCACGTTTTCTGTGCTCAAATATTTCTAGGCCAGGGAACTCCCAAATCAAAGTTGGGAGCATGGACTTATTTCAGGGACCCACAAACTGGTAAGCATTATAGATTCACAGGACTCCTAAAGTATCTCACATACATGTGTAACTGTTTTTCTCTTACATGTACATGCTATTGCGGGGAACACAACAAAAATGTTCTTAAATATACTAATTATCCAATAGTAACTGATTGTATGCAGCTTCTTAATCCACAGACGCTGAAAGTACAGCGCTATTCTGTGGGTTGGATGCCCTTTAATGTATTTACAAGGCATTCCTGGGAAAAGCTGGGATTAGAAGCAGCTGGGATTCGCTCTGCTGCTCGGCGGCTGTTACTGTACAATCCGCTGCAAGGGAACCTACCACGCTGGCCCGCAGTTTCCTCCGCCACTTAGGAAAGGGGAAGAATAAATAGCCTGCCACCTCTTTGGCTTTGGTGAAAACTGAGTGAATTTTGGCAAAGGTACTTTACTTGAGGCAAATAGTCATTCCTATTTTTATTACCCCTCTCCTGATATGACTCCAGATTGGGAGTGCTGGAACTGCCAAACTCAGGCAGCGGTGGCCTGCAGCCAAACCTACTGGGGTAGGTTGTGGATGCCCACACAGGGCCAACGACTACCAATACTAGCGTTGAGTCTCCAAATCAGGACCATACTTGCCCTCATCAGTTGATATAAAGACCAAATGGATGTGTCATCCGCCTACGTAACCTCACAACCGTGTATTACATTGTATGCACCGTCATTTCATCTCTGCTAGCTGTGTGGGAACCCAGTTTGGAAAAGATTCAGCCAAACCACCCAGAATTCAAGGACTCCTCTTGAACTACATGGCTAAATGCCTGGCCTCTTCACAAATTTCTTCCCTTTACTTTTGGGCTGCTATGGCTCCAGCCCTCACTTCCTATTGGCAGCCCACAGCCTATTTGACAAGAAGGCTCAGGCTGTAGGGTCCTGGCTTGTCTCCAGTCCCTTGTCATACTCCAGGGATTCCTCCTGCCCTCCCACATAGACTTTCTTCTTCAGGAGTTAAATGGAGCAACATTCAGGGAGTTTAGCATTAGTTATTTTTGATCTGCAATGGGAAAGTCTTGAAAAATCTGCTATATCAGAAGGCTGCTCCTCCCCAAGGCCAATCCACCTGGAGAAGAGTGTTTTTCTTGGCAGCCACACATCTTTACGGTAGCAATAAAACTATGTTGCCAAAGAGACAAACTGATGTACATGGTCAGGGCCTCTGAGGCCCAGTTGGTGACCTTCCCAGCCAGACATTGCCAAAGACTCAGAAAAATCAGAGAAATGGTTTCATCCCACTTTGGTCACCCTTGGGCTCAGGCAGGCTTTGTGTTCTGGTGTGTGGTTGATGATCTCTCCCACCCAGATCCACCCCTCATGCGGCCCTCTCTGGTGTTACCATTCCAGCCCTATATATCTCGGCTCGCACGCTCAGAAATTAGGATCCTCTTCTCCCCAAATCCTGGCCACATCCTGTCCCCTTCATTCTGTTTGGGCTCTTGAACATGGTAGAGGCAGGCCTTGCAATGAGGTCTCCCGCAACCTCCTTTCTCTTGCCCTCAAAATCCTTTCTGAATTGTCTGTTTTGTTCTCTTCCAACACAGAAACGAAAGGCTTGTTCCTTCCCCAGCCCTTGGTCTGCGTCCCTAGTGTCACCCCACTTCAGCCATTCTCCCCTCTTGATTCCCTTTTGCCTACTTCGGGGACGGGAGTTTCCCAGGACTCTGCCTCTTGGGGCAGTGGAGGTGGATGGGCTGGGGCCATGCCCTGTTGCAGCATGTCACACCTGAGGGAGCACGTCACCCAACCTGAGCCTCAGTTTCCCCATTTGTAAGATAATGACAGCACCTCGCTTACACAGCTGCTGTGACGATTTAATGGCAGGTGTGTGTTAGCACAGCGCGCATGGTATGGGCTTGGCCGCTGCTGACCACGGCCATTGATGCCACTGGAACTCCTCCCTGAGCTCTTTCCTGAGCCTTTCCCTTCATCTCCACCTCTTCCTATCTGTAGGTCACCTTGATATTTGCAGCTAATTCATGGCCTCAGTGGTCACTTCTCTGTCACACCCCGACTCCTCCAACCCCAACATTCCAGCTGTGGCACCTCCCACATGAACCGAGCCAGACTCAGCATGTTCTCATTCAAGCCAGCCCTCCTGTCAGGCTCCAGAACAGCAGCAGTGACAGTAATGTGTATGGGTGACATGCCCCACACCAACTGCTGCCTCACACACTTCGCCATTTCATTCCCGGTGGCGGGGTGGGGGGCGTCCTCCCTCACAGTCACCCAACTGTGCAGTCCTGGGTCAGTGCAGACACTTCCCTCTCCTGCCTGGCCCACTGATTCTCCACCACAGATACCTCCAACTGGCCACTCCCCTCCATTCCCAGAGACCAAGGCCCTGGGCCCCTGCTCCTGTTTCTCACCTGGTCTGTGGCAACACACCCAAATCAACCCACCATCACTACTACTTTCCCCACCCTTTCCACCTCTCCTGAAGGCCAGATCCACCTTTCTCCACACAGCTCTGCTCAGGTCATTCTGCTGCCCAAAAGGCCTCACTGCCCGCTGAATGGCGCCTCCTAAGCCCATGCTCAGCTAAGTAATCCAAGCTCTTCACAACTCCCCCCTGCGCCTTCCCCTCCCTGCATTGTAGTTAGAACTCTGACCCTGTGCTACGGTGCTCTCCACTCCCACGTGTCCGTCTCCAAAGCCTCGCCAGTATTCCAACACCCCATCAAAGGCCACTTCCTCTCTGGAGTCTTCCTGACCTGCAGAGCCAGACTCCGAGGTTCCAGAGCCTTCCACGGACCGTTCTCGTTCTGCTACGCATCTGATTCCCCACCAGACTGTGCACTCCCTGTACACAGGGGCTGTGTATCTGATACCTCTGATTTATCTACTCTGCTTGGATCTCAGCAAGAGCTCGGGACATGTTTGTGAATGACGGAGCCAGAGAGTGAGTCCCAACAGGTGCCACACTCAGACCTCTGCCTCCAGTGGGGCCGGGTGCAGTCCTGGGCTGGTCGGCACAGAGTTAATGCTGAGTCCTCGTCCAGTGCCCAAACTCTGCCCTCTTGGGGCGTTAAGGCCTTTGTGATTTGCACATTAATTAGGCTCTCAATGAAAATACAGACCAGAAAGCTCCCAGACTGGGGAAAAGTTGAGTGTCACTGGCCATCGGCCTCCAGGATGTGACTTGGCCCGTGCAGAGGAGGGACTGCTGGCCTCTGGGACCACAGCCCTGAATTCCAGTTCAGGCCCAGCAGGGCACCCAGAGAGGCTCATGCCCACACCAAGGGTGATGATGACTTCCAGAGGGAGGGCTTCCTTCACTGGAGCCTTACAGTGCAACTCACGGCCAACTGAACTCAGGCCAGTCTCTCCTTGCTGCCAAGCAGCAGAGGCGCCAGGAGCAAACCACCGTCAAGTTGCAGCAGTTTTCATGAGGGGTTACTGCTGTTTAGTATGCAACCCTAGTCAGGGCCAGATAGAACTTCCCTCCCAACTTCAGCTACTGCTGATGGAATGTGGTAAAAAAACACAACAACAACAACAACAAAAAATAAAACAAAAAACCCTTCTGTATAACAATTTCACAGTATGTGCCAAGAATCTTAAAACGACCAGACCCTTTGACTCATTCATGAAGCAAAGAGCCCACACATTTAGGGAAATAACCCTACATGAAAGCAACTCCATACAGACAGATTTCCTGATCATATCATTATGTTTGAAAGAGGATGAACCGGCAACAATGTCAAGGTCCATCCCTAGGAAGGCGTGACCTAAGTTCAGTATTACAGTGAACATCTATTTTAGGTGTTCAGTGTGCCAGGCCTGATGCTCAGTTTGTCATGTGAAATCCGTCATCCCATTCCATCCCAGTTATGAGGTAGCTACCGTCGCTATGTCTGCTTTGCAGATGAGTCAATGGAGCCTTGGTGACTTGAGGGGAATTATCTAGAGTTCCTGGGTTGTGGGGGAGAATTAGAAGCAGGTAATAGAACTCTAGAAACTGAATTTTTGCCACGTTGCACCATCCCTCTCAAGACATGTGTGTGCTCATGGACACAGTGATGGAATAATGCACGCCTATTTTAAATATTAATTGTCTATTGTTAATCATTTTAAATGCCATTTTCATAACATGGAAAATGTTGCAATACTAAGTTAAAAAGAGGATACGAAACTGGAGGAGTACCACTTCTTAACATATTTTATCTATGCATTTAGAAAAGGAAAAGGGAACACATTACTGCATTCACAGTGACTGGATTTGGGTGGATGGACGTCTTCTCCCTCCACATTGAATGTTCTAGCTTGTGTACATTTTCAATGACAAGTCAGCACTAATAGTTCATCAGGATTAGTTCAGTGGCTTTCTATTTGCAAGCCTTCAGGTAGCTCACCTCTTACCTCGATGCGGCCTCTATTCTACCTGTCACATGTCCCAGATGCCAGAGGCCTCCAGCACCCAGCTTCAGTATATGGGGGCAGTCCCTCACAGCCCATCATCTCTATCCAGGAAGTGGCCGGGGCATTCCGGGGTAAATCCACAAACTATGGACAATCCCACAAGCCTAGCCTAAGGCTGCCTAGAAACACCCATTTCAGCACAGTCACTCCACAGTGGGCCCTGACCCAGGGCTGAGACCACAAGCTCGCAGATAGCACTAGCCCCACGCTACCAGCTCCATGCTCTGCAGGCTTCAGGGTCTGGTGTTTACGTCTGCTTTTGTTCTTAATTAAATTATATGACCATTTCCAATTCAGGCCACATGGCATCCATCACCTAGAACAGAGCTGAAGCCACCCCCTCGGATAGGATATGGGCTTGGCTTGCCACGGTCCCCACCACTCCCTATTATCTCCCCAGCACCGGAGCAGACATGTGCGGGACCTACTACTTTTGTAACAGCAGAGTCATAGGGAAGTGAAACATGTTTTGTGTTCACACTTCGAAGAGGAAAAGTGAAACGTGGGTTAGCAAGGCTGTGGGTATCAAGATAAATGGAAGAAGTTACTCACTTATGTTACCTCCCTGGTCCCAGTGAGTCTTTAAGCTTTCCATCTCTGGTCTAGAGGGTCTCTGAGGGACACGTGAAAGAAAACTACATCCTTTCTCCTTTCCTGGGGAGCTTCCTGGCCAAAATCACCGCTACCCGCCCTGCTCCAGCCCCGGTAGTGATCCTGTCCAGCCACCAAAGACCTTCCCCCAAGCAGCTGGGGTGGAAGGTGAGGAACGACAGGTCAGGCAGAGAGGGGCTGCCCAAAGCCATGGCATTCAGACCCACCCCTGGGAATCCAAGAGCTATGCCCACTACCTGAACAGTGTTATTTTGGAGACGTGCTCCCAGCCCACTTCCCCCTTCCCATTTGAAGCTGGATTTGGGATGAGTTTATGCAAGGCCCACATGTTACCAAAGCTGCCATCATCTCAAAATCCCAGGGAAGAAGCAGAAATAGCATCAGTGGGCTGTGAGTCAGAAAGCTTGGGGTTCCATCCCGGCTCCACTTCCCATTAGGGGAGTGACCCAAGGCCAACTATAGAAGACACTGATGCCTCAGGCTCCCCTCTGTTAATGTCTAGGAATTGGGTGGCTGGAAGGATAAACACTTACAGAGCTCTTAGCATAGTGCCTGGTGCAGGGTAAGGGATCAGTAAATTAGTACTGGCTATTTTGCCCCCACTGCTGTGACCTGTCTCTAGCTGCCTGCTAAGCCGCTGGGCCCAGATGCTTAATGACTTAGAACTCTGCAGGGCTGAGAAACCCTGGCCTGCAGGAACCTCCCTTGGCTTCTTGTTGAGAGCCTTCCCTGAGTTCACACAAGGCCAGTTCCTGGCACACTGAAAAGGACAGAATAAACACATGTTCGGGGTGCCTGGGTGGCTCAGTGGGTTAAGCCTCTGCCTTCAGGCCCAGGTCATGATCTCAGAGTCCTGGGATCGAGCCCCACATTGGGCTCTCTGCTCCGCGGGGAGCCTGCTTCCCCCCTCTCTCTCTGCCTGCCTCTCTGCCTACTTGTGACAAGTAAATAAGCAATATCTTTAAAAAAAAAAATGTTCATTTTCTCTTGCTGCCTCAGGGGACTGACGAAAGAAGACAAGTTTCCTTCTGGCACTATGATGAACTGACAACCTAAAGCCACGGACTGTGGCCTACCCACACAGGAGCAGAGCCAGGAACTCACCCTCCTCGGATGCTGTTCAATGTCTCCTGTGGTGGCAAGGGCAGGGAGAGCACCCTGGACCCCATGTTCTCACTGCTCAGAGAGCTTATCCAGGAAACGAGGCCCCAGAAGGATCTGGACTTCCCAGGTGGGCAGTTGTGGAGAACCCTAGCCTGGGAGAGCTATGCCTCAGGGCCTGGCAAGCAGGCAGAGGTAACCCTCAATGTAGCCCTGAGCACGTGCACAGACCTGATCTATAGCAATCCCTCCACCCTCCTTCTACCTGCCCCAAAGCCCTTCCTGACCCCTAGCCTGTCCTGATCCCTCCCCCACCACCACATCTGGAGTTGCCCAATTGCTCTCTGCTGGAAAGAGCATTACAGGACAGATAGGATGTATCTTCTTCACCACTGCATCCTTAGCACCTAGCTCTGTGCCTTGGATAAACCTAGCACATTGGATAAACGAACAGGGCTAGCAGCCATGCAGACATTATGGTACCGTAATGGGTATTAAGTATCGGGCATATTGTGGTGAGTGGCTTGACAGCTTTAGCAGCTGCCAATGGGGAATGCTCATGTCCCTAACATTGGCTGCTGCTGCACACCCAGCTTTGGGACCCTTCTTGGGTCTACCCATTCTTTGACAGCCTCCCATCCTTCTTCCAAGCTCCAGAGGCTTCTAGCCTAGCCTCAGGATTCCTTGTAGTTCAGGCCTCTGCCTCCCAAGTTAGTTACCATTCTAGAACCCTCTGCAGGGAAGGCAGGGGTGGAGAAGGGCAGGACAGAGGATGCAATCAATTAATTTACCTCCAACTGTCCCAGGTGTTTATAAGGAAGGTGTTTTGTTTTGGTTTTTTTTTTTGAGAAACATCTCCTTTGGTGTCCAGGCTCACTGTGCCTCACCTCGCCCAATATATAAATGCATGCCTCCCCTTCTTCCTCCCCTTCCAGGGTCAAAGCGTCAGGTTGTGAAGGAGGCAGGTCTGCCCGCAGGAGCAGAGGAGAACTATCACTGGTAATTCTTCCAACATCTGGACCCAAAGAGTCTAAAGACTTAGGGAGAGAGATTTCCTCTGCACCTGAGACTGACACAAGCTTTTCTGAGAGAGGGATAGAGCCAAATGTGAACGTGGGGGCCAGGCCTCCTCGTTCTCAATCTGCTCATGATGCCCTTCATTCCTCAACATGTTTGCTTTTGTCTCTGGGACGGGACCAGATCAGTGAGCTTCAAACACTTCTGTGAGGTGCCACCCTTTGGTGAAACTAAACTATACCAAGACATGGCTCAGTTTGTCGAGTAGAGGAACGTGGAAACCTCTTGCCCTGTATCTCTCTGAGTGGCCCCAAAGATGGTATGCTGTGACCCTCAGGATGAGCCAGGCTGCTGGGGTCCCGTGTCACCCCACATGCTGACAGTGACCACTGAGTGTCACTCTGGAATGACCCAATGTGTTAGAGCAGCTGGCCCCAGGCTCTCCACGGGCCCCAGTGAGGATAGCAGCAATAGGGGGTATGCAGTCCTGTCCTGGAAACGTCCTGGGCCGGGCAAGATGTGCAGGCTGCATCAAGGCACCGGGGCTGGGGGCAGGAGAGCTGCTGGGCTGGAATGCTTCCGAGTGCACTCTCTGGGCTTTGGCTGCAGAACCCAGATGAGCCCAACCGAGCCTGGCCTCTGTGGGCAGAGGGCTCAAGGCAGCCCACTCAGAAGGCTGCCAGCAAGGGGGGTCTTGTCCACGAGAGCTGTCAGCCCAGATCAGATAACTGAGGTGTCAGGAAGGACCACAAATCCAGCCCTTCCATTATGCAGACAGGAGACGGTGGCCCAGGCAGGAGCAGTGCCTTGCCTGAGGAGACAGAGTGACATCAGAACCAAGAACCAAACCTGGAGAGAGTGAAATCTGTCTAAGACCCCAGCTCATCCTTCCTCGAGAGCTGGCACTTTCTACTCTGCACAGCAAGCACCTTCCCATTCTTTCCATCCTCCTTTAGGCAAAGCACAGTAGATACAGACACTCCTCTCTCAAGACGGAGGAAGTAACACACTCAGCCTGCAGTTCAGGAGGGCTTTTAATGTACCAAGAAATGACGTTCCAACCAGAACACCAAGGAGGGGAAGAGGAACAACCCCTCACCCCTGGCCACAGGTGGTGCAGGGGTGAGGCCTCTGGGTGCACTCCCTAGTGTTGGGGATGGGTGTGGTTTTGAGACCCATGAGTCCCTCAGGGCCCCAGGCCTGATTTAATGCTCTGGGTTGCTCTTCTAAAATTCTTAATAATTTTTGAACAAGGAGTCCCCCGTTTTCCTTCTGCCCTGGACACCACAAATGATGCCATTGGTCCTCACCCACCAGTCATTCATTATCTGTGTGGCCCTGCCTAAGGGTCTTCACTTCCAGGAGCCTCCGCTTTCTCCTCTATAAAATGGACACGGTCATAGCACCCGCCTTACAGAATTGTTAGGAGGACCAATGAAGAGAGTGTACTCAGAGCGCTAAGCAGGTGGTTGGCATGGAATAAATAATTAATGACTGTTTACTACAATCGATCAAAATGCTAACTGCAGACTCTTAGATGACAATGCAGGTTCTCTGCTAAACAAAAAGGAGACAAGCAACCACATCCCAGATCTGGTGGACCAGGGAAGGGCCACTGGTGCCCAGATGCCAGGCTCCCTCCCCTCCTTTTACCTTCCCGAAATGGCTGTGTTTGCATCTGCAGCCGGATCTTGATGAGGTCCACGGGCGTCCCCAGCCCGACGGAGACCACGCCAGCCACCATGCTGGCCAGGAGAAGGTCAGACAGTGTGCAGGACCGGCTGTCCTCGGACTCCCGGCTGTGGTGCTGGCTGAGGAACCGCTGCGTGTTACTGAAGACCCCAAACACCACCGAGTTGTAAACAGCGATGCTGGCAAGGGGAAAGGACATGCCCTTGAAGAAGCCGAACACCTGTGGGAAAACCAGGGGGCAGGAGCATGAGGGCCTCGGGCTGTCTGCAGGCCAGGTGCCAGGCTCCCCGCATGGTGCTCGGCATAGACCCTCTTGGAGCCCGCAGTCTGGGGAAGGGATACCACAGGAATACTAAATCATCATGTCAGTGACAAGAATAAAAAAAGGTTGCTGATATGATGGGAAGGACCAGGTGGGTAAGTGAGGGGTGGCTCTCCATTCCTCAGCAAGGCATAATCTGGCCCAAGGGAGGAACCCACTTCTGTAGGCAGTTCTGTTTCTTGAGTCCGGGTGCCCTGGGCCTGGAACCCATACTTGCCACCAGAGTGGCAGTGTTCTTGGGCTGGAAAGTTATCAGGCTGCATGGAGCCCTCATGGGCAGTGGACTTGCCAAACACCCCACATAACTTCCTCATTTGCCACTCGACCAAAAGCATTCACTTGCCCATGGCAAGTGCCCTTAGAGAAATACTTGCTGCCATCACTGAGCCCACATCTGGGGGTAGGAGAGGGGAGGGGGCAACAGATCAACTGACAGGTGATTAAAATTCAACCTGCTAAGGGTGTGGTAAGGGTCTGAGGGGAAGGGAGCTGCAGAAGGACAGCACCAAGAGGCTTCCTTTGCACATAAGCAGAGACCACAGCAGAGGGTGCTGGAGTCTGAGAGGAGAGGGTCCTTTCCACAATGAACTCTCGGGAACATCACAGATACTCCTCTGAAATCTGGAATATTCCACAGGCCCTTGAAGGAGTCAGGGCAGCACTTACTTTCAGTCTCGTGCCAAAAATGAAAAAGTACCAGGAAGCTATTGTACCGACTCCAGGCTGCACACAAACCTGCTAATCCTGACCTGGTTCAGAGGTAGGACACCACACACATACGCACACACACCTTCCCACACACATGCATGCATACACACATGCACACACACCTCCCCCCACCCCCACCTCAGGTTCTTCTTCCAAAACAAGCTTCCTCAGATAATGTGGGACATCACTCAGCCTTGAGGTGCTGTGTCTCCAAGGAACACCCGCAGTCCCCACAAAATGGCCCAGAGGTGGGGGAGAAGGGGGGCAGCTGGGGCTGGCAGGCACTGTGGAGAGTGTGTGCCCAACAGCAGAATCAGGGGCCACCTCTCAGGGAACTAGGGAATCACACACCATCCTGAACAGCTTGCAGTCCATTGTAAAGCAGCCCAGGAGGAGAGTTCGAGCAATGTCCTGACATAAAACACACCTCTGAGGAAAAAGTCCAGGCACAAGCAGGAGGCTCCTGAGCCCCAGGGCACTTGCTAGGATGGAGGCTGTGGAGATGGTGGTCGACAACAAGGCCACATTTCCAGGTACTCAAGGGAAAGCCGAGGGCTGCTATCAATGATTTCTTTAAATCATCAAGTCATTTCATCATTAATTAGAAAATGTATTTTAAATCCCCCAAAGCAGGGCCTTAGAAAGTCTTTGGAAAGCACACGCTCATTCTTAAGAAGGGCACATGATACATCTTCCACAAAATATTATTCACATTTTCCTCTTTGGGAAGGAAAATCCTAGGTCCCCTGCCTTCAAGCAACCTGAGGGACAAGCCAGCTCTGGGCATCTGGAATCCCAAGGGCCTGGCTTCTGCCACCCCAGGTGAAGGGACGCCTGTGAGCAAACAGTTTACCGGTCTCACCTTTGGCTCTGAAAACTGACAGGTCCCCTGTTTCTGCAGGAATTTTCCACTCTGTGACTCTAAATTCCTCAGAATTTCTCCAGAGAGGTTTCACAAAATCAGTTTGTTCCCCCCTAATAACAGCACACAAGATGGCTGGGTTAAGTTTAGGCGACATACAATATTTGAGGTGTGGCGTGAGATGAGGAGAGAAGAGGCAACACGGAGCCAGGAGCGATAAGCAGGAATGAACGGGCCTCCAGCCTGATGGGCTGGTGTCGGGGCTCTGGCCGCAGGGCCCAGGCCCCGGGCAGGCTTCGAGCTGTGTGCAGGAGTCCCTGAGGGGGGACTGCTCCGGCCCCTGTCCCGGAGGCACTTACACTCTCCCTCCTGTACACCGTGCGGATGCAGTTGAGGGTGTTCCCATAGTTGATGCCGGCCTGAAGGCGAGTCTGTGGAGAGATGCGAGGAGGTGAGGGCCCAGGCCAAGATGGTTCACATTCCCACTGCCCCAGAGAGCATGCGCTTGTGGCACTGAGGCCCTTGCTGGCCCAGCCAGGAAGGAGGGCAGGATTTCTGTCCCTGCCAGGCTGGTGCTGTCCTCTGCCCACACTGCCTCCTTCCATGTTCCCTTCAGGCCTTGTTGAGCACAGCAGAAGCACTCTTGGGCTGAGAGAAGAACAAAAGTCTCTTTGTTGTTTGAAAGCGATGTTTGTTAGGGGACGTGATCCCCGCCTCTTGAGTGCAAACACTTTCCAGGGCTCTGCCCCATCTGCTGCCCATCACTCTGCCATCCTAAGTATTCCCTGAGTGACCCGCCCTTCGTAGCTCCAGAACCCCTTCATCTCTCACCAGGATGGTGTGCTGGTTGCCGGTGGGTTTCCCCACTGACTCCTGCTCCCTCTCAGTCCTTGGCTTGCGTCTACACAACAGTCACACTGATCATTTCTGACAAGAGCGAATCGCTATTTACAGCTCACTGGTGGCTTCCCACCAGACTCAGAGTAAACCCCCGACTCTCTACCAGTGTCAAAGAGGCCTGGGTTGGCACCAGGCCTGCCTCTCACCCCTGCATGTCCTTTCCTCCATGCCCCTGCCCTCTGAGCCACGTGGTACATCCCCCAGTCCCTGGCCTCACTTTCCCCTCCCCCACCCTGCCTGAACTCTCCACCAGCTCTTCCTTTCCCCAGAAGGCTCTTCCTTCAGCTCCTGCTTATCCTTTGTGTCTGAGCTTGTCATATCTCTATTTACTTTGGGTTTATTTGGGCTCCCTCTCTATGGCAGGGCTGTCTCACATTTCCCTCTTGTCCCCAGGCTGAGCATGGCCCTGGCACGTATCCCCTTTGCACCAGCTAAATAAGGGACTAAAAGGGAAGACATGGTGTCCTCTATTGGAGGTTGGCTCGCGTGACCAGGGGCATCAGTAGACAGGCACGGAGAGTCTAAGGAGGCTCACAAAAGTATCAGGGCACCCCCTCTGAGCCTGGTAAGAAGGAACTCCAAGAACCACAGGAGAAGTGACCATACCCTGCCCCCAGAACCCAGGGGTCCATGAAGGACTAAGACCCAGAGTGCAGCCTAACATGTCACACTAACAGCCTGAGTTCAGTGTGTAGACAAGGAGCAAAGACTCTGGCAGAACGCACATCATAAAGGTGATGGTCTCTGAGGTGAAAATCACAGGAAATGTTTTTTCTGCCCTGAACGGTGTTTCATGTCTGACTTTCTTACAATAGACAAGGGTTACTTTCATTATTTTCAATTTACATTATTTAAAAATAATGTTAAGTATACAACTAATATGGAATAAATTTTCTTAGTAAAAAAAATTCAACATTCTCCCTCCTCAATCCACCCTGCCCCCCCGCCTGAGCTAACCAGCATGGCTAACAGCGTGGCTATGAGTTTGATAGGCATTCATCTCCATGGGGTTAGAGACCCCGATGGCCGTGGGAAATCCACAGCACTCTCACAGGCATGACAGGTAAATGGTAGTGTATGTTTTATAAGTGTTACTTTCATAATCAAAGAAATGTAGCAGGTGACTCATTCAACCAGTACGACTGAATGCCTGTTTCCAACAGTCACTGTTCCACTCTCAGGAGACTTTCAGCAGTAGAGGAAACCAACTTCCCGGCCTCGTGGAACTTAGAACTAAGTGGGGATGGGGTGGGAGGTCAATAGTAGGTAATTCCCAAGCAAATATCTATGTCTGCTGAGGACAAGTACCAAGGTGAAAAACAGACCTGGGGGTCAGAAGTGTGGGTTGATTGAGCGAAAATGCAGTATTTAACCGTCTGGAGGTGAAGACATGGGGGAAGGCACAGAGAGATGAGAAGCGGGCTCACATGGTGGGCAGACCCACAGAGCTCTACCTTGGGGTGGGGTATCCCCAACCAGGACAAGAATGTAGACGAAGGGACTTGAGCACAGGCCTCCCTCTTTCCCCTATTTAAGGCCGGTGTGGGGGTGATACTCTCCACTGGCCCCAGTTCAGGCAGGGCTTCCTCTGGGGACTGAATCCCCAAGAAGGTTCAAGTTCCACTGAAAAACTCGAGGGCCCAAGTTACTCAAGCAAATCGTACATGAGGAAGTTCAACGTAGGAGTCAATCCCAGGTCACAGAGGAGTTTTAAAACCATGGAGCAAGGGTCTCCCAGCCATACTGAGCCCTTGGGAATGCTGCCACGGAGGCCAGGCACATGGCACATGCCTCCGGGGCCTCGGTTACAACAGGGGCTGGAATTTAGTTGCAACAATTGCATTCTTGGGGAAGTACTGGGCCTCTTCCAGAGCTTATCTCACAGAATCCCACAAACGCCATGCAGCTTGGACACTCTCCCCGTTTTACAGATGGAGAAAGCTGACTTCTTGTATTAGTTCTCCTACTGCTGCCGTAAAAATTATGACAAATTTGGCGGCTTACCACAAGGCATATTTTATTCCCTTACCAGTTTGCCGCTGGTCTAAAGGCAGCTGAGCCCCGATCAGGAAATCCTGGGCATATTGCATTAAGCATACACCCAAAATGCACCAGCTGGGCCAAGAGGCTGGTAAGAGTCTGGATCCCCGCTTCAGGGCCACTGCGCAGCCAGGGGCTGGCCCTCCCACCAGTGATGGGGCAGCCATGGGCAGGAAAAGAGCCTCTGACCTAGGTTAGCAGTGCAGGAGTTTTTAGCTCGGCTCTTCCCATGGCAAGCCCTGGGACCTCAGACAAGTCCCAAGGCACTCGCAACAGACAAGCATGTGTGTTCATCAGGATGGGAATGGCTCACTCATGACTCTGTGCCATAGGGATGATCTTCACAAGAGCCTTGCTGAGAGATGCTCTTTGCCCATTTTTCAGATGAGGAAAGCAAGTCTCGGGGAGGTAAAGTGCTGCACCCTGGTCACAGGAGAGTAGGTGGGCAGGCTGAGAATGCACTCCAGATTATTCCAACTCTAAAGCTCTTGCCCAGACCTTTCTAAGACAGGGACTCCAGAGAAAATGTAAGCCAGAAGAAAGGAAAGAAGGAGCATGTTCTGGAGAGTAACAAGGGTCCTGGGCCCACTCCCTGGGCTGGGCCCAGGCCAGCCATGTCAGCTGGCATCACCAGGCTGGTACCCTGCACAGAGAGGTTCTCAGGCTGGGCAGAGACTGGATTTGACATATCAGGAAGGGTTCCCTCAGAGACTCCAGGGGCAGAGAGGACAGGAGGAGGAGCACTCCAGCCTTTTCAGGTGGCCAGACTTGCCTCTGTGGGGAGGGGGCACCTTCAACAAGCCCCTGGCCTGGCGGGGGGTAAGGGAAGGATGTTCTACCAGAGAGACACAAGAGGCAGCTTGTGCCAGGAATGTAGCTGGAAGGCCCACGGGGCAGGGATTGGATTTGCCTGGTCTATAACTGATGCCTTGCTATCCCCATACTGTCTACACATAGAACATGTCCAGTATGCGAAAGTATGAGAAAAAGCAAGGCCCATATGGGGCTGAGCCCCCATCAAGAAGAAAGCAGAGGGGCGCCTGGGTGGCTCAGTGGGTTAAAGCCTCTGCCTTCGGCTCAGGTCATGATCCCAGGGTCCTGGGATCGAGCCCCACATCGGGCTCTCTGCTCTGCAGGGAGCCTGCTTCCTCCTTTCTCTCTGCCTGCCTCTCTGCCTAGTTGTGATTTCTCTCTGTCAAATAAATAAAATATATTAAAAAAAAAAAAAAAAGAAGAAAGCAGACCTGGGCTCTGACCTAGGAGAGGCCCGCTGTCAGAGAGGGAAGAAGACAGGGCAGGGGGCGGGGGGAGCCCAGTGTGTGATTGTAGAAGCCATTTGGTGAGAGCCAGAGCAGCTCGTCTTAGTGCACGATCCAGGCAAAATTTTAGATATGACTGTGCAAGTCAAGGGTGAGAAGGCACTATTTGAGACCATGCCCCTAGGTATGGTTCTGTAGTCCTGCTCAGCACTGAGGACAGGGGGCAGGTACGGGGGTGGCGTCAAAGAATGTCCCTTTGTAGAGCACCTCACTCCCTCACTCCTCAATACTTCGATACCTGGCATGACCTCAGGCAAGCCCTTTGCCCTTCCTGGGCCAGCTTCTCCATCTGAACAAGGGGTATGGATGAGCCCCATGCCAGAAGGCCCTGTTGGGTCCTCATACCTCCCCCACTTCCTGGAGTATTAATGGCTCCCCATTCTCAACCCAAGTCCACAGACCTACTCTGACAGTGAAAGCCTCCCAGAACGGAGTGCTGACCCACCTTTCCTGGTTTCTGATCTAGAGCAGCTTTCGCAAACCCGCTGCATTGGCCAAACTGGCCATGCTGGCTTTTCCCAAGCGTGGCCTGCACATGGTGTCCCTACCTCAGTGCCTTAGCTCTAGCCTGGAGTATCTGTTCTCATCACCTGAAACCCAACCTTAAATTCTGGACTCAGCTGCCACCTCACGCCTGAAGCCTTTCTTGTTCCTTAGTTGCACAGAGACTAGCAGGGGATACTTAGCATTGCCTTGGCTCCCTCCCTCACAGCCCATGAGAAGCTGGAGGCAGATATGCGACATTCACAAAAACAAAATCACTGCCAAGTAACCAGAGGAGGGAGCAAGGATTCCAAACCAGTCCTCCCAGCACCCCACCCCAACCCACCCCACCCCCACCCCCAGGGTTGGCACAGAGAATCTGCATTGGGCTGGAAACTGTCTTGGGATCAGAAACGGCAGACACATTCCTGGAGGCAGACTCACACCAGGCCGCTTTCCAAGAGGTAAAGGCAAACATGGCTGCAGTACCTTGACTGTGTCTAGAGGGTGACCAACGATGACACTGGCTGCACCTGTTGATCAAAGAAGAAGAAGACCTGGTCACTGACCCCTGGATTCTTCACATGTACCAGTTGGCTCTTGGGATAAGACAGACAGCTTGGGCACTCACATTCACTCATTCAGTCAATGCCCAGTTACCAGAGCCTCCCCCGACCCACTGCAATGTGCTAGACACTGGCCCAGTCATTGAGGAAGGCAGAGAAAATGAAGTAAAACCTGGGCTCTGCCTCAAGAAACAAGCACCCCCAAGAAAGGACAGTGAAGGTGCTGGGACAACTGGTGATCCAAATACTTAAGAATGAAGCTAGACCCCTACCTCATGCCATATACAAAAACAAACTCAAAAGAGAATGAAGACCTTAATGGAAGCATTGAAACTATAAAAATCATTTGCTGAAACACAGAGCAAAAAACTTCATGGTCTTAGATGGGTAACAGATCCTTAGATAGAACACCAAAAGCACAAGTCACAAAAGAAAAAATAAATTGTATGTCACACAAATTAAAAATTTGTGTGCAGCAAAGGAAACTATCAAGAAGGTGAAGACAAGTTATGGAATGGGGAGAAATATCTACAAATCATATATGTGATAAGGGCCTTGTATCCAGAATTTATAATACTTAAAACTAAAAAAAGTGATTTTTTTTTTTTTTAACGTAGGCTTCATGCCCAACAGGAGGCTTGAACTCACAACCCTGAGATCCCAAGAGTCTCACATTCCACTAACTGAGCCATCCAGGTGTGGCCCCCACTCCATTTTTTTTTTTTTTAAGCAAAGAATGGGAAGAGACATTTTCCAAAGAAAATATACACGTGGCCAAGGTGTACATGAAAAGATGTCTAAAACAATTAAACGTTAGGGAAATGCAAATCAACATCACAGGGAGATTCCCCTTCATACCCACTAGAATGGCTACAATTGTTTGTTTGTTATTGTTTTCTTTTTTTCTTAAAGGCAAACAGTAAGTGTTGGTGAGGCTATGGAGAGACTGGAACTCTTGCTCATTCCTGGTGGGAGTGTAAAATGTTGCAGCCACTGTGACAATGGTTTGTCATTTCTTCGAGAAGTGGAACAAAGAATCACAATATGATGCAGCAATTCCACTCCTAGAGAGAGAGCTAAAAGATCGGACCACGGGCACTGGAACAAGTACATGTGACATATAGTCACAGCAGCAGTATTCACAATGGCCAAAAGGTGGAAACAGCCCAAATGTCATCAGTACGTGAGTGGGTAAATGCAATGCGGTAAATCCTTGCGATGAATGCTGTTGAACATCAATGGGAATGAAGTGCCGATGCCCTTACAGTGTGCAGGAAGGTCGAGGACGACACGCCAAGTGCAAGAGGCCGGACACAGAAGGTCCCAGGGTGTCTGATTCCATCTACTCGAATTATCCAAACAGGCAAACCCACAGAGACAGAAGGCTGGTTAGGGGTTGTCAGGGCTTGAGGGGAGGGGAAACAGAAGTGACTGCTTGATGGATCCAGGGACTTCTTTGAGCAGGAGGATAATTTGGAACTAAACAGAGCTAACAGGTGCACGACACCATGAATGCACTAAATCAGATGCTTGAAAATGATTATTTCAGGTTATGCGATTTGTTCCTCAAAAAGGGGGGAGGGTGTGAAGAGAAAACCTGGAAACTTTTTGGTTACTTACAGTTTACCTCATTTTTTTTAGACCTCACTTTCAGCAGGTGTAAGTGGGAGTCATATTAGACCTACCTCATGATTCCACTGCAAGAATGAAATGAGCTAACGAAGGTCAAGTACTGGCAGAGTTCTGGCTCTAATAGGCTGTCACTATCCACTTTTAGTTGGATTTTTAAATTTGTTTTTTGTTTTTGTTTTTGTTTTTAAGAAGGCTTCTCTGACATGGTGACGGAATCTCTGGATTTTTCTTCTCACAGAAAAATGCCCATCTGCACACACAGTTGCAAAGGCCTGAACAAATTCCCTGCCACGCTGATGAGGAGTGAAGCATTTCTGTCCGCAGGGGTGATTTAACCAGGTAAGGCAGTCCTGGAATATGAGACGGGTAGAGGCGCAGAGGAACAAGCTAACCCCAGAACAGACATGTGCTCTGTCTAGAACCTTCAGACCCTTCTCAGTCCCTCCTTCCCTCAAAAGTGGGTGGAGGCAGAAAGGTGAGAGGCAGAAGGAAACGAGTATTCATTCTATCGGAGCCCCTCCCAGCAGGGAAGAAATGACTTCTGGTCTCCAGATTCTAGTTGCTTCACTATGGGCATCCCTTAGCCCAGGAAAGCAGCCTCTGAGCCCACCTAGGACATGTATCTCCCTGGTCATTCATTAGCCCATGCATCTGAAAGCAAGGAATGCAAAGATCAGAAATGGGACCATCAGGTCAGTGGTTTCCAGACCTGAGGGCCTCACAGACCAGTAAAACTTCCAACAAAATGTAAAGGATGGCATGGTGGAATTTTATCCTGCAAGTTCATTAAGAAAGAAAACAGCTACAGATGAGTACAGGGGTTAGGATGGCCCTGGTACCAGGCTGTGTGGGTTGGAATTCCAGGGCTCCAGCTAGATGCACGGCTGTGGGCAAGTCACTGAATGTCTCTGTGCACCCATTTCCTTGTCAGTAACATGAGGATGTAATAATGGTAGCTACCTCACTGGGGCTACAAAGAAATATACACCAACAGACATGAGACCATATACTGTCTGATTCAATTTGCATAAAATGCCAGGAAAAGGCTAATTTATTGAGCCAGAAAGTAGATTCAGAAAGTTACCCCGAGGGAGAAGGAGAGCACGGAATTTAACTGTGAATGGGCATGAAGGATCTTACTAGAGAAGAAAATGTACTAGAACGAATTTATGGTAATGGCTGCACCACTGGTAAGGTTGCTGAAAAGTCACCGAATTGTATACAAAATTGATGCCCAAAATAACCTCAGTGAAGTCGTTTTAAAATTACCTGTGGCACTTCAACAGCACCTGCTACTGACTTAGCATTCAGGTATGATCCTCATCTTCACTCCAGGGAAGCAAGAAAACCCCCAAATCAAAAGACAACAACAAAATGATAACATCAACTCACAGAATAAAGGACAACCCACTATTTACTGTGTGACTTGGGGAGAGTCCCAGGATCATTAGAGACCTGGAGCTACTCGGACAGCCTTACCCTCAAATCCAGCCAGGGACAGCCCTTCTGAAGTTGGTCTGGCTATGTAAGGGGACAGCTTTAAGTAGGGACGGCTCTCCCCCAGAATAGCTGACAGTTGTCCAAAGAGGGTCTGAATAGGGCCAGTGGGCCCCTGGATAGCACCCCTTACCCCATGGTGAGGTTAGGAGAGGAAGGTCTAGAAAGCCTGTACAAAAGAACTGCTTATGGTGAAAGGGACCCCCTGTGCTCATGACAGCAAGAAGCAGGGGCCCTGCAGCCACCTGCTGGGGGACAAAGACAGGAGGAACCATCAGAAAGGGATCCTAGAATGCTATCTGGTCTGTTGTTCTTTTTATCTGTTTCATTTTCATTTTCCTATAAATCTCCTGATCCCCATGTCCAGAACACTTGGTGGGGCACCAACACACTAATTATAGCCTCTGCCTCAGCACCTCATGTTTTTGGTTTTGTTTTTGCTTTTGACTTTGGGCAGGGGTTGCAATTGCCAACATCTCTTTTCTGAGGATCCTCTTAGATGGGGCCAAAAGAAAGATAACATTCTACAGTAAGTGCTAGTGCTTCTCATCCCCTCCCCGGGCCCCATCAGTAGCTGATAAAAGTAGAGAAATAAACCTACTGTAAAGAGACGATCAGAGAAGCGAGGAAATGCATGCAACTCTTGCCCAAGCAAACCCACCCCGGGTCCAGCAGACACCGGTTCCAGGAGGCGGCTCCAAAGGAAAAAATGGCTCCAAGAGGGCCGGGAGGAGAAATCGGACAGTAAGTGGATAAAAGCTGAAAACTGGAAGTGTGCCTCCTATTTGGCAATGCGCACCTGCAGCTCCCAGCTCTGAGCCCCGCACCCTTCAGCCGGGGCGCCCTCTGGGGCCGGCCTGATCGCGAAGCCGGGCTCCCCATCCCGCGCCCGGGACAACCGCCACCCTCACCCAGAAGTTCTTGCAGCTGTGTCCTCAAACTCAAGCGCACAGCCGGTCTCCCAAGGGTGTGCGCGCGCCTGGGCGCTCCATTGGCTGTCGGCTTCGACGGCGGGTTTAATAGTTACCGGAGACAGTCCTCGGGATCCTCACTTTGAGGCAAAGCCGCAGCTCAGAGGGAACCTGCGACGCTGGCGGGGCAGCGGGCGAGGAACAGCAGGCGCGGGGCGGTGGAGCACTCCGGCAGCAGGCGGCTAGCATGGTGTGCGCGCGGTGGAGGCGCAAGGGTGCGGGGCGCCTAGACATACCACGGCACGGTCTGTAAACTCGGCCGGGTCTCTCTTTTTCTCCCTGGCCCAGACGTATCCTGCAAGCACACTCACCTCCCGGAGGTTCCCTCCCATCCAGGCTGGGGCTCACCTCCGATCCAGCCCGCAGCGAAGTCCTCCAGCTGGAAGCTGCCCATGGCCGGAGCCGCGGCGCCTCGCACTCCCGGAGCCCGGTCGGTGCCCAGTCAGAGTCCGCGGCGCATGCCCTACCGGCCGGCGTGTCGGGGGAGGAGGTGGGAAACTGGAGCGCGCCCCAGGACCTCCCGCTAGCCCTGACTCTGAGCCGCGCGGCCGATCAGCCGCCGCGCTCACCTCTCCAAGCGCCCGCCGCCGCGGCTAGCACGCCCCCAGCGGACCTTAAAGGCGCCGCACCCCGCCGCTCTGGGACATTGGGGCCCCGCGCGCTGCATTCCCTCAGCGCCCCCTTCTCCATCGCCCACGCCGGGCCACCTCACACCCTCCACGCCTCGAGGCGAAGATGCCGGCCCTGCCTTGTTCACACTTTCCCCGAGACACTGCAAGAGATGTCAGGGACAGTTTTGCAAAATTCATTAGAGGTGGAAAGGGAGGCTTTATCCCAAGTCTAGAAGAACGTAATCACAAACACCAGGAGGTAATAGGATCATTTAAAACAGTGCTGGAGGACTTCCAACTGACTGCGCAGGGAGCAGCTTAGCTCCAAGTCCTTAGTTTTCCGAGGAGCTGATTGAAAGCTAGAAGACAGTTCCGCTGTGAAAAACACAGGACACAATTTTGCAGGCCCTTTTTGGAGGTCAAGGACTCCTCCTCGGCCACACCCTCCACACCCCTCTGGCTAGTCCCAGGCTGCAGAACCCTATCTATTCAAGAATAAAGTGTATGGAAAGCACCTAGCCCAAAGTTAGACTCAAGTCAGCTCAAAATAAATACTTGCTATCTGGATGTCTTCAGGCCAGAGTCTGTGCCCAGGGCCCTGTGCATGGTTCCACTTCCTCCTCATAGCAGCTGGTAGCAGGTATTAGGGTTCTCCCCGCTATGGATCATCTGTGTGTCTGCCTGACCGCTCAGCAGTATCCAGTGATTCCATCAAACACTAACCTAGATGTCGCTGTGGAGGTATTTCTATAGATAAATTTAACATCCAAACCCAGGTAACTTTAAGTATGGGAGCCAATCCCTGATAATCTGAGTGGGTCCCACCCAATCCACTGAAAGACCTTAAAGAGCAAAATGGAGAGGCACCTGCCTAGCTCAGTGGGAAGAGCATGCGACTCTTGATCTTGGGTCTGGAGTTTGAGCCCCTGTTGGGTGTAGAGATTGTTAAATTAATTAATTGATTGATTTAATTAGTGGCGCCTGGGTGACTCAGTCAGTTAAGCCACTGCTTTTGGCTCAGGCCATGATCCCAGGGTCCTGAGATGGAGCCCCACACGCGCTCTGTATTCAGTGGGGAGGCTGCCTCTCCCTGTCACTCTGCTGGAACCCCTTGTTTGTGTTCTCTCACGCACTCCCTCTCTCTCAAAAAAGTTAAAATTTTTTTTCATTAAAAAAAATTTTTAAAGAGCAAAATGGAGGCTTCCCTGAGGAAAAAGAAATTTTGCCTCTGGAATGCAGAGTCAGCTCCTGCCTGAATATCTCCAGCTTTCTAGCCAGTGCTCCCGATTTCAGACTTGCCTAGCTAGACCCTACACTTAATGTAACATATATACTTCCCCTGCTGATTACTTCCCCAGTGGAATCCTGTGTTCATCTGACACAGCTCTGACAGCACTGATTCCAGTCAGCCGTGGGCTTTCTCTTCTGTCTCCCAGCCCCGGGAGCTGATGCTTACTGCCTTCTCAATCGTGTCCCGTGCAGCACCCAAGCAGGCAAGCACCTGGACATTCAGGGTCGTGTCAGATTTTCAGATACAGCTTTCCAGGGGCCAAGCTCCCCTCAGATCCAGGCTCAGCCTACACTGTCTGCTTGTGCCACCCAGGAAGGCTGAAAGGTTTTCCTCTGTCCCTCAAATATCCTTTCTGCAGGTAGGCTCTGCACCCAGTCAGAACCCAGCTGGAGGTCCATGCTCACTGGGGCACATGGCCTGGCTATGTAGAGGTGCTTTTGGTGCAGTGGGAGTTCCCTGACCTCCTTCCAAGAAGGAAGGTGATTTGATGGCTGGTTTCCAGCAGGACACCAGCCGTGGCACCCCTCATTGTGAGGGTATGGTTAGAAGGGGCCTCTGCTGGGTCTGCTCTTCTCCCACTGGCACATCTATGTCACCTCCTCCAGGCCATCATGCAATAGCCACCCAGGCCTCCCTCTTCCAAAGCAAGACGAAGTCTGGCCACTGAGGCTTGCTGATAAGGGCCAAGAAGCCTGCTGAGGAGTCGGGGCCCACCATGAGCACTGACTCCCAAGTTGTGCCTTACCTACCAGGCCTGAGCTATGTGCCAGGACAGTTCCAAGACATGAATGGTCTCCCAAGATGGACCCTTTTGTGAGTTCATCACTGAACAAGTCAACAGGAGGAAAGACCCACTGTCTCAGAGGACCACCAGGCCGATTGTCATTCCTCAGTCCCATGTCAGCAGTAACTGGAAGGTCCTGAGTTGGCAGGCAGTGGCTCTGAAAGCTACTGCTTAAACTGTTAATGAGTACAGCAGAATGGAAGGAGTGGGCTCCTTTCCAGAATCAACCACTGTGCTCCATTCCCAGATGAGTGCCACAAATCTGCCCATGAGGCACATCACCCAACAGGCAGGGGGAGGACCCAGGACCAATGGCAGCCACGGGGCCGGCCTGGAGCAACCCAGACCACTAGGCTGGGGGACCTGGCAGAAGGCTCACTCTGAGTAGTGGGTCTTGTCTGTGGCTGACTCCCAGCTTCCCTGCTTGGGAGCATTTGGAATCCTGCCAGGCACGGTTAGATTCTACCCTTGCAAGAGAGAGGGTTTGGAAACTGAGGCACAGAGAGATCAACTCCCTGGGTTGCTGAGAAGTCACCATTTCCTTTC
This sequence comes from Meles meles, assembly GCF_922984935.1. Taxonomy (NCBI): domain Eukaryota; kingdom Metazoa; phylum Chordata; class Mammalia; order Carnivora; family Mustelidae; genus Meles; species Meles meles. The sequence goes on from NC_060068.1 coordinate 109,625,287, forward strand.
TCCCTCAACTCTTCCCAAGAGGTACCCTCCTGGAGCGTTTCCCACTGCTATGGGGTATGCACGTGGGATGTACTGCTAACACCTGACAACCAGCGGCCCACTTCCCACCTCTCGTTTGCCTTTTCAGGTGATGACTTTCCTGAGCACCTACTATGGGCCAGTCTCCACTCTTGGGAGCTGTCAGGGAGGAGGCAGTCTGAGTTGCTCACAGAGAGGCAACAGTGAGAGCCCTGGGGAGGGAGCTGTGTGCCAGGCAGCTGTCAGGGAAGCCTCCAGGCCTTGAGTCTCTGGGCTACACCCAGTCTATCCAGCCTCATGGCTCTGCCTCCTCAAGGCTCTCTTGGCCAAGCCCTCCCCTCCCACCCTCTGACCCCTGCACCTGCCATGCCTGAGCCACACAGTCCTGAGCCAGCTTCTCCTGCCTCATGGCCTATGGCTGTGACCCTGCCTCCTGCTCTCTTCCCTTCTGGAAGCCCAGCCCTGCTCAGCTATTCTCCCCTTCTCTGCTGTTCTGCTCTCCCTTCTTGGTGCTTCCACCCCTGTGTGGACCTCCATGAGGTCCTCAGGACCCTCATCAACACCCTGACCCAACCATGTCCACATCTCTCCGCTCACAAGCCCCACATCTCATCTCCCACTCAGACCTCACACATTTCTTTACCCAACACCTCCACCCAGGTGGCCCCATGTCATCTCTAATGTGACATGTCCCTTGATGAGCTATGTAACTCCCCAAGTATTCCTCTTTTCCCACCCAGCCCGTCACCTGAGCCAGACCCTGGGTGTTGTCTGTGATTCCTCTCTCTGCCCCAGGCCTCTTCCCAACAGCCATCTCTTCCTTGGCCCTGACGTTCAGCCCTTTCTGACCTCTCCCTATGTGGCTGAGCCCAGGCCTGTACCACTGCCTGCCTAGATGAGGGTGACAGAGGCCCTCTGGCCCGTCCCCTGTCTAGTCTCCCACTGCTGCCACAGTGAGTTTCTGAAGGCTTGCATCTGCTCTGGCCCTCCTCTGTTGCGGGACCTCCAATGACTCCCCATGACCTTGAGCATAACTCCAACACCCCAGCTAGACATGTGGGCCTGGGTCTGGCAGCCTTTCCACTTCTTACTACCTACCATTTCCCCTCAGACTCCCCTACTTCCTACCACTCACCCCCCCCCCCAAGCTGGGCAATATGTCCTCCAAACCCCACCTGCTTTCCACATATGACTGTGCACATGTGTTCCCTTACTGTGAATGCCCTCTCCTTGGCTTCTCTGGCTAACCCCTCTACCTGACCCCTTTGAGACTCAGCTCAGCATGCACCTTCTCCTGTCACGCCTTCTGTGAAGCACTCACCACCACGCTCCGCCCTGGATCCACTCTCTCTCAAGTGTATTTCCAGAATATCTCGGGCCTATCCATATCACAGCTGCCAAACCCTAAAGGTTGGTCTGTCTTCCTGAGAACAGGGAAGTGCCTTATTCTCCTGTAAACCTGCAGTGCCTGGCACAGGCCTGGTGGCCAGTCACCACTCAGTAGGCTGTGGAAAAGGAAAGGCTGTGGAGCAGAATTCTGAAAGACCTGCTGACTGCAGACAGCCTCAGAGGGGGTCCAGATAGAAGGCAGAGCAGAAGAGGCCCTGTTCCTTTCTTGGCATGTCATAGAAGCCTGGCTTCCTTCAGGCCCTCCAAGCTACTAGATGTTTTTCCACCTCAGACCTTTGCCTTAACCACTCCTGCTTGTGGCTCCCTCCTCTTGCTTTTCTGGAGGAGAGCTTCCACTTCCTTCAGGCCTAAGGTGAAACATCCTCTTCATAGAGGGCTCTCCAGGCCCCTGGGCCAAGGTCAAGTCCTTGTCCTTCTTTAGGCATCCCTGTTTCTCATTCCACCCCTTGGAATGTTGGTCAGTCCTCGTGCAATGCCCAGGAAGCCTCGGAGCAAAGGACTCTTCTGAATCACCCACCGTCACTGTGTCCTAAGCCTTGGCCATGGAACAGATGAACAGGTATTCCTGATCGCTGAATGCAAATGAATTAAGTGGAAACAGATGTGTATGTTGTATTTTTCTTTGGACATTTTGTTGGGCATTTGTACCTGCTGCGTCCATCCTGTACTGGTCTCAGACAGTAGGAGGTATCTGGTTCCTTCCAACTCTAATGGCAAGGGAAAGAGCATATGGTGGTTTTTAAGGTGCTGTTCAAGCTTCTCACTTGGGGCGACATTCCCTTCATTATTGACAGTTTTTTGGGAAAGTCTGTTCAAAGCATGTTCAGACTGTATTTGGTCCAGCATTAATTCAGTTTGACTCCAAGTCAAGAAACAGAGTTGCAGGGCTGGAAAAGGCTCGGAAGGGGCAACACAGCCACTGGGAGACTGGGAAGCCTGGGCTCTTCTTCTGGTGCTGCTGCTGCCTCTCTGGGCCCCGTGGGCAACTCCAGCCCTGAGTTTCCCTTCCTGTCTTTTGGAGAGTACAGATAACTTCCATCACAGGCAGTAGTAACCAAAAAGTATGAAATTCTGGGCCACCGTGACACCAGCTATGCATGTCTTATCAAGATGTGCCAGCAGAGAGCGCTGCTGTCCAGCACTTGGGACTCCCAGGAGGAAAAAACCAGCTTGGCCGCTCCAGAGGGAGTTTCCCGGCCCAGATTCCTCTGCCCTGGGGCTGGCAGTGCATACACTTGGGCAGTGAAAGAGGAGCTGAGCTGGGAGGCTCACAGGGATCTGAAGGTGCCAGAGGGGACATCTGAGGGGACTGAAGAGGATCCATCTGAGGCTGTGAGGAGCTGACTGTACTGGGAGGGAGAATGCCCCAGTAGAGAGAGATGACACCCCCAATCTCTTCACCTGCCCTGATTCAACAAGACAGCAAATGTACCAGGGTCTTTTTTTTTTTTTTTTTTTTTTAAACCAGGGCTCCAAGCTGGCCCACTACTCTATGCTCCACCTCCAACATCTCAGTGTATTCTGTGATTTTATAGCTCAGAGGAGTGAGGCTCAGGGAGGTTAAGCAATTTCCCCAGAACCACACAGCCAATGAATGGAGGATTATACACTTGCTGTATGACTTCAGGACCCAGCTCTTTACTAGAGTGCTGCCTCTTGGCCAAGACTCAGAAAGTGGAGATGACTTTCTCCAAGCCCTTGCTTGCCCCCATCCCTGCCCTTGCCCATCTACATAAATGTCTTAACTTCTGTGATTAATTTCCCCACCATCAGTAAGATGGTATGAACATTTGCCAACCACACTCATATTCTTAGGGCTTCTGCAGCCGATGCCCCAGTAATCATGGGGAATGCCCTGGGATATCCTGTGTCCTGTCCTCCCTGACAGGTTCCCCTGGGCTGAGCTGGTTCTGTGCACATCTGAGAGCAAGGAAAGCCTGGTCCACCTTGGGCTTTTCTTCTCAACTCCTGGACATCAGTGGGCTGGTGCTGAGGACACGTGGAGACTGGGCAGGTCAGGGGACCAGGTAGATCTAGAATGGATGAGTTTCTATAGGAGGAAAGGAGCATGGAAGGAGGGGTAGAAGGATCCAGAACAGCAGTTGAGACCACATCCCAAAACCCTTGCTGAACACCTACCAGGGACCAACTGCCAGGGATACAGAGGGCTTGAGATGCTGAAAGCAGGAGAGAAGTTTGTGTTGAAGATGTGTGGCTAAGCTCTGCCATGTGGTAGGTCTCCCCAGCATGCATTCTTCAAACATCAGATACAGGGTCCTGCAGGGGAGGCCAGGAAACCCCCTACTCTGGATGATCTGAAAAGAATACAGGCCAGGAGGGACAGAAGAGTGTCTTGAGGACACACTCAGAAGCTTCAGGAGGAAGGTGACCTCTGGGTAGATCCTAAAGAGACAACCTGGGCTTTGACCAATGAAGGTAGTAGAGAAAGGCAGGTGGGTAGAGGGAAGAGCCTGAGCAATGCCAGCCAGGGATGGTGGGACACCCTGAGGAGCTGCCTTGCTGGTAGAGGGGAGGCTGAAGGCTTGGGGTCTGAAGGCAGAAGATTTTAGCCTGAAAACTGACTATAGGTAGTCTCAGTCTTTGTGCTACTCCCTATGAGGGGACAGAGGACCCGTCTTTCAGTCGTCTGCTCTGAGTCTCACTGAGACAAACCTCCCTGGCCCAGCTCTCAGCAAGGACCTGGTCATCTTGTCCCAAAAAAGCGGAGGCCTGTGCTGGTCAAGCCTCTCAGAAGGGCTATGGTCTCCCTCCCCACACCTGCCTGGGCAGTTCACTGTCATGCCAGGACACGCATACCTGAATGCTCTCTGCATGAGGGTGGTGGCCAGGGGACAGGCAAGCAGGAACTAGGACCATCAGTACCTACCATGCCCAGGGAGAGCACAGGTCTTCCCACTTGCTGTTCATGGCCTTAAGGAGAGCCACAGGGTGTGATAAAACCCACAGCGCTGAACCCACCCAAATCCTACTGTTCTCTGCTCCAGGGTCCCTGTGAACGTGGCAAAGAGCAAACTTCCCATTGTTGAGAGAGGAGAGATTTTAAAGAACTCCAAAGACATCTCAATTTTTTATAAAGCACAAAGGAAAAATTTAAAAGAACAAAATCCCAAACCATATGGATTAGATTAGAAAAGAGAGATTTGCTAAGTGCCAAACGCTGTGGCCTGGGAGGAGGCTCAGGGGAGCCAGCCCTAAATGAGGTACAAGGCCCCTTGGGGCCCAGGCAGAAAGGAAGCCACCCACTGCCCCACACCTGCAGCTCTCCTGTGATATCAGCCGGTTGCCTGTCCTCCTCAGGGTGACTGCCGGCCACCGCCCCACCTTCTCCCTCCGGCATGCCAGCCAGCCTCAGTGAACGAGCTCGCTCCCGCCGTGAGTTGCCAGAATTGGGCTCTGTATCTTGTATGACAGCGTTTCGGTAGCCATGTCCAGGAGGACACCCGCGTTCACCATTCATGCCCTTGTGAGGTCTCTCCACACTGAGTGACAACTCATCGGCCTGATCAACAGAGTATGCCAAAGGTAACAAGCCGTGACTCTCGAGGCTAGGTGGGAATCAGCATTACATCTCCGTCTTGGTCTCTGGGATCACTTGCTCTGGGAGAAGCCAGTCACCATGCTGGGAGGCCATGCCAGTGCCCTGTGGTGAGGCCCACAAGGGGAAGGACCAAGGTCTTCTCCCAAATCACTGGCACCAATTTGCCAGCTGTGGGAGTGAACAGTCAGAGCCTCCAGCCCCCGTCCAGCCTTCAGATGACCGCAACCCTGGCAATATACCGACCGCAACTTCATGAGACACCCCAAACCAGAGCCACCCAACCAAGATGCTGCCAGGTCCCTGACCCTCATAACTGGGAGAAAATATGCGTATGTCATTATTTTAAGCCACTAAGTTCTGAGACGACTTATTACAGAGAATTCGATATCTGATAGAAGTAATGTAAGCATCATGTTAATGTTATGATCTAAGCATAACAGTCAAGGGCATGGGGTCTAGATGAGACACGTTCACAGCCAGGCTCTACTGTTTGCTGTGTTCTTCCCTCGGCCACTTTATCAACCTGCATCTTGACATTCTCATTTGTAAATGGGAGCGCTAATCATACCTAAATGAAATCATTCTTCAAGTTTTTTTCAAGGATTTTTATTTGAGAGAGAGAGAGAAAGCACGAGCAGGAGAGGGACCGAGGGAGAAGCAGACTCCCGCTGAACAAGGAACCCAACACAGAGCTGGATCCCAGGACCCTGGGATCATGACCTGAGCCAAAGGCAGCCTCTTGATGGACCGAGCCTTCCAGACGCCCCTAAATGAAATCATTCTTAACTCATCATCAATGCCCATCAGTGCTCAGCCCCACGGCTGACACACAGCAAACACTGGAAGTTAGTTGGCGCTTCTCTTTTATGGCCTCTGTGTGCTGACATGTGTTCATGAATGTGTCTGTGTCCGCACAGAACTCCCAGCCGATGCCACCTGGACCGATGAGCAGCAAGACACCTGCTCTTCCACATAAGCCCATTCCTTCACCCGGGACCTCTCTTGCCCCAGATCCTTTCTGCGAACCCCTTGCTCCAGAAAACTCTCAGTCCTGAAACACGGGAGGTTCTCTTCAGCATGCGAGCCAGTCAGGCTCGTCCAGCTCCCTTGGGAGTGCTGGCAGGTGGCCCTGCTGAGGCTTGGGAGGCCACTCGCATGGGAAGAGGAAGCTATATGGCAACCCAGCTTTGCACGAGGGGAGAGTTCTAACATGCAGCCAGACACTTCCCAACCCAGTCCGTTTCTCTGAGGGCAGCAAGAGCCCAGGGATGCCAGCTGGCTGGCCCCAGCCCTGTGGAACGTGAAAGGGGAAAGACCAGTCACCCCCTCCAAGAACAAAGCCAAGAAGCCTTCCAGCAAGGGCACCTCAATGTCTTCAGCTTACTGTCAACACAACCCAAAGGGAAGTCATACAAGTGTCTCAGAAAAAAAAAATTTTTAAATGCATTTTTAAAAAAGAAACTCTTGGATGTGACTGAGGTACAACCGCCTGATTTCTAGCACGTGTCCTCTCAACTTTGCCATCCTCGGGAAGACTGGGGAGCCGGTGAGGGTGTCCTCCTGGGTGGAGGAGGAACAGGAATCTAGCCATCAGGGGTGTACGGGTCAGAGGGGAGGGGAAGGGACATGAGACCAGTGCCGCGGGACAGAGTGGCTGTGAACGTGGGTGCCAAGAGACTGTTTCGAACAGGAGCCAAGGTTCACAGTCCCAGGGGAGGGGGGCATGTGCTGTCATCATAAGCACGTGCTTCAGTCTCAGGGCCATCCGCCGTGCTGTGGGGTGAGCCTGGAGTTTGGGGTCAAGGCTGGGGCACCAGAAAATGTTATCCCCAGAGGTCAGGGAGGCCGGTCCTTGGTAGACATGCGTTATGTTGCTTTCCCCTGCTTGCTGCTCCAAAGCGCAGTGAGCCAGGAAAGGGAAGGGGACCAGTGGGGGAAGGCAAGGTGGGATGGCCTCCAGGGAGCATGATGGGTGGCAGCTGGCTCTTTCCTTGCTGTGTGAAGATTCACTGAGGAAAGGTGTATAAGAAAAGGGTTTAAGTACTTAGGCCCCGAGGACAGACATGGGTATGAATCCCAGCTCCACTATTGGTGAGCTGTGTGAGTCCAGGCCTGCAGCCCCCCTCTCTGAGCCTGTTTCTTTAACTGGAGGATAGAGTTGACCCACTGTCTATCCCTAATCCATAGCAAATACTCTATACATGGAAACTGCACGTATTTCTCCAAAATATCACACTAGGGCATCAATTCCAACCCTCGTAATGCAGTGACTTAGTCTCTGGTCTGTAGCCCTCTGTTGTTCCGTGGACCCTGCTCTCTGCCCCTGAGCCTGGAGTTCAGGCTAGAGCAGAACCAGGACCGTGGGGAGGTCTGAGTGCTGGGCTAGGCTGACATCCCTCTGTGGAGCCGCTTTTGGGGTGCTGCACTCCATTTGTCATCAGGAAGTTTTTCTGGCTAGCAGACCCAAGGGAGCCCCCGGGGCTGGGGGGTCACTTACTGAGGTTGTGACTGCAAGGGTGCACAGAATGAGCCTCTCAATTCCTTGGAGAGAAGGCAGCTCCCAGGCCTGCTGAGTCAGACACTGGTGTGGAGCTACACACTGGCAGGGTACGGGGTCCCCTTGTTTGCCCTCACCCAGTAGACTGAGGGGGATGGAAGGGCCTGCCTGCCTTTGGGCTCCTCCTGCCCTCTCTGCGGGTCCTAGGCACTGAAGCAGGAGGTCCCAGGCCAGTTCGGGGAGCTTCACCCCCAGCCACATTCACCTCTTGCTGAGCAGGTACTGGGGCCCATTCTTCGGGGGCTCCTGCTCCCTCACACTGTGGCAGCACCAGGCCTGAGCAGCTCCCCTGTGGGCTCCCAGCTCCCTGACAGAGAGGAAGGAGGCCCAGGGCTGGTATGCAGCTTCTCCTCAGGGGTTCTGTAGTATGGCACGAATCCTGAGGCACAAAGGCCGGGGCCCCTGAAGGCAGCATCACTGGAGAGAGGGACAGTCAGGCTGCTGTCATGAGAGTGACCTGCCGAGACAAGCAGGAGGGGACAGCAGGGTGGTGTAGAGAAGGACCCAGGGAGGACGCCTGTGCTTGCCGAGACAGCCTGTATGGGAAGGAGACAAGAGGGTGAGCCAGGCCTGCAGGTTTGGCTGGAAATCCAGGACTGGCCTTGGACCTGCAACCGCACAGCAGCGGTAGGGTTAGAAGGCTGACCTGCTCTGCAGACTGGGTGACATTAAGCAGGGTCATCCGCCGTTCTGGGCCTCCCTGCAGGAAGGAGTGCATCCAGGATTAGAACCCACTCATCCTGCCTGATCTGTCTTTGCAGTCAAGGCATTGCACCCAGCTTTGTGGTGTTGCTGGTGGCTGGTAATGACATGCCAGGGCACAGGCTTGGGGTCAGATCCCAGGTTTGCTCTCGCTAGTGATGTCTTTGACCAATCATTTAACTTCTCCGAGCCTCATTTTTTCTCATCCGTAAAATGGGAATAACAATCAGGCCTCTCTCATAGGACTATTACTAGGACAAGTGAGATGATGCACAGGAAGCATCTGTCTGGGTGCCGAGCAGGTCATGAGGACTAAGATGTTCCTGTCCAGGAACACAGGCTAAGCCTGGTAAAATCAGCGCATTACTGTATATAAGTCTCACTGGGGCTCTAAGAGCAGCTGTACTATTATCTCTCTTCTGCAAGGAAACTGAAGCTCAAGGGACTTAAAGACACCGCCCCCCCCCCCAACAAGTGGCCGAGCTGGGATGAAGCGAGGTGGTCTGTGTCCAGTCTCTACACTTTGTTCTGGGAGCCCCAGCAGACCCCAGTAGTGGTGCCGGCCTGGCTTACTGGGTTAAGTCCCAGGACAGAGGTCTGAAGGATGCCAGGGGCCCCTCCCCATACTCCCCCACTCACAGAGTACCCACAGCAGACGGTCATCTTGCAAAAGCAGCCAGTCAGGACCTCCTTCCTGGTGTGCGGGTGTCGGGAGACCCCATACAACCTATCAGGAAGGACCAGGCTGGGAAAACTCTCCTCCTTGGAGCGGTAGTAAGGGAGGAAGCCACTGGGCGGTTCTGGGTCCTCAGAGAATGGTGCCTCTCTGATGTTCTGGTCCCTGCAAACCTCGGGCAGCGGGGCTGGCTCCTCCACAGTCAGGAGCTTCCCGAAGGTGCGGAAGAAAGGCAGGTACTCCGAGGCCACCAGGGAGCCATGGGGGAGATCTAGGCTGCTGAGAGGCTCACTGCCTCTGGAACTGCTGGCCTGGAGGTGCTGGGACAGGGGCTCTGGGCTGTCCTCCTCCGGGAGGCTCTGGACCAAGACCCTGAGCTCAGACTCACAGTTCTTCTGGAATGACTGGGAAGAGAAAGGGGTTCCACTGTTACGGCTGCCCAGTTTCCCTGCCCCCAAGCTTCCTCCCCATTCCTGCTGACACTGGAGGCCAGACGGATCTTTCTTTCCAAAGTATAAATCTGAGTGTGGCTCTCTTTGTTAGAACCCAGCAGGGGTGGCCAGCCATGAGTAGATTACCCAAGAGTCCTGGAGGATCTGGCCCCACCAGCATCTGTACTCTGCCTTGCATCCCTCTCCACTGATTGCTCCACTCTCTACACACCAGTCTCCTTACCCTTCCTCGGTCACGTCAAGCTTGGTTCATCTTTAAGGCCCATGCCCAGATTTGCCTTTCGCCTATCAGTTCAGAGGAACCTTCCCAACCCCTGCCTCTCCCTACCCCTACTTTGAGTCCTGACCATTTCCCCCCTCACATCTTGCACACTGAAATGTTCTTGCCCTGTGGTCTGCCTGTTGCAGTGTGTGGTGGTCTTGTCTGTCTGATGCTCCTGGCTCATTGCAGGCTGGGCTAATCTCCTAACTCTCACTCCATCTCAAATTCCCTTCATTGTCCAGTCCAGCCACACAGAACTCTTTGTCCTTCTCACTTGCCTAGCAGCCTCCTGTCACAGGGCCTTTGCTAATGCTCCCGCTTAGAATCCCTTCCTTCTCCCTCCCTGGTTGACAACTTCAGCCCTTGGCTCCAGGTCACTTCCATACTTCCCTGATTTAGCTCATCACTCTGTTGTTGACTCCCACCACCCTGAGGCCCCTCACTCAGAGCACCCACCCCTCTACTACAAAACATTCATCTGCATGGTTCCTTATTAATATCTCTCATCTTGCTTGTTACAAATTCCACTGAGGCAATATCCATCTGTCCTCTGTAGCCTCAGGGCCTAGAACAGCCCCAGCGTATGGCAGATACCAAATATTGGAATAAAGGAAAGGAGGACAGGAGGGAGGGAGAGAGGGAAGGAGGAAGAAAGAGAATATTAAACTGGGTTTGGCCAGGAACAAAGTCCTTGCCAGACTCCATGTCATAGGAAGGGGAAGATATGTCTTGTGGGGAGGTTGGGGAGAGGAATGAGGAGTTACTTTCTAGCCCCAGATGGGACAGAGAAGACCAGAGCACCTGTCAGTAACCTTTATCCACCTTTGCCTGTCAGGATCAGGCCCAGAGCCCATGGGTACATGAGAAGGCCTGGGGGTACCCTGTGGATTCTGAGTCCCACAGGACTCAGGAAGTCCCACAGGAAGGGACTTATGGTCTGGCCTTTGTCTTCTTGATCCTTGCTGGGGCCTCTGGGATTGAGTTTCCCTCCTCGACCTCATGTCATGTGGTCATGCTGGTCCTAACTTCTTATGTGCCTGGCCAGAGTAATCCCCCCTGGAAGTCCTAACCCTGGATAAGAGCCCAGGGCCCCACAGACTGAGAGCTCCTGAAGAGCAGAGATCAGGCCCCCTCCCCCCGAGTGCTGGTACCTGGTTCAGCACCACCCATGCTAAGTTTCTGCCCTTCCAGACACCCCATGGACCCTGTGCAATCCTCTCTCAGGCCAGCCACAGGATCCCTGTCCCAGCCTTGCTGGGCCTAGGAAATAAGATGGGCTAGAGATGGTGCTAGAGTTTGAGGCCAAGTACACCCTACTCCAAAGCCGTGACCTATGTAGTATTGTGGTCTGAACTGTGTCCCCATAAGACATGTACCCGTGGTCCCTGGGAATGCAATCTGTTTTGGAAATAGTCTGTGCAGATGCAATCAAGTTAAGATGAGGTCATACTGGATTAGGGTGGCCCTAAATACAACAACTGCTGTCCTTAGGAGGGAAATGTGCACCCAGACACAGAGGGAGCATCCTATGACATTGGGGGCAGAAACTGAAATGATGCTGCCACAAGCCAAGAGCTGCCAGGGAGTGCCGGCTGCCAGAAACTGTGAGAGGCAGGGAGCATATTCTCCTTGAGCCCCCGAGAAGGAGCCTGCCTTCAGAACTGTGCAAGAAGACATCTGTGCTGTGTGAAACCATCCAGTTTGTGGTGACTGGTTCCGGCAGCCCAGGACACTAACACGCACAGGTGAGTCACAGGGATGGTTGTATGGGCGAAGGGATTTGACACAAGAATGAAGGTTGGCAGGGCTCTCCTGGCACTACCTCATGAGCAGCTTCTGGAGAGGGGCCCATCTAGGACTGCAGTGTCCCTGCAGGGGCTGGGTCCCCCAAGGCCTTACCCTTCCTGCCATCCTGTGGTGCTGGCCCAGCGGCTCTCCCACACCTGGGTCGTCCCCGCCTGGGCCCTGGATCTGCTTCAGCCGTGAGTTCTGGATTGAAGGAGACTGGGTCCGCCCCCCCTACTCTCCGGGGGGCTAGGCAAAGCGGCCCGTGCCCAGTGCCACATATGCTATCCCTGGGGCCCCGCCTCCAGCATCCATTCTGGACCCAGCAGTAGCCCCAATTTGTGACATGATCGAGGCTAATCTTCGGACTCTGGCAAGAAAGACAAAGCTGCCCTTGGCAGGTCCCTTCCTCCTGGTCTGCTCTTCACCCACTCTGCCTGTCAGAGAAGATTCCGCCATGAAGTCACAAGGCCTGGTGCCAGGCAAGAAAGCCAGATGGCTCTGTTACCACGGAGACTCCAGCCCCAGCGCCCAACACCTGTGATCCTCACCTGCTTCTAATTCCACTTCTAATTCCACTTAATCCAGATCTCTCCAGAGACTTAGGGGAAACAAAGGACAGGCAGGCATCTCCGGGAATGAGATCAGCTCTCCACGATAGGGCCGGTGAGCTCGCTCAGGGATTTGTGCTGGGAGAATCAGAGAGGGCCCAGCACCGCCCCTGGAAGCTGAGGAGGGGTCCCAAGGATCCATGCTGTCACCCAGGGCTGTCCGGACCTCTCCTTCCCCAGGGGCCTTAGTCCCCTCAGGTCTCTGCTCTTGCCTCCTCTCCTCTGTGGGTCTTCCCCAGTCACTCGTGACCACCAAGTGAGAGGGGCTCGTGCTGAACGCCCGCTTTCCCCCACGGAGCCACCACCCCCAACTTCTGTCCCCAGCTGATGCTGCTTTTCTGAGGGAAGAGACCAGCATTTGTCGTCAGCTACCACGCTGGGCATTCTCCACATGCTGTCCTCACTACAGCCCTTCGAGTAAGGAATGGTACCACTCTGGGGCCACGTTTCAGTCTGGGGAGCTGAAGTTCAGCGCTGGGATGGCCTTCAGAGGTAATCCTTAGCCCTAGGGCTGGAGACAGGAGAGCCCCGACACACCCCCCAGGGCCACGAGACCCAGCTATCTCCAGGACTCAAGCTTCTCCAGTGTAGGATTCCAAGCACAGGGTGACGCAGCCAGGTTCCTCCCTCACCCCCATCCTGGGCCATGAAAGCCTTCTTTTCTTTCTTTTTGATAGACATACCCTTTAATCCACACGGAATTTATTTTTTGTAAGTGGTAATAGATAAGGCTCTAATTCTATTTTATATTTTCAGTTACATATGTTGATGCAACATCATTTATGAATGATGTATTTCTCCACCAACCTGATTTGAAATGCCAAAGTAACTGCCTTCGAAATTCTTAACTATTGTAAACTCAAGTCAGTTTCTCCAGTTTATTGTTCTGTCCCTCTCTTTGTCTCTCTTGCTGCCAATACCATATTGTCTTGAGCTTTTAAGTTTTATCATGATTAGAATTCATGATACAGTCATATTTTTATTATTTTTAATTTATTTATTGGAGAGAGTGAGCGAGTGAGCAGGAGGAGGGGCAGAGGGGGAGGGAGAGAGAATCCTAAGCAGACTCCACACCAAGCATAGAGCCTGACATGGGGCCCAATCCCATGACCCTGAGACCACAGCGCAAGTAAAAGCCAAGAGTTGGATGCTTAATGCCTCAGGGTACCCAGGTGCCCCCATTATAGGGACATATTTTTAAAAATCAGCTTTTCGGAGGTCTAGTTTACATACATCATAACATGTATCATTTACAACCTAAAAATCCACATAACAACCCCAAAATTAATATACAGAAATACCTCTCTTCAGGTAGTCCCCCACCCTGGCCTTCCAGCTCCAAGGAACCAAGTGATTTATCTGCATTTTGATGCCATAGATTAATTTTGTCTGTTCTAGAATGAACAGAATCTCATAATCTGTACTTTTGTGTGTGGCTTCTTTTACTCAATATTTACTTTTTAAGACTCATCCATGCATTGGCATTCTGTTTGTGCCTTTCTACTGAGGAGGAGGACATCACTGTATGTATAACAAGATTGGTTTATCCACTCATCAGTGTACAGACAGTCCAGGTGCTTCCATCATCAGTAAAGCTGCTATGAATAGTAATGTACAAGACTGTGTGTGGGCATAGTTTTTGTTTCTTCTAGGTTGATACCTAGGATTTGAATAGCTTGGTCATATGAGAAGTGTATTAAAAAACCGCCAAACTGGGGCACCTGGGCAGCTCACCTGACTGCCTTCAGCTCAGGTCATGATCCTGGAGTCCTGGGATCGAGTCCCACATCTGGCTCCCTGCTCAGCAGGGAGTCTGCTTCTCCCTCTGACCCTCTCCCCTCTCATGCTCTCTCTCTCTCTCTCAGGTAAATAAATAAAATTAAAAAAAATTAAAAAACAAAAACCTGCCCAACTGATTCCAAAAGTTGCACCATTTTACATTCCCAGCAGCAATGTGGAAAAGATCAAGTTGCTTTCCATTCTTGCCATCGCTTGAAAATTTTGCCATTCTAGTGGGAATCTACTGGTATATCATTATGGTTGTAATTCGCCTTGATGACTAATGACGTTGAGCATCTTTCCCTGTGCATATTGTCAGTTTATATACCTTTTTAAGTCTTTGAACCTTTTGCCCATCTTTATTGTTCTAATTAAAGTACAATACAATAAACTGCATATATTCAAAGTATGTAATTTGACCAGTTTCCACATACGGACACGCTTGGGAAACCAAGTGTACACAATCAGAACAACAAATATTTCTATCAGTCCCCAAAACTTCCTCATGCCCTTTTATAATCTGTCCCTCCCTTTCCAGGCAACCACTGACCTGTTCTCTGTCACAGCAGTATATTCTATATTTTCTACAATTTTACATAACTGGAATCATACACTATATATTTTGTCTTCTTTTACACAGCATAATACTTGTGAGATTCCTCTATGTTTTTGCATGTACCAATAGTTTGCTCCTTTTTTATTACTGAGTGCTGTTTCATTGTATGGATGGATATACCATGATCATTAGTCCACTATATGTAGTGGGTCATTTTTTTCTAGCTGTTTTGATATTTTTCTTTATCTTTCATTTTCTGCCATTTATAATGTGTCGAGCCATGGTTTCCAATGACCTTATCTTTTGGGGAGTTTGGAGAGCCTCCAGAATCTGTCAATTTATGACTTTCACCAAATCTTGGAAGACTTTATTTCATCAAATATTTTTCTGCAGTTGATTTTTCCTCTCCTTCTGGTACTCCAGTGACATCTCTGAGGGGCAACCTAGCCCCTGTTTCTGGGTTTCCACCCTGAGGGGCATGGACTCACGGGGACTAGTCCACAGAATTATTTCGACGGGGCAGGGGCTGGGTGTAGGAACCAAGCTGCAACAGCAGTGGGAGTTCTTGTGAGCTGGGCGTTCTTTCTGCCCCTTCTTGTGCTCCTTTCTCTGGCTCTTGCGCCTTCCCCATGTTTGTGAGCCAGAGCAACCATATGTCCCTCTCCAAGCCACAGCTGCCCACCTAAAGTCATATGGCAGAGTGGATAGGGGATCCTTGGGCTCTCTTCTCCCTGCAGTGGCCCCAGGACCTCCCATGGTGGGGTCAGATCTCGATCTGCCTCCTCTTCCTGACTCGCCTGTGCCCAGTCCCCCAGGACTGCCTCCTTCCTGTTCCATGTCACCTCCAAGACACCTTCTCCACAGAATTAAAGAAGAAAAAAATTTAACTTAACAAATTTTTTAAAAAATGTAAATATCTTTCCTATGGGTCCCTGGAGTCTTCTCATTTTTTCTGATTTTCTTTTCTCTCTGTTCTTCAGAGTATGTAATTTCCATTGATCTATCTTAAAGTTTATAGGGTTTTTTCCCCTCTCATCATCACCAGGCTGCTATTGAAATCAGTAAATTTTTAAATTTCCAATTTTGTATTTTTCAGTCTTAACATTTCCATCTGGCTCTTTTTTATAGGTCCTATGTTTCTGTTGAAAACTTCTATTCTTTTATTCATTCCAAATGTGTTTTTCTTGACCTATGGAACATGGTTATAATAGCTTCTTTGAAGTCTTTGTTTGATAATTCCAATGCATGGGCCACCTTAAGGTTGGCATTCATTGTCTTTTCGAGAACTGGCCACATTTTCCTGGTTCTCTATATCGTGGGTAATTTTGATTTGTCCCAGACATTGTGAATGTTATGGTGTGTAGACTTTGGGTCTTGTATATAATCCTCCCAAGAAATCTATATTTTTGTTTTAGCAGGCAAACAACTGGGTTAATTAGGTTCAAGCTCCATGCTCTGCCTTGCCTTCCATATGCAGTGATCCAAACCTAAGTTCAGTTCTCTAAGCCTATGCTGGATTGGCTTGGTTCTGTCCTTGAGCATGTACTATTTAGTGATAAAGCGAAAAAGATGTGTGCACATGGTTTAAACCTCAGCTTGGTTTTCTTTTTTCCTTCTTTCTTTCTTTTTTAAGATTTTATTTATTTATTTGTCAGATAGAGCATAAGCGGGGGAATGGTAGGCAGAGGGAGAAGCAGACTCCCTCCTGAGCTGGGAGCCTGATGCGGGACTCAGTCGCAGAACGCTGGGATCATGATCTGAGCAAAGGCACATGCTTAACCAACTGAGCCACCCAGGCATCCCATCAGTTTGGATTTCAAAGTCTTGCTGTGCTGGTTTGGGTCTGTCTCACTTATGCCATAGCTCAGAGGTTAGGCTGAGATTGGTGAGTACTACATTACAGAATTAAGGCACCACTTTCCTGGTTCTCTCTCCTCCTGGATTCCTCCCACACTCTTTGTCCTCCCCGGCCCCCCATTAGACTACGGCTGCCTTGCTGCTGTGCAAGTGGAACTTGACCCTCTGGGCAAAGCTGAGAGACTGCAAGAGACTGAGATAGCCAGAGAGAAAGAAAATGCGCCTGGGAAAATTCCCCCCTACATGGATCACTTGTCTAAGTGTGGTGTCTCCACAGTCTGTTCCTATTTAATTTTTAGAGTTCTCTGGTAGTTGATTTTTGTGTTTGGCTCAAGGTTTTTAGTTCTAATCAGTGGGAGGAGTAGACTAAGTGAGCTTATGCTACCATGTTAACACTGAAACCTCCTTTCCCCTATTTTTAGTAAAGTTTTTTGTCTTCTTACGTTATACTGTATGAACTCTTTATATCTACTTTATATCTTTATATCTACTGGATACAGCTCCTTTGTCAGACATATCTATTGTGAATAGTTTCTACCAAGCTGTGCCTTGACTTTACATCATCTTAACAATGTCCTTCTAGGAAATTTTTTTTCATTCTGAGGAAATCCAATTTTTTTTTTTCATTTGTGCTTTTGGTATCCTAAGAAACATGTGCCTACCCTAGGACTGTAATTTCTTTCTGTGTTTTCTTCTAGATGTTCTATAGCTTTAGCTTTTATACTTAAGTTTCCTTTGATTCTTTTGGAGTTAACTGATGTGATTTCAGGTGGTAATTAAGATCTATCTTTCCATTTAGATATCTACTATGTCAGTTATCATTGGTTGAAAAAATCTTTCCCTGTTTCTTATTGAAATATCTTGGTACTGTTGTCAAAATTCAGTACTATATGGTAGTACCTGGGTGGCTCAGTCGGTTAAGCCTCCAACTCTTGGTTTTGACTCAGGTGATGATCTCAGGATTATGAGATCAAGTCCCACATGGGGCTCTGCACTGGGCATGGAGCCTGCTTGAGATTCTCTCTCTCTCTCCAGCTGTGCCTCTGTCCCTCACCCACTTGATCTTACACTCTTTCTCAAATAAATAAAAAATCTTTAAAAAAAAAGAAAGTCAGTACTATGTACATGGGTACATATATACCAGACTGTCTGCTCTGTCCCATCAACTGATAAAATGATGGGGGTGAGGAGGGTTTGATTACGATGATCAGAGTTTCTCAATCTTGGCACTATTGACATTTTAAGCCAGATTACTTTTTGTTGTGGGAGCTGTCCTGTGCCCGTTATGATGTTAAATAACATCCCTTGCCTCTACCCATTAGAATCCAGTAGAAACCTCTCCTCCCAAGCTGTGGCCAACCAAAACTGTCTTCAGACATTTCCAAATGTCCCTTGGGGGTTAACCACTCTCAGCTGAGAACTGCTGCTGCAAATTTACCATATGCCTTGAAATCAGCTAGGTTGTTGGCCAGTTTTGCCCCTTTTCTTCCTTTCTTTCTTTTTTTCTTTCTTTCTTTTAAGATTTTGTTTTGGGGCACCTGGGTGGCTCAGTGGGTTAAAGTCTCTGCCTTCGGCTCAGGTCATGATCCCAGGGTCCTGGGATTGAGCCCCGCATCAGGCTCTCTGCTCGACAGGGAGCCTGCTTCCCTTCCTCTCTTTCTCTCTCTCTCTCTCTGCCTGCCTCTCTGCCTGCTTGTGATCTCTGTCTGTCAAATAAATAAAATCTTAAAAAAAAAAAAAGATTTTATTTGTTTTCTTGAGAGAGAGCAGGAGCAGGGGGAGGGGCACAGGAAGAAGGAGAAGAAGATTCCCACTGTGCAGGAAGCCTAATGAAGGGCTCTATACTAGGACCCTAGGATCATGATCTGAGCCAAAGGCGGACGCTTAACTGACTGAGCCACCCAAGTGCCCCAGTTTTGTCCTTTTTCAAAATACACTTTAACATTTAAAAAATAAAAATATTTTTAAAACCCTATTGTCCACATTTTCATAGAAATGTATGTTAAATCTATCTCTGTATTACAAGTTTTTTGCACGGTTCTTTTTTAGTAAGTAAAATCTACCCCTTTGAATGTACAGATCTATGAATTTTAACCAATGCATCCCATCAAGTAACCACAACCTTAATCAAGGCAGAGAACACTGCAGTTATCTCCCCAAGTTCCTCCTTGCCCCAGTGGTGTGCTGGTAAACCAGCTCTCAAAACAAACAACACAACAAAGCCTTGACTGTTTGCTAATTTCCCTGGTGTAAATACTCCTGCCCTGGCCAGTTTCAAACTGCTGACATGGTAGCACTTAAATGTGCTGCTGGGAAGAGATGCCCAGACTAGGCTCGTGAGCTGCAACAAGCTGTCTCGAGGGCAGCATGCACTGTGCCCTCTGATTGAAAACCCTTCCCACCCCACAACCACCAGTCTATACCTGAGGTTTTGCCTTTCTTCAAAACTCTCCTAAGTAGAATCATATGCAAGTTCTAGTTACTCATCTTCCTTGAACACGGACCTCTGACTTCTTGACTCCCAAAGGCCATGGTGCTCTGCACAAGTGTCCCTTCCCTGCTGCGTTCTAAATCCTGCAGAAAGCTGGGGGCTTTTAGGGCTCACTTCCCTGCTTCCTTTCCCTCCAAGACCCCTGTCCTGCATGCACTTCCTGTTCTCCACTGTCTTAAAATAGTGGCTTCCTATTTTATGTAGTTTCCTAGTTGTTCACAGCAGGAGAACAAATCTAGTACGAGCTATATTCACACGTCTCTATAACCAGTTTTTAATAACAGTCTTTATTTCAGTAGTTACTCTACTCCAGGAACTGTGCAAATCAGTTGTCATTGATTACGTCCTCTTAAGAATCCTATCAGGGATGTACCACTATTACCCTCCTGTGAAGATAAGGAAATGAGATTTAAAGAGGGTAATCAAAGGCCAGTAGTAAACGGCAGAGCTGGAATTCAAATTTAGGCAGCTTGGCTCTGAGGCTGAAGTATTTAATCACTTGTCATTGAAAATGATTTTAGGTGACACAGGTAAACAGTTTTTATTTTAACAGCAAATATATTTAATTTGCAATATATTAGAAAAAATAATATTGTGACACCAAAGTCATGACTTTTCAGATATTTCTGCCTGGGACAAGAGTAGATTTTTTTTTTCCCCAACAAAACGCTGAGTCTACTACTGACATAATGATTACAAGCTGTCATCAGACACAGTGATGTGAGAAGACCTATACTCCAGGCCACATCCTAGACACTTCACGCCTCTGGTCTGGTCCCTGCGTCCGCGTGCGTCTAGAGATGGGGATGACGCTAACTCATATCAGAGGAATCACACGTCACAATGTGCTTTCTTCATGCCACAGTGTGTGCTGGACTTAGCCCTTGCCCTTAAATACAGTTCAAAGCCAGCCCCTCGGGCCCTTCTGTGGGGATGACACTCCTCTTTACCTGCAAGAAGTTTCCAGTGACATTTAAAGAACCACCTCTTCACGGCTGCTATGCAAGACCAGGGTCCCAGGGTTTCAAAAACCTTCGGTGGCTCCCTTCTGCCCAGGAAAGCAAATCCAGACTGCACGGTCCAGCACCCCAGATCTTTAACAATCCAGCTGCCTCTCTACTATGCGAAGCAAGCTTCTCCTCTGGCACCCCAGATTTGCTAAGCCCCTAACAGCCCTGGTGCATCCCCCTACTGTGCTCTCTTTCCCAGGGGAGCCCCGCTCTCTTCCTCCAAGACACGGTCCAGGTGGCCACAGATGCTCTCTTCACTTCTAGGCTGCCCTAACTCTGCACCCCAGTCTGGGGTTCTTAGACACTGAAAGTGACCTTCTTCCAGTTCTGGAGGGTGGAAGTCTGAGATGAAGGTGCTGTCAGGGCTGGTTTCTTCCAAGGCCTCTCTTGTTGGCCTGTATATAGATGACGGTCTTCTCCCTGGTCTGCACACGGTCTTCCCTCTGTGTGTGTGTGTGTGTGTGTGTGTGTGTGTGTGTGTGTGTGTGTTCAACTCTTCTTCTGAGAAGCACACCACTTGTATTAGGATAAGACTCATCCTAATGACTTCATTTTACCTTAATTACCTCTTCAAGGAAAACTGATTAACATTTAGAGGTATTTGGATGAGGGCTTCAACACATGGATTTTAAAGGACACAATGTAGCCCATAAAGTCTTCTGAGGTTGACTTTAGATATTCCAGGTCCTCTTCTCCATCCTCAGACCTATTCTTTTGCTTCCTCTGAGCCAAGCGTTGGAGGAGTTTTCACTTTGCTTTGCTTTATGTGTTTCTTGGGGATGCGAGGTGCTCAAGCCTCTTCTGCCTACATCCCTCAGGCTGGGGTACAGACAGAAAGGACACGATCTCCCGGGGACAGGAAGCAGGCCTCCCGCTTCGCCAGCACTAAGGGCTGCCCTGGTGTTATGCTGCTTCCCAGCAGGGAGTTTGCCTCGTGCCCTCTGGGTGTGTCCAGACATAGGCTTTTATATCTCAGCTCTGCCACTTAGCAGTATTACTTTAAGGAAGAACCCAGGTCTCCCAATTCCTCAGTTGTACACTGAGGACAATAACAGCCTAAGCTCCTTATGAGGATTAATTTAGAGAGTAAGGTTAAGAAGAAGTACCTGACATAGAGTAACCCGCACCCAAATGACAGTGGTCGTTATTGTCACCTCTCCTGTGAGTCTCCAAAGCTCTGCCCAAACCTTCCAGTTTACCAGATCCAGACAGGGACATTAAGACCGACTTATCTGATGTGGTTGCCAATACTCTGGGAATGTGGGAGAGGAAACTAAAATTTCAAACATACATACATAGCTGAAGACATTCTATTATATATAAAAATACCTATGTCTCACACTATACCTTTTACTTATTTTTTTCCTGTGGTTTGTGTTAAAATACTAGTTATAAAAATAAGCTATTACAGAGACATTTTGTGACTTTAACAAAATTTTAGATAGTGTACTCACAATTACTTTTAAATGAGGAAGAAAAATATCACATACCCTAGAGTTCCCTCAAGACTCTCATGTGTAACTTTAATCTGGGAAAATAGGCACTTTCCTAGTTATTCCACAAGGGGGAAGACTGATTCCATTTCTTCTGAAAGGTACCCACTGGGTCATCATTAAAGATCATTTAAAACTGGTATTTCTGTGTGTGTGTGTGTGTGTGTGTGTGTGTGTGTGTGTGTGTGTTTGAGAGAGAGAGAGAGACTATTTCTCTCAAATGAAATTTCCCTATGCAAGGAAGATGCCATTCTTTTTTAAGTTGACAACTTACAGATGGCCGTTGGTTTGAAAACACATTTCAAAATCACTTACACAATCTCCCTACAGCCAATCACGGAGGATTCTAACAAATGCTACATCCAGAACATAAGAGCACTGTGGTTATTCCACTAGAAAGTCAAGCAAATTATTTAAATTCACAGGGATGGAAAAAAAATCATCTTTTTTCAACATCTAACAGAAAACATTCTCTCTTTGAAAATGTAAATCCCTTAAATGTATTCAAGAATTTTAATAATCATCCCGGAAGACTATTCTATTACTCTTTGAAGCCCTTAAAGAATTTTTTTTAAAATAGTCACACACTACTGGGGGGGGGGGTACTTTTAAGTGACAATGGAGGTGGAAGGGCCCCATGAGTTCCCATGTACCTTTTTCCAGAAAGGAAGAACAGCCTTCAGAGAATCACTAGGCAAATATGGAGTGGGGGGTGGGGTGGGGGTGGGGGAGTCTAAGAGTAAGGCACAGGATCTATTTCCCATCTGTTTTACATCTGGGGTTAGAAATAGGACTTGGAGCTCTGAACTTCAGGGACAGCCTCAAAGACAGTTAAAAACAGAGAGCTGAGGAGATCGTGGATCCCCCATCTGCAGTTTTGGTACAGGAGGGGTGAGAGCATTCCAAGCTAGGGTGGTTTGATGCCCAATCTTTTCGTGAGCTAATAACCAAACATGAGCTTCAGTTCAAGGAACTGGAACTCCATCTGTGAAGAGAAAAATGGAGGAATCAAGAAGATACCAGCTATTTGACTCACAGAAGTTTTCTCTAAGGAAATAACTGAAAATATTTACAGAGATGTGGCTTTAAGATATTTATCACAGGGTTGTTTCTAACAATGAAAAGTAAATAAACAAAAAAAATATTTTAAGGGAAAACCTAAATATCCAACAATGGGGGATTGGTCAGATAAATGATACTGTATCCACACAAGTAAATATTATGAAACAATTAAAAATTATAACACAGAAATGCATTTGTTGCCATGGAAAAAGAGTCTTAATATACTAAGTAAAAGACAGCTGGTTATGAAACAGTCTCTACAGGATATATATATTGTGGTAGATTTGTAGATGTTCTCAGTTCTCTATGAATTATTTATTTTTGCCCTATTAAAAATACTATATAAAATACACTATAGACGCTATAGAAAAGTTACATAAAAAAAACAGAACCCCAAATTCCTATCAAAATGCCAGCAAGATCATTTGCAGATACATGTTAAGAATATCCCAAAATGTATATGGAACGACAAAAGAACTAGATAGCTAGAATAATTTTTGAAAAAGAATAAAATGCAAAGATTCGTTCTACCTGATTTCAAGACTTAGCAGGTACCTACAGCCATCAAGATTGTGTGGTATCACAAAAAGACTCACACAAATGTGCCAGACTTTTCACAAAAGTTTAAAAGCAGGAGTGCCCGTGTGGCTCAGTCTGATTCTTGATTTCAGCTCAGGTCACGATCTCAGGGTTGTGGGTCAAACCCCGCATCTGGCTCCTGCAGGATGTAAAGCCTATTTAGGATTCTCTGTCTCTCCCTCTCCCTCTGCCCTTTGCCCCCAGTTCCCTGCCTTAAAAAAAAATAAAAAAAAAATAAAAAAAAAATCCTCAACCTAAGTCTCATGTCTTTTACGAAAATTGACTCAGAATGGATCACAAATGTAAACATAAAATGTAAAACTATAAAGCTTTTAGAAAAAAAAAATAAAGGAGAAAATCTTCAGGGCCAGGAAAGATTTCTCAGATCTAAGATTTAAAGCAAAATCCATAAAAGGAAAAACCAGTAAACTGGGCTTCATTAAAAATAAAAACTTTTGCTCTGAAAAACACCCTGTGAGGGGATGAAACACATACAGGACCGATCCAGACCACGTAAATAACTTGCAAAACCAAAGAGTAAAAAAACCCAGAGAGTCCAACCAGAACACGGACAAAAGACAAAAGCCATTTCACAAAATGGTATTTACTGATGACCAATAAGCACATGAAAAGATGTATGCTATGAGCCATTACAGAAATGTAACTTCACTCACAATGAGATATCACTATGCATCTGTCAGAATAGCTAAAATAAAAAAGTGACAACACTAAATGCTGGGGAATATACAAGGAAACTGGATCACCCATAACAGTGCGAGTGAGACTGTAACATAGGACATTCCTTCCTGAAAACAGTTTTCTGAAAAACTAAACATGCAACGACCACAGAAGCCAGCAATGGCACTCCTGGGCATGTATCCCAAAGAAATGAAGACTTATGTCCACACCAAAGTCTACACGTGAGTGGAAACAGCAGTTCCATTCACAGCAGCCCCAAACAACATGGATATCCCTCGTTGGTGAAAGGTTAGTCTGTGGTACATCCACACCTCAGGACAGTCCTCAGCAGGAAAAAGGGAAGAACCACCGACACACAGCAATCTGGATGACATTCCAGGGAATTATGCTCAAAGTTTGTATTTTATAATCGCATTCTGTAATTCTGTCGCTCCTTCTCTAGAAAATTTTCAAAATGACAAAATTACAGAAATGGAGAACAGTTTAGTGGTTGCAAATGGTTAAGGAGGGGGAGAGGCAAGAGGGACTGGGTATGACTATAAAGGGGAAACATGGGGGATCCTTTATGGTGATGGAAAACTATTTTGACTATCAACATCAATATCCTGGTTGTGATCTTGTACCATAGTTTTGTAAGATGTCACCACTGGAAGAAGCTGAGTAAAGGATATGCAGGATCTCTCTGTGTTATTTCTTACAGCTCTGTGAATCTACAATGATCCCCAAATTAAAAGTTTCATTAGAATAAAAAGGATAGAGATGAGACGCTCCCCAAAAAACAGGCAGACATGGGCCTGGGTGCTGTGCTACTTGGGTCTGCACCGAAGGCCTTGTATTCAACAGGGAGCCCAAATCACTCAGCACCCAAGTGACACCAGGATGGCAAGAATGAGGGTCATGGCGGGGGGTTCCCCAACAGAGGGGCTAGGATGGTAGGGCCTCTCTCCAGTCAGCCCTGGGCCACTGGGCAGGGCCAGACTCCAGCAGCAGACCTCAGTGCAATGCACATGTGGATCAACCCAGCCCAAAGGCAGGATGAAACAGTGACACTGTCTCTTCCCAGGTGAGATCTGGAGTCGGTATCCATCAGCAAGCAGAAAATGAGTAGGGATGGCTTGTTCAGGGCTGTCCCTCCCAGAGCTAATGGCCTGTTTAGCTCAGTGCCCATAACTATGTTAGAGCAGCTTTCTCCAATTAAATAACCACAGGCAGGGGCTTTTGTTTTGCCTTTTTTTTTTTTCCTTTTTTCTCTTTGGCAAACCCTAGCACTTTGCCTAGTAACAAAAGGTAAACATAACATGATTTATTACTTTATGAAGTCCAAGAAATGCCATGTTAATTGCCTCTAATGAGGACATAGCTATCAGATGTAAACAAGCCATCAGACTGAGGGTACTGAGAGATTGGAGGGATTGTTGGTCTAGAAGAGCTACTGTCTGCATGAGAGTCCCAGCCACGCACCACTCCCTGCAGCATGCAAACACAGGCATTGATGAGGGGAAACAGTAATGACTTACAGAGACAAAGGAAGGATCCAGTCCAAGTGGATGTTCTGTCTTGAGGCAGGCCAACAATCCCAGTGGGCTGGCTCTCTCTTTGCTCTAAATAGCACCAATGCTGAACCTCAATAGAACTGTTGCCATCAGTCTTCTTTCTCTTCCTACAACTCACTCGGCTGCCCACCTCTGGGACCCAGCACTTGCTGTTTGCCCTGCCTGAGGGCTCTGCCCCCAGATCTGGGAAGATCTGGGTCTCAACACATGTGCCTTTTCCTGGGAAGAGCCCTCCCTCCCTGACAACTTCCTGCAAGCTGGCTTCCTGCCCCCACTTCCACCCACAGTCCCTAGCATATCTCCCCACTTTTGTCCGTCATCGCATTTACCTTCAGGAAGTGTCTTGTTTATTGGTTGGTGTATTATCCCCACTAAAGTGGGAGCCCCACAAAGATTAAGAATGTCATCTATCTTCTTCCCACTACCTGACACAGAAAGTTTGAAAAAATACCCATTGAAAGAATCTGTGAAACTACCTCCTTTCCTGTGGCAGCTTTAATTCTGGGTTAATTCTGCTCAGAAAAGGTTGTAGTCACAATAAAGCCCCTTTCAAGAGGTGTTGCCACCCAGAGGAGACTCAAAAGAGCAAAGAGCCTCTCCCTTTATAGAAGTCCCTTTGGTAGGAGTTTCTGTGGTAAGTCTGACAAGTTGAGTCGGCAGGCTGAGGCCAGGCTCTTACACTTCTAAGTCTGTTCCATTTGCCGTCCATCTCTGCCCACCACTCTGGGCTTGGTTACTGTCTCCTCTCTGGTCTTTTCCCCTGCCCTGTGCTATCTATGGGACAACACCAGCGTTTTCTAACAATAGAAGACTGCTGTCAGTCAGTCACCTGCTCACAAGTCAGAAGACCCCAGATGCAAGCCCAGTTCTGCCAATAACTCTCTCCATGACCTTTGGGAAGGCCTGGTCCCATTCCTGGAATCTCTGGAAAGGACCCATGACCTCTCATCTGCCATTTCAGCCAGGAACGCACCATTCTGCCCAGGATTCTTGTGGGGTTGGGGGAGGCCTCCTCTCTCCCCTGGAGAGAAAGATTCATTGTGGTAGATGCTAGGGACCAAATATTTACATCCCCCAACTCCTGTGCTGAAACCTAATCCCCAAGGTGATGGTCCTAGGAAGTGGAACCTTTGGGAGGTGAACAGATCATGTGAATGGAACCCTCAAGAATGGGATTAGTGTCCACATATGAGGAGCCGATGGTATAAAGGCCCCCCACCTGGAGGCAGGCTGCCTCTTACCCTGGAGAGCTATTAGAGTTCTGACAGCTACTTCAGCATCCTAGGCCTCAGTTTCCCCATCTGTAACTGAGGACAGTGACAGCAAGAGCACTTGATAGGATGGAATAAAGCCATGACACGAGACTACAGTGCCTGGCACGGAGTAAGCACTCAATAAATGGCAGCCCTGAGTAAGAGGGCGAGGATGATGATGATGGAGAAGTTGAAGAGAGGGACAAATTCACACTGAAGAAAAGCAGTGACAGGAATGATCTCTGGTTGTACTGTTGAGAGACAAACGTATGTGTGCAAGGAGTCTGGGCCTGAGTCTCCTTCAAAAATGAAGGCATTTATTTACACATGAAGCAAGGATAGGAGTTCCCATCCTGGAACAGTCATGCGCCTGCCCCCAAGGAAGCATTTTCCTGCCAGAAACTTCTAGAGTTAATAACACCGAGAGATTGCACAAATGACCCCCATGCTTGTTTCCCAGCTAATGTGACGTGATGGCCATTCAGGGGGATGGTCAGTAAATTCCAGAAGGCACAACTGAGTGAGCGATTAAAAACGATACCTATAAAGACTGTGGTAATGGGAGGCAAGACTTAGGAAATAAGGGGAAAAACAGAATGTGGGATTGTGTTGAAATTACAGCTGCTTGGAAACATGTCTGCATACAGGCAGGATAGAGAAACAAAGATGAACAATAGTTGATTCGCCTGAGTGACAGGACTGGGAGTGATTAAAGCAACATTTCTCTTCTGGTGGTTACACTGTGGTCTCTGTCGTTTTTTAAGTAAAAGGAGCAAGTGAGGAATTGCATGGGAGTGTATGTACCTGGGGCTCCCTGGCTCTGATTCCCCTCCTTCATTCATTCTCCCTCCCTGATACTCAGTCTCTCCCATGTGCTACCATTCAAAATGGCTCTAGCCAATAGGGCCTGTTGAAGAGGGATTTTTGCAGATTTACAGTAGCTCAAAGAATAACAAGTTGATTAGCCAATGAGAAAAATCATTGTTGGGCTTTACTATCAAGGTTTGCAGCACAATGGGCAGTTCAAAGTTTAAGGGTAGGGGGAGCAAGACATGAAAACATTTGCCAGGAGCCTTGTGAAGGAGGGAAAGCCTCAAGCCCTCAGGTGGAGCCCAAGGGGCCCAGCTAGGACACCTAGCCAGGCAGGACCTCTCTGAAGAGGAGCACAAGTCTTGTAGTGATCAAAGCAGTCACCTGCGGACCTGTGCTCTAGCCCCCGGGGGCAGCTGGGTGGGGGAGAGATAGCTGTTGGAAACAATAGCAATGATCCCCATCATTATCCTGATGGTTAAAGGACAATGTCCTCCTGAAATGCCAGCCCTGTTCTCCCTTCTTCCCATCTGGGGCCCGGCCAGGCTGGGATGGGGTAAGGCTTTCCCCTCCTTCCGCCTCTCCCAGGCAAAGTCCATAAACAGTAAAGCTGCGTCTCTCCAGATGAGGCAACTGAGTCTTCAAACAAACAAGTAACTTGCTCCAGGTCAAAGCCACTCATCCCTGTAAGTGACGGGGTATAATTCAAATCTGCAACCTATTCCTGCCTGTTTCCCATAATGAAGAAACATGTAGGGGCAGCCGAGTGCCTGGAAAGAGGAAGGAAAGAGAAACTGCAGGCAAAATTCCCTCTGCACTCACACAGCCACGCCAGGTTCCTCAGACAGCAGGTTGACACGTCAAACTGCCTGGAAGGTACCAGCTGTGGCCAGCAGCATGAGAAGCTTGGGGACAGGAAGCATGCAACTTTGGGTGGCTGGACCAGCAGACAGAGCCAGATGGCCTGACCCAGTGCTCTTTCCATGGAGGGCAAACACAAAGGAGCAATGTTAGGGATGCAGAAGACAGACGAGAACAATGAAATCCGGATCCCTGACTGTTCAACCCGCAGTTTGCACACAGACTCAGAAGATACGTGACTATAAACTTTGGCTCCGCCCCAGGATTTCTGCAATCATTGACAGCAAAGGCAAAACCACAAGGCACCATTTCCCAGAAGCGTAGGGTCCAGAGCCCTGTGGACTGAAACCTGCTCCAGGATGATTTGGGGCCAGCTTGCAGAAGGCCATGTACCTAGGCTGAATGCCCTCTCTGCTGCTCTCTGCTGGTTTCCAGCAACACACCGTCACCGCAACACGTCTAACAATAATGGAAGAGCGATGCCAGTGTAGCACAACCGCATCTGCCTTGGGCTGCATCCCAAGGAATGTTCCCAGGGCTTTGGCGTCATCCCTGTCAGTGAGCGAGGCTGTCAGCGGCTTGCGGTGGACACGCAGTTCTTCTTGGCGTCCTTCTCTCCCTTTCCTTGACCCACTTCCTGTTAGAAGCCTCTTCCTCCTGCAGGAACTGATTTTCTCCCTCTCGCCTCCTACTCTTGTTTCTGGAGAGCAGAAATTTGCTCAGACCATCCAGCTGGGGGCTTGCAACCCGCTTCAGCTGGGGGCTTGCAACCCGCTTCAGCTGTGAAATCCTTCCCACGAGCAACTTTGGGTGGCCCCCAACATGCAATCCCGTGGAAGTGGAACAATGCTGGTGAAAATGGGGATGGCAGCACAGAACTCATTAACCAGGCTCCCCTCTGCACCTGGCCCCTCAGAACACCCCTCTGTGAGCAGCATCTTCACTCCCAAGAATGTGAGGATAATGCTGCAGGTCAGGGTCAGAGGGAGGGCCTGAATCCCGGCTTTTTGACACCAGCCAGAGGCTTCCACCACATCCATCCCCCAAAGTAATCTTCCTTCCCTATACCACCCTGCTTCACTTCCCATGTTGGTTGGTAAGAGCCCAGCAGTTTTTAGGCCTGGGATGTTTTTCTCCTTTTCCACCTGGCATCTCTGCGCAGTGGATTGTGGGAGACAATCGGAAGAGCAGGATCTGCCAGGATTGTGCGGGGGCTGTGCTGAACAGAGGCTTCTGGAACCGTCTTGGGGCATCAGACCATTCTGAGGAAGCTGCTGTCATTTCATACCAGCAACAGCAAATATTGGACTCACAAGGACCACTGATTCCCATGAAGAGCCACCATACTCTTCCGTCAACCTTCTCAGCCAGGCAAGTCTCCCGGGTCATGCAATTGAGGGGTCGTGTAGTTCAGGAGAAGCATACAGAAGTGAGTGTCAGGGGCCTGAGTCTGCTGCCAGCTTTGATTGTCTCTGGACATGTCACTCTCTCTGGAATCTGAGCACCCATCTCTCAAGGGGATCATAATGCCCACCTCCCTTGCCTCACTGGGGTACACACTGGTGTGTGCAAGGCCCTGCACAGTGTGACATGTGAATAGAAGGCAAATAGTCATCTTTTGTGCCGCTCAGCTTGGGAGTCAGATAGCACTGGGCTGGAGTGTGATCATGGCCAGCTGTGGGGACTCGGGCAAGTGCCCTCATCTCAGTGGGACTAGTGTGTAGCAGGAGACCAGAGGGCCACGTTGAGGCCAGAGGGAGCTGTGTAACCTCTGTGAGTCCTGTCAGTCATGAGTCGTTCAGCACAGGGCCTGGCCTT
Organism: Meles meles; assembly: GCF_922984935.1. Taxonomy (NCBI): domain Eukaryota; kingdom Metazoa; phylum Chordata; class Mammalia; order Carnivora; family Mustelidae; genus Meles; species Meles meles. The sequence continues at coordinate 109,655,140 of NC_060068.1, forward strand.
CATCACCCAATCTGCATCTCCATCTCACAAAGGCCAGGCCCAGCCAGCACTTCCAGACCAACAGAGAATTTCAGGCTTGCTTTAAAAGCCTGCCTGCCAGGTACTGGCAACAAAATGGTGAACAAGGGATGTAGCGCCTTTCCCTGGGCCCAGGCAGCTGCCCACCTCAGCCTGCTGGGACCAAAGAAATGGGGTCCATCTGTAAGGCCCCAGGGATGGCTCTAGGTCACATGACACAACTCTAAGTCAGGGAGGGTCCCAGGGGGAAGTGCCCCCACCCCGTATGAAGGAGCTCAGCTGCTAAAATGAGAAGCCACAGAGCCTCTTCTCAGGTCTCAGTGAGAGAGCTGATGTCCTCAGCCTTTGGCCAGGCCCAGCGATGGAAGCCACAGTGCTCTCTCCCTTCTTCCTCCCCAGTACTACCTCCCCACCCCTCCCACATCCCCTGCCACATTCCTGAGCAGGTCTAAGCATTGCCCTCACAGAAGCTTCTTCGTGTTCTCAGATCCCTCTTCATGTAGCAGCCTGAGCACCTTCCCTTCCAACCCTCCTGCTCCTTTGAAGGGGCATCCCCAGGGGGAATGTGGGGCGCATTCTCGCCTGTCCCCCACTGAATCTCCCCACCCTTTCCCTTGGGGCTCCACAGGGAGGGATGGAAGCCAGGTTTCCATTCTTCCTGCCTTTCCTGCATGCCTGCTCCACATCCCCTGCCCCGCGCCCACCCCCTAGGACACTGGGACATGCCTATACTCGCTGCCTCTGGTACACAGTGGGCTCATTTACCTGTCTTTTAAGTCAATTGGACTGAATTTGACAAAGAGACAACAGGACCTAAGAAAATCCCAAAGGGTGTAATAAATCCTAGATCTGCAAATGAAAACATAGGCTCTTTAATTTATTTTGTTTACTTTTCTATTTTCAAAGTTAGCTATCTTTAATTTTTTTAAGTTAGCTATTTCTTAAAGTAAACGTCATATTTTGAGGTAATTGTAGATTCGCATGCTGTTTGAAGGAACACAGAGAGATGCTGTGTGCCCTTCACCCAGCTTCTTCCCTCAACAGTAGCACTCTGTGAGACAATGGCCAGGATGCTAACCTTGATGTAATCCATGGAGCACGGTCAGACATTCCTCATTGTACTTGTATCCAGGTGTGTGTTTAGTTCAAAGCAGTTTGGTCACATGTGAGGATCTGTGTATCCACCACCACAGTCAATATACAGAAACATTCCAAAGCCACAGGATCCCTCTTGACGCCCTTTTATAACCACACCCATGTCCCTCCAGCACCACTGTCTTTGGCATCTACTAACCTCTTCTCCACTTCTGACATGTTATTATTTCAAAATGTTACATAAATGGAATCATACAGCATGTAGCCTTTTGGGATTGGCTTTTGTCTCGTGGCATAATTCTCTGGAAAGTCATTCAGGTTGTGTGTATATCAAGAGTTTGTTCCTTTTTTTTTTTGCAAAGTCGTATTCCAAGGCTACCCCGAGAAAGAGGCAGATAGTGAGCTCCCTGATACAAGGGTGGCATCAAGGCCAGAGCAGGCTAGCCATTGCTTGGGGATATGGTCTAGAGAGAATTTCCCAAGGAGAGTGATATACACCTAACAGGACAAAGCTTGGGTCTTGGGAGGCAACAAATCTGAGCTGTTACAGTAGCTGTGCCCTTCAAGGGCCATAGTACATAAACAGATATGTGGTATTTCCATGGTACTGAAATTTCATAGGTGGAAAACATCTAAACAGACTGAGAGACAACACAGTTGAGGGTATCCTTTCCTGGCCGGAGCTTGGGCTGAATGGTCTCAAAGGCCATTCTTCCTAGTCCACAGCTTTTGACAACCCAAATCCCACATTCATAATTCAAGGTTTCAGACTCCCAAACTGCCCCTTATTAAACCTTTTACAGAGATAGAATTGGGGACTGTCTTTCTAGCACAGTATCAGGAAACACTCATTGGACAAGGACAGGATTCCTCTCACAGATGCCTGGAAGCTCTTGAAGAAGAAGCAAGGCCGATCAGCTACCACAAGTGAGGCTGACTATGCAGATACTCCTGAGGAAGTAGCTGACTCACGCACACAAAGGTGGAAACAAACAAAAATCAATGGGATCAGAGAACGGTCCCTCTGAGAAATTTTACCTCCCCTCTGTAGCAGCACAGGAGATTCTGGGGGACCTCAGGTAAGCAATAGGCTCACCTTCTTCAAACCCACTACCTCTTGCTGGCCCATGAAAAGGTGCTTATTAAAAACCCAGCTGTCTAAGCCAGTATACCAGCCATGGGTACAGTGGAAGGGCTGTGGGTCCGAGCGGCTCTCATCCAGTTTTCTCAGGGATGTAGTTCGTCCTGCTTCTCTCCCTGCTGAAGATCCTTATGGATGCCTCAGAGCTGGGGACCGGGTAAGATCAAGGCTCACATTTCCCTGTAGGGAGCATTCTTTTTCAAGATGGGAACAAACCACCAATTCCAAGCCACATGCACCCAAAAGCCGTTCTAAGGCTTTTGCAAACCATGTATCGGGGTAACTGGCATAGTTATTAGGGCTAGGAAGCAAAGAGGAAATCTCAACAAGAATTACTTGTTCCAAATAAAAGGCAGGAAATACAAAGCAGGAGTCTCACAGCCCAGGGAAACAGGACGATACCACGGCAGGGGCACAAGAAAGGGTTTAGCCCCAGAAAGCCATGCATGCCCTGGTCAAGCTGGATCTTTCAGCTTTGTAATTCTGGGCTGCAGCTTTAATGAGACCCAGCTTCCTAATTACAGGTACAAGTGGTTCCAAGAGAGGAGGCTGTTATCCAACTTGCAAGCTCTCTTTCAGGAGGCATTAGCACAGAATGGATGGATTAGTAATTTAAGAAATTTGTTTTTTCCTACAAGTGCACTTTTTATGCCAACACTCCTGGGTCCAAACCTCTCATCTACTCCCTGGGGCTTTGGAGAGAGTCCTGAGAGATGAAGTCACCTCTGGCCAGTTACAGTCTCCCACTACCCACCGGGGCAGCGGCCCACCCAGCAACTAGGGTGTCTGTAGCAGCTCATGAAGGGACGATGGCTCGGGCCATGCTGGGGTGACAGAGGAGCATTTGAAAGAGCTATCGAAGTTGATGGAGCCATCCTAATGCACATCCACCACCTCCCTGGGCTCGCAGGAAGTGTTGTGCTACCCCAGCCAGTGTGGGGGCCCAAGGCCAAACTTGAGAACTTAGACACAACCCTGACCCTGCTCTTCTCTGCCATAGTGACTCACGTGGTTCACACAGAAAAGTGCCCCATCCGGGACTGGAAACAGCAGCCTGGCAGAGTAACCAGTGTAAAGGCTGGCTGTGTGGCCTCATTCTAGTGGCCGCCCCTCTGCTACTTCTTTCAGATGTAGCCCAGTGGCCCAGCCCTCACCTCCTCTCTACCCTGCTGAAAGAGCCACTGTGCAGACTCCAGGCCTCTTGTCTCGTCAGCCAGGCCCCTGGCAAGCTACCTCATACCTTCCTGGATCACACATCAGACTTTAACTCCCCTGGCCGACAGGGTGAAGCTCACACTCCTTAGCCTGCCCCTCTCGGTGTCATCACTCCCCACCACACCAGGCCTGAGCTCAGAGCACTGTGCGGTTTGCAGTTTCCCCTTCGCACCGATCCTCCCACTGCACTGTGCAGGGCCACGGGGACGCTCCCCCCACCCAAACATCCTTCGAGCCACTTGCCTTCCCCTAGCTAATTAACCCAAGAGGTGGTTTAAAACAGTTCTTGCAATCATCAGTGTGTGACCTGGAGCAATCACATGGCCATTTTATGTTCCCTCTGCTTTGTCTGTAGAATGGGGATCCTAACAGGACCTTCCTATTGCCTAGTTTGGGGTGGGGAATCAAAGGACTGAATGTAGGTCAAGTGTTTAGAAGCGTGCCTGGTGCGGGGAGTGCTCACAGAGCACCAGCCATCACGAGTGGTATGACCTCTGCCCAGACTTTTTGCAGCCAGGGCACCTAAGCCAAAGCATGCAGGAGAAGACAATACACCACCTGGCTTGGCCTCCACTGCAAGCCAGAGGTGGTAGGCAGACTTGCAGTCTGCTGACAAGCTGAGCAATTGCAAAAAAGCACGAGGTTATGGGCCTCCAACTGTGGAAAATGGCAGTGAGAGACAACTGCCCTCCTGGCTCCTCCTTGGCCCAGGTACCACTCCTGTAAAGCCCAGGACAGGGCCTGGATGAATCTGTGGAACAGCCAAGGCCTCATCTGCTTCTGTCCTTTGTAGTGATCCCTAAGGGAGGCTGGGCACATTCGTGTGGTCTGGAGTTCAACGCAGATCCCCTGTTCCTCTGATTCCTTATTTTGCCACTGGTCTCACCACAGGTTCCTGTGAGCATTTCTGTGAATAAGTGCCTCTCTACACTCGGGTGGATGGCCACAACCCAGCATCCTTGGGGAAGGGGCTCCTAGGGAGATGATTCCAAGTTAACAAGCATCACAACCGGAAACTGTTCTCAATAAGCTTCATCAACACTCCTGTCCTACCCTTCCTCCCTGCACCGGCTCCTGTCCTGGGGGAGGGGGGCGTGGTAAGCAGCAGGTGTTTCCATCCCCTGGAACAGCTCCCTGCAGGGTTTCCCACCACCAGCCACAGGGGCTCCAAGGGGAGCCCCCCACCCCGGGGGCCAGAGGGCTGTGACAGTGTGCCAGAATGGAGACTCGGGTGGGCTGTGCAGGGTGCCCCCACCTGGAGGAGGTCATTCCACCCAGAGCTTTGCTTTTGAACTTGCAAGCAGCCTCCATAACCACAACAAGGGGACCACACAAATCTCTTGCAATGGAGCATGAAAGACAGACTGAAGTCACCCGGAGATGGGAGGTCGGGGGAATTTCAGTTCTGACACTTAGGAAATAAACTGGAACAAGCTTCGATCTATTTGAGCCTTAGCTTCCTCATGTGCAAAAATGGAAATAATGCCTGCTGCTCTGTTTCCCTCAGGGGCCTCTATGTTTATTCATTTGTTCGGCTAATTAAACTACAGCCAAATGCCAGGCCTGAGCGCAGGCTGTCAGGGGAAGCCTGCCGGTCCCTGAGCCTCCAGGAACCCAGTCTAGCTGCTCTGATAACCATACAAGTCCCTATTTGTGAAAAAGCTTTGTGAAAGTGTGAAATGCCAAAGCATTGGCATCATTGACATGGGATGCCTTATCATCTGCTGAAAAGGGGAAAAGGTGTATTAGGTTAGTGCTCTTCTGACTTTAACCCCGGGATTTTGTCAAAATGGAGAGTCTGATTCAAGGTTCTGGGGTGGGCCCGAGACTGCATTTCCCGTAAGCTCTCAAGTGACTGGAATGGGGGCCACATTGAGAACAGCAAGTTAGGTTAATGCTGAGTGATTACAGTTCCTTAAATATAAGCTATAACTTGGCTTATCAGATCGGCTAATTGCAGGATTTGGTGGGAGGGGAACATAGGATAGAGAAGTTTTGATAGGACTGCCTGGCACTGGGCAAGTTCTAGAATGCAAGGCCTCTTGGAGTTGTGGCCACTGAGGATGGTCTATGCATCTATAGGGCAGAGCAAGATGCAGGGACATTTGAGGGAGGTGAAGTCTGGAAGAAGAGACAGGTGAGCACAACTTCATGGGTTCCTCGGGGTGTCCAGAACGCTCTGCAGAATGACAGGTTACCTCAAGTGCGAGGGATTGGCATGGTTTGGGTGCAGATCTTAGGCAGCTTCTTCCAGGGCATTCTCTTCTCCCTACAAGTGTTCAAGGGGAGGAAGATGGTCTTTTAGTGGGTTTCAGTTGAGACTGGATTCTAGGGCAACTGACAAGCCAGAAAATATCCTCAGGGCAAAGCATCAGCTCGGGGAGCCGCCCGTGCCAGGGAATGCTGTCAGACCTCAGGAGGAGTGGGATAGGGGCTGGCCTTTTGCTCAGGCCCTCTCTCTCTCGTTTTTGTTCCTCTCTGTATTCCCCAAAGTGCCTACTGCAGGGCCACAGAAGGGGCCTAGAGAAGTCAACAGAAAGAGAAGGGGTAAGTACGTACTGGGGTCATAAATTTGACCTTACAAGTGGTCGCCCACTCAGACACATATGCTTTACAATAAGAATGGAGTTGGGGCACCTGGAAAATTCTGTTCCTCACTCGATGAACTCTTTCCTCCAGAAATAAAGCCCATAAACTTGTTCAACAGCTGGAATTTTCCCTCTGAAGAGAGTACCTCGTCTGGCAGTCGACTTAAGCAGTTATTTGCAGCCTATAATTTTCACAAAAACAGTAGGGTGTGCCTGGCGGGAGATGTTTTCTACAATCCCATGGAAAGAAAACAATGAGAAAACTTTGGAACAAAGGACGCCTCTGATTCTATCCAAAAATCATCGACAACTCAGGGTCAAGGCCGACAAAGACATGGAAAGTTTTGGAGCAGACTCGCAAGGAGTCTGGAGTGCTGTGCTTCAGGGTGCTGGAGCACAGCTGGCAGGATTCCTGGTAGGATGAGGCGGCAGGACATGCTAGAGGCAGGGACACCAGGAAGAGGTGGCCACAACAGTTCAGGTAACAAAGCTCCAGGCCCAGAGAGGCAGCAGCAGTGGAGGCTGAGACGAGGGATCCGTGTAAAGCCCACATAAGGAGAACCAGCAGGGCTCAGCAGTGAATAAACTGTACAGAAGGGGAGTCCGGGAGACCAAGGCAGTCTCGAGGTGCCAACTCCAAGCAGCTGAAGAATATGGTCCAGGCAATGAGGACAGGGCACAAAGGACGGACAGACTTGAATGTGCTGGGGAGAGTTCTGTGCAGTCAGTAGCAATGTGGAAGTATGCCTGTGTCCCTGGTCCAGACAGCTCCCCTAGGTTCCTGGGCCCACAGGAAGGGAGGGAACTGAAGTGAACCAAGAGGACTGGTGAGAGAACGGAAATGGTGGGGTCTCTGCTTCCTGGGGATACTCCTTGAGACCCTTGGTGCTGATGCTTTCCTTCCTTCCACCCAAACAGCATGAAAACAGCAGCTCACCGGGCCTTCCTGAGAACCGACCAAAGTCCGTTCACGCCTACACATGAGGCCAAAATAACTGGAGAGGCAGGGTCCTGGAAAGGCTGCAATTCTCCCACAGGCTGGGGACACTAATAACCACAGGGAGCTGAGTATCACCAACTCTAGACAACCCTCGTCTCTGCCACCTTGGCCCTCCCTGGACTGAAGAGTAGGAGGGCACACAGAACAGCAAAAAGACCTTGACACGTAGATCTGCCCACAGGAAAAGCATCCGCAGGGCTGAACTTGTACCCTGTGCCTTCCAAGTTGAAGTTCACATGTGACACTTCTCTCTCTGGGTCTTCTCACTGCTGCTCCACGTCTGCACAACAGCAGTGACACCGAAGCTCTCTGGCACCTCAGAGTAGCCGCTCTGGACTGGATCTGACCACCTCTTTGAGTGCTCCCCAGGCTTTTCAGTGTCTGCTTACTATGACTGTATTAGCCAGGGCTGGCTAATGCTGGGGTTGGAACAGCAATATCTCAAAACTCGATGGCTTAACACCAAGGTTTATTTCTCCCTCAAGGAAAGTCCACAGTGGACTCCAGGTCAGCCAGCTCTCCTCCAGCAGGAACCCAAGCACTCTGGCTCCTTCCATAGTGTGGCTCCGACATCTCTGTGCCTGTCACATTTTATGACCAGGCCTCTAAGTGGCATGGAACTGCTTATATTTTAAGTCAAATTGTACCAAAGATTTCTCCAAACTTGGCCAAAAAAAAAAAAAAAAAAAAAATCATCCAACTTCTTCCACATGCTGGAATAATTGGAAAGAACTCAATATTTCTTTGTGTAGGAAAGGTGTCTTCGAGGAGGAAACGAAACTTGCCACGATGGAAACGACCTCTCCTTCTCAACCCATACCAGCGCGGCTGGATTGTCACCGAGCTTCTAAACTCCTGGATGAAGGACAGCATCCGAAAAGCCACATGGACAGCACCTCTGAGACAGGATTAGACATGATGCGGCACCCCTCCACCGAGCCGCCCCTCTGCCAGGCCCTATCCTGAGCACACAACATGTATTACATCTGTGTGTTACCACCCCATACGACATATCCATGAACACACCCACTTGACAGAGGAGCAAACTGAAAACAAGGGAAGCTCCTAACTTGCATCAAGGTCGCACAATGGTCACATACAATCCTAGGATATGATTCTAGGACAGTTGGCTCTAAGATCCACACTCGCTCCTTGGCATATGCCTGCCTTTCTCAGTGATCAACACAAGACAAAAGGAGAGCCATCAAGGAGGCAACAGCGGCTTCAGAGGCCTTGCACCCTTTCATGCCACCCATGGCAAATGGTAAATATTAGCATGTTGGAGCCATCGCTGTCCTTTGATAATCATTTCTTCTCCGGATTCCTAATGCCGGTAATTTGAGGCTATGATTCCCATTTCCTGCATTAGCTAGGAAGACTCATGGACAGCAAAAATGGACAAAATCCAGCTGCCCCTTGCAGCAGGAGGTAGCAATTACATTGGACTCCGCCCTCAGCCCTCTGCGTTTATCAGCTCCAGCGGAGGCAACCGCATACTCCTGCTCAACAGTAAACAAGGACTCCATGCTGGGACCCTGGAGCCCACTCACAGCCACACATCCTGGCCGATTGAGCACATCTCCTCTCAGCTCCATGTTTGACATCATTGCATTAGAAGCTCGCAGTTGGCCCTGGGGAGTATTTACACCACAGAAACTGGTAAATGCCCCAGATCAGGACTTTCCTTTCAAATGCAGAGATCCAGTTGATAGTGTTCTTGGGAACAGTGTGTGTTGGGGGAGGGGGCCCACGTGCAGGTGAGGAACAGTATTTACTATTTACTCAGTGTGAAGTGGGCACTTACAATGTGCCTGGCACTTGGCCGCATTCTTGAGCTATTCTCTTGAATAACCCATAGGAAACATGCCATGTACATATTATCATCACCTTCATTTAAACCACCCTTGAGCCGCCTCACTGTACCTCTTGACATAGTGATGCCTCTGAAATATGGCCAGGTCCCCCTTCTTCCCCCCTTCTATCTGGTTTATTAAAATGCAAATTCCGGGGCACTGTCCCTTCTGTGCCAAGTCATGATGTTTGGGGGAGGGGAACCAGGATTCTGGATTTGTACCAAGCTCTCTGGAGATTCTTCTGCTCACTACAAGTTGCAAATGAAGGCTGAGGGGTTAAAAACTGGCCCCTAACTACGGTCTTCCCATAGCTTGCCATAAAATTTACTGGGAAACCTGGCCAGAGAGTTGGTCTAGGACTTGAGTGGGGTTTGAGGCCTCAGCCCAAAAGCCCATGGCTGGGGAGTCTAGACGCTGATTCCAACTCCCTTCCCCAAGAACCAGTGAGTTCCCCAGCTCAGCAGGCTCTGCAGGCCATGGGTCCCCAGGGGCTGGAGCACTTGGAGCAGGTGGCAGGGTCCTTTCTTTTACTGTCAAGAAAGGAGTAGTGGGTTCAGTTCTCACTTTTACAACAATGTTCAATATATGGAGCAAAATCTGCTTTGTATTATTTTCTTCTCAAAATAGACTTTTCCACATTTTATAATAATAAAAGCACCTTGGCAGGACAGTCATGCGACCTAAATGAAAACACTCTCTAATGAAATGGCACTTTACCAACTTGAAACAAAGCAAAGGTCTTATTTTAGGTGGGAAGGGATGGGGGTGGGTGCACGGGCGCCCCTGGCCATAGTCGTTACCAGAGCCAGCCTAGTTCTCCAAGGCCACGCTGGCCCACCCAACCCACTGGCCTTCGGAGCCTTCAGGCTCTCTCTCTCCCTCTCTTCTGTGTTTTTCCACCTGAAGTCATTAGGGATGATTCTGGAGGCACTTGGGCTCTTCCTGGCCCCAGCTCGGGTCTGGACCGGGGCACAGAAAACATCCCTCCCGTTGTCCATAGACACTCCTTACAGGACACCAGCCCGGGAGAATGGAAGAGGCAGTGCCACAAACCAGCAGTGGCCGAGTTGCCCTGCAATGGCATGGCCACCTCTGCCTGGCTAGGGCAGGGCCTGACACCCACCATTACAGTAGAGAATCTGGATGAAAGCACACCCAAGATGAAGCAAATCTCATCACTGACACCTCTGTGGGACTACATGGAGCAGATCCTTGCTGAGGGCTAGTGCTGACCTGGGAGAGACAGAGCGGGAGACTCAGGATTCTCGGGGGAGGGACAGAAGGAAAACACTTGCCAGAAAGTACTTCTAAGCTCTCTACACAAAAGGAGGCCCGTGGGCTTGCCTCAGAATAACCCTTGCGGGGGGTGGGTGCCGGGTGTGTGTGTGGAGACACTCAAGAACAAGATGGGCCATGAGCTGATTGTTGTCGCAGCTGGGTGACTGATGGGTATGGATTATAGTCTTTTCTCCACTTTTGCAGATGTTTGCGAGTTTCTGTAATAAAACGTTAAAAAATAAAAAAAAGGGAACCTTGGATATTTATACTCCTTTGCACAGCTCCTGCTGCCTGGGAGGCTGGAGGGTCCATGTCCCAGTGGCATGGAGCCAACAGGGAAAGGATCTCACAGCTGCAGAGTCCCAACTCCCAGGCCCCACCTTCTCTCCTCATGTTGAGCCAGAGGCACAGAGGCCTCAACTGCCTGCACCCATCTATCGTCACTCAATGCATATTTATTGTCCTCCTACCAGAAAGCCTGCTCCATGCCAGGCACCAGAGCCCAGCAATCAACAAAACAGACACGGTGCCTGCCTTTATGAGCTCACATGCTACCTGGGGGAGATGGACAGTTAACGCAAACAGTTGAGGTCACTTCAGACTGATACGAACTGTGGGACAAGAAACCAGGATGTTAGGAAAGAGAGGCTGGCTGCTTTAGCTGTGGGGGTCATGGAAGGCCTCTCTGAAGAGGTGACATTGGAGTTGGAACCTGAGTGAAGGGAAGCAATGAACTCTGAGGGCTTCTTAGGGAAGTGCTCCAGCAGTGGGAATAGCAAGTGTAAAGGCCCTGAGGCAGACATGTTAGGGAGTATATGAGAAACCAAAGGGGAGGCCACAATGGCTGAAGTACAGCAAGCAGGAAAGAAAGGCAGGCACCACGATGAGGAGGTGGAGCAAGTAGAGGATAACACACAAGTGCTTGAAAGCCTGCTAGGAGAGAGCAGAATGCCACCAACACTCTGGTTTGCAGAAGAGACCAAGGGAGTCAGAGTGATGACCAAGGGATCAGATCACAGGTTGTAGTTGCTTCAGAATCCATCATACTTTTTAATTCTCCCATGATACTTTTTCCTAATCACTGAGGCCAAAAGAGTTTGCTGCCCTCGCCCTCCACGGCCCTTTAGGGTCCCCTCATCTCTTTCATGATCATGCCTGCCTGTCCTGTATGGGGAGGGGAGACATGGCCACACATCAGCAGTTTGAGAGAAGGGACTGAGCCCCTTATGCCCCTCATCCTCCTGGGAGCTCCTCCTCCAAGTCTCATTCCAGTGGCACCTTCCAGATATTCAGTGCCCCTCCCCCAGTGCTTCTGTTGCCTCCAGAACTTGCTTCCCTTGGAGCACAGGTCTTGCCACCTCCAGCTCCTGACAAATCAGAAGCCTCTCTGTAAGAAGAGCGTTGCACGGATGACGACTGGTCAATACTGCATATTTGCTATGTGCTAGGCCCTATGCTCAGTGCGCCTTATGCTCCCACTGATCCTTTGAAGTGGGTAATATTGTTAACCCAACTCACAGATGGGGGAACTGAGGCTAGGAGAATGTGAGTGCCTTGTCCAATGTCACATGCTAGAATAGCAGAGCTAAGATGTGGACTGAGGTTTGTCTGAGTACAGAGGCCCTGCTCCTGGTCTATTGTACTCCTCTATCCCCAAGCCCAGGAGAGAGAAGTTCTAAATTGCCTTTGGACCCTCAGTGCCTGGACTTCCTGACTGCCCAGCCCAGGGCTAGGCCCTGCCCTGGGGAAGCAGCAGCAGAAAGGCCCTATTTACTCAGGTGTCAGGTGTCTGGTGGGGGTCTGGCTGCAGAGGCAGAGCACCTTCTCGTAGTCACGAGGTCCACTTTGAAAATAAAGGGCTGGACTGGTGGCCAGATGGGCAGCCAAGAAGAAAAAGCTGAGTTCAAAGAAAGCGGTTACAGGGTGAGTGACTCCTGAGAACAAAGGTGGGATGCGGCGGCCACATACACCCATCTGTGCTCCAGCCAGGCCAGCTCCCTGTCGGTGCAGCTGGGACCCAAGACTCGGCTGTGGGACCAGCCAACTTCAGGAACTCCTGCCATCCCAATGCCCTGCAAAGGCCTAGCTCCATCTCCTGGAAAGAAGACCTAGCCCTTCTGCTGTAGAGGGACTCTCTTCTGAGTGGATAGGCTCAGAAGGGCTAAGTAATTTACTCAAACTCACACAGCAAGTAGGCACCAGAGCCTATATACAAATGAGAAGGATGACCCCAGCCCATTTTATGTCTAGGCAGTGTTGTTGTACCCTGTTTTGTGTAGTAAATGACACAAGTACACAGCCTAGCCTGGACTGGGATCTGCTGGGCACATGGCCCATGCTTTGTCACTGTTGCCACCATCATCACTATTTCATGTTCAAAGCTAACAGGCATGGAATATTTACCGTGTGCTGATTGCCTGGCATGGATTACCTGATTCCCCACAATGACTCATGAGATAACCATTAACATTCCCACTTTATGGATGAAGAAACCAAAGCTCCCAGAAGCTACAGAACATGGCCAAGGCTTCTTACTGCTGGATGGTGGAGTGAGCCTGAGAAGTGAGCACCAGCAGCTATGTGGACCCTCATGAAGGCAGCTACTTGCCCTCTGGGGGCTGCTGCTCTCTGAGTCAGATCCAGAAAATGCAGGCCATAAACTGGATGTGGGAGCTCTGATTTGGGGGGGTCCAGGCCTGAGGGCCTCAGCACAGACCCGCAGGGAGCACTGTGGCCTTGTCAACGGGAAGGGAGTCCAGAGCCTGGTCAGGGCCCACAAGACACTGACTAGTCCCTCCCAGAGCCAGCTCAAGTTCCCTTAGACAAGAGTGTTCCTTGCAACTGCCCACACGCTCCCCACCGCCCAGCTCCTTTTCAGCCATCCTGGCCATGCCTACCCAAGTCGAAGCCTCCTCTTCATCACCCTCCCAGCCCCAACACCTGAGCAGCAGTCAGGAACAGCACTGGGCTTGCATTGTCAACCCAGACTCACACTGCAGTCTGCCTGACACCAGGGAACTATTGAGATACATGAAAGTTGCCAGAAAACTCAGTTAGGAGCATAGCTTTGCCATCACACAGTACTGGGTTTGAATCCTGAGTCTGCCATTTATTAGCCATGTTATATTGAGCAAGTTAACTAACTTCTCTCTGCCTCAGTTTCCTTATCTATAAAATGAGGCTAATAATAATAGCTGCCTGAAAGAGTTAATAGAGGGATTACATGGCATAAGGTACATAAAGCTCTTCACATACCTCCCAGAACTTAGTATATACAGAGAGAAAAAAAAAAAACCTAATTTTGATACAACTTGATCCTTATATGGGTCCCTTAAAGGAAAGAGCTAAATAGCACTGACCTGAAAGTCGGAAGTCCTGAGCATCAATTTTGCAAATAACTACACATCTCTGGGTCTGTTTTTCTTTCTTTAAAATGGGAATATTGCCCACATCCTACTCAATATTTGACAAAAGAATTTATGTGGCTCATGCATGAGGATCTTTGGGAAACCTGAAGCCTCGGGGAAGATGAGTTAGAAGTTGCCTGTCCTCTAAATAGCTAAACCAAGGGCACCTGGGTGGCTCAGATGGTTAAGCATCTGCCTTCGGTTCAGGTCATGATCCAGAGTTCTGGGATTGAGCCCCATCTTGGGCTCCTGGTTGGCTCAGTAGAGAGTCTGCTTCTCCTTCTCCCTCCACTGCTCGCCCCCCCCCCACTTATGCTCTCTCTCTCTCTCTCTGTGTCTCAAATGAGTAAATAAAATTGTAAGTAAGTAAATAAATAAATAGATAAATAGATAGCTAATCCAGAATCTACCAGCTTTTTAAAAAAATTTTTTAATCTTCTATTTTTTTATAAACATATAATGTATTTTTATCCCCAGGGGTACAGGTCTGTGAATCGCCAGGTTTACACACTTCAAAGTACTCATCATAGCACATACCCTCCCCAATGTCCATAACCCTACCCCCTCTCCCGACCCCCCCCTCAGCAACCCTCAGTTTGTTTTGTGAGATTAAGAGTCACTTATGGTTTGTTTCCCTCCCGATCCCATCTTGTTTCATTTATTCTTTTCCTACCCATGTTGCATCTCTACTTCCTCATATCAGGGAGATCATATGATAGTTGTCTTTCTCCGATTGACTTATTTCACTAAGCATGATACCCTCTAGGTCCATCCACATTGTTGCAAGTGGCAAGATTTCATTTCTTTTGATGGCTGCATAGTAGTCCATTGTGTATATATACCACCTCTTCTTTATCCATTCATCTGTTGATGGACATCTAGGTTCTTTCCATAGTTTAGCTATTGTAGACATTGCTGCTATAAACATTCAGGTGCACGTACCCCTTCGGATCACTACCTTTGTATCTTTAGGGTAAATACCCAGTAGTGCGATTGCTGGGTCATAGGGTAGTTCTATTTTCAACTTTTTGAGGAACCTCCATGCTGTCTTCCAGAGTAGTTGCAACAGCTTGCATTCCCACCAACAGTGTAGGAGGGTTCCCCTTTCTCTGCATCCTCGCCAGCATCTGTCATTTCCTGACTGGTTGATTTTAGCCATTCTGACTGGTGTGAGGTACTATCTCATTGTGGTTTTGATTTGTATTTCCCTGATGCCGAGTGATGTGGAGCACTTCTTCATGTGTCTGTTGGCCATCTGGATGTCTTCTTTGCAGAAATGTCTGTTCATATCCTCTGCCCATTTCTTGATAGGATTATTTGTTCTTTGGGTTTTGAGTTTGCTAAGTTCTTTGTAGATTTTGGACACTAGCCCTTTATCTGATATGTCGTTTGCAAATATATTCTCCCATTCTGTCAGTTGTCTTTTGGTTCTGTTAACTGTTTCCTTTGCTGTGCAAATACTTTTGATCTTGATGAAATCCCAATAGTTCATTTTTGCCCTTGCTTCCCTTGCCTTTGGTGATCTTCCTAGGAAGAAGTTGTTGCGGCTGAGGTCAAAGAGGTTGCTGCCTGTGTTCTCCTCAAGGATTTTGATGGATTCCTTTCTCACATTGAGGTCCTTCATCCATTTGGAGTCTATTTTCATGTGTGGTATAAGGATATGGTCCAATTTCATTTTTCTGCATGTGGCTGTCCAATTTTCCCAACACCATTTATTGAAGAGGCTGTCTTTTTTCCATTGGACATTCTTTCCTGCTTTGTCGAAGATTAGTTGACCATAGAGTTGAGGGTCTATTTCTGGGCTCTCTATTCTGTTCCATTGATCTATGTGTCTGTTTTTGTGCCAGTACCATGCTGTCTTGATGATGACAGCTTTGTAATAGAGCTTGAAGTCCGGAATTGTGATGCCACCAACTTTGGCCTTCTTTTTCAATATTCCTTTGGCTATTTGAGGTCTTTTCTGGTTCCATAAAAATTTTAGGATTATTTGTTCCATTTCTTTGAAAAAATGGATGGGGATTTTGATAGGGATTGCATTAAATGTGTAGATTGCTTTAGGTAGCATAGACATTTTCACAATATTTGTTTTTCCAATCCAGGAGCATAGAACATTTTTCCATTTCTTTGTGTCTTCCTCAATTTCTTTCATGAGTACTTGATAGTTTTCTGCATATAGATTCTTAGCCTCTTTGGTTAGGTTTATTCCTAGGTATCTTATAGTTTTGAGTGCAGTTGTAAATGGGATTGACTCCTTAATTTCTCTTTCTTCTGTCTTGTTGTTGGTGTACAGAAATGCAACTGATTTCTGTGCATTGATTTTATATCCTGACACTTTACTAAATTCCTGTACAAGTTCTAGCAGTTTTGGAGTGGAGTCTTTTGGGTTTTCCACATATAGTATCATATCATCTGCAAAGAGTGATAGTTTGACTTCTTCTTTGCCAATTTGGATGCCTTTAATTTCTTGTTATCTGATTGCTGAGGCTAGGACTTCTAGTACTATGTTGAATAGCAGTGGTGATAATGGACATCCCTGCCGTGTTCCTGACCTTAGCAGAAAAGCTTTCAGTTTTTCTCCATTAAGAATGATATTTGCGGTGGGTTTTTCATAGATGGCTTTGATAATATTGAGGTATGTGCCCTCTATCCCTACACTTTGAAAAGTTTTGATCAGGAAGGGATACTGTACTTTGTCAAATGCTTTTCCAGCATCTATTGAGAGTACCATATGGTTCTTGTTCTTTCTTTTATTAATGTGTTGTATCACATTGATTTGCAGATGTTGAACCAACCTTGCAGCCCTGGAATAAATCCCACTTGGTCGTGGTGAATAATCCTTTTAATGTACTGTTGAATCCTATTGCCTAGTATTTTGGTGAGAATTTTTGCATCTGTGTTCATCAAGGAAATTGGTCTGTAATTCTCTTTTTTGATGGGATTCTTGTCTGGTTTTGGGATCAAGGTAATGCTGGCCTCATAAAATGAGTTTGGAAGTTTTCCTTCCATTTCTATTTTTTGGAACAGTTTCAGGAGAATAGGAATTAGTTCTTCTTTAAATGTTTGGTAGAATTCCCCTGGGAAGCCGTCTGGCCCTGGGCTTTTGTTTGTCTGGAGATTTTTGATGGCTATTTCAATCTCCTTACTGGTTATGGATTTGTTCAGGTTTTCTATTTCTTCCTGGTTCAGTTGTGGTAGTTTATATGCCTCTAGGAATGCATCCATTTCTTCCAGATTGTCAAATTTGTTGGCATAGAGTTGCTCATAGTATGTTCTTATAGTTGTTTGTATTTCTTTGGTGTTGGTTGTGATCTCTCCTCTTTCATTCATGATTTTATTTATTTGGGTCCTTTCTCTTTTCTTTTTGATAAGTCTGGCCAGGGGTTTATCAATCTTATTAATTCTTTCAAAGAACCAGCTCCTAGTTTTGTTGATTTGTTCTATTGTTTTTTGGTTTCTATTTCATTGATTTCTGCTCTGATCTTTATGATTTCTCTTCTCCTGCTGGGTTTAGGCTTTCTTTCTTGTTCTTTCTCCAGTTCCTTTAGGTGTAGGGTTAGGTTTTGTATTTGAGACCTTTCTTGTTTCTTGAGAAAGGCCTGTGCCACTATATTTTTTCCTCTCAGGACTGCCTTTGCTGTGTCCCACAGATTTTGAACTGTTGTGTTTTCATTATCATTTGTTTCCATGAATTTTTTCAATTCTTCTTTAATTTCCTGGTTGACCCATTCATTCTTTAGAAGGATGCTGTTTAGTCTCCATGTATTTGGTTCTTTCCAAATTTCCTCTTGTGATTTGAGTTCTAGCTTCAGAGCATTGTGGTCTGAAAATATGCAGGGAATGATCCCAATCTTTTGATACCGGTTGAGACGGTATCAATTTATTATTTATGACCCAGGATGTGATCTATTCTGGGTAATGTTCCATGTGCACTAGAGAAGAATGTGTATTCTGTTGCTTTGGGATGGAATGTTCTGAATATATCTGTGATGTCCAACTGGTCCAGTGTGTCATTTAAGGCCTTTATTTCCTTGCTGATCTTTTGCTTGGATGATCTGTCCATTTCAGTGAGGGGAGTGTTAAAGTCCCCTACTATTATTGTGTTATTGTTGATGTGTTTCTTTGATTTTGTTATTAATTGGCTTATATAGTTGGCTGCTCCCACATTAGGGGCATAGATATTTAGAATTGTTAGATCTTCTTGTTGGACAGACCCTTTGAGTAGGATATAGTGTCCTTCCTCATCTTTTATTATAGTCTTTGGCTTAAAATCTAATTGATCTCATATAAGGATTGCCATCCCAGTTTTCTTCTGATGTCCATTAGCATGGTAAATTGTTTTCCAGCCCCTCACTTTAAATCTGGAGGTGTCTTCAGGTCTATCTATCTACCAGCTTTAATTAAGGGCAGGCTTGGGGCTGCGGGTCTGATGTCACTGTGAAGCTGAGCGGATTAAGAAAACAACCTTTTTTCCCCTCCTGATTTGCCACCAATATACATATTTGGAAGATATGCTCCCCAGCAAACCCCCGAAGGAAGCATTTTGCACCCCTGTCCTGTACCGCTGTGTCTGAAGAAGAGGTTGCTCTCTCCCCTGAATCCTCCCAGCCCAGAGCAGGGCATAAGCCCACCACTGAAATCTGGGCCTTCTGCAGGACTTTGAGCCAGGTCCCAAGTGGATGGGACAAACGTGACAGTAAGTGGATGGGACAAACGTGAAGTAACTGAATGCCACAAATGGATACAGATATTTGCTGCATCTCAGGAAGGAAATCTTTGCAGGAGCATAAGCCTGCTATAAACACCAGAACACTGAGTCTGGCATTGTATGCTGACCACCAGAAGGTCACTCCTGGGTGCAGGTGATGGTGCAGCCATTTCCAGCCAGATCTGGGGGAGCTGGCACACAGAAAGGATGCTCGTGGCCATGGCAGTGGGGTCTGAGGAGGTACCCAGGGAAAAGCACAGACGTTCATTCATCGGCTATGTTCTGGGAACCCACTTAGGCCAGACTCTGGGCTGGGTGCTGAGGACACAGTGGTGAGTGTGACCATTCTATCCTCATAGAGCCCTACAGTCTGGCCAAGACAGACACTGAGTGTGTCACAGTGCGGTGTCAGTGCCTCAGAGCTGGGTGTCCAGGGTGCTTAGGGAGAGTAGAGGAGGGAGACACAGTTGGCCAGAGAGTCTGGGATGACTTCCTGGTGGAAGGGACATTTCTTCTGAGAAGTTAGCCAGGCAGGGATGGGCAGTGGGAAAGACTGTGGGCAGCAGAATATCAGGTTCATCACGTGACCTTGCTTTAAAAATGCCCACCCTGTTAAAGCAGCTCCTCACAGACTAAGCAAATGTGTGGCTCATCTGTCCCCCAGTCTTGATATCTGCAGCTGCAGAGGGTGAGAAACTACTGCTCCTCACCATTTGGGAACAACAGGGAGGCCAGGCTGGGCTGCTGCACGCTTATCTCTGAGACATTCTTGGCTCAGAGGTGGAGGCATGCCAAAGCATCCTTGAGTAGTAATTGAAGTTTCCAGGTTTGCCTTTAGGGAAATTCTTCTGCAAAAGCTCATGTGTGGTTCCCACAGAGCTGCTCCAGATTTCAGACTTGGTGTTTTTTCACACTTGAGACGAAAACAGCACAAGCCTGCACATCTGCCTCTGCTATTTTTGCCTGTGGGTCCCTGTCTGATATTAAATATTGCCGTCTTGCTCGCTGCCGTGAGTGGCATTTTCATAGCCCTTTCTATAATAATTAATTTATTGATGTCTTTTTTTCCTCTCCCCAGTGCTGGAGAGAGGAGTGATGGAAAGCTCAGGTGGTTCAGTCGAGAAGGCAGTTTCCTGAAAAGGGCCCTGCATGTGGCTGTTTCCAGCTCTGGCTTAGCCAGCGAGGATGCCTGTTTGGCATTTAACAGCAGTTCTCAAAATGTGTTCCTTAAAGCCTCAGCTTCATACCATGTCAAAAGGTATGTTATGAGAAAAGGGTCCTGAGGCCATTTGTTTGGGAAATAGGTGATTAGAAAATATTGACTACATTTCCTGGCTTTGGGACTTCTCAGGGCCTTTCATATGCAGTTGGGCCCTGGAAATCTCCAGGAGGAGAATATAGCACCCAGAGGGGGCCAGACCCTCCCTGCTGCAACAATAAGACAGTATTGCTTTCCCAGGGCTGTGTAACTGGGTGGCTTAAAACAACAGAAGTTTGTTTTCTATGAGTTCAGGAAGCTAGAAGTTCAAAATCAAGGTATTGGCAGCACCACACTCCCTCTGAAGATTCTAGAGGAAGAATGATTTCTCACGTCTTCCTAGCTTCTGGTGGTTGACAGCAACCCTTGGCATTCCTTAGGTGATAGACAAATCCCTCTCTGTCTCCATCTTCACATGGTCTTCTCCCTGTGCATCTCTGTGTCTTCACATGCCTTTTTATGAGGACGCAGTCATGGGATTCAGGGCCTACCCTAATCCAGTTGGACTCATCTTCACTTGGTTACCTCTGCAAAGATGCTATTTGCAATTAAGATCACATTCATAGCTACCAGGAGTTAGGACTGGGGCATATCTTTTGGGGGGACACTAACCCACTACCATTGGGCTAGAGAGAAAAAAAATGTTAAAGCCGGAAGCAGGGCACAGTGCGGCTCAGTGCACAGGCTTTGTAGCCAGATCTAGAATTAAATTCCAGCCAGCAATGGAAACAAGTTAGTCGTGGTAACTTCAGCCTCATTCTTTTCATGGAACCATCTCATAGGCCTGTTGCAAGGATCAAAGAGATAAACACATAAAACATGGCGCCCAGTGCCCAGTACACAATAGGATTTTAAGCAGCAATGTGACAGGATCAGATGAGTTTTTTTGAAAGTGATCACCCTGGTTTCCAGGTAGAGGATGAGTTGGCAGTGCCAGACTCCTGTCTTGGTCTCCCTGGGTCTTCTCCTGGGTGCGCCTGAGGAAACACCTCACAAAGCCTATCTTGCCTCAGTAAGAAATACATGGGATGGATGCCCAGATCTGGATCGTGTGAGGCTCTGCTCAGGGAACATGGACTCATGGCTGTCTGTCTGTCCCACTGTCTGTCAGCTCAGACACCATCACAAGATATGGGCCAAGTGATCAAAAGTTTAGGGAATGTTTCCTCCTCTAAATGTGAGAATGACAGTCCCTTGATATGTCCCTTACAAGATGACATGGGGATCAAATGACAAAATGCACAGCAAACAGCTTTGAAATATGCAAGTGAGTGCTCAAGATGTATGTGTGGTGGTGGTAGGGTGGTAGGGATTCTGCCCCTCAAGATACTGCTCCTAGCAAGCCACCCAGTGCCTCTGTCAGACAGTCTGGCTTACGCTAAACCCAAGGAAGGTAAGAACAAGGCAGAAGCAATTATTAGGTAAAAGTCCCCTGAAATATGAAGGTACTGACCCTTAGCCAAAGCTATCCTCAGCCAAGCCACTGAGGTCTTTGACTGCCAGTGACCAGAGATGCACAGGGTGAGCAGAGTGGTGCACAGCCTGGGCCGAGTGGACCAGGACAAGCAGCAGGGGACTGTCACTAGGCTACCTTGATGGGGTGCCCAGTGGCCCAAAATGGGAGGCAGGTGGGCGTGACTCTGCCCACAGCTGCTGGGGCTGGGGCTGGGAGTATGAAGCACTGTAGGTCTCTGGGAGACAGTGCAGACGACAGGGAAAGATGCCCATCACCAGCTCTGCAGGTGAGATGGGGCCCAGCAGACCTGCCTGTTATGATTCAAAGGCAAGAAAGCAAGCTCCCTAAGGCTCTGTGATTTATGGGGGCCATGATATCTCAACTTGCTCCAAACCTGTCTTTAAAAACTAGAAGCCAGGGCAGGCCTGGTCCCCTGCCCTTGGGCCTCAGCACATGCAGAAGCAGCATCGACTGTGTTGCCACTGGCAGGAGTGTCCTCCAGAGCTCCGGAGACGGGGAGTCCATGCCGAGGCCCAGGTGTGCACCTGGAGCCTGAGGGAACTTCACAAGTCTCTCTCTGACAGGGGGCCTGTGCCTTAACCTGTTTCCAGAACCAGTGCCTATGAAGATAAAAGGGCACTTGCACCATCAAGGGACACATTTCCAAGCAAGGCAGGAGCCAGGGTGGAAGGCATCAGAAAATAAAACTGAAGACTGGGCTTAGAGACCATCAGGGAGAAATGCAGGGAACACCCGGGAAACCAGATGTCTGCCTGCATGGACCTCTCTAGATTGTGGATTCCTGGGGTGGCACCCCTCTTATTTACTGCTCTGCTCAGCCCCACGAGAGTGCCGATATGCAGCACCTGTTCACTCAACAGTGGACAATGCCTGGAATTCCCACGGTCAGTCCAAAATCATTTTGCTAAGTACCCACAAGGTCAAGGGATAAATGCTGATGGGAACATGGAGGTAACAAAGTAAGAATCAGAAATACAATTAGAACCTGTAAGGCCTCAGGTCACAGAGTTTAGGTTCTGCTAAACTCCCCCCACACCCCAACTTAAAGGGCCCTGCAACCCCTCAGATAAAAAGTGGTCATGATGGGTCCTACCCCTCCAAGAGGGAGGTTGTGAGCATGACAGAGACCACTGATAGGCAGTCAGTCACAGAGCTGTATAGCATAGGTGTTCAATAAACGCTGGCTGTTGATATTTTTCTAATTAAAATATAAAATACATTGGGGCACCTGGGTGGCTCAGTGGGTTAAGCCTCTGCCTTTGGCTCAGGTCATGATCTCAGAGTCCTGGGATCGAGCCCTGCATGAGGCTCTCTGCTCAACGGGGAGCCTGCTTCCCCCACTCTCTCTGCCTGCCTCTCTGCCTAGTGATCTCACTCTCTCTGTCAAATAAATAAATAAAATCTTAAAAAAAATCAGTAACATTTCTCTTAAAAACAACATAGAATAATTAACTATTATATAACACCGAATGCAGAGACCTTAAACGTCCCATTTGTGGAGTTTTGGCAAGCACATACACCTGTGTAACCATCATTTCAGACAAGGTATAGACACTAAACATTTCCAACCATCCCAGTTCCCTCATACTCCTTTCTGGTCAATCTCTGCCTCCCTGCTTCCAGAGGCAATCATTTCTGATTTCCATGATCATAGATGAGCCCTGCCCATTCTATAACTTCACATAAATGAAATCACAGAGTGGACATTCTTCTGGCCCCATTCTTCTGTCTGGCTTTCTTTTTTGTTTACTATGTTTTTTAGGTTCATCTATGGTGTTGCAGGTATGAGCACTTTGTTATTTTTTATTGGTGCATAGTATTCTACTCTGCCACTTTAAGGGGGAAAAAAAAAGAGCCTATTCTCCTGTTAATAAACACTTGGTTTGTTCAGAGTTTGGAACTACTATAAATAAGTCTGTTATAAACATTCTTGTATAAAGCTCAGTATGAACACATGCTTTCATTTCCCTTGGGTGAATAATCAAGAAAGGAATCACTGAGTCCCAGAACAGACTTGTTTGGAAGAAACGGCTAACCCACTTCCAAGGTGCTTTTCCTTCTGACCAGGAATGTGTGAGAGGTCCATATCCTCACCAGCGTCTGGTGTAATGAGTCCTTCTCACTTTGGCCACACTACTGGGTGAGAAAGCATACCTCACTGTGCTTTTAATTCGCATTTCCTTGATTACTAATGATGTTGAGCAAATTTCATGTGCATTATTGGCCAATCATGTATCTTATTTCATGTAATCTCTGTTGCCATTTTTTTAAGTTGGCTTCTCTTTTTGTTTTGATCTGTTGAAGTTCTTTATATATTCTGAATATAGTTCCTTCATCAGATACATGCATTTCATATATTTCCCTTCTGTGGCTTGCCCATTCATTTTCTTAATTGTATCTTTTGATGATGAAAAGCATCTTTTTATCACTTCTGACAAGAAATATCTTATTCTTTCTATTCATGGCTTGTAGTTTTTATATCCTGTTTAAGAAAAGTTTGCTTACCCCAAAGCTGTGAAGAAATTCCCCTATATTTTTTCAGAAGCTTTCTGATTCTAGGTTTTACATTTAGATTTATGATCCAACTCAAATTCTTATTTTTTTTAATTGTAGAAGTGGATGAGAGCCATAAGTACTAAGGAAACACTCGGATTTTTTAGATGATCGACTTTACTTAAGCCTCAGGCTGAAGAGATAACATCAGTTCAGAGAAAGGGCCTTTGTTAGAGTCATGGCTGACTGACTGACCCCAGGCCACAAATGGCTGGTATAAGAACCACCAGTCAAAGAAAAAGCTATGTTGACTTTCCCAATTACTTCCAATTACTAACTTAGACAACCACAGCGTGACCTTATGGTGGCCTTGGGAACCATAGCAGGTCCCAGCCCAGGACCCTAGGATAACCATCAGAAGATGACTGTCAGGATGCTGGTGAGCCCCACCCTGTTGAAGCCCAGCTGGCCCTCAGAGCATGTGAGCATGGAAATTGGAAGATGTCATGACTTTAGGCAGCTCCTTGTGGCTGGACCCAGCCAGTCCTAAAGGGGCAGGACCTGCTTGCAGCAAATGTCAGAGCCCTCCACATGGCCCAGGGACAGCCTGGACAGTTGGGAAGCCTTGGTGAGAGGCAGGAGGTCAGGAGGGGATGATGTGGCAAGGAGGAGAGGCATTCGAAGGTTGTGAACTTAGCCACAGAGGCCTGCAGCCCAGGCTTGGCAAATCTGCTTCTGTAAACTCACTTGGCCGCTAAGGCCCGTCAGATGTGTTCTTATCACCTCAGGGACACACTAAGGACATCTGGCCATCTCTTGGGCCCTGGGAGAAGGCCATTGGGGTGTTCTGTCTCTCCTGGAGACCCTGCCACAAACTCAGTGCCTTGCTGGCTCTGCCGGCAACCCATTGTACATCTTATCTACCCTCTCATTATGTTGGACCTGGCTCTTCTCATCATAGCCCTGGTTGATATAAACTGGCTAAAGCTAATATAAATTATGTTACACTGCTGCTCTCTCTATTCTTTGTACTTCCAAAGATGAGGGTGCTGCTTGGACTAACAGAAGAGCAGGTCAAAGCTCTGGCAAAGGAGGCTTTCAAGCTGCCCACACTCTATTGGTCCAACCTCTCCAGAGACAGAAAAAGACATGCCAAGGGCACATAGCTCATGAGTGATGGCACACGGATTTGAGTCTGGGTAGCCTGACTCTAGAATCATATCCTATCCCAAGGAAATAAATGGACCAGAGGTTTCTGACTGCTCCTTGGATGCCTTGGGGCAAGGCAAACAAACAGAGAGCAGGGCCCTTGGTGACCAGTGTTTATGGGGAGTCCCTGAAAATCACCACCCACCAAGACCAACAAGCTTAAAACTTGGAGGCCAAGCTGAGCCGGCCATACAGAGGGGGCAATGTCTGTGTCATCTCCTTCACCAGGAGGGAAGGATCATGTGAGGTGGCTTGAGATACTCTGGATTAATCCAAAAACTTAGAGTTTTTAAAAAACAATGTTTTTTGCCTCTGAGTCTCTTGCAAGGGACACATTCCAGCATCATTTCTAACTCAAGTAATTTTGGATGTCAATTGTGTGTCTTTAATGAGCCTAGAAATTTTCATAATTACCCATTTTTTTCAAAGCCATAATTATAGGTTTGAGTATATGCTACAGACAAGAAATTTAAATAGCACTTTTTACACACTTAGGCATTCTGCTTCTTTTGCCTTTCAATAAATAAATAAATAAATAAATAAATTAGCAAGCCTTCCAATTATCCTTCCATTACCTTTCTTTTTCCCTTGATGTAAATATTAAGAGAGAATCTAATAGTTTGCTGTCTCATCACCAGGTCACTGGTCTCACCCAGCCCCCATCTCCCTGCCCTTTCAAGGCATCCTTGCTTTGTCCCACACTAGTTCAGAGGGAAGGTCACTATGAACAGTGACTTAGTTTGAGCTTTGGATTTGATCTTGGCTGGTAATACGGTCCATTTTCAAAAAATAAAAATGCAAAGCTATTTAGAGGAACTTTCCTCTCTGGGCCTCGCATTCTGATCCACATCTTCAGACCTCAGCTTCAGTTGGACACAGGCTGATCAAACCCAGCTCCAAGCACAATGACTGGCAGGAGGTGGGAAGGGTTAGGTGGAGGTACTCTCCAGCAAGGAAGGCCCAGGCTAGCCCTAAGCATACCCAGAGACCTCCCATGGGGGTACGAGGAGCCACAGCCCCAGGGTGGACCAGAACCTCCTAGACTAGCCCCTTCCTGTGGAAAAACTTACTCCCACTGGTACTCCATGGCCTGCCCTAGCTCCTGGGCATGTATGTGAATTTGCATGTAGGTGGAGGGGCCCAGTGGGGACAGGACAGAGGCCAGGGAGACCACAATCCTTGATTCACTCACTCATTCATTCACTTATTCATTCTTCACTGAGTATCACTGTCCTCTTGGAACTCACAGCCAAACAAATCTCTCTCCTTACTCATACTTACTGTATGCCTAGCACAGAATTTGGCACAAGGGATCCAAGAAAATTGAAACTCAGATCCTTCTCCCTCAGAGTTCATCTACTTCCTGGTAAGTACCAACGAGTTTGGCAGGACTCCTGGCCTCATCCTCAGCTGAGAGCAGGGAGGAGGGCTCTGCTCCCCCCTATGCCGGCTCATCCCCTCTGAGCCAGGTCAGTCTTGCTGCTCTACGGTCCCAGAACTCTCCCTGGCATTCCTAGATATTTCATCGCTGAGCTCGTGCTGGGCACTTTCCATGCACGGCTTTCATTCTACTCTTCAAAACTGCCCCTGAGTAACAGATGTTACTGCTTTTTCCAGTAAAGAAACTGAAGCTTAGAGAGATGGTATTTGAAGCACGCCACGGGTCTCTGATCCATGCATCTCTTCCCTGGATTTGCTTTGTCACGGCAGGCTAGGAAGTGAAAATCCGTCTTCCTGGGTTAGGATAGGTATTCCGGCGAGGAAGGAACAGAGATCTTGCTCTTGGTGAGACTTTAGTATTTTCTCTCTTTCCAAAATGACGAAGGTCATCCTCCCTCACGTCCCATTGCTGCTGGGAATTTATTTACCCCTGAACCCAAAAGCCCATATCCTGAGAAGGTTGTGGCAGGAACAAAAACATGTGGCCAGCATCAAAGGAGACTCCCAAGAGTATCTGTCCTGCAGCTGGGGTCCAAGAGGAAAGAGCCGCCTCTAGCCCTGGCAGCAGGAGGAAGGTGGCAGCATTGCTGTCCTGAGGTGGGAGGCTGGCCAGTGAGAGGCCCCTGTGGGTGGGAGGCAGCTCCCGGTCAGTGTCCAGCAGAGGCTGAAGGGAGAGGGCTCACCCAGGCTGATGCTTTGGCATACCGGCCCCAGGAGGGTTGGGCTGCTTCCATTCTATCTCACCATCCTGCAAAGCCAGCTGAAAAAACAAAGAAACAATCCTCTGGTCCTAGGAGACCTAGCAAGTTAAGTTCACTGTCCAACACTTACCTTTGTTGGGTGCTAGGTCTTGCTCCCACAGATCTTATATTCACATAGGGGGAGATGGACAATAGGCAAGAAAAAAAGTAACTAGGACAACTTCTGAGAGTGATGTGCTCTGTGAAGAGAGTGATTCCTGGTGGGGAAGGTGGTGGCTTCAGACAGGATGCTCAGGAAGTCCCCACTGTGGAGGGGACCTCTGAGTTGACCCACAGATAATAAGCAGCAGCCAGCTCTGCAAGCGTTGGGAAAGAGTGGTCCAGGCAGAGGGACTGACTAGCACAGCTCACCCAAGCCCCTGGCAGGCCTGTGATTTTGAGGAGCAGGAAGTGGAGAGTGGAGAAACTGGAGAAGCTGAAGTGTTCGAAGAGTGCGGGAGGTGATGGGACCTGACAGGTCGGGTCATTCCAGCTGCCAGGCAGACAATGAATTTCTGGAGAGCAAAAGTCAAAGCAGGGAGATGGGAGCTGACAGAGTTCTGATTTTAATGTCATTTGCTGCCATTTCCCAGAGCCATTTCTCATCCCTAAATACCTAAGCAGTGTCCTGCTAAGAGGGAAGCTGGCTTCATCTTCATAGACATCAAGGTGAAGAGTGCTCAGAGCATTTGACTCTCTCCAGCCCTCTCTCCGTGGAGGCCATGGCCAGGGCTGGGCCTCTGGAAGCCTGTGTGGGCGGGACACATCCGTGCAGCCGGTGGCTCAATAAAAATAGTAAACGCAGCACACCAGGCCACCCAGGGGACCAGAGCATTTCATCCAGAAGCCAAGAGCCTCCTTCGCAGTCTCTCCCTGTCTCCATGCCAGCCTGCCAAGGTCCTGCCCACTGTTGTGGTTGCCTGGCTTCCTGTGTCTGGCAACAGACACCCGGTAGGGCTGCAAAGGTGAGCGGTGACCTGAAGCTCACCACCCACACCCTACTCACCACCTTTCAAGTGTGTCCCCTAAAGCATCTGGTGAGGAAATGCTCTTTCTCCAGAATGTTCCAACCCACCAGACCCGGAAGGCTACAGGACAGAAGGGCCCTGTGGACCCTCATTTAGACCTGCTCAAAAAGCAGGCCATGCTGCGGGGACAGCAGCTGTGTTTCATCTGCGTCTCCACTCTACTTGACTGGCAGTGGCTGCTTTGCAAAATGTTTAACAGGGCTTCACATCATGCCTTGTTTCATGAGGAAAGAATGAAGTGATGGGTTAGTGATGTCTGCTCTGAGCACAGGGGAAGACCGGAAGCACCCATGCCTTTATTCGCCAATCCTATCACAGGCTGACGAGTCTGGAGACGTCAGAAAGTGAGCTAGCATACAACTCCGTCTTCCTCTGTGGAGCTGAATGTCTAGAAGGCTGCTGGGTTGCTAGGTGGAGCCAGTTCCCAAATCCTCACCCACTGAGGGCAGGAGAACTGCCCAGCACTCCCCAAGGTCTGATCCAGTCCTTTCCTTGACTCCAAGCTCCCTAACCATATGGGCACTCACATGGGTTCAAAACAGAACTTTCTTGGGCAGGCATCTGCCACAGCGGACTAAGCAGCTTCAGATCCCTGCTAATTCACAAGCTAAGTGGTAGGAGTTTTAATCAAAGAAAATTTAAAGAACACTAAGAAAGCCTCAACATTTCAAGTTATTAAAAAGTCTACTCACAGATCCAACAAGGAAAACCATGTTGAAAACGCATTGCAGAGACAAACACTTTGGAATTTTGAGGTGACTTAGTTTGAGCTTTGGATTTGATCTTGGCTGGTAATAAGGTCCATTTTCAAAAAATAAAAATGCAAAGCTATTTAGAGGAACTTTCCTCTCTGGGCCTCGCATTCTGATCCACATCTTCAGACCTCAGCTTCAGTTGGACACAGGCTGATCAAACCCAGCTCCACTTGAAAACAAGGACACATCTCTTAGTTGAGTGGCAGGCTTAACAAGCAGCCACATTCCATTTTAATTGCTAGATTATTAGCAAAGACAGCATCTCCACGGACGACTGTAGTGCATGTCAATTCGGAATGAGATCCTCGGCTATGTAACTTTTTCCAAAGAAATGCACACACGCAGACAGGGCCGGCTCAGCTCGGCTCTCAGGGGTGCTGGGTGGTAGTTGTTCTTTGCCCATCGCTTCTCCGCTGGGGCAATTTTAACAGCCACTAATCCTCTCAAAGGACCAAGTAGGATAGAATTCTTTAACACTAAAAACACTAAAAAGCCTTAACAAATCCATCCCAGGTGATCTATGTCTTTGCCTGCATGAATGATTCTTCAAATCAGGTTTAGTCAGCCGACCAGATAAAGCCATTCTCAGGGCAGCACCGTTCACTCTCTAAAGAGCACCAGCCCTTTTCATTCATAATTTTATTAATTTGGGCTTTCTCTCTTTTCTTTTGGATTTCTTTTGGATTAGTGTGGCCAATGGTTTATCGATCTTATTGATTCTTTCAAAAAACCAGCTTCTAGTTTCATTGATACGCTCTACTGTATCTCTCGTTTCTACCTCATTGATCTCTGCTCTAATCTTGATTATTTCTCTTCTTGCATGTGGAGTTGGTTTGATTTGTTGTTGATTCTCCAGTTCTTTAAGGTGTAGAGACAGCTGATGTATTCTGGATTTTTCAATGTTTTTGAGGGAGGCTTGGATGGCTATGTATTTCCCCCTTAGAACCGCCTTTGCTGTATCCCATAGGTTTTGGACCGAGGTGTCTTCATTCTCATTGGTTTCCATGAATTGTTTAAGTTCATCTTTGATCTCCTGGTTGATCCAAGCATTCTTAAGCAAGGTGGTCTTTAGCTTCCAGGTGTTTGAGTTCCTTCTGAACTTTTCCTTGTGATTGAGCTCCAGTTTCAAAGCATTGTGATCGGAGAATATGCAGGGAATAATGTCAGTCTTTTGGTATCGGTTGAGTCCTGCTTTGTGACCCAGTATGTGGTCTATTCTGGAGAAGGTTCCATGTGCACTTGAGAAGAATGAGTATTCTGTTGTTTTAGGGTGGAATGTTCTGTATATGTCTATGAGGTCCATCTGGTCCAATGTTTCATTCAATGCTCTTATTTCTTTATTAATTTTCTGCTTCGATGATCTGTCTATTTCTGAGAGAGGCGTATTAAGATCTCCTACTATTATTGTATTCATATCAATATGGCTCTTTATCTTGATTAATAGTTTTCTTACGTAATTGGGTGCTCCCATATTGGGGGCATAGATATTCACAATTGTTAGATCGTCTTGGCGGATAGTACCTTTAAGAATTATGTAGTGTCCTTCTGTATCTCTGACTACAGTCCTTAGTTTAAAATCTAATTTATCTGATATGAAAATTAATAAAATTATGAATGAAAAGGGAGAGATCACAACTAACACCAAGGAAATAGAAACAATCATCAGAAATTATTACCAACAGTTATATGCCAATAAGCTAAGCAACCTAGATGAAATGGATGCATTCCTGGAAAGCTACAAACTCCCAAAATTGAACCAGGAAGAAATTGACAACCTGAATAGACCGATATCTAGTAATGAGATTGAAGCAGTGATCAAAAACCTCCCAAAAAACAAGAGCCCAGGACCTGACGGATTCCCTGGGGAATTCTACCAAACTTTCAAAGAAGAAATAACACCAATTCTCCTGAAGCTGTTCCAAAAAATTGAAGCAGAAGGAAAACTTCCAGACTCTTTTTATGAAGCCAGCATTACCCTGATCCCCAAACCAGGCAAAGACCCTACCAAAAAGGAGAATTTCAGACCAATATCACTGATGAATATGGATGCAAAGATTCTCAACAAGATCCTAGCAAATAGGATCCAGCAGCACATTCAAAAGATTATCCACCATGACCAGGTGGGATTCATCCCTGGGTTGCAAGGTTGGTTCAACATTCGCAAATCAATCAGTGTGATAGAACACATCAATAAGAGAAGACAGAAGAACCACATGGTCCTCTCAATTGATGCAGAAAAAGCATTTGACAAAATCCAGCATCCGTTCCTGATGAAAACGCTTCAAAGTATAGGGATAGAGGGAACATTCCTGAACTTCATAAAATCTATCTATGAAAGACCCACAGCAAATATCATCCTCAATGGGAAAAAGCTTGCAGCCTTCCCGTTGAGATCAGGAACACGACAAGGATGCCCACTCTCACCACTCTTGTTCAACATAGTATTAGAAGTTCTAGCAACGGCAATCAGACAACAAAGAGAAATAAAAGGTATCCAAATTGGCAAGGAAGAAGTCAAACTCTCTCTCTTCGCAGATGACATGATTCTTTATATGGAAAACCCCAAAGACTCCACCCCCAAACTACTAGAACTCATACAGCAATTCAGTAACGTGGCAGGATACAAAGTCAATGTACAGAAATCAGTGGCTTTCTTATACACTAACAATGAAAATACAGAAAGGGAAATTAGAGAATTGATTCCATTTACTATAGCACCAAGAACCATAAGATACCTGGGCATAAACCTAACCAAAGAAGTAAAGGACCTGTACTCGAGGAACTACAGAACACTCATGAAAGAAACTGAAGAAGACACAAAAAGATGGAAGACTGTTCCATGCTCTTGGATTGGAAGAATAAACATTGTTAAAATGTCTATACTGCCTAGAGCAATCTATACTTTTAATGCCATTCCGATCAAAATTCCACCGATATTTTTCAAAGAGCTGGAGCAAATAATCCTAAAATTTGTATGGAGTCAGAAGAGACCCCGAATTGCTAAGGAAATGTTGAAAAACAAAAACAAAACTGGCGGCATCACGTTACCCGATTTCAAGCTTTACTACAAAGCTGTGATCACCAAGACAGCGTGGTACTGGCATAAAAACAGACACATAGACCAGTGGAACAGAGTGGAGAGCCCAGATATGGACCCTCAACTCTATGGTCAAATAATCTTCGACAAAACAGGAAAAAATATTCAATGGAAAAAAGACAGTCTCTTCAATAAATGGTGCTGGGAAAACTGGACAGCGATATGTAGAAGAATGAAACTCGACCATTCTCTTACACCGTTCACAAAGATAAACTCGAAATGGATAAAAGACCTCAACGTGAGACAGGAATCTATCAGAATCCTAGAGGAGAACATAGGCAGTAACCTCTTCGATATCAGCCACAGCAACTTCTTTCAAGATAAGTCTCCAAAGACCAAGGAAACAAAAGCAAAAATGAACTTTTGGGACTTCATCAAGATCAAAAGCTTCTGCACAGCAAAGGAAACAGTCAACAAAACAAAGAGGCAACCCACGGAATGGGAGAAGATATTTGCAAATGACAGTACAGACAAAAGGTTGATATCTAGGATCTACAAAGAACTTCTCAAACTCAACACACACAAAACAGAGAATCATATCAAAAAATGGGCAGAAGATATGAATAGACACTTCTCCAACGAAGACATACAAATGGCTATCAGACACATGAAAAAATGTTCATCATCGCTAGCCATCAGGGAGATTCAAATTAAAACAACATTGAGATACCACCTAACACCAGTTAGAATGGCCAAAATTAGCAAGACAGGAAACAACGTGTGCTGGAGAGGATGTGGAGAAAGGGGAACCCTCTTACACTGTTGGTGGGAATGCAAGTTAGTGCAGCCACTTTGGAGAACAGTGTGGAGATTCCTGAAGAAATTAAAAATAGAGCTTCCCTATGACCCTGCAATTGCACTGCTGGGTATTTACCCCAAAGATACAGATGTAGTGAAAAGAAGGGCCATTTGTACCCCAATGTTTATTGCAGCAATGGCTACGGTCGCCAAACTGTGGAAAGAACCAAGATGCCCTTCAACGGATGAATGGATAAGGAAGATGTGGTCCATATACACAATGGAGTATTATGCCTCCATCAGAAAGGACGAATACCCAACTTTTGTAGCAACATGGACAGGACCAGAAGAAATTATGCTGAGCGAAATAAGTCAAGCAGAGAGAGTCAAGTATCATATGGTCTCACTTATTTGTGGAGCATAACAAATAACATGGAGGACATGGGGAGATGGAGAGGAGAGGGAGTTGAGGGAAACTGGAAGGGGAGATGAACCATGAGAGACTGTGGACTCTGAAAAACAACCAGAGGGTTATGAAGGGGCGGCGGGAGGGGGTGGGGTGTGGTGGGAGGTTGAGGAACCAGGTGGTGGGTAATAGGGAGGGCACGTACTGCATGGAGCACTGGGTGTGATGCCAGAACAATGAACACTGTTATGCTGTAAATAAGCAAATAAAAATAAATAAATAAATTAAAAAAAAAAAAAAAGAAAGAAACAACCAGGGTTTTGGAGGGGAGGGAGGTGAGGGGATGGGTGAGCCTGGTGGTGGGTATTAAGAAGGGCACATATTCCATGGAGCACTGGGTGTGGTACATAAACAAGGAATTTTGGAACACTGAAAAAATAAAATTAAATTTAAAAAGAAAAAAAAAAAAAAAAAGAGCACCAGCCCTCCTGGCTGGCTGCTTTGAAACGGGGTCCACTTTGAGACAAAGAACTAATATGAGCTACTATCCATCTCTTTTCTGAAGATATGCTAGCTTGAATGACACAGTATGAGTAGCCCTTGGGTAGAACCCAGGATTTCTCTGAGCCCTCAGGGCTGCTGCAGGTAGAGGGGAAGAGCTCCCCTTTAAACAGCCACATGGAGCAAGGGACAGATGATAAATGGGTGTCACCTCAGGGCAGGGACCTTGTCTGGGCCCCTGCCCACAGCTTAGCCCTCAGGTGCCTACTTTCAACTAATCCTCATGCTAAGCCTGGTGGTGCAACAGTTCTGGACACAGAAGCACCAAGTGTACATCCAACACCTTTGGTTTTAAACATTCTGCAAAATTGTTTGGCAAGAAATAAAGACTCCTGCAAAAACATCATGGTCCTTTATGGGGTGGCCAAAGCGGTCATCTAGTTTACCTGGGATTTTTCTAGTTTAAGCACTGACTAAAGTCCTGCCTCCCAGGACATCCATCAGTGTCCAGGATGGCTGCTCAGCCTATTTCTAAATGTCCAAGGAGCACATGCCAGATGCCTCAAACAGTGCCTTCCATGTCCAGTGAAGTGACTGGAGAAACATGGTGTTTCCCTGGGATCCCTAGCTTGCTCCCACCCCGCTCCGCCTGCAGTGGGACAGAGCACCAGACTCTGGTTTCCCCGGACAGGCGAGCGCCATTGGTCATTCTTGCCTTCGATGGCCCAGCCGCTGGGTGTGGAGGCATCCCTTCACACAGAGCTCTGAGTAACAGGAATATCTGTGAGTAAAATTTATGATTCGTGTTTCCACTGGAGTTAACCTTTTAACCCTGGGAGTGCTTAATTGCCTTTTCCAGGTTTTGCTTTAATAACCAGGTTGACTCTTGCCAATTTTGGCTGGATTGAGAAATACTGAATGTGTGACTGGAAACGGAAAGCTCATTATTTGATATTTAATATAGCCTGTGCCAAATCTTTGATTCATTAAATTCACTCATGGTGGCATCTTTTCCTAATGACAGAGATTTCCTTCAGATGTAAAACTTCCCAACTCAGGGGGTATCTTCAAAGCTGAATTTTTATAAAAATGCCTTCCCCTAACACATATTTAGGGGGAACTCCTGGCCATAAATTACAGGACGGCTTTGGAATTCTTGGTCTCCCAGTCTCTCCCAGAGGAGCCCCGTCTTTCTATTGGGGCCTCCCAGGCCCCACACTCCACTTCCAAAGTAAGCACAGAGTAAGGTGCAGACATCTGGTTCCTGTTTCTGGATTCAAAATTGATCTGCTGGGTGATTCTTGGCAAGTCACTTAACCTCTCTGAGCTTAAGTTTCCCTAATCCTGGCTCACTAGACACCTCTCATGGGGAGGGGGCGGGTGGCCAATTAATGAGCAGGTGTTTTAGAGAAAAGGGAGTCAGCCTATGGTACAGAAGAAGCAAATCCCAAGGAAAAGAATGGACAGGTGGGGGTGGAGGGCAGAGGAAACTGAAAATTGCAGCAGAGCAGTAGCTAAATTCTGCAAAACGTAAGTGGCCTGAAGCAGGAGGAAGTTATTTCTAGCGTCACTCATTTTATTCCAAGGCAATCAAATCTCCTTGCATAATTTCTGACCGAGTGCCACTGCTCTTTAAGGCTCTCTGGACCACATTCCCTCCATAGAGTCTTCCTCCATTCACTTAGGCTCATGCTGGCTGTGTCCCTTCCTGAATGTTCCATGGCTCTGCATGAGTCTTGTCCCTCTTTGATGTCTTAGGGCATTCATATGCTAGTGCCCCCACATTCCACATGCTTTACAGATCTAATCACTTTCCGCCCTTTCTTACACCAGCTTTAAGGGTTTGGTGTTCTTGCCTCCCTTTTGCAGATAAGAAAACTGAGGCACTGAAGAGGTTTAACAACTTTTGGGTGAGCAAGTCATCCTGGTGTGTGCAGGTCTTTCCTGGTTTTAGCACTAAGCATCCCTTGTCCTGGAAAACTCCTCAGTCCCAGGCAATCTAAGTCACCCTCATTCGAACACAAATGCCTGGCTGACCCAAACCAGGACTCTTTCTCCAGAGCTCCTTGCTCCTCTTCCTCCCCCGTCCTCAGTCCCAAGTCCCCAAGCAGATATAGACTCCCTAAGGACAGTGGCCAGGTCTTCAACCTTTGGTGTTTAAAGGACCCAGATAGAGCAGGACCAGGTTAATGTTGGACAATTTTACTCCTATTAACGTCAACCCCCACTGAGGGCTCAGCCAGGCTCAGGTAGGGGTGGCAGGTGGTGAGAACATCCACTCCCAGTCCCACTTACTGCTCCTTTCGCTGCACATGTGAGAGACACCTGCTCCTCCGCGGACTCACAGCGGCCCCCAGGGGCAGCCTACTTTCATGAGCCCTGTTGCTTGAGATGAATGTTGCCTCTTTGTGCACAGTGCTGGCCTTTAGCCTTTGCTTTTGGCATGTTTACAATAAACCTGAGTGTTAGAATCAATGTTCCCTGGAACAATTGCCACGTTCCCTCATGGAATCGGTTCTTGAGCAATTTCTTTCCACTAGTGTTATTATTGTTTTTTTAAAGTTGCAACACATTGTTCTATAACAGGCACCTTGACAGACATCCCTGCAAAAACACTCTGGTTGCTCAGGCATGATCTCCAGCAGGGACGTCTCTGTGACCTAGAGATCAGGCCCCCAGTAAGGGGAACCTCTCAACTATGTCCATGGAGGCTGTGCGAAAAAGCTGCAGAGAAGTGAGGGGCTACCAGCAAGCCAAGGCAGCACAAGAGACACTCGGGACAACAACCAACATAACAGGAGAAAGGTAATAAAGAGGGGAGAAGAATCTGTAGTTAATGGGCACGGCAGTCAGAGGCCACTTCCCACACAGCCAAAAGCCCCACATTACTGCAGGAGCCCTGGAGAACATTCCTGAATACAAGAACCCAGGAAAATCATGTCTATTTATAAAGAGAAGCCCGAGTCTTCATGAAATGATGACTCGTGTCTGAGGTGCTCTGTTCACTAAGCAGGGAAGGGAACACATCTCTGTAAAAATAGTGACATAAAAAAAAAAAAAAAATAGAATAGGACCTGTCCTAAGTTGATTTGAGGGAAATTGCAAAAGAAGATTCTGAAAGTGCTTTGAAGTGGGTGCGTGGGTGGCTCAGTTGGTTAAATGTCTGCCTTCAGGTCAGGTCATGATCCAGGGTCCCAGGATCAAGTCCCACACTGGGGTCCCTGCTAAGCAGGGAGGAGCGTAATTCTCTCTCTTGCTCTCCCTCTCTCTCCTCATGAGTAAATAAGCAAAATCCTTAAAAAAATTTAAGAATTTAAAAATACTTTGAAGTAACAGTAGTATTGGAAAAATAAAATGAGGATTTAAATACGCAGCCTCAGTTTCATAGAACTCTCACTCATCTGTAACACCATGTTCCTCAACTTGGCAGTAAATGAAACATTTTCCGTGTATAAATACCACAGTTCTAAGTGCAACCGTGAAATCTTTGAGGATTAATCTTTTGATAGATTATGACTGGCTTTTATAGAAAAACATACCTAATGATTTTCAAATACCGTAGGTGGTGAATTGCTCACCTTCTCATTCAGTCTGTAGGTAAACTTTTTGAAGAGTTAAGTGTTACTCTTTTTTTTTTTTTAAAGATTTTATTTATTTATTTGACAGAGAGAGAGATCACA
Organism: Meles meles; assembly: GCF_922984935.1. NCBI lineage: Eukaryota > Metazoa > Chordata > Mammalia > Carnivora > Mustelidae > Meles > Meles meles. The sequence goes on from NC_060068.1 coordinate 109,692,262, forward strand.
AGTAGGCAGAGAGGCAGGCAGAGAGAGAGGAGGAAGCAGGCTCCCCGCAGAGCAGAGAGCCCGATGCAGGGCTCGATCCCAGGACCCCGAGACCACGACCCGAGCCGAAGGCAGCGGCCCAATCCACTGAGCCACCCAGGCGCCCCAAGTGTTACTCTTTAATGTCAGCCTCCTTCCTAGTTCCCTGAGGGCTTGCTACTGATAGTGAAAGGACACTGAGACTAAGCCTCACGGGGTACGGAGAGCCTGAGTGAGCCAAGCCAATCAGTCATGCTTTCTCAGTGCGTTTAAAAGAAGTTATCATGGTCTGGGTTCTGCGGAGGAGAAGTTGTTCTTGTCAGGTTTCTACCACTTTGTGGAAAGCACTTTCTCCTTCTTTCCAAGTCACAGCCTTCGGAAATAAAGGCAGCCCCTCCCAGAGCTATCAGGTATGACTCCCAGGCAGCTCATCTATCCATCCCTCTCTACACTCACACACCCACTCATCCACCCATCTAGCCATCCATTCTTCCACTCAGCCGTCCATCTCACCATCCAACCATCCTCCAGCAAACCTGTACCACATGCCTCCTGGATAAATGTGAGTCCAGGGGAGAGGTTCAGCGGCCCTGCCCTCATAGTAGTCTCAGTTTAATGAGGGACACTGGCGGACAGGAAAGGAGACAGCATGAAGGTGCTATAATACAGCATGTCAGGGCTGACCCTGGGAGGGGTCACTAACTCACACAGGGGAGCCAGAGAAGGCTGTTTTTCTGAGGACAAGACTACTCTGAGGATTATGGGGTCAGGGGGCATTAGCCAGAGCATGGGTCTCCAAGGAAGTGAAGGAGGCTCAGTGTGGCTGGAGAGGAAGCAGCAAGAGGGAGGGTGGCCTGGGAGAGGGGAGGTTGGAGGGTTAAAGAGGGTCATATCGAGTAGTTTACATTATCACGTTTAATCCCCTCAGCAACCCATAGAGCTCTCTTATTTTTTTTTTTTTTTAAGATTTTATTTATCTATTTGAGAGAAAGCAAGAGAGCACAAGCACGGGGAGCAGCAGAGGGAGAGGGAGAAAAGCAGGCTCCCCGCTGATCAGGGAACCCAATGCCAGGCTCCATCCCAGGACCCTGGGATCATGACCTGAACTGAAGGCAGATACTTAACTGACTGAGCCACCCAGGCGCCCCAAGATCTCTATTATTTTCCCATTTTACACATGAGGAACTATATCTCAGAGAGGCTCATGACAAGATGACATAATTGTTAAATAACAAGGAGAACATTTGAGTCCAGGTGTGTCCAACTCTAGTGCCTCTGAAAATAAAAAAGTACACGCCACAGGAAGCTCTACCCAAGTTCAGGGTGTTACAGTTCCAGGGACAGTCACCTGAGAGATAGAAAAATGGGAAATAGGTGCATCACACTAAACCAAGCCCAGGGAGAAAAGTTCCAGAGAAACCACAGGCCTTAATGCCTACTTGAAAGTTCCCTAAATATACAATAGTTTCTGTGTCTCCCTACATTAGTTAAAGGGTGAGCTTGTCAAAATATATTACAAAGTTCTGATTTTCATACTATATAAAGCGTTCCTGCCAACCAATAAGAAAATGGCCAACTGAAGAAAAATTAAACAAAGGCTATAATTAAAATGTTTGCAGAAAAGGTGATGCATTAAATGCAAAATTTAAACTTAACGAAAAGACTCCCTCATCATAAAAAGAGAAATACAAATTGAAATGACCACAACAAACTATTTTCAACCCTTCATACTGGGAAAAATAAAAAATGTTTAGTAACATAGTACTGGCAACAGTAGGGGAAATAGACAAGCTCATACATTGCTGGTGGGAGTGTAAACTGATACAACCCCAGGGGATGGCACTGGATAGAATCTTCCAAAATAAAATGCACAGATTCTTGGATTGTGCAATTTGACTATAGGATATACTTGCATGTGTGTGAAAAGACAAATCTATACCAAATATGCAGAATTGGATGTACTTCTAAAAGAATGCTAATGAACTAAATGTCCATTAATGAGGAACTTAAATTATGCTATACCCACCCAATGGATCACTCTACAGCCATTAAAAATGGAGTAAGGAAACTATTCATATACTGATGTGAAACAAACTTCAAGATCTACTATAAAGTGGGAAGAAAGCAATGTAAGAACAATGTACATAATATGCTGCTAACGTGGGTGCTGGGCTGAGCCCACCCAGATTAGCCAGCTAGTGGGAGTGTTGGATGGACCCCAAGTTTCTCTCCAGGGGGTTGCCCAGGGGTGAAGAGAGCTGCATCACAAAGGATTATACCCAAATGCAATAACTGATCAAAGGCCTGCCCCCCATACCCCAAACTCAGAGGGCCATTCCAGCTCCAGAGCTCCCCAGGAGGCTGAAGCCTCTGTTGTGATAGCATTTCAGTTAGAACTCCTCCCTCTGGTCAACCCTGCTTCCTTCTCTTCCTCACAGTGCTGGCTTCTGCCCTGCCCATCTCCATCTCAGAGTCTGTTTCCATAGAACCAACTGCTCTTGGTACCATTTGAGGGTGGAGTGGGGGGTAGGAGGGTAAGGGCAGAAAGATGATCCACTTACATACCTACTTGATTGTACAAAAAATACCTCTAGAAGGACATGCAAGAACATGCACAATGGATCAGCTCTGGGGAGGAGACCCAAGTTGTGGGGGCCATGTGAGTAGGGAGACCCTTTTCGTTTTTTCTGAAATTTTAAAAGGGTTTCCCCTTCCAATGTTTTTGAAATTCATATCATGAGCATATGTTACCCATTGATAAAATAAAGTAATAACGCCCTTAAAAGGCGAAGGCAGGGGAGGTTTAAGAAAACCTAACCGGACTCTTCCAGTCATTAGATAATTGCCAGCATTCAGCAGGAAGTCTCTGCCAGCCTGAAACCAGAGTCTGGTTTACTCTCCGGCCTGCTGACACTGCAGGGAGGACATTCCTCCTTTTCCATTTCAAAACCCACAGAGGCATCCTGGATGCAAGCCGGGCTGGGAATGAGAAATGATTCTTGTAGGGCATCCCTCCTTGTGCAATCGGAAGGGTTGCTTCCAAAGTACGGCCATTACCAAGGGAACTTGAGCCTTTGGCGCTAACCTGAATTATCATTCAGAGGACCGGAAAGTACAGGGTAGTGTGTGTCCTCTGGTCAGGAGCACTTTGATGATGATGGGGCTGACCTTCCCACCAGGCCCATTTCTGGGAAGACATCTGAATGCCTGGCCTCGCCCTGCCTTGGTGCTGCTGACCACCCAGCTTTTCAACACATACTTGGTGGTGTGCTTTTCCAGATGCTTCCTTCGAAGAGAACTTCTGCCTCCACAATGAGCCAAGCCCTTGCTTTGGAAGTTTCTTCCCCATCCCATTTATGAATATAGAAATGAAACATTCTATGTGAGATCAGAGGAGAATTTCTCAAGAACAGCTAAGTCAGCAAGAATGCCAGTTGGCAGAAGGAGACTGGGAGTGGAGGCTCTTCTCAGCTCTTGCAGATCCTGGGGGACCAGTAAATATCTGATGCCAACAATTCTGGTCCTAGCCATGCCATAAAATGCCTTTATGAGGCCTGACTCTTCTCCATGTACTAGATCTCTCCTCATTCCCAGACCTTTCTGTACCCTGCTCTCCCCCCACCCCTTGGCCAACACTGATTAAACCCATGGTATTTTCTCTATTTGCATTCAGCTGGCAGCAATGTGCATTATCTGGAGGCACGGTCTGGGCAGTGGAGGGTTACAATCAATGCCGGAAGTAGGAGTAGTGTTAACAGTGGAAAGTCATTCTGGCCGACCCCTCAGAGGCTTCCCCAGAGGGACCTGGGGTCTTAGAAACAGTCCCAGTCCTCCAGTGCCCTGAATCCCTTCCTCCTTCTTCCATTTAGCCACAGCATGACTTCCAAGAAGCAGAACTGGTCAATGATGATTAGTTACAATCATAACAATCCAGATATGCTATACGTCCCAGATGAAATCCTGGTGGTATAACAGTTTTAAATCTATTAAAAAAAAAAAAAACAAAAAACGCCCCAAGGTATTGTTTGGGCCCCCTAGATTGGATTATTTCCTGCTGTTCATTTTTAGAAAAAGTCCTTTACCTAGCCAGTTGAGGCACTTGGGTTATGTTTGCAAACAGTCCCACCTCTTGTCTTTGAAAGAAACCCATCTCAGCAGCCTTTCCTCCTCCTGGAGGAAATGTCCCAAATCCCCCAAAGGAGTGCTCTGCCCACAGCGAAAGCACCGTATGGATTAGCGGATTCTCTTTAGTCCTTCAAATAAAGGCATATATGTATATGAGCATGTCTATACCCACATACGTGTTTATTTATAAAGTGTGTAATTTATACACTTTAAATATGTGCGATTTGTCCTGTACCAATTCTACTTTGGTAAATCTGTAAATAATAATAGCTTTTGTAAGAACTAAAAAGAAAAAAAAAGACTGGGGTTAAGTGTCCATTCCCAGAACACCTGGCCGGGCTGTGAGTGCCCAACCTCTCTGCCCTGTGCCTCCAACCAGGTCTTGTGCTTAGCAGCTGAGCCTCAGTCCTGACACCCGAGAACCTGACACCTGAGATGAGACCACGGGTTTGAATAGAGGCAGTCACCGTCCCAACACTCTGGCAGGGAGACTCTCTTCCTGCCATTTAACCTGCTTGGTGACGAAGTAATAGTAAGAAATAAATACAAGGAAAGGCTCGGGGGGTTGGGGGGTGTCTCAGGCACCGATGACAGCTGCAAGGAACCTGCTGTGGCTGTGAGCAGTTCAACATGGTCAGCTCCTCGCTGGCTCACTGCGGGCCCAAAGCCCACGTTACCTCCTTTTTATAAGCTTTAATATCCCTCAGAAACACTCTCCCTTTACATTCTCCATCTCTTCCCTGGAACTTCTCCAGAGGGTTCTGTGATTGGGTTGCATACAAGTTTCCGAACTCGCAACTTCCTTTCGGTCATAAATCACCTCTTACACACTCACTTTTTCCTTCTCATTGTTCTTCGATATTAATAGCCCCAAATCCCAGGAGCATTTGAGAACCGTTCCAGTTTTGGTTAGAAAATCAATTTGGAAACTAGTAGTTGGCTTTGCTCAGACTTCCAATCCTTCTGAGAAGGTCAGTTCCTACAAATTGCCCAAACCGGTGGGGGGGGGGGGGGAGACCCCTGGTAAAGTCCCCGTGTTAAAAGTCTAGCCATTTTCTTATGAAATGCCAGATACCTCAGTGTCACTGGTTTTCTTTTAACTCTGTCTCTAAATTTAAAATGTTAATTTGAGGGGGTGGGGAACCTAATGCCTTCTGTTGTGTGATATGATAGATAATTTTAAAAATCACTCATTTTAGGATAGGTCAAATTCTATTACGAAAGCAGAGGAATAAATATGAAATCTGGTTCTGTTTGTTAAAAGGCTCTGATATTATTTTGAACTTTTTGGAAATATCTTTCTCCTAAATAAGTTCTGCTTCCTCCCCAGGCAGCTGACTTTCTGCAGGGCAAGTGGAGAAAATGTCCCATCTCGGGGCACCTGTGTGGCTCAGTGGGTTAAGCCTCTGCCTTTGGCTCAGGTCATGATCCCAGGTCCTGGGATGGAGCCCCAGGACTCTGGGCTCTCTGCTCGGCAGGGGCTCTGCTTCCCCCTCCCCCTCTGCCTGCTCCTCTGCCTACTTGTCTGTCAAATAAATAAATAAAATCTTTAAAAAGAAGAAAGTACCTCATCTCATCAAATGCTGATCTCATCAAATGCTGACAGGCCAGCCCCCCCCCCCCCATAGATGGGAGCAGAGATCGTCTGCCAGCTAACGGGTCTACCCCCCACATCAGACATCAGGAGCACGCACTGAGGGATAAAGAAACAGACCATTGGTTGGGTTTCCTGGGAAAGACAGAAGAGGAGATCGTCACACATAGCACGTTGACTAGAGTGGTCTGCACCCCAGACCAGAGCGGAAAGTGGAATGAACAAAGCCCAAGCCTTGGCACCATGTTGTCAAGCAGGCCTCCTGGACAGGGAAGACAAGGGTACAGTGTCCACTCGCTCCTCAGGGACCACCAGCCTCCCAGCTCCAGAGCTGGGCTTGACCTCGGGGACCACCAGCCTCCCAGCTCCAGAGCTGGGCTTTACCTGGACACACCTCTGGGCTGCAAACTTGACCCCAAGCTTGAAAAGCGTAACTTTCTCTAGCTCCTTCAGCCCTTATTCTGTCCTCTGATATCGGAGTCAGGTTCGGCATCTTTCCCCATATAGCTGATCAGAGGCCAGCCTGTGGGCAACCCCCGCATGTGCCCCCTGACAGATCCCCAGGTAGTTCATGTGCCTCGGCCACAGGCTCCCAAGTCTCAGCCAACAGTGGGGCCCAGGTATGGCACAAACGAATGATTTATTTAGGAGTGCCTCCCTAAAGCTCCCTCTCGGAAACATCATCAACATTTCAAGAGGCTGATAAAGTCTCCTGTATCTGGGGAGGAAGGCTATTAATCTATTCGTTAGTGCAAGACAATGTCTCTTTTGAACCCGATCCATCTAATTGTGGAAGAGAACAAAGCCTGACAATTACAGCCCGAGACATGCAAAGAGCATCTGCTCTCATGACATCAGGATTTCTTCCAAGCGGCTCACAAAGTGCTGGGAGTGCTCCCTCCTGCCCCCACCGAGGGGGATCCCTGTCGGGGCAAAGTGATGAGAACAAGTAGCGAATCGTTTACAGAGTTCTTGCTATGTACTGCACACCATGAGAAGCAGCATATGTGCACTGGCTGTCTTCATTCTCACAACAGCCCTGAAAAGGGAGTAATTTTGTCTCCCTTCTACAAATGAGGGAACTGAGGGTCAATGTGCATGATTTGTCTAGAGCAACACAGCCAGTAAACCACAGAGCGGGGGTCTTTCCAGGCCCCTGGCTCCCAAGCCCATGCTTCTTTCCACTGTTCTGTGTCTGTCCCTGGACAAGACTGCAGTGTGGCACCTGGGACCCAGCTCTGGGAGGCCTCCTGGCAGCGGCTCTATTCATGAGCAGGGAGGAGCCCCCACAATGGTTCTTTTGCCCTGGGTTCCCCAGAGAGCATACCAGATCTGCACCAGGTGAGATGGGGTGCTGTGGGATAGCCAGTTAGCAAGAACCCAGAGAGGCTGGCCTGGCTGATAGCACCAAAGCTGACACTCAAGCCTGAAATCCAGTATGGTTTGTTAAACTTGCCTCCAAAGGCTTCTATAACAGTTTGCTAACAAACAATTGGATCATTGATTTCTGGGACATTGCTGGGACATCATTCTGGAGCATCATGGGAAGATTTATAAAGTCCTCATGCTTATTAATGGGTAAGGAGTTTCTCTCTGCTGGGCTTGAACCTGCCCCTCTAATTCTGAAGAGGAGTTAGTGGTGTGGATCTCCAAGCTCAAGGACAACATGGTACCTCCCCAGTAGAGGTATGGTCAAGGACTTGCACTGCGATCCTTCATCCCTGGACCCCCAGGGGCCACAGCCAGAGATAGGCCTAGCACAATGCAATCACCTAGATGCAAGAGGCTGGTCATTGAGAATGCCAACCCTTTTCTGCTAGAGAGTTAATGGCCCTAGAAGCAGCCCTCAAGTAATGACGGGTGGTGGCACGGCGACAGATATCTCTAGCGTCTTCAACACGCAGCTTAACTCTGAGGGGTGGTTTGCATCATCTCACTGCATGCCCCAGTGCAAGTGACATTCAGTTGCCCGCAGAAGGAACTTCTGGATTCTGCACGCTGACTCGGCGTCCTTCCCTTCCCTTCTCTGTCTCACATCACTACTCCTACCAGCACCACTCCCAACAAACTCCTTGCGTTCCAATCCTTGTCTGGGGTCTGCCTCTGGGAGAACTCAATCCAGCCCCAGTCCAGGGCGTCCTCTCCCACTCCAACCCCAGGGAATATCCCTCATGCCTCTCTCCTTAGGATGCACAACAGAAGTTGGGCAAGAAGCTTCCTTATATTGTGTGATCGTAGGTGCTGGAGCTGATCTCCCATGGCCTCAGTATTCTCAAAGGCACAGTGCACTGACAAGCAGGCTGACAGTGTATGGGTGTGATATGAGGGCTTATTATTGTTTTCTTTTATTTTAGAATAACCCAAGCACTTGCCGTTGATCTCTATTGTCAAGCTGTGACTTCCTGAAAGTCACACACCATGAGCATTTCATCTCTGTCTCCCCCCTCACAGGTGACACTCCATTAAAGACTTGTTGCATTAAATTGCTTTGCCTAGAGGTGCCTCGGTGGCTCAGCTGGTTAAGCATCCGACTCTTGATTTCAGCTCAGGTCAGGATTTCAGGGTGGTGAGATGGAGCACCCCCCCCCCAGCACTGGGCTCCCTGTGGAGTCCCACAGGGACATCCCCTCCATCTGCTGGACAGTCTCTCTCTCCCATTGCCCCACCCCTGCTCTTGCACATGGGCCTTCTCTCTCTAAAAAACTAAAATCAATAAATGATTGTTTTGCCTGATCTTTGTACTACCTGTTCTGAAAGCACGCTAATTCCGCTGCGTTTTTTCCAGGCCCAGGGAACAGAGCCCTAAAGCACTTCCTGTTTGTTGACTTCTTCAGCGCATGTGTGCTACTCTGTGTGAGTCCACAGCCGGAGGAGGCAGCTGTGAGTTATCTCATGGGTTATGATTTCACTCTTCCTACGTCAGAATAGTGAGAGTGTGTCTCAGAGGAGGCAGGCCTCAAGGACAGCACCTGTGTTGATCCGTGAACATGCTCCTCTATGCCAGGCCCGTAGTAGGTGCTCATTAAATGTTTGCCATTGGACTCAAATAATCTGATACGAATATGCCAAATAGCACCAGAGGGTTTGCTCTAACGACTCCCATCCCTGATAGCTGGATATAGCCAAGGCCTGACTAGGCTGATTTATGAGAGAATACCTTTCAAAAATTGGAAGGTGACAGATAGTCACTAACATTGGTGACTTTGCCCTCCTAGACACCATTTATGCACGTCAGGTTACATTTAACTTTTCTGGGTGTATACGTAGCTTATATTCAATTTTCAAGACATAAGTCTTGAAGCATCTCAGTTTAGAGACTCCTTCCCTGAGTTTTGATGATTTGGCTATTATGGATCAAATCTCAGCCTTTTTGTTAGCACCAATATTGGTTAGCTGAGATTTCAAACACTTGATTAAGAACTACTTCAACCACATCACGACTGTTTATGAGGGCCTTCTGTATCCTAGAGAGTAGATGGGGCCACTTCTTGGCCCTGGGCTGCTCTATGATCAGACTCTGCCCTGGCTGCTACAGCTCACAGAGAGGCTGAGGCTTTAGAGATTTTCACACCCTAGCAATTTAAAAATCAATTCTGTGCTTGGGAAGAGTTTTCACAAAGCACACACACTTAACTCCACAGGTGAGACTAGAACCATTCCCAAGGCTGGTGAGGATCTGTAACTGCTGGTAAAGCAGTTCTCAACCCTGGCTGCATGGAGGCATCAGCTGGGAGTCTGGCACCTGCTCTGACCAATCAGATCAGGATCTCTGGGCACGGGACACAGCACGGGGGCAAAAGGGATCCCTGGGTTCCTGTACTGTGCAGTCCTGCAGAGGGGAAACCCAGTGCTCTGAAGAAAGGATACAAATTCAACCAATTTCCTAGACAAGAGCAGATGAGAAAGAGCAGGTTCGAAGATGGAAGGAGGATGGCAGGAAGTGGGGGGGACCCAGTATATCAACAGGTCACAGTGAGAAGTGAGCAGAATGGTGGAAATCCGAGAAAACTTTAAAAATGCCTCTCTCTGTGGCATGGTATGCGGGACACACCTCAGCAGAGCACATGCCGCTTTGAATTGAGTCCATTTTCTCTATATTAATTTTAGCAGGAGCTCGTTGAGGGAAGGAGCCAGGTTCAATTTGTCTTTATGCCTCTGACACTGGCATCATGTTGGGGCAGAGGAGGAGGTCAGGAAATGTTGGACAGTGAGTGAAACAACAAACACCACTTCTCTCCTGGATGCCCTGAGGACGTGGACTGGACACAACGTGAAAACAGTGGGGGTTTATATGACTGAATCTTCCTACAAAGATGCTTACTTGGCACTCACCATGTGTGCCAGACACCAGGCTGAGTGCTTTTAGGAAAACAGAGCTTCAGAGGCACAGCGTGTAGACACGTGACAAGGGAACTGAGGCTCACATGGAAAAGCATGGGACGTGCTTCAGAACGCACAAGACTAGCTGAAGCTCAGGTGCGAGGCACGGGCTGAAATACAGCAGAAGCAAAATGCTGTTCTGTGTACTCCCTTCAAGGAGCCAGACAAGGTATGACACCCGTTAGAAAGATTTCCTTCCCAGATGATTATGCTTTTTCAAAATCTGCTTACAGACTCTGTTTTCTGGGAAATCCACTCATAGTAAACTTGTTCCCATAATTCTGGATGAGCAAGGCATTGTTACAGCCACACTTCCCACCCAAACTCCTTTCTCCCTGCCCTAGAGTCAACACCTTCTGTGCCCTTGCTCCTCTAAAACCAGCAAAGTGGGGCCTGGAGAGGACAGCTTTCCTTCTTCTGATAAGCAGCACTTACAATACACAGGTCACTCACAACTCACAGCCGGACTCCTGAATGAGGAAGATTCCTGTCCCCAAGAACTGCCCCTCTCTGAACTCCTCAACAGCAGCTTCTATGAGAAATCAGAGCCTGCCAGAGCCCTCATGTCTTAGAGTAAGGGCCTCGGATTTCAGCCATGGCTCTATGTTGGTCCCTGCTTTAGAAGCTCCCCACAACCACAGGAAAAACATCTGAAGAACAAGGGGATCTAGGTCAGAGTGATTGGAATTGGATTTCAGTCCTCACTTCCATCCTGCTGCATTCTTCCTGAACATAAGCTCTTTATGTGAAAGATAGCTAAAGACAGGTGATCACTGGGGTATTTTACTGAAAAATCACACTGCTATTTCCTGGTCTAAAATGCACAGATTACTGAAAATAGTCCTTGAATGGAGAAGTTTCCTCTCAGTGGTTCAGCGCGCTTAAATAGTGTCTCACCCGATCCCAGGCGTAAGGGTTGTTTCCTCTGTTTTATGGATGGGACACTGAGATAGGCGAGTTATAAGAGCTGACTGTGGTCCCAATGAAATGGTGGCAAAGCAGGTCCAGGATCTCCATGCCCTGGCTGTTCCATGGAAAGACCTTGTGTCACCTGCAGTCCACCTCTCTCGCCAGGTCATGACCCATAATGAAGGTCAGTTACTCATGGAGCCCAGGTATATAGTTGGAGTTTCACCAAGCAGTGATGGCACCCACATGTCTTCAAGGAGTAAACACAGTAGAGAGGAAGAGAAACGTATCCAAATAACTATACGACAGAGCAGAGCCCACTGAATGTCCTGGGAGAGGGTCAAACTGCAGGACGGTGAGGGAGCACGAGAACCTACATTCCATCACACTGGGAGAGGAGAGGTCAAGTGGAAGGAAGCTCAGAAGTCATGGAAGCAGAACTTGAGGGTGGATCAGATATTTTTATAAAAACATAATAACCAGAGTATTTAAAAATATAACAAGATTTATTTATGTCAAAACAAGGCATTCATAATCCCACTTCCCACTGCAGTGGAATACCCATTCCAGATTGGTCCATGCCCACCCCTGGGATTCAGACACGTATGGGCATGCCCTAGAGAGTTACAGGGCAGGCCACCAAGAGCCTTTTGGCAGCACATCAGGCATGACCCACTCGGTCACTAACAAAGCCAAGATGGTCGGAATGATGAGTCTGTCATTGTATCTGTCCCTTGGATTGAGTCCCAGCCCAGTCTTCCATAAACACCTGTCTAAGCAGCAAAGAGCGGGTTCATTAAAATTGCATATCTATAGCTTTGCAGAGAATATGAACAGACCGTGTTACCATGAGTGTTCCCCCAGACACAGGGCCTCCAGCATCAGTATGCCTGGTGGAGGACCTCAGTGCTTGTGTGTGGACACTCCTAGCCCTACAGGTGTCTGAGGCTGGGGTAGATTCCACAGCAGAGGCAACTTGTCTGTCATGAGATTCTTTTGGGGAACCATGGGAGACTGAGTACTCCCTAGAATTTCTGGGACTGAAATCCTACAATAACAAGTGGAAGTGAGAGATACCCAAATGCTGGTTTGCTCTATAAAAAACAGCCACATTTTTAACCCTCCACAAGAGTAGCCCAAGGAAACATAGCTTACATAACTAAGTTCATCTTTGCATGTTCTATTCCAGTCCTCATTCACTTGCATATATAACAATCATAGCGTATACTTTTCTACAATTCAGTTTTTCAAATTTATCACCAAATTACAAATTGTAGGTGGGGAGATATGGGAGGCCATCCATGCAGATGAAACAACATAGCTCTCAATAAGTGGTTCTCAACAGGGGGCAATCTTGTCTTCCACAGAAGCATCAGGCATTGGGCAGTGTCTGAAGACATTTTTCATTGTCACAACTGGGCAGGTGATGCTATGGGAAGACGCTGGGGATGCTGCTGAACATTCTCCTATACACGGGAGAGCTCCCCACCACAAAGAATTATCTATCTCAAAGTGTCAGGAATGCTGAGGTTGAAAAACCCTGATCTCTAGGTGCAGAGACCAGAAAGTATCTGAGTAACTGTAAGTAGCCCAATTTGAAAGCTGGCTGGGTGGGGATACACTGAAGCTACCCCAGTGGGTGTTCTTGGGAGGAACAGAATGTACAGAGAGTGACCTGGAGGATACCCAGACAAGGACCATTCAAGGGCAAAAGAGAAGAATGGCCATAGGGGCTGGGGAAGAGCTAGTAGAATCTGTGCCACAGAGGCCAATGGTGCCATGAGGCCTAAGGACAGGATGAGGCAGGTCCAAATCTACAAAATGGCACAGAAGAGCTGGGCTGGGGGAATGTCACCTGTGCCCTCCACAGGGAGAGCTGGTATTTGAACTTGGGTCTGCTGGCCCCCAGCCCAGGGCTCTTCCCATTGGCCGCATCACACTGTCTCAGGACCCTGTGGGTCCATGAACACCTCTTGCTGGACACAGGCGGGCTGGCTAGAGCTGGACTATCACAGACACAGAATGATGATTAACAGTTACCAGAACAGAGAGAGTCTGGTGTCATACAGAAGCTTTCTTCTTTCTTCCAACATGAGCTGAAAGCCCTCCAGGGGCCATAGCAACTGCTTTTGCACAGAGTCTTTATGTTAAACAAATAAATACTGCTTACCTCCTCTGGCGAAGCCCTTGGTGGTAACTCCTCAGTGGAGAGCTCAGTGGGGAGCTGAGCTGGTGGCCAGGGGCTGCTGGAAACTGGATTTCATGAGCTGCAGAGGGGAAACAAACATCAGAAGGGATGGATGCTTTCCTAGTGAATCCAGATATGCAACCGTAAATAAGCACAAGATGATGTCTTTCCCCTTGAAGAATGACATCCATGGAAAGGCTTGACGCTACCCTGCCATCGCTGGGATGTGTTGAGTGGCACATATACACTGTAAGTGGAAGGGACATGGTGGCGGGTATGATCTTTTGCAAGGTACCACCTATCAAATGCACAAAGGCACCTTCCATTTGCTCAGGCACCCATCCCAGAGAATGTTCACTGAAACTTAGAAAGTTAAAAATTTAGAGACAAACAAAATGTTCATCGCTAGGGCATGATCTGACTGCCCTATGGTATAGCTATACTGTTGGACGTAGCTGCTAGGGAGAATGAGGCAGGTCTCCATGTGTGTTGATATGCAAACAAGGGTCAGGATTTATTTTGAAATGACAAGAGCAAGGTGGAGTTGTGAGACAAATAGAGATAAGACATTTCTGTTTCTAGATGTATATGTTTGTGCACCCATAGATATAGTACTGGGAAGACACGCACAATGGGCTGACAGTGCTCTCTCCCTGAGAGGTCTGTGGGATGACAGAGGGAAGGAGAGTAGCAGTTTTAACCCGTGCTTGTGTGCTGTCACGTTGTTACAACTCACTGGTGGGATTTAATGCCTACCTGATGGGATTCCAACTTGTCTCATATAGAAAAAGTCCCAGCCTTGCTCACCTTGCCTAAGGTTGCCAGCTCTGGTCTGGTAGCCATGGCCACCTGGGGCACAAAGACTCTAGGAGGACACACTACAGGGCTGCTCCCAGGGCACAACATTATTGTCGCTGATGTATGAAGGGCAAGTCAACCCTGGGCAATTTAGAGCTGCTTGCAGACACCTGGGCACTGGAGGTCTTGCTTCTCTCACCCCCCATTCCCCATCTGCCTGCCCAGGTGAAGAAGGGAGCAGCCTGCAGAAACTGCATTTCTGGAGGCAAAAGAAGCCAGGAAGAGCAAAGTGACTCCTGGGCCGTGTCTCTTCCCATAGCAAAGAGCACAGGGATCAGGACTCAGGGTCAGGGGCACATTCACACTCTCTCACCCATTTCTGTTAGGGCCAGTCATCAGCCTCATACTCCGGCTCTAGTCCAGTCCTGGGACTGGCAAAGTTAGGGGCATTTCAGGTTCTGAACCTTGAAGCTCGGGCTCCCTGTGCCAGCTTCTGCCCCTTGCAGCTTCATACTAAGGCTGGAAAAATCAACGATTCTTGAGTGCTTACTCTGTGTCAGGTACTCTTCTGAGTCCTGGCCATGGAGTGTGGTCTGAGAACCAGCAACAGTCAGCATCGCCTGGGAGCTTGTTAAAAAGGCGGACTCTCGGGCATGACAGGACCCAGGTGATTTGTGTGACTTTAAAGCTTGAGAGCCACTATCCTTAGTACTTGGTTCTATTAATTCTCTCTGAGTCTTATTATTATCATCCCCATTTTGCAGACAGAGTTTAAGCAACTTGTCTTAGGTCATCAGGCTAGTAACTCCTATAGGCAGGACTGGACCTGTAGAGCCTGTACTGTTAGCCACCACAACACAATGCTGACCGTGTCAACAGCAGGGATTACAGCCTCCTGAACTTCCTGTCCAGCCAGATGGCAGAGGCCTTGGGGTGAAGAACAAAGTCAACTTCACCATGACTAGCTCGTTCCACTCTTCCGGCCTCGCGTTCCATCCGGCGCCTCCACCTTCCGCAATGTCGGGCCCCAATGGGGACCTGGGCATGTCGGCAGAGGTGGGCGCGGAAGGCGAGGACGACGGCTTCGGGGAAGCAGAATATGCTGCCATCAACTCCATGTTGGACCAGATCAACTCCTATCTAGACCACCTAGAGGAGAAGAACGACCACCTCCACGGAGCGCGGCAGACACGGCTTGAGTTCCAGCAGCAGTTCGGGGAGGCCCCTAGTGAGGCCAGTTCCTAGGTTCTGGGAGCCCCCAGCCGGCCCCAACCCTACCTCCCTGGGCGAGACTCTGGCCTGGGCACTCACCACCTGGCTTAGATACCTTCTCAGGAGCTGGCCTACTGGTGGGTCTGCCTGCCTCCGTCACCCTTCCAGTATACCCCTTGGCATGCCTAGGCCAGACCCCACCACCTGACATCCCCTTCTGGGGTCAGACGTGGGCCCACAACCCAGCCGCCCTGCCTGCCTGCCAAGTTCCAGGGCACTTCCCACTCTACCCGGGCCTTGAGCGTCCACATTAAATGGGTCTCCGACAAAAAAACAAACAAAAAAAAAACACACGTGTTTAAAAATTACAGAATCAGAGAGCAGAATAGTAGTTGCCAGGACTAGGAATGCAGCTGCGTTGGGGTGGGAGCTGGGGGTCACTGTGGTGATGGGGCCATTCTGTACTTCAGCTGTATCAGTCAGTATTCTGGTTGTGATATTTTACTATGGTCGTGCAAACATTATCACTGGGGGAAACTATGGTAAGCGTGCAGAGGATCTCTCTGTATTATTTCTTATAACGGTCTCAAAAGGGTTTTAATTAAAAAAAAGCCTTCTCCATGGCTAAAATTTCCAAGCTTAAGATCCTGCTGAAGAAGTCAAAGTTAAATTTTACACATATGGACCAAAAGTGTGTTCTGATTAAAATATGCACAATTAAAGGCCTGGGGAGGGGGAATGAGAGGAGGCGACCAAGTCCAAGTGCAGCTATTTACCAAAACCATTTGTGCCTTAACACTTAGTTCTCCTTTGTTCCAGAATCTCGGCTTATAGCGTGCGCACGTGCACACACACACACACACACACACACACACACACACACGTGCATGCCTCCCACAACCACAACCTGTTAGTCATTTAGATGGGAATAATCTCATAAAGCAGTATTGATGCTAAAGAACAAAACAGGAGGGCTCCAAAGTGGGGAAACCATGACTGGCTTGCAGCAGAACAAGAAGAGTATCCTATGGGCTACAGTTGACTTTTTTTTTTTTTTTTTAAGATTTTACTTATTTATCTGTCAGAGAGAGAGCAGAAGTACGGAGAGCTGCAGGCAAAACAGGCAGAGCAGGGAGAGGGAGAAGCGGGTTCCCCATTGAGCAAGGAGCCTGATGTGGCACTCGTTCCCAAGACTCTGGGGTCATGACCTGAGCCGAAGGCAGATGCTTAACTGACTGAGCCACCCAGGTGTCCCTACCATCAACTTTTAAGAGCAAAGAGCCAAACCAGAGTTCTGCTCGTCACAGAATGTCTTAGCAGGGGGTTATCTGGTTGTTAGACAAGCACAGATAGAGTTATGTCAATTAACAGTCTGCAAAAACACCCAACCCAATAGTGAACCCCAAAGCTCGTGTGTATGTGTGTGTGTGTGTGTTAGAGAGAGAGAGAGAGGGAGAGAGAGAGATGTGTTGTATACCACATACTTCTGATTGAAACCAACGGTTGGTTCAGGTCATGTGAATCAGGCATTTTTGTAAAAGGTTGGAAGGTTCTAAGGTGAAGAGAGGACCTCCCTGGTGGGTGGTTCATCAGCTGGCTCCAGCCACTTGTGGCAGAAGCCGGCTAGTAGGCATCATTGACACTCCTTTTTAGGGTCCAGACCAGACTCAGCAAGCAGCTCTTCCTTCACATCACAGCAAGGCCTACCAGGCTGCAGGGAACTCTGTAAAATGAAGATTAAGAGCCCCCTTGGGGACTGCCACCTCCGGTCACTTTGCACAGTAGTCTCTGATGGATGGTCTCCGTGCTGACCACTGCCAGAAGCCAGCCCCAGATTGTCGCAGACACCACATCACAGAAACCTGCATAGGTGGTCCCAGTAAGCCACCACATGACTCTCACATTGGGTGGCAACTGAAAAGACAGGCCTTTGTGTGGGAGGTCATTGCCCAGTGACCCAATGAGAGGACCGGGTCTGCCACGCCTGGGGACTGCAGTCTTTGTGGAATGGCAATCCTGAGGCCAGTATCAGCCTTCTTCTTTCCACCCCTTCTCTTTCTATGTGTATGTGTGTATGTCTTCTCTTTTCCTCAAACCTCATCTCATTGGAGAATGCTATTCAGCTGAAGATTATATTAATTCCATCACCTTCAGTGGAAATATCCAGAAGACTGTTTGATATGCTCCTGATGAGATCTACCACACCCAAAATCCAGGTTTAATAGGGGACTTGAACTCCACCCCAGTAGACTGACACCAGTAGTCTAGGAAAACGTGCCACCAGCACAAGGTGCTGTGCAGCCTCTGTCCTGACCCACTTGTCTTCACCCAGAACACTCTACCTCCCATTTTGTTTCTAGTTTTTCCAGCCTAGGACCTCCTGTCTTGTCTTCCTGCTTATTCTCTTGTTGTAATCCACTTCAGTGTAAACACAGGGGGTAGGGCTTTCAATTTGGTCACTTCATCACTCTTCCTAGCACATGGACCTTGGGACATAGTAACTACTCAATAAACAGTTCTTGGGTGACTACCAGTCTCAGACTGATCTCAGAGCTGAGGGTCAGTCCTACTTCTCTTGCTTCTGGCTTCATTCTTTGACCAGAAATTTTATGGTCCACTGGCCAGTCTGGAGAAATTCTTCTCTTTCTCCAGAGCACTAGGATCTCATCTCTTCTCAGCTTGTGGCCTCTCCATTTTCACCCTAGTTCCTGGGGCAGAAAAAGACACACAGTCCAGGGCTAAGACCACACAGGTCAAAGGTAATCTGAAAGCCATCCCTCTCCAAGGCCTGGGTGAGAGCCAAGTAACTAAAGACCACAGGGGGCAACCAGGCATGGAGCCCTGATGCCAAAAGTAATGCAAAAGACGTTTGGGATGAGAAATTTAAGGCTGAAACTTTCTGGAAGGAGCACCAAGAAGAGAAAGACAGAAACTCAGAGCTACACACTTAGCACCCACAGAGCCCAAGGCTGGAGGAAATCACAGCACAACACTGTTCTCTGTACACTCAAATGACAAGGAAGCTCACTAGTGGTTTTCTTTATCCTGTAGCTCATGCTTGATTGTGGCTGCCATGTGCCAGAAAGCTGGGAAAGAGTCTGCATTTCACAAACATGGACTTTCACAAGCCTGACATTTCCCACAGGGGGCCTTGCTTCATCAGCATTCGGAGAAACGTCTCTGACCAAACCTAGGCCTCAGCTTGGTTTCCGTGGTGTAAGAGCTAACGGAAAGGAACATCCATGTGTTTGGATGTTGGCTCCAAACTTGAACCGGCCATGGTCACATGCTCATGTGATGCTTAGAAATAGTGATAGAAACAAATAATAGAACTGGTCAACAGAAGCAAAGGGGCTGTTCTCAGCATCAACTTTGCAACACTCACCCTCTGAAAAGGGCATCCACCACCAAAATGAGTCCAGTGAGGAGGGGCTGTGCCAGATGCTCCTAGAGGGTGGGTTGTGGACATGTGTTTGAGGGACAGGAAAGATGCCACCCCTGAGACAGAGGATACATATTGTTGTAGGACCGCTGTAACAAAGTGTCCCAGACTGGGTGGCTTAAAACAGAGATGTACTGTCCCACTGTTCTGGAGACCAGAAGTAGGAAATCAAGGTGTCAGCAGGACCGCACTGCCTCTGAAGTCTGGAGGGAGACCATGCCTGTTCCTCAATTCTAGGGGTTGGCTGGGAATGGCAAATGCTTGGCTGGTAGCCGCCTAATTCCAAGCTCTGCCATTGTCTTCACTGTCACAAGACTTTCTCCCTATGTGTCTCCATGTCTCTCACTCTTCTTGTAAAGATGTCAGGATGAGGGGCCCATCCTACTGCAGAATAACCTCATCTTAACTAATCATACTTTCAAGGACCCTATTTCCAAATGAGGTCACTTTCTGAGGTAGTGGATTCCAACATATCTGTTTTGGAGGAGATACAATACAACCCATAACAGAGGGGTTGAATAAGACAGTGGGCCAGGGGTTCCATGACTGGCAAGATCCAGTGTCCTGGGAGTGTGGCAGGAAGACAAGCAGACCTCCAGGAGAAGCAGAGACATGGGGAAGCAGGATGTAGGACCCAGTGCTCTCAGCCTCAGCAAAAATCTAATGCCCAAACCGGATACATAAGTAGCAATGCTGTCCATTACAGACCTCAAGTGCTTGGACAATATGGTCGTATAGGCTATGGACCACCACACACTTCCCGAGGATACTGGCCAATGTGGCTTGAGAGCACAGCCCAGGGTGGGAGCCCCGTGGTGACCAAAATCAAACCCTGTAATACCAGGCTCTGGCCTTGAAGTCAAGATTATTTTGATTTAGGAAAAAAAAAAAAACCCTAATATAAACATGGCTTTTAAATCCAGCTAATATGGTGGTTTGAAATTTATAGTGAGCTTTCTAATTTATAGACTATAAACATAATCACACTCTATTTCCATGCACTGCACAAAAACCAGCCCTCAAGATACAGAAGACATGAGTCAACACGGCCAACGGGGTCAAAAATGGGCAGAAAGACGCCAAACGTAGGTAGGTGTCAACAGGGAGTAACGACGAATCCCGCAAAAAACAGTGTCAGTCCAGATCCCCTCCCCCTTCTAAATCCTTGCAGAAAAGAATATTAATAAAATGAAACTCTAAATCCAATCCCAGAGCAATAATAGAATGCTCGTGCCAAACTTCACAGCCGTGGGAAGGATGGATGTAGCTGAGCAAATCTGTGGACAGCATTTCTCGGCTGAAATTCTTAAAAGCTCATAGTGCTCAGGCCAAAATGCTCTGGAAACCAAGTCCCGTGGAAAATGCAAACTTTATGAATTGCACATGTGGCCACAAAGTCAGCTCTGCAGTCGGAGTGAAAAGATTTGCCGAGAAATCTTGTCCCCATGCTGAAGACCACCAGGGCTGTTGCAGAGCATACCATGGGCCCCAGAGAGGATAGGAGACTCATTCAGCCTTTGGGATTTTCTTGGCAAACTCCAGAAAAAACAAGTGGAGGCCTGTGCCATAATCAGACATGACAGACCAAGGGGCCATTTCCCTTTGCCTGAGGGTCGTCCCTGAAAAAGCAGCACCCGCAGAGCAAAGTGAATCCTTCTCCAGCTACTTTCCCTTTTTGTCCCTCCTTTTTCCCATCTGTGAGTTGAGGATCACATAGAATTTATCTCGTGGGTTGGCTGTGAGGGTGCTACGGATTCATATATGTGAAGCTCGAAGAAAGCGCCGGCCCCTTCAGAACAGCCAACACAAGTCCTCACCTGCAGCAAGCACTCCAGCAAAGCTGAAGTTTCAAATCTCTCCCCGAAGCTGCTTCTCTTCCAGCACGCCTCCTAAATTTTCATTTTTTACTTTATAGATCTCAGAATGCCTTCCCACTTTGTCTCCCAACAACCTCTTCTCAATCTGGAGAGCTTCCCGCTCCCTGTCATAGGATCTAAGGACAGGAAAGGCCCTCCTCAGTCCCTCAGCTTCCGCCCCTGCCCCAAGGCAGAGCTCTGTTCACACCGACTCCGACAGATGGTTGTCGTTTCCAGACAGGAAATATTTATCGAGCATCCATTCTGGGCCAAGCCTTGTGCTCAGAGTTGCTAGGAATACGCACAGGAGTGGGGCCGGCTGGGCTCCCACCGTCTGTGTGGGGGAACTAGAAACTCAGACAGGACTAGATGCTGCAGTCTTGAGGCAGAATTTCTTCTCTGGGAAACCTCCGTTTTTGCTCTTGTGGCCTTCAACTGATTGGATAAGGCCCACCCACATTATTAAAGGTCAACTCCTTCACTTACAGTCCAGTGATCATAGATGCTAATCACATCTAGATTCGTGTCTAATTAACTGGCTACTGTAGCATCACCAAATTGACACAAAATTAACCTTCACATTTAAGGTTCATTTATCTTTGCTCTCCCCACTTCATGTCTAGCTTTCTTCCCACCCTCTAGTTCTGTGACCTAGAACAACTTCAGGCCCACCATGAGACACAGAGAAGATAGCTTTCCATTGACTTTTTCATCAGCTCTCACACTTGCATTCACTCTTCATCCCTAAAATAAATGCTTCATTCCATTTCACTCATAATGGTGGGACTTTAAAACCTGTCTTCCATCAAATTTATTTAACGTATGTGCCTACGAGGCTTTTGCATGGGGAGGTGGCATACCTCACAACTGTCCCCAGAATTACCCAGGAGGATGTCACAAAGAGTGCTCACATAGAGGTGCCTTGCTGGCAATATTTTCATGACTCCAGATGCTGCCAGAAAAGATGCCAGAAGAAGATGCTGGCCACTGAACACTTTTGGCTGTGGCACGCTTACAGGAACTAGCAATTCCAGAAGCCAACCTCTGTGGGGATGGGGTGCTGGAGAACATGTGCCCTTCAGCCTGGCAAGTGAGACACACTGGAACCAGGAAGAAGAAGCCTCTTCCTCTTCCCTCCCTTGTGCCCTCAGGGTTCCCAATGATCACACGGAACAATTTGCCAGCTGACAAAGAAGAACTCTTTGCAAAGCCCATGCCCACCTCCATTCTAACAGAGTCAGCAAAGGGAAGTGGATTTGGAGCTAAGAAGCAATACACCCAATAAACTAGCATAGTTCATTCTTTTGTCTACTCAGTTTCCACATGGGCACATGGACAGACGTTTGAACTTTTAGATAACAGTGAAACAATGCTATTTTCTTTCCACCTGCCATGATAAGGCTATCCTCCTTCCAAGGGAAGAATTTCTCACACTGTCCTCATAGCTACCTATGGCTTCCTTCTTCCATTCTGTATTCCTCCCATGCTCTCAGTCAGATCTCAGCTGGCTGGACTCTTTACCTGAAGGCATGACTGACATCTTAATTCCTGAAGAGTCCTTAGTCACCCTTCCTGTATTTTAGTTGCTACAGTTTTCTATTAACCTCTGCTGCCAGGTGTAGAACTACTAGGAGGTGCCCCCCAGAGAATCCCATGGGTTCCAGAAATAGTATTCCTTTCCTCCACTGTGTAGCTACAACCTATCATCTCTTGGTGCTCAGGGTCAATCACTCCAGCAAGTAGACCAACTCCTTTTTCTTGATTCAGCGGTGTAAGGAACCCAAAGCAGCAAGGTCTCATCTTCCCACTTCATGGAATCACAACCCATGTGAAGCACTCTCTGCTTGGGGGACTAAAACCTACAAACCAGCAGAGCTCAAAGACACCTGAACAGGAAGCAAAAATTCTGTGTATGGATCACTGGGCACACTAGCAAGAGCGGCAGCTCCCATTTATGTCCCTTGATTCCTCGCCCCAACCATTCTAACCATTGGGGAGATAGTACTATATTAGGATTTTGATTCAAAGCATATACTACATCCTCTAAGACAGAACCCCACCCATTCAGGAAGTGTTTCACAAAAGGTACTGCAACTATGTTTTCAGTAAGTCACTGAACCTTCCAATTAGCCCAACCATGTCCAGTGGATGGGGTAAGACCACATCATTCCATGGAAGGGGCATTAGCCCACTGCTGCACTTCCTTTGCTAAGAAATGTACTGCTGATCAGGAGCAATGCTATGGACAATGCCATGGGGGTAGACAAATCATTCTGTGGATAGTGGTGCTACAGACAAGTTATGTGCAGATCCATAGCTAGAACATATGTCTATTCCAATGATGACAAATACCTGCCTCCTTCATGACAGAAGAGGTCCAATGTAATCAATCTGCCACTAGGTGGCTGGCTACTTACCCCAGGGAATGGTGTCAAGGGCCCAGGGTCAGAGTCTGCTGTAGGCAGACTAGCAGCCATGTATAAGCACCCATGCCACTCAGTTCCTGCATAGCCTCCATGACTGCACCTGGCTCCTTTGTTAATGGGCCCACTGAGCGAGCCCTGGAGAGGCTGGGGAAGGAGGCTGACTAATGTCCACAGAATATGTAATTTTGTCCACGTGGTGACTAACCTTCCCTGTAGTGGATACCCTTTGGGTATCCACATGGGACACACACATCTTCACAGTTTGTGCCCATTCTGAGGGAGGTCCATCCAATACCTCTTTCCCCCAGACTTTATTGCCACTAATCTTCCAATCACATTCCTTCCAAGTCCTGGATCATCCAGCCAAACCATAATGGCACTGCAGGAGCTCAAGACACCACAACTACAGCAGACAGGCACTAAAGAAAGGTGGCCCCTTCAGGAGCCTAACACAGCAGAAATCACACGCTCTCAGGACCTGAGCACTGGACAAAGCATGATCTGTAGGAGTCTGGTAAATGAAAACCAGAGAGTGGAAACCCCTTCTTTCCCCAGTGTCCCTCAATGTCCTCTACTGACAAGGCTTAGAATCATTCCAGCTGGCAAAGAAGAAATATTTAGAAAGCCCATTTCCATTATCATGGAGCAGGCAGAGATGAGTTTAGAGCTGAAAGGCAATAAATTGGCAACTGGCATGGGGGGGTGCTATACTAGGAGATGGTCAGAGAGAAGGGCAGGAAGCAAACTAACACATTGCAATGCACTATTCTATGTACAATCTGAGCAGACGTAACTTCCTCAGGAGGCAGGGCCAGAGTAATCAGGAAAGACCCCCTGTAGGAGGCAGAATGTGAACTTCTGCAACCCCAGTAAGATGATCCACTCAACTCAAGGGTAGGGGCTGCCTGAGTGTTCTCAGTTCTCTTCAAGTCTAAGCAAACCACCCTTACAAAAAGCAACTTCTGTGAGCCTGACATTGACCTGAGCATCTTTCCTCATTTCCCCAGAAGCTGGCCAGGGCCAGGCTAACAGGAGGTACTTAATAACAGTCAATGACTTTGAGAGACTTTCCTGTTCCACTCCATCAGCATGTGACCACACTTTAACCTGAGGGTCATAGTTTGCCCTAAAATCTTCCTTCCCAGGGACAGCAGCCTACCTATGTCCCCAGCTGGTTCCTGAGAAGTCACTTTGCTTCTGGAGGCTCCTTCATCCCTGTGTAAAGGAAGCGTCACCCTCTATTGCTCTAATCGCAGCTCTGACCTCCTGGGTGCCGGCAAAGTCCCTCCATCCTCATGAGAGAGAAAGCTTGGAGTGTCATGATGGAAAGAGGAGTGGAGGGAAGGAGCCATCCTTGGCGTACCTTGGAGATGGACACAATTTTGGTCTCTCCAACCTTTGCCTTTTATAACTCAGGCTTTTAGAAAGACAAAGAAAGAAGCAAAGAGGCCCCCTGGGGTCTCTAGGACTTTGTATTAAGGAAGGATGGTCACTGTGCTCTCAATCTTGCAATGTCTGCAAGTTGTGGCCTTGATTTTATAAACATCTCCGTTTGGGCTCCCTAAGTGAAAAATGTCTTGGACAATGAATAATCCCAGAGGGATACATAGCCTTCTCCAAGGTTCTTGAGACCCTGATGAACTGCTCATAAATGTTCTCTCTTCCCTTCCTTTACTGCTCAGTTTGATTCACCCCTCACCCTCCTCAAAAAGTCAGATCCAACAAGTACTGAGTCCCTACCTGGATGGCCATTATCCTCCCCAGCCCGGCTTTAAGAGGGATGTGAGGGCTCTGTCCCTAGGAGCTCACCATCCCACGCAGGAGAGCAGAGTCCCACCCCTGGATGAAGCAGGGTGGGTAGGACAGCAGGTGCTGAAGGTCCATCCTTCCCAACATTTAATGAGCAAAGGAATCACCGTGGGGCTTCCTGAAAGGCAGATCCTTATTCAGAAGTTTTAGGAAAGGCCCAGGCAATCTATACTTCTAACAACTCCAAGTGATGCCAAAGCTGCCAACCTATGGACCACACTTTGAGTTGCAAGGGTCTCCAGTGTGTGGGTTACAGAACCATGGTGACATAGGAACTCATGAATCCAGAGGCTACAGGCCCTAACAAGGTCTAGGAAGTCAGGCAAATCTTCACAGAGTTGCTGACGCTGGAACTGGCTCTCCAAGACCAGGAGGTTTTGCAGGGAGGGAGGTGTCCAAGCAGGGGTGCAGCACCCTCAGTTCCTCCTGCCACAACCACTATTCTCTCCTGTCCTGCCTCTGATCCACCCACGTGCTCTACCTGCTCAGCATGCCCTGCTTCCCAGGGTTGGATCAAGTACATGCTGTGTGTCATGGTCACATTCCTCTTCCCACTCTGGTTCCTTCTCTGACCCCGGAAGGCAGGAGGAAGACACTTTAGTAAGAACTCCTGCCTACTCTCTCCTCAAGCAATTATGGGGCAGCAGAAACAATAGGACTGCAGGAAATGCAAATGGGCATATATTGGGGAAATGTGAGTAATGGCCAGAAAAGGACAAAAGATGAGAATGTCCCCTGATGATGACTGGCAGGGGAGGCGGGTGGAGGTGGGCAAGTCTCTATTAATTCACTGTTTGAATGAGGCCCTGGGGAGTGATTTTCAGCCTCTTAGTCAAGAGTCTGGCATTTAAGCTGCATACATATCCTGCTTAGTTCAGCGGGCAAAGTTTGTCCACTCCTAAGACGCCGATGGCTACACAGGAACAGTCCTCTTTCTGTCCTGCCTCCACAGCCATCCTATTCCAAAGCCACCCTCTCCTCAGGACCACAGCCAAGCAAATCCTACACACACATCTTTGAGGCCCGCATCCCCCTCATTCAAATTCTGCTCCGCCCAGCCTTTTCTGGCTTGAGAGCCTTAGCCTATATGGGGGTATCTGCCGGCAATGCTCTGCCCTCCACCCCCCGGCACACTGGCTCCTCCTAAGCCTTCAAATCTATGAGTAAATTCACCTCCACAGAGAGGGCCCCCGTCTGCCACTTGTCACCACTTCCTCATCTGTGGTTCACTTGGTGATTTCTTTCTGTCCTGCCAGGATCCCGGCTCCGTCAAGTCAGGTGCCAGCACAGTCTCTGGTACCTCCAGGACATTTGAGAGACATCCATGATGGGAAAAATGAAGCCCTTGGACTCCCAGACTTCTCATGAGGGGTTCCCAGGCTAATTGATACCACATGGATCATTTACAGCATTTCTTTCTAATTCATGTTATTAGCCACAGAACCCCTTCTCTGTCCCAAAGCAATTTCATCCCAGAAACCCAAAGGCCCCCACCTAGTGGCTCCTGCAGATGCTATGACTGTCAGACACCCCGGAATGAGGGCCAGTCACAGGCCAGTGTTTGTCCTCTTACTGCCTCTGCTCCATTTTCCCATAAATGAGTTAGCCAGGGACCTTATTCCCAGTTGTTTGGCTCCAACCAGAATTCAAAGCTGGAAGTGTACAAGAGGGAGTCTGCAGGATCCTCTCAGAGGAGAGCTGGGAGGTCAGGGCTGGAGGCTTGAAGCCCTTGTTTCTGGGAAAGACCTGAAAAACTGTTGCCACAAGCAGCAGAGAAGAAGACGTCCCAGGCTGCTGGTGCGCGCCAGCTCGGGGCAGCTATGAGTCAGACCCCAGGCCACCAGTGCAACAGCCCTGGAAGACCAGTTCACCGCTGCTTGGCCCTTGCCTGCCTCCCCGTGCCTACTGTGGTCCTCATCCACAGGCACCAGCAGAGAGGATCTAAGGACTGTTTACATTCTTGCCATTTTTGCTTGTGTTTAGTCCTACTAAAAAAAATCCATCTTAAACACTTACAAGCAATCATAGGCCCTTGTGGATTTCAAATAAACTTTCCTATAAACCAGTCAACATCAGAGTATCCATCCCCCTAAGAATCGTAAACCCGCAGAGCTGGTAGGCCCTTAAAGATCCCAGTGTCCTTGTTTTTCAAGTGGAGAAACCAAAGCCCATGAGGCACAGGGACCTGCCCAAGCTCCCAGGGCGCTTAGTGGCATATGTAGGGCTGGAGCGCAGGGCTCCTGCTTCCACAACCCAGTGTTCCCATTTCATGTGTGAAAAATCAGAGCCCATCAGCACACTGCCTCTGTAGGCATGTGGTTCTAGTTTTTAAAAGAACAAACTGATTTGAGGTTTCAAAATATTAAGCACTTAGAGTTTGGAGAAGGAATGTGTGTTAAGTGCACATTCTTGGTCGTCAGCCATCCCCCAGCGCCGGGCAGGCTGGCTGCCTGATGCGAGGGCTCTGAGACTCAATGTGTCTAGCCGTCTGCGGCACAGCTCCACGCCACGGCCCCGAAACGCTCACGTTGTAGCACGGTGCCACAGCAAAGTGCCAGGCCTCAGTGGCAGCCCCAAAATCCCCATCTGGAAAGAGGACGGCAAGGATGTGTCCTCTCCAGGCAGGATGAATCCTAGGGATCTTCATGTCAAACTCTCCCCCAGGTTCTGCCCTAATAAGGGGGCTACAGACCCAGGAATGGAGATCCCTGCTGAGGTAAACAGCTGAGGTAAACGGAAGACTCCTCAAAGCCTAACACCAGAAAGGAAGGGTCTAGCTTAAGGCCGGAAGACACCATGCAGGCCCTAAGCCCTCTGGGTCATCACCTTCCTCTCTCCATCACCACAGGCCTTGACAGGAAATTGAGCAAAGCTCTTTCTAAACCTCTACCGTGGGACTTCCAGGCAGGGCTCTGAGAGCCAAGGCCTATGCTCCAAGGAATCAGCTTTCAATAAAACTGTGGCCCCAGGGGATCCCACCATAGGGCCTGTTCGGCAGAGGACACTGGACCCTATGCTGGCTTGGGATGATAGCGAAGGCCAAGGCTGGCTGGGAAAGCCATTCGAAGGTGACCCCTTCAGCTCAATGCAAAGACTTGGTGGCCTCTTCCCCCATCCCTGGGCCCAAAGCCCAGAAGATTCCCTTTGGAAATGCCCTAGACTCCAATCTCCACATGGCTGGGAGGCTGAGGGTTGATGGTACAATGAGGACTGCCACCTTGGGCCCTAACGCTCTCCCTAAAACACAGAGGTTTTAGCCAAGATGTTTTCAGAGCAAAGTAATTGACTGTATACCCAGACTTCGGTTGTGCCTGGCCACGCCCCTGACTGTTCTGTGTCTGAGATGAGAGGGGAGGATGCTGCTAATCTCAGGGGCCTACAGACCAATAGGAGAAGCCTAATCAAATTAAGTCTAAATGCAATGTAGTTCCTTGGATTGGATTAGGGGACAGAAAAAGGACACTGGTACAAAAACCAGTAAAATCCAAGTAAAATCTTGAGTTTAATTAATAGTTATATATCAAAGTTGGTTTCTTACTCTTGATAAATGCACCACCAATATGTAAGATGTTAATGGGAAAAGCCGTTACAGAGGAGGGGTAATGGTATAAAAGGGTGAGGAGTATATGGGAACTCTCTACTGTTACTGCAACTTCCCTGTGAATCTAAAATGATTCCAAAATAAAATGTTCATATAAAAAAGTAACCACTGATCATGGAATCACTATGTGTCATTCACGGGGCTGAGTACTTCCTCTGTATTACCTCATTTAATCCTCCCCAAACTCTATGGAGGCTGCAATTATGATCACCCTTTATAGCCAAGGAGACTGAGGCCAGAGCTGCAGACTTTCTGAGTCTAGGTAGGCAGCAGGTCACCACCACTCAGAGGAGGAGAGATTGTGTAAGAAGTCACCTGTATAATCCCATATATAGAAGGACTCTGGGATTAACACACTACATGGAAATCTACATCCAAGTAAAAGTGAGCAATTTTCCACAAGGCCTCTGAAACACTTGCCAGGACTTCTGAACTCCCTCCAAAGCCCACCTGAGAGTACTCTCCCACCCTGTGCAGTGTCAATGGTGAGAGCAGCCATCCCTCCCTACACATCCAACTCCTTCCAGCGGGAAATTAAATTCCTTCCTACTCCCTCCTCAAGAGCCTTGGAACGTAGTCCTCAGAAGCTTACCAAGGGAAAATTCTTTCTTCCTTCTATTTATAAGATTTTTTTTTAAGCCTCAAACACTTCCTAGGGCTCTTTTTCACACAAACAGAAATTGTGCAGCTATCTCCAAGTCTCTGGTTAAGCATGAGGCCCTCCTTCCATCCTGCAGTCTGACTGTGTCCACCACTGCCCCTGACGGCCCTCACCCTCCTCATCCCTCCTTGGCCCTGCATTCCAATGCCAGGATGTATGAAGTCATGAGATGAAGGAGAAGGAGAAGTTCGAGCTCTTTCCCCAGCTAGCCTGTTAGCTGACAAAGCAGGGAGTGGGTCTTCTGGGTCTCTAGGTCTTCTCTTTTTAATATCCATGTTCTACTAAGTGCTAGAAATAGGAATTGTTAGCAGCTTCTGGTCCGAGGAGCTGCTGAACAAGAGACAAACCCACAGAGGGCATTTATACATGGGGATCAATGGTCTCTGCTCTGCTCTCAATTTTAGTCATGAGCAAGAGAGACCAGGCCAGCCTGCCCTTCCCAAAAACACTACTCCAAGAAGAGTTATGATCACAGATAGACCTGGCAGAACTCAGGGAACTTGGGGGCGCAACCATGTCATGGCAACTCAGGGTGAACTTGAACTCAACTTCCATGTCAGGTTTTGCTCCTAGTGGTTGAATCAACCTCATCAGGAAAAGTTCCCCATTTCGTCCTTGAGGTTTTAACCACTTTCTAGGAGTGACTCCAGTGAGCAAGGTCACAGCTGAGATGCTGATGGTCGTTTGGGGGTATTTCAGGCCCAGTGAATAATTATGTGAACAAAATAACACAAAGTAGTTGCCAACAGCTATTAGCCCTGTGAAAAATAATAGTGGGAAATTCAGTTGACTGCCTATCAAAGGGCCTTTACAGAAAGGAGGAAGCCAGCTGTGGTTTAACATCTGTAAACTCAAAACACAACGCAAAAGAAGCGAACAACCAAAGGAAAAACTGTCCCCAAGTCCTTACCCTCAGAATGATATCAAGACTCCTGTACATCTCTTAATGGCCGAGAGCTGGTTTCATTCCAAACTGGTGTGCACCTGAGCAGTTCAGAGACCTTGGGTGTTTCCGAATAGGGACAGAGCAGTAGACAGGAGAGTTATTCCCATTGCCCCCCCCCCCCCAAACAAGTTACTCCCTCTGCAGAGACCGCACTCTGGTGAGTGAGAACCTTCCTCTGTAGGTATTCCAACCCTTTCCATCAACACTGATGGCAAGGGAAGGCCTGGGTGAATGCCACCTCCCTGCAGGTGAAATCAGCACTAGGTCATAGCCTCATCAACGACTCACCCCTGCAAACGTGGCCCCGTAGGAGTGATGACGAGCAGGAAAACAGTCTTCATTTCATCCTCTAATCTCCTGGGAAATGTCCTATGTGGTGTGCAAAGGGCATGGCTATCAAATCACACAGACCTGGGTCTGATTCAGAGTTCCATCACTCATTATTAGCTGGTTGGCCCTGAGGAATTGACTTAACCTCTCTGAGCTTTAGTTTCTTCATCTGCATTGCAGGGCAGGGTAAATACTAGAGATAATAAATAAAAACCCTCCAGTATGGTGGCAGCTATGCAGATATGCAGAACAAATTTCTGGCTTTTTCATTAATATTAGCAGGTGACACCCTCCCTAGGAGACTAGCCACCAGTATGCCACGCATATAGAGATATCAGCATCAACCCCAAATCTGCACTCGGATTAGAGACGGCACTGCCCCAATCCCCATAGCTCCCACTATCTGCTTTGCAAAGTTGACTTAGAATCTTAGCTGCCTGTGTCATCTTCTACCACCTTCTACCACAAATGCCAGGTTCCTACCACATCAGACTTCTCCTGAGCATACCCTGCTTAGCTGGGACACTATAATACCTTTATTAAGACTGGTCCTCTGCTTGGGAATTTTTTCTCACCATCTTCCCTTGTTGAAATTCCAGAGGTCTTCCAAAATCTGTGTCATGAGAGGTCTTCCCTGAAGAGCCTTCCTTAATCTCTGTTAGAACCACCACCTTGACCTTCCACAGCACAGTCTTATGTACTATCAGTTGCTTATCCTAAGGTCTAGGTGAGAATGTACTGGGCTCTGCTATCAGTCCTCTGGCTCTAGCAGGGTATGGGCTCTTCCATTTATTATGGGTGGCCCGTGTCAAGCAATACTTGATGCACAAAGCCTCAGTTTCCTCATCTGTAAAATGAGAGGATACTCATGGTACCAAACATACAGAACTGTTGGGAACATTAAACGTATTTATGCAAGTGAAGATGCATGGTATGTATTAGTCCAGAAATGTTTGTTCCTACTCTGAGAACATGTGTGAGTAAATTGGATCACTAGCTCACCAGCCTGGAAGCCCTCCAAGGCCAAGACCTAGATCACCTCCACAGGAAGAACATGGTTCTTGGCAGGGGCAGATGCTCCATAAATGATGGCTGAATAGGATTTCCCTTGGGAGAGTTAGCCCTTTGAAGGCTGAGACCATGCCCATCCTGATCTCTCTGCATGGTGCTAAGTAGGGACAGAGGGCAAGTTAGCCCTTCATCAGCACTGCAAGAGAATGAGGTCCATGGGAGACAGGTTGTAACGGGGGGTGCCCTTCTCTACAGCAAAAT
The DNA here is from genome assembly GCF_922984935.1 of Meles meles. Taxonomy (NCBI): domain Eukaryota; kingdom Metazoa; phylum Chordata; class Mammalia; order Carnivora; family Mustelidae; genus Meles; species Meles meles. Next base: position 109,723,829 of record NC_060068.1, read on the forward strand.
GCCCTTCCCCCATTTTGGCCCCACCAGGGCCCCTGAAGGGTCTCTCTGGTCTCACCTCTGCCTTCCTGAGGCAGGAAGAATTCATTCTTGCTCCAGTCCCACTCCTACCTTGAAGGTTCTTCGATTTGGAGCAGGTGAGCGCCATTCTGAAAGGGTCACCATAGAAGGGGCTAGAAACTCAGCTTGGTCACCTCTTTCAGGGACTTTGTGTTTAGCCCCACATTGGGCAGGGCCACAAATGACCAAAGAACTGGGCTTCATTCTCATGGAGGCTGCAGCTGTTTTTGGCTTTTCCCCACCGCCCATCTGGAAACAAGACAGAAACAAAATTGAGCAGCTGCCGCTGTAAAAAGAACCTGCTTCAGAATAATACATTGTGTCTAGCAAGTATTTGTTATGGGCCGGTGATGGGACAGCTAACACATGTGATAGATGAGACCACTCTGTGCACCCCCATGCTGCTCTCTGTACACTTCCTTGTCTGTGTGTCATGGGTTCAGGACTTGTGTGCCATTCCCTCCAGCTCCCATAGCCCCGGGTCCCTCCTGTGGAGCTTGTATGTGAGGTAGACTCTTAATGCCATTGCAAAGGTCATAAGTGAGGTGGATGCCATCTGAGGTCCCTGTTCCTTTCTCTCTACTCTTGAGCAAATGCCCATCAGATGCCACATCAGCACCATCTGGACCTACCAACAGAGTTTTCATCCCAACCTCAGCCCTTCTTATGTCCAGATCCACTCACTATGGACGTAGTCAGGTTTGGCCAAACCACGCTTGCACACGTGTTGTTTTGAAAGATTAGCACTGAATCCAAAACAATATTTCTCTTGGGTTCCTCTTCCAAGCCAAAAGAGAAAGACAAGTTTCCAAAAAAATAACACATTATTAACCAATGAATGAGAGCCAAGAAAACAATGTAGCCAGCATATTTATTCCAAACGGCTTGTTTAGAATGCAAATTGCAAATATATTTAATTCCATCAGGCATTCTGGAGAACCATGCTGAAGGCCTCTTACAGCCAGCAAAGCCAAGAAAGTCACCCTAAGTGGTTTGGCCCTGCTCGCTGGTCAGAGACTACCTAACACTAGTTATTCTTGGGTTCTCCATTATCAGGAGAAGTTGCTCCAGGCCAAAGGGCTCACTCTGAGAGCCCTGCTACCTCTCAAACCTCCTGCTTGAGAGCAACATTCCTTCATCCCATGCCTTTGCCTTGAGAATGGCCCTCTGGCCAGAAAGGTTTCCCTCTAAACAAAGGCAACTTGCCCATGAGAAGAGAAAATAAAAGCCACTGTGACAGTCTCTATTAATGGATGTCAAAACTAGCCCTCAAGTGTGTGAAAGTCCAAATCAATTTGATTTATGAAAACTAAGCAAACTTTCCAGTAGGTTTGGCACATCTAACGCAATGAAGAGAAGCTTTAATTATACGGCCTCTGCTCATTAAATAGATAAGATCTTAGCAGAGACAAGCTATGTTTTGTCTTTACAAAAAAATGTGAATCCATCTGGCTCCATATTTTATAGTCATCAGTAGCCTGCAGCCATGTGAAATGCCCAAAGTTTTCATCTTCCCAGATCTGGGGGTGGAACAGAAGTGAGACATCAACACGAGAGCTCTGAGGCTGGCAGCACGGAGATGACGGTGATGTATTGAAGCATTCCTGTCTCTACAGAGCCCCAGAGCCAAACGCTGCACATGGACTGAACAAGATGCCAAGGCATAAAAAGCCCAAAGAAGAAATAGCCCTGCACTTTATCACAGAAATGCCTTCTCTTGGCAATCAATGCAAAGAAGATTCATACTCTTAATGTTCAAATGACCCCTCTTTCAACCCAGAAAGGACCAATGCTCTGTGGGCATAAGCCTCTGCATGTCCTAGGGCTTCTCAGTGAGGTCATCCCAAATACCAACTAGATAGTTAGTTGGTACTAATGGAAAACTATGTGTGGGCAACAGAGTTCCAACACCCCTGGGGAGCCTATCATTGTTCAAATGAAAGCGGCTTGGGGGAAATATTGCTTTTACTGACTCTTGCCCAGAAGAAGTCTCATATGCTCCTCATCTCACAGTCAGGACTCAGAGAAGGAGCAAGTATGTGAAACAGCAAAGCTCCCTTACAAAGGACCCACAGTCCTTGGACTTTTCTTCTTCCCTCTTTATTTTTTTCTATCATTCATCCAAATGTCTTAAGTGTCTTATAAAATGGTTCTAAATTTATATCTCTGTGACAGGCTTCTTCCTTCTGCCAATTTGACGTCTCATTTTCAACAGATTTCAAACCAAGCTTCTTATCAGTTGATTGTATATATTGACCTTGTGCCCCATTATGTTGACAGAATCATTTCTTAACTCTTGTACATTTCCCTCATAGGTTCTTTAGGGTTTTCTACATACAAGATCATGTTGCTTGTAAATAAAGATTGTTCTATTCCTTTTTTTTTAACTTGTATGTATGCCTTTCATTTTTTTTTTTTCTTCTTGCCTTATCTCACTGGCTAGAAGCTCCAGTACAATGTTGAATAGAAGTGGTGAGAATGGACATCCCTATCTTGTTCCTGACTTTAAGAGGAAAGTATTTAGTCTTTAATGAGAGAATATGATGGTAGCTATAGGTTTTTCACAGATGCTGTTTATCAGGTTGAGAAAGCTCCCTTCTATTTCTAGTTTTCTGAGAAGTTTGATTAAAAATGGGTGTTGAACTTTTGTCAAATGCTCGTGCTACATTTATTGAAATAATCATATGGTTTTTCTCCTTTGCTCTTTTAATATACTGAGTTATGATAATCAATTTCTAAATGTTAAATTGAGCTTATATCCCTGAAATAAATCTCAATTGGTCATAATGTACAATACTTTATATATATTTCTGGATTCAATTTCCTCATATTTTGTTAAGACTTTTTTCTGTTTGGCTACTTTTAGGAAAATACTACTCTTTAGGTTTCCTCTTTCATGATATTGTCATATTTTAGTATCAAAGTTATGTTGACTTTATAAAATAAGTTGGAAATGTTTCCTTCCCTATTTGCTGAAATAGTGTTATATCAGTACCACATCTTTGTTGAATGTTTGATTGAATTCATCTATGAAAATCTGGGCCTGCAGTTTTGGTAACAGAAAGATTTTTTTATTATGAATTTAATTTCTTAAATGGATATAAAACTGTTCAGATTTTCTATTTCTATCCATTTTAGTAAGTTGTGTTTTATAAGAAATCAGTACATTATATCTACACTGCCATTGGCATAAAGTTGTTCATTATGTTCCCTTGTTATCCTTTTAATAAATGTAGGACTCATAGGGGGATCTCTTTCATTCCTAATAGTGGTAATTTGGGTCTTCTCTTTTTTCCTTGGTCAATCTTTTAAGGAGTTTATCACATTTAAAAATCTTTTTACAGAGCCAACTTTGAGCTTTGCTAATTTTCTGTTATTATGTTACTGTTTTCTATTGCATTGATTTCTTTTTTACCTTTTTTTAAGGATTTTTTTTATTTGAGAGAGAGAGAGAGGGAGACCACCACAAGAGAGAGTGAGCACAAGCTGGGGAAGGGGCAGAGGGAGAGAGAGCAGCAGGCTCCCCACTGAGCAGGGAGCCTGATGTGGGGCTTGATCCCAGCACCCCGAGTTCATAACCTGGGACGAAGACAAATGCTTAACTGACTGAGCCACCCAGGTACCCCACTTTTTTACGTTTAAAATTTCTTTCCTTGTATTACTCTGCATTTAAATTGCTCATCTTTTTCCCCAGCTTCTTGAGGTGGAAATTTTAATCACTGATTTTAAACTTTTCTACTCTAAACATTTAAAGGTATAATTTTTTCTCTAGTGCATTAACTGTATCCCAACAAATTTTAATATGGTGTTTTCATTATCATTTCAAATATTCTTAATCTCCAAAAAAGAAAAATATTTCTAATTTCCCTGGAGATTTCATTTTGGAACTCCATTCGAAACTATCTTTTAGAACACACTTGGAAAAGTATTGTTTAGGATTTCCTAGATATTTTACTACTACTGATTTCTACTTTTTTTTTTTTTTGGTCAGAGAACCTTCTCTATAATTTCAGTCATCTGGGTCATCTTATAGTCTTTATTTTTTTTTTCTTAACTAGTAGTCACATTTTATTGCTTCTTAGTACATCCAGTGATTTTTTTCTTATATTCCTAACACTGTCAATGGTGCCTGATAATGTCCTGAATAATGTCATCTTTCTTTAAAGGGTATTGCTGTTGTTATGGAACAGTTAAATAATGTATCTTGATCCTATTGACTTTGGTTTTATTCTTTGTTGGGGCTGGTCCAGTTTTGCCTTTGTGTGTTTGTTTGTTTTTCCTTAATCTCAAGGTATGGTCCTCAATCTAGGGAGTGATCCTTATTCCTAAAATATGATCTTTCCAGGGTAATAATTAAACGTTTGAAGAGCTCTTTATGTTCACTCCAACTTTGCAGTTTCCTCCCCTCCAAAACCCTGCCCCATAGTATCTCCAAACTGATTTTTTCCTCATCAATCTACTTTAATTTGCTATGTTTTATTCAGGAAGAAAAAAAAGCTGGTGATAGATGTCTGTGGAATATTAAACCTTCTGAATAACACAAAGAGCTGGAGAGCTATGAGACTAGAAATTCTCATTGTTTGGCATCTACCTGACTATACTATAGCCCTTGAAACACAAAAGTATCTTTCTTCTGGTGCTCTTAGGATCATTGTAAAGACAAAGTTGGTAGTTAAGAGCCCAGGTCTTGCCGAATAACTTTGGTTTGAAGTACCATATTAAATGGGCTATTCACACCTGTTGGTACCTAAACATTATTTATTGGCCCCACATTTTCCTATTCTATCTGGTTATTTGATCAGACAGCTTTGCTCTGAGACTGGATGCTACTTAAGGTCCTTTGCCTCTCTGCCTATCCAGCTTAAAAGTTGTAGCATCTTATCCTTTTTGTTAGAAGAGGATAGATTGAAAAGAGGGCAGAAATGTGAAAGAAACTGAAGTCATTTATGTTTAAGATTGTGTTCTTCTGTTTTGTCGTGTTCTTTTTAAGGGGGGTGGGGAGGATCTTAAGCAAGGGCTTGACCTCACAACCCTGAGATCATGACCTGAGCTGAAATCAAGAGTTGGACACAACCAACTGAGCCACCCAGGCACCCCTGTCTTGTTGTGTTTTTGTTTGCTGAGCCTAATACCATGTCATTGGCTCTCTTGACAAGATGCAGAAAAAGAATCCATACAGTACTTAGAATTGAAACTAAGTGCTTCATGATTTATATAAGGATAATGATGTGTGCACATCACTATATTTCATGAAATCTAAGACCATTTGATTATAAGACTTACTATTTTGGGTACCTTACTAAAACTATGACATGATCCTTCATCAACAGCCTTGTGGGACACAAGAAATCAGATGCATCATTATGGCTCTAAAATTTCTTTCATCCTATGCCTGGGGATTTGGTATTTATCATGTCTTTAGTAGCATGACTCATCAAGAGATATACAATCCATTGTATACAGTTCACTAACAAAATGAGCACAGCTTCATTTATTTATAATTAACTTCCTTTATAGCTTTGGTAAAGCCTTATTACTCAGTGTATGGTCTGGGCCTGTATTAATAACATCACCTGGACGCTAGCTACAAAAGAATACCCTCAAGCTCCACCCCAGATCTCCCAAATACTCTTAACAAGATTCTCAGATAATTTGTATGCACATTAAAAGCTTAAGAAGTATTTTCATAAAGTACTTGGTTGTTATTCTGCAAGAAATATGGAATTTTGGTCATTTCTCCAATGACTGATATTTGCTCCACTTATAGCAATTTTAAATACCTCTGCTCTTTTGTGTTTGTTTCAATACTAAAGCATAATGTAATCTTTTTAAAAAACAATTCTAAATGTCAGTGAGACTTAACATACACAGCACCAAAATGTATATAACTTCCGAACTCACAAAAGTGAAAATATGAACAGTTAAGACCAAGTTTTCACATGCACAGATGGTGACATGTCATGACTGCTCCCTGGCCGGCAGGAACCATACCACGCCATGAATTTTAGAGATGTTAAAGTATGAAAAACAGAGAAAATCTGCATCTTCAAACTGATGAAATGGGGCAAGTGGTGAAAAATGTATTCACTCTTTGTGTAGATTTAGGCTTTTCTGGAACTAGAAATCAAGGTCCTTTCTTACAACAACAAATACAGTCAAAATATTCTCAGCAGTCCCTGTCATTGTGGCCTAAACTGTTCCGAAGGGAGCCACAAATGGCTTCTCTAAAATTGACAGGAGGTTGAGGATGCTGCTTTAACCAAGAATAGGGAGCTGAGACTTCCAACCCACTTCATAACTGCCATTTCTGTTGCTTACGAAAGGAATTCTCTTTGCTTTGCTGCATACCAGACTTTTCAGCACTCACATTTCTCTCCTGATGGAGAAACCCGTGATGAAAAACACTTCTGCCAAGACAGACTCCTCCTGGATTAAATAAAATTGCTGTACTCGTCACCCTGACCTTTACCGTGAAAAAACTAATGAGTTGGGGACCATGATTAAAAGAACTTCTCAACAATTTTTCACCCAACTGTCCCTAAATGGTCGCAGAGGCTCGAGCTCCTTAAGTCGGTAACATCCTGCTCTTCTTTGGGTCCCTGTGTGCTTGGTAAGTTTTCCTTTTCAAGAAGTGGCAGGAGAGGTCAGTAGGGGGAGGAGTGAGAGGAGAGAAGGGAAGAGGGAGGGAGGGGGAGAGCGAGAGGGAGACCATGAATTCATCTGGAAGTCCTGGGAATCCTGCAGCATCAACGTCACATAGCTTTCTTTGCTGGTTCAACTCCAACAGGAGGGTATGGTTTCACTTGGGCAGAATGAAGCCAAACATTTGGGTTGTATTGGTTATTTTGCCAGTTCATAGCCAGCATGTGATAGGAAGTTTACTTGTTGGTTATTTGGGTTGACCCCACTGATGATAAATTACAAATTCTGAAGGTCAGGGATGGGATCAGTTCAACTCACCCTGCATCAGCTCCAAATCCACACAATTGTTAAACAAATGCCAGTCAACACAGATGCCAGGAGTAACTGTGTTTGTTAAAAAGGGCTGACTTTTTAAAGGTCATCTTCTCTATTTTTCACTCCAAGTCCAAATGGATGTTCACTCTTCCTCACTCTCTTTCTCTCTACACTGAGGCAGTACAGAACTTGGAAAATTCTTCCTCAGTCCCATGGGAAGGAGACCACACTTCAGCAGAGATGTACAACACGGTCTGGCTTGACTAGTAACAGCCCACATGTTTCCTGGTGTGTGAAAGTGGTATTGCTCAACCTCAGGAATAATGAAAGTTGAAAATTGGCACCAGAGTCCAACATCTAAAGACTCTGGCTACTGTGTGTGCAGTTGCTACAGAGGGTGTTTCTAGTACAAGAACTAAGGGCTCGTTTCATTCCACATGCTGAGCTCTTTTTTTTTTCTTTAAAGATTTTATTTATTTATTTGACAGATAGAGATCACAAGTAGGCAGAGAGGCAGGCAGAGAGAGAGAGAGGAGGAAACAGGCTCCCTGCCAAGCAGAGAGCCCGATGCGGGGCTTGATCCCAGGACTCTGGGATCATGACCTGAGCGAAAGGCAGAGGCTTTAACCCCCTGAGCCACCCAGGCGCCCCCCACATGCTGAGCTCTTAATCAGATTAACAATGGTGCTGTTAAATCTCCTATCACTGAAACATGGGCAGCTTCCTACAGACATAAGTGTCACAGAAGCTGCCCAGAACTTTCTGTGGAAAGTGGTCTCTGCCCTAAGAAGTTAGCCATGCTAACTGGTCCCTTTCCACAGCATGGATGCCAGAAACAGCACACCATAAGCACTATAGTGATTTACAGATGACTGCCACTGAGACTTCAAGCTCCATGTCATCTTCCTTGACCATAGAGTCAAAAGTGACCTTTCCATAACAGAAAGCCCCAGAGCACATTCCTACCCCTCATAATAGAACAAAGCACTTCAGATTGGCTTGTCTCTCTCCCTCACTGATTGGCTTGTCTCTCCAACTCACTGAACACTTAGCCCCTCAGGAGGAGTCTGTGTCTCACTCATTACTTCCCCACAGTGCCTGTCACAAGGCTCGGCACCAAGAAGATTCTCTATTGGGTTTGTTGAATGAAATTAGTTAGAAACATAACGTGCTAGATATGAGGTAACCTGTAAGGGGACGATTAGGAGGTCAGCAGAAGGTCATTATCCAAGACCAGTGAGTAATAATTACTCTTTTTACTAGAACCATTCACCTCTAGTCCTAAAATGTAGGCTGCTTCTTAAATATCTATAGAAATCGGAACCAGAAATGAGAGTTGGGGATGGAGGGGGAGTACTGTTTAATATGAAAGAATGACAGATTTGGGTTTGACATAGTTTTCTAATATTTGCTTAGGGAAGGACTTATTTTGACCTCACCAGAGGATGAAATCTGAAAGACCCAAGACATGAAAGGATGAATGGAATGAGCAACATCAAGGGTAATGAGTTTCCTATCACTAGAGGTATTTTACTAAAGGCAATGGTGTGCAGCGTCTGACTTGTACTTCTTGGAGAGAGCTGGCTGTAAGTATCTTCCCAGGGTTGTGTTCAAAGATGTTGTAGTGATAGCTTTAAATCAGCCATGGTGGGAGTATTTACACATGGAAACTGGCTAATTACAAACACCTTTAACTTAACAGAGAGCCAGCTGTTAGACATCTACCAGCATAGCACTGATTAAAGATTCAATGACTAATATCGAGGACATTTATACATGAGATCCTACACTGAAACACAGTTGGCAAGATAACCTTTCAGGCCTCTACCAGCACCAAGTTATTTGATGCATCTCTTGCCCCCTCTGGAGAGACCTCACGCCTTGGATGGCTGTCATTGTTGCTGGCCCCACCACCAAGGTTCCCAGGCCTGCTTACCTCACCTGTTTAAACTCGTATAGACTTGGCCAGAGATCTGGCTCCCCAACACCAACACCACCAGACCCTGGCTCAGTACGCACAGATTCAGCCCCCGACAGGCAGTCCTGCTCAGAGCCCTGAGTTGGCATACTGCTGGGGATAATTTCCTGCTCTGTGGCATGAGAGCTTTCCCCAAGCTCCTCTGCAGACGTGGAGCAGCCCTGGACTCCACATGCTCATGAACAAGCAGAGGCTGCAGGGCAGGGCCACTAGCATTTTCTTGCAGACAGTGTGTGATTTCTGAGATCTACCTCAGGGATCCCATCCTCGTGAGGTAGAGAGTCACATGGGGTTAGTGGGAGGGCCTGTGGGTACTGGAGTCACAGGAGGCACAGATGAAGGTAATTAACAGTTGTCCCAAAGCAAAGCTGGAACAATGGCAGCACTCAATGCATGGGGACATTTGGCTTCCTCCCGTGAATAAGGAATTCATCTGGCTTCAGCTCTCTCGGTCCTCAAAGCCGCAACAGACCTAGAGAAATCCCCCATGCACATATGGCTACTTGTTTTCTCCTTTCCATGACACAGCCCCGGCCTGACAGGCAGTAAGCACTTAAAAAGTATTCTCTGAGTGAGCAAATTAACAACCATTCTCTGCCTTGGGTCTCTCAGACTTCATCTCTCTCTGAGGATTGGAACAAGTGCATCTCCTCCAGAAGGCCTTCTCAGACCTAGGTATCAGGCATACCACAAACCCAGGGCTTAACCCCAAATCATTCCATTCCCTTCTCAGAAACACCCCCAGTGAAAGTCATCCTGTGAAGACCCCTATTTGGACTTGTCTTGGCTTCCTGTGGGTCTTGTTTTTTCAAGGAGACCATGAACTCCTTGAAGTCAGGACCCAAACTTCCTCTTTCTCTAGTGTCCTTCTATAGTGTCTAGCTCAATGTCAGGGGTCTCAAGGTTCCATGATTATTGGTCATTGGCTAGGTTCTCCAATCACTGGATCATAGATCAACTCTAGGAAATATTTTCTCTCTCCCTCTTTTTATTGCTTCTCTTGTTCTTTGCCTTTGCATGTACACTGGGTTGCAGAATGGACTCCATGCCAGCAATGCCTCCCCACAGGGTGACAGAAATGGCAGCCACTTCCCTAATGAGGAAGCAGCAGAGCCCACAGGCTAAGCATACCCAGCACTCCCTCATGATCAGGTGACACAGAGTTGACCCTGCCTTCCTACCTTGTTCTTGGGGAAAACTGGACCGACTAAAAGACAGTTATGGGCAGAGTACCCCCACATTGCCTTCCCCAATTCTAAACTAGTCTCAGAAAAGAACTCAAACTTGGGGAGAAATGGATTTACTTTCCCTGAAAGAATTCAGAAGTCATCTGGGGAACATGTCAGCCATTTGCCAACTTCAGACTTAAATTAAGTTTAAATTTTTTTTCAGAGCTCATAATGTTTATGCAAATTCTAAAACTGAGCAAGATATTTGCTACTTCATTGTACAAAAATCTAAATCCAGGAGAATCAGTGTTTATTGCTGATTCTAAACTTAGAACCATGAGAGTGGATTTGTTTTGTTTAAATAAATTGATTGAATCATCCTCACATCTACCTGTCTGTCTTAGTCTGCTTGGGCTGCAAAAATAAAACACCACAGACTGGGTGACTTAAGCAATGGAAATTTATTTTCTCACAGTTCTGGAGGCTAGAAGTTGAAGATCAGGGTGCCAGCACGGTCAGGTTCTGGTGAGAGTCCCCTTCCTGGCTTGCAGGTGGCCACCTTCTTGCTGTGTCCTCACATGGCCTTTCCTCAGTGTGTCTGTGCGCACACCTGGAGGGACCTCTCTTTCTCCCTCCTTTTCTTTTAAGGCCAGAAATCCTATCAGAATAGGACTCCTCCCTTATGACCTGATTTAACCTTAACCTTACCTCTGCCTAAAAGCCCTATCTCCAAGCACAGTCACACTGGGGGATTATGAATTTGAGGGGTGCACAATTTGGTCCATAGCAATGTCCGTGATGAGTTTTGCCACGTCTCCAAGCTCTTCCAGACTACTTACCTTTCTCATGGTAGGCATGTGTCTGATTAATACAACCCACCGTCTTACAAGAAATCTAAACAACAGCACACAGAGAAAAAACATTACTTCATCTAGTCTGTCGTGTTCCCATTACTCGGATCAGCTCCCCCATCCCCTTGCAATCACCATTAAACCGCAGAGATAATTACCTATCTGAGGGCTGCAGTCCTCCCACATAACCTGAAGCCATTGCCATTTGTCACAACAGATCATTTCCAGAACTCTGACAGCCAGCCCTGGAAGCAAGAAGAATGCTCATTTTCCTCACCCTGCCAGAGCTTCAGAAAGAACTCAGCTCAAAATAGATGCTATTGAAGCAGGAGACACATGAGGAGGTACGCAGCCTATCAATACCTCCACGCGGGCCTCTCCTTGCCCTCCATTCTATTGACCGCATGAGAGCCGCTGCTGGAAGCTTTGTAATCCAAAACCATCAAGTATTCATGCGGCTGGCAACCACAAATAGAAAATGAATTGAATCGCTCTCTTTCAAATTAGGATAATGACATTGTCTGGGAAATGATGGTTTAAAAAAATAGTTCAAAATATTGGTTTGAACTTCCTTCCCACTATTCTTTCTGCTCAGGCTCTTCCCTCTGTTTTTTCACAAGGTTTCCCTCCCAGTGGCTTAGAGACCTCGTGTTCAGTAACACGCTCCCAAGAATGAGGGGCCAAAGTCAACCTTGACTTTGTACATCACTATTTTCAGGGCAGGAACTAGACTTTTCCTCCTTCAGTACCTCACAGTCCCTCCTGATGGATTTTAAGTTTTATCTCTTGGATATTCTCTAATGTACCTCTCTTCTGCACTCCTTCCACCCCTGCTTGAGTTCAAGCCACCCTGTCTTCTCTCACCTGGACACACACCTGCCTCTCACAACATCTCGGTGGCCCTAGGTTCTCTTGTGTCATCCATCCACCACATGGAAACCTGAACCATCCTTCTATGGCACTAAGCTTCCTTGCCACTTTGTTGTATGAAACCTTTTAGCGGCTCCCCAAGGCCCTGAGGACAATGCCTACACATTACAGTATGGCACGCAAGGCCTTCTGTGACCTGGTCACCCTGGTAACTCGTGATGTCCCTATGGGCCAGGCCTCCAGAGGATGCTAGGAGAGCCTATCCAGCCACAAGAGATGTCACACTCAGGTTAGTCTTTTATCCTAACCCTCAAGGGACAAGAACCACACAAGTAGAGGGGATCTTAAGAAACACAACACGTAGGCCCTTGTTTCTAGGCAGAGGGCATCTAAATCATAGCAGGGAGAAGGCTGGCATGGTCTCAAAGACCTCTCCCTTCCCTGGGTCTGACTTCAAAGGAATTCCTCTGCCAAACAGTGGTTTAGATAAAGAGCAAAAATATCCTATGAGAAGTAACACCATTTAAAATAGACACTAATGATTGGATTGAGAAGCTGTTTAAATCCTATGGCTGTTCTTCGTATGGGGGATAAAGTACAGAGCAACCTCGCAGGATGTTTTAAATGACTCATCCTCCAAACAGAGTCTCCTCTCCAGAGTAGACCTGTATCATTCATCTGTGATTACGGCTGTCATTTTGCACAACATGAGAATGACTTTGATGGCTGTGCTGATGTGGGGAGAGGTGAGGAGACAAGTCGAGGAAGACAGATTAGTTCTGGAAAATCAGGCATTTCCTGGGTCACCCTGGAGTTTTTGCCTTTGAATTTGGTCTCCTGGAACAATTAAGACAGCCTGAAATCTTTCTAAAATGAGAACCACTCAAGTGCCAGTGGTACAGAGCCTTTCTTGAGCTGCAAAACAGAGGGGAGCCATGTAGAGATGAGAGGCTGCAAGCACCTCAAAGGCACAAGGCATGGCTTCATCTCCATACCTTAGACACAAAACTCATATCATGACCTGAGCCCACTTCCCAGGAAACTCATCAGCCCATGAAAGGAAACCCCACCACAAGGAAGCCAAGACTCTTCAGTCTATTTTCCTCCCTCCTTTTCCATTCTCCACTCTCCTAACCAAAGCATGCCCCAAATTCCACCTAGAGAACCCTACACTCTGCATGGATCATTGATCATCCACCCACAAAAACTGTCCATTTCGCCAAATGAAAGACACACATGCTTCTAATTAGAGGCTTCATGCTAAACTCCAGGGTCAGTGAGTAAGGGAAGTGTTCAGGATCCTTCCACAGGCCCTATCGTCTATCCTGGCCATCCTCTGGGGATAGACAGCAGGAGGGCAGAGGTGGTGCTGCCTGCTTTGGTCAGGCCCAGCTCCCAAGATTGTTGCGTGAGAATGGCGCTCAGCCATTTCCGTCTACCCTCAGCCCAGAAGGAAGAGACATTTAATGTCTAGAACTCCATCAATTGCCTCCATCCTGAGGCCCCTGGCCCAAGACACTCAAGTCAAAGCTTTGCCCAATCTACACCAGAGCCTTGGTCTCACCATCCCCATGATGAAGAACAAGGCTGCAACAACATTCTCCAAACTTTCCTGTGGAGCCAGGTGCTCCATTCTCAGGGCTGTGGAAGAGATTTTTCATTAGAAAGAGGCACAGAAGAGGATGCCTGGGTGGTTCAGTTGTTAAGCATCTGCCTTCACCTCAGGGTCCTGGGATCAAGCCCCGCATTGGGCTCCCTGCTCAGTAGGGCACCTGCTTTTCCCTTTCCCTCTGCCCCTGCTCGTGTGCCCTCTCTCACTGTATCTCTCTGTCAATAAAATCTTTTCAAAAAAATAAAATCTTTAAAAAAAAAGAAAGAAAACAGAAGAGAAGAGAAGAGAAGAAAGAGGCACAGAAGAAACCTTCCCAGGAGGCCTCAAAGGACTATAGCAGAAACGGAAGAAGCCATGTGCCTTTGAATCTGAGAGAGCTGGCCGAAAACAAGAGCACCGCCTGCTCCAGACAGGCTCCTCACTGGCCGGAAGATCACTGCAGAAAGAGGACTGGGGCCTGCCCAGCCCAAACTCTCAGCAACCTGCCACATTCTACCCTAGTCATTGGGTTCCTGGCATAAGCACTGATGTGGGAAACAAAGGCAGAAGAAAAATTACTAAATTGCCTTACTACCTACAGCCCATTAACAAGTTCTTGAAACAGGCAGGGTGACATTCCTCTAGGGACTCAACTGCCTTGATGTTACCACTTTGTTAAAGGCAAAAGACAATCCTAGCCTAATCTCCCCCTCCAGCCTCCACCACCAGGATCCTGTTAAGTTTACTCTAACATACAAAAATTCCTTTAGAAATTTCCTTTATCTCTAATCCCCCCCAAGATATGTGTAGGCAATCACCCTCCCAAGCATATGACACACTGATATACATCTGAAGGGTCATGACTAAGGTTTTATTAGACGGTAATAAATGACTTTTTCCTAACAATAGCTAGCCCCCTCAAGGTCCTGGAAACCTTGTTTCCAAATTCCCTAGAGACTTTAGCTACCCTAACCTCCTCCCAAATCGAAAGTATAAAATGGGCCACTCCTCACAACCCTGGTGCAGCTCTTTCTGCCCATGGGTCCTGTCCCCATGCTTTAATAAAACCACCTTTTTGCACCAAAGATGTCTCAACAATTCTTTCTTGGCCATTGTCTTCAAACCCTAACGTTCTTTCCTTCATCAAGCATGATACTTTCCAAGTCCTAGGTAAGAATAAACACCTCCCTGCCCCCGCCCCCAGGAAGAGGATCACCTACTGGGTTCCCAGCAGGGTCATGGAGATGAAATAACCAGATCAGGAATCTGTGAGTCTGGGTACCTTCGCAGTCGCTGCTGGTGCCTTGCCCTTACCCTCTCCACCATTATAATGCATGCCAACTGCATGGCTTCCAACCACAGGGTTTTTGACCTAGGGCTTTCTCCAGCCAGCAGAGTCTGCTGAGACTGTACACAGAGCAAGCCTGAGTGCTAGGGAGTCAACACCACTCACCACCCGCAGCAGCCCTCAACCCCTGATGAATGGGACTTGTAGGACCAGTATCCCAGCCCTCTCATCCCTTGGTTGTGATCATTCTGGGCACATTCTGCACTGTCTCCCAGAGCTCCTGAGTCTGATGCACTCTAAGTCACTCACAGAGTAACCCACTGGACCCTCTATTGGCTTCTTTCCCTTCCCGATCTTACTTCCTCACTTCCCACCCTGCACTGTCCAGTGTCCCTTGGGATTAGAAGCCAGAATGATGTGATGCAAAAGCCCCAGATCTTTCCACAACACTAAGCCCCTTTCTTTGTACACAGCTGTTCCCCAGGGGCAGGTAAGGGAGAGGGGCACTGGAGAGTCCTTGTCTTCAGAGACCACACTGGCCTCTGAGTCAATAGCTTATCCATTCTGCTGCATTCCTGGCATTCCATGCCTGTTTTATGCAGTTGGAGTTCAACACAGGTGTTTGGCTACATATCCAAAGGCTAGGAAGTTTTGTTGTTGTTATTTGTTGTTGTTGTTGCTTTGTTTTATTTATTTATTTTTTTTAAGTTGGGCTGCTTTAAAGAGGCTACAACACCAGAGATTCTGGTATTGGATGCCCCTTTAGGTTCATTCCAAAGTCGAATTTCTGTGCAATAGTCCACAAGGCAGAACTGGAAACATAACATAATAAAATTTCCCCCCTTAGAAAGTCATAGTTTAACGGCTGTTATAATTGTTGGGGACGTTATGAAAAGAGACCACAGCCTAATTTTGGAAATTAACCTAGCACCAGCTGCAGCTTCCTGGCCCCAGCCTGCAGACATATATCCTTGTCTTCACACATATGCTCATCTGGACATGGGATGGCCTCGTGGGGCTGAGGCATGCAAGATGAAATCCCACAAATCTCCATTATTAAATCCATGATATATTTCAAAACCTCCCCTCTATCTCGGTAATGACACCTCTGACATCCCTCCAAAGTAGGAGAGAGGGAGGGAGGGCTGTAGTGAAAGAGGGAGGGAGGTTCTGTTTTCCTCTGTCCAGATGCACCAGCCTCTTCTCTGCCATAACCCTGGGAACAGTGAGACAGGTCTCATGCAACACCCCCAGACCACAGAAGGGACTGTCAACCACCGACTAATTTAAATCTGCCCAATCTCACCTTCCTTTGGTCCCAGTATCCTCAGGTTGCCTTATGATAGTCCAGACCCACTGGGATGCTCTTCCCAGGCTATCTCTGGGGCCCAAACCTCATTTTATTCCTCTTCCACTCTTCTCCCCTCCAACAATTTACCTCTCTCTAAGCAGATATATGGAAAGCAAACTAAATACCAAGTGAGCTTCTCCAACAGAGGATAACCTAGCCCTAAAGAGGCACCTTTGGAATTCTACACTTGCCTAAAACGTGTTAGGGATTGTCTTCAAGCTCCTCTGGGTGTGGATCAACCCTTTGTGACTACACTACCTCCATGGAAAGGGTTTAGGAGTCTTCACTAAGGCACAGACCAGCTGTTGAGGGCTTTGCATTTATTTAGAGGAATTAGAAAGCTTAGACTCCACCTTTAACCTCTGGGTATCTCCCTATAGTCATCTCTGCACATCCTACCTATCCTTCAAAACCCAGCCAAATGCCACCTCCTCTTGAGGTGTGCCTTTCGCTATGCCAAAGGAGGGCTCTTATGCTCCAGACTTCCCCACCTTGGGTGGTGCTCCATGTTACCCTTACTTGTGTGCAAGCCCCTACATTCTCAGTGTGTAGCAGGCTCCTGGCAGGGAGTCCTGCCTCTTTATTTCTGGCCCCAGCTTCCACCCCCAACATCAGCATAGAGTCTTCTTGCTGCAAAAAGTGCTCAATAAATGTTAGAGGAAGAAGATGGGCAAAGGAATAACTTTTTAGGCCTCTCCATGACAAGAGTGGCAAAAGGAAGGCATAGGACAGATGACATTCCCCTGTCCCATGTGACATCACTTCTTTCCTCAGCAAAATGGAGCTGGCAGGAGATAGGAAGGAAGAGTAAATAATGAGGAAGAGGGACAGACAGTCCTTGATCATCCAGGCCCAGTTAAAAAACAGGAAGTACTTTCACAGAAGGGTTTTAGTACAAGAAACAAGTTACAGAATGGCCAAGGGCAGGGAACAATGTGGTAACCTAGACATCATCCATAGCTAGACCCTGCTGGAAGGTTACAAGACAGAGACAGTATTACCAGAGTCCAGGAGCCAAGGCCACCAGTCAGATCTGAGAGCAGAGAGGGCCACGTGTCTATGATAAATACAACCCAAGAGGAGATGCGGCCATTGCCCTAGGCACTGCCCTAAACAGAGGGGGAGAGACACACCCTGACTTCTGCCTGTTTCTTGCCCTTCAGGTTTCCACTTGGGCCTCCCATTGGCCAAACATACTCTGAAACCAGAAGGTAAGGGAACCTGAGGAATGTCACCTAAGCCCTTGACTGCTCCTGTGATGCCACTTGGAGCAGGGGGTGAAATGGATCTGAAGCAACAGCACAAGAACATTCTTCTTTCACTTCTTCCATAACAAGCATCTGTCCCACCTCCGCCATGGTCCTGAGTTTTCCTTTCTATGTCCCTCCCACCACTGCCCCTGCCATGCCAATTCAGGCCATGAGTGGGGGCTACTTCTGTAAGTCTGTTCCAAGAGGACAACCAGCCAGATCAGGGAGGGACGCTGGCTGGACCTTGGATGATCAGCCCCTGATCAAAGAGCCCGGGCAGGCAGGTCTGGCCTGGCCTGGCCAGTCCAGATCCGGAGCAGTGCAGGCAAAGGGAACCACCAAGCTTGGCAACAGCCTGGGGGAACTTAGAACTGCCCAACTCCCTCACCCCACTCTCAAGGAGCCCCCATCCCCATGGGACCATAAAGTCAACTCTCTCAGGACCGTAGGATTGACCTGGCCTCTCAGGGCTTCAGGATGCCTCTAAGGCATGGATTTGCCTAACACCCTCTAATGCAGTCTGATAAGAGCCACCAGAGGTTTGAACCACAAGAGGGAGGAATTAGGAAGCCTGCTTTCCAGAATCTCGAAGCCAGTGGCCAGTAATGCCAAGAACAACCAACTCTGACACATAAGCAGAGCTCACGCGCCCATGAATGTTTACAGGAAAATATGGAAGAAATCCCACTTTGCAGAAAAACAGCTGGGTATTTAGAAGCTTTGTTTATACTCAAGGATCTGCCTCACGAATCTAACATGTCAAATAAACTCATTACCACCCACCTTGTCCAAACTTTCATCAGAGAAATGGAAAAGGACCAATGAGGGCAGGTAGACCCTGGCTCCCAGCGTTCAACCTCACAATTCCGAATAGTCTTATCCCCACTCCACCCCAACCTTTTTGAGATTTTCTGCATCAAGCTTTAGCCTTGGTTTTAGGGTCACCGACGTTGAGAGACTCTGAGGTTATTTCTAAGCCCAGAAGAGATGGCGCGGTTAGAAATCTGAAGGCCGGGGTGGCAGTTCGGCTCATACAGACAAAGTCATTGTTGGGGCCTGGGAAGACCCACCCTCTCAGTGGCCAGAGTAGTGTTACTGAACCCGACACATATCCAGAGTTTGCCGGCTGCTGCCCTACCCCAGGAAGTAAAGGCTGACCCACAAGACTTGGATGGTTCCTTGCAAGGCAGCTGTCACAGCCAGCTCAGGCAAGACAGAGAGTCTGGGGAGGTTTACCTCCCATATTCTTGCCTCCCCTTAATGGCCTTCTTCCCCCATTACACCCGGGGGCACCCCAAAGGCCTTAAAATGCCAGTCTGCCATTAGGAATTTTGGGAACAGATGCACACAGACACGGAACTAAACCCTGAGCCCTAAGACAGAACTCCCCGATTGAGATGGAAGGGATGGGCCCCGTTCTGCCTGGAGGGCCTCATCATGTTCCACCAAGTCTGAGGGTGAGTAGTCCAAAGCTGGGTAAGAAGGAGCCTGAGCAACCAGAACCCAGGTAATGCCCTATAAACAAGTTTACCTCTCAGGAAGGAATTGTAGTCTCCTGGGTCCAGTCCACAGAGCCCCGTAAGACTCATTTCCTGCTGTCCCTACCACACTCCCCTCATCTGGCTCTTATGGCACCTCAATCTTCACGACACAGAGCCTGGGTCTTCTTAGGCCAGCAGTCTCTGTGCCTTTGCGCCTGTGAATCTCCGCCTCCCATAAGGCTCTTCCCACCTTCCTTTCAAGGGCCAGGTCAACCACCACTTCTGGTCTCATCCTCACCTCCCCAGGCTCCTCACCCCCAGTGGACAGGGAACTCAGCGGGGCAGGGCTTAGGAACGTGTCACCAGCCCTCCACCAGGCACACTCAGATTCCACAACTCAGTTCACAGAAAGAGAAGCCATGTCACTTAATCATTTCAGCCACACTTCCCCACCTGATTTGGATGGACAATTCTGTTCCACATATCCGACCTGTTGGCCACAGACACAAAAGGCAATCTCTATTATCGGATCCAGCCAAGAAAATGCTAAAACAACCATAGCGGCCAAAAACGCATTCTGTGTTTTCCATGTATCTACAGACTCAAACAAGCTTCAGACAAGCACGAAGTTGGTAACTTCTGATAAAGACTCCCCCAGGTTTGGACAAATTTAAAGGATCCCCTGCCTTGCCATTATCCACTTAAGATAACACATAAAAATGGATGGATCAGAAGGGCCTACTCACGGGACAAAAGACAGCATGGAATTCCAGTTCTCAAACACTCATCCCCACCATGGTCATAATTTTTGCCATCATCCACTTACCATCTGTGTTATTATTAATTTTGTATTTTTCTTCATATAACATTAGAATTACTCTCTTCTATTCAAATCGAGCTTTCCTCACTCAGTGCATTTTATTTTTCCTAATATCTACTAAGCCAAACACAAAATGGCTAACATTTCCATAAGTCTGTACATAACAGACAACCTTTGTGTTTCCCACTCAGGTTGAGCATGGCCACCTCGGGGGTGGCCCCTGTTTGCTGTGTCTGCCTTTTGACGCTGTGGACCGAAATGTCACCACTTCTGCTCCACTTGATCAGGGAGCTGGCACAGTGGTTACTGGGCCTGGCTCCCCGGCTCTCGGCTGACTCACTGACCCTGCCCAGAAGCTCCCGGGGGCCCAGTTAAGGAGGTTACTGTGAGCAGAGTTTGCAAACACTGGAAAGGGGAGGTCAAAGCCAGGCTTTGTGCTCATTTCAGGGAATACCCACACCCACTCCAGCTCCCACCCACTTGCTCTCCATCCTCCAAGTAGCTCTGGCAGATACGAGAACCAGCAGGAAGCCTGTTCTCACAAGGACCTAGCTGAAGGTGGGGACTGAAGAGTCTTGCCGTCTGCTCAAGCGGTGCCTAGGGGCAGAGGCCATAGCAACAACAGTAGCAGCAACAGCAATAATAATGACAACCTGCAGCCCCTGACATCTTGCTGCCCAGATGCCAGGTAAATTTCATGAGCACCTGGCACCATACCCACATGCTTCCTAGCTGGGGGAAGACAAAGGCTGAAGTCATTGTAACTGTGATTTATGGAACACCTCTCTCTATGTCAGGCTGGGATAAATGCTATGCATACATTTGCTTACTTAAGGTTCACATGGCCCCTCAAGGTACTTAATACCGATGGGGAGCTTAATTTATAAAGGGAGGGCCTGAGGCTGACCTGTGAAGTGAAGGGACATGGTCACGCCCAGGGTCATGCAGCTTCTTTGCATTCCCACAGCAGGAGTCGACACCCAGTGTAAAGGGCTTCAACGCCCAGGAGCCTTCTGCTGCTCCTCCCAACCTACCTGAGACCAAACTTCCCTGTCATCCTGGTGTCCTCAGGTGACATTATAGTCCATTTTGGGGTGGCCAGCAGAGATTACACTCTCCCAGGCCTTGAGCACCATGCCAACGGAGAAACACTTATCTCCAGAATGTCCCAACCACTGTTCTGGGCCAGTAAGCAGCCAAGTTCCTGGAACTAGGCTGGGTGCTAGATAGGAGTAAGAGGAAAGAAAGCTCAGCCACAGAACTGTATTGGCAACCTGAGGTATCTCAAGAGCAAACTCTTTATACCAGAGATCTTTTCCTTTTAATGCAGCAGAGTCGAAAGGAGAATTGAGGGGCGGGCAGGGGTTGGGTGCCTGGGTGGCTCAGTTGGTTAAGTGACTCTTGGTTTTGGTTCAGGTCATGGTCTCAGGATTGTGGGACTGAGCCCTACATCAGGCTCCGCACTCAACCTGGAGTCTGCTTGAGACTCTCTTCCCCCTACCCGCCCCCGCTCTTGTGCTCACTCACTCTCTCTCTCTTTAAAGAAAAAAAAAATCAAATAAAAAGAGAGAACTGGCCACACCCATAGGTCTTTGCCTCAGTGGCCTGTTTGGAGGCACCTGCTATGCTGCAGTGAGTGCTCAGGGGTGCGGGCTTCGTTCATGCCTGGTCAGGGCGGTCTGCAGGATGGGGTTTACTCAGAGGGGTTCAGCCTCTCTGAGAAGCTGTGGCACCCCGCAGGGCCTCACACACTCTGCCCCCAGCCTGCCTGTCCACCTCCATGCCACACTGCCTTTCCAGAACAATCAAATTCTGATATATCCATTCTGCTTCCTTGATTCATTCTATTAAATCCAGGACCACCGTCTTCTACCTTTTTTTTATTATGTTGTTAGTCACCATATAGTACATCATTAGTTTTTGATGTGGTGTTCCATGATCCATTATTTGTGTATAAAACCCAGCGCTCCATGCAATCAGTACCCTCCTTAATACCCATCACCGGGTCATTACTACCTTTTTTTTTTTTAAAGATTTAATTTATTTATTTGACAGAGAGAGATCACAAGTAGACAGAGAGGCAGGCAGAGAGAGAGAGAGGGAAGCGGGCTCGCTGCTGAGCAGAGAGCCCGATGTGGGACTCGATCCCAGGACCCTGAGATCATGACCCGAGCCGAAGGCAGCGGCTTAACCCACTGAGCCACCCAGGCGCCCCCATTACTACCTTTTTAAAATACAACTCACTTTCAAAATCTCTCAGCTAGTCTCAGCTGTTTGATTATGTTTCAACTAACATTTTTCTCATTACAAGTATGTGTGCATTGCACAAAGCTGGAAAATCTGAAAAGTACAAAGAACATAAAAATTGCTCAAATCCAACCGCCCAGATGTAAGCACCATTAAAATGTTGGTATATCTTCTTTCCTTCTTTCCATCTTTTATCTAGGTGTGTGATTATTTTTAATTAAAAAAAAAGGAATCACGCTATATACAGTTTATATCCTGATGTTTTTACTTAATACATTGTAAACATTTTCTCAGGTAATTTAATGGCAGGATTCTTCAAAAACATGATTTCTAATGACCACGGAGTATTGTCTCATGGATGAGCCATGATTGAGTTAACTGTTACCATATTGTTGGAAATTTCAGCTGTTTCCAATTTTTTTCTATTAAAATAATGCTTTGATAGATACCTGCATACATAAGTCTATATATGAATCTCTGATTCTCCTCCAAGATAAATTCATTCAAGCTATTCAAGATGAATAGCTTAGCCCCCTAGCTATAGATATTTCTCAGACTTTCCAAACAAAGCATTTCAGAAAGCTGCTTTAGCATCCTCACCCTCACCTGAAAATCAAAATGCTCATTTCACTGCATCCTTAGCATCACTGCATCTTATAATTTTTAAAATAATTTCTCTCTTGAAATATGAAAAATGATGTTGTTTTATTGTGCATTTTTTGAGTGTTAGTGAAGTTTGGCATTTTTCCATATGCTTATTGGCCTCTTCCCTTTTCCTTTGTGGTTTGGTTATTCATGTCCTTTGCCCTTTTTACTCTTGCGCACTCCTATTTTTCTTACTGAACTGTAAAAGATCTTAAATTGAAAATACGGAAGATGATGTAAATACTTCCTTATCCTGTCTTTTGGTTTGACATGGCGATGTTGACATTTATCCCAGTAACTCATCTGGAATGTATTCTCATGTGTGGTATGGGACAGCGGTTCCCACATTTTAATGTGAAGCTCAGTGTAAACCTTAAAAATTTGCATTTTAAGGGATGCATGGGTGGTTCCCTTGGTTAAGCTCACTCTGATTTTAGCTCAGGTGATCATCTTAGGGTCCTGGAATAGAGCCCTGTGTCAAGGTCCTTCCACACTTCCACACTGGGCATTGAACCTGCTGGAGATTCTCTCTCTCACCTTTTCTCTCTGCCCCTCCCCTACCCTCTAAAAAATTCTGCATTTTAAGAGCGTTCCAAGGAATTCTGATGGCTGCAGCCACACACTGAAAAACACTGATACAGAATGAGAGGCTAAATTTTTTGGTAATGGGTGAATTGCCCCAGCTTATTTACTGAATAACCTATCTTTACCAATCGTCATAACATACTAAACAATAAATTACATTCCAATATCTACCTGGGTCTAACATCTTTTAGATTTTTGTTTGATATTCCCATAAATTGAAGCATTAATCTAGGGGAATTAGTATAAAAATAATAGCTCATGTTTATTAAGCCATTTCCTTTGTAGCAGGCACTGCTCTACACTCTTGCCATGTAACAACTCACAACAATCTAATGAGGCAATTACTATTATTGTCGCCATCTTAGAGATGAGAAAACCTAGGTCCAGAAATATTTAGCAATTTAACCAGGACTACACATTTGGTAAGTAGTAAAGCTGGCACTAGGATCAGGGTAATAAAACTGTAAGCTGTTCCATGTCGTCTTCATGAAGCAGTGTCTCACATGCCTCCAAAGTACCAAGTCCTCCAATTCATGAACATGGCACACTTCTCCATTGATTCAAATCATCTTTGATTATTACTCCGAGTAATGTTCTGAGGTTCAACATATTGCTTACTTATTCCTAGATATTTTATATGCTTAAAAAATTAAAATAAGATCTTTTGCACTGAAAACATTTCCAGCTAGCTGTTTTTAATACTTGGGAAAACTACTGTAAAGTATCTAGGCAGCTTGGCCATCTTACTGAATTCTTATTAATGCTAATAATACTCCTATTAGTGCTCTTAATTTTTCTTGGAAGGTAATTATACAATTTTAAAGTAATGATCACTTTCTTCTTTTCAATAGCTATACCTTTTGTTTTCTGGTTTCACACCTTACTTCATAGAGTCATATTAAATATAAAGGTGGGAGGGAACATTCTTATCATATTGCTGGTTTTAATGGGAATGGCTCTACTGTTTCCCTATTTTCTACAAAGTTGGATGTTGGCTTAGACAACTACTCTTTATCCTGTTAAACAAACATTCTTTGCAACATAGCATTTTTAAATGTTAATTTCTGATAAAAAAAAATCTTTCTAAAATTTACTGACTTCTGTCTTCTTTAAATGAAAGATTCAGAGCATAATTTTTCTTGACAATTCAGAATCACTGATTGCATATCCACTACTGTAACATTAGGCAAACATTCTTGCCTAAGAACTTGTCTCCTGCCACTATGTTTCTTGAAGTCAGGGCTCTGCTTTTTATGTTTCTTTTCTGTGCTATTGTCATTTCCTCCTGATGGCAAGGCATGTGTCTCTAACTACTCTTACCATAGAGTTTTTGTAGAGCACTAAGTTAGGGAACTCTACTTCTTAAAGCTATATGTAAAATGAGAGTAAACTCTGAGAAAGCAATTTCTTTAGGAGTGAGAGTGTTTTATTAAAAATAAACCTTGAGCCATAATGGCTGATTTTAAACTTCTCCCTGTATTCAGTGGTTGTCAGCCCTGCCGGATGTATTCTCTCGGAACAGGGTATGGTTTCTCCATACCATTCAACAGGGTATTCAACTACTTCATTTGCCCATCTATTTACTGGTTCACCATACGTCTCTTCCCATGAAACAGCCCCTCGATGAGGTGCCAAGACCATGACTACCTCGATCACTGTCATTCCCCTAGTGTCCAGCACACACTGCCCATGACAGGTGCTCTCTGTGTACTGGGTAAGAAAATAAAGTAACTTTGTGACTTTACAAAGCTCCTTTGTTTCCCAAGCAAGGGACAGATGAGGCAATATGAGATCATGGGGTAAGAATTAACCCCAATATACTAATGGAAAAACAGGTCTGGAGAGGAAGTACAATTTGTCTGAGGCTACACGGGTCAGTGATAGGGTCAAAATTACAACTCAAACATTGTGATTCAAGAGCCATGCCTTTTCTGCCTCTAGAAAAATGCCGATTTATACTCATCAAATCTCAGCTTCCAAAATGTCAGTCCTTGTTTTCAAATAAGACCCTAACTCTACAGATATCCACAGATAAGGGGCCAAAATCCCTCATACTCCTTCCTCCAGTTAAGATCTAAGGATGTGTCCCAGGCCACCCCAGGAAGCAGCTAGCCCCTCAAGGAACACAAACTGTCCTCCTCACATTTGACAAGCTGTTAGGGATTTGGGGCACCAGAAAGAGCCCAGGAATTTCCTCCCACACTTGCATAGCCAGCCTGAGGAGAAGAGAGCCCCTTCAACCTCTGACCCAGCCCCCTCACTTCCATCGATCAGTGTGCTGTCCATCACAGAGCAGTCCCCCACATACTGCACCCTCAGTCATTACAGACCCGCATGTTTCAGCCCAGACCCTGTAGCTGCATGATCAAGGTCAGAGTGTGGAGAAGGGGCACGTGGCTTCGAGTGGAAAACTGCTCTTCCTCAAATGGGTCGGACTTTCTGGAAACCACCTCACTGGCTGGCCCATTTGCAGACATTCCAGGCCAACTGCAGAGTTCTCCCTCCTGGTGAGAAAAGGGCTATTGCTGGCTCCCCTCTGACTTCAATCAAGCACTGATCTTCATGGCTGGTCCTAGTCAGACTCTGACCATCACCATTAGATGAACCTAAAAGAAACCAACAGAACTTTGCCACGTGGGCAGACATTCATGTTCTGCTTGATTTACATCCTCTATAGATAAAGAGGCCGTGAGGCTTAGTTTCCAAACCAAGACAGATAAAAGCATACCCTTATACTTGTGCCAGGATCTAAGGCATGAACCATAAATGTTCCAGGCAAACCTGGCATATTTCACACTAACTATGGCAACAAGTTTGCTGTTCCTAATGGCCCTAAACAATCTCTGAGCTTGGCCCATCTTCCAAAAGACTACCCCAGCTGCACGTTCTTCACTGCCTGGCATTTATAAAACTTCCCAAACATTTCACATCCACATACTTTTAACTATAAAAACAAGTGTAATTGCCACATTAAAAGCAAAGACAAAGGTATGATACGGTAAGGGGATGGCCAAGATCCCACAGAAGTTAGTGGCAGAAATGGGCAAGAACTCAAATTCCCTGACTGCAGTCCGGTGAGTAAACAAATTTCACGTCCTTTCTCCACTGTCCACCAGCACTGATTTACATAGCGGTCAAAGTAGAAAAGGCCCCTCTTTGAAGTCACAAGATGAACTTCCACTAGGAACTAATGAGTCACTATTCAGTAAGAAATCCTCAGCTAGTGGCTCAGTTGTCAAGCGTCTGCCTTTGGCTCAGGTCATGACCCCAGGGTCCTGGGATTGAGCCCCACATCAGGTTCCCTGATCAGCAGGAAGCCTGCTTCTCCCTCTCCTGCTTCTACTGCTTGTGTTCCCTCTCTCGCTGTCTCTCTCTGTCAAATAAATAAAAAGAATGTTGGAAAAAAAGAAAGATAGATAGATCCTGAGTTTAAAAAATTGCTCTTTTTACCTAATACAATTTCCAGTGGGTTTAACATATTTCATATAGAAGCAGGGAAACATATATACTCAGAGGTGCTTGTATACTCCTCTTCCAAAAATAATAACAGAATATGTAACCTACCCTTCTGTGATCATAAAAGATCTCATTCCGTAGTATGGTGGGGGGCTGGGTCTTTCTTCTCAGACATGAGAATCAGGGCTCTCTTCATCACTGCTATGCTCTACCTCTTAACACAGGGCCTGGCATGAGCAGGGGCTCAAAGTTCATGAATGGGTAGATGACAAATGGAAGGATGGCTGGGTGCATATACAGATAGGTACATGCATGGACATATGCATGCCTGCTTGGAAATGAGTTGGTCTCCTTTGAGGGATCAGCTATATTTACAGATCTATCAGAATGGGATTAAGTAGGTCTTAGTTAAGTTTGACCTTCGACATCCACTTTTCCCCCACTGATAATTCAAGTGCTATCGTGTGAGAAAACAAGGGAACAAAAGGCGTTGGAGAACATCCTAACCCAAAGCAGTGAATAGAGTAAACACAGGAACCTGAGCTTCTGAGAAGCAGCAGCTATGAATGCAGCCAGAGGGCAAGAGAAGGAGAAGCAGACTAGCTGACTCGGTGGACACTTAGAGGTCCTGGGGTCTAGACAAAGTGTGGGAGTGGTCAAGGCAGGATACATGGTCAGGGTGGGGGCAGGAAACATGGGAGAACTGAAAAGAATTATGGGCTTCACCAGCAAGGAATTCTAATTCACTCTCTCATGAGCCACAGTGGTAATCTCATCCATTTTATTGTTCCTCTGAACTATAAAAGCAAACCAAATACACATTGGGGCAGCTTCTCCAGGCCTGGAAAATCTCTCCTTTATGGTTGGGGAAGTTTGTTCAGAGACCACAGAAACAAAGGCACCTCAGATGGTGATGTTATGCTTCCAAGGAACTTCCTTACCCATCTTGTGTTGAGTATACAACCCAGTCAAGTTTCACTTGCCCTGGGAGAGAGCGTGACCTGTGTACCAGGAAAGACGGAAGAACCCTGGGCATTTGGGAGTCAAAAAGAGCTGGCATCCAGCTCAGGGTCTGCCACTCATCGACAGGGACCCTCGGCGGAGCCACTTATCTTCTCTGAGCCTTGGTTTCTTACCTGTTAAGCCACCCTGACACTACCGCTAGGTCACAGGCCTGGTGAGGACACAAAGAACCTGTTACAGAGCACAGGTGGCCAACTGGTGACCCTGAAGGGCTCTGCACAGGGACAGTGAGGTCATTTGTCTATTTAGATGATTAAAAATCACACATGGCTTGTCTGCAGATAAATGCTTCTCAAATACTTTAAAGATTTTATTGATTCATTTGAGAGAGAGAGAGCACTCAAGGAGAGCAGGGAGAAGGGGAGCGAGAGAAAGGGAGAGAATCCCAAGCAGACTCCATGCTGGGTGCAAAGCCTGATCCCACAATACTGAGATCCTGACCTGGGCCAAAACCAAGGGTTGGACACTTAACTGACTGAGCCACCCAGGTGTCCCTTAAATATTTCAAATGTAAAATTGAAAAATGAAGTCAGATCCTAGCAAATTATCATCATTTCTAGGGTCTCATATTAACTTTGAGTTTAACCCAAATTAACATATTCCCCAGCTTTGTCGAGATAAACCAATAACTCAGACCACCACCCTCAGAACTGAAAACGTGAACATTTTATGTGGAAGAAAAACATAGGGCTGGTAGAGTGTGAACTAGCGCGAACCACCAGGTCTCGCTCCAGACACTAGGCCTGGGCCTGACTTAACCGCATGTCAGTACCACTGCAGTGTAAAGATTTTGAGCCAGTCTACCCTTGCTAAAAGGCCAGTTTTTTCCTTCTCTCCCCTAGGGCTGAAATTGTTCTCACAGCTCTCTGCAATAGCATTGCTTAGGAGAGGAGCTAGCACATTTCAGATAATCAATACATGTTTCTTGAACTAAATCTGAAAATAAGATGGTAATTTTTGAAATGCTGGCTTTAAACAGCCAACTTCTCTTTGACAACACTGTCCCAAGCCAGGTGTCCACCGCAGCTCCCATCGCAACACAGATTTTTCTCTGTTCATTTCTGGTGCTGTGGTAAAAACCAGCACTTCCAAGGAGCAGTCAAGATCAGACAGAATAGTCTTGCTCAGCCCAAGACTTTCCACTGGCACCAAACTTAGGACAAATTTTCAAGTGCAAGTTCACTGCCACTTTCAAGGATGTGTCTTTCAGGATGCTCAAACTTCAAGCAAGGAAGATGATGTTAAGCGCTCATATTTCTGGAAAGCAAGTACCCAAGGTAAGCTCAACCCAGAGTATCCACTGTCTCCATGGATACATGCAACATTTCTACAGATGAGATGGCATGCCCCTTCTTCATTCAGAAGAGAGACCCAGGAACAGGTGTTTCCCACCAGACATGCTAGCCAGAAGAAGGCCACCAACTAGAAAATTCCCAAACCCTCCTAACCAGATCTAGATAGGAAGCCTCAGACGTTTCCAATCAAGAACCCCCAATCTTTCAAAGGTACACAGTCCTCATAATTTAGAACCCATCTTGTAAAGGAGTGAGGACTGGGAGGGCTGGATCCTGGCATGAAAGAACAATCTTTGTTTTATATTCTTCAATATTTTTTGAAAATTATAAAGTAATTCATGCTCATTGCACAAAAGAGAGAGAATACAGAATGTTATAAAAAAGAAAATAAAAACCATCCAAATTTCCATAAATACAGATAATCATTATTAAAATTTCTATAAATGCATATATATATGCATGTCTGTATATAAATATATATAATGTGTATGTGTATATATATAAATATATAATTAGAAGGATAATTTTTGCATCCCACGGTTCTCACCTAAAATTGCTTAAAAGCATTTTCCAATGGCATTCAATGTTTATATTTCACGAACACCCACATAGACTTTACTCTGCACCAGGAACTATTCTAAGCGCCTCACAAGCATTAATCCTCACAGGAGGCCTGTGAGGTGAGTATTATTATCCTCCCTATGTGCAGCTGGGGACACAAAGCAGGCAGGCAGCAGAGCTGGAATTCACAACCGGCTTCTAACTCCAAAGGCCGTGCTCCCTGGACCACCATGCTGCACTGTCTCTGCAGCCTTTGGAAACCTGACTTTTTAGGACTCAATAATATTCCAGTTGGGTCTCCTGGGATTGGAGCAACGCCACATTTAAGTCCTCCAAGTCTTTGCGGCCAAGGTCCTTTGGGCTCTCTGAGTTTGTTGGCCGTAGGAAGAGGATCCTGGCTATCAGTTACCTCCACTGTTGACTACAAGCCACGTATACCAAAGTGGGGGAAACACTGCCAAAGAAACACCCGTGGTGAGAGCATTAGCTCTTTGACGCCTGCCACCCCCAGCCCCCCGGGTCCCAGTGCTCCAGGGAGCGGCCGCTTCCCCACTTATTCAAGATCCGGCAGGCTGCCTCATTTGCCTGCACTTCACTTTCTCTCACTAACACAGGACACTTGGACCTGCCTGACAGGATGTTGATGAGACTTAAGGAGACAGCTCGATGAACCTGAAGTACCTGGCCCAAGCTGGCCCGGGGTTGGGTAGAGGACAAGCCTGTTTTTTTTGTGGGGTGTGTGTGTGTGTGTGTGTTGTTTGTTTTGTTTTTGGCTTCTTAAAATATACCTGGATTTTTATTTACGTGGATATCGTCTCATCCACTGAGATGGGAAGGACAGACTCTGCAGTCAGACAAGGTAGGGCTGACTCGCAGCCCTGCCACTTCCTAGCTGTGGGACTTTGGACAAGTTCCCTACCCCCTCTGAACCTCGTTTGCTCATCTGTGTAACAGGCATCATAATGGCAGCCACCACACAAGCCATCATGAGAATTAGAT
Organism: Meles meles; assembly: GCF_922984935.1. Taxonomy (NCBI): domain Eukaryota; kingdom Metazoa; phylum Chordata; class Mammalia; order Carnivora; family Mustelidae; genus Meles; species Meles meles. The sequence continues at coordinate 109,754,303 of NC_060068.1, forward strand.
GAGATAATACATGTCAAAGAACTTAGCATCTGGCAGGAACTCGCTAAGTCATAGCCCTTCGTACTACATCTTTGCTCATTTTCCACATTCTCTGCTTTTCCCTGTGTTCATTCGTTTCTCTGTCGAGGTGGAGCCCGGGGTGCGGGGTGCAGAGGAACCACAATCAGGTCTGAGTCTGTGACACTGTAACCCTCAAGCAACCAGAATTGAGGGGAGGTTAGAGACCTGGTCACCCTCCAACTTCCCTTTTCCAATTCACGGCTCAGGGGACCTGACCAGTGTGCCCAGCCACGGGCCACTTGCCACCACCATCAGAGAGTACTGCTGGGGTTTTGAAGGCCTCTTCCAGCACCCCACACAGTCACTAGCATTGCTAAAGGAATCACCAAAGGAGAGCACTCTAAGGAGCTTGATCCTGCCCCTGGGGCTGGAATACCTGTTTCCAAAGTCCCTGTCCTTGGTTCCTACCTGAGGTATGCAGGAAAATGGCTGTCACCACCCACGCCTGCCAGCTTCCAGTGATAAGGCTCCCCAGGACTTTGAGCTGGCATGCCCCTCAAAGCCAATACCCCCTCCCCAGCTCCAGAGAGATGCAATCTGGAGGCAGGGCGAGGCATGCTGGGAGGCAGGCCTGCTCCTTCAGTATTTCCACTCAGCCCTCGGGCTACGAGGGAGGAACAGGACACTCCTCAAAGCCAGCATCGTAATTGCAGGAGGCATTAAGCTTAATTAGGCTAATCATCTGCCTGAAGTCATTCACTCTCAACCTCCAAAAAGTGTCTTCAGAAGAAAATCCCATACCAGCTGTGGGGCTAGAGGGTGCAGGTGGAGGCTTAGGGTGCTGGTATCTGAAATTCCTAGGGGGTCTCTAGCATGGTCTCAAGAGTCTTGGGGGCAGAGCTAACCAGCTAAATCTATACCCAAGAAGGACAAAAAGGGGGGACTTCTCAGCCTCAGTCTCAAGCCAGAATTTGGGCCTGAACTGGAGGGGGTCTTTTCTGGTTTCCCTCTGAGCCTATTTGACTTGGTCAATGGAGGTCTGATCCAGGAAACTGTCGTGCCCAGGCACGTTACCACAGGTCCTGCAGTTTAGTTTCTCCAGCGGTTTGCTCCCCACAGCAGTGGCCTCCTGTCTGCCAGGATGAATCTCTGTAACCAGCCAACTGAGAGACAGAAAGACTTACCTGAGTGGACTGGTTCCTCACTCAGAAAACTTCATGTGAGGCTACAAAGCCCAGCTGAGAATGAAAAATCCTTTGCAACAAGGAAAAAAAAAACTATTTAGAAGCTAAAATTGAATCCTAAACACCAATCCTAAAAGCCCCAGGGAGTAGAGATGCCAGCGGCCAAACCCTTGTGCATAAATGTCTTCCTGGAACTGGGACATGGGGAGAGAATCTGGAAGCTGGGTCCACCCCCAGGTCTGCAGAAGCCCACACAACTACAGTAAAAATCTCACTAAATCAAAACCACTCATCCAGAATTCAGGAGAGCTGGGATAGGGAATGCTTGGTTCCTTCCATTGTAATGGTTTATGGAAGGCACATTAGAGAACACAATTGTGGGGAAAACGCTTAGCCCCAGAGTCTTCCCGATCCTCTTAGTTGCACATATTAGCACAGAAGGAGCTATACATAAATAACCCTACTTTGTCCATCAAAGATGACTCTTGCTGTTAGAGGCTCACTTTGTAGGCAGTGGGCCCTAGCTTTATATACAATCTCTGCAAAAAGTAAGACAGTTTATGGATTGGTGCCTGCCCTGTGCTGGAGAGAAGCACTAATCCTCTGCTCTTTGCTAAGTGGCAGGCCCAGGGCAAGGTGATTGACACTGAAGTCACTCCTGGAAACAAACCCGGGAGGGAGGAGGGGGGTAAATGTTGTTAATCCAGATTTACAAAAAGAAAGCAAGGCCCAGAAACATTGCATAACCGCCCAAGGTCACTGAGCAAGCAAGTATGCTGCTAGATTCAAACTCAGGGCGCATGCGTGTAAACACACACACACACACACACACACACACACACATGCACATGGCATCCTCACACACACGTATACACACACACATGCACACGGTATCCTCAGGAATTCTACAATAGGGCTTCCTTTGTGGCAGCTGGGCATTCACTGTGGCAGCCCTGTGAGGGATGGATAGATACGACAGGGAAGAAGCCCAAGCTAGTCTGGCTGGGCAGCCCACATTCCTGCAGGAGATGGCAAGGGCCCAACCAAGGTCACAAAAGGGTGGGAGCCCCCTAGAGGAAGCCATAAAGAAGGGAAGAGCTTGGGGAGAGACAGCAGCTTCTTCAAAGACTGTATAACCCCTGGGTTCATGTCAAAAAGGGAAGAAGAACCACACTTTCTCCTAAGAGTGTAGATAAGGTAAAGACAAACACTTCAAACACAAATGACTAGCTCCAGGATAAAAGAACTTGTCCCTAGAAGATTCCCAGGCCTGCCCAGGAAGGTGGAAACTGAGGAAAAGCACGGCAGCAGGAGGTGCCTATAGAAGAAGGCAGTCCTCAGCAGCGACAGCCTCTGACGTGGACATAAAACACTATGCAGAGTTCTTATGAGGTACCCCGGGCCCCAGACCTCTGCAAGGACCCTAAGCAGCCAGAGGTTTTAACTGCAGATGGAGACCTTGGTGTCTGAAACCATAAATGACTTACCCACCCCAGGATGGGTGGCTACTTAGCCAGTGGTGAGAACTTCCCCAGGTCACTCCCTCTTCCAGTGCCAGCCCTTTGCTCTCTGGTGTCTTTTTCTGTGGTTGGGTTTGTGACCTCCCACTTTAGTGACCAACTCTGTGAGAACAGGGGAGGGATAACAACTGTTCATTCACCTAGTCAGTCGGTCAGTCAACAGACACTTGAGTGTCTACTATTTGCCAGGCACAGTGTTTGGTGCTGGGATATGACACCAAACACACAGTTCCTGCCAGGGAAGACATTCCAGCAAGGACTGCAGACAAGGAGCACAGAAGTAGGGGCTACAAAGGGGTAGGGGTGAGTGGAAGGTTGGTCAGGGAGATAGCATCTGGGCAATGACTTTGTGCCAGGTACTAGCCTGAGAAGAAGGGAAGGGACTTTGTGCCAGAAGGGAAGGGACTTTGTATTCCCAGGTACTATCCTGGGAAGAAGGGAAGGGAAAAGAAGGGAAGGGAAGGAAAGGAAGGGAAGAGAAGAGAAAAGGTGTTCCTTCCCTCCAGGTACACCTGCTCAGAGGACCCCGGCACCACTGTCCCTAAGCTGAAGACCCTCAGATCGACAAATTGACATCCTCAGGGCTTGAACACTGGGCAGCAGAGAAGGCAAGAATGGCAACCCTGCTCACATGCAGAAGGAGACCACCTTACTCATCTATTCCCCAAGCTGTTCTACTTGGAATGTCCCAGCCATCACCAACTAGGCACCAGAGCATGAAAGCCCTGGAAATGCCTCATCGACCTTATTATTTTAACCTACTTGTAATCAATCAAAGACCACACCCTAAGACATAGTTGCTAGCAGGAGAAGCTATAATGAGGCCAGCAGATGGAGCCTTGACAGCTCTAACATAGCACAAGGGCTGAGTGATCCCTCGAGCCCCGAGGGGATTGGCCAAGGGAGAAGGGAGTATGCAGAAATACGAGTGGATTCTTTCTTAGATACGTTATGGCATGGACAGACAGGAATAGACTCCTCTTCCCAAAGTCACTGCCATGTACTGACTTCCCCAAAGTTTGCCTGGAGAGGCAGCCCCATCCTAGGCAAGCCTGTGAGTGCTGAAGGCCAGGACTGAGGCTGTGCCCTCCGACTTCTAGCTCCTCGCACAGAGTTAGCCCAAAAGTAGCAACAAGGAATATATTCTGGATAAAATTTTCAGGGAAATGAATGCTAGAAGGAAGGGGTGACAAGTAACTTATCGAGCTGGCCTATGCTCCCTACAACTAGAGTGGCAAGAGCACCATTAATACTGGCATATTGGCTGTGTCCTCCCAGCCTCAGTTTCCCTAGTAACCCATCCTGCCTCCAGCTGTTCTGGACCCTCATGGGTGATAGGTGGTAAGAGTACCTGCAGACCCGGGCATAGCACGATAGAAACCCTGTCTGTGTGTGGTAAAGAAGAAAGGGAAGCATTAAGTGGATTGATTACAGCAAACCCCCAAAGGCTCTCTGCCAGAATCTGGTGGGAAGGGGAGCACCCCTAATAGCCACCAGGTCTAGGAATCCAATCAGTCAGAAAGCCCAGGAAGAATGTGCACTGCCATATAATCACAGGATGGTCCCCAAAATGAAAAGCAAGCATGACCGTCCAGGTGGAAGCCTCCGGGCCATCCCTGTGCAAGAAGGATCCTTCCCAAGTTCATGGTCCCTTTGCAACCATGGTCCTATAAGCTAAATTAATGGTAATGGTTACAGCAACTCCACCACATCTTCTCCCTCTCTCTGCCCCAGGCCTCATCAGCATCCAGCTTTCCACTGAGGGTCCTGCTTCCCCATTGCCTGCTTGCATGGAGGCTACCCCTTCCTTCTACGCTTGCAAGTGGCTCCAAGCTGTCTTCACCCCAGAGCTGCTTCCATCTCATACTCCTCTGCCAGCACCTGAAGCTCCTGTCCATATGAGGCTTTGCAGGCTGGTCCTCCTCTCCTTTCAGTGGTCACCAGCCATCCACATCCTTCACACCCCCTCACTCACTGCAGACCTTCATGCGGACTCACTGTCCTCCCCCCAGGCCATCCAGGGTGACCTCAGCCTCTGGGGATGCCATCAGTCCTGACCTCCTTGTCGCCAGTAGCCCTTGTCCACACCCCAGTCCAGGTACCCAAACCCAGAGCCATACCCTGCACCCTGTCATCTCCCAGACTTGCTCCACCTTCCAGATCACCAACTCAGACACCCCACCCATTGACCACAGGCTCCAGGCCTCACGCCCTTAGGGTGCTTCATCTTCCTGGAGAGCCCCAACCCTGGAGCTGCCCCTGACCTGGACTCTGCCACAGAGCCCCACTGGTATGCCCCCATGGTCTCACATGAGGGGCCTGTGATCCTCCCACAGACTTCTGTGTCAAAATTCCATACAGCAGCTCTTCTCACTCTTCTCTCCCACCTCCTGACACCACCGCGCCCTTCCTGCCACCTGCAGATTCATCCCTGCATCATGGAGAAGGTCCATTTCTGATTCAATATCGCATGTCATCGTTCTACCCCTGGGCTCTAATGGGTCCCTCTCTCACTGCTGGGGGCATAGGTCTCTCCTATCCATCCCACCTCTTGCCAGTCTCCCAATTCTACTCCCTCCCTCTACCTCCTTCCCCCAAACATGCTTGGGTCCTGCTCACTCATCCAGAAACCAAAGAAGACACAACTCTCCTTCCACTTCATTTCTCCACCTTCCCTCAACTTGCTGCCCTCTATCTTCCCACCAAAGGGAGGTTACCTCTGAGAGTTGCTTACAACCCTCGCTTGCCCTCGTCCACTTCAACCACTGCAGTCTGGTTCTATCTCTGCCACTGCCCCAGAAGTGATCTTACCAAGGTCACTGTCAGCTCCCTGTGGCCACGTGAGCCTTCATCTTTCTGACCTCCCAGGAGCATCTATCCCGGACTCTGTGACTCCACGACAGGAGCAGAACCATGAGAAAGTGGTGTGTGCAGCACTAGGGAGTTCACACTCCGGAACCAAGCCGTCCTGAGCTGGCAGTCCTGTCTCTGCGGCTCACTAGCCATCCCTTTGACATCTCCACTGCAGAAGGGGACGAATGCCAGCACCGCCTCCCCGGGTCACTGTTAGACTGAAAGCTTGAATGGGGTGTCCAGCACTTCCTGGCACCATAGCGACAGCAGCCATCATTGTACCACAACATCACCAAACTCTGGGCACACACTGGGTACACACACAAGGAAGAAGCGGAGAACAAAACTGGAAGGAAGACTTACTTGTTGGTGAGGTCTGCATGTCAAAGGAGCAGCTCTTCCATTAATAACTCAAGGAAACCAGAGGCGCCTGCGCAGCTTAAGGGTCTGACTCTTGATTTTGGCTCAGGCAATGATCTCAGCATTGTGAGACTAAGCCCTACTTCCAGCTTTGCGCTGGCTGTGGAACCTGCTTAGGATTCCCTCTCTCCCTCTGTCCCTCCCCCTACTTGCACATACACACTCTCTCTCTCAAATAAACATATTTTTTAAAGATTTATTTATTTATTTATTTGACAGAGATCACAAGTGGGCAGAGAGGCAGGCAGAGAGAGGAGGAAGCAGGCTCCCTGCTGAGCAGAGAGCCCGATGCGGGGCTCGATCCCAGGACCCTGAGATCACGACCCGAGCTGAAGGCAGAGGCTTTAACCCACTGAGCCACCCAGGCGCCCCTCAAATAAATAAATATTAAAAAAAAAAGTAATTCAGGGTAATTGGAACACTGCTGACAAGACAACCATTGAGAAAAATGCCAGACCAGGAGGGAGAAGTGTCTGGAAGGCTGGGGCCCCCTCGGTGCAGGCCACTGACCAGCAGGAAGAACAGAGTGGGAGTCCCCCACTGAGAAGGACCAGCTCTGTGAAGGCCCTACAAACTCCCCTCCTCCACTCACCCACCTACAGTGGGCCCTGTGACACCTTCTGGTCCTTGCCTTTGGAACTGACATTGCTCCATCCAGATGGCTTCTCCAGTTGTCCCTTGAGCAGTTCAGCAATGACCTCGGCACCACTGTCCTGGGTGTCAGGCTTGGGTAAGCCTGCCCATTGTGTGAGTCTAGGTAAAGTCAAGGTCTGCCCTTTGGGGATGTGCATCCCAGGAGTGGGAGAGGACAAGTTCAAGTGACAACAAGAGGGAAAAGGGCAATGGGTAAAGAGACAGGTATGACATGTAGGTGCCTTATGAGGCTTGGTGGCTGGTTGGGGTGAGCAGGTTCGCAGTGAGAGTAAGTCAGAGTGGTCCAAGTTCCTGGCACAGACAGTACGGCGGAGGACAACATGACACCATTACATGAGACACTGGATCACAGAAAACCACTCTGCAAGGGAGGCCCCCAAAGAGGAAGGTGAACCTTAATATTGTTCATTAGGAGCTAAGCCAGACTCGCTGAAAAGGCCAGGAAAATAATGATAATGATATCAATAGTTATAATATCAAATATTTTGAGTACTTGCATTAATCCTGAGTGCTTTGCACTGGATTCTGTGGATTGGTCCTCTCAATCCCCATTGCATTCTCTTTCTACCTGGGAGGTTGGAAAGCTGAACACGTTTCCCAGACTCCTGCAGCTAGGGTCTAGGATGTGATCTAGGTCCTGACAGTCAGATACACTCACACCAGACTTGGAAAGCAGAAGGCAGAGGTCATCCTCCCATGTCCTTCAGCTGTTTCTAGTGGCAAGCATGGTCCTGGAGATGTGGGATTTCTTGGAGGCACATTCCAGGCTTCCTCCCGCAGCTTCTCAGTTATTGAGAGGTGAGTGTGGTGCCACCAGCAGCAGCAGTAATTTTTTCATTCTGGCTTCCTGGTACCTGGATCCCAGCTGCAAGCCTGAGTCCTGAGCTCTGATCTCCAGTGTCAGAGGCAGGCAACCCTACCCAAGAGGGCTTGTTCTGAACTGTCCGGGGAATCCTTCCAGGAGCTTCACCCATGTCAGTGACCTGTTCCTCCAGCCCTCTCAACAGAGTTGTAGGACCTCATTCCCTACTTTTAATCTCCCCTTGCTACCTTAAATTAGCCCCAATGTGTTGCACAGGGCCTTGTGCTGGGTTTTTATATGCATTACCCCTCATGACAGACCTACTATTAGCTTCATTATTTCAAAAGAGGACTGAGTCATAAAGATGCTAAGCAATTCACAATAGGCCACACAGCTAGTAAGTGACAGAACCAGATTTCGGCCAAATGCCAAGTGCACCCCCAACCTTTACAGTACAATCCCCTGATGGGGAGCACATGGTTATATTGCCTCGCAGAAGCTGCCCTGTGGGCATGTCTTTTCTAGCTTCCATTAGGCTGGAGTAGGGGCAGAACAGAAGGAGAGGGATAGGGGAGCCCACTGGATAGGCACTCTTTCTCAAAATCATGGTGGGCTATGGGAGGACACTGCGGTGGGTCATTCTGATTAAAAGTGGGGCATAAAGCTCTGCTTGCCTAGCAGTTGGCACCAATGAGAAAATTTCCCATCCTTTGAAAGTGGGGCAAATGGCACATGGAGGTTATGCGCAAGTGGGAACTGACAACCATTCACTCCTCTGCAACTGCACAGCTGAGCTTGGCAGGTCATTTCATTCCCCGCATCTGTAAAATCTGGCCTGGTAGGGTGAAAAAAGAGACCACCTGGATGACGAAGTGAGGGAAAAAGAATCAAGATATTTGATTTTGAGAGCTATAGACGCTGATGCTTTAGGCTGAAGCTAAGGTTGCTCATACACCCTCCCTCTGGATGAGGACAGAAGGACACAGCTATGAAGAGGACACTTGCTAATCCTCTTGCTAATCCTCCCCCCCCCACCAACCCCACCCCTGAGATTTTTCCTTGGCTGCTTAACCCATGAGTGAAGTCATGTGTCTCTGTGCATAAGTACAACAACTATAATTTTCAGGGAGTTAATTACCTTCATACTTTGATCTGGTGGAGTTTCATCTCTATGGTTACAGGCTGAGTATAAACAGTTATCACTTGTCTCTTTTACATAAAATATTCTTGGAAAATACCCCTAGGGCTTCAATCATGGAAATCAAATATGCAGAATATTCAGAGAACCTATTAAGATTTTTTTATATAAAATGTATCTACACACAAAAATAGATAAAATTGGGTAACCATATGGCTATAAATAATAATTTGAGAACTGATGCAGTTTGCTTTTTCAGCTCTACTCTGCAATGAGCACATCAGGTCTCCTCAGTGAGGCTGGTCTGGCAAGGGTAAGGACTTGGCTGAGTGACAGGCAGGGGTGCTCAGGAAACAGTGTCCAGTACCTGATGATGTTCACTGGGAGTATTAGAGCTGGGGGCAACTGATGCTCAGAGGGACCATTCAGGTAAGTGATCATTTAGTCATTGTACTTATTGATTGTGCCTGCCTGGGGCCTTATGCTGAAGTCTGTGTAAATAGATGTGTCTGTGTTGAATGAATGAATGAATGAGTGAGTGATGAAAACTAACATTTACACAGAGTTTAATGTGTGCCAGTCATTGTCATGCACTTTACCAGTATTTTCTGTAATCCTCACTATAGCACTAGGAGTTAGATATAACTGTCATTATGCCAAAATTTATGGTGAGGAAACAGAGGAAATAAGAGAGGTCACATAGCTAAAAAGACGTAGAGCCAAAGTCCATCTCAGTCTAAAGCCCCTACTCTCTCTACCCCCTCCTCTGCTGGCATTATACGACAGGCCCACAAATATGGATGTCATGACTGCCAGACAACACTGAAATGTTCAAGGTAAGGGGCATAATAGCTTTCCTAATTTCCCAGGACGGAGCTCCGTAGATGGGTGACCCTGATGGGAAGATGTTCCTGATGACCAGAAGCATTCAACCATTGGTCAACAATGTCTATATATTGGTATCTCTATCTCCCTGATCAGAGGTATCTGCCCCTTGGCAGCTCTATGTCCGTGGTCAGTAGTCCACCCACTGGTAGCCCAAGGCCCCACCCAGTAGTGAAAATCCACTGGTAGCTCTATGTTTCCAGTCAGCAGTGTCCATCCAGTGGGAGCCTTCTCATCCAGGGTAGAACCGCCAGCAGCTCTGACCTCCAGGAGTCCATGAGGTTGAGCAGGGTTACCATGTCACACAACTCCAAAGGGCATACAATGGGAATAGTGCCCAAGAGTTAGGCAACACCCAGCCCTAGCCATCCAATCTTGTCTCCAAATGGAAAAGGTAGCAGGGACTATACAGGGTGGACCTGGGTAAGGGAATGAGAGGACCCACCAGAATGGTACTGTTTAAAGATGGAGGTCTCTACTTGCCCCACCAGGGACTATTTGGAAGTGGGGCCTGAGTCAACTGCAGCTATGATTAGACTTCAAAGGCATGTGGATCACATCTCTAAGACTCAAAATCTGGGTACAGGGTCTGACCAACTACAAAACAGGGATAGAATATATGGAGTGAGGACTACTTATCAAAGCCCTGAGTACCATACTCCCACAGAAATGGGCCACTGTGATGGCTTTAGCTCATCAGTCAGTCCCTTAAGATGCTGTCCCCCATCTGCCTCTTGGAAGAAACCCTTGGAACTTTGTCTTATGGTGCCAGAAATTGCAGATGCTGCTTTAATCAAGTGAAAATGCTTCCCTGGATCCATCAAAGCCCCATTTCATTTTCTGTTCTGAATGAGATCTGGCAGAGATTAGAAATAATACACACATACCTGTTGAATGTTGACCTGAGGTTAGCACACATAGGTTGTGGTGGAGGCTGACAGTCACAGCACAGAGAGTCAGCTGGTGTTCCAATGCAGACACAAAGCAATCAGGCTCACTGATCACCAGCCTCTCACTAAGGGCCCACTGTGCACTTGACCCTATGTATTCCAAGATGGAGAAGCCCTGGCTTACGCCCCAGGAATGGAGAATATTGAGGACTATGTCAGCTGTGACCAGGAAAGGAGGGAACTCGTAGATGAGAACAGAGGAAGAGGGAGAAACCAGCAGAGCTGGATGAAGTGCCTTTTCCTATGCAGCAACCTTGAGAGCCTAGTCAGCAGCACTCAGAGCCCTTGGACCTGAGCGCTCATCTGGAATCTTGCAGAGTTCGGGGCGGGGGGGGGGGGGGCGCTCCCTTGGCTACTGCTGGAGCTCCAGGACCTTGGGCAATGGACCAGGCAATGGGCATTCCTGTCAGGGGTAGGGTGTTTACACCAGGACTCTCCCTCCCACCTCGACCCCCACTGGCTCTCTCAGAGAGTTCTGCTACAGGTACTGGTGCCTTTGGTGTTTTCAGAGTTTCTAGAAGCCCCAAACATCTGCCCTCCACTCTCCAGTACTTACGTGGGAACCAACTCCTCCCCCAAACTCCCAGTGCCCTCATTCTACCTTCCTGCTTCCCAGGGCCATGGCTAGACTGTTTTGGGGCACATGTGTGTTCTCCCTCTCTCATATACACACTCATTCACATCCTCACAACACACCAGACACCCACGCATAAACCGTCACACTCATATACACTCACAACCCACATACACTTGTGCAGCACTCTCACACTCACAAAGACCCTCACACTGGTATACACGCACAAACTTCACACTCATACTTGTGCATGTTCACAATCAATGCACACCCATAAACACTTGCACATGCTCGCTCACACATGTTCACCCTCCCTGAGCTCGCTCACGCTATCGTACCCAGCTTACCTTCCTTTCACTCTCACAGCACATCACACCTTACAGTTTTACTCTCCACAGCCCATCCCTTTCCCGTTTCTGTTTCCCATGTTCACGTCCCTCTCCATTTCCCCCCGTGTCCCATTCCCTCTGGCCCTTCCGGCTGAGCCCCTAACACACTCCTGTCTAGGATGGTCTGCACTTAGCAATGGAAACCCATGACAGATGCATTCTGGAGCCGCCATGTCTCAGCATGGGATCAAGGAGCACTTCTATATACCAAAGGTGTAAACTAACAGTGGATCTTCAGGGACAGGACAAAGTCAAAGGTATTTAGGAGTGAAAGAGCATTCCTGGAGCCACAGACAACGTCCATTCCGGTCACCTGGGCTTAGTTACATAGCCCTTAATGAGACTACACTACAGGCCTGAAGGGCTGGGCCTGAGTTTCTGCTGTACCATAAGCAGGCCTTCATGGTTTCCAGGCACTCTACATATTTCAAGTCCCTGGCCTAGAAGATTCCCCTGGCCCTGAAAAGTGGGCTGGGGTTGGCTGTGGGGGTACTTAGTTTAGGTTTAACCCTCACAGAACCTGGCATGGGGACATAGGTATTTGTGGCTTATTTAGAAGTAGTCCCAGGGGGCGCCTGGGTGGCTCAGATGGTTAGGAATTTGCCTGAGGCTCAGATCATGATCCCAGGGTCCTGGGATTGAGCCCCAGATAGGGCTCCCTGCTCATCAGGGAGTCTGCTTCTCCCTCCCTCTCCCCACTGTACCCCCTGCTTGTGCACTACCTCTTTCTCTCTATCAAATAAATAAGGGGAATATCTTAAAAAATAAATAAATAAAGGCAAGAGGGGCTCCTGTGGGGTTGAGACGGCTCTGGGGGAGAAAGCAACAGGGTGCGTGGAACACCTGAGGCGGGTTGAGGCAGGGTGGGGGGCAGGTGAGTTGGAACTGCCCACCACAACCACCACTGAAATCAGAGTTAGGCTGAGGAAGCAGCCACAACAGGCGCATGTGGGCCTGAGTCAGCCTCCATCCCAGAGAAGGACCACACCAAGGATACTGATATGCCAGGCATGTGCTAGGCATCAGGCAAACATCTGAGAACAACCCCACTCCTGAACAGAAGCAGTTCTTTCTCTGCTCTGAGTCTCAGTTTCTCTATCCCCAAAGGCAGGTCAGAATGTTTCTCTACAGATGGCACAAAAATGGATGCAAGGCAGCATATGACTCTCCAGTGCTTTGCGCTCCCATCATCATCAATCAAGGCCATGCCTTTGCCCAGAAAGGTACAGTCTAACAGCAAAATTACACGTACCTTATAAGCAGGGAATCACTTTGGAGACAAGGCAGTCCTCGTCCCCCGCACATCGTGGAGGCTCCTGCTCGAGCATTGAGGGGATGGGGAGGGTGAGGGCAGTAGAGACCTTGTGACAGTGCACAGGCCTTGGAATTGAGATGTGAGTTCACAGCCCAGGTCTGCCCAAAAGCTGGTGACTTTAGAAAGGTCATTCATTCTCTCTGCCAATGGGAAATGGGCTGAACTTTGGGCTTGGCTGATAGTCTGAAGACACAGTGTCTGTGAAGAACCAGTACCCAAGACCTAACACAGAGCAGGTCTGCAGCAAATGCCCTCTGCTGGCTGCCCCAATCTGCGGGCCAGAGAATGTCTGCTGAGCTCCCCCAAAGCTAGGCTATCGACTCTCCTGCAAAGCCTCCCACCATCCTTCACTGGATAGTACAGTGCTGGGGGGGGTGGGGGCAGTGCAGGTGTTGGGGTGGGGGTGGGGTGGGCCAGCAGCAGCCCTGGAAGTGCTCAAGCTTTACAGTCCCCCAGCAGGGGCTGTGTTCCCCTCCACTAGCTCAGACCCTCAGCCCTTTGAGGAGCCCTGAGCTTAAGGGAACCAGGTGCCTTCAGTAAAAAAAGAAATAAAGAAAAGAAAGAAAGAAAAGGGAGAAGGAAAAGAAAGAAAGAAAGAAAGAAGAGAATCTACAAATAAAGGGTGATTTTGCAAGGGTAGTGTGGTGCAATTTTAGGGGCTCCAAGAAGTTTTACAGACCCAAACACAGAGCAAAGACATTCAGGGACCACAGAACATTTCCTACACCCAGCAGGGTGGTGGGGGCCCAGGCCAGAGGCAGGGATGGGGTGGGAAAGGCCCCTCCTTCAGCTCCTCACTGGTCTTCAATAGCAGACTCCCAGGCTGGCCCTACTGCAGGTGGGTGGAAGGAAGGATGGGGAGAGGTTCAGTTCAGTGAAAGCCAGGTTCATGCAGCTTTTCCTGTTAGGGGTCTTATATCCCGGGGACAGGCTTTCCTTAAAAGCATCTTGTCTTGTTATGGATATGAAATGGGTACATGCAAGCCCTGGGTGAGAACACCCCCAAATCCCTCCTCTCCACACACTCCCAGAAATGCAGTCCCTCTCATGTCTCACTAAACAAACCTGGGAATATATAGAGTCAGGAAAATCAAGAGGCTGGACTGAAAAATCCATCTATGAAATCTTTCTTTTTGCAACACACAAGATGTCCGAAATTCAAAATGCATGAAAGCATGTCAGATCACCAGAAACAAAAATACAGCAACCAAATGAGCAACTGTGGCAAGAACCAAAGGCCCACAGGGTGCCTGGGTGGCTCAGTCAGTTAAGTGTCTGCCTTCAGCTCAGGTCACGATCTCGCGGTTCTGGGATCGAGCTCTGTGTCAGGCTCTCTGCTCAGCCAGGTGTCTCTGTCTCCCCTCCACCCCTCACTCTCACTCAAATAAATAAATCAAATCTTTTTAAAAATGCCCATAGATGTCACTAGTAGTGAACAGAAACCAAATTCAGATAAACTGGTATTTCAGTACCTTGATTTTCAGCATTGACTTTTATTGTGAGGACTGACCTGGGGCCCCTAACAGACTGAGCCCAGTGCCTGGCAGATGGAAGAGGTCATCCCAGAGCCCTGCCATAAATCCCTGTCCTGCTGCATGACCTTTGTCACCCCAGTGGCCAGCCAGGAACCTGGGCACAGTAACACAAGCTCACTTTCCCTAGTACTATAGGAGCACATGGTTGAGTGAAATGGGGGAGCCAGCCCAAAGGGCTCTCCAACATTCAGCAGGTATGAACTAGAGAAACTTCTGGAGAATCCAAACTCAAACCACTAAGCTGGAAATTGTTCATATTCCAGAAAGTCTGTATTTTACCCTAGGGTCCTTTTAAATCTCCCTAGGTCATTTAAAGCGGGGAGTAAGTGGAGCAAAGAGGGATGTCATAAAATAATGAGTGCCAAAGAAGATAAGGGCACGTGGATCATACAGTATGACTGCAATTCTGTGGAAGTCTGCAGGGACAGCAGGACTGGCTCTTGGCAGGGTCATGGCTCCATGGTACCCTTTCTTCTCCTAAGGGCTCCCATACTTTCTTCAGGACAGGATACTTGTATTGTCTGGTGGCAGGGAGGCGGATGCTTAAATATTTTTAAAAGAAATGAGTGTTGCAATGGCATCAAACAGACCTAAGCACCAAACTCAATTTTCCAACAAGTTGATTAGAAGTTCCTGACACCAGCTTTCAAAACTCTCCCCAATGCCCCTGCTGCCCACAGCCCCCATCTGCCTCTTCATGGAACCAGCTACTCCCTGACTCACCACACTCTGCCTCCAGGATGTTCTGCAGTTCAGTCCCCATGGCTCTGCCTTCCATTCCCCTTCTCTCCCTGGCTAAATCTCTCTCATCCTGCAAGGTCCACCTCAAGCCTACCTGCTCTATGAAAGCTCGCTTGGCTCCTGAGCTGAATGGGGCTGCTGCTAGCCCCCCTCTGAAATCCCAGAATGCATGTCTGGAACCCATTTAAAGGAATCTTCCCAGACTGCTGGCCTGTGGTCCCCTCCGCCACAGACACATCACGAAGCTGCCTGCATCTTTGCAGCCCCTGCTCCCTGGCAAAGATGTAGTGCTCACTGTCAAAGGACAGTAAACATCAGAATAAAATAAATCCTCCATCTCAAGCCAAGGAGGGCTACTTGGGCAAATATACTTTCATAATATTTCATAATATTTCATAATATTTCATAAATATATGTTACTCTTTTCCTCTACAGAGTAAACAAAGTTAGTCTTTTCGTGATATTTCAAGTATACTTTTAAAGAACTACTTCAAATGTTGTTTTCAAGGACAAAAATTCAGGAGAAGCTTATAAAATACTTCTGTTAGTCCTGCTGAAGAAGCAGCAATAAGAATGGTAACCCTCCGGTCTCTGCCTCTTCACTTTGAAGCTGGACCTCCCAGCCACCACAAACAGGGGCAAACCTGCCCTCTTGCCATGGCCTGACCTGGATTCCGTCTCCGTCAGTGATGCAGGAGCCACCTCCCACCCTCACAGGGAGCCCTTTCCTCCACCATGGGCCACAGGGTGCCCCCCTCTCCCTCTAGCCTGCCTCCTCCCTCCAGGCCACCCATCCCCTCCCCCACCTGCCTCCCACTACTGCCTGCCCCACACCTGCTTCCCTTCAACCCCGTCCCTCCTGCTTGCCCCCCACACCAACACACCCTCCCTCCTGCCTGTCCCCCTGCCTGCACCTCCATCCGCACATCCTCCTGCCCACCTATCCCCCTATATTCCCCCTCTTACTTGCCTCCCACCTATAACCCTCCCCCCAACTGCCTACCCTCCCCCACACCTGACCCCTCCTGCCTGCCCCCCCACCCGCACACCCCCCTCCTGCCTGCCCCTCTCCAGCATCCACATCTGGTTTCCCTTCCCCACAAGTTTCACAATGGACAGATTCTGCACTTCAAGGATTTATGGGTCCTGCTGCCCCTCCTTGCTTTTGATATGATTCCATTATGTGCTTAAAATCTGGGCTGTGCTCTTGGCTCCTGGGAGCTGTTTATGACAATTCTTTTACAGCCCTAAATCATTCACGATTAGGAGCCTGGTTATGTTCAGAAGCAATGACTAGTTAGACTAGTTCCTAAGACAGAAATTTGCAATGTATGTCAGACAGTTGGTTGAAAAATTTTCCTCATACATGATTAATTAAGGCTAACGTTCACCTGGAAGGTAAATCCTCTGAGCAATGCCTTTGACTCTGTCCTCTTACACATGGCTGAGACCCTGATTTAGGGGCAAATGAGAAACATCCCTGCCCCAAACCCAATCACTTCCTCCTTCTGCTGTGCTCCTTTCTCTGGGAGCTAAAGACCCACTGATAGAAGGCTTGGTAGAAATACCAGC
The DNA here is from genome assembly GCF_922984935.1 of Meles meles. Taxonomy (NCBI): domain Eukaryota; kingdom Metazoa; phylum Chordata; class Mammalia; order Carnivora; family Mustelidae; genus Meles; species Meles meles. The sequence goes on from NC_060068.1 coordinate 109,770,835, forward strand.
ACTGTAAACACCTCCCTCTCCATAACAAAGGGGCCTGAACTGTGTTTCATTTTCCATCTCTGAGTTACAGTTTTCAGGAGAAGACAAAGAATTCTGAGAATAAGAATACAAAGTGTTTATTCCCTGCCCTTTGGTCTAGGACTTCCCTTGGCCAAGGTTTCTCTTGCCTCCAAACTCCCCATCATGTCTCCTTCACAGAAAGCCAGACATCTTCCTAACAGGTAAAATATAATCACCAGACCCTCCTTCTTACGGGGCTCAAGGGGTCCTTATCACCTAGGTGGTGAAGGCCAAGGCCCTGCACAGTATGGCCCTCATTCACATATCCAGCCATCCCCCCTCATGTGCCAGATCCCTGCCCTAAACTCACAGCCATATGTGAGTCTGTCCCAGCTGCCCTATGACCGCCCCCCCCCACCCTCTCCGAAGCACTTACTTAAGCTGCTCGCTCCACCTGGAATGTCCTGCTTGATGCCAGTCTTTTCAGACGGTCTCCTCCTCCCCCGCTAGAGCCTGAATGCTCACTCTGCCCCACAAGAGAATTCACAAGTGTGTCTATCCTTCCCCTCCTCAGCCCTGCCCAAGGCAGATCTGAGGGGGGCTCCCACATCTGTGTGTATCTGAGACCACCACTTGAAGGAGGGTGGCCCAAAACCACACTGCAGCCCCTGATGCTGAATGTAGGGTGGCTATTCAAATTACAAGAACTTTAGTGAAATGTTGGGGGGGGGTTACAATTTATTTTTTAACTTTTTAAAATTTAAATTCAGTTAATTAACATAGAGTGTATTATTAGTTTCAGAAGTAGAGTTCAGTCACTCATCAGTCTTATATAACAATGCTAATTCCATCACCTGCCTTCCTTAATCCCCATCACCCAGATACCCCATCCACCACCCCCCGCTCCCCCAGCAACCCTCAGTTTGTTTCCTATAGTTAAGAGTTCTCTTTTGGTTTTTCTCCTTCCCTGATTTCATCTTGTTTTATTTTTCCCTCCCTTCCCCTATGCTCCTTTGTTTTCTTTCTTAAATTCTACATATGAATTTCACACAAGTAATGCATAAGTTTTTAGGGTAAGAGTGTCCCCGCATGTTGCATGGGCATCGTGTGTTTGTGTTTGCCCAACCCCAGCTGGATGGGAGCTCTGGGACACCTGCAGGGACAGGAGGTAAAGATCACAGGCCAACACCACAGGGCAAGGGAAGCAGTGGGGAGGCCACCTTCCCCTGTTCTCTCCTCCCAGGGGGCAGCATATGGCCTTTCTGAGCACATCCTGTAGTCACACTGCTTGGAGGTAAAGATCAGCTCTGCTGCTGGCCAGTTATTTGGGGCAAGTTTCTTCCCTTTGCTATGTCTCTGTGCCATTTTACACACGGGGGTCACCCACCCTAGGTGTTTATGATAATTAAATAAATAGTTGTAGAGCGCTCAGAACAATCCTTGACACAAAATAAGGGCTATTGGAGCACCTGGGTGGCTCAGTGGATTAAAGCCTCTGCCTTTGGTTCAGGTCATGATCCCAGGGTCCTGGGATCAAGCCCCGAGTCGGGCTCTCTGCTCAGTGGGGAGCCTGCTTCCCCCTCTCTCTCTCTGCCTGCCTCTCTGCCTACTTGTGATCTGTCTGTCAAATAAATAAATAAAATCTTAAAAAAAAAACAAGGGCTATCTAAGCCTCTCACAAATATAAAGCAACAGCAGTTGGCCAAGCAAACCCACAGACAAGCGGACGAGCCAAGGAAATCTAATAATAATAGTAAAATAAAACAAGAACAGACATCTGTGGAGCACTTGCTACATGACAAGACCTTGTCCGCATGTTTGTCCTTATTTGATCCCCACCACAGTCATGCTGTTATTTTGCCTGTCCTCTTTTTACTGGTGAGGAAGCTGGGGCACCGAGAGGCATCCCGTGGTAGACTACGGTTCTAAACCACAAAGTCTGACTCTAACTCACTAGACTGGAGTAAACTGTGATCCGCATGAGTTTGTTCATCACTCATTCATTCATTCATTGAGCGCCTGCTGTGTACCAGGCCCTGGATTCCTGCCGGAACACTGGAGTCAATAAGAAAGTTCTCTGAAATTCCTGTACTGATGGGGAAGATCTTGAGGGAGGCTTTGTGGGCATGAGAAACGGTACTAAAGAGAAAATGAGCCTACAGACCACGCACGCCGACAGCAGTGGCCTCTCTCTGACTGGGACAGGGGCAGGGAGGGGATGGGACAGATGCTTACGGTCATGGAAGTCTTCCCTGTGAAAGGACATCTTTGCAGATTAAGAAGGTAAAGCAGCAACTGGCCTGACCAGGGGGTAGGGGAGAAGGCTTTGGAGAAACAGGGAGCTTGTCAAAGGAGTATGAGTTGGAGCTTGCAGGGAATTGAAGAATAGAGGTGTGGCTGGAGGGGGTGGGGACACCCCTGCAGTACAGGCTAGTGAGGGGCAGCTCCCAGGACCCACATCAGGAGACCGGGCTCAGTGGACCTTGACAGAGGCCTGAGGGAGAGGCCGGGATCCTGCTGGGAGCATGAAGGAGGACTGGCAAGAGAAGGAGGAGGAAATCAGGATGAGGCAGGAGGGGCCTGCTGGGACAGGTCTGTGAGCTGTGCTGTGGAACATAGGAACAGCTGTGACAATGAGGCCCAAGACCTCATGGGGGCTCACCTGCACCCCAGGAACTCTACGTGCTGTTTCTGCAGTGCCCTGCAAAGTGGTTAAGGTGACCCAGGCCTCACTGTTTCAACTGAATGCTCTTGAGTTCCTTTCAGAATAAGAACATTCAAATAAACAGGAAATCGAGGAGAAAACCTTAAACAAATGCCCGAAGTCCTGCCGCTCAAAGAGCATGCTGTTTGTACCTCTCACTCTGCCTTGCTGTATACAGTGGTTGCTGTCTTACATACTTGCAATCACAGTGTTTACACGACCTTGTATTGTCCCTCCTTGCTGCATAAGCATTTACTCCATGAAATTCCACGGATTCTGTAATCAGGAGTCTTCATACCAGTATAATATTTCATTCAGGGCTTTCACTGTTTACTTAACCAGCATCGCACTGTTGGGCATTCAGTTTAACTCCTTATTTGCACATGGCATTTCTCCCTTATCAACTACTTAAATAGGTCTGAAGTGTGTTAATGGGGTGAAACAGTTCATTTCAAACAGTCTAGTTACATACTATAAATATAATTTCCCCAAATCTTGTACCAATTTATAGTTCTGCCAGTGATGCCTGAGTGATGCTTCCGCCCTTTACCGATGTCTGCTTTGAATGTTATGCTTTAAAATAAATATTCATTATTGGGTAGGACCCAAATCAAAATGCCATGACACTGCAGCATTCATGTGGTTTTCCTTGATTGCTAATGAGGATGCACATTCTTTCATGAGTTGGCTAATAATTGCTTTTCTTTCTGTGTTCCCCCTGAATTGCTCTTTGATGTCCTTTGCTCATTTACTTGTTAGAGCCCCCTTTGAAAATATCTTTGCTTGTGTTCTTGATATAGTAAAGAGGCTTGTCTACAGTGAGGTGGTGCTGAATAAATAAATGGGAAGATAAATGCTAACCGTGGGTCTGTCGTGTCTGCCACAAGCATCCTGTTGCATGTCCGGGGGAATACACAGCACCCTCGCTTACCCACCCGAGTGGCAGAGCCCCTCTCCTCCACAAATCTGCCCGAAGCCTAATTCAACACTGCCTGCCTACCCCCTGCACCATTTCCTCTACGCTCGGTTTCTCAGGCTCTCTAAACATTCCAAGTATAAAGAACAAAACCAAGAGTTGTCCTCAGGAAACCTCAATCTGCATCCCTCTCTCTCTCAGAGCAAGGCTGTGGGGAGGGGGTCAGTACGCAGAACTGTGCTAAAGGAAAGCCACCAAAGAGGAGGCAACTGACCACCCAGGATCCCTCAGGTTCTGGGGGACACTAGGAGAAAGGTACACGGACCTCCTCCACCATGGGGAAGTGTTGTCTCTTGGCTCCCTGGGCTCCCTGGGCAGGAAACCAGCCTTGACCAGTTCAACACCCACCTGCTCTGCAGACCTTTGGGGTGGGACCCAGATACCTGCAGGGTTTCCTGGGAAAATCACTCTCCTGCTCATTCACCTTCTCCTCCTCCTCCCAGAAAACACTCTTCTGAAAGCAAATGTGCTCAGAAGAACTGCCTTTTACTGAAAACATGGTCTTTCCAACAGCCACCCTTCCCCACCCCCAACACATGAAGACACATGCACACCCTCCGCTCTCCCCCCTCACCTGACCTTGTAGTCTACACAGCCTGGATTCAGCAATTCTCTATCACACCCCTGGGCTTTTGCCTGAAACACACTTTTATTTACTCAAAGATGTGGCCAAGCACAGCAGTAGGTACAGAGGATGAGCAAGGAAGTCACAGACGCTACCTTCCCAGAACCAGCAGACCAGAGAATGACCCACCATACACCCCCAAATAAACAAGAACATGGTACAATGTGAGGTTGTTGCACATACAATGTAAAAAGTTAAATAGGTCAACGGCAGTTGACTGCAGGCACAGGAAGGAGGAGACTGACAGTGTGACCTGGTCTCAAGAGTGACTATTCGGGAGAAGAGGGCCACCTGCCAACACCTGGACAGCAGCGATGTGGACAAGGACAAAGATCCCGAGACAGGGACAGGCTTGGCGTGTCTGAAGGAGAGGTCAAGGCACTCTGGTGGAGAATGGCCATGGAGAGAAAGGTGGATGCTGGTCATGAGGAGACGGGCTTTGGCTCTGAAATCAGGAGCCAGAAGGGCATTGAGCAGGGGGTTAACTCCAGGAGATCTCTGTGTGAAGAGTAGAGACTACAAGGGGGCAGGAGTGGTCTCCTCCCATTGTCACCTAGTTAATTCTTTCTCATCCTTCAGACTGCCGCCCAGGGGGCATTTCCTCTGGGAAGCCACCTCTGCCTACCCACTTGCTGAGATCCCCTGATGAGACCCAGCTTCCCTTCAGCACATCTAGCTCTGGAGTAACTTCATGTGCATTTCTGGTTGGGTGATTAATGTCTGTCTTCCGCATTAGACTCTGAATTCCTTAGCAACAAGGACACCCCTCCTCTGTTCACCTTATATCCCCAGCACCTGGCACAGAGTCGGGCACACAGCGGGTAGTCAGTCACCGTGAACAGAATAAATACGCAAATTCCTGAGATCTCAGCCAGTTTTCCCACTCCCTCAAGGAATGATTTTCTGCTTCTACTTCCTCCCACCTCTGTGCCCCCCACAACTTGCATGTACCCCTTCCACAAAAGCCATCATGATCATAAATAGTTGCTAGTACTTACACACACATACAGACACATACACACACCAGCCTGTGCTCCAAAGGGCAGGATATATCTGTGGTGCTTCACCAAACTCCAGAGATCCCCTTCAATTAGGCAGTGTTGGTGTGCAGAGGACTGTCTTACCCATATCCACCTCACCCTGCCCCAATGACCTGCTCAAATACTCCCCACATGAGTTCAGTAGAGAGTCTGCACCCTAAAGGTAAGTCAAAGATCGGGAACACTCTCTTTCCCAGTTGAGAATCATTGTCCACAGACAGGCCAGCAGCAGAAGGCCCCCATCCTCTCCTGTACCAGTGACCCTCAGAAGAACTCACACAAACAGGAGTGAGCTCTGCTTGCAGAAACACATGGCTGTATTTTGGGGCACCTGGGTGGCACAGTTGCTTAAGCATCTGACTCTTGGTTTTGGCTCAAGTCATGATCTCACGATCTTGAGAGCCAGCCCTGCATTAGGGTCCATGCTCAATGCAGAGTCTGCTTAAGACTCTTTCTCCCTCTCCTCTGCCCCTCCCCCTATATGCATGCTCGCATGTGCCCTCTCTCTCTCTCTTAAATAAATAAATAAATTTTTAAACACACACATATACACACACACACACAGAACTGTATTCTGCAAACCAAAGATGAGCATACATAGACTAAGGAGTACAACTAGGGACTAAACACGGGATTGCCTGACCTCTGATCTCCCCTGGAAGTCAGGAAACTGGCCCGTATTTTTAGGGCCCACTTTTTCCTATAAAAGCTCAGTGACCATGATCCCTGGTGCTGTTAGATCCTACTTAATCAATCAGCACTGTTAATTAAAAAAAAAAAAGAAACTATTTCACATGTTCTGAGAAAGCTTGGTAGGTGAGAAATGCTTTTTTGCAGAATAAAATGCATTATATTTTTTAAAGGGCCATTTGTATTAAAAGCCTTAAAATGGGCATGACATGGCCCAATGATTCTGAGACATGGTCAATTTTTTTAAAGATTTTATTTATTTATTTGACAGAGAGAGAGACAGCAAGAGAGGGAACACGAGCAGGGGAAATGGGAAAGGGAGAAGCAGTCTCCCCACTAAGCAGGGAGCCCGACGTGGGGCTCCCAGGACCCTGGGATCGTGACCTGAGCCGAAGGCAAACACTTGACAACTGCGCCTCCCAGGCACCCTGAGACATGATCAAGTTCTAAAGGGTCTCAAAGTTGAGCTACAAGAATATCTATCACACAGCACTACCTCTGAGATAATACGGTGGAAAACAATCTACATATCTAGCAGAGAGTAATTACTTAAAATAATTATGACACATCGGTACAGTGGCATATGCTGCATCCAAAATACTAAGAACTACACACAGCGCATAGTGAGCACTTACTCTGTGATGGGGCCTGCATTAAATGCTTTACAGGTGTGATCTCATTTAATCCTCCCTAAACTGCAGGTACCATTTTCCTCACCATCTCACAGATTAGAAAGTCAATATTGAAAAGAGTTCAGTCATTTGCCCCAGATCACACAGCTAGTAGCAGGATTCACACCCAGGCAGTCTGACACGGAGACACCAAGGTCCCAGGCACAATGCTCTATGCCCTCATATGACGCTATTAAAAGAGAGCGTGGAGAAGCAAAACCAGCCACGTGGGAGAATGTTGGTGATACTGTGACAGGTAAAGCAAGCAGGTTATTAAACGGGACACACACACTGATCACACTGATGCAAATGAATGCAAGCAAAGACAAAAGGGTTTAAAAAGATAACACTGTTGGCATCTTGGTATAGACCTCTGGATGGGTGGAAGTATGTTTTTTCTATGCTTTTTTTCTGCTTGTGTTTTCTGATTTTTCTGTAACAAAGGTTTTTGATTTTGTACTAAGAAAAAAATTTCAAGAGATTAAAAATTTTTTTAATTAACGCTAATGCCAAAAATCACTCCCTTGTACTCCTCTTTTGCATAAACCCAAATGTCCAGCTGTTGGCCTTGCTTTAAGTATAGATACGACTGGATGCACAGGACTCAGGAAATGGCCTGAAGCCAGCTCACGAGCTCTTCATGGCCAAGCATCCTCTCAAGGCCGCCAAAGACTCAAACTGGGAAGAGACAGAACACGTTTTTCTACTCTGCCCCAGCATCCTGCCCTCCCCGTCCTCTCCAGGACCCTCTCTGGGTATTTGTACCCCCAGAGAGTTACTGAGCTGACAGTACAGAGCTGTGCGAGCTGGAAGAACCTGGCAGCTTCTGCCCTGGCTTCAGCTCTGGCCTGGGAGCCAAGCCCAGGGACCCCTGGAGCCTGAGACACTCCATCCCCTGTTGTTGGGTCTAAGAAGGAAGCACTTCAAGTGCATGAAGGAGACGGGACAGCCGGGAGACTGATGCCCCTGTGCTGCAGCCCCATATACCAGGGACCATATACCAGCCACCTGCTTCCTGGCCACAGGATCTTAAACAAGATATTTCTTCTATCTGAGTCTTTTCCCATGCTCGTCAAATAAAGAATTAAAATACCAACTTGGAAAAGGATGTATAAGAATCAAAAGAATACATACTAAAATACACCCTATAAGGATACCAGGGAATACCATTTCCTGGGCACCAAGTACGGGTCAGGCACCGCGTTGAATACTTTCTATGTCTGATCTTACATAGAGCTTTCACAATCGCCCCGTGACAGGCACAGGAGGCAAACTGAAGGCTTAGAGCAATTGAGTCACTTGCAATGGTTGGGAATGGAGCAGGAACTTCTTTTGCCATGCCTTGGCCCACGCCGCTCCACCAGAGAGCCTGGCATACGTGGGGAACATGGACTTGGCCCAGGTGGTTACTTACCACTGCCATGTGTCCCTCCTGGGCAGAGGCTTTAGAGAATGGTATGGCAACGAGGAACCCCCCCCCCCCCTGCTTCTCCCCACCGTGCAGGCAGCTCCCACAGACACACACCCCTTGAGGAAGCCTTCCTCTCAGAGTGACCAAATCGCCCTCACACCCACCCTTGGAGGCATCCCCAGCGGCCACAGGCAATGGCTTTGCTGCTGTCCGACCTATGGCACCCTCCCTCCAGACCTGGCCTTGTGCTCTGGCCACCAAGGCTGCTGGCCCAACAAGGACAACTCACACGCTAGGAGTCAGGCCTGCTGGCACCCACACCTGGCACCTGCTCCAAAACCCTTTCAGTTCTCAGAAGATCTGGGCCGCGGGCCTGGGTCTCTCAGTGGCTCAGAACAGCAGGCCGGTCTGGCCAGAGGGAACCACGGGAAGCAGAAAAGCCGTTCCCTTAAACAGCCCTTCAAGTGTCTGGTACAGTCGGGGCGCTGGCCGTATGCAAGGGTTGGAGCCCGGGTGTGCAAGTGTACGCAGAAGTGAGAGGGCAGTGGGCTTGAGTGTGCCTGTGCGCGCGTGGCGGCGAGTGAGCGCCGCTGTGATCACGGTCCCGGGGCGGGGAAGGTCTCCTCCCCCCACCTCGTTGAGAAATCTCAGTGAGTCACCGAGTGGTTCTGCATATTAATGAGCTCGCTGCGGCGAGGGCAGGAGCGGATTTAAAAGAGGCCGGAGCGGGAGGAGGGAGGCTGCGGAGAGAGCGCGGAGCGGAGCGCAGAAGCGCAGCGCGGTAGCCGAGGTACCCACCGACGGGCGCAGCGGGAGCGAGCGGAGCCGGGAGGCGCGCTCTGGGCAGAGAGAGCCGACCCGGCCGGGCGCCCTCCCCAGTCCTTGCTCCCGCGCAGCGCCGCTCCCGCGCCGCGCCCCTCCAGCGAGCATGAGGCTCCTGTCGGCCGCGCTGCTCTTGCTGCTCCTGGCGCTGTGCGCCGCACGCGTGGACGGTGAGTGCCCCGGAGGTCCCTCGTCGCCGTCCCGTCCCGTCCTGGGGCACCCGGGTGCGGACTGCCGGGCTTCCTGGGACCGTGGAGGTTCTGGGTGGGCACCGGGGGAGGTCCGGGACAGTAGACCCCGCAGCTGAACGGCACCCCGCGCTCTCTCTTGCAGGGTCCAAATGCAAGTGCTCGCGAAAGGGGCCCAAGATTCGCTACAGCGATGTGAAGAAGCTGGAAATGAAGCCAAAGTACCCGCACTGCGAGGAGAAGATGGTTATGTGAGTTCTGGCTCCTCACCATGAGCGTGTGCACGCTGCTCTTAACCCGGTGCTGGGGCACAGCATGGGGCTGGATCGGGCGGGCTAACAAACATTCCTCTGTGCCTCTAGCAAGGCCTTGGACCAGCTTTTATAACTGCCCTGCGAGTCCTTGGGACGCTGCCGCGACAGTGTGAAAGAGAGTTTGGAAAGAGGGTCAGTGTCCAGTGCTCCGGAAACAGCCCTCTGGGTTCACCTTTGCTAAGATTCAAATGGGCAGCCTAGGTGCATGCACTGCCCACCTTTCTGGGGTGATCAAGGGTTAAATGGCTCCCCTTGTGCCAACTTTTTATAATCCGGATTCAAAGCATTCAAAACGCACCCAGAACTATTGAACTTGCACCCAAACTGGGAGGCATGCTGCCTTTCTGTTACTGGAGAGAAAATAAAAACAAATGTCTTTAAGTCCTCAGACCCTCCTTTCAGAGCCTTTTTCCGATCAGGGGACCGCAGACGGCCAGTTTTTGGCTTCTAGTGATTTTATTTTGAGACTGATCCTTGATCTTCCACCACCTGCTGGACTCCCGTGGGTCCCTGAGCCTGAGTGGGGCTATGCAAAGTGTCCTGCTGGGGTTAATGTGCCATGTGGCTGGAGCCCTGCTTGGTGGGGATGCGAGGAATATTTTAAAAACTGGGGCAGAGTGAGAGAACACTGAGTTTCCTTGCTCCTCTGCCTTCCCAATTAACCACTTGAGTCCAGCACCACTGTTTCCCCACCAATATGCACTTGGCCAGGAAGGGAGCCCTTGGCAAAGCAGCTACCAAATATCTGCCACGGACCATTGGCCCTTCTTCCCCTCCCCCAGCAACAGGACACACTTTATTCTCAGTCTGGGCAAGCGCCTTCAGTCTGCTGGACCTGGTTGCCCAAAGGCCTCCACACAGGGCATGCAAAGGCAACCCCCACCCCCTACAGCCACCTGGGGGCTGTCCAGCCAGGCTCAAATCAGGGGAATTTGCAAAGCCATCAGGCTTGAGCTGAACCCCACTGCCTTCCCACCCAGGCACCTAAATTAACCTCCTGTCCCTGCCCCTTGCCTTGCAAACCCAAGTCCAGAAAAACTGCCGGAAAATCCTTTTTGGTGAGGTCCAGGGTTCCCACAAGCTGAGAGAAGAGCTACAAGCCCTCCCTGCTCCCCATGGTGCCCAGGTAGGGTGCTGGAGATGACAGGGACATTGAAAATTAGGTCTGCACTCCTCTAAGTGCTGAAAACCACCCTACCCCCAAGGCAAGGTGTCAAGACCTTTCAGAGAACGAGAAGCAGGGTATGTATGGAGTGCAGAGCCATCTCAAAAGGATAGAACCCTCGATAGACAGACTTACTCTTTTTCCTGGCAAAACTTTTCAGAATAGAGAGGACACTGACAGCAGTGGGCAGGTGCAAGAAAGCTCTGGAGGTCTGAACACAGTCAGTGTCTCCTAAACCTTCACCCACACCCAGGTCTCCCCTCCCTGAAGGCTAAACGTTCTCTCCCATCTCAGGCTCCTGAGAGTCTCTAGATCAAATGAGGGGCCAGTACTTTGGGACAAAGCAGGTTTTCAATCACAAAAGCTGAACAAAAGCAAGTTTTCCAGCTCACCCTGAGTCACCCAGAAATCTCTGATGAGGCTGGGGGTGGGGAGGACAATCAGTGGGAGCTCTTACACCAGGAGACTCCAGATTTTTTAAAGTGCAATTTGTGTCATACGTCCACTGAACTCTTGCCAAATCCCTCAGCACTTCAAACTGCTGAGGAGAGGGGACACAGGACCCAGGATTTCTGAGTAACTGCTGCGAACAGAAATCCTCATGTCTTCACCCCACAACCAATTTTCACAGTCCCAGCATTGTGACAGGCAGTTGAGGACTGTGGTGGGAGGGTCGAGTGTCCTCCCCTGCTGCCCCTCCCTTCAGGACTGGGGATGCTCAGCCTGTACAGTGGCCTGAGGAAGGGATTTTCATCAGGCTTCACCATATCCTTTTATTCTGAGTGCAAAGGCAGTGCTATAGGCAGATAGCAGTTGGCTCAGTTCCCACAGAGCAGCCAGGTAGCACAGGGAGGAGACCAAGCACACTCCACCCTGAAGCCTGGCCCCGTGCTTGAAACCTAGAAGGAAAGACAGGACCAGCGGAGGAACTGGTCTCAGGGAGGGCCAGGGAAGGCAGAGCCCAGTCCACAGGCATTAGCAGAAGACCCACTCCTGCTTTAGGAAGCTGGGGTGGGGGGCAGGGGTGCCTTGGAAACTAAGAGCACAGGGAAGGGAAGAGAACAAGTTGCCCAGAAATATTCTGCCCCCATTCTGGTGGCAAGAGTCATTTCCTTTCTCTCTGTCAGCTGGGATATTTGGTTCATGGTGGCCCTGCTCCCACCTAGAACTTGGCCTATGTGCCCTGACACTTCACCTTGGGAAGCCTGTGGGGCCCTCACTGACCTCTCTCCTTCCCTTCTTGCTCTTCCCATTCCAGCCTCCAACCGCCCCTCTGCAACCCCACAGCTCACTCCCCAGCACCTAGTCCACGATCATCCCTTGCTCGTGCTATGATCTCTCAGGAAATGGACCCTTTCACCTTCCATTTTTTTAAGTCCCCTATGTGGTCCCTCATTCTGGAATACCATCCTTCCTCCCCGACCTAAAAGCTTCCTCCTAAATCCTGCTGCACTAGCGCTGCCCTGGCTGACAGGGCTAAGAGGTTCTGGGCACCAGCCCTGCCTCCACGTCCAGGTTGGAGCTCACACACTAAAGCTTCTTGTTCTCCCTGGCCATACCATCTTCCATGACAAATACTAATGACAGTAACTCTTCACTGTGCACCTACCAGGCGCTAGGCATTCTCCATAGATTGTATCATCTCATCACCCAATAACCCTAAGAGGTATGTCCTACTATTAGACCCACTTTACAGATGGGCAAACCCATTCAGAGAGTTTACCCAAGGTCCACAGACAGACCTGGGATTCATACTCTGCACGCTGCCACCTGCTTCTCTGCCACAGGGCTAGGACCTCCACTGGGTTGGAACCCTAGGTGACAGAAGCCTGAAGGGAGGTCTTATTTTCCTGTCAAAGACTGAGAAAACAGGGACTTCATGCTCAGGAATAAAAATGGGCTTCAAGGCCAGCAAGACTTAACTTCAAGATCTGCAATGCTTAGCCCTGGGACAATCTTCAGAGGATCAAGTAGAACAGGGTTTGAAGGGCCAGAGACCACATGTACAGAGCATGTCTATATCCCATCGCAAGCTCCTCATGTCTAAGGAAAGAGGTCTTAGCATGTGCACCTTGCTGACATTAGCTCTCTCCACCTCTCCACCCCAGGTTCAGAGAAGCTGAACAGTCCCCTGAGCTTTGTTCTCCAAGGGAGACATAAGTCCTGTAAACAACAACCTCATGGGGATAGGGGCAGGATAGGGGGACTATTCCAGAATCTGAGGTCTCCAGGGGAAAATTGAGAGCCTATGGGGACACCCAGAAACTTCCAAAGAGCCAGCCAGGCAGTGAGCACATGGGCACACTCCCATGAAAGGAGGGAGGGGGCCACAGTCTCTCAGTGTCCTGACTGGGACAGACCAGGGCCACCCATAGGCCACACTGAGGGGGTGTCATTCAGGCTCCTCAATCCTCCACCCCATGCTGCTCCATTTCAGCATCACCACCAAGAGCGTGTCCAGGTACCGGGGTCAGGAGCACTGCCTGCACCCCAAGCTGCAGAGCACCAAGCGGTTCATCAAGTGGTACAACGCCTGGAACGAGAAGCGCAGGTATGGCCCACCTCCTTGCACCTTCCTTCCCACTTTCCCCCCAGCTCCCGATCCTACACCCCATCCAGCTCATCCAGCCTCATGCAGTGGGTGAACACCCACCACTGTAGCCACAACAAGCAGATACCCAGCCCCGCTTACAGAGCCCCGACGGGGTAAGGAATTCACCACTGCCCAAGACAGCGACTGCTCTCTTGGATAATTGGAAGCATCGAAAATGTATCCTTTTGTGAACTAAAGTTTGCACCTTGCTAATGCTTTAAGTTGTAGTCTTAATTCCTCTTCTTTCTGAAGTAACTTAAGGTCTCCAGTCCTCAGTTTCCCTCCGTCAAATGAATGAGCCAGCACCCATGGCTGTCTGTGATTCTCATATGGTAAAACATGACCACTTAAGTAACTGGGTTTATGAGCTGTAAGACTGGGTACAACACCACGAGATGATGAGGACACTGCTTTGCCTATACAACATTCCCTCCCCTCAAGGTACTGCCTGACCCCTGCTGCCCGGAAAGCTGATAGATGCCCTCCCATGCAGGTGCAGGGAAGGACCTTGGGCTTGACCCTTTAAAATCAGAGTCACTCTTTTTTTTCTATTTTTTTTTTTTAGTAACACATAATGTATTATTAGCCCCAGGGGAATCAGAGCCACTCTTAATTTCAGACAGCAATAGTAGCCAGATGACCAGAGCCGTGAGCCAGACCCCTGTCCTCTCTGGACTCTGTTTCTCCATAAACAGAAAATGACTTTCCATCTCTAGTCCCCTGGGGTCCTATGTCTGGCAAGTTCCTGGTTTCCTCATACCACATACAAGAAAACCTGTCCTGGAGCACACCCTCCTCACACACTCAGGGCCTGTGTACACCTGTACCTACCTGTGTAGGTACTTTACAGGTAGTGAACTTCTCTGCATGCTCAGAGAAGCACTTACGTGTACGTACACACACACACACACACACACACAGACACACACAGGACTTCCTCTGGAGCTGGTGCCAGCACCTCATCCTGCAGAAGGGGAAACCAAGGCTAGGTGGAGGTGAGGAGTAACTTCCCTGGGAGCACAGGGCAGGAAGCCAGGCCTCCCAGGGTCACCTTCACCCTGCCTAGAGCAGCTGCCAGAGCCACCCCTCCCAGTGTCCCACCCAGTCCTTCCACTTTAAGCTCAGCCCATGACCAGCTCTCCCCTGGCTGACACTTGGGCCCAGCCCCAGTCTCTGAGCCTTCTATGCAGCCTCCAAAACGGTCTCATCTGCAGTTGCTTGAAATAGAAACTGATGAGAGCGAGAGATTATTTTCTACAAATCTGATGGGAATCAAGCCCTCTTTCTGGTCAGGGCAGGTGGCTCACGTGGCAAAAGCAGGACCTGCCCTGTCCACTGTCATGCTCCAGACCCTGTGTCATCAAAGTGGAACAAGGCTAACCTCCAGGCCAGTCCATGGAGGGAGTTGAGAACATCTCTACGGACTGCTGACAGACACTCAGGAGGTCTGCACACTTTGTCCCTCAGCCCTCCACCTGGGCCCTAGCTCTGATGAAGAGGAGGCAGGCATGGGACAATGCAGTCCTCTTATTTCTGCAAATTCCAGTGAGGAGAGCATCTCTGTTACCAGGCCTCCCGTCACTTCATTACAAAATGAGTTCGTCCTCTTTCTGGGGAAGCTGAGGCGTCCTGGGAGAGGAAAGGGGCAATCTTTTGCCCTCCCCCTGTAAAAGGTTGAAAACGTCTCCATGAATGTACAATGGAGAGAAAGAAACTATCTCAAAGACTTCTTTGCAGAGACAGCAAGAGAGTGCTAAACATGGGGTAGAGGAAGGAGAAGCCAGCCGGGCAGCCCAGGCCTGTGGAGCCAGACCAGCAGCTCCACGTCTCAGAGCCCCCAGCTTCTGGAGCCCAGTTAGGTGATCTTACTCAGAAATCAGGAATCAGACAGAGGAATCAATGGGCTGTCGGGGTAGGAAGCATGGCCCTGGAATAGCCATGGGGCAGAAGAGAAGGGATTTAAGTACCTAAAGAGAGGCAGTCTGGAAGGTGAGAGGGAAATGTCAGCTTGGGAATGCATAGAGGCCCCAAAACCACTAGACGAAATGACCTTGAGCCACAGGCCTTGCGGACAGCCCCAGCCCCAGCCTTGCTGCCACCCTTCAGTCTTCAGGCAGCAGCTTCTAGAACTAGCATTTTTCTGGAGGACATGCATTTCTGGGCAAAATACAAAGAAAGATGCAATCCTAAGCTGAAGGAGGGGATGCTTGTCCTCCCCTGTCACATCCCTGCTAATGCTGGAGACAGACCTCGTTCCCACCCCTAACAGTCAGTGCTCACTGGGCAAATCTGAAGTCCCCTGTCCCTCAGTTTCCTCACACATAGAGAGGGTTTGCTTCACAGGGCTTTGAGGATTGCAGAATGCACAAAGCCAAATCTGGGTAAGCTTTTGTGGTCCATGTGATGACCTCCTCTGAGGTGTTCCCCACTCCCACCCCCATTTCTCCCAAGCTCCAGCATTGCTGGAAGGGGAGCTCCTAAAGACAAGGATGAAGCAGGTGAGCCACCTCTGGATCACATCTGGATCAGGCGGCCTCTGAATTGCCTCTGTCATATCCTGAGCCACTTACATGGGTGTTTTCTCTTCTTAGGGTCTACGAAGAGTAGGGTGAAAAATCCCACATGGAAAAACGTCACACCAGCTGGGAGATGAGCGAAGGACTCTGCAGATACAAAAACAAACAAACAAACAACAAACAAACCTTTTCTTTCTCACAGGCATAAGACACAAATTATATATTGTTACAAAGCACTTTTTCCAAGGGTCAGTTTTTACATTTTATAGCTGTGTGCGGAAGGCTTCCAGATGTGAGACCCTTCTCTCTCATACTCCAGACTTTATCACACACTGCTTTTTACTGAAAAGGGGGAAACTCATGACTTTCCTTTGTAAAAAAAAAATAAATAAATAAAAAATAAAATCCTTTTTTGTATTTACCCAGACATCACTACATCTGAGCTTTATAAGCGCCTGGGAGGAACACAGAGCTGGGTGGAAACATTTCATAGCAGCACTGCTCCATTGCTAATGCAGGAAGCTTCCGCTCAGAGGTCCTGGCGCCTCCACACAGTTGCCACAGGCTCTCCTGGGCTCATGGTTGGTCACAGCCTCAAGGGGACTCCATGGTGGCTCCTGTTACCGGGCAAGCAGAAGCCAATCTCTCTGCCTCTGTTCTTTGAGGAACTTCAGTTTGTCTGCCAGAGAAATGTGCTTCGTTCACCCCCCTCCCCCAGCCCCTGGTTTATTTTTGCATACTCTAGGAAACATCTCTAAGATTCTGGAATGACAAAGCATAGGGTTCTTAAGGAAGGGGTTGGGTCTTCTCTCCTTCTTGTGAAAGGTTCACTGCTTCAGTTCTGAATGCTCTGGAAGCACGTGATGTTCCCAACACTGTTAGCAAAATCCATCAAGAAAGCTTAAAAGTGTACCCAGACAGGCACAGTGTACAACTACAGACACGCATTCTATCGGTGATGGAGAACCTTCAGAGCATGTTTCTTTCCCTCCTTGCAACAGAACACGCAGGACAGAAGCATTCTATCTGTGATTTCCCCATGTCATTCTTCCATGTTAAACAGTGCAGTCCTCTTTGGAAAGCTGAGACGACCACGCGCCCTTTCCTTTGTAAATATACTCTTCAAAACACCCCCTCCACATACTGCCCCTTCAGTATATGCCTCATTGTACTGCTGTGTCATATGCTATGCACATGTCAGAAACCATTAGCCTTGCATGCAGGTTTCATATTCTTTCTAAGACAAAAAGAAAAGTAATAAAATATATTTGAAATGTACCAAAATTCTAGACTACTGATGTTTTTTCTATTCAGTGAGGTCAGGATGACCATCAAATATTTAGCATATTGTGAATAAACAGGGACAGATGCTTTGGGAAGGAAGGAAAATACGTTTCCCAAATTCCTTGCAATTATTGTCCCCTTTGTTGAATGCCATTATGGTCCTGAAGCCAGAAAGCTAGGTCTTCAAGCCTCAGGGCAGGCTCATCAGAATAACCAGGTCCATACATATGGAACTAAAGGGTCCCTGTTTAGGGAAGAGAGTAAATGGGGGATCAGTCAAGATCTGTGTGGCCCAGGGCCCCATGATTCCAGTGGGGATCAGGGAGAGGTGGCAAGTGCCCACTATGTGGCTGTGGGGTTCTGGAGTCAGGCTGTCTGGGAGCCACGGCCAGGGAAACACGGAGGCTCTCTTTTTGCTTCTGTGAGGTGGGGCTGATGAGTACATGCCTCATGGCACTTCTGGGGGTTGCAGGAGGCAGTTCACACAGAACACTCAGGGCAACAGCGCTGAACAATTGGTAAATGTCAGCACCCTTAATATTCATGACAGCAGGCCACTCTGTACTGTGCACAAACCACCCACAGCCCCACATCCCGCTGTATCCAACTCAGCCAGGCCTTCAGATAGGCCTCTCTGTGCCCCCACGTCCCCCACACTGCACAGAACTGCCTAAAGGGGCAACCTCCACTACCCTAGGAACGAGAAGCCAGACACCCATGTGTGTGTCACTTTTAGGATGGTTTCCTGTGTGCACACTTATAGGAACACACTGCAAATACCCTGCCCTAGCATGTCCTCTGCAGAATGCTACAGTAGACACTGTCCATCATGGCCTCATCTCCTGGCAATGCCAAGCTATACCACATGTATTCCTGAGGAAACTGAGGACCAGAGCGGTTAAGAAAGTTGCCCAAAGTGACTCATCACACTGCTCCAGTAACTGAGCCTGACAGTTTTTCTGCTGAGGCGAACAGGAGAGAGCAGGTCAGGGCCACCGTGAATGCAGGTCCCGGTCCCCCATTTCCCTTTATTATGGAGAAAGAAGGAATACTTGATAGGGAGGCCCAGACACCAACAGACAGAAAGAGCAGGAGGGCCCCAGGAGGAGGGCACATACCAGGGCAGGGGACAGCAGACACCAGGCCTCTCTCCCTGGGAGCCCTGAACCCAGCCTGGCCCCAGATCAGCAGCACACCATGGGGGCTTCACTGGAAGGAAGTCGGCTGAAGGACACCCCCCCCCCAATCTCCAGTCTGGCAACATGGAGGCATGACAGGATGGGGTCATGGGGTACAGGGTTCGCTGTGCTGCTCCCCGAGTTTCAGGCTTCACCTTTCACTCCTTCTAAACACACCATACACACATCCCCCCGCTTGTTCTCTCTATCCCGTCTGTGGTTCCAGTGCTAGCACCTGCTCTCCAGCCCTGCTGGCCCAGGTGTCCCCTTGGTTCTCTGATCTCCCAAGGCACAGAATGGATTCTTAGCAACCATAGCAATGTCCCTTTCCAGTGTCAGGCACTGAGCTGGGCACTGCCCCGCATGCTCTCCCTATATCTGGCCAGCCATGCTGGGCTACAGGTGCCCAGACAAGTTCAGAAGTTTGTTTAGGAGACATGGTCTATAGAGGGAGAAGTAGACTTCAAGACCCAGTCCATCAGGGAGCAGAAGGAGTGGGAAATTTTGTGTAAATGTCTCATCTCATCTACAGAGACCGTGTGTCCCTGGAGAACAAAGACCCGGCTATCCTTCCTGATGACCGAGACCCTGTCCTCCAACAGACAAGTATTAGCCAGACTGCTAAGAAGAGGCTCTCAGCCCCAACACTTCACTAAACACCAACTGAGGACCCTCAGTTGCTGGGCCCTCTATTTAAAACTAAGAATGTCAAGATGGCCAGAGCAGAGCATCAGACCTTAGCAAAGGGGTCCATGAGAGTCACACTCTGCAAGCCCATGGAGCCAGCCCTCTACCTCGGGTAGTGATCCCAACACCCATCAGGACAGCTCATCTTGGCCCTGAGTTATTATATGACTGGTGCTACAACTTAATAGTCATATTTTAACTTGAACAGCTAACAAGATGTGCTCCTAGAGGCCAGGGATGATTTCTTACACTTGTTTGTAAAAACCTCCCAGAACCTGTAACAGCACTTGCAAGGTACTCAAACGCTGTGAATCGATCTTAGTCTCAGGGAGCACCCTGAGAACATGCTTTCTATACCCACTTACTGAGCCACCATTATGTGCAAAGATTTGTGCCAGGCACCATGGGGAACATAGGTGTGGTCACGTGTAGTCCTGTCCTCAAGGGCAGAGTCCACTGTTCATCCACCCAGCTGCTGTCTCATTAGGAAGCATTTGCTATGTGTAGCACACCATGCTGGTTGCTGGGAATGACCTCTCCAGAAAGTCCCAGTCTACCAGAGAGACACAGACTCAGTTGAAATTGCCCACAGGTCTAAGCGCCGTGCACTAGAGGACTGCAAGGCAGGCTCCGGGCAGGCTCCAGGCCCCTCCAAAGGGGTGCCTCACCCAGCCTTAGAGGAAGCAACCTCCGACCAACACCTTGAGCAGCCTGGAGAGGGTGCACGGCAAACTGTGAGTTGTTCTCAGGCGGCAATAGGAAGTGCTGATTCCATCCTGGTTCTGCCTGGCCTGTGGCTCCTGGATCCACTGGTAATAAGACAGGCCAGCAGAGACAGGGAGCACCACAGCTAGAAAAGTCAGGAAGGCTTAGGGAATTCAGAGGGGCATGAAGAACACGAGCCATGACCCCACTGAACCTCTGGGGAAACCAGCCACAGTTCCAAACTCTACCCTCCCCATCCCCCCGCCCCTGCTGTTTCATGAATGTCTCTTCCTATCCCTTGACTCTGCCGGCTGTCTGGCCTGCCAGTGAGCCATGGCTGGGGCCAGCCTCCCCAACTTCATGAGCAAGGAAGCTGACCACAGCTTTCCTGAGGAACCTCCTATACATGGAAGACATCACCCTGCTTTTAGGAATCTTAGGGTATTTTCCTGTCCTCCTCTTTTTAAAAAGTTGGAGAGATATTCTCAGAGCTGGTCAAGAAAGCAATAAAACCCAAATTTTCTTACTTTAAAGGTAACCCTCTCCCAGCTTCCTCTTTATGGGGCTACTCTGGTATGTGCCACCAGAGGGCAGCAAGGAGCAGGTGCACCGCTGCCCAGGGCTCTCCAGTTCCCTGAAGCCCCCTGAGAGCCCTAAGGGCAGTAAACCAGTCCAGATAGTGTGGCCTATGAGCCAGACCCTGTGGTGAGGACCTTACCCACCTTATTCCATTGAATCCTGCTGACAATCATAGCAGGGAATTCCATCACAGCTCCACTTTATGGATAAGAAAACCAAGGCCTAGGGAGGTGGATACACTGCCGCATTCACAAAGCTTCCAGGTGGTAGACACAGGATTCAAACTGAGTGGCGTGTGGCAGGGCTTTTGCTCCCTGAAGTACACACTGTCTCACCGTTCCTGTTGACCCGGGCCCACGGGAGACTCTGCTGTGCCCTCACCTGGTGCTTACCTCCTATTTACTGAAGAAAGATTAATTATCTAGTCAACACGGGCCACACAGTGAGCCAGCCTTAGCCGGGGTTGTCTTGAGTATGCCTCATTCGTCTTTTGAAGGCAGAAGACCGCACCCTCCACGTGCTTCTCCCTTCTCCAGCTGGACCCCACAAAGCGAGCCCGACCACCATGACGTGGTTGTTCGGGCCCATGGTCTAGTAGACGCAAATTCTGCCGGAGAAGCAGGGACCGGAGACTTTTCTGGCAACCAACGAATCACTTCAACAAGCAAAATGACTGCGCCAGCATCCAGTTAGATTCAACATTTTAGCTAGAAACAAGGTGAAACCATCTCTGCTTTCAAAAAATTAATTCAAAGCTGGATTTGAAAAGAATCAGCTGGGCTTCATAATGAGAGCTGACATTGTAGGATGAATAGTAGGCATGTCTAATTGGATGCAAATGAGACTCTCATCTCATAGAGTTATTCCCCAGAGCAAAAAGGAAGGTGAAGCAACAGGCTCTTCCTTTCAACCCATTGTTTCCTTAAAGGCAGCCCTCAACAAGAATCATTTCTAAATTACAAAGGCTTTTGTCCCTCTGAAATAATGATCTGCCAAGACAGACTGGAGCTGAGTACATGCATTAGTACAGTCAAAAAAATATTATAAACTGAGAAAAGATGAGAGATAGAATAACCTTCACTTCCTTGATCGCTGCTAAGATACCAACCCTTCTGATTCCCTGCACTTTGAGGGGCAGCAAAGTTTAATAAAAGCTGTAACCACCAGCATGAACAGTAGTTATTGAGTGCTTTCTCAACAAACTCTTTTAGTAGTCTCATTTTACAGACGGGGAATTTAAGGCTTAGAAAACCTGAGTAGCTTGTCCATGGCCACACAGCTGCCAAGTGGTCTTGGGCAGTGTCAAATCTTTGGGCACTTCCAGGTAGGCTGACCATATATCCTGGTTTGGCTGAGACAAGCCCAGTCTATGATTGTTGTCTCAGTGTAATTATGAAGTGTTTCTTTTTTCTCTCTTAAAAGAGTTCTAGTGTGATTGATAAAAATTATGATTGCTCCACTCACAGGGCCTGAGAGGAGAGTACAGAGGGTTTGGAATTGTGCCGTATCTGAGAAATGTTCAGTCAGTTTCCCCCCTTGAACAACCTACTCCTAAGCTAGTGTGGGCCCTTTGGAAGTTATGGTGCCTCTTTAAACCTGAAGAGCATCCCACAGAATATTCCAGGGCAGCCTCCTGGGTTCTTCTGTTCTGCCCTGTCTGCCTCCTTTGCTAAGTAAAAACTGAAGCTGATGCCCATGGACTGCTCTCTGGGGAGCAGGCACATGGCACTCCGGAGACCCATTTGTTCAATGAAGACGCAAATCAAAATCCCGATCCCTTTCTCTGTGTCTGTTCACATGAGACTCCCCAGACAATCGGGAGCATCAGAACAGAATCAACCAAGCAGCTGTACTTCCCAGAGGACTGAGGGAAAACTGTCCCTTGATGATGTGGTTGGCATGCACTGTGAGTGGGGGATGAGCTACTTCAGAGGAGCGGTCATGAGATATGGGCCTCTGACATCATCCTAATCCGAGGCTGGGATCCTGGGGAGGGCTGAAGCATATCAGGAAGGTTGGGGAAACCCTGCAGAGATGAAGGTGCACTCCCTCTCCCCACATCAGTTCCGAGCACCTCTCCCCTCCGACTTCCCGCTGTGGGCAGTGGTCAAGTCTGGAGTACTTTCCTACCACAAGGTTGCTGACTGGCTTCCTTCTTTAGGCCTGGCAGGAGCTGTGGTGAGGGAGAGGGCACAGCGCCAAGACTCAGGATATGCTAGATCCTCACTTCACTGGGCCACCTGGAGCTGTGGCAGCTCGGGCTGGGGTGGGTGGGTGGGCACGTGAGACCTGCAGGTTCACTGACTCAGCTGTCCTCTCCATGTTTAGCCCTTGGGCTGGCATCCTGTTCCTGAGGTTGTAGGATATGTTCAGTTGCTGCTCTGCCTGACCTGCTCCACCCCAGATCTTTAAGGGGTTCTCTGTACCTCTGCCCTCCCCCATCTAGTCAAACAGCCCCTCATGGGATAAATCACAGAAGGGGCCTGGGTCTCAGCATCATGTACCAGCCCCAAGTGTCTGCAGAGCTAAGAGTGTAGGCTGCAAGCCAGATGGGCCCATTCAATCCTGGCTCCCCTCGTTAAAAGCTGAGTGACCATGGGCAAGTGACTTAATTTCTCCCAAGCCCAGCTTTATAATTGAGCATTAAATGTCTCAACACAGAAGGTAAAAATTCAGTACACGGTTACTTATTATTATTACCATCCTACCTTTAAAATTTCCAATGTGACATTTACCAGGCATAAAAAGGCCAGATGTGGGGGCACATATCTACCAAGAAAAGAAGTTGGAACCTCAGGTGAACTTCCATACCTCAGTTCATCATTTATAAAATAAGAATGATAATAATGCTTAATCTCAAAGAATTTTTTTTTGAAAAACACTAAATGAGACAATTCAAGTAGAATATGTAAAACTCTGTGTGGCACAAAATAGGCACACAGTAAACTGGCAGCTAATAATAACAATAAATTCACATTAGTCACAAGAATATATTTAACAATTTAGCACAGACTCTCACATCTGGGGGGGGGGGAAACACCTTAAAACCTAGTCCCACATTGCACCCAGTAGCTAAATTTCGTTAAAGTTATGTAATTTTTAAACTGCTTTTGGATGCTGCCAGTTCCCCCCCCCCCAAAAAAAAGCTGATGAATGCAATGTTTCATTCTCCCTGAAAAAAAAAAAAATCCACAGACATTTTACAATTTCAGGAGATTATGAGATTCCCCCAAAGTCATCCTAATGATTCCCTAGATTCTATGTGAGTAATTCATGCTTTAAATCATTCCAGATGGGGCATCCAGAGGCTGCCTAAATGCTTCTGCTACCAGGAGCCCCACAACTCATAACGCAGCTCACTCTGTGGTTGGAAAAGTGCTAAAAAGTTGTCCAGTTCTTCCTTGAACCAGGATACTAAAAAATGCTTCCTAAGGCCTATCTTTGGAGTAACACACAGGTAGCATGATGATACCTTTCTCAGGTGCCAACCCTTGGCATTTATGGAAGGCAGGACCAAGGCCATGACACACCTGATCCTCTCCAGACTAACCCTGCCCATCCTCTCAGCCATTCCGGGGGACGGCTTCCAGGCCCTTTGTCATCCAGGTCACCCTGCCCAAACCACCTCCTGCAAGCCACCTCCTGTGGCTCCATCTAGGACATTGGCTACTGTTCTTAGCCACCTCATCACATCCATTAGGCAAGCATCTACCTGATCCCCAAGGCCTCATCATACAAGAGCAGAGTTTCGTGCCACACACACTCCCCCTTCAACCTTGTGTTGGGCCCACTGATCTTTCAAACCTAAGGCCACCACTGTACATCTGTCCCAATCAAATTTAGTCTCACCGATTTCTTCCCTGACACTCTAAACCTTTCAGGATTGTTTGGAATTCACATTCTATCACCCAGTGTATTAATTCTGCCTCTCAGCTTGGAGACGTTTGCAAATCCCATCCAAGGTCAGGCAGTTGGTAAGATTTACACATCTCCCTGTGTTAAGCTCGGAGCAAAGTGCCTTACACGTGTTCTTGTTAAATCTTCACATCACCTCTATGAACCAGGCATTGACATGTATACTGTTATCCCTGTTTCATAAAACACAACTGAGTCTGAGGGAGAGTCTATCACGTGTAAAGGCGCCCAGGTACTGAAGAGCCAAGCCAGGATTTTGACCCAAGCCTGTCCCAGCCACACTATTTTCCACCCTGAATGGCATTTTTTCCCTAGATATGTCCGTCTCTCCAACGAGGCTGTGGGACCTTTGACAATAGCGAAAGGTTTTGTCTCCGAATTAACCAGCCCCTGGCTAGTGCCTGGCGCAGAATGGTTGTTTTATGATTAAAAGAGAAGCCAGGAAAGGGGTACAGGGCTGAGCCCCGAATTTCAGGTTCTTCTTTTAGGATATTTATTCTACCCTGTGGAACATTGGGATACGTTGTCAGCCACGCATGACCATAAGATTCCGTGTCCCCAGCCGCCAGGATCGCGCTGGCCTAACAGCGTGACATTCCTTCAAGGACGTCACTGGAAAGCTGACCCAGAAGAGCGGCCTCACATCCCTCCCACAACACACCCGCACCTGAGCCCAGCCGCGGGCGCTCCCAGAGTGCCGCCCGCTCCTCCTGCCGCACAGCCGGCCTCCTCAGGGGGGCTCCGTGGTGGCAGAGAGAAGGTTCCGGAGGCCTCTGGCTTGAGATTTCTCGAGTGTTCCTGATGAATTCAAACTCTCCTTTTCATGAAATGGACTCTGGAACGAACTCACAGAACTTTTTACGGAGGAACCAGGCCAAGGAAAAGAGGCGTAAGACAACGACCAAACACCACCGCCCACGCCCACCCCCCCACAGCTAGTGTCACACCACAGTCTGTGTGCTGAACCGGCTCCGTCCACACGCACCACGTTTCCACGCACACCCCTCGCTTGGCATACAACCCCCACCATGGCCTGTTCCTTTTACTACGGGCTGCAAGGTCTTAATTCTTCTGAGAATCATCCAGCAGGAGCCCGACGAAAGCTATCCTGTGGGTTAACGGATGGAGGGAAAGACCCAGGGAAGACACAGCGTTCACGTGAAAGAGAAAGAGCGGGAGCGCCATCTTGTGGTGACTTAACAACTTGCTTACCCCTTCCGCCGTAACACCGTCCCAGCCTCTCGCTCTTCCCTCGAGAAGCCCCTTCCCCAGCCCCGGAAGACTGTGGGGGGCTGTGAACCACCACGACCAAGCCCACCTGCCCCCAGCGGTAGAGACGGACCCTAACTCAGGTGGCCAGTCAGAATATAGCATGGTCCCCCCAGCACGCTGATTGGCTGAGACGAGGACACATGACCCAAGAAAGCCAATCAGGGACTTCACAAGATTTACTAAGAGAAGCAGGAGTAAGAGGCTTTTCTTATCTCTGATCACAGGCTGTAGGCATGTGGCCTCAGCGCACCGCAGGTCGTATTTGGGATCATTGAAAGAAAACCTGCCAGAGCACAAATCCAACACGGAAGGAATCAGAGCAGAGAAATAGAGTGCCGGGACTACAAACACATGGGTTAGTCCCTGGATCAAACTCTGCCTGAACTTGCACCCACTCTCCTCAGCTACAGGAGCCAACTCGTTCTGGTTGTGCTTAAGCAAGAATCAAGTGTCTGTCACTTACAATCAAAAGGCATTACACATCTGTAGAAGTGAACGAAAAAAAATTAAGCCCAGTTGCAAAAAAAAAATAATGCTTTCATTAACTTTCTAATAAGGCTTTTAAAAACAAATAACTTTAATATCAGCTCTACTAAATTCAAATAAAATAATTACATGATACAATAAGTCTTAAAGCCATGGATCTTGATCTAATAGATTAAAATATAAAGCTAGCAAAGAAGAAAGATCTCCACCAAAAGTTCAACAAGAAGTGATTGCTAAGTATAACAGAACCTTTTCTGAGTATTTTGTATTGTCCTATCTCTCTTTGCAACCTGTGTGGCAATATGGAAATATCCTCAGGAACTGCCAGATAAATTCTTCCCGTCAATAAAACCATTTTTAGGAGTACATGCTGAGAAAAGAATTCCTATCAAGGAAAATGATACTTGCATGGAGATGTTCGCTGCAGCATTATTTACAAGAGGTATGAATAAATAAATTGGCAAACTCAAAAGGTAAGAATACATAAATGTTATGTAATATCAGTTTCATTATATAGACATAACCAGGCAATCTATTCATACACCAGCTACGGAAATATTTATTCAAGGGCACCTGGGTGGCTCAGTCAGTTAGGCATCAGACTCTTGATTTTGGCTCAAGTCATGATGTCAGGATCTTGAGATCGAGTCCCGTGTCTGAGTGTGGAGGCTGCTTAGGATTCTCTCTCCTCTCCCTCTGCCCCTCTCCCCCTTTACCCTGCTCTCTCTCTCTAGAAGGAAGGAAGGGAAAGAAAGAAATATTTACTCAAACTTGCTGAACACCAGCAATAATTTACTGAGTTATTTTCCATCTTTCATGTCATTTCGCCCTGGAACAATTTAAATGTTATGGATTTCTTTATAAGCCCTTCTATAAATGTGTGGTCTAAGGCTTGGAGGAATTTACACCTTTTGGGGGAGCGCGACAAAGGATTTCAATCCAGGAGTCCTAATACAAACTCCACACACTTTCTATGAAGCAGGTAAGGCAACAAGCAGGTCGCCTGAGTTGTGTGTACAGGCAGCAAATGGCCTCTGTGGGTACCTCCCTGTATGTTTAGCTGTATGTTTAGCTGTCCTTTCCAGCTCATGTTCCAGGCAGAGGTGAAGGAAAGAGCCTTTATTAGCATGTGCCCAAGGTCAGGCACGGAGCTGGGTTCTTTGTTTCCACATTAACCCTTATAGTGATCCCTGGAGGTGGGGATGAGGAGATCTCACAAAACCTTCATTTCTACAGAAGCTGAATTCAGAGAGATCCAGAGGTTTATTCCTGGTCAGGTGCATGGCCTCTTACCTGTATGTGTAACAAGAAGATGAATGGGAGAAATCATGGAGACCTGCCCAGACACAGCAGGGGATAAGGAGAAGGGAACTATCTGGAGGGTTCTGAAAATCAGACAGAAGGATATGTGTGCCATAATGCCTGGAAAGGGGAGAACAACCATACTATATAAATGACTACCATTATAGGACTCTAACTCCAAGCCAACACTACTCATGATTTCTCACCTCATCCTAAGAGCAGGCCTTCAATCCAGGCAATATTATCCCATTTTACAGATTAGGACTTGCAGCAAGTGGTACAACCAGGCTACAGATAAAGACCCATCTCTCGACACCACAGCCCATGGCCTTTCCGGAGCCCAGCAATCTCCACAACTGGACGGTTGAGTCTGTGGCACACTTGCAAACACGAGAGACAGAGAGGGGTTGGGTGGCATACCTCACGTGGCTCCTGGGGGGGTGGGGGGTTCCGAACAGCAGCAGCATAGCTGGTGGGAGACAGCAGCCCAGCTCCCCACTAATTGTCCCTCTTTGTGGTGTTCAGTTAAGGACTCAGAAGAAACCAATCTTTGTGTCTTTTCATGGTTAAAATTCTACATAGAACAGAAACCTCAAAGCAGCCACCAAGCCTGTCTTTGTTGGGTTTCTAGGCAGTAAGGACGCTGCATCTCAACACTTAGAACTCAGAGAGAAAGGGGCTCGGTTATTCAAAGGGGAACTCAACAAGAGCCTTTTTCTCCCAAGTCCTTGCAATTCTGGACTCACTTTTAATCCCCGGAAGAAATGTTGGATCCCTTTTCTCCTCCACATCCCAATGTCGTTCTTGCAAGTTCACAAACTGTGAGTGGAAGATTTTCAGGAGTTGGGCAGTCCCCACTTTCTACCCCATTCTGATAGAACCAGTTTGGTTTTTGGAACCTTGAAACCTTCATTTTTGAAAAATATCAATACATTCAGAAACATATATATTTTTTAACTCAAGTTTTTAAATACAAAGAAATATATGCATTGTAGTTTCACAAACAAGCCTCAACTGCATTCCTTCAAAATAAGGGGCCAGGCTGGTTTCTCAAGAAGCCATTCAGGGGAAGCTGGCTGAATGTGCTTGTCCTTAAAAAAATCATGCATACCCTGGAAAAAAAAAAAAAGCCAAAGGCGGGGTTTAGGTGCCTGGGTTCTACAAACAAACCCTCCCAGGTGGGAGAAGGGCTGTTTCCAACTCCATGAAGAATGAACAGCTTTTAAAGGCAAAGACCTCTTGCCTTCTCTGGGCTCCAAACTCCTCTATGGGCCAATCACCACCACCACCACCACCACCATCATCATCATCATCCCCAAAACTATTGCTTGAAGAGCAGCTAAGACATGCAGGGCCCTCCCCGAAACATGTGACAGACTTTATTCTATTGAATCCTCAAACTTTCAGGAGAAGACGAATGCTTACCCCCACTCGGCAAACATGGAACCCGAAACTCAGGGATTCTAGAGAACAACACGGCGAGCAGGTGGCAAAGCTGGAGGGAAGCCAAAGCTGTTGGACTCCAGTCCAAGTTCTTCCTGCCTCAACCTCCCATGTCCCTGCCCCTCTCCAAACCCAGTGCCCTGCTGATGAGAAGATGGACAGACCTGGAGCTTAGCCCTTCTCTCTGAGAGGCTTCCTGTTGACACACCCACATGAGCTGTTCCCAAACAGATGCCCTCTGACCTCTCTCCCCTGACAAAGCAGTACTCCAGACTCTCTCTTCTTTATAACTCCAGCTGGCCAACCAACTGTACGCAAAAACCCTGCTCAAGGATCTTGGGATTGAAAGGTGGCAATGGGGCAGCCACTTGGGAGAGTAGTTTGACAAAATCTTATTATCAAAAATGTCCATTTCTGACACTCTACAGAATATCTGACCAGTACCCCTTAGATGGATGGCACACTCAAATAGGGCAATTCAAGATGATTTAATAAAGGAACATCAGTGATGTGCCTGAGAGCCAATGGTGACATTTTCAGAATTGTTGGTAAGCCTGGAACCCACCATGGTGGGAGAGTTTACACTACAGAAATCAGGAAATGTTATATAAAATTAGGGCTTAGTTTGGTTTGGTTTTTCTGAGTGAGAGAGTTATTAAACATTTGCCAGCACACCCAGGAGAGGAATTTGTAAAAATGTGGGCAATGTTAAGGAAACTCAAGTAGGATAATGAAGTCATCTGAGGTTAGCAACAGTGGGGAGCTGTGAGCAGCCAAGCCCTGAAGGGGCAAGGAATGGTACCAAGCCCAGACTGTAGCTGAAGGGGAGGACAAGCAGATAGAACCTTTGAGAAAGACAATCCATTAGGGCAGGAGATAGGGGGGAAAATACTCCAGTCTCACCCCCTTCCCTCCAACCACCTCTGGCTGCTGCTTGCCATTGATGGAGCTCACCTGAAAGAAGAGGGTGTGGGAGCCTCCCCTTCCCCCACGAAGCCCAGAATGATGGGCTTCCCGGGCCACATGCAGAGGAATGAAAGGTAGAACATAGATCTGGGGCACCTTGTATCCAGAACAAGATGCCACCGATTATTAAACACACATACACACATTCTCTCTCTCCCTCTCTGCACAAGTAAATAGATGTATTTCTGGACGGGCCCTCAAGTCCCTGGTAACAGGGGTGACCTCCGGGGAAGAATTCTGGCAACTGGGTCAGCAAGGTAGGATTCGCACCCGGGAAAACGTGGACTTGGGAGCTGGACTCTGCCCCAGATCGGCTCTGGGAACTGGGCAACCCCTCCAAGCTTCCGTTCCTTGATGGGTGGTGGAAGGAAATGGCCCCTGAGTTGGCGGGGCAGGAGGGGCTGATGTGGGGGGCCAAGGACAGGGGATTTCCTTCAAAGCAGAGATTTTGTGATCCCCGTCAAGGGACTGGGGGTGGGGGTGGAGGGGTGCTTCTGAACACTTCTCTTTCCAAGTCCTTTGCATCCACCTCCCAGGCTGGGAGTCTGGAAAAGGCTTCCCAGAGCGAGCAGATGCCTCTGGGAGGCGGGAGTCTGGCTCCACCTTGTGGCTGTTCACGCAGCTCCCTGGAGATGACACTGGGATCCCAGAGGGAGCATCAGGGCTGGGGAAGGCTCCAAATAAAGACTTTGCCCACAAGTTCAAGGATACCTTTGCCTCCTCTTCCCTCTCACCCTATCAACACTGTGCCTTCAGAGGAAAAGTCGCCTCTCTGGAGGCTGGCCCAGGTCCCACCCGCGACCATGGCTGCATATCAGCCCCTAAAAGTCCCTCCGAGGGCCTTCTCACACTGCTCCACTGAGGCCTTTAACACGACAAAGTACCAAAACACAATACTACAGCATCTCTGTTCTACATTAATAAGTGAATGCTTTGAGCCTCTGCTAAACACAACAGGGAATGTTGTCACAGGACCTCTAAGATTCTGGCAGACTTTTAAAACTATGGATTTGAAGGCCCCTGGGTGGCTCAGTCCTTAAGTGTCTGCCTTCAGCTAAGGTCCCAGGATCGAGGCCTGCATTGGGCTCCCTGCTCAGCCGGGAGCCTGCTTCTCCCTCTCCCTGCACCCACACCCCACTTGTGCTTTCTCTCTCACTCTCTCTCTCTCCCAAATAAATAAATTCATAGTATAATATGGTATGATCTAGAGACAGAGGCAAATTCAAAGTTGTAGGATACCTACTTTCTCTCCAGCCTGTCATTTTTTTTTAAGATTTTATTTATTTATTTGACAGACAGAGATCACAAGTAGGCAGAGAGAGAGAGGAGGAAGCAGGCTCCCCACTGAGCAGAGAGCCTGATGCGGGCCTTGATTCCAGGACCCTGGGATCATGACCCGAGCCGAAGGCAGAGCCACCCGGGCGCCCCTGTCATTTTTAATTTTAAACTCACTGGAGATAGTAATGTTCGAAGTTAAACGGCAGCCCTGCCCTGTGTAGGAGGGCAGGCCAAAGGATTCTCTGGCCTGGCCCCTCAGGCCCTTGCCTCTGCAGGTGCTCCCCTTTAGCTAAGTAAGAACTTGCACATATATAGAGCTCCCATTCATTCCCACAGGATGTTCAAAAGGCACATCCAGGAAGCCAAGGGGAGGGCTGGCTGAAAGGAGCCAGTCTGCCCACCTGCCACTGAGGGACTAGGGATGCTTCTGGTAAAGCTGGAGCTGGGGCCTCCCATCGGCCTCTTGGTGACCTAGGAGAAGGGACTGAGGCCTGAAAGGGGAAAAGCCTCAACCTAGACCTAGATCTGTCCCTAACTTCCTCTCCAATGTCCCTCTTCCTCTCTCTTCTTTCAAGAAGCCACACTGTCCTTGATTGAGGCTCAGAGAAAGATCATCTTTACTGTGATAGAAAGGTGGAGGGATACCCTGCCCACCTGAATACACTGAAGCCCATTCCCTGGGAAAGGTCATGAGCTTCCCCATGTGTTTAGATGTGAGTGTTAGGGGGTGAGTTCTAGAAGGCCCCAGCAGGTCCCCTTGTCCAGCCCTTTATTTCACAAACAGGTAAACCGAGGTCTCAATGGGAACACAACCTAGTTTTGAAACCATGGCCTGGGAACAATCCACCCCACCCAGGATGCTCCCCCACTGCATACTGCATAACAATAAGAGGCTGAATCCCCAGTGACTGAGGCCTGGGCAGCTAAGATACAGGGCCCTGTATCTTAGCTGCTGGAGAGAACAGAGCCGGGCCCAGGATGCAAGCAGGGGGCCACAGGGCAGGAAGATCAGAGGCTTTGCCAGCTGCACTGTGACCCGTAAACTGGAAGCAATAACCACCTCTTCGTGACCAGAGAAAGTAGTTCTTACAATCATTTTACTGGAAACTAAGAAAAAGAAACAACTAAGAAAAAACTAAGAAAAAAGAAACAGAAGGCACACGTTTCCATATTGGAGGAATATTTACTCACCACGCATGCTTGAGTCTCCATGTAAGCATTCCCTCCTCCCTGTAGCCTTCCTAGTTCTGTCAGGCAGGCTTGAGTGACTCCCTAACTGGGGGTCACCAAAAGCTCCCTGCTCTCCTCCTAGGTGGTGAGCCCCCCCAAGGGTGAAACCCAAGTCCAAGGCTTCTCTGGGATACTCCCAGGAATAAGTACGGTATTGAAACCTACTAGGTACTCAGTAAATATTTAACACCAATTAAAGGAACAGCTACCTGGACTCATCCCTAATTACAATAAAGTACAAAAATCTTCTAAAGGCAACTTGGTAAATCTTGATATTAAGGAATCAGAAAATATGGAAGAACAAAGCCCAACAAGAATCCTTTGTGAAACAAGTTATCTTACACATACAAGGTTTACAGTGTTTCCATTTCAGTGGATAATCCTCCCATAAAAGTTCTCAAATTCTAGAACTCTGGACCAGGCATGACCCACCAAGGTTTATCAGCTCTAGACCCAAGGCAGCAAAGGCCCAGGGAGGAGAAGCAGGGCCAAGCTGAGTGGGATCAGAATTCCATTTGATTTTTTGCTTCTTTATAACTTTCCTTTTTTAAAACCACTAACTGGAATATGGAATAATATGCTTAATTTGAAAACTAAAAAATAATCCAAAGATACATTGTAGGATAGAGGTTCTCCCTGCCAATCCTGTCTCCACACACTCACTCAGGCAACCACCGTGTTAACGGTTTTCCATGCATGCTTCAGAGGTTTCTTAGGCTTAGCCAAGCAAGATGAATATTTATTTTATTTTTTATTTTTTTTAAAGATTTTATTTATTTATTTGACAGAGAGAAATCACAAGAGAGGCAGGCAGAGAGAGAGAAAGGGAAGCAGGCTCTCCGCTGAGCAGAGAGACAGATGCGGGACTCGATCCCAGGACCCTGAGATCATGACCTGAGCTGAAGGCAGCGGCTTAACCCACTGAGCCACCCAGGCGCCCCGAATATTTATTTTATATTCTCTCTCTCTCTCTCTCTACACACACACACACACACACACACACACACACACTACGGCATACTATATACACTGTTGGTTTCTGGTCTTGTTTTGTTTTTCTCTTTTTTAAAAGATTTTACTTATTTATTTGCACAAGCAGGGGGAGAGGCAGGCAGAGGGAGAAGCAGACTCCCCGCTGAGTAAGGAGCCTGATGTGGGACTCGGCCCCAGGACCCTGGGATCATGACCTGAGCTGAAATCAAGAATCAAATGCTTAACCAACTGAGCCTCCAACGCATCCCCGTTTTTCTCTCTATTTAACATACCTTGGATACTTTTCTGCTTGGGTACCTAAGGAGGTCTTTTATTATTTTCTTACAGCTACACAGTATTCTTCTATACGGATGCAACATACTTTATCTACCGTTCCTCCTCTCACAGGGGTCACTTTCAACTTTTGTACTTCAAACAATACTACCATGAGTAGCTTTTGCAAAAATATGTCCTTGCTCAGGTTTGCCACTTTGCCAGAACCTCTCCATGTTCCTCAAGCGAACCCAGATCCTTCACTTCTGGCGCACCCCACTGCGTTTATTTTCTGAGATCCACTGGTGCCCAGGACAAGGGACCGGAAGTAGGCAGCTCAACCTCCCAACTCGGCCCTATCCGTGCCAGAGGCAGAGCCGGGCCTCTGGGTTCTCCTGCACACTCTTACCCATCCCACCCCATTCAGGGAAGGCCCACACCCTGGGGATGGCTGACACTTCATGGGTGACGATGGATCCCTGGGTCCTCTTGAGTCCTACATCCGTCACCATCTTTCACCAACAGGTGGCGCTGCGTTCTGCGTGTAGACCATTCACCTGCTCCACAGGAAGCAGGACTCCTGGAAGGGTAATAAACTCTTTACTCTGGGAATAAATGATGCCTTTTCAGCCATATGATTGTTCACATGCCTCTCTACATGATCCTCCAACAGCCTAAGGCCATGACTACAGTCTTCTCTGCTTTCTCCCTTCTCAGTCCCTTTCCATGTTGCAGGTATGGGCAGCTTGCCTCCTTTCCCTGGACGCCGGGAGACAGAATCACCCAGGAGTTATTAACTTGGTCTCTTGAATCAGACTTATGTTCAAAATCTGATTCCACCATGTGCCTGGCTGTGTGGCCGCTGGCAACTGGCGTCACCATCTGAGCTCCTGCCACCTCCTCTGCGGGACTGGAGGACTGCACTGCACACCTCACTGAGTCCGATCAGGGATAACACTGACCTGCACTGCCTCTCCAAATATTACACCTCGCCTGGGAAGCCTTTCTCAACATATACCACCAGTCTTCCATCAGTTCATCCCACACTATAAGCTTGTTCCTGCCCCCAAAGTCCACTTGCTAGGGCCTCTGCCTGCAATGCTCTCCCCCTTAATCCCCCCACAGCTGACTCCTTTGGTCCTTTAAGTCTCAGCTTCTGAGTCATCTCCTCAAGAGATGGTCCTCATCACCTCAGCTAGAGTAGGGATCCCCTGTTCTGCCCCCCATTTACTTAGCACTTGTTACCACCTTCTACCTTAGGTGTGTGCTCATTTTTGTGACTGCTCTCTTTTCCTTCCACTGGCTGCTTTGCCCACCTGTGTCTGATTCTCGGGCAGATGACCAGCTCTTCGAGGGCAGGAATGGCATCTTCTCCCACATGCAGCCCTTGGCCAGACCCCCTGCAAGGGCTCAGTGGGCAGAGCCAGGATTTGGGGGAAGGAGGGGGGCAACTGAGAGGGCTGCTGAGGGCTTGTTGGTAGGAGGGGCCCCTGAAATTCACACCCTAAACATACCATCACCTGTGGATTTCTGGAAGTGACAGAGATGTACCCTTGGCCCCTGCCCCTCCAAATGGCTTTCCTTAGAACCAGTCCCAGCTGTCTTCCTGCTGATGGTCACCCACCCAGGTGTGTCTTACCCCCAGCAACTGCTCAACCCCAGTGCTGCACTGAGAGGCCCGTCCTCTTCCCTGCAACTCCTAAGTGTCCCAGGGATGTCCATTCTCCATTTTGGACGGGAAAGCCTATCCCCATCCATTCCCATACTGCTTAGAAGGCACGCCCACACAGCTCTGTCCTAAAGAAAAAAGACTTCGACTCCAGCAGGTACAGCAGTCTCCTCTGGGCACAAACAGCGTGATTCGGGGAGCCCCATGGATTCAAGTAAGACACAAAATCATGCTAGGGAAGTCAAGCCCAAATAAGAAATGTGCTAAGTCCAGCCAAGTCAGAAGATGTCCCCATGCCTAAAGAGACACCCATCTTGGACACACTTCCCTCAGAAGCACCCAGCTGCACCCCCTGTAAGGATGAAATCACACACGTGATGCACTCTCTCTCATCTGCCCAGATTTTCCTGGAGCTGGGGAGGTAGGGACATATACAATAGCAAGGCGCACACACATTTCATCATTTGACATAGCTCCAAACCCAGGTCCACATTCAATCACAAAACATACTGGGCTCTTCTTACGCAGCAAACACGGTTCTTCTGGTCGTGGGGGAGACAACAGTTACTACCCCACATGGAACTTTTGGTTTAGTCAGAGACACAGACAAGGCGCGGCAAGCAAGTAAGTATGCAAGCCACCCGCACGTGTACAGGCTAGCAGAGTCAGTGCTGTGATGCAGAGTGACCACTGGGGTTGTGGAGGGGGGCTTTGGCCAGGATCATCAGGAGATCCTCCCCAGAGAAGGAGCCAGCCCAGGGAGAGTGCTCCAGGAGATCAAGCTCATAGCCCTGAAGAGCATGTAAAGGCACTGAATGGAGACCAGTATTGCTGGAACCTCGAGGGCAGACAGCAGAGGCACTGGCCCCCTCCATGAGGTTGAGATACCCACAAGGTACCCCCAAGTCTGCATGGGGCAGAGAGCATCGAGCCTTGTTAACCAGAATTAAAAGCCGGGGTTATTCTATAGTGAGGGCCAAGGGAGACCTCTGAAGGGCTTTAGGCAGGTGCGTTAAATGACCTTCTCTGCTCGGGAGAAGTTGACTTAACATCCTGGCAATGAATGAATGAGTGAATGAATGAATTGAATGGACACTACAGAACGAATGAACATGGATGACTTACAGTCTCCATGCTAAGATCATGCTGAGTTCTTCAGGGACACATAGGGACAAGAGAATCCCAGGACAGCTCACAAACTCTAGAACCATGAACCCCACACCAAATAGAACATGGACAGTATTCCCTTCATCACTCAGAGGTTGCTGGCTTTCAGCATGGTTCAGCTCTGTGGCCCCTCCGAGGCTCTGCTCACCAAACAGACAGGGGGACCAGAGAGGAGAGGGAAACATTTAATGTCACACAGCCTGGTGACTCCCCAAGACCTCAGATGAGGGCAGCACAGGAGTCTGGAGGTTTCCCCTTGGGCTGCAAGCCCCTGGGGACACCTAACACCCCCTCCATCTCCTACCCCGTCATTGTTTTTTGAGATTCAGAGAGTGAGAGAAGAAGGGTTTTTCTCAACGTAGCAGAGGGAACCCAGACCTCTCAAATCCCACCAAGAAAACAAGGACAGAAGCTGACTTCAAAGCCAGCCATGTCTCCTGTATGCCATGGTCACAGCCCTTCTCCACAAGAGCAACCAACCAACAGACAAGAACAGACCTTTTCCCTCACCACACCTGTGACACTACCCTCCCCCACGAAGTAGGGCTGTGGTTTCCATCCCATGTCCCTAGCCCTTGGATGGAACTGGCCCTGGAGTGGGTGTTCTCACAAAGTGAGAAAGGGAGATGACAAGTGGTCAATGTCATGGGCACTGAAGCCAGATAGCCCTGCGCTCCAACCCTGGCTCTATTACCTGCCAGCCTCATGACCTTGGTCATGGATCTTAACCCCCTTGGGCCTCGATCTCCTCACATTTCAAAGACAGATTAAAATGCACAGGCTTGCAAGTTTAATAAAATTATGCATATTGAGGGTGAAGCTCAACGCCCCCCTGAAAAAACCTGTTCAGAAACTATTTATGTCAATGTGAATGTTGATGATGATGGTGGAGTCAAGCTGTAAAGAGGACTTTCACTGAGCATCTCGACCCTGGGCATTCCAGGGCTCATGCTAACCAACAGTATCTGGAACATATTTGTTAAAACAGGAAAGAAGACAGGGATACTTTATAAAGATTTCTGCAGAGCCCACAAATGAGCAGAAAGTGTAGTCTGGCTGGCTTCCCAGCACCCCACCCCCACCTAACCCCAGACTCCAGGAGAGCCACCGCCCAGCCCCCACTCCGGGAAACACCTCTCGGTGGTAACAGGTGTCCAGGTGTTGCGGTGAGCAGTGTGTGGCCAGGGTTTGGAGAGCTGGTGTTGTCACCGCAAGTAGCTCCCCTCTCCTCTCTCCTTCAGTGTCCAGAGAGGAGGCTGGGGGCATCTGTGGGAGCAGAAAGAGTATCATGTGGCCTGGGCTTTGGCAGAGCTTGGCTATGACTTACCTGTGGCCATGGGTGTGATTGGCACTAAAGGCGTGACCAGGGTTTCAATTTGCCCTTGCCTGACCCCCAGATCCAGCAGGGGTAATTAGGGACCTCGCCTCAGATTAGGGTCCTCCGTTTCCCACCCCATCCCATTCTAACTCCTAAAGTTACACCACTATAGAATGAGTGAACAGATACCCACCCAGGAATCCCTCTGTCAGCCAGGCACTGAGCGCCCAGCAGAGCCTGGGGCTGTGGTGCCAACTTCTGGGCCAACTCTCAGGTTACAGAGGTGGGGTGATCCCAGAGAACAGATGCAACCTATTCCCTGCTCTGAAGGTGAAGAAGGGCTGGGAGTGTGCACACATGTGTACATGCATGTCGACCACACACAGACAGACACACATATATGAACACGGGGCCCATACACAAAACCCTTCTCTCCACAAATACCCTTTGGACACCAGGTATGTGAGGCCCAGGCAATTGGCCTGAGGGTACACAGAGGGTGTGGCATGGGCAGAAATGACTATGTCCTCTTTGCTTCTCCTGCTCCCTTTCTAGGCCGGACTCCACCCCACAGACCCTTCTCTCCCCCCACCCCCACATTGTCATTGCTATTACAAGGGTCACATTGGGCCTAGGGGTGCTTCTCTATGCATCCAGTAAACAAAGGCCACTAGATCAATGCATTCCACAGCAGTCTGATTTACTTAGATTGATAATGAGTAATGTATTTCTGTGCCCAGACTTTGCGGGCACCCACAGGGCCTGAGCGGCAGGTGCAAAGCAAAGCTGCCTCCCTTCCTTTGAAGAGCAATCACTACCTTCTCCTTCAGCACACGCACACACAGTGGGAGCTGATTTTCACACTTTTCCTGCTTATCTTTCTCACTCTGGTTTGTGTCTTCCCCACCTGCCCCAGGCTCGTGATGCCTATGGCAGGGTACCTGCTTCTCTTTTCCTATTTCTGCTTCAGAAATACAGAAGTGTCCACCCTGGCTGCAATTAACATCAGCTGGGGCACTCAGCCACAGCAAAATCTAGGCATTATTCCGTGAGCATTTCATCCAGAATGGCCCCTTCCCTGTCATCACACAGCACGGAAAAAAGGAATGAAGGACACAAGGACCACCCTACTCGGAATATCCAGGTCTTCTGCATCTTTTTTCCAACACACATTGCTGATCTGTCATTAGACACTAGGGCACTGCCCACTCCTAAGGCCCCTAGGGTCAGGCGGCACTGGGCTCTTGTGACCGAGTCCTCCTGGCTATCAGAAGGCAGCCCTTCTGAGAAGTCAGAGTGGGCTGTGTCCTCCCTCCCGCCGCCCCCCACCCCCACTTCAGATGCAAAGTGCACATATGGCTCATCTCCATCTTTGGGGGAGGTTCCGTCTAAAGTCCTCCCAAAGATTCAGATTGTATGACAAATCACGTTCTAGACTATCGTGGCGAGAAAGGGCTGGGGCATTTGCATCATTACCCCCAGACAACAGCTTCATTAGGCTGAAAGAGAGGTTTGCAGCCGTGCAAGCTCTGCCACTGACCTGGGCCTCTCACTTCCCCCATTGTCTGTGGGCTCCAAGGCTCTCACTCCAAACCATATGGTCCATTTGGGCATCTCACTCTGCCTTCCAGGAAAAACAGGCATATTGGAGCAAGCCAGAGGCCTGCCCGCAAGACCACAGGTGCAATCCTGCCCCAAAGTGAGATGGGTCTGTGTCTGGAGAGAGAAACTGCTAGAGCTCAGAGGAGGCTGAACTCTGAAAAGCAGGGTGTGGGCCTGAGAGGGAAGAAGAAAAGCACCTGAGCAAGAAGGCAAAGGAGAGAAAAACCACTTGACATTTGCCCCTCACAGAGAAGGCAGCCTTCTGTCCCAGACCTGTGAGAGCATGTCTGGCAGAATCTTGGTGTGGAGAGCACTGGGGTAGCAGTGCTCATGCTGGGTCAACCCTTTCTTCACTACAGCCCCTACTCAGTCCAAGTATGTGGAGACCCCACAAGAGTCCCAGACTCCCATCATTTCCCCCACAAATATGATGCAGAGCCACAGTCTGGAAGACTAGAGAGTGAGGCAGCGACTCCCCTTCTCCAGTCTTCAAAAACCTGAAAACCAGCCATCCATTTGAAGAGGACACCCTGGGATCTGGCTTAAAGGAGGCTGGGAGACATGGCTGGGTGGATGAGCTGTCCCAACCCTATTTCTTCCAAAATCGCATCTTTGAAAATCCTCTTTGCTCCAAGCCTTTGCAAGGTTCCAAACAGATGGAATGAACCCTGGAAGCCAGCACAGCTACATGGGCCTGGTTCCCAGGGGGGAGGAGAAGCTCAGCAGCCTCCCCAGAGATGGTGTGAGCTGTCGCCTTGGGCCAACCGGTGTGCCTTCCCTGTCGTTGAAAAATGGGCCAACATGGGCCTCACCTGATGGTCCTCTTAAGAGTAGAGGAAAAAACCATACACTCCTTGGCAAGGCACTCCACTCCGTCCAACAGGGAGGATTAGGGTCAGGATTAACATTTTAAACTCAGACCGACTTTCTGACTCAAGATCTTCGATCCTTAATCGTATTACTATCCCCGGGATTATTGCTTTGCTGGCTGCAGAAGAGATTCTAAAATCAAATTGTTTCAAGTTGCCTCCTCTTTTCTCTTGGCTCTTGGGGTGGTGGTGGGGGGGTAGCTTGTAGCTTGTTAAGGAGACGACTTCTAAAATCGAATCTCACTTAATATTTCTCTCCTTCCCCGAGCCAGGCGGCGGTAAGAAGACGGGCGACACGGTTCCTTTATTCCCGCCCACGCCTGCTCCTAATTCCTGGTAATTTATCCCATATTAAAACTTCTTTAAGTAAGAATGGACAAGCATCAGCACCTGCTATGCAAATGCGGCCAAATCCAGCCCGGGCCGCGGGGCGTGCGCGCCCGCCCGACCGCGAGCGGCCATTCAGCGCTCCCAAGGCGCCCGGCGCGCCCTTCATATGGAAAGGGGCCGAGGGCCTGACAGATTGCGCCGCGCGCTCGCTCTGGCGGCGGGGGCGGGGGCCGCGGGGCAGGGCGCGCGCCGGCCTCGGAAACGCCCCCCCGGAGTTGGTGGGGAGCCAGCGGGCCAGCTCCCGCGGGTGTTCCGCGCCCTAACTTCCCGGGGAAGCGCCCCAACGCGCGACCACCCGGTGCCCGAGCTCCCCCCTCCCCGACGGCCCCCTGGTCCCGCCCCGCCGTCCCGCCGGCTGGCCCGGGGCTGCCCCCAGCGACAAGCAGGCTCCGGGCGCGGGCGGGGAAGCCAGCCCAGAGCAGCCAGCCGGGGCTCCGGAGAGGCGCTGCGCTGCGGCCCCGGCGGATAACAAGGATTAGCTGGGGGGCACCTTTGAAGCCCGGTCCCCCCTCACGTGGCTGGAGGCCGCCGCGCAGTCTCCTCTCGTGCGGCCCTAATCCCCGCACGCGGCCCACCCCGTCGCGCCCTGGCCCTGGCCCTCTCGCTCTCCCCGGCCGCGCGGCTCGGGCAAGACCCCCTTCCCCGGCTGCGTGAAAGGAGCGGCAGCGGCGAGGGAGGGGGAGCGCGGGCGCGGCCGGCGGCCCAAAGACGTGCGAAGTGATAAATACATTGTTTCTCGGCCGCCCGCTCGCTCGGTTCCGGGGGAGGGAGGGGGGGCATAGAAAATGAGGCACTTTCTTCCCCCTTTAACTCAAGGGGAGTACCAATAATTCATGTATGTTATAATTCTTCATTGCCCCTAGGTAGTCTGGGAAAACTGGAAGAAAAGAAAATGCCAGAAAGTTACGGTAAAACTTAAGATGCGGCCGAAGTCGCTTTCTTTGCCCCTGCTGCGAGTGTTTGAATAAGAAGAATGCTCCCGGACTGTAACAAGCAAAAAGAATGGAGAAGACAAAAGATTTCCAGAAAAAGGTTTAGCTAGAAGACAAGGCAAGTGAAACTGAAAGGAGAAAAAAAGCATTTACAATGGAACAATAAGTGTACTAATCGCTTTGATATATTATACAAGCCCAAAGACCCAAAACATTGTGTAATTATTTATAAATGACTTCTCCACTCCTGTGTATAATGCAGAGGAAAGAATAAAACTGCAGGCTACTCTCTAAACTATTTCTAAATAGACCTGGTTCAAAAGAAGGCAGAAGTGTTTGAAATAAAATAATTAATGGTGGATTTTATGGTTGTCTCATTAAAACATTTTAATTACTACAAACAAAATGCATTTGTGTCCCAACCCAACATGAATTTATGTAGCTGCAGCGTTAAGAAAAAAGCAAAAGGAAAACACTTCAGCTATTTCTCGACTCTGTTTATTTCAGAATTCTCTCCATAAAACCATAGTCAAATTCCATTAGGATAAATTTCACTGCGACTTCTTTTGTACACAGGAGGAAATACCCTCAGTTTTCCCACACTTGACCCACAAGCATCTTGGAGGGAGGGGGTATTTTTAATCTCCACTAATGATATTCTTAAAGATTCAAAAACGTGAAACAGACAAAAATGAACTCCGGCTTTAGCAATATCCCGTGGCAGGTGTGGTCTGGATTTGGGGAGCTGAATCTAGTGACAGCAACAGCAGGGCCTCTGTTTTGTTTTGTTTCTAAATCTGAGCCCAGAAGATTTCAAGAAATCTAGGAAGGCAAACCCCAGTCGCTTTGAAGGAGGTTCTGGATTGATTCTAGCCTCAAGCAGCTGATGTGAACATGACTCCAGGCCTCACTGCTGAGGGCTGTGGGGGGTGAGCACCTTCTGCCTGCTACCTCTTCATTTCAGAGCTTGCACCCCGTGGGCCCTCCCTGCACAAGCGTGCACAGCCCCTTTGCATCCCCCCACACACACACTGTACTTTGGGCACAAAAAGGACATTGTTTTACCCAAGACTGGCCCAAACCACAAATGCACTTCAAACCTTGGGTGAGCCCAAGCACAAGCCCCGCTAGGCTTGAGAACTCCAATCAAATTTGAAATTTTCTTGTGGAAAGAATTCATTTGGCTGCAGAAATGACCGATACATATTTGGAAGGCATTTCTTACAGGGTACTAGAATAAAGTTGATTTGCACCAGGACTTCCCTTCAAGGCCAACATTCATCTCACAAGTAGGCAGATTGTACACAACCAAACACATCGGTATACAATGGCACAGAATATTCAAGCAGACATCTCTGAGGTGGGAAATGCATACAGCCGGCACTGTATTTAGCAGGGCAGGGGCTGAGGGGGGCCTCCACGGATTTCTGGAAACCATGGATAATTTGCCATTTTCCTTGCTCTGTCACTGAAAGACCCCTCTGTTTCCCCCCTCCTGCCTCGTTTCCCCCCTTCTCCCCCCCCCACAACTGTCATGGGTCATCAGTAAAGAAAACAGGGAATTGTTTCTCCTTTCCACTCCCCAACCCTACCCTGCTTCTCTTAGATGGAAATGCCTATCTGCGGGTGTATTGAACAGACCAAAAGGAATACTGTGTGCCTCTCGGTCCAACATCTTCCTTCATCACATCATCTGGAGTAACTGCACCTTTTTCTGCCTTTTTTCAAAAAAAAAAATACAATGTTTCCTTTCTAAAATGCCACCCACCAAACCAACTCAGGTAACTCCACAGGTAACTCCAGAAAGATTAGGATGATGGTAGCAGGAACAGTGTGGAGAGGGTAACCCTCGCACAGCTTTGCTTTGTGCAAAAAATCTGCCTTGTAAACTCGGTGCACTGCACTGCCCTGTGCCCAAGACCCAGATGGATGAGTGGCTGGGTAAGGCACCAAAACCCCTTCACCTCTCTTCTCTTAAATGGCATCTGAGAGTTTGTGTATACTGTAAAAACAAAAGAACCTTGCCTGTAACAGAATCCAGACCTACATGTATATGTCACAGCACTCTTGAAATTAATATTCCATGTAACAATTGGTGGGGAGGAGGAATGGTAAATCTCAGCTAAAACAGTTTGGGAGAAAAGGATGAAATGTGATGATGTCCTTTCCCCTGCCCCATCCAGCACATCCTGATGACCATGGCAGCATGTGGAATTGCAGGACACTGACCCCCTCAGCCTCGTTCCCACAGCGGCATCTCTAAAAGCTAGTTTGTTCAACCTCAGGCTTCCATGTTTCTGATCACTGAAAGGGAGGATGGCGAGGAAGCCATCTGGCTCAGCTGCATGTCCACAAAGGGGTTCAAAGGCTGTTGGTACTAACTCCAGATGAAATCGCACACGGGGTCCCTAAGTCACTGACAAGGCTAGAGGAAGAAGATATGCATCCACAAATTCAAATCCGCTTCTATCCCTACATAGCCATGCCTGTGCTCAGGAGGATTTGATTGGTCTTCTAAAAATTCTGAAGATGTCTGGGGCGCCCGGCTGGCTCAGTTACTGGAGCTTTGTATTTGTATATGCCGACCACATTCATTTACTGCAGGTAAACATTTATAATTTGCCACTATTTTCTCCTATGTTAGCATTTCTTTCCTTAAAAAAAAAAATCACCAAGAACTTCAAAAGACCCTGGAAATATCAAATGTCTTGCTCCACCCTGAGAGCCTCTCCTCCCGTCTCTCTAGAATGCCAGTTCCTTCACGGGGTGTTGACATTAGAAATGTCTTCTCAGTAGGGACTAGAACCACCTCCCTGCTGGTTCTGTCGTGGTCTTGAGTCAGATCTCCAGAGATGCCTGGAAGAGGCATGCCCTTTCCAGCCCTTGCATCCCTTCTGGGAGGATCCTCCCCTGCCCTCACACCCTCAGTTGTCACATAGGCACCACCCCGGGTCTTGGCATCACTTGGAGCACCTCTGAGCGGTCATAGAAGCATGTCTGATCTCATGGGCTTAGGTAAGCACAGCACAGGATAGGAGGGGGGATGCCAAAGCAAGGCAGTTATTCCAATATGAGGAGCAAACAGAGGTAAGTATCATTCACTACTTCAGCAGGTGGTCCATATTTCCAGAGTCTGATGAGGGCATCTGGGCTGGGGTCCCCCATCATCCCTACCACTTCAGGTGACCATGCTGTGAGAAACTCTGGTTTTATCCAGCTCCTTGGAACATCTGTCCCACCCACCAACATCTACCCTCTGGCTGACTGGCAGCTTGATGGCTCACACATCAGGCACGCAGAAGACCTGGTACGGCCCTCGTCACCTCGGCTCCTGGTGGGGCTAGATTTATTGCATCCTAGTGTGTTCTGGGTATGAGGGCTTCCACAAATGTGCTCTGTACTCGCCTCCAAGGGATTTGGAGGGCAGGAGAAACTTCTC
The DNA here is from genome assembly GCF_922984935.1 of Meles meles. NCBI lineage: Eukaryota > Metazoa > Chordata > Mammalia > Carnivora > Mustelidae > Meles > Meles meles. The sequence goes on from NC_060068.1 coordinate 109,815,506, forward strand.
AGACTTTTCTTTTGGAAGGGAGAGCTCTGAGCCTCAGAGGGAACCCTTAGGAGCCTAAGATAACATCTTGTTCTCATTCTCCCAGGACTCAGCTTTATCCTTGGTGGGTCACCTCCAGGAGAGCCCCCCCCCCCCGCCACCTGTCAAAGCCTCAGATGCATTTATGAAAAGCCAAGTGGGCAGGCACTAATGTCCAGTGAGGAGTTGCCCCATGCACTGGATGTTCTTGTCTAGTGAACCACTGGAACCACTGTGATAGTCCTGCTCACAGAAAGCAACAGGAGAAGGAGACAAAGAGGAAGAAGAAAGACTACCGTGGCCATTCAAGACCCATCACAACTGTCCCTACACTCTTCTCACTGGGACCCTATAGAAGCCCCTCCAGACTGGCCCCCACATTGCTGCCACAGTCATCCTCATCCCTCCATTCTATCTAAACTGCCTGTTCATATCCCAACCATCTTTCAAGACCTTCTCAAGGGGCGCCTAGGTGGCTCAGTGAGTCAAGGCCTTCTCAAGTCCCCCTCCGCCAGGAAGCCTTCCCTGACACCCCTTCCCTTTGCAGGGTGCACAATGTTCTTCAGGTCTGCTCCCTTAGTGAGCCCTCAGTACTTCTCACAGCCAGTGTCAGGTCACCCTTCTGTGGCCAGGTCTCCTCTGCTCTGTGGCTACAGGTCTGCCTGACTCTACACAGAGCACTGGCATAGGGGAGCATGCAGAAAGTGCTCACTGTGTAGTTATTAACAGTGATGGAAAAATCTGCAGTGGGGGCTGAAAGGACTCCTTAGTCTGGCCCTAGTTTGACCACCAGCGATCCCCAGGGTAACCTGGAGAAAAGAGCCCTCCATCTCTCACCTCAGTTTCCTAGGTATGAGGTTCAGGACCCAGACAAATAATCTCCAAGGGTCCTGCCAGAAGTGAACCCTAGGCTTATGAGGCTCAGAGCCCCCGACCCCCATCGGCCAGTTTTTCATCCCTGTTAACCCAGTGTCTGGCACAGTGCTTAGCCCAGGATAGGCAAGCAATATGGTATACGGGTTGCCTCAGTCTCTGTGCTTTGGCAACGGAGCATTTAACTTGGTGTTTTATTTAGCAAACCTCAGACATCAAACCTAGCCAACTCAAGCAAAAGAGCCCTACTAAGAAGAGCCCTAGGGGTTTCTTGTGCAGTCCATGAGAAGACTAGAGAACCAGGCTTGGAATTTAGGGGAGATGGGGCATGGGTATCAGAACCACAGCTGAAGGCAGGCCCACGAAAGAGTTAGGGCAGGATACCCACTGGCTCCCGGCCACACCTTTCACCATGGGGCACTGGCCCATCCAGGTTGTTGCCACAACACATATATACTCTGAATTGTCACCAGCTCAGAGCCTAAGTTCCAAGTGGGGCATGCAATTGACCCCATTTAAGTCACATGGCCGTACCCCAATTGCCAGGAATGGAGAGGGAGGTGTTCATGCATTCAAATTCCTCCCTAGGAAGGCTCTTCTGGAGCAAGGCAGCCAAGAAATGACAAACAGCCACTCCAGTGACCCTGTTCCCCTGAACAGACAGATTCTTTCTTCCAGGAATTTAGAAAAGACACTGCAGTAGGTTGAATAGTGGCTCCCCAAAAGGTATGTCCACCAAGAAACTCAGAATGTGCACTTATCTGGAATAAGGTTCTTTGCAGCTAGAATTAAGGTAAGGATTTCAAGACAAAATCATCCTGGACTAGGGTGGGCCCTAAATCCAAGGTCAAGGGTCCCTATAAGCAAGAGAAAAGAAGACACAGAAATACAGAGAAGGAGGCAGCAGAGACAGAAGTGGTGCAGCTACAAATTAAGGAAGGCCAAGGATTACCAGGAGTCACCAGAAGCACAGAACGCACTCTCCCTCACAGCCTCCAAAAAGAGGCAACGGTGCTGCGGCCCTGATACCAGACTTCCAGCCTCCTAAAGAACAAATGTCTGCTGTTTGAGGGCCTAGTTTGGGGTGACTTAGTACCACAGTCGGAGGAATATAATACAGGGGCCCGACCACGTCAAATCAAGGCCGGTGGGAGTGCACTGGAGCCTCAGAGAAGTGGAGTGAGGATGCCAGGGCTCCAGCAGACTCACACAAATGCCAGCACCTTTGTGTTCCTTGAAATGCCTAGTGTCACCCAACAATTTCCCTTTCTTGCTTAACCAGATTAAATCCACTTTTGGTGACTTGTAACAAACCTAAAGCTCTTCTATCTGAGCGTGTACAGCCTTCTCTCCAGGTTGGGAGTACTTGTAAAGCACTGCAGAGGGGAAGGCAGGACTGGGTAGACTCCATTGAGCCAGAAAACCAGCACTGGACAAGCAGCCAAGGCAGGCTCTGCCTCCAGACAACAGTCCTGTAGAAAGGGGATAGTGTCCCAGGCAGAGACCACTCTGAGGACAGCAGGGACCTGAAGCAATCGCCCAGGTATCATGGGGAGGAGACTGAAACTTTGCTAAAAGGTGTTCATTTTGTTTTTAACCTCCCCACCCCCATAATCTGGGGCTGTTCCTTAGTGACTGTTTCCCCCTAGGTACAAAGTTGGGTGTGTCTGGGTTCTACTGCTTCAGAGTGAGCACTGGTGACCAGAGAAAAGTGACCGCTGACAGGAAGAGTGGAAACCTTCTACTGTAACAGGTGCGTTTATGTCACTAAGGAGCACTTTTCTCTGCGCTCTGTTCTATGACCCTCATCTGGCCACTCTCTGTCTTTGGATAGGGTTTTCCGGGGGTTCTGAGGGCGCTGCCTCTGCCAATCATTCATCGGCGCTGCGTTACAATAGAACCCTTCCAAGTTTCCCTCGAACATCATTTCACATCATACTCAACAGGAGAGACTTCCGCCCCATTTTACAGATGGGAAAAGCGAAGTCAAATCACTTGGCCAAAGTGACGCGGCCAGGCCGCAGCGGGAGAGAGGAAGCGAACCCAGGCATCCCGCCGGCTGCAGGTTTCCGCAACTTGCTGCGCAGCTCACACTCGCCGGCCCGCGCCCCGCCTCCCCGTCCCACCCCAGCGAGGGGCGCCGGGCCCGCCCCCGGAGGAGCGTGCCTCGGCCGCTAATCGCCGGGCGCCCCCGCCTCCGTTTCACCGCCCGGAGACGCCCCCGCCGGCTTAGCCCGGAGACGGCTCCCCCCGCCGCGCCACGCCGCGGATTGGCCCGCGGTAATTACGGGCACGCTCCGGGAGGGGGGAGGGGCCGGGCGGCCCCCCGCGAGCATAAATTATGCAAATACCCGGGCGCCGCACGGGGCTGACCTGCCGCCTCGCTCCATTCACGGGGGCTGCCGCGGGGGCGGAGGTGGCAAGGGAGGGGGGCGCCCATTGTTGGGGCGGGTACTTAAGGGGTCCTGAGGCCGGTCGTGTGCCACACTTGGTACTCACACGAGCTGATCTGCTCGCCGGCGAGATCACTGGGGAGACCGGCCGGGAGCGTGGCCCCTGCAGACGAGGCAAGGAGGTGAACAAACTCCAGGTGCGCTCCCGCGCCTCTCCCGGCCTTCGCGCCCGCAGCGGCCACAGGGTAGGCCCGGGCCATTTGGAACGTAAGTGCGCCCCGGCGACCCTGCCCTCAGCCCGGGCTCCCGTCCTCCAGGAACCCTCTTACCTGCCCATTGGTCCCGCGCCACGCAACGATGCCAGCCCCCCTGGAGACCTGCGTCTCGGACCTCGACTGCACCAGCAGTAGCAGCAGCAGCGGCGGCGGCGACCTATCCGGCTTCCTCACCGACGAGGAAGACTGTGCCAGGCTCCAACCACCAGCTTCTGCCTCGGGGACGCCCATGCCAGTGCGCAGGGGCGCTCCCGGGGTTCCTGCAGCCTCGGATACTCCCCGGGCACAGGACGACGAGCAGGAGCGGCGGCGGCGCCGGGGCCGGGCGCGTGTGCGCTCGGAGGCGCTGCTGCACTCGCTGCGCAGGAGCCGGCGTGTCAAGGCCAATGACCGCGAGCGCAACCGCATGCACAACTTGAACGCGGCGCTCGATGCGCTGCGCAGCGTGCTGCCTTCCTTCCCCGACGACACCAAGCTCACCAAGATCGAGACGCTGCGCTTCGCCTATAACTACATCTGGGCTCTGGCGGAGACTCTGCGCCTAGCCGACCAGGGACTGCCCGGGGGCGGTGCCCGGGAGCGCCTCCTGCCGCCGCAGTGCGCCCCCTGCCTGCCCGGGCCCCCCAGCCCCTCCAGCGACGCCGAGTCCTGGGGCTCCGGTGCGGCCGCCTCCCCCTGCGCTGCAGCCGCCTCGCCACTGTCTGACCCCAGTAGCCCCGCCGCCTCGGAAGACTTCGCCTACGGCCCCGGCGACCCCCTTTTCTCCTTCCCCGGCCTGCCCAAAGACTTGCTCCACACGACGCCCTGTTACATCCCTTACCACTAGGCCCTTTAGGGACACCGTTACCTTCCCCCTCCCTCAGGCAACAGGCCGTAGGTGGAGCCCCAGCTGCAGTCTCAGGTCCCCCAGTCCGGGCGGAGGGAGGAAGTAGGAGCTTTAAAGGGACGGGAGATACCTGAGCCGCTTGTTAGGTCGCTGCACCCTCGCCGAGGCTGTCCCTTGGTCTGTTTCTCCAGCCCTCAGCCCCAGGCCCCTCCTGCCCGCCCTTAGAAGGCCTTTCCTTTTGCACTTTCTGAACTCCACAAAACCTCCTTTGTGGCTGGCTCAGAGCTGACCCCAGCCACCACTTCAGTGTGATTTAGAAAGGGGACAGATCAGTCCCTGAAGACAAGGTGAAAAGTCAATTTTACAATTTGTAGAACTCTAATGAAGAAAAACGAGCATGAAAATTCGGTTTGAGCCGGCTGACAATACAATGAAAAGGCTTAAAAAGGAGAGACAAGGAGTGGGCTTCATGCATTATGGATCCCGACCCCCACCCCGGCAGGCTTGCTCTAGGAAGCACGGGAGACTTGCGTAGCTATTCAGGCACCGGGCTGGGAAGTACTTTAATTTATTCAAGATGCTTCTTTCATATGAAAATGTATTTTTGTACATAAAGAGTTTATTCTATTATTATGAGCTATCAAAGTTTACATTTTTGTACTGCAGATGTTTTGTGTAAATAAAAACCAAGTTAAAAAAAAAATAAGTCACCAAGTTTCTCGCATAATGTTGGTGTCTCTCTGAGGCTTTCTTCCCTCCCCTGGCAGCTCAACCACTAAAGTGAAACACTATCCTTACCCACCTCCAAATCTTCCAGGCCCTTTTCAAAAACAATTTAAAAAAAATAATATGCACCTGATTTCCACCAAGAAATGGATAAAGACAGACCAGGGCATTTGGGATCCATCATTTCCTTTCACCTTATAAACACAAGGGAGATCTTTCAGGCGCCCCATAAGCCAATTAAGACTTTTTAGTGGGGAATTAGCCCCGGATACACTGCTACCTGTAGAGGTAGGGGCGGTGGGAGACTCTTTCTTTTGAGGAACTCCACATCAGCTGGCTCTGTGTTTCAAAGAGAGGGGATTAAAAAAGATCAATACAGTGTGACCACTGGCTAGGAAGTCCCAGTGACAGGTGGGCCCAGGCTGGGCAAGCAGAAGGGTCCACTCTTGTAACAGCCTATTTAGAGGGAGAAATTGATTTGTAAACAATGCCTCCAAATCGTTGTCCATTGAAGCTAGGATCTCCCTGGCTGTGAGGTGTGGGATGAATTATGCTGGTGTGGTATCCCTGGATGGGATGTGCACCTGCCTAAAATTGTGAGTTTGGGTGCCTGAACACACACACACCCCACATTTGCCCCCCAACACATGCTATGCCCACAGTGAGGGGGAGAGGTGGGGAATAGGGAGACATTCGGAGGGCTCTGTTCTGGCTTGCCCAGCCAGTCTTCAAGGGCAACAGCCAAAGCTTTCATTTGCTGCCAGAGAAATCAGCCGCCCAAACTCAGTGGGGATTTTTCTGACTGCAGTGTGTTTGTTGTCTGACAAGTAGCTAACAGCATTGGCCACGAGGAGCTTTTGTTTTAAATTTCAGGATGTGGAGGACTACAAGAGATACTTCCTAAAGTGCTGTTGCTGTCTGTTCCCGCAGCTCACAAGTTACCACACATGAGCTCCAAGGTTTCCCCCTACTGGGTTGCCCCTTTCCATGAATTTAATTACTGAGAAGCAGGAGTTCAGGAAAATACTATGGTCTCATATTATAGAAATCGTATCTGTTTAGGAGGTGCATAGAAACAGAGGGTCAAAAGTAAAGCCACGAACAGCATTTTCCACTTGTGCAAGCATTTCCCCCCCTAACATATGTCCTGACAAGTGGGATCCACAGATTCATATGCAGGGTCTCCAGCAGGCATCCCCAAAGCCCAGCCACCAGCAAGGAGCCCTCTTTCAGATAAAAAAAAAGCTCCTTTACAGAAGGTTCTGGAAAACTGGGTGCCTGCTCTAACTGCCCACAGAGCAGACAAAGAATCCTCCAAGAAAAGCTTCAGAAGTTGTGAGGGCTCAGAATGGAGTTGTTTCTGCTAAAAGCTCTAAGGAAGAAGTTGTGTCTCTTGAATGACCCTGCCTGGGGCCCTACTCTATTGTCTGTCTCAGAATTTATTCACCCTACTAGCTTTGCATTTTCCTATAGCAAAAGACACAAACGGTCTGCATCAGATTTTCTGTTTTCCTGTGCACAGGATGTTTGGAAATGACTCCTTTCGGCCCCAGACTGCAGGAAGGGCAGGTCTCCTATGGACACTCTGTGCAGCCAGGGGGTAGGTGAACATATCTGGGCCAGAGGACGAGAACAGCTAATTATGCTTATCATTGTCCAAAATCCTTGGGAAAACCAGTAGCAAACAGACACCCCGAAATCCCCAAGGCATCCTGGAGCTCACAGCTGCAACAGGACCTTTGTCTCCTCTAACAGGACATAGCGAGCACTGAAGACGAGAAACATCACTACACCCTAGACTGTAGAAGGGCGAATCATATGCCCAACTTTGTTGCCAAAATGGGCTTATAACTTAAGGTACGGGGCCCAGAACACCTTCCATCTAAAGAAACATCTTTCACAACATCAGCTGCAGGGGCGGGGGCGTGGGTTCTCCACCCCTGCCAGTTAATAAGGTTCTTCTAAAGAAGAAAGCATATATGTATTGCTCTTGGAGCTATCAAGTAGAAGAAAAGGAAGGTGTTTTAAAATGCTTATCCCTAGCTCAGGGGCCTCTTTCTTCCTGCAACAGACTCTCGTTCATGCACAGGCATCTGGGAAGATAGGCTGGGGGTTACTAAAATATTCTAATCCATTATAGAGCATAGAACTTCCTGCTGACAGCCAGGATTCACTTCTTCAACAGAACCTTCCACCAAGGAATCAGCAAGCACTTAGGAAGGCGTATTCATTCTCCACCTTGATCTCTCTATTTGCTTCTGTCCTGCTATAATGTATATTTGTACACACTGCATCCAACCCTCCATGAAACCAGTCCAGGAAAGACTAGGATGCCCAGGAAATGCAGGATTTCCCTCTTATCTCTAATCACTCTTTGTCAAGCCCCTGCTGTATGCTGAGCATCATTCCAGGCACCACCAGGGTGAGCAAGACACCCCAAAAGGAGCTCAGAGTCTCACAGGGAAAGACAAAATAAACTCCTAAGAGACTGTGGTAAATGCTAAGGAGCAGAACATAAGATCATGTAAAATAAGGGGAAGAGGGAATGCCAGGGTTCAGGGGAGTTTGGTCTTGTAGAAAAGATGGTCAGGAGGGCACTGGGTGTCTCACCTAGTTAAGCATCCAGCTCTTGATCTCGGCTCAGGCCTCGATCTCAGGGTTAAGAGTTCGAGCTCCGCACAGAGTCTTCTTGAAAATTTAAAAAAAAAAAAAAATTAAAAAGAAGAAAAAAAGAAAAGATGGTCAGGGAAGGGCTTTTAATGAGATGACATCTGAGCAGAGGCTCAGACGACAGAGAAAAGGAAGAAGTCATGGCATTATCCATTGGGAAGCGTCCCAAGAAGAAGATGCCACAAGGAGAAAACCCTTGCTGTGCATGGTGCAGAGAGGGACAAGCACAGACGGGGTGGGGGCTAGCAACGAGGGAGACAGATGGGGGGCAATGGAAACCATTATTGTTATCCTCAAGGTTAAGGTTGAAAGCAGAGGAGTGATGTGCACTGACCTGTATTTTTTAAAGTCACACTGGTTGTTACACAGATAGCAGACGCCAGGGACCAGGACAGAAGCAGGCACCCAACTAAGCCTCTGCACATTCGTCCTGGCGGGGGCGGCAGGGGGGCGGCGGGAGGCTTATTGTGGTAGAAAGGTGAAGAGTGGTCAGAACCAGGACAGCTTCCAGAGAAGCCGACAATATGATTTGCCTTGGGTTATGAAAGAAAGAGAGAAATCAAGGATTGCCTTCAAGGACTGGGGTCAGGAGTAAGGAACACACAGAACCCATCTCTAAAAGCCCTTGACAAATGGTTAATTTTGCTGAAACTGCTCATTTAGCACCAAAAGCCAAGACGGAAACATGAGTTGCAGTGTCCAAAAGATTAAAGACAGATTGCTGCTCAAAAGAACCAAGGACTAAAAATAAGGCCTTGGAAAAGATTTGCAATGGGGTAAGGGAGAGCGGCAACCGAGGTCACAGCCAATATCCTCACCACCAATATCATCGTAGCCATCATCATCCTAGGTAGCACTTACACAGCACTGATTCGGTGTTCTACGTAGTTGCTAAAAACATGACATATATTCATCCATTTAATTCTCACAACTCGTGAGGTCAGTGATATCATGATCTCCATTTTACAGATGAGGGAACTCGAGGCACAGAGAAGTCAAATAATTTTCCTGAGATCACACAGCTAGTAAGTCGTGAAGCTGGGGTTTGAACCTGGGCAATCGGGCCCCGGTGAGCCTGCTGTTTGTTAGTTTGTCTCAGAAGGAATGCAAATTCAAGCATCATGGGCCACAGGTTTAGTTTTCTGAAGCCCAGAATGATCCAGGGGCAAGCCAGGGCCTTTGGCTGAATGAGGAAAAGCACTGTTCCTTCCACCCTGCCCGGTATACCAGGCCTGTGCCAGGGTGCACAGCAGGGTACAGAGTTCCCCTTGCCCCTCCCGTGGGGGTGTGCACAGGGCACAATAGTAAGAGCACAACTAGTCGCCCTGCCTGGAGGCAAGGATGGTCACCTGAATGTGCCTTGTGCTAACGGGAGTAGAGACAGCCTGCAGAGTGTGTGGGTGAGTTTTGTGGCAAGAAGCTGGGATGTTACCACTTCAGTTGGCAAAACCAGCAGAGCTTAGAACCTGGTGGCCTCCTCGGGTGAAAACGCAGTTTCTTCATCATTGCTATCTGGTGAGAAAGTCCCCACACATCTTACCAAGCCCTGGGCTTCCTTTAGAAAATCTTTCTGGAATTGCTCTAACTTAGGCCAAACAGGGAATCAAGGCTCCAAAAGTCCACATGGAAGAGCCAGAGGGTGAAGACTGGAGCCTGAAAGGTGCTCTTGCCGACTTGCACCCACTGCCTGTATAACCCAGAGGCCAAAGCCAAGGTACGTGTAACATTAGGAGCAGTCACTTCCTCGGCACAGCTCAGAACAAGCACCTCGCTCCAGCACTGAGCTTATGGCCCAATGGGCTGGCGTCCCAGAGCCTCTGGAGGCAGGATGCAAAAACTGGATGTCGGGGTTTCACATGGCTGAGCTTATGCCTTCCTTTCTAGCAGCAGTTAGACGCCAGTCCTGGCTGCCTGCTGAAGTCATGCCCTTGTCAGAGAAGCGCACTGTGCCATCGACCAACACGTCTATCTCCAGCCTGGAGAGTAAAGGACAATGTGCACCCAGCTTATGCCAAGGTGGTCTCAGTCACTGAAATACAAGCAAAAGGACAGCACGTCTTTATCACCTCAGATTTTATCTTTGCTCAACCTAAAGAATTCCACTTAGCCCCTGATAATATTCTGTTTAGTTCTGTTAGGATAAACTCACTGGGCACCTGGGTGGCTCAGTTGGTTAAGTGGCCAACTCTTGATTTTGGCTCAGGTCATGATCACAGGATCGTGGGGTTGAGCCCTGCATGGGGTTCCATGCTCAGCGGGAAGTCTGCTTGAAGATTCCTTCCTCTTCTGTCCCTCCACTCACTTTTGTGTGTGCATGCTCTCTGTCCTCTCTCAATTGAATAAATCATTTATTTATTAATTTGAGAGAGAGTGCATGTAGTAGGGGGACAGACAGAGGGAGAGAGAGACCCAAGCAGACCTCACACTTAGCACAGAACTCAACACAGGGCTCCATCTCACAACCCTGAGATCACAACCTGAGCCAAAACCAAGAGTCAGACACTTAACTGAGTATGCCACCCATGCGCCCCAATGAATAAATAAATCTTTTTTAAAGAAAGATTTTATTTATTTATTTGACAGACAGAGATCACAAGTAGGCAGAGAGGCAGGCAGAGAGAGAGAGAGAGGAGGAAGCAGGCTCTCCACTGAGCAGAGAGCCCAATGCGGGCCTCGATCCCAGAACCCTGAGATCATGACCTGAGCCAAAGGCAGCGGCTTTAACCCACTGCGCCATGCAGGTGGGTGGCTTATTTTAAAAAGATTTTTTTTTAATCTTTTTTTTTTTTTTTAAAGGATAAACTCACCCCCAATACAACCTGGATACCTAGAACAACCTGCACCTAGAACAAGTCCAGAATTATTTCAGATTTCACTTGTTTGGAGCCTGGTTTCAGAAACTGCTGGTTATTCACCAGAGTCCATTCTCCTCTTCCTCCTGGGCCCATGACTAGACATTTCCAAGAATTCTTAGCAGTTAAGCCTGACCATGTGGCTGGGTCCTTGGACTGGATCATGAGGGAAATATTGCAAGCCACTTCTAGGACTACACTTTAAAGATGATGGTGGAATTTTGTACTTTTGTGTAAAACACAGAAAGCTGCAAAGAACATCACTCTCAGGCTAAAAATGAGAAAAAGCCATATCACCCACACAGTCATGATTTTTCTTCAGCTAATCAAAAGTGTAAGGTCATCAGCCATTAAAACAAAGTGAATTACAAGAGGAGGAACTCCAAGGAGAGACAGTGCATGTGAGAGAAGGGGGAGAGAAGTGGCTGCCATACAAACAGGTAAGAAAATACTGGCTAAAATTTTAATAATATCTAAAAGCTAAATGTAGGCAAAATAACTTTGGAAGAGTTTGGCAGTTCCTTATAAAGTTAAACATATAGGGAGGGGTACCTGGCTGGCTCAGTCAGTAAAACATGTGATTCTTGATCTTGGGGTTGCAAGTTTGAGTCCCACGTTGGGTGGAGATTACTTTAAAAAAAAAATGAAGTATTTTTTTAATAAAAAAATAATAAAGTTAAACTTACATTTACTATATGACTCAGCCATCCCATACCTAGGTATTGACCTAAGAGCAATGAAGTCATATGCTTACACAAACACCTTTATACAAATGTTTATATTAACTTTATTTATATCCTCCAAAAACTAAGAAGAGCCCAGGTGACCATCAAGAAAAATGGACAAAGAAACTTGTTTTGTAACTGAGAGTAGATAATTGATACATGCAAAAACATAAATGAATACTGTAATGCTAGGTGGGGGAAAAAAAAAAGCCAGACTTAAAGGCTAATATTGGGATGCCTGGGTGGCTCAGTTGGTTAAGCAGCCAATACTTGGTTTCTGCTCAGGTCGTGATCTTCGGGTTGTGAGGTCGAGCCCCACATCAGGCTCCGTGCTCAGTGGGGAGGCTGCTTCAGATTCTCTCTCTCCTTCTCTGGCCCTCTCCCTGTTCATTTGCTCACTCAAGAATTTTTTTAAATAAAGGCTACATGTTGTATGATTCCATTTATATGCATTAGGAAAAAGCAAAATGGTAGGAGTTTGCTCACTCAAGAATTTTTTTAAATAAAGACTACATGTTGTATGATTCCATTTATATGCATTAGGAAAAAGCAAAATGGTAGGAGTAGAAATTAGACTAGGATTTTCAGGGGCAAGTCGGGGAGATTTATTGGAAGTAGAGCAAGAGAGATCTTGTGAGGGTGATGGAAATATTCTGTATCATGATTCTGATGACAGTTGCACAAACTGTCAATACTCATACAACTGTACGCCTTCAAAGGGGGAATTTTATTTTATGTAAATTATCTCTCAATAAGACTGACTTAAAATACAAAAATGATCATGGTGTGAAGTGGAGCTCCTTCCCACAACTGTCACCTGGGTATGATACAACAGTTTCAGCTACAAGTACAATGATAATACCCAGACCAGTGGCCCCTAAAGGGTTTTCCAGAACCAGTCCCTGGTGAGATACATACCACGTATGGTATGTATATTCAGCAACATTTATACCAATTTAAACCTGTTATATCTAATAATAAAATACTTAAGGCTTCTATATTGTATGACTTTGGGAGGTTCCCTTCTCCATTGTTCCAATAACTTCTTTAATTTTTTTTTTTTTACAAAAATTCTGATCTGAAGTGGATGGAAAGTGTTTTTTTTTTTTAAAAAGGAAAGAAAGAAAAGAAAATAGGGCCACCACCACTTACAGTTTGAGAAGCCCTGCCCTAAGGAACGTTGAAGCAATCTGGAGGACTTCTGCAGCCCTGAATGACCGCACGAGGCAAAGCCACCTGGGCACCTAGAATGCTCCTCTTGGTGAATGAGAAATACACTTTGTTCTCTAAGCCACCATATCATTGTGTGTCTCTGCTGCAGAAGCCGAAGCTTACCGCAGCTGCCAGGGATCACCACAAGGGCATATTCCTTGCTGACTCGGAGCTAAGGAAGGCCTTCGTCCCACATACAGCTAGAAACAAGTTCTCTCCAGGGAGAGCACAGGTTCAAAGCAGGTACAGAAGCGAACACGGTGCGCCTTTGTTTTCCCGCCACAGAGAGTCTGCATACAACGGAGGAGGTAAGAGCTAAAGTCCTCACATCTTCGGCAGGGTACAGGCAGGCTGGCAGCAAAGATGGAATGTGGAACATTTTAACACCCTGCAAATGCCCAGCAGGACGTAGCTTTCCCAGGCTGGTGGTGGGAGGGACAGGCTCCCAGGGCAGCAGGGACCATTGAAGACAACGACAGCCGCCCCAGAGGGATGGCTCTTGGGCCTCACCCTGAGGGGGCTGACATACTGGGGAATGGGTGTTTCTGACTATCAGTGAGGGTGCTCGGGCAATGGAACTCATCAGTCTGGTACCCGATTCCCAATAGTTCCCCTCTTTTTGCCTCAGTCTTCTCATCTGTAAAATGGGGAATAAGGACATTATTACCTATCTCCATCGTAGAATTTTCCAAGGTTTCAATGAGGCATCATTCTGGGCCTGGCTCATTAAAAGAACTTGATAAATGTTAGCTGTTGACTGATTCAGCGGCAAGCCAATTACCCTTTGTAATGAGATGATCTCTTTCTTTGGTCACCAGATGGTCCCTGTGGTGCTTGAAGGCTGTAGGCCTTAGATACAAACCTGACTTGTGTAACTTGATTCTAATGCAGACATTTGAGTTTAGGGGCCAATGCTATACTTCAAATGTAAAACTGTGATTACAGTACTTCGGAGGGATAGTAAATTAGACCTAGTGATGGTCTGGCGGAAGCCAGACGCAAATCTCACAGCCTAGAAGACCTCTTCATATGGAGCATGGGTACACGAGTACAGTGCCTTCCAGTTTACAAAGCAATTTCACATCCATCATCTGATATTAGCCTCACAATGTCCAGTGAGGTAGAAGGGATTATTGTATCTATTGCACAGATGAGACAAGGGGCTCAGAGGTTAAGTGGTTCACCCAAGGTCACAGGGTTAATGAGAGGAGAAGGTGGGGCTCAGAGCCACATCTGGTTCTAGGCCCATTTCTTTTTCCCAGATACTTCTCTGCCTCTCCAGGCTTGCTGCACCTGACCCCGGGCACACCGCACTTTGCCGTCCTTTCTACACCTTGATTTATAACCAAGCCGAAGACGAATAATAATGGTGATCTGATTAGGTTGACCTACATAAAACTGCTGATATCCGAACTACAGAAATGGCAATTTCGTATGGTTCAGCCTAGTAACTAACACTTACTTGGATACTTACCACGGGTTAGGCACTCAGCCAAGCACGTTACAATTGCACTGGGGCTTATCTCATTACAAAAGCTCTATGACTTCCATTTTAGAGACGAGGAATCTGAGACCAGGGCTGCAAAATTAATGAGTGATGGGGAGAGGATTTAAATCCAGGCATCTGAGCCCAGAGCACAAGCACTTAACCACTAGACTGCCCTATGATTTCTTTCCCCAGCAAGAAAACACAAGTCACTAACGACAGAGACCATGTCTTCTTTGACCATGTAGTGCTGCGTGCAACATTTGCGATTCACCAATTCATTCATTCATTCGATAAATTTGAGGACCTACTATGCTTCTTGTTGGGACACAATTTTCCATGAGTCACAAGCATTTCAACACATCTTGCACACAGAAGCACTGGCTACTCTTGTTTCCAGATTCTCTTTTCAAAAGATTTTTGTATATCAAACAGCTTTGGAAGATAGAGTTAGTGTCTCCCTCTGGAGCAAAGGGCAGAGAGAAGGTCCAGGAATAAGAGAATCAGGTTCCCAAAGCTCGGGGCTACTCTCCTGTAACTTGTGCATACAGGGGTCAGCTGGCCCTCTTTGCGTCACCCTTTGGACTTGGGCTTGGGAAACCATCACAAAGATGCTAATACTCTGGGGCGCCTGGGTGGCTCAGTGGGTTAAAGCCTCTGCCTTCAGCTCAGGTCATGATCCCAGGGTCCTGGGATCGAGCCCCGCATCGGGCTCTCTGCTCTGCAGGGAGCCTACTTCCTCCTCTCTCTCTGCCTGCCTCTCTGCCTAGTTGTGATTTCTCTCTGTCAAATAAATAAAATATTAAAAAAAAAAGATGCTAATACTCTGGTTACTGCTATTGCTGTGAGTAAGAAACTATCCTTTCTGACCCAAGAGCCTCATATCTTCTACCAGCATGAAACTGGGGCAGGCTAACTGGTTAGTTTGCATAGAGTTCTTGACAGTACTGTGTAAGTGCTGGCCAAATGAATGAATGCATACAATAAGCCCTCCTTGGATACAGGCCACTGTGTCTTAAATATTCTAATAACATTTGTCAGGAGCCATGGCTGGCTGCCACTCTGAGACAGAGAATGCTGCAAGAAAATAGCCAGGACTGTGGGTCTCTTCTCCTGGGCCTGACCACTGGTCTGCAAAACAGCCCCATTGACACCAGCATTCATTAAGAATCATCTGTGTACCTCGCTCCAATTTCCTAAATGTCACAGTGCCTCCCTAGAAACTCTTCATAAGTGCTTAAGGAGCGAAGGTTCCACTCAACTATCAACAAATACTTATTGAGTGCCTACTATGTGCCTGGCTCTGTTCTAGGATTCAGGGAAATGAGACAGACAGGATTCCTGCTCTCCTGGGTTTACCCACGGGTGGGAGAGACAGTCAACACAGAAAGCACCAGAGAGGGATAAAAAGCTCTACAAAAACTTGAAGAGGAAAATGGACTAACGAGTGAACGGAAACCACTTTAGAAGTGGTGGTTGGTGGTCTGGGAAGGCTGCTTGGAAAAGGGAACCTCTCAGCTGACAGCTGAGTGCTGAGAACCAGCTGGGCTCAGATCAGGGGGATGAGCTCTCCAAGCAGGGGAAATAAGAGTGGTGTGATCAAAGGACAGCTATAGGACCTATATGGAGGGAGATCCGCCAAGCAGGAGGTGGTAGAGGCTACAACAGAAAGAGAGACCAGGTCCTGTGGGTCCTAATAAAACTCCACGCATGTTTCCCATCAAAATACCAGTGGCACAATTGAGTGCTGTCAATCAAAATCCACCAGCCACAAAGGCATGCATGGCCACTGAAGAAAGTGCTTGACCCTGCTCCATGAAGTACTTTTGCCTCAGCCACTCTGTCCTCCATAAGTTGACCACTTATGCTGGGGAAAAACAAAACAAAACAAAACAAAAACCCAAATAACTTAGGTAGCACAAATCTCCAGAGAATGGGTATTTAACAAATTAAGCATCCCATGGGATTTTTTTCTTTTTATTTTCAAGAGTAGAGCTTCTGTGACACCAGCTGAGCTCAGTGCACCTGGGTTCCTACAGAAACCCCTTCCTGGAGGTTGCTTGGAGAACAAATGTAGCCTCCACCTGACTACGGGTTACATGAGGACATCACCATGTGAGGGGCGCTGCCAGACATCACAAGAGGGGCCGAGGAAGAACTTGCAGGTACCTGGGGAACCTGGAGTTTGAAAAAGAAGGGTGTGGGTTGGGGTAGAAGACCGGGAACCCTTGCAAATGTCCAAGCACCTCCCAGAGCCACCATTTCTAATGTAGTCAAAGGAAATGGTTTTTTTTTTTTTTTTCATTTTATTTATTTTTTCAGTGTAACAGTATTCATTCTTTTTGCACAACACCCAGTGCTCCATGCAAAACGTGCCCTCCCCATTACCCACCACCTGTTCCCCCAACCTCCCACCCCTGACCCTTCAAAACCCTCAGGTTGCCCCAACCTCCCACCCCTGACCCTTCAAAACCCTCAGGTTGTTTTTCAGAGTCCATAGTCTCTTATGGTTCGCCTCCCCTCCCCAATGTCCATAGCCCGCTCCCCCTCTCCCAATCCCACCTCCCCCCAGCAACCCCCAGTTTGTTTTGTGAGATTAAGAGTCATTTATGGTTTGTCTCCCTCCCAATCCCATCTTGTTTCATTTACTCTTCTCCTATCCCCCTACCCCCCCATGTTGCTTCTCCATGTCCTCATATCAGGGAGATCATATGATAGTTGTCTTTCTCCGATTGACTTATTTCACTAAGCATGATATGCTCTAGTTCCATCCACGTCGTCGCAAATGGCATGATTTCATTTCTTTTGATGGCTGCATAGTATTCCATTGTGTATATATACCACATCTTCTTGATCCATTCATCTGTTGATGGACATCTAGGTTCTTTCCATAGTCTGGCTATTGTAGACATTGCTGCTATAAACATTCGGGTACACGTGCCCCTTCGGATCACTATGTTTGTATCTTTAGGGTAAATACCCAGTAGTGCAATTGCTGGGTCATAGGGTAGTTCTATTTTCAACATTTTGAGGAACCTCCATGCTGTTTTCCAGAGTGGTTGCACCAGCTTGCATTCCCACCAACAGTGGAGGAGGGTTCCCCTTTCTCCACATCCTCGCCAGCATCTGTCATTTCCTGACTTGTTAATTTTAGCCATTCTGACTGGTGGAAATGTTTTTTTTAAAAAGGAAACACACAACGGCCAAAGGTACAAATAATCCATTGATAGTAACAACCACCATAACAAACTTCTAAATACTCAAACCCAGGGAGGGCAACTACTCAGTAGACAGAGAAGGATCGTGTCATGGAAAAGGTATTATCTGCTGGGAATGGCTGTGAGGACTATGTAGGTACATAAAGCTTAAATAAGATGTTCAGGGGAAGAAGATTACAAACTTGACATACACGTTGTTGATCAAAATGGTGCGAGACCTAGTTATGGGTAAAACGATCAAGATCAGAGGAGCGAGAATGGTCGAGAGGAGCTCAAAAACGGTGAGAAGATAAAGTTACACATTTTATAAGGTTGCTGACTCAACTAAAAATTATAAATGAAAACTGACTTCCCAACTGGAATGCGTGTTTTGAGGACAACAGGTTTTCCAGAACCATCAAGACCTAAAATAACTTCTAGAAACCTGTTACTCTGGCCAAGTGATTCACTTGCAGAGATATTACAAGGCTTACTCATAATAAAAAGACACACCAGTAGCCTTTAAATGTCCTTAGGCATTCATGGCTTTCTCTCAGCTACAGGCAGCAGTTTTAATAAGTCGCCCTGTCCAGATTCCCCTTAATGATATGCTTTCTACATAAAAAAGGGCTTGTGAAACCTAATTCCTCTGACAGAAGCGAGCTCTGGGCTCTGAAGCAGCGAAGATTTCAGATTTCCGCTGGGTCTCCTTGCACCTGCCCTTTCGAGGCACGAGGTTTTGTGTGCAGAAGCCTCCAGGGGTTGAAATTTAGCCCTGTCCGTGTAGCAGGAAGGTCAGCCAAAGTCACTGGGTCCCAAGACACTGGACTTCAATCTCCGACCAAAAACAAAACATCAAAACACTTCCATTCACTAGGACGTGCTTAGCAGCGCGCTGGCATTCACAAATGTAACGGGGCACCGCGCCGCTCCGAGAAGGGGCTGGGCTTAGAAATTCGATTGTTCTTCGGAGATCTGACAACCTCTATCAGATCTGTGTCAGCCCGGCTCCAGCAAACGCTCCAGAGAAAGCCAGCCTCCTCCAGGCTGTGCCTGGCTTGCCACCTGATACCTGAATGAAGAGCAGAGCCAGCAAAATCCAAACTCCTTTCAGGACGTCTGCTTCTGTGGGAAATGGTTTTGATTTTCTCAAAAAAAAAAAAAAAAAAAAAAAAAAAAAAAAACCATTAATGTGGAAGAAAATTAATTTGTGATTGGCTTTCAAAGATGGATGTTACATACCACTAATCGAAGCAGATGTATTTGACCGGGAAGAAAACCCTTGCTCCGTCTGCCTGTGTATTTCTTAGTACCTTCCCATACGGGCAGTGCTCCTACTTTATCTTCTTTTTATTTGTAATAATGACAATAATTACAACAGCAGCCAGCACTAACCAAGCATTTACCATGTGCTGAGCGTTGTGCTACTTAGACTTCACAACAAACAGGGAGACATCATTGCCCCCACTTTGCAGAAGGGACACTGAGGTACAAGGGGTTTGCCAAAGGAGGGTACTCAGCCGGCAACTAGTCAGACTTGAAGTCAAGTTCTCAGCTGGTCTGGTTCTGCTTCAGTTCCCCCCGTCCCTTTACAGTGAGTGTGTACAGAGGGTGATGACAGTTCTGAACTTGCTCCAGAAACTTCTCCGCAGTCTCACATATCCCAGTTTAATTTGGCCAACCATGTATGGGACTCTGAGCTAGCACAGCCTTCCTACCACTGGGCATTCACAGGGCAAGGAAACAAAAGTACGTACGCAAGAACCCTACCCCAGGACAGAATGCAAATGGCTTGGCAGTGGCACCAACAAGGTCGATGAGGATTGAGAAGAGGGGACAACTAATTCTGACTGAAGCATTGGGTAAGGCTTCCAAAGGGGAGAGGGTCTGAGCTGAAGCTTCAAAGATGGAGAGCACGTTTTCACAGTGACAGTGTATTTTTGAAAAGGAAAGTGAATGAGATTATTACTATAGAAAATTTAGAAACACAGAGAAATGTTAAGAATAAAATTTAAAAAATCTTTACTGCCATCACCCCAAAATAAGCACATTTCTCTTCTCATCAAAATAATACACAGGCGATGCAATCATGTGTTCAGTGTGTTGAGTATTTGACACATGAATACACCGATTTAACCACCATCTCCATGAAGATACAGAATGTTTCTATCATCTCACAAGTTTCCTTCATGACCCCGTCCATTCAGTTGTCTTCCTTCTCTGACCCCAGACAATCACTGCTTTGCCTTCTGACACTTCAGGTAAGTTTTGCCAGTTCTAGAACTCCATACAAATGGATTCATATACTACGAATTGTTTTATGTTTTTGAGATTTAGTCATATCATTATGTGTATACGTGATTCAAACTATTCTATTTGCTGAGTGATAACCCATTGCATGTGTGTTTATACATTCACCTGTTGATGGACATTTGGGTTGTTTCTGGGTTTGACCTATGGCAAAAATGGCTGCTGTGAACATTTACGCACAAGCCTTTGAGGGGACTTATATTTTCATTTCTCTTGGGGAACTCCTAAGAGTGGAGTAGCCAAGCCATATAATAAGGGTATGTTTAACTTTATAAGAAAGTGCCATTTTCCAAAGTCATTGTACCATTTTTGACTCCTATAGGCAACTGAACCCACGTCTTGGCCTAACCTCTTCCCCTGGCCTGTCCCATTTCCCTCAACCCTGTGCACACTGGGAACACTCATTTGATAAATCACTTATCTGAGAATCCTTTATTCAGACTCTGCTTTCAGGGAAGGCAACCTAGTGCAATTAACTAGACTTTCAGGAGAAGATACAGTTATCCTCCAGGCCTACATTGAAAGCAGGAGCTGGTCATGTCTTCTCCCTGGACTTCAGTTCCTCTGAGTCAGGGGACTGATTAGGATCCTTTGCTATCCTCATAGTCTGTCCCCTCCAGGGAGGACTCTGTGATCTAACTGGGACAAATGATGTCCCCCTTCCTCTGCAGAAAAGGATCCCCAGAATACACCGTTATACACTAGCTCTCATGGGTCAGTGGCATGCCTTCCCCTCTGCCAGTTTTAATATATATGAAACTAGCTATACATTAGCTAAACTATTATCAATAAACTATACTAAATTACTACATGATACATTAATTAAATGAATATATGTTAAACTAGGCATCCTAGTTCACTCACCTTGGAGTAAGAGGTGCCTTGAGCTAAAGGTGAGCATCTCCTTTTATTCATGATCCAGAATCTCATAAGCAAACTGTCTGAGAGGCATCATTCCACAGTGGACTTGATTCAGGCGTCTAGAAAACCCAGCCTGCAATGGCAAACCCGTGAAATGCTATACCATAATTACAGTCTCCAGGCACCTCTAATGACCCATTAAGGTGGATTTGCAGAGCGGGCAGACTCTGTAGCCAGCGGCAGGTGAGACTGCAGGGTCTGGTGCTTTCTCTCTGAGGCCAGAGACCAACCAGAAACCATCTTTTGTGGAGGAAAATCATGGGGGAAGATGGGATTTTATCATCTAATTTTATCACCAAGAGAAGAGAAATCCTGAGATTTTTTTCACATTTCCTACACTAAAAAATCACTTTGAGAATGGAGACCATTGTGCACGTGGCTTATGAGAAGACAAACGGGCATGTTCAATTTGGAAAACAGTGGACATTATTTTGTAAACTGCCACCTGCCCATCAGCTGGACCCCAGCAACTCAGCTCCTAGTCACATGTTCTAGGGAAATATTTGTACTTCCGTACCAGGGGATGGGTAGAAGAAGCATTGTTTAATTGCCCCAGAGTAGAAACAACATCTTTTTTTTTTTTAAAGATTTTATTCACTTATTTGATAGTGAGGAATTTCACAGGTATTGAATACCTGCTGTGTGCCAGGAATCATGCTAAGCGCTTTCCAGACAATGTGACATAGGACCCTCCAAGCAACCCTATGATAAATAAGTTACTCATTCTGTGGACAAAAAGAGGCTGGGGGGGCATCTGGGTGGCTCAGTCAGTTAAGCATCTGACTTCAACTCCAGTCATGATCCCAGGGTTCTGGGTTGGGGATCAAGCCCCAAGTTGGGTTCCCTGCTCAGTGGGGAATCTTCTTGTCCTTCTATCCCATCTCCCCATGCTCTGCTTGTGCTCTGGTGTGCTCTCTCTCTCTCTCTCTCTCAAAAAAAAAAAAAAAAAACAAACAAACCATTAAGGCTGGGAGCAATCAAACAGTTGCCTGAGGTGACAGCCAAAAAAGCAACAAAGCATGGCTCCCAGTGAGGGTCAATTTGCAAAGTCTCTGCCTTCCCCATCCTAACACCTTGGGTCACCTTTATTTACCTCAAGCTTGTTGACCCCCTAAATACCTGATGTTACCACTTACAGATCTAGACAAAAAAGGTAAACATACACTTGCTGTATCTCCTACTCTAGATTTCTCCTCAGACAACGCTGGATGAACGTTGTTTGATCTCACCATCTGCACATGAATTATGCATTTCGTCTTATCTTCCAACTCTCTCACCATGACCTGCGTGGATAACCTTAAATTAATTGGAGAATGACTCATCCAAAGACTGGGACCCGCTCCTTGACCAGTCTACACCAACCCCAGTGCTGGCCTTGCAGAAGCCTAAAATATAAAATAAAGTTTCCTTCTTCTCCTCCTCCTAGTCACGGGGGATGGATTCAAAAGGAATAAACTCTTGGGAGACACTTATCCTGGTTTGCCTGGAACTGTCCCTGTGTGAGCACTGAAAGTCCCACACCCTGGGAAGCTCTTCAGTCTGGGACACACCAAGCCAGCTGACCACCCTTCCTTCCAGGAAATCCTTTCTTCTGGGATCTGAAGTCTTGACAAAGGGGCAGGAAAGAGAAGCCTGGGTCATCCGATCCAACCATGCACTTCCTTCTAAGGCCCATGCCCCCTTCCTACTTCTTCCTATGAGGAAAGGCATTTTTCAGACCCTGAGGCCAAGCCAGGATGCTAGGGTTGTGGGGTTGGAGAGGGGGCACACTCGCTCTACTGGCGCAAGTGCTGCCTTCTTTCCTTCCCTTCCCCACCCCCTTCAGCAGTCAGTGGGTTTTAATTAACTGATAACCACAGGTCAGCTTCCCATGCTGCATCCCAGCTCCTCTGCCAGGAAAGTGAAAAAGGAAAAGCCACCATGACACCTTGGACCAAAGTCCTCAAGCTGCAGAGCACCCCACCTTCCTCAGCATGGAAAAATGGTAGGATCACTTCACTCTACAGTTTATAGAACTTTTCACATCCAGTAGCTCACTGGGTCCTCAGGTAAACACAGCGTGCATCTGTTTGTGTCCATTTCACAGGTGGGAACAGACTAAAAGGCAAGCGTCAAGCAAGGGGCAGAGCCAGACCTGGCCATGGATCTGAAACCAAGCCTCCCAGGACTCTGAGAACAGCAGGGGAGAAGTCAAGAAGGAATCACCATTTCCTTCCCCGCCCCCTTAAAAAATGGATCATAATCCTGGAAAACACACAGCAGATGGTTGATTCAGGAATAAATTCAGAGCTGCCAGACTTTCTCTGCCACAAAAACCTGACACTTCTCCACCCCCAGGTACCTCACACACTAGGGTGGGTAAGGATCCCAAAGGTGAGAGCACAGTGCCAGGCGTGGGGCCACGTGGGGGTCAAGGGTGAAGGGAAGAAGTGCAGGAGACTACAAGGACCCTCCACGCTCGGTTGGAGGCTTCCCTACCATCCTCCACTGGAAAGAGCGGGTTCAAGACACTTGCAGGCTGTCTCCAGAGGTCTGCCTCAAAGAGGCAGGGTTGGGCATGACAGATGTGGCTCCCTTTAATCGAAATCCCAGTCATCTGGCTCAAAAGAAAAAGCACACGGCTCATCTTTCACGTCCCTGGCTGTGCCTGAGGTGGGGAGGGGATGCAGTGGAGACAGATCTGATAAACCCCACTCTGGAAGATGTCTCCGTAAGATGGGGGTGTGCACATGCGAGTGTGCATGCGTGCGTGGGTGCGTAAACTTGGACACTGCAAACGGAGCTGTAAGACAATGCTTAAATCCGTTTGCCCACATCATCTACTAATTGGGACCACACTAACAGGGCTACACCCTGCATTACAAGTTGTTGAGGAAGCAAAGATGGTGGGCAGGCTCTGGTCTTCATAGGAAATAAAACCGTGCGACCACTGTCTTTACCCCAAGTGTACAATGAGCCGGGCACATCGGAAGTATGGGGACAGCACAGAGGGTCTCTGAAAGGCTTGCATTTCATTTCCAGTGGGAGAAAAGGGGAAAGAGGTGGTGGAGCTCTTTCGAAACAAGTGCCTCTCTTGCAGTAGAAGAAAACAGGTATGGAGCAAAAGGCCAGCTGAGCCCCCTATTCTCTGCTATCGTGGTGGTGGGTTCCCCAAACCCTCCCAGTTGCTAAACAGGAACTGGGCAGAACCCAGGGAAGGGACCTCAGGGTCTCCTTCCCAATTGGACTGAAGGTCCCTTGGGCCATCCCTGTGGAGTCTAGCAGGCTGTGATTCCTGCCCTTGGATTCAGGGTTCCCAGTGTCCTCTCCCAACTTCCTGCCCCAGGTCTCACCCATTGTCTCCTCCAGAAGACCACCAGTGGGTTTTAAAACACAGCTCTGAGGGGTGCCTGGAAGGCAGAGTCAATTAAGCTTTCACCTCTTGGTTTCAGCTCGGGTCATGATCTCAGGGTGGTGAGAACAAGCCCCACGTTGGGCTCTATGCTGAGCATGGAGTCTACTTAAAACTCTCTCCTTCTCTCCCTCTGCCCCTCCTCACCCTCTCAAAATAAATAAATGAATCTTAAGGAAAAAGAAAAAAAAATGGGTCTGACAACCTCATTCTTTAAATCTTTCTAGGGCCCCAAAATAAAAATCCTACAGGATAAAATTCTAGACTGCTTGCCTTTTCTGCCTCTGTAGGCTCATCTATCTTTATGCCTCCACACAGCTCCCCATACCATGCTTTCTGTGACTTCAGGCTTTCATCTGTTTCCTCTGCTGGGACATTCTCTTACACATCATGTCCTTCACACCCCCAACTCCCGCTCAGCCCCAAAGTTCTAGGTCCATCCCCTTTTCTATAAGGCTGTTTCTGAGCTCTCTTGTCCCCTCCCCAGCCATTAGGACATATCTCTATACCACACTGACCACACTGTACCAGGATTAGTACCCCACCTACCTGCCCCTTCTCCAGACTGTGAGTCCCCTGAGGCCAAGGACTGACTGTACCATGTATCTCTATAAGCCCAGGGCCAGCAGCACCTAGTACCGTCTGACTGAAGGTGCTCTTGAGTTAGCAAATGGACCTCACCACTTCCTCACCTTACCCAGGAACATTCCTGCATGATGTCTGGGTTGCTCACAGGCAGGAACCTCAGTGTGGGTATCCAAGATACTTCTCAGAAGGACACCCACCTGAAGCATTACCAGGCGGCCCTGAAGCACCAGAGGGGATTTCTCCATTTCTCTCACACACCATCTTAGGATTCAACCACCTCTGAAGTGGAAATGATAGTAACGTGTATTTTGAGGGTTTACTGCTTAAGACATGCTTTACATTCGCTATCCCAATTATTCTTTAAAAATGCTGAACAATATCCCATTTTTCAGATGAGGAATAGCTACGGCATGGAGAGAAGCTTCTTTTATTCTGGTTCCTGTGGAGTGCAAGAACAGTCACATTCCTGTAACTCTCACTAGCTACCTTGAAATACAGGTGGGCCTTACTTAAAACAAAAACACCCACAGAGCCACTCTCCAGCCTATCCAACGAGTGACAGTGAGTGGCAATGGATTTTTTGTTATACAAACATAAGTCAGAGGCCCTGACTGCCACCTCCTCACCCCCTGTCAGGCCCTGGGAAAATAATTCAATTCAAATTAACCACAATTTAACAACTATCTATTGAGTGCCTTCTGCGGGGCAGGCAAGTGGAAGCGAGGACATGTGGGAAATCTAATGGACAAAGAGCCTTGCTTTCAAAGAGCTCATGGAGAAAGGCAATGAATGAGCACTGCATGTGATAAACAAAGAAGGTATATACTGTATTAGAAGGTGCGAGGGGCGCCTGGGTGACTCCGTGGATTAAGTGTCTGCCTTCGGCTCAGATCATGATCCCAGGATCCGGGGATTGAGCCCTGCATCAGGCTCTCTGCACAGTGGACAGTTTCCTTCTCCCTTTCCT
Organism: Meles meles; assembly: GCF_922984935.1. Lineage (NCBI taxonomy): Eukaryota > Metazoa > Chordata > Mammalia > Carnivora > Mustelidae > Meles > Meles meles. Next base: position 109,840,936 of record NC_060068.1, read on the forward strand.
TTTGTCATTCCCCCAGCTTGTGCTCTCTGGCTCTTTTTCTGTGTCAAATAAATAAATAAATATTTAAAAAAATTTTTTTTAAAAAGGTGTGAGAGCCAGCCTCCAAGAGGACTTCCACTCACCATCACCTCCTGTCACTCATGCCCTGTGTCGTGGTCCCCTCCAACAGATATTGTAGAAATGGTGGTCTACGACTTCAGGGGTGAGGGCGGAAAAGACACTGTGGATTTTCCTTGATCTCTCTTGAAACACTTGCTTTGGGGGAAGCCGGATGCCGTGTCTTGAGGATATGCAAGCAGCCCAATGAAAAGTTCCACAGAGAGAGGAACCAAGGCCCTTGCCAACAGCCTGTACTGACCTGCAAACCTCGTGAGTGAGCCATCCTGAAAGCACACCCTCCAACTCCAGTCCTCCCTTCAAATGACATCCTGCCCACATCTTTGTTATAGGCAGTGCTGGCTGCAGTAACAAAAACCCACTATTGGTAGAAAACCTTTGGACTTCACCAGGGTGAAAGCTGAAACTGGCCCCTGTAAGGAGAGCAAGGAGAGCCTGAAGAAAGAAGTGGGCAGCTTGAGACTGGTAGATGGTTATTTGAATAAGCAAGGAAATGTACATGGGAGGCTTGTCTTGGTGGTGGCGAGAACAGTAAATCTCGGGATGCTCTTGCCAGAATCTTTAGAATGAAAAAGAAAAAAAAAAATATATATATATATATATATCTCTCCCTAATGGAGTTCAGCCCAAGCTGGTCTCAATACTACATTACTCTCTCAAATGTGTGTCCTTGAAATGGCTCACGGTACAGGAAGAGTAGGTGGGTGGAATGTACATTCCAAGGATAGGGTAGGAGATAAGGAGCCTCTGATTGCCTGGGGCCAGCTCAAGGGTAGCTGGCAGTCATGTCCTCTTGATGACTTCCTCCAACTACCATTGACTGGTTGGCTTTTAAGCAACAAGTATTCCTTCCTCACAGCTCTGGAGGCTAGAAGTCTGAGACTGGGGTACCAGCACAGCCTGGCTCTAGACACGGCCCTTGTCCTGAGTTGCAACTTGTCCCTGTGTCCTCACATGGCAGAGGGGTTGAGGGAGCTCTCTGAGGTCTCTTTTATAAGGGCACTAATCCCATTCAGGAGGGCTCCACCCTTTATGGCCTAATTACCTCCCAGAGGCCACTTAGATAAGGACCCTCACACGCTTTACCCAGTTTCTACCGACCTAGGATGACTCCAAAGCTGCAATTCACAACAATCTGATTTGTGCACAGTTTTCCAGGAAATGTCTTCTACAGTCACAAAACTACAACCTACCCGGGACACGATGTTAGAAAACTTTGTGAAGAGGTCTCTCTCTCTCTCTCTGACTCCTCACTCCCATAGCTGCTCCATGATTCTGCTGGTTATTTCTCAACCCCTGCTGTGTGTCATGCTTAGCCTAAGTTCTGAGGACCCTGAAAGAAAAGCCAGGCCCAGGGCATAACAGGCACTCTAAGATGCTTAGAGAACTTTCACTTCAATCGTCAACGACCCCTTGACCACATAAGACATAAATAAATAAATATTTACTTATATATTATATATATATATATGGCTTCGCTGTTGGGAACACCTCCCAAGCTCTCCCAGCCACCAGCCTGTCCAGGCCCTCTGCAGGGAGACCTCCCCAGTATTTCAAGTCAACAAATGAAAACCACCTGCTTCTTCCCCAGGCCTCCATCTCCAGGTCTGAGGCAGGCCTCCAGGGTCTTTGTGCAGGACAGAAGGACTGCTCCAGCCCTGTGTCCTGGAATGGGGAGGCAGGAGGCCTGAACCACTGGCCATGTGGAGCACAGTGGGATGGGGGAGGGGGTTGTGCCTGTGCAGCCCCACACCAAGACAGTTTGAATGATTTATCGGGACAACAGGGTAAATGGTTGGAAAAGAGAAGACCCTTGTTTCTTTGTTTTGACTGGAAGGACTTGGTCAGATGAAGGGTCTGTTCCAATGTTACAAGGAGTAGCAGCAGTCAGACCAATGCTGTGGCCTGAATGATGGAGGCAATTCAGAGGTGTGGGGAGAGCTGAACCAGCAACCAGAATGAGGGACGCTCTGCCCACGTTCTCCAGGAAACTGCAAGGAGCCTCTGCACATGGGACCTTAAGTCCTGCCTTCAGCTCTCCACAGGTCTAGGCATGGTGCCCAGGACAATTTCCATGAATCTCTCTCTAAAAGCAAATATTCTCAAGGCCCCAGAGGGCATAGAGATCTCTGAACCTACTTCTCAGTCCTTCCCCCTATCTCCTTCAGCCCCTCAGACACTCTCCTCTCTTCAGCTAAGCCACGCATAGAGTCTGTTTTCCAAACAAGGCTCTGGGGCCCTCCCTTGGCAGCTGGTCAGCAGCTCCGGATGGTTAAATTCCTCCCATTCCTGACTCTTCACCTTAAGATGTTCCTGACCTGGCCTTAGAGGGAAAACCTTTTAAGCCTCCTCATGGTAAGAGGCCATTAGGATCTCTTCAGGGACATAAAAATTTGTTTCAGAAAGAATGGATTAAGTTCCACCTGTCCCAGGTAATTGGGAGAACAAGGCCCTCCCTCTGCCCGTCTTGGCCTCTGTCACGGTGGATGCCAGCTTTTCATGGCTTCTGTTCACAGAGGCCACTCTAACTCACAATCCCCATCTGGAAGCCTGAATCAGCCACAACTAGTTATGTCTCAAGACAGGCTTTGTTTTATAAAGCCTGAACGTGACTTAATGACAAGAAAGAGAGGGCAGGCAAAGCTTTCCCTGTTCTTCAGATCTCCCAGCAGGACTCCTGGCTACAGAGAACCAAGTCTAAGTCACATGTGGGTTGTGGAAAAGAGAAGTAAACACTCAGTAGAAACACACTTGCAGTCTTGGGCCACCTCATCCCTCAGTATATGAGCCCTGGTTTTCTGTTCCTGGTGGCCCTGCCTGGAAGGTGTGGTGTCATCCAGCAAATGTTCAGAAGAGCCATGCTCTGCCTCCTTAGGATCAGCTCAAAGAGCAGGGGAACCAAAATGACAGCATTTGTGGACCACTGGCTCCCCACGTGCCATTCCAGCCATTCCAGCATAGGGGGGCAACGGAGGTTGCAAACAGCAGTGGTATCTCGACTTCTGGGCACTCGAGAACAACTTGTGGGCCCTCCAGCCCAGAAAGTCCATGCCCATTCTGTTAGGGGCAGTGGATATTGTCCCATGTGGAACCACCCAATATCCATTTGCCCCTTACAACAACACTTCAGTTTATCTTGGAGTTATTGCCACTAGCCAGCTCAATGGGGTCTGGGTGAAATGAGAAATCCAGGTGCCTGTATGTCATCACTGAGGATGCAGGGCCTGTATCACTGAAGATACACAAAGCTAGTAAGACCAAATGATGTGCTCTATGTAGACTCTGAGTCCTTAGCATGTGGCCTAGGTAGAGCCCAAGTGTCCTATCATCCTGTCACTCAAGACACCAGGTGGCTGTTGTAAGGGATGGGGATGGGCTGTGACAGACTTGCCAATCTGCCCCCAAGATCAGGAGCACAGAGGGTACCCAGTAATCCCTCTCTAAAGGGGGCTGGAGAGAGAAATGGGGAGCTCAGTGGTGGGTGAAGTGAGGGAATTGGAATGAAAGCTTTAGAGAGACCAATCACATCTATTAGGAAGCCACTGGGACAGGAGAATTTAAGCCATCAAGACACACTGACACCAGTATATGCCAGGAGTGCCTCAGCACTGACCCAGGCCCTGCCCTCATCAGTCACATAACCACAGCCAGAGTGCCTATATAAGTATAAACTGCAGTGACAAAAGCCCGGGGTAGGTGACCTGAATGGTCACCTGAAAGGTCACCACACCTAAAGGGAGGGAGGTATGGCCAGGAAAGGTAGCTAAACGGTCAAATCAAAGGTAGCTAAATGGTCAGTTTCCTTGGCCTTTGCAGCCTCCTGAAGTGACCCCTCTTGGAAGTATTTGTGGCCTCATAGTCCCCTCTCCCCAAAGGGAGCTACCCTGTCACCCCAGGCAATCATGGGAGCAGAGGGTACTTCCGAGCACCCTTCCCCAGTTTCCTGACGCTGCTTATCTGACAAGTTAAGGCATGGACTCATTGGGATTTCATACATCTATTTATGGCCCAGCGCCCCCTCTACCCCATCCATCCGCGGTCCCCATCTGCATCGTTAAATGACACTGTCTCTCTGGCTCAGCTAAGTGGTCCCTGATGAGAGAGAGGCCTAGCCGCGCACTGACAGACCAGGGAACCCGGAGGCACCTGGCTGCTGGCACGCTCACCTGCACCGCTTTCCCGGATCAGGGTGAGCGACCGGCAGCGGAGCGGTCCGCACCCACACCCGGCAGGGGCGGGAGGCCAGGCTCCCGACCTGTCAATCACGGCGGGGTTCGCAGCTGCGCGCTCCGCGGCCCCAGCGCACCTCTCCTCCGAGGGAGATAAACATCGAGAAATCCAATCCAGCGCGGCTTCAGAGATAAACAGATGTGCAGGCCTCCACGGTCAGGAGATAACGCCCCCGCCCCGCCCTACGCGCCCGCCTCTGCCCTGCACCTGCCCAGGGCGACCCCGACGCGCCTCTTGGGAGGCAGGCTGCGTCCCCCCCCCGCCTGGAGAAATGGTCTCTAGTACCGCGGGCGGGGGTGGAGTTAGAGAAGAAAGAAGCTCGGTGTGTAAGCAACTCGGAACAGAACCTGCGCTTTGGAACAAACTGCCAAGGTTCAGATCCTGACTCTGCCACTGTTTGACAAGGGGCAGCAGCTCTGAGCCTGGGTGTTCTCGGTACGGTGGGGAGAAATACCCGTACCACCTCAGTGGGTTAGCACTGCTGACATTTGCACAAAGAAAGCTTCAGTAAATGATCATGGCCAACAGTAGCCAGCCTAAGAGCTAGGTAAGCAGAAGCTGCCCCCACGCTTTGGGAGGCATTAAAGGCCCAAGGCGTTGGAGGTGGGAAGTGGTTTTGGCCACATAAAAACTCCAGCTTTAAGAGAGGAGTGATTGGGTCGCGTCTGGAGCTGATCTACTATTTCCAGAAAATAATAACCGCGGGGCTGACGTAACAAATGGTAACAAGTGAAAGTGACGCCGTGGCAGGAGAAAGAAGCTCGGTGTGTAAGCGTCGAGCTGGAAAGGGGCCTGGGAGCAGAGAAGGCTAGTGTGTGTGAGAGGGTTCCGGATGGGGGGTGGGGCGCAACAAGGGAAGCTTTCTCATTCCCTGACACTCAAGGCTCCAAAGTCTCCGGCCACTGGGCGATTGGGGGTCCAGAACACCTCCACGCAACTCATTCATTTGTTCCACGCAACCCAGTGAACATCCTTAAGGTCGACGACCTTGCCCTCAAGGTAAAGGTTAGGGACTGAGCTGGACCAGAGACAACAGCACACTTAGACATCTCCGGGATCACCGCTTGAAGCTCAAAGGTTCCTTTCCTTCCGGGGGCGGAGGTGTATGGCGGTGGGGCGGAGGGGGGGGGGCATCATTACTTCCTACCGGAAGCAATTGGATTAAACCGACTCCCGCGGGGTATGAGGGGTTGGCGGCTCTCTGAAGCCACACCTAACGTAGACTTTGATTTTTGTCCCTGAGACCACCTGGCCAGAAGTTCGATGAGGGTAGGACCACAATTCCCCCAAACCCACCCCCACCCCTTGGCCTCAACAGATCTGGATGGGATGTTAGGTCACACAGGAAGAGGGTGAAGGAGACGGGGGCCACTCCTGGCGTGTGCCTGCTGGGGCTCAGCCGCCCAGCGCATCCGGGGCACATTTCGCCAGCGGTGTACCAGAGGGAAGGCCTTGGACTGGAGGCGGTGGCCGCTTGGCCACATGCTGGGGACCAGCAGCTGAGTCCGCACCCACGCTGGCGTCTTTTGCTGGAGCTACTTCCGCCTCTGGTCTAGAATCTCAAAAGTCTCCACGAGGTCTTCCGAAGGGAGGAGAGGTGCCCAAGCCTCTAGGGTCGCGAGGCCCACGGGGGCGCGCAGTTCTGCCCGGGTTTGGGGTGAGCTAAGAACTGCACTCCCGCAGCCTCCCGCCCCCGGAACCTCTGCTCCAGAAGTGAGAGGCAAATGCCTGGTCCTATGCGCACTGGCTGCCTCTGGATCTCTGAGGGACGCGGAATGACAGAGACTCCTCGCTCCCAGGGGCCGGGAGGGTCCACACCCGGTCTCGCCGCGGTGCCGCACGCACAAAGGGCGCGGCGACGCGGTCGTGCCTACTAGTTAAAGGCTTATTAGTCCCCTCGGAGCAGTGTGATCCCACTTTGTTCCTGAACAGTCTGAGCGCGCCCTTTCATGCTATTGTGCGCGCCGCGATTTAGCGCGGCCTTTGTGGGCCTGAAAGGACCCGCGGCCTCTCCGGGCGCGCATTCCCGGGGCATCAGCGTCGGTGGCATCGCGGTCCCCGTCCGGCCCCAGGCACTGCGTCCCCAGAGCCACTGCACCCTTTAGTCCGTCTTCTGTGCGCGGCAGCTGGGGCGATGGCGCAAACCATGGCTCCGGGAGAGCCCTTAGCCCCCGCTCCCGCAGGCCCTCGCCTCTCAAGACCCCTCTTCCAGCCAAAGTGAAAAAATGCGTGCGGACCCTTTACCTCTACGTAGGGGCAATTGGACTGGGTTTAAAGGGCTATTGAGGCCTGGAGCGGCCGCCTTTCTCTTTATAGCTTTGTGCAATGTTTGCAGAGACATTTGCATCTGTTTGCACTTGGGGGAAAGGCCCAGAAGCCTCTGTAGCACGAAAGCCCGAGGATTGTTCTGGTCGCTCTCCCCCTCCCCGCTCCGATGCTGGCCAATTCGTGCGCCAAGCAGAGGCATGCAAAAACCTATACGGTTCAAAGATGAGGCGCCCAGGCTCTCGGTCCACTTTTAAACAATTGCTGTTAACAATGCAATTTTAAGCAGAAAATCGTCTAACTAGATTAAATCCATATGACATAAAAACTAGAGGGGGAAAAGTCCGCATAGGCACAGGGGTGCGGACGCCTAACAGGATAGAAAGTGTGAAATGCATGCAGAGGTGGAGCGACCGGCAGGTGCCCTGGCCTCCCTCCGGCCGGACAAGAACTGAACTGCTTGCCTCTCCCCAGCCCCAATGGCCCTGAAGAGGAAGGGGCTCCCAGGGGGTGCAGGCGGGCGAGGCTAGCCTTCCACCTTTGACGACCCGGGGAAGGGTGCTGTATGCCCAAAATCAAGTGCTCGGCTCCTCCCGACCGCCTCGGGTCCCGCGATCCAGCCCAGTCGGCGCCCTCCCCTCCCCAAGGGCGAATGGCTCAGAGCAAGACTGAGGAAGCTGGAACGCCCTCTCCAATCGCGAGACTGAGCAGACAGGCTTTTTAATGGAATCGAATGAAAGTCAGGTCTTAGAAAGCCCCATTGCTATGGCAGCAGAGTACCCAGAAAGCGACAAAGCCCAGAGCCCCTCCCTCCCTTCCTGGCCCTGCCCTCCGCTCCCCTCCCCCCGCGCTGCCTGCAGCCACGCTTGGAGCGCGCTCGGATGGGTTAATCACTGTAAAAACAAAGAGATGAAAGGCTCTCCAATTGGAGAGCTCTCCGCGGCCTCCTCCCCGTACTGGGGGAGGAGAGGGGGCCACTCGGGCCGAGCTTCCCGGTGAGCCAGTAAGACTCTCCTACCCTCAGCCGGGTGGGAGCCACGTCCCACCATCTCCAGGCGACGCCGCCCACACAATCTGGCGCCTCCCGAAGGGCCTGTGCGGAGGCTGGCGGAGGGGAACAGGCCATCCCCCCCCTTGCATCTCCCCGCAGGCACAACCCCACAAAACAGAAGCACAAAGCCTCGAGCTTTATGACGGGGCCCTAAGGAAATGTTTGAAACTTGAAAAAAATTACTAGCTCTAAAAAACAACAAAACGCCAGCAAAATTGAAATTCATAAACAGTTAAATGTCTGTATTACAGCATCCCCAGTCAAGTGTAAGTCAACTCAACTTACGGAGTTACCAAAAAATTAAATTTAATATAGGATTTTGGAGGCATTTTTGTATCTTGAGGCATTTTTGTATCTTTTTAAAGGCTTAAAATTTTCCTTCTAAACTTCAACTGGGAGCCAGGACATGGAATCCAACGCTGGCAGGCAGATCCCTAGCTATTCTCTGACTGGTTCACTGGGGTCCTTGGCCCTGCCTTGCATCCACCTCACCCCAACCCCCAACCCTCTCAGGCAAACAGGCAGGGCCCCCTTTAGTTAGCTGGAGACCCTGAGATGGGAAGCAAAGCAAGGATTTTCTGGTCACTCAGCCTGTCAAAGGCCACACAGTGATAGGCCTGTGGTTTCTGTCTGGTAGTCTGTTTTTGCCAGTTCTGAGTTTCTGCCCCTGAGAGAAAGGGCAGTTTGGGGAGGAGGGAGGGCACAGAGAGGTTAGTTTGCAGGGGTACCAGGAAGAGTTGGTGTTCCCAGAGACTGTCTCTGAAGTATGAAGAGAAGCCCAGTGGGTTGCTGGAGGGGTGGAAGAGACGGGTGAAGGCCTTGGAGCCCTGCCACGAGGGACAGGTTTCAGTAACTCACTAGAGCCAATGGAAGATTTGTTTTTTCTGCTGTAGGTCTACGACTACCCCAGGGCCCAGCTTCACCTAAGCCAAGTGTCATCCAGTCTCCTCCCTGTGTTATCAAATCCTCCAAGGAAAAAAGAGCACCCTAACACACACACACACACACACACACACACACACACACACACACACCACTCATCCTGATTCACCTTCTTAAAGTTCCTGATTTAGGGTCTACAGCCCTTAGATGTTGCCACAGTCAGGAATAACAGTAAGAAAAATCTCTTCATTTAAAAAAAAAAAAAATCTCTTCCCTATTCTGGGCCTCAGCATCCCCAAACTAAGAGTAAGAGATATCTCAAAAGCTCTGTGGGCAGTGAATGGGCAGAGAAATTGACAAGAAAGGCCCAGGCCTGGTCTGAGCTCCTTTGGATGTCCCTGGGCCTGAGGACGCCTAGCAGCGGCATCAGCTTCATTTTAGAGAGTCGGACAGAGGGCTTGCCCGAGTTTAGCCAGGGTGAGGCAACTCTGCGCACCTGTCTGTCCTGGCAGAACCACGTTACTGGAGCTCCCAGGCTGCTCTAGGGGATCTCTGGGGCAAGGTCCCCAGGGACAGAAATGCCAGAGAAGGAATTATCTGTGGGAGAGCTCTGCTCACAGCCTCACCCCCCTCCTTCAATGAAGCAGAGGTTTCTCTCTTCCCTTTTGCCTCTCAGGGGACTGCCATCTGTCCCTCACTGCTGTGTCCATCACTGCTGGGGAGGACAGGTACCCTGTGCGGCCTGCCCCCACCCACTCACTCTCAAAACCCCATCAGGGAAGCTGCTCAATCCAGCCATTCCGTCCACTTTCTTTGGTCTGTGCGTGAGCCTGGCTGAGTTGCTGAGTCTTAGGGACCCTCTCCAGGTCCTGGCTGAATGCAGCCAGGAGCCAGGCCACCAGAGCAACACCTCCTTTGACTTTAAAATCTTCTATTTTCCCAGGGGCGCCTGGGTTGCTCAGTCAATGGAGCTCTGGACTCTCAGGTTTCAGCTCAGGGTCTTGGGATCAAACCTGACAGGGAGCCCCACATGGGGCTCTACGTGGAGTTTGCTTGTCCCTCTCCTCTCCGGTTGCTTGCACTCTCTCTCCCTCAAATTAATAAATAATTAAATAAAGTCTTTAAAAAATCTTCTATTTTCTATCCTGAGAATACAGGTCTTCCCCCTCTCCTACCCTTCTTTATAGAAAATAATGAGGTGGGGGCCACAGACTTCTGACTCTCGTGGAGCACATGCCCAGGGCCAAGGCCAGGGCACATAGAGCCTAGCACCACTTTACAAGCTCCTGCCTCAAGCCCATGATTGGAGGAGCCTCAGTGCACCTTCTCTGGGGGAAGGCAGAGTGGGGGCTCCCCTCTCTGTACTCTTCCTCCCCAGGACCAGGGCGATGCTAGGACTTCTCTCTTCTCTGCCCAACCCAAAATCACTTTCTGAAGCAGCTCAAGATTGTAGGGGGCCCAACACACAGTCACGGGAGCTTTTGTTTAAAAGCTCAGGCTCTGAATGCATGATCTGGCTTAAACCCAGCCCACCTCAGAGCCTTATTGGGCTCATTTGTAGAATGGGGACCAGCAGTCCTCCATGCAGGTGTTGACAGGAATAAATGCCATGAAAAATAGAAACAGTAGGCACCTGCACCAGAGAAACCACGCCACAGACATCAGCAATGATTATCATCCACCTGCTGGATTCTCCTCCCTCCCCACCCTGGGCTGGAGAGAGCCTTTCCCAAGAATTTCCAATATCAAGCACAACATCCGATCCTTGCTTCTCCTTGTTATTTTTACTGCACTTGTCATTTACTGAGCTTGTCATGGCGTAAACACTCAGTGCTTTCACATGCTTACCTCCTTGACATGTGTAATTACCCGGGTGTATAGGTGGAGAGCCCACCCAGAAACACGGCAACATTGGTGACCTGCCCAAATGTCATAGTAATGGAGCCGAGATCATTCCTCATTCCTCCTGGTTCCAGAGCCACACTCTGAAGTCCCCGTAGGCCCCTGGGCAGTCCTGTGTCCACATTGGGTGCCCCTTCCTCAGACCAGCTGCCTCCCTCTTACCAACAAGATGGGAAATTCCAGGCTCCTCCAGGAGCCTGTGGCCTTGACCCAAGCTCCCAGCAGAGGAGACTGGAGCACTCCCCTGCAGGAGAACAGAAAACCCCGGGCAGGAAGGACAAGCTGAGCGGTTTGTCTCCTCTCCTTTTCTCTCTTATCTTGCTTCTAAAATGCTCACTGAACAGGCAGCCTCTGAGGCGCTTCCCACAGCCCCCCACAACACTCAGAGCATCCCTTCCACGTGAAAGCTGAGCCCCCGGGCTACGCGGTGGGGATACCCCCATCTCACAGTTACGCCTTGGCACTGTACCTAGCTGGGCAGAGGCAAGCAGGTGGAAAAAGGTCCCACTACCCCGACCAGAGGGACCCTGCTCTGTTGTGTCACCCCACTGGTGGGACTTCTAGGACTCCAGCCCCTCTGAATGAGAGCCAGCCAGATGGGCAGATGAGAGGAGCTGACATGCAGTCTGGGACTCATGCCCACTCACCCACTCACTGCTCCGTCACAGACTGGCAGGGTCTCCCCTGATCCCCAACACTCGCAGGAAAAACACCTCGCAGCCCTGCAGGGATGCCTGCCAGCCATCTTCCGTGTTAACCACCTTGCCCAGCCTAACTTCCTCTCACTGCCCAAGAGCAGAAATGTGTCTAAGGGCTCACATGGACCAAGACAATGAGCCATCTGCCATTGACTGTTAATCAATCACGTCCCACCTCCTTACTGGAAAGGTGGGGAAGCGGAGACCCAGAGAGACAGTGACTTGCCCCAAATCAGAGCCCCACAGTTTAGTAACAAGCAACTGAGATGAAGGAGGGTCCAAGCCAGGAAGATGGTGTTTCCTTAGTGAATAAATGGACATTCCCTGCAAGTCTACCTCTGCTACAGGATTTAGGAAAATACCTGTGGGGTACTTGTCTCAGGCTGATGGGTGACCTTCTGGGGTGAAAGCTTAACCCCTCTTAACCTTTGATCTCTGGCCATCAGTCCCCTCTTGGCCCCAACTCCATCTCCCAGGCTAAGTGAGTACAAATCCAGCATCAGCCTGTGCAGAGGCCACCTGGGGGGACAGAGAGGCCAAAAGGCCTGGCAAGGACAGAGCCCCTTTAAGCCGATCAGCCTTGGCTCAGTGAAGGGACCCCCAGAGGGAGTGGGGGAGTGAGGTTGCTGCCTGGCAGGAAATTGCTCTAGGAGGGAAGACCTGGGGTAGGCCCGGCTCCTGGCTCACACCACAGCCCCTCGGTCCACATTCCCCAGACCAGAGTCCACGCTGGCGTTGCGCAAATGCTCCCAGGACTGGGGGGAAACCATCTGGGGTTGAAAAGCCCAGAGCCCTATATAGAGTAGGCTCCTGCAGGAGAGCTGGAGGCTGGAGGGGACTTCAGCCTGCTTGAAAGAACAAACAGCTTTCAAGTGCTCTCTGGAGTATGTATTTCATGGCAAACTCTTGTTATGCTAATGAAGGATCCTTCTTTGCTCATTAGAGCACATCTCCAAAAGACCTCCTTGTAGCTACTGTGTGTCTGTGTGCCTTTGTATGTGAGTGTCTAGGAATCAAACACGGGCTCCAGAAAGGGGCTGGGGTTTCCTTGTACACCCCGCCAGCATGCGATGAGACGAGAAAGGACATGTCACCAACATCTCACCTATTTAGAAATCCGAAGAAACCTGCCCCTTGCTGGAGTGCCACTGAGCATCGGGCAGCCAGCCAAGGAAGAATGCCCAGGCTGCACCAGGGATGTCGCTTAGCTATACCCCGGAACTCAGTGGATCCCAGTGTCCATCCCTGATTCCTGCCTTGGCTCTGCACTCCGAGGTGGGGTTGCTAGCTGGGCTCTGAGACTGAGGGTGTCAGTCAAATGGCGGGGAGTCTTGTCCAGGCCAGGTGCTTTGGAAGGCATGGGGCACAAGGCCCACACACAGCAAGGAAGCCATCCCTCAGGGAGGAGTTTCCACTCTGGTTCCTGGCTCTGGTTCCTGGCTCCATGCTCAGCACCGAGTAAGAACCCAGGACGGGCAGGTTTGGATGAAGGCTTTAGGGAGGAGGCCCCTGGGTGTGTAGCAGACTTGGTCCATGGCACTTGGTGACCAGTTTGGTTAAGAGCTCAGGCAGGACCCACAGATTTCCTTTTCAGAAGAGCTACACTGGGATTTTTCATCCAAACAGAAGGCTCAATAAGGGCAGCTTCCCAGAAAATCTGAGGGTGCAGGATAGAGTCCTCACTTCCCTCAGAATCAGCCGGGCCTCCACTACTTACCACGTGTGCCGGTGAGTCCGTGATTTGGTGCTATGGACTGAATGACTACTCCGCCCCACCCTACCACCCACCACGTTTCAGGTATTAAAACTCTGGCCTCCAAGGTGACTGGATTTGGAGATAGGGCTTTCCGGAAAGTAATTAAGTTTCAATGAGGTCGTAAGGGTGGGATGCTAATCCAACAAGATTGGTGCCCTTATAAAAAAAAAAGGAAGGAGCGGAGAGGGACCTCTCTCTCCCTCTCTGCCATAGAAGGACACAGCAAGAAAGTGACTATCTGCCACCCAGGAAGAGAGCTCTCCCCAGAATCCTGACCACGGCAGCACCCCGATCTGGGGCCTCCAGCCTCCAGAACTGTGAGAACATTCCCTTCTGTTGTTTAAGTTCTCCAGTCTATGGTATTTTGTTATGGCAGCTTGAGTTGAAGAATATATTTGGCCTTTCCCTGCTTTCTCCTTATCTGTAAAATGGGTGTAACAATGGAGTCGTTAGACTATTAAGGGAGCTTAGCCCAGCACCAGGCATCACAGCAAAGGCACAGGAGTGTGGTCCACCAGTATCATGATCATCCTTCCCCAATGATATGCATCTCACCTGCGGCAATGTTGACGGGATGTGACACACCCCCCCTCCCCGGTGCAGACCCACAGTGGTGCAGCAAGATCTCTACCAAGCAAGACCTGCCAGGCATCTTCGGGACTCAAAAAATGCCCTCCTGGAAGAGGAGAAGGAAGAAAAACATTTTCCTAGTGGTTTAGTTGGAGCATCCCCCTCCCTTGCTCTTAGGGGCAGGGAAGGATCAGATCAGAATAAGGAAGAAGTAGTCAGCAGGAGGAAACAACTGTAATGGGGGGCTCACCTGTGCCCCTTCCCCCCTCCCACCCCATCTCCTCCCTTCAGCCCATTCTGGGGCCACTCAGGGGCACGATGATCACACAGAGTGAGGAGAGGGCTGTTGCCTTGGGGAAGAGAAAGCCCTCAAGAGCAGGCCACTGATCTCAAAGGGAAATAATGGGATTTTCTGGGATTCACATTGATCCCCAAAGGAGAAAAGCTTCTGTTTGCCTTTTTTAAGCCGCCAGACAAGGAACTAAAGCCTCTTTCAGCCCTGACGCAGGGCTGTCCTTTCTGAAGTCCTTATTATCCCTGGGGCACTGGGAGAACAGGCCCCAGCACTGGGCCCTCCACACAGGGAGCTTTCCGCCCCAGTAGAGGCCTGCCTGGTTTCCTAGCGACTCACACCCCACCAGACTGCAGGCACAGGCACCTTGACCCACGGTTCTTGACTGTGGCCCGGCCAGGGCCGGGCTCCTCTCCTTGATTTGCTGGGGGATGTGTTTCCACATCCACAAGCCAACACACAAAGCAATAGCTCTCCACACCCTCAGATACCACACACACATTTGTTACCCCTGACCAATGAGGACATCAGTGATGGTAATAGTCCCATAAAGAGAGCGGCTAGTTCTTGAGCGACGTTTTGATCCGGACTCCATCTTCTTCTCCACTGGGCCTTACCTCTGAAGAGCTCAGTGCCTGGTGGGACAGCTAGCCCTTACCCCAAAGGCCTACTCATGGCTCCAGACCCACCAGCAACCTTCCCCTCTTGTCACTTGAGCTGTTCCTCTCATAGCTACACTCTAGATGTGGTCATCATTCACCACTGCTCCCTCCATCTCTGGAACCTCACACATACATCCACACACATGCACAAACTCACACTCACACCACTACAATCCCACCCCCCAAACTCAGTCTCCAGCCTTCTCTCTGTCCAGCTCTTAGACCCTCTGTTCCTTGGACATTCCTCCACTCCAAGTGCTCTCTTCGCTCCTGGCCAGCTTCCAAACTCCAGAAAGAGAATCCCTCTTCCCCCTACCACCGAAGCCTGGTCCTCCCCCATCTACCAGTCACCCAGCTCACAGACCTAAGAGGCCCTTCCCATTCCCCTCACTTCCTCTTCCTGCTTCATATTCTCTTGCAGATTTGACTTCCTGAATATTTCAGTCTAGAAACTGAACTACATTTTAGTGCAGTTTAGATGATATGCTACACTGAAAGATAAAGCCAAATTCATTTGTCGGGGGCACGGGGCACATGACTTGAGGCTTGCCTGTCTTTCCAGCATCAGCTCCTGACATTGTCGCCTGCCAACATGGGTTCATGTATGTATGCACGTGCACACACACACACACACACACACACACACACACACACATACACACCTGTGCATACACCCAGGCTCTGCCATATTTCAGTCCTGTGCTCTGCTCACACAGTCTCCTCTGTCTGGGTTGTCCTTCCCGTCATCTGTGAATAGCCACCTCCTCCAAGAAACCTCCCCTCATTCCTGCTGCCACTGCGTGTTCTATGTCTGTGACACAGAGATGGCTATCTTCTCTTCTCCCAGGGTAACAGAATTTTTGACTGGATAATGGTCAAGAGCAAAACTACATTTCCCAGCCTCCATTGCAGCTTGATGGGGTCATGCATCTAGGTTCTGGCCAACAACGATATAAACAAAAGTTGGACAGGGCAGCCTTCAGGGACCTTTTCCAAGAGAGCAATGAAGTGTACCCTTTACCTCTTCTTCATCTCTTCCTCCATCTGGCCACCTGCAACAGTGAGTGCCACCATCTTGAACAATGAGAGGAAGGCCACAGACCAGGAATGGAAGGAACCTGATTCTTAAGGCTATCATGCAACAGAGCCATCACGTTAGCCACGAACAGAAGATCCAGAGAGAAAAAGCAACTTTTAACTTATTTGGGCAACTCTTGCTTTGGGTTTCGTGTCATTCCAAATAGCATCTTTCCATGCTGCCATCTTTAAACTGAAGGTGTATTGAGAACATCATAATGTGAAACAGTCATTTTTCATGGGTCTGCCGCTAGACTGAGGCCAGGGGGTATATCTAACGAACTCAACACTGCATCCCTCCAGCCAGGAGCATTGTAGGCACACAGTAGGGAATGGATAAACAAATGGTTGCTTGATGAGTAGATGGGAAGGTTTGGAATGAAAGACTTACCTAGGGAAGGTGGGTGGGCACAAGGGGGTCACACTGCAGATGCCCACACTGCTGTCTTGGGACTTGGTGTCTTCTTTTCTAGAGAGCCAGGCAGCACAGCTTAGGAGGACAGGAGAATTGACACTCTGCACGGGTGAACTTTGACCAATGAGAGACAGAAGCCAGAAGACAAATTCTTCTCCCTGCCTTCTGTGGACTGGCTGGAGGCCAGTTGCCTCATACAGCTCTCTGAAGATGTCTCCCCAAGACAGTAGCAGCCAACTCATAATGCTCTCCCATATATTTGTTTCCCTCCTTGCTTCCCTCACTCCCTTTCCCCCTTACTCTTGCTCTCCTGGGATTGAATTCCCAAGAAAATGTTAGCACTTGAGTTTTACACTCTATTTTTAAGAGGGCCCATGGGTATCAAGTTCAGAGGACAGTGAGGGCTTTGGTATGGTTGTAAAGCAAGGGTGGTATGATATGAGGCTGGTAAAGTCAGCTGGTCACCCAGGGATGACTGATTGCCAACCCAGTGTCTGCTTCTTCTTGCAGCTGCTTGGGCACCATGAAGACCGTGAGAGCCATCACTGGATAACTTCTGTGTTGTCCCTGCCACAAACTAGCCAGAAGTTTCCCTTATCTCCTCGCCTGCTATGAAGTCAAGAGCTTCTGTGATGCCCAGATATTAGCAGAGAAGATGCAATATGTTGAAAGGGAGCCTTCCCTTTGGCCCATCATTGCACCTCTGATAAAATATGTTCTAGGTCTACTGTCAGGTGTGTACAAAGTTGAAGGTATATGTGACTCAAACCAGGCCAATTAGACTCCATTTGCTGGAATTAACAAGAAATTAACATCCTCCTTTTAGGTCAGCTCATAGGTTTAGCTGGTAGGATGTGAGCCTGGAATAGATCTTGCCTTCCACAGAGAGAGCCTGTTTGAGAACAAAGCCAGAGACGTGCAAAGCCAAGAAATAAGGGAGACCAAGTGGGAGACAGAGAGGGAGAGAGAGCTGAAGCCATCATAGGAGCACCAAGATTGTGCTGACCTTGTAGTTGAAGCCAGACTCATGCCACCTGAAATAATAAATTGTCCTTTTCAATGAAGCCAGTTTGCACTAGGTTTCTATTATTTGCAAATGAAAATGCACTCAACCCTATGATAAACAAGGAGATTTGTGGCATGCCCTGCTCTCATGGAGCTTAGAGTGTGGAGGGGAGAGAGATTTTAACAAAATTTTCATGCAGAATTTTTTTTGGTAAATGTCTTACTAGTAGTACAAGGGCCACAGAGGAAAAGTACAAGGCCTAAGACTGCTGTGGGTGGGGGAATTCTGACCTGGTCAGGGCAATGGGCTACCTGGAGGAAGGATATGTTGGAGCTCATTTTGGAAGGGAGGCCAAAAGATGTTCACTCAGCAGGAATGGCATGTGCAAAGGCCGTGGTTATGGGGACAGTGCTACATACTAGGGGCTAAAAAGAAGGACAATGTGTCCCTAGTGCAGAAAATATAAGGGAGCATGAGGTGAGAGATGAGGCTGAAGAGGTTAGCAGGGACCAGAGCCATAGAGAGCCACTGAGGGAGGGAAGTGAGACAGAGGCTCCCAAGATTAGTTGGTGTTTTTAAAAGACCGTTCTGGCTTCGGACACTGGAGGTGTGCAGCTTGACCCAGTTGCACCCCCCGAACCTGGGTTTTCTGCTCTGTTACATAGTAATGATGCTATTCCTGGCCACGAGCTGACTGAAGAACTTAGCACAGTGCAGGACTCACAGTAACAGCCCAATCCATGAAAGCTGCTTTCCCTGGGGACTGAGGCTGTCCTGGGGCATTGGGGTAGGCAGGTGGCAAGGCTGAGAAGTGGGGCTTATTCACAGGGTCTCTGATTCCTCACTGTACTGAATGGGCCAAAAAGCTCCCCAGAGGGCAGAGTCTGCTGCAATGGCTTCTCTAGGGAAGAAATCAGAGACATTCACACACACACACACAAATGAGTCCAAGAGATGAGGACCTGGGCCAGAACCCATGGCACGAAGGAGGGGAAGACAGGAGAGTCTGGGAGGACAGGGTGTGTGTGGCTAGGGCCTCAGGGGTAGGGGGCAGCTCCTGCAGGGCTCCATTCAGGGGCAGCTAGGGCTGGGCTTTTGCTATTTTGCAATTGAGGAAACAGGCCAAGAAGGTGAAGTCACTTACTCAGAGTCACTTAGCTGGTGAGTAGCCAGGGCAGGCTTTGAGCCCAAACTCCTTTCTTCCAGAGCCAACAATCACTGAGCCAGATTCACACCAGCAACAAGAAACAGCTATCCAGGGATAGGCAGAGAAGCCAAGAGGGAAAGCAGAAAGGGACAGAAGGACTAGGCCCACCCCAGAGCTGCCCATCCTATCCTTCCCAAGGTCTGATTATCCAGCATCCCTGTGTGCCCGGGCAAAGTTTCCTTTCGATTCCTTCTCTCCCCAGCTCTTGTGATTCTGCAGTAAGTCCTGCTTCTGACAATTTGAAAGAGCAGAAGGCTTCCCGGAGGAGGAGGTATCAGTGATGCTGGGCATTGAGGGATGGGAGAGAGTCAGCAAGGGCATTCCGGGAGGGGACACCTCAGATCAAAAGGCTAGAGACTGGAGCAGCAGTGCTCAGCCTGAGCCGGGATTGAGGGCAGCCTGGCTCAGAGAGGATGAAGGGACAAGAGGACACTGGGAGATGCTCTGGGGGCCAGTTTCTCAGAGGCTTTGAGCATCCAGCTGAAGAGCTGATTGTTTATCCTGTAGACAATGGTGTGTGACTCACAGAATAAAGGTGCCTCTTTATCATCGAGATGGACTTGGGAGGTGTGGGGGGTGGGCAGGAACTAGGTCAGGGCCTTGGAGGCCCATTGGGGCAGGTGTTTGCCTGGCGGCTGGTGGGCAGGGTGAGGCAGGTGCAGAAGGCTTTGGCCCTGGCCTGCCCCCCTCTCCGCAAAGGCAGCTCCAAGGCCCAATTCTGGCCCAGCTAGCTCTCCCGCTGATAGCTTGTGCCCCTCTCTCCCCCTCAGCCCAGCTAATCAGCTTAGGATGGCAGCAAATGAAGGCTCCAGAACCGCAGGGCCCTCACTCTGCAGCTACAAATTAACACTTCAATTAAAAGCCAGCCAAGCCAGACCTGACATCCACACTCTCCCTGGGTGAGCATTTAATTAAGACATGATTTGGAAGTGGCGACCTCGACCTCGGAAGGAAGGCCTCACCTTGAGCTGCCCATCGTGGCAACCTATTGTTTCCAGCTCAGATCAGGGCATTGAGACCACAGGGCACATTGGAAAGGACAGAATTGGTCAACAGAGTTCCCTTTCATGGGGAGGGAGCCTCATCAAAAATATCTGTTCCCAGGCCCCACCCCAGGACCACTGGACCATCTCCCAGAGATAGATGAGCCCACGAGCCTGTATTTTTATCAAGCATGGGAGTTGCTGGGGGGTTCTAATACCTGTGAGTGTTTGAGAACTCCTGCTCTGGTAGGTGCAAAAAGTAATGTGATACCTCAAAATGATTGGCATGTTAAACCATGGAATGGAATATTAGAATAGGAAATACCAGAGAGCATCGCATAGACTTGGGGGAAGTATTATTTTGTGAAACTTTTGCTTTAGTTATAGATCTGTATGTATATTGGATTGCTATGAAAAATATATATATATTATATAAATACGTATTTTACTATAGGTTTCAGAAAAAAAAAAGTTTGGAAACCATACAGTCACTCCCCAGCAACAGAGAGATGGGCAAGACCTCTCCAAAGCTTAAGGCACACAGTTCACAGAGGGGGCCCAGTCGTGAAACCTCACCATAGCTGTTTCCTCGGGTCTATGGATCCCCAAACATCAGGCCCACTGGTAGCCTCCCTTCCCCCAGCAGTCAGCAGCAGACTGGGGGAGAGTGCAGCCCTCAGCTGCTCCTCAGGGTAATGGCCCCCATTTCTGGCCCAGGATAAGCAGGTATTAGAAAAGGGATCCCCAAAAAAGAGACCAGAGCTGAGGCTTTTCCTGCTGTCCAGCACAGAATGCCCAGGCCAGCCTCCTAGGCAGCCTCGAGGCCTCAGGCAGCACAAGGGCTGAGCAGTCCCATCCACACCTTCCAGAGCTCATTGCCCCTTGGGAGAAGGAGAAGCTGCAGGGGTGGGGGGGGGCAGGAAAGAACCAGAGTCCATCCCAAGGAGGTAGAACAGAGGGAGGGATGGATGGAGGGGAGCGGGGGGCGGGGGGGGGGGCGGGGGGGGGCAATTCGGGAGGGTGGGGCTGGTGAGCAGGCTGCTGGCCCCGAGTTCCACATTCCCCAGCCCTTGCGAGGCCACCCGGCCCTGCCCTCTCTGCCTTGGAAATCCCTTTGAGCTCCAGAGGGCAGATGGGGGTCAGAGAGTGACGAGCCCTGGCCCCAGCCCCGTTTGAAATCGAAGCATCCCGGGCCGGGGGCGAGGCCTGAGAGGTGGGGTCGCCGCCCCAGGCCTGCAGCATCCTCCCGCCTGGGCCAGCCCGTTGCTAGGGCCCCTCTTCCGAGGCATCAGGTTATAGGGCCGCGTGGAGCAGCCCATCTGCCAACTAACTTCTCACTTTCCCCCCTAAGGCTGCCTGTGACCCAGCTCCCCAGGCTCTGGCCCGCGTGTAAAGTGGCGGGGGGCCTTTATTCCCACCGAGCCCCTTCTCAGCAGCTCGGCAGCCAAACTGCTCTTGGATTACATTTTGATGAGTTTTCAATTTAGGCCCAGCAGACAAGGGAGGGGAGGGGATGGGGGTGAGGGGGTGGGGGTGGGCAGGGGCGGGCAGGGGAGCCGGCGGAATAAATGCAACAGATGGGTCCAATTGTGCTGCCTAGGCAAATGAAGGAAGACATCTGTAGCTCCCGAATACTGGTGGTCTGAAACGCAATTAGCCCTCTGTGAAAGGGGCCCCTCGCAGCCCCCTCGGCCAATCCCCTCCGAGGCACTGCTCACGTTACAATGGCCTTGACCACAATCCATTGAGCAGAAAAAGGAAAAAAGAAAAGAAAGAAAGAAAGAAAGATTAATCCAGGAGTTGCTGCTCGCGGTGGGGCTACAGGGAGAGCTGGTATGCCGGAAAGGTTACTTACGCCTCTGCTTCTCCCTTTTTCTCCCTCTGTCTTTACGGAAGGCTGGAAGGTTCCTGTTGAAGAGAAGGGGGGCGAGGGGAGTGTCTTAGTTTTGGGCTTGGTGAGGCTCTGTGGACCCACATCTTGAAGGGTCGCTGACTGCCAA
The DNA here is from genome assembly GCF_922984935.1 of Meles meles. Taxonomy (NCBI): domain Eukaryota; kingdom Metazoa; phylum Chordata; class Mammalia; order Carnivora; family Mustelidae; genus Meles; species Meles meles. Next base: position 109,862,049 of record NC_060068.1, read on the forward strand.
CCTCAATTTTCCACTGCCTTGTTTGGAAAATAATGAAGGGAGCCACAGTCCCTGTGGTTGCAAGTGGGCCCCACCTCCCGCCCCCCCTCCAGGGGTGAGAAAGTTGTTATGTGATAAGACCCCTTCTGCACGTGGTAATTATAATGGCTGCGGTGAGGTTCTGGGAGTTATCTTGAGCAGCTGGAAACGCGCGTTCCGCCTGACTCCTCAGGGGACCTGTCTCTTCCCCACTTTGGGGGGGGGGAGCCCAGCTGGACTCCTGGGACGGGACCGGAGTCTCCTTTATCTATGCACGTTTATGCTCAGTGGTACCTGGCAGGAAAGGCTGGGGGAGTCCAGTACAAGAGTGCACGCTGCCCCTGGGAGGGTGGAAGGGGTTCAGGGCACCCTGAAGGGGGTCAGTAGCTACCCTCCTGGCTTTTGTTCCCCTCAGCTCTTTGCTGTCTAATCTGGGAGGTGGCAGCTCCATCCCAGGAGGTCAAAGAGAGCCCAAATTCTGGAGAAACCTGTTCTGGGGTTTCTGCTGCCTGTGTCTGGTCAGAGCTCTTGAACAGCCCAGAAAGCTTCTCAGCCAGGTCATAGGGATCCAAGAACCTATACAGACTGAGAGGTGAGGGGACACGCTCCTGTTGTTCATTTTACTGTGGTAAAATACATATAACAAAAATTTACCATTTTTAAGTATATAGTGGTGTTAAGTACACTCATCTTATTTTGCCACCATTGCCCCTATCCATCTCCAGAACGTTTTCGTCATCCCCGAATGAAGGTCTGTATGCATTCAACAATAACTCCCCCTGTCCCTTGTCCCCAGCCCCTGGCAACCTCCATTCTGCTTTCTGTCTCTCTGAATTTGCCTTTTCCAGGTACTTCATATAAATGAAATCCTAAGTGTTTGTCCTTTTTGATCGGCTTATTTCATTTAACATAATGTCTTCAAGATTCGTCCCTACTGTAGTATGTGCAAGAACTTCCTTCCTTTCTTAAGGCTGTTTAGTCTGTATAGACCACATTTTGTTTATCCGTCCATCTGTCAATGGACCCTTAGGTTGCTTCCACTGCAGGCGACTATGAATCAGGCTGCCACGCACGGGGTTACACATAGCTGCTGGGGTCCCTGCCTTCGATTCTTTTTTTTTTTTTTCTTTGATTCTTTTGGAAGTGGAAATGCTGGATCATATGGTAACTCTGTGTTTAATTTTGCTTTGGTTTTATTTTGTTTATTTGTTTGGTTGGATGGATGGGTTTTTTGTTTTGTTTTGTTTTGGGTCTTTTGGTTTTGATTTGTTTGTTTGGTGTTTGGTTTTTGTTTTTGTTTGTTTGTTTGTTTGTTTGTGGGTTTTTTGTGTTTTTTTTTTTTTTGGTCCTTTTTACTCCAAGTCTGGAAGTTTCAGTTCCCAGGAAGATGCAGGTTAAAGACCATATTGATGATGACTTCTAAGAGCTTTAGGCAACTGATGCTTGGATTTCTGAATTCAGGCTGCAGGTGCTTTCGCTGGCTCTGAGTTAGAATTGTGTTCGATACAAGCTCTAGGGTGAGCTAGCTGTTGGAGCTGGTCTGGGCCTCCCGTTGCTTTTGGCTTGGGTCTCCATCAAGTCCTGCCCCCGCCCCCCCAGCCCCCCATTAAGGCCTCCTTCCCCCTCTCTCTTGCCAGGTCAAGCTGAAGGTGTGATAGTGATCCAGCTGTTGGGAGGTTTTTGTTGTGTTTATAATTATTCTCAAGTGTGTGCAGACAAAGTAGTGGATGCTGGGACTTAATTTCTACAAGCTTCACTAACCAAGTGCTCTAAGATTCAAGGATTTCCTAGTTAACCATCACCTGATGCTATCTGGTTAATTGAGGAAGCCAGAACTGAAATGCATTATCTGTGCTTATATAACTGTCTTCCTGAGAACTCCCACTATTTCCCCAACAGGCATATATGTCTTCCCCTTTCCCAAATCCCAGGTGTAGGGATAGTTTGAAAAAGTTGGTGACCACCCCTCCCTGATTTTCTAGGATGACCCTGAGTTCAATTGCTATATTCCATACATCATTCCTTTGGACCTTTTGCGTAGTCCAGAAATCCCAGGGTTTCATCCCCTAGACTCTCTCTCCTATCCTGGAAATGGGCAACATCACCTATCTGAGCATCTCTTCCTAAGAGAGGTCTGACTACATATTTACAAGCCACTGTCTGAGGGCCCTTCATCTAATCAGCCTTCCCCCATGGGTGGACTGTGATTCTCCCCTTTGGGACACTGATTGGTCTTGGCACACCCTCAACTACTGGGATCCGCTAAGAATAAAGTAGGCTGTTTGCATAATCACAAAGGGCCCATATACTCAAAGCAATCTTGAAAAAGAAGAACAAAACTGGAGGCATCAATGTTCTGATGTCAAACTATATTACAAATCTATAGTAATCAAAACAGTATAGTATTGGCATAAAAAACAAACACATAGATCAACAGAACCAAAAATAAACCCCAGAAACCAACCCGTGCATATGTGATCAATTGATTTCAATCAAGGAACCAAGAATATACAGTGGAGAAAGACTAACTTCTAACCTTGGGAAAACTGGACAGCCACATATGAAAGAATGAAACTTGGACCGCCATCCTACACCATACGCAGAAACTCAAAATGAACTAAACATTTTGGTCTTGAACAAATGACCTTGAACATAAGACCCGACATTGTAAAACTCCTAGAAGAAAATGTAGGGAGCAAGCTCCTTGATATCAGTCCTGGCAATGATTTTTTGGATTTGACACCAAGAGCAAAGACAACAAAAGCAGAAATAAAACAAGTGGGACTATATCAAACTAAAAAGCTTCTCCACAGCAAAGGGAATCATCAGCACATGAAAATGCAACCTATGGAATGAGAGAAAATATTTGCAAACCACATATTGATAAGGGTTAATATCCAAAACATACAAGGTATTCATATGACTCAATAGCAAAAAGCCAAATAATCCAACTTAAAAATGGGCAAAGGACCCAAACACATATTTTTCCAAAGAAGATATATACTTGAAAAGGTAAGACATATACTTGAAACAGGTACTTGAAAAGATTGTTAATGTCACTAATCAGGGAAATGCAAATCAAAACCACAATGAGATGTCCCTTCATATCTGTTAGAACACATAGTATCAAAAAGACAAGAGACAGCAATGCTGGCAAGAATGTGGAGAAAAAGGAACCCTTGTGCACTATTGATAGAAATGTCCATTGGTGCAGCCACTATGAAAAATAGGATGGAGGCTCCTCAAGAAATTAAAAATAGAACTACCATATGATAAAGTAATCCCACTTTGGCATACATATTCAAGGGAAAATAAATCAATAAATCACTATTTTGAAGAGATATCTATACTCCTGTTCACTGCAACATTATTCCCAATAGCCAAGGTAAGAAAACAACCTAAATGTCCTTCAACAAATGACTGAATAAAGAAAATGTGATACACATACACACACACGTTGGAATATTATTCAGCCTCAAAAAAGAAGGGAATCTTGCCATTTGTGACAATATGGATGAACCAAGAGAGCATTATGCTAAGTGAAATAAGCCGGACAGAGAAAGACAAATACTGTCTGGTATCCCTTACCTGTGAAATCTAAAAAAAGAAGAAGAAGAAGAAGAAGAAGAAGAAAGTTGAACTCATAGAAACAGAGTAGAATGGTTGAATGGTGGTCGCCACGGCTAAGGGGTGGGAGAAATAAAAGAGGCTGTTAAGGGGCACCTGGGTGGCTCAGTGCGTTAAGCATCTGCCTTCGGCTCAGGGTCCTGGCTTGGGCCCTGCGTTCAACTCCCTGCTGCGTGGGGAGCCTGCTTCTCCCTCTTCCTCTGCCTGCCACTCCCCCTGTTTGTGCTCTCTCTCTCTCAAACACATAAATAAATAAGAGGCTGTTAAAAGGGTATAAGCTTTCAGTTACAAGGTGAATAATGTCTAGGAATCTAAAGTACAATGTTATACATTAGAGTTGATAATCCATATTACAGCATTGAAATTTACCAAGATAGTAGAACTTAATTGTTCTTACCAAAAAGAATACAAAGGGGGAAAAAAGTAAATATGTGACGTGACCGATGTGTTAATAAACTCAATGGCATGAAGTCTTTCACAATGTATATATCTAATCATCACATTGTACACTTTAAATATGTTACAATTTGATTTGTCAATTATACCTCAATAAAGCTAAAATTAAATGAATGAATGAAATAGTAATCTCATTTCATGTTAACATATAACTTTTTTAAATAAAGATTTTATTTATTTATTTGAGAGAGAGACAGTGAAAGAGAGCATGAGAAGGGAGATCAGAGGGAGAAGCAGATTCCCTGTGGAGCTGGGACCCCCGATGCGGGCCACGATCCCGGGATTCTGGGATCATGACCTGAGCGGAAGGCAGTTGCTTAACCCACTGAGCCACTCAGGCACCCAACATATAACATTTTTAATGAAAAGGCTTTGTTTTTTAAAACCAAAAAAGCTTTGTTTTTTTTAAAACAAAGCATTGTGGGGCACCTGGGTGGCTCAGTGGGGTAAGCCTCTGCCTTCAACTCAGGGCATGATCTCAGGGTCCTGGGATTGAGTCCCACATCGGGCTCTCTGCTCGGTGGAGAGCCTGCTTCCCCTCTCTCTCTGCCTGCCTCTCTGCCTAATTGTGATCTCTCTCTCTCTCCCTGTCAAATAAAGTCTTTAAAAAAAAAAACACAAATCTTTGTTTTTTAAAACAATGATTAGTAAGAGAGATGGCATTGCTTTACAAGTTTGCAAATCTCTTTAGTATCTGTCTTAAAACAAGTCAACTAGATTCACATATCTGCTTCTGCATTCAAGTTGGTATGATATGTTTTTGAATGACATAAAAATGCCATCTCAGATAAATCTGTAGCTTGAAAACAAAGACTTGGCAGACTCCGTGCAAGGGTCTCAGCTCCTCCTCCCCCCAGGGGTCTTTAAATACACTTTGAGAACCACTGGGTTATCAATGCCCTTTACCTTAACTACCCAGTGTGTGTTTCCTAAGAAAAGAACATTTAAAAAGAAAATCTCAGCATAATTTTCAAAACTGGGAAATTTAATATTAACATATGCTAATACCCAATATCCAATCTGTATTTAAATTCCCCATATTGTCCCAATAATGTCCTCTTTACCTATTCCCTCCCCAATCCGATCTAGAACCACACATTGCTTTTGGTCATCATGTCTCCTTAATCTCTTTTAAATCTAGAAGAGATTTTTCAGTTTTTATTGTTCAGGACCTTGATGTTTCAGGGGTGTATAGGCCAATTATTTTGTATAACGTCCCTACATATAGGCTTTTCTGATGTTTCCTCATCATCAGATTCAGGTTTTACATTTTGACGGGAATGCCACAGAAATGATGTGTGAGAAGTGAGACGTGATTCTTCTCAATGCCTCAGATGAGGAGGTACTTGATATGGTTCCATTGTTGCTGATGTTTAACTTTAAACGCTTGGTTAAGATGATGTCTTCTGGAACTCTCCACTGTATAGTTACTTTTTTAACAGCTATTAAGTGATTTGTGGGAAGACTCCTTGAGACTAAATACTCTGATTTGCATCAAACTTTCACCGACAGTTTTAGCATTCATTGTTGATTTTTGCCTCTATTGATTACCACTTAATGTTTTCTCTTTTTTTAAGATTTTATTTATTAAGGAGAGAGTGCACAATTAGGTGGAGCTGTGGAGGAGGGGAGAAGCAGAATCCCCACGGAGCAGGGAGCCCAATGTGGGGCTCTATCTCAGGACCAGAGATCATGACCTGAGCTGAAGGCAGACGCTTAACCGACTGAGCCACCCACGTACCCCTACTTAATGTTTTTTAACTTCGCCATTCCTTCTCCATTGATTGGTTGGCATTATACTATAAGGAAACATTTCTCTTTCCCGCCACTTACTCATTCGCCTATTGGTTCCTTCATTCATGCATTCATTGATATCACTGGACTCATGGATTCTTATTTTATTCAAGGGTTATAATCTTTTACTATCATTATTTGTTTTGGTGTTCAAATTGTTCCAAGTAGGACTCATGGGTGCCTCTTCCATCTGGCTTCTAGACATTTTGATTTGTCCTTATCATTCTTGCTGGCATAAACAGATGTCTCATGCTCATCTTGTACTTTTCCTGATGCAGCCATCCTTCAACGAGATTCTTTTTTTAGTAAGGAATGGTATTTAGCAACCAAAATCTAGTTATTGTAAGTAAGCATTGTAACTGATTGCTTCTAGATGTTTTCCTTGTACAAAGCTAGAAAATGTATGTATGGATATATGTATATTTGTTCATATATGTATATATTACATATATTGTATGTACCAATACTTCCAATCATACAGTTCTAATCCAACTCACAGAATTCTTTCAAGCCTTCCTCTATTCCATATTTTTTATTTCATTCTCCAACAGTGAGAATCTAACTCTCAATATTATCTACGTATTTACTCACTTGCTTATTCCCACACTACACAGAAAATTGCTATGCTCATACAGCCATGAAAAAAAACACGTTGTAAAAGTACTGTGTTCAAACGTTTCGTGGGTTAGTTTTCTTTTTCTTCCTCCACTATGGCCATGGTATTCATTGGAAACCCTGATTAGGCTCATTTGGTTCTACTTTTAGGAGTTGCTCCATCCTTGTTGATTTCATGGAGCCTGGACCCTTAACTACTAACTATTGTTGCAACTCTGATTCAGGTGTGGACCCAGGTAGCATGGGACTTTTGGACATAGTTGTATAGTTTTTCCTAATCCCATAATAATACATAGTTTCATCCTGATTTACATTTCTGGGACACTTCCCAAGAGTCTTTTACAAACTTAGCATCTGCAAATGCTCTTCTCTCCTTCCAGACTTGTCCTGCTCCTGGTCTTTGTGACGCAGCATCTGCAAATGCTCTTCTCTCCTTCCAGACTTGTCCTGCTCCTGGTCTTTGTGACGCAGCATCTGCAAATGCTCTTCTCTCCTTCCAGACTTGTCCTGCTCCTGGTCTTTGTGACGCCATTCCTCCACACAGACATCCCCTCTCGGGTCTCTCTGGAATCAGGCCATGTAAGGCCCAGGTGAAGGCCCACTCCTCCAACCTATCAGGATGGCAGGCTGGGCCCAACAGGGTCCTCTCCAGATTGCCAAGCATCACCCAGAAGGGCTCCCATTGTAGCCAGGGCCCTTCTGCTCCTGCCTCAGCTTCCTTTAGGGGGGCCCTGGAATGAGTTTCAGGGTACACTGAACCAACACTTCATACTCAGTGGAGTCTGAGGGAAGCGGGACTCGGGAAGAGCCCTGGGATCATGGTCTAGAGCTTGGTTTCTCTGTGAGGAGTCCCTCCTAGAGGGGCACAGGCAGTGGGCTTTGGGATGTGAGGAGTGAGGGCTTATATCTGGAACAGAACCCCTCCTCCTCCTTCTCCCTTCCCCCTCCTCCTCCTTCTTCTTCTTTATGTTATGTTAGTCACCACACAGTTCATTTTTAGTCTTTGATGTAGTGTTCCATGACTCATTGTTTGCATGTAATACCCAGTGCTCATCCCAACACGTACCCTCCTTAATACCCATCACTGGGCTAACCCAACCCCCCACCCCAATCCCTTCTGGAACCCTCAGATTGTTTCCCAGATTCCACAGCCTCTCATGAGAACCCCTTCTTTTTTTTGTTTTTGTTTTGTTTTTACAGCATATATTTACTTGTCAATATATAACAAATATCATATATGTGGTATGTGCATCATAATTTTCATTATTATATATTCTCTTTTCCAGTAATACTTAAAAGATATAATAGGAAAAGATATCTCATTTATATTATCTTTTTAAAAAAAATGAGAACCTCTTCTTCTATAAGGCCAGATATTTCTGCTATCACTGGCCCCTGGCAACCCTCCACCCCCACCCCAGGGACTCACTCCCCTTGCTTCTCTCCACTGGACCCTACATGGGGAATTTAATCCACAAGAGGGCAATTTAAAATCAGATGTCAAATATCATTGTCTCCTGGCTCAAAAGAATGGCCCCATCACCCATAAAGCCCTCTCATTTCTTAGCCACCACCCTCAGATCTAGGACTTTGGTCGAGGTTCCAAGGGTTCAAACCCTTCTTTTGCCTGAGCAATGAGGCCTACAGACCCCTGAGCTGCCAGCTGCCACCTGGGGCTTATGAGGTTTGGAGAGTCCAGCTCGGGTGTTGAATGTGTTGCCACTGAGAGAGATTGTGCGTGGTCAGCTTGCAGCTACCCGGCCCCCACCCCACCCCATCCCAACACTCGTCTCCTTAGATCTCTAGCCTACAGGATGGACTCTGACCTCCCCATCAGGTCATCCCCTACCCGACAGTGTTGCGGAGAGTGGCAGATGCTGCTGAGTCCCAGGGTTCCGGGCAGTCTGTTTCCACTTGGGGACAGTGAGTGTAAATTTAGCTCTTGTTACCAGGACACACCTCGCTCTGGGTGCACTTCTAATAAGGCAGCACACACACGCACGCACACACTCAAGCTGTTAGACTGTGGACACGCTGCAGCTTTCCAATGAGGGAGGATTTCAACGGTGTATTTTTATAAGGAAGAAATGACATAAGCATCCCTCTTTGTTATTTAAATTTCATGAAAATCAACTATAGATGGTGTGTAATTGAGCACAAAATGGGTCCCGGAATATATTCTGAAATGACGGGAGCTCTTTTATCGGGTTATATCTGAAGGAAAAAAAGTCAAAGAAAAGCAAAATCTCCATGCAAAATAATGAACTATTTGAAGGGAGGGGAAAAGAAAAGCGAGAGACGGGGGATCAAGCACAGCTGGGAGAGTATTCAAGGGGCTGGTTTGGGGAAGTCGCTGAGTGGGGGGTTAGAGACGGCGTGGCTTCTGGTCATTATTGGTTGACTTGGGCACAGAGGCAAGGCTGTAAACAGAACTGTGACCAGGAACCAGAACCAGGCATGGGAAAGCCTGGGGGGCCCCTTGAGGTGGGGCCGGCGACCCAGGTCCTGGATGAGGACAGAAGGGACTGCAGGTCCTCAGAGGACGTGTCCCCACACCTATCCTCTGTATTCCGTATCTGGTGGCCCCCAGAGGTGGTGTGCCCTGGGGGTCAGACACCCAGGGGATAAACAGAGCTGGCCCTACTTGGGAAAAGTGCTGCAAGGATATGTCTCCAACAAGCCCCCCCATCACTGGCCCTAGTGGCCCCCAAGTACATCACAGCAGCACAGCCTCCCATCTGCCACTCACCCCAAGTATACCTACACCTAAGACTGTCCTTCCCTGAACCTCCAGGGTCCCATCTGCCTGAAAGAAAAGAAAATGTCCCCAGAAAGGCTCGTGGTGAGGATAACATAGGAGACAGGGCCGAGTACAGTGCCACCCGCAGGAGAGGTGTTGAACTGAGGATACTATTTCCTCTTTTTGTCAGCCAGATCCCCCTCCACGCCCTCCCTTCTGCCCTGCTTCCCTCTGCAGGCTGCTGCCCCCACTCCCCTGCAAGTTCAATCTCCCTTCAAGGCCAGGTGCAGCTCTGAGCCCTAGGACGATGTCAGCTCCAGAGAAGTTGCCCTCAGTGCCATAAATGATCCAGAAAGTCCCCAGGAAATGATCTCACTGCTGTTCTTGGAGCTGCTGGTGCTGCTGCCATGCCACGCAACCTCCAGAATGCCCTCCCCTGATGTCCCTCGTTTCTTGAGCGCCGACTGTGTGCCTGGTGCTACCTGGTCCCGAATACTCCCTCAGGCACAGCCTACGAGAACGCTAACCCCAGCCTTCTCCCCATATGGTGCAAGGCCACCCTGCCCAGGAGTTCAGTGATCCCCTAACCCCCAAGTTCCTGCCCAGGACCCTACTATCCTGGTCGTGGTCACACTGAATTGCAATGGCCTTATCTGTCCTCCTCATTGGACCATGAACACTGAACACTGGGCACACAGCACGGGCCCTGATACTCAGCAGGCGTCACATTAAGTGTCTGTTAAAAGAAGAACAATGAAGACGCAGCTCATCCTCTGAAGGCTGGCAACTCCCATCCATGCTCTGGGACCCGAGCAAGGGGACCTCGGCATGTAGAGCCTGAAGCGCGGCCCCGCAGAACACAGAGCATGGAGCGGGGTGGGAGCGCCATCTACAGACAGCTTGTCAGACTGGCAGGTAAGAGCTGACCGGGGGCGAGGACCCAGGGCACCTGCAGGACCATCCTTACCGCTGTGATAGCAACCCTTGATTTGCAACGCTTCTCCAGAGTCCACACTCCAAACACTCTGCACGCTGCCTAACAATCCCCAGCAAATAGGGTCGCCTCACTGAGAAAAGAAAAGTGAGTTCCAGGAGTGAGTAGGAAGTCCTGGATTGCTTTGAGAATATCCAGGCATAGCTTCTCTTCCACCAGGAATTACCAGGAAACTCTCCTCCGTGGAAGGCTGAGGGCAGGTACCACAGAGCTGAGGTAAGGGCCTGCTCGCTGGGACACCAGCAGGCTTTGGGGTCAGACAGACCCAGCTTTGCTGCTTACTAGCTGTGGGATTAAGGCCATTGTCCTTACTTTTCTCTGTGCCTCTGTGTCCCCACCTGAAAAACAAGCTCCATGATCACAGGGTTACTGGAAAGATGAAAATCACATCTGTAACCCAGATGCCCAGACACCCATTATTTCCAAGGGTCAGGCTTCTCTTTCGTGCCCAAATAGCACAAAAGACCCAGGCTTCATTCTACTTGGTCGCTTGGTATGGCCAGCTTCTATCAGATTCCCCTCCCCAGGGTTTTTGGGAGTCTGCAGGTTGACTTTCCCCTTTCCTCAAATCCTGGCTGCAGCTGCTCCTGACTCACACTCTCCCCCACTTTCCTCCAGTGACCTCTTGCCACCTCATAACAAACTTTCCCAGATCCTGCTGATCCCCTGACCTCCTTACCTCAAGTGTGGCCAGGGATGCTTCCCCAGTACCCCAAAACCCAACAGGACCAGACTTGCCTGAAAGAATAACAGGAACCACAGAATGTGCTGGAAAACCCCCAGCTAGCTCCTACAAGTGACCAGGCTCAAAATCCTAAAGTCAGCCTGGCCCCAGGTTCCTCTTGACCCACTCTCTCTGGGGCTCCTGACTAGCACCTCCGCAACAGAGAGCCCGATCATGTTGTGCTTCCCCAGATCCAGAAACATCCAGCTTTCTGCATTCCTGAGAGGAACATTGCTTCCTTTATATTTCTGCAAACAAACCAGCCAGAGACACAGTTCTACCCTGAACGAAGACCACCTTTCATGTGATTATAAAAAACAAAACTCTCAAGTATTTTTGTTTTGTGGCCTGAAAGCTCTCCATCCCAAAGCAGCATCTTGGATTTTTTTTTTTCCTATATAAAATCACATGTCTTGTGTGCTATTTTATCCCCCTTTTCAGAACACAAAGCAATAGCTTGCTCTCAAAGTTGTCTCCTGCAGACTGAAAGTCAAATAACAACAGTTAACATTTATTTCATGTTTCCTAGTCTGAGACCCTGCTATAAGCCCTTTGTCTGTTTCAGGTCTTTAAATCTTCACAAGCATGCCAGAAGGCAATCACCATGTTGTCTCCATTTCGTAGAGGAGGAAAAGGGGGGAATAAGTCTCTGCCAATACTCTTCAGCCCAGTAATACTGATTTCAGACTTCTGGCTTCCAGAACCATATGGGTGTACAGTCTGTGGTAGTCTGTCGCAACAGCCATAAGAAGGAAATGTCCCAGCCTACCAGTTTATGACCAAATCCCCAGGGCCAAACCCAGTGCCCAACATGCAGCAGGTCCTCGATACCTATGTTCTAAATTACTGAATGAAAGAAGCTATAGCTAAACCAAACTATCAGAAAAATTAATGGAATGGGAAAAAAGTGAAGTAGGCGAACATTAGCCAAAAGAAATATGTACAATTACGTTATGAGCAGAGGAGATGGTAAGGCAGAGGAAAGCCACTGGGGATTGTGTAGACAACCGACAGCATGATCTCGAGATAGATAAAGCAAAATTTCACTAAATTGAGAGGATCAAAGGGGGAAAGAGATCAGAACATAATCATAGTAGGAGATCGTATTGTTCCTCTCAAAAATGGATGGGTCAAATGGCAGATGAATATGATGGTAGATTTGGGTGTCACAGTTAGAAGTTGGGTCTAATAAATGGATGAATGGAAATGAAAGCCTGAAGTCAGGCCAAGGTTCCAAGAGAAGAGGAGAAGCTGCAGGGCTGCTTGGGAGATGGGGACGTGGCTGGGCCAGATAGCAGAATGAAGGAGGGGGAATGGAATGGGAGAGGCAAGGGGCAAGCTTTGGAGAGAGAAGTGGTGCAGGGGGGTATCTAAGCATCTCAGTCGTTGGCTATCTTGATAGCCTGCTTGATCGCTGACAAGCTCTGTGACTTTAGGCAAGTGACTGAACCTCTCCAAACCTCTCCTCCAAACCTAAAATGGGGGTGACAGGTGAATATAATATAGTCATCAAGAGGGTTAGAGGAGACAATGAACGTAGTAAGTGCTGAGTAAGCGGCAGCCCTTCATAGCACTTGAGACTGGGATGAAGTAGATAAGCAGGTGGATGGGGCGCCTGGGTGGCTCAGTGGGTTAGGCCGCTGCCTTCGGCTCAGGTCATGATCTCGGGGTCCTGGGATCGAGTCCCGCATCGGGCTCTCTGCTTGGCAGGGAGCCTGCTTCCCTCTCATTCTCTCTGCCTACTTGTATCTCTCTCTGTCAAATAAATAAATAAAATCTTTAAAAAAAAAAAAAAAGGTGGGCTTACGGGCTCTGAGGGCAAAGCACAGAGTGTGTGTGTGTGTGGGGGGGGGGGGGTCTTTCCTCTGCCACAAGCCAGTTTCCCACAAGCCAATGTCTTCCCTGAGAGACATCTGATCTGAGTCCTGATGAGCGTCCCCTCATTTCCTGCCTGGACTCCTGGGGAGACCTTGTATAGCTCCCCTCCACTCCCAAGGGTCAGGGCCGACTTTCCTGAGGGGTCCCATCCACGCTCAGAGCATCTTTATTGGAAGGCAGGGTGTGGGCTAGTTAAGGTCACAGACTTTAGAGACATCATAGGGATCATTAGTATGATCTTGGAGAGTGACTGAACTTCTCTGTTCCTGAGTTTTCCCCATCAGTAAAATGAGGGTAATAATGGCACCTGCTTTATAAGCCTACTGAGGAAACCAAATTAATCTCTGTGTGTAAAGCACTCGCAGCAATTCTGCCACACTGTATCACAGGTGTCTGAGAGCTAGGGCGGCCTTCCTGGGGATCCATGGGGGAACTCGATCCCCCCACCCAAAGGTAAATCACTCTAACGGGTCTGAATGCTGGTGCAGCTGTGAGTTTGCAACAAGAGTTCTGACAGTCATTCCAGGGAAGACAGAAAATATCAGAAATGAATGCAACATTGTGTTCTTGATTTTGATTTTTTTAAATGCTGGTGTTGGAGGGGGGGATTTGCGGTATTTAGTTCATATCAAAATATCCCACAGGCCCTTGAAATTGTGGAATACAGAATGAAAGGGAGTGGGAGGAGGTCGAGATGCACTTCTGTTCTATCTCCCAGCCCCCTCTGCAACTGCCTTGAAGACAGATGGGGTTAAAGCCACTGAGAGGGAAAGGAAGTGAGGCAGGGGGCATTCTGGCCCCAACAGAGGAGGGACTCTGCTCGGGTCCCAGAGAGCTGTTTGAGTGTGGGACAGCCTGCCCCACTCCGCAGCCTGTCCTCCAAATATACAGGCAGGAATCCAGCAATCATGCTTCTTGCTATTTACTCAGATGAGCTGAAAACTAAGGTCCACACAAAAACCTACTCATGGTGGTCCCTAGCAGCTTGCCTTATAATCGCCCAAAATTAGAAGCAACCAAGATACTCCTGAGTGGATGAATGGATAAAGAAGCTGTGATACATTCAGACAATGGAACCTTACTCAGCACTGATAGGAACTGAGCCATCAAGCCATGAAAAAACATAGAGGAGCCTAAGTGAAAGAAGCCAATCAGAAAAGCTATGGACTATGTGATTCCAACTATATGCCATTCTGGAAAAGGCGAAACTACAGAGACAGTAAAACGATCCCTGGTTGCCAGGGTTTACAGGGGACAGAGGTGTGAATTGGCAGAGCACAGAGAATTTTTAGGGCAGTGAAACTGTCATGTATATTACAATAGTGATTTTGGTCGTTATACATTTGTCCAAACCCATAGGTTGTACAGCACCAACCATGAACCCCATGTAACCTGCGGGCTTTGAGTGATACTGACGTGTCCGTGCACGTTCATAGATTATAATTCATGTACCACTCTGGTGCGAATGTCGATAGGGGAGGAGGCTGTGTGTTGGCACAAGTCATCGGGTATGTGGAACTCTTGTACTTCCTGCTGAATTTTGCTGTGAACCTAAAACTGCTGTAAAAATGTAAGTCCATTAAAAAATATATATATAGACAAGACCTTCAGAATGCACAAAAGTTGCCCAACAGTGCCCCCTAGCACCCACAAACTATAAACTTGCTTAGAATAGGGCTTGGAGGTTAAGTATCAGAGAGCAAAAGACTGGGGTAAGTTTTGCTCCTGTGAACCAGGCTTATCCATAACGTGTGTCTACGGGAGTTAGAAGGACGGATAAGGGGGGGTAAGGAAAGGTAGGTTGAGGCTGGCATTTGGCAAGCCCTGGCCCTGGGGTGGTAGCCAGGTACCCAGATTTCCAGGCAGGCCAGAACCTAGCGCTCGCAAAGGTCTGCCAAGGTCGAGGGGGCAGCTCCAGGGCTTTGTTTACTGTTGGAGGCATCTCACAGTCTGTGGCAAGCCTGTTAGCAGTTGGGTTTGCCTCTGAATGACCAAGGGAGTTCCAGCAAGGTCCAAGACCAGCCTGAGAGTGTAAGGAGGGCTTCCTCAAGCAGATGACGCCAAGGGCGGGTCTTGTAGAAACAGCAGGAGTTGGGTGAGTTAATAAGGAGGAGCGGGTGTCCCAAGACTGGAGGGGAAGAGCCAGGAGGAGCAGTGACAACCACAGCTGTCCCGGGCCTCAAGTAGAAACCCAGGTCTTTGTGCAGCTGGGCCTTGAGGAGGGGTCGGCGCCCACCCCAGGGACAGGTGTGTGGGCAGCAGGCAGAGAGGTGGACAGGCAGAGAACAATTGCTTATGCAGCATGGGCGCTCAGAGTCACTGGCCACCACGCACTAGGCCGCTGGGTCACTACTTCACCAGGCCTCAGTGATTTACGCTTCACAAGGTGACACAGTCCCAAGGAGCCTCTGGAAAACCACTTGGAGAGAGAGCTCTGTTGTCAGGATTTCTCATTTTCTCATCACTTTTCCATTTTCATGATGGAGTGCCCCCCCGGGGCCAAGGGAAAGGGAAAATGCTTTTTATATTCTATGAGGGGCCATGTGGAAAAGACATATTTCCCACAACATTCGGTTCAGAATGAAGACGCACATTTGTAAAGCATATGTGAAAAATGTCATGCATGAAGGGTATGAAATATTTGTTGTCGTGGCTGGGCTAGTTTGGTGAAATATCATAGGACAGGGAGAACAATTTTAAGAGTGAGAAACCCCTGGGGAGAACGCGAGCTGCTGGTCTTAAGGACACCTTCGCAAAGCAAGGTGCCAGACGGTGTTGGGGAAAGAGGAGGGTGGGGCCAGGCTGTGTGTTCATGTTGGCTTGTACTTGCACAAAGAATATCTGGAAGGAAGCCCAGGACCCTGGGTGAGAGAGACTCTTGAACTCCGCTTCTTTTTTTCTTTTCAGAAATTGAGGACTATGTGAATCCATTACTTATTCAAAGCATTATCTAAAAACAAGAACAGCAACAACAAAAAAAAGCCTTTCGCTCTGTGAGCCTGCATCTCAGAAACAGAACTAGAACATTCAGAGAAATATTGCACATTTTGTCTGGGGAAAAAAAATTTCTGACATGCAACTTCCTCCCTCTAGCCATGAACCCAAGCAAGTCCTCTGGGTTTGGAACCATCCAGACTTTACAGCTGGACACTGCAGCCCATTTCTCCGATGGTCCCGGGGGCAGTGACTGCATGTGTTTTATGAGGGGCTGTGGTAGTACCCTAATAAATAGGACATTCAACAGGACAGCAGAGACAGGAAAACAAGTTGAGTGATGACGGCCAACATGCAGCATCAACCAGCCCTTGGGGCTTTGACGGGGTCCGGGGAAGAGCCAGGAGGAGCGGTGAGCAATGATGACAGCAGCACCCTGGAAGTGTATGTGGACGGCTGAGGAGGTAGCAGCCTCCCTCCTTCTCCTGTGGTTCTTCTGACATCCGGCTCTCTGAAACTTCTGAGCAAGGCTTTGCTTGTGTGCGCCCCCCTCTTGGGAAACCTGCTCCTCCTTATTAACTCAGTCAACTCTTGCTTTTTCTTCAATACCCACCCTTGGCATCATCGGCTTGAGGAAACACTCCTTACACCCCCAGGATGGTTCTTGGACCTTGCTGGAACTCCCTTGGTCTCATGCTTCTGGGTCCACCTGGCTGGTCCTTGTCTGAGAGCCCGTCTCCTGCACTAGCCTGGATCTCCACGGTGGGGGGTTGTCTCCTGTGCTTGGCTAGTGCAGAGCCCACCGGGGGCTGGGTGCAGAGGAGGCCAGTTGTCCCTGGGCTCAGCCTCTGCCTTTGGAAGAGGTCCAGGGGTCCCGCTTGGAAATACAAACAAGCTGAAACTTGGCTCTGGAGCCATGCTAGGGTCAGGTCCTGAAGTGTGCAAGTGTCCTAAGCTTCTGTGCTGTTCTGTGTGTGGAGACAGCTATTAGTTCCTATGGATTCAGAGTGCATGATCACAGAAGGTGGTCCAGGAGCTCCAAAGTCTAGGGATCCTACTGCCAAGACCCCTGCTCCCTGGAAGTTTCTAGGGTCTCATTTTCTTGGGTCCCAGACTGAAATGCAGCTCATGTGGGATCTGTCACCTACTCCAGAGTGGGTTTTCTAAACGTCACTGGTTTTGAAATTCCAATAGGTATTAAACTGGTAAAGGAGAATTAAAAACAGACAATTTAATTTTGCAAAACAAATCCACAGAAATTACAGGAGGGCCTTTCCTTTGTTTGGGCAAAATCCAGCCAGATTGCCCTAGCCATGGTGATGGCAGTTTCCGGAAGTAGCTTCTGAGGCTCACAGCCGCAGAGCTAGCCCAGCTGATTTTTCTTGGCACCAGAAGCCTCCGTGACATAACATTCTTCCCAGGAAATGTGCATCCTCCTCCAGCTCATGATGACCATTCTAAATACAGGAGGTGACTTGAGGTGTGAGGGCTGGTGGGAGTGAACGGACGCCCAGTGTGGGCAGCACAAGACCCCTCCAAGTCCCACTTCCGGTAGCGCTCTACACAGAGGGGATTCATTTTCCTTGTGGCTGTGAGCCAACAGTTTAAAGAATCTAGGAAGAGCTTTAAAGACCAAATGCAAAAGTTTTGAAATGCTGTGACCTTCTCAGTTTTATGCGTCTACTGTACTGAGGGCTCAGAATTTGGCTCCCAGGCTCTGATTCTGGGGCCCAAACCCACGAAAACGGGTACGTGGTGTAGGTGTCTGGCTACAGCTTTGTTTAGAAGCCCATTAACAGACACAGAGGGCTCGCACTAACCCTTGCCCTTAAAATCTGTGATGCCAGGAACATCAGGAAAGAACCAACAGCGAGGGTCTAGGATCCAGTTCACGGGCAGGAGGGCAGGAAATGATGAAGTCGGGTGCCTGGCAACTCACAGCCTGGATGAGTCATCGATCTTCCCACTAACACCTCCATGAGATTCGTATTGTTAGAAACAAACCCGTACTGCCGGCAGGGTGCTGTGGTATTTCCGACAGAGTATTTCTGTGCAACAATATAAAGATGGAAACATGATACTAACAAAAACTATAAGGTGAATCTGAGTGCTTTCTGTTTTGTGTTGTTATCAAGATATATAAAATACTGGGGCGCCTGGGTGGCTCAGTGGGTTAAGCCACTGCCTTCGGCTCAGGTCATGATCCCGGGGTCCTGGGATCGAGTCCCGCATCGGGCTCTCTGCTCCGCAGGGAGCCTGCTTCCCTCTCTCTCTCTCTCTCTCTGCCTGCCTCTCTATTTACTTGTGATCTCTCTCTGTCAAATAAATAAATAAAATATTTTAAAAAAAGATATATAAAATACTTTATTCAACCTGATACGGTCACATTATGGTACATTGTCACCATTAATCATAAATCTTATCTTTAAATAACTCTTTGTAGGAAAACTGTGTATCCACATGAATGTGGACCCTGACCTTAGATGGTAGAGGAAAATAATCTCCAAATGGATTAAAAATCTAAAATGTAAGAACTAAAACTCGACAACTCTTATAGGAAAAGCATTCTCATACTGGGTTTTGCAATGATGACTTAGATAGGACACTAAAAACACAGGCAAAGAGTAAAAACAGGTGCATTGGGTTACACCAAAATTTAAAACTGTGCATCAAAGGATCGACCAACAGGGAGAAATGGCAACCTATGGAATGGGAGACAGTATTTGTAAATCCTGTATCTGATAAGGGGCTAATATCCAGAATATATAAAGAGTGCCTACAGCTTAACAATAGGAAAACAACTCAATTTAAAAATGGACAAAAGACTTAAGTACCCATTTCTTTAAAGAAGATACACAAATGGTCAACAGCACGGGAAAAGATATTCAAAATCACTCATCATCAGGGAAATGTACATCAAAACCACAATGAGTATCACTTCACATTCATTAGGATGGCTGTTTTTAAAAAAAAAAACAAAAACAGGGGCGCCTGGGTGGCTCAGTGGGTTAAGCCACTGCCTTCGGCTCAGGTCATGATCCCGGGGTCCTGGGATCGAGTCCCGCATCGGGCTCTCTGCTCCGCAGGGAGCCTGCTTCTCCCCCTCCCCTCTCTGCCTGCCTCTCTGCCTACTTCTGATCTGTCTGTCAACTAAATAAATAAAATCTTTAAAAAACAAAAAACAAAAAACAAAAACAGGGCACCTGGGTGGCTCAGTTGGTTAGGTGACTGCTCAGGTCATGATCCTGGAGTCCAGGGATCAAATCCCACATGGGGCTCTCTGCTCAGCAGGAGTCTGCATCTCTCTCTGACCCTCCCCCTTCTGGTGCTCTCTCTTTCTCTCAAATAAATAAATAAAAACTTTTAAAATAAAAAAAAACAGAAAAATAACAAATGTTGGCAACAATATGGAGAAATCAGACACTTGTGTGTTGCTGGCGTGGGAGGGGGATGGGTGTGGAATGTAAAATGGTACAGCCACTCACTATGGCCACAATGGTGGTTGCTCAAAATATTAAACAGAAAATGACCATGTGACCCAGCAATTCCACTTCTGAGTATATATGCAAAGGAACTGAAAGTGAGGAATCAGACAGATATTTCTATAGCATATTCATGGTAGCATTATTCTCAATAGCCAGAAGGTAGATGGAGAAACCCAAGGGTCCATTGAGAGATGAACGGATAAAGAAAATGGGATACATACAATGAAGTAATACAGTGGAGCACTGTCCAGCCTTAAAAAGGAATGAAATTCAGACACATACTGTAACGTGGATGAAACTTAGGGAGATTATGTTAAGGGAAATAAACCAGTGACCAAAGGACAAATACTGTTTGATTCCACGTATGAGGTATCTAGAGTAGTCATAGAAACAAGAAAAGAGATGGTTGCCAGGGGCTGGAAGGAGGGGGGAAATGGGGAGTTTTTTAATTGGTTTAGAGTTTTAGCTCTGCAAGATGAAAAGGTTCTGAGATGAGTTGCACAACAATGTGAATATACTTAACACGGTGAACCGTATGTTTAAGATGGTTAAAATGGTAAGTTTTATATATTGGACATCTTACCACAGTCTAAAGACAGATAACTATTTGCAGAGGGAGAGCTGGTTTTTTTCCTCCCTCCTGTTGCTATCAGATCTGCCCAGAGAATTTCTAGGCACCAGGAACCACCTAAATTCCCACACGGAGGTTTTTTTCATGGTATGTTAAAAGTCTGCCTTTGAAGACACGCTAATTTCAAAATATACTTTATTCCTAAACTGTAGTTAAAAGTATTTTATTTATGCTAGGCTTTTACCTCACTTAATTAAAAACAAAGAGCTAATGTTTGATGTGTGTTACACTGTGTTTGAGGCCATCTTTCCTAGCCAGATGTATCCTCTAAATAAAGCAAGCTGTGTTTCTTCCATCCGGGTTCTTGACTGAAACAGAAAGCAGCCCCAGGCAAATCCCTCTGACCAGGCGAAAGCTGCCCCCACTTAAAGTGTTAAATGAAGAGGATGGCTATAGGGCACGAAAGATAATCCCCTTTCTCAAGATGAGGACAATGAGGACACCAGAAGGGAAAGGAAAGGAAAGGTGACTTGCCCCCAAATCTGTCCACAGCAAAGGCATGGCTGGCTCAGGGTAAGGGCTCCCTCCCTGCCCTTCGGGTCTCTGCCGCTCTGGGTGCTGTGGGGGATGGTAGAGGGAATGCATGCTGGCCAAGACCTGGCCGTCCCCTCCTTCACCAAGCCCCTGCTCCCCACAACCTAAGGGATGGCCCTTTGGCTCAGTGGGGAAAAAGGAGGTCAAAAGCATCAAGTAACTTCTGGGCTTACTGGTACCAGCTCCATGTGGCCTGACCACCTCACCAGATGGTAAGAGCTAGGAAGGCCTCAGAATTCCAGGCACCCATCCCCACCCCTGCCTCAGGCATTGGTCGGGGCTCCAGGACTTAGCCGGTAAGTAAATCCTTATTATCGGATTTAGCAGTAAGTAAAATTGACATATATTAAGCATTGAGCACAATCATGAAATTAGGCTTAGCAGTGACTCCCGGAAGAGGGGAGGGAGCATGGGCCTGAAGCAGCTCCTGAGAGCCGCCTTCTCACCGGTTCTGGCTCCTTCTGCAAGTGGGGGCTACCACAGTCATGCTGACCAGCCCACCCTCCATCTGGAGGCCCAGCCCGCACTCTGGGAGGGAACATAGAGGGAACAAGTAATTGGGGACCCCCTGATTGCCATTTGCTTCCCCCAGGGCTCGGCCGAGCTGGCCAAAGGTTGAGAGATCACCCTGAGGGGACTCAGTTAATGGTAACTTTTCAGACCTACGGTGACCTTGCAGTTATCATTCTTACGAGCCAAAAGCATGGGCCTGGGTGAGACAGAGTCATTTCCAGAAACTGGGTACTGACTCCTACCTCCTCCACTAGGCTTCCTCCCACATCCCACTCTGCAGAGTCAGCTCAAGTGCCCCCTCCTCCAGGGGGCCCTTCCTGGTGTCTCCCCTCCCCATAGGTTAGACTCTCCTCCTGGGGTTCACGGTTCTGTACGCTTCCTCCAACCCCCACAGCATCTGTGTCTATGAGTTACAGGTGCTCTTTTCCTTACCTGAGAGCTCAGTGCGGACAGGGAGCAATCCGTCACGATCAAAGCAACAATCGTACCATGTATACAGTATGTACAGAGTCACAGCCACAACAAATAGTAACTCCATCCATATTCCTCTTACCACGCATGCATGAGGCCCTGGCCTAGGCTGCGTACTGTGCACGCATTTCCTCTCTGGGGCCTCTCTCCAGAGAGTCCCAGGGTTACGCCGCTTCCCAGAGAAGGAAGCTCAGCTTCTTGTCTTGGCAGTGCCGGGCACCCAGGCTGTGTTCCTGGGCAGGCCACTTACCCCTTTGGAGCCTGTCCACCCCGGCCACCACGCTTGGAAGCGCTGCTCCATAGGGCCTCCCGCTCCGGCTTCCTGCTTTATGCCCGCGCTCCATGGCTTGGTATTCTCTGGTGAGATTTGCGGCGGAGTCACCTGGGGCCATTTCAGGCCATTTGAAGTTAGAGAAGCAAGGACTCTGTCCCCATGCCACCCTCAAGTGCTGGGCTTTCCTCATGCTCTCCTCCCCAGCTCCCCCTGTGTCCCAGGCCTGAAGCTTCCATCCTCCTCTTCCCTGTGAGCGCAGGCCACTAGGTTTACGGATGCTGCCACCTGGTGGTCACAGGGCGTAGGCACATAGCGGGGTGGCTGCCGCAGGCTTGGCAGGCTGCAAGCGGGCCCTTCAGCGCACGTTTGCAGGGCGCAGGACAGCTGGGCTCCAGAGAATGCCTCCTAGAAGGCATGGCAGCTTCGTGATTAGACCCAAGAGCGCGGCAGAATGGGTTCGAGTCCTAGTTCGGCCGCTTCTCACATACGGGACCTTGGGCCAGATTAATCGCTGTGAGCTTCAGCTTCTTCATGGGTCAAATAGGTAACCTTGTCCTTCTGTGTTGGGGCCATGTGCCCCAGCCATCACCTGGAGAGTCTTCCCAGGGCACCCCCTTAACTTCATTATCATTTAAAATGGAATTTCTGTTAAATTTCATACAAATGAGTTATTCAACTCCAAATTATGTTCATTTTAAGCAAAACCTGGGGCCTTTGGAGAATTGGGGGTGTGCCAAACTGCCAGGCTGCTCCACCAGCCCCTCTCGCCAGCTGCATCTTTGGCTCTTCTGCTGTTAAGGGTTCAACCACTAGCAGCACTCATTAAGGCCATTCTCAGCACGTGGCGTGTATCTCATTTAGCCAGAACACAACAAATTACCGTGATTTCACAGAGCAGAGATCAGATTCAGAGAGGCTGAGTAACTTGTTTGACATCATGTGCTTGCTAGAAGAAGGAACCAAGCCTCACACCAGAGTCTGTCTGACACCAGAATCCTTGCCTGCCCACCATTGTAGAAAGCTCTAGAAGCTGTTGTTCTGTTCCTGAGTTCCCCTAAGCAGCACACGACAGGGACATTAACTCACTGATATATACTCCTCAGGGTCCCAACATCAACCAGAGAAGGGTCTCCTGGCCAGGGTCTGAGAAGGTAAAACCGACCCTCGACACCCTCTCCCCTCAGGGGGCTGCCAGCCAGTGACCTACAGGACTTGAGCAGGACTTCTGGCTCACCTTTGGAAGGTGCAGCCCAGGCAGGACTTCCTCGTACCAGATGAATTCCCTGACTGTTTCAGTTCTCCCTTCCTGGAACTGCTCTGAATTTACTGAGGGCACAGGGGTCATGACCGCATCTTTTCTAACCACCTCCTCTCCCACGCCAGGGCTGGGAACGGGGACCTAGCCTTCCTCTCACTGAATCATGGGTGCAGGGTATAGTGCAGATGCAGTGTCCCATCCCTACCAGAGGGAAACTAAGGTCCAGAGAGGGGACAGGACTCACCCAAGGTCACACACCAAGGGGCACCAAAGCCCTTGTCTGGCTCCTACCTATTGCTCACTGCCTTGGGCTCCTCAGGGGAATGCTGGCATCCTGTGTGGGCCCTGATGGGGACAGGCCTCCCACACACACCTGGCCCAGCTCTGTGTGTGCTAGAGCTTAGAGACACAGCGGAGAAGATGGACTACGGGGAGGCAGCTGGTAGCTGATGCTTGGTTCCCTCCAGGAGCAGATATACTTCCCAGCTCTGGGGAGCTGGTCTCCTGGGGGAACCCCAGTGGTGGTCTCACAACGGCTGGGGTACACAGGGATGGATGACTGTTTTCCAGATCTTCCTATTGTTCTTTTTAGTTACTAAACAACAAATAGAGTCTACATGCTCAGAAGAGAGAAAGCAGGCTAGACCCTGAATCGTGCCCAAAGGGGCTTAGTCCCGAGGGTGGGGCCTGCTGAGATATCTGGGGCTACAAGGGTCACCCATGAGAAGTGGGTAAGCAGGGACTCTGGGACAGTGGGGCAGATCGGGGTTACTGTGCATGGCATCACCCACCTGCACACCCTCCAAGAGTTCCCGGGATAGCCTGGGTTTGACAGGCAAAGGAGAAAGGATTATAAACTGCTTCATTCCGGGGCCTTGGGGCAGGCACTGCCCTTCCTTAGGGCATCAAGTGTCCCCTGTATAAGATGGGTGTATGTCTCTTGCCAGCTTGGTGGACACAGTGAAGCCAGTATGAATACACAGGTGGGCTGTGAAGACTTGGGCCACATGAAAGTTTAGCACCATGGTGACACGGGGTCACTCCCAGGATGGCTGGGGCCCACAGTGCTGGGCTAGCACCCATCGCAGTCTCTTCTAGGCTGCCCTAGAAGGCCAGCAGAGCCCAGGAGGGGTGGGCATAAAAGATGGCCTTTCTGCTGTCCTACAAGAGAGGCTGCCCACCATAATCAGCCATTGGCCCCCGTCCCCTGGGTCCCTGCCCTTCCATGACACCCTGTGGATGGTTCTGTTGCCCACAGCTCCCTTGGTCACTCCTAGTCCAGCTATAATGCTCTCCTCCCAGTCGCTCATGTATGGGGGTTCCCCTCACTGACCCTCTATTCTAAAAGTTTCTCCTTTCTAAGAGGCCTGGGGTGCTTCCCCCACCCCTACCCCCAGACTATTGGCAGCAGAAAAGAGGAACTCTACCAGTTACCAGCACTGGACTCGGCATTCCAGGTCCCTGGGGATGGGCCACAGACACAGGCAGTGCGGAAACCCAGTGGGGAACCCCACTTCTCAAGGGCCTCTGCTGGCAAGGATTCCAGGCTGGGGTTTCTCAACCTCTCAGCACTGGGGTTGCAGTTCTGCAATGGGAAATTATGTTCCCATTTTCTTTCCTAAGAAAAGGGGAAAGGGAAGAAAGCGGTGACACGGAGGGATGACGTAATGCATCACAGCTCAGCAGCAGAGCTGTCACCGCCAGCCCCAGACCCAACCCGGCTCGGCCCTGCATGCTCCTGAGAGCTCACAGCTGCAATGTCAGACGTAGAGGGGCCCCTGACAGTAAGGTAGGTGAAGGTCAGGAGGACTGGAGCCATAGCCAGGGGAGAGGGTCCGGTGGGACCGGGAGCAGGGGCCCTGCTGGCTCCTCGCCAGGTGCCTCTCAGAGTGTCTCATCCTACTGTCTCATCCCAGAGACGGCCCTGGTAGGGTGGCTTTCTGCTTCTCTAGAAAAACTGGGGGGTCCTGGAGACATGAGAGGACCTCGTCAGGGGCTCTGCCCTGGCGGAGGGTTTCTGTCAGCTCTGGAGCACTCAGTGGAGCAGCAAGTCACGTCTCGAGAGCAGTGGTGAATTTTAATTTCTGGGGGATTCTCTCAGGATCCCTGTGCCATGGGATCAGGTCCTGGAAGGGAACTCTGAGTTTCTGGCCAGGCCTGAGGACTCGGGTACCCATTTTGGCTGTCCTGGGCCCAGTTTACCTTCCGAACATCAGGAGGAGGTTTCCTGCAGGCGGGGTCCTGGGATGTGGATGGAGACCCGTGTATGTCTGTGCTTTAGGGAAGAGGGAGGGTCCTGAGGAGCCTGACTCCTCACTATCAAAGTGCAAGGTCCTCACAATTTGCCTGCTTCACCCAGAAGGTAGAAGGGTTCAAGGATCTGGGACTCAGACTACCTGTGACAGCTTTCTAGTCCCACGGCCCTTGAGGACCAGGCTTTCGTTTGCAGTATACCAAAACCTGATTTCACAGGATTTTCGTGTGTGTGTGTGTGTGTGTGTGTGTGTGTGTGTGTGTGTGTGTGCGTGCGCACCTCCACACTTAGCCATTTAGCAAATGTGCCCCCAGACAGATGTTGTGGTCAAGCCCAGTGAGCACAGGGCAATGGGACACAGGCCAGCAGCTCAGACCACAGCCTGCCCCCGGGGGGCCTCGGGGACCGCAGGAAGAGCAGAGCTCAGGGAAGACAAGACAAGGACCCACATGACTCTGGTGTAGAATGAGAAGATGGGCTGAATGGGGGTATCTGGAGGAGACTGCAGGGCAGAAAGAGGAAAACAGCTTCATAGAAGAGGCCACCTTTGAACTAGGACTTTAAAGATGAGTGGTATTTGGGTAGAGTTTGGGATGAAAGATGACTCTGTAGCAGAGAAAATACTGTAGGCCGAAGCCTGGAGCCGGGAAAGTGTAGAACTAGTTATTCAAACCCACGCATCCCTCGGTTCCCAGTGCGGGCGGTGGCAGGCTCTGCATCATATGACATTGGTGGCTGTGCTAGAGAGTTTAGATTCCTCAAATCCATGCGGGAGCAAAGCCGACTGTTGGAAGTAGCTTTCTTTCTTTTTTTTTTTTTTTAAAGATTTTATTTATTTATTTGACAGAGAGAGAGATCACAAGTAGGCAGAGAGGCAGGCAGAGAGAGAGGAGGAAGCAGGCTCCCCGCGGAGCAGAGAGCCCGATGCGGGGCTCGATCCCAGGACCCTGAGATCATGACCTGAGCCGAAGGCAGCGGCTTAATCCACTGAGCCACCCAGGCGCCCCTGGAAGTAGCTTTCTTGCGTATGTGCCAGTGAGATTCTAAAGGACAGATTACCAGAGGTAGAGTGGCTGGGACAAAGGAGGTGCGCACGTCTCACTGTGGCAGAGAGAAGTGCTCTCCGCCTCTGTGTTACTTACTGTGTTACTCGGCCTCTGCAGAGTCCCTTCAGTTCTTGAGTGAGATCTCTCCATGCTCTCCACCTTCTTCCTCAGGATCTGCCTTCTGCCCATATAATAAGACATTCATGCCCAAAACGCCCTTGGCATGGTGCCAGGTCCATGGAAGCCCTTGGAACATGTTAGCTGTTTTTATATTTTCTCTGGGTCTCCAGGCAGCCTTTCTGGTTCCCCAGGAGCCAGCTGGGCTTCCTGATTCTGTGTCTGTCCATGATTCCTGCTGCTAGAAGCATCTGTCTCCTCCATCAGCTGAGTGTTCGGGAAATCAACAGTTTCTCCTGTTGCCTGTGCTCATTCCCAGCAGCTGGTCAGTGCCTGGCTCAGGCAAGGGCTCAGCAAGGGTGTTTTGGGGGACTGTTGGATACAAGGAAGGTTTGTCCTATCTGCCTGTCCTTCTCTTCCATGAAACAGAGCCAGATTGTCTCCAAATGACAGTAGGCCACCAAAACCACACCATGCAAGCCGAAATGCCTTATACCTTGCAAAGACAAGGATAGGCACCCTTATATTACAGAAAAGAAAGGTAAAAGCTCAGAGTGGATGAGTGGTTGAGTCCTACTCCCAGAGCGTGCTAGAGATGAAGCTGAGGCTAGACCCAGCAGGGCTGACATCCCATACCAGCTCTAGTCTTGGCACTATCCTGGTTTGGACGGAATCACCATATCCACACTCAGGGCTCTGCTGTGTTTGGCTGGAGCTGGTTCAGGATCCCTGAGGTGGGCAAGCAAGTCTAGGCTCCAACCACATCTTTCTGTCTGTGTTCCCTCCTTCCCAGCCTCCCGTCCACGGAGAGAGCCCTCACGGTCCTGCATGTGAGCCTGTACCATGCGGAGCAGGACCCAGCCACCTTTGCCAAGGTCCCACCACAGCTGCAGCATGGTACCAGCCCGCTGCTGGTGGGGCGGGCCCCGGACGCCCACCTCCAGCTGCAGCTCCCCCGCCTCTCCCGCCGACACCTGTCCCTGGAGCCCTACCGGGAGAAGGGCAGCACTCTGCTGACCTTCTGCCTGAAGGCCCTGAGCCGCAGGGGCTGTGTGTGGGTCAACGGGTTGACTTTGAGGTTCCTGGAGCAGCTTCCTCTGAGCCCAGTCAACAGGGTCACCTTCTCCGGCGTCCAGATGGTGGTCTGCATAGAAGGAGGCACCTCGCTGGAGGGCTTTGTCTGCTGCTTCCATCTCAGCCCTTCACCCCTGATTCACAGGCTGCAGGCTGAGGAGACTGATGAATGGGAGAGCACCTCCCACGGGCAGCCTCCCCCAGGTTCCAGGCCACAGGCTCCAGGTCACCAGGGGTTTCTCCATGGCCCTTCCCTGCCTAGCCCTGGAGGAGGAGCAGAAACACAGCTCCAGAAGGAGATCTCAGATAGTGTGCTGTGCTAGCCCCACTGGCTGCCCAGAGCGAGCCTCGCCCTTATGAGGACTTGAACTCTTGGAGCGACACCATGCGGAGGTTGACCAGCACGACCTGCCTGGTAACAATGAACTGATTCTGCAAACATGCACAGTCTGGGGCGGGAGTGGCGGGGCCGCGGCACACCCTCCGTGGTTACAGCTCTGCAAAGTAATGGGACCTTCCTATACTTTTAGAGGGCCTGAGGGGTTAGGAGAACCTCTCTCAAGCCTTTCCCCACCTTTCCCTCCTCTTGTCTGCCTAGGAGTTACTTTATGTTGCTAATTTCGTGTGTTGCTTAAAGAGCTGGAGTTTGAGGTTGTGCCAGGAATGCATGGACACATGTAACAATTACGTTTGTGGTAGCTCGGGGTTACCTTGGGCTTTCCAATACCCACAGGCACTTGGGGCTTAGGGAAGCCTGTGTTTAATAAACTACAAGTATTTCATTAAGCTGGCATACCCAATAGGATCCCCTGACCCCCAGATGGGCTGCATGCTCGCCGTGTTGTCACGCAGAGGCGGGGGCGGGAAGTAGAGAAGAGGTGTAAGAGGAAATTGGAAAGGTGGGGGCTCACATTTCTGGAAAGGATGCGGGCAGAGCTCAGAGTTTCCTACAGGGTGGGGAGCTGGGGGGCTGAGCCTGCCTGGAAATTCAATGTCCCAGTTATCCTCAGGCTCCCTCCCTGTGTCATTTCTGGATCAAAGCCTTGGCTGATCAGAGGGCAAGGTCTTCAAGGAAAGGTAGCTTCCCAGAGCAATGAACTCTTTCAGAGGGTGGGGAGGGAGGTTGTGGTGGAATTCAGCTCAGCCATTGTTTGACTCCAAATGGCCATTAGGGATGGGGTTGTCTTTCAAAAATAGGGGACAAGTAGTGAGCCAGGCAGGCCAAGGGTGGCACAGCTTTCTCAGTGAACAGGGGAGCTGAGCACAGGCACTCACTCTTCATGTCATCCTAGTGGCAGTGGGGGATTGGAAGTGTCATTTAAGAACAGCATTCACCTGTGTAAGGAAGTGAGGGACCTACAAACCCAGAGGGTCATCACCATCCTAGATCCTGCTCTAGGGTATCTGAGACACTGAGGCCATGGGGCTGCCTACAGGCTGGCTCACATCCTCTGGCCTCTAACCACCTCCAACAAGTATTTCAACACTCTCTACTTCCCACCCATGAAGAAAAACCCGTTTGCACCCAAGGCAGGCTACAGGGACATTCAGCTGCCCTGCCCATTCCTCCCCAAGCATCGTCTTCCGGGGAAAGATAGCATAGGGCAGGACCCAGGCCTGTTCTGGCTGGAGAAGCTTCCCTTTTAATAGGGAATAAGGCAAGGATCCTGACATTACAAACACAAGGCACAGGAGGGCAAGGGCTACAAGGAGAGGGGGCTGTCCAATACAACGAATGGCCCCTCAGGTCCCCCAAGCAATCCTTCACTCAGTCATTCAACAAACTTTCACCAGATGCTATGCAAAGCCCCAGGAACCCACAGTAAACTAGTCAGGCAAAGGCCTTGCCCTCAGAGAGAAGTGCGCACCTCCTTTGTCCCAGCCACTCTACCTCTGGTAATCTGTCCTTTAGAATTTCACTGGCACATACACAAGAAAGCTACTTCCAGGGGTGCCTGGGTGGCTCAGTGGATTAAGCCGCTGCCTTCGGCTCAGGTCATGATCTCAGGGTCCTGGGATCGAGCCCCGCATCGGGCTCTCTGCTCTGCAGGGAGACTGCTTCCTCCTCTCTCTCTGCCTGCCTCTCTGCCTACACATACCCTCCCCAATGTCCATAACCCCCTCCCCCTCTCCCAACCCCACCTCCCCCCAGCAACCCCCAGTTTGTTTTGTCACACACAGATTCTAAATGCAGTGATGATCTCTCCAGAGACCAGAATGTTCCCCCAACTATGCTAGGGAGCAGGAGTGCACCTACAGCACTGGGAAGCCACATCCTGGAGACTGCACCTGATCTTTGAACATGGAACAGAGGAAGCCATCTGGGGCCATGCACCCCAGAGTCGCAGGGGGCAGCTCCCTGCCTCCACCAGGGAACTTCTGCCATTGAGAGGGGTCCTCTCCCTTCCAGGAAGCAGCAAACCCTCCCCACTGGGGGTCTCCAAGGGGAAATGAGCTGCCTCCTGATGAGGAGTCTGAGATTTCGAGTCAAGCATCTAGGGGTCCCTCAGGGAATACACAATGAATCACAGGGCAGGTTAAAGGACACACACCAGAGACAGGGCTGGAGGGAGCCAGGACATATCCAGCTTGTTTTAGACTCTCTTAATTCACTAACTCTCCTTGCAAAACTCCTTGCTTGCCTCTTGCAAAACTCCTTGCTTGCCTCGCACCAGCAGGGAAGCTCTGCTGCAGGCTAGATCCCACTATTCTTGAATAGAGAATCATCCCTGAACCCACTCCCATTTTCACATCTGATACCTCTCTCCTTGGCCTGCAAAGACAGCTTGAGCAGACTGGAGGGAAACTGCCAATGACATCCTCTGCATTCTCTCACTCCCACACGCAGGGCAGTGCACGTGTGAGGGCAGGCGAGGGGGTGCGTGTGCCCGCCTGCACTGTCATGAGTTGTCTGTGCCCACTAGGGTGGCCCCCGGCCAGGGCTCTTTAAGCGGTGGGCTGCCCGGGTTGGAATTCCTGCTCAACTGCGTACTCATTCTGTGATCTTGGATGAGTGAATTTCCCTGTTCCTCAGTTGCTTCTGGAAACCGTGAAAGGTAATGGCTGGCCGTGGTGATAAAATGAAACCCCGCGTATAAAGCACCTAGGACAGCGCCTGGCACATAGTAAGTGCTCCATTGAGTTTGTTTCATTGTCAAGTTCAAGGGAATGAACTGAACGCAGGCAGGCACATCGTCTCAGCTTACACACACACACACACACACACACACACACACACACACATCGGCTTCGCAGAGCTACACCAGTTCCCCTTAGGCATCCCCCAGTGCACTACAATTCTCTGAGACCACGTCTGGAAATGTAGAAATCATCCCCTGTGCCTTTTAAGGCATTTCAACGCTCCCAGTCCTCTGCTTTTCCAAGAATAGGAGTCTTCCAACCTGTCTGCGAGACACTGCATCCCCTCCAGCCCCATTTTGAGGGAAACTGAGAAGACCCGGTAAACGGGCAGGGCTGTGACACCAGACACATCACTTAGCATGGTCCTGGCTGTGACCTTGAGCAAGGAAGACCACAGCTGGGCACCCGCAGTCCATGCAGGATCTCAGAACGCTGCAGCCATCGTTTCTGTGTCTGAGGCTTCGGGCTCCGCACAGATAGGGACCACGGGTTGTCTGTAGCTGGGTTCCTGGTGGCCATTAGGGAGCTGGCCAGAGAATGAATGGACAGGCAGACGGGCGAGGAAGCAGTCACCTCGGCTGTGTGAAGGCATGAGCCAGGCAGGGATAGGAGATGGGCCGGCCAGCTGGGACAGCAAGGCCTCGAAGCCGGGGGGCAGACAGTAAGTCTCTGGCTGCTCTTGGTCCCAGTGAGAAGAGCCCAGATCCTCTAGCTGGGATAGAAGGTGGCTGGTGCTTCTCCCTGGTGTTGGGGCTTCTGCAGCCCAAACCAACCAGGAATCTGGGTTTTCGGAATTCTGTCCAACCACCGCTGCGGAAGGTTGACAGATCTGACAGGTCCCCAAGTCACTCTCAGGCAGCACTTCCTGTCCCAAGAAGAGGCAGAGAGACATCCCCCAGGAGACCCCAGAAGGGGCTCCAAGCCCAAACAGTCACAAGTTGGGCTGGCAGGATTGAGTCAGGGCCCCCGAGCCTCACCACATCTCCATAGGATCTGGTCTGACCCTTCTGCTCCAGCCCCATACAATGGAGGCCACCCTCCACAGAACCTCCTCCCCCCAAACACACGCTAGGAACATGCTGCCTCCCTAAGCCAACACCCTGCCTGCCTGCTCAGACCAGAGCTCTCCCATAAAGAGATACCCTCTGGTACAGGAAGCTAAGACATCACACTGCCAGGGGCATCACATTTACAAAGGACTGGAGAGGGTGATGTCTGCTCTGAAGGAGTGGGTTTGGCTGTAGAAAGAGGGGCATTAAAGGTTTCACAGGAGGCCAGTAAAGGAAACAGTTCCCTTTCCCCTCAAAGGGACAGGCACGTCATCAAAGTATAAAGCAGGATGCAGTCGAGGGGCTGGCCCAAGGTCTGTCTGTGACTGAGTAGAGCTGAGACCGGATTTTAACAGAGCAAAGAACAGACTCTCTCCCTAACAGCCCACCGAGCGGCCAGGCTGCTGTCAGGAAAGACATGTGCAGAAGCAAGTTAGCCCCATGTGGTGTGGACGGTTCATCGCCTCCTCCAGGACTCCCCTACACCCCCCCCACACACACTGGGCTGTGCGGGGCGAGGTTTGGGGGATGCCCCACTTTCCACTGTATCTTCTGTGTGAGCTCAGTTCTTCCCTCTCAGCTTCCAGCCCCTGACAGCTGGTGGTGCTGATGTTGCCATCAGGTCACCTGGTCCCCAAACCGGACCCTCCAGCTTTCTGTCGCTGTGACAGCCCTGCCCACCTCCTGGGGTTTGGGCTGCTGGCCGGCACGCCAGGTCCAAGCCTGTGTAAGCCTTTAGGAGAGCAGCAAGGAGACCGAGCTCCTCCGCCTTTAAGAGGAGATGCCAAGTTAATGAACTCTATTCACACTGCAGGGCTGTGATCCCTTTTACCTTGAACATGAACTCACAGGCGGATTAAACTGAACTAAAACCTACCATTTGAGTTACATTCTCAGCTGATTGGAAACATGCATTACCTCCCCATGACCGGGCTGCAAGAAGGGAAGTTATTATTTTTCTTTAGAGTTTGTAAACTCTTTATGGCTGAGGCAGCTTTAATCCTGCTGGGGGAAAAAAATGATCCGGGAATAAATTGCTCTCATTTACCTTTGTTTTCCAATCACACGCTCCA
Source organism: Meles meles (assembly GCF_922984935.1). Taxonomy (NCBI): domain Eukaryota; kingdom Metazoa; phylum Chordata; class Mammalia; order Carnivora; family Mustelidae; genus Meles; species Meles meles. The sequence continues at coordinate 109,894,749 of NC_060068.1, forward strand.
GTGGGAACGAAACATCCTAAGTGAAGGGATGTGGGAAGCCAGGTGATCCCCGACAGAAGAGTTTAATTATTTTCTTCTCTAAGCACGTGAACTGAAAAGGCTTTTAAGTGCCGTTTGGCACGGGGTTTGCTCCACAAAAATGTGCACTCCTCGGATGATGCCAGCTCTCCCTGTGTTCCTACTATTTTCTGCCTCTTTTTTCCAGGGGCAGGTAGCTTCCATCTTACCACCATGCCCGGCTCCAGACCTTTGGGAACCAGGAAGGAGTCTGAGAAAGGGCAGATTTGAATAAAGATCAAATCACACTCCTGGAAGGACGGAAAGACCCGTGGGGTCTGGAGTTCTGAAGGGGGCTTTCTTTCCTCCTCTGTGCTTTCTCTGATCCTCTGGGTTAGCTAACGCAGAAATTACACAGAGCAGGTACCAAGCAAAACCATCATGACGCCCAGGCTCAGAGCCAAGCATTCTAACTGCTGGAAGGAGCCCCAGCTGAGACATCTGCCTCGCTTGCCTTTAAAGAAGCAGAGGAGGGGGTAGGGGTGGGGGATCTTCCCAGTAAAGCAGAGACAGGGGCCTTCCAAGGGAGAGCTCTGTCAGGCAGCCAGCCATGGGGTTTCCATAATTGCTTTTCTGAGGGATCAGGACGCCATGATATCATTCTTCCATTCATCTGCAGCTTGCTGCACGTGGGCTGAGAAGACGGACCCTATTAGGTCGCCCTGCTTGAGGGAAGGGACGGTGAGGGAGGAAGACTGTGCGTATCTGGATCCAGTCAAGAAAACAAGAATGACTCTATTTTCAAAATGTGACTCAGGGTATGGGGTACACAGGCAATGTATCTCAGAAATCAGCCAAGGCAGGAGTTGCTCCCACAGCTCCCTCCCACTCCTCGGGCTACAGAGGTGACAGAGAGGTGGTATTTGCCAGAGCCAGAGTGGGCATTTCCCAGCACAGAGCTAGAGCGACTGTAAATTTTCTCTGCAGAAGCTGGGACCTCAGAGGCAGAGGCCACCCGGAGGGAGCTGGAGCCGAAGAGGAGGCACATCAGCTGCGAGATAATGTGCCCCTTTCCCGAGGCGAGGGGCTGAGAGAGAAGGTGAGATGTCCTGGCTTCTCCCCTTGCCCACTCCTCGTGGGTGGAAGGCAGCCAGAAGGCAGCTGACGAGGAAGCCTGGGGAATGCACCCTGCAGGGGGATTCCCCCCAGTACAAAGCAGAGGAGAGAAGGGAGAGAGACGGGTCTGAGGGCCAACAGTCAAGACCAGCACAGTGGGGGGTATAGCTCAGTGGTAGAGCACTTGACTGCAAGACCAGCACAGCGACTATGGGTCCTGGGCCACCAGAGAGGGAGAGGAAAGAGGACTCTACGCCTGGAGGGCTCCTGGAGGCAAAAGGCAAACACAGATCCTCCCACAGGTCACCCCAACCACATAACCTCACATCCAGATACTGACTCTAAAACTCACATCATCCCCCAAGCCGCTGACATTCATGTATGAAATGGGAATGCCATCCCCTCCCCCTCCTCTCCGTGGAGGCTGAAGCACACATATGTGGATAATGGAACTTAGCATGCACACCTTGGAACGCTCCACCCATGCCAGACATTAATGCTCACGGTTCTCTCTCCCCAAATGTTTCTTCCTCCGGAAAGCCCTCCTGCCTCTTTCCACAAAAGAATCACCTCCCTCCTAGCTCCAAGCCTGTTTGGGGACACTCAGAGGGGTTTTCGGACAGCGATCCATGGTATCAACCACAAGTGGTATTTCCTCAGCTGGGAACACGCTTTCTTGCTGTGCACTCGGTCCCATGCCAGGAACCTCCCCGTCAACACAGCCCGGAGCAAGGCACAAGAGTGTGGACAAGTCTGGCACACAGTATGTCCTCAGGAAGGGTCTCTCGCCTGAATGACAAGAAAGTGATCTGGGAGAAGGAATTTGGGTGGGGTGAAAGCAGACCTTTAAGGAATGAGGCTTTGAGAAAAACCTCAAATCACAAGAAACCAGCTGGCCGAACAGGGCAAAATGCACTTAAAACAATTAATGACTCCAGGAGGGGAAGAGGCCAGAGCAAGTGGTTTGCTCAGTGAATGGATTCATTGTATCTACTGGACGCTGAGCCCAGGAAGCAAGGACAAATCATGGTAAGGCAAGGCAAGACGCATACCCCTGATTGTTCTGCTCTCTGCCAATAGGTTTTCCCGTTTCCAGATGAGTCCTGTCTCCATGGCTCACCACATGTGCCCAGCATGGCAGCATCCAGAAACACATGCATGAGGTACGGAGCTCCCAGACTAGGACCTTTGCCCCGAGGAGCCCTGGAAACAAGCAGGCTGGATGCTTGATGTCAGAGGTTTCCAGAATCAGCCCCGGGCCTCATTACTGAAGAACACATGGTCCCCTATGGACACTCGTTGGTGGCCAATGAGGGAAGCGAATAATCAGGAAACTTCATCTTTCACTTCTATGTTCCTCTTCCCCTGGGCCTGCGGTTGCCGTGCCGATTTCAAGTTGAAACGTCGGGAAAGCCTCCTGTCCTTTGACTTCTTCTCTGTTCCATCCCCCACCACACATACAGACTCATGCACTTGCCTGCCTCTGGTCTCTGTCGAACACCCCGGGTAAAGTGTTGGTTAGAAATCCACAGGGCAATTAGGAGCTGGGAGTTTGGCTCCTCAGTTAAAGAGAAAATACCTCTACCTGAGATTCTCAGCAGGCTTTACAAAACCAAGGTGAATGTTCTGGCTCGGCTCAGAGGAAACACAGAAGCTGAGGAGAGACCTCGTTAGAAGAATAGTAGGGGCCATTTTGGGGAGGCCAGAGTGTTCTGAATGAAGAAATAGCATACACCCTGGACACAGGGTCCTGGGGATGCGGGAACAGCTAGGTCTGATGGAGAAAGCAGGGGGTCGAGGGCTTCCATTGGGCATGGGCGGAAAGACGTGGAGAAACTCACCAAAGGTTCAGCAGCCCTCCCTTTGCCAATCTCTAATGTCAGGCGTGTGCTGGGAAATGGTTAACCCCCAGCTCCCTGGGGATGGGGGAGCTCTGATTGCAATGCTTGACAATTTCTGATTTCCCTGATGGAAATTCTCACACCATGGTTAGTTTCAAGGTATCAGGATGACAGGAACTGGAAAGAGATAACGTGGTGAGCACACTGTCTGGTAGCATTTCCACACACAGATACAGTAACTGTCAATCTCTCCAGAGCACAGACATAGCAAGATACAGTAAAATGTTTAGGGAACAGTGAGTTTTTAGTATTTGTTAACTATGTTTTTAATGTAATTTATTTGGCTGTAAGTTCATGCAATTTAATTTTTAATAATGACTTGATTTTTTAAAATTTCTAATTTCAATGAATTAACACATGGTATATTATTAGTTTCAGAGGTATAATTCAGTGATTCATCATATAACACTCAGTGCTCATTCCATCACGTGCCCTCCTTAATGCCAGTCACCCAGTTACCACATCCCCCCACCTACCTCCCCTCCAGTAGCCCTCAGTTTGTTTCCTGTAGTTAAGAGGCTTATCTCCCTCTCTGATTTCCTTTCCGTCTCCTGTGTTCCTCCATTTTGTTTCTTAAATTCCACATATGAGTGAAATCTTGTGGTATCTGTCTTTCTCTGATTGACTTATTTCGCTTAGCATAATACCCTCTAGGTCCATCCAGGTCATTGCAAATGGTAAGATTTGCTGAGTAGTATTCTGTTGTATTTACCTACCACGTCTTCTTTATCCATTCATCTGTTGATGGACATCTAGGTTCTTTCCATAGTTCAGCTATTGTGGACATTGCTGCTATAAACATTGGGGTGCATGTGCCCCTTTGGGTCACTATGTTTGTATCCTTTGGATAAATACTTAGTAATGCCATTGCTGGGTCATAGGGTAGTTCTACTTCTAACTTTTTGAGGAAACTCCATACTGTTTTCCAGAGGGGCTGTTTAATAATCAGCTCTTAGAAGACAATTTGAGGCAGCTTTAGCATGATCAGAGAAAGTTGCAGCCCCTGAGAACAGTGGGCCCGAGGAGCAAAAAAACAACGTGACAATGTCTTGAATTGATTATGGTGCCTACCAGAAGGGCTAGAGAGGTCAAGGTGAGCCTTCTAAGAAAACGGTATGACGTTTTGCCATTTAGAAGTGAATACGTTTATATTTATAATGTTAGATATTTAAAATAATCTTAAGAGGATCTTAAAGCATCCCATGTTACAGATGAGGGAAGTAAGATGCACCGAGGGGAAAGGTGTCCAAACCCACGGAGCTGGTAAGTGGGGGATTCTTGCTCTTCCCTTCACCTCCTCCATCCACGCACACCTGGTGAGGGGTTGCCCACAAGCTCTGGCTGATCCCCACTGTCTATGCCCGCCTAGCAGTTGTAACCAGACACAGCTCACGATGGAAATGCTGTGCCAGGACCATGGAAACCACCCGTTGGCTTCAAAACATGCCAGCGAGTATTAGCTAAGAGGCCATGCTCTCTTCTTTCCCGGGATCTCTCATTCTCAGAGCTCAGGGCAGTACAGGTCGCCTGGCATTTTGAGGTCACCTTCTTTCTCAGAAGGAAGGAACAATATTTCTCTGGGCCCCACCTCATCTCCCTGCCCTCTTAGACACCGGATGTTGGAGACACTGGTAAACTGATCAGCTGGGAGCCAGGAGACTTCCAGCTCAATCTCTGAGCTGTAGCCAAATCCCGGGGCCTTCAGGACCCCGAGAGCAAGGCAACATCTGGTTGACCACCCAGGCTGTGTGTGAGCATTACCCGGCATCCTTTGGGGTAGTGGCCAGACAGGCCACTTCCTCTGCCTGACAACACAGAGCAACTGGCATTGGGTCCCCAGTGAGATCAAGACCTTTGTTTACGTCTTGGATCCTGGAGCCAAACTCACATGTGGCTGGAAACCAGTCCCTACAAAATCTTCCAGTGCCAAGTGAGCCCCTCCCCCACTTCCCACCTTCTCCCGGCTTGACTACTACAGCTCTGGCTTCTGCGTAGGAAATGCCCCATTGTCCAGGCCACATCCCTTCAATGCTTTGTCATTTCACATTTTCTAGCATGTAGGTTTGGTATGCTTGGCGCTTTATGGCTGTTTGCTGTGTAATTCTGTTCCTGTCCTGCCATTCAATTTGAATTAAATATCAAACAGATGTGAGTCATTTTTCCCTCTTTTTAAAGAAAAAGTTTAATATTAGGGAGCATGCCCTCCTATATGATCAGGAAAGCTGTTCAGAGAAATAAGCCCCTTCAAATTAAAAAAGAATCACATTGGTTAACGTTAAGATGCTTTCGAGTGATACATTTCGAAGTGCTAAGGGAAGGTGTTTCCAGCAAGCTATAAAGCAGCCAAGACAAAAGAGGAGAAGATATACGGCCACAGGCTGATGGGGAAATTGGAGCTCAAGGAGGGGGCAACCCCACCTGGGGAGGAAGCTCTAAACTTGGAGATGAGGTTCACAGATGATGGAGGGGGAGGCCATCTTCCCCAAAGGCCTGGGGGGGGCACTCTGCTCCCTGCAGCCTGTGTGGTCAGAGTGGGAAGTGAGTCCGAGGAGAGTCACCCCGACTTGGGTACCCATTCCTGTCCTCACATACTTGGGCACGTCTGGCATCTCTCCCCCAGCCTGGTCCTGTGGATGATGGTGTAGTTAAACATGCTGACTGGAGTAAACCCTTGGCCCCCACTGTAGTCTCTTGGATAGTAGGGTCTTTGGCCTTTTGTGGGTCTTGGACACCTCTGAAATGCAGAAAAAGCTATGGCTAATTGTTGGACCCAGGAATGTGCTCGAACTTGCATACAACCACAGAAGCCCAGGGTCCCCTGATTTAGACTGCCCCCTACCCCCAAGATAGCCATGGCAAGGAACATTTTATCACCAGGACACTCAGCCCACAGGACCATGGTCCCTCTGTCACAGAACATGAACCTACATTCTGCAGCAACCATACGCCCGGCACCATGCACAGCCTTGTCACGTGCTGGAGGAGCTGGTCAATCTCCAAAACCCCTCTGGCTTCTTGGCAACATGCATGCCTGGAGCTCAACATTATTGGACTTGCCGCCATTCATGGCTGTGAGCCAGGGCTTCTCCGGTGCTGGCTCAGGCACTGAGTGTTTCCATGTGGTCCTTTTACTCACTGTACCTACAAGGCAGCTCTCCAACTACAGCCGGCTGATTGCAAACGACATTTCCATGTGGTCGGGGAAAAGGGCCAGAATGCCTCCAATTCCAGCTGGTTCTGGACATCCTGGACCTGGAGATGAGGCTCTGCACACCCAACATTTGGCTCTAGGGATGATGTGCAAATGCCCTGAGACACTGCTCTACGGGGAGCACAAGGCCCTACTGATGAGAAACAGAACCAACACTTCCTAGAATTCTGCAGACAAAAGAGAAGGTCGAGTGGAGGGATTTAGAGCAAAGAAAAGCCTAGACTTTGGAATCAGACAGCCAAAGTCTGGATCCGGCTCTACTTCTTACTAGCTCCATGACCTTGGGCAAGAGACCAGCCTTTCTCAGCCTCAGTGTCTCCCATACATTAGCAGGAACATTGCCCATCTCGTGGGGTGTTCAGGAGAATGAAACCGGATGACGCATGCAGGGTGCTGAGCGCAGAGCTTGACTTACAGTGAATGCTCAGGGTTTGGAACTTACCTGCCTTTGCTGTTCCCTCCAAGATCACCAGCCCCCTTTGTGATGGTTCTCACCGGGGCCCAGGGTGCCAGGAGGTGGGTCACAATCAGGCTTACCCATGAAGTAGCCACAGTGATAACCACAGGAGGAGACAGAGATGCAAAGGGAGGGGGTGTGGGTTACCGTTTCATAACTCTAGTCTTGGTGGGAAGGAAGAAGTGGGATAAGGGGAGTGGAGGAAAGCAGCAGAAATATCTGCAAGTGGTTTTAAAAGAGGAATAGAAATTCGCAGTCATTGCTGCCATTCCAACTGTTATTTTGCACCTGGGACAACTCAATGAGACGGAATGGAGAGCCATTCGGAAAGCCCCAGGGGAGAGAGAGGTGCCTAGAAAGGGGGAGGCCTGGCTCCTGCTCTCCGGGGACGCAGGGTCACATCCAGTTTATAGAAGTGTTTTGAGCAGGGACTGGCAAGGGTGGAGCTGGTCAGAACAGGTTCCTAGGAGGCGGAGGATGGAACTACCGCCTTGAGTGATGGGAAGTACACTGAACGAGAGAGATGGCCACCTTCTGTACCTTGCAGGGCACCAAGCAGGGCTCCCAGGACAAGGCAGCTGGCTCTCAAGGCTCTCGGTTTAGGCTCTCTCTAGCCCTCAACCTACACAGCTTCTTGGGGCTGCCATTCATTTATGTTTCGTGAAGAACAAGAGATTCCTGTCTCCAGAGCGGCTCAGGTGCCCAGCCGTGGAGCTCCTTACCTCCATGAAAGTGTATTTCTCACCCCCTACAGCTAGGGGCAGCCCTGTGCCAGTCAGAGCCTCGAGGACATCCCTGAGGAACCTCCCCACCCTCCTCAGGGGGCCCAGGCCCACATGGTGTCCTGACGGAGACTTAGCCCCATTTCCCCCAAGTTACCCAGGAAATCCAACCCAATGCCAGAACCTCCTGAGGGTGCCCGCACTCACTCTGATGACCCGGCACCCATGTCCCCCACAGAGGCTGAGACCTAACCACAGGCTTTTCTCTTTTCCCCATTCTTCGAGATCACATACATCTCGTCCTGGACTGATGACGCAAGGTCTCATCCTAGTAGGACCTTGATAACTGACACGCATTCATCTCTCTCTCTCTGTTATTTCATTTTCATTTGAAATTATGCATGTATATATCGAATGACTTAAATACATTTACATAAGCAACGACTTGCATCGCCCTCCGATCTTCCCCAAGGTACACATCTTCCGACCCAACGTTGTACTTAGGGAGCATGGGCTTCTTGTCTTCGCTTGCTTCCTGGGCCTTTTCCATGGCTTCATGCCTGTCATAGTGATCTTATGGGCTATTCCTTGTTGCATCAATGACACATCTCAGTCTACAACCAACTGATGGGCACTTTCATTGGTTACAGTTTTTTTTGTTGTTGTTATGTCTAAATTACTCTACACTGTCCAAAAAATAATTTTTTATTTTCCCCAACATCTGTTGGGGATATTGCCAGGAGCTGGAAGCGCAGTTGAGAGCCGCGTGAAGATTCTCTGTGCGCCCATCGCAGACCGTGGGTATCTTATTAACCTGCGTGCCAACACAGCAGAGTTCATTCCTGTGATGCGCATCAGAACTCTGAGGTGGGAAGGGTGGGAGTGAGCATTTTCCCCGAGTCCCCCAGTGTATCTCCCCATGCCATGGGAACAGGAGCCCCGAGTGCCTCTCCTGGCGCAGTGAGTGACCCATGGAAATGCCCCGATGGCAGCATGAAGGTATTAAGGAAGGAGGACGGCTGCTTCTTTAGCCCCTGGAACAAACCCTGCAGATGGCTGTCTCTGACCAAGCCCCAGGCTACCTCCCCAGCCCCTCCAGAGACCTTTTAAGCAAGGGAGGGAGTGCTTTGTGGATCCTTAAGCCTTTCAGAAGGTGTGCAAATGGGGGTGGGTCAGCCACAGGAAGCGCTGGCGACAATGTGTAAACCCACCTTGGGGGCGCTGCTAATCTTTCAGGTCAGGTCCTGGTGCCTCCGGGCGCCCACTGCAGGCATTAGAGGCCAGGGTGCCTCCAGCCAAGTCCCCTGTGTGATCCTGTGGCACAGCTGGGCAGTCATGGGGCTCCAAGGGCCAGCCCGCGGGACTGTTCGCCGGTTCCCCCTCTGCCCTGCCGTGGCCTGAGTGCCCTGTCCAGCCTTCCCTACAGGCGAAACCACAGCAGCTGCTGGGCCACAGAAGCCCCGGGCTCACAGGCATCCCTGGGCCCCAGTTGTGCCCCTGGGTGAGGTGCATGGGGCTAACCAGAAACACCTGTGTACATGGAATTTCCTGCCCCAGTTCAGCCTTCATTTCCTCCGCCAGTAAAAACCCAAGGCGTGCAAAGGTGAAAGAAACCAGCCAGTCAATCACCCAGACGACGGCCACCAGGGCCGCAGAGACAGGACTTTCTAAATTAAATTTTAATTCCCACCCGATGGCCTGGCCGGGCCAGTCATGATTCAAACCGGGCAACCGGCTGCCTCGGCCAGGCAGATGCCCGCTCAGGTCCTTGCAGGAATTCACCTCCCCCCTGGGCCGGGGACGGTGGCGTCTGCCTTGGCCCTCAGGTTGTGGAATGAGACCCTAAGAATGAAAGGGACCCCCTTTCCCCTCAACCTCATTGTGCAGCTGCAAAGGCTGCCCAGCTGATTAGCGGCCCACTGCCCCAGGCTGTTTGAATTATTAGGTGCTGGGGAGATCAGAGGCCACCGGTGACTCGGGGACATTTACCAAGACAACATCAAAGCCCAAGGTGCTCGGGGCCGAAGTGTAGGATAACGGTCAGAGCCTGAGGGTCTGCGCTCTGTCCTGGCCCAGCAGCTTTAGGTGAGGAGGGAGTTGTAAAAATGCCTCCGTTTTTCCAGAACATTTTTCCAGCATTCCTGCTAAAGAGAGGAGGGGGGCTTGGGGTAAGAAGAAGGGCGGTGTTGAGCTGCCCGTTTTATGGTTAAACCAACCCAAGCGGTGTCTGAGATCACAACTTCCCAGCCGCATGGCCGGCTGCGAACAGGTCAGCAGACTGAGAAACCCCGATGGAGTCCTGACTTTCTATCCCCCATCTCAGCCAGCAATGGGAGGGGCGGACGAGTGGTCTGGAGAGGTAGCACTGAGGTCACGCAGACCTGGTCTCATAGTCCAGCGTGGGCCCTTAACAAGTTACTTCTCCCAGCATCAGGGCCTCGGTGCCTCAACCAGGGAATCCCAACAGCCCCTCCTTGTAAGACTGCGAGCCTGAAAGGAGCACCCGGGAGGTGCTTCAAGCCCTGGAATGTGAAAATCCAGGGGGCCAGATGAGGCAAACTTCATCTGATTCTCTCTCTGCCAGTGGCAGATCAGCGATAGTCACCAGGGGAACAGAGGTGAAGACCCTCTCTTCAGGAGCACCTGGCCCCATTCAGGACACCCCAGGCCCTACCTCCCGTTCAGCCCCATGGGCAAGATGCACAGGTCCCCCTTCCCATCTCGTCTGATTGGTCTCCGCATCAAGGAGGTCAGACATGAAGATGCATCACTGGTGAGGGCCAGTGAGCCAGGGGATGGGGAGATCAACACAAATCCTTCCTAGACCTGGAGAAGCAACCTCTAGGGCAAGCCGCCAGGGGCTGCAGGCCACGACTGGCTCCCTGGCAGAGAACTGCAGAATGTTGCTTGGGAAGTGGAAAGCATCCCAGCTTTTTAATAGCCGCCATCTGCCATCTTTTTTTTAAATAGCTTTATGGTTTTAAAAATAATATAGGCTCATTATAATATACTACAGCTACACACCATAGCATAAGCGAATCTCACCAACAGCATTGCGCCAAAGAACCCAGATACGAAAGACTTCACACTGCATGCATGAGTCCATCGGCACAAAGCTTTAAAACAGGCGAATGGAAACTGGTGTTTAAGTCAGGAAATGGGTCATCCTGGAGGTGGGAGTGACTGGAAGGGGACACAGGGGGACTTCTAAGAGGTCTGCTGATGTTCTGTTTCCTGATCAGAGCTCTGGTTTAGACAAGTATATTCACTTAGTGAAACTCCACTGAGCTACATATGCCTACAAACTTTACTGGATGTATGTTATATCAATAATAGATTTCCTGAAAATAAATTAGTGGGTCAGTGGCGACACTGGGTGTACAAATAAATAGATAGAAAACACTCATGATCAGGGTAGAAAATGTGGTGGTTTTCTTTCCTAAAAAGGGAAAACTTGTAAAGAGCTCACTTGTCTTACCATCCAGAGTTAATTCCTCTAATATTTCAGTATTTTTTCCCTTCCTACCTCTTCCCAGGTATGAGGCATGCTTATTTATACATGTAGCATTATTCTTGTATGGGAAATTATTTGTACAACTTTTCCCCCCTTATTTTCATATTGTACGGACTCTTGCATGCATTCTTAATCACTCCTGAAAGCGATCTCTAGGATGCTGTCATGTGTCACTGTGTGGGCATGTCATGTGTTCACCCATTGGTTCCCAAACGTGGTCGAAGTTGCCACTCGCTCCGGGGTGGGGGGGGAGTGCATTTTGCAAAGTCTGCAGACATTTTTGGTGGTCACAGCTTGGTGGCGGGTGGTGACTACTGGCATCTAGTCATCTAGATTTGCCCTTCATGCCACTAGACATCCTACAATGCCCAGGACAGCTCCCACAACAAAGAATTATCTGACCTCCAATGTCCACAGCTGAGGCTGAGAATCCCTGGATAATCCTGTCCTTATTGTCATACCTACAGGCTACTTTCAGCTTTTCCTGTCATGAATGAAGCAATAGCACACCTCCCAGATAAACCGTTCTGTGCATCTCTTTCTCCTTAGCGTCCGTTTCCGTGGGCAAGCTCAATGCTATGGCCACTTGAAAGAGCTTGATCTATCCTTCTGGGCTATCTTCCCGAAATCAGCCTCAGTTTACACTCAACACCTGGCCCTTCCTCTATGCCTCTAGTGACAAACTAGAGACTTTTCATCTTTTAGAAACTCACAGACCTCCCCTACCCGTCTTTGCCGGGCTGCCCTCTCTCACTGTGGCCCATTTGCTTTCTCTTAAAGCTTCCTAAGAAAGCGGTCCCCATCCCTCTCCCCTCACCCTTGTCCCTATCCACCCCTCAGGGCGTCACAGAAGCCTCCGACCTCCCCACCTCCACTCCACCACCACTGTCCTCAGAGTACCACAGGCCCCTCTTGAGCCAACCATCAAGGTGGATTCTCCATGCTCAGTGCACCCAATTGTCAGCCCATCAGCCATCGGCGAGCTCCCCACTCCCCAATTCTCTGAGAAGATTGCCAGAAATTCCCAAGCCCGCCACCTCTCAGGGCCCATCACCCCAGGGCTCAGTCATCACCCTTTCTCACCCAGGAGCAGAGGGAATTCCAGCCCAGCCTGCTCTCCCGAACTCCAGACCCTTGTTTCCAATGGAAACAACGTAACTTGGCCTCATTCTGGAGCTAGAAGACTTGAGCCTTCCAAATCGCGCCTTCTCTGGGTGAGCTTTCTAAAATAAAAATCATAACTGCAATATGTAGATTGGCTTTGAATCCTGATTCATACAAATCAACCTGGAAACAAACACATTTTGGAGAGACTGGGTAATTTGGCTATGAACCTTGTTTCAGATTTTAAGAAATTACTGTTAATTATGTGAGGGGGGATAACAATGGTAGTGTAGTTGTGTAAAAAACAAAACAAAACAAAACAAAAAACAAACAAAACTAATTTATAAAAGATGTTCCTTCTAAAGAGTGTGACTTGATTTGCCTTAAAATATTTTAGCAAAGAAGAAATACATTAAGAAAATTTGGAAAAACATTAATAAATGCTCACTTTAAGTATGGGCTCATGGAGGTTCACTATACTCTGCTCTCCACTTTTTAAGGAACTTGTCATACATTCATAAAACCCCACAAACCTGATCGCAGCACTCTCTTGCTCAGAATATTCCAGGAATCTCTAGATTAGATCCTAGAAGATCCAGTCCAGACTTGTAAATGTGTCATGCCAGCCTGGGGGGTCAGGCCACTTTCCATTCTCCAGCTTCCTGTCCCCTCATCTGTCCCCACATTGACAGATGATCACTTTCACTGCGTGGAGAACACGGGGACTAACCCCGTCTGCTCTGCCTACAAAACTACTCATTTCCAAGCATCTCTTCAAAACGTCCCCTCATTTCTGATCTTCCCAGTGTCCTCCAGTCTCTTGACCCTTCAGGCCAAATCTCAAGACCTTGCCCTGTCCACTGGTCAACTATTTCATAGTGGCTTCTTGTCCTATGTTCCCCATCCCACCCTCACCCTTCTGGGGACTGAGCTCCCTGTAGGGGAGAGATGTGTCTGGGGAAGAGCTGTGTCCTGCTCACTTCCACTTTCCAAGACTGGTGCGTTCCCAGAACTTGGTTGGGATTCAGTGGAAGTCAGAGGAGTAAATGAGTGAGCCTCTTTCCTTCTTCCTCTTCTCCTTCCGGAGATGAACAAAAATTACATTTGAGTTTTTCAGGCTGGGTTTTTTCTGTGCTGTTTTCTGCCTGGGACATGACTAGAATCGTTTCTGAAAATGAGTTTCAGGAACTCAGAGTAGAAGTGTAAACCAATCTCAAAGAATACTTGAGTTGCCAGGCAACATAAGGACACAAGCACAAACTCTCAAATATCAGCCCAGAGATATTTTGTAATTGCTCAGGGTGGTTCTCTTTTCTAGTAATCTGATTACTTACATGCACGGAAAGGCAGAGGCAATAAATAAGAGTAAATCGCATCGGTCACTGGGAGGAGAATGCCAGAACTGAGATCATGTCCCTCTGATGAAAAAAGAGCAATCCTGACCCTGGTCCTGGGAGAATCAGAGACAAAGAAGACAGAAGGACCAACTCCAGAAGGGGCCGGAACCCCAAGCCACTTCCTGCCTCTGGTCTTTGCTGTAGCCAACAGACAAGTTTGGCTGGGAAGGGGCAGGCTGGAGAAGGGTGTGGGCCAGGACTCGGAGGGCTGGCATGGAGGTGGGCAGATTCCCACCACAAGCCACAGGCTTACTTGCGGGGTCCCTGTCAGTCTTCTGCTCCCAAGACTGCCACCTTCAGGTACAGCCTGGGGAGACCTGTGTGCCTGTCCTCGCTCAGCTGGTGCATGGAGTGGCCTACCTTCCTTCCACCCAGTGTAAGGTTCGAGTGTCCTGCCTCAGGAAAGTGCAGCAGGCCCTTCTCTTTTTTTTTTTTTTTTTTTAAAGATTTATTTATTTGACAGATAGAGATTACAAGTAGGCAGAGAGGCAGGCAGAGAGAGAAAGAGAGGAGGAAGCAGGCTCCCAGCCAAGCAGAGAGCCCGATGCGGGGCTCGATCCCGGGACCCTGGGATCATGACCTGAGCTGAAGGCAGAGGCTTTAACCCGCTGAGCCACCCAGGCGCCCCAGGCCCTTCTCTTTTGCTTCCTTGTGTTTCCCAAGCAAGGCAGGTGGCATGACCAGCTGCACAGCTGCATGCTAAAGGCGGCCCTTGGATCACCCACATCGGAGACCCTCGGCAAGCCTGCCAGAAAGGCACATTGCAGACCCCCACCCCAGTCTTACTGATTCAACAAGTCAAGGAGTGGGTCCTTGGAGCCCGCACTGTAGCAAGCTCTTCCGGTAATTCTTTTTAATTCTGGTAAAATCTATACAACACAAGATGTGTCCTTTTAACGGTTTTCCAATGTTCCATTCAGTGGCAGGCATTAAACACCTGCACACTGTTGCATAATCCTCTCCACTGCTCCCCAGACTTTTCCATCACCCCAAACAGAAGCTTTGTACCCAGTAACCAGTAACTCCCCCAAGCCTCTGGTAACCCTAATCCACTTTCTGACTCTATGACTTCACCTATTCTAGATGGTATGCGTAAGTGGAATCATAATTTTGTGTCTGACTTATTTCACTTGGCATAAATATTTTCAAGACTCATGCATGTTGGAGCATGTATCAGAATTCCATTCCTTCTCATGGCAGAAGACCATCCCATTGTATGGATGTACCACGTTCTGTGTACCCGTTCTTTTGCTGATAGACACTTGAGATTCTTTCACCTTTTGGCTATTGTGAATAATGCTGCTGTGAACATTGGTGTGCTGGTCTCAGCTCAAGCCCCTGGTTTCCTTTTTTTTTGCGGGGGGGTGTACCCAGGAGTGGAAATGCTGGGTCACTTGAATCTATATTTAACTTTTGGAGGGATGTCAAGCTATCTTCCCCAGAAGCTGCAGCATCTTATATCCCACCGACAATGTGTGCGTGAGGATTCCATGCCCGTCCTCATTAATGCTTGTTATTTTCTTCCTTTTTTTAAGGTTTACTTATTTATTTTAGCAAAAGAGAGAGCAGACACAAGCAGGGGGAGGAGCAGATGAAGAAGGAGAGAAATCTACAAGCAGATTCCTTGCTGAGCACAGAGCCTGACGCAGGGCTCCATCCCAGGACCCTGAGGCCGTGACCTGAGCTGAAATCAAGAGTCGGACGCTTAGCCCAATGAGTCACCCCGGTTCCCCACTAACCCTTGTTATTCTCCATTTTTTTTTTTTATTATAACCATCCTCGTAGGTGTGACACGGTTTCCCTTCGGGTAATTCTGCTCAACATTCAATAGAGAGAGACAGGGACTCACAATAAAGGGAAGGGGGACCTGGGTCACTTTTCAAAGAATGAGTCTTCCTTTTCTTTTGCAAATGAACACTGTCTCCTCAGGCTGAGCTCAGCTCTGTGACCCATCAAGGTCACTTCAGAGTCCTGAAGAGAATTTGAAGGGTTTGGGGGTTGCCAGGGTGGGGGTAGCCCTGGGAAGACTGGGCAGTTGAGAGTGACCCAGCTGGGGGCGGAGCCATGGGCTTGGTGACCAGGGAGCTGTGGCAGCTTACCGCTGGGGATCCACTTTTAATAAGCTTTTGCAAGGGCAAGGGATTGAGTCCGAGCCTTTCTCCAGGGTCTGATGATTTTATTTGTTGGCTCTGTAGGATCACTCTGCCCTTTAGGAAGAGCTGCCATGAGAAGGCGCAGCGGGAAAAGCGCCACACAGCTTTTAATAAAAAGCCACATGAGTCAGGGGTGGGGAGACAAACTTCTCCACCTTCTCCCCGACGACATCTGTGGAATAGCACTTGGTGGGCAAGGAACCAGGCTTTGGGGCTGACAATCAGAGGGGTTTTCTTGCATTCCAGGATTTAAGTCCAGGCTGAGTGAAAAATCTCTCCGGAGGCCGGGGATGCCCATGATGGCCCTCCATCATCCTGATCAAGAGACAGCTGCCCATTAGCTGAGTGTCTGGCAAGGGTGGGGTGGGACCCAGGGCTGACCCCCGAGCCCCCGCAGAGGCTGCCTTCTCCCAAATGTCAAGTCCTGCCAGAAGAAACACTCGCTGCTTTAGGTAGAATTTTGCTTCTTCGGCAACCCCGGCCCAATTAGCATAGCAGAGCTCTGTGGGTAAGCTTGCTCTCAATGGGACTTGTAAGAGCCACAGTCAAGAGATCAAATAACCCCCTTGCTCTCCACGCAATGGGCCTGGACTCCATCAGAAGGACACGCCCAGCCAGCCAAGACATAACTCCGGTGCAGACAGCAGGGCAATGAGGCAAGCAATAAAAAGGCCTAATCTCTTAAGGCAACATGAATTGTTGGCGAGAACATAAGGCGAAAGCAACATTAGCCAAGGATCATTTTCCTCTTGTTATAGATGCCTGCTGACTGCTTGGAAAAACCAAAGTGGGAAAAAAATCCTGCTAGCACCAGTGGGCGGCAAGATGCAATTTACAGAACTGGTTTGCCCGAGTTTCTAACAGCTATGTAGTTAGCCTTCTTGCAATCATTAGTGACTGCCATGGGCTGAGGGCTTCTTCAGTGACAGGCATTTTATACTTAATAGCTTGCCTAATCCCGTGATTCTAAAAAATTAGCAGTACCCATCATCCTCTGTCAGTTTGGTTCAGTGTAAGGAACAGAAGTCATACTGGATGTTTCCAGCAAAAGTTTTTGTACCAGGAATCAAATGTTTCCAAGACTCTGGTAAGGGCTGGAGGAGCACATGCAAGGAAATGACAGCCAGCTGTCCACTGGAAGGACCCATCACCTAGCTGAGACTTCTGGAAGCTCTTAGAGCTGCCACCGTAGCCACCGTCACAACTGCCTCTCCCAGCCTGAGGCTAGTGACCTCATCCTTGTCCGCTCCTCAATTCACCAAGGCCAAGCTTGCCAGCAGCCTCAGCAGAAGGAGGAAAGCCTTCCCCAGCTCCACCTTCCAGACCTCCTATGAGCACCATCAACTAGTAGAACTTAGTTGCCATCCAGAACTCCAGATGCAAGTGAGTCTGGGGGTTTTCTGGGCTCCCTGAAGGAGGAGAATGGGATGAAGAATGAAAGCACTTCCCATTCCCATCGCTCAGTTGCATCCCGACAGGTTAAATCGCTTGTATGGGGATACGCAGCTAGTGGGTAGTGGAACCATGATGGGAGCTCAAGTTCGCGGGACAGGGAAGTCCATCCTTACCCATAGATTTCTGAGCAATTAGAGGGAAAAGCACTCTACATATTCTAAGCATTTCTATTAATTGTAATTACACTGGGACCTAATATTAGGTCTCGGATTAGATTGCCAGATTACTCTGAACTGTACAAAGATAATGATACTGGCAATTGTGAGAAATGAAGCATTTCAGTTTCAGAGGAGAGAGGATAAAGAAGGCGTGTGTGGAAGAAAAAGAAAAAGGGACTAGTTGGGACTTAACTGCAGGGTAAACCTGTTTCCCCCCTAAATCCCCGTTCCAAGCTACGGGTCCTTGGTCCCCTGCCACAGGCAGCCTGGAAGAGCCCTGTGGCACTGTTGTGGAAGGATTAGCACAGAAAGGCAATACTCACAACTGCTTACTCACAAGTGGATGCCAGGCTCCGAGGATTAGCTCACTGCATCCACATGAAAACTTGTAAGGTAGGTGACTGCCTCCTTTGAATTTCATAGGCACAGAGGCTGAGTCTCAGAGAGGTCAAATGACCCACTCAAGGTCACACAGCCAGTTTGTGACTAAGTCAGAATTGGCATTCAAGTCTGCCCAAGTCCATATGTTATGTCCTTTGCCCCTGGCTGTGCATATACCCCACTACTCTATGAGCTCTGGCAGCCCTTCACAGCACGCACAGAGCTGGATTAAGCCAAAACAACGGAACACCAGTTAGGTGAACGCTACCTGTGGCACAGTACAGGGGAACGACGCCTGGTACCCCTCTGGAGAACTCTGTGAAGACAGACCTAGGCCTGGGCACAAGAGGGGCTAGGGCAACTCTCTACATAAGGGATTCTTTCCAAACCCATTAAGTATTATCCCCACTGCACCCCATCCTGTAGGATTGGAGGCAATTCCTAAAACCAAGTTGTTCCAAGTTGAGAAACCCTGGTGGCTTGCTGTTCCAAACCTCCCATTGTACGCACGGAGAAACAGAGATTCTAAAAGAGGAAGCAACTTGCCAGGGGTAATTCAGATGCTGGAATCAAGGGGAGGGCGAATCCCAGATTGCTTTGGTGTTTCCTCACCTTTGGAGCTAACACTTAAAGGAGAACCCAAGTGACGTACTAGCAACTCAGTACCCTCAGAATATCCTCCCTCAGCACCAAGAACTCCCCCGCCCCACCCTTACTTGTTGGTTTCTAAGACAGTGATAATGTGCTATTTCTTGATGTGGGCGATAGTCACATGACTACCCCGACCTTGTGAAAGTCCATTGAGCGGTTTACTTACAGGGGTTTTTTGTTTGTTTTTCGTCTTTACTTTTCTAGATTACCTCAAACGTCAATAAAAAGCTTACTTAAAAATAATATTGGCCAATTTGATCTCCCCCAGGACCAGAAAATATTCCACATTTTAGTTGAAAAGCAAGTCTCCTCTCATCTTAAGAGGCTGAAAAAATCATATGCGGTGTTTCTTCAACTCAGGATTTGAATAACCTGAGAAGGTGAATGATCCAAGGAGGTTTGGGGCTCTTTGCAAAAGCAGAGACATTCTTTTTATTCTCCTTTGGAAGGCAGAAATGGATGAGACCTGTGGCAGAGACCTGAGAGCTGTTCACAACCATTCACCTATTCCTCCTGGGCAACCCCCAGGCTGCACTTCCCAGCCTCTTTTGCAAGCAGGTGCAGCCATTTGACTGGATGTTGGCCAATGAAATACCCGAAGTAGGTATAAGTGATAGATATGAATTCCAAATCGGGTCCATAAACTTTCTTATGTGTAATCATTGACTACGTTGTCCCAGCTACTGGCTAATTAGAGAGTTCTCTGAGGCCCTAGAAGAGGGTGGAGTCATGACAAAAGGAACCTGAGTTCCTGTGACATCAGGAGGAGGAGAGCCATGTAGGAGAGTCCCCCGAGCAGAAAACCCTTTGCTAGGACACTGCACAAGCAATAGATACACTTTACCGTATAGTGAAACATCCTGCTTATTTGTTTCCGCAGTTAACCTACCCTGAAAAATACACGGGTTGTTTTGAAATTCAGCACATCCAATTCTCCAAATCACCCCTACCTTCTCAACCTTGAGCCAGCCCCAGAGTATTTTTTAAAATCCGAGAGGCCAACGTGGAGTCTTGCCTGTTACTTATGGATTCTTAGTGCAGAAACAGTTTTAACAGGTACAATTCACCAGTTCCGGGTGAGTTTAGGGCAGGAGACGGGAGGGAAAGACTCATTGTAACAAGATGTGAGAGTTGGCAGTCCTGTTTTTCTTCTAATCCTTCTGTCTCCTCCTTCACTGACAGAGTTCAAAATGGCAGCATTCTCCAGCCATTCAACTCAAGGGCTAAGGGCTCCCTACCACCAGGGGGCAATGCTAGAACAGCTGGTGCACACCATGATAACTGAACCATCGTGAAAGGGAGAGTAAGAGTCAGCCTTTTTTTTTTTTTTTTTTTAAAGATTTATTTACTTATTTGAGAGAGCTAGAGAGCGCCTGTGAGCAAGGAAGGGGAAGGGGCAGAGGGAGAGGGAGAGAGAATCCCGAAGCACAGCCCCCTGCTGACCTTGGAGCTCGTTACAGGGCTCCATTCCGGGAGCCTGAGATCATGAGTGGATCGCCCAGCCACTGAGCCACTCAGGCTTTTTTTTTTTTTTTTTTTTTTTTTTGAGTCAACATCTATGGAAAGGGGAGGAGGCAGACACCACAATCATGGAAAGGTCCCTGGGTGATGGAATGCAGGACAGTGAGGAAAATATCTTTGAGCCGCACCCCCCCACACTTCTATTTTCCTTGCAACTGTTCCAAGGACTAGCTCTCTGTATTTTTCCCACATGTATTAAAGTTTTCCAGACTACCAAATGATTTCACTTATATACAGAATTTAAGAAAAAAAAAAAAAACAAAGAAAAGAGAGAGAGAGAGAGATAACACAAGAAACAGACTTTTAACTATAGAGAACAAACAGATGGGTCCCAGAGGAGAGGTGGGTGGATGGGTGGGGGGACAGGTGACATAGGTGATGGGGTTAAGGAAGCACTTGTGAAGAGCCCCGGGTGATGCATGGACCTGTCGAATCAGTACATTGTACATCTGAAACTAATACAACACTGTATGTTAACTATACTGGAATTAAAATTATAAACTTGATAAAAAATAAAATTATAAGTGAATATTATGTCTGATCCTCCATCAAGATTTTTCAAAACCTTGACAATTTTCTAGGAAAATATATATTAGCAAAAAAATAAAATAGAATTCTCCAGCTGAAAGATACACTGCAGGTAGCAAGGAAAATTGTACTAAAGGTAACTTCCACCAGCACACTCAAATGTGGAAAGCAGTTAGGAAACAAAGACACTGAATAAAAATAGAAATAAAACGAGAGGCATGTGAGGGGCAAGCCCACTCTGGTCTCTGCTGGGCTGGGGGCCCACCAGACTCTGTAAGGAAACACCAGTTTCTCTAGCAGGAGCCTGTGGTTTCCTATGAAAACCCAGGCTTGAGTTCTGCTTCTTGGAATGGAGAACTAGCTTTTGCCCAGACCAAGTTTCTAGTTGAAAACAACTAGAAAAAAAATAAAAGACAAAAATATATATCTTTTAAACGGTTTAATGGCAGTAAAGAGCAAAACAGGATTTCTAGAAGCAAGATGTCAGAGAGAAGGGGAGCCCAGGAATCTAAACCGGATATATGGTGTTCCTTTTTCCTCCTGAGATATTAGCCAACTCAGGCTTTCGGGTTGAAAAGCTATCAGAAAGTGGCAGCTGAGAAGCTGAGTAGAACTTATGACAGCCTCTCATCAGTCTGCAGGAGCGAGGTGTGACGTTGGAGACCTGCCAATCAGGAGAGGGTGTGATAAGCCATCAGGTCTTCGTTGGGGTCCCAAAGATTGATACCCTAGAATAAAAGAGTCTTACTGCAGATTTCCTAGAATAGAGAGCCAGAAGCAAGAGCTTGCGTGTGGACACTTTACTAAGAAAGGCACTTGCAGGGAGGCTGGAGTGAGGGATAAAGGGAAGTGAGGCGGAGCAGAAGGAAACACATGCGCAGGGGAGGGCACTCTGAGCCCCGAAGAACACCAGGGCTCCTCAGCATTCGCCTCAAAGTCAGGGAAAACCGGAGCCCGTAACAGACCAGAGCAGGAGGAGACAAAATGACTGAACACGAAGTGGTTCCCTGGAACAGAAAACGGATGTTAGGGGAAAACTAATGAACCCCAAACGAAGTACAGAGTTTAGGGAAGAGTCACATACTGTGTGGCTCTTTGGTCATAAATGCCCCACAGTCATGCAAACCCTTAGTAATAGGGGGAAATGGGTGTAAAATATGTAGAACTTTCTTCACTATCTTTGCAACTTTTCTGTCACCCTAAAACTAACACAAAATTGTATTTTAAAAAAAAGAGTAAACAGTAGTTTCTTTCTTTCTTTCTTTTTTTTTTCTTTTTACATAAAACAAGTAGTTTAGGGGCGCCTGGGTGGCTCAGTGGGTTGGGCCTCTGCCTTCAGCTCCGGTCATGATCTCAGGGTCCTGGGATCGAGTCCCGCATCGGGCTCTCTGCTCAGCAGGGAGCCTGCTTCCTCCTCCTCTCTCTCTGCCTGCCTCTCTGCCTCCTTGTGTTCTCTCTGTCAAATAAATAAATAAAATATTTAAGAAAAAATAAAAAATAAAAACAAGTAGTTTAAACCAAATGAATTTTACTTTGAAAATACCCATAATAATGTCTTGTGGGATTGTAAATATGTATTTAACACTGCTTGTAATTAAATCATACACATATTAAATATTAATAGACAAAACACACATAATTATATTCTATTAGGTACATATTTAAAACAGACAGCAATAGCAGAAAAAGCAGGAGGAAGGAGATAAATGAAGTTAAGAAGTTCTAAAATCCTTGTATTGTCCAGGGAATTGTAAAAATATTTATTTACATTGGATTTTAATAAATAAGAAATGCGTATTATAATATCTAGGTTCATCACTAACAGAATAGCTGTGGAATATGGAACTCAAAACTAACAGAGAAAAAATAGAATAATAAAAGTATATGCTATAAAAGAGAGTAAGAAAGGAAATGGAACTTAAAGAGGTGGGACAAATAGAAAAAAATGTTAAATTGCAATGCTTAGCCCCAAATATCAGCTGTAACATTAAGTATAAATGATGAAAAATTAGATGTCTAAGAGCATACTTAGAAACAACATTAACCAAATGCTACTTTAAATATACGCTTTTACTACAAGGATACAGAATTATTAAAAATTAATGGTTTGGGGGCCCTGCCTGGCTCTGTCGGTAGAATGTGTGACTCTTGGTCTTAGGTCATGAGTTCAAGCCCCATGTTGGGTGTGGATCCTACTAAAAATTAAAATAAAATTAAAATAAAATAATAAAATAAAAATCTGGAAATAAAAGTAATGGGATGGAAGAGACATTCAATTCAAACAGTAATCAAAAGGATGCTCGTGTAGCTCAATGGACTTTAAAACAACGCGTTGGTAGAGATAAAGAGGGATAGTGTATATTAAAAGGGTCAGTCTGCTGGAAATATGTAACAATTCCAAATTCGTAGGCACTTCACAACAGAGGCGCAAAATATAAAAAGCAAAACTTGAAAAAACTAAAAAGGAAAGAGACAAACATACAGCTATAGTGGGAGGCACTAATACACTTCTCTTGGTAACAGAACAAGCAGAATAAAATCAGTAAGGACTGAACAGAATTAAACTATACGATAAAAAATGTTGACCTAACTAACAGACATAGACTACTACCTCCCAACGTGAGAAAATGAATATATGTTCTTTTCGAGGGCACGTGACCATTGGCCCAAATTGAACACATGTGGAGCCATAAGGCAAATCTCAAGAAATGTCAGAGAACCGAAATCCTACAGAAGATAGTCTCCAACCACAGTGGAATTAAGTTAGAAATCAGGAACAGTAAAATTCCTAGAAGAACAGTTGACTGTTCAGAGAGTAAGTGATATACTTGTAAATAAGTCACGGATCAAAGAAGAAAGCTCAATAGAGAGGAGAAACCTATTCAATAGCATTGAAGACACAGCCCGCTAAAACTTGTGTGCTATGGAATGGAGTGCTTGATCCTCCCCCCAAATTCCTATGTTGAAACACTAATCTCCAATGTGATAGCATTCGGAAGTGGGACCCTTCGGAGGTCATTATGTTTAGTTGAGTTGACGCCGGTGGGATTCCCATGATGAGAATAATGTCCTTCTGAGAGGAGGAAGGGACCAGACTCCTCTCTCTCTCTCTACCATGTGAAGCTAGAGCAAGAAGGTGGCTGTGTGCAGACCAGGAAACGGTCCTTACCTGGTAACTTGACCTTGGAACTCCCAGCTTCTGGGACTATAAACAGTAAATGTTTGTTGTCTAAACCACCCACATTTATGGAATTTTCTTATAGTCACCCGAGCTGGCTGAGACACTGTGGAACATGGTCAGTCTGGGCTTAGACGGAAATCTGTACCCTGAAATTCATGTAAGTGATGAAAGGAAAGAGCATCTGTGTGCAGGAAGTTAGAATAATGACAGCAAATTCAGCTCAAAGAGTTCCCCCTCCAGGTAAATGAGGTAGTTGGTGGCAAGGCAATGCCCCCACTGAGAAAACCTAGAAAATTCAGAGAACTTATAAAAATCATATATTCAAAAGCATCAGAGAACTACAGAGGCAATTACAGGAAGTAAGATTTCACTGAGGAGAGACCTTTCCACAAATGACTGCAGGATATACATTCCTTTCAAAAGATGTATATATGGTCAATTCATTTTCAGTAAAGATGTCGAAACAAACCAAACAAATTTTCTCATCAACTGGCAATGGAACAACTGAAGGTCCAAATGAGGAAAGCAAAGCTTTACTTCCCCACCTCACACTATATACATAGATTTAATTTGCCATGGATAGTAGACCTAAATGTAAAAGCTAAAACCATAAAGATATTCAGGAAAATATCCTCGTATTCTGGGGCCAAAGATTTCTTAGATAAAACTAGAAAGACATACCTATAAAAGAAATCATTGATAAAATGGAATTTATTGAAAGTAAAAACATCTGTTCATCAAAAGACTATAAACAAAATAAGTGGGCAAGCCACAGACTGGAAGAAAATAGTTGCAAGATATTTAAGAAATAGTTAGTGTCCAGAATATATACAAACACTTAAAACTTAACAGTTAAAAGAACAAACAGTCCCACAAAAACAAGCAAAAGACTTGACAGACATTTCACAAAGGAAATATTTGAATGGAAATTAGCAGGGGTGGGGAGCAATGAAAATTCTTCTGTTGCTGGTAGGCACAAAAAAGGGTACAACTGTTCTGGAAAAACTCCACCAATTTTTTTTGCATGTTAAATGTACACTTACATTTTGACCCAACAATTCCAATCCGAGGGGTTTAATCAAGAGATATAAAACAGGGGCGCCTGGGTGGCTCAGTGGGTTAAGCCTCTGCCTTCGGCTCAGGTCATGGTCCCGGGGTCCTGGGATCAAGCTCCGCATCAGGCTCTCTGCTCAGCAGGGATCCTGCTTCCTCCTCTCTCTCTCTGCCTGCCTCTCTGCCTACTTGTGGTATCTCTGTCAAATAAATAAATGAAATCTTAAAAAAAAAAGATATAAAACATGTTTGTGACCCAACTTATTAAAAAATGCTCATCACACCTTTACTCACAAAAAAACCACCAAACCAAACATCCATCCACCGGAGAATGAATAAACAAGTCGTGATACATTTATACAATGTATTGATTGCTATTCAACAATAAAAATTCATGAAGTATTAGCCCACACAGTAAAATGTATTGATCCAGGAATAAAAACAATGGAGCATGAAAGAGGTATACTGAATAATTCCTTTGTATGAAGTTCTAAGACAGGGAAAACCAATCTGAGGTGAAAAAACATCAAAACGTTAGTTGTCTCTGGGGGTAGAGATTCACTGGGAAGGGACTCAAGGGTGATAAAACTGTTGTGATTGTGATAAAGGAGATAATCAAGTGAGATATCCATTCATCACAATGACACAGCTTAAATGTGTGTACCTCCATATACCTACGTTTTACCTGCCTTAAAATAAAAGAACTATTAAAAATTATTATCCTCATCAATTTGATGGGTCAGGCCACACCCCACTGCCCATCTTTTAAAAATCAGTTTAAACTGGGCATCTACACTAACCAAAACTTCAGGTCAAGAGCTCTGAGTTCCCAGATTACATCAGATCAGAGTGGAGTATTCCACACAGCCGTTGAAATTGTACCTCCTAACTTCCTTCCTTAGAAAACAGATTCGTCTACATCAGAGAAGCAGCTGAGGAAAAACAACTAATTTCACCAACAGAAAACTCATTTTGCTTGTCAAAACACTTGCCTTTCTACATATCCTGATATTTTTAGAGGTTTGGATTCTTCCATGTTTGATTTTGTATGAGAGATTCTGAAGTATCAGGTGGTCTTTGCCTCCTTTTCCAACCGATCTAGACAAAACAGTCATTCTGGTTTACACGTTCCATCTTCTGAGAAGCACTGACAAGTTAAACTGTCAGGCTCGTGCTTTCCATGATTTATGAAAGTTTTCCTTCCTCTGCGTTTCCTTTAATACCGTTTTCTCTGTAGCCACACCATCTTTATTTATATCTATATCTATACATCTGGTGGGGGAAGGGCAGAGGGATACAAATATGTATCAAGGGACAAGAAGACTCTGTGCTGAGTGTGGAGCCCCATACGGGTTCAATCTCACGACCCTGAGATCATGACCTGAGCCAAAATCAAGAGTCAGATGCTTTACTGACTGTGCCACCCAGGGGCCTCTCTTTTCTTATTTTTAAAGAAAAAACAGTGAAGACCGTTGTGCAAAATTCCTCATTAAAAAAAAAAAAATCATCGTCATCATCATGACCATCAAGGGGAGGTGTGGTTGGGAGGAGATGCAAGAATGGCCAAATTTGATAATTGTCCGCGGGACTTTGTTACACTCTCCTTACTTTGTAAATGTTTGAATTTTCCCATAACGGAATTTCTTGTTAATGAAGCTGAAATAAAGTTTTGAGACTTCTTTCAAGTAGAAAAAGCAGAGAAGTGGTTGCCAGCATGAACGGCAGTCTTTTCAGGAAAAATAAAAATGACCCACGTGGTAACACAGATAGGCAGGGGAGAACGGAGAGCATCACGAAGGGTAAATATGTGGGTAAACGCCAATGAATAGAACCATACAAAGTAATCCTAGAAATGTAGTGGAGTTTAAAATATATGTAGGAGATTCATGAGAATAATGAGAAGTTGAGAGCTAAAATATTCTAGGTGAAAATAGTCTAGGATCGTGTTATTATTGGGAAGATAGAAAAAAACAAGTTGTTGGTAAAATGTCAAGGACACATCTTGTAATATGTGGCCATTTGTTGTAACAGTAATCAGAAACTAACATAGTATCCACTGAGGGTGTTTGCCAAGCCAATCTTTATAATCACGGTTGTGAAATGCTGATTTTCCAACTCCAGCCTTCTCTCAACGTTTGCTTGTTATTTCAGTATTCTGCTAAAGCAGGAGAACTTCTTCCCTTCATCCTTGTATGTATTTTTAAGCATACGTTATATATAAGTATATATGCATAGGTGTGCAGATGTGTATTATGAGATCTTTTTATTCTCAGTATGAACTCAAGAATCGCTCACATTCTCCCAGATTTGGCTCATGGGTGCTTTTCAAACTGGCTGTTTTGCTCTTATGACTTGACCCCTTCGTGTGTGTGTGTGTGCGTGTGTGTGTGTGTGTGTGTGTATTTCTCTTACTTTCTGGCTTAATAAGATATCTCAGCCTCATCTTGTATACTTTCTGTTCCAGCCTTAGGCTCAGGCATTTCTCCAAGAAGCTCTGCCTTCTTTTACTAGGAAGTAGGGTCCTAGATGTGCTTATTGCTGCAAGGGAGGTCTTTGCTTCTTGGCCCTTTCAGCAGCCAGAGCTAGGAAACATATGAATGTATGTACACATACACACACACACATATACATGTGTGCACATACACAGATCCATACACATTTATGTGTATTTTATTTTTTAATTTTTAAAAACAAGATTTTATTTATTTATTCCAGAGAGAAAGAGAGAGAGGAGGGGGAGGTGCAGAGGGAGAGAGACAAAGAGACTCTGCCCTGAGCGAGGAGCCTGAGAAGGGACTCGATCTCGGAACCCTGAAATCATGACCCACGCTGAAACCAAGAGTCAGAGGCTTAATGGACCAAGTCACCCAGGTGTTTCATATTGTGGTATTTTTAGAAGTGAGTTCACACCTCCAACCCCAGTTCACTCTCACACAGCTCCTTCTTACCCGCCTCCATTCCATATTTTCTAAAGACTCGTTTATTTATTTTAGAGGCAGAGGGAGAGAACCCCAAGCAGACTCCCAGCTGAAGCCAGAGCTGTTGAAGCCTGGAGCCCGACACGGAGCTCCATCCCACGACCGGAAGACCATGACCCAAGCTGAAAGTAAGAGTTGGTCACTCAACATCCTGAGCCACCCAGACGCCCCTCCTCCATTCCATATATATCTCCCTTCTTCCCTAGTGATAATCGGACTCCTAATAACAATATTTACTCATTTGCTAAAACCATAATAGACCTAGAGATGTCCTAGAATTGATTTTCCCATGCCACTACGAAAAACAAAGTCAGTAAAAGTGGTTCAGGATTTGTTTGTAATTCTTCCCTGATGCCCTTTCTCATCATTGACTGAAAGTATCAAATACTGTGTTCAAAAATAAAGCAGATTACTTCTTTCTCCTTGCCCTCAGGAGGGTTATGACATTCACTTGAGATATGCTTGGGTTCATTGGTTTTAGTTTGACTTCAGTTCTAAAAATTTTTCTCCCTGTCTGTTAGTACAGATGCAAGGCTAGTTTTTGAATGTGTAAAGCACTAACCTGCTTCCGAAAACCAGAGGTATGCAAAACAATATACTCAGAGAAATAGCTCTGCGTCCCTTTCTTTCTGTCCCTCACCCTTTACAGGTAAATGTCCTCAGTGTTTTCTGGTTTACCCCACCCCAACCCCCCGCATTGTCCTCTGTAGAGAGAATATGTATGTGTTCTTCTTTTCCCTATATTCCTATACAAAACACAGCATCCCATATACATTCACCCTCTGCATTTTTCACTTAATGGTATCTCCTGGAATTATTAAAATCTCCATTATTATTACCTCCATTATTATTATCTCCATAATCAGTTCATAAAGATCTTCATCACTCATTTTTACTGTGTGTAGTCCTTACTGTGTATTCACGTTGTATCACACATATGTGTGTATACACATCTTGTCTCCTACGCTTGGAAATGTAAGTGTTTGCAATATTTTGCAATTACAAATAATGAAGCAATGAATAATCCTGTGGGTTTGTATTTTCCTGTCACTGGGGTGTATTTTCAGGGTAAAATGTACAAGCAGTATTGCTTGGTTAGGGGTGAACTCAGAGATAACTTTATCAAATACTGCAGAAGTCCCCTCTGTAGAGCTGTGGCACTTTGTATCCCTACCAGGAATATATGAGAGCCTGTTTCCTACAGCTCTGCTAACAGAGCACCATTTCCAGCTTTTGAACTTTTGTGATACCTTGGTATAGTTTATTAGCACTTTCCTTGTGAGTGAAGTTGAACATCTTTTCATATTGTAAGCATCATTTTTATATCTTTTTGTTAATTGTTCACAACTTCTGAGCACTTTTTCAATAGTTTTAATTTTCCCCCACAATTTTCTTTTTCTTTTTTAAAAATATTTTTATCTATTTATTTGACAGAGAGATCACAAGTAGGCAGAGAGGCCCGCAGAGAAAGAGGGGGAAGCAGGCTTCCCGCCCAGCAGAGAGTCCAATGCGGTGCTCGATCCCAGGACCCCGGGATCATGACCTGGCAGAGGCTTAACTCACTGAGACACCCAGGTGCCCCTCCCCCACAATTTTCACAGATATATATATACACATATATATCTGATATATATATATGTGATATATATCACAGATATATATATACACAGAGATATATATACACATATATATGGGTCATATATATGATATATGATATATGATATATGATATATATGATATATGATATATATGACTGCTAGGGACTGAATTATGTCCACTCACAGTTCATATCAAAGCCCTAACCCTCATTGTGAATTTATTTGGGAATAGGGCCTTTAGGAGGTAATGGACATTGAATGAGATCAGAAGGATGGGGCCCTAATTCAATAGGAGACACCAGAGAGTACTCCCAACCCCCATCTGCACCCTGGCACTCACCCTCACCCCCAGCACAGGCACACAGAGGAAAGGTCATGTGAGGGCAAGTGACTTTGCTTTGGAAGAGAAACTGAACTGAACCAGAGCTTTGACCTTGGATTTGACAGCCTCTAGAACTCGGAGAATATTCTATTTTTTAAGCCCCCCAGTTGATGGCATTTTCTTATGGCAGCCCAGCCAGATTAAGGCAGGAACAATACTTTTTAACCTGTGTTAAATTTTCCCAATATTTTCTTTCAGTGTGTCATTTATCTTTTGACTTTATGTTGGATTTTTTCCATGCGAAAGTTTTATTTATTTTTTACGTAGTCAAAGGAGTAGTATTATAACAACCTTTCCAATAATTGTGCGGCCATTCTCTGATTCTGTACCCAAACTTCACAAGTGGTAGTTTTTTAAAGTTGCATAGATTATTAAAACATCAGTGAACTGTTCATACTCTGTGACATTGTACTTTGAGCGGATTTTCTTTTTAACCTACTCATGATGCTGTCGTATCATACATTAGTCATTTGGAAAATGCTAGTTCACTAAGTTGTACTATCATAGATCAGATATATAAGACGTTTCCAAATGTGTGCAGATTTTATTATACAATATCAGAAAATCATACTTGTTAATACCATCACCAATCTCATCAGAAAGTTTTTAAGTATTGGGAAGCTGTCAAATCACGGTGGCAGCTACACAAATGTTTAAATCTGCTTCTTTTGAAAGAAAAGTGAAACGTGCTCACTCTGTGTGTGTCTGTGCGTGTGTGTGTGTGTGTGTGTGTGTGTGTGTGTGTGTTGAAGAACCTCATGACTGCTAGCAGTTGGGGGCCACTGCCTGGATGCAACCGAGGTGCCAATAGTTGACTCACAAATGTTTTTTTATCATCAGTGCAAAAGACAGCATGGTGGAAAAGGCAAGTAAAGCCTTAGCATTAATTTTTGTTTAAGATTTTATTTATTTGAGGGGCGCCTGGGTGGCTCAGTGGGTTAAGCCTCTGCCTTCGGCTCAGGTCATGATCTCAGGGTCCTGGGATCGAGCCCTGCATCGGGCTCTCTGCCCAGTGGGGAGCCTGCTTCCCCCCTCTCTCTCTGCCTGTCTCTCTGTCTACTAGTGATCTCTCTCTGTGTCAAAAAAATAAATAAATAAAAGATTTTATTTATTTGAGAGAGAGAGTGAGAGAATGCGAACAGGGGGAGAGGGATAGAGGGCCAGAGGGAGAGGGAGAAGCAGGCTCCCTGCTGAGCAGGGAGCCCGATATGGGTCTCGATCCCAGGATTCTGGGATCCCTACCTGAGCCAAAAGCCGAAGCTTAACCGATTGAGCCAACGAGGCACCCAAAGGCCTTAGTGTTATTATGGAAGTACTTGTGATGTGCAGATGCTGTTAAAATGTCTCACATACCCCTCGGGGGTCCATGGGCCGCACTTGGAAGACCACCGCTCTACAGGTTGCCTAAATTCTTCACATTGCATTTTCAATTCAGCACTAACGTCAAGGAAACTATATTAAATCTAGAGATGCCTAGAAAGAGGGAGTATAGCCCTTCTTCCTTCTGATGTACACCCTAGAATGGTTTTCCTCAGCCCCTTTGTGATAACGTCACTGAGGGTAAATGTTCACCTGTACTCCTCTTGGAGAAGGGCATTAAATGCTTAACAAAGATGAGATGGGGTGTGGGTTGCTGCAAACAAGGGAAAGTGTCAGATGTTGCCGCCAACCGCAGATCAAAGACAGGACTTATCTCGGAAGTAATCGAGCAAGGAAGAAAGGCTCCAGCCAGCAGAGATGACAAATACACCTGTTCGATGGAAAAGAGTCCATCTGTCCGTTTGCGGGGGCAGGTGATGGTGGGGGAGGGTTTACCAGAGGTTTTCTTTCCTGGGATGCCGCCCCACCCAACTCCCTCGAGTGCACACACACACTGTCCTTAGTGTGATATGTGTTGAACTAAACCTTAGGAATGAACTGGAGACTCCCTGGCTGGGCTTCCACAAACAAGATCAAGGGAAACCAAGGGAAAGAGTGACCCCCACTGTTTGACCCTCAGATCATCAGAGGTCTTCGAGAACATTCAG
This sequence comes from Meles meles, assembly GCF_922984935.1. Lineage (NCBI taxonomy): Eukaryota > Metazoa > Chordata > Mammalia > Carnivora > Mustelidae > Meles > Meles meles. The sequence continues at coordinate 109,926,234 of NC_060068.1, forward strand.
GGTGGGGCAAAGAGGCGCTGGGCAATGCAAGAATATTCAGGCCTGCGCACTAGGACATCCTGTCCCACCTTCCCTGGAGGGCCATTTGGCTATTGGTGTTAAAGCTCCAAGCTATGGTTTTTTTTTTGTTTGTTTGTTTGTTTTTTATTTATTTTATTTTTTTTTTTTGGAGTCTGAGATTCTGAATTTTTTTTTAATTTATTTATTTTTATTTGTTTATTTACAGCATAACAGTGTTCATTGTTTTGGCATCACACCCAGTGCTCCATGCAGTACGTGCCCTCCTCATTACCCACCACCTGGTCCCTCAACCTCCCAACCCCCCCACCCCCCCGCCGCCCCTTCATAACCCTCTAGTTGTTTTTCAGAGTCCATAGTCTCTCATGGTTCATCTCCCCTTCCAGTTTCCCTCAACTCTCTCTCCTCTCCATCTCCCCATGTCCTCCATGTTATTTGTTATGCTCCACAAATAAGTGAGACCGTATGATACTTGACTCTCTCTGCTTGACTTATTTCGCTCAGCATAATTTCTTCCAGTCCCGTCCATGTTGGGACCAAAAGTTGGGTATTTGTCCTTTCTGATGGAGGCATAATACTCCATTGTGTATATGGACCACATCTTCCTTATCCATTCATCCGTTGAAGGGCATCTTGGTTCTTTCCAGTTTGGCGACCGTAGCCATTGCTGCAATAAACATTGGGGTACAAATGGCCCTTCTTTTCACTACATCTGTATCTTTGGGGTAAATACCCAGCAGTGCAATTGCAGGGTCATAGGGAAGCTCTATTTTTTATTTCTTCAGGAATCTCCACACTGTTCTCCAAAGTGGCTGCACTAACTTGCATTCCCACCAACAGTGTAAGAGGGTTCCTCTTTCTCCACATCCTCTCCAACACACGTTGTTTCCTGTCTTGCTAGCAAGCTATGGTTTTTTGATGCTGCAGTCGGCTTGTGAGAACTTATCCTCAGCCGTCAGATGTGCACAACAGGTATATCTCTAAGGGGATTCATTGTGTCTTTATAATAGAGTTAGAAACACCCTGGGGTTGGGGGGAAGAACAGTAAGGAAAGGGGTTAAATGGTTGATGGAATAGCCCCAGGATGTTTGGAACAGTGGTTCAGAAAATGGGGTCTGCAGGGCCCCGAAGGTCACTGACACCCTTCCCAGGGGGTCCGCAAAGTCAAAGTTTCTCATGATACTACTAAGACATTATTTAGACATTTCACAGTCTTGATCTTTGCACCAATGATGTAAACACGATGGGGGGTAGAACTGTTGGTGACTTAGTAGAGATCAGCAAGGGCGCCGAACGGCACTGATAATTGTTTCGTTCTTTATTGCCAAGCACTTGCAGGAAAAGAAAAAAAAATAGTTTCACTTAAGAACGTCCTAGGGGCGCCTGGGTAGCTCAGTGGGTTAAAGCCTCTGCCTTCAGCTCGGGTCATGATCCCAGGGTCCTGGGATCGAGCCCCGCATCGGGCTCGCTGCTCCGCGGGGAGCCTGCTTCCTCCTCTCTCTCTGCCTGCCTCTCTGCCTAGTTGTGGTCTCTGTCTGTCAAATAAGTAAAATATTAAAAAAAAAAAAAAAGAACGTCCTTGATGAGGCAATAAAAGTATTAGTTGAATCCTTTAGGTCCTTTAGAACACATTTCTAAACATTCTAGGTGACCAAAGGAGAAGCGTGGATAAAACACTTCTACCATATTACAAACTAAGATGGTTGCCTTGAGAAAGAGCCTTTGTGTGATAGAGTTGTGAGCTATCCTAGCTGTTTTTAACATGAAACATTTTTTTTAAAGATTTTATTTATTTATTTGACAGAGAGAGCGAAAGAGGGAACACAAGCAAGGGGAGTGGGAGAGGGAGAAGCAGGCTTCCCGCTGAGCAGGGAGCCCAATGTGGGGCTCGATCTCGAGACCCTGGGCTTATGATCTGAGCTGAAGGCAGATGCTTAACGACTGAGCCAACCCAAGTGCCCCACCAAACATCATTTGTACTTGAAACAATGACTGACCAACCACAGGGCTCTGTTTATACTTTCATGGGCCTGGAGTACTTTTGCCTTTGTGAATCCTTTTCTCTGTATAGAAGATATAAAAAATACATTTTATGACCACACTGCTATAAAGATAGATAAATTAATATTATTAATCAAAATATTTTTTCTTCTATCTAAAAGAATTAACTTGCATTTTCTTTTTTCTGATTTTAAAAGGAAATTTTTTTGTGGACCCATAAAGTCCTGTGAGCCTTAGCAATGTTCCTGTTGGAGAAGTTGGGCCTGACTGGCAAACTATGGTTGTTCAGACCTGGTTATGTGCAGGGCCGAAATCTCCATAAGTCACAATTTAAATATCTAGTGTTAATATATTTGCCTTTATATCAATGGAGGTTTTTTGTTTGTTTTTTGGTTTATGTTTTGTTGTGTTCTGTTTTATTTTTAAAGATTTTATTTATTTATTTGACAGACAGAGATTACTAGTAGGCAGAGAGGCAGGCAGAGAGAGAGAGAGGAGGAAGCAGGCTCCCTGCAGGACCCTGTGATCATGACCTGAGTTGAAGGCAGAGGCTTTAATCCACTGAGCCACCCAGGCACCCCTGTGTTTTGTTTTAACAGAGGAAGGGCCCAATGAATGCAAAATGCCTAACACCCACAGAGATCATAATACAGTCTTACGAATATGGTAGATATTTTCTTGAAAATGCATGAAATGAACCTGTCACTTCAAGGAAAGTCACTAACATTATGTTGCCAATGATAAATTTGAACTTTCAAGCAAAAATTACAGTTTTGGGATACTTGTACTTTGCTGCTGTAAGCTTTACAACTTAACAATATTTTTGAGTCTTTTGATGGTATCAGAAAACTGTTGCTCTTAAGGAATGTAATTTTCTGGGGCGCCTGGGTTGTGATCTCTCTCTCTGTCAAATAAATAAATAAAATCTTCTTTAAAAAAAAGAATGTGATTTTCTGATATTGTACAATGAAAGGTGCTCATATTTGGAAGATAAGAAAAGCTATATAACCCCGTTGAAACAACTATTTTCTAAATGACCAAGGTATGATTTTCCTAAATCACGCATGGCTAAAACATCCATTCAAGATATAAGATAGATTAATGGACTTTTATGTTACCAAGTTTATTGTTCAGTTTTAGATTCTGCATTGCAATTAACCTTTAAGAAACTACTACTTCTTGAATTTTGGTGCAGTATCAAAGACGAACACGCAAAAGAATCTGAGGAGGCTATTAAATCCTCTGCTTTACTTTTCTTTTTTTAAAAAGATTTATTATTTATTTATTTGACAGACAGAGATCATACGTAGGCAGAGAGGCAGGCAGACAGAGAGGGGGGAAAGCAGGCTTCCTGCTGAGCAGAGAGCCTGATGCGGGGCTCGATCCCAAGACCTGGGATCATGACCTGAGCTGAAGGCAGACACCTAACGACTGAGCCACCCAGGTGCCCCTAAAATCCTGCTTTTCCCCCCAAATACGTAACTGTCTATGGCTGGATTTTTTTCTTTTTTTCTTTTTTTTAGAATACTTTAATATATGTAGTAGCTGATTGAATACAGGGACTATCAGAATCTAGCTATTGTCTATTAAATCAGACAGTAAAGAAATGTGCAAAATTGCAAAACAATGCTACTCTTACTCCTTTTTTTGTTTAGAGCGTATAATAGTTTTTCATACAAATACATCACGTATTTTTATATATTTTAAATGAATAAATTAATAAATATTCAAAATTTTCCTGTTTTAATTTCTAACACAGCAAATTTTGATAGATACAACCTACATAAACAAAATCTCTTTAAAGTCCTCACTAAGTTTTAAGAGGATAAAAGGGTTTTAAATCCAAATAGTTTGAAAGCTGCTATTGTAGAATAACTACCTGGTAAAATGTTCAAGAAAGACCATTAAGCTTGAAAAGCCGGTGACAAGGAGTAAATGCAGTGGAAATCCAAATATATTTACTATCAAGTGGATACGGATACAAGAGCTAGAAGAGGAGTGGTGGTTCTCTCCCAGTGGGATACTAAGATTTTCATATTTTGCGCATTTTGGTTTTCCAAGTTCCACATCGCAGACATGCATTTCTTTTACAATTGGAGGAAAGAAAAGCTGGTGAAACCCCTGAGCCAGATTAGGTGAGGGGACAGGTCACCGAGGAGGCGAAAGAACAAGGCATACGAAATAAGGAGGAGAGAAGAGAGAGAAAATGTGGAGCCTTCTGGAGAGAGGAAGAGAAAGGGCCTCTGCCTGAACAGCTGTGGGGAACAATATTGCTGGTGAGTTCTATGAGAACAGTGCGCTGTAGAGAAGTATTGGGGATGAGACCGCTAAGATCACCTCTTAGGGGGGGTATAGACTCTAACTCATGGTTGGTGGTGTGGGACTGAGTGGGGACAAAAGACACTCTGCACTGGGGGGGCATGGAAGCCTGGATGAGCACCGAGAGGAAACCAACCCCCCAAGAAGTGTCCTTCAGGTGCAAGTTACAAAAACTCAGGTCCTGGATGAACCTGGATTTGAACCTCACTGCCTGTCCTCTCTATGATCTCAGGCAGAATTCTTGCTTCCCCCCCCAAAATGTATAGTGTCCTTATCTGTAAAATGGGAACAGAAATGTATGAGAAAGAGCCTGCCTGTGGTGAGGGTCAAATTATGGGATATACATGCTCTTCACTAAGACAGAATCGATGCTGGGGTGGACGGTCTTGGCCACCTAGGGTTGCATAATTACTTCTGAACTACTTCTTGGCCTTCTAGGGTTGCAGACTGGCATCTGTTAGACAGTCATCTTCTGTGTCTGACCTTGGCCATCGCTGTGGACCTGGGAAAGAAAGACCCCAGGTCTGTCTGCTGCCAGGACACCAGCAGACTATAGGAGCCTCCCTCTCTCCACACAGGCCTGGCCTTCCCTTCAGCTGCAGTGTTGTCTCTTGTTAAGGTTTCCAGGAGTACCTCCTACATTTTGGACCAGGGTTTGGATAGCGTGCCAACACACCTGCATGGGCCTGGCACAAAGTAGTTGCTCAGCAAGTGTTTGTTGATTGAATAAATAAAGTCTGGCATCCTTCTGACTTGTTGCGGCCCACAGAAACCTCACCTGTTGCCTGATCCCTGCAAAACAGGGGGCCCTGCCTAAGGACCCAGGGGAAGGACAAGAGAACAAGGGAGACAGTCTCTGCACCTTCCCTGACACCCATCTGTAGCTTCCCTGAGGGTGTCTCACACATCCTTAATGCTTTTATGGGGAACCCAAAGAATCATCATTTCTCCAGTTTCATCTGTTGTTACTCTCCCCTTCACTCATTTTATTCCAACTCCGCACTCATTATTCCTTTTTTTAAAAAATTGAGATATGGGGCACCTAGGTGGCTCAGTCAATTGTCTGACTCTTGATTTCAGCTCAGGTCATGATTTCGGGGTTGAAAAATTTAAAAAATGAAAAAAAATTGCAAAGCAGTGTCCATACAAGCCATTTATGTATTCAGTAATCCAATTAAGTACTGAGGCCATACTTTGTGCCACACACCAATGTGGGTGATGAAGATTAAGCAGTGAACAAAACAGGCAAAAATCCTTGACCTCTGGGAATTTGAAATCCAGTAGGGAAATAAAGACAAGAGTCTACAGAGTTGACCTGTCAGATAGTGTAACTGCCTTGAAGAAAAATAAGGCAAGGAAGGGGGAGAGTGTAAGATGGGGTGGCGTTTCAAATTTTAGAGAAGACCTCCCTGAGAAGGTGACATTTAAGCAAAGACCTGAAGGAGTAAACCATGCAGATGGGGAAAGGAGGAAGTGTTCCAAGATGAAGGAGAGGAAGTGCAAAGGCCCTGAGGCAGAAGTGTCTGTGAGCTGGTCAAGGACTAGTGTGTTCTGACTACAGAAAGAAGTAATTAATGTGATGTAATAGAAGTGGTAATCATATGCAACATATAAATGTATCTAGTCAACCCATTCCTTAAATTTACACATTGCTGTATGTCAATTTATATCTCAATTTTTATTTTTATTTTTATTTTTTTTTAGGAGAGAGCAAGCGAACTTCGGGGTAGGGAACAGATGTAGAGGGAAAGACTCTTAAGCAGGCTCCACACCCAATCCAGAGCCCACAAGGCAGAGCTCCATCTCAGGACCCTGACATCATGACCTGAGCCCAAATCAAGAGTTGGAGGTTTAACCTACTGAGCCACCCAAGAGCCCCGCTTTGCGAATTTTTAAGGTGTGATGTGAAAGCAGCACATCGAGGTGGGGAGGTTACCACTGCTGCTACCTGGACAGCCTGAAATCCGGGAGTGGTTTTGAATTAATTCTCTAATCTCTTCCCATCACCTTCTGCAAGGTGAAGTAAACTTCACTTTCTTCCTGGCCGGTGTGTATTATTATTTAAATTTGGTCCACAGCTGGGTGCCGAGGTGGCTTCCACCATCGCAATTTGGCCAAGAAAGGGAAGGAAGTAGAGAAAAGGCCCTATTTAGATACCCTGGATGGGGTACTAACACCTTCGGGCAAGAAACCAATTTAGGACTCTATAGATGGGCTTTGTAGCTGTTCCTTCTCTTTCTGCTTGTCTGCGGTTAAAAAAAAAAAAAAATGTGTGTGATAATCACTTTTGATGGCAGCAGATCCCAACTTGGGTCCAACAGTGAAGGTTGGATGAATCAAGTAGTTAACCGCTTCCATGGACAAAGCAGGTCCAGACTTCCCGGGGTCACTGTAAAGAAGCCCAAGGGAGCCAAAGAGGGTGCGGGCGGTGTGCATTGCTGGCTGGTAACAGCAGTTATGCCTCCCCTTCCCCGGGCTAACGGGAAAGCTTCTAGGGTTGAGTCTGCTACAGTGCCGTGCTCAGGTACACAGTAGGTGCTCAGTAAGTGTCGCTGGAGACACAGGGGCTGGGAGTCACGCGGGAGAAGCTTCTCTGCGGGGGGTCAGAGGCTTTCCCAGCACTGGGCTCAGGGCGCGCCCGGGGCTCGGCCCTCTGTCCAGCGTCCAGCCTCCAGCCCGGGTGTCCGCGGGCAGGGCCTCGGGGCCGCCGGCGGACAGACCCGCCGACCTGCCGGCGACGAAGCGCGGAGGCCTAGGCGCGCGCAGCCGCGAGACCGGGGTCAAGGCCGGGGCGCCCGGGTGGCGCGGGAGGGGTGGCCGGACGCGCGGGGCTGCATGGGATGTGACGAGCGGCGCGCTGTGCATTGTGGGAATCCCGGGGCCGCGGCGACTGGTTCCAGTTCACTCGGCAGCGGAGCCGGGCGGAGGGGGCGAGCGCGCGGCGCGCGGGCGGGAAGCGAGGAGGCGGGCGGGCCAGCGAGGAGCGCGGAGAGAAAAGGCGCGAGCGGCCGAGAGGGCACGGGCCGGACACCTAGCTGCTGCCGCCGCCGCCGCCGCCGCCAAGCCGCCCCGTAAGTGCCGCGCGGGCCCCCTCGCCGCGCGCCCGGTCCCCCGTCGCCCGGTCGGGTCGCTGCTCTTCCGGCCGCGGGGACCCGGGAGCGGCCGGGCCTGGCGCGCACGGGAGGCGCTCGGCCGGGGTCGGGTCGCCGCGCTCCGCGTGGCCCATGCGGGGCCTCGCGCGCGCACGGCGCCCTCCCAGGCCCTGCCGGGCCGCGCGGGATTCTCTCTGGTTTTGTTCAAACAGCAAACCCGGAAGCCAACTTCTCTCCAAACCGCGTCCTCCTGCCCGCGCCTGGGCGCTTTTGTGGGAAGGCGACAGTGCTGGCCCCTCTCCCGGCGACCCTTCCCGGGGCGCGCGAGCAGGCTGAGCCCGAGGCCCGGGGAGGCCCCGCGGCGCTGGCCGGCCAGCGTGGGCCTGGGCGGTCGGGAGCTGCCGTGCGCGGAGTTGTACTTGGTGAGGCCCCCGCCGGCCCGCGAGCTGCCGGCCCCCCACACAATAAGTCGGGCCCAAGAGCCAGGTGGCGGCGGTGTAGGCGTCTGGCTCCGTCTCTACGCAGAAGGGAGGGTTGGCGGCTGGGGGGATACACTCGTGGGATTGGAGCCAGGCAGGGCCCGGGAGGGGGTTGTCCAGGGAGTGGCTGGAGAGGGAACGCGGGAACACTCCCCCCCCGCCCCCCCGTTGCCCTCTTTCATCTTCTGATCGGCCTTTTGTTTGCTTTGTGGCTGGGAGTTTTTTTTAAAAGGTAACTCCCGAAGGCTGTAGGCTCCCAGGGTGGAGAAGGCCGGGAGGGAAGGGACTCGCTGGGGGTGGGGAGGGGTGGGGAGGTGAGCGCGCTGGATGCTGCGGGCGGTGTCACCTGACAACAGGTGTGCGGGGTGGCGCGCCCCGCCTCCACTCCAGGGACCACGGATTGCTCAGGGATCTGGTCAGTAGATTGGAAGATTCTTTCAGACAAGATGTTAGGGAAAATACTGCACAGTTTGAAAGCGAGAAACGTCTGTACAAACAGCTAAGGCAAACTTTGAATTCAGCAATTACAATTACCATGAAATCCTTGTAAGATTTTAATGATCCAATAAACAGCATATAAAAATAGACAATTAGAGGGGCCTTCCTGCTGGCTTCTCTTTTTCTTCCACCTTTGTGGTTTGAGGTTTTACCGTTAAAGAAGGGGCAAAGTACTTTGTCCCAGGCTTCCTGCTCAGCGGACTAGGGAAGTTTCAAAGAGCTTTGAGTGGGAGACTCTAGGTGTAAGTTAGGTGGAATCCACCTGCTGCAGGTGCCCTCAGAGCACTTATTGACTCTGAAATGCCCACCTTATGCCGCAACTAGAAATTATACCGCCTGTACACAACGGACTAAAGTTGGACAGTGTCATCCTAGTCTTGCACAAAAGCCTCTCCAGTGGGGATAGATTTGCTTTAAAACTTTAAATTTTTTTCTTAAAAAACAAAACAAAACAAACAAAAAGCCAACCCAAACCAGAAGACCCTTGAGTCTTTAAATTCTTCCCCTCTCTAGTTTTAGGAGGAGAGCAGGAAATCTCTTTATTCTGTTACTTTGTTTTAGCCTACCAATGCTGATAGCTAGATGAAGGCATTAAGAAGGAGGGAAGAGTTTAAGCGAAGATTACTTGAGGTAGGGCCTTTAGAATGAGGAGTGGTCTGGACTACCACTTGTGACACTCTAACACACAGCCCCAAGTCACTGGGTGGTCTGTACCCAAGGGACCAGGGGCAGGGAGTGGGACATCTCCATCTGCCATTTCTTCTGGTCCTTGTGACAGTAGAACTCCGAGACCCCTTATCCTTTTCCCATAGAGAGGCTTGGAGTCCATGTATTCTGGGACCTGCCTCTAATACGTTCAGAGCTAATGCTGTCCCTGGTCATTTCAAGGTGATTTATTAAAATAAACCAAAGTGCAAACCCCAAGCTGTCAAAACACAGTAAGAACCTGTATATGCTATGGATCAGAATTACAGCAGCTTCTACTTTTTGTTGGATTGTGTCTTTGGGTTTATGTTAGGTTTCTCAGAGCTCCGTTCTTGGCATATATGCTGGGAAGGAGCAGGGGTTGGGAGGCCCATGCCAATCCTGTGGGTCCTGCCCCACATTCTAAAGTTCTAGAAGCACATTGGAGGCCATCCCAGCTCTTACAAGTGAGCCTAAGTGGGTTCTGAAGAGTTGTATAGCTTGTTTGCTTGGATCAAGCCTGCCAGATTCATATCTTACTGTCTTTCAATAAATAATTCTGAGAATCACCTCTGAGTCAGGTGCTGGGGTCAGGAGCATGATCAAGAGATGCCCAGTCCTCATCCTTGGGAAGGTGATGCAAAGAGAAGACAGGCAAGTGGCTGGTGTAAGGTTGGTGCAGAAGGCCACAGTAACTCTCAGTGTAGTCCCCAGAGCAGTGACATAAACAGGAGCAAGCCCTTCCTGGGTATAGAAAAGCCAAGTAGGAATTGGCAGAGGAGGGCAGATGTGGATAAGTGTTTGAGGCCTGGGGAGCCCCATGTGTTGAGTCTTAGAACAGTGAGAATAGAGGTCATATGGGGGAACTGCCAGGGGCTCAGAATGGCTGAATCCTAGAGGGAGTCAGGTGAAGCTAGAAGAAACCATCGAAGGCTCTGAGCAGGAGAGAGACGTGGTTAGATGTTCATTATTCTTACTGGGAGTACTTCAGCCATTCAGCAAATACTGAATGGCTTCTAGATGCCAACGCCATCCAACCAGGGTCCTCCTCTATTGAAGTGCACATTAAACTTTTCCTTTGATAGCCTTCCATTGAAATGGCTATCTTAAAGTATGGCATAACCTTTAAAAGAGAGAGGAGGTGGGAAGGAACGTTTCCTCTTAAAGCAGGAAGACAGTGCCTTGCTATTGAAAGGTAGTGCCAATTCCTTTAGTGCCGATCACGAGCATGGGGGTTTACAGAGGTGAAATTTTAATTCCAGACTAGCCTTCTGGAAACTCTTTCCTAAATAATACTTGTGTTTGTCTTCTGTTTTTAACTCCACCACAAAAACTTGACACACAAGGAAGATACATGTGCTGGAACAAAATTTGCAGTTTAGGATTTATTTATTATCCGAATTTGTCCTTCTCTCCTTGTTTGTAATCCCTTGGCTCACTGAGGGTGGACTGTAAGTCCTTTAATCATCCAGCTCACTTGATGATGTAGTGTTTCATGAATGGAGAGAGATGTTTCTTCTGATTGGCTAGTGTACCAGAGCAAGTCTCTCTTCTCGGCCAATCAGAGGGCTGTTTCTGAAGCCCATCTCTGTGAGTGATAGTTGTGGAGTAGATCCTTGTGCCTCTGGGGACATGATAGCAGTGACACCGTTAATCATCTGGTATGATGGGAGTAAATGGAAGAGAATGCCGTCAACAGGATTAGTGTCCCACGCTTCACAATTAAGGGCCTCAGGTTGGCTGTCATGATTGGAGTTGATGGGAAGTGACAAATGCATGTGGACACATAGGCATTTATCCAGCTGCAAGGAGTGGATGGTGCTGTCCTCCCTCGGCAGCAGTGACTTGAACCACTGATTGCTCAGAATCCCCCATCCTCGGGTGCTGGAAATAGGGCCATTTGACTAGCAGCTCCCCAGCAGTTCTGGTCAATATTTCATTTGGGATCGATATGCACGAATTTCATTGCTTGGATAATAAAAGACTTCACAACCGCCGGTTACAGTGGTTTTGTAAGTGCCCTGATAAAGAGTTGTCTATGCTGTAGCCTTAGTGGAGGTCAGTCATTTACAGATGTGAGGAAGCTAAGTATTTCCCTCTGGTCTCTTTCATCTTTTACAGAGCTAGTCTCATGGCAAAAGAGAGTCGGCAGGAGCCATAGAATTATCAGGGAGTGGGAAGGCCCCTTCGTGGCTCCCACTTTAGCTGTCAGTGCAGTTGTGGTATTCCCTTCCTGGGAATCCCTAAGGTGACTCCACGAGCTCCCTGAATTTTGAGGATATGATTTCTCACAGGGATTGGCCAGGTACGTGTCCACGAATGGTCTCGCTGAAGGTGCCTGACTGGTGTCCCGCCTGCCGCATCTCTGAGTCCTGTGGCCTATGGCCTTTGGAAATGCTGCCCTCATCTTTGCCAAGAGCACCCCATCTACTGTAAATGCCAGCTGATCTGTCACCATCCAGCCAGCATTTTAGAGCCTACCAGATCACAGGTTGGTGGGGGCCTGGTAAGCAGAGCCCACTAGTGTAGCAACTGCTAAGGTCGAGGAGGTTGGTTTCACAGCCAGCCTTCTTCCTAGTCCTGTGCCGTGAGGAAAGATCACATGCCCTGTCTCATCTCGGTTTGTGGGAGGCCTGTGGTCAGAGACTTGCCTCTCACTCGAGACTTGCCTCTCACTCAAGCCTGGCTAACTTCTCCATACAGCCTTTCTCCGTCAGTGTGCGACTCTGGGTAAGCTTTAGGCTTCTGCAAGCAAGGTTTGTGTCTATTGTGATTGACTTGTAGTCAGAGGGGTTGCAGAGGTAAAGACCACAGAGATCCCTTCAGGATCAACCACAGAACCTTCATTTCCAGTCAAAAAAGACCCAGCTAAGATAATGTGCCATGATGAATGAATGCCAAGGTTGCCTGAAGCCATGTCACCATCGTCAAAGCACGTGGAGGCCCTCTCTAGGGGTGAGGACTTCCAGTTTCTTGAATGGGGTGCCCTCCTGGATGATTAGTCCAGGAAGGAAGCACACAGTTTTGTCGGTTTGACAAGATAGTAGAGCTGTTTCTCTTCTGAGCAACATGAGTGCCTTGAAGAGAAGCCGAGTGTGTTAGAAGCCACTTTTTCTGTGACAGGGGACCATCCACCTCTCAGAAGAGGTTGGATGCAGGACATGGGTCACATAGGTCCCAACAGGCTTTGGCTGGCTGCTCACACCCTGGTTTCGTGGTCAGTTTTTACCTTGGTTTGTTGTGTGATGGAACTGGCTGTTTTCTCTGCTGACTGGATAGCTAAAAGACATTTCTCAGCCGCTCTTGTGGTTAGGTGAGACCATATGACCAAGTTCCAGTCAGTGAATCATGGTTAGTAGTGGTATGCCCTCTTTCCCCCTTGAAGGCCTCCATGCTTTATCCTCCATGGCCTTTTCCCTTCTGTGGTAACCCTGGGAATTGCGCAGTGAGGGATGGGAGGGGTCTGGGCCCATGACTCATGTGCAGTAGCACCAGCCAATCATGGAAACCCACTTTGGACTTTCACGAGGGAGAATCAATCTGTAGGGGCTTGTTTGTTAGAGCAGCTGGTGCCATCCTTGCCAGTATGGATAACCCACATCATCTTTCCAGGAGGCAGCCTCTTTTCAAATTATACACGTTCTTATTTTTATTGACTGTCCTGAGCACTCACTCCGTCAGTGCTTTTCAGGCCCTGTATATGCATGTTTTTGTTCTGTTCTCTCACCAACTGCTCGACGTCCATTCTGTCTTCATCCCCGCTTGATGGTAAGATAAGCTCTGAGGGTGACATTATGTCACATGCCCAAGGACACATAGGCAGTAAGCAGCAGAGCCACAACCTGAAAGAAGCCAGTCTGACTTTGGAATTTTTCATTAACCCCAGTACTCAATGGCCACGTCCATCACAGCCACTCTCTCCCCATGTGGGTGCCTGGCCATGGCCACCCATTTCTCCACAGACCCCTGAAAAGTGTAATGGACTGGGCAGACTTGCAGGTTTATCTGGAGACTGCCCAGCTACAAGGCGATTTTCTGAAAGATATTTTTAAAGTTAGCATGTATCACTGGATGTCGGAGGCTGCGTGGCTTCGCCAGAAGTCTCTCCGAGCTGTGGCTGCAGCGTGGGGACCTACAGTTAGAAGTGCGGGAAGAACATGGGGAGGGGTGAGGAGCAGGAGCTGCAGGGTCAGCCCTGGGGCATGAAGACGTGGGTCTGTGTTATCAGGAGCCTGACCAAAAGTTAGGCGTGAAGATGTTCTCCTCTCAGCAGAGTGACACTTGGGGATCCATGATGTTGAAGGTCCTGCCTGGGACCCAGGGACTTAGGGATGAGTTAACCACCTGGCACCAAGTCGCTTGCAGTGCAGTCAGGCTGGGGAGGCGGGTCCACAGATACGTGCCAGAAGGTGAGCTTTGGGAACAGGGAGCAACGAGTGACGCCAGTCAGTGGTCGGGTCTGAGTACAGGGATGGCATGAGCGCCAGCACAGTAGGTCGGGAAGAGGACAAAGGGCGTCAGGCGGGGAGATATTCTGGACCCTGCATTACAGGGCAGGAAGTCAGGGGCGGCGGGAAGCAGTGCCACAGAAGCAGGTGAAGGATGCTGTTTGTGGCCGGCTCAGGGTGACGGGGAACATACAGGGGGGACACACATCCTCTGGCCTCCATGGAGAGAGACTGGAGCTGAGGATGATAGGTGAGAAGAGAGAGCTGAATCAAGGCAGGGAGGCCGAAGAGAAAGGAAGAGGCCCGAGAAGTTACGAGGTGGGTTCAACAGAGCTTGGCTCATGGCTGGGCACTGTGAAGATGGGCAAAGAAGTAAGGCGTAGGTTGACTGCTGCTTGGTGACTTGGTACATGAGGTTGTCACTGCTGGGGCTCAGAAACCCAGAGGAGGGAGTTCCAGGTGCCCATGGGACTTTCAAGTGGGTCCTTGCCACAGGCAGTCAGAGCAGAACCCTGGGGCTCCACAGCCAGGTATGTACCCGGGAGGCCCTAGCATGTCCACGTAAGGGCTGGAGTGGAAGGGAAACACCAGGAGCATCACTTTTAAGGAATGAACGTTTTGAGGGCCCGTCAGGCTTGTGAATGCTAATGGCTCCTCTCTGGGACAGGACATTGCCTATTTGCCACAGAGGCAGCCCCAAACATAACCAGACAGTTCCGCCTGAGGCTGGGAGCTGACACCAGGGCTCTGGGAAGAACAGGGCTGAGCTGCATTAATCATCACTGACTGTAGGCCTCTACTGCTAAAGGAAGGGAAATGTTCAGATCTGAAAACTCCTAGTCCAGAGGTGTGGGGTTGGTCCGTGAGACACATTTGTAGTATAGGAAAATACTGTTGGGAAGCCCCATGACAGTTTTCCCTGCAGACACACATGTGCACACATGTGTATGTATACTATTTCCTGCTCAGAGTCAGCATGGACACCTGTTTGCAGGGACTCTTTCAAAATGGAGCCCATCACAGCAAGAAATGAGGCCATTTAATTGTTTCAGAGAAACTCAGGCCCTTCTAGGGTTCTCTTTAGCTCACAGTGATCAGTTAAGACTCGGTGCCCTTTGATGAGAAATGTAACATTCTCATCATAATTGTCTAGCCACCACCCCCCACCGCCCCGTTAGAGTGCCCAGGAATCTGCTGTCTGCTGTTTTGGCTATCTGTGTCAGGCAGATGACTTGAGATGACCTTATGCATCACCCTGATGTTATATGGACCACAGTGTGTTCCAAATATAGGGTTGGGCATCAGTAACAAGGACTCCTAACTCTGTGGACTCTGCTGGTGTTGTGGCATGGCCCGTTGGAGCTGGAGTGACCTACATAGCCCACAGCTTGACCTCAGTTTTCCAGTAGAGAGTCCTGCCCATTTGGTTTAGTGGTTGAACATTGATGTCCTCTGGGAAATGCTTGCCTGGTGCCCAAGGATAGGCTGAGGCCTCTTCACAACCTCTCCTAGCATCCTTGCTGCCTTTCATGGTTATCACTTAAATAACTGTAGGGTTATTTCATCTCTTTCTGCCCCATGAGCTCCAGGAGAACAGAGAAGATACCCCCTGCCTTGTGCCTTGCTGTCTCCATTCCCCAGCACAGTTCTTGAAGCAAGTGCATGAATGACTTGAATGCTCTCATGGAACATTTGATACCTTGAATCCTCTTAGCACACGTGTAGACTTTACTGTTGCTGTGCTAGGAGTGCAGCCAGAGGCAGCCCTCTGAGAGCCTGCCTTCTGACGGGAGAGATGGGGGCATAGCCACATCATCGTGGTGTCAAGTGCAAGGCAGCCCAGGGATGGAGCGGCTGGATCTGAGCGCTTGGAAAGTGTTGGCAGAAAGCAAATGAGAGGGATAGTGGCAGTCCTGGCCAAAGGGCAGGGCCCCTGCAGGGGAGGGCATTTGTGGGGAGCTGTGCGTGACTTCCCCTGTGCCCGAGTTTGGAGCACCGGAGGTATAGGGTGAAGCTGGATGGATGTGCCAGGCCTTGAATCTAGGACATTTCCATGATGGGCCAGGGATGTCGATTCTTCCTTAGGAATGTGGCAGCCAGAGAAGGCTTTCAGATCAGAGCCATTAACCATTCAGACATATCTGTACCAGCCCGGAGGACAGGGCAGTTGGAGAGTATGGCCCGCTGTGGGGAGACCTCTTCAGGAGATGTTCGTGATGGCCTGGGTTCAGTCAGTCAGGTGGACGGGAGAGGCCTTCTGAGAGTTGATGGAGACAGAGTATCCTCTGGACTCGAATGGCATTTTGGATGGGGATGGGGAGGAGGAGCAAGGAAAGACAAGCACTTCTCCATCTTCTCTAAGGACAGGCCCAGCTAGCGGACTGGAAGTGTTCTGAGGGCCTGTGATTACAGCCCAGCTTCCTGCTGAACTCTGGTGAGCTGTTCTTGGCCCCACGGAGAAAGGATCATGAGGTAGAGACGCTGCTTTCATCAGACTACCTAGGTAGCAGGCTTTCCATCATTGCTGGGGGCAGGTGCCATAGTTTTCCTTCATGAAGGCTTCTGCATGTGTCCATCCTGGTCTCAAGGATATGAATATGCAGTTATTGAACAAGTGTGCAGGACGTCGCTAAGAAATCCCATTGCCTTTTACATCACGGGGCATAGAGGCAAGGCACTTGAGAGCACTCATTGTCAGAGTAGCGTTGAAGCGGAAGTGGCCGCTGAAATGGATGTTACGGTATCAAAGGTGAAAAGCATTGCCCTTCTCTTTCCAGGGGTGAGGTGCTCCAGCAGAGGGCCCCAGCTGGGCTGGGTGGGGGCTCAGTGGCTGCAGGCGGTGGCCCTTCCCCTAGGGGCCGGGGAGCATGGGGTGGGTGGCAGTCACTGTTCCCATGGTCCTGACGTCTGTGCCTCTTGCCTCCACAGGGTGCTTTACTGATCCACCTCCAGGGCTGCCGCCATGTCGAGCCGGGGTGGGAAGAAGAAGTCTACCAAAACCTCCCGGTCCGCCAAGGCGGGAGTCATCTTCCCGGTGGGGCGGATGCTGAGGTACATCAAGAAAGGCCACCCCAAGTACCGGATTGGAGTGGGGGCGCCCGTGTACATGGCTGCCGTCCTGGAGTACCTGACGGGTGAGTACACCTGAGTCCCCCGGGGGTACCCCTGGATTTGTGTCGTGGCAGTCCGGACACCCTCCAGGGATCGAGCCGACCGTGGGGCTCCTTTTCTCTTGAGACTTTTCGAAACTGCAGAGAAGCTACAGGAGTAGTACAATGGACCTTTTCACCCAGTTGCCCCAGTTGTTTACACTCTGCCCTGTTAGCTGTCCACTTGGAAATTTCTTTAATCTCCCAACATTGGCCTTTGTAGTTCTTTTGTGTGTGTGGTTTTTTTGTTGTTGTTGTTTTCTTTCCTGATCCAAGATCCATTTCAGGATCCTGCTTTTCCTTTAGTTATCAGGTTTCTTTAGTCTTATTTAAGTTGAAACAATTCCTTACTTTTTTTTTTCCTTAAATCTTCCAAGACATGGATGTTTTTTGAAAAATGCAGCCAGTTGTGTTGCAGAATGTCCATCAGTCTGGGTTCGTTTCATGACTTGCATTTGGGTTGAGCACTTTTGACGGGGGGATTGCCTAAGTGCTCTTGCGTCCCTGTCTAGTATTGTGCTAGGAGGCACCTGACATGGGTTTGTCCTGCTGTTGGTGATTCACTGGGGTCCTATGGTTAAGGATTTCTGCACAGCTGGAATCACGGTCTTCCCCCAGTGGCTTTGGCATGCCTGAATGCTCTTACCTGAATTGGTTATTGCTGTAGTGGTTATGAAAGAATGCTGTTTCTGTTTGTCATTTCTTCTGCTTTGTATTAGTTGGCATTCTTCTGTAAAGAACTTACTTTCCTTCTGCCCTTCCCTCTTTCTTTTCTTTGGACTTGCAGCGTTGCTTCATGGACATCTTTATTGGGTTATACACTACACGTCATCACCCAGGATGGGGCTCGTGTTGTCTCACGTTTGACATTCAGGCCGCTTCTGCTGTCCTTTGTGATGGCCTCTTCCATTCTTATACATTTTCTTGCTTTCCCCCACAACGAGATGTTCTAGTCTCACCCTGAATTTCCCCAGCTCCAGTCTCAAAATCAGCTATTTCTCTCAGGGGGCAGGGGTGGTCCTTTTACCGAAAATAACTTTATTGGTCTCACTGGTGGCTCCATGGCCACTGCGGGAAGTCAGCTGAGGAGGGATATCACCCCCATCTGTAGTGACTCAAAAACCAGCCTCAAGTGTAAGAGAACTTGCCTGGGGCCTCATAGAGCAAGTAAGGAGCTGAGAAGGGACCCAGATCCTCTGGGTCATTGTAACGCTTTTATTGCTTAGTGCTCCATGCTCCTCAGGGTGTGTGGCAGGAAGGGCACCCACCATCTTGCAGCCACCTCTCCCACAACCAGACAAGGGGACTCAGCAAGACATGGTGCCTCTTCCAAAATGATAACACGCAGCAGGAATGCTGGATCACTTCTTGCTTCTCCCGTCTCTCAGTGAGGTGACACCAAGGGTTCCTCCCTAAAAATGTGGTCATGAAGTTGTTGTGTTCTTCTGAAAGCACAGAGGCATGAGAAATCACTGGTGGGTTACAGATGGGAGGCGTCCGCACTTCTGGGACATTTACCATCTGCTTCGCAGACTCTCAGAGGCAACATGCCTGGTAGCATGAGCTAGGTGTGGCAACATACCTGGTAGCATGTTCTAGAGGTTGCCTTTGCCTTTTATTTTTTTTTATTTTATTTTTTTTAAAGATTTTATTTATTTATTTGACAGAGAGAAATCACAACAAGGCAGAGAGGCAGGCAGAGAGAGAGAGAGAGAGGGAAGCAGGCTCCCTGCTGAGCAGAGAGCCCGATGCGGGACTCGATCCCAGGACCCTGAGATCATGACCTGAGCCGAAGGCAGTGGCTTAACCCACTGAGCCACCCAGGCGCCCCGTGCCTTTGCCTTTTAAGTACAACAGATGATTGGGCTCTGGACCCAAGAGGAGAAAGAGGCCAGCTTCACATTTCAGAGCAAGATGCAAGGCTACAACCTCCTTCCCACACCTACTCCAGCCTGGAGCAGGCCATAAGGAGGAGAATGGGGTCCCTCACCCATGACAACATGCACTGCATGGTTGGGGGGGTGTCACTGGGCTCTGATGGCTCCCGGCCTGAAGGTGCACTCTTGGCTCAGACATTCTGAATGCCAGTGGGCCTCTGCTCTGGCGTGCCCAGCTCCTGGCTAACTGAAAAATCCTTCAGGTAGATGTCCACACCTATCACAAGGGGACTCCACCCTCGGCATGGAGCCTGACTTGGGGCTCGATCTCCCAACCCTGAGATCATGACCTGAGCCAGAATCAGGATCGGATGCCTAACCAACTGAGCCACCCGAGCATCCCCGATTTGTTGGTTTTAAATCATGGGTCAAGGCGCTGTGTGTCAGCATTGCTCCAGCTGTGTGTAGCAGAACTGAAGTGATGAGATTTAAGATGTATTCTAGCAAAAAAACACAGCTCCATGGCCGAGATAGGAAGACGGCTAGATTCACATCTCTTCTGAGATGGCTGTATGAATAACCTCAGAGGAGTTTCTCAGAGAAGGAATTTGTTTTGTCTGTTTAAGAATATACCTCACTGTCTGATGAAATGATTATTTTCTGCCCAGGTTTCAGCTTGCTTGATTTCTGATCCATAAGTGGGTCAGGTGTTGCATATCCCTTTGGTATTAGGGGTTGGGCTGCACTCCGGCCCCACCGTGTGTCCTCCAAGTGCAGGAGGGGGAGCCCTCCCTGTCCACAGCACACCCTGATACACATACTCGTTTCAGCAAACATCCACCACATTCGGTGTTTCTGGCCTGGGAAAGGACCTGACAGGCTTGGCACATTGAGGTAGGCAGAACCTGCACTTGGCTCTGTCACTTACCTGGACTGCCTAGCACTTTCCTATCCAGGACACCCGAGTGTGTCCTGTACTCATGCAGCTAAAAATAGGGCAGGAAGAGGACAGCCAGACTGGCTCCTGATGCCCCGAGGCCCCCTGAGTTCCTTATGAGTCTCTGGTGTGTTTGCCAGACTACCCCTACCTTAGACTCACTTCAGACCAGGGCTCAGCTAGCTCTCATGAGCACCTTCTTGGGTCTTCGTGCTGCTCTGGGGCTCTCAGCCCCCCATAGGGCTCCCTGTTCTGCAAAGCGCTTTACTAGCTTCATAGCCCTGAACAAACCACACACACACACACACACACACACACACACACACACACACACACACCCATGCACACGTGTGCACACACACATGCGAGGGAGGACTGGGGATTTTAATGAGCCAGAGGGCTGCAGCTAGAAAAAAGTGGGAAACACCGAAGTTGAAACTAATGTGCTGCGTACCCAGTGCACGCAGACAATACTTAAATGCCTATTCCCATTCCGGGTTATAGGAGCAACTTGTGTTTAAAAATGTAAGAAGTTGAAACTCATTCTTAATTCCACTGCCCAGAGGTAGCTGCAGCACTGGATGGATGCCTTTCATGCAGGAAAGGGAGTTAGATTTTAGCCCAATTATTTGTTTTTATTAATATCCGCTACTGATGAGCTTCACTGATAGCCAGTCACAGAAAATCATCGCCATCCATCTCACAAAGCAAACTGTGAGGTAATTCAGGAGACGCTGCACGGGCAGTGCTCCCTCTGCCTCTGAGGGGAGGAGATGATTCCAAGGTGGGAGACATAGGAGGAGTGCTGGGAGAAGCGGTTTATCACAGTGCACCTTTGATACGTCCTTCATCACGTAGTGTCCGATGGCTAGGTGGGACAGGTCTCAGAGCTGGAGCAGAGAGCCCAGAAACCTCTGAGGGGAGGGGTTTTGCTACCCCTGCCGCAGATGTGGAGGACATCGGGACAGCATGGGGATCCCAGAAGCATGTGCACCTGCTGCGGAGCACAAACACGGAGTTCTTATCTGTCCACCACCCAGTCCTTCTGAGGAGTCCTTGAGGGGGTCCACGACAGTGTCAGCGTGACCTGGGCCCACTTCGTGGAACAGCGGCCCCGCTTCCCCTGCCGGGGCATGGACTCTGGCACTGGGCTCAGAGAAAGGAAAGACTTCATTGCTTTCTTTTGCAATCATTTTCTCCCAGTCTGTGACTGGTCTTATTCTCTTAACAGTGTCTTTCATGGAGTTGAAGTCTGTGATTGTAATGAAGACTAGCGTATCATTTCTTTTTTCATGTTTTGCTCCTTTGGTATTGTATCTAAAACCTCGTCACCAAACCTGTGGTCGTGCAGATTTTCCCCTATGTTGTCTTCTAGGAGTTTTATAGTTCAGTGTTTTACATTTAGGTCTCTGATCCATTTTGAGTTAATTTTTGCAAAGGATGTGAGGTCTGTGTCTAGACTTTTCATGAGGGTGTGCAGCTGTTCCAACCTGTTTCCTTGAAGATGCGCTGCATTGCCTGGGAACGCAATGGTCAGGGAGGCTCCCTCTTGCTTCACGATTTCCCCATGAAGGGTCACATGCCACTTTCATTTCTGCCACTGGGTCTGTAGATGCAGAGACAAGTTCCCTAGCAAGGGTTCTGTTTTTGTTTGGGCCAATGAAAAAGCCCACAGCAAGACCAGACTTGTTTCTGGATTCAGGCAAAGGAAAAGGTATGCCCCAAACTGAGTGTGCCTCTTTCTTCTCAGGTCTTCCGTCTGGGATCACTTTATTTGTGATTCAAGTACATCGTTCAGAATTTCATTTTGTGAGTCCTTTTGTGATAAATTTTCTCAGGCTGTGGTTTTGAACATGCTTCTTTTATTATTATTATTTTTTTAAGATTTCATGTATTTATTTGAGAGAGAGTGTAGAAGCAGGGGACAGGCAGAAGGAGGGGGAGAAGCAGGCTCCCTGCTGAGCAGGGAACCCAGTGCGGGGCTCGATCCCAGGACCCCGAGATCAAAGGCAGATGCTGAACCGAAGGCAGATGCTCAGTGGACTGAGCCACCCAGGCATCCGTGAACATGCTTCTATCATATCCATAAAGTTTTTAGCTGCTATTTCTTCAATGTGTCTATTCTAGGCTCTTTCTACTTATAAAACACAAGTCAAACATGTTAGTGTCTCATTCTTTTTTCCATATCTGTTCATCTCAGTAATAGTTATCATTTCTGTCTTGCAGAACTTATTTGTAGATAATTATTTCTGCTCTGTCTTCTAGAACTATCTCCCCATTTACTAATTCTCTCTTCAGCTATATCTTATACACTATTTAATTCAGTCACTGATTATTATTATTATTTTGAGAGAGAATGCTGTGCAGGCCCCTGAGTTGTAGCAGGGAGGGGCAGAGAGAGAGGGAAAGAAAATATTAAGCAGGCTGTACACCCAGTATGGAGCCCAACTTGGTGATCGAGCTCCCGACCCTGGGATCATGACCTGAGCCAAAATCAAGAATTGGACACTTAACCAACTGAGCTACTTGGGTCCCCCAATGAATTTTTAATTTCAGCTTTGAAACTTTTATTTCTAGACGTCCTGTTGGGATTTTTTTTTAATCTGCTTGGTTGTTCTTAATAATTTGTTTTCTCTTCATTTTCAAAATTTTCTTTAACTCTATTATACATAAGAACATCTACTTGAATAATTTGGTTTTTTTCAGTTTTATTAAGGAATAAATGACACATATAATTGTATATATTTAAGGTGTACAACCTGATGATTTTATATCCCTATACATTGTGGAATAATTACCAGGTTTATCTGAAATAATCCTAATAATGGCAGTCTCTTATCATCTATTTCTGCCAGATTTTGAATCATTGTTCAGAAAGTCTACTTCTCTCCAGGGTTACAAAAGAACTCCTTCATGCTTTTGCTTAGTCTTTTTATGATTTAAATTTTTTACATTTTTACTTTGATCCATTTGAAATTAATCCTGATACATAGTGTGAGATAGGGATTGACTTCATTTTGTTCCAGATGGTTACCCAGTTATTTCAACACAATCAATTCAATATCCCATCTTTTCCCTGGTGATCTGAGATGCTACCTTCACCACACATGAAATTTCTGGATATATTTAGGGCTATTTCTGGGCTTTATTTTCTGTTTCATTGGTCTGTCTAGTTACATACTTTATGTTTCTCATATTTGGTGGGTCTTTCATTTGTTTATTTTCTTTAGTAAGTGATGTATACCAATGGTAAAACTTGCACCTCCCCACAGGACACATAGTAAGACCTGCATTTCTCTTTCTGCTCTTTTTCCTTACCCAGTTCTCCTCCCAGGAGAAAGCGTTAATTTCTTATATGTGTTCTATATCTTTCCGAAGATACTTTTCTTCTCCCTTTTCATTTCAAAATAAATCTTAAAAATGAAATGCCAAGGACTAATGAATCAGGATAATGGGTACATGTGATCTCAGTGACTGACATTTATATTTGAGCCCAAATCTTGGTTGGGAAGATCTGGGGATTGCTGCTCTGCCCCGAACATCTCCCCAGAACCCCCAGGCCTTTCTGCCAACCCTGAGACCTGACTTGAGACTGTGAGCAGAGGCTTGCCTGGACCCTGGGCCCTCTTGGGGCTGCCTTCCCCTGGGATGACTGCTTTATAGTTCACACTGCCTGCCATGGAGCCTGAGCGTTGACTCTAATACATGAAACCAGGCCAGTGCCTTGGAGAGCGTGCCCACACTTCCACTCTGAATCACGGTCTGAATGCTGCAGGGCCCGGTGTACTCCTTTAGCGACCCATCTGCAATGACCTATTTGTGAAAGAGGTACCAGGCTCTGGCTAGGTGCAAGGTGCCACTTGGGCTGCTGAGGATCGACGTGATCAGTGTTCATTTCAACAGATCTATAGTGAGGGTCTGTGGTGGGTTAGACCTATCAGAGGCCATACTCCCGACCCCAGGGTTGGGAACGTACCTTCCCCACTTCTCCCTCAGCACCATGAGCTCAGCTACCAGCACGAGGGCTCATGTTCTGCAGCTGCTTCATAAGTAGTTTTTCACTGAAGGATCAGAAGCTCAGTTAGAGGATGATGAATTTCAGGAGGACAGAATGTTGGTAATGGCAGATGCTGCCAGATGTTGATGAGATGGGAGCCAAACCTGCGCCCTGGATTTGTAAACAAAGCCGGATTCAGGCTGTGCTAATGACACCGGGGCACAGCCGGACCGGCTGGAGGAGAGGGAAGTGGCAGGGCACGTGTGGGCGTGGGTGGCAAACGGGAAGGCATGGGAACTTTATCAAGGACTGATCTCTCACCTCTGATGCAAAAGCCACTGAGGATGTCTCAGCTGTACCTTGAAAAGGAGAGGAAGCCAGGAGCCAGCCACCTGATTTAAATAGCAACATCCCAGGAAGGGTGCTAGCCGCACCCCAGGGTCTCTTGTGGATGACTGGCAAGAATGGTTTTAAAGCACCACTCATCTACGGAGAGGAGAAGGAAGTGATAAGAATTCTACAGGTATCTTCTCTCTTGCTGTTATTTGAACAGAAAGATACCAACTAATAGAACATATTTATAGTTCTCTTGCTTTCTTTGCTTGCCTGAAGGCTTCTAGGTCTAGTCAACCCAGAATAAAACATAGTGAAAGCAAAAAGCCACTCCTCAGAGCTATAAATACACTGTAGCAAGAAGACAGACCCAAAGGGTATTAGCCACAGTCAGCCTCCCCCCGCCCCCCCATCTCCCTGCCTGCCTTTCCCCACCGCCCCCTCCTGTGCTGGTTGCCAAGAAGATAACTGGGCCTCGCCTGGGATTTGCCATTTGCTGGGCAACTCAGCCCGCCTACAGCTCTGACCCTGCCTCCCATCCCCCATTCCTCAGTGTCTTTCCTCCTTCATTTCATATCCCACCTTCCTTTTGAGGCATGTGCCTTCCATCTGGTGGCCTGGAAGCATGTCTCCTCGGTACCTCAGAGGCCTGTGGTGGCGCCTGATGCCCAGGGGTCCTGTTGTGGGACTACTGTCATCCCCACGTACGCTGTGTAGAGTGGCCTTTATAGAAGACGTTTAGAGATGTCATCAGCATTAGAAGGAGGCTCTTGTTTTGCCAGAGCTCACATTTCTTGTCTGTAGGACGGTGAGAACCATGTGGGAATGCAGGGCCTCTGGGAAAGGCTAATTATAGGCCTCTTGCCATGGCTCTCCTAAGGGATGCCCCTCGTGGTAACTGGTGACTGAGGTAGTCTGTGGCCCACATTTGTGCGCAGCTTCTGTAAATCTGGGGGTTCTGATGCTGGAAGTCAGCATCAGAAAATGAGGACACTTACCTTGAGCAGGGTCGGTTTCCTCGCCCTCCCACCTCCCCGCCAGGCCCTGGTGGTCCCTATTCCAGATGGAGAATGTGGCTTGTGGTTGTGTTCGTTTGGGGGACATGGGGGCCAGTGCTTTGAGTACTAGGCAGAGGCCAGTGGGTGTTAAGTAATGAAACGTCTGCCTTATTGGTGAGCACTTACTATGTGTCAGGCACTGGCTCGCTGCTTTACATGTGGTAACACGTGGAATCCTCAAACTGCCTGTTTGGCCTAGAAGGAGACTGGGGCTTAGCGCCTAAGAAACCTCTTTCCGCAAGGCCATTCTGCGTAATAACCTATCTTGAGAAGAGCGCCCCCTGCAGGCTCTCCTCAGGAGCCGTTACGAGGAGAGCTGGGGGGCCAAGGGGGGGGGAGCGGTTTGCAGGTGCTCAGGGTCCCTAGGTCCGCTTTGCATCTCCTGTGTCTCCAGTGGACATTGCGGGAGGATGCTAGGTGCCCAGTCCTGGAGGGCTAGCTCGGGTCCTCAGTGGAGCCACAGCCTGGCTGAGGCGACAAAGCCTCTTGAGAGGGGCAGACCCTGAGCAGTTGCAGGTGATGTGCGAGGGCTGGAGACAGTCTTGGGGTCTGGCCTGGGTAGAGGGGACAGGGGTCCTGCAGGGTGGGCCTGGAGGGACAAAGGGTCACTGATAGGAAGGAGATGGGTTTGAGCACATGAGGGCTGGTGGCTGTTGGCATGACGTGTGCTGGGCCATAGAGAAGGGGCAGTCTGGTCAGTGTTGGGAGTGCTGGCTGCATCAGCAGCAGGACAAGTGAGGTTCTGGGGAAAGGGGAGCCACAGAGTCCTTGGAGAGGGGAGAATAGCACCCTGTCCGCCATGAGGAGATTATATGGCTCAGCGGCATGGAGGATAGACTGGAGGGTTGATGGCTTTTTGCACAATGTCCCTTCATCTTCTGTTTAGGGAAGAGGGGGACACAGCTTACAGCGGACTCGTGGCCTTGGGAATCCACCTGGGCAGACAGGGCCAGCGCCTCCTCTGCTCTGACACACGCGTAATGCTCTTAAAGCAGTCATGAAAAGAACCTGAAAACTCCACATGCTCAGAACCCTTGTGAGAAGCAGGATTAAGCAGGCAGGGACAGATGTCAGGGCAGGAGCGTGACACAGTGTCTCAAAGGTGGGAAGGGTGCACACACCATAGTTGCCTCTTCTCATTCACACCGTGTTTTCATTTCTTACATTTTGAAAAGACAGTTGTGCACAAGGGAAACAGCACCAAAGAGGGTCGAGTGTCTCCCTCTGATGGAGTCCCCGATTCCACCCCAAGGAGACACCAGGGTGCCCCATCTTGGGGAACATGGTTTCGAGTGCAGGGATAGGCGTCGCCTCCACCCCCCACACTGGGGCTGTCTGCCATACGCGCCTTCCTCCTCATTTTCCTCTGTAAAAGTCTATCTGGGAAATGGCACTGTGTCAGGGCTCTCTAAATGAGTTTCCTCTTTACATGACACTTTTCAAATCATTTCATTTAATCAGAGCTCTCTGAATGTCCATCTCTTCCTGAGAGGAGTTCAGAGCAAATGGCTGTGATTTTCCACATCCAAACAAACACATACTAACCATTTCCTTGTATATTAACTGAGTCCTTGAAAAGGAGTGAGTGGCGGGGCAGAGCGTCCTGCCCAGCTGTCAGCCAGGGCCTGGGGGAAGAGCAGGTTTCTCTGGGGCCACCCCAGCATGGCATCCTTCCACCTTCTGTCCTGGGCCTTGACTCGTGCTGTCTGGGCAGCTGGCTTTGGTTTTGCCTCTGCCCTGGCACACGCCCCATGGGGGTCAGACGAAAGCCCCCGGCCCCATCCCGAGGCAAAGACCGCCTGTGGGGCCGCTCCGGGTGCTGCATTCTATCAAGGTAAGTCTGGCAGTCCCAAGGTTAATCGGGTTCAAGTGCATTTTTCAAACATATGTAAACTGTTAAGTGTAGCAGCAGAGTAAACTGTCGATGAGGAAATACCAGGTTTTCTGTGTTGCTTTTGTCCTCCTGGCTCTCACACACGTGAGAGCATCTATGCACTTAGCCAGCCCATTATTTTGATAGAGGAACCCAAGGAAAAGAAAGGATAGTTTTCTTCCCCTAGAAATCAAGCCTGGTGAGCTTTGCAAAAGACGAAGTGTGTGATCATAGCCCATTAAACAGCAGCTGACACCTACCCACCATGGTAACCAGGCAGCAGCTTGCCAAGTCAGGAATCTTCACCTGCCGGAAGGTGACCTCACAATCATCCCCCTTCCGTAGAAAGCGCAAGCACACCTCCGGTGTGTACTGGCACGTCTTCAGCCAAGTGCGTGGGCTGGGATTCACACTGGGCTGTCTGACCACAGACCCCAGCTCTGCCACGGCACCCCCCCCCCCGCCTGCCCCCGAAGACATAGCAAGAAGGTTAGCTGACAGAGAAGTGCAGAAGACTCAGGGGAAGAGGGGGCGCCTGGGTGGCTCAGTGGGTTAAGCCGCTGCCTTCGGCTCAGGTCATGATCTTAGGGTCCTGGGATCGAGTCCCACATCGGGCTCTCTGCTCAGCGGGGAGCCTGCTTCCCTCTCTCTGGCTCTGCCTGCCTCTCTGTCTACTTGTGATCTCTCTCTGTCAAATAAATAAATAAAATCTTTTTAAAAAAATTAAAAAAAAAAAGACTCAGGGGAAGACACGGGAAGGCTCTACAGAAAGGGAAGGGACTCGCGCGGGGCTGGGGTGCTGGGTAAGAGGAAGGTAGTGTGGGTCAAGAATCCTCCCTCTTTTTTGTTAATGTGTAGAATGTAGATTTACTTACTTTTTACTTTGAAATCAGAAAAACAGCTTACTTTAGAAACTCTCAAATTACACTGCGTTTCTATCTTACTGCAAGACGTGGGGAAGGTGGGAGACTGGAGCAGCTGTTCCTGGATTCTTAGGAGGGTCTGCAACGTGGACTTAACAGCAAGGGACAAGTGTGTGTCAGACTCAGAACATCTGCAGAAAAGCAACAGAAAGGCTTATTGTTACCAAATACCTTGTATCCTGCACACATACACACAATTGCTACTTTCTGTTACTGCTGGTTTTTTTCTCTTTGGAATCCTTGGCTCCTTTGAGGCCCAGGATGAGCAGACTGGAGAGCTTTGCTGTGGCTCATGAGTGAGGCCCTGGAGCCTTGGGTTGACAGGTGGGTGGGTTTCACACTCTGCTGCTCATCTGAAAAGGTGAGATGTGGGGGCCGGTGGATTCTAGGTCCCTGGGGGAATTAGAGGAAAGTGCGGTGCAGTCAGGATGCAGGAAACTCTGAGCAATCACTCCCCGATTGGGGTTGATTGGGTTAAGGCTTTCCAGAACGGTGTAAAACAGTTCTGAGCTCCGTGAACTGCTGATGGAAGCCGGAGGAACTGACAGAAATACAATAAACAGATTGCCTGTCATGTTGTTGGCTTTGTAGCAAATAGCTGTTTTCTCCTTGGGATTATGTGAACATTTGCTTTCCTTTGATTTCTGGTTGTTCTTTTCAATCTCTTTTGTTAGGGGAGATGCTTCAAACAGCTCCGGGGAAGCCCCCGCCTTTTGCCTTTGCAAGGTTTGTGTTTAGAGTTTGGTGCAGCCTGCACACGTCACCTGTTAGCTGTTAGGACTCTAATTCCGTAAGCCATGACTTCATCTCCCTCAAGGAAGATAGACGGAATGCTTCCCTACAACAGATATGGTTCAGTTCAAGATGTTTGGGGTCGGGGGGAGGGGAGGGGAGGAAGACTAAGCCTTTGGTCTCTGGGTGAACTTGGAAAGGAGACCTGTCAAAGGTATTCACGTTCAGACAGCTGGTCTGTAGCTGAAAGGCTGCCAAATAATGCCATTATTCACAGCTGTGGGAATTTTGTCAAGCGGCCTTAAAGCAGTGGTGCTCTGTGAGCCTGGGGAATGGTGGGCCCAGGGCTGTCTGTGCAGCGCCCGCTGCTTAGATTCGAGAATAAGGTCTCCTTGCTGGGCCCGGCCACTAGAGATGATGGATCTAGGGGCTCACTACTTGCCTGATGGGCCCTAGCCAGGAGTGGGAACAGGAGATATTGGGGTATCTTGCAAGTTAGATCTTAAAAAAGATCTTTAAAATGAAAACATAGCTCAAAAGCTGGCCAGTGTTGCTCACCATTTAACTTGGCCCCACGCAATGCTTGTCATGGGGAGCCTTACCGCACCTGCAGTCTTGGGGGCCCACATCTGTCCGTTGTTGGTCATTGGTAACAAAGCTGTTCCTGTTGCTGGCCAGGAAGACCTGGCTTGAGCCAGTGGAGAACCTGGTGAGGGGTCTGTTTCTTCTCTTCTTAACTGCTCTTGCCCGGTCTCCTCCTGTGGTTTCTTGCAGATTCCATTTGTTTTGGTTATAGCCCCCAGGGCCATGGCTCCTGAAAACTCCCTCCAAGGGAGGATCCAAGCAGTGAGCTCTGGAAATCGTGAAAAGGACTTGCATCTGTGGGTGTGGTGCTTTCCTGATTCTTCTCTTTCCCAGAATCCTTTTCCCTTTAACCCAGGTGGTGAGGGGGGTAACAAAAAAACCTTTTTTTTTTTTTTTTTTAAAGAGATGCATAAGTCCTTCCAAAATTCAAGATGAATCAGGTGTAGGAAACCCTCCCTTGCGGGAAGGCATGGGTTCCATGCAAGCTGAGGCAGAGCTGAAGCCGGCTCTGGTTCCCCAGGGCCATGGCAGGAACCGTGTACAGCCCTGAGCCTGGTCTTCCATGATCCTGCTGTTGCTGTCACTCGCAAGGGTGAGGATCAGTTACAAGGAAGGGAAGTGGATGAGGAAGTTCCTTCGGGGGCCTGTGCCCTGCCCCTGTTCCTCAAAGCCAGTACCCTCTGCCCCTACAGAGTCGAGGGGATCTGTTCCAACCTGACGAGCAGCTGGCGTTGCCTGCCTCCCCTCTCCCCCTGCAGCAGTCAGCCCTCTCCTGGCCAGGAAAGCCCCCTTTTGATGGCTGATGCCGAAACGGGCCCGAGGATGAGAGGGTGGGCGCTCATGAAGACTTGGCCAGGGCTGAGTTAGTGCTCTGGCTTCCTGCCTTTGTCAGATGAGGTCTACATCTTTCGACGCTGCTTAAATTGCCCCAGCTCTCTGCCAGCTGCCATGTACCCGGGGGACGGATGGGCGTGGAACATGCTTCTCATCTCACCTCTGAGGTGCTTCGTCTCGCACGTGTCCCTTGACAAAGGAGTTGCTATGGTAACCACCCTCTGGAAAACATGCAGGAGTAAACAAGATCAATCTCTTGCTCAACTAGGTGCAGCATGAATCTGTGCCCTACTTAGTTGTCTCCAAACCCCTCCCCACAGGTGGAACTGAGTCCCCACCCTTGGGCGGTAGAGGGTGGGAGGGCCAGTCCTCTGGGCATGCGCAGATGGAAGGCAGGCTAGGATTTGTGGGGAGGGAAGAGCCGTGAATTTTCTTGCTCCTTGG
Organism: Meles meles; assembly: GCF_922984935.1. Classification (NCBI taxonomy): domain Eukaryota; kingdom Metazoa; phylum Chordata; class Mammalia; order Carnivora; family Mustelidae; genus Meles; species Meles meles. Next base: position 109,956,515 of record NC_060068.1, read on the forward strand.
TGAGACAGGTAGAGGAATGAGGACCCCCCCCCCCCACACACACACATACACCAGCTCTTAGCAAGGAGCTGCAGTGCTCCTCATCCCACTGGACACACCTGCCCCTCAGGGTCACTCCCACGTGGATCCAGGCTGAATGAACAGCAGGTGAGTACACCCCTTGAGATTCCCAAGTGGAGTCACTCTGCCCATTGAGGTTTCGGCCACAGAGTAAGAGCCTGGGGGCTGGGCCGGTGGTGGGGGAAGAAAAGTTCTTGGAAGCGAGGGGGAGCTGCTGGAGAATTGATCTCCGGATTTCTGAGCCGTGGGAGCTACTCACAGACCACTGCTGTGCTTTATATCCTTGTGTCACAGGCTGCCTGTGTCCCACCCAAAGGAGTGGCCCAAGGCCACTCAGAGTTATGGTGACCCCTCCGCGGTCTCCGTGTCCATCATCACATCCTCACCTGCACACCCAAAAGTTAAAGGAGCAGTGCCTAAAATAAGACCACAGGTCTCCCCATGGTGGCCACCGCCCCTTCTCTTGGGAAGAGCCTTTCACTACCACTCCTGGAAGGAGAAAGAAACAAGCCATGTCCTCTTGCCTGAGAAGCCATAATTTCACAGGGGTGGGCTTAGGGCACCATGGTGGGTCTCTGCCTAATGCAGGCCGGGTTAAGCATTCTTAGCACCTTATGGGGGAAAGGTTGTAATCCACCAGACTCCTTCTGTACATTCTGGCCCTGCGGGTACTGTTTGCCCCATGTTTCCCTGTGGCCCCAGAAAGCAGGGCACGGTGAGGAGGTGCGGGGATAGTGGGGACCAGGAGGAATGCCAGCTAAGCTACTGCTTTGGTACCAGCTGTTCCTCTTTGAGCTTCTCCCTGCTTGGGCTCCCCCCAGAGACAGCTCTAGCCAGCTCTCCTTTCTTTACCCTAGAGTCTGTGCTCGCATCAGCTGAGGATCCTACGGGAGCTTCCTCCCCAGCCACGGGCAGGACCAGAGTGATGCAGGTGTGGTGCCTCCTTCAGGAGTGGAGGAGGAAGAAGCTCAAACTTGGGCCCATTTCTGTATCATGGCACATGGGGCTTAGGGTCCCTTGGGCCTCCCGACCCCCTTTCCTGCTTGGCTGAGATAGGTCCATCTCTGCTGGGCGTTGCAGCCCACTGCCACCGTCATGTACAGGGAAGCCTCAGCTAAACTGGCAGGTGGGCTCTCTCCCCCACCATCTGCCCTCAGCTGTGGGGGAAACAGCCCCACTGAGATTAATGCTTAAGGGTGGGAAATGTGCTGGTTCTCATCAGGTCCTCATGGGTCCTCACTGTAGTGACTCTCAACTGGGAAATTCAAGGTGAGGGGCTCTGGCCTGGGAGCATCAAGTAGGTAGCGTCTCGTGGTGTCTCTGGGTGTGGGGGGATGTATCTTCAGTGATGCGATTACTGAGTTTCTGAGTTCCTGCCTCAGGTTCCAGGTGGAAACTTGTTCAGGCTGTGGCTAGTTTTCCACCGCTCCCAGGAGGAGAATTTGTGTGAGGAGCCAGGCCTTTTTTCAGCATTATATGCCCTAGTTACCGCCCTGGGTCCAGCAGCTAGCCCTCCTTCATGTGGACCATGGAATATCATAAAGTTTAAGCACAGGACCTGTTCCCTGCTTATTTTACAATGATCCTGAGTTCTGACTTTGCTGGAGATCTCTAGTATTGATAACATAACCCAGAATACTAGAAATTCTTCAGTACCCAGAGGGGGTCCGGCCTGAGCCGGGCCCACAGGGCAGTGGTCATAGGCAGGGCCGTGGCCGGCAGAATTGCAGACATGGGGGAGGGGAGTGTAAGATACGTTCCAGGACAGTCTGGGTTTAGAAAATGAGGAAGCGATGATGTTGACATTGTCCAAGAGAACTGTGCTGTGGAGGAGAAAAAACTCTTTTGCCAAGGGCACTGGCGATTTCGACCCATGTTGGGTGCAATGGAAGCACCATCATCCTGTCTGGCGAGGGTCCGTCCTGAAAGATGGGCACATGAACCCGAGCACCAATGAGGGTCCGGGCTTCTAGCTGTCTAGTACGTAAAATGTTTTACAGTGCTGGGGCGCCTGGGTGGCTCAGTCGGTTAAGCCTCTGCCTTTGGCTCAAGTCATGATCCCAGGGTCCTGGGATTGAGTTGGCTCCCTGCTCAGTGGGGAGTTTGCTTCTCCCTCTGCCCCACCCCTGCTTGTGTGTGGGTGCTCTCTCTCTGTCTGTCTTTTTCTCTCTCAAAAAAATAAAACCTTAAAGTTCCACAGTGTCAAGCATGCACGATGCTGAAAGAGGAGCACTCTGACCGCACACCTACATTTAATGGCACTTAGCACGTCACTGCATTTACTCCGTGGAGTTGGTTGTGCTTATTTGAGAGTAAATTGCAGACGTCAAGATCCTTCACCCCCAAGTACATACTCATGTATCTCCTGTAGAGAGCACAGTTCTCTACAGAGTAGTGATACTAAGGTCACTCCCAATAAGATTAATAATCCTTTGGGGTATCTAATACCAGTCTGTGTTCAGATCTCAGTTTTGTCCAGAAAGACTTGTATAGCTCCCATTCTCTCTCTCTCTCTCTTTGTAATCAGCATCCCATCAAACATTAATAGGTTTGGCACACTGTGTTTGGTTGTAAGGCCTCTTCGGCCTCTTCTGCTGCATCCTACCTCTTTTGGTTTGTGTTCTTGGGATGTTGACTTGGTGGAGTCCCGTCCTTCCCTTTTAATTCTGAGTCTGAATGTATAGGTGTTCAATGTTGAATCCTGACAGGACCCAGTACTCAGAAAGCAGAGCTCCCTCTAGGGCCATACAGCGGGGTGCCTGTTCTGGGGAACAGGGTCACCTGTCCACTCCCCCACTTCTTAATGGGGTACCTTCAGCTGGTCCCTTCTCTCTCCACCTCCATGTTTTCATATCCCAAACAAAGGGGACGGAGTGGAGGGGCCTCCTGGTCCCACTGAGCACATCTGCAACTAGCCGACTGAGCTCCAGGTGTGGCAGGGCAGAGCGCCTGCAGCTTCATGCCTTGGGGTAGCTGTTTCCTGAGGCCGCTGGCCATGCCCAGGGCCATGAACATGGGGCCTGGGAGGATGCCTGAGGTCCTCTGACACGCTAACATAACCAGTGCTCTCCCCCTCTGTTCCCCGCAGCTGAGATTCTGGAACTGGCGGGCAATGCTGCAAGAGACAACAAGAAGGGACGGGTCACACCCCGGCACATCCTGCTGGCTGTGGCCAATGACGAGGAGCTGAATCAGGTATGGGTGCTTCTCTCCCTCCCCTGCCAGACGCTTGGGCAGGCAGTCCCTCTGCCCGAGAAACACAGGGAGGTTGGTGTTTGGCTGGCTGTCAGAGGTGTGCTCTGCATTTTGGACTATTAGCAGCTTCTCTAACCTCCCCCCTCCCCCATGCGCCCCATGCCAATTTTTCCTTGAGGCTTTATTTGGGGATGAGAGGGAATGGATCAAGGTTTTTGGCTCTCCCTGGAGGAAAGGTAGTGAAGTTCCACTGGAGTGAGGGACTCTGAGGCCTTGCTCCCTTGTATAGTGAGTCTGGGTCCTGTCAGTATCCTTGGAGATGCCCTGGAGGAAGGAGCTCGATGGAGCAAAGCAAGAATGTGAATGCGCAGGGCAGACTTCTTGAAGGTCAGGGGCCTGGTGGACAGGGCTAACCATCTGTTACTTTGATTTTCCTGCAAGCTGCTAAAAGGAGTCACCATAGCTAGCGGGGGAGTGTTACCAAACATCCACCCAGAGTTGCTAGCAAAGAAACGAGGATCCAAAGGGAAGTTGGAAGCCATCATCACACCACCCCCAGCCAAAAAGGCCAAGTCTCCATCCCAGAAGAAGCCCGTGTCTAAGAAAGCAGGAGGCAAGAAAGGGGCCCGGAAATCCAAGGTACGAGATGGGACAGGGCTGTGTGGGTTGGATCAGGACAAGTACATGCAGGTGAGGTCTGGAGTGGCTCCCTCCTGCTGAGAGCTTATCCAGGGACGAAGGAGGAACCTGCATGGGAGCTCTCACAGAGAGGCTAGCCCAACTCCAGCGGCCAGAATCTGAGCAAAACCCCCCATTCCTGCAGGCAAGGAGGTTGTGGGGAGGAGGCAGATAGCCCCAGGCTGCAAGAACCCCATTCCTGGCCCTCGAGGGAGAGGCTCACACCTCTGCGGAGGGACCTGGGTATGCCGGAGCTTTCCTGTGCTGGGGCAGCTGCCATCGAGTCCTACCTAAAGGCACTGGCTGCCTCCTTGCCCCCGATGCTCTCAGAACTCTCACTGTGTTGCCATGCCCGCGCGTCCTCCTCTGAGCATCCTTGAGGGAGGATGGTTCAGACAGTTCGCTCTTCAGAACAGTTGCCTTGTTAAGGAAGAAAACAGATGCGTTATTCCGACGCTTCTGCCAGACCCAGCTTGGCTGGAGATGAGGTCCCAGGTGCTGATGTTTTTGTGGCAAGTGAAGCATTCTCAGGGTGGGACCCAACTTCTTCATGGGGGTAGGGGGGACAGACCAGCTAATCCCCAGCCCCGATCCTCACAGTGGAGGAGCCACAGCCCACCCTCGGGATCTGGGCATGTGGGAGTTTGCACCCCCCTTATCTCAGCATCGGCAGGAGGTCCCAAAGCACCTGAAACACATGTTCCGTGTTCCTTCCTCCCTGGACCTAGCCTCTGGGCTTCTTGTCACAGCTTTCGGGGCCAACCAGCTAGTGACCGGGCAGTCACCTGCCTGTTTTGTGAAACCGTCAGTAGTGGTTCCTTGGAGAAGCTTTGTGGGTCAGATGCCATGTCGGCATGTTCTTCCCACCAGAACCCAAAGCCTTTGGCCTGATGAGATGGGGAGGACTACCCACCAGGCCAGGCTGCAGGAGCACTGCCCCTTTGCCCCACTCCTGTCCACCCTCCCAGCATGTACCCTGCTCTGAGTGGGTCCACACTTCCTTCTACACTGTTGCCCATCCTTTGGTAGTTGAGGTGGACGCAGCTGTACTTTTTGTCCGTGTTGCTGGGTATGAACAAATGCTTCCCTGAAAACACAGAAATCTGAATTCGTCTTGTCTGCAGGCCACTGCCCTGACCCAGCCCGCCTAGCTGAGAATCAGGCCCAGCTCTCTGAAAGGGAAACCCGTTACTGAAGAGCATCCTGGAAGCTCTTTCCAGGCATTGACGCTCCACTCAGCTACCAAGTCCTAGGGGAGGCTCATGGCCAGGCGGGGATATCGCAGAACGCTCCATTACTCGTTCCTGCCGAGTATAAAATTAGCAGTTTGAACTGTTTCTGTCTCCCCTTTCAACATTCACATTTGCGGGGAGGAGCAGGATGACAGGGAAGGCAGGGGCAAAGCGCCCGTTCATGCCTTTCTAAACGTTCAAAGAGACGATGAAGATGCCAAGACCATCATCTCTGGATCACGGGCCCCGGGGAGCTGGCCGCCCACAGAGCAGGGCCCTTGGTGCTTGGTTTAGTGTTCTTCCAGCTGTGGCCCGAGCGTGGCTCTTGTTCATGCGGACCCACTGCTCGTTGACTTCAGAGCAGCCCCTCTAACTGTGTGCCCTGCACAACCCTGGGCTGAATCCTGCTCCCGTCACCCCAGTCTTCCCCTAGTAGTTACTGCCCGACGGCTTTCTGGCCTTCCCACTTTACCAAACACTAGGAATGCTGTTTCTTTCTTTTTGGACTGGAAATGAAGGGTGTGTGTGTGTGTGTGTGTGTGTGTGTGTGTGTGTGTGTGTGTCTTTAGCTCTAGTAGCTATATTTGGAACTTACTGTTTCTAATAACCATATGCCAATAATCACGCAAACACTCAGCTTTCCCCTTGATTACAAAAGCAGGAAGTCTGTTATGGTGGTCTGTTTTTCTTCCACACAATAAAACACATTGTCTGCTTACTGTACCAGTATTTGGCTAACATTAAACCCTGGGGGAAGCTGAAATTGGAACCGTGAACAGCTAATTTTCAAAACATTTGTTTAATGTAAATTGTGGTGTCAGCTCCCAGAAACAGCAGAAAACCTGCATCTCTAGGTTTAAGTGGAATGTTCTGAAAATAACCTTTCCAGAGACATGCAGAGAAAGCGTTAGTAACATGCTAAAGCACTTGGAGGAAAAGGGAGTTGGTATTTTTCAAGTGTCAACACTTGAATTCCAAATCATAATTTTCCCCCCAATTCGATGTAATTGGGAGGTTTTGAAAGTCTCCAGTTGTGACAGCTGAGTCAGCTATCATGGATCCAGTGAGAGGAGGCCACAAAACCCACTGGGACTGGGAGTCCGGGGTCCTGATGGTGCCATGGGGCTCTTCCTGCCTCCCTGGGTGGCCTCAGGCAAGTCTGTGCCTCCGTTTACCCCCTCCCATAAAATGATGGCATCCATTCCAACCTCACATTTCAGTGCCTGAATATGTGCACTGTGTTTCTGACTAGGTAGCACGTGTAAGGGTGGGGATGGTTCAAAGGAGGATGCTGTAAGAGCTCTCACCATAAGCCCCCGCCACTTCACCTCCCCAGAGCAGTCTCCATAATGTTGGTGTACCTTTCAGATAGTCTATGCATGGAAAAGCATAGAGATCTGTAAAGCACTCCTCATTGTCCCTGCCTTTAAATATAAATACACATAAAAGATGTTACCCCCCATTTCGGCAGGGTGGCACAGTGGTGAGGGGTGCTGGCTTGCTGGGCTTTGTGTTCTAATCCGGCCATTTTCTGGCCGCGTGACCTTAGGAAGTGACTGAGTTTCTCTGGTGTCACGATCTCCTCATCAGTGGAATGGAGCTCGAACCTGGGGCTTGGGAACCTGAGGAGAGAACGCCGAGGCGTCCTTACTGTGGTGCCTGGTGCACAGCTTTGCCGCTGCTCTTACTCCCTTGCTCTTCCACAGCGCTCAGTAGAGAGCTGGCTCTGGAATATTCCATGGTGTGGTTCTAGTGCCCTAGACAGAAAGCACCACCGTCCTCACCAGGTCTCTGTGAATGGACTTGCCGTTGTTCTGAGCATTCTGACCGTATCGTGTGTAGGTGTCTGTGCTCACGGGTCTGCAGGACAAAGTCCCCAATGGGAACGTGCTGAGGCAGACAGATTTCTGGTGACTCTTTCTCACCTAGAGAGCGTCTGAGCCCATTCAGAAATTCCAGACTCTGCCTCCTCCTCTTTTTTTTTTTTTTTTTAAGATTTTATTTATTTATTTGACAGAGAGAGAGATCACAATTAGGCAGAGAGGCAGGCAGAGAGAGAAAGGGAGAAGCAGGCTTCCTGCTGAGCAGAGAGCCTGATGTGGGGCTCGATCCCAGGACCCTGAGATCATGACCTGAGCCGAAGGCAGAGGCCTAACCCACTGAGCCACCCAGGTGCCCCCTGCCTCCTCCTCTTAATAGCAAACACCAAAGTTGTTGAAAGAAGATGCCTCCGTTCAATCGACAGTCATTGTCCCTGCACATGCTCCTCGTTCCTCTTGCTCCTGAGGGTACGGCAGTGAACGCAGGCCCTTGCTGAGCTTTGGTCTAGTGAGGGGGTCAGAGTCCTTACAGGGGTGTGGGGAAGAGGGTGCCGTGACAGAAACACCGCAGGGACGTCAGAGGTGGCGTTACCCTCAGAGGCCGTCAGGTGAGGCTTCTCTGGTGAGGTGGCACTGGAAGAGAGTCCTGTGAGAGGAGGGTATCGGGGGTTCAAGTGACTGACAGGAGAGCACTTGTGGCAGAGGACCAGCCAGCCTGCCTGCCTCCTCCCAGAGAGCATCCAACAGGATTTGGATGTGAGGTTCCTGACATTTCTATAACACGCACACCTCTGGCAGCTGGAGGGTCTAGGAACCCTTCTTAAGATTAGGTTTTCCAATGCATAAAATCCTGAAGATTTGAAGGAAGCCATTTAGGCTTCAGTCTTCCAAGTTAAGACCCCGTGTCAGAAAGATCACTGAGAGCCATAGGATAATCTCCAAGAAGATCGTTTTTGCCAAAAATCTGGATTAAAAAATTCTCTCACCTGATTTCTTTGTTTCCTTTTATTTTAAAGTTTTTAATTTTAATCCCAGTTGGTTAACATATGGCATTGTCACAGTCTCAGGTGTACAATGTAGTGCTTCAGTCTCACCTAGGACTTTTCAGACAAACTCGCAAAATCCCCCAACTGAGCTCCACCCCCATGTGGAAATCACCCCCTGAATCGTGAAGATAGGCTTGCTCCTCACTGCCTGGCAAGGAGCCCATGATGAGTTTAGTAGGATGCCTGTTTCTTTTTTGAGAAATAAATATTTAAACTGAAAATTGAATGATGAGTGTTTGGGAAAGGGATGCCAAAGAAAGACATTGGTTCTTGTGAGAAGCTGCCGTCCTTGCAAAATCTTACTGGCTTTTTAATGAGATTCCTAGCAGGTCAGACATCCGGGTACTAGAGCTCGGGCAGAGGTCATCTCAGGTTGATGATTTCACATAAGGCTCTTTGCACACTCAGCCCTGCGTGTTCTTAAATAGGTCTCCCCCTGACTCTGATTGAATAGGTGTGTGCTGTTCAGAATGAAGCTGGGTGCAGGTATGATATATGGGAGCTTGTGGATTTGTACAACAGTATGAAATTCCCCAAAGTCAGTCCTTTTGGAGATTGACAAAGAATATTGCTTGTTAGCTTTTCCCCCTCCTGCCAGGATCTGAAAAAAAAAATCTACCACCTGCGTCACCATTTCATAAAATGGTATTTGAATCCAAAAGGCTGGGCAGGGAAGTAATCCCTGACTATAGGCTTTATGTAAAGCTTAGGGGAACAGTTACTGTGATTTGAATGTAGTGACTTCTCAGGAGGCATCTGAGTACACCTCAGCTACCCTGTCATGGGCTGGGATCCTCGCACGCAAGAGACTCAACTTGTGTGCCAAGTAGCCAGACTGGAGAGAACTGGGAAGGAATGGCTTGTCTTATACAGACAGGTTTTGGCAGCTTTCTCTCGAGGCCACTGGTTTATCAGATCTCCCAGCTTAGACTCCGTTTTCCCACAAGGAATCGAAGGGAGAGGGAAGTTAAGCAGCATGCTCTAGTAGTCAAGTCAGTAGTAGAACCAGAAATCGCATGCAGAATTTCAGAGCCCAGACTTCAGGCCCCTCATGTGTCCTGTGACCGCGGACCCTTTACTTGCCTTGGCAGAGCCCCCCTGTTCTGTAGGTGGAGGGCTGACGGCTCTCTGCTGGAGGCAAGTGGGGCCAACAGCTTACAAACATTTTTGTTTTAAATAACACATCCTGGACTCTCATTGAATATATTTGTGCATTCCTGATACATACTCTGCTTAGAATTTCCACCTCCTCTCCTCTCTAGCACTGTTTTCCAGTTTTATCCAGATATGTTTGACATACAGCACTACATATATTTAAGGTGTACGTCACAAGGACTTACATCAGTTGTGAAGTGCTTACCACAGTAAATTCAGATCATTCATTGTCTCATGTGACTAGGAAAAAAAAAAAAACGTTCATTTCTCTTCATGATGTGAACTCTTAGGATTTGCTCTTAATAACTTTGAAATATACCATGCAGCATTGTTAACTGTAGCTGGGAGCTGTTAATTACATCCCCTCTACTTCCTTATTTCATAACTGGAAGCTTATATCTTTTTTTGTAGTATTTTTTGAAAGTATAGTTGACCTACAATGTTAGCTTCAGGGCATACAACATAGCAGTTTGATTTCTCTGTATATTTCATGGCACTCAGTGCCAGTGTAGCTACCATCTGCCACCCTGCAACCTTACTATAATACCATGGATTTTATTCTCTGTGCTGGACCTTTTTCCTTGTGCCTCACTCTATAACTAGAAGCCTAAATGTCCTACGCCCCTTCACCCATTTTGCCCACCATGCCACCCAACTCTCCTCTGGCAGCCTGATGTTCTCTGTATTTATGATTTGGTTTCTGCTTTTTGTTTTCTTCATATCTTCTGAGTTTTAGATCGCACATGTAAGTAAAATCATATGGTATTTATCTTCTCTGACTTAATACACTTAGCGTAATATCCTCTAGGTCCATCCATGTTGCATATGGTAAGATCTCATCCTTTTATATGACTGAGTAATATTCCATCGTGTGTGCATGTGTATAATATATGCATATGCCACTTCTGTATGTGTTCATCTCTTGATGGACATTTGGGTTGCTTCTCTGTCTTGGGTATTGTAAATAATACTGCAATAAACATAGGGGTGCATACATCTTTCCAAATTAGCGTTTTCCTTTTCTTTGGGTATATAACGAGTGGTGGAATTACTGGATCATATGGTAACTGTATTTTTTATTAGCATATAATGTAGTATTTGCTTCAGGGGCACAGGTCTCTGAATCATCAGTCTTACACAATTCCCAGTACTCACCAAGCACATACCCTCCCCAGTGTCCCATCACCCAACCACCCTATCCCTCCCTCCCACCCACCCTGCCTTCCAGCAACTCTGTTTGTTTCCTGAGATGAAGAATCTCTTATGATTTGTCTCCCTCCCCCGTCCCATCTTGTTTAATTTTTTTCCCTCCCTACCCCCCATAACCCCCTGCCCTCCCTCTCAAATTCCTCATATCAGAGAGATCATATGATAATTGGCCTTCTTTGATTGACTTATTTCACTTAGCATACCCTCTAGTTCCATCCATGTCATTGCAAATGGCAAACTTTCTTTTTTGATAGCTGCATAGTATTCCATGGTGTGTGTGTGTGTGTGTGTGTGTGTGTGTGTGTGTGTGTGTGTGTGTGTCGCATCTTCTTTATCCATTCATCTGTTGATGGACATGGAGATTCTTTCCATAGTTTGGCTATTGTGGACATTGCTGTTATAAGTATTTGGGGGCATGTGCCCCTTTGGATCACTATATTTGTATCTTTTTTTTTTTTTTAAAGATTTTATTTATTCATTTGTCAGAGAAAGAGCGCACAAGCTGACAACGTGGCAGGCAGAGGCGGAGAGAGAAGCAGGCTCCCCATGGAGCAAGGAGCCTGATGCAGGACTTGATCCCAGGATCCTGGGATCATGACCCGAGCTGAAGGCAGGGACTTTACTGACTGAGCCACCCAGGTGTCCCACTACATTTGTATCTTTAGGGTAAATACCCAGTAATGCAATTGCTGGGTTGTAGGATAGCTCTGTTTTCAACTTTTTGAGGAACCTCTATACTGTTTTCCAGAGTGTCTGCATCAGCCTGCATTCCCACCAACAGTGCAGGAGGGTTCCCCTTTCTCCGCATCCTTGCCAACATCTGTCATTTCCTGACTTATTTTAACCATTCTGACTGGTGTGAGGTGGTATCTCACTGTGGTTTTGATTTGTATTTCCATGATGCCGAGTGATGTTGAGCACTTTTTCATGTGTCTGTTTGCCATGTCTTTGCAGAAATGTCTGTTCATGTCTTCTGTCCATTTCTCGATTGGATTATTCTTTGGGTGTTGAGTTTGATAAATTCTTAATAGATTTTGGATACTAGCCCTTTATCTGATATGTCGTTTGTGAATATCTTCACCCATTCTGTCAGTTGTCTTTTGGTTTTGTTGACTGTTTCCTTTGTTGTGCAAAAGCTTTTGATCTTGATGAAGTCCCAGTAGTTCATTTTTGCCCTTGTGTCCCTTGCCTTTGGTGATGTTTCTAGGAAGAAGTTGCTGTGGCTGAGGTCGAAGAGGTTGCTGCCTCTGTTCGCCTCAGGGATTTTGATGGATTCCTGTCTCACATTGAGGTCTTTCATCCATTTTGAGTCTATTTTTGTGTGTGATGTAAGGAAATGGTCCAGTTTCATTCTTCTGCATGTGGCTGTCCAACTTTCCCAATGTCAGTTGTTGAAGAGACTGTCTTTTTTCCATTGAACATTCTTTCCTGCTTTGTCAAAGATTGGTTGACCATAGAGTTGAGAGTCTATTTCTGGGCTCTCTATTCTGTTCCATTGATCTGTGTGTCTGTTTTTGATTACAGCTTTGCAATAGAGGTTGAAGTCTGGAATTGTGATGCCACCAACTTTAGCTTTCTTTTTCAACATTCCTCTGGCTATTCGGGTTCTTTTCTGGTTCCATATAAACTTTAGGATTATTTGTTACATTGCTCTGAAAAAAAATGGATGGGATTTTGATAGGGATTGCGTTAAATGTGTAGATTGCTTTAGGTAGCATAGACATTTTCACAATATTTGTTCTTCCAATCCTTGAGCATGGAATGTTTTTACATTTCTTTGTGTCTTCCTCAATTTCTTTTGTGAGTATTTTATACTTTCTGAGTACAGATTCTTTGCCTCATAGGTTAGGTTTTTTTCTAGGTATCTTATGGTTTTGGGTGCAATTGTAAATGGGATCAACTCCTTAATTTTTCTTTCTTCTGTCTTCCTGTTGTTGTGTAGAAATGCAACTGATTTCTGAGCATTGATTTTATATCCTGACACTTAACTGAATTCCTGTGTGAGTTCTAGCAGTGCTGGAGTGGAGTCTTTTGGGTTTTCCACATAAACTATTATATCCTCTGCAAAGAGTGAGGGTTTAACTTCTTCTTTGCCTATTCAGGTGCCTTTTATTTCTTTTTGTTGTCTGATTGCTGAGGCCAGGACTTCTAATACTATGTTGAATAGCAGTGGTGTTAGTGGATAGCCCTACCGTGTTCCTGACCTTAGGGGAAAAGCTCTCAGTTTTTCCCCATTGAGAATGATCTTCACTGTGGGTTTTTCATAGATGGCTTTGATGGTATTGAGGTTTGTACCCTCTACCCCTGCACTTTGAAGAGTTTTGATCAAGAAAGGATGCTGTACTTTGTCAAATGCTTTTTCATCACTGATTGAGAGTATCATATGGTTCTTGTTCTTTCTTTTATTGATGTATTGTACACATTGATTGATTTGTGGATGTTGAAACATCCTTGTAGCCCAGGAATAAATCCCACTTGATCATGGTGAATAATCCTTTTAATGTACTGTTGGATCCTATTGGCTAGTATTTTGGTGAGAATCCTTGCATCAGTGTTCATTAAGGATATTGGTCTGTACTTCTCCTTTTTGATGGGGTCTTTGGTTTGGGGATCAAGGTAATGCTGGCTGGCCTCCTAAAATGAGTTTGGAAGTTTTCCTTCCATTTCTATTTTTTGGAACAGTTTCAGGAAAATAGGTATTAATTCTTCTTTAAATGTTTGGTAGAATTTCCCTGGGAAGCCGTCTGGCCCTGGGCTCTTGTTTGTTGGGAGATTTCTGATGACTGCTTCAATCTCCTTACTGGTTATGGGTCTGTTCAGGTTTTCTGTTTCTTCCTGGTTCAGTTTTGGTAGTTTTTATGTCTCTAGGAATGCATCCATTTCTTCCAGCTTGTCAAATTTGCTGGTGTATAGTTGCTCATAATATGTTCTAATAATTGTATTTCTTTGGTGTTGGTTGTGATCTCTCCTCTTTCATTCATGATTTTATAATTTGGGTCCTTTCTCTTTTCTTTTTGGTAAGTCTGGCCAGGGGTTTATCCAGCTTATTAATTCTTTCCAAGAACCAGCTTGTAGTTTCATTGATCTGTTCTACTGTTCTTTTGAAAGGTTTCTATTTCATTGATTTCTGCTCTGATCTTTATGATTTCTCTTCTCCTGCTGGGTTTAGGCTTTGTTTGCTGTTCTTCCTCTAACTCCTTTAGGTGTAGGGTTAGGTTGTATACTTGAGACCATTCATGTTTCTTGAGAAAGGCTTGTGTAGCTATATACTTTTTTTTTTTGTAGCTATATACTTTTCTTTCAGGGCCGCCTTTGCTGTGTCCTAAAGATTTGAACAGTTGTGTTTTCATTTTCCTTTTTTCTATGAATTTTTTTCAATTCTTCTTTAATTTCCTGGTAGACCCATTATTCTTGAGTAGGATGCTCTTTAGCCTCCATGTATTTTTCTTTCCATTTTTCCTCTTGTGGTTGAGTTCTAGTTTCAAAGCATTGTAATCTGAAAATATGCAGGGAATATTTTGGTACTGGTTGAGACATGATTTGTGACCCAGGATGTGATCTCTTCTGGAGAATGTTCCATGTGCACTTGAGAAGAATGTGTATTCTGTTGCTTTGGGATGGAATGTTCTGAATATATCTGTGATGTCCTTCTTTTCCAGTGTGTCATTTAAAGCCTTTATTTCCTTGTTGATCTTTTGCTTAGATGATCTGTCCATTTCAGTGAGGGTGTGTTAAGGTTCCCTACTATAATTGTATTATTGTCGATGTGTTTCTTTGATTTTGTTATTAATTGATTTATATAATTGACTGCTCCCATTCTAGGGGCATAGATATTTGTAATTGTTAGATCTTCTTGTTGGACAGATCCTTTAAGTAGGATATAGTATCCTTCCTCATCTTTTATTATAGTCTTTAGCTTAAAATCTAATGTATGTGATATAAGGATTGCCACCCCAGCTTTCTTTTGATGTCCATTAGCATGGTAAATTGTTTTCCAGCCCCTCACTTTAAATCTGGAGGTGTCTTTGGGTCTAAAATGAATTTCTTGTAGACAGCATATTGGTGGGTCTTGTGTTTTTAATCCATTCTGATAACCTGTGTCTTTTGATTGGGGCATTTAGCCCACTTACATTCAGGGTAACTATTGAAAGGTATGAATTTAGTGCCATTGTATTTCTCTTTTTCCCTAAGATTATAAGTGTTATTATTAGATGACGAAGTGTGGACCTATTTTTATTGATTTTGAGGGGGAGTTCTCTCTGCCTCCTGGATTTTGATGCTTGTTCCCTTTGCCATATTAGGGAAATTCTCTATAATAATTTGCTCCAATATACCCTTCTGCCCTTCTCTCTTCTGACCACTTTTTTTTTTTTTTTTTTTTTTTTTTTTTTTTTAAGATTTTATTTATTTGACAGAGAGAGATCATAAGTAGGCAGAGAGGCAGGCAGAGAGAGTGAGAGGGAAGCAGGCTCCCTGCCGAGCAGAGAGCCCGATGTGGGACTCGATCCCAGGACCCTGAGATCATGACCTGAGCCGAAGGCAGCGGCTTAAACCACTGAGCCACCCAGGCGCCCCCTGACCACTTTTTAATCAAGAAATTTTTCCTTTTGCTATTGAGTTGTATGAGTTATTTATATATTTTAGATATTAACCGCTTATCAGATATAGATCATCTTTGCCTTATGATTAGGTTGTGTGCCGGTAAACACACTGTAAGCTGAAAATATTGTTAAGGTGAAAACAACATTTAATACACCTAACCTACCAAACATCATAGCTGAACCTAGCCTATGGTGAATGTGCTGAGAACATTAATTTGCTTACTGTTGGGCAAAATCATCTCACACAAAGCCATTTCACCTATTTCATAAGAAAGTGTGGAATATTCCAAGTAATTTATTGAATACTGTACTGAAAGTGAAAAACAGAATGATTCTGTGGATTCAGAATTGTTTTATAAGTATATTAATCATTCATCCTCATGGTTGTGTGGCTGACTGGTCACTGTGACTAGCTCTTGCTGCCTAGCATTACTAGAGAGTATAGTACGATACTTTGCTATCCCAGGGAAAAAAAAATCAAAATTTAAACTCAAAGTATGATTTCTGGTGACGTGTGTGTAGCTTTTGCGCCATTGGAAAGCTGAAAAATTCAAAGTCAAATCATTGGATGCCAGGGACTGTCTGTATATGATTTGCAAGTTTCTCTAAAGGTTGACTTTTCATTTTGTTGATGGTTCCTTTGCTCTGCAAAATTTTTTCAGTTTGGTGTAGTCCCACTGTTTATTTTGCTTTTGTTGCCTTTTTGTGATACCATATCCAAAAAATCATTACCAAGACCAATAACAAGGTCCATCTGTTTCCTAGGAGTTTCTGGGTTCAGGACTTACCTTCATATGTGTAATTCATTTTAAGTTAATTTTTGTATAAGATGTAAAATGTTGCTAAGCTTTATTCATTTGCATATGGCTGTCCCATTTTCCCAACACCATTTAATTGAAGAGACTGTTCTTTCCCCATTGTATATTCTTAGCTCTTTTGTCAGGAATTGGTAATATATATGTGGGTTCATTTCTGGGCTCTCCGTTCTATTCCATTGGTCTATGTGTCTGTTTTCATGTTGATACCATACTGTTTGGATTATTATATCTTTGTAATATAATTTGAAATCAGGGAGCATGATGCTTTCTTCTTCGTTTTTTGCCAGGGTTGCTTTGGTTTCAGAGTCTCTTGTGATGTCATATAAATCTTAGGAGTGTTCTGTTTCCTTGAGAAATGTCAATGGAAATTTGATAGAGATTATATTGAATCTTCAGATTGCTTTGGTTGGTCCGGACATTTTTACAATTTTAATCTTTCCAATCCATGAGCAAAGGAGTTCTCTCCATTTATTTGTGTCTTCTTTAGTTTCTTTTATTAATGCGTTGTAGTTTTCAGTGTATAATATATAGTTTTCAATGTGTAGTTTTTTGCCTTTTTGGTTAAATTCCTAAGCATTTCATTTCTTTGGTGCCATTGTTTTCTTAATTTCTCTCTTACAACTTGTTTTTAGCATATACAAATGCAACAGATTTCTATATATTAATCTGGTATCCAGCAATTTTATTGAATTCATTTATTCTAACAGGTTTTTGGAGGAGTCTTTAGGGTTTTGTATATATAATATCATGCTGTTTGCAAATAGTGACAGCTTTACTTCCCTTCTGATTTTGATGCCTTTTATTTCTTTTTCTTGCCTAATTGCTCTGGCTAGGACTTCTAATACTATATTGAATAAAAGTGGAAAGAATGGGTATTGTATTGTTCATGAACTTAGAGGAAACACTTTGAACTTTTTACTAATGAGTATGATGTTAGCTTTTGGGTTGACATTTATGGCCTTTATTATGTTTAGTTATGTTCCTTCTATACCCAGTTTTTGAGAGCTTTTTATCGTAAATGGATGTTGAATTTTGTCATATGATTTTTCTGCATTTGTTGGAGTGATCATATGCTTTTTATCCTTCATCTGTTAATATAGTGTATCACTCTGATGGTTATTAAACTACCCTTAATCCCCAGAATAAATCCCACCTGATAATGGTATATGATCCTTTTAATGTGTTGTTGAATTCAGTTTGTGAGGCTGATTTATAACAACCTATTCACAGTCTGTTTCAAGTTGATAGTGCAAGTTTGAACACATTCTAAAACTCTGCATTTTTACCCTTCCCTCATGTTATTGGTGTCATACTTTGTCTTTTAATCTCATGTGTCTGTTAATTAATTATTGTACTAATTTTTATTCCACTTTTGTCTTTTAACCTTCATACTAGCTTTATAAGGGATTAAGTCACTACCTTTAGTATACACTTACCTTTATAAATGAGAGTTACACTTTCATATGTTTTCCTATTACTAAATAGCACTCTTTCTTTTTAGTGTAAACAAGTCCCTTTAACATTTCTAGAAGCCTTTGGCTTTTTGTGTGTCTGGAAAAACGTTTCTCTCTCAATTTCAAAGAACACTTTTGCCAGGTAGAATATTCTTGGTTGGAAGTTTTTTTACTTTCAGTACTTCGAATATATTGTGCCACTCTCTTGTGGCCTGCAAATTTCTGCTGAAAAATCTGCTGATAGTCTAATGGGAGTTCCCTTGTACTTAAGTTGTTTTTCTCTTGCCACTTTTAAGATTCTTTCATTTTCTTTAGTTTTTGATATTTTAATTATAATGTGTCTTGCTGTGGCTCTCTTTAGGTTCATCTTTTTTGGATCTCTGTGGGTTTCCTGTCAGGATTTACTGATTTTTTATGGCTGAATGTTTCCACAGTTCTTTATCCATTCATCTGTCTGTGGACGCATAGATTGTTTCTTTGTGTTGGCTGTCATAAATAAGTATGCTGGGATCATGAGGTGCAGTTACCTCTTTGACATAGTGTTTTTTGTTTCCTTTGGTTATATTCCTAGAAGTGGAACTGCTGGATCATTTGGATTCAAATACTTTTTTAAATGTTTGAGGAAGCTTCATAATGTTTTTCATAGTGGTCATACCAGTTTACAGTGTGGGCATCAGCTTTAATGGAGGAGGCCATGAGCAAATGAGCCATTGTTAAAAATCTCTAGCATTAAACAACACAGGCTCAGCCTTATAGCTTGGCTTCATAGGCAGCTGGTGACTTGTACCAGGGGCACAGGAAAGCTGTCGCAGCCCCCTCCTCCCAGTACAACCAGCTCCATTTGTTGAATGCTTGAAATTCTGTTAGTTAAGGCTATTCTACCTTTAAAAAAAAGTCGAAGTGTTTTGGGGCATAAGCACTAAATCCTTATCTACTTAAAAACTGCTTCTCATTCCCAAGCATTTATTGAGGACCACCTGTATGCATGGTATTCACTGGGTAGAGCAGTGATTCTCAAACTTTTTTGCTTGCCTACCTCTTATAAGAATTTTGAAAATCTTTGTATCTCACACATTTAGAATTTGTATAAAAATTATTTCATCCCTCATTTAAATGTATCCAAAGAAATCGAAATGCAGCATTGATTTGGAATACCGCCATCATTTTAAAAAATATGTAGAGCAGGCTCCTTTTTAACAAGTAGAAAATTTATATCACTTTTCTCCCTGAACCTGTATGACCCTTTCACTTGTCCCACAAAATTTTATCCTAATGCCACACATTTAATGCTAGTGGTGATATTGTATTGATCTTCCCAACAAAAATAATGTATATGGGGCACCTGGGTGGCTTAGTGGGTTAAAGCCTCTGCCTTTGGCTCAGGTCATGATCTCAGGGTCCTGGGATCGAGCCCCGCATCGGGTTCTCTGCTCAGCAGGGAGCCTGCTTCCCCTCCTCTCTCTCTGCCTGCCTCTCTGGCTCCTTGTGATCTCTGCCTGTCAAATAAATGAATAAAATATTTTAAAAAAATTATGTATATAAATTTAAATGTTTTTGGAAAAAATTTCTTGTGATCATAAAGGGACTAAATGTTAAAGATTTTACAGGATTGGACAGTTATCACACTTATTAATGTACAGTTGATCAAACCAATAAATGTTTTACAAATTTAATAACTATTAAGGAGAAAATATTCTTGGAACTGTATCTATGGATACTGTATCTTGGGAACTGTATCCCATCTATGGGATAGATGGAGATGGAGATAGCATTTTTATAATTAACTCAAGTTCATAAGATAATGACTTACTGTTAAAACGAGGCAGTGTTCAGCATCCCATATTTGTAAATTTATAGACACAAGTACTGGGAACGTCTTGTTCACCAAAAGTAAGTGGAAATGGAAAGGATTCTGTTAAAGCAACATCACTCAGTCCTCTGAGCTCTTAAGTGCCAACAGTCGCCTAGTAATCTGTCATCAATTCTTTTTAATGCATGTTTTATCTTACAGTTGTTTTAGATTCACAGAAAAGTTACAGAGACAGTACAGAGAGTTCCTCAATACCCCTTATCACGTTCCCCGTCGTAACATATTCCATTGCCCTGGTACACTGGTCACAACTAAGAAACTGGCCGTGATCCATTACTGTGAGGTCCATTGGCCCTTTCTTTAATGGTCTCTCAGCTGTTCAGTCAGTTTGGTATTTCTCCCATTTTGGTGAAAGCACAGAATTAGAAACATCTGAGTAGTGAAAGCATTTGTCTTCCAGCCTTTCCCTTTCTTGTTTCCTGGAAAGTGTATCAACAAAGTCTTACTAAGACTTACAACTTCCCTGTAGCTTATACCTTGCACTCTTGGGTTCCCTTTCACTGGCCAGATCTGGTATGCTGAAAGAATTAGGACAATCAGAATGCTGATCATTTTAACATAGCTTTGTTAATGCCCTGTTTCTTGATAAAATGCCTTTTGTCTCAGCATTTATATCCAAACCTTGGAGCTTTAGATTTAGCTCACTGAATTCACAGAACACGTTCCAGCTTGGCTGTAGACCTTAAATGTTAAAGCAGCCCTTCTTGTTAAAGCAGACCATAAAACTAGACTATTTTTTTCAGTGTAAGCAAAAATGTTAATATGTGAATGAATGTGAATCCCTAAATAGGCACAGACTTTGCCCTGAGTTTGCAGGTCCAGAGCCTTCCTTTAGGAAGGCCATCTGGAATACCTCTTAGTCTCTGCCTTCTTGGTTTGCTCACATGGGAGCATCCCCTCAAGAGTGATGTACTTTTTTTTTTTTAAGATTTAATTTATTTATTTGACACAGAGAGATCACAAGTAGGCAGAAAGGCAGGTAGAGAGAGAGGGGGGAAAGCAGGCTCCCCGCTGAGCAGAGAGCCCGATGTGGGGCTCGATCCCAGGATCCTGGGATCATGACCTGAGCTGGAAGCAGAGGCTTTAAACCACTGAGCCACCTAGGTGCCCCGAGTGATGTACTTTTTGATAGTAACTGGGGGGAAGGGAAAAGGTGGAGTGTCTAAACACAAACTACTATGGTTCCCACCATCCTCAGTCTATGATATATCTGAAGGCGGACATCCCCCAGTGAGACAAAATGCCCATTTCTAATACTGTCCTCCTACTTAACAGAAATGCATGAAAGATTCTGTAAAGCCCTGTATCCCTACTCCTGGGGGTGGGGGGTTGCCAGGCCAGCAATGGGAAGTAGGACCAGGGTGGTGGTACAAGGAGATGGGGCGTGAGACTTCTGTCACAAATGCGTCTCACTCAGGGCCTATGAGTTTCAGGAAAAGTCCATTAGAAAGTTGAGGGTCTTGAAATTAAACCTCTGGGGACAATGTAGCTTGCAGGGCTCTTGGGAACCCCAGGGTATACATACTTGAGTGTAGTTGGGATAGGGAAAGGGCCCATGAGCGTGTTGATAGCTGTGCCCACCAGGAGGGCAGGGAGTCCTTGGGGACAGCAGGGCTCACCAACACCCACCTCAGGGATCCTTCTCCACAGCTGGTTTCTCAAAGGACAGTCAGGGAGTGTCTTACCTCCTGGGCTGAGGAAGGGTAGAGAGTATTGGTCCTCGGTCTGACATTTGGCTCTTTGAGAACTCATGGTCAGAAACAGTTCGCTTTCCCCCCTCAGACTTGCACAGTGTGTACACATCTAGAAAGCGGAGACCCTTACTTAAGAGACTTTTAATTGGTCTAAGGTAATGAAAATAATTGTTGTAGATTATCACTTTGCAATACAGTTGTGCCTTTAAGTAGCAGTATTTTGAGATTACAAAGTGATGAAACTGCTCTTGGTAGAACTCCTGGACTTCACAGAGCCTGTGGCTCCTACTTTGAGAAAGGCCAGAAACTGGTGGTGCTGTAGTTGCCTGTTTTCTGCAGGATGATGGGCAGGGCCCAGGAGCCACCTCCCTGTTAGAGAAGCCCAGATTCCTTGAGTATCTGCCTGTGGGGCCTCACAGTGACTCTTGTATTTGTGCAAGAAGAAGCAGGGGGAAGTCAGCAAGGCCGCCAGTGCTGATAGCACCACCGAGGGTACGCCGGCCGACGGCTTCACGGTCCTCTCCACGAAGAGCCTCTTCCTTGGACAGAAGGTAGGCAGACGTGCGGCCTCAGTGGGCTCGCGGCCCTGGGACAGTCAGGTGGAGGCCACCTCTGCTGCAGGAAGGCCCAGGGATTCCCGGAGGCCACTTCTGGCCTGGTGGGTGTGGGTGGAAGGGCGGGCGGCGGGGACTTGCAGGATGGTCTCAGGGAGGGCTCGGCAGGAGCGCTGGGGGAGACTGTCTCCAGGGTGGGAAGAGGAGATAGGGCTAAAAAGAGGGAAGGCCACTCCTGTGGTGGGAGTGTGGGGGGTCAGTGACAGCCTGGGGTTAGTCTGTGGAAGGAGCTGCTAACGTGGGATAAATGAGTCATGTAGCTCCGGCCAGAAAAACAGCCTGAAGTCAAAGCTGGGTCTTGGAAAAGGAAAGGTCTAGCAGGCAGCCCGCTGGCTCCCTCCGTTGCTGTGGAGGGCCCGCAGGCAGAGCCTCTGATAGGGGCGGGATTGTTTCTAGATGTCCTTAGGTAACGGGACACTGAGCCACCTCTCGACTTTCCTCAAGCCAATCTTTTGTTTGTTTTAACCGTGGGCACTGTATTTTCAGCCATCCCAGTGATGCAGCTTTGCCAGGACGCCATGGTTTTGTAAAAGATGATTCACTTTTGTTGAAAATAAAAATGATGCAAAGGCTTTTAAGACCTGAGAGTAAGAGTTAATTAATATTTCTCTATTAACACCCAAAAAGGGGGGGGGTGGAGAGAGAGGGAATTCCACTTCTCTTAATTTTTTAAATCCTTCATGAAAGAAAATGAAAGGCATGAATTTGACCTTCCGTGTAAATTGCTTTGTGGCTAACAGTTTGGTTCTGAAGCTGCATCATTTTTACAACCTCACTGTCAATTTTCTTTCGCATCTCAAGTGACACAGCCCTCCTGCTCCTGCCTTGCAAGTGCTCCTCCTCCCTTCCCCCTCCTTCCTGTCCTGATTGCACTCAGGCTCTCATGATGCATTTCCGGTGGTGGACCCTGTGTTCCAGCAAATAACCATCGCCGCTGACATTTTATAACCATTATCTGTATTTTGTATGCATTTTTCAAAGGAAAAAAAAAAAGCAGCAGCGCTTATCATCTTAAGGTCTGGGGCTTTGCAAGTTTTCGTTTAAGATATTTTTTATTTATTTTGAAAATTTCAACTCAGCAGTGAAGGCAACCACCTGGGTCTGCTTTCACACCCTTTAATGTGTCCTTTGGGTCATATATTGGACGCTAACGTGAACCGTTGTCCCATTTGCTGGGGTTTGGTGCTGCTCAGGAGGCACTCCGGCGTGCTTTAGATCCCCAGTGTAGACTGTCTGCTGGGCTGGCAAGCCTGCCGTGCCAGTAGAGCCATTCAGTCCCTCCCGCCGTCCCCACCATCCCTCACCCTTTCGTCCACCCCACCTTTGGGTGCCCTGACCCTGGCCTCTACTTTCCCTCTGTGGTTCTTGCTGCCTCCTGCCAGCCACTCCGAAGCCAGCCTCCTCTCAGACCTCCTCACACCCCCTGACTGGATGAAGTCAGGTATTTCCAGAATAGCCACACTCAGCCACGCCAGTGTCCACGAATACTGACGGTACTCCATTCTGGGGCGGGGGGACCAGACAGCTCTAGAGAAGTACTGATACTCTCTGATAACTTATGGGGATGGGGGTCCTTTAGTGTTCTTTAAGAACAGGAAATGGAAGAGGAGACTTGACTGAGAAACTCCTGTGCCCATTACTGATGTCCTGGCTTTGGAAGGGAGATCTGAGAGGATGGGTTGAGCTGAACCCAGGGTAGAATGGCCCGCTGTCAGAGAGGGAGAGGAGTGCAGACCTAGAAAGACCACCCATCAGCTTTCCCACGTGCCACAGTCAGAGGTCAGCAGGGAAAACGGGCACCAAGCTCCCACAAGGCTGCACTCCGCGTTAGTGTGCTTCCAGATTAATGACCTGAGATCCACACATCCAGGACAGGGCACCCCCAAATCCAGGACCACACATGCCCTTCTCCCCAAATGTGGCATTGCAGAATAAGGTGGCACTTCAGGTCAGCCTGGGCCTCAGCGTCAGCAGTGTGTCGGTGGCCCTTCCTGGAATCCCGGGCCCCTGAGGGGTGACGTGCAGCTAGTGTTGGTCGCCGGGAGAGTTATTTGCAAGCAGTACTTTCTGGCCCTTGATTGGCTGTTACCAGGGGTGAAAGTCATGGCATATAACGCAAAAGGAACAAGAGTCCTAAAACTGACGTGACTTTTCCCACGAAGCACATTTTAAAACGTCATTCTTACAGACTACAGTTTTGACTTAGACTTTTGGAAATGTCCTAAGAAGGTACCCCAGAACAAAGACCATAGAGTGCCCGGTATTCTTTGAATCTTGTTTTCCCATCTCTGACAGTGAAACCGAGGCTTGACTCTTGCAAGCAAGCGACAGTGGAGAAGGGTGATCGGGTGCCTTGCATGGCCCTGCCAGGCCCGGTTGCTAAGCTACTGGCAGGAGAAGTCAGCCCAGGGTTGAGGAGGCTGGCATCTTGTGATTGTTGATGATCAAGTCTCAGGAGTAATCGTCCTCATGACTCTGCTTTTACCCAGTGTTCACACACATTGTTGCTGAGTTGTTTTTAAAAAGGAGACGGTTCTGTGAATCTGAATCCACCAAATGTTTTTGCTTTGTGGTTCAACAGAGATTCACAGCTTCCTTTCAGAGATTTAAAAACTTGACGGTTTTATTGCCAAAAAAAATTCTTCCAGGGTGTACTTCTAGAAATCTGGGTCAGTGGCAGTAAATGATGTGAGGCTTTCTTGGAAGGGTCATTATTATTTGAAGGAGTAGCGAAGGCAGCATGAGGAGGCTACGAGTGAGTCTCCAGGCCCCCTAGACCGTTAGGATCTGAGCCACAGCCCCGTAGGCCACTGAAGGCAGGGGGCAGGGTACCATGGGTGTTCTCCCTCCCAGACACATACACCTGACTCGCAGGGGCTAGAACAGTGTCAGGAGAGAGGGAGCGATGAAAGCAGCAGTGAGGAGGGAGGGGTCGACGCTCTCTTTCTACCCTATGGCTGAACAGTGCTGGCTCAGCTCCTGGGCCTCCAGCAGGGCCTGCCTATGTCCTTGTCTTTGTGTGACAGGTTCTAGCCAGAGATGCACCAGATGCCACCTCCAGACCTGAGGCCTTTGGGAGACCCGAAGCTGGGGATGTGTGCAGGGTAGGCAGCAGAGCACGGATAAAGAAGCCCCTTCATCCCAGAGGCAGGGCAGATGTGGGCCACAGAGAAAACGTGGTTCTCCATCAGGGGCTACAAACAGTTTTGTGGAACACCTCACCCTTTCCATATACCTTGGTTGAAATGGACTTTGGGGACAGGACGAGAGTGACATTTTGTAGGTTAGCACAAGGAAATACATACAGCTGGTCAGTCTTCTCCCTTCCTTGCCCATCATGAGGCCATGAGAGACACCAAAATTGAAAATTATAGGCTAGATCCAAGGTGTCACTCAGATACTGTTTATCAAATACCTTCATTTCAAAATTGAGCTTTTAACAATATATATTTTAAAAAAAATAGGGTTCCTGTAGCCAAGTAGGTCATGTCAAGGCATAGCCCACATGTCTGTCTAGTAGTTCCAAGCCATGGCTCCTTCCCTATCACCGGTAGGCCACCTTCTGACCTGCCGTGATTGGGGGGAGGACCAGCCTTCCCTTCTAGAAGGCCAGGTTGGCCCTGAGCCACCTCAGGTCCATGCCAGGCCAAGGGCCCAGGTCCTGAGCTCTGGCATTTCTGTTAGCCCTACTTTAAGAGAAGGGAGGTGGCCATTTCACCTCAAAGTTGTTGGGAGGCTTGACATTCTAGCCCAACTCTCTGTCCCTATAGCAACCTGAGCACCATCTCAGGCATTGTGTGGCACTTGGGGCTAAGAGTCAGCCTTACTCCGCCTTCTAGGAGCTTCTAGTAATGAGTTCAGTCATGAGTAGAGAACAAGGACTGACATGGACATAAGCAGTAGAGGGAAGATGTGGGCATAATAGAGGGGGACACTGGCTATAGTAGAGCCAGTGGAGAGTAATCAGGGCCCAGAAGTGGAAGGGTCTTGTAGGACACGGGCTAAGTCCCCTTCTTCCAGCCCCACAGTCACGTAGGACCCTCTCCTGCTCTGTAACTGGAAGTCCCCCTTGGTCACTCTCAACAGCGGCCAATAATCTTCGGATATTTTAAATTCCCCATACTGTGGATTAAAACTTATTTTTCCATAATTTCCAGTGATGAGACAGAGGAGTAGTGACCTTATTCAAATT
This sequence comes from Meles meles, assembly GCF_922984935.1. Classification (NCBI taxonomy): domain Eukaryota; kingdom Metazoa; phylum Chordata; class Mammalia; order Carnivora; family Mustelidae; genus Meles; species Meles meles. Next base: position 109,982,153 of record NC_060068.1, read on the forward strand.
CTAAAGTCATCAGTGACACTCCTCCCCACGCCCCACCTCTCAGAGAATCAGACTTAATATGAGAATATGCACAGTTGTGCAGAGATCTTGTCCCTAGGGGAAGAGGGGATGGGACTTCCTAGGACAGGACATCTTTCCTGGTCCTACCAAGCCCATTTGTGCATAGCCACCAGACTACAGGATCCTTGTCAGACTGCTGCACGCATGGCCTATTTGTATGTCATGCTCACAGGGTTTCTTCTCCTGTCCATGGAGCTGTGGCCTTTGTTCTTGACCATTTCACTGTTGGCTTCTGTCCATGGGCCTGTCTGCCCAAGCCAAGCTGGTTACCCATTTGTCTTTCCAGAGTGCCTGCCCGGCTTGTCCTTTCCCCTCCCCACTCCTTCCTCTCGCAGACATACACACAGAGTAATCCCCCCACCCCAAACACATGCTTTATAGTCCAGAGGTGGTTTTTAAAGAATACTTCAATATATTTAACCACAACAAAACTGTTCTGCGGCTCAGACCCTCAGCCTGGACTAGTGCTGAGCCTGGTGCCCAGCGTAGGCAGAAAAGCAAGAGTCAGGCATAGGGGAGAGTGAGACAGTACTCTGTTAGCTGCGAATTCTCCTGGCTGGTGGTAGTGGCTCCCTGCGGTGCAGTGGTCTGGACTTCCAAGAGTGGGGCCCCTCTTGCCAGGAAGGTGAGGAGTCCAGAGGGAACTGGGAATTCTCCAAGGAATTTGTTTGGAAGCTCCCTGCCACCCTTCTCCCCCCACCCCCAAGTTTCTCCAGAGATCCCAGTCCCCAGGCAGAGTCATAGATAGTCTTCTGGGGTCTTCTCTGCTAGCTGAATCAGAGCCCATGGAAATAGCTGGTTTTCCAATGAGGCACTTACAAATTAAGTTCAGAAGCATCTCTACCATTGGGAAAAAATAGTGTGAATTTTAGGGATTTGAACATACATATTTTACACAAACAGGAAAGCAAACTCATAGATCCTTTTCAGGTATACTCCTCCATACCACACCAAGTCAAGTGTTGCTTTCCCTTTTCCTCTCCTTTCCCTTCATCCTCAACAACCTCCTGCTACTTCATAGTGTAGGATTTGGGGGCAGGTTTTTTTGGGTGGGAGGCAAGGAATATTAGCTTGAGTTTTTGTAAACAGCGTTTGCTTAAAGTTAGATGCAAAGATGCAATACTTACATGATATCATGATCAAACCCTCTATCTTATCCTGAATCCTGACCATTCACTTGCCTCCCTGGAGCCTGCTCCCCCTTCTGTCTGTGCCCACCCACACCCCTTCTTCCTGAACGCAGCACTTAGCCCCCTCACCCTGATGCTGGTCTCTTCTCTGCCTCTGTCTGTCCCAGCCCCAGAGCCTGTAGTGCAGACAGCTGTGCTCTGTGAGATCCCCCCCCCCCCACCAGTGGGCTTCCTCCAGCTTTGGGGATGTTGGCAGTCCCCTAAAACCCCCAGACCCCAGGAAGTCCCTGTGGAGAAAACCTGTTCCTCTTCCACCTTCTAGGCCTAACTAGAAAGGGAGCCAACTGCCCTGTGGCAGGGCCTGGCTGAGTCTTTCCCCAGCCCAGCATAGGACCAGAGTTATTTCCCCAAGTGCTTCCTCACAGAGGATGAGTTTTGGCTTAAGTGGGTCCATTTTATTTTATTTTATTTTTTGAGAATCTACTGAGTGCTTCTGGGAATGAGAAATGTGGGTTTATATTTCTGGTGCTTAGAGAGTGTCAGGTTTTCTGTTTGGTTTTGTTTTCAACAAAAAATTTGGCCCCAGCAGTTCAGTGTCTTGAAGCCAAGTTGCCAGGAGCCTCCCTGCCAAGCGTCTGCATATGGCCCTCTCGTCCGAGTGTGCACCTCAGCTCCAGCCCTGCTGGCCCCTGCAGCTGCAGGCTGCTCGTCCAGCCCCGGGCACAGTTGATCCCAGGCGCCGGCTCCTCTGGGGGCTGCTTAGGCATCGCTCTTTGCTGTGGCTGAGGGGAATTCATGTCACTGAAGGATAAGCATCGTTAGAGAGAGAGAGCAAGCGAGCGAGTGCACTTTGCTTCAGGCACTGGTATATAAGAATAGGAAGGGAGAGAGTAGGACCCTGGACAGTAGTCCTGGGCCAGCTAAGTCCTCTTCCGCTTCTGACAGCTAAATCTAGAATTCAGGGCTTCTCTTGAGCCAGAGGGTTCCCATAGCAATGGGGTATCTGTGAGGAGGGAACCCATTCAGTGGCTCTTCAAAAAAAAGCCAGTTGGTTTTGTGCTCATGAAACTAGAGGAAATCCTTGACCCAGAGGGACTCAGCAAAGTGCAACTCTTGAAGGGCCACCATCTCGCTGGAGAGCAGCTCTTTCTCGTCCTGTCCTTTACCACAACTTTGGTATTACGTGACTAATAGGCACGTAAACTTAGATGTTACTAAGCCATAGACCATCTTGCTCTTGGCCACTTCTGAGCAGGGCAGGGGAGCCAGCCGGCCAGGAGGCAGGGTGAGGGGGACACCCTGAAAGACCTGTGACCACTTGGAGGAGAATGGCAGAGCTCCTAGGGCTTTCCCAAACCAGCTAGGACTTGTGTAACATCCCGGGACTCAAAGAGGTGGTCACATATACCACTCTCCTGCCCCCGGCAGTGAACACTCTGATTCTGGGTCCTGATAGCTGCTGTTACTTTGTTTCTTCAGGGGGAAGTGGATCTACCAGTCCACATGGCTTATGCCTCCCTTTTGCCCCAAGTCTCACCCAGCAGGTCCTGGACCCTCAGCCTAGCTTGCTTCCTTCCAGCATCCTGAGCAGCACTCGAGTCTTGTCTGAAACGGATTCGTTTTAGCCAGTGACTCCTCATTCCCCTCTGCACCCAAGGCAGCTGGAGTGTCCCCTGCCCTCCATCTGTATCCCAAGGCTCACTTCTCTGTGACTTCCCGGCTGTCCTGTTATTTCCCACCTCATGCTTTTCTTTTCAGCTGAACCTTATTCACAGTGAAATCAGTAATTTAGCCGGCTTTGAGGTGGAGGCCATAATCAATCCTACCAATGCTGACATTGACCTTAAAGATGACCTAGGTAATTGGGGATGGGGTTTGGCACCGCCAGCTGTCAGATGAAAAGTTATGGAGCCCAGAATTTAGGCTCTTCATCTTCTCAAACTTCAGGGGGGCAAGCCAAATTCCCAAATCCAAGATGGACATTTGAGGGTAAACCCCGAATGTTTACTCACGCCGAGCCATTTCAAATGGAAATGATCTGATGTTTCATTAAGTGCAATTGGCTACTTTCCCCTGGTTGGTCAATATACTGCTATCTAAATTCTCTTCCATAATGATCATACTGACTGCTGGTTACCTGGGAGGGATTTTTTAAAAATGTGTTTGTTTTTTTTTTAGAACTGAAAAATCTCAGGTTGCTACAAAATGATAGTTTCTCCATTTAAGCCTTAATTAGAAATGACAAAGCTTAGACACACTCGAAGAGCCAATTAAACTGCATCGGTTCATCATTGGCTTTAATCCACCAGCAAATTGGTTTCCCCCAAATTTACCACCTATTCAGCGTTTCCTATGACCGAAAACAGTATATGACTGCATGCCAACTTCATGAATTATTTGATTAGAGGATAATATTGAACATCTGTGAGGGAGTTCCTACAGAGAAGAGCTCTTCCCCAGAGCCATGGTGTCTGCCCAGCTCGGGGCAAGGGAAGAGGTACCGCTCAGGTGTCCCAGTCTGTGGCTTGATGTTTGCACAGAGGAACTGTCCGCTCAGGGGCTCAGTGAAGGCTCCTGTCCTCCTAGCTATGAGCCTTGCCAGGCATAGCAGATGAGCTAATGCCCACTGAGGTAGCCTCTTGCCTGATGCTGACCTAGGTATGTTTCGAAGCCTTTCGTTCCCACCTTTGGCCACCTGTGTCAGGTAGCAGCATCTCTTACTGGCAGAGATGCTCATTCTAGAGCCTGGGCCCAATCTTCACAAACCAGATATAATTGTGGGCTGGAAACATGGGAACAGGGACTCAAGAGTGCCCTGCCCAAACTCATTTTCCACCCATATGCTTTCTTCATGTAGATATTTTCTTTAAAAAAAGGGGGGGGGGCATAAACTAGAAAAGGCAGGGATCATACCTAAAGTATATTTTTATATGCAAAATACATGAAAATAAGATTGGCTGGATTAAATGGCAGACTTGAAAAAAACATTTTTACCCATTGAGGGGGAAGCCAAAGGCAATTTTCTATGCACACATACTGTTTTCTTGGTTTTCAAGAGATGGCCCTCAAACGCAGACAAAACGATGCGTGCCCTGAGTCTAAAACCCCAGCTCTGAATGTTGCTGCCGACAAAATGGAGAAACTTGTCATTGTGGTTGGCCTGATAGTCCACATTTTTTTTAAAACAGATGCCATGTTTTTAGTAGTCTTCTCAATGGGGTGCCAGTTTTAGAGGCTTTTGCGAAGTGAAATGGGGCATTCGTTGTTTTGTTCTTTCTTTTAATCTTTGGAAATGATCTCATGTGTGTGTTTCTCTTTTTTTGGACATGTCATTCAAATGTTTAATTTAAACATGTCACATTTGATATTCCTCCTCCTCCTCCTCCTCTTCCTCACCCCCATCCACATGTGCGCACACTTCGTGGACTGATTGCCCCTTGGGCTCATATGTTGGAATCGACCAGGTAGGCCAGCCCTGCCATTGGGCCTTAGTAAATGTGCCTGTGCGTGGGTCTCGGTCCAACACAGTTGATATACATTTGTTTACCTGTTATAGTTGCAAGTTGTACAGGCTGACATTGCCTCGATCGACAGTGATGCTGTCGTTCACCCGACAAACACTGACTTCTACACCGGTGGTGAAGTAGGTAATGCCTAGCCGGGTGCTGCCGAGTGTGTGTGTGCATGGTCAGTCGGCCGCCGCAGACAGCTTGATCCTTTGACAGCTATGCAGGGCTGCATTCATTTCACACTTCCAGCCGTCCTGACCTTCCCGAGGTCTCCCATCCCTGGGCTGTGACCACGAGAAATCGACAGCTAGCTATCCGCTAGGGTGCCTCCTGCAGCTCCCAGACAGATGGGCACACTTCTGGTTTGGAAACTGGTTCAGCAGCGTCCTTTCCGCATTTGCTTCACGAGGCGCAGCTTTGTTGGAGACTGGGTTCACCCTGGATTTCAGCTGCCAGGGGGATGGAGGGGGATGGGCCAAGCGGCTGCCAAGCCTACTTCGGTGAGGTCCGGGCATCTGGATGTTTTGGCAGGAAGGCACAGGGGTAGAGCTGGGTGGAAGGGGCTTGAATCCCAGCCTTGCCGTCTCCTGGTTAGGAGGGCTGGGCAAGGAACTTAAGTCCTCAGTGCCTCAGTTTCCCTACTGATGAAAGAGTGATCACGATGAGAGACACCTGGGTCTGTGCCTGCCCTATGGTGGGTGCTTCCTGTCTGGTCTCACCCTCACATGCACCTAGAATTTGGCCAGTAGCTAGCTGTGCCTGTCGGGAGCAGAGCACAGCATGCTGGCGGTAGATTTGAACACCACTTCCTAAAGGAGTACCCTTTCTAATACAGGGCAAAAGTGCAGTCAGCCTGCAGGCTGAGGCTCCCCGGATTTTCCTGAGTGTTCCAGACACTGAAGTGCTAACAGTGTTAGCAGTCTGAGGCTGTCCAGCTCTGTTTAGTGTCGCGAGCAAAGCCTGCTGTTCCCAGTGTGCCCTAGCCACTGCGATTTGGGCTGATTACTCTCCTGGGCATTTTGGATCTGGGACATGGATGGAAAAGACACACTGGCCGGGAAGTTGGGATTCGCCAAGGCCTCCAGGCCAAAATGAAATCAGGCTGCAGGCAATTAAAATAAACTCCACTTTCACAAGATGTTGGAGGAGTTTAAGAGCTCCTAAGTCAGGCAGCTTAAGAGGAAGATACTCCTTTTCTTAACCAAATGAAAACTTGATGGGAGGGAAGTACTTATTTGGAGGCAAATAAACAGTAAAGAGAAGAGCTTATCTTTCTGCCCAGAGTGACTAAGACTTGGGCTCATCCTGCTGTCCAGGACTTGGGGCGAGATGGAAATGAGCAAGCTTCCAGTGCAAAAGTTATTTCTCCCAGTCCCAAGGAGAAGGGAAAGGGACTTTCTTTGCTGTGCAAGGTGTGTGGTCAGCAGGATTCACGATGCCCAGAGGTACAGCTGGAGGCTTTGAGATGGGGCAGGAGCCAGTTCTGGGGTAACAGGCAAGGAACGTAGTCCTTCCAGAACCGTGATCACAACTGGTCTCCTTAGAACCGTGACCGTGCTAATACTTTGCCCTGTGAGGTACTTGCCCTCAGCCCACTGAGACGGGCAGGGGAGGCACTATTAGCCTCGGTGACCTGTCCATCACCTGGCTCCCAGAGCTCAGCCAAGGTCATGTGGCGCATCGCTCGTGAATGCTGTCATAGCTGGCAGGCACCTCACCAGGTCCAGACAGCTTTACTGGCTGAGAAGGACCCCAAGTGACTGTGCCAGAACCCAGGTCTTCCAAAGCCCACCTCAGTGCTGTTTCTAGTGAACCAGTCCAGACTAGTACTGAACCCATCTACCTTTGACATTTCCAAAAATAATGACAAACCAGATTCATCCATGGTTTCAATTGGTGCCAGCTCCCACTTTGATGTGTGAGAGGGGAAAAGCAGAAGCTAGGACACGGTCGGTCGCTCCATTTCTTCCCCTGGGTGTGAATTCCTGAGACCCGAGACTGCTGGAAGAAGGAATGCCAGTGCAGGAATGCTTAGCCCCGTGATTAACTCTTACCCATCACAGTTCTTTCTAACAGTGAAATAGACCACAGGCTTAGCCTGACATTTGTCCAAGCCTAAATTTTCGCTTAGGCTGTTTTGAACACTGATACTTATGCCTGCTTTCTGAGCATGAAATAATGTTCTTGTTCTCATGGGAGTAACACATGTTTATGCTTGGGGGCAAAGAAGCCAATTGCTTTACTACGATTAACCCTGAAGTGGAGCCTAAAAAGCAAGAGTCTTCCATGATGAGTGTTGACAATACACTTGAAATGGGCCTGTTTCTTGTTACAAAGTACACGTGTGTCTACATGAACATGTGCATACCTATGTGTGTGTAGGGGTCCGGTCCTGACCGCGGTGATTGCCTGCAACCTAGGGTTTTCAATCTTTAAGTTTGGGAATTGCATTGAGTGTATTTTTAACTTGCAAGTTTCACTTCTAATTAAAGCCAGATTTAATTACAAGTAAAAATTTTAAAGTAAACACTCTTCCTAAGATAAAGCACCTTTAATAATACATCAGCCCATTTTCTTAATACCATATGCTTTAGAAAGGAATTGTTAGTTTGAATATAGTACGGGTTTTATTTTACCTTCCAAATTTCTCAGTTTTCCCCCAAAGAGTATGTCTGATAGAGAATGCAGACCTAACGTAGCTCCGCGTGGAGCAGCTTTGTTTTCCCTCCCTGGAGCTGGAGAACAAGTTAGCAGGGAAGGCCAGACCAGGTGCTGTGGGCAGCAGTGTTTGGGACCCAGCAGATTCAGACTTAAAGATTCCTTTTTCTCCATTGCATGATCTTCTGAGTGATCCCCTAATTGGGCCTCACTCCCCGGGGGGGTGGGGGGGGCGGTGTCCTCAGAGCCTGCACTTCCTGCAGGGTGGAAGGGACTGTGAGGCCCGACCCTGCTCCGTCATGCCTGTTCCTCCACCTTCTGTGATGCTGGTCTTGGTCAGAAATGCGCAGCAGCTGTGGCAGCCAGCGGATGGAGGTCTTTGGAGTGGATGTATTTTCCTTCCTGATTCCTCTGCCATTTAAAGTGTCCATGACTGCTTTCCAAGACCGGCGCAGGCATGAGGGTATCGTCTTAGCTAATGAGGGATGCTGGCTCCCTCCCCAGCATCCCATGTGCTAATCGTGCCCTTCTCCGGGACATCTGAGAGTGCCCCCGGGGGGTGGGGGGTGGTGATGGCCTGCTGGTCATATGCATTCACACTTCCCAGATCTGCTGCCAGCCGGTCAGTGCCTGCCATTGGCCCTGGTGCTGATGGGGGACGGTGCCCAGGCTGTGTGCTCTCCCTTCCCAATACTTCCCGGGGTTAGTTCGCTCCTCAATGGCCAGGCTACCTGGGAGGCAGGTTCGTCTCAGATGAACAGACCTAGTCACGAGAGGGTGAAGAATCCAAAGAGAATTTGGGCTGGTGCGCTCTGATGTGCCGAGTGACACGTATCACAGCGTGCCAAGTGCAACTGAGAATTTTCCAAGATAAATGGTGAATCTTAAGGGGAGTATTTCATCCTCTTGTGAGGAAAAGTACTTTAAAATGTGCAAAACTGATGAATCAGAGCTTAAGGAAGACTGAGACCCCATTCTGGCCAAACCTGAGAGGAGGATGTGGTCACTTGTTCAGAACGCTGTGGACCTGTAAGCAGCAGGCCACGTAGACACTGGCCATCTCGTGTGGGCACCCGCCTTCACAGCAGGAACTGAACGCTCAGCAGGACCCCCAGCTCAAGAAAAGGGGCTGCCTATCTCCACTGGATTTAATCCTAGCAATCTGGCCCTAAACAGGCGGTCACCTTCCTTCCATGGGTTACAAGCTCGCCTTTAAGCTCTGCTTCTGATGTTGCCTTCCTTTACCTACAGTGATTCTGAGTCATGAGTGTGATGAAGGAAATACTGTCTGAGGCCATTTTTTTCTTTCTTTCTTTCTTTCTTTTTTTTTTTTTTCTTGTATTCACATATGAAGCCAAAGCTGCAAAACAGGAACAAAGCATGGTAATAATGCCGGTCCAGAGGTGACCAAATCTGAATGCTTTTTCTGGGCCTGCTGCCAAGGGCAGACCTGGCTCCCTCATAGGAGCATGGTATGCTTTCCCTACAGCCTCCCTATCTGGGGGTTCTCCCCAGGAAAATCTAGTGGAGGCCTGAGCCTCCAAAGCCAGCACCACCTGGTTTCTCACAGGAAGGAAAAGCATGCAGGACAGGCACGCTTGCAAGCAACAGGCTTGTCCCGTGTCCCTCTCATCTCCAGCCCATCTCCAATGACTCCAAGTCACCCCCAAATGTGGGACTGCAATGACCACTCGGGCAATTGGCCAGTGGTGGATCCTTTCCAAGTGTCACTTTGATAACCTCACCAAGGCTTAGTTCGTGTTTTGCAGCCATATGGAAATTTAGCTGGTCAGATCATTTGAAGTCTGTAATCACCTGACATGCTGAGTGTCTGTCTGTGCCCCGAGAAGCAAGGATGATCGTCTGACCGCACCCTGTCCTTGTCTAGGAAACACGCTGGAGAAGAAAGGCGGCAAGGAGTTTGTGGAAGCAGTTCTGGAGCTCCGAAAAAAGAACGGGCCTTTGGAAGTTGCTGGAGGTGAGCTGGGGAAGTGCCCCCCTACTTATCTGGGTGTGATTCATGCCACATCAGGAGAACAGGATTGTGAGGCATCTTGGAATTAAGATGTGCATGACCATAGGCACCTGTCTCCGAACTGGAGCCACAGGGACACCTGTCAGCTTTACGACGTGGGCTTAGCACATGCAAACTGTCAGGGGGAGCTTAAGGGTTGTACAGTGTGCCCTTCCACTTTTTTCCTTATTGCTCAAAATAGCTTTTAAATGTTTGATGCCTAGACCTCACATTTTAAGGAATTAGAACAGCCGAGTTTGGCAAAGCTAAGAGTCGAGACTTGTCAACAGTGGTACTGAGCCATCTGTAGTAGTGCTAGGGAGACATGCAAATGAGTCCTTTCCATTCAGCCATCTGTGTTTCTGATGGGAAAGATAGAGACATTCTCCATTTGCCAGTCCCACCTCTCCTGATACCAGGGGGGTAAGAAAATGACTTGGAATCTGGTGTAGGGAGAAGGATTGCTAAGAGCTAGAACCAGGTCCTTCTTCATGCTGCTGGCCTGGATTCTGGCACATGAGGTGGTCAAAAGGGGATGGCATCAGGGTACAGGGCATTTTCAAGTCCTTCTAGGTATTGCCACCAAAATGCCATATGGGACAAGGGAGGAGCTTGCATTATTAACTACCCAGCCGGGGGCTCCTGGCCTCTCTTCAGTCCCTTCCTGGCCCTTCTCTGCACCAGCCTGGAGGTCCTTCCCTTGGGTGACCCTTGAGTAGAGCTGTGACAAGGGGCAGTCCTGGTGCTACCACTCACCCAGCTCAGCTAGTGACACCTGACACACAGCTGAGGCAAACCCATTACATTTAGCAAGGCTAACGACATGTCTGCATGTTTTAATAACTCCTTTTGTTCTTGGTATTAGCATCTATTTTACAAGATGTTTTAAGGCACTTTGAAACATAGAAAGGTAGTATAAAACACAGCCCTTCTCAAAGATGATCCCTGTCAGGATGTTTTCTTCAGCCTTTTCCTGCATGTCCTGTGGCTGTGACTTCTCCCAGGGACAGACCCCAGTCTCTCATTGCCAGAGGTCAGCACTTTATCCCAGAGTTCTCCAGTCAGTCAGGGAGCAGAGCCAAGATTCAGATGCTGACCTGTGACTTGGCTGGGCTGTTGCTACGCCCCATGAGAGGCCACCCACACAGCATGCTCTCCTTGTCTCTAGTAGTGTCACAACCTACCGTGACAGGTTGTATCAGCCATGAGGACGGTTGTCCCTCGGCATGTGGAGACCTCCCTTTGCTCCCGTGTGGAAACAGAGCAGGTAGCACTCACCGCACCCGTGGACCCAGAACCACCGGCTCTGTGGTGTGTCTTGGGGGACAGGAGTTGCGGAACTTGCTCTAGGAGACCCGCGCTGACGTGCCACCCTGGTCAGGGGTGGGGAACACACTGGAGGCCAGGCTGTCTGGATCTGACAAGGGGGAGAGCCTGAGGGCAAGAGCTGGCTGTGGCGTGGACATGGAGAGATGGACAAAGTGGCTCTCGCGGGACTGGAAAATAGAAGCATCGTGGAAGAAGAGCTGAGTTCTGTCCACACTGGGGGGGGGGGGTTGGTGAGGGGAAAGCGGCGGCTCTGGAGCTGTCATGGTGTTTAGCGGTTCGTGGACCAGAGCTGATTTCCTGTTGCTTTTTTCCTGAACTGTGCCGGGGCAATCTAGCTACGTTGTCATTATCTGTACATGAGTCCACTGGAGGAATGGGGCTTGGAGACCCCAAAAGGCACACTTGAGGCTGCCAACATACTTGGTCGAGTGAGGTGCTCCAGGCTCTGCCTCTGGGAGGGTAGAGAGCGAGCTCGCTGTCATCTTGGCTAAAATTCCTGTTGGTGATGGATGCTGACGCCAACTTTCCAAGGGTGGGCCATGGCCCAGTGTCTCCCCTAAAACGACTAGTTGGGGAGCAGCCTCCAGAGCGCTCTGGGTTGGGCTTCAGGTGCCGTGAGCCTTGCAGAGGGATGGAACTCACTGTTTCTGTCTCGTTCTCTCCAGCTGCTGTCAGCGCGGGCCATGGCCTGCCGGCCAAGTTTGTGATCCACTGTAACAGTCCAGTCTGGGGTGCAGACAAGTGTGAGGAACTTCTGGAAAAGACAGTGAAGAACTGCTTGGCCCTGGCCGACGATAAGAAGCTCAAGTCCATCGCGTTCCCCTCTATTGGCAGTGGCAGGTAAGGACACTTGGCTTATGATGTCATTAGTAGATGTGCTGATTTGCATATGTGGCCCATCCTCATGGAGCTCTGGCTTGTGCAAGGTCTGCTGAGGCTGTCTTCGGGCCACCTGATGTGTTGAGTAGATCTGAAGGTAATAACACAAACGTGAAGCAATGGTGAACAACAATTGAAGAGACGCAGTGAGACAGAAAGCCTGAGGCCAACAGAAAATTTTCAGTATCACAGTGGATGCATGGGAGCGAGCTCAGGGTGTGCTGAGACAGTGAACCGTGCAGGAGAGAGGCTCAGGTGTGGGGTGAGTGGGGAGGACGGGGCCCGTGTGAATGCTGGGATGCGTGTGCGGAGAGCACCCTCCCACCACTGCACCATTCTCGGCCTCTCACCTTTTTTTCCAAGCGTCCTTCCCCTCCCCCAGACCTGCGCACTCTGCCTCTGTCTCCCTGTCCTGCTGTCGGGCTCAGGAGGGGTGCGCCTGAGTGGGCACTTAAGTAACGGTGAAACAGGGCTGGGCCCAGCCGACCTCCCAGCCCTGAGCAAGCCCCGACAGATGCTGGGTGTGCACTAGCAGCCGTCAGAGGTGCTCTGAGAAGGGAGAGGACTTTGGGAACGTCACAGCAGGCTGCAGGGGTCGTGCCCTGCTGCCTATCCTGTCACGGGGTCGTCTGGATTGGGCACCGAGGCCAAGGGAAATGGGCCTGTAGAGGCTGAAGTGTGGACATCTTGGGCCCAACAGAGGCCCCAACCCCGGGCTCTGTCTTGTCCATGGCTGCATCTAGGGCATCCCATCCAGACTGTGCAGCTCCCTGGGTGTCTGCCGTCAGCTCCTCCCAGTGCCCCAGGAAGGCAGGAACTGTGTGACACCACGCTGACTTCCCTGGGCCCCACAGGCTGTGCCGGGAGAGCCTGAATATTGCTCCTAGACTCCTTCCTCGCCTTTCTAGAAAGCTCCTCTTTTCAGAGCACTCCTCTTCCAACCCATGAGGAGGACAGAGAGAGGAGTTTGCTGTTTCCGCCTTGGGCAGGCTTTGTAATGGCACTCTCCTCACCGGGGTCCCACACCTCCAGTGACAGAGCTTGCTAGCCCGGGGGCAGGCTTCCTGTGTCTTCAGACTGGGACCCCCTGTGTCTCCCACCTCTGACAAATGGTCTGTTCATGGTCACCGCGCTGCTGTGGTCACCTTTGCTGAATGAGTTAGCCTCTTTGGCCTGCCTTATCAGGAGGGGGCTTTGGGGATGGCCTTTCCTCACAGATGGCTCCGAGGCTCAATTAGTGCTTCAGATGCACTTGGATCTCCACTGATGAAAGGTGCTTCTGAAGAAAGCAGCAATAGCAGCCTTTATTGGAGGAAGTGATTTCATGTTCTTTCATGTGGGTATTGGGAACTTTTAATTGAAGCCTAAAATAATTCTCTACAATTTTCACAGAGTAAAAAGTTTTTAAAAACAATCAATTGAAAGCTTTCAACAGGGCAAAACGCCCAAGGTGAGCACGTGTATGCAGCCCCTGGTCCCACGGAGCCGCGTAGACGGCTGCCCTGTCTTTCCTAAGCAGAGACTGAGATTACACCAGAGCCGGCCAGTAAATCACAGTGGGTTTCAGGAGGGGAAATAAAACAGTTTGTTTGTGGCATCCATGGTCTCTGGCAGAAAAGTCACAGTGGAATTAAAACAGTATAGAAATGCAAATATGTTGGTAAAGATCAGCAGGAACCCTTTCTCTCTGCCACAGCCCAGCCCCCGCAGGATGACTGAAGCCCTGATGCCCACCCTCAGCCCACTGGCCCCACTGCCAAGCAGTTGAGCCCACTGGAGGCCACAGTGGCCTCAGGGACACCGCCTCTGGCCTCTGGACATCCTGTCCGTGGACACTGCAGTCACAGTATTTACGGATACCCCCACTCTGTTGGACATTTGAGGGCAACCCATCTCTGGGGGGGGGGGCGTAGTATAAAGAGGTACTTTGGGGCCTCGATTAAACTCTGCTAGGTTTACGAGCTTAAAAGAACCACCAGTTTGTTTTTTTTTTCAAGCTTCCACTTACGGGCATTGCTTGAGTCCCAGGCACTGTGCAAAACTCCTGATCTACATTATCTCCCCACAACCCAACCAGGTGAGCACTGGCATTAAGTCCAGACAAACAAAACCAAACGAAGAAAACGGAAGCTGAGAGGGGTTAACACACGTACCTGAGGTGCCACAGCTTGGACGGGGTAGAGCCAGAATTTGAGGGCAAGTCCTTGGCATCAGTGCTGCTGAAATGAGGCACATGGAACCCCTTCCTTCTGTCCCAGTTGGTCCGCAGACGGTTGTCCCACTGCCTGAGCACTCTCTACAGGAGTGGATTTTAGGGAACTTTGGAAACCCCACCTTGGAATTCCTGACCTGCCTGGGCCGAGCATCAGCCTCCTTCCACCCTGGGAACCAGCCTTAGAAGAGAAATAGGACAGAACCAAACCAAATGGGGAGAATGACTTAGTAGCCTCAAACAAGAATACCCTGGAGAGAGGGAAGTAACAGGCCACAGCGGCTGGCTGTGCTCCCTGGCCCATCTCCATGCCTGGAAAGGCCCAGTAGCACAGGGTGCGGGAGACCTAATCCTGGCAGCAGAGTGACCACGCGCGGGCACACACACTTTCCCAGCATCACCAAACCTTCTGTGCCATCCAGCTCTAACCTCTTCTAGACCACCAAGACAGACCGGTGAACCGGTCCAGCACGGAATCTATCTAGAAACCACCTTTGATCCTACCCTGCCTTCTAAGGCAAGCACCCAGACAGTCTCCTCCAGAAAGCTGGCCTGGACTTTTCCATCTCCCAGGACACAGCCTCTCTGCACAAGAGTCTCCAGCGTCCCTGATCAACCTGCTTAACACTGCTCCTAGCCTAGAATCCTTCCTGTGTGCCTTCCAGCCCCACAGGGGAGCTCCCCAATAACAGGGATGCTTGGTGATGCCCCATCGAAGGTGGGGGCTCAGCAGTGCTGGAGTAACGAAACCCTCTTCTCTGATATGGCCCTGGTGAGCCCAGAACACCTGCCGTCCAGGTGGGATGGAAAGACAACCAATACGGAGCCCCCGCCATCCCTGACCAGCCTGGCCCAAAGGGTGCCAGATCACAGCAGCCCCTGTGGTCCACTTGCCCCAGTCTAGGGGAGCTGACGCCCAAGACACTGGGAAGGGCTGTCCGAGACAATCGGAATGACTTCAGGGAAGCTCAGCCATCTCCTTAGTCTACTCCAGGTCGAAAGCACTGGCTGCAGAGTAACTTAAGGACCTCGTGGGACTCGCAGCCCCTAACAAGCCCCATAGGGCTCGAGTGGGGCCAGGAGGCTACACCCACCTGTGGGGAGCAGCAGCACCCCGGGCATCACCAGCTATGCACCCCAGTACCCACAATGTTTGGAGAGGTTAATGCCCCTGCCCCAGGGCAGCTGGGAGTCACACCCCAATCTGACACCAGAACAGAAGCCCCAACCCCCTCTTGCTCTGTTGTATCTTGGGATGAGGGGGACGGTCTCTGGTCTTTTCCAGAAGACAGATAAAGTGACTGTCAACAGGGGCAACAGGCCAGAGCTGGGGGAGGAGGCCAAAGGTTTGGCCAAGCTGGGAGGGCCATTACAGAAAAACCACCAGCAGGGAACACAAGCAGCCAGGAAGCCAGGGGAGGAGCAAGACCCCGCAGGCTGTTGGGTCTCCTGAAGCTGGCCCCTGCCACACTGTGCATGCCAGTGGCCCCTCCTCTCTCTAGAATGACTAGGCATCGCAGACTTGCCAGCAGCTTCTGAGGGCCTAAGGCCGCCCCATCAGCCCAGGAAGGTGCAGAGGCCAGCACTGTTGCAAGGGCCTGGGGAAAAGGCAGCTTCCCACACCATGAGCCTTCCTGAAGCCCCTGCAAGACTTCCGCTGGTTAGATACCGGGACTGAAAGAGGACCTCCTGCCTGGCTCTTGCTCACCACTCCCAGACTCCTTGGCCAGCAGGTGCGTGGACACCCAGCCCACTGCCCTGGATGGGCAGCGAGCTCCAGGGGCAGGGCCTGGACTCACACCCTGGGCAGCTGCTCGGCCCAGAAGAGTGGGGGGCCACTGCTTGTGCCACAGCTGCCCCCAACGTGTGGGCACAGGACATGGCGCCTATGGCGGTCCTGTGGGAGCAGCCGCTTTGACATTCTGTTTTGCCACAAATACTTTGAACTGTGCCTCTGTGAAGCCACCGCGCAACCCTGAGAACATAAGGAAAGCTCTTACCGGTGGCCTGTGCAGTCTGGAGCAGCAGTCCCGTGGCTAGCGTCCTTCTAGAGGCTGTGGCTGCCTACGACAGAGAGACGGGCTTGTCAATGGGAGGTGTTTCTGGAAACAACTGCAATTCCCCCGTACCCAGCAGTGAGTTTCAGAGCGGACAGCAGCCCCTGTTCTGTCAGCTGTAGGGGCTGCCAGGCCTGACAATTCAGACCCCCACTTCTCTCCTCGACTTAGAGGATCTTCACCGTGGGGCCCACCGTGTGAGCTCAGATTAAAAAGCCCATGTAGGCTGCAGGAGAACAGCCGCGTTCCCTGGACCTGCTGAGTCGGACTCGCCAGGGGGAGCCCAGCACCCTGCATGTGGACAAGCCCATTGCGATGCTGAGACTGGCAAAAACGGGAGACGGAAAGCTAGAGGAGAAGGCCTGTGTCTGAAAAGGCAGGAGTTCAGCAGGAGTGACAGACGTGCTTTTGGTCAGCAAGAGCCGAGGAGCCAGAGTATCTGCACGGCCCCATCTGTCACCCAGCTCGGACACAGCAGCCACAGCGTGGGTGAGGGCAGCCGACAGAGCTGTGCCCCCGGGCCAGCAGGCTGGGCCAGTGCGAGGAGGGCGGCTGCAGCCATCCAGCCCCTCAGCAGACTGCAGCATCCCCTGCGGCTGTGACGTAGAGACAGACAGAAGGGAGCCCTCGCTGTGGGGAGCCGGACTTCCAGGACTGAGGTCAACTCCTTGTGGCCCTGCTCACCCCCACCAACCACGTCCACACACGAGCTCTGCGTGGTCCCACAGCCCTCCGCGTTCTCCTGGCTGGAGCCCAGCTCCTCCCTGTGCTGCCGCAACTTCCGTTAGCTCCCCACTCCTGCAGAACCAGCCGCAGGCCGCCACTGCCTCAGGCTTTTCTCACCAGGGATGAACGGAGGGGCTGTCATTTGGCAACCCCTTTGGGCAGCAGCTGAATTTACAATAGGAAAATATTTGCTCTTTGGGAGACACTCAGAAGAGTGACCCCTTATTCCAGTGACCCATGACCCTGTATCTGCACAAAAGCCGGCAGGACCGGGTGACGGGCAGCCCGTACGCAGTCATGCACCCCCAGCAGGTGCGAGGTGGACTTGCCCCAACCCTCATGTCGACACAGGACGCTGGGAATGTCCTTACTGCAGATGCCTGCCCCCAGCACCCCTCCCCAAATGGAAGCTTAAGTTTAGGTCCTCAAGCACTTGCCAACATGTGCCTTGTTGTGGACAACCTATGCTGCGAAAACTGTCAGCTGTCAGGGCGCCTCTGTCAGGTGCGAGAACAGCTGCCTCCCCAGATGAGTCTGTAGATCTGAGAGGGGATGACGGGTGGGAGGGGAATGTCCTGCCCTGTGGGTCCCAGTTGTCCCCACTCCCAGCAAAACCCTTCATTCCGCATGGTCTCCACCATCCTCCATCCCCTCCCACCTGCTGGTCGCCCTTCCTCCTCTGGTGGTAGACCGAGCACCCGGGGTTGGCTCCAGAGCAACCTGGGCCTCATAGCACCGCCCTGGCTGGCACACCTGTGCTTCTCTTCCCTCAGCCTCACGGGCGGGGTGGCGTGTGCGGCTCTCCTGTGGACACGCCGTGGGGCTGAGGGAGGGGGGCCCTGCTGTGAGGGATCTCTCACACCCCACTACCACCGAAAGGCCACCCTGCACAGGCTGGGAACATGCCCTGGGTGACAGCCTTTGTCTGCTAAGAACAAGCTTCATTGTGAAGCATCTAGAAGTTACTGGGGATCCATCTTCAAAGCTGGGCAAAGCCCTTTTTGATGCAAAGTGGGTCACCAGAGTGATTTTCACCAGTGGCTCTGAGCTGCTCGGAGTCCTAAGGTGGTTTGGAACTCCCAGACACTGAGTGAATGGCTCAGAGCGCTACAAGAGACCCCACACCTTACACAGTGGAGAACCTCTTACCTGGCGGCAGGTTCCCCACCTGAAGGAGAAGTGCAGCCAGAGCTGACAGGCCGGCCCAGCACTCAGGCTACCAACAGTGCCCACGTTCAGGGGCGTTTGAAGGTTGTAGACCAAAGGACAAAAAAATCCCATGAAAACAGGCCCCAGACACACCCCAAGTACTGTTTCCAGGGATCTGAGTCCAGGACCCCGGCTCCAAAGCCTGCATGATTTCTGCCAGACTCGGCAAGCTGCTCCGTTCCTGATGGTCACCTGGGTCCTGTGCCTACAGGGTTGACCAGGAACAGCCTAAGGCACCCTTGGAGCAAGTGGTGTCAGTCTTTTTAGACCTCATTTGCAATTCTTGAGGATTTTGCATACCTGCCTCTGCAGTTGCCACTGGGCATTTGTCACAAGCAGAAATAGGTGTGAATTCACAGCCATTTGGCCTGGAGACTCGGGTACTGCCCCTCAAGATGCAGAGGCCTCCTGGGCCAGGAGTTGTTCCCTGTACCTGCAGCTCCCCTGGGCCCTGGCCTTTGGGTGGTGTGAGCTGGTGTGTCCTGGGAGGCATTCCGGGCCAGCAGCCCCAGCACTGTGAGGTCTCAGGCCCATGTGAGGGGTGGAGCCCTTCTGCCTGTGTGCATGAAGAACAGTCCGCACCCCCACTCCCAGAGAAGCTCCTGCGTCCCGCTGTCCCACGGACCGTGACCCACAGCTATTCGCCAGGCCCCATGCTAGTCACAGTGATGCCACGAGGAGAAACAGGAGCGTGACCTACCCTGGGGAGACTTAATGCCTCACACACAGATCCTGCCTGTCTGCTGGTTGCTCTGGCATGTCCCTCCTGAGGGCACATGGGACATCCTCCTGCAGGTCACAGTTCTCTGCACACTTGTCGTTCTGGGGTGTGGCAGGTACGGGCCTTTCTCAGGCCTGTGTACGAGCAGCCACAGGACCCCACAGCCCTCTGCCTCCGCCAGGGGCATTAAGGCAATAGGAGGCAAAGCACAGCCCATGGCCTCAGCCTCAGGGGGCCTCTGGGAGGGAGGGAGCAGGGAGGCAGGGCCGTGGCAGTCATCATCTCTCTGGTTGCTGAGTGCTTTTCTCCCCTGCAGGAATGGTTTTCCAAAGCAGACAGCAGCTCAGCTGATCCTGAAGGCCATCTCCAGCTACTTCGTGTCAACAATGTCCTCTTCCATCAAGACGGTGTATTTTGTGCTTTTTGACAGCGAGAGTATAGGCATCTACGTACAGGAAATGGCCAAGCTGGACGCCAACTAGGCTGAGGAGCGACAGAGCCAGCCTGCGCCATGCCCCCGCCTCCGCCGATCTGAAAGAAAGAACGAAAATTCCCCTTCACTCCTGTCGGGAGGCGGGACCCTTTCATTTCCAATTTTGCTCATCTAGGGAAAATAAGGTTTTGGTTTCCAGTTTAATTGTTTTTGACCTTCTAAAATGTTTTTACGTTAGCACTGATAGTTGGCATTACTGTTGTTAAGCACTGTGTTCCAGACCGTGTCTGACTTTAGTGTAACCTAGGAGATTTTATAGTTTTATTTTAATGAAATCCTGCTTGACGCAGAACAGCGGGGAGAGCAGTGTCTTCTATCTGTGGCCGAATCCAGGAAGCCTGTTTTGTAACCGTGTGTCGTGGTGCTTTATTGTACACCCAGTGGCGTTCTTTTTACTATAATGTTCTTTTTTTTTCCTCAAGAAGAAAAATCATGAATTTGCAGCCGACTTAATTTTTGTTTACTTTTTGTCTTAATGATGGATTTGAAAATGAAAGATTTAAAAGGCAGAACAGAATCTGTTGTCCTTAATTATATTTGCAATTTGGAATTTGTGTGAATTGATTTAGTAAAATGTTAAACTGCTGTTTTGACTGGCTTGTTTCAAGTTACTGTGTCCTTGAGCCCTAGGTGGGCTCCTCTCATCACAGGATGGCGGGCTAGGGCGAGGCAGCCGCTCACCCCCTCCCACCTCCCTGATCCTCCCTCCCTCCCCCCTCCACCGAAGCACCACAGGGCCACTACTGGGCATCTTCAGTCCCTGATGGCTGGGAGGGGGAGCTCCTGTGAAGTCTCTCCTTCCAGCCTTGTAACACCTGGGGAGGGGTATTCTCCCCAGTTCATGAATAAGGAAACAGATATACCGAACGCCATGTGGGCAGCAATGGCACTAGTGTTCGCGTCCAGGTCTTTAAACTCTAAGCCCGGCTCTCTCCTGCCATCTGCCCCCCTGCCCCCCATGGATGGTCTCCCTGGCTCATGGATGGGCCCAGTGTCCCTGGGCCACTTGCCAAATAGAGCTGCCAAAGCCTTGAGCCTTCTGCTGGGGCGGTGTTGGACCTTCTGTTCCTATAGGACAGCATTCCTGCTGCCAAGGACCTTCTAAGGGTAAGGTGCCACCACCAAGGTCCCCAAGATGTGCTGCCACCTTGTAATGCTTTCTCGAGGCCAAGGGTTATCGTTTAGTGATACAGGTGACAGCTGATCGTTGAACAACATGGGGGTCAGGGGCACCAACCCCCACACAGTCGAAAATCCACATACTTAATGGGTTCCCCCACACTTACCTACCAGTAGCCTCCTGTTGACTAGAAGCCTTGCTGATAACAGAGCCGATGAGCGTATTCTGTACATGTAGTATATACTGTATCGCTACAATACAGAAAACAGGAGAAAAAAATGTTAGTAAGAAAAACAGGGAAGAGAAACCACACTTACAGTACTGCACTGCATTTATCCAAAAAAAAAAAAAAAAAAAAAAAAAAAAACTTGCCTGAGTTGGACCCACACACTTCAAGCCCACCTTGTTCAAGGGTCAGCTGTAATTAGATCCCAGCTGGACCAGAGTAGCTACACTTCTTATCTAAATTCGGTCAGCAAAACACAGGCACTATTTGCTTCTAAAGGTACGTTTGCCTTTATCTAAATTTGCCTACAATGCAGAAGACCGTTTCTCTCTTTAAAGAGACGTGCCTGCTTCTAAAACAGACTGTAACCAAGAGAAGATACGCAGCACACCACATATAATGGACGGAGGTAAAGGACCATTTTTCCTTTCCAAACTGTGCCTAATGAAATCAAAGTAGACCTTCTGAGCCCATCACACAACCACGCTTTTAAGTGAAAAAGCCACTACCGCTAATGAAAACCTGAAAGATGATTTTTCCCAAGTTTCTCCTAAAAGTCAGGTATTAAAATCTTTACCTTTCTCCCCCAAGATCTCTACCGAGTCTAGATTTCCTACTTCTTGATGAGAATGCGTGGACAAGCCTGACTGCAGCCATTCACCCAAGAGCGTCACTGCTGCAAGGAGAGCCCGCGGTGCGCAGCGGCACAAGAAATAAGCAGGGCTAATGGGAGCTGGCACTGTGTGCCACGCGCCGTCTTGAGCCCCATGTGGGCATCATTCCTTTCTGTCCTAGGGGTAGTTCTGTGGGCAGTGTCTGTTATCAGAGCCATTTTACAGCTAAGAACACTGAGGCTGGGAGGAGTTACGGAACCTGCCAATGATCACACTGCTTGTAAGGCACAACCAGATTCAGATGTAAAGATGCCGACCACGGCCATCCAGGACTCACTGTAATCAGCAACTAAAGAGAATCCGGGTTGTTATGATGGTATTTCATTTCATTTCTTTTCTCTTCTCTTTTTTCTTTCTCCCTTCCTTTCTTTCTTCTTTTTCTTTCTTTCCTTCCTTCTTCCCTTTCTCTTTCTTTCCTTTTCCTTCCTTCCTCCCTCCCCCCCTTCTCTTCCTTCATTATGTTATGTTAGTCACCATACAATACATCATTAGTTTTTGATGTCGTGTAGTGATTTATTGTTTGCAGACAACACCCAGTGCTCACGCAATATGCGCCCTCCTTAATACCCATCCCCTCCCCCCCAAACCCTGTTTGATTCCCAGAGTCCATAGTCTCTCATGGTTCCTCTCCCCCTCTGATTTTCCTCACTTCATTTTTCCCTCCCTTCTCCTAATGTCCTCCATGCTATTCCTTACGTTCCACAGGTAAGTGAAACCATATGATAACTGACTTTCTCTGCTTGATTTATTTCACTCAGCATAATGTTCTCCAGTCCTGTCCATGTTGATATAAAAGTTGGGTATTCATCCTTTGGAGGCATAATACTCCATTGTATATATGGACCACATCTTCTTTATCCATTCATCTGTTGAAGGGCATCTCAGCTCCTTCCACAGTTTGACCATTATGGACATTGTTGCTATGAATATTGGGGTGCACGTGCCCCTTTTTACTACATCTGTACCTTTGGGGTAAATACCCAGTAGCGCAATTGCTGGGTCGTAGAGTAGCTCTATTTTTAACTTCCTGAGGAACCTCCATGCTGTTTTCCAGAAGGACTGTACCAGCTCGCATTCCCACCAACAGTGTAAGAGGGTTCCCCTTTCTCTGCATCCTCTCCAACACTTGTCATTTCCTGCCTTGTCAATTTTGGCCATTCTAACTACTGTATCTTAATGTGGTTTTGATTTGAATTGCCCTGATGGCTAGTGATGTTGAACATTTTTTTCATGTGTCTGTTGGCCATTCGTATGTCTTTGGAGAAGTATCTGCTCATGTCTTCTGCCCATTCTTTGACTGGATTATTTGTTTTTTGAGTGTTGAGTTTGAGGAGTTCTTTTTGGATCTTAGATACCAGCCCTTTATCCATCATGTCATTTGCAAATATCTTCTCCCATTCTGTGGGTTGCCTCTTTGTTTTGTTGACTGTCTCCTTTGCTGTGCAAAAGCTTTTGATCTTGATGAGGTCCCCAAAGTTCATTTTGCTTTTGTTTCACTTGCCTTTGGAGACGTGTCTTGAAAAAAGTTGCTGTGGCCGATGTTGAAGAGGTTACTGCCAATGTTCTGTAGGACATTGATGGATTCCTGTCTCACACTGAGGTCTTTCATCCAATTAGAGTTTATCTTTGTGTACGGTGTAAGAGAATGGTCGAGTTTCATTCTTCTGTATATAGCTGTTCAATTTTCCAAGCACCATATATCGAAGAGACTTTTTTTTCCCATTGGACATTCTTTCCTGCTTTGTCAAAGGTTAGTTGACCATAGAGTCGAGGGTCCATACCTGGGCTCTCTACTCTGTTCCATTGGTCTATGTGTCTGTTTTTGTGCTAGTACCATGCTCTCTTGGTGATCACAGCCTCGTAATAGAGCTTGAAATCAGGCAACGTGATGCCCCAGCTTTGTTTTTCTTTTTCTACATTCCCTTGGCAATTTGGGTGGTATTTCTAACTCAGAGACTGAAACACAGAACGAACTCAGGGTTAAAAATCTTCTAGATGTGAACTGCATTTCCTCAACTTTGAAGGACGGACCACAGAAGCAAATCCTGTGTTTAGCGGGAATCTTCCACTAGATGGCGCTAAAAGGACTGGGAAGCAAATAGAGGAAGGGGGCTGGTTTCTGCTCGCCCTTCTACATGCGCAAAAGAATAGGTTGCATTTGTCAGGATTTGCGTGAATTATTTACCATAATCACCTAAATGTTTCTAAACTTTCACTAATCCAAAGTGCATCTCGCCCCTGAGATGTAGGCTCATTGAAGAAATTCTTTTCAGTGAAACGGAGGAAAGAGGCCAGCCAACTGCCTGGGATTCCCATCATGTCCAAACCACCCAGTTAGCTTTTAAAACCAGGATCAAAAATTGTTCTCTGATGTCAGCCTCATGTTTACAGGGAAAAAAGAAAACAGCTCATTACTTTAAAAAGAGGTTGGTGTAACTAGGAGGGAAACTTGAAATGTGCACGCGCCTCTATTCACAAGACCGGTTGGCAGTTATGAAATTTACCAAAAATGAAATTATTCTGCAACCTGGGGGCCATGCAGCCCTGTGATCTGGTGGTGGCACCAGCCAGACAACACCCCCCAATTTGTTTCTGAGGAGCAGTCCCAGCCCTCGGCAGCTGAACTCTGCCCTGCATAACTCAGACAATTCCCTCAGCCTCTGGGATCTCACACAGCTCCATGGCTCCAACTGGGACCCAGGTGACCCATAATAATAACTCCTGTGTGTGTACCCCCACGCACACCGGTCCTCTACACCCATATCTGCTACTTCCCACCGCAACTCCGCGATGGTGTAACTCTATCCCTATTTTACAGATGAGAGAAATACAACACACCTCTCTCCAGGCGAAGCATATTCCCCCAAAGCCACACAACCCTCAGGGCTGGAGCTGGAATTCGAACCTAGCTGTCAGACTTTACAAAGCTCTCCCCACTCTATGTTATCTGAACCCCCAAAGGTGGCCTCTCCTTTGATATGCACCATGAAGTTTCACCCGGGTTAGGCAGGCCTTCTTGCCTATACACTGACAGGTCCTTTGTGGCCAGCCCTGGCAGCATAAACAGACGTGTTTGAGGACAGATGAAGAGAAATATGTAATTAAAGCAATCTAGAGGCCAGCGAGATTTGCTGGGTACCTACTATAAAAGAGCCCTCAAATTGAGGCCTCTTGCAAAGGCAGATTAGACAGTGCCTCTGTCCAGCAGAGTGGGAGACCTGGAGCCCTGCTTGCTGGACAGGCAGGGACTCAGGAGGGAGCTGTGCTCACTGGCCCAGCGTGCAAGAAAGGTTCTGTGCAGCAGATGACCTAGATGCCAGGGCTTCCTAGGATGGGCCGCGGTCTCCTAGGCCGAGGGAACGAGGGGATTGGTGGTAAGTAGCCAGATGGCACATAGGCCTGCAGGCCCAGGTGGGGGAGCCACGGGGTCTGCTGGGGGCTGAGAAGCCCAGACCTGAACCCCACGTGCAGCCTCTGCTCCCTGGCCCTATCCCTGGCATGTGGGGCTATCTGTCTGTGCCTCTGTCCATCTGGCAGAATTCCTCCTTCCTCTTCAGGGGTCGGCCAGCTACCTTTGGTCACAGCCACAGTCTGCCCTGACAGAGAAAAGGCGGGAAGCGAAGACTGAAAAACAAGAGATGCATAGTCATTTCAGTCTGTCGTGCAGTCTCGCCAATCCGGGTCCAGTCCCAGGGCCTGAGGCTGGAAAACCCGCCTGGGCCGGTCAGGGCCGGGGGCAGGCAGTCCTCAGGCAGTTTCCTCACTTGGCACTCAGGCTGTGTTGTCAGTGGCCCTGGGCAGGCCGGCTCCCCCCATCAGAGGCCACGGTGGCTGGGGGCTGGCGTGGCTGCTTCCTTCACTAGCAACCGTGATGTTTAATTTTCCAGGCCTGGCGCCACCGTCCAACGTTATCTTGGGAGCTGGCCTTGGTGCGGCCCCGGAGGGATCCCCCTGAAAGCACTGGGGTGGGAGGAGGGTCCTGGGCCCAGCCCTGGCTGAGAAGAAAGGGAAACGCTCAATGGCCAGGGGTGAGGCCCCCTTTTTCTCCGGCATTTCTTCTATTGAAAATCTAACCTGTTGTGTTTGCTTCTGGGGGCCCCCTGATATCAAAATAATATCCCATGACCCTCCTGACAGGGAGGTAATAAACCTGCTCATTAATCCCGGCCCCCACCACTGCCCCACCATGCTCCTCAGCAAAGGTGTGTAAATAGATTGGCCTTTCTCTGACCTCTAAAAATCAACTCAACCGGGCCGCTTTGTCCAGCTCCAGAGAGAAAGTGCTCTCTCCGCGGAAGCCACCATCTTCCTCACACCCTACTCCCACCAAAGGGACGCTCACCCCTCCCCCACCCCTGACACCCACGTTCTTCTCACACACTCACACACATCTAGAAGATTCTGGAGTCCTGTGTCAGCAGAATGCAGCACTGAAGGACGTGCAGAGAAACATCCACCTTGAACAGGAGCACCCCGAAATCGGTCTCCCACAAAGTTGCCGAAGTTTCTCCTCGAGAGGCCAGTTTTGCCATGTAAATGCAGACCTCCACTAACAGTCCCCTTGAGTACCTTCTGGAGGGACCACGGGACTGCCCTCTGAGGTCTGCTGGGGCCCTGCACCCAAACAAAGTGGAGGGGGAGCCACGCCAGGTTCCGGAGCCCATGCCACAAGTAATGTAATCACAGGGGAAGAGGCCTCCGATCGCCCTGAAAACTGTCCCAGCGTCACAAGGTGAAGGTCACCACCATGGCTGCGACGGTCTGGCCACACTTGACTGAGGGCAGAAAGCTCAGAGTCCCAGAATGACACCTGCCAAATCTTGTGTCCAAAGCCTTGGAACGAGACCCATGACCAGAGCGTAGGGTAACCCAGCCCTTGAACACACGAAAGTGCATCATACGTGCCTTGCTGGCAGGAGTCCCTTCTGGCCCTGAGCCTGGGGGGGCAGGCGACTTTGGTCTCGATGACTTGGCTGTCAATGCCAGTCCCATCCCCACATACGCGTCTTCCAGTGATGAGCCCAGCCGCCCGCACTGGGACCCTGGCTGACGGCACGGCCCCCGCCGACCACCACGGCTGTCTGGTCAGGCCCCAGGCTCTGGCATCTCACCATGCCCGCCTGTGCATGCCATGCCTGGGCTGCCTGGGAAAGCCGCTATTTCTCTGCCTTAACATGGCCAGGCTTCTGAAGCTTAAGAGAATAAATTAGGGTAGACTTCGAGCAGGCTCAGCTGCAGTGGATGGACAAATTGATTTGCTTCCCATCTGGGAGATTAAATTCCACTGCCCAAAATGGCAGCAGGGTAATGAGCTGTCAGTCACACGGCCCAGCGCCGGGGCCGGCGCATAATTGAACCCCAGCAGCTCCTCGTTACGTCCCACGGAGGTCCTGCCTCTGGTGCCCATCTCAATGCAATCTCCCAAGCCCCAGAGAGAGCTCACTGGGTCCTCTGGCCCATCCCGGAGAGGGTCAATGCCACTGCGGGCAGGGGGTGGGCCAATGGTGGGGGAACTTCCCCTTGGCCAAAGTGTGTAGGATACACTTGTCCACAGCCACGGACAGTGCATCTAGAGTGTATCTGTGAGCAAATCCAAACAGCTGTGGTGATGCTCACAGCTTGCTTGAGGTGACATGACACCTGAGGGACATCGCTTGGCAGGGGGCCCTCACCTGAACCCTCCCCGGCCTCAAGGGGCCCCAGTCACCCCAGCACCCAAACCTTCACCTGCTCAGCCCTTTGCAGCCTGCAAGATACGGGCATGCACACAGCTGGCTGGGTCCTCACCATCCCCTGCGGTGATGGTGCAGCGTCTCCACCTGCAGAATGGATAAGAGAAGAGGGACCCATGCAAGTTCAGAAGCTGCCTTCTGAAGCTGCTGCGGGCTTAGGCTCCAAGGAAGGCAGGTCAGCCTTGCCCACCTTACCTGCCTACCTCTGCCTCTCTTTCCACCGATACGGATTCTGTTTTGGGCCACTCTCATCTTCCTTTCAGGACTCTGTGTATGCCAGTTCCTCAGGATGGAAACCCCCCCTGCCACCTTTTATCTGTAATCCTGCTCAGCCCTTCATGTTTCTGTTCTTAGACCTACCTGCCACCTCCTCCAGGGAGCTTTCCCTGATTGCGCTGCACTCTGGGCTAGATGCCCTCTCTCGGTGCGCTCTGCATACTCCCCAGCCACAGCCCTGTGCCTCCTGGACAGCTGTCCTGTGCTGACAAGCCTGTCTCCCCAACACACAGGGAGTATCACTCATCCACACAGATCCCTTGAGCCCTCTGGGCCCAGCACTATACAAGGTCCTGGGCACGCAGCAGTAAGTGAAGGAAACTCTGCCCTCCACGAGGCCAGGGATCAGGACCTTTACCCTCTATGGCACCCTCAGCACCTTGCCCTGAGGGCCCAAGGCGGGAAGGGGTATGCTCTCCGTGGTTACATGAATCACCACTCCAGCAGAGTCCACCAGGACCACCAAGACCAGTCACCAGGCAGAGCGCCTGACCCAGAGAAGGCAGTGAGGAGACTGGGGAGAACATGATCACTGCTGACACGGCAGCCCTATACGAGTCAGCCAGGGGTACCACCCTGCTGGCTCTCTGGCTTCATGTGGGCACACGGTGGCTTCAGAGTGGAGTCTGATGTTGGCACCAGGTCCCAGCTCAGCACACTCTTGCCACACTGCTAACCACAGCCCGGATCTCATGGCATCTGGTGTTTCTGTGTTCTTTGGCTCTTGATTCGAAAAGGGAGAGGTCAGGGGAACATTCTCGCTAGATGCTAAATCCATGATATCAATAAACAGGGAAAATGGTAGAAAATGCTTTCAGGAGAGACCTCTCAGTCTCTGCAGCCAAGGACTCCTTGCCTGCATGCCAGCGAGCATGGACGCACAGAATTTCCAGGCAAGGGTACTGGCCCCAGGACAGGTGTCCTTGGTGGGCCCCTAGCAGCATTTCCTGATGGCCTAGCACACAAGCCCAAGTCAGGAATCCTCTTCTCACAGCCCCAGCCCCAGGACAGGAGAGCCAAGTCTTGCTGCCTGCTATGCCCAAGGCCTGGATTCAAGCATTATTGGGCCCTTGTACCACCAGAAAGAGCACCAGGGACACACAGGTCCCTGACAGAATGGGTCTGACCCTCTGCGGCCCAGACACCATGGGACAGGAGCAGAGTCACAACGACAAAGGGCCTTCAAGAACCCATCTGCCGCTTCCACGGTCAGGGCAGAAAACAACAGACACAACACAGCCAGATGGGACCGTACACGGAGAAGCTGCAGCGGCGTGAGCACCCGGTTCACTAAGGAGTCAATGTGCATTCACCGGTCAAATCCTCCTCACGACCCCACAAAATGAGCATTCTGATCCCTGTTTTCTAGATGAGGGAGCAAGGCTCAGAGAGGTCAAGTTACTTGGCCAGGCCGCACAGCAGAAGCTAGCAGACTCGGGATTTGGAACTAGGAATGGAAAACTGTGAAGTCAGTTCTCGTTGGTCCTCTCGTGCTGTCTCCAGTGGCCTCCGAACCGACACTCCCCATTCTATAGATGAGGAGAAGTGAGGAGGAGGTCAGCGGCTTATGCAATGCCATTGTCAGTAAGTGGCAGGCCTCGGGCTTCCGGCTAGGGCCTCCCTAGTAGAGACCCAGGACCCTGGCACAGCCGCCGCTGACACAGGAACCAGCCCCGAGCTCTGCTCCTCCACAGGCTGGGGACCCGGCCGGGGCCTTCCAGTAATTAGTGGGCTCTTGTTAAGACCCAGTCGCGCCGAGCTCGGGCCAGGACTTGTTTTTGTTCCCGTGAGGAGGCCCTCGCAGGAAGGCCAGGCGCACGTGCGCAGCCCCATAAATCCAGCCGGCGTCGCTCATTACAACGTTCTGCTTCACGACCCTGCCGGCCCCAGCCCGCACGGGCTTCGCCAGCCCCGGGCCTCCTTGCAGCCAAGCCCGGCTGCCCTGAGCCGCCCGCAGCCTCAGACATGAGCTCATCAGCGCGCCGCGTGTGAGGAAGTGGCCGGGCGGCACTCTCGGCAGCAAGGGGACAATGTACCTATTAAGGCTGTCAGCTGTCCCCCCCCCCCACCACCAATACACCCGCCCTGCTGAGGCAGGACCACCCCACTCAGGGCCCAGCCCGGGCTCCCATTGGTGCAGACTTGCCCTGCGGTGTGGCCTGTCCACTCTGGCAGCGGCTGCAGGAAGTCGGAACACGGTGGCAAGGATTCGGGTGACGGGAGAAGCCGGCTTGGAGACTGGTAGGCCCTGAGCACCATCCCTGCCCCTGGAGGACGGACCAAGGCCCTGGGGACTCTGGGCAGGTCCTCTGGCCCCTCTGCGCCTCCATTCTCAGAGCTATAATATGGGAAGCTACTCCCCATTCTGCCTGGGAGAACAGCTCCGCAGCCCGTGACCTTGAGCCGTACTATGGCATTCCATCAGTGTGAAAACTGGCTGGTCCTCTATTTCTGTGGGTTGAGGAATACGGAGGGGATCAGGGGCTAGGTGAGTCACCCACCTCTTGGGGATGTGGTCTCCTTGTCTGTAAAAGAGAGCTGGCAGCCCAGTGTCAGGGACAAAAACGTGAAGAAATGTGAACTACTTCTTTCTAACGCTCGGATTCCCATAAATGTTAGAAGCCATGGCAGGTCCAACCTCTAACGCCCAAACTCAGGCTGTGGTCCGCGTCTGAGAGTTAGCCAGCTTATCTCTATGTGGGCCAAGTTCAAGGGACCCTGGCCAGGTGGTTATCAATACCATGTACAATTCTAACCCAGCCTTTACTGTATGTAGTGGAAGGTGCCGGAATTATTGACAAATGCTTCTCCATCTGCTACTAACACGGCTCAGAGAAGAGCTAGGCAAGTTCGCAGGGAAGCTTCTAGAACTGTGTTGTCCAATATGATAGCTACTAAGCACATAAGGCTGTTTAAATTAAAATGAAGTAAAATATAAAATTCAGTTCCTCATTTTCACTTGTCACATTTTAAGTGCTCAGCATGGCAGGTGGCTCGTGTATTTGGGTAACAATGTTCTAGAACCTGTCTGTGAAGCTCTCCAGAAAGACACCCCAAGCTTTTCATACCATTTAATTTAGTGTATGGAGCAAAAAGAATGACCAGGGCATAGCCACCAGCAAATGGTTCTAGGCTGCCAACAGTTATAAAGACAGTGACTGCTAATCGTGGTGGTAGAAACAGTAATATCCATGTACTGGATAGTTCTGTTTTAGGCCCTGTGCTGGCTGCCTCACATTCTTGCATTGAAGCCCCCCAAATATTCTACAGTTAGTGACATATCCCCAACTGACTCATGACAAAATGGACTCAGGGAGACTAAGGAATTGACGCAAGGTGGAGAGAGACAAGACCAGCTTGGACTTCAAAGGCAGCCTACCCCTCAGGGGCAGAACCCACGCTAACCTCTTATGCCTTGATGAGATTTGCACCCAGAGGTTTGGCTATTCTTTCCAGAAGGTCTCTATCTCCCTTCTGCCTTTCCCTTGGCTTTGAACACTTTCTGCTCTCAGGAAAGCTCTGACCTGAGCCTGGGTCGAGGCTCATTCTCGCCCTTGGTTGTTGTATGGAATTCCTTGACAGGACAGGCCTGTGAAGGCTGCTGCTGGCCGCTGGGGCTGCCCTCACTCCACCCTCGCCACCCTCAGTGCCCAGAGGGACCTGCTCACCAGGCCCAGGCACTGGGTAGGGAGACAACAGATGGACGCCCCAGCTGTGCGGCCAAACACCTTCAGTGAGCACAGCCCTAGGCAGGGATCAGGTCAGCAAGGACCAAAGGGACAGCAGATGTCAGGGGGACAGCCCAGGGTGTATGCCTGTGAGCAGGACCAGCTCCTGAGTTCCTGCCCAAAGCCGCGGCTATGGAAAACACTGAGACCCAGTGAGCTGGACAGGGTGACCAGCTAGGCCCTCGGGGTGAGCACCAGTACGTTCATTGACTGACCCATCCGTCAGCTGTACACCAAACAAAGGAGCGCCAGGTGCTGAACCCCAAGCCAGGGCCACCTTCTACAGACCAGGCCCCCGTGAGCCCCACAAAGCATCTCTCCCACCATTCCCAAACACTCCTCTCCCACTGCAGCCCCACGGCTGCCCCAAGAGGCAGGCAGGTGGGGCAAAGACAGGCTCCCAACTTGACAGATGGAGAAACTAAGGACTGAGAAGCAAAAGTCTTTTCCCAAAACCTGCAAATCGCCCCCCAAGGCTTGGCCCCAGGGCTTATGACCTGGTTACCAAGTCACTCTTTAGAGGGAACATTTTACATGGACGGGGGGTGCCGCAGGCTCTGTGGTTCCAGAGGCACAACTCCATCCTGGGCCTCCACCCTCTCCTGCACCCCAGCAGGCCATCCCCGGGATCCAAGTCACCAGGGACAATTATCACGAAGCTCACTTAGCCAGTCACGGGGGACCTGGGACATTTCCTCTCCTGCGCTCGCTTAGAGACCCCAGGATCTCAGGCACCCCCACAGGCCCCGGGCAAGGCTACCTCTCTGGCTCTTACACCACAGTGGGCCACGAGGGCAGCCAGCCTTCCGCAGGAACTCACCAGAAGTCGAACATCTGGAGCCCTGTGCCCGCGGGCACAAGTCCTCTGTGGCCGGGCCAGCGAAGCCGGCGCTTCCAGACTCCAAGCTGAAGCAACGGCCGAAATGGGCTCACACCTCTGTGCTGAAGGCCAGGGGACGGACGGCACCCTCCTCAAGGCCCGATCCTACGTTTGTCTCGCTCAAGCCCTGGGACTCCAGTTTAAGAGCCTTTTTATAGACTCCTATAAAGGAGAAAGTGAACGTTTAACGTGTTTGCACTCCACTAAGTCAATATGCATAAATGGGACAAGAGCAGAGCTTCCTCTGAGCAGATGCTGGCCGGCGGGGCAGGCGGGCCATGGCAAGGCCATCCCGGCCCCCAAGGGAATGGCCAGCCGTGTCTCCCCACCATGGGCCTGTAGTGTGGCCCCCAATTAGCAGGCCGCCGTCCACCAGGGCCGTGTGCGGCCACTAATGAAGCCGGAAAGCCCTGCCTGGCCTGGCTAATGGGTGGCTCCTGCCCTCACTCAGCCGAGACGGCCCCCCAGACCTGCAGTTCTCATGGGAAAATTCAGAGGAGCAGAGATGCGGAAGCCGTAAAGTTTTACTAGGAATTCTCAACCGTCCTCCTTTGGCCCCCGACACTCACACTGCCCTTCATTTTTAAGAGAGCTTCCTTTATGCTTTGAACTTACTCCTTAAATCTCAGCAACCCTGTGCCGGCCTCCAGGATCCAGGATCTGGGCTCAGCCTCCAGAGAGGCCTGCCTGCCCCAGGAGGAAGAAGAAGAGTCTGCCCCGGCACCCCTGAGGACCTTCTCCTGCCCTGCCTTGCCCTGGAGCAATCCCCAAGTGGCCATCTGCCTGCCTGCCATCACGTCCAGGTCACAGGAATCCTGGGTTCATGCGCGAGGCCCAACATGATCCTCGGAGTCAGGTGTAGAGACAACGCATGCAGCTCTCTTCTCTTTGTTCTCTCATTTGTGCCTACAGAGCCCCTAAGGTGCGCAAGCCCTTCAAAGGGCAGGAGTTCACGTCAACTTCGAGATTCCAGTCCCAGCTGTGCAGCGTACCAGCTGTGGTCCTGCGTGCGTCACCTGGTCTCTCAGAGCCTACAAGTTATCTATAAAATAGGAATAATACTACCCTTCCACCGGCCCCCACCATGAGGTTACTGCAAATATTAAACGACATGGTACATGTCCCCTGCACACAGCAAGCACTCCATAAATGGCAGCTTAGTGCCCTAACAGCTCTGCACAGAAGATCCCGTTCTCCTCTTTCTGATAACAAGGGAACTGAGAACGTTCAATGACTTACCCAAGGTCACACAGGAGACAGTCACGGAGCTGGGTTTAGTCCCAGCTCTTTTAGACTCCAGGCCACAACCATCAACGCTGGCATGCAAAGCATCCCAGGCCTGGGAGGCAAGCAGGCTCCTAAATCAGTGAGAAAAACTTAGGGTCCAGAAACCTACCTAGAATCTGGTGCTCAGCAAACCTACCAAAGAATTATTTTTATTTCAGCATCGTGGCAGAGTGTTGTTTCTTCCTTTGAGTTAGCGATGGCAGACAGAGGGTGGGCCACAATGTTTCCAGCGCCTTGGGGAATTGGTTCAGTGCCTGGGGCCAATTTATCATCTGCTGCAAGAGATCAAACCCTCAAGTGCAGGGGTAGTTTTTAACTGTGGCTCCCGAGAAGCCAGTCCCTGCAGCATCCCAGCCGTGGAAGCCAGGCGGACAGGAGCCCTCTGGCTGTGCACTCCGGAAGGGGTAGGGTGGGGAGGAATTGCAGGCAGGAGCTGAGGCTGCCTGGCAGCCCCTTCAAAGAGCTGGCATCTCTCTGCCACATCCTGGTCTGGAATTATCTGGACGCTTGGTATCTCTCTGCAAATCCCGAGGACTGCCTGCTAACCACCCTGTGGAATTCTTACTCTCTAAGAGAATTTTTTTTCAGTCATTCACAAAATAGTTTCTCTTTGCTTCTGAATGGATCAAGGACTCCTCCATGGGAAGCCGTGCAAAGCATGGGCCTAGAGCCATGTTCAAGCCTGGAGTCAATGAACGCTACAAGTCTGGAGTGGATGGAGCCATCGGCAATGTCTAGGTAGCAGAGAGAGAAACTGAGGCCCGGGGACAGAGGGTCTGCTCCAGAGCAGTGACCAGTCCTGTGTCCATGCTGGGGATTAGGCAGCAATGTCTCAGTCCATCTGCCTTCTTGTCATTGCCTCAGCCCGTTGCCAGTCGTAGGCTCACTTCGTAAGCTGCAGGGAAGGTGGTGGTTTAGTGCTTGCTCCCTGAGGACCCCAAAGCCAAAGGAATTTCGGAGAAAAACTCACAGATCCTGTGGCCAGTATGGCTTTCTATACAGTCACGAACATGGAGTGAGCTCTCCCCGAGGTTCCCTGACGGCACGTGGTGCCCATCTCTCGGCTGGCTCTCACCTTTCTGGAAGCTTCTGCTCTCTGGAGCACAGACTCAGAGCCAAAACTTACTGATGCAAGCAACTGAAGGGAGAGAAAGTGTGGCCACAAAGCTCACAGTCATGACTCCATAGGAAAAAGAGGCCCCGTTCCCCGTCGGTCATGATAACCCTCCCTTCTTTTTGCTCCTGATGTGCTGCGAGACATAATCCTGAAGGAAAGCCACGCTCGTGAAGATGACCACCTCAAGCTCTAGCCAGTAGCAAGGGAAGAGGCAGGAAGCCCCTGAAGAAACTTGGCTGAAGAGCAGCAGACCACAAAGCCACGTCACATGGAGGCATGGGTGACTGACGGCAGCCTCCCCGGCCCCTCAGGAGGACTCACGGGGCAGGATGGGGCACACCGACCGATCAGAGTAGGGAGCATGGGTTTCACTTGCCAGGTTTCCAGAGAGAGCTGTGGGGGAGGGGTCATTCCCCTTCAGCTGCCAGGTCACCCCCCTGGGCCTACAGATGGCCTCCTCCCAGAGCTGGAGGGCCACAACCACACCGA
Source organism: Meles meles (assembly GCF_922984935.1). Taxonomy (NCBI): domain Eukaryota; kingdom Metazoa; phylum Chordata; class Mammalia; order Carnivora; family Mustelidae; genus Meles; species Meles meles. The sequence continues at coordinate 110,016,679 of NC_060068.1, forward strand.
CACCAGCCGCTCAGTTTCTATGCCAAAACTCAAAATGCCTGGGCTCTTTCATCCGGACTTTCCTCGCGTCACTCTGACCAGAGCCACCACCACCCAGTGCCTGGGACTCCAGGGTACCTTCAACACGAACAGCAATGGCAACCACAGGTAGCCTCTCCTGTCTGCTCACCATGCATCGGGCCCTGTCCGCAAGGCCCTCAGCAGCAACACAGAGGCATGCACTGTTGTTACTCATGTTCTCCTGGTGAGGTGGGGAAATTGAGGCTTTGAGAAGTTAAGGAACTTGCCCGAGGTCACAAGCAAGTGACAGAGCCAGAACCTGAATCCAGGTCCGCCCGACTCCAAGGTCCACTTTCTGGATTGCTCTGCTGCCAACCTTCCCCTGGAGGTCCCCTCCCATTCCAGAAACCTGCCCAGAGATCCCAGCTTGCACGCAGCTGGGCCAGGAAGCCCTTTGCAACTGATGGTCAGCTCCAGGCTCTGCATGAGGCATCTGAGTTGTCCCAGAGCCCACCCCTGCATGACAGCCTCCTGTCCCTGTGGACTGGGACAGTGGCAGGAACACGGCACCGGGCCCCTGAGTGTGCCCTGAGGAGGAGCTTCTTCCTGTTCTGCCCCAGCGTCTGCTAGAGTCTTACTGCTCAGTGGCTGCATGGAGGTCGGGGGCAGTGCCAGGGAGAAGACACAGAACGGGACTTTCTCTCTGGAAAAGGTGCAAGCAATCACCACTAGATTAGGAGAGAAGACTGAAGTTCGGACTAGGATGCTGAAGTTGCCATCCTTGGGACTGACTTTGCATTAAAAACACAACCAACCAGGGGTCCTGGGTCCAGCGAGTCCTGGTGGCTAAGTGTTTGGGAGTGACCCAGCAACACAGCCGCTAGACCTGTGAAGAGTCTGGAGCATGGCCTCATGGCCGAGTCCCCACTGACACCTACACACCTGTCTCTCAACCCAAGCGTGCGTGCTCAGGCCACCAGCGGCTCCCGATGCAGGCTTCAAAGACTGCGCCTTGACAGCCCCTCTAGCCCCAATCATACCACAGCCCCTGCCCTCACATACAGTACAGTAACCCTGCACCCAGTTAAGATCTAGTCCTTTGGAATGTCTACAACTATCATGAAAAGGGAAGGGGAATCCTCCCTAAGCCCCTACTCGCTGATGCCCACCACCATGTTCAACACACACACTCAGAGGCACAGGCAGGCAGAGGGGTTCTGGTGAAGGGCCCTGGTGCTTCCCACACACCTGCCCTGGACAGTCAGGCCCACCTGTACTTTGTCCTCTGAAGAAGCACAGCACAGGGAGAAGGGGCTACACCTGGCTTCTCAGTCTGGGCTACCGGCTTGATATGACACCGTGTGTATCTTGCTTGACATTTCCGAGCCTTTCAAAATGTTGCTGTGTTGATCCAGTAAGATGCTATGAGGAGACAGACATAGCACTGATGCAGGATCTGGCACACAGCTGGTGCTCAATAAATGCATGGTGGTCATTTCTTCCTTACCTCTTTGTGTCTGTGTGCCCGTCCTCTCTCTGACAAGAACCTCTACAGAGAAACTGGGTCTTTTCCTTCCCCTGGAGGTACCTTGGGCTGAGTTCAGGTCTGAGCCCTCCAAGGCCTCAAAACAAACAAACAAACAAACAACAACAACAACAAAACAGGGCATGCAGTGTGCCCAGGGAGAACTGAGATGAATGTACTTTAGAGAGAGGCCTCCAGCTCCTGGCAATGCACCAGGCTACCCTCCCACCATAAACATCCAGAAATGCTGGGTCAAACATAATAAATAGAAATTTAAATGCAAAGACTAATCAAAGGTGGAAAGAGGAAGGATAGAAGAAACATTGGGAAGGATGGAGGAAGGGAGGAAGGAAAGGGAAGAAGTGGAAAGGGAGGAGGGAACCTACAGGGAGGGCTAAGAGCTCAAACTGAAGAAGCCCAAGCCAGGTCTATAAGCTTAAACCCAATGGAAAAAGAAAATTTCCAAACTGACCAGGCATCCTTGAGAAACGATCAGCTAGAGTTTCTAGAAATGAAAAACGAAATCAGAAACCCAGTAAATACTACAGCTGGCTCAAGAATTACTCAAGTGGAAAAGATGTAAAAAAAGAACTCACAAAGTGGTCCAGAGATAGGACAGGACAGGGGCAGAGACATGAGAGAAATGCATGAAGAATTGTAAGCTGGGCTCACACTCTGGGACATAGCATGAGAGAAGCGTGCCCTAGAGAGCAGCTGCCCTTCAACCTTGGGCCCCACGTGTACAACCACGTGAACCTGACCCACAGCCTGGAGCAGAACAGAAGACATGTAGACCCCTGAGTAAAAAATATTTTTGTTGTGAGCCACTGGAGCTATCAGAAGGTTTTTGTTTTTTTTTTAAGATTTTATTCATTTATTTGACACAGAGAGAGAGAGAGAGAGAGATCATAAGTAGGCAGAGGCAGGAAGAGAGAGAGAGGGAAGCAGGCTCCCTGCTGAGCAGAGAGTCCGATGCGGGGCTGATCCCAGGACCCCGGGATCATGACCTGAGCTGAAGGCAGAGGCTTAACCCACTGAGCCACCCAGACCCCCAATCAGGAGGTATTTTTGCTGTGGACCCAGGTGGTAGGCCGAGAGAGCAGAACCAGGACCTCATCCAGGAACACTGCCTAAGCCCACGATAAGAGCATCTCACAGCATTTTCCCGGAGGAACACTACCCTGGACCACTGCTTGGTGCCTCCCATTTCTCCTCTTTTCAGGGATAACTGAAGGATAATTGTGGTTACTTTGTCCCTGCTCCTCAACTGCATATTGTGTAGGGGATTTTTTGAGGGGTGAGGAGGACAAATACTCGTCCCTTCAGTTCACAGATAAGTTCACAGTCCCCAAGATCCTGAGCCTGCTGGACTGATCGGATGAAACTTCCATCCTGTCTTGGGGAAGGAGGAAGCACATTTCTGTTTGTCTTCAAGTGAGTCTTTGTACCTGAGAGGACAGGCTGGGATGGAGTGCATTAGTGTTCAGCCAACAGCCACTTCTCCTCAACCCCCTCCTTGAGTCAAGTAGACTATCCACATGCCCATTTGGGCTGAGCCACATAAGGTACTTTGGCCAGTGAAATCTGAGTAGACATGACATAGGCCAAGGTGAAATGCACTGTCGCGGTCTGTCTTGGCCTTTCACGTGCCTGAGAAGCCACCCAGGTACTTGCTACCCCTTCTGCTTGGGTCCTGAGACGAGTGCCCTGTGGCCCATAGTTGAACCTGACCCTTAGCGTGGAGTGGAACCACCAGAGCCAACACACAAATCTATGAGCGAAATCTATGAGCGAAACGGTGCTGGTTTCAGTATTTCCCTGAAAAATTAAATGGAAGAAAGAGAAACTTTATTTATGAAATATCTCAACAGATTTCCTAAATAGAGTAGGAGAGAAGAGATAAATCCTGACAGATGCTTTTCCAGAATTGGTAAAAGGTGTTAAGCCTCAGTCTTAGGCAGCCCAGGGCACCCCAAGTAGGATTTAAAAAAAAAAAAAAAATTACACATAGATGTATTACAGGGAAACTGCACAACCCCAAAGACAAAGGAAAGATCTTACATGTTGCCTGCAAAGAGGCAATGCAGCCCCCGCCAGGATGAGCTCCAGGCCAAGGGGTCTCCCTATGGTGACAAATACTTATACCCTTTACCATGGAGAATTGCCAGGCATGTGTCTCTGCAGGTATTATGACATCCGGAAGAAAACCTCGAGGGCCTCTGCTCTGGCCCCCTCGATGACAGATGAGGACACTGGGCTCCAAAAGGGAAAGGGGAAATGCTTGCACACACTGTCTCATTCTCTTGGCAGACACGAGACTCAAGGCCAGAGCGCTAGCTCCCAGCCTGTGTTTTCTCTCATACAGGGCTGAAAGTGCCGGGGCCTGGTACTGGGGTGTACACAGAAAGCGGGTGCTTCTCAAGTCCACGTGACAGGGCCTGCACGAAGCAAGGAGAGCCCCACAAAGGCTCTGATGCATAGGCCACAGAGGCAGACCCTCCTTGGCTCATGAGGGTTGTTTCTTGGGAAAAAAAGTGCCTTCTACACGATGTACGCGGGCTCCCGGGGCCTCTCCTGGCTGGGAATGCCCCTGCTACCACTCCCAAGGGAGCACTCAGCCCAAATCAGAACCGAGTCCTGCCAAGCAGGGGCATGCCAGACCCTATCAGACCCTATCAGAAAAGTCCCTGGCGAGCTAGCCCATCCCTTTTTGAATGACCCTCTCCAAGTGGACAAGGCATGATTTCCCTCAACCCTCAGCTGGCCAAGGTTGTTCCAAGGACAGTGGCCAACATAAACAGCACATAAAAATGAGTCCAGAAACCTAATTTCCAGCTCCAGGATGATGAACATCTATTTGTGTGTGGTAAACCAGATTTTCTGGGACAGCTTCCCAGAGCCCAGGGCCATCTGTCCTGCCCAAATCCCTATGCCCAAAGGTACCCCTGGCAGTGTGGTCTCCAGAGAGTGACAGCTGTCTTGGGGATCTGCTCTCCCAACTCCCTCCCTCCCAGACCCCAAGAAGGAAGGAGAGAGACAGCTCTGGGGTTCAAAGGGGCCCAGCCACCATGCAAACAAAGAGTCTTGTGGAATGTGTGGACTGGCAAGCGAAGAAACGGCAAAACGGTCTGGGCCTAGAGGTGTGACAGGCCATTACTCAGCTCGTAACAACGAAGAATCACTGCGTAGTGTTTTCTTGGAAGGCACCCCTGAGGTCACCGTTCACCCACAAGCAGCTGTCAATGGACACTTCACTCCACAGTTGGTGCTGGCCGGTCTACTGACATCCGGCAACCTGTGGGCTGCGGTGTCCAGCGGAGCGTGCTCATTCCCACACTGACCTGTCAAGTGACGCTGCTGGAAGCAAAGAGACCAGGTATCTCCCCAGACCAAAGGTGATGCTAACTGAGGCCCAACTCCCGGGCACTCTCAGCTCTTCAGAATAGTTTTGGAGCCAGCAAGAGGCCACAAGGAATCTGAGCAGACAAAAGAGACCCCACAGCCTCCATGCACGGCAGCCCAGGCCCTGTCCCCACATGGCAAGTCCCAGAAGAATAGGGGATGCAGCCCCTGACAAGCTTGCCCCTGTGGTGTCCCAGCCAGAGCAGACTGCCTAGGACAGGTAGGAGACCTGCAGGTGACACAGTGGCAAGAGCAGAAAGGGGACGGTTACCCACCGAACACAAAGGCAGAAGGAACGTAGCACCACACAGGTGAAAAGAAATTTGGAGAAAAGTGGCCTGGGACCATTCAGGGCAGAATCAAACAGGGCTTCCCGTCTGAGTCAGTTCTGAATGAGACCAAAGAACAAGCCCCGGCACACCCTCACATAGAGATGGAAGTTTAAAATTTTTAATGCGAAACTAATTATTTCGTTTTGCCTAGAAAATTATTATTATTATAACGACTGTTATATAATGACGGTTATAATATTATAATTATCATTATAAGGACTGCTGCAGGGAGATTTTCCTAACCTCATTCCTGCTTCCATATGGGTCCGCTGACGTTCTACTGTGATGTGAGCTTCCTCTTCTCCCACACGTCATCGTTTACACCAGAGATGGCCTTCTTGTGGGTTTTAAACCATCACTACTATCATGATATATTCTGATGCTCCAGTGTCCCAGACTGCACCAGCGGGAGCCCCTTCAACCATGTCTGACTTTCTGGCAGAACATATTTCTAGCACGTTGCATGCTTTTCCTGCCCTGTCCCTGGAATCAGCCATTTCTCCAAGGATTCCTAGTCCCCGTTAGTGGAACATGGCGTTAGAAACCATCATCTCGGCAAACCAGGTGTGCTATTTGCTCTGGTTGCTAGGCCTTCCTAGTGGAAAGAGCTCACCAATATTTGTAGTGTAGATACACGACCATGTGTATGGGTAATATTTACATACACGCTAATTTCTACATTTATCAATATTGGAAGCCGCAAGTTTACACAAATACCTCCAATTACAGTCCAATATAACTGTGTTCATCCTCACTTTCCCCTTTCCTTATCTGTAACTCCCTCCTCTAACAGTGGGAAAATCAGCCTCCTTCACTCTCAGTGTATTCACTTACCTGCTCAATCCCAGTGTGTATAACCAAGTTCTCCAAACCGTAAGGCTGCCACCACAGTGAGCGCCTTCTTCATGTGGCCTTTAACCTCTGCCAGCTTCCCTGTTGGCCCTGCATGAGTGCTTTCTGTTTTCTTTTTTCTTTTTTTTAAGATTTTATCTATTTATTTGACTGAGAGAGAGAGAGAGATCACAAGTAGGCAGAGAGGGAGGGAGAAGCAGGCTCCCTGCTGAGCAGAAAGCCCAATGTAGGGCTCGATCCCAGGACCCTGAGATCATGACCTGAGCCAAAGACAGAGGCTTAACCCACTGAGCCATCCAGGCACCCCAGTGCTTTGTTTTTTCAGAGAGCCTTGGTGAATTGTAAATGACCCTAAAATCAACCCAACCTAAAGAACACCACTCAGTGATTTTTTTAGTAAATTCATACAACTGTGTAACCATTGCCACAATTTGGTTTTAGCACACTTCCATCATTCCCACGAAGTTCCCACTGTCCATTTCAGCCAGGACCCATTCCCCAGCCCCAGGCACACCCCCTGGCCAATCTGCTTTCTGTCTTCATGGATTTGCCTCTGAAAGAAGCAAATATACAGGGAATTATGTATCTGCTGCAACTGGTTTCTTTCACTTAGCATCATGTTTTTGAAGCTCATCTGGGATTGAATGCGTATCATTACTCTCTTTTTACTGATGCATCACACCCCCATTTTCTGGATATGTCACACTTTGTTATCCATCAGCCAGGTGATGGACATTGTGACCGCTACCAGTTTGGGGCTATCATGCACAATGCTGCTGAAAATACTCAGATGCAGCTTTTTGTGTGGACACATATTTTCTTTACTGTGGGTAGTGTGGTAGGGCAGAACAATGGCTTCCAAAGTTGACCAATGTGCTCATCAGCCAACCCTCAGAAAGCAAGGTCATCCTGGATTATTTTATATGAAGTCCATGTCCTAATCCCCAGAACCTGTGAATATGTTATGTTACACAGCAAAGGGAAATTAAGGTTGCAGATGGAACTAAGGCTGCTAATTGGCTGGTGCGAAGAAAGCAAGATTACCCTGGATTCCCTGGGCAAGCCCACTCTACTCACAAGTGTCCTTTCAAAGGAGAAGAGGCAGAAGAAGTCAGAGAGATACTCCGTGAGAAGGATACAGCTTTGCCACTGTTGCCAGCTTTGAAGATGCAAGGAGACCATGAGTCAAGGGACTGTGGACAGCCTCCAGAAGCTGGCAAGTTTCTCCTCAAGGGGCTCCCAGAAGAAATGCACCCCTGGTGACACCCTGATATTAGCCAGTGAGACTCCTTTTGGACCTCTAACCTCCAAAGCCATAAGATAATACATTTGTGTTGTTTTCAGCCACTTACTTTGTAGTGATCGGTTATAGCAATAATGGAAAACCAACACAGATGGTCCCCAACTTAAGATGGTTCACATTACGATTTTTTGACTCTGTGATGGTCCAAAAGCAATATAGTCATCAGAAAGTAGACTTCAAATTCTTCATTTCACTCTTTTCCTGGGCTATCGATATGCTGTACGATACTCTCTCTCAGTGCTGGCCAGGGGGAGGGGCCATAGCTCCCGGTCACCATGCCATCTTGAGGATAAACCACCAGTAATTTACAACCACCCTGTCCCCGTAGAACCGTTCTGTTCTTCACTTTCAGTGCAGTATCCAAACATGCCATGAGAGGTTTGACCCTTCGTGTTACATGACCGTGCTCAGCTGGAACCTAATATTAGTGTTCGGAGCACATGCACGGTCTGCTCGGCTAAGCTAGGAGGTCTGGCAGGTTAGGTGTATGAAGCACACTTGCCACGTACATTATTGGCAACTTAGGATGAGATCCTTGGGATACCCAACCCACTGTGAGATGAAGGAGATCTATACAGGCAGATACCTAAGTGCGGATATTGGGTTGGAAAGTAAGTTTATGTTTAACTTTGGGGGGGATATTTTAGTGTAAGTAACTGCCAAATCTATATTGGCTTTCAAGCTGGCTGCATCATTTTATGTTCTGGCCAGAACAGTGTGATTTTGGTGAGTTTCTAGGACACTTAAATGGTGGTTTTTGACACTTTTGCCCAGTTTTATCACTATTCTGGAGGGGTGAAGATTTGCCAAGCTTCTCACTCCACCAGACCAGCCAACACCCAAGGACTTTTTGACACAATTATTGAAGAAGGGAGGAAGGAGGGGAGGAGAGGGAAGGCAGATCAAATACTTGTAAATGACTTACTGGCGATACTAGAAGGCCACAGATTTCAGGGGCTCACATGCTATCACACTTCTTATTAACTGCATGATTGGGGCATGTGGTCTCCCTTGCCTGAGCCTGAGGTGACATGGATAAGGCTTACATGCAGTGCTCGACCTCTAAGAGCCATCATTTTGTCCGCACCGCTCTATTTGTGAAAATGGACTAATGTATAATTAATCATAAAAAACCCACACTGTGGGCTCCTAGAAATATAAACCTTTACCGGGTTGGCCTATTTTCCAAGTCACTCATAGATCTCAGAAGCCGAAAACGGAACTACAAAACCTGACAAGTCATGTGTTGCCAACGTTTACCCACACCCCTATTCTTCCATCCGTAACAACTTTATACATCTGGACAAGATTCTTTGTTTTTAAACGTCTTTTCAGCACATATGTTCATGAGTTCTTCCAAAAACCCTAGTGGACAGACAGCACAGGAATGGTCACATCTGACCGATTAAGGAAACTGAAGACCAGAGCTGTAAAGTGATTCACTCAAGACTCTACGGAGAAAGGGTGGCAGAAAGGCCGCCATTTTCCCTTTTCTGTAGCACATGTCTCCAGTTTCCACCAGAGACTCCTTTCCCACCTCTCTTTCCCTGACCTCACTCACTCACGGACCAAGGAAAAGATGAGGGTTCGTCAATTCCAGAGATGCTAATCACACAGTCAGCGTCCATGAACACACACTGATTTCACTGTAATTCTGCTCATCGTGCTGGGAGCAGCCATGCATGGCTCAGCGAAAACTCAAGACTCCATTACAGAGTTAAATTGGCATTTGTTCTGAGCCCAGTGGCATTTGAAATGCATTTGCGAAAATGGAAATGAGTCGAGGCACCCAAGGCTGATTACACGGGGCAAATTAAACACCCGCAGAGCCCACAACAAAGGCCCAGCCACTAGATTGATGACTCTCCATGCTCCTCCTCCCAAGGCAAGGCCTTCTGAAAGACTGTTCTCCTCACACAGCCCTTTCATGCCTGGCCATCTCAGACCAATCTTCACAATGGCCTGACAACCTCAGTCCTACCATTCTCCTCATTTCAACTCACAAGAAAGCAGAGGCTCAGCTCACAAGGGCCAAATGACCTGCCTAACTCACGCAACTGGTGATATGGTGGATCCACGCCTCAGACCAAGGTCACTGAAACTCCAAGTTCCATGAGCTCCTCAATGCTTTGTCCCTTGCACACGGCCCTCCTCTTCCCTCTTCACTAGGCTCTCTCAATCAATGTATACTCCCCTCTGAGGAACACAGTGTACGTGTTAGACAACTGTACCATACTGGGGGAAGGGGGGCACATGTCAGTCCACCCAAGGCTATCTCTGTGTAACCTCCTCCCACCAAGGTTCATATACAAGGTCAATTTTTGACTTGAGGCTTTTTGAAACAAAAAACGCTTGGAGATAGAAGCCATTTGTACAGAAGAGCAATCCCTGAAGGTCTCATCAAACTTACAAATTTTGTTATTTTTTTTCTTTTTTAAGATTTTATTTATTTATTTGACAGATAGAGATCACAAGTAGACAGAGAGGCAGGCAGAGAGGGAGAAGCAGGCTCCCTGCTGAGCAGAAAGCCCGATGCGAGGCTCGATTCCGGGACCCTGGGATCATAACCTGAGCCGAAGGCAGAGGCTTTAACCCACTGAGCCACCCAGGCACCCCTGTTTTTATTCTTTATTAGGTATTAATTTTTGGTTCTGTTGCTCTGGGAAAAGCTAACCCATTAAATGAGTGATGCTTTGTTCTCCTGAAGCAGATCTTCAACTTTGTGGGAGGGCATGGGGGCAGATGCAGAGAACCAGAAAGTAACGGACAGACTTTCAAACCCAAGACAGGTAAGTCATAAAATGGAGAGCCATGTAAGTCTACCATGCGTCTGTCTCCCTTTCCGTCAATTATCCACAGACATGACCGAATCTTCTATTCCAGCCCCCAAAGGACATTTTCTTAAGCTCCCTCTCTAGGCTCTGTTCCAAAAGCCTGAGGAGGGTACACACACACACCCCATCTGGACACAGCAGTATCTGAGTGGGAGAGGTCACACCTGCGTGTCCCCAGAAGGGCAGGGGGGGGGGACATGCCTCCTGCTCACCTTCCAGGAAAACTGGAGAGGGGGGTTGTACCCACAGCTCCCCGTCCCTTGTAGCCTTGAACTGCTCCCCACATTTCCAAGGATCAGTGGGAGTTGGGGAGGGAGAGGAGGGAACTACAGGATTCGCGGAATCTCCCTCACAAGGAAGGCTGTTCAGATTCATCCATTCACTCGCTCATGGCCAGACAGCAAGTCAGGAACCAGGGACTGGCAGCGGCAGAGCCCTCCCTGTTCCCAAAACCACTTCCCACACGCTCTCCTTGACTGACCTGCACCATCCCTGTCTGCCATGCCCATTTTATAGGCGAGCAAACTGACATCCCAAAGCGGCCTGCCCCAGTCCCAGAGCAAGCAGCAAAACCAGGTCGAGAACCCAGAAGCGAGACAGGTGGGTAGACATCACTGCCTGTGCCCTCAGCACTGGGCAGCCTTCTCTCAGCCACCAGTCCCTGCCCGAGTTCCCAGAAAAAGCCCAACTACAGGTCTCCATTCACATCGCAGCTCCATCACTGTCTACCTCCACCTCCCTTGCCCGACTGTCCTCATCTTTAAAATGGGCACAAGAGTAACTCCGTCATAAGACCACTGAAGGAGACAAAGGGGAGCTGTGCCCTTCATAGCACCTGGGACAGGGTGAGAACACCACAGACACCAACCACTCGTATTACTGTGGCGCCTTGGGGCCCTGCTGGGCACATTGCAGGGGCTCAGGACCCTCCTTGCACCCAGGAGGCCCCTAGTCAGTGAGCTGGCTTCTCCCCTGCCCCGGCCGCCCAGGAAGACAGCAGGGGCTGGGAGGGAGGGAGCGGCCCATGGCAGGGCTCCGGGCAGCCTTGTGGCCGGGCACTCCCGATCCTCGCCTTTGTCTGTGCGCCTGTAACTGAGAGGCCCGTCTAGACTGAGCGGCTACTAGAAGTAATCCCGGGAAAATCTCCCTGAAACCTGATCCCTGCCCTTATCGAGGGCCAGGCAGATTAGCCTGATTGATTGAACAGTGGACGCCAGGGCCTTAACAGGATCTCCGTGTGTCTCCCGTGCAGAAGGGACTCAGGCCAGGCACGGGGTCCACTTTGCAGAGGAACCTGTCCTGCGGGGTCAGCAGGCCAGTTGTCCTCCGTCCTCCCCACACCCCTGCCCCCGCCGGAGGGGCCTGGGAGGGCTCCCTTCTACCAGGGCCGCGCCAGTAACCCATAAGCCAGCAAACCACAAGCCCTTGTAGCACTGAGGGGCTGCTTTACGTGACCCACGGGCCCCATCCTCAGAGTGCCCAGCCTCGTCACCATGCGGGTCCTCACGGTCATTGCCAACCTTACGGTCAGCGCTCGGAGCTAAGCGGCACCCTCAGGCTCCCACGCTGGAGAGGAGTAGAATCAGAAGCCGGAATGGGCCTGTGGACACAGATGTAGGAGCTCCTCCCAGCGCTCCAGTCCTGCCCCTTGGCCCTCACACCGCAGTGGCCAGCAAGCCACAGTCCCTCCAGATGACCTTCCGATGTCCTTCAGTGGAAAAGCCAGCCTGTGGGCCCCTCCAGCGTAACCCAGGGTGTGTCAGCACCAACAGACACCTGCGAGCAGTGTCGTCACCCAGATGGTCATTCTCTGTTGTTCTTCTCCGAACCATCAAGCTTGGGAGCTCACTATAAACAAAGCAAGGCTGCTCCAAGCTGCCTCTACCAAGAGTCTTCCGGAGCGAGGGTGCCCTCAGCCGCACACGGGCCTCAGCTCAGCAAGGGACGGGCTGTCCCAGCCACAATCCACCGGTCCTCACCGAGGGCGGGCTGCAGAAATACCTGGTTGGCACACCTTGTGGTCAGCATGTTTGGAGAGCCAGAGAAGGAGGGTGGATGGCTGAGCTGGTCAGATCAAGGCTGGCAGGGTAGCCTGGGATAACAGTGCTCACAGTAAGCCAAACCTGACTTGCCCCCTACCTCCGCCACTCACCTATGTGACCTCAGGACGAGCCCCAGCTGCTCCATTTCACAAATTACAATTTCAATGCCCCCCCCACCCCAACCCTGCGCAGCTCTAACGGTTGTCAGGAGCAAAATGAACCCATCAGTACCCTACATGGTGGGTTAGGCACGGCAAGAGACTTGCCCCCCAACCAAGAAACTCTTATTAAGACTCAGAATTGGTGTAAGTGGGAATGAACTATTAATCATGTGAAAGCAATGAGCCAGGAGGATCAAGTTCTATCCCATCCTGCAGAGTGAGTGCAGAAGTTAGGGGGTTCGGGAACACTGTGTCCTGGGGCAGCCCCCTCATCACTGACCACAGCACAGGCTGGGTTAGTCTCTCTCTGGGATACCACCCCCTGCATGGCCAGGCAGTCGCTGTGCTGGAACTTCATGCCACAGAGGAGGAAAGCTGAGGTGCAGGAGACTTCCCCTTAGGACCCAGTGAGAACGTTCCCATGGAAGCATGATCAGCTCATTAACGAGAGTGGGTAACACTGATCCCCCAGTAATACCTCTTTGAGGATTTTTTTTTTTTTTTTGCAACTCACCCATTTGGGGTCCTAATTCATTTCAACAAATGGCATCTGTCTCTGCGATCTTAAATGGGATAATCCCTGCCCCTCTGGTTTCCTATGAGCCAGCTAACACCTGTGCTTCCAGAAGCCCCTCACCTGCCCTCCCACTGGGTCCCTGCATGGGACTGATGTCAAGCCCTGGACATCCCCATATCTTACCCCAGCATTTCCCATGTCAGTCCAGAGCCAGCCAGACCCTCAGCCCAGGCCTGGGCCCCATTCTACTCTCTGGATGGGGGACCCTCAGGTCATCATCTTTTTCGTCCTCCTCAGCAGCACCTTCCTCTCCCATCACTGGTCAGTTTCTTCCTCTACCTTTATTACTAGGCAGGAATGGGGCCCATGCCAGTCAGGGAAGGGGTTTACAGGAGTCCTGAGACCATGAAGCACCTTGCATGCCAACGACAAAGAGGCTAAAATTAAGTTTTCCCACCCAAGTTAGCACAAGAAGCATTAGCAGAACACCCCTACAGGCCAGTCTCTGTGTGGGGAATGGGGTGGAAAGAAACAATATACACCGCTTACCCCCTTAACCCCATCTCACCCAGGCCACACATGCCAGGAACCCCAGGGGGTTGACAGAGGAGCTGTGATTGGCAGGGAGGGAGTGCCCTTCCAGGAGGGGCTTTGGAGACCCAGGCAGGAGGCCTGGGCTCAGGTATTCTTGGGGGACAACTCGGTATGAGGGACAGCAGCCCAGGGTGGAAAGGGCCCAGCTCAGTGGGTCTCCTAGGAGAAGGTAAGTGGAGCTCATATCACAGTGTGAATTTGCACCGTGGGAAAAGGGAGGCCACTGATGACTGCAGAGCAGGGCTGAGTTCCGGAAAGACCACTCTGGTGGAACAGCAGCAGGTGCACAGGGCAGGCGGGGGGGGGGGGGGGCGAGAAGAACAGAGAGGGGACAAGTGTAATAGTCCCAGTGACAGAGGGCTCCAGGGCCCACAGTGCCTCCCATTAATAAGCTGTGTGACCTTGGGCAGGTTACTTAAACTTTCTGGGCTGTACTCACTCCCTCTGTCAAAAAGAGACTCCAGCAATGGGGTGTCTTGTGGATTCAAACTGATAACGCCTGAAAAGCATTTAGCAGGATGCCTGGCACACAGTAAATGCTCAATAAATGTTTGCTTAGGAAAGCAAAAAGGCAAAGGCTGACATCGAGAGCCTCCTCCCTCCCCCAAGCTCCCCAATCAATAAAAGCAGCCCTTTTATCTAAATCCCTGGGACCAAAGGGAAACCAAACACAGCAGCTGGAGCTCTGCTTCCCGAGACCCGTGCCCCCCCTGCCCGGGCTTCTCCCGTTGGGGCCCATCGCGGCTGCTGTGGCCGAGAAAAGAATGTTGGCGCCATGACCTGACCGTGAACCTTACCCCAGCCTCTGAACACGCACAAAAGCCTTTCTCCTGCCTCGGCAATGCAAGTACCACACGGTCCAGCACCCCCTGCCCACGGGGAGCCCACAGAATCCACGCGAGCCATGCAGAACTACACACCTGCCTTGTTCTGCTGCCTGCACCATGGCTGGGGCAAAGGAGGAGAAAAAAGGAAAGAAAAATTTGTTCTTAATATTTATGACCCTGGTGCTATTCTTGTGCACAGGGCTGAATTCCTGCATAAAGAGGGGAAATTCAATCCAGTGTAAAATGCGCTTGGTAGAGGAGGGGGTAACACAAGCTCCCGAAACCCTGAGAACTTTTGGTTGGTCTTTTCACAAGAAAATTGAGGGACCTTCCAGGTGGGCCGAGAGGTTGGGAGGCACAATTTCTGCAAAACTGGTGTTGGGGGGGTAGACTGGGCCAGACTCTCAAGGACTTCAGAGACAGGTTGTGCCGGATGCTGCGGGAGGGTGATGTAGCCTGTCCCTGGCCGTGATCCTCAGATGCAGACACGTGGGGCAGGCCAGCAATTTGTGGTGGGCAGATGAAGCAAGTTGGCAAATGAGGTACAAGGAAAGCGGGACTGTTTCCTTGGCTGTCTCTGGATCATCACTCATTTTCCATAGCAAGTTGTCGCAAGCTCCAAGCTCGAATCCCATTTCCCCATTTACGAGCCATGCCGTGCACACATGGTGACCCGAGCCACAAGTGACAGAAGGACACAATGGCGGCTCCCCCAGGTGCCCGGCGCGAGGGTGAACTTGAGCAGGACGCTTGTGAAACACTGACCTAGGCCAGGCACATCCCTGTCCTCAGTAACAGGGCCCACTTCCAAAGGCGGCAGATGTACGCCACCCCAGAGTGGGCTGGTGGATCAATTATCTAGATAAAATAAATACTTTAAATGACGGTCACTAGGTAATTGAAATAACAAGGCTTTTCCCCCCATGGAAATTATCTCAAAAGCGTCAAGTTTCTTATGTGTACAATAGATATGAATAGAGAAACAAGGGACTTAGTGGCCCTCTTGGAAAAGCCAGCCCCTGGTCATATTTCCAGAAACTGTAAGGACAACCTCACCTTTGCAGAAAGCATGATGAGTGCTTAGAACCAAAAATGCAATTCCCCGTCTTCCACCAATTGCTGTGTGCTGGGAGCCAGGGCAGAGAGACTCGAGAGAGATACAAAATTCCTGTTAAATGGTAGCAAGCAAAGTCCTAAGGAGTGTGACTTGATTTGCCAACTTCTCCTCTCTACAACAGAAGCTTCTACATTTTTTTTTTCCTGTTTTTAACGAGGAATGTCTCAAATCGGGCTTCAGGATCTTAAACAGAATACCTGTATCAGGTTACGATTTGAGGAACCTGGTGAAACTTCCAATGGGCTCAAGGTCTTGGTTGGTATCTTTTTCTTTTTCCTAACTTTGTTGAAACAAAATTTAGGTGAAGTAAATGCATCCATTTTATATACTTTGTTGCATTTTGGCACACACAGGTAGCCAGCACTGTAGTCAATATCTCAACTATTTCAAGCACCCTCAAAACCCGCCCCCCCCCCTTCCCGGTACTCTTCTGCACTCAGTTCCCCTCCCCACCAGCCAAGGATACATGTGGCCTTCAGTCACCAGATTTGCTTCTTGCAAAACTTTATGGAGATGGAATCACGAAGATGTGTGTCTCTGTCTTGGCACACTGCGTTTGCAACTCTTCCTCAATAGCCTGTATGTTACTGTGGGGCTGATGAGCATTCGGGTTCGTTCTAGAACTGGGACTCTTATGAATGAAACTGCTCTTAATATGCATATTAAAAGCTGGTGGTGGACATATGTTTCCATTTCTCTTGAATAAATAGCTAGGAATGGAAGACAGTCAAGC
The DNA here is from genome assembly GCF_922984935.1 of Meles meles. Taxonomy (NCBI): domain Eukaryota; kingdom Metazoa; phylum Chordata; class Mammalia; order Carnivora; family Mustelidae; genus Meles; species Meles meles. The sequence goes on from NC_060068.1 coordinate 110,032,918, forward strand.
GGGAATGTGAGTTTAAAACAAGCTGCCAACCCACTTCCCAGAAAGGCTGCACAATTCTACACTTCGACTGTGTGTGAGGTTTACAGTTAATCCATATCCTCAAGAGCACTTGGAAAGGTCAGCTTTTGTGTGTGTGTTTGAAATATTTTCTTATTCTGCAGATTTACTGAGGTATAAATCGTAGTCAATAACACTGGGTTTGTCAAAAACACTGATACAGTTTGATTAACTTTGGTGATTATATATAATCATACAAACACAATCAACAATCGAGATGCATAACATATCTGTCCCCCAAAATTCTATCCTCCACTGAGCCCCTGGGCAGTCGTGTCTCCTATCCATGAACAGGAATACTCAGCCACTACTGATTTGCATTCCTCCCTCTTCTCTTATTTGCAATAGTTTGAGAAAGATCGGTATTAGCTTTTCTTTAAACGTTTGATAGAATTCACCTGTGACGCCATCTGGTCCCGGACTTTTGTTCGCCCGGAGGTTTTTGATCTGTGAGTCAATTTCATCACTCGTAATTGGTCTGCTGAGATCTTCTATTTCTTCCTGATTCAGTCTTGGAAGATTGTATGATTCCAGAAATTGATCCATTTCCTTCATGTTATCCAATGTGTTGGCATATCCTTTTTTTGTAGCAGTCACTTACAATCCTTCATATTTCTGTACTGTTGGTTTAACATATCCTCCCTCATTTCTGATTTTATTTGAGTCTGCTCTTTCTTTCTTGATGAGTCTGGCTAAAGCTTTATCAAGGTTGTTTATATTTGCAGAGAACCAGATCTTTGTTTTGTTTTAATGATTCATCTTGTGTCTCCTCAGAAGATTAATGTAATGCTTGGGACATTTTAATGTGAATGACTGCAAAATCTATGATAATCTTTACTGGTTATTGCATACTGACTTGAATGCAGGAATATATGCCACTAGAGTCCTCGGGGACAAGAAAGTGCTATTTCAGGAATTCTTAAACGGTAGCATCTTTAAAAAAAAAAAGTACAGTTGACATGCAATGTTGTATTAGCTTCAGGGGTACAACACAGCAATTCAACAATTCTATACGTTACTCAGGGCTCACCAGGATAAGCGTAAGATCAGCTCTTAGTTTCACTGATCTTTTCTATTATTTTTTTAAGTCTCTATTTATTTCCTCCCTTCTACTAACCCTGGACTCTGTTCTTCTTTTTCTAGATGTAAAGGGTATCGGGTTAGATTGCTCAAGATTTTTTTTGTTTCTTGAGACAGGCACGTATCGCTATAAACTTCCCTCTTAGAATTGCTTTTGCTGCATCCCAAAGATTTTGAACCATCGTGTTTCCATTTTCATTTGTCTTCAGGTATTTTTTTTTTTTTTTACCTCCTTGATAACCCATTAGTTGTTTACCGGCATGTTTAGCCTCCATGTGTCTGTATTTTTTCCAAAATTTTCCTTGTAAGTGAGCTGTAGTTTTATACTGCCGTGGTTGGAAAAGATGTTTGATATGATTTCAATCTTTTTAAATTTACTGAGACTTATTTTGTGCCCTATCATGTGATCTATCCTGGAGATGTTGCATGTGTTCTTGGAAAGAATGTGCTTTCTGCTGTATTGGAATGGAATGTTCTGTATATGTTTGCTAAATCCATCTGGTCTAATATGTCATTCAAAGACAATGTTTCCTTTTTGGTTTTCTGCCTGCATGCTCTATCCATTGATGTAAGTGGGGTGTTAAAGTCTCCTACTATTATTGTGTTACTGTCCATTTCTCCCTTTACATCTGTTAATATCTGCTTTATATATTTAGGTACTCCTATGCTGGGTATACAGATATTTGTAATTATTGTATCCTCTTGTTGGATTGACACGTTTATCGTTATGTAATGTCCTTCCTTGTCTCTTGATTCAGTCTTTGTTTTAAAGTCTATTTTTTTAGGGGTGGCTGGGTGGCTCAGTCAGTTACACATCAGACTCTTCATCTCAGCTCAGGTCTTGATCTCAGGGTCCTGAGTTCAAGCCCCACACTGGGCTCTGCACTAGGCATGGAGCCTACTTTAAAAAATAAAATAAACTCTATTTTTTTCTGATGTAACTACTGCTATCCCAGGTTTTCTTTTGCTTCCATTTGCCTGGAGTATCTTTTTCCATCCCTTCGTTCTCAGTCTGTGTGTATCACTAGGTCTGAAATGAGTCTCTTGTAGGCAGTACAAAGATGGGTTTTGTTCTGTTTTTCATTCGTTCAGTCACACTCTCTTCTGATTGGCACATTTAGTCCATTTGTATTTAAAGTAACTATTGATAAGTATTTACTTAGTGCCATTTGCTCCTGGTTTTCTGGTTGTTTTTGTAGTTCTCTGTTCCTTTCTTCTTCTCTTGTTCTCTCGTGATTTGACAACTTTCTTTAGTTTTATGCATGGTTCCTTTCTCTCTCTCTTTCTCTCTTTTTTTTAATGTAACTATTTTAGGTTTTTGGGTTGTGGTTACGGTGAGGTTCATACATAACTTCCTATGTAAATAGCAGTCCATATGACGTTAATGGTTGCTTAAGTTCAAACACATTTAAAAAGCACATTTTTACTTCGCCCTCCATGTTTTAGATAATTAACATCCTATTTTCCATTTTTTAATTCTGCGAATTGCTTCAATTTTTACAGATATAATCAATTTTGCTACTTCTGTTTTAACCTTCATACCAGAAATTGCTGTACTTCAATAGTAAGTTTTGAAATCAGGTAGTTTAAATTCTCCAAATTTGTTTTTCTTGTTCAAGGTTACTTTGGATATTCTAGGACCTGTGTGTTTCCGTAAGAATTTTAGAATCAAGTTGTTAATTTCTACAGAAAAATTCACCATGACAGATTGGAATTACAGTAACTGGGGAGCACTGACATCTTAACTTTATTGAGTGTTCTAGTCCATGAACATGACACCTCTCTCAATTTATTTAAGTCTCTTTAAATATCCTCAGTAATGTTTTGTGGTTTTCAGTGTAGAGGTCTCACACATATTCCATTAAATTTCCCTTTACATATTTTATGGGTTTTTAAAATTTCTTTAAGATTTTTAAAAAAATTATTTATTTGACAGAGAGAGACACAGCAAGAGAGGGAACACAAGCAGGGGGAGTGGGAGAAGGAGAAGCAGGCTTCCCACTGAGCAGGGGAGAAGCAGGCTTCCCGCTGAGCAGGGAGCCCGATACAGGGCTCGATCCCAGGACCCTGGGATCATGACCTGAGCCGAAGGCAGATGCTTAACAACTGAGCCACCCAGGCTCCCCGGGTTTTTATAACTAATACAAGTGGAATTCTTTCTTGAAGTTCATTTTCTAAGTGTTTGCTCCTGGTGTATGGAAAAAAAAATGGATGACAATCCACTTACAGAAATGAAACTATCCTCTGAATTTGCTCAATTCAAGTTTCTGTTCTAGTTGTTTTTCCATAGGTTCCTTAGGATTTTTCTGCATACATGATCATATTACCCCAAAATGAAAACAATTTTGTTCTTCCATCCCTATATGTAGGCCTCTTTTTTTTTTTTTTTTTTTTTTTTTTTACTTGACTTTTGGCAGTGGCTAGGATTTCCCGGTGCTGAACAGAAGTGACCAGAGTGGACAACATTATCTTACTTTTAATCTTAGAAAGAAAGTGCTTCAGGTTTTATCATTAGACTTGAGATAAATTATAGGTTTTTGGTAAATGTCTTTTATTGGATTGAAGAAATCCCTTCTCTTTCTAATTTGCTACATTTTTATTATAATGATAATGATTTTTCTCAAATGCTTTTCTTTTGTTTTTAAGATGATTGCACAGTTTTCTTCTTTACTCTGTTAAGGTGGCTTAAAATAATTGATTTTCAAATATTAAATCAACTTTGCATTCCTAGAATAAACACTGCTTGGTCATGATGTAGTATCCCTTTTCATACTGCTGGATTTGTTTTGATGCAGTTACATGAAAGATTTTTGTCTCCACAATGTGCCTCCTATGCTCTCCTGTTCAGGAAAAATATTGATCTGAGAGTTTACATACTTCTTCATCAGGTTTTGTTAGCAGGTCATGCTGTGCTCATAAACAACTGGCAAATATTTCTTCTTCCTGTATTTTCTGAAGGAGTTAGTATAAAATTGCTATTATTTATTGCTTAACTATCTGATAGAATTCACCAGTGGAATCATCTGGGCCTCAAGTTCTTGAGTTGTAGGTTTTTAAAAACAAAATCGATTACAGGTGTAGAGCTGTTCTGGGTCGGCACTGAAACCCCAGAAGCAACACCAAAAAACACATCCGTGAAAGGAAAATTTGATGGGTTCAACTTTAGTAAAATTTAAAACTTCTGCTTTTTCAAAGACACAGTTAAGAGAATAAAAAGAAAGCCCACAGACCGGGATAACTCTTAAAAGAAAACAACCCAATAAAATGTGTCAAAGACCTGGCCACCTCACCAAAGAAGATACACAGACGGCAAATAACACACGAGAAATGCTCAACATCCCAAGTACAAATTCATGAGACAGGTTCACGAAACCATACTGTTACCAGCGTTACGCACTGTGAGGTGTTATCTTTATGCTACTGTTTAAGAAGGCAGAAAAGCATGTGATATAAGTGGTTTAGTTCAGAAACACAGTTTGTTTTCGAATTTGTTGCTGAAGAAAGGAAACTTGGGTCAATCCTGATAATTCATTTTAGGGGGACATCTCCTTTCCCAAAATGAAATTCTTGTTATGTATAATTATCACAATGATAACTGTGATGATATGAATGAAAGAAACGCCTGGTAACTGGAAGGTTACTGGTCACGAATATACATTTAGTACAAATGCTTTACAGTCTGTAAGTATCATAACCTGTGTTTTACAGGAGAGGAAAAGCAAGCATCTTAGTCTGCTCAGGATAACAAAATGAGGCAGCCTGGTGGTATTCAACAGCCAGTTTAATTTCCCATAGGTCTAGAGGCTGGCAGGTCCAAGATCAGGGTGCTGGCATGGTCAGACCCAGGGGAGAGCTCTCTCCCTGGCTTGCAAACTGTCTATCATCACTTCCTCACACAGCAGGGTGGAGGGCAGGGGTTGCTGGGTGAGCCCATGACCAAGCTCTCTGGTGTCTTTTCATACAAGGGCACTTATCCTATCATGAGCCTCCTCCCCTGCTCATGCCCGCATTTAAACCTAATTCCTTCCTTAGCCCACCCCCCCTCACACACACCATGAGGAAATTACACTGGGAGTTAGGGCAAGTATAATTACAACACATGAATTTGGGACAAAATTGAGCCCATAGCACCAAGATTCAGAGAAGTTCACCTGCTCGATTAAGTGGCAAGAGCCACACTAAACCCCTCTCCACCTGATTCAAAAGCAGACGTTTCCCGTAGACAACATCTCCTGCCAGTAAAGCTGGGATTTAAGACAGCCTTCCGATCGGAGCTCCTGCTTCTGCCAATGCAGCACATGCCTCCAGGAAAGGCAAAAATGACCCATCAAAACCCTGAGACATCAAAAAAGCAGTCTGAAGAAAAAGCACGGTGTCTGTGTTCACTCACCCCACCCCAGTGCTCTCCCAGGCAAGCCTACAAGGGGAGAGGCAGCCGAGTGTGTGGCATGGGGTGGGGGGGCGGGGAGGGAGTAAAAATGTTCTGGAGCAGGAGGGTTAAGGCAAGTGCTGTGAGGGTCCATATCCCTCCATTCTGGCAGAATGAGGCCACCCTGGTCTTGGTTTCCCCTCGTTCCTGGACCCCCAGGCCTGTCCTTTGGATGCCCAACGAAGAGTGGCCTTTCATAAAGATACAGGGTATTTTCGTCCATCATCCAAAAAGAAATCAGCCAAGTCTTAACAGCTGCCTTATCACCAAGAAATACAAGTTGTCAAAGATTCAATCACATCTTTCTCACCCCTACCTCAACCCAGAGGCTCCCCGATTCCCAACCCTCCTATTTTAGTGATAGGATTAAAGTCAGGGACATCTATTACTCGCCTCAATAGGTAATAAAATCAACCCTGTAACCTCTAATTTTATTTTAAAATGTTTTTCCTTAGACCATGTCAAAGTGTCTCCGTGATCAAACAGCCAAGCGAGGATGTCGTGATTCTGATGACATCCATCACTGAGTCAGCCATGTCAAAATGCCCAGCATAACCCTCCCTGGGTGTTACCAGCTAGTCGGATGGACACTCTCATCCACAGCCCATTCTCCCAAGGACAGAGAGAGAGGACTGGCCAGTCGCTGGAGCCATCAGAACACACCCATTTATCAGTTAAGCTCGCTGTCCCATATAGGCTCAGTGTGGGACACCTACATACAATGACAAAGGTGACACCAAAGATCAATGATCACAGGTCACCACAGCAAATAAAATAATGAGGAAGTTTGAAACACTGTGAGAATTACCAAAATGCGACACAGAGCCCCAAGGTGAGCAAATGCGATTGCAAAAATGGCACCAGAGGCACCAACAGGCTTTCTCGGTGCAAAGTTGCCACAAACCTCTGATCTGTAAAAATTTTGCAATGTCTGCAAAATGTAATTTAGTGAAGCACGATAAAATGAGGTATGCTGGTAGTTTTAACCACAGTGAAAGCAAAGAACAGAACACCCAGATACATCAAAAGCAAACTGCAAAAACACCAAAGATAAAGCAAAAATCTGGAAAGCAGCTAGGGGAAACAACACATTGTACAGGGGGAGCAACTATTTGAAATACTACGGACTTCATATCAGAACCCTGGGGGCTAGAAGGCAGTGAAACAACATCACTCAAGTGCTGAAAAAAAAACCTAGAACTCGGCATCCGGTGAAAATCTCCTTCATGAAAGCAAAAGAATGACATTCGACAAAGAAGTAACCTGAGAGAATGCGTCACCAGCGGAATAGTGTTAAAATAAATGCTAAAGGAAGTTTTCCAGGCTAAAGGACAATGATCCCAGAAGTAAACCTGAATCTTCAGGAATGAAGGAAGAGAAATCAGGAAGGGTACATAGAAGAGAATTTTTTTTTTCCTTTGAAGTTTTTAAAACACAAGATTGTTGGAAGTACACCTGGGTGGCTCAGTTGGTTAAGCGACTGCCTTCGGCTCAGGTCATGATCCTGGAGTCCTGGGATAGAGCCTCACATCAGGCTCCCAGCTCAGCAGGGAGTCTGCTTCTCCCTCTGACCCTCCCCCTTCTCATGCTCTCTCTCCCTCTCATTCTCTGTCTCTCAAATAAATAAAATTTTTAAAAATATGTATTTTTTAAAAAAGATTGTTGGAAGAAAAATGATAATTGTCAGAACCCTGAAGCTTTGAAGGACCCAATGAATGTTTACATAATACCCCAAACAACTTTAACATAAATTGGGGGGGTTAAGAGTATCTTTATGGCTGTAAGGCTTTTCCATTTTACCTGCAACAGTAAAACATGAACTCTAAATAGACTGAAAAGTTGGGATTTTGTTGTATAATCTCTAGAGCAATGACTAAAAAATGTATCTAAAAAGATGTAGTCAAAAAGCCAACAGATAAATATACCAAAAAAGATTCAGTTAATCAAAAAAAGGCATGAAATGAGCCATGGGGGGGAAAAAAGAGAGGAGGCAAATAGAACAACAATAAAATAGTTGACCTCAATGTAAATATTAATAATTTCTTTGAACATAATGGTCTAAATACGGCAATTAAAAGAGATTGTGAGATTGAATTGTTTGGAAATAGTCCCACTGTTATGCTGTATTCAAGAAGTCTACTTTATTTTTTCCCAGTATTTTTAAAGATTTTGTACTTTTTTTTTCATTATATTCAGTTAGCCAACATATAGTACATCATAAGTTCCTATAGTGCTCGATGATTCACTAACTGCATATAACACCCAGTTCTCATCCCAACACACGCCCTCCTTAATACCCATCATCTGGTCATCCCATCCCTTCACCTCCCCCTCCCTTCTGTAACCCTCAGTTTGTTTCCCGCAGTCCAGAGTCTCTCATGATTTGTCTCCCTCCCTGACTTCTTCCCAAAAATCAAAACCGCAATGAAATACCACCTTACACCAGCTAGAATGGCTAAAATTAACAAGACAGAAAACAACAAGTGTTGGCAAGGATGTGGAGAAAGGGGAACCCCCCTGCACTATTGGTGGGAATGGTGCAGCCACTCTGGAAAACAGTATGGGGGTTTCCTCAAGATGTTAAAGAAAGAGCTACCCTCATACCCAGCAGTTGCACTAGTGGGTATTTACCACCCCAAAGAACTCTACTTTAAATGCAAAAAGACGTATAGGTTAAAAGTAAAAAGATGAAAAAAGACTTATCATATCAACACCAATCAAAAGAAAACTGGAGTGGCTGGTTATATTAATATCAGACAAAATAGACTCTAGAACAAAGAAGCTTACCAAGGATAAAGAGGGATAGTATGTAACAATAAAAGGCTCAATACCTCAGGAAAATATAGGCACATATGTAGTTGGGATCACTAACAACAGAGCTCCAGATTGGCATTTATAGAGCATACCACTCCATAACTATTACAATAAAAATTCTTTTTTTTTTTAAGATTTTATTTATTTGACAGAGAGAGACACAGCAAGAAAGGGAACATAAGCAAGAAAATGGAGAAGTAGGCTTCCCGCTGAGCAGGGAACCTGATGCGGGGCTCAATCCCAGGACCCTGGGATCATGACCTGAGCCAAAGGCAGATGCTTAACCAACTGAACCACCCACGTGCCCTCTAAACATTCTTTTCAAGTACACAGGGACATTTTAACAAGATGGATCATATAATGGGCCCTAAATAAGATTTCATATGCTTTTTAAAATTGAAATCAAACAAAATTTGTTTTCTGACTAAAACAGAATTAAACTAAACTACATTAATTAAACCAAGTTATTTTCTGACAGACAAGAGAAAAAGACTATCAACTTATTTTATGCGGCTAACATAGCCCTAATACCAAACCAGATAAATATATTATATAAGAAACTACAGAGCAGTATCTCAGATGACTACAAATGCAAAAATCCTCAACAAAATATGATTGAGTCACACCCAGCAATACAAAAATAGAATAAGATATCACAATGAAGTGGCATTATCCCTGGAATGCAAGGCTGGATCAACATCTCAAAATCAACCAACAAAATGCACCATGTTAGCCGACTAAAGAAGAAAAACCAAGACATAGCAAACTGCAAAATCCACTCAGAATACAAACTCATTTAACTAGTAACAGCAGCAAATTTCCTTAACCTTATAAAGGCCATCTACAAAAACAAACCACTGTTAAAATACTTAAGACTGTAAGCACTTTCCTCTTTAACGTTGGGAACAAGGCAAAGATGTCCACTCTTACCACTTCTACTCAGGTCATACTAGAAGTCCTAGCCAGTGCAATATGGCAGGAAAAAGATAAAAGGCATGCAGATTGGAAAGAAAGAAATGAAACTGTCTCTATTAGCAGATGGCCACCTTTAAGATGGCTCCCACAACTAAATAAGTTTAATGAAGGTTATAAGATATATGGCCAGCAAACAAAAATCAATTGTATTACTCTATATTAGCAATGAACAACTGGAATTTAACATTAATAAAGCAGTTCTATTCACAATATCACCAAGACCTGAAGTAATTAGGTATAAATCTACGAATGTGCAGGATCTACAGATGAAAACTTTAAGTCATGATGAGAGAAATCAAAGCAATGTAAATGGAGAAATCCATGTTTATGGATTGGAAGACTCAGTATCATTCAAAGGCTAATTCTCCCCAAAATGTTCTGGCTACACCAGAAGTATAATCTATAAAAGAAAAATTGATGAATTCAATTTTATCAAAGGTAAAAACATGAAATGGAATACACTATTAAGAGAATGAAAAGACAAGCCATGGGATAAGAGAAAATATTCACAAATTATGTATCTTATAAGGGACTTGTTTCCAGAATATATAAAGTACCTCAAAACTCAACAATAAGAAAATAAGCAATCACTTAGAAATGGGCAAAAAATCTAAACAGACACTTCATCAAAGATACACAGAGGGTAAATAAGCAAATGAAAAGATGTTCCATGTTATTAGTCATTAGGCAAAAGACAAATAAAAACCACAATGAAATCACTACATACTTACTGCAATGGTAAATTTTTCAAAATGACAATTCCAGCTGCTGATAAGGGTTCAAAACAACTGGGACTCATATGCACTCCTGGTGGAAATGCAAAGTGACAGAACTGTTGCCGAGAGCAATTTATCAGGTTTCTATAGATTTAAACACAGAAATACTATATGACCAAAAATTCTCAGTTCTCGGTATTTACACATGAGAAATAAAAATTTATGTTCACACAAAAAACCTGTACGTTTATCTAACATCTTTACTCCTAATCACCCAAAGCTAAAAACAACGCCAATGCTTTTCAACCAGTCAATGGATAAACACCATTCCAATGGCACAAGGGTACAATGGAATACTCTTCAGTAATAAAAAAGGAACGAACCACTGATTCACAACAATTTGGATGAATCTTAACTGCATTTGGTTAAAGGAAAAGAGTCAGACCTAAAAAGGCTACACATTGTCTGGTTCCTTTTTTTACGACATTTTGTAAAAGGCAAACAAGTGAGAAATCAGTGGTTGCCAGGGACAAGACGGTGGGGAAGAGGCTGATAAAAAGGGACAGCACGAGGGCGCCTGGGTGTCTCAGGCAATTAAGTGTCTGCCTTTGGCTCAGGTCATGATCTCTGGGGCCTGGGACTGAGTCCCATGTTGGGCTCCCAGCTCAACAGGGAGTATCTTTCTCCCTCTGCCCCTCTCCTAGGTCAGGCTCACTCTTTCTCTCAAATGAATAAATAAAATCTTTTTTAAAAGGGACAGCACTTGGGGAGGAGGTGACAGAACCATTTTGCATCATGACTGCTGATTCAGACAAGACCCCCATACATTTGTCAAAATCTTACAGTCATACACTTCCAAGAGCAAATTTTACTACACGTAAATTTATATAAAATAAAATCAACCAGGATGTGGTAAGCACCCAAGACGGAATATAAATTGTAACCGAAGAGTATCACAAATGAATAGTGTAAACACACTGGAGAGGGTAGGGAAGAAAAGAACTAACCCAAGCAACTTTCATTTTTTTCAAGATTTTATTTATTTATTTGAGAGAGAGAGAGAGAGAGAGAGACTAGAGAATGAGTGGGGGGAAGGGCAAAGGGAGAAGCAGACTTTCTGCGGCACAGGGAGCCTGACGTGGGACTCAATTCCAGGACCCAGAGATTATGACCTGAGCCTAAGGTAGCTGCTTAACCGATGGAGCTACCCAGGTGGCCCCAATTAACTTTCAAAAGCTATATTTTGCTGAGATACTGTAAAGCTAAAGAGAAAAAGAACTGCACCCAAACAGTATGATGTAGTTACTAAATTTGTTTCTCAAAGAGATATGAATTGGGAATTTTGAAGCAGCTTTATATGGACGTTAGAGTTGAACAAACAAATACACATCTTGCAGATAATAAAAACTAGGTTTCTAATGATCCAAAGAGGCAGTTAAAAGTAAGCAAATGAGAAAGGTCAGAATGAACACTGGTAATGGGTTGGATACCAGTATCAATACTAGAAGTATCCAGAATGCCTAAGCTAGGAGAGGAGTCAAGATGGCGGAGAAGTAGCAGGCTGAGACTACATCAGGTAGCTCAGAAGCTTATCTAAACATTGCAAACACCTACAAATCCAACGGGAGATCGAAGAGAAGAGCAGCAATTCTAGAAACAGAAAATCAACCACTTTCTGAAAGGCAGGACTGGCGGAGAAGTGAATCTAAAACGACGGGAAGATAGACCGCGGGGGGAGGGGCCGGCTCCTGGCAAGCGGCGGAGAAACGGACAACAAAATCAAGACTTTTAAAAGTCTGTTCCACTGAGGGACATTGCTCCAGAGGCTAAACCGGGGTGAAGCCCACGCGGGGTCAGCGTGGCCCCAGGTCCCGCAGGGTCACAGAAGGATCGGGGGTGTCGGAGTGTCGCAGAGCTCGCAGGTATTAGAACAGAGAAGCCGGCTACAAAGACAGAGCCGAGGACTGAACTCTCAGCTCGGGGTTACCTTGAACTGGTTGCGGGCTGGGTGAGCTCGGAGCGCGGCTAGAGACTGGGGATACGGGAGTGATTGGGTGCTGTCCTCTGGGGGTGCACTAAGGAGTGGGGCCCCGGGCTCTCGGCTCCTCTGGGCCTGAGACTAGGAGGGAGCCATTTTCATTCCCGTCCTCCAGAACTCTACGGAAAACGTTCAGGGAACAGAAGCTCCCAAAAGCGAACTGGAGCGGATTACTTAGTCCGGCCCCCGGTAAGGGCGGTGCAATCCCGCCTCAGGCAAAGACACTTGAGAGTCACTACAACAGGCCCCTCCCCCAGAAGATCAACAAAATATCCAGCCAGGACGAAGTTCATCTATCAAGGAAAGCAGGTTCAATTCCTAAGACAGCAGCGGAATTCCAGAGGAGGAGAAAGCAAAGCACGGAACTCATGGCTTTCTCCCCATGATTCTTTAGTCTTGCGGCTACTTCAATTTTTTTTTCTTTTTTCAATTTTTTTTCTTTCTTTTTTCTTCTTCTGCTAAATTTTTTAAAACTTTTACCTTTTCTTTTTTAACGTTTTTTGACTAGTTTATCTAAATATGTATATTTTTTCTTTCTTTTTTATATTTTTTCTTTATTTGTTTTATTTTTTAAATTTTTTTCTGAACCTCTTTTTATCCCCTATCTCCCCCCCATAATTTGGGGTCTCTTCTGATTTGGTTACAGCGCATTTTTCTGGGGTCTTTACCACCCTTTTAGTATTTTATTTGATCCTTATATCCTCTTATCTGGACAAAATGACAAGGCGGAAAAAATCACCACAAACAAAAGAACAAGAGGCAGCACCGAAGGCTAGGGACCTAATCAACACAGACGTTGGTAATATGTCAGATCAAGAGTTCAGAATGACGATTCTGAACATTCTAGCCGGGCTCGAAAAAGGCATGGAAGATATTAGAGAAACCCTCTCTGGAGATATAAAAGCCCTTTCTGGAGAAGTTAAAGAACTAAAATCTAACCAAGTAGAAATCAAAAAAGCTATTAATGAGGTGCAATCAAAAATGGAGGCTCTCACTGCTAGGATAAATGAGGCAGAAGAAAGAATTAGTGATATAGAAGACCAAATGACAGAGAATAAAGAAGCCGAGCAAAAGAGGGACAAACAGCTACTGGACCACGAGGGGAGAATTCGAGAGATAAGTGACACCATAAGACGAAACAACATTAGAATGCTTGGGATTCCAGAAGAAGAAGAAAGAGAGAGGGGAGCAGAAGGTCTATTGGAGAGAATTATTGGAGAGAATTTCCCTAATATGGCAAAGGGAACAAGCATCAAAATCCACAAGATGCAGAGAACCCCCCTCAAAGTCAACAAGAATAGGTCCACACCCCATCACCTAATAGTAAAATTTACAAGTCTTAGTGACAAAGAGAAAATCCTGAAAGCAGCCCAGGAAAAGAAGTCTATAACATACAATGGTAAAAATATTAGATTGGCAGCAGACTTATCCACAGAGACCTGGCAGGCCAGAAAGAGCTGGCATGATATATTCAGAGCACTAAACGAGAAAAACATGCAGCCAAGAATACTCTATCCAGCTAGGCTATCATTGAAAATAGAAGGAGAGATAAAAAGCTTCCAGGACAAACAAAAACTGAAAGAATTTGCAAACACCAAACCAGCTCTACAGGAAATATTGAAAGGGGTCCTCTAAGCAAAGAGAGAGCCTAAAAGTAGTAGATCAGAAAGGTACAGAGACAATATACAGTAACAGTCACCTTACAGGCAATACAATGGCACTAAATTCATATCTCTCAATAGTTACCCTGAATGTTAATGGGCTAAATGCCCCAATCAAAAGACACAGGGTATCAGAATGGATAAAAAAACAAAACCCATCAGTATGTTGCCTACAAGAAACTCATTTTAGACGCGAAGACACCTCCAAATTTAAAGTGAGGGGGTGGAAAACAATTTACCACGCTAATGGGCATCAGAAGAAAGCTGGGGTGGCAATCCTTATATCAGATCAATTCGATTTTAAGCCAAATACTATAATAAGAGATGAGGAAGGACACTATATCATACTCAAAGGGTCTGTCCAACAAGAAGATCTAGCAATTTTATTTTTTTTAAGATTTTATTTATTTATTTGACAGACAGACAGAGATCACAAGTAGGCAGAGAGGCAGGCAGAGAGAGGAGGAAGCAGGCTCCCCGCCGAGCAGAGAGCCCGATGTGGGGCTCGATCCCAGGACCCTGGGATCATGACCTGAGCCGAAGGTAGAGGCTTTAACCCACTGAGCCACTCAGGCGCCCCACAATTTTAAATATCTATGCCCCTAACGTGGGAGCAGCCAACTACATAAACCAATTAATAACAAAATCAAAGAAACACATCAACAATAAGACAATAATAGTAGGGGACTTCAACACTCCCCTCACTGAAATGGACAGATCATCCAAGCAAAAGATTAACAAGGAAATAAAGGCCTTACTGGACCAGATGGACATCACAGATATATTCAGGACATTTCATCCCAAAGCAACAGAATACACATTCTTCTCTAGTGCACATGGAACATTCTCCAGAATAGATCACACCCTGGGTTACAAATCAGGTCTCAACCAGGATCAACAGATTAGGATCATTCCCTGCATATTTTCAGACCACAATGCTCTGAAGCTAGAACTCAATCACAAGAGGAAAGCTGGAAAGAACCCAAATACATGGAGACTAAACAGCATCCTTCTAAAGAATGAATGGGTCAACCAGGAAATTAAAGAAGAATTGAAAACATTCATGGAAACAAATGATAATGAAAACACAACAGTTCAAAATCTGTGGGACACAGCAAAGGCAGTCCTGAGAGGAAAATATATAGGAAAATACAAGCCTTTCTCAAGAAACAAGAAAGGTCTCAAGTACACAACCTAACCCTACACCTAAAGGAGCTGGAGAAAGAACAAGAAAGAAACCCTAAACCCAGCAGGAGAAGAGAAATCATAAAGATCAGAGCAGAAATCAATGAAATAAAAACCAAAATAACAATAGAAAAAATCAATGAAACTAGGAGCTGGTTCTTTGAAAGAATCAATAGGATTGATAAACCCCTGGCCAGACTTATCAAAAAGAAAAGAGAAAGGACCCAAATAAATAAAATCATGAATGAAAGAGGAGAGATCACAACTAACATCAAAGAAATACAGACAATTATAAGAACATACTATGAGCAACTCTATGCCAACAAATTTGACAATCTGGAAGAAATGGATGCATTCCTAGAGACGTATAAACTACAACTGAACCAGGAAGAAATAGAAAACCTGAACAGGCCCATAACCAGTAAGGAGATTGAAACAGTCATCAAAAATCTCCAAACAAACAAAAGCCCAGGGCCAGACGGCTTCCCAGGGAAATTCTACCAAACATTTAAAGAAGAACTAATTCCTATTCTCCTGAAACTGTTCCAAAAAATAGAAATGGAAGGAAAACTTCCAAACTCATTTTATGAGGCCAGCATCACCTTGATCCCAAAACCAGACAAAGATCCCACCAAAAAAGAGAACTACAGACCAATATGCTTGATGAACACAGATGCAAAAATTCTCACCAAAATACTAGCCTATAGGATCCAACAGTACATTAAAAGGATTATTCACCACAATCAAGTGTTATTTATTCCAGGGCTGCAGGGTTGGTTCAACATCCGCAAATCAATCAATGTGATACAACACATTAATAAAAGAAAGAACAAGAACCATATGATACTCTCAATAGATGATGAAAAAGCATTTTACAAAGTACAGCATCCCTTCCTGATCAAAACTCTTCAAAGTGTAGGGATAGAGGGCACATACCTCAATATTATCAAAGCCATCTATGAAAAACCCACCGCAAATATCATTCTCAATGGAGAAAAACTGAAAGCTTTTCCGCTAAGGTCAGGAACACGGCAGGGATGTCCATTATCACCACTGCTATTCAACATAGTACTAGAAGTCCTAGCCTCAGCAATCAGACAACAAAAAGAAATTAAAGGCATCCAAATCAGCAAAGAAGAAGTCAAACTATCACTCTTCGCAGATGATATGATACTATATGTGGAAAACCCAAAAGACTCCACTCCAAAACTGCTAGAACTTGTACAAGAATTCAGTAAAGTGTCAGGATATAAAATCAATGCACAGAAATCAGTTGCATTTCTGTACACCAACAACAAGACAGAAGAAAGAGAAATTAAGGCGTCAATCTCATTTACAATTGCACCCAAAACTATAAGATACCTAGGAATAAACCTAACCAAAGAGGCTAAGAATCTATATGCAGAAAACTATCAAGTACTCATGAAAGAAATTGAGGAAGACACAAAGAAATGGAAAAATGTTCCATGCTCCTGGATTGGAAGAATAAATATTGTGAAAATGTCTATGCTACCTAAAGCAATCTACACATTTAATGCAATCCCTATCAAAATACCATCCATTTTTTTCAAAGTAATGGAACAAATAATCCTCAAATTTATATGGAACCAGAAAAGACCTCGAATAGCCAAAGGAATATTGAAAAAGAAAGCCAACGTTGGTGGCATCACAATTCCGGACTTCAAGCTCTATTACAAAGCTGTCATCATCAAGACAGCATGGTACTGGCACAAAAACAGACACATAGATCAATGGAACAGAATAGAGAGCCCAGAAATAGACCCTCAACTCTATGGTCAACTAATCTTCGACAAAGCAGGAAAGAATGTCCAATGGAAAAAAGACAACCTCTTCAATAAATGGTGCTGGGAAAATTGGACAGCCACATGCAGAAAAATGAAATTGGACCACTTCCTTATACCACACACGAAAATAGACTCAAAATGGATGAAGGACCTCAATGTGAGAAAGGAATCCATCAAAATCCTTGAGGAGAACGCAGGCAGCAACCTCTTCGACCTCAGCCACAGCAACATCTTCCTAGGAACATCAGCAAAGGCAAGGGAAGCAAGGGCAAAAATGAACTATTGGGATTTCATCAAGATCAAAAGCTTTTGCACAGCAAAGGAAACAGTTAACAAAACCAAAAGACAACTGACAGATTGGGAGAAGATATTTGCAAAGACATATCAGATAGAGGGCTAGTATTCAAAATTTATAAGGAACTTAGCAAACTCAACAACCAAAGAACAAACAATCCAATCAAGAAATGGGCAGAGGACATGAACAGACATTTCTGCAAAGAAGACATCCAGATGGCCAACAGACACATGAAAAAGTGCTCCATGTCACTCGGCATCAGGGAAATACAAATCAAAACCACAATGAGATATCACCTCACACAGTCAGAATGGCTAAAATTAACAAGTCAGGAAATGACAGATGCTGGCGAGGATGCAGAGAAAGGGGAACCCTCCTACACTGTTGGTGGGAATGCAAGCTGGTGCAACCACTCTGGGAAACAGCATGGAGGTTCCTCAAAATGTTGAAAATAGAACTACCCTATGACCCAGCAATTGCACTACTGGGTATTTACCCTAAAGATACAAACGCAGTGATCCGAAGGGGCACGTGTACCCGAATGTTTATAGCAGCAATAGCCAAACTATGGAAAGAACCTAGATGTCCATCAACAGATGAATGGATAAAGAAGAGGTGGTATGTATACACAATGGAATACTATGCAGCCATCAAAAGAAATGAAATCTTGCCATTTGCAACGACATGGATGGAACTAGAGGGTATCATGCTTAGAGAAATAAGTCAATCGGAGAAAGATAACTATCATATCATCTCCCTGATATGAGGACGTGGAGATGCAACATGGGGGGTTAGGGGGATAAGAGAAGAATAAATGAAACAAGATGGGATTGGGAGGGAGACAAACCATAAATGACTCTTAATCTCACAAAACAAACTGGGGGTTGCTGGGGGGAGGTTAGGGGAGGGGGAGGGGGCTATGGACATTGGGGAGGGTATGTGCTATCGTGAGTGCTGTGAAGTGTGTAAACCTGGCAATTCACAGACCTGTACCCCTGGGGATAAAAATACATTATATGTTTATAAAAAAAAAAAAATTGGAAGGGGAGGCGAACCATAAGAGACTATGGACTCTGAAAAACCACCTGAGGGTTTTGAAGGGTCGGGGGTGGGAGGGTGAGGAACAGGTGGTGGGTAATAGGGAGGGCACGTATTGCATGGAGCACTGGGTGTTGTGCAAAAACCATGAATACTGTTACTCTGAAAAAAAAATAAATTTAAAAATAAATAAATAAATAAATACTAGAAGTATCCATGTGAACTAATAGTTTTTAAAATATACTGAGACAGTGCTCGCTTCGGCAGCACATATACTAAAATATACTGAGACAGTTACAAAAGTAAATGTAAATGAGTGTATGCATAGATTAGTACATACATATGTGTATATATATTAGTACATATATATATACACATGCACACACACACGCATATACACACACACACCCCTTTATCTGTATCACCAAGTAGTGCACCAGTAGAACCTAGAAATAATGACATCCCCATAGCAATGAGTATATTTACTACCTAGATCTTAGCTTCTAAATATCATTCCTCAATTAGAAAACAAAAACAAAACAAAAACCACCATCACCATAACCAGGGCTCTCTGTATAAGCTGGTTAAAGCCAAAGCTGGGGCAGATAAAATGCAAGGAGACCCGGGAGCACCACAGGTGCCAGAAGGTACAGACGTGCTCAAAAAAGGACAAGGACATATGAAAAGTTCAGGAACCTCAAAGAGTTCCCAAGAGTTTGCCCCAGTGGGGCAAAAAGTTGCATGAGAGAGTAAACTATAGCATAAGATAAATACACATGGGTCAATATTGAGAGAAAGAGGATGGGGAGAGGGAAGGGACAGCTCTTCCTTACAGAAGAATTCTAATTAATACAGGCAGAAAGAAAAAGGGAAATAGAAAATCACCATTAGAACATCACAGCAATTGCTGCAGACAAGATCTGCAATGCTAAAATTAGTGAGAGGAAGTTTGAGGAGAAATGGACTATTCATGTGATCTCAAAGTATTTCTTCCAAGAGACTTATTAAGAAAAAATAGTAACTTTCAGTAGAGAGTCCCAGCAGACACGGCCTGAACTATGTGATCAATGGTAAACCCCACCGATAATAATAAGACATACCATCATATGCTCCCTGAGAAGATCCCTGAGAAGGGCACACCCCTTCCGGGCTATCTTGGCCAAAAATGCACCATCTCAATCTAATCATGAGAAAACATTAGACTGAGGGACATTCCATAAAATTACTTCTGAAGTATCAAGAATATCAAAGGTAAATAAAGATGAGGACCTGTCACAGATTGCTAGCCATTAAGGAGAGGGTGAGTGTTAACTGGAATGAAAGAATGTGGATGGGATGGGGCGCCTGGGTGGCTCAGTGGATTAAGCCGCTGCCTTCGGCTCAGGTCATGATCTCAGGGTCCTGGGATTGAGCCCCGCATCGGGCTCTCTGCTCCACAGGGAGCCTGCTTCCTCCTCTCTCTCTGCCTGCCTCTCTGCCTGCTTGTGATCTCTCTCTCCGTCAAATAAATAAATAAAATCTTTAAAAAACAAAAAAAAAAAAAAAAAAAAGAATGTGGATGGGCTCCTAGAACAGAAAATTAACATCTGTAGGAATCCTGGTGAATTCTGAATAAAGCGTAGTTAACAGTTTGTATCAATATTAGTTTCTTACTTTTAATAATTGTACTATGGTTATGCAAGATGCTAGTTCACATTGGGGAAGTCGGGTAAACGATATATAGGAACTCTAGGAATTTTACAACTTTTCTGTAAGTTTCAAGATGTGACAAAATAGAAATTTTCAAAATTTAAGACATATTTGACTATTTAAATCAAATATATATGCATACATACATATATACATATACATATATGTATATATGTATATATATGTATATATATATGTATATATATGTATGTATATATATATGTATATATACCATATACATATATGGTATTATAACCGATGTAGAAGTAAAACTAAATTTTAAAATAGCACAAGGGGTAAGAAAGGGGATGTAAAACTGTACTATCGTGAAGTTCTCCTGTTATAAATAAAGTGGCTTAATATGAAAGATAGACTGCAACAAGTTAAAGATGCACATTTTAAAACTTAAATCAACCACTAAAAATAAAAATTAAAAAAAAAAACAGTAAAATGAAGGTGAACCTAAAAAGCCATGAGTGGCATTAACATGGAATCATAAAAACAAACAAACAAACAAACAAAAAAACAGTTCCTCTAAAAGGCAGGGGAAAATCCTTTTTAAAATGTATGAAAACATATGGTTTCACTTATTTGTAGAGCATAACAAATGACATGGAGGACATTGGGAGATGGAGAGGAGAAGGAAGTTGAGGGAAATTGGAAGGGGAGGCGAACCATAAGAGACTACGGACTCTGAAAGACAACCTGAGGGTTTTGAAGGGGCGGGGGTGGGAGGTTGGGGGAACCACGTGGTGGGTAATAGGGAGAGCACGTATTGCATGGAGCACTGGGTGTTGTGCAAAAACAATGAATACTGTTACTCTGAAAAAAAAAATTTTTTAATGAAAAAAATGTATGAAAACAGCAGAAACAAACAGAAAAATAAATAGCTGCAAGCTACAGTTAAACCCAATCCAACCACATCTATACTTACATTTAATTACAAAATAAAAACTTAATTCTAAATAGTACATTAAAGAGCAGGGCAGAGAGTCTCAATCTAGATAGAATAACAAATATAGAGCACAATTATATATTCTCTATGAACCACTTTAAAATAAGACAGATATATTACAAGTAAAATACATAGGAAGATCTATCAGACAAACTCTAATCATGAGAAAGCTTAAGTGACTTTACTAATAAGAAATAAACTCTAGGTTGAGGAATAATGCCACATAAAAACGGATACTTCACAATGATAAAGGGGTCAATGTATTATTTTTTAAGACTTTATTTATTTATTAGAGAGAGAGTACACAAGTGTGCATGAGGAGGAACAGAGGGAAAGGGATAGCAGATTCCCTGCTGAGCACGGAGCCTATTGTAGGGCTCAAGCCCATGACCCTGAGATCATGAGCCAAAACCAAGAGTCAAATACTCAACCAACTATGCCACCCAGGTGCCCATAAAGGGGTCAGTTTATAGAAAGACACAATCCTAAATATGGATGCACCAAATAACATAAATTTAAAAACATGAAACTAGAAAATATTTTGAATTAATCAAAATAAAACATCATATCTAAGTAAAAAATCATATCTAAAATCAACATATCTGTTGCATGCTTTAAAGGGTAACTCATAGCTTCAAATGCTTATACTAGAAAAGAAGAATCATCTAAAAAACTGGAGCTTCTCCATTTAGGAGCTAAAAAAAAAACACACAGCAAAATAAACCCAAAATAATTAAAAAGAACAAGATAATAAATGTAAGAACAAAGATTAATGAAATAGAAAATAAAAGAGAAGAAAATCAATGAAACCAAAAGCAGATATCTAAAAAATAATGAAGTTAATCTAGTCAGACTTTTAAAGAAAAGGAGAATATTGCTCATTCTGAGAATAAAAACAGAGATATCACTACAGATCCTAGAGACATCAAAATGATAATAAGAAAATTTTATAAATAACTATTGGCCAATAAGTTTGCCAATTAAAAAGAAGTGGAGTTTCTTGAATGATGCTAATTGCCAGAACTGACTCCAAAAAGAAACTTAAAAATCTAAAAAGCTCTGTATTGTTTTATTTTCCAAATTAACATAATGTAAAGCTGGCTATTTTGGTATACAGTTCCTTTTATCCTTTAAAAATACTGAATTCAGGGGCACCTGGGTGGCTCAGTGGGTTAAGGCCTCTGCCTTCGGCTCAGATCATGGTCCCAGGGTCCTGGGATCAAGCCGCGCATCAGGCTCTCTGCTCGGTGGGGAGCCTGCTTCCTCCTCTCTCTCTCTCTCTCTCTCTCTCTCTGCCTGCCTTTCTGCCTAATTGTGATCTCTGTCAAATAAATAAATAAATAAATCTTTAAAAAGAAATACTGAATTCATATTTTAAAATATTCGCAAAGTCTCAGGACTGGATGGCTTTAAAAGTGAGTTAAAACCAACACATAAGGAAAAGAATACCAACTCTATACTAGTCTTTCAGAAACTAGAAAAGGAGGGAACAGTTTCCAACTAATACTGTAAAGCCAGCATTGCCCTCACACAAAAAACAAAGTCAATACAAGAAAACCACAAACTACAAAACACTGTTGAAAGAAATTAAGAGCTAAGTAAATTGAAAGTCATCAAACATTTATGAGTCAGAAGACTTAATATTGTTAAAATGGCAATACTCCCTAAATTAATCTACAGACTGAACACATCCCTATAAAAATTCCAGCTGCCTTTTTGCAGGAATTGACAAGCTAATCTTAAAATTCGTATAAAAATTAAGGAAACTGAAAACAGGCAAACCAATCTTGAACAAAAATAACAAAGGTGGAAGATTCCCACTTCCCAATAATTTTAAAACTACAAAGCTACAGTAATCAAGAAACTGTGGTACTGGCAGAAAGAGAGACATACACACAAATGCAGTAGAACTGAGAGTCCATAAAAACAAAACCCATCTGGGGCGTCTGGGTGGCTCAGTGGGTTAAAGCCTCTGCCTTTGGCTCAGGTCATGATCTCAGGGTCCTGGGATCGAGCCCCGCATCGGGCTCTCTGCTCAGCGGGGAGCCTGCTTCCTCCTCTCTCTCTGCCTGCCTCTCTGCCTACTTGTGATCTCTGTCTGTAAAATAAATTTAAAACAACAACAACAACAACAAAACCCATCTATCCACGGCCAAAGGATTTTCTTAAATTTATTTGAGAGAGAGAGAGAGAGAGCACATGAGGGAGGGTAAGGGAGGGCAAGAGGGAGATGTAGAGAGAGACTCTCAAGCAGACTCCCCACTGAGCACAGCGCCCTATGCATTGCTCCATCTCATGACCATGAGATCATGACCTGAGCTGAAATCAAGAGTTGAACGCTCAACAGACTGAGCCACCGAAAGGTTTCTGACCAACGGACTTTTGACAAGAGGTGTCAAGACAAGTCAATGGAAGGAAGAGTAGTCTTTTCAACAAATGGTGCTGGTAAAACAGGATATCTACAGGCACAAGAATGACTAAGGACTTTTATTTTACACGCTATATAAAAATTAACTTCAGGTGGATCAAACACCTAAATGTAAGAGCAAAAACTGTAAAGTCCTTAGAAGAAAACTTTGGATAAGGCAATGGTTTCTTAGATATGACTAACAGAAACAAAATTTTAAAAGTAAACTAGGCATCACCAAAATTAAAAACACTATTCTTCAGTGGACATCAAAAAGAAAGTGAGGGCGCCTGGGTGGCTCAGTTGTTACACGTCTGCCTTCGGCTCAGGTCATGATCCCAGGGTCCTGGGATGGAGCCCTGCATCGGGCTCTCTGCTCAATGGGAAGCCTGTTCTTCCTCTCCCTCTGCCCCTGCTTGTGTGCCCTCTCTTACTCGATCTGTCAAATAAATAAATACAATCTTTGAAAAAAAAATGAGAAAGTGAAAAGACAACCCACAGAATGTGAGGAAATTTTTGCAAAAAACATGTCTGATAAGGGACTTGTATCTAGAATCTACATAGAGCTATTATACCACAATAATGAAAAGATAACCTAATTTTTCAAAAAATGAACAAAAGCTGAGCAGACGGTTCCTGAGCAGACGGTTCTCCACAGAAGATATTCAAACAGTGATAAGTATGTAAAAAGATCCTCAACACTATCATCCATTGGAGAAATGCAAATCAAAATCACAATGAGGAGGCACTACCCAGGTGCCTGACTCTTGGTTTGGGCTCAGGTTGTCATCTCAGGGTCGTGAGATTGAGCCCCCCGTCAGGCTCTGCCCACAGTGGGGAGTCTTCTTAAGATTCTCCTCTCCTTCTGCCCCTCCCCCCCCACCTCTCTAAAATAAATAAATAAATCTTTTTAAAAAAACACACAGGAAGGCAGCACTATATGCCCACAAAGATGGCTATAATCAAGAAGATAGTACTAACAAGTATTGGTGAAGATGTGGAAAAACTGGAACTCTCACACATTGTTGATGGGAATTTAAAATGGTGGGAAACTGTGGGAAAGCGTTTGGTAGTACTTCTTCAAAACTTAAACATAGACTTACACAGGTGACCCAGAAATTTCTCTCTAGCATATGTCCAGGAGCCCTGAAAATATATGTCTCCATCAAAACTTGCTCATGTGTTCACAGCAATACTCCTCACAGCCGAACAGTGACGACAATCCAAATGTTGACAAGTGACCAAGGATAAACAAAATGTGGGCGATCCATACCATGGAATGTTAGTCAGCCATGGGAAGGAATGAAGTAGTGATAGTGATACAACGTGAATGAATCTTAAAAATGGCATGCGAAATGAAAGAGCCAGACCCAAAAGGCCACAGATTGTATGATTTCATTTATATGAAATGTCCAGAATAGGTAAAGCCACAGAGATAGAACTCAATGACTGTGGCTTGGATAAGGGCTGAAGGAGGAGTTCAGGATTTCTTTTTGGGGTGATAAAAATGTTATGGGATTACACGTAGTGATGTTTACACACCTTGTGAATATACTAAAACCCACTGAATTGTACAGTAATTTTAAAATACTGAATTTTATGGAACATAAATTATATTTCAATAGGAAAAAGAAAAGCACAGACTAGTACCTCTGACAAACAGAGGCAAAACCTGAAGGAAATATTAGTCAACGGAATCCAACAATATATAATTAGGATAATATATTAGGACCATGTGGGCCTTAATTGAAAAGCCATATAATTCACCATATTGACAGAAGAAAGGGTAAAAACCATCTAATGATCTCAACTGGTGCAAAAAAGCATTTAACAATATTCAGTGCCTAGTCACGAAGCAGATTCTTAGTAAACCAGGAACACCAGGGACAATAAACATTTATTATCTCATAGTTCCTGGGCTCAGGAATCTGGGTGTGGCTTTACTGAGAGCCTGGGGCTCAAGAGCTGCTCTCTTACGAATTCCATCAGACCATGGCTGGGACTGCCGACTGCTCTGAAGAGGCCACTGGAAGAGGAGACACTTTCAAGGTCACTCATGTGGCTGTTGACAGGGTTCGGTTCCTCACTGAGCTATTGGAAAGGGGACTTCAGTTCCTGATTAACGGTTAGCTGGAGGTCACCCACAGTCCTTTCCCATATGGGCCTCTCTACTGGGCAGCCCATGGCATGGCATGTGGCTTCCCCTAGGGCAAAGGAGCAAGAGAGAGTGAACCCCAAGATGAAAGACCAGTCTTTGTATGGCTAAACTTGAGAGTGACATCTCAACACTTCTGCATGATCTTCTAATCTAGCTTCTAATGAGAAGCATGTCAATAAGGCCAGCTCATACTCAAGAAAGGAGAGTGCAGGGGCACCTGGGTGGCTCAGTGGATTAAAGCCTCTGCCTTTGGCTCAGGTCATGATCCAGGGTCCTGGAATCGAGCCCCACATCGGGTTCTCTGCTCAGCAGGGAACCTGCTTCCTCCTCTCTCTCTCTGCCTGCCTCTCTGCCTACTTGTGATCTTTGCCTCTCGAAAAAATAAAATAAAATCTTTAAAAAAAAAAAAAGAAAGAAAGAAAGGAGAGTGCACAGGGAAGTGAAAAAAATTAGGTAGGGATCTTTGGAGACCATTGTAGAGACCACCTATGACATGGTACCTACAGAAAAAAAGTGACAGCTAACAGCATTAATATTATATTTAACAGTGAAATGTTGAAAGCTTTCTTCCCTAAGACAGAGAACAAGGAGAGGGCAGATACTGTCACTAGTTCCATTCAGCACTGTACTAGAGATCTAGGCCATGAAGATCAGTCAGAAAGATATAGAACAGTCGCTCTCTTCTGATGACATGGTTATTTATGTGGCGAATTTTAAGGAATACATACCCTTCAAAACCACACCACTAGAACTAACAGGGGAGTTTTGCAAGGTCACAGAATAAAAGTCAAAATGCAAAAATGAATTGCATTGCATGTACTGGTTCCCAACAAAGAAAAATGGTATTTAAAACACAACATCATTTATAGTTGGATCATAAAACACAAAATATTTAAAAATAAATTTAATACAAGATATAGAAGACCAATAATACATTTTTTAAAAAGCTATGTAAGAAAAAAAAAGCTATGTAAGATCTCTACACCAAAGACTGTAAGATAGAAGAGATATTAAAGAAGGCTTAAATAAAAAGTAAGTTTGACAAAGAAAGACAAACACCCTTTGATCTCACTTTTATGTGGAAGCTAAAAAATAAAAATCTGAGCTCATGGATATAGAGAACAGAATAGTGGTTGCCTGAGGATGGGGAGTGGGGAGGGTGAAATGGGTCAAGGTAGCCAGAAGGTAGAAATTTCCACTTAGAAAATGATGAAGTCCTGGGGATGTCACGTACAGCATGGTAACTAGAATTCAGAGTACTCTATCGCATATTTGGAAGTAGCTAAGAGAGCAGACCTTGAAATTTCCCGTCATGAGAAAAAACTATAATTATGTATGGTAATAAATTAATATAACTGGATTTGTTATGATTTTAGAATATACACAAATGTCAGAGCATTATGTTGAAACTGACATAATGGTATGTCAATTATACGTCTATAAAATAATTTTTAATTAAGATAGCATAGCAAAAACATAAAGATCATCAAATATATCAAGGGAATAGAATGGATAACCCAGAAGGACTCTCACATATATGATTTTTGACATAAGACCCAAAGCAGTCCAAATGAAAAAGGAAAGTCTTTTTTCAGAGCACTACCAGATGATGATGATGATGAAGAAGAAGAAAAAGAAGAAGATGATGATGATGATGATGATAATGATGATGATGCTAGAACAACTGGATAATAATAGGAGGAAAATGAACCTTGACTTCTACATCATCCTATATTTCCAAATATTCATTTGAAATAGATAACAGAGTCAAGCTTTATATTCCCCCATATCAATATCTAATTATCACAGATCCCCTGCCTCTCCAATGCTGGGTGTTGTTAGTCTTTTTCATTTTTACCTATTCTAGTGTCTAGAACGGAAGAGAAAAAAACATATGTTGCTTGTAGCAGTACTAAATGGCAAACAACTTGAAAATTTTTTGACCTTTTCTTAAACTGTTAAAGAAAGATTTATTTATAACCAGTAGCTCCATTCTTCCTCACCCAAAAGAATAAAATGTATGTCCACAAAAATCTCTCATACCAGAGTGTCTGTAATAGCTTCATTTATGATGGCTCCAAACTTTAACAACCCAACAGCTCCCTCAACAAGAAAATTAATAAATAAACTATGGTATTTTTATACAACGGCAATGCTATTCGACAATTTAAAAAGCGAACTACTAATGCACACAGCAGCTCAGGTAAATCGTAAAACATTACTCTGAGTGAAAGAAACCAGACACAAATGAGTATACACTGTGTGATTTCATTTATATGAAACTCAAGAACATGCAACACTAATCTATGGTTGTAGTAATAAGAATAGTTGCCTATCAGAGGGAGGAATGACCCCAAAGGGACATAAGCGAACTTTCTGAGGTGATGAATATATTCAATGTTTTGACTCCGGTGTTGGTTACGCAAGAGTATACATTTGTCGAAATTTCATCAGTTTACACGTTTGAGTTATGTGCATTTCACTGTAGGTAAATTCTACCTTGAATTTAAAAAAAAATAAAAGATCATTCTGGCTGCCGTGTGGTGAATGGACAGTTAAGAGAGCAGGAAGGAAAGCAGCGAGTGCAGCAGGCAGGCTCTAGCAGGATCCCGGAAACAGACACCAGTGATGTGAGTGGACACATGGCTGCAGCACAGACAGAGACAGATATGGGATAACAGTCACCTCGAGCGTGACCTCCCTCATGGTGGCAGCCTTCATCCGTCTCCTCTCAATCTCACACAATGCACCCTGGGCTCCGGGACATCGATGCCACATCATTACTGAATATTCACTCCATGCCACGTACCTAACCATTTCCCAGATTTTCATGGGTTAGAATCCCACCTCCCTTGGAAACCAGCCTCCCTTTCATGTGCTAGTTGTGCAAACTTGGGCAAGTTAAGTAACCTTTTGAGTCTCAGTACCCTTATTCTGTAAATGGGGTACAACCGTATCTATCTGGAAGGCTTATTATGGGTATCAATTTTAGATGAAATACATGTTTATCCTTAGGTTTAAATTGGACAATAAAGGCAAAGTGCTCACTGAATTACCTGGCCCCAGTAGGTAGCGAAGAAATGACAGAACCTCTCCTTCTTTCCTAGACTTTCTAACTAGATGTGAGCTCTCCAAGGCACATCTCCTACTCTTATCTATGCAAAGTCATAGTAGATGACTAGAACAAGAGGGTGCTGCAGGTATGTGCTTTCTTCCTGGCCCAAGGCACCGGGGAGTAAGATGCTTTCTGGAATGGGTTCTGGGGGCAGATTTGCTCACCTGGGCAACACTGACAAACCCCACAAGATTTTAGAAGGCATTGGTTTGCCCTAATTAAAACACAACAAAAGTCAAGACTTCAAAAGGAACTCAGATCTTTGGGAGCTTAGCTGTGGCTAGGAAATTTTGGGGGGAAGAAAAGGTTCTAAATAAAAACTAATGAAAAGGGCTCACTTAAGAAAAAGTTAATAAAGAATTTTGACTTCACCAGTGCTTTATGAAGAAATATTGTGATGTATTAAAAGCAAACAAAACAACTTCTCAAAACAAAACCAAAAAACCAACCACATATGGGTTAGCTTCCTTTGAAAATAGATCTAGTTTTAAAATGTAAGGAAATGATGCTTGGGAAAATGTGGAAGCTTTGTTCAACTCAAAACACAAATTGTTTTCTGAGTTTATTAAGAAGATTTGTGTATTTAGGATGAGCTCAGAAAGCATTTCATATGTTCTGGTCAAGTGATATCAGACCTCAAAAATCAATCAATGCATCAAATTAAAA
This sequence comes from Meles meles, assembly GCF_922984935.1. Classification (NCBI taxonomy): domain Eukaryota; kingdom Metazoa; phylum Chordata; class Mammalia; order Carnivora; family Mustelidae; genus Meles; species Meles meles. Next base: position 110,062,001 of record NC_060068.1, read on the forward strand.
CACATTTGGATAGTCCATGGAGACATTTTGTGGAAACACTAGATTTGAGGGAGAAATGGAACAGGAATCTAAGCTAACTCATCAGATAGGTTTCCACTGGCTTTCAAGGGAAAGAGACATATGGTGTCCTGTAAAACACAGAGACTTAAACAAACACATACCTCTACTCTGTCCAGAAACGCCACTAAGGACAACAGAACAGTACTTTTATGGTATAACAAAGAAAGCAGAACAAAGAAAACAGGAGAGAACATTTTGGAAGCTAGGTAAGTGGTAACCAATTTAAGAGATCTGAAAAATATAGTCAGTCGTAAGTCAACAGTAATGAATACCAAAAGTCAAACACTCAGGAATTGGCAGTAACATTACCTCTGGAAATGGGGATGAGTGTACATTTTTTAAGATTTTTTTTATTTATCTATTTGACAGAGATTACAAGTAGGCAGAGAGGCAGGCAGAGAGAGAGGAGGAAGCAGGCTCCCCGCTGAGCAGAGATCCCAACGCGGGGCTCAATCCCAGGACCCCGAGATCATGACCCGAGTTGAAGGTAGAGGTTTTAACCCACTGAGCCATGCAGGCACCCCGAGTGTACATTTTTTAAAAGGAGGATTGATTTATAATCTATTTGAGAAATGCCCAAGCCTTCAGCTGTCCATCTTCATTCAAGGTAGCCTGGTGACAACCTCATCACCGTTCTGGCAGAAGACTTAAAAGAAAAGGATCCAGGGCGCCTGGGTGGCTCAGTGGGTTAAAGCCTCTGCCTTCGGCTCAGGTCATGATCCCAGGGTCCTGGGATCGAGCCCCACATCGGGCTCTCTGCCTGGCGGGGAGCCTGCTTCCTCCTCTCTCTCTGCCTGCCTCTCTGCCTACTTGTGATCTCTGTCTGTCAAATAAATAAATAAATTCTTTAAAAAAAAAAACCAAAAGGATCTGTTAGGAAAGGATGAAACAGTCTGGAGATCACCAAGCATAGCTAAAGGCTACAGTGTCAGAACAAAAACAGAAATATTAAATGAAATTCTACAAAATGCTGTGAAGTGAATTGTGTCCCTTCAAATTTTCACGTGTTGAAGCTCCAACCCCCAATGTGACTGTATTTGGAGACAGGGCCTTTAAGGAGGTAATGAAGGCTAATGAGGTCATTAGGTGGGGGCCCTAATCCAATAGGACTGGTGTCCAATAGAGAGGAAGAGAAAACACCACAGACCATTCGCTTTCTCCACATACATGGAAGGAAGACCGTGTGTGGACATAGGAAGAAGGTGGTCTTCTGAAAGCCAAAAAGAGAAGCCTCACCATAAACCAATCCTGCTGCTACCTTGATTTTGGACCTCCAGCTTCCAAAACTGTGAGCAAATTAATTTCTGCTGCTTAAACCACCCAGTTTGTGATGCTAGCCTGAGAAGACTAATGATACATACACTCAATGAGGAGAGAGTTAGCTTTCTTCCCCTCCCAAGATCCCAGAATGCTGGCAACTAGGGAAATATCCTCCAGGTAGGAGACTGAAGACAATTTCTCTAAGCAATCAGGTTAGTCCAGGTGTCCAAAAGACACCAACACTGAGGATTCCCTATGAAAATAGCACAAGATTTATGCAACATAAAATTCATAGCTTATAGTTTAAACAACCCCACCTAAGCATCTAGAGCTTTCAAATCAGCATTTTAGTCACTGCTATTCGTAAATGTAAGCAGACAATCAAGAATCACCAGGAATGTGTAAGAATTATCTAGTATGAAATAGAGACCAAAACACACAGGAAAGGAGGAGAAAACCTGCATGTAACTACAATATTCTCAGAGAAGATAATACATCTGTGAAGCAAGGTGCTTTCTGAAAATGGAATGTTCAGAAAACAACAGGAAAAGAGGTTTTAGAAATTTTTTTAAAATGAGGGCAGAAACAAAGTACATAAAAACTTCAAAGACAAGGTAAGGAAATGCCAGAGAAGACAAAAAGATAGAAAAATAAGAACACTGGGGAAACAGTTGAGGGGGTCTCATATCTAAACAACAGCAGTTCTAAGGAGGGGGTGGGAAGGGAGAGCATAAAAGCAGGGGAATTACAAAGGAAATAAGGAAGGAAAAAACTTTCACAAGTAATCGCCAGAATTGAAGGACAGGAGTTTCAAAAGACAGAAAGTTCACTAAGTGACCTACATAATGAGAATATATCCATACCAAGGAACTACATCATGAAATTTCTAAACAACAGGAACAAAGAAAAATGCCTATAGAGGGGAAAGGAGGGAGGGAGGAAGGAAGACAGGGTGACTGATTTCTTTATAAAATGGTCTTCTTAGCAACAGTGGAAGCTTGCAGATAGGAGCACAAGGCCATAAACGTTCTGAGAGAAAATTATTTCCAACCTAGACTTTTATACCTAGCCAAATCATCAACTAAACATGAGGACAGAATAAAGGCATTTTCAGGGATTTAAGGTCACACAAAAATAACTGCTCACTTCTTTGTAAATTAATGGGGGGAAAACGTGCTCCACCAAAATGAGGAAGTAACCCAAGAAAGAGGAGGATCCAGGGTCCAGGAAATAGAAGATCCAGCAGAAAAGAATGCCAAGGAGATCACCAAGGTCTGAGTGAAGAAACCCCAAATAAATACTAGAGAACATATCTAGAAAGCACCCAATCTAGTTCAGAAGGTTCCATGAAGGTTTTTCTCAAGAAGAATAAATTAATAGAATAGGGATTGTGAAACCAAGTTTGAGACTAATTTTATTCAACTGGAGGATAATGTGGTGTTGAATAGTGACGTAAAATAAAACAGTGGGAAGAGAAAAAAAATAAGATAATTAACTCCAGAGAGAAAATGTTGATCACAGAGGAAAAGTACAAGTCATCACAGCTCAGTCAGGAATTATATTTTCAAGGTCAAAATAATTTAAGCCCTGTACACTGATGTAATAAAATTATGCTCTATTTTGGAAAGATGGGAGATGAGACATGTGGGTAGTGATGAAAAGAGTTGAATCCTTATTTTCCACAGCAAGAAACCAAAGGACAATGTCAAAAATGAAAAACCTGAGGAACGTAAATAAAGCACATTATTTACAGATACAGAGGTATCAGAAGAATCAGCTAAATTACTAAAAGTGGTAATAATTATAATAGTAGTAAGATGTGTGTATGTGTGTGTGTGAACATGCACTTGTGTTTGCAATAAGCCTTTTAGAACAATTTGAAACCCTAAATGACAGGCCAATTTAACTTTTATTTTGCAATAAAATTTAAAACAAGAATGAATAAAATTCTCTAAATGGAAAAAACAGTGAGGAGGAAGGAACAGGAGAGAAAGAGGGAAAAGAAGATGGGATGTTCTGACTCATTAGGGGTCATTACAGATACCACAGGTCAGCTGTGCCTGCTGCTTCTTCCAAAAGCCCTGGCCTCTCTGACTCCTTCCTGGCAGGAGCCCCTTCCAGCTACCAAGGATCCGGGAACAGACAGAACATAGATTGCACCCCAAATTCCTTAACACAAAGGCTGTCCTGATGGCCTTCACAGAAAATACGCAGATTTACTAACTCCCTGGAGGACTCATGGAGGTCACACCCACTCAGGACCATCTGCCTGGTGCTCTCCTGGAGAACACCCACTAACCAGTCCAAGGGTGAGGCTGGTTCCAGGGGTGCACTGAGAACCCCAGGCCTTGCCCTGTGGGACTGAGACAGGAAGACCAGACTCTTTCAAGCTCTTGGGCAGGACGGGGTCCCCAACCCACTGGCTAATGCTGACCCCACCCCCGAGCTTTTGCTTCACTCCAAAACAAAACAGGACCCTGGTTTAGGGTTGAACTATTCACATGGGTGACCATGCTGGAGAGCCACTTCTTGGACAGTTAGTAGGATTTCAGAGGAAAGATATAGTCCAAACACACACACACACACACACACACACACACACCTTGGAAATCTTTTAACTAGAAATGTTTTATATACAAATGAGCAGCTTCAATTGATTTTCTTCTTTAAAATTATAATATTCATGCAAATAATTAAAAATCTTGATAAAATGAAAAGGTAAGATAAACAGTCAGTTTCCCTCCCTTCTCAAGCTCCCAGGACATTTGTCTAAAGAAAATCAAAAATCAAATCACTGTAAGAAGTTTCTTATGCTTTTCTTGGGCTATATGTCTATACGCAGAGGCATATATATATATATATATATATATATATATCTCCAGCTTGTATTTATTTTATCCAAAGGAGAATAGTCTGGGCCTACTGCTCGGCACTTTCCTTGTTCTGTACTTACTTAACGTGTCTGGGGTGATATATGAAGATCTGCAAAATACAGTACAAACCCGCCATACTCTAACAGCTGCGGGGGATTCCATTACACAGATGTACCCTAACCAGTCTTCTATCCGGACATGTTTACAGTTCTTTGTTTTTTTTCCTCTATAATAAACAAGGATATAATAAATGTCCCCAAATGCACATCAATGCATTCATTTATACATTTACCAGTAAGATAAATTCCTGTATGTGGGATAGCTAGATCGAAAGGAGGGTGCATTTTTTACGCATTTGCCAAACTTCTGTCCGCAGGTCTTACACCAGTTCCCGCTCTCCGCCCACCCCGTGGGACTGGGCCTCTTCCCCACACGCTGCCCAATAAAAGGCATCAGCAAATGTGTAAGCCTTCACAAGCCTCTGAGGCAAAAATTGTATCTTGTTTTGTTAATCGACATTTAAAAAAATATAGTAAGGTGGGGCTTCTTTCCATCTGCTTTATGTATCTCCTTTCCCATGGACTGCCTGCTTAAATCTTTGTCTTTCCATTGGGTTATCTGCTTTTTTTCTGATTGATGGTTCAAGGTCACTTACAAAGGAAGGAAATCAGTTCACTTTGAACCACAACTATGCACCCGGTTTTTCTGACAGTACTTGATGTTAAATCCTATAATCAACCAGAAGGAGAGGAAGGTCCTTCCAGGGTGCCCTGTGAGCTCCTACAGGCAGGGAGAGAACAATAGTGTCCTAATGGGTGGGCACTCCGCGAGTATGGCCAAGGTGCCCAACGCTGAGCACTCTTCATACATCATCTCATTTTGTCCTTACCATGATCTTTCAAGGAAAGTTCACTAGTCTCCCCATTTTACAGACAGAGAACAGATGCAAAGAGGTCAAGTCCCTTGCCTAGGCTCTCAGAGCCAGGAAATGACAGATCCCACTGTATGATCTCAGAGACCCAGCCACTAACCTCTCCACCACACCATCTACTCCTCGATCCCCAGGGCCTGGCAGAGAGTCGGGACTATGAATCAGGTTGGTGACTCTCGACCATATGCATCTTAATGCTTCTGTGGAAAGGCAAAACAACAGTCTAGCCTGTGAGCAGGAGCTCAATGTCCTGTTCTTTCCGTACTGGGTTCTCAGTGTCTAGAAAGGTCCCCAGCACAGAGCAGGTGCCTAGGAAATGGTAGCCGAGTGAGAGCGTGAACGAACAAATGTCTTCTCCCTTGACTCTGAGCTCCTTGAGGGCAAAAACTGACCGGCTTGTCCACCAGGGGCCTGGCTCAGTGCCTTTCATGGGGAAGATGAAGACCAATTTGAAAAATGTGTACAAGCATCTCTACTATTTGGGATGGCATTCCCGCTACAAGCTTCAACTCCTAGTCAGGTTGGAACCACACTACCAATCCCGGGAAATGTTCTCTGATAGCATTTGACATGTCACGTGGGAAGACCCAGGCAAGAGAGGACAAGGCGAGGGAGCCAGGCCAGGAAGACAAGGGTGGCCTACCCACTCCCAGGATGAGAAGCTGGCTTCCTTCCTGTACCCTCACCCCAATGCTGTGGCTACTAGTGTTTCTTAGCTGGGAGATAACAGCAGCCCACAGCCCAAACAGTCACCCCACAGCTCACTGACTACAGACCTAGCTTTCTATGTGCATTAATTTATCTGGGCTTCAAGACAACCACATGCCATATGTACTATTCCCCCAGAGAAGAGAGAAGGCCCAGAGAGGTTAAGTTACTCAAGGCCACAAAGAACAGGGCCAAGATTTTAACTCCCAAAGACCACTGGGCCCTTCTGCCCAGCAGCAGTGCTCTCCCTTACTTGGGGCCACCCTCCAGCTCCTACTCATCCTCCCAGACCCAGATTCCCAGCTCCCAGTTTCCCCTCCCTTACCTCTTGTCCCTCAGCTGGCTCTGCCTTTGCTCCTACTCCATTAGCCATGATAGGACGTGCCTGGCTTGCTAGTCCTCTTGGGGTGAAACCCTGAATTCCCCATGGCCCTGCCTTCCAAGGCTTCCTCCATTCTGTTCCCAGCAACTGGGCAGCAGGCAATGCCTTCTTCCCAGACTCCCCTCCAGCTAAGGGGAGAACTGTCTCCCAGAGGGCCCAGTGGGCACCTCTGAGTCCACCCTTCCCTGTCACAAGGCCGGCTGACAGACGCAGCGTGCACCCAGGCAGTCTCCTAAGCTGAGGGAAGTGCAGTCAGGCCACAGGTGAGCAAGACCCGACTCCCATCTGTCTGAGGGCAAATGGCCAGGACAGGTATTTCTGCCATTTCTATAACCAGCAGGAGTCAGACAGGGGTTCAAATGTCCTTTGTGTGACTCTGGATGACTTGTTCAAACTCTCTGAGACTAGGTTTCCTCGGCCATAAAACAGGGAAGATAATAATACCCATTTCACATCATCGGGGTTTGGGGAAAGATGAAACCAGTTTATAAGACCCCTCCTACTTTCCAAACCAGTACTGTACTCAGCACTGGGCAGGGGCTGTCACTGTGGATATGGGGCCCGGAAAGCCCTGAGGAGCCCTTCCTCCAGGAGGGCCCTCTGCACACATCCCCTGCCTACCTCCCCCATGCTCAGCCTCCTCCCCTCATTTCAAGCCCATGATCCCTCATGAGACCTGTCCTGAGTTCTCATCTCCAGCAAGCTCATTTGACCTTGAATCCAAGTATGTCCAAGCACCCCCAGGCTTGAGGCCCGCACTGCTCCCAGCCTCAAGGGGGTTCCCAGGCCTGGCAGGGCCTTTGAGAAGGGAAGTCCTTGGAAGAGGAGCTATGAAAACTGGAAGAGGCCCTCCCCCCCAGAATCTTCCTCACCATCTGTCTTGCTGGTCATGGACGGGTCCTCTCTCATCAGCAGTGATACCAGCTCCTTCCTCCCTGGCCATCCGGGCATCCCTCACCCACCCTTTCTCTCCCTCCTCCTCAGTGAGCCACTCACACCACAGGGCTTGGTCTTAATTAGCCTAACAAAACTCAGTCACCAGGGGAAGTCCTTGAAGTCAAGGATTTCAACAAAGATAAACCACTAAATCCCGTGGCCGCCAGCCTGTCTTCACAGCTTCTCCAGCTCTGGCAGAAATCACACTCCCAGGCAGAAACCACAGGCCTGGCGGCTTCAATGTCCAACCCTCCCACCCCCTACCCCAACACACACACACACACCCCATCCCATCTTGGGCCACCTTATCAGGGCAGGCCCGGCCCATCCTTTATCTGCCTGCCATCTCTAAGTGCTTCCATCCCCCTGACAGGCCCCATAAAAGCTGGTGAAAGACAAGGCTGCCCCACTTCTGACATAGCTGACTTCAAAGGCTACGTAGGTGGGGCCGCTCTGCATGCCTTACTGAGTTAAGGGCAAAGCTCAACGCTCCTGGGGTGACCCAGTCGGTCAGGGGATCATTCCGAGAGCCCAGAGCCTGTCCATAAATACACAGAAGCGGTTAGGGCACAGGGTCTGGGGGCAAGCATCCCCAGTTCAAGTCCCAGTCTGGCCACTTGCTAAGTGGGTAGGTTGCTTGCCTTGTTGTTCTCAGCACCTCCTCTGACAAAAGGGGATAACAAAATCTGCCTGCCTGTCTAGTCCTACAAGCCTTCCTGGGACAGTCTTGACGGGGAAGAAAGTTCCCTTCTGTGTGGAGATGGCTGCTTCTTGGGGCCCCTGAAAGTGATCCTAAGAGGGCCCTGGGTAGCAGTGACAACTGAATTCTGCAGGGGACCGTGGGGGAAAAAGGAATACAGAAAGGACCCAGGCCACGTGTCATGCGCAGGCTCAATTCCCACCTCTACATAACCCAGACCCATCGGAGCTCAGGGCCCCAAATACCCTCATCCCATAGTGGCTCAAGCCTGTCCCCCAGGCAGTGAGGGGTTAGTGTTTAATGGGAACCAAGTGTCAACTCGGGCAGAGGCCAAGCTCCAGAGATGGATGGTGGTTATGGGTACTCAAGTGTCAGTGAACTTAATGCCACTGAACTGTGTATCTCAAAAAGGTTAAATTTTATGTTCTGAGTACTTAAGCACAATTTCTTAAGGGTGGCCCTCTGGTAAAGGAGACAGTCACGAAATGGGAACAAAGTGCTCCCTGGCTCTTCCAAGAGTTTAAACTGAAAACCCAAGATTCTCATCTAGTGATAGTGGACTAGTGATAGTCCAGCCCAAGACCTGGCCCCTCCTACCAGTCCCAAATCCACCCCTAAGGCCCATCAGCCCCACCTGGCGGCTGCCCACACTGGGTACAGGCCGGAGGCGTCCAGGAGGGGTCTGCCATGCACACCGCCTCACGCTCCCGGAGACCTCAGGATCCAGCTCTGCTGGCTCATGCCCACGAACAGTGGCCTCTCAGGACCCCAGCTCCAAATCCTCAAAACACAGAGAGAAATGCCGCAAGGGAAAGGGAAAAGGGGAATTAAGCCATCCTCAGTTTCTCCCCCAAGCTGCAATGAGAAGAATCAAGACGCTTTTTAGGCCGACTGCCCAGAGACAAAATAAGAGATGAAAATATTTATTTGTTTCTAAGGCTCTTGCAATCCCAGGATGAAAAGCCCACCTCGGTTGTAACTTACTGCAGCTCGAGCTGCTTCCCAGGCAGGCCTCCCCACGGGCAGCCGCCCGCTCGCTGGGTCTCGGGGCAAGGCGTTCCACCACCCCACTGGGGAGAAAAAGTGGGATCCCTGTCCCCACAGAAACTGATTCTATTAAATGAGAATTATCCCCGATTGGCATAGGGGAACCATAAATAGCCGAGCCGCCCCAGTTGAATCACCAGAACGAGCACTGTGTCAGCATTTCTATATAAACCAGGGTTTGCTGGGGGATTAGCTCGCAGCCATAAAAAATTTGCTTCAGGCTGAAACTTGGCCTAAAGAAAATCTGAGCCCAGGAGTAGATACTGAAAAGAAAGCCAGCCAGATACCGCCCCTAAGCCTCCCAAGACAAGGGTGCCTCTGAGCCGGTCCTCTTACACCAGAGCTCTGTTGTCGTCAGCGCATAAGAAGCTTGGTGATTTAGGGCACCACTTGGGGTTGCCATAATTCAAAATTTTGGATTTGGGATTTTGGTTTTTCTTTTTCTTTTCTTTCTTTCTTTCTTTTTTTCTTTCTGCAAGCCAAAAGAAGGGATATTTGCTGCTTGGAGAGCTTTGCATAGGCCTGAGTTTGAGAGTGTGTGATCCAAACCCTCCCTTTCCTCCACTGACAGCTCAATGTCAAGCAGAGAGAGATATCCCCATGCGGAGCACCAGGGTTCACGTGGGTTCCTTACACAGTGTAGGCACTAGTGCATGCTGTCTCCTACACCAAAGCTCAGGTTTTAAAAGGAAGGCCTGGGAACCTACTCTAACAAAAGGGTAACACAGCTCCATAGAGGGCACAGGTGTAGTCAGAGGCAAAAGGATGTTTTGTTTTGGTTGGTTTCCCCTGTGGAAAGCCCAACACCGACTATTAAATAAAGCTAGATGACTCTGCACATCATATACATAAAAGGCTTCCTGGCAGGCTCATGATCTAAATTTTTTTTTTAATTAGAAAAATTAGGAGAGGAAACATTAAGAGAGTGTATACGTAAATTGAGAATGGGGAGGCCTTCTTAAGTAGTTTTAGAAACCAGAAGCCCTTGAGGCGCCTGGGTGGCTCAGCTGGTTAAGCGTCTGCCTTCTGCTTGTGTCATGATTCCAGGTTCCTGGGATCAAGTCCCTCATTGGGTTCCCTGCTCAGCGGGGAGCCCGCTTCTCCCTCTGCCTCTGCCCGCTCCGTGCTCATGCTCACTCTCTTCATTAATAAATAATATTTACAAAAATAACAGGGGTCCCTGGGTGGCTCAGTGGATCAAGTGTCTGCCTTCAGCTCAGGGGATGATCCTGGGGTCCTGGGATCAAGTCCCACATCCAGGTTCCCACTCAGCAGGGAGTTGGCTTCTCACTCTCTCTCTGCTGCTCCCACTGCTCGTGCTCGCTCACTCTCTCTCGCTCCAATAAATAAATAAAGTCTTGAAAAAAAAAAAAAAAACAGAAGCCCTAAGAAAGAGAAGGTTTTGATATATGGCAACACAAAGCTTTGAATTTTAGGTAGCCAGTTTTGTCCCAGACAAAATTAAAATAGATGCAATCCATATGGCAAAAGGTTTAGATGTCTTAATAGAAGACTCTTATAAATTAATTAGAAAAAGAAAACATGGCAGAGAAAGAGGCAAAGCTTATGAAAATGTATTTAAAGAAGAAGAAATGAAGAAGTTGCCAGCAAACAATGAAAGGATAGGCAACTTCACCATAGTTGGGAAAATGCAAATTAAAATAACAAATGTGACCCATCAGATTGACAAAATGAAAGCCAGTTGGTCCCAGGCAGTGCTGCTGAGGGTGTGGGCAAGCAGGAACACTCCATCATGGCCAGGGCACGAGGAACTGCTCCCATCCTTAGCAAAGCTATCTAGCAGCCTCTCTGAACATTTAAAATGCCCCCGGCCTCACTTGTAGGAGTATGTCCATCAGGCCACACCTACAAGAATGTTTACTGCAGCATTGTTTCTTAGGGCCAAAAAATTAAAATCAAAACAAAGGTCCATCTGTTGAAATATTTGCTCCATTATGAGTTTACTGCTTGAGAATAAATAAATTATGCAGGTTATTAGAGAAAAAGAGAATAAATAACAGCTTACTTTTATCAGCAGGAAATAAGACATGGTGGATTTCTTTTATATTTAATTACTTACATATTATCATGCATTCTCCTTTAACAAAGTTTGTTTTGTTGATGAGACTACCTTTTTAAATATTATTTAGTATTTCTTAAAAGCTGTTCACGCACATCAGAAGATTGAATTTGCCTATGCCCCTTACTGATAGGAGAGACTTTTCCCCTTAGCAAATTTACTAGCTAATGTGATACCATGATGCGGTACTTATGTGAGGATGTAGAGTACTGTGTCTGGCATGGGCCACATTTCGTTTTACAAATAAATAAGGAGGACAAAGTAAAATCTCAACATATGTCATATACATTATAATTTAAGCTTGTCTGTATATGGAAACAGATGTACATGAAATTACCCTGTGTTGTAACACTGAAAGCTTTAGGGGAATGAGACTGAGAGGAAGACCCACAACCTAGTAATTTTTTCTTTATATACCTCTATATTGTTTGGGTTTTTAGGAGAAATAGATTAGGGTTGTTGGTTTTTTTTTTTAAGATTTTATGTATTTATTTGACACAGAGAAAAAGAGAGAAAGCAAGAGAGCACAAGCAAGGGGAGCGGAAGGCAAAGAGAGAGGGAGAAGCAGGCTTCCTGCTGACTGGGGAGCCTGACACAGGGCTGGATCCCAGGAATCCGGCATCATGACCTGAGCCGAAGGCAGATGTTTAATGGACGGAGCCACCCAGGCGCCCCACCAACATATTAGTTTCATAAAAATTTTAAGCAGGGAAGTTTTAATCATTCCAAAACACAAAATTCACTGGTCACAGGGACGTAGTTAGCGGCCGAACCTCTGCATGCTTCACAAACTCTCCGGAGTGTGCTAGTTCATACCACGGCACGGCACGGCAGCAACGGTGCCCTGGCCCTGTGCTCAGGGAGCTCACAGACAAGGCGGGGTCGGGGGACCACATACACAAAGACCTGAGAAACCGATTTAAAAATCCACAGGGACTCAGAGGCAGGCAGGATCTGGGTGTTGGGTGAGGGCTTCACAGTGGAGACTCCCCGAGCTCTGAGAACTGAGAACGGAAGGACCTGGATGAAGGGAGGATTAGGGGAATGCAAGAGAGCAGCCGTCTCAACTACAGGCCCGTGGCTGTGAACGAGTCTGGTCATGACAGGCCCGGGCCCCGGAAAGGGCCTGGCACACTATGCTGCCCAGCGACCCTTCCTGAGCCCCGTCGGCCACACCCCCCATGCCTCAGAAGGTGGCAAGGGTAAGAGAGAGCGTTCATAGCAGTCTGCACACCCCTCTGCAAAGGACCGGTTTCGGTTTTCCTTCACGGCACTGGCTTTCTGGGGAATGATTCACAGCCAGACTGTTCTCTGCCCCAGTGCTGAGGCAAAGGAGGGCCCTCCAAAGTCTGGGAGCCCCCCTTTCCAGGAAGCACAGGCTTCTGATGTCACAGAGCAGTATTCACGCCCAGCCCAGTCCACCCCAGGTCACTCCCACAGCCACCCACCTCAGTCAGGCACAGCCATCCCCTCCCAGAAGCAGCCGGACAGCCGCCATCTTGCCAAACTGGGATCTAAGTTGCTGAGGGCAGCAACCGGACCCTACTGGATCCCACTTCTCTGTCCTGTGACAGGCCACAGAGGAGCTCAGTGAGGGAATGACGCATCATTCTTGGTTCACAGAGCTGGTCTTTGCTGCAGAAGCCTCTGCCATCCACCTTGGTGTCTGGCAGAGCGATAATACCACCAGGGCCTGGGACCTGGGAGCTGGGATCTGGGGCTTATGAGACCAATCCACAGTATGAAGTTTCAAGAGACCAAAAGAAAATAGTGACCCAGATCAATATTCTTAAGGGAGTATTTGAACAGAAGAGGACAGTTTGTGGATTGTTTTCTGTGGGGGAAGGAGGAAACAGGATAGTCTCCAAGTTATTTTCATTAGAGGCATAAGCAGTTGGTCTATTTCCCATGATTTGTGAAGGAAGAAGAAGGAAGGCGGGTGGTTTTCCCACACACACAGCCTTAGTCAAAAAGGGTGACACTTTATTTATTTCAAACCCAGGAATGTCTCAGTGAGGCTTCTGCTCCTAAATTGCTCAGGAGTACCAAAGCCGGCTCTGGAGGACAGATGTGTTCCTTCCTGCCGGTCCCTTCTGTCAGCCCTCAGATGGGCCAACCGCAATCAGGACAACAGGGACCCACTTGGGGCGGCTCCTGTAAATGCTCGGGAGAATCGTGACCCCACCCATTTCCAGTTAGCCGCTGGAGATATTGCTTGGTTGGGCTCAGCCTATACTGATCCATGGCCCTGAGTATGTAGGCAAAGGACAGACACTATCTTCCAGACAGACAAGCGATGGTTCTTCCAACACAACTCCTTTTTGATCCTGTCCCACTCGATACCTAGCTATTGCATATCCACAGCTAGAGCCGCAAGACTTTGGGCATCAGGGCAGACGTGGCCCTTGCCCTCACAGACCATGCTGGAGGCGCCCCAGTCTGGGTCTTGGAGCTTCCCTTCCAGAATCCACCTTCCTCCTTCCAGCACAATCACTGCTGCTCCTAAAATCCAAAGGGGTTGGCCCCCTACCTTAGTTTCAAAATCTTTGACTTCAAACATCTTTGCTTTCTGCTCGAAGGAAACGAGGTTTCTTCACACTTACTCAACAAGTATGTAGGGAGTGCTTTTTAGAAGCCCAGCTGTGACCCACATGGTGAGTTGAGAGCAGTGAACACAGCAGACAGTGATCTCTCCCCTCGGGGGGCTTACCTTTTAGTAGAGGAAGCAGAAGAAAAATGGGGTCATTCAGGGATGCGCGGTAAACCAAAGCAAGGGTAGGACGTGCCGGGAGGGGAAGGGGCTATGTGAAACAGGGTGGTGAGCGGGGCTCCTTCTCCGCCCTGCTTGCTGAGATGGTGTTATTACGGTTCCCAAATGGCTGAGCTTCGAGTGAAGAGTTCATCTGTAATGGGATTATCTCTGGCCCTGTTTGCTTTCATTACAGTCCGACTCTCCGAGCATGAGAATCTAACCTTACCGAAAGCATATTTTGGTAATCTGATATAAACTAAATTTAAACTTTGACCTCCAACAATAAAAACGCTACTTTCTCCCTCTGAAGACCTGAAATTCAGATTAAGGGCCTGCCAGCTTCACTTTCCGGATTTCTCACTGACTTCTAATTAGATTCTAAGCATTCCTCAGAAGGGGCTGCGCACAGGGCTCCCCCCACGCAACACCCCCCCCCCCCCCCCCCCCCCCCCCCCCCCCCGGCCCATAGCGGACACTGGCCCACTGGCTTGGTTTCTGCTCGCTCCCATCAGAAATCCGATGTCCCTCCTCCCTCTCCCACACCCTTCCCTCTGGCTTCCACTTCGTGGTATCACGGCAGAATACCAAGCTAGTGCTAAAAACTCACCATGAAATTGCTGCCTTAAGCCAGATCGCGAATTTGTTCTGATTCCCGTTTTGCACGAACTGTTGTAATCCTGGTATGGGTCAAGGTTAAGTATGAGCTTACTCAAATCTGCCCCCACATCGTGTACTAATTCCTATAGGTTATCGTATTTAGAAATTAAGGCAAGCAAAATCCACGAGGGCGGGGGCGGGAGGGGCGTCTGCCGCCAGGGCTCCTCCTGGCCACCAGTTTGTCAACAACCCCTGCTTCTCAGAGCTTGGCATCCATACCCTGTTCAGGTTTTCAAGACACAAAATTAAAACCTTGCATTTTACTTTTTTTTTTTTTTTAATAGAGAGACCTTGAGTAAGATTCACAGTCTAGAGCAGAAAAAGCAACTAAACATTCAAATTCAGGGATGTCCCACATTAATAACTGTTCACCGAGGAAGCATTTCCTGTTTATACATTGAGCTAATGAGAATCCATCACCCCTGTCAAATATACTGAACACCAAATTCAAATGTCAAACCAAATGTAAGAGGTCACACATTTCCTTTGCTAACTAAAAGTGTAATTCATAAATATTATTGCTACCAAACTCTCCATCTACAACATTTGTTTAGAAATATGCACATGTAATATAAATTGTGATTAAGTTAAATGGGTATATTATTTCCTGTTTTAAGGGCTAACAGCAGTATGAATTATGCTTTACTGCAAAGAAGGCTCAAGTCACAAGCAGTTCTGCCTGACTACAACCCTAAATTTTACACCCCTAGACTGATTTTTGCACATTCATTCATAAATACTTTACATTACCCTGCCTTGCTGATAACTTTCACTTCTGCTGCCTTAGAAAACAGCTCTCACTATTGAAAAGGTCAGCTACATGGACATAAACTTTGGGTCTAACTACATTTAAAAATAAAAGTGGGAAAACAAGAAAGATTTACGAAGCCAGGGTCTTCATTTACCTCTGGAAGCATAATACCAGAATCCAAATTAAACTGAAACTTTGCATCTGTGGCATGATTGAGATGGGAAATGTTACCACAGGAAGCAACGATTCATGTTAGGGGCAGAGAAACTGGTGGGGAAACCACCTTTGTTCCATCTGCAGCCACAAATAAATTCAATGGAGGGCCTTTGTCTTAAAAACATGTATACAAATTAATATTTATATTATTTCAGAGAAACCAAATTGATTTGAGCCAGGAAAATAAGGGAAGCAGAATAGAAATAGCCTCTCTCCAAAGAACCAGATAGGGATGTCAGTCATGTCCTCCTCACACTCAAATGAGAGGATGAAAAAAGGCAAAGACCAGACTCAAAGCTGACCCTTACCAGTCATGCTCTGTCAGTTCAAGAAAGGAGTACCGTTTGACTCCCCAGGCAATGAAAACTATGATCGGCAACAACAACTGGGGTGGGGGAGGGGTGGGAGGAGGCAAGCAAACAAAAAAAAAATCCTCCCTTCCCCAGCGTAGGTTGCAAGGGCTTTTTTTTTTTCCCCACAGGCAGGCTGGAGGGCTTAGCCCCAGATCTTGGCAGAGCCCCTTTTCCACATCAACAAGGCTGCTGGTCCTCATTCCCATGGGAACCGGGTCTCCCCAGCCACCCTGGTCTACAGCATGTGGAGGAGATAGGTGGCTGAGAGGCTCCTCAGAGGAGCTCTGAGTCATCCCTGTTTTCCAAACTCTCCCCAGAGAGAGCCAGCCTGACGCCATTGTGCCAGACAATTTTGCAATGAAACCAAGTCTTTGATGTCATGGACTGGGAGGGAGGGATAAACAGGGTTCCTCAAAAAGATAACCAAGATGACTGTCCAGCTTTTGAAATCCGGTGCAGAGCATTTCTTAAACCCCAGATTCGGAAACAGGTAATTATCAGATCCCAATGAAGCTCCTATCTGTGGACACTGTGCGTTCACCAGGAGGCAGGCAGGAGCTGCCTCTTTCCTGCCTCCTTGCTTTCCCTGAAGTTTGCGCTGAATGGGCAGATTTGGGTTTCAGAATGAAAATATGCAGCTTTCATTAAATATTTTAAATTAGGTTTCCAATACTTCAACCATAGCATTTTTCCCATTATAATATAATGGTTATATCAATGGATGGTTTTTAATATAGTACCTTCAAATCTGTTAACTGCAATTTCAGTGTAAAAAATGATTTTTTTCATCCCACATTTTAAAAATTGGTTTTAATTTACATAAAGGGAAATGCTTAGGTTTTAAGTGTTCTGTTCAGTCAGTTTTGATGAATATATATGACGACAGGACATTTCTCTCATCCAAAAAGTTCCCCACATCCCTTCTCAATTTTCTACCCCCAGAACCAACCTCTAATTTGATTTTTATTGACCTACGTTAGCTTTTTTTATTCTAGAATTGCTCATAAATGGACCATACAGCATCCACATTTTTGCATCTTCACTCACTCATCACATTTTTTAAAAAGATTTATTTATTTATTTGACACAGAGAGAGATCACAAGTAGGCAGAGAGGCAGGCAGAGAGAGAGGGGGAAGCAGGCTCCCCGCCAAGCAGAAAGCCCGATGCGAGGCTTGATCCCTGGACCCCGAGATCATGACCTGAGCCGAAGGCAGACACTTAACCCACTGAGCCACCCAGGTGCCACACTCATCACATTTTTGACATTCACCCATGATATTGCGTGTGTCAGTAGTTCGTTCCTTTCCATGGCTCAGTAGATATTGTGTGACCAAAAGTCCATGTGTTTATCCATTCATTCTTCACTGATGGATAGGTGGGCTATTTTAGTTTCCGAATTTTATGAATAAGGCTACAATGAACATTCTTATGCAAGAACTTTTGAAAAAAATACATTTTCATTTCTCCAAGGAAAATCCCTGAGAGTAGTATTGTGGGGTCATAGGGTCAATGTTCTTTTAGCTTTTAAAGTACCAGTTCTCCAAAGTAGTTATACCATTTCACACTCCCACCAACAATTCACGGGAGTTCCAGTTCCTCCACATCCCCTCCCACAGTTCACTTTGTCAGTCATTTTCACTTCAGTCTTCTAGTGGTTAACTCTCATGAATAACTCACCATAAATTTAATTTGCATTTCCCTGATGCCTACTGATGTTGAACACTTTTCCATGTGTTACTGCCCATTTGTCTATCTTCTTCAGGGAAATTAGTATTCAGATAATCTTGCCCATTTTTAATTGAATTGTTTGGTTTTTTATTACTGAGCTGTAGGAGTTCTGTGTGTGTGTGTGTTTTAAAAGATTTTATTTATTTGACAGAGAGAGAGCACAAGTAAACAGAGTGGCAGGCAGAGGGAGAGAGAGAGAAGCAGGCTCTCTACTGAGCAGAGAGCCCCATGCGGGGCTCGATCCCAGGACCCTGGAGTCATGACCTGAGCCAAAGGCAGCTGCTTAACCAACTGAGCCACCCAGGCATCCCTGAGCTGTAGGAGTTTTTATATATTCTGGATTCAATACTTCCGTCAAACTTATGGGCTAGCAATAAGTATATGCGCTAACCTCTTCATTACCTTAATGGTGTTTTTTGATAAGTACAGATTTTTAATTTTGATATAATCCAATTTATCAAGTTTTGTTCTCATGGTCTATGGTTCCTATGATCTAAGGAATGTTTCCCTGTGAAACCCAAGGTAGCAAAAATATTCTGCTATGTCTTTTCTAGTAATTCTATTGCTTTAGCTTTTATGCTTAGGTCAATGACCCATATTGAATCAATTTTTATATAACTTAGAAGTAGAAGCCAAAATACTTTTTTTTCTAATGAATATCCAAATGTTTCCATACCATTTGCTAAAAAGATTTTCTTTCACAATTGAATTTCCTTGATGTTCTTGGAACAAAATTCACTGCACCACATATCTGTGGATGTACACACAGATTCTATTCTGCTCCATTTTTCTATTTATCCATCCTTTCATCAGTACCACCATCTTGATTACTGCAGCTATGGAGTCAGTCTTGTCCTAAGGGAGGATAAGTATTCCAAATTTGTTCATTTTTTTCAATATTGTTTTGGTTATTTTTAGGCCCCTTTACCTTTCCATAAAAATTTTTAAAATCATTTTGTTAAGAAAAAAAAGTTTTCTAGGCTTTCTATTGGGATTGATCAATTAATGAAAATTGACACTGTAGTAATATTGAGGCTTCCAATCCATAAACATGGTATATCTCTTCATTTAGACATTCTTAAATTTCTTCAGCAACATTTCATAGTTTAAGTCTTGAGCATCTTTCATTAAATTTATCCTTAAGTATTTGATTGTTTATGCTATAACAAATATTTTTACATTTTCATTGTTAATTATTCATTGCTAGGATATGGACTCTTCACTTGGTTATATCCTCTGGTATTGTACAAAAAATTATTAATTCTACTCATTTTTTAAATATTTTAAGAGGTTTTTTGCACAAAATTATGTCACACAGTAAAGAGAATTTTGCTTTTCCCTTTCCAATCTATATATTCTTTTTTTATATCTTATTGCCTTATCTAAGACTGCCAGTAAAATGCTCAGTGAAAGTTTTCAGAGCAATATCTTCACTTTGTCTCCAATCTCTGGAAGAAAGCATTCAGTCATCAATAAGTATGTTAGCTGTAGGGTTTTTTCCTAAGATGCTATCTGTGAGGTTGAGAAAGCTCCCTTCTGTTCCTAGTTGGCTGAGATTTTACCATGAATAAATGTTGAAATGTGTCCATTGCTTTTTCTTCATCTACAGAAATCTAGTTATACCCTTAGTTTAATTACATTAATGAATACATATTGACAAAGTGTATTGATTGGTTTTTAAATATTATATCAACTTTTCATTCCTAGAATAAACTCTACTTTACCCTCTCCTATACATTATTGATTTTATTTGCTAATATTTTCTTAAGGATTTTTATACCCATGTTAATGAGGAATTTTGATCTGTAATTTTCTTCTGTTATACTATCCTCATCTGGTTTTGATATCAAAGTAATGCCAGACTCACAAAAACTGGGGAAGTATTCCTTAATACTATATTTTCTGAAAAAGTATTTTAGAATTGGTATTATTTTCCTTAAACATATGAAAGAAATCATGAGAAAAACTCTCTGGACCTGGACTTTTGTTTATGGGAAGCTATTTAATCACAAACTCAATTTCTTGGGCACTTGGGTGGCTCAACCAGTTAAGCATCTGCCTTTGTTTCAGGTCATGATCTCAGGGTCCTGAGATCGAACCCCACATGGGGCTCCCTGCTCAGCAGGGAATCTCCTTCTCCCTCTCCTTCCACCCCTCCCTCTACTGTGCTCTCCTCTCTATCAAATAAATAAATAAAATCTTTTTTAAAAAGTCTATTTGATGAACGTAAGGCTTAAATTCTTCTGTTTCTTCTTATTGGCTTTTCAAGTCATTTGTCCCTTTCATCTTAAATTACTGGCACAAAGTTGTTCATAATATCACTTCATTATCCTTCAAATGTCTTTAGTGATGTCCTCTCTCTTATTTCTGATATTAGTAATTTGTATCTCCTTTTCCTTTTTATTACTGTTTACTGTGGTTAGAAAACATACAATTTATCCTCATAACCATTTCTAAGTCTACAGTTCAATACTGCTAAGTATATTCACAATTGTTGTGTAGCCCATCTCTAGAACTTTTTATCTTACAAAGCTCAAACTAACTATGAAACAAATTTTCTTAAGCATTTATCAACTTTATTAATCTTTTCAACTTCAAAAACCAGCTTCAGTCTTTGCTATTTGCTTTATTAGTTTTCTATTTCATTGATTTCCACTCTTATTATGATTTAATTAGCTAATCTCTTAGTTTTTTAAGGTGCATTGTGTGCCTTTCTTATTTTCTAATATAAGCATATAAAGCTTTACATTTCCCTTTAAAATCTGTGCACTCAAAAATTTTGATGTCATCTTTTCACTATCTTTAAACTTAAAGTATTTTCTAATTGTCCTATGATTTCTTCTTTGACTCGTGGGTTATTTCATTGTGTGTTAATTTCCAAATATGAGAGGAATTTTGTAGATAACTTGCTGTCATTGATTTCTATTTTAATTACATTTTGTTCAGAGAACATACTTAGAAATTCAGCCTTTAGGAAATTTTAGAAATCTATTTAGACTTTTTTTTTTAATTTTTTTTTTCTTTTTTACAGAGAGAGAGAGAGAGAGAGAGAGATTACAACTAGGCAGAGCAGCAGCCAGAGAGGGGAGGAAGCAGGCTCCCTGCCAAGCAGAGAGCCCGATACGGGGCTCGATCCCAGGACCCTGAGATCATGACCTGAGCCGAAGGCAGAGGCTTAACCCACTGAGCCACCCAGGCGCCCCTAGACTTTTTTTTTAATGGTCTAGTTTGTGATCTATGTTGGGGAATGCTCCAGGTCCACTTGGAAAGCATGTGCATTTGGCTTCTGTTGGGTGGAGGGTTCTGTAAAAGTCAATTCCATTAGGTCATTGGCAGTGTTGCTCAGATCTTCCAAATAATCATTGATCTTTCAACCTATCGATTGCTGAGAGAAGAGTCTTAAATTCTTCAGCTAGGATTCAGCTTTGCCTCATGTATTTTGGAGTTTTGTTATTAGGTATCAGTACAGTTTTTATATCCTTTTTTATATCCTTTTGATTAATTAACAGCCTTATAAAACTCCCCTATTATCTTTTGATCATCTTGAAGTCTACCTATTCTGAAATTAGTATAGTTTTATTATTTTCCTATGCATAGTGTTTGCATAGTACCTTTTCCCAAACTGTTATTTTCAACCTGTTCTTGACTCTATGTTTATGTTGCACTTCCTATAAACCACATATATTCTTACATTTTTATCTGGTATGACAATTTCTGGGCTTTTTAAATTGGAAGGTTAATCCATTTACATTTAATTCCATTATATATATATATATATATATATATATATACATATGTATATATCCATTATATATATTTATATATAAATATATATTATATATAATTTAATTAATATACATATTATATATATTTAATTCTATTATATATATATGTATGTGTGTGTGTGTGTATTTTTTTATTTTGAATAGACCAAATTTGGGTTTGTTATTTGTCCTTTATGACCTTTGTTCTTCTGTTACTTCCATCCTAGATTTTTGGGATGAAATAAACATTTTTGCATTTCATTTCATGTTCTCTCTATTAACATTTTAGGCATGCCTACTTGTATTTTATTTTCTAAGAGCTTTCTAGGGATTACATGCTTATTTTTACTTCATCACAGTTAACTTTCAAAAGATGTTACTTCATGAACAATGCAAGAACTCAGTGGCAATATATTTCCACTTGCAACCTTCCCACTGTTTGTGTTCTTTCTGCCAAAGGTTTTAGTTCTAAAAGACTATAAGCCCCCATGTTCTCCTGTTACTATTTTTACTATAAATGACCAATTATCTTTAGAGTCTTAAAAGTCCTTTTTATTTAAAGACCTGCTGACTTCTTCTGGCATTCTTCATTCATACAAGTCCTTCCTGTAGGATCAGGTCTCCAACTGAAATCATTTTCCCTCTACCCAGAGAATACCATTTAGCATATTCTGCTTTCCTGGAGATCGGGTCTTTCAATCATGAAAATGTCCATATTTCATCTTCACTGGTGAAGTCTATTTTCATTGCATATAGAGTTTTAGTTGGCAGTTTTCATTTGTTTTCCTTGCAGCACCGTGGAGATGACATGATTGTCTTCTGATCTCTAGTCTACCCGATGAGAAGTTGGCTATCATTCTTAACATTGCTGTTCTATGTGGGATTGTTTTTTCCCCCCTCTCAGACTGCTTTCGAGATTTTTTTTCTTTGTCCTTTGCTTTCTGAAATGTGACTATGATCATGCTTGGGGTTCTCCAGGATTCTTGGACCTGTGATTTTCTTTTTTCATTAGTTTTGGAAAGTGATTATCTCTTCAAATATTTTTTCTGCCCTTTCTCTCTCATCTTCCACTAGGACTTCAGTTCCACGCAGGTTAGACCTCTCCACATAGCCCCATAGACCTCGGGTGCTCCACTGCATGTTTTCACCCTTATTTCTCCTCTTGTTTCAGGGTAGATCATTTCTGGTGGCATGCCTTTGAGTTTATTGATTCTTCCCTCTCTTGTGTCCAATCTCCTAACAAGTCCATCCACAGACTTTTGCATGCCTGACAACCTATTTTTCATTTCTAGCATTTCCATTAAGATTTTTCTTTAGAGCATCCTTACCTCTGCTGTAATTCTCCATGTGTTCATACATGTTGCTCACCTTTTCCACTAGATCCTTTAGCATATTTATCGTAGTTACTTTATGATAGCTGTCTGATAATTCCAACATTTGGGCCAACTCTAATCTTGTTCTATTGATTATTTTATCTCTTGACAAGCAGTTATATCATTGTTTGGGGGAGGTGTGTGTCACAACTTTATAATGAATGTCACACACTGCATGCAAAATATAGTACATACTGAGGTAACTATTCCCCTAAATGGAAAATTACTTTTTTCTATCAGGCTGTTAATGTGAGAAGCCGAGTTATTATCAAGTCTGTAGCTGAGCTAGATTTGGATGTTGTTACTGTCTTAGTAATATCCTGTGTACCACAGGCTTCAAATTTTCTTAGCAGTGCACTATCATATCCCAGAATGAGCCTGCCCATAGTTAGTGTACCTCATGCGTAGGGTGAAGCTAATTTTTCTAGAATTTTCTAGAATTTTTCCAAATGATCCTACAGCGCCTATGCTCTTAGCAGGCTCTACACAACAGAAGAGGTCTCTCTCAGCAGTCCTGCTCTTTTTCTAGTGGTACACTGCTGCTGGGGCTCAGTGCATGGCCCAGCACTCAGGAGAACTTATTCGGGCAGCTCTCCCTACCTGTGCTCAGAGAGAATCACTCTCAGCTCCTCGCCTTTCCCCCACACTGAGATGACCATGATCTCATACTCAGTGCAGAATCCAGAGCTTGGACAGGCAGGTTTCTGGTCCTTTGCCAGCAGCACACAACCACTGACTCCTTCCCATTCAGGGTCCAAGAGGGTTTCTCAGCACAAAAGGGTTTCTCTTGGTTCTCCTGCTCTAGCCTCAGTGTTAGACAGGTTTGTGTACCTCTGCCCCTGGGGAAAGGAGTGGAGAGGGGTCAGTATTCCTTTCCTTCCCTAGCAGATAATCTCTACCTCTTACCCTGGCAAGGTGAGGAGCATGGAAGGGTTTTTATTGTTCCTCTTGTTTTAACTACAGACTCAGGCACGTCCTGCCTACCTGCACCACAGAGAATTCTCTCTCTATTCTTCTGTCCCACCCCCAGTCTTCCTTGTCAGCTCTCAGTGGAGGCACATGGGTAATAGTGAGCAAGAAGACACCTCTTGGGTTTGGGGCTTCCAAGAATTCTAAATTGTCATATTAGTCCACACTGGGCTCTTAAAAATTCATTACAATCCCAGCTGTTTCCTTCTTGCTCACTTCTATGGTGGCTACCTTCTCCTTGAGCTGCTCTACCCAAGATGGGACAATCATGCGTTCCATTGCCTTGGAGGGGCTGTCACCCTTTGGATTTTTATTAGGTCATCTTGTGTCCTGCAGTTCTCTGACAGACGTTAAAATATATGATCTTAAGAAGTGTCTAGTTTGCTCTTGTTGTTAGGGTGGAAGCAATTTAATCTCACAGCTATTCATATCCTAGGTGGAAGCTCTCTTTAAATGTAAGTATTAACAACTAATAAACTCTCCCTTTTGGCATGTATTTATATGCTTTTGGACACAAGTTTACTTTTTGTGCATTTGTTCTTTTGTAATGAAATTAAAATGAAATCTGACTTTTCTCCCTCAGTCCCGTAGCTCCTCGTACATACAGCTAATGAATGGTAATGAGGTAAAGAATTTGTCTACCATCAACAGAAGAATGAATAATATTAGATTAACCATAACCACTGGGTGTGCAACAGGTAAAATAGGCAGTGTTTTTTCTATTTGTTAATTCATTTCTCATGACTCCATGACCTAGACATACCGTTTGGCAGTTGAGGAAATTCGTGCTCAGAGACACATAATGACTCAGCCAAGATCACAGAGCTAATAACTAGGGAACCAAAACCTGAAGCCAAGCACTCTAGATTCTGGAGTCTACACTTGTTACCACCATTTCATAAAGGAGTGAGTAAGGGGTTAAATGTCAACTTAAACTTTCTTATATTAATGGTCTGACATCTGAGTAATAATTTTTGCAGCTCTCCATACACCCAGGGCCAGAGAAACACAACACACATGCACATGTGCGCGCACGTGCGCACACACACACACACACACACACACACAAGCAAGTGCTACTGCCATGCTTCATCTCATCAGGATCCCTTATATAACCCTACTGCCTTCAAGGGTGCCTTCCTCACATCCTTCCCACACCCCCCAACAAAACTGGCTGAGGACTAAGGCTAGCTTCAGACTATGGCAGTAGAACAGAGTTCCTAGCAGGACCTGCCTGAGGATGGGTCCCTGGACAAATGCAGAGACAAGATCTGACTGTCCAGAGATAGCCCCTCATGTACTGGGAAGCTCCACATCCGGTCTGACTTGGGGAGAGGGTGAGGAGCCCCAGGACATTGTGAGTCATCAACTAGTGGATCTATGGGCCAAACCCTCAATCTTAAGCAAATGGAAGGGAAAATTCATATAACTACATTTACAATTCAGCAGCCTCCCTCTCCAGACAGGCTGTTTAGAATAGGGCTTGCTCTTCCTGAAGCAATCTCTTGACTGTTCAAAAGAAGTCTTCCCCGAATCACTTCAAAAACTAGAGATATTGCCATCAGGGGCAAGGAGATCAAAAGCACGTTAATCTCCTCTATCAGAAGGCCAGCCACTTACCAAGTCTGAGAATGTTACCCAAGTGCTGCCCCCTGATCCCTCCCGACCGTCCCTGGGACTGGTACCTTGGATCTTGGAAAACAGAAGTATGGTTTTACTTATGCAGGTCGCTATCTCAAGAAGATGCATGGAACAATAACAACCATCCCTCAGCCCGAAGGCTGCAAAAGCGTGTTTCAGAATTCCTAAGTGGAAGAGCTGTGGTTGCTTTCTTTAAAGAGGGATCAAAACATTGAAATCCACCCTAGAGCATTGCTGTGTACGCTGAGAGTGAGTCACACTGATTAATGGGGCACACACAAGGAACTTGCCCTCTCATCAGTAAGAAAGATTCTCTTGGCATTCCTCAGGAAGAAGTGGGCCCCATAGCTCTAAGCACTTGGGAAGGTACTACCTGTACAAGTTGGTTGGTATTGCAGGCTTACCTGTCTTGGGCTCTGTCTTATAACACTAGGCTGCTACAAAGATTGCATTAATAGAAGTATGCATCCAAGAATAATGGAGGTGAGGCCTTTTTGCTTCTGTATGGCTAACCTCTACAGAGTGTGTTGCATTCTGAACCCTTGCACATTACAGCAAACTTTGCCCAAACAGAAAGAGCCATATGGAAGGTACAGAGGATGAGAGGAGCTCTGGGACCACAACGTTTGACCTGGTTGTACAGTCAGGACAAATGTAGATTGATGATTAGCACTTATCCTAAGTCATACTCCTACCTTCCTCACTCTGCCCCTAACCTCAGGGGTGTTGATACTTCTCCCTCAAATGAACTTTGAGCTCCTTTTGGGCAAGGATGGTGACTAACAGTACTTGGCATGCTTAAGAAATATTTTCTGAATGAATGAATGAAGGAATGAACAAACAAACAAAAAGGCAAACAAAATGGCTGCCTTGCGGGGGCGCCTGGGTGGCTCAGTGGGTTAAAGCCTCTACCTTGGGCTCAGGTCATGATCTCAGGGTCCTGGGATCGAGCCCCACATCGGGCTCTCTGCTCAGCAGAGAGCCTGCTACCTCCTACTCTCTCTGCCTGCCTCTCTGCCTACTTGTGATCTCTGTCTGTCGAATGAATAAAAAATAAAAATCTTTAAAAAAAAATGGCTGCCTTGGGAGGATGCCTTGGGAGGTGCCAATATCTGCCCAACACACCCCTCCATGGAATGAAGGGAGAGCCGAGCCTGCCAGTGCAAGGAGGTGATGAAGGACTTGCTATATGCCTCCCAAAGACAGACCAGGGGCTGACGGATTAGGCTCCTGCAGGGTCTAGCAGCGAGCCAACTCCTGCTATAGAAAGCATGAGAATGAGCACCAAAGTGGAGAAAGACAAAGACAGGGTTCACAGTCACAAAGTTGGGGGTCCTCAACTGCCTAGCCCTCTCAGCATCCACTCCCGTTCCTCTTAAGCCAACTAAAACCACGGCTGGCTCACAGGTGTTGCTGTGAGCACAAAACGACCTTCTGCCAGTAGTGGGGACAGTAAAAACTGCAGAGAGCTCTAAACAGGTGAGCCACAATAACAGAGATGAAGGCATTCTAGGGGGAGGGGACAGTTTAGCCTAAGACATGGCAGAGGAGAGCTCAAGAAGTCACTGGGCCCCAGGTGCTCAAGCCCTTCACTGTGAGCAGCTGGTCAGGACATCTGGGCTGACTGTGGACCCAGCTGGGAGGCTGGCACCTGAGATGAGGCAGCAGTGACGTGGGAGACCAGGGGACCTCTGCATAGGGCTGGAGGGGGCCCTTGCTGGGGGTGCATGTCCAGATGCAGGTGGATGAAACTCATTACTCTCTCTCTACTGTGACCAAAGCAACACTGAGCATACACCCAGCCACTCGTCACTGTGATCCTCTCTTGTTTGGGACAGTAAGGAGGCTCAGAGTCTAACTGGTAGCCTGTAGCTTGTAAGAGCCACTGGACCTGCAGATTTTTAAAAAATACAAACACCTCTCCGTAACACTGCCAGCTCCAAGAGAGCAGGAGCCCCCATGGCTTCTGTGCTCACTGCTCTATCCACAGAGCCAGACGCCTGGTCAACACTCATGAAGTACTTGCTGCCTGACCAGTCACACCCTGTCCTCACCCTTCTCCCTTTGCTCAGCTTCTCCCCTAATTTCACGTTCATCCTGCTGTCGCATCTGTCCTTCTGAAAGCACCTTCGATCCTCTTTTGTATAAGGCAAGGTAGACATAAATGTAAAAGAAAGAGCACAGAACACATACAGAACCCACGGATGCATCCTTTGTCCAGGCAGCTTCTACACGGATGGGGCTCTGCCAACCTTTCCTGCCACCTCCCAGAGGCAGGCCAGGTGGGGGAAAGGAGCAGAAGTTCAGCTCTATCCCAGGGAGGCCCTCCTACCAGGCTGCTCCCAGAGATTAGGTTACCTCCAGACCCAGAGGTAAGGTTGCCTAGCAACACTCATCAGCCTCCTCACCTCTAAATCCTGCATTTGTGTCTTCCGTGTCCGCAGCACGGTGTGAGCATGACCCCGAGCGCCCTCCCCCTGCTGCAGCGCCCCACCTAAAATGGGCTCATCTGTCTGCCTTACTGAGCCTTCAGCTGCACTGGCCTGGGACTTCTAGCCTCGACTCGCGGGTGCCTGTGGAGCAGAAGTGCAGGGGCAGGCAGATGGACTGAGCCACTGTGTCGGACTAGCACACACCACCGAGAAGCAAGAAGGAGAAGATGAGCTGAGAGCCCCTCGGATGTCTAGCTGATGTGGACCCCATCACCCCAAGCCTCCTCCTCAGAGATTTTCTGCTTGCAGGAAAACACTTGATTTTTTCATCCAGAAGGGTCAAAAACATGCAAACGTGTAAATAAATGAAGTGTTGCTTAAGACCATGTCTAAACAGTGTGCAAAAATAAATATCCTTACTCTAAAGCAAGACAGTATACAGTATCCATCTGGGGAAAGAGGAAAACAAGGAGGGATTTGGGGGAAAGAGCTCTAGGAGATCTAAACTTTATCTGTGGCTCTCCAGAAGCCATGGAAAAGGGCAAAGAGCCTCCAACTCACAGACTCCCAAACTTGGGCTCTCACCCCTTCATTTTGGCTCAGAGAAACCTTGCCAGACAGCCTCCTTGCTGCCAGTGAGGACAGATTTCTCTGTGGCCTCTCCCCTTGCTTCTCCAGCTTCACTACCAGGCAACTGTCGGCCACGAGAGTGTCCACGGGAAAACACTCCCCCTTTCCACTTCACTCAGAGATTAAGCCACACTTTCTTGTATTAGGTCTAAAACAAGTCAACTCCATCTGGCCCCTGTTTCCCAGCCAAAAGTTAAAACTTTAAGCATTACACACATAAAAAAGCAAAAAAAGCAATTTAAGCTCTTTATGATGAAATTTATTTTTGATAGTGAAATGAAGAACAGACCCGGGGAGAGGGTCAGATCGAGGCACTTCGGAGCTACACTGGCAAATACAGCAGCCACCAGCCACAGAGGCCCACTTAAGTTTAAATTAATTAAAATTAAATAGAGTTAAATAGAAGTAAAAACTGAGGTGTTCAGTTGCACGAGCTCTTTTCAAAATCTCAGCAGATACAAAGAGGCACTGTGCTGAACAGCTGAGATATACTGAAGAACATTTCTACCATCGCAGAAAATTCTACTGGACGGCACTGCTCCAGGCCATTCCAGAAGCAGGCTGTGGTCACAGTGGTCCACCCCCAGCATGGTGGGCTCTGCCTCTAGGCCCACTGATTGCCCATACGCCCCCAACTGTCAGTCACTTCTAAGCTGGACCCTGCATCTTCAGTCTCGGAGTTGGGGGGGGAGGGGTCCTATATCCAAGGCCCCAATACTTCTGAGAATTTTCCTACTGCCCCTAGTGCTGTACCTCAACCAGATTTATCTCCTTAGCCCATCACGAGTTACTCTGGGACCTCTCCTTCATACCACTCTAGGGGCACACTGGACAGAACGGTGGCCTTCCTCAGCATGTCCACCCGAAATCTGTGAACATGGACCACTTTGGAAAAAGGATCTTTGTGGATGGAATTAATAAAAAAAAAAAAAAAAATCCTGGAGGCGCCTGGGTGACTCAGTGGGTTAAGCATCATGACCTTGCTTTCAGCCCAGGTCATGATCTCAGGGTCATGAGATCAAGGTCTGCATGGGGCTCTGTGCAGAGTCTGCTTGAGATTCTCTCTCCCTCTCCCTTTGCCCTCCCACTCATGATGTCTCTCTCTCTAAAATACATAAATAAAATCTTTTTTAAAAACCCTCGATTAATTGGAGGACCCTAAATCCAATGACAAGTGTCTTTGTTACAAGAAGAGAAGATACAGACAGAATAAGGAAGGCAGCATGAAGGGGGAGGCAGGAATGGGAGCTCCAAGCCAGGGAGAGGCCAGGGCTCCAGCAGCCACCAAAAGTACAAGGGAGGTGTGGAACAGATACTCCCTCAGCTCTGGAAGGAACCAACACTGCCAACCCCTGGATTTTGAACTTCTGGTCCCCATGACTACAAAAGAATAAATTTCTGCTGTTTTAAGCCACCAGGTTTGTAATTCTTTGTTAGAACAGCCCTAGGACACAAATGCAAGGGGTTAATAGCAAAGGACAACTCAAGGGGGTTCCTCTCCCCAAGCAGATGCCATTAATATCCACACCCATCCTGCGGCATCCAGCTTGGACCCATGGGTCCCCACAGAGCAGGAGCAGAGAGTCAGGCAAGCAGACCAAGCTTTGAGCGCCAGGGCCGCTATCTATGCCTGGTTTGCATGTGCCAGAAAGAAGCACCTGCTGCTGGAGACAGAGAGAATGAGCTGGGGACAATGAGCCCCTCTCAGGACTCCTCAAATGATGCCACCGAGTTGGCTGTGCTCCCCCTCCCACTTCCGAAGTGCTTCTCTGCTGGTAGCTCAATCCAGGACATCATACCCTCACCCCTCTTTCTGCTGTCGGTCCCATTCCAAGGCTCCCTCCAACCCACCCGTTCCAGGAAGTGTTCTCAGACCAGCCATCTCAGCATGACAGCCACATGCTGCAGCAGAAGGAACCCTGGGTCTTAGGTTTGGCTTAGCCACAGGCTCACTGTAAGACCCCCCACCACTCCCCTTAGTCTGTCTCTGTATCTCCCTGAGCCTCAGGATGCACACCTGCCGCGAGGGGTGAGGCTAGACTGCTTGACAATTCCAGCTCCCACACTGTACCTCCACCAGCTGGGACCATCACTCACCTGCACTGTCCAGCTAAAACTGACATTCATTGAGCCATGTGCAATGATATATGCTTTATATACCTCATCACACTCAATCGATACTTTGTGGATGGATGGATGGATGGATGGATGGATGCAAGGAGGAGGACAGGAGGGGAGGAGAGGCTGCACTCAACAAAGTACCAAACTCAGGAAGGCAGAGCCCTTGTCCCTCTGGCCAGACTTGCGCTGAGTGTAACTACCCACTTGGGGCTCAGTCAGATGGGGAGGGAACACTAAAGACCTTACGGAAAGCAGAGAAGATCTAGGAAGTCTCTTCCATCTGGATGCGGTCCCCACACCCACGGCCTCTCCAGCCCACGCCCTCCCTTGGACTGCAGGAGCCTCAGAGAGTAGTCAGCGCTCTTAAAGACAGACCGCCAGTGGTAGCCAGACCCCTGCACAGAGGCTGGCCTGCTGCATCTCGGGAAGTTCTCCCCAGCCTGCGCGCCTGGGCTTTGCGAAGCAGACGTACCAGCATCAGGATTAACCTCAGTCAAAACCTACTGGATGCCAGGGATCCTCTCAGTCACCTGAGAGCTGCGTGATACACCACACGCCCTGCCACCGTGGCCTGCTCCTCTGGGCCACCACATTTCACTTTCACTTGTTTGTCACAAGTAACCTGAGCTCAGCGGGCCTGATCGTGGTGTGTTAGTCCCTCCACGGCCCAGAGAGGCCAGCCCAGCTGCCGTCAGCCTTGTTCTCATTACTCTGCAGAGAAGGGGCCTCACTCATGTTACTGCATCATTTAGGTGCTGGGGCACGGGCCCAGCTCCCCAGGAGGCTCCGCCAGCTGGTTTCCAGGGCGCAAGCTAAACCCTAGGAGGTCCCAGCACCTCTTATCACCATCAAACCTTCCGGAACTTGCTGAACGTCAAGCATTTGCTTTCCTTCTCCACAGGCCCCTCGGTGCACCTCACGGTGCCAAAAGAAAGGCGCCTCGTGCTATTAGCTCAAATAAGGAAAATAATGCTGGGAGATTGAATTTTCTGCAGACTTGTTTAACTTGCTGATTTCTAAGCACTCAGTGCTGGCAGCCGTGCGGGAGTGGGCTGCCAGCCGGCGATTTCTCGGCCGCTTCTTGAAAATATTCGTAGGCTTATTAAATCAGCATGAGTCACTCTCTTGCCTTCCTCACAAACATGAATCACAAATCATCGAAACCCGAGGAAAACACGTGACTCTGAAGTTTCTTCAGGACCTAAAGAATCTGAAGAGCTGGGGGAAAGCATTGGCAACCTGAGGTCTCCCCACTGGCAGAGACAGAACTCCCCAAGCGGGGCTCTAGGGCCGCCACGGGGCAGAGAGAGCCGCCAGGTGGAGCCGCAGGGACCCCCGGCCCCAGAACCACGCAGACCCGGCCCACGGGCATGCCCCTGGGCTCACTCACCTTGTCGTGCTCCGTGCCAGGCACCTGGCTGTACGCTGGGCCGCCCG
The DNA here is from genome assembly GCF_922984935.1 of Meles meles. NCBI lineage: Eukaryota > Metazoa > Chordata > Mammalia > Carnivora > Mustelidae > Meles > Meles meles. The sequence continues at coordinate 110,093,804 of NC_060068.1, forward strand.
CAGGGAGCAGGGTCGGCCCGGGCTCTGCACTCACAGAGCTTAGAGTCTAATGCAAGTTTCTGAAGTGACCAGAGCCCTGTTTCTAGTCCTCTCCTTGCTGGGAAAATGCAGGCAACCTCAGCTTCCCTATGCTAATGCCTACCCCCAGAGCTGCTGTAAGGACGCAGAATAGGTGCACACGCTAATGCGTGTGTGGACTACTACGTCAAGTCCCTCACACCGCTCCTGGCACACCGCTCCTGTGCAGCAAGCCGTCTGCCATTTCTCTGGAAGGAAAAGAGAGATCTGTAACATCCTACCGAACCATAGAGCCCTCTCCTGATCCCCGCTGACCATTCTGGCTGTGTCCACACAACCTGGAATCTGGGCACCAGGCTTGGTCTTCTGGGGCAGGGTGTCGGCAACCCTGCAGCTCTGGCTGAGGAGCAGCCCCCTCCTGGGTCTCAGGCCTGGGACTCCTCCCCCTCCCTCTCCCCTCCACTTCCCCACACCGCTTCCCACTTCCGCCCAGAGCTTCAGGTCCACCTTCCCAGCAAATGCAGCAGCATTCCTTCCTCGGCAGGCTTTCTTCTCTGTCTTCTGGCCAGTAGGACCTGACCACATTCTCTGCCTACAGCCCTCACCTCTCTCCAAAGGGACAAAGACTACCAAGAGCAGTTTCCTCCACATGGCCCGAGTATTCCCAACAACGCTTGTCCTCTCTCCCCCCAAAGCAAGGTGCAAGAACTCGAGTCTTGCCCTTGATGCTCAAGCCGGACGCCCCCACCCCCAACAAACCTCTCTCTCCGACTCTCCATTTTCAGCCTCAGGCTAGAAACACCACCTTCCAAGCTGCTGCCCAGGGCAGAAGCTGTGCCCTGAATGCCCCGCTGGGGCAGGGAGGGGAGCCATTCACACACTGGAAGGTGGGACGGAGGAACCCAATGTAGGCGTGGAATCTGCACGGCTGGTCAGCATGTGCTTAAACCTGCGTATGCAGGATCATCTCCTGAACCCTCGTGACAACCCCACTTCAGGGCAAACAGCCTCAGAGATGCAAAGGGCCCGAGGTCAACACGCAATGCAGGGCATGAGGACTGTTACGTGTAAGTCAGGCTGGAAGGAGATAAAGGAGTAGTAGGCCCATTGGTGGAAGGGCTGCGGTGTAGACAACAGAACACAGAAAAGCCTTGGTGGCTAACCTCAGGAACCTAACTCCTTCCCACATGTCCACTACCCACCTCCAAGGCCGACCTCTGATTTTAGGAAGCAACTTTATCAACAGCAAACTCTCCACACTCAGGCCCTGTGCACCCCCTGGAGGGACCAACCCACACACACACCCACCCAGAACAAGACCAAGAACTCCATGAACGCCCAGGTTGTCTGCAGGCAGCGGCAGAGCTGTCCCGACTAAAGGAGACAGTCCCTTCCAGGGCCAAGGTCAGCATGGAAACCTCAGCCCAAAAGCAATACAGCTAAACATTCCCCGTGGAGGAAAGGGGTATCCAGACAGCCTAAGACTCACGACAGTTCTGTCCCTGACCTTCTACTCAGAGCAGCCACCTTCACCATGCAACCCCTGCACACTGGGTGACACCATGCCCTCGCACGCTCTCCCGGGAGGCTCCATGGAGCTCCCGCCGGTACCCATCCACCCACCGCCATGACTGTCCCCCACTAACTGTCCGGGCCTAACAGCCTTGCCCCTGCCCGGAGGGGTGCTCTCCAGCCTCCAGACTCCTTGAGCGGCCCCGGAAGTGACAAATGTGTCATGGTAGTGGCCAATTACACATGCTAATAACAAGTCCATGCCGGGGCCCAGAGTCACCCAGATGGTAGAGGGGATTTATGGCCCAAACCTGATTTCCCAGAATCCAGTGAAGGCAGGAACAGAGAGAGACAGAATCTGACAGAACTCTCTTCCAGGTCTCACTGGGAGCCCGTGTATTTTTGGAGGGCTTTGGCTTCGTCTGTGTGCTGTACTTTATTGCTGGCAGAGAGACGGGAAATTTATTACTTTACAAATCATACCGTTCGCGGCATAAATGAACTGTCTGGCTGCGGCACGCTCGAGCCCAGATGATTTGCGGAACGTCTAATGGTAAACGGAGTTATGCTATCTGCTTACGGCCTCCGAGACAAAAGCCAACCGTAACGCAGAGCATCTGCACAGTGTAACTCGAGGCCGGCAAATTGGCTGCGACTCCTCAATGTTGGCTCAGCCGCATTACATAACTCGGTGTGCTCGACTGGGGACTCCGAGGAACGCGGGGCAGCCCCGGGGTGCGATGAGCCGGCCCTGACCGGGCTGTGGATGACAAGCAGGGCACCATGGTGGCTCAGGGACCACCGCTTCCCCCAACCCCAGGGTCAGGGCTGGGCAGGGCACCACAGCCTGGCCAGTCCTGAGGCCTGCTAGCAATCAAGAGGCAGGGTGGGCTCCTGGGCCTGCCTGGGAAAGGGGGAGCTTGCTCCAGCCCTGCTGCTCCCAATTCCCCAAATTCGGACTGGGAGGTTGATTGTGAAGTTGCTACAGCCCCAACGTAGCAACAAGAGCCAGGCAGCACTGACAACCCATGGGGTGGTCTACCCTCGGCTGGTTGGCCCAACTGGCAGGCAGAGAGGATGGATCACACGACCATCACCATCGACAGGCTCAGCCCAGGGCATGGGATATGGGACATCACTAGGACAGGGGTGAAGGCAAACCATTTAAGGAGGAAACCTACAAGCCACTTTGTCTCTCAGAGCTCTCTGAGTAGCAGGGATGGCCAGGATTCAAATCCAGCTATCCTAAGTTTGCTCTCATAGACCTACCCTGAACAGGACAACTTAATAATCATTATTTTCACAAAGCCCTCAAAACAACCCTAAGATAGGCTTATCATTGTCCTCATTTTGTAAGTAAGCAAACTGGGGCTCAGAAGAAGCCTGTTGGGGTCCCTTGACCAAGCTTATACGGTTAGTGGGTGGAAAAGCCAGGATTCACAGTCAGGATCCTCTCGTTCTGAAGCTTCCATTTTTTCCCATGGCACCTTCCTCCCAGGATCGAAGGTGTCCTTTTATGGCTTCCCACCGTATCACACTGGGCTGTTTGGGACAATGCCATCAGATAGTCAATCAGGAAGTATTTTTCTCTGTGCAGCAATGGGTCGGAAAAATGCCCCCAGAAAGAGAGGTCCATGGCTGGCTCCTGGGAACTCACAGTTGGATTATTCTCAGGTGTGAACCCCAAGAAGTATAGGCCAGACAATGTCCAGGAGGTCTGGGAGCATGAGGTGACCAGGGAAAGCTTCTGGAGCAGGAGGTCTTTGAGTCACCCAATCATCACCGTGACCCAGGAGGAGCAGCAGAGAGACCCTGCTTCAGACAAACCTGGTGCCCGTTTCTGGCTCGGGGACTTGGGTGACCTCTGCATGGCCAGAGGGGGACCCAGTGGAGCTGGCCCATTTGCAGATGGGCCCAAGGGCCCTGCCTGACTACAGACACAAGGTTAAGCTCGGGCTTAGAACGCAGCACCAGGAAAAGGTCAGCCTCTTACTGAGTGTTAGCCTGGTGAAGTCTTTAGCCAAAGAGCAAAAACAAAAATGTTGTCTGAAGAGCTGATTTTAAAATAGGGAATGGTATTTTAAAACACTTTGATCTTCAAAACTAACAAAGCTGTCTTGTTACCATAGAGAATTTTGACTATGCCACTTGGCAGTCAAAATAAAAGGCTGTTTACTGAAGACTCCTCTAAAAATAGCCTGTTGTTCACAAGCCTTACGAGACAAACGCTCAGCCCAGCGGCAGCAGGCTGTCACTCTCACACCTCACGCATTCATTCAGCTACCCTCTCATTCGGTGAGGCTCGTGTCTCCTGTGCATTTCCAGCTCCCTCCGGGACACCTGCCGATTAGGTCCCACAGTCTCTAGAGAACCTTAGCTAATGGACTTTGGATAGCATGGAAACGTCGCCTTCAGTAAGGAAGCCTCTTAGGCTCATCAACAGTCCACACGTGTCCACATGAAGCACAGTCTGCAGGAGGACAACAGCATCCGCACCCTTGTCCGACAAATGTTCTCTGGTGTTCCCACCAGGGGCACTGGCGCGTTTCTCTCAGAACCTTTCTGGCACATGACTCACCCCATATGCTCAGAAGAGGCTGCAGCAGCCCTGACTTGGGCTCCGATCTTCTAAGAAAATCCCCTCAAGCCAGGAGATGAGGCCCCGACCTGGACAGGAAGCCAAGTGGGGAACACTCCAGTCATGCCCCTACGCTGCCTGCAGCACAGAACTGAAGGAATTTCTTTATTCCTATGGGCACGCATTCCAGGAAGTGCCAGAGCTCCCTGGGGCCTGGGCAGCTCTTTTGGAAAAATGAGGGGGAAAAATTAAAAAAAAAAAAAAATGGCCCTGGGCCCAAATCTAAGTGCACTTCCAGCCCAGATGCCAACTCAGCAGAAGGAAACACACACACACACACACCCCCCAAAGCCCCTGTGCACTCAGTCTGCACAGCCTCTCCTGGGGTGACAAGCTTCCAGGAGTGTGCCTGTGGTAATAGCCACCAGGAGAGTAACTAGAGAAGACAAAGACGCTGAGGACAACACTGAGTTCCTCTTGTGAAACAAAGCAGGGTGTTGTCTGCTCCCACTAAAGTTGAAGACATAAGAAACTGGTTTAACTAAAAACGTCTAGGAAGCTCTGATTTTTCACATGACTGGGTCCAGAGATCCCCAAGACAGTCTAGGGGATGTATCGACCTTTCCCCAGAGAAGTTTGCACAACACTTTGCATCCAATGTTACAGGGGAACTCACATGAAGAAATTTTGTCCTGGGTTTCCCAGCACTCTCCTGTCATCTGCCATCACTCTCCAACACCCATGCTCTGGAAAGCAATGGAAGGAGCCATGCCTGTGGCCATGAGAAGGCCCAGGACACTCTCTGTGCCCCTCCGAAGACTCTGACTTCTTGACAGTGGAAATGAAGAAGACTGTAGCTTGTCAATGTCTCAGTGGGGTACCCTTTCTACCTTTCAACGGTCCTGCCTGCACAGGGAGACCAGGACTCTCTACCCAGCTCTGCCTGGTTGGAGATGCTTCTGCCAAATGTCTATTTCCCAGAAGATGTGCCCGCAACACACAGACAGGCCACTGTGCTGGTCAGGGCCGTGACCTACCTACCCCACCCGTTGTCCCCACAACAGCCACATTTTGTACTGTCTGCCCTCCCACCTGCTGCTGAGCAAAAATCCACAGGACAACCTCTCACCTAGGAGCCGGGCCCATCTGATTCCCTGCCCTGGGACTCAGGAGTAGGAAATCCTGGAAGGGTTACAGCACGCAGCAGGAGATAGAGCTGAAAAATCTTAACATTTTCCCAAACTGGAAGCTTGTGGCTCTCCCTAGGCTGAGGAGACAGAAGGCAGAGGGGCAGAGGAGAGGGCGAAACCCTTCCCAGTTATGTCAAGAGAGGCCAGCGGGGGGCAGAGGGGGCAGAGATGCTGAGCCACCATCTCCTATCCCTGGGGCCCAGAGCCTGCCTCCTATGGCCTGGGCTGATTTGGGGGTGTGCTCTTGGGCCACAGATACACTGAAACTCATGGAGATTCCATCACAGGTCTCTCCACTGATGTCCTTGAACCCCAAACCCCACCAGCAGGGAATGAGTTGAGCTAACCATAGCAGAGGTCTCTGGAACAGTGCCCCTAGGGCGCTTTGGAAGTTCAGACATCTGGATGCCACCCAAGGCTCCTGGCCCAGTTTGTCGGGAGTGACAGTGCACAGCTACAGTGCCACAAAACTCTCCCGTGCCAGGATGCTGGGCTGGGTTTAAGAACCACGAGTTTGGGTCACACACCCCTTGCCTCAAGAAAACTGAAATCCCAGCATCCAGATGGCAGAGGACAGGGTTTGGGGAGCAATGTCGTTTTTTGGGAAGTTCCAGCTCATTCTGGCAAAACCTGTTCTCCTCTCTCGGGCCTACAAAGGCAACCCCACCTCTTCCAGGAGGCCAGTCCTTCTTGTAGGAACGTTCCTTGGGCCCCACCTTCCCCACACCCTGACAGCCAGTGTTTCGTGTGGTTTGCAGCCTACACCACACAGGAAACCCTTGTGCCTGGGGAGCTCCCAGCCTAGGGAACACACCTGCGTCCTCCCAGACACAGAGCCATCCCTGGACCTCCGCTGAGCTCCTGCTGGAGGCTCAGGCCTGATGAAGTTGTGTGGGTGGGGCTCATAGAGGGAGAGAGATCAACTCCTCTTGACCTTTTGGATCTGCTGTGACCCCTGGGCTAGGCACTGTGGTGGAGGAAGGCAGGCCCAGCACGTCTTCACAGGCAGCAACAAGACACATGAGAGAACTAAGCTTGGGCCGGTGAGTCAACCCAGAGCCCAGGATCGTTCTGGCAAAACCTTTATACCTTGTCTTAGTAAGGGTATTCAGAAGGGTACCCTTATGGGTGTGGGCGGGAGAGACAAGAGTTTCGGGAAGAAGGAAGGAGAAGAGCGGAGCCATCCGGAAGCACCTTCCAACCCAGGCAGGCGGCCGGCTCCCCCAGGGCCCAGTCCCGGTGTCAGCTACCACCCTGCGCCGCCACGGTTCTGGGCGGTCGGGTGCAGCTGGAAGTGTGCAGGCGTGGCGAGGGCCCCACCGTGCAAAATGTGCATTTGATCAAGGTCGAAAACATGGTGTAACATGAGTTCTCGTGATCTATTGGATTTCTGGAAAATGCCCTGAACTCCTCACTCAAGTTCAACCTCAGGTCTCAGGAAAAACGGGTTTGTTAATTCAAGCAATTCCCCAGTGGTTAGTAGTTTATACCACATGCCTTGAAACAATGGGGCCTGAGTCAGGGGAGAAGTTGAATGGCTTACTAGGAGAGGGCCAAGGCCTATCTGTTAGCCTTGACAGGTTCAGCAACCTCCCGCACTGGATGGCCCAGCTCTCTGCCAGCAGCCCCATGAGGCTCGGGGGAGGGCTTGGCCTCTGGAGCTCAAGCACCCACATGGAGAAGCCCCTCTCTTCAGAGAACAGCCAGTCTCCCTGATGTGCAACCCCACCCGCCAGAGAACTGCTGTCTGCCCTCGCTTGCCCCTCCAAGAAGCCTATGCCTCCCCCTCAGGCCCTGGGTCCACCAGGACCAGGACCACCCCACCGAGCCAACTAGGGAGCTCGTGCTGGCCAACGTGGATGAGAGGCAAGTTCAGTCCCACTTGTGGGTTGGTCTCAGGCAAGGGGAGACTTTGGGGAGGACCCTTTTAAGAGAAGACAAATGAGTGCAGGAAACCTCCTAGCCACTCGGTAAATTCCATTCCTTCACACAGTGACTATTTATTAGGCATCCAACCCTGTCGGTCTTACCATTCGAACCCATGGAACACATCCCAGGGGTGGACCTGGGAGAATGTGCCAGGCCGAAAGGACAGAGCGACCGTCAGCACATATTAGCAGCACCCATCTAGGACCCTATTTGAACTCCTAACAAATCCCGAGGTAGGTACAGCTGAGGAAGCGGAGGCACGGGATCCCCTCTCCAGCTGGTAAGCAGTAGTATGGGCGTTCAGACGCAGGCAGTCCAGCTCCAGAGCCCCGCCTTGCCCACCTCCTGGATCACCGTCCTCCCCACTGTTCCATCATTCCAATGCAAGCATCCGCGCTCCTGTTCATCTAGCACACCCAGGCACAACCGAGTGAGACCCCTCGGGTATACCCCAGGTCTGTCTGCATTCCAGCTCCACATTGCTGGCTCCCCTGCCCTGCCTCAGTGCCTCTCAGACAAGATGATCAACCTCTCGGGTTCATTCTCCCTCACTCTGACACGGAAACCATAGGGTTCTTGACATAATTACCCGCAATAATAGATAAAGGGCTTAGCACTTTGGGGGGGTCTGTAAATAAAGGGCTGGTAAAAAAAAAATAGCTGCTTTTTAAGAACTATGATGATTACAACATGGTGATATTAACAGGTTATATACATGAGGGGCTGGTGCAGAGGAGCCCTGACCAGGCCGAAGTTGGAGGGAAAGGAGGGTCTCCAACACACTGTCACGTGCCTCGGCATTACTGGGCTCCCACTGCACTTTTTACCTAAAGGAAGCAGCTTTCTTTTTTATCTTGCCCAGTGCTCCCCTCTTTCTCCCTCCTCCTCCCCACCCCTGTTCCCACCATAACCCTGAGCACAAGCACCCGGGACCTCCAGGTGTGAGCAACTCAGGCATGCCACTACAAACAAGGATCGAGGAATGCAGAAACGCTCGCCACTTTTCAGAGGTTTTAGCATCAGCACCCCGCAATAAACTTGATATTCGTTGGCAGCACCTTCACTTAGGACTCCTTCCGGTAAATCCGGAAAGATGGAAACATACAAGGGATGTGAGCCACGGCTGCTCCATGGGGGAGCGCCTGCTACGCCACACCAGCAGAGACCGCCAGGAGAGATGATCCATTCCCAGATCCCAGACCTCAGCAACACAGCAAGCAGAGACCTCAGTGGAGGGTCGGACTCCTTCTGTGACTTTCCCCCTCCACACCTGGGCAAAGGTGGGCATTTTAGGTCCAGTCTGGTCTCAGGGGATATTCCCAGCACCCCAGCAAGGTGACGGTTAGTCCCTCCCAAAAGCTGAGTAGCAGGCCAGGGGCCAGAGAGATGCGGAGATATGCTCTGCTCGGGGCAGAGCCGGGACCAGAGCCAAGCCCCACACCCCGGGCTCTTGGCCAGGGGACGGATGTAGTAGCCCACATTGCCTGCCTCTAGAAGGCTAAGCCACTCCTAGTGCTGGCTGCTGGGCTAAGAGGTCATAGCTATGCCTCACAACACCCTAGCCAAGTTTTCCACAAAACCGTCCAAAGCCAACAGGAGCTCCAGGAAGCATCAGGCCATGACTGCAGCTCCCTTCCCCAGCTGTGGGAATCTTCAGCTCCCTTGGGCCTGGACTAAGCGTGTGCTCCACGCAAGCAGGGGAAGTGTACCAAAAGGGGATCCTTCTCTCCAGACAAGGCCTGGCCCCAGCCGGCTGGTCTGCTGCTCATGGAGATGGCCAGATCAGACCCCAGCAGCCAAAAGCAGCACTCACTGAGAGATGAAACAGACACAGCCTGAGCTCCGCAAGGCACCCACCCGTCACTGTCCCACTCTGCCCCAGACACCAAAGACCCACAGCTGCAACCGTGTGCAAAGGCCTTAATTCCAGCTCAGCTGCACGAACACACGACCCGTCACATCCTCAGCAGCAGGCCCAAAAGTTTAGCAACAGGCAAGTAGCAGCTGGACCCTGAGGACAAGCTGAGAAAGATAGGCCCTCCACCACTTCCCACGGGCACGGGGTGGTGCGAGGTCCAGGAAGAGGTGACAGGGACTGACCCAGGCCTCTCTGCCACTCAGAGAAGCCTGCCCAACACATGAGCCAGCAGCACTGTCTCGGGGATGAGAAACGGGCCCAGTTTCCGCCCCACCAAATCCTTCAGGGTGACCACTGAAGCTGCGAAAAATCAATTTTCTGCAGCTTCTTCGGAAGCCAGGATTTATTTTCTGAGTGCACAGAGCCACTGGCTCAGGTGTTTCCCATCAGCTCCCTCCAGGCTTCCAGGCCACCAAGCAGAGCCGGCTGCCTCCCTTCTCCCCAGATGCTGAAACCCATGGCCAGAGCTCTACCTGCGAGAACAGAAGGCCTCACGCAGGAAAACCCAGCCCGGGCACCAGGGGTCCATCCCCAACAGCAGCAGCTCACATTCCTGGGATCCCAAGCCCCGTGCAAGGCACCCTCACACATCCCCACGTGGGGAGCGGAAGAGAGGGCAGGACTGCTGCTGGATCCTGGAATCACAGGACAGGAGTGAGAAGCTCTCAGTGGGAACCACGGTGCGACTGCTCCTCCAGGTCACCCCTATTTCCTGAGGGCCCACTGCCCAGGGCCTTGGCCAGGGATGTGTCCCCCCATCACCCATCTCAGCTGCAGGCCCGGACCCACGAGGCTCCCAACCATGGTGACCACAGCAGCTGGCATGAACTCGCAGAGACACGGGCCAGGTCTGTCACACACACCCCCACATTCAGCAAGGGACCCTGCCTGATGCCGGTCAGGCCCCTGACCTACTAGAAGGATCTATAGATCACTCCTGAATACATAAAATGTCCCAGAAAATTTGGATACAAATTCGGATACAAAGCAAATTAAATACGAACAAAACTACCGATGAAATAAGATGATGTGTAATTTACTAAAGTCAAATTACAAAGAGTGGGTTTAATGACAGAAAGAGGTTAGCTTGGGCCCATTCTGTTTCTGTCTTTTGATTTCATTAATGCTGATGCAGACAGTGAATGTCTGAGAACAGCCGTGTGCAAAGTGGCGCTGAAAACTCCCGGCCGTGTTTGCAAGGCTAAAGAGCTTCACATGAGCCACGGTGCTGCCCACAAGCCTGCAGCACCCACGTTAACGAGGGATCATGTGGTCATTCCACTGTCCTGTGCACCTGAAGCCACCTTAGCCTCATGTTAGTACTAAAATCTGCCCTAAATAAACTCTTAGCCCCCTCATCCTCATTTATTTCCCAGTATAGTTAGTGTCAACGATCTCTAACAAGTTGCCACGTGTCAAGTTCTTTTTTTTTTTGGCCATGTGACTGTGACACAGGGCCCTGGGGGCCATGAACTCTGGGCATGGCCCACTGGTGTGTGCTTTGTCCTGCCCTCCCTTCCAACTGAACAGATGCAACCCAACTAAACATCCTTTGTAAGGTGGACTATGGCCGTATTTGGTCTTCTCTTAGAGCAAACCATCAAATATACCAACGCCCTCATGAAGACACGCAAAGCTCTTTTTAAATGATATCGCAATCCTGGCTACAAGGAGGATACGGAGATGATATAGATAAGAGGTCATAGGAATTCCAAAGGATTTTCGTCCAAATAGGAGTGCACAGGTTTGAGAATTAAGACACAAGGCCCTGAACACATGGCGTACTCAAGAGCTGGGGACACATCACCAAGCCCTCCGTCGCCCTCCCCCTACCCCCGGGGAGTACGGCAGAGCACGGACACACTGGACATGCTGTGTTCTAGCCCGCGGACCACAGGCAAACTTCCCCACTGAAAAGGCAACTATGGGGTCACCGGGGAACCGTTAAGGTTACCATCTCAGCAGCGCCCTGTGGATCTTCGCACACTGGGTTTGCCCATTTTGAAATAGTTCCATAATTCAGCATCCGCAAGGGCTTTCCAGGGATGAAAACATCAGGGCTGCCAAAGTTTTAGCTAAAAATTCATGAGACAAACACTTACCCTTGAGAACACGGTATTCACTCTCTCCAGTTTGGGTTTTGTTTCCCCTGGCAATATGACCAGTACTCCCGAACTCTGTTTTACGGGGACTTTGGAAGTCCTGGGCTGCACAGGTGGGGGGCTGCCTGCAGAAGGAGGTTTTCTGCAATGGGGCCAGAGCCTGGCACCCTGCCCGAATACCCCTCCTGAACAGACATCTGTCCCTGGGGTGGGTACCAAGACCAACCACCCCTGAGGTCAGAGACCAGAGTCAGCTGGTCCACCCTGCTTGCATGAAGACTCCAGCACAACCACGGGACGTGGAGGGTTCTCCTAAGACTGAGCTTCCCTGGGGCACCAGCCTCAAGCAAAAATAAGCCTCCTTCTCATGCAGGCCTTCCATCACCCCGTGGTCTCTTCAGATGCCGCAGATGTCTTCAGTGCAGACACTGTCCAGGCAGGAATATCTCCCCTCAGCCTGTCCCCCAACATGCTGGAGGAAGCAGCTCTCCCAGAATCTCTCCACGGCACCAGCTAGACAAGTGCAGCTCAGGCTGCTGTCCACGGGACCCGACAGCCAGCCCCTTACCCTCCCGGAGGCCCCTCTCTCCCTCACACTCCCTGTGCGTGTGCACGCACACACACACACACGCATGCACGGATCACTTCTACCTCCTGCCCGGACAGTCTCTAGAAGAAGGGGGTGCCCTGTTTGCTGAGAAAGCATTGCTCTGTGTCAGTCACTTCTGCTCACTGCTCAGGTGTGAGGCTGAAGCCAGGATCCCACGGAGACAAAGGTCGGGCAACCCCACCAGGTGGGGGGCTGCACACAGGTCAGCCCAGCATATGGTATCAGGGGAAAGCACAGGCCTGGGAATAATTCATCAGCCAGTGGCAGCACCACCCGCCTCCAGGGAGGCAGCACACTTTCCAGGGACCCCCAAGACTTGGCTCCAAGCCAAGTCTACACCTCATCTGACTTGGGAAAGGCTTCTGTCCTCATTCATGTTGCCGGGACCCCCAGCATGCCCACAAGCAAGCCCTGACCTTCAACTTGAGTGCCTCAGAAAGGAGGCAGGAGTCCCTAGAGGAAGAGGGGCTCATCCCCGTCCCCTGCCAACATAGCCCCTTTCTTGATATGGGAGAACCCAGGGCCTTCCCAGAAACATAGTCCTATTAATTGGCTCCATTTCCCCCCCATCTCGTGACCCATTCTCTGAGATGACTGCTTAACAGTTACAACCATTACAAGTCCTCACAGCAATGCTAGAAAGGACAGATCACTCCCAGTTAGCAGATGGGCTAACTGAGGCTCACAGCTGGGTCCCAGTTTACTTAATAATGTAATAACTCAACAGCTTAAGTCACTGGCACAAGGAGCCAGTTAGCACGGGGCAGGCTACTCTCAAGGGGCTCCATGATCCTGAGTCCAGTCGTGTCTGCAGTGGGGAAAGCAGCTCTTCCACAGACCTTGACCAGTTAAGGGAGACACACGGAGGCTAGCCCCCTGCTCCATGGCCACTGCCCTGAACCAGCCCTCTCCCATGTCTGTTTTAGAAACTATGTGCCGCGGCCAACAGACACATGAAAATGTGCTCTGCATTGCTTGGCATAACAGAAATACAAATGAAAACCACAATGAGGTACCACCTCACACCAGTCAGAATGACTAAAATTAACCAGTCAGGAAATGACAGATGCTGGTGAGGATGCGGAGAAAGGGGAACCCTCCTACACTGTTGGTGGGAATGCAAGCTGGTGCAGCCACTCTGGAAAACAGCATGGAGGTTCCTCAGAAAGTTGAAAATAGAGATATCCTATGACCCAGCAATCACACTACTGGGTATTTACCCCAAAGATACAAATGTAGGGATCCGAAGGGGCATGTGCACCCCAATGTCCACAATAGCCAAACTATGGAAAGAGCCCAGATGTCCAACAGATGAATGGATAAAGATGTGACACACACACACACACACACACACACACACACAGAAATATTCCATCAAAAATAAGAGATCTTGCCATTTCCAACAACATGGATAGAACTAGATGGTATTATGCTAAGCAAAATAAGTTAATCAGAGAAAGACAATGATAATATGATTTCCCTGATATGAGGAATTTGAGAAATAAGACAGTGGATCATAGGGGAAAGGAGAGGAAAATGAAACAAGACAAAACCAGAGAGGGAGACAAACCATAAGAGACTCTTAATCTCAGGAAACAAACTGAGGGTTGCTGGAGGGGAGGGCGGAGGGAGGGATGGGGTGACTGAGTGATGGACACTGGGGAGGGTCTGTGTTGCGCTGAGTGCTGTGAATCCTGTAAGACTGATGATTCACAGACCTGTACCCTAGGGCAAAAATACATTATTTGTTTAAAAAAAAGGGGGGGGGAAGAAAAGGGACTATGTGGCCTCAGCCTGGCCTGCCCCACCCTGGTGGAGGTTCATGCACACTTTCCTCTCATTCCCTCCCCACCTCCCTGAAGCACACCTCTGGCATCATCACTCATTGCTCCGAAACCTTCCACAGCTCCCCAATATCACAGACTAGAGTCCAGGCAGGCCAGTCATTAAAGGCCTTCTGCGATTAGGAGGCAACCTCCGTAGACATCTCTCATACATACTATCTCCCACTCAGATGGGACTTAGCCACTGACTTTCTCACTTGGCCTGTCTCTAGGTGCCCACAGTTCAAGTGTGTGTAAACCCAGGTCTGCTGGGACCTGGGCCACTGAGTGTGCCAAAGCTTTCAGCGAGCTTGCCAGCATGCGGAGGCCTGTGCCCGTGTCAGGCAGCCTCAGAGCTTGGGGGGGCAGGGGTTGCTGGGCATGTGCATAGCAGGTCAATGATCTGAGCAGAGGGCATGCCCCAAAGGACTTCACAGACTGCCTGCACCCTGGCACGGTATCCCCATCATGTTGGCCTCCCTTGGCCTCATCCTCAGGGGCCTGGCAGTGCTGAGTCATCCCTCTCCCAGGACCACACTGCCCTCTCGGTCTCCTACAAAGCCTCACATGGACCACCGCTGCCACACAGCTCTTACACATTGGCCTTCCTGTATGTACTCGGGGATTTCTCCAGGGCCACACCCGGGGCAGGCGTCCACACGTGCATATTCCAAACTCCAGAACGACAGCCTGGCATCCCTGGGCTCTGAGGGGGAATCTGCTGACCTCCAGGGATTCTGGAAAACAAGCACCCTACCCCAGCTGAGGCATCTTCAGGCAGGAGACCAGACTCCCAGCAGGGCCACCCTCCCCAGCAAACCCTCATCCGGACTGGCCCATCCCACGGGGCTCTCTGAAGCCAGTGAGGAGATGCAGGCAGGCCCAGGGAGGCGCTGGGAGATACCACAGCCTCAGCAACTGCTCTACTGCTAGTTCGGAGTGACTCTGGGAAAGTCCTTGTTCCTCTCAGGCCACTGTGTCTTCACATGAAATGCAATGTGGGACTACACTGGGATTTCCCAGGTTGGCTCCCAGAGCCCTGTGGCCATGCTGTGGCCTGGAAGTCTACCCTAGCAGAGCCTCCTGTCCCTGGTGCTAACCCCAGGCACGGGCTTCCCCTTCACAAGACAGAATGCCAGTCTCACCCTTTCTTCCCACTGAGATAAGGGCTTCGAAGGAGCTACAGAATGGGAGACCTGGACCGGAAGTCCGTGTTCCCGCCAACCTGAGCAGGTCAGGGCAAGGTGAGCAAAGGGGGTCGGCAACAATGAAAGCCAGACAGTCAGTGCGCAGGTGCCTGGAGGGGCCAGCTCTGACCCCATGAATGAAGGAACCACATGCTGACAGGCCTCTACTGCCTCTACTTCAGCCAGGTACCAGGCCTCCAGAAGATAGCTCGGGGCGGGCGGGGGGGGGGGGGGGGCAGACAGGGGCATTGGAATCGGGTTTGGAAGTCACAGAAACCTCAGGGGACCTGGTGCCCAGGCAGGTGGAGGCTAAGTTGGAAGGTCGTGAGGCATCCGATCTGGCCATCTGGTCCAAGAGCAAGGTGAGGGGAAGACGCACACCCCACCAGCCAGGAGATGACTCCTACCCCTCATCCCTTCCCACAGTTCAGTCAGGATCCAGTCAAGAAAGCAAAGTCCAGGGCGCCTGGGTGGCTCAGTGGGTTAAGCCGCTGCCTTCGGCTCAGGTCATGATCTCGGGGTCCTGGGATCGAGTCCCACATCGGGCTCTCTGCTCAACAGGGAGCCTGCTTCCTTCTCTCTCTCTCTCTGCCTGCCTCTCTATCTACTTGTGATCTCTCTCTGTCAAATAAATAAATAAAATCTTTAAAAAAAAAAAAAAAGAAAGCAAAAAGCAAAGTCCACAGCCAAGACCTAAGAAGCCATCATGGTGCAGGGGACAATGAGGTAATGGGAAGATCAGCTTTAACAACAGAATGCCCACAGCAACCCTAGTGCTAGAGGAAAAGCAGGAGGAGGTGCTTCTAGAACCCAGAAGCCAGGGCCATCCAGTAGGAGCTAAAATCACGTCAGGTGAGGGATGTAAAATCTCCTCAGGCCAAGGGAGCCCCGTGAAGAGACAGACTGAGGAGTGACATCAGAGCCAGAGGGGATGTTGCTGTTGGAGACCCAAGCCAGAGACGGGAGAAAAAGTAGCCCTCCCTCTCCCCTCTTCCTGTGCTCCAATCTCCTGTCACTGCCTCCCATGGACCAAACCTAACCAGAACCTTGGGAGGCCTGGGAACTGTAGTTTGCGGGCCCAGCCCCTGTGCTACAGAGCCAGGTGGGGAACAGATCCGACAACTACGAGGCTGACACCTGCCAGCCACATACACACTCACAGACGTCGCCTAGGGACCTCTTTATTTCCAGATGCTGCCCACACTTCAAAGTTCAGCTAGAACCACCCTCCCTCAGGGAAACTTGACTGTGAGTTCTGGACCAGCCACACTCTCTACGTCTGGCCACAATCCCCTGGCCTCGGTCCTCTGTGCCACATGGGGTCAGGGCAGAAGGGCCTCGTGGAGCTCTCCCCAGTCCCAAGGATGTCCTGGCAGCTCAGCAGGCCTCTGTCACAGCTGAGCACAAACTCTGATGGGTCTTTATGCCCCAAGCTCCCCAAATGGGTTGAGTTCCAAGATGATCTTTCTTTCCCAAATGAAGTCCCAGGTCCTTTCTTGGGGGAATCTATGTTGTTGCTGCTGCTGGTGCTGTCAAGTCACTGGACCAGACCATGCAGAAGGCCCAGCACTCCCTCTCCCGTGTGAAACTGCTCACAGCCCAGCCTGACCTCGGAGGGGAAAAGGGAGATGGGGTGCTGAGGTCTCACTGCCTCCAAAAGCCTCCCATGGAGACGTGCATTTTCAGAGCAAGAAACCCATGAGCTTTCTGACAGAGGAAAAGACATTTGCTGCACCAAATGCCTGGGATCTGGCCTTTCCCTTCCAAACACCCCTGCTCTGCCTGCCCCCGGCCCCGGCCCTGGCCCCTCCAGCTCCAAGGGTCAGCACTGGCCTCCAAGTTGGCCATCTTCTCCAGCTTCTTTTCCCAAACACGAGACAACCCCAAGAGTTGCATTTTTCTTTTTCCTTTTCTTTCCCTTTTTTTTTGTTCCTTCTCCTGGGAGAGCTGGTTGATAACCGCTTACCATGACACCACCAAGGCTTTGCCATCACCAGCAGCAGTCCTGCCTCACCCCCTGCCCACCTCCTCCCTCCCACCCCCACCCTCCAGCTGTTCCCCCAAACCCACCAGGTCCTTCCAAGCCTTCCTGCCATTGCTCATGCTTTCCCCCCAGCTGCTAGGGGAGAGAGCGGGATTGGGGGGGGGGGGGGACGTTTCGGTCCTGAGTTCAGATCCAGCTGTGCGACCTTGACAAGTCCTCTCCCCACTCTGTCCCATCACCGACAAAAGGTGCAAAGTAGCACTGGGCCGTCACAAGCATAGAGTAAGAGCATAGGGCCTACTCCGGGGATGTGCTCAGGAATAGTACCACCCCCTTCTTTACTCACAGAAATTCACTGGTGCCTTAAAGTTCAACCTAAATCCCACCTCCTTGGTGAGGTCAGACCTGCAAACCCAGTAGCACTCACCTGTTCCCTTCCAGGTGCCTGTTCCTGGTGACCACAGCTCTCTGACCTATGACCCCTGTGAGGGCAGAGCTGGCAGCTGAGGAGGCTGGGGGAGAGGGGGAGTGTGACCTGCACACAGTTCCAGTGGGAAATAGGATTATAAGACCACTCCAGCCTGGGCCTTTCCATGTCCTCGCCTCCAACTCAGGCAAATACATGCTCTCTCCCTTTCTAAGGGCCCCTTCCTCAAGATAAGGAAGCTCCCTCCTTTCTGCCTCGCAGGTACCTAGCCAACAGGAGCAGGAAGTAGAAACACCTTCTGGGTACATGTCCTCATGTGAACTCAGGATGAATCAGCCTTACAGAGCTCATGGCCAACTGTCACCCCACTTGCCAAGGTGAGGACAACTTCTAGAAGATCTACACCCATCAGCCCAGTCTGGATGCTGCCAGTTGGCCGGCTCACAGGAGTTCTGCCCTCTGTGGCAAAGGCAATGTCACCCTCCCGACTTGTCCCCTTCCAAGCCTGGCCAAGGTATCGACCAAGCTGAGAGGCAGTAACATCACTGAGCCTTCTCAAGAGGTCAAGACCCACAGCTCTGGGCTGCCCACCTGACTTCCTACACAGGGAAGGTCAAGGCAACACCTCCACTTTCCTGTGAAGGGCTCAGCAGAGCCCCAGAAGCTGGTCATTAGATGCTATCATTCCTCATTGACTAGCTGTGGCCTTGGCTAAATTCTTCAACCTTCACAGGCCTCAATTTCCTCCACTGTCAAGTGGGAGGCCACGAGAGAGCTCTGTTTAAACAGAAGCCAACAAGTGAGGCACACAGTAAGCGCTTAATACATGTCAGCTATTATGTATGCCCCCGTTTTACAAACGAAGAAAGGGAGCTTCCAAAGGGAACCTAGGTAGACATGATTTGGAATTGTTGTTCTGAGTCCCTCCAGGATCAAATATCTAAAGGAAATCCTATAGCTGAGCATAAACCTAAAACTTCCAGAAGAGAAGAGAGCACCATCTCCTTGGCCCCAAGCAACGTCAGCAGAACAGGGGTCACTAGTGGTGACTATTCAGAGCCCAGCGCCATGTCTTCCAGCAAGGGAATTTTATCGCTGTAAAGGTCAGCAAGGCCCTGCCCAGACTCCACTTGTAAAGCATAAATTGAAGAATCTGAGGTTTACAAGGGATTTTAATGACCACCCAGGTCCGCTCTACAGCTGGGCACAGATTCCTTCAAATCCCTAGGCCAGGACACTGCTTGAATACCTCCAGTGATGGAGAACTCAGTACCCACAGAGACCACACATTCCCCTGCAGGAGCTCCTGAAGGGAGGAGCAGGGTACATAAACAAAGGGGCCAGTGGAGCCTGGATGGCGAAGGCCAATTCTATTCACTTCTCAGATGATCCTGGGGTAGGTCCAGCCTCCAGCCTCCCAGCCACTGCACCCCCTGACCCCTGACCCCCGCCTAGGAAGTCCCATTCTCCAGGGAACTGAGAGCATCTCTGGGAAGCTGGGCTTGGGTGGGAAGATACGGAAATGGGCCGAGCCACACACGAATGGGTTCCACACCACTAGGCAACGGTAAAGAAAACAGGATGGCCCCGGGCCGGGCCCAGCAGCAGCAGCAGCCAGGGAAATCAAATGCCCGGATAATGAGCCAAATTCTCACTGAGACACCAGCTAATGAAAGGAGCACAGGAAGCCCCATATCGAGGGCCCAAACTGTTTATACAAGTGTTAAAAATACATCTCAAAAGAAAGCAAGGAAGCCCGAGGAAAACCCTCGGCTGCCCTTAGAAAATGATTTCAGAAAGCCACATTAATTTGTTTTCCGAAAGGTGTTTGAAGTCTCTCGGTGTACCCCTTGGGCAGCTTTAATTCCTCCTTATAATCCCCATTAAACCTGATGCTCACTAGCACAACTTGCTTAGGGGATTATGGTTTTTATCCTTAATTATACAGATACATATTTGGGCCCACGTGTGTCCCCAAGTTTCTCCCTAAATTAAAAAGGCACTGTCAGCCACACGTCTCCAAAATGCCTAAAACAACCTGGGCTTCATTAGACCCCTCAGAGGGTTGAGGATGAAGTTGAAAGGGTCAGAAGAGTGTGGTTTTTAAAATTAATTTTCAAAGCCTGGTAACCTTACAGCCAGAGACGACTGGGTTCATGGGGAAGGGTGAGAAGCCGAGGCTGAAGAGCTGAGCCTGGGGAGGGGGCGGGGAGGGCGGGCACAGGGATAGGGGGACACTGTGGCCAGAGCAAGGCAGATGTGACAGGACCCCGAGGCACCTCCGCAGCCCCAGCGGGGCTCAGCAGGCGGAACGGAAATGCAGATGCAAACCGCCACCCTCATCATCGCTGTCACCGGCAGCAAGCTCCTTTTCCTGAACACCTATTATGCGCCAGCCCTTGGGCTCAAGCCCTGCACATTTCAGCACATTAAAGCCAATAGTCCCTTAAGGAGGACACTGTGACTATCCCCAGTTTTCAGAAGAGGAAACAGGTATGGAAAGGTCAAGTGATTTCCCTCAGGTCCCACCGAAGAAACGGTAGGTAAAAAAAAAAATAATAATAACATATTAATGATGATGATGATGATGATGCTATTTATTGAGTGCTAATAACATGCCAGGTACAGTTTATATGCATTAGCTCATTCAACACGCACCCCAACGCTGCTCAGGTCAATCCTATTAACCTGACTTTAAGATGAGGCATCAGAGATCAGAGAGATTTCTGAAAAGCTGCCAAGGGTCATCCAACTGGTGAAGACCTCTGACTTGAACCCCGACAAGTGAGACTCCAGAACCAAACCCTCTGTCTCTTCTCTCTCCACAAACTGCAGACCTGATCTCTACCTGCAGAGGACTTCACAACAGCGGCATACAAGACAGGACAAGGAGGCATCCTTTCCCCTGGCCCTGGAGGCCTCATGACCAGGGGTCTGTCTGGAGCTTGCACCTTCAAGGCCCCAGCGGCCCAGCTGGGGAGAGATCTCTGTGGGCTGACTCCCAAAGACTCCCAGGAGGAAGGAGTCTTGGAAGAGTTAGGCTGGGGGAGAATGGGCTGAGACATGGAAGGCTGTATAAGGGGGACATGTGGGGTGCTTAAGCGGGAAAAGCCAAGTGTGCCCAGAGGCATGGGACTGGAGATATCAGGAGACAGATGGGGCATCAGAAGAACGGAGAAAGAGGTCTGGTCTAGAGACAGACATCTGGGGGTCAGAGAACCATAGGAATCCTTCCACCAACCCACCGTCTCTGCCTTCCCTACAGGGACCAGGCCTGAAGCAAGTACCCTTGCTCTTACTCAAGGCCACTTCTGGCTATGTACACCATGTCCCATCTCCCAAACCCAGGCAGAGACATGGCTCCTATCGGTGTCCCCTCCACCCAGGGACCATTAACTTCTCCCGTCTGCATCATTCACACCAGTCTACAAACCTGCTATTATGACTCCCACTTCCAGAAAACCCTGCCTGGACCCCTATGTTCCTCTCCAGCTGCCACCCCATTTCTCTGCTTCCTGGTTTGGCATAACACCTCGAGAGTTACATGGGCTCTCTGTGTGGACAGATGTGGCCCACCTTCGCCCATGGCACCCTGCCCCGCCCAGGCAGGCTTCATCACCACCTCACCACCCAAATGGTTGTTCCCTGAAGCCTTTCCTTCCTCTTGCCTTCCAAGATGCCACACGCTCTGAGCTGTGCCTTCCCAGGCCCCCTTGCTGGTTGGTTCCCCCTGCAGAGGCCAAGAGCTCACTCTCCAAGCCCTCTTCTTTCCTCTCCTCGGCCCACCACCTCCTCCCATTCTGTGGCTGTAAATTCCACCACCACGCCAGTAACGCCAAGTGCCTATCTCCAGTCTGCCCTCCGGTCTGCCCTCCTTGCAGCTTCACGCTCATGATGGCCTCCCTGACGTCATCACTTGAATGTCTGATAGACCTCTCAAGCTCCAAGTCCCAAGCTGCATTCCTGATTGCCTCTCCCCCAGACCTGCTCCTCCTCTTCTCTCCACCTCAGAAATGGCTGTGGGGCTGAGGGAAGAAGAGACCTTGGGAGTATCCTTGGCTTGGGCAACTGCGGGGTGGGGAGCCAAGCCTTCAGAAAATCCTAGTGACTACCTCCAAAATGCACCTGGACCAACCCACTTCTCTGCCCCCACTGCACTCTGCCAGCCTACACCACCATCTGGCACCCACACTCTTGTCCTAGCCTAACTGATCTTCTGTCTTCCCCTTTGCTCCCTGAAGACACTATCCATTCTTTGGAATGATAGAAATGATAGAAAGGACTCTTTCCAGAACACAAATCCAATCATATCTCTACTATCACCAACCCGCCTTCCCATTATACTTGGAATTCTATTCAAACTCTGAGACCTTGCCCTGTATAGCCCCATATGGTCTGCCCTCTACCTCACTCACATCCTCATTTACCACTCTCTTCTTGATTCCTAATTCCAGCTGTGCTGCTCCTTCTACACCATCAACACACCAGGACTGTTCAACCCCAGGGCCTTTGCACCTGTGGTTTTAGCTGCTTGTAATACTTTCCCCCTGACTTTATCATAGCTGACTCCTTGTCATACAGATCTCTGCTAAAATGTCAAGTGCCCCCAACCACCCAGTTTAGAAGATTCTCCATCATATCACCCAATTCAGTGCTCTACAGTGTACGTGTCACAGTTGACAACTCCCATATTTATTCATCTATGTGTGTACTGTCTGTGTCCCTCAGCAGAATATGAGCCCCAAGAGCCAGAGGCCTCATTTGTCATGCTTCCTGCTGTATCTCTAGCATTTAGCGCAGTGCCTGACACAGACATGAGGCTCAGTCACCACGATGTCAACAACCACTTCGTCCTGTCTCATCACTCCTCCCCCAAGACCTTGGCCTTTCCCATGAGGCCCAGCATCCACATGGTGGTGATCAGTGTCCTAATTATGGCAGAGCTTAGAGCTGGTGGAGGAGGGGAGTAGGGACCACAGCCTAGGCGCACCACCACTCCACCTGCCCAGTACCCAAGCTGCCATGAGCCAGGCCTATGCTGGGCCTAGGGACTTCCTGCTGAGCCAGCAGCCCCAGGCTCAGGAACGCCGGTGCTGTAATACATGGGCTGGGCCCACATGTTATGGCCAAGGGGTCTTCACCTCTCTGAAGACAAAGCTTCTGAAGACAGTAAAAAAATATCAGTTGAAGGGGGGATGGGGAGGCTGGGATGAATAGCACGGAGGTTTTTTAGGGCGCTGAAAGTACTCTGTGATACTATATGATAATGGGGGATACATGTCATCACACACTCATCCAAACCCATGGGATGTACAACACCGAGAGTGAACCCCAACGTCAACTGTGGGCTTTGGGCGATAATGACGTGTCAGTGTAGGTTCACCAGCTGTAACAAGCATTCCACTCTGGTTGGGGATGTTGATAACAGGGGACATTAGGCCTGTGGGGGGCAGGGTGGTATGTGGGAACTCTGTATCTTCCCCTCAATTTTGATATGTGTCTGAAACCGCTCAAAAGGGGCACCTGGGTGGCTCAGTCGGTTAAGCATCTACCTTTGGCTCAGGTAATGATCCTAGGGTCCTGGGATCGAGTCCCATATCGTGCTTCCTGCCTCGCAGGAAGCCTGCTTCTCCCTCTCCCTCTGCTGCTCCCCCACGCTTGTGTGCGTGCGCACGCTCTCTCTCTCTCTCTCTCAGTGTCAAAAAAATAAATAAAATCTTTAAAAATAAACAAGTAAAACTGCTCGGAAAACTAAAATCTATTAAAACAAAATAACAACCAAACAGCACCAAGCCTGGCCCCAGGCTTCCCTTCTGATACACATCTGGCGAAACGTGCCTCTGGCTCTTTACACCGGCATCTACCGGGTAGTTAGTCCCGACCCTGCCCACTGCAGACTCACTGTACCATGGTTAGAACAGCCGGCTACACTTCATGCCTGCAGAGTGTGGGCTGCATTACAGCCACACTGACGAACCTCGGGGGCATTCAACCCCTCACTCCAGAGGGCTAACAGACGGAGCCCTCCAGCCTGGTGACCCGACAGGGTATCCCTGACAGAGGAGAACGTCCAGTTCAGAACCGTCCCCCAGGAGGGCACTGGCCATCGGAGTTTCATCAGGATCCTTGGCCTGAACACCCTTTCCAGCAACCAGCACCATCAACGCCAGCGCAGCCCATCCCCAGTGCTTCCAGTGGGCAAAAATGTGGGCTCACACCACCCTGCCACCTTCTGAGCAGCCCGGTGCGGAATGCAGAGTGGGGCCTCTTTCTTCAGGCAGGGACATTAAGTCCCAAAGACAGGCAGAACTCCCCAAAGGCCACAGAGAGAGTTAGGTACAAGAAACCTGAGAATCCAAAGGCCTTGTTCCAATTTCCATGCTCCTTCAACCCCACTGTCCTGACTGGTTAAAAAACAAAACAAAACAAAAAAAACAAGGAAAACAATAAGGATGAACTTACTAACATAACTACTCCTTATAAATCTCTATTAGTACCAACAAGACTGAAAACTCCCCAGACTTGTTCAGGCCTTCAAAAAGTGCCATCTTTACAATCATTTTCAATTCTAACTCATTACCCGGGCTTCCTGGTAAGCCTGTCGGGTTGGTATTGACCTGCACATTTTACAGATTCTGAGCTGAGGCCCAGCAAGGTCCCCGACTCACTCAAGGTCACGTGGAGTGAGGGCCATGTCTCTTGACTCCCAGCCCAGCGGCTCCATGTTCTCCACCCACCAGCCCCCAGAACTAATGAAACTCCCACCCTGCATTCCTTACCTGTTGTTGGAGGGGCCACTCTGTCCTCTCCAGGCCTCCTCCTTGATGAGTTCAGCTCACTGTCCTTAAGGTAACATAGTCCCTGCCCCTTGCCCTTGGGGCTTCTGGAAGTTTCCACAAAAGTACTCGAATATACCTGGCAAACAGCGCGGCCATCACATCATCCTCCAAACCTGCCCAGAGCACAGCCAACGATGCCTCCCAGGTGAGGCTTCCGGGGCCACTGACTACTACACAAAGTCCGGAGAAGGAGCCAGAGGGCACAAGTGAGGGGCAGACAGACACAATGTATAGGCCCAGCCCGAAGTTCTGGGCAAGCCTGGACTCACCTCAGCATTATCCCTCCAACTGCCATCTGTCCCCAGCAGCCAACATCTCAACCCACTCTTTTCTGCAGAGCCCAGTGGGCCTAGAGGCTTCACCAAGCCCAAGGTTTACTCCCACGCATTCCAGCCCAAGCACCCCAGGCTTCTAACCCCCATTTCCAGACTTATCTGTGGTCATTGGTCAAAAAAGAAACCTCCTGTCTCTGGGATATCCAACACACAGACCGAGGCCAGGAGTGAAACGTGGAGGCAGTGGTCTACGGGGCCACAGTCCAGGAAGCTGACCCTGGGCCAGCGGAGCCTGGACCAACAGCACTGAGCATAGGCACTGGGAGGACCCAGCAGACCAGGGACTGGTTCTCAGGGGAGGGCTTGAGCCGACCTTGGAAGAAAGGACAAGACAGAGGGAGGTAAGTCCGCAGATGTTTGGAAGGTACAAACACCCAGAAGGAAAGGATTACCTTGGCCAGGAGCCAAGTGTTTTAGGCTATCAGATACAACTGTGACCATAATTCACTTCCTGCCTATATATGAAAGTCTAGCCAAGGATGGAGGGCATGGCTGGACACCAGATCTGGTCTGGTATCCCAGGGTGGACACAGGGATGTCTATCTGCCAACACCACCCTCAAAGGACTTCCCGGGATGGGGACAGTAAAGAAGACCCACATGGACAGAGTTTCTCTATCACCCTAGATGCCGGGCTTCTAGGAAGTGGGAGAACTATCCACTCACCCCCCCAATAGGGAGGTTTCTCACCACAAGAGATTCTGCCAGTAGAGAGGCCACCACAACAAGCCTCCCAGAATCCCTGAGCTGCTCATACGGATAGAAAAAGTGAGGCCCAGAGAGGTCAGGGGCCTACCCCGGTCACACAGCGCATGGCCAGCATAAGACCCTGCCCCATTAGCAAGTCCTCAATACTTCTTAGTTTTCCCTGGCTCCCCTCCCAAGCTGCTCAGGCCATTATGGAACAGCTGACAAGTGGCCCTTGGAGTGTCCGTGACATCAGCCACTTGCTTCACCAATGGAGCTTTCCCGTGAAGGGTCCTCCTCACTCCCCTCAACACGGTCTCTTCACGGCTGGCAGCACAGAGCGGCGCACACACCCAGAGAAAGGAGAGGAAAATGGGTATAAAATCACGTAATAACATCTGATTCACACACAAAGGAAAGGAAAGCTCTCTCCACCGTGGAGACCCACTGGGAAAAGTCAAGGCACGATGACCAAAGGTTTGATGGGTCTTTTAAAGCTTTGTTTGGTCGAAATGTTTGCTCTTATTTTAAAAACTTCTTTGTCGCAGATAAAATTGTTCTCTAATTTGGTCATACATTTGGATTTCATTATTTTCAGAATGTATTCCAGACATCTAAAATTAAACAGATGTCATCAACCCCGGTTAGGCCTAAAACACTTGTAACAAAACAGTGACTTCAACTGCAGTGCAATACTGACTTGGAACACTGTGTTTCAGTCATTAAAAGTTTTCAAACTCTGCTCCATTTTTCTCATATCCTATAATGAGATCTCTTCCCCACCCCCCTCCTTGAAATACGCCAATTCTTCAAGGGTCAGTGGAAAGTCAAACCAGAGAGTAAAGCAAATTTAAATATGAAAAATGGAAGAGCAAAATATGAAATCCTTTATCCACCAAAGCCCTCGGCAAGAAACGGCACCTCGGCTTCAGCGCAAACAGGGGGGAGATGAGAAAAGAGAGATCTAGAAACAGTGTGAGTACAGGAAGGGGATTTGGCTTCTAAAGCCTGAATTGTTTTATCGTTCCTTTTCTGACAGGGATTAGATTAGCAAGAATCCTCCAAGCCTGCTCAAGGCGTCCTGGGGACAGTTAAGAAAAGACTCCTCCGATCCTCATCTCTGAGCTCGCCCTCAAATGAATTTGTTAAATAACCAGGTCAGAGCGAAGTGCCTGTTTGAGATGCCCAGATTCACAAGCAGGGGCACATGGCCCCTGGGACAGGCCTGAGGAGAGGGGAAGGGGAATCGGGATCTGGGGTGTGAAGGTCACAGTTGGGGTCTGACCCCCTTGGCCACAAAATGCCTTCATTACATCAATTTCTCAAGCAAACTGGAAAGAATACAATAGAGAAAGGGATCAGGGGTACAGACACCAGAGAGGACCTTTGCTTCTCCCATGGGACCCCCACCGCTTGGGGTCTGATTAGGGAGGTAGACCCCCAGCACCCAGGCCTCTGCCGAGAACAGCCCTGCTCAGCTGGGTGTCTCAGCTGGGCCTGCTGCCTTGGGAGCCCAAACCAAAAGCCACAATGCCCACTTAGCTCCCCGCTCCTGATCTCAGCTCAGGCCCCAACGTGGCAGGCCCTTTCTTCCTGAGCCATCTAACACTGGAGGAAGGGAGGGAAGGAGAGCTCGAGCTGCTTCAAGTCCCAGATGCACACAGGGACACCTTATGTTCTTCCCGCTTCTCTTCCCAGCAAATAACTCTGTCCCCACTACTCTGCCTGGAGCACTTCTGAGTAGAAAAGCTCCTCCAAAGATAGGAAACCAGCTTGCTTCTAAAGAACGACACGTCATAAGGCACAGAGCCCCCAAATACTTGTTCTAGAGAAAGTGCTCAAGCCCCAGGCCCCAAGAAGGGACACAGCCATGGATATGCTTTGGGGGGTGGGGAGGACTGGGAAGATCCTTTTGGAGGTCTGCTGTGTTCATCCTAGCAGGGGAGGCAGGCAGACAGCCAAAGGAATACAGACACAGTGACCTCTATCAGAGGACAAAGTACGAGGACGTACACAGGAAAGAAAGCTGATGCCTTTGGAACACATGAGCAGTCCCTTCTGGCCCAGAATCACACCTGCTCAGTGCATTCCTGACAGGAGAATCCACCCAAACAACCTTCCCAAAGCCAGCTGTCGGTTCAGAGACGCACTTACCTCCCAAGTCTTAGATGAGTCAGCATTCCCCCGGCCTTGCTTCTCCTGCCTGCACCGCCCAGATGATTTGTGAGGAGATAGTCTCCATGACTGGCCAACAGCTTCACCTCTGAACCAGACCTGGAGAGCTCAGTCCCAGCTAGCTATTCCATGGGTCTGCTGAGGAAGACAGCGTTCTTGGAGTTCATGAGTGACATCTGCCTTTGCTGTGGAAGGACAGAGAGAGAGAATGAGAGAGAGCATTTAGTTCTCTTACATGCCAGATCAACCCATCTTGTTTCACAGATGTGGCAACTGAGGCCCAGGGAAGTTAGGTGAACCTATGTAAGAAGGTTACACATAAGGAGAGAAGATCAAGCATTGAAAAATCATCGTGCTAGAAGATGGTATATTTCAATCCTCAAGGTACCCTGGATTTGAATATTACCTTCGAGAGAGCGCCACGGACCTGTAAGGGACATATTGGGCAGAAGATGGAGCTCAGAACGCGAAGTCACGTTCCAGCTTACACAGAGAGCCGGTGACAAAACCAGGATGAAAACCCAGGCCAAACTTCCCATAAAACCACCTGCTCATCAAGCTGGCATTTTACCCACCCATTCTGACAGCCCAGAGCTGCAGAGGACATTGGAGTTCTGACACGGGGTCTGGGGGCGATTGGGAGAAGATGCACAGAGAATTAGCCCCGACAATTTGCTTGTGGGAAACCCCAAATGCCCTTTGCATCTCTTCTGAGACTTGGAAGTGGAGGCAGCTGGTGGAGAAGACACCATCACCACTGGGACCCCCCTGACCTTACTCCCACAAGGACTTTCTGGCCAGCTGATGCCACTCATTTCTCTAATAGGTGGCCAACAAAGTTTTTCAATATGTGCAATGAACAGACGTCACAGCAGGGACAAATTAGCTCGTAACTGTTTGCTTTTCCAAAGGACTGTTTTTTTTTTCCTTTAACACAGGGTTCCTATAAACAACCAGAGCCCTTCTACTAGAATGTGAATCCCATTCCCAAAGATGGTATGTGGATGGCACACCAGGCTTGCGTAAAACACCAGATGAATGGTCGTGTCCAGTCTAAACCCCAGACCCACCCCAAAGATGACCCGGGTGGTGAAAGGACCATGACCACAGAAAGGTTGCCAAGGAAATTAGGCATGCCCTATCACGTGCTAAGACAATCCACAAAGGGGAGACTGGGAAAGGTCTGGTCCTTGTCAAAACTCAGCTATAAACATTCATTCCACAAGTAAGGATGGAGCACCTACTGTGTGCAAGACATCATGCTAAGCACGGTATGAAACAGGCAACAGAACCAACAAGTCTCCTGCTCTCCCAGAGCTTATGGTGTGGGGGGAGGGGCATTTTCAAGACAACTGTCAATCAGAGACCCATGTTCATGAATGCCTAACTGTAAACTCAGCTAGGGACTCAGAAGGAAAGCAACTCTGGTCTAGGAGGGCTTTTCCTTTTTTTTTTTTAAAGATTTTATTTATTTAATAGATAGAGATCAGAAGTAGGCAGAGAGGCAGGCAGAGAGAGAGGGGGAAGCAGGCTTCTTGCTGAGCAGAGAGCCTGATGTGGGGCTCGATCCCAGGACCCTGAGATCATGACCTGAGTTGAAGGCAGAGGCTTTAACCCACTGAGCCATCCAGGTGCCCCTAGGAGAGCTTTTCCTAAAGGCATGGGAGCTAGCCTGAGGGTCAGGGAGGGCTTTGCCAGTCGTAACCACTGAGCTGACAACCAAGGTGACCGAGAACCGGGCAGACCCAAGGAGAGCAAAAAGTAGTCCATGAAGAGGTAAGACCATGTGTCAGGGCTCTGGGGTAGGAAAGAATGGGGAATGCTTTGAGGCAAGGGGACAAGGTAGCAGAAGTGGCTAGGAAGCTGAGAACAGAGGGCAGCATGACCGTGAGATAAGGGCTCCAAGGTCACACCAAGGAGTTGTTCTACAAAGGACGATGGGATGCCACTGGAAGCTTACACAGGTGAGTGCAAGGGTCAGCCTGTGTTTCACAGAGCTGGCTCCAGGTGTTGTATGGAGAACAGACCAGGAGGGCAAGGTCAAAGTGGGCGGGGAGCTAGGATGCTGCAGGGGAGGGCAAAGGCAGGCGCACTAGGGGACAGCTGAGAAGATGGACAGAAGTGGATGCATGGAGTCAATGGCTGTAGGACATCAAACCAACAAGACTCAGGGCTGGATCCCCTCAGGGGGCTAGAGAAGGCTATGCCAGAGGTGCCTC
Organism: Meles meles; assembly: GCF_922984935.1. Lineage (NCBI taxonomy): Eukaryota > Metazoa > Chordata > Mammalia > Carnivora > Mustelidae > Meles > Meles meles. Next base: position 110,123,336 of record NC_060068.1, read on the forward strand.
CCAGGTGGCTGGCTGTGGGACTGAATAGATAGAGATCCATTCCTCGAGATGGGGGGTCCTGGAGGAAGTGTGAGGTGGGTGTGCTGGGGTAGCAGGGTCAGAGGGCACCTTGGATCCCTCTGACATGGCCACATGGAGACTGGAGCATAGCTGAGTACACAGTGCCAAGGGAGAAGACTGGCACGCATGGCAGCGTGGCCCCTTCCAAGGGCTGGAAAGGACAAGTCCCCAGACTTTCTGCTTCCCTCCTCAGCCCCCCCCCCACTTCCTCCTCCTGGATCTCCTCATACACTGATTTCACAGGGAGATTGCAACATAGAGCCCCTAGCCACAGAAGTCAGACATCTTGCATGAGCAAAAGCTCAGTCTTTTTCCCCTAAGGAAACAGCAGGAGAAAATAAGCTTCGAACCTGGTGAGGGGATTAAGTGTAGACGCACAGGAGGACTTCCTGGCTCTGAGGGTTTGATGCTGGAATGCATTAGTAAGCAGGAGTCTGAGCTCTCCCTCCCCTGAGGTCTCTGAGATTGGGGTGGATTGCTGTCTTGCGGGGATGCCTGGAAGGCAGGCCTGCCAAGAAGCAAGGATTGGACCTGATCGCTGAAGCTCCCTGGACCCAGGTGACTAAGCCCCAGTCACAGGAACCCTACCTACCCGGTAACAATTGCTCCATTCACCAACAACTCCCCCTGTGCCAGCACCGAGCTCTGGGGCTTCACCAGCAGCCCTTCCTCTCATTCTCACAACAATGCCCCTCGCCCTTCCGGGCGGGCGTGGGAGCTCCCAGTGAAAGAGAGGCTCAGAGAGGTTAGGTAACCTACCTGAAATCACACAGGGAGAAGGACATTCTGCTGGGATTTGAAACGCTGACTGACACCAAAGCCCACACTTCCTTCCCCCTCATCTTCCATCCTGTCCCTCCTCTTTTTCTTTCCCAAAATACAGCGGACATATAATACTGTATCTGTTTCAGATGAATCACAACATAGTGATCTGACATTTATACACATTACTCAGTGCTCAGCACATAAGGGCAGTTATCATGCATTGCTACACAAAATTAATACAATATTACTAACTCTAGTCACATCCCCGCGGCTTATTTCTCTTATAACTGTAAGTCTGTGCCCTTTGGTCCCCTTCACCTATTTTGCCCATTGCCTCCCACCCCCCACCCCTCTCTGGGGCCTTTCATTTTACCTGAGAACAGCTGGTATGAAAGTGTTCTTGGAAATGTTCATGACATGGACTCCAGGCAGGGTAAAGAGTTTGAGGAACAGCATTTCAGTACCAATTAGAGCATAAATATATAAGTTCTAACAAATATATTAGACAACTGTAGCCACAGAAGGAAACTTTGCTGCTCTTTCCCAGAAGCTAAAAAAGGGGGGGGGGAACATTGGAAGAAACAGAGCCCTTTTGAAATGGATGAAAGATTAAGCGCTGTACCTAGTTCAAAGGGTCCGTGTTTTAATGTTTGTCGAGGGGCCGCAGCCATTTGCCCCCAGCATTTCAGGAGGGATGTTAGCTCTCCCAACCTCATAAAGCAAGAAATTTATATTGATTCGTAAGAACTTACATATGTTCTTGGTCTCTCATACGATACACAAGTAATCTCCCTGTTTGTCTTTTATGTTTTAGGTTCCTTTCTAGAAATTCAATGTTAGTAACCTAGTTTCCAGAATCTCTCACATCCACAATTTAAAGCAAAACCCAAAGGATCGAGGAAGTGGCTGCCCAATTTTACATTCTGCTCTCTAAGGCTGACAGTGTTACCCCATCTGGCGAGCGACAGGAGGGGGACCCCCCCAAAGGGAAGCAGGTCTGCCCCGGGCTCAGGGGCTTACCCACAGTGGGAGCTGGTGAGTGTGTCCCAGGGCATCAGAGTTCCTGTGGCCTCTGCCTCAGCCAACACCTGCTGCCTTCTGTCCAGGGCCCTCAAGCCAGCGGGCACCACCGGACCTTTGCTTCATGAGGCCCTAAGTCTCAGGGGGCAGCCCGGCACCCAAACAAGAGAGCCACATGGGAACCCAGCCGCACCCCTTCTAGGGATCACGCCCCGTCAAGAGGCAGCTCCACCCTTATTCCAGACGTTTCCCTGATCCAGTTCCATGTCACACAGATACACAAAGGTGCCCACCTCGAGGCTCCAGAAAAACAACTGGTCTAAATGAGCCCCTGCCACCAAAGTCCACTCACAGGACCTGTAGCGTGGAGCAGGGGAACAGAGACACCCGGCGCTCCCTGCCAGAGCTCAGTGTCAAGGGCATTGCCTTTCAAACACAGTTTTTTGTGCCCTTCACCCTCTACTGTGGGAAAAGGGCACCCAGGGAAAAAAACAAAACAAACAAACAAACAAAAAAACGGAGAAGCATGTGGCCCTGTCCCCGAATAGAGGCAGAGGGGCCAGCTCTGGGCCATCCTTGCTTGTCACCCCATCCTCCCCTCTGTGTCACCCTCATGCAACAGGGTGACAGGGGACCGGCTTTGCTGGAGGAGCTGTCTGTGCAGGGACTTCAGACCTCACGGTCAGAGAGGTCTGTGGGCTATGTGTCTGGGGCTCCCAGGAAGAGGCTCCCCCAGGCCAGGGCCGGGAGATTGGTCACCCCAGCTTCTCCATGAACTAGGCATCCATTCCTTCCTGGAAATAGGGCCTCTGAAGCCCCACTTTGGACTCCGCAGCCTTTCTCTCCCCCCCCCACTCCCCAAGTTGCCCAGCTATGCCAACAAAGCATGTATGGGGGAAGAACGGCGCTCGTATTTAATAACCCTCAGATCTGGCTCCCCATGCAGCTATTGTGAGGCAGGTTTAACCAGCAATTACGGCGGGACCTCCTTCCTCCTCAGCAACAATCTAGGCCCTTAATCCAGCTAAGAACCAGAGAGTCTAGGGTTAAGCTCACGGAGATGAAGGGACCCGCTTAAGCAGGGCCTGTTCCGGACCGGGGGAGCTGGAAGGCAGACAAGCACTCTCCGAAATGTGCTCCTTGCCAGCAGGGAAATAAAGGGGGTGGGGGGCACAGGGCAGGCGGAGAAGGCGCTCCCTGGCTGAAGTCCCCGTGATAGCTGGCCTTCCTGAGAACTCACATGGAAAGCTGGCACAAATGTTCAGATCAAGAATTGAGAAAGCGGGACGCCTGGGTGGCTCAGTGGTTTAGGCTGCTGCCTTCAGCTCAGGTCATGATCTCAGGGTCCTGGGATCGAGTCCCGCATTGGGCTCTCTGCTCAGCAGGGAACCTGTTTCCCTCTCACTCTCTCTGTCTGCCTCTCTGCCTACTTATGATCTCTCTCTGCCAAATAAATAAATAAAATCTTTAAAAAAAAAAAAAAAAAGAATTGAGAAAGCAAGCCAACAGGCCCCGCGGAAGCTCCAAGCCTGGGCTGAGGCCAGGGAGGGGAATGGCTCTTCCTGGAGCCCTGCAGCCTGGGCCCCTTATCTAACAGGAGACGATCCTAATGCCTCAGCTCCATACTCAAGATGACTACCATCTGGCCGGAGAAGAAGATAAGCTTCCACAGGGGAAACGTTGCTGGGAAGACAGGACTGGATCGTAGGAAGAAGCTTCACTCTGCCTCAAGCATGTCCTTTGCATTTCCACCCCCTGAACCTTTGCTTCTGCTAGTTCCCCTCCCAGGCCTGCCCTGCCTCCTCGCCCTGGTCTCGCTCCCGTTCAGGAAGGCCCAGCATCAAGGTTTCCCACAGCTTCCCCAGGGCTCAGTCCCCCACAACAGCACCCATGCCATGTGTGCAGGCTTGTGGGACTCACAGCACAGTCTGTCCTCAGGGGCACCAGAAGAGGCAGAGAAATGGGAAGGCTATGACTTCTCACTCTGCTAGCCTGGGCTGTTTCCATCAGGCCAACCTCCACTTTAAAAAGGAGGCTCTTGGGGCGCCTGGGTGGCTCAGTTGGCCAAGTGTCTGCCTTTGGCTCAGGTCATGATCTCGGGTTCCTGGGATCCAGCCCCACGTCAGGCTCCCTGCTCAGCGGGGAGTCTATGTCTCCTTCTCCCTCTAGCCCTCCCTCTCCTCACTCATGCCCCCACCCCTTGCTTAAATAAATAACTAAAATCTTTTTTTTTTAAAGATTTTATTTATTTATTTGGCAGAGAGAGATCACAAGTTGGCAGAGAGGCAGGCAGAGAGAGAGAGAGAGAGAGGGAAGCAGGCTTCCTGCTGAGCAGAGAGCCCGATGCGGGACTCCATCCTAGGACCCTGAGATCATGACCTGAGCTGAAGGCAGCGGCTTAACCCACTGAGCCACCCAGGCACCCAATAACTAAAATCTTTAAAAAGGAAGCCTTTTCTCACTACACCAAAGTCAGAGGTGGGAGTGAGCTCCTGGGACCTGGAAGCCGTCTGACCTGGGCTGGGAGCCCCCTTGCTGTACTGAGCACAGCACATGGGATGGAGGCTTCGCGAATGAGTCTGCAGCCCCTCCGGGCCCTGCAGGGCAACGAGGATCTGATGGGTCACCAACCTGTCCTGCTCCCCAGCCTTTCAAGCCTGGATTTTCTCACCTGAGATTTCTGAATAGCGTCTGGTTCTGCTTTATCACAAAACAATAACAAAAACCATTTGGTGTCAACGATCATCTTGGATAAAAGTCTGATTTTGTCCTAAAGAGGTATAGGGATCTAAGGCAGCACTAAGTGAGTCCCTCAGGCACCGTGTGAGGCGTGCGTGCGTACACGTGCGCGCCTTTGCCCAGATTTTGAAGAACAATGGCTTTGGAAAGCATGGACCTGGATCTATATTCCAGCTTCCCAAGTAGCTACTGCGTGACCCTGGGCAAGTTATCTCATCCTCCCATTCTTAATTTCCTTATAAGCGGAGTGACAATCACAATCGTACCAAGTTTAGGTGGTTGTTGCAATGACTAGATTGCATGAGCTCCATGGAGTCATTCTCCAAGTGTGGAGCCAGGACCCTGCAGCATGACCCATGACTCCGCAACAGCCAGCCCTGCTCACAGCACCACAGGTCGATATGGGAGCTATGCACATAAAGGCATCCATTTCTTGAAGCACTTTTCAAACAGGAAATCAAAAATATAATTATCAGCTCGTCAGAAACTTGGTGACAGTCTCTCCAGGACCCCGTTTCTCTAGCTACACAGAGGCTAAGTGACAGGTGTCTGTGAGCTACAGCTTGAAGAAGTGCAGCTTTGTCTCCCGCCCGCGCCTGCATCCTGGACGGAGGCCTCAGTACTCCTCCGTACTCCTCCGGGACCTCCCCCTCCTCCCAAGGAGAGGGCCCCGACAGGCTTCCGCTCCACAGAGTCTGGCTGGACCACGCACCTACACCAGCCACATCTGCTGCCAGAACCCAGATGAGCCCAAGGCTCAGGCTGACAGGTGGAAATGGGGAAGCAGTCAGACAAAACACGAGGGGGAAAGGAGTGCTGCTTCTGGGAAAGCGTTTCATGAAGTCACAGAAGCCACGGCTATTCCTGCTGCTCAGCTTCTGGGTCTCAACAGATTACCTGAAAGTGAAGAGCCCTGTGGGGTCCTCTTGGCTTCCCAGAGATAGGGCTAACTAAGTTCACACTGCTTCAGTGCTCGGCACAACACCTGGCAAGCATAAGCTCCCGATCAATGCTGATAAGGAATGTACTTGGGGATCGTCAAGCTATATTCTTGGTAAACCGCACCCCCGACTCCCATTAAACCTCCTTGCTTCATCCAATCCCGCGAAGCCCCTATCCCCACTGGCCTGCCACAAGGTCTGCCATCCGGCTTGAGTGTTACTGGCTTGCCTTCACTACGCTACCAGTCTCACTGATGGTTTTCGTGCAACAAGGGAACCAAGCTCAGCGCCACCTCAGGACCTTTGCATACGCTAGTCTTTCCCTCTCTTGTGTTTTGTCTGACTGTGCTTCCCCATTTCCAATAAACTGTCAGCACCAGTGAATCAGGACCATGTCTGTCCTGCTTATCCCTGTGTTCCTAGGACCCAGCACACGATAAATCCAAACTGAATCTCTTTAGAATGGATAAGTGAATGAGTGAATGAAGACCGAAAAGCAGTAGTAATAATAATCCAAAATGAATGAAGGCAGGGCCAGCATTCCCCAGTTGTGGGAGGGCTGGGGTACAGGCAGGACAGGTCCCTGCCTCCCTCAGGGAGCCTGGCTGAGGGCTATCAAGACTGCCACAGAGGCTTTGCCCCTGGAACAGGCAGAGAGTGGCACTGGAGGGCCTGCCAGACCGATGGTGACATTCTGCCTGGCTTGTCACAGCTACTCCCCAATCGGGCCATCTCAAACAGCCAGTGGGCCACGACCATCGTGTGCAGCCTGGGGACTAAGCCCTAAAAAAGGAGACCTTCCCCTTCCCAGCCAACCAGTACCTTCTCCAAGACTGCTGTGAGCAAGGGTCCACGGCAGGGGATGGGGCAGTGCATCCTGGAGAGGGAAGGAGCCATGGGTACCATGCTGGCTCCACCAAGAGGCCCCTACCAGGAGCCTGGTCTCCTGTGCTCCCTACTAGCAACACACACCTTCCTGGGAGACTTGAGCTCTGGGGGGGGGGGGGCACCTAAAGAGAACAACAGACACTCCACCCCACCCCCGAGGATAGATCCCAGCCAGTGCTTCTAGTCTGTGAGTGTCTCTAGGCAGATGTGTGCCAGACTGGGCTGGACTACCCCTGGAACATTTGCCTTTCATGGGAGTCTGAACTTCTCCTTCCCAGACTTATATTTGAAACAAGCCATGATGGATGGTCATGCTTATAGGAAGACTAACAGCTGGTCATCATTTATTTATGCAAAGAACCCCATGCAGGCGGAGTCTTTGACATACAACACGGCTAACTGACAACCATTCTGCTACCACGCACCGGCCAGCTGCGTGCGGCTTCCCACTAGACTAGAAGCCTCGCCTCCAGAGCTTCTCATGCCCATGAATGCCATACACAAGAGGGGATGAGGACGAGAGGCTCTCCCAGTCCCTCTCCCTGACCTCACTCCCTCTGGGGCCTTAAGCCACAGTATTTATGCAGCAGGCTCTGACTGCTTGCTGCCAGCGAGGTCCCAGCGAGGTCCATTAGTAGGATGTAAATAGTTCTCTGCTCTTCAAAGGCCGGGTGAGCCATTCTGTGAGGTCTGAGTCAGCCCGCCAGGGTCTCGCATTTCCAGCCTTATTCATCTTCCTGATAACTTCCATAAAGGGCTAACCCGACTTTTTGGTATGCTGGGCCTGCCAACAGCACCCCAGGGGGATTTTCACAAGAAATTGGATTTGCTGAGCTCCTACTGTATGCACAACTCCGTTCTGGTCACTCCGGGGAGAGAAAAAGAACACACGTTCACTGGTTTCAAGGAAACAAGCCATACATGGAGAGGAATGACTATGGCTCAAAGCACAAAGAACCCTAAGAAACCAAATTGAGAGTGCCCTCAGGCAGGGCAGGGGGCAAGCACATGGCCCTTGCTGTCAGAGAGACTGGGCTTAGAATCCTAACTCTGCCTCTTTATAACTGTGCCCTGGGACAAAGGCTTGAACCCTCTGTGCCTCTGTTTTCTCATCTGTAAAATGGAGACAGGACTAGTTAACAATAGTGTTCTAGAGAGGATACGATTAAATAGTATATGGAAAGCACTTAGCACGGTGCCTAGCAGAGAGTAAGTGCTTGAGAATTATCAGCAGCAGTTTCCTGGAGGTTTACTGGAGGGAGAGAAGGACAAAGATCCATTCCCTAGCTTGTCACCCTGCCCTTGTCGGGCGGAGACACTGGCATATGCGGCCTCTCTGGCCTGGAGTCAGAGAAGAGGAAAGAACCAGCTACCAGTCAACTAACCATGGAAAGAAAAATCCATTTCCAAGAACCATTCAGTCTTCCAGAATAGAGTCGTCCAAAATCCCATAGCAAATTAGCCCTGTGGAGAAGACTGGGAGAAGGTCTGGGGGAGCCCTGTCACTCAGGGAAACTGAGTGTGAGCCACAGCCGCGGATCAGGACAAGGGAGTACGGGTGCAGGGAGACACCCTACTTGCTGGCAGCAATCCCGTTATCCTATCTGCAGGGACTGCCTGGAGGAGAGGACCACAGGCCTTGTACTCTGACAGGAGACCCTCCCTGGCTTCCATCTCAAGGGCTTTCCCACCCTTCATCTCAGGATACCCTCACAGCCACCCTGTGGGGCAGGTGCAAAGTGTAAGAGTGTCATGTGCAGTTTGCCAAGGAAAAATTGAGGATCAGAGAGGCTCAGTGATTTTCCAACGTTACACAGCAAGGCAGGGGCAAGCCTGGAACTCGAACCCATCTTCCAATGCCTGATCCCATCCTCACAGCCATCCTCACGTGACTCCCCACAGCCGCTAAACACCAGGACATTTGGGGAGTTAAAATGTCTACTGCAACCCAGAGAAACTTTGAATCAAGCAGGAGACCCCTGTGAGAGCCAACGACATATCGCAGATAGCAACTTCCCAGCTGTTGCCAAGATGGCAAGAGAGTTCCCTAGGTGAAGACAATATTCTTAAGGCGGAAGCAACTTAAGTTCTTGCCAAGACGGAACGGCAAGATCAACCGTAACATGTCCACACTGTGGTATACCATCAGCCACAAGAAAACCGGAGGCTGCTCCTGAGGAAGTGGCTTGTAGAGAACACCAGGACACTGATGAGTGAGAACCACGAGCTGCTGAGTGAGGCATGATGGATGAGCCCAGCATGTTTTAAAAAAAAGCAATGACAACAAAAACCGCATATTGTCTCTGGATTCATGAACACATATGCCAGTGTACTGGAAAACATCTGGCAAGGCCCACACGCCACCAGTACTGTCCGCAGAGCCCCTGTAGATCCCCTCTCCCCTGCTCTGTGCCCCGGGAGGCTGGCCTGTATGGAGGGCCACAGTGACTTGCCAGGCCATTCAGCCAATGGCAGCCACCAGCAGGAGACACAAGCAATGGAAGAGAAGGACACTGGATTATTAATTCTCCTAGTTCCCATCAAGGAGGTCTCCAAAAACTGGCCACATCCCTCAACCAAAGGTCATAGCTTCTCTCAAGGTGCCCCACCCTCTTCTCCCAGGTATTGGTTCCTGGGTCCTAAGGGGGAGAAACACTTCCTGCTGTAGAAGGCCGGGGGTGTTGCTCTGTGCTTCATGGATTCTCCATAACCTACAGAGTGTCCCTCCATTAAAGCCTCCTCATATTATGCTAGTTAGAATGTGCCATCCGTTCTCTCCTAAGATAAAAACCAAACTGGTGACAGTGGTTGACTATGGGGAGTAGGCAGAAAGGAGTGAACCCCAACATCTGAGGTGTAGTGATCTACCATGACTTTAACCTCTTCAATAATTACCTACTGTGTGCTTAGTTCTTAGTGCAGAAAGTTCCAAGCACATGAAAAATAGAGAAAATATTCTAACAAGGTCCCAGGTATCCATTACCCAGGTCCAACAGCCAGTTCATTACCAAGGTGGTTTCATCTATGGCCCCAGCCACTCCACACCCCCTTACTGTTTCAAAGCAAATCCAAGACATCATATCATCTGTGAAGTTTTAGAAAAGCTAGATTTCAGTATTGCCTGGGTGTTTAAAAAGTCATTTAAAACAAAGGAATTCTCAAAGCTAAAAATTTTGAGGGTGAGGAGACTCTGTCCTTGTTTTTAGTTTGGGCTTGGGTCAAGGCTTTCCTCACCCTCCCATTTGTCCTAGTAACATGGCTCAGAGGCTGGCTGTGGCTGTGCTGGCCCCTTCGGTGGGCTGGGGGCTCGACTAGCCCTGGACATCCCTGTCAACTTGTCCTACATGGGGAGGAACTCATGATTACACGGAGCTACAGTAATACCTCCCACTGACCAAATGGAAACACCAAATCAACTTTAAAGTTTTACTTTAAAGTTCTACTTTAAAGTTCTCCTCAGACTAGTTTTCTGGGTTTTCTTCTATTTTAACTTTTTACGGAAGTACAACTTTATATTTGTGGGCTTCGTTCTATATTATCACATAGAGATGCAGACTATTCTTTTTCATTGCAGCATAGTATTCCACTGCATGGATGGATGGGTAGATACACACATAACACACATATGTTATACACACATACATATATATACTGCAATTCATTTATCCATTCTACTCTTGGCAATGGCAATTTGGATTGTTTCCCATTTGGAGCTATTAAAAATACTGTTATGGACAAACTAGCCCATTTGTGATGTTCACGTGCATGCATTTCTGTCGGGTATATACCTAGAATGGAAAGGCTGAATGAATCCTAAGAAGGCATACGTTTGACCTTGGTACCTACCTACAGTTGTCCAAAGCATATGTCATTTCTGGTTATCAACATCCTTGCCAACACCTAGCTATCTTCTTGGTTTGGTTTTTTGGTTGTTTTTTTTTTTGTTCTACTTTTGTCATTCTGGTAAATATAGTCTATCTCATCATGGTTTTAACTTGCATTTCCCCGATGACTAATGAAGCTGAACACTATTTCTTATATTTCTTGGCCATTGGATAATCTCTTTCCTGAAACATCTTTTCCAGTCTTTTGTACATTTTTCCAGTGGGTTGTCTCCTTTTCCATATCAATTTGCAAAAGTTATTTATATATTCCAGGTGCAAGTCATTTGTGAGATGTAGGTTTTGAAATATTGTCTTCCATGCTGTATACTGCCTGTTCCCCTTCCTAATGGTGTCTTCTGATGAAGTGTTAAGTTTATATGGTCTAATTTATTAACTTATTTTCTTGTACAGTTAACAGTTTTTATGCCTTGTTCAAAAAATATTTGCCTACACTTCTCTCACTTTTTATGAACATTCCTTCAGGAAAAAAAAAAAACCTATTGGCAATTGAGTAAGAAAACTCCTAGGAAACCGTTAATGGAAACACCAAATCAGCAGCTCCAAGAAGCAATCGATATGTCATTGCCTCATTAGAAAGACAATCTCCTGATTTTTGTGATGCCCTTATTAGCAACCACTTGGAAGAACTCGCCTGTAAAGGTAGAGAGAGAAAGTCAGCCTGAACTCATCCCCATCAAGAAAAAAATGTAAGAGTTCAGAGTATTTTTTTGTGTGCTTAAAAAAAATTACTGAAAACTAAATGCTATGCCAATGACCAGCCAAAAAAAGATGAAAGCGGGGGGTGGGGGGGGAGGTCTTGAACCATATGAATAATAGGGAAAGGCCAGCACTAAAATTGAGATACTTTCAGGATAGGTCTGTGGTTTTGCTTTTCTGAGGATTTTTGTGGGCTTTTTGTTTTTCTTCTCAAATATTTATTTAAATTCTAGTTAGTTAACAGGGGTAAGAAGAGCAATTCTCTTTCTACAGAGACCTCCTCTCTCCCAGGACAGGTCTGCATTCTAATCTGTATGAAAAGACCCCTAAAAACTTCCACCATGGGGCTTTTCTCCCACTGAAAATAATAAATGTAAACACAACTAGCAAACTTAGTGATCTTACCACAAAATACATTAATCCAAATGATTTTAAAAGCATTTGTTGAAATGATAAAAATTCCTTTGTAGTCAGCAATAAGAGTGTAAGGTAATGGTGACCTCCTAAATTCAAACAACTCCTCATATCTAAAAACCAAAGGGGAGGGAAAATGTTACCATCAAGAAGGGGGGCGGCGGAAACAAGCCACAGACACAAAACATCTGCGTGTGATCCACACCTTCAGCATTGCTAGATGGGTAATACATGAACTTCAAGTAACATGGAAGCAGAGAGATTAACACCAAGTTCCAACAGAGCCTCTACCATTGATGTAAGTCTGTGGATTCAGACAGCAAAAAAGGGAGTCTTATGGGAAAAAAGGAGAGGGGAGTAGAGAACATAGTTGAAACACAGATGCATCCCAGAAAGGAAAAGTCCAACCTAAACACAAGACAGCTCTCAAATATACCCCCAAAAGCTAAAAAGCCACCACGTGCAAAATAATGAACTTAGGTCTGAAACTCAATAGTTCAAAATACTGGCTACAGAGAAGGTACCTGAAAGTGGGTAGGTCAGAGGTGGCAATGTCAGAGAAATGTGCTTCTGAGACAAGAAGGAAATAAACAAACAAGGCATGTGGCAGTCAAGAAAAAAGAGAAACCAAAAATCCTGCGGAAAAAAAACTAAGAAAAACAAAATATACCAAGCCCTCCCTCTCCCCACTTCCAGAACTACTCATTCAGTAAACTGCAATTCACTATACCAGGAGAGGGCACCCTTGAAACAGAAACCCTCTCCACAATCATGCCTCGGGGTGGGGCAAGAGAACAAAATCAGACTAATTTCATATTAAGCTCCCACAAGAAGAAAAGATAAAATATAAGTCGAAACACTTCAGCTAATGAAAATTCTACCCCCAACAAAATCAACCATGAGGCAGAAGAAAACTATAAAGTGACATTTCAAACTGAATTAAATATTATAAAACAAGCATTTGAAGATTGAAAAAAATTACATTCACATATAAAATCTAAGAATAGAAGAGGACGTAGAAAATCAACAAGAAATTCAATGAGGGTTTGTCAAACTCAGGGGACAAATTTTGAAGGAAAAGTCAAAACTGTTTCAGGAATAAAGACTAAATTACAAGGTGCCCAAGAGAGAGCAGGTCCAAGCGAAAATCTAATAAAAGACATGGAGGAAAGATAATAAGACAAAAAGATGAAAATGAGTTTTAAAAAAGTAAAAAGGATCAGAGAGAAAGTAGGTGAAATGGAAGGCAGGCAAAGAAGATCCAACATACATATAATTGGAGTCCATGGGACCAGAAATGGTAAACAATGGAACAGAAATAATATTTAGAGATATAATCCACAGAAATAATATCTTAAATAAGCACACTGAAGAGGCCCACTGCATGCCTTGGAAAACTGATCTGGAATGATCAGCTCTCAGGTGTATCTTAGTAAGACTACTAGTCTCTAATGACAAAGAACAAAATCCTCAGGACCTCTAGGCAAAATCATCAAATTCTTATTCAGATAAGAAATGTAGGTTGGCATAAGACCTCCTAAGAACAACATATGGAACAGGGCAGGAGTTGGGCTGTATTTTCAAGATATAAGATGAAAGAGTGCAAGCCAAGAATTGTTTATCCAGCCTTCATCCAACCAAGCTTTATCCTACCAAGAGAGAACTGGGAGAGCTTCATTCAGCAAAAGAACTGATGGAGATCATTTAATATATTTAATTACAGAGCCGAGAAAAAAAAAAAAAAACAAGTGTGGGGTCAAAGTAACAGAAAAGTGGATAAACATTTCATGTTCTGAAAAAGAGTCAAGAATGTAACCTTAAAATGCTAAAAAGAGGAAAGCAAACTAGGACCAGTGATTGCTGTTTAGGTTATAGGTGGGTTTCAAATGATACCATCCAAAATGGGCCATCCAGATAGTACAAGATGAAGAAAAGGAGGGATGAGTGGCTGCAGGAAAGGTATAAATACAAAGGTAAACACCAGATGAAAAACACAAACTTTTCTAAATACCAAAGGAATTTTTAGACAATGATGGAGGTACATTAAACTCAAGGAAAGGACTTTATCAACATAATACACATAGTTCTATGCCCGCCTTCAGGAATCTAGCACATTCTTTAATGGGAAAACACCACAGGTATCCCCCTGCAGGAAGGAACAAGACCCAGGTGCCACTTTTCCACTACTAACCTTACGCTCCAAATATTAGCTAATGCAATTAGACAGGAGAACAACAATAAGAGGCCTGAGAATTGAAAAATAAGTACAGCCAAGTATACTTCAGAGGACAGGATAATATACCTAGAGAACCAGAGATGAAATAAAACCAACTTGGAATTTCTCAAAATCTTTGAAAAACCAGAACCCTTCTACACTCTTAAAACTATTAAGGACCTCAAAGAGCTTGTGTTCATGTGGATTATATCTACTGATATTTACTGGAGTAGAAAATAAAGCTGAGGAAAATTTAAATGCTTACCAGTTTATGTATAAGTAACAATAATGAACATCTTAACATAGATACTGTATTTTTTGAAAAATTAGCATTAACATAAACTTTCAGTGACAAGGAGGACATTGTTTTACATTTTTGCCCATCTCTTTGTTGTTGAGCTTAACAGAAAACATCTGGATTTTCATTCTGCTTCTGCATTCAATCTGTTACGATATCACACATTATGTAGATTCTGGAAAGCTCCACTGTACACTCAGGAGAGAACAAAAGTTAAAAGGGCAAATTATGTTTTAGTATTATTACAAAAATTGTTTTGACCTTGTGAATCCACTAAACGGGTCTCAGACAACCCAAAGGAACTTAGACCACATAATGAGAGCCACTCCATTATAACTCCAACAATAAAATAACTCAGTACAGTCACAGGATGTAAAATTAATGGCAAGAGTCAACAATCTCCACAGACACAGATAATAATCAAATATAAGATATGACAAAAGAGAAGTGCCTCATTTACAATAGCAGTAGGGAAGATAAAATACTTGTGAATAAACCTAAAAGGAATGCTGAAAACCAATATGAAGAAAACAAATGGAAAACATACCCCTTGTTCATGGTTGGGATGTCTCAATATCGTTAACAGATCAGCTCTCCCTAAGTTCATTTATAAACTTAGTATCGTCCTAATACATTTTTTAAAAAGATTTATTTCTTTAAGAGAGAGAAAGCTAAGTGCAAGCAAGGGGAGGTATAGATGGAGGGAGAGAGAGACTTTGAAGCAGTCTCCTCACTGAGCATGGAGCCCAGTACCAGGCTCGATCTCACGACACTGAGATAATGACATGAGTGGAAACCAAGAGTCAGATGCTCAACTGACTGAGCCATCCAGGTGCCCTTTCTGATAAAGATTTAAAGAGTGACTCTCCTGCAGCTGCACAAGTTGATACTAAGGTTCCTATAGAAAAATTAAAGTGTATGAATAGGTAGGCCATCAGCGAAAAAAGGAATGAGTCCTGTCATATATTTGTAAATATTACAAAGCTGCGATCATCAGAACAGTGTGGTAATGGCACATAAAGAGACAGAGAGACTAATGGAACAAACTGCAAAGTCCAGAAATAAACCAAACTACATGTGGAAATTTAGTGTATCATAAAGGTGACATTGCAAATCACTCAAAGATGTTATAATAAAGAATACTGACACACTAGATAGACATTTGAAGAATACAAAAATTAGATCCATTCCTTCCATCACATACAAAAATAAATCCCAAATAGACTAGAGATCTAAGTTTGAAAAACTAAATTATACTAGTATGAAAAGAAAAAAAATGAGTGAATTGTATAACTTGGGTGTAGCAAAGCTTTCTAATTATGGTTGTTGTTGTTTTTTTTGGTTTCCTACCAAAAAAATTCTTCATTTTGACTGTAAAAATTTTTTTTTAAGTTTTGCATGGCAGAACAACAACAACCATGGGGCCTGTGTGGCTCAGTTGGTTAAGTGTCTGCCTTCAGCTCAGGTCATGATCCCAGGATCCTGGGATCAAGTCCCACATTGGGCTCTTTGCTCAGCAGAGAGTGTGCTTCTCCGTCTCCCACTGCCCTTGACTCATGCTCACTCTCTGACTCTCTCTGTCTGTCAAATAAGTAAACAAAATCTTTAGAAAAAAATACAACTGACGTACAAAAAGACAAACACCACAAGCAAAATCAAAAGGCAAACATCAAACTGGGAGAAAATATTTACATCTATCCCAGATAAAGGGCTAATATACCTTTAAAAGAACCTAAAGTCCTATAAAAAAGGGACCAAAGATGTTATCAGGCGATTCAACCAAAAAGACATGAAAATGCTTCTGAAACCTACAAAAAAATGTTCCACTTGACACATCATCAAGGAAATGCAAATTAAGACTTCACCGACACACTGCTCTTCCCTGATCAGATTGGCAGAAATTCAAAATGTTGACGATATACTCTGTTGGTAAAACTGTAAGGAAACAAGTTGTCTCATACACTGCTGGTAGGAATGCACATTACAGGATCCCTCCAACAAGGAATTTGGCAATAATAACAAAACTGCGGTATTTATTTACCTTGACTCAAGCAATCCTACTTCCAAGAATTACCCTAAATATGTAACACCAACAATAAAAATATACATACACCAAACATATTCATTGCTGCATCATACTGGAAACTACCTAAATTCTCAGAGGAACCAGTTGAAAAGAAACTACATATACACAATGGAGGAATATGCTGCTGTAAAGAAAGAATGGGAAAAATCTCTATGAGCAGAATGGAGTGATTTTAGAATATGAATATATATAGTATATTCCAAGGAATATATATAGTATGCTACCTTCTGTGCAAAGAGGAAGGGAAAATAGGACAATACACCTTTGTTTACTGATTTTTTGCAAAAAAGAAACACAGGAAGAAAAAAATACATTAGTTCCCCCTGACAGATGGGGCATGAGACAGTAAAAGGGGTACATGAAGGGATGACATTTCTCTAAGAACACTTTTCTATAGCTTTGACTTTTGGAAGCATCTTCATATTCTCCATAATCAAAACTAGAGCCATCAAGGATGAGGGGAACAGAAACTACAATGGAAGCAAGTGAATTAAACTGTATTTCAAATAAATCTAATTATGAGAAACCATCTGACAAACCCTAATTGAGAACCAGGTTGAAGAGGAAAATAATCAAAGTTTAATTTTTTAACACAGCACCTTGATTGCATGCCTTCATTCTAGAGGGGAAAAGAGCTGCAAACTGATCATGAACTCTCTTCATCAGCCTCATTTTCCTTCAATGTATGGGCACAGCAATTTGCAAATCTTTTATATCTACAGGAGGATATGCATAGAGGTGGGAGACTGCTGGGAGCCAGGGTTCTCACTGTGGAAGAAGGGAGACTCGACTACAGGACCAGGAGAGGCAATTAGGAACATATGGGGATGGAACTGGGTTGAGGGTAACAGCATGAAATCAGGAAAACATATATATATATATATATATATATATGTATGTAAATTTTCAAATAGCTATATAATTTCCAATGTGTATATATTTTTATTTATATTTTCAAACCCGGGATGGATGAGCATGGGTGTGCATATAATATGTAGATCCTAGATTGAAGAGGTCTAGAAGCAATGGCACTCTGGTAGCATTGGGCATACCCAGGGCCAGATGGTGGGTTTTAAATACTGTTCTCTGATAAAAGGAACCAGAGTTCCTTAGCAAAATGCCCTACTGTAAGACTGGGGCAGGAAAGGTACACGAGGTAAGCCAGAACGTCTGGTTAATATCAGAAAGGAAATTCCAAAGGCACGCTAGTGGTATGTCAGAAGGACACAGGAGCCAAGCTTGAAGTGTATCTCACTGGTGACAAGTGGGACAATTTAAGCACCAAAATAAATAATGGTAGTAACAGATTATAAGCTGCTGAGTAAAATAGAAACCTATGAGACCATACTGATGAAGCAACAGAAGCCGCAGTGGAGTAGAAGCAGGAGAAGGGGAGGAGGAGCAGCAAAAGGAAAGGCAGGCAGGAAGGAGGGAGGAAGGGAGGGCTTGCCCTTCCTCAAAGAAGAATGCCATCTGGAACTGAGAAATCACTCTCTGACCAACACGAAGACTGGCTGGGGCAAGAATTATCAACGGGTGCTGAACCAGAAGGGGCGAAGTATTTATTTTGATGAGGAGAAAGATATCTGCCCATCAAAGTGCCCCCCTAGATTACTTATTAGTTACAAAAGGGAAGATCAGCTGTACAGAGTAGCACCCGGACATCTTGCCCAGGAAATCCCAGGGAACACCACCACCAGTGCGAGGTAGACAGAGCGCACGTGCGTCCAGATGCCGTGTCCTGAAGGACCACAACGGGCCAGCCCAGGACGCACAGTCTGAACCTAGTCATCAGAAAGCATCCACCAAACCCAATCTGAGGAGCCGCCTGCGTTCCAATCTGTTCTTCAACTAAACGTCAGCCCTGGGAAAGACAAAGGCTGAAGAACTGTTCCAAATTAAACGCTAATTAAGAGAGAGCCCTGACGGCTAAATGCAATATGTGATTATGGACCGCGTCCTGCCCTGAAAGGAAAAATCTGGAATAAGCCCCGTAGGGGAAGCTCAACGATGTACATTCAACCACTCAACGGCAGGAGTTTCCCCGTTCTCAAGGGAACTCCTGAAATCTCGATGTAACAGATGCCCCAATCTGCACTTCCCCACTGACGTGTCGCCTTCAGTAATGAATAAGCAGGTGTCCACAGGGAGGCCATCCCCAGACTCGTCTGCTTTCATCTGCCCAGAGAGTACATAGGACTTAAATGTGCCCTGTTCTACAGGGCAGGGGCTTGGCAAGAACACCCACAGGAACCCCTGGAGAAGCCTAGGCCATTGTGGGGGGCCTGGACTCAAAGGGTAGACTTCTTTGGACAACTCTTCTTTGGACATCGTCCGAAAGGCAAAAACTGAAACCCTCCACAGCTAGAGCTCAACGACCTGTGTAGTTCCGGCCTCAGCAAGGCCCTGCCATCATCCTCCCAGGCCTGACCAGCCAACAGGAGCTGCCAGCAGCCAGCCCAGTGACTCAGCCAGCGCACACATGGAGCGAGGGCGGGGAAATGGGAAGTGATCGTTCGCAGTGAGCAGCGTTCTTCTTCCTGGAGATTCATTCTGGATTATTGCTTCTGACACCAGTCATTTACCAAGAATGGCTTTTTGTGCAGAAAACAAAAGAAAAATGCGGGAGTGCTTTTGTTTTACGTTCTTAGAGACTTATTCCGTTGGATTATATCTGGCATCAGCACGCCCACAGCTCCGTCGGATTGTGTTGGCAGAAAACAGGACAGGCCAAGCAAGGAGAGTGCATTTTCCATGTTTTTGAGTTGCTGTAGCAATTCCAGAATTTCACAACATTCTCTCCCACAGCCAGGTCAATACCGAGTGACTCTAACAGGGCACGCAGGGATGGGGGAGAGATGGAGAAGAGGAAGCATGGAAATTCAGGGAGAGGGGCCTGAGAAGTATGATGATAGCTTTGTCATCTCCTTGAGTTCTTGCAATCTCCAAAAGCGTTTGTTCCCGGGCTCTTGAACCTCACTGGAGCTTGACACAAGGGCCACAGAGGTCTGCCCACTGGAGTCAGAGCAATGCTCGGTTGCCTGTGCCAACATCACGCAGGTAGACAAGGCAGGCTGAATTTTATCTTTAAGATGGGGTGACGCAACGTGCGGCCTCTCCCGGGGAGTGAGTGGCTAACAGCAAGGACACTCAACAGCCAGAGCAAACACTGAGTGATTGCTTGACGACCAGCAACCCAATCGACTGTCTGTCTCCAAGCCCATTTTGTCTTCTCCTTCCCTTCCAGGTGGACACGATGAGGCGTTTTCCAACCGATCCTCACAGAGATTCTGGCGTTCTACTAGAAACAGCCTTATCAACCCCAAATCCCAAGTGCCCCGAGAGCCTCATCACCTCTCGCCTTTGCGAACCGGGGAAGCGTGTGTGTCTTCCTGAACAGCTCAACCTCCCAATCCAGAAGGTTCCCACTTAAAAGGCCTTTCCACACCCCACATTTTTTCTCACAGCCCTCTGGAACGTGTTATCCCAGGAGAGTGAGAGTTTTAAAACCAATGAACTGGTAGCAGTTGGGGAGGAAGACAGAATGACTTGGGAGTCATTCTACCTCACCCCAGACAGAGTCATTTCCTAGCCACATGTAGGAAATGTCGAAAACAAGCTAGCTGCCCCTTAAAGCTTCCTGGGATGAAGAGCGAGCAGCCGCCATCCCAGTTTGGTGACAGAACAGAATTCCTGCCGAGAAACTGCTTTCTCTGTTTGCCACAACTCTGAAGCAAGCCTGGAAATTCCAGGTGCATAAAACTGGGGAAACAGCCTGCAACTCGGTCACCTGCCACTCTCCTGAGACACCCACAGAGGCTAGAGGAATGGTTCAGCACAGTTAGCAACGGCTGGGGGCTGGAGAAGGGGGCGGTGGACTTCACTTAGGCCCCTTGCAAAACCATTTCTTTTTGCACCTGAAGGTGAGAGTGGAGAATCCCAGAGCCCCCCTCCCCCACACGCTCAGCCCCCAAACAATTCTCTTGGCTGAGCAGCTTCAAGCTTTGAAGATCTCATAAGGCTCCTCACCAGACAGGTTACCCCAAATCGCCCAAAGCTGCTGTCTGCTCTGATTTTAGAACACTATGTGGCCACAGAAAGAAGTCAGTCTATCAGAATTCCTCTGGAGAGCTTGTGAATGGGGGACAGGACAGCCAGTTGGCTGGTGGCCATTCCCAGGACAAAGGCAGGAGACCACGGTGCCAGGTGTGTTTAAAGTTTGTCTTACCTTTGGTCCCCCAGTACCTGTGTACCTGACAGTATTGTGGGAAGGTGTATTCAGCCAGTAATGTATTTCTGTCAGAGTGGCTGGAAATAAAAGGGAGGTGGATGGGAGGGAGGCTGCTTTTGTGCTCGGGGTAAATAACCAGCTGGCTAGGATTTTTTTTTTCTTCTTTTCTTCATGTTCACACTGGAGGTTTATGCACTTCTCCAGCAATTCCTTCTTCTCCATAAAAATGTGAGTCCCGGCTAAGAAGGATTTCTGTCCCTCCCTTAGCTGGCCAAACTGAGCGATTACAGTGAGCCCCTCAGCAGTTACCGAAAGCCCAGACTTGGTGTAACAAGAAGATTTCTGACTATAGGGCATTGCTCTGTACAGAGCTGCTCCAAAGGCAGTCGGCACCCAGGAGGAAACACGCCAGAGAATTTCTTCTCCATTAAATTATGAGGTGAGCTGAAAAAACACAACTAAATCACCCCTAGTCCAAGGCTCGCATGAGCCCCTTGACTAAGAAAATAACTTTTCAGGGCTGGGTTCTCAACAGCCATTTGGCCAAAGACCAGAGTCCCTGCTCCACGGTTTCAGAGACCAGGAGGGAAGAACATGTCGGCGTTAGATGGGCCAGGAGACCATCACCTGGAAACAGGCGTCCCTGGCTTTCAAGGCTGACCCCCTCTACAGGGCATGGGGCTAGGACAGAGGTCGGCCAGATGGAAACACCTTGACCTGTGCTAGCCAGATGAGGCGGCCAGAGTGGTCCCGCCATGCCACTGTGCAGCGTCAAGATGGATGCCCTTCTGGTCCTCAGATGCCATGCTTAACGCTCGTGCAGGCTGCAGGCGGGTGGTGTTGGGGGTGACGCAGGCTTTGTGTACAAAACTACCACAGAATGAAAGAAACACTGCATCTGCAGCTGGGCCACAGGCCCGTCTGTAGGCCAACAGCAGCTGTGACTCTTGCCCCCTCCCCACCCCCTGCTCCCACAGGGCCTCGGGGGAAAACCAGCTCCAGGTCCCCTCTCTAAGACAGGAATGAAAGCGGCACCCCCACACGGCCTCTGCCTTTGGGGCTCTGAACCACACGGAACGTTTGCAAAGCCAGGCCAGATCCATTCCCAAGACTCGGTCCTTTTGGGACCCCAAAGGAGGTTTACTTTCACCCCCAGATGGCTCAGAAATGCAAGGGGCTACACGGCTTTGTACCCAAAATACCCAAAACAGCCACCAAACCAGAGCCCTGCTTTGTTCAAGACTACCTCATGGAGCTCTTGGCAAGGGGGACCACATGGCTGTTTATGATGGGTTCCCAACATAAGGGCCTAGGAAGCCACCTCCTCAGGTCAGAATCCTCACCTACCATACCGGGGGCCAGGGGGCAGTGTTGTGCACTGATAAAGCTCAGGACTTCCAAAGAGAAGACACTGCCCTCTCCAGCACTCTGAAGCTCCCTCACCTCTGCTTCTGACCTCTGGCTGCAGTGCCCTGCGCTGCCAGTCCATCCACTCCTGGGACCTCCCCTAGCAGAAAAGAAACGGGGGAGGCCCAGGGAGACCACTCTGCCCAGAGGCAAGAAAGCCCAAGCTGGACAGGCTGACCTGGACTCCCTCTACTCCACCGTCTCATGGTGGCACAAGGACATGGCATTGGGGGCCCCGGCCACGTCTCCCACCGTGCCTCTCACACAGCACACACCATGCCTTCCCCAGATGCCACTGAGTGTGAGGGTTCAGGGCACGTGGGCTTCTCTTCCCAGCAACACCCTCAAGGCCTGACCGGCCCCATGGCCACCTGAGAGGCAGAGCAAGGACAGGACGGGAAGCATTCTGGCAGGGCCCTGGGACCTCACCCTCCTGAGCAGGTTACTTCATGTGTAGTGACCCTGCCAGGTGGAGGCCTGGGAAACGCGGGGGGCCCTCCTGAGGAAGCTTCAGGACACAGCTGAAAGTCTGCGAGCCCGGGAGCCTTGGCCACAACAGGGAGCGCTGTCTCAGGGAAGGGATTCCCAGTTCTACGCAGAGAGTGGAAGTCAAGCCTGGCGGGTCCCACAAGCGTGGCCTGTCCCAGCGTCACCACCACTGGCGGCCAACAGGTGGCAGGAGAGCTTTGGGAAGCGCTCACCTGAGGGCTGGGGCTGGTCTCCGCACCGGGGCAGCCTGCGAACACCCCGGAGATTTCTGGAGCTCCAACACACAGGGAAGGAAGAGCCAGAGAGAGGAAGGAGGATGGGGGGGCGTTTGGGGGTCCCTCGGCAAAGAAGGTGATCTGGGGCTCGAGCCCTGCATCTCCCCCACTGGGGGCCAACCTCGCTTGGTGCAGAACCCCCGTGGGGGCCTGGGCCTAGAGGGTCCCCGCCTCAGGGTGCAGGTTTCCCCCAGCGCCTGAAGCCCCCACTGCACTCTGGCAGATCCCCCAGACAGACTGCGGGCCAGGGCCTGTCGGAGCCAGGCTCGTCCCCTGTCCACACGCAGGTTTAGAATTTCCTGTAAAGATCAGGAACCAGGAGCCCGGGAAGTAGCTGATGGAGGTGAGAGAGACCGCCCAGAGACGGGGGGCTCGTGGCTGTCACGGGCACCCCTTCTTACTTCTTGCTATCAGCAGTGATGATAAAATTACATTTTTTGAGAACTGGAAAGGTGGGAGAGGAATTTTCCCTCTTTACGAATAACTGCAACATTTCCTACCACCAAATTCCAAAGCTGACAGAGGGAACTCCGCAGCCGTGCCACAGACCGTGCTCTGTACGGCCTCACACGTTACCGACAGTGAAAGGAATCCATCAGGTTTAATTGGTTCTGCTCTGGTCAGAACAGAGGGCTCTAGAAGCCCCCCATATACTTTACAATTTTAAGTTTGAGATCCCTCGACTAATGATGTGAAACTAGTGTAGTGTAACACCCACTGCCCTCTCTGCCAGTAGGAAACCATTTCTGCCGTGCGCCTACAAAAAAAAAAACCCAAACCAAACCAAACAAATAAATCAAATGATTTTACAACATGGAAAAGCGGTGCGCGGGCTGGGCTGGAGCTCTCTTTGGGGGAAGCAGGCGGTTTGGGTGGCTGGAGCGTCTCAGCCATAACCGGGCCATGAGCAGCTTCGCTGGGCCCGGGGTGCCTGCGGCTGGGAGCTGCCTTTGAGCCTCCTTCAGCCCTGCACGCTCCGGCAAACAATCGGGGCCACGAATCCAAAACGACAGATTGAACAACTACGGTTCTGGCTTTTATATTTTGGTTGAGAAAGAAGATGATGGTCTCACCTGGGAATCACTATTAAATAATAAGCTTATAACGTATTTGCTGATGGCAAGAGAGACCCTGCTCCAAATTAATTTTAAAACAAGATGCTGATAGGGCTTGTCCTTAGAAGGGAGACAAAGCTGGCAACAGGATAGATTTAAGCAAGGGGCAAACGTACGGAAATGTACACAAAGTCGCCTGGTCCTTTTGCTACCTGAACAACCAAAGGAGCCCTATTAACATTCAAGTCAGTTCTTTAAAAGATTTACAAGTAAACTCCCCCCGCCGCGCCTGCTGATTAGAATATATAATATTAGAATATTAAATGTTTAAATAACATTTAAGGCAGGCTCCAACTCTGACAGTTTCAGCTTCTCAGAAGTGCAGACATTTTTTTTAATGCGTTTACTTTCTTGTGAAATTGCAATTCGTTAATGAAAGAGAATTGGTTGCATCTGTCTGTTTACAGGTTTTAATATCCACCAGTCATTTGACCAATGTAGAGAGCAAATAAATATTTTCCCCCCATGTCATTTTTTTAATTTCCCAGAAACAAGCGCTCCTTTATTATCTGTGACCTACTCCAATGAGAATTATTGTTAAATAGTTGCAGGTTTTTATACCTGCTCGAGGGTTTAGAGCCCAAAGCGCCCTATTTCTCTGGAGCATTTTTGTTGAACTTAAATGCAGTCTTACCTCCCTATCTTCTATTCCTCAGGGTTGGGGGGTAACATATCGCTTTGGAAAAGATACAGAGGCTAGCATAAAAGAGAAAAAATAAATAACCAGTAAAGATGCCTTCGGGTCACAGCCAACAAAATGGGACTGTTATCCTCACACTAGAAACTCTGCATTTATTTTGGAAAATGCAAACAAATAAAGGGGCAAACCTATGAGGCTTAACCAAAGACTCAAATAATCCAACCCGCTGTCTGTTGCCCCACGTCCATGTTGGGCTTCAAGGGAAAAGTTCACACAAAACTGGGTTTGCATTTACTGAAGAAATTAAGGTGATCTGAATCAATACTAACAATGGAGGTCTACAAATCACTTATTATTCCTTCACCTACCAGAGGGAAAGCGTCTATGGGAACTTTATACATGGGAATCCTTGCGCTTCTGAGAGCAAAGGCACAAAAGAGAAGCCTTCCTTGCTGCTGTTTAGAAATGATTACAGTTAGAGCTAATACCTGAGCATGGCTGATTTTCCTGCCGTTCCTTCACCACTTTAACATCGGAAGCGTGTGATCGGCCCTCCAGATGCCCATTATTAATTGCGTGCTCTTTGATGTCTGAACGTCGGTGGAATCTACAAAGGCATTAATGTAAGAAAATAATGCCTCCTGAAAAATTCCCAAGCCACGGACGGGTGCTCACTGCGTGTCCCCCCTTTGTCTGCTCACCTTCGGCGGCGCTGTGAAAATACCCCCAAAGCCCAGACATTCTGCCAGGAGTTTTGGCAAAAGATGGATTTCAAAACTCGTCTAAAATTTCCACTTTGCGGGGGGGGCGGGGTGCAGGGAAGGACACAGCTGGCTCACTCGAGAAGTATCTATGTGATCAGAAGTAACAAATTTCTAAAATGCTTAACGTTTCCGAAATTTGCACAAGCAGAACTCTAAGGAAAGGAAGAGGGACGCAGAGAGGAGGAGACGGGAAACAAAGGCAGAACACACTTCCAGTAGACAAGTGAATCCAGGACACCTCGTTACCCATACCTACGGCTCCCTGATGTTTATTTTCTCCCAAGAGACAACTTTATTTTTTAAAGGCTTATCATGAGGGAAATTGCTGACGAGAGGTACATGGTTCTTCTCAGGCAGAACTCAAATAAAGAGAGATATTGTTATAACATGGTTTCTTGTGTGCTATTTCAAAACAAATAGACTTTTGTTTTTACAAACCATTTATTTGCGGGGATTTATTTGAAGAAAAATTTTCCTTCTCAAAGAAAAATTTATAAAAAGCTACATGTGCAGATTACTTGACCCGCTGCCTATCATAACATCTTTACGCATCTCAAGGATTTAACACAGTGAAAAGGAAAAGAGCAAAGAGGGTTTGAAGGGCAGCCCGGCACGGTTTGCATGGATGGCTGCTTTCCTATGCAGAGCTCAGGAATACATCCATCCCAGAAATATTTGTTTATCATGAAAAAAATCTTTGAGCCACCAAATATTGAATTCTTTCACATTTTTGGGCAAGGTCTTTTTGCCATCTGGAATTAGGTATTTTACTGAAGCCTGTATTTTCAAATATTAGGTTTTCTATCATTCTCTGAAACTCTCTCCAGCACAAGAGCTGAACGATCTCACCTTTCCAAAAATAGAGGGGGAACGAGATGACCAACAATGAGAACTTTTAAAGAAAAAGCAATCTCTTCCAAAGAGGGAAGCTAAAAGAAAAACATCACTACTGTTGTCTCTTTCTTAGAGTGAAACTAAATAACCTCTGACAGAACTCAAAAAAAAAAAAAAAAAAAAGATCAGGAATTCACTATCCGAAATGATGCACAATTAAAAGTAAATATTTAAAACAATCTCCCTGCTCAAAGGACAAACTGGAAAATTAAACATTCACAGCCAGGAATCTTGAAATCTCGGTTCTCCTCCTCATACTTTACAGGGGTACAGAATCAACATGGAGATGGGGGTTTCCAAGTGTTTCAAGATCCCCTCTGCAAACAGTATCACAGCTCCTCTGTGTACAAGCCCCACAAACATAATGACGCATTAGCCAAACGTAAACCCTCTCTGAGTTCTCCGTAAATCTAAATATGTATGAAATTAAAATTGAAACAAGGAACAAGTCTAGTGTTAGTCCTTTCAAAATACTAATTCAATAACTCTCCAAGAAATAGAGTGTTTTAGGAAAGGCAACCCAGATGTCAGCATATAAAATCAAGCTATAAAGTGCCCTTCAAATATATTTCAATCATTTTTAAATATTTACATTTAATAAGGACAAGTTTTTATGGCAAGAGAGAGGTAATTACACTTATCATTAATGGAAAAATGTCGTTTTAATGGCTTGTATATTGATTTGCAAAGGTGAAGTAGTAACCTAAAATAGGTCATTGTCTTTTTTTTTTTTTTTCCTGTTCCAGCAATTTGTTGCTTTTTAGCAAAAGCAAAATAGGAAATGCTAGATGTGCCAGAGTTAGGACGGGGGGGGGGGGGGGGTTGGTGGGGAGAATACTGTTAAAAATATATTCCCTCTCACACAGTCTCTTGTGTTTTCTTGATGTCTCCTGTTCTACTAAACTGAAACCCCAAGTATTTGTGCTTTGGGGGATAATTAGAAGAATCTTATCAGACTTTTATAGCCCTTCCTAATGAGGTTATTTATTTGGCAAACATTAGCCAGCAGAAGGATTAGTAACACCTTGATATGGTCCTTACTGAAGCTGCTACCCTCCTGCTTGCTAGACACAAAAGCCTATCTTATCAACAGAACTGGCTTGGTGCAGGCAAGCCGTGGCTTCTGAAAATTCACCAGGGGTCAGCCTTCATTAGTCAGAAGTTCTGAGACCCAAGGCAGAGCTGCATTCAGGTTTGGCCACTTTGAGGCCAGCAACCCTGCTGTAACTAAGGGCAGAGGGTTGCTGAGAAGACAGGGAGGGGCCGGAGCCCAGGAATCATCTAGGTGAGTCCCGGGGGAAATATCACTGACACGCAGCATGCCCTTCCCCCTGGGAAGGGCCCAGGCCTTCAAATCCCAGGGGCCTTCCTCTTTACAAGGAAATAGATATACTTCAGGGATCTCGGAGAACAAAACGAAATAGCCGCTCTCTGCGTGTCCATGCCAGCTGGGAAAGCCAGTCAAAGGGAACTGGTTGGTTACCTGTCCTAAAATACCTCACTCCTCCCTAATGCCCTCTTTATTTTGATGCTCTGACATAATCTCGGAGTGAGAGTATTAATTAAATGTGATTTTAAAAGTGATTTAAGATGAATTCATAAATAAAATATTCTCACCTCTGGCAGGGAGGGCAAAGGGCTTTGCATGTCTGGACTGGGGAGTCCTGACACATTCTGGAACTCTAAGAAGGGCAGACTAGAGAAATAAACAAACCGTTTGGGGCCAGCTTTTCAAAATCCGCCAACGTGGAATTCCCAGTCCAAGGCTTCTGACTTCATGTTGGGCAACCTGGCGAGAAGGGACAGCCTGGAGGTGGGATGACAGGGGTTAGGTTTGCAAATGACCTAAGGTGGATAAATATTTGTAAGACACTTTGAGAGTTAACGAGCTACCCAAGCACCCCAGCTACAGAAAAGGTCTCCATTCTGTCACTTAGGAAAATTTTCAGGGGAGCTCATGTTTGAAGCCCAAACCAAAATGGGGCCTGAAGGAGCAGACCCCTGCGGGCCCGCGGCCAGGCTCTGAGTGGCAGATGATTTCATAAAAAAACACTTCGCGGTGAATTTGCCCCGAGAGAGGCATTTCTTTAAACTCCGGTTTCTGCCATAACCAGAGAGCCCCTTCTCCACTGTTAGTAAACCCACCTGTGGGTTCTCTCTTGGAATGCATGGGGGGATCACTCCTTTCTGGAAAAGCCCACTGGACCCTCACCAGAATTTGAGAGCAAAAAGACCAGCCTGGGTGGCTGTCATCCCTCCTCCTGAGGCCAGGTTTTGACAATATCCAATCCTTGGACGGCAGGAAGGACGGAGGCTGTCAGCTCGGCCCCACTCTCTTTGTTTAAGACAGGCACCCTAACCACAAAAACAACTCTTGCGATTGGCAATGCTTCCATCTCTATAGCAACTGGCGCTTCTAGAAAGGCTAATGCATTGGTTTGGGACTCACAGCCAAATTAAAATTTCCGCCGCTCAGTTTGCTCCTCATCCGTTCCCTACCCCTCCTCTGGGACTTTCAAGAGCTCGGGTCTGGGGCATCTCTGATGACTACATGGCAACGCAGGCCCCCAGCTGCTGGATTTCTCAGAGGACAGGCTATGCACTGGTGTCCCAAATGCTGAGACACCAGTGTCTCCCCCCACACCACCACCACCAAAGGCATCTGCTGGGTTCCTTGAGCCACAGAATATCTGTTGGACTGAGGTCTCCATAGGGTGAGGACAAGCAGGAGGACAGTCTTCCATTCCGGTTATGGAAACAGCTTGGTCACTGAGCACTTAGGCTCCCACGGCCAGAGGAAGCCACCCCGGGCTCTGCTCACAAGGGACAGTGGGTTGGAGATGCTCCATCACCGACACCAGAATACTGGGGAGGAGAAAGGCATTCAGAGCTCCTTCTGCCCCCAACAGCCTCACTAACCAGACAGTACTGAAGTGCAGATGTACCCTGAAACCGTGGTACACACAACCTGACCCCCACAGCTCTTCAGATGCCTGCGCAGCTAGACGGAGTGGGCCTAACGGTTCCTCCACTCCCCCCACAAAAGCAGTAAGGAAACCTGAGGAAGGAACGCTCAGGCCCAGCCTCTGGACCATACATGTGGGGGTTGGCAAGGACGCGAAGAACATCTTGGTCTAAACCTTGGCCTCTTGCACACGTCTTTGGCCGCGTTAGTCCCTCAGGCTGGGTCAGGTATGCGTTCCCAACTGTCTGAGTCAGTAACAATTTTCAGTGAGGACCTTTTCCACAAACTAGGACAGACTGGAGATGGGCTATTAGTTACAGCTCTTTTCATGTGGAATTACTTCTCCTGGCACTAATACGCCATCACTTGAAAGCCGTAACCCAAATGGACGGGCGGCCACCCCAAGCCCGGGCCGCCTGGACCGAGGCAGCGGTGTCCATGTGCTAGCTATTACCGGGTTGTTTGGGCCCGTCCCCAGTCGGCGTTTGTTGCTGTGCACGGAGAAACTGCTGTCAGGAAATGTTCTTTTCTAAATTACATAATTAGGGTATTGGGGAGTGCAGTGAAGACAGATCGGGGCATCACTTGTTCTTACTGCAAGCTAGGATTCAAAGCACATAAGTAAACACTTAAACTACGTGAATGGTTTAATATTGATTAAACAATGACCTCCGAGACTAAACTCTGAGCATGGTAGGTAGAAGGAGCTGGAAGGAGAAAAAACAAAAAGCCTGCTAAATAGTTGCATTGATTTACAGAGAAGTGTGGACTTTGACCCGACAGATCAAAATCAGGATTTGGAATGATTACCTAAAATAAAGTCCCAGGGTCCACCCCTGCCAGCGGATGGCAGGGCTGGGGGCTAAATGGTCAGGGTGGGGGTGGGGAAGGGTCAAGTTCTTCCCTCAGAAAGACAAGCTTCTCACCCACACCCACTTCCAGAAACGGGGACTCAGGCAAAGTGCCGGCTCAAATTGCATTTCATTTATTGTTTCTAACTATGGGCCACGGACTTCAACTTGATTAGAAAATTGTGCTGACGCTTCCTGTGAAGTGTATCCTGAACCTTCCAGAGAAACTCGGGGGTGGGGGGAGTTGCCTGCATGGCACCCGCTTCTTCCGAACAGCATTCTCACTGCTCAGATGCCTGGGTTTCTCGAGGGGCTGCCCCTCGAGAAACAAACGCCTGGGCAGGAGGCTTCTGGGAGGAACCACAGCTGACTGGGGCAGGTTCCCCAAGTCCCTGGGAAGGCAACCCCCTTGCAGGGTGTGGCCTGGAGAACAGTGGACATCTCCCCACTCATTTCTGGGTACGATGCACCCAGCTGGTAACGGGGTCTTTACCAGTGGGAGGCCCAGAGCCACCCCCGGCCTCATCTGCATGCAGACCTCAGCAGCCCCCGTCACCTCCCTTCCTCCTGGCCTGGCTTGTATGTTTGCTCTTCCTTCCCCTCATCTGTGGGCAGGGCAGACGGAAGCCACTTGAATGGGAATGAGGCTACCAATCAATAAGAAAACCAGTGATAACAACCACTGAGAGCTTGTAAAAGCTTACTCCATACAAAGCACCTTAAATTCATTATTCATCCTACTGAGTCATCAAACAACGCTCTGTATGGTTATCTCTCCCCATTTTTCAGATGATAAAACCGAGGCAAAGTAAGGGTAAGTGGCCCCAGATTACAGCATTTTTACAATTCTTGTCTATTTTACAAGCATCTCCAAAGCTCTAATTTTGTGCCAGGGGCTGTTCCAAATGTTTAAGAAACATTAGCTGATTAGTTCCATAGTGCAACCTCCAGTCACCAGTGGGACTATCCTCAACTGAAAACGAACTGAGGCACAGAGAGGTTAAGTTACTTGCCCCAGATCACACAGCGAGTGACGAAGACAATATTCTAAGGTTGATACTCTGACTCCAAAGCCCAAGTTCCTAACCTCGCCACAGGACTGCAGGCAGTCCTTCACAAAAAGTCTCTCACAGACCAAACCCTTCCGCCATATGCAAAGACACAGCAGGAGCACTTCACTGATACGGAGAGAGCACTGATCTGGGAGTCTACAAGCCTGGGCTCTAGCCCCACCTCTGCTCCATGGTGATCAGTGACAAACCTCCTCTCTTTGGGCCTCACTACCACCTAGACCCAAAGGTGACAGGAGCCCAGGGACCCTCCATGGTCTCAAACTTAGCCTCTAGAAGATAGTGGAGTGCCTGTAAGTTTGCTGGGTGGCCCAGGAGACTGAGGAGTTGTAGGAGGAGACCTGCCCTGCTGCTTGCTGCCCAGCCCTCCCTCATCTTTCCCGTCAAGCCAAGACCTCTCTACTACAGAAATCATAGTCACTGCCTTCCTCCCTTCTATCTGCACAGAGGCTCAAGCTCCCAACTGAACATACAACCACATCCAGTGATATTTCCCCCTCTGCCAGGGCTCTGTGAAACCAGTGAGTGTGGCATACGCTAACCTTCTTCTCGTTTATATGTTCCAAATACGTTCAAAGAGGAAAAACAAATAGATCCCTCCCATCCATTGCCGCAAACAGCCTAAGTACTAGGTGTGAGAACCCATCAGGACACCTTGCACAAAGCCCTCCAGCTCAGCTACAGCCCTGTCCCAGGCGCCCACCCACCCCCTGCCTTCCGGGCAGGGCCAGCACCTGGGCCCTGCTATCTTTTGAGGACCTCCCTCTTCTCTCCCTGTTCCTTCCACGGGGCTCAGGGCTCTACCTCCACCTCCCAAACCTGGAGCAATCCCACACAGCTGAGCTGGCTGGCACGTTGCGGGCGGGGGGGGGGGGGGGTGTCACTGCCACACACAGCTGATCCTCATTATTCAGATTCCATACATGCTAATCACCTATCACCCACTAGCTAAAACGTGCTTCTCCAAGAACCAATGCCTATAGCATCTTCGTGATCAGATGTGGACAGGCACAGAGCAGCGAAAATGGTGAGTCTCCTGACGGGCATGGCCCCAGCAGAGGACGAATAAGGCGACCCTCTGCCTCTTGTTTCGGTTTTCATAGACGTAACCAAGGTCCTGCTCACCGTCTACACAGTGCCATGTTCTCCACGTATTTGCGGTTTTTGTTGGTGACGGTGCTGTTTCGAAGAGCCCCTAAGTACAGTGCTCAAGCAAGGTCTAGAAATTTTCTTTAGGTGCGAGAAGGCTGTGGTGGGATTCTGGAGACCATACCCATGTTAGAGAATCTGTAATCAGGGTTGAGTTATACCGCTTCTGACCATGAGTTTAAGGTTAACTAATCAAATATATGTCAGTCAAATATAGATTAATCAAGCCCATATATATATTACACACACACACACACACTCCGCTATTGAAGAGGGTGTCTTTAAACAAAAACCCACATAAAGGGGCGCCTGGGTGGCTCAGTGGTTTAAGCCTCTGCCTTCGGCTCAGGTCATGATCTCAGGGTCCTGGGATCGAGCCCCGCATCAGGCTCTCGGTTCAGTGAGGAGCCTGTTTCTCCCTCTCTCTCTGCCTGCCTCTCTGACTACTTGTGACTTCTCTCTCTCTGTCAAATAAATAAAATATTAAAAAAAAAAAACCCACATAAAACGAGGTCACACACTGATCAGCTGGTGAATGTTGGGACCAGAGGCTCCCAGGAACGGAGCCCTGGATGCCCCTAGGAGCAGGAGCTCCTCTTTTGCTATTTCAGAGTCGCGGTGACTTTCTAGAACATAACCGTCATGAATAAAGAGCATCGGCTAGGGTTTTATTCCTACTGATGGTGGCAAGCTGAAAGGAGGTATGGGGCCAGCGGCAGCTGTCAGCCACTCTTCCTGCCGACTGTCTTCCCAGAACAGGTCAGCTCCCCATCACCCACACAGAATCCCGTCTTCTTTAACAGTAGTGTTTAAAATAGTAATAATGGCCCCTAACACCAAGTGAATGCTTGCCGGGGACCAGATATATACTCATGACTTCACAGCTATCTTCTAATCTTCTTGTGTGCCATGAAGCCTGGGAGGTTATGGGCCTCACGCCCAGGGGAACGTGTGCTTTCTCAGAAAGCAGTGTGTCCCCTCACTGCCCTGGGTTCCTCAAGGAGACAGCTGGACATGCCTGAGAAAGGCCATCACTCCACGGATTTTTAGACCATTGTCTGACTCTGAGGGCAGAGCAGAGGACTGAAGAACTAGGGACTCAGCCCAGACTTGAAACAGTGGCCTGAGAGGGCAGCTAGCCTGTCCCCAAGCTATATCCCAAAGCTACACCCGATGAGCCAGTGCTTCCCCTCTGTCCTCGCTTGCCTCATGTGAGAGCCACCAGGTCACCTGTCCCCTCCCTCCCAGCTTGGCAGGGCAGAAGAACCCAGACACCAGCCTGTGTACCAAATTTCAGCCTCCACCCCACCCTAGTTGAGACAGGAAAGTCTGAGGATGGTGTCACTTGGCACACCGGTGGTCCTGGACCACTGCTGGCTTCCCCATGGGGTCCCATGCGAACATCCCATTTCTCTAACCACTGGGTTTTCCCGTCTGTAATGCAGAATGGGAATAATCACTCTCCTGCCTCCAACTCTTCACCTTTATGGTCTCACAGTTTTAGGAGACACACAAGCAGGGCCAGCAAAGAGCACAAAGACAGGGACTGTTATTTATTGCTGCTGATGAAATTAAATGAATAATACTCCCTGGACGTTAAAGAGAAAAAAAGCAGAGTATTAATCATCTCTCTCTCTCTCTTTTTTTTTTTTTTTACATTTTCCCACCAGGACAGGATAGGTTGAACTCCTCAAAAGGAAAATGCAAATTCTCAGAATATCCCTGCCACTGAGCTCCCCATGGAAGGAGGCATACAAGGCATTCGCTGACCCGTCATGGGTGCTGATTACCTCCAGGATGCTGATAGTAATTCTCACAGGCAGAGAGAGTGAGAAAAGCTCAGCAACAGCCGCCTACACGTGACAGAAGGGAGCCACAGACCCCTATCTGGCTGGGCCCTCAGCACAACCCTCTCCTCCTGCTGCAAGGTAGGAGCTGTCACCCTGGAGCCCCAACAGCCCCACTTGCCTGTTGGCTGCTCCTGCCGGAAACTGCACGGCCCGGCCCGGACAGCATGAGCCCAGGTAAGCCGCCCCAGGTGCAGCAGTGACCTTGGCTGCAGGAAGTCCTGTCACCCGCCTGCAGCTAATTGCAGCTGCTACAGAGGAGCCAACCTAATTACACAAAAGTATGTGGCTCCCACATTCCTCCGCCACCACGCATTCTCACACAGCTCCCAGGAGATGCAGCCGCGGACTCCCGCTCCGGCCCCAGCCTCTCCCGGGTTCCATGGAGCCCCCAAAGAGGGTCCCCTGTCCTGCAGCTCTCTAGAAGCTCTTCGGAGCCCAAGCTGCCCCAGCAGCAATTCCCTCCTCTCTCTCGCCTGCCTCTGAGCCACTTAACCCTCATCTTTCCCTAATGTAAATATTTAATCCCGGGCATTTAGAACCTGCCCATCACCTGCCCGCACCCAGTTCTCTCCTCACCCAAATGGTGGGCCAGACCCAGGAGCAAGGACAGGAGTGTGAGGGGCTCCTCCACCCAGGAGCCCACTGACATTTCACCACCAGCCCTGGGAGTGACGAACACTGGGGCACTGATGAGCTGTGCGACCCGGGGCAGTGTGTGTGCTCTGAGCATCGCTCCTCTCAGCTGACAAGAGGCTGCCACCACCTACCTCAGAGTTCCTCAGCCATCAAAATCCAACATGGTGCCTGGCGTGCAACAGGGTAGACCGAGAACACTTATCGGATGGAACGGTGAGCCTAACGTCTGCTGAGCACAAAGGCTGGGCCAGGACCTGGGGCATCTCTGACAGCTCATCCATCCACATGCACGTGTCCCCCCCCCCCCCCCATCGAATCATCGAGAGCTGGGGTTGGAGGTGTAGACAGCAAAGGAAAAGGTGGATGTGGAAGGGACCTACCAAGGGCCCAGGACAGGGACTCGCCACCTGCCACCTTCTTCAAAGGACGATCAAGGGACAGCTTTCTCATGACTTCTTTTCTCATGACGCAGGACCGTTCCCGTGTGCAGGGCCCTGGAGCAAGGAGGGTTACCCACCCATTATCTCTTTCAGCCTCAGGATGCCTCGAGGGAGAGTTTTGTCTCTGTGAAAATGATGAGAAGATGGAGATTCAGAAAGGTTCGATCATTGGCCTGAGGTGACACAGCGAGTGAGAGTGAAGCCGGGCCTTCCCCCCAGAGCAGCCGTCTGTCTGAGTCTCTGCTCCCAAGCATCTAACAGGGCAGCCTGCTCTTCATTCATTATTGTTCTAGTCTCCAACGTGGGGGGCAGGGAGGTGCCCAGTGAGCAAGTCCTACCAGTTCTCTAGAAAATGTACCTCATGAGCCCACCTTCCTTCCCTCAGCAAACAGGCACCTGAGCCCCCAGAGTGCAAGGATCCCAGGCCCTGTGAGGATATGTGGAGGAACGGCAGGCTGGCTGGACGAACCCCTTGCCTACTAGTTCTGCACAGACAGAACCTGTTCAAACCCAAGGGCTAAAGCGGAGTAATGACCACCAGAAGGACCCTAAGCAAGGATGGCTGTGTCCCGCCCAAGAAGGCTCACAAAGCCAGGGAGGTTTCTGGGAGGGAGCGACCTCTGTCCCCCTGGAGGGATGAAGAGGACTTCGACAAACAGGATGGGGATGAGGTAAAGGAAGCACGACCTGCTAAGGTATGGAGGTGAGAAATGAGCACAGAGGGAGGACCCAGCTGACAAGAGGAGACTCAGAGGGCCTGTGGGCCTGGGGCAGAAGTCAGGCTGCCCTTCCAGAGGTGGTGGGGTGTTGGCCTTTCACGAAGCAGGCTCCTGGGAGCAAGCAGAGCAGAGCTGGGCAGGGACTGGCCTCCTCCCCGAGCTGAAGTCTCCCTCCCCAGGCAGCAACCGCACCTCTGGCTCCATGTCACCTAGAGTCCTTGGGTCCTCCTGGGAGGGTGAGGGGCACAGCATGACCTTCTGAATTGAAGGAAATGTTCCTTCCAGCCTTCTGAGGGACTCCTCCCTAAGGGGGTCAAGATGCTATTCCAGAGTGGAGAAAATGGGCATGAGGTTGCTCTCACCCCCAACTGCCACTCCTGCCTATGGAGGGTAGCCAGGTGCCACCACCGATCGCACCGTGCGTGGGGCAACCCTCCTGCCTCAGTGCTGCCTTGCCTGGTCCCCTGGGCCAGGCTCCAAACTGGGGTGCCCCTGTCCCTTCCAGAATCCACCAAAGGCCTGAGCCCTACCTGGGAATCCTAGCAGGAGAGGAGTAGGTCACCCCATCTTATCTGCCTTGGATACCCCACCATGCCTTTACACGTACTATCCCTGCCCTCACCTGCCTAACCGCTACTTCCTCCTCAGGTCTCAACCCAAACGTGCCCTCCTTCTGGAGGGCTCTCCCACACACTCCCACAGCTCTCCATGCCACCAAGGCCCAAGGGCCCCGCCATTCACCACTCCCTGCTTCCAGGTGGCCATCGTCACAGGACTGTGACATCAAGGGCACAGGCTGGTTTAGCTTCTTCACCCAGGCTGCGTCCCCAACTCTTGCCTGGGCCACAGTCAGTGCTTGATAAACACCAGCTGAAGCAACAATCCCACAGCCCCCACATCCTGACCTTGGGACCGAAAGGGCCCCATCTCATCTCCCAATTAGACCACTAGCCCCTAGGCATGAGGCCCAGCATCTCCTGCTCCCCCGGTGCCTGCCTGGGCCTCAACAGTGCTTCACACAGACGGGAGGCTCCCTGAAGACTCCAATTTAAGTCCCCACACTGCATGTGCCTCCCACCCCAGACAGTCCCTGCTCACTTCCGTCTGACCCAGCTCCCAGGGAGGGGACCTGGCTCTGAGGAGAAGGCACAGTCAGGGCCAAAGGTCCAGAGCTGCTCCTGCCATGACTTTACAGTCAGGATGATCCCCTGGCTGCATGGGCAGCTGTCACCTGGCTGTTGTCACAGCCCAGAGCCCTCTCTTCTGTCTCCTAGGTCATGGGGACAGGCCCAGAGGCAGGCAGCTGGCTCCCTCACACCCTGAGGTAACTTCAGCTCTCCTAGGTCTTACTTCTGAGCTCCCCCCTCAGCTGACACACATGTGGTCCCTTTGTCTTCTGGGACCCTAATTCATTTCTGTTGACAGGATTCAATACCCTTACAGACCTCACGGGAATTCGAAGGGGCTTCTGACCTGGGACAGCATCCCTCACCATGGACCCCCACCACCATAGGAAAGTTTCTCTAGAAACATCTCCCAGGCCCCGGGGGATGTATGCAGAAGGAGTAAAGGATGGTTCCTTCTACTTGGAAAACAAAGTCCTACATGGACTCAGAGGGGAAAAGGGACACTCTCTTCCCTGTATCATCACCACACCCCCTCACCTGGGTGCTGTCCCCTCCTACAGCTAGCCCTGTTTAGTCATTTACAACCCCAGCCTACTTATAGGCTATGCTCAGTCCCGT
Organism: Meles meles; assembly: GCF_922984935.1. Classification (NCBI taxonomy): domain Eukaryota; kingdom Metazoa; phylum Chordata; class Mammalia; order Carnivora; family Mustelidae; genus Meles; species Meles meles. The sequence continues at coordinate 110,160,603 of NC_060068.1, forward strand.
CTTCATGTTTCAGTCATTCTACCCTCCCCCACACCACTTCTCTCCTTCACCTCCGCCCTCCCCATCCTGTATCTGTAGACTATACCTCTTTCAAGATCCAATTTTCACTGCCACTTCCAGGATGCTTGAATGCTCTGACCTGCCTGCACTAACCTTTCCTTCCCCATTTCCAATCAATACTGGGTACAACTTTCCTAGCCCACCTGGTTAGGGTCATACTTCATTATCCCACAAGCTGTAAGCTCCTCTGATGTAGGGGACATAGAAGGACTAAGTTTCCAGGACACAACTACTCCTAATAGAATCTGGAATTTTTTTTTAAATTCTAAATAAATGAATGAGGGAGATGTGTGATAAATACTTAAACATTCAAATATTCATAAAATATATGAAACATCTATGATCCTTAATATATAAAGAGCTCATATAAATCATTAACAGGAAGAACATTTAATGAGAAAGGAGAAAATTATGTGGACAGCTAATTCAGACAATAATAAATCTAAGTGGCCAAAAACAATAAAAAATATACTTAGCTTCTCAGGTTAAAAAAAAAAAAAAGCAAATTAAAACAACAATAAGATATTCATTTTTTTTCTCTAGTAAAACAAAAGAGAGATTTAAACTTTAAACATTTGCTACCTAATGTTGGAGAGAGCAAAGGGAAACAAAGGGAACTCTCAAACAGTACTGGTGGGAATGTCAATAAGGACAAAATTTCTGGACGGCACCTTAGCAAAGGGCCTCAGAAGCCTGAAAAACGCAGACACCTTTTTCACAAATTTAACTTTTAAGCACTTCTCTTAAAGAAATAATCCTATGAGTGATGCTTGTACAAAGATACTTGCCACAGTGTGGCTAATGAGAAAGGACACACACAAATAACCTTTATAACCAAATGTAAGCAAGGTTTTGAAAACTAGAGGACATTTATACCAGGGAACACCATGCAGCCCTCACCAGTTAGATAGAGTACAATGTGATAGACTATGACATACTGAGATATACAAAGTAATATATACCACGATATGTTGCTAAGTGAGATCAAGTTATAAAAATGGGTCATACGGTTTTATAAGAAAAAGAAATATAAAATAATAAAAAAATAAAAAGGTAAATTTTTTTTTAAAGTCCCCTACTATTATTGTATTACAATTGATTAGTTAGTTCCTTTATGTTTGTTATTAACTATTTTAGGTGTTTGGGTGCATAAATATTAAAAAAGAAAAAAAAAGAGGGGCGCCTGGGTGGCTCAGTGGATAAGCCTCTGCATAAATATTAAAAAAAAAGAAAAAAAAAGAGGGGCGCCTGGGTGGCTCAGTGGATAAGCCTCTGCCTTCGGCTCAGGTCATGATCCCAGGGTCCTGGGATAGAGCCTCGCATCGGGCTCTCTGCTCCACAGGGAGCCTGCTTCCTCCTCTCTCTCTGCCTACCTCTCTGCCTAGTTGTGATCTCTCTCTGTCAAATAAATAAAATATAAAAAGAAATATACATAGAAACAAAAAGACTAGTATAGACTCCCATATAGTACTTACCTAGAATATTGCTCATACATCAACAGTTCCCTGATAGAGCCACTGACCAAGAGTCAAGATGGCAGACGACCAATAATATTCCCAGCCCCACCCCCATCCCATCCCCACCCCACCCCAAACAATACACAAGTTGGCATCCAGTCCAACCTAGATGTATGCACACACTCCCCCACCCAGCCAGGCTAGGTGACCAGCTACCAGCCAGCAGCCCAAGGCTGCTTTTGAACCTCACCTGAATCTATTCCCCAACCAACATAACTCAGAGCAGATTCCTAAGAGCCACCAACCGTTGCCCCTTACAGGAAGTCCCCAGCAACCCCCTATAGAAGGTATTAGCAGACAGCTGTCCTCTGGACAGTGGCTGCTGACTTCACGTGTCCAAGAAGCCCCAGAGCCACATGATCATGAATATGATATGGTGGACCCAGCCATGAGTGTAACTCAGTCATGGCGCCCATCTATGAATTGTCCAATTAATTCACTTCAGAGGCGATGACTTCATCCATCACTGAGTGGCCCAGTAAGCACTTCCCTTGGGTCTTCCCTTGGGTCTCATTCCTGCAGTGTGGGGCAGGGGGGCACGGAGTGGGTGTTGACCCCGGCTCCTGGCCCAGCCAAGCCCAACCACAGGCAGGGACCGGATAGCAATGCAATGGTGATTTCCATTTCTCATGCACTAACAACTGCCAGGGCAAGGAGATGCGAGAACCCCAGCACACTGATCTGTAATCTGGGGACAGGAAGCAGTTCATGGACTTCCTAAAATCACACAACGAAGAGACGGAGCTGAAGTTTGAACTCGGATCCTCCTGGCACTTCCATGTTACCACCTCCTAGATGAGAGGCTTCCATTCCCTAACCACAGGACCGCCACCACCAGAGCTCCAGAAGCCTGTGGCGCTGGAATCAAAGCTGACTGAAGTACACAAACCCAGGGCCAATTCCTCTCTCCCAGCCTTAGCCTTGCTCACAAACAGAAGAGCATGGGACGGCCCCACTGCCGTCCTGGGCTAAAGATAGTGTCATGGATCGGGAACAAAATTTCAAGAGAGTGCCCACCTGGTCCAAAAGCTGCCGGATGCCTGGTTTTCTCACAGCAGGGAGGCCCTGTCCAAACTATTATGGGGCACCCTGGGTGCTGCTATCGGGGCCAGGGGCCCCTGCTATTAGGGTGGGCCTGGGTGGGTGGTGCGAGGCGAGAGAGAGGAGAGCAAAGGGGGCCCACTGTGAAGGACACTTTTGCCGAAACCACGAAGCAAAATATTTTCATTCATGAGTTCATCCAGCCTAAACATGCATCTAATCCCCAGGAACTGACAGTTCAAAACGGCTCCCAGGCGGGAAAGAGACTGAGCGCTCAGTTCAAAGGAAGAAGGAGCCTACCGCTTATCACCCAGTGACCATCAGCAGAGTCAAGAGCTGCCTGGGCTCCCCAGCCCCAGCTCCACACCAGCCAGGGAGGCCAGTGTCTTAAAGGGCCAAGAGCCTAACACGATTAGTTCTCCAGGAGGAGGGAGGGGGCTAGGGATCTACAAAGCAGTGTTCAGCACTAACCAGGCACAGGATTTCCCTACAAGGCTGGCTTTGAGCTCAGGGACACAGGTTTAGGACACTCTGGGCCGCAGGGGCTGGCCCTGGAGCCCTGTCCAGCTAAGGTGGCCAGGGTCTCTAGATGGAAGGCAGTTTGGCTGGAATAAGAGCTCCCAAAGATGCTTCCTGGGCAAAGAGTATTTACATAATCCAGAATTTGCAATCCCTTCTGGGACATCAGGTTGTCTTAAGGATTGAGGGGAGGGGAGCAGCAACACCCTCGTGGCCCCTGCTTGACTTTGACTGATACTTAAAAAAAAAAAAAAAAAAAAAGTGCTATCACAAGCCAGTCCCTTGAGAAACTAATTTTGCATGAAGTTGATGTTAGGTATATATTTTCCCATGGGGGTCTCTTCCCCGTCCCAGCAGGAGCAATGTCTGAATACTTGGGATTCTGGTAGCCTTGCCAGTCCCATCCTAGCATGCGGGCAGTGCTACCCGATTTGCTGGTGAGAAAACTCAAGCACCCAGGCCAGGCATGCAATCTACACCCAGAGAGAAGCGCAGTCCTGCATCCTACCCCGGGCTGCAGCTTTTTGCTTGGTCCTCCCAGTTTACCTCACAGAGACAAGGAGAGTCCCGAAGAGCAACTGAGCCCCAGCATCCATGGTACCCAGCAGATGTCAGGTGTTTCATCTGCTCTGTGCTAATCCCCTCACCCTGCAAGGTAAAGCCCCACTTTACAAATGAGAAAACTGAACTTTGGAGAGGTGAGGTCGTGTGCCCCGGAACACAGAGGTAGTAGTAGATGGGAGTCTGAGGATACAGCCCAGGGCTCCCAAAGCTCCGTGTGAGCTGAGAGACAAGATCCAGGTAAGCCCAGGACCTGCTTGCTCTTAGGAACTCCTACCTGGTGCCATCTGTCCTCAAGCTTCCAGAGAAAAGCCAGGAAAAGCATCTCCCACCTCAGGAGCAATACCATGAAAGGCAAACAGCGGTCTGCAGGTGGTCCATGCCACCCGGCCCCTTTCCTGTCCCAAGCAGCCCGATCTCTCCCACTCGCCAGCCTGCCCTGGTCCCCACCCTGCCACTTTCATTGCCTTTCAGGAAGAGAGCTTCTTAGAACCCACTCACCAGGAGGCTGAGCTACCCAGAGAAATCCTATCCCGACAGGAACATTCCGAGTACCACACCAGACAACGGCTTCAGCACCATGAAGGGGACATTCTGGGACTCTCCCCCAAACTACAAATCCTATCAGAACTTTTCCTTGAGCTTTGTGTGGTACCAGATTCAGTCAGAGGAAAGAACTCTCAATCTGTAAGCGCAACCCTGAGTTCTGGTCCCAGCTGTCATTGTGAGCTCAGGAAGCCATGGTGCCCACATGATACTCAGGCACAGGACAATCCCGTTGGGGCTGCCAACTCCTGATGTTAGTTAAAATACTTTGCCACCAAATGAGACAAGGCTGCAGACCAGGATAGTGGTATACCCCAGATACACCCAGGGCTCACGCGCTCTCCAAGGCATGCCCCAGACAGAACCCTAAGGACACGATCCCCCGTGGATTCTTATAGTCCCTGCACTCACTGGCTGAGCTGGCTCTGGGATACCAAGATCCAAGGTGGGTGTAGAACTCAGGTTGGAGTAGGACAATGTGGGACAGTGGTCATAAAGAGGGCTTTAACCCAACCTGCCCAGATACAGGTCTCGACTGCTCCATTTTAGCTGTGTGACCTTGAGTGAGTTCCTTCATCACCTGGAGATCCAAACTCCTTATATTTTAAATGAAATAATAGTCTCTACCTCACAGGACTCTTGGCAGAACAGGAAACACAGAAAGATCTTAGCCTTGAATGTCGCACATGTAAGTGTCCAATAAGCGACAACCCCTCCGAATTAGTAACCGCCTCAGACCTGAACAAGGGCCACAGAAGGGTCTAGATCAGCACTGCTCGATAGAAATAGAATGCAAGTCACTTGTATTTTTATTTTTCCAGAAGCCACTTTTTAAAAAGCAAACACAGTCAACAGGTGAGATTAACCTTAATACTTTTTCGTTAACCCAATATACCCCAAATATTATCACTTTAATATGTAACAAGTATAAAAATTATCAATGGGATATTTTATGTTTTAAACACTATGTCTTTGAACTCCACTATGTATTTTGTACCTACGGGATCTTCCGTTTAGACTCTAGATTCTTCTCAGAAATACGTGAGCAGTAAGTACGTCTCCTAAAAACACACAGTGGTACAAGTAAATTCACATACCCAAGTTGTTCCAAACATACCTCAGAATTTGCCAGGACTTTTTGAGTCCTTGGGTCTGCTTTTTATAGTTTTCTTTCTCCTTCCTGCTGGCAGGCTGGACTTGTTTAATGAAATTTAAACTAACTGAAACTTCTAAGTATTGAAAATTCCACTCCTCAGTCCTCCTAGTCATGTATTAAGGGTTCAAAAGCCTCACACAGTCAGTGGCTACTGTCTTGGACAGCTTAGGTTTAGGGACCCCAGGAAAATGAGATCCTGAGAAGACCATCTGCTCAGGAGCCCCATCGCAGTAGAAACGGGACACTTCTACAGGGCTGGGACGATAACGGCACCCAAGACAGGCGATGCCCTGGAGGGCTTGGTGTAGACTATATACGCCTGTGAAACCTCTTGCTCCCCTAGCTCTGGCCCAGAAAAAAATCCTCTGAGCCACCCACCTTGCCAATCTCACAGCTGGCCTGGCCAGGAGAGGTCCATCAACTCTCTACATGGACGTGCCGTTCTCCACAGTCGAAGACTTGGCGCACAAACAATTCTTGGAACATCAAGGCAAAAATGATGAAGATGTTTATCAACTTACTAACTATTCTTCTCTTTGAGACATGAGCCAACATTTGATTGTTTCTATGTGCATGCTGGAAGTATCTTTGGAGAGAGAGAGAGAGAGAGGAGAACCCAGCACAAGTTAGGTGGGCCAGCCTGCCAGCAGGGAACGGAGAGAATACCACAAAAAAGCAGACCAAAAGACTCAAAAAGGAGAGCCCCCAGGGACAAACAGCAGGCCCCTCCCTCCACAGACACCCCAAATCACACCCCAGAACAGCATGACTATGGCCCGAGTTACTGTACAAATTTATCTCATGCACTCTGGCCTTCTGAGTCACAGAAAAACATTATGAAAGATTTCCATGAAGAACAGAAAAAGGAAGCTGTGAACCATCTGGATAGCCAGAAACTGCTGGGTCTCTGAAAAACAAAGCTAGTTCTGTGAGGGACATGCCGACGTGTGTTTTAAAACAAACAACATAAAAGGGTATAGTGGTCACTTAAATTTGGTTGATAACACAACTCTTGTGTGCACCATGATCTCTGGATACACTTCGTCTGATATGTGACTCCCCCAGGGGAATATAAGCTCCATGCAGGCAAGGGCTTATTTTACTCACTGTTGTATTCCCAGTGCCTGGCACTCAGCACACTGGGTGGATGGATGGATGGATGGATGGATGGATGGATGGATGGATGGATTCCAAGCCTCCTCCTAAATTCAACACCCTTTGAACACTCAAGAAATATATGTTTCCCCATGGGTCACCCCAAGTTTGGCGCTGATCACATTTTCCATACAGAGAACATTCTAGACGTTTGGCTCAAAAAAACTACACACTGGGGGCACCTGGGTGGCTCAGTTGGTTGAGCGACTGCCTTCAGCTCAGGTCATGATCCCAAAGTCCTGGGATCGAGTCCCACATCAGGCTCCCAGCTCCATGGGGAGTCTGCTTCTCCCTCTGACCTCCCCTCTCATGCTCTCTCACTCTGTCTCTCTCTCAAATAAATGAAAAATTTTAAAAACACAACAACAAAAAAAACTACACACTAATATCACTCACCCGCATCAGGTTCCAAACTGTCCCCAGAGTCCTTCCTCTCTCCAAGCCACAAGAAGAAGGGGCAAACACAGCAAACTCTCCCCGGCCAGGGGCACAAGGTGCATGGCTCCCAGTAGCAGGTCCGTGCCTCCCCCACACCTGGGCAGCCCGACTCTGGACTTAGGGGGAGGATGGAAACAATCCTCAACTCAAGTCAGCGGTTGGCGCTTCCACAGCATCTGCGTGTGATGGGTCCAGAAAATGGAGCTGCGTGAGCAGCAGCATTTATACCTGTGCTCAGTTGCTGCTTCATAAGACACGGAAAACGCTCTACCTCTAGGCCCTTTGACTGCAGGACACACATTTTCGGATTAACAGTCCTGCGAGAGACGCTTCCAGCAAGCCAGTGACCTCTCTGTGATGTCTGTAATTATATCCGCATAACATAGAAACCTCAATACACTTTTAATAAGCAGTTAATACTCTGGTATAAAATATTTACATCTCAACCAAATTCATCCTGCATGGAGTAGGCCTGGTTGACCCCGTTGTTAAATCCGTGGCCATCAATCAGGACCCCCCCACTCCCCCCGCAGGCTACACAGAGAGCTGAGGACTAAAGCAAGCGCTCTTCCCACACTCAGCAAAGGCTGAAGCCTTTCTAGCCTGGGGGTTCATTCACCACCAAATGTCTTGCAGGCCCTCCGTGGTGGGAAAGCCGTCCCTCCTGGAGCCCAAGCCGCAAGCCCGACAAAACCCATGGACCCTCCACCCACCCTCCATCCTTGCAGTGATGTCCCGTGAGGACCCAAGGCAGGTGGGTCAGCTGCCAGGGCTATAACGTCGTCAACCAATCACCTTCTAAGAACAGTTCTGGTGTCCCCTCCCCTGGGAAACCTTTCTGAGCACACCCACCCCTCCACCCCTGCCCCATCTCATAGAACAGTGAGACCATTCGCACTTGAGGTTTCCTTCTCACACCCCGCATCCATCCCACAGTTCCTCTTGACCCTTCCTTCAAAATACATCCACAGTCACCTCCTTCTCCGACCTCCACTGCTACCACACTGGTCTGAGTCCTCACCGTCTCCCACCTGGGTCACTGTACCTGCTACAGCCCTGATCCCTGCTGGTCTGACAAGGGCTCCAGAACAGCCAGAATCGCCCTTTTCAAATATAAATCCCGTCTCTCCAGCTAGACTCCACATCCTGCAATGGCTCCCCCTTCCACAGAGTCCAAGTTCTCAGGGCAGCTTCTCAGACTCCCCACCAGATCTTCCTCACCTTTGCGCCATGAACCCCCCAGCAGGCTGGAGAAGCCAGAGGACTTTGTCTCAGAGAAATGTTGTACGTGCATAAAAATTGTGTAGTATTGCAAATGAAACCAGTTATATCGAAATATTTTTTCAATGTGATACAGTGATACATGTGCATTAAATCCTAAGATCTTGTGGCTTCTCTCTATTGACACTGGTGATGAGAAGAAGTAGATCAAGATATCTGATACAGTTTGGGGGCGCCTGGGTAGCTCAGTGGGTTTGGCCTCTGCCTTTGGCTCGGGTCATGATCCCGGAGTCCTGGGATCAAGCCCCACATCGGGCTCTCTGCTTGGCGGGGAGCCTGCTTCCCCCTCTCTCTTCCTCTGCCTGCCTCTCTGCCTACTTGTGATCTCTCTCTTTGTCAAATAAATAAACAAAATATTTTTTAAAAAAAGATATCTGATATAGTTTTAATACACAATTAAAGTCTCTAATTCCCACTGTTGATGGAGTCCTCTCTGGCTCTTCACTTCTGGAGGGGTTTGGTGTATAATCGTAATTAAAAGGTGGGCTGAATTTCAGTTTAAAGGTGAATAAGAACACAGCTAATTTTCCCCAAGCTCAAAGATGCCCTTGGTGGTCCAAGGACAGTAGGATGAACGCCCAGCTCTTCGTGATGGGGGGCCCCTTCTCTCTGCCCCGCCCACTCCTCTCATGTCACCGTTTCACTCCAGCATGCAGGCCTCCTCCTCTTCCTCATCACAACATACCCCTTCTTGCCTCTGGTCACCCCTATCTGCCTGGTCAAGTCTTCATCTCCTTCAGGTCTCTGCTCCCATCTTACCTGCTCAGGGGAGGTACCCTGGTACCACCGCCAGCATTTCCCATACCTCTAGTCCTGCTCCATTTTCTTCCTCCTCTCCTCCTTTCCTCCTTCCTTCCCCCTCCCTCCCTTCTCTCTTCCCTCTGTCCCTCTCTTTGAGTATCATCTCCTGCCTCCTGACGTGCTATGTCATTCACTTATTACAGTTACGTACTCTCATCCCTTCCTCTTCACTCCCTTCTCCTCCCTTTCCTCCATTCCCATTCCTCCACTCCCTTCCATCGCTCTCTCTTAACACACAGGCTCCTAGAGGACCAAGGCTCTTGTCTCTAGTTCAAGCACACATCCCTAGCGACTAGCATACGGCCTAGCAGGTAGCAGGAAATGACATACTGGCTGGGTGAGCAATGAATGATTGAACCAGCAGCCTCCTCGGGGGCGGGGTGGGGGGGTGTCCCTGAAACACCCATCAGCATGCAGGATGGATCCTTTCTTGGGGCCAGATCTGATCACCGCAGTCCTCTCCTAACACTGATCAGGAGCCAGCTTCACCTCTGGACAGAGACTGACCTCCTCTTCAGGCTCTCCAAGCCCTCCACACGCCCCCCCTCTCCAGTCCCACCTCAACCTTTCCTCCTGAAGGTCCCTAGCCCCAATTTACTGTTGGGCATCTGTGTGCGTCTCCATGAGAGACCCTGTCTGGCTCAGTACCCCCGCAGGTCCCCAGCACCCAGCTCCAGGCCTGCCGCCTTGCTGGCCCCTAGGGACTACCGGATGGATGCATGAACAAATGAATGAACCAGCACATGAGACAGGAGCAGCAGCCAGCCTTGGCTGCCACGCAAGCCACAGGCGCACTGACACCAGGCACACACCCCGGGTGGGGCCCGTCACCCTGGCTCCCGACTGAGCATTTCACAGGGGACCCACAGAAGCTGGTTCTCAGTTTGAACAGATAATCCAGCTAATAACAGGATTAGTTCAGGCACATCCCCTAAACCATACGCTTGAAACCTCTACCTGGGCCAATGTTTGGCCAGCCTCCACCGGGATCCCTACCCTTACCAACCACAGCTGTTCCCCATCACACAGGGCTCCCCAGCTCTGCCAAGCCACCATGGGGCCATTGTGGGGGCTCTGAGATGAGCAGCCTGCTTCAGGGGGCCCTGGCATCCCCAATGCCCCAAGTCCCCACTGCACAGCCCTGCCAACCTCCACTCCGTGACAACACACCTGCTCTTCCTGTGCCAAGAAAGGGGATTATGCAGGCATGGCGGAAAAGGAGACCCCAAGAGGGCAAACACCAGTGGCTCTGAAATGACAGGTGATATTTGGTGGCACCTGGGGCAGAAGGCTCCAGGACTGTGCCAAACCCACGTGGGGCCAAGGCGCTACGATGGAATCTCAAGAGGTAGCATCCGGATGCCATGGCCAAGAGGAGCCAGCCTGGGCAGTGCAGGCTCCCGCCACCTCATACACACCCCAGTCTCTCCCCGGCTCCCTGAAAATCAGGGACTAGAGGAGAGCCCAACTCCGGGGGGAGTGATTAAGGAGCAGCTATGTTCAAGGCTTACAGGAGTTGTGTTAGCCAATGGCCAGACGCAGAGGGAGCCGAAAAGCTCAAAGCTGGACCAGGGTCAAGGAGCAAAAAAGCAAGTCACAGAAAGACAGATGAAACAGAACTGCCCAACTCCAGACTCCACCCCCACGGACTAGGGACTTGGTCTGCCACCACCAGACCTCCGACAACTGACCCTATCGGAGCTGGGCCTTCTGATCCAATAGCCACTCACAGGTAGCAATTTAGATTTAAATGAATGTTAATTTGGGATTCCCAGGTGGCTCAGTTGGTTAAGAGTCTGCCTTAGGCTCAGGTCACGATCCCAGGGTCCTGGGATCGAGCTCTGCATCAGGCTCCCTGCTCTGTAGGAAGCCTGCTTCTCCCTCTCCCACTCCCCCTGCTTGTGTTCCCTCTCTCACTGTGTCTCTCTCTGTCAAATAAATAAAATCTTTTTAAAATAATAAATAAAATAATAAAAAATAATGAATATTAAATTTAAATACAAGGAAACGTTTAGCTCCCCAGTCATGCTAGCCACAATTCAAAGCACACAGCTAGTAGTACCATTCTGGACAGCACAAAATAGATATTTCTTTCATTACAGATGAAGTTAATTAATACAGCTGATGTGGAGGAAAGAGCCCAACACAGTGCCTAGTACATGGTATTCAATATCCCTTCACTCTACCCATAACTTCTAGTCACTCCTACAACCTGTCACTGCTTATGCCACCTCCTCGAAGCCCTCCTGGGTAGCAGCTGATCCCTCCACACGGCATGCTTCCCTCCGGGCTGCTGGGTGGATCAACATTCTCTTTGCTCTCCACTGCCACCTCAAAACTTGGATGCTGCCCCCCCATTTTACAGATAGAGAAATGGAAACCCTAAGTGGGTAAGAAATTTTCTCAGAGTTAGGATATTTGTTGCTTACAAAATTATTCAAGGGGTGGGGGGAAGAGCTGCAGAGGGCCTCCAGAATGACTTCCAGAACCCCACCGAGCCTATCTGCCTATCTGAAGACGGATGTGGTTAGCAGAACAATGACCTCCCAAGGATATCCAGGTCTTACCACAGAACCTGTGAATGACTATTTTACACTTCATGGCATAGGGGAATCATGGTAGCAGATGCACTTAAGGTTGCAAATTGGATGACTTTAAAATGGCAAGGTTAGGGGCACCTGGGTGGCTCAGCAGGTTAAAGCCTCTGCCTTCGGCTCAGGTCATGATCCCAGGGTCCTGGGATCAAGACCCACATTGGGCTCTCTGCTCAGCGGGGAACCAGCTTCCCCTCCCCCGGCCTGTCTCTTTGCCTACTTGTGATCTCTGTCAAATAAATAAATAAAATCTTTAAAAAATAAAATAGCAAGATTAGCCTGGATCATCTGAATGGGCCCAATGAACTCTTAAGGACCCTTAAATGTAGCAGATAGAGGAAGAAGAGTCCATGTCAGAATGATACTAGGTGAGAAAGACACAAGCAGCTATTGTTGGCTTTGAAGATGGAAGTGCCCATGAGCCAAGGGATGGGAGCATCCAGAACCTGGAAAAAGCAAGAAAATGCATTTTCCCCTAGAGCCTCCAGAAAGGAATGAAACCCTACTGACACCCTGACTTTAGCCCACTGGGATCCATTCTAGATTTCTAACTTACTGAGGTATAAAATAAGAAATTTGTATTGTGATAATTTCCTATGGTTGCTATAATAAATTTTAAAACACTTTGGTACCAGAGGTTGGGGAGGGGGCGTCCCCCAACAAAAACCTTTAAAAAGTGGAAATGACTGTGGAATTGGGCAGTGGCAGAGCCTGGGAGAATTCTGAGGAACATGCTAGAAAAAGCCTAGGTAGCCTTGAACAGACTACTAGTAGAAATATGGATGTTAACAGCTCAACGAGTAAGGATGAGGAAGGAGTGAGGAACGGGGTAGGGAAGACCAAAATCACCTTCGAGAATCCTTAAATTGTTGTGAACAGACTGTTGGTATAAAAATGGATGGGGGTGCCTGGGTGGCTCAGTGGGTTAAGCCTCTGCCTTCAGCTCAGGTCATGATCTCAAGGTCCTGGGATCGAGCCCCACATCGGGCTCTCTGCTCCACGGGGAGCCTGCTTCCCCCTCTCTCTGCCTCTCTGCCTATTTGTGATCTCTCTCTGTCAAACAAATAAATAAAATCTTTAAAAAAACAACAAAAAAAGGATGTTCAAGGTGCTGGCAGTGAAGGCTCAGGAGGAAATGAGGAAATGTTATTGGAAAATGGAAGAAAAAGGATCCTTGTTACGGAGCAGCAGAAAACTTAGTGGAATTGTGCCCTGCAGTTATGTGGAAAGCAGAACTTGCAAGTGATGATCTTGGACATTTACCTGTGTTCCAAGGAGCACTGAAGGTGTGGCCAGGTTTATTCTTGCCATTTATGGCAAAAGGCAAAAGGAAAGTGATAGACTGAAGGAAGAACCGGTAAACATGAAGGAACTCGGGTTTGATGATGTGGGGACTTCTCAACCTATCCAGACCGCAAAAGACACAATTAAAAGCTTCACTGTCAGGAAAGCATGTTTTTTGGTTAAAAAAAAAAAAAAAGTGAAGGCATGGTTGGAGCATCTTTTTTTAGTACCTCAGAAAGATCAAAAGGTCAGAGCTTTCAGTCACACAAAAGGCCCTTTGAAAAGATTAAGTGTGTGACTCATCGGTCCCCTCAGTATCTCAGCAGAAGCCAAAAGAGAGAGGAGATTATCTCTCTTCCTGAGAATGGTATACCAGTAGAAATGCTACTAGTTTATACTGAAAGGGGCAGAGAGGAGACAAAAATGAAAGAAAGCTGGACAACCTTCAAAATTCTACCGGCAAGAAGCAGGTCAATAAAAGCCCTCCACAGCAAACTGTACCCCCTTAATGAAAAAGGAAGGGTGACTCAGAGGGTGGAAACTTGAACCTGAAGGACAGAGCCGAGAATCATAGAAGAGGCTTTAAACCCAAATTGGAGTTTGCCCAGCTGGATTTCAAAATTGCTTGGGACCAGTAACTTTTTTCCTTTTCTCTCTTTTTGAACAGAGATTTCTTTAACTGTTATCCTATGGCTTTGTCTCTTCAGAGCAGAAAACTTCTTTATTTAATTCCACAGGCCCATAGGTGAAATGGAATTGTGCTTCGGGAATTATACCCAGAGCCTCACTCCCAGTTGGTTCAGGGAGAACCGAAGAGCTGCCATTGGAAATGACTTGGAGAATGCACTGCCATAAGAGTGCCTGGGTGGCTCAGTTGGTTGGCCATCCAACTCTTGATTTTGGCTCAGGGCATGACCTCAGTCGTGTGGTCCAGCCCCGGGACAGCCTCCATGCTGGGCTCTCTCCTTCTTCCTCTGTCCCTACCCTTGCCCCCCATGAACTCTGAATCTTTCATATATTTAAAAAAAAATGCATTGCCACAACTGCAATCCAGCTATATAAAAGTGTTGTCACTGCCACAATTGAATCTTAATACCCACAAAACTGTAGCCAGACACTAGAACTCAACATGGAAAAGTCAACAGCATCATGGCCATGCTTGTTGTTACCAGGCTTGTTGCCAAGTCAACAAGACGAGTCTCCACTCATTTCTGCCTTCCAAGCCTTGCACAAGCACATCAAACGGATAGGATCTACGTGCATCTACTCGCAATTAGACTTTAGCTATAAGGGAAAGGAGACCTAATTTTTGCCTTACCAACATTTATATACAGGTTCACTAGAAGGGAGTTGGGATGGATACTGAGCATCCATCCACGTCACCAACCAGTCACCCATTGTGCTAAGCATCATTTCATTTAATTCTCAAGGTGACCCAATAAAAGAGACACAAATATTAGTCCCAATTTAGAGATGAGAAAACAGGCTCAGAGTAGTCAAGAGGGCCATACAGTTAAGAAGGAATAGAGATAAAACTCAAGAGTTTCTGAATTTAAAGCTCACATTCTTGGGGCTCCAGGGTGGCACAACTGATTAAGTGTGTGACTCTTGGTTTCAGCTCAGGTCATGATCTCGGGGCCATGGGATCAAGCCCTAAGTTGGGCTCCATGCTCAGCCCAGGGTCTGCTTGAGACTCTCTCTCTCTCCCTCTGCCCCTCCTGCTCATGCTCTTACTCTCTCCTCTAATAAATAAAATAAAAAAATAAAGCTGATGTTCTCAAGCACTGCATGCATATTAGAGTCACAATAGTCCTCAAGGGGTCCAAAATACAAGGTAAAGGATAACAGACTTGCATGTTCAAAGTAATGTCAAAAAGTTGCACAAAAAACAAACCTGGTAGACTGAGTGAAGCAAGCAGAGGTCATCACAATTCTATCGGGTACTGCTCTAAGTACTGAGGATGTTAGTTAAATAAACTCATAAGAATAGCCATTGTGAGAACTGGTGAGGAAAGGGTCTCATTGTACCAGTAGAGGATTTAAGGCAGGGCTCAGATCTATGCTGAAAATCAGAGAAGGCTGTCTTGGGAACATTATGATTACACCAAGAGACTTCTGTCCTCCTAAGAGGAGTTCATTTGAACTGGCCTTTCACAGTGGAGACCCTAAAACCCTTTAAGGAATTATTTTTAATCCTCTAACAGGAATCAAAAAGCTAGTAAGTAGTGAAGAATTACCAGGCCAAATTCTATGAAAAGGCAAGGACCCAGAAAGATAAGACAAGAATTCAATGCTCCTTTTGCCCTGAGGTCATTTTCTGACCCAGGAGAAGCGTTTGCCAAGTTGAACTATAGCCATGGTGACCTCCTAGGATGAAATCTACCAAAGTCAAAACCTAAGTCCCACCTAAGGTGGGGAGTTTCACTCCCCACATACTGTGAGCTGAGCCTCTAAAGGACGTCCCTTTGAGACTGAGCATGAGCCAGAAATGAACAAGCCCTCTTGTGGGCCTGTGGCTCATGTTCACATTAGCTGAGAGCTCAAGAACGCTCAGATTTGAATAACTGGTAGGACCACCACAGCCCAGCAGAAGCAAACAAAAATCTTCTGAAAGAACTATTCCTAAGATAAATTTTCTGATTTACTGATCACCACAAAATCAAAAATAACCAGGCACATAAGGAATTAAGACACCATGAAAAAAACACCTGAAACAAACTTACAGACATTTCAGACAACAGAATCCTCTCACGATCTATCAAAACAATGTGTTTACCATGTATTAAAAAAAAGTAAAAAACAAGATCTACAGGAATAAGCGTTCCAAGAACTGAAGGACTGACAGAAGTTAACCAGGGGGAAAGGGTGACAGATGGGATGTGAGAGGAAAAGCATTCCCTGCAGAAAAGCCAAGAGGCTCCACACTCTATCCCACCACGAGGCCACCGTACGTTGGACATCGTGGTAAGAGGCCAGCATAGCTGGAGGGCAGGAAACAAGGGCAAGGCATGGGACCATCTTAAAGAACCAAGATGAGTAGAGGCTAGATTCTGATCAGCATTTTGGTCTCTGTCCTGGGAACTACTTAAAGTTATCATT